>NC_082687.1:61753229-64171408 GCF_949987515.2 Delphinus delphis | reverse complement strand
TTTGAAGGACCTGATTCACAATAATTTTAAAAATGAAAATAAACCACCAAATAGACTAGGGAAGCATAATGTAATTTTCTAAGAAGTTATTGAATTGTTCTCAATAAGCAGTCAGTGAAATAACTTTAGAAAAATTTTAGCCTTTTTAACATCAATTCACACAGTACAAAGGGTTAAAATCTCAGAATATACAATGTCTCTGCTTAAAAATCTTGAGGTAAGCTGCTCATTACCTATTAATCAAGTGTCCTTTCAACTCTGATTATAAAGCTCCAGTCTCTGATTTCCTGCCTGAAGGATCCTAAAATCTGATATGAAAATAAGGTAGATAGTATGCCACAGTAACTAGAATAGTTATAAATATTCATTTGTGAATCATGATTCAGTAGCAGTAATTCCAGCAATTAGCAATTTGGGTCTCGTTTCATATTTCTTTTGTGAAAGACAGTTATCTATCTGATTTGAGTTGTCCTGCCCTTTTTTTAAAAATTAATTAATTAATTAATTTTTCACTGCACTGTGTCTTCGTTGCTGCAAGTGGGCTTTCTCTAGTTATGGCAAGTGGGGGCTACTCTTTGTTGTGGTGCTTGGGCTTCTCATTGTGGTGGCTTCTCTTGTCATGGAGCATGGGCTCTAGGTGCTCAGGGTTCAGTAGTTGTGGCACGTGGGCTCAGTAGTTGTGGCACGTGGGCTCAGTAGTTGTGGCTCACGGGCTCTAGAGCGCAGGCTCACTAATGTGGCTCATGAGCTTAGTTGCTCCGCGGCATGTGGGATCTTCCTGATCAGGGCTCGAACCCGTGTCCCCTGCACTGGCAGGCAGATTCTTAACCACTGTGCCACCAGGGAAGCCCATTATCAGTAAATAATCCATTTCATTAAAGAATTATTATATACTTTAGTTTAAAAAAACAGTTATAAACAATAATAAATTCCAAGTATAAAGGTATTATTTATATTCATTAAAGTGTTTCTTGTATAAAATAAACTTTACACTTACCAAACAAAAATATTGCATCTTTCAAGTCTCAGTGTTTTAAATGAAATTAAAAATGTCAGATGGTTACCTAAATGACAGAAATGAAGTAACTAAAATTCTGTTTCTTCATGACAGTCACTG
Organism: Delphinus delphis; assembly: GCF_949987515.2. Lineage (NCBI taxonomy): Eukaryota > Metazoa > Chordata > Mammalia > Artiodactyla > Delphinidae > Delphinus > Delphinus delphis. The sequence continues at coordinate 64,170,291 of NC_082687.1, read as the reverse complement.
GACTATCATTGTTTATTTGGATCTGTTGTTTCAGTGCAGGAATATGTGGCATGTCAGGGGTTACATGAACTGTGAAGCCAGATTGAACAATTCTGAATCATTACAAATTCATTTACTCTGAAAATGAATCTTTGTAGCTGAATCTGTTTCCACAGGCGTATAAATGGGCATTTGCCTAACTTATATATCAAATAAATGAGTTACAAAATTAGAAAATTTTGTTACAAATTTTCTGTTTGTTACAAAATTAGAAAAATGTGCTAATTTGAAGATTACATGTATCTTATTAAAATTTGACAGTGACTGCGGTAGTGGTTTAGAGTTTAGACTAACAAAAGACTTTTTGGGGGAGGAATGTTTCATCACTGTTTTGATTTGCCAGCGCATGATGATAATAAAACGCGCACTGGGTTTTCATCAGTTTATCCATGTTTTTAAATTCTATATACTAGAGCAGACCACTCCCACTGCCCTGCGCTTTGGACACCATTGATCAGAGTCTTGAGTTGTTTTGATTTCTCTTTCATGTCTTTATTTATTGCAACCTATGCTGATGAACATGCATTATGCATTCTCCTCAGGTGGAGCCTGACCTCTGTCCCGGATTCAGTTGTCCCAGATTCAGTTGCCTGCAGTATCTCCTACATCTTCCCTCCTGACCTTCATTCCTCATCCTCAGTAATATAAGCAGTTTCATCAAACACTGGCTGTCAGGGAAGAGGCGGGAAGTCGTCCCTTTTTATTAAGCTTTAGTTTTATTATATTTCAAAATCTCAATAGTAGTAAATGTTATTGGTGAATCATCTTGATTTGCATTTTCCAGCCCTGCTTATCCTGGTCTGACCTCATATGTGCAGATGAGGTTCAGTGATGTATTGCCTGAGGACAAGATGTATTTTCAAATAAATTGATTTACTAAAGGGCAGCTGGGGTGACTTCTTGCTATTCTGCATCTTGATATCTTTTTTGGTCAATTAATATGAAGGAACATAATGTTTCCTCAAACTGTTATAAGCATAGATGTGTCACCACCAAATGCCACATCTGTTAAATTTTAGGAAATCTGGAATGGTATCAAAGTGTTTGATAGCTGTCAAAGTAAGACAGTGTTTTATATGAGATTTTATATGGCAGTGGAGTAGAAGTCATAGATTTACGTTTAATATGATCCGCTGGTGAATGCTGTTAATAGCTAACATTTGTTGAGTGCTTACTATGTTCTAAGTACACTGTTCTGAGTACTTCACACGGGTTTGCTGAGGTAGGTACTCTTGTTATTCCCATTTTATAGATGAGGAAACTGAGGCATAAGGAAATCAAGCAGTTTATCCATATCACACAGCTAGTAGGTGCCAGAGCTGGGATTCTAGTCTGGGCCATCTGGCTCCAGACACTGCACAATTAAGCATTACAGTCTCGATGGTACTTAAAAAGGACCATTGAGTATCACCTAGTTCTAGACATGCCAGAATCAAGCAAGCAGTCACTAAATGGTCTGAAATAAAATTAACTGAAATAAAATTAATTATACATAAATCCAGAATCTGAACACATCCCGACTAACCACAGTTTGTTCATACCTATGACTAATAGGGCTTCCTTACTGAAAAAAGATTTTTAACAATGGAAATTTCCAAACATAGGCAGAAGTAGAGAGGATAGTATAATGAACCCTTGCAAACCCATTACTCAGATTTGACAATTATCAAGTGACCACTCTTGTTCCCTCTATGTCCCCCCCCACTGCCACCCTCGCTGGAATATTTTAAAGCAAATTTCAGACATCGTATTAGCTGCAAGTTTTTCGGTATGTATCTTATCCAAAAAGGACTCTTTTATTTATTTATTTTTCAAAAAGGACTCTTGTAAAAGTGTAATCTCAATCACATTATCACCTAAAATTAAAATTAATTAATTAATGTCTAATATCTAGCAGTGTTCAAATTTTCCTGTTTGAGTCAGGATCCAAATAATATTCTTATGTTGCTTTTGGTTGATATATTTCTTCAGTCTCTTTCAACCCATCAACATTCTCTCTCTTCCTTATTCTTTCCCCCTCTTACAACTTGTCGAAGAAACATGGTCATTTGTTCTTTAGAATTTTCTATGTTGTCTTTCTCTAACTTTTGGGTGAGAAAGAGTTGCTTTTCATTTCCCTGAAGTGTAGGAGAGGATAGTAGAACAGTGTGGACTGTGATATCCCTAAGTGGAACCACTGGCCACTGGGAAGCTGAGAGGGACAACAGCTAGTTTGATGATCCCAGTGTGCTATTGGGGACCTCTTTCTGAGCAGTGATCCTTTTATCTTTTATGTTCATACTGATAATAAAGAGGCACAGAAAGGTACAGGAAGACCTTCTGAATCCTCAGATAATTATCAAATGATGCTGAGTATGGGTTAACTGATATGTTCTAATTCTTTGAAAACTATTAAGTTCACAGATTTCAATAACACTAATTTCTGTTAACTAGGATACAGTTTAATTAGAATATGCAATGCTATGTTTATTCTTAAAGTCTAGATTCAAGAAATGGAAACTTTGGTGTTAAGGAATATGTTGCGTGATACTTTGAGACCATGTAAATGTCTTATTGCCCAGTGATTTTTATATCCATTGATGATCTGTGCCTAAATCAGTGATTACGTGGGGGTTGCAAAATGGTGATTTTTCTAATTTTATTGTTTTTTCTTCATTTGTTAGTTGGCATTCTTCTGTAAAGAAAAACTTCCCTTATTTTTCTCTTTGATATGCTCGGATTCCACACCCTCTTTTAATTTCCTCATTTTATACTCATGGGATTAAAAGTTTTAATGTTTATAATCTTTTACTGTCATCCTTTTTGATGTTCATATTGCCTAGATTTGGCCAGTGGGATCCCCTTCACACCAGCTCCTGTCAGCTTTTAACATGATGCATTAGTCTTCCAGCACTCCCTTGTCCAACAAGACATCTCAGGGTCGCCTCATACTTTCCCCTCCCCAGATTAGAACTCAGCTGTTTCTTCAAGGGTTCCCACTTCTGTAGTGAGGAACGGTATTTAAAAACCAAGATCTGGGCACTCGGTGTTCTCATTGCTTCTTTCCGTGTACTTTTTTTTTTTTTGCGGTACGCGGGGCTCTCACTGTTGTGGCCTCTCCCGTTGCGAAGCACAGGCTCCGGACGTGCAGGCTCAGCGGCCATGGCTCACGGGCCCGCCGCTCCGCGGCACGTGGGATCTTCCCGGACCCGGGCACGAATCCGCGTTCGCTGCATCGTTAGGCGGACTCTCAACTACTGCGCCACCAGGGAAGCCCCCGTGTCCTTTTTGACGTGGCCCTAAATCTTCTGCTGAGGGTGGAAGGAAGATACCAGGCCCTTATAGATACCAGGGAAGATACCAGGTGCTGAGACAACCCCTTCATCACAGATCCCTTAGCATTGTCAATAGAGTATGATTTCCACTGACATTTGTTTATTCTCTAAGGATGAAAATTTGTAGACTCTTTTCTCTTCCAATTAAAATTTTACCTGCTCTGTTGTTACTGAAGAATCAGAGTTGTAGACTCTTCAGTTTACAACTTTTTACTTAGAAACTGTCTTAACCAGTGGGTCTTTGCCAGTTTTGAGTCTCAGCCCATTTTGAAAATCTGATGAAAGTGGCTGCTAACCCAGTAAAAATGCTCATACACAAACATTTTACATATAATTTTATTGGGTTCTTAGACTTCTAAAGCCCAGTTATCTCTATGAAACCCCCCTTATATAAGATCCTTATATAAGATCCCCCCTTATATAAGTTCCAACCCTGCCCTATTATGTTCGTATAAGGAAGCTTGGGGTCTGTGAAGGTTTAGGTGAGTTCCTTAAGGTTATACACTAGCAGAAATAAACTAGAGCCTAGAGGTTTTTGCTTGTTTGTTTTTTATCCTCATGAAAAACAGCTGGTTTGCCCCCGCTTATATCTCAAAAAACGTTCTGGAATGTAGTGAGAAAAAGATCTTCAAATAAAAAGAATGGCCTTATAGAGTGAAGAGAGGAGGAGTGGATTTTTATTTTAAGGACAAGAGTCCATGGAAGCAGGGCACCTGAGTTTTCCAGTTTCAAAAGAATAGAATTCTTTGTTACTGAAATTATGTTTTCTATAATTCCTCTTTCTTGCTTTCTTCACTCTAATATTAGTGTGAAAGGTGGCTGATATCTTTGGAGGCAGAGGCCAACACAACGTTTTGGGACATGAATGGGTGATGGAACTCTTCTCCCTATGAATGGGAGCTTTCCCTCTGGTACAGCACCTGTTACCTAAGGATCTCCTAAGATAGGTATCTGGGTGCGTGTGGCTGGCTTTATGAACTGCTGTCATTGGCCACCGGGTATTTTCTATTAGCATGTCTCAGTTGTCTCTGAGCCATATGCAGTTTTTTTAGGATTAATGTAGTTTTTAAGGATTTCTGCAGAAACCGTGCTATTCAACACACCGTTGTGACCTTCTATCTGGAAAGCCTCAATACATCTCGGCCTTGCTCCAGAGAGCCAAAGCCAGCTCCAGGGCAGCACAGACTGTGGCTGTCTGTAGGCTTTGTTTGCACAAAGGGACACTTCTCTTACAGTGTCCTTGGTATCACAGTGGGTGGAAGAGGGAAATGTTACCAGTTTCTCGCTGATGTTTTCTTGTAGTGGAAGATTGACTGAAGTACAAGCAGGCAGTAGAATTTGAGCAAAATAAGATGGAAGTTGTCACAATGTCCCATCTTAACAATATTCCCTGGTCTGTATGTGTGTGTAGAGGGGGCCGTGGTGGTGTAGAGAGGGGTGGAAGTTAAATAATGCTGGAAAAATACAGGCTTCTTAAAATGTAGGCAAACCAGGGAATGATTTTAACCCAAACAGGCTACACTGAGAGTCTGTAAAATAATAGATGACTTTAATTTACTGCTTTTCATAGAGTATAAAATAGTCTGCAAAGCGTGATCTGCAGACCCTTGAGAACATCGATCACACAGCTTTTATCAGGATGCAACGGAGTTCCTATTTCTTTCTCCTTGTGTGTAAAGGAATCCTTAGTCACTGCTGATTCTGGAATCCTTTAGTCTGATGCCTGATATTGTAATTAATTTGTTTACTGGGCAAATCCCTCATCCCATCCCCCTAAATGCTTCTTGACAAGGGTGACTGGATCGTTTTCTGCTGCTTTAAGATGCAAACAAACTGGCAAACTGGTAAGGCAATTAGGAAGGTGTTTCAATTTTTATTTTTATGCAGTAGATGGGTAAAAATAATAGTTCAAATAAGATATAAATATAAATATTTCTTAAGTTGCTGAACCTCCCACGTAAAATGTCCTCTTCTGCATTGAAAAACAATCAAAGACCATATTCTGTGATAACTACACAAGTGCTAAAGATACTTTAAAATAAATGATGTTGAGTCAACAATACTTCTGAGATAAAATTTCTTGCTAGTATTTATTTTCTGTAGAAAATATGTCAAGCATAGTTATTTTGGGAATCTGTTTTTAAAAAATCTAACAGTACTACTGAATTGTTTTATCTACTTGTAAAACTTTTTTCTTGCAATGTTCATCACAAGCATCTGATTGATTCTGAGAAAACAGATAAGCATTAAAACTTTGTATGAACTGGCTTTTTGTTGTATGGATTTAGATATTTAGGTGGGGGAGGACGTGGAGGGAAAGTGGGGAATTTGGAGTATATGTAGATTTACTGTTGCTTTGCAGATGTTTTAGGCTTGTAAGAGTAATTCTCCATAGACTGTTTACTTCCTCCTTGCTATTCTGCACCATGGGGCTGCTGCCACCAGGTGGATGCTGGTGCCTAGCCATTGCTACGGGCTCCAAACTGGAAACTGGAAGGCAGTGATTCAGCAATCTAACAAGAGTTTATTGAACTTACTATGCGTCAGGCACTGTTTGAGGTGCTGGGAATACAAAGATGAATAGGACAGAATCCCTGCCTGTAAGACGCAGACACAAAACCACTAGAATTATGCATACAGTGCTCCAGAAGGACAAAGAGAAAACAAATCGCTAACCTTGATTTTATGGAAGATGTCCTGAAGGGACCTGCTATGGAGCCGCACCTTGAGGGTGACTGTGAGTTAGGTTGAAATGAGGATAGTCTTGCAGACAACTGATTCCAAGAAAACATACTTATATAAGTTGTGTTTTTGTGGAAAATTATAAGCATAAACTCAAATCAAAAATGCTAGGTCTCCAATTACTAAAAATAATAATTAATATAATACCTGTAGGAAAGTTATTTGGAACAAAATTTAAAAGAATATAAATGTCCTAATATATTTAATTATCATCTGGTTAATCTCCCATTGTTAACAACCAATTCTTATGCCAATCTTGGTTTAAAACCATCTTAAAATTACCCTAAATTAAAAAAAAATTTTTAATTAAAAACAATTACCTAAATTTTTTAATATCAAAACTCAGTGGATCGAAACAACCCACTCAGAAAATGGGCAGAAGACCTAAGTAGACACCTTCCAAAGAAGACATACAGATGGCCAATAAGCACATGAAAAGATGCTCATCATCACTAATTATTAGAGAAATGCAAATCAAAACCACAATGAGGTACCACCTCACACTGGTCAGAATAGCCATCATTAAAAAGTCTACAAATAACAAATGCTGGAGAGGGTGTGGAGAAAAGGGAACCCTCTTACGCTGTTGGTGGGAATGTAAATTGGTGCAGCCACTATGGAGAACAGTATGGAGGTTCCTTAAAAAACTAAAAACAGAGTTACCATACAATCCAGCAATCCCACTCCTGGGCATATATCCAGACAAAAACTATAATTCAAAAAGATATGCACCCCAATGTTCATAGCAGCACTATTTACAATAGCCAAGACATGGAAGCAACCTGAATGTCCATTGACAGATGAATGGATAAAGAAGATGTGGTATGTGTGTGTGTGTGTGTATATATATATATATATATATATATATATATATATATATATAAAATGGAATACTACTCACCATGAAAAAGAATGAAATAATGCCATTTGCAGCAACATAGGTGGACCTAGAGGTTATCATACTAAGTGAAGTAAGTCAGAAAGAGAAAGATAGACAAGTCACCCAGGTGTACCTAGTTTACTAGTAGGTGACATCTTCCAGAAAGTCTGCTGTAAAATAGTAATCATTCAATGGTCATAGTAAATGCTCTGTTGAGTATGTATCAACTGTGGGGTGCCCTTTTCCTGGCCTTAGTGATTGCAGCAATTTCAGGGGCTTTTCTAAAACAGGGACCCACTCAGAAGCTACTCAGGAGAGTCTTAATCAGGTTTGATTTTGTAACCCATATCTGTCAATGGACTGTTAACCTGCTCTGAGGAAGAGCTTTTGAAAGTATTCTTGCAAGTAGAGTGTGACTTTGGGGATTCACCTCCTTTCCTGCATTCACCTCTACCAGTTTAAATCCTACATTTTTTTCAAGACTCAGCTTCTCAATGAAACACCCCCCTTACCCTTCTCCTCTGCTCTGATTGGCTGTACCGCCATCACTCACACTTCCTTATATTCTGCTTCATATTGTTGTATGATGGCTTCAGTATAAATCAGACATCCGTGGACTTCTAGAAGACAGACACTTTCCTCCCAGAGGACCCATCATAAGACTGGATGGTCAGTAGTCATTTACTAGGTACTTACTTCTTTAAGTTATTCGGCACTTTCTTGAGCTTTATTTTTCTCTTTTTGCCTTTTAATCAATTAACTAATACATCTAAATTCAAACATCTAAAATAAATGCTATATAGTGCTACTGAGCTATTGGAGAAACGTCCAGGGACCTCTGTGAGGCCAAGAGGCACCAATTGCCACTGGCTGTGGAGAGCAGAGAGTTCTAATACTGAACAGTTTTGCAATAGAAACAACACAGCAGAAAGTAGTTGGAGGTCTGATTGCCCTTGTACCTTGCACTCATATGCTGAGTCACTGTTTCAGAACTCTGTTAAATTGGCTGGATTCTATTTTCAGCATTTTCTTATACCTGCAATGTGAAAAACCTTTACTTCGTTATAAATTGATCATTTAGAGACTAGAGCAATCAGTGATGAGGCAAGGATTTTACCCTTTGAATTAGGTGCTCTTAATAGATTAGTAACTTATAGGTACTAAAACTCCAAAAGACAGTATGTAGTGTGGGAAAGGGAATAATTTTCATCATCTCAACATTGTCTTCAAAGGAAGTGCATATTTGTTGTTATTGATATTTTGATTTTTTGATATTTTTATTTATTGCTATTTTGATATTTTGATATATTGATATTTTGATTTTTTTTTTTTTCCTTACGCGGGCCTCTCACTGTTGCGGCCTTTCCCGTTGCAGAGCACAGGCTCCAGACGCGCAGGTTCAGCGGCCATGGCTCACGGGCCCAGCCGCTCTGCGGCACGTGGGATCCTCCCAGACCGGGGCACGATCCTGCGTCCCCTGCATCGGCAGGCGGACCCCCAACCACTGCGCCACCAGGGAAGCCCTACTCTGGATTTTTAAAAGATGGCACTTTGATTTTAGATTGATCTGCTGCATCTCACCCTTCCATCAAATAAGCAATCGATCAACAAATATTTATCAGGCATGATTATAAATGTGTGAGAGAAAATGTAATTCAATTCAACACATATTTACAGAGCATTTATTCGGTGTCAAGCCCTGTGCCAGTGGAAGAGATACAGCAGTTAACAAGAATTGACTCCCTGCCTCTTTGAATTTATAATCTGCCTGAAAACAAACAGTAAACAGGTAATTACAAAGGTGATCTAGATTAAATGTGTATAAAATGAAACTGCATGGATTGATACAAAGATAACTATGACATAGCCCCTTTTCTTAAGGAGCTTATACTTTAAGTGTCGAAAAAGATACATGCAACTGACTAGAATGCCAGGCAGAATAAAGCTTGTACTTTGGGGCAAAGACTAGAAAATGATTAATCGAGACCTCAGGAATTGCAAAAGACTCCATGAATAAGAAGTCAGTCTAGAGGGGTAGACATTCTGACCATCAAATGGAAGAAGGAAAGGCATTCTAGATGGTGGTGCTAATTAATCATACCTGTCATCCACGCCTGGTGGTGGTAGAGATTAAAATATCTCATCAGCTGAATTGCTGATCAAGCTGGATTGAGGAATGTGCCTGGGACCCATGGGGCCTACAAAGTTTTTCCTTCCTACTCAATTTCATGTGTCTTCTTCGTTCAGAGGCACATGAGCTGCGAAACTGCATGTTGCCTTCCAGAGGAGGATGTGCTCTGCTTATGGGCAAGAGGCTCTGTCTGAGAAAAGGGGCCAACCAGAAGCTCGGTCATGCCTGAGCACTGCCCTTCTCCCCAGTTAGATGGTTTATGTCTATTAAGGGGAGGAAATATGAGAAATGGTAAGAGTGAAAACTTCCTCGTCATCACTTCCCTAAGAGAGCAAAACTGTGGGCAGAAGTTCCCATGGTATAGGCAAAGCTGGAAACCTGGGGAGAGTAATAGAAGAAATCCCTCTACACTAGGTAAGAAAACGGACAACTGCAATGATAAACTGCATGACACAAACAGAGAATTCTACCTAGAGCAGAGATCAGGGAGAAGGGAGGTCAGAGGGTCCTAGAATGGTCAGGGAAGGCTGATTGCCTCGAGATGGTAGAACTTGAGCTGTGTCTGTGATTCAGATGGAAAGAACAGATTCACACAGTTTTTTTTTTTTTTTTCTTTCTGACTAGCATGTAGTAATAGCTGAGTTATGAACACAAGCTGAGTTATGTTTTTGCTAAAAGCCATGTGGCAATTCAAGCAGTTTCTTGGAACAGTGTGTTATTTGGCAAAGAAGGACGGGTTAACTTTGAGAGGTCCAAAGCAATTCCAGGTTAAGGGGGTATGCAGATGGCATAGAAAGGAACGAGGAAATTCCAGTGTCCACTTTCAGTGCTCCCTCCACTCTCCCTTAGTGTTGATCAGGTGTTTGCTCTATTGTTTCCGGATGCCGTCACCTCCACCTCCACTTTCTAGTAGAGGAAAACAGGGTCTTATTTAAAATAGTATTTCATGGATGGATGCCAACGCCACTTAAAAAGCTATTGAGTTGGGAATGAGGAAATGTGAAACTGCTTGTTGAAGGAACAGTGAACAGTTGAATGCCCAGGGTATTTGTTTTTTTAACAGTTTTATTGAGATGAGATCGGCATACAATAAACTGCACATATTTAAGTGTGCAATTTGATTAAATTTGACATATGAATACATCTGAACTGTATTCTACTCTCTTAGGGAAATAATGAGGAAACTGTCACTACAATTAAGAATATTTCATGCTCCTTTGAAATCATCCTTCCTTCCACCTCCGTTCCAGACAACTTATATGTTTTCTGTCACCATAAATTAATTTGCATTAAAAAAATAAATTTTTTTATTTTATTTTATTTTTGGCTGCATCGGGTATCCGTTGCTGCACGCGGGCTTTCTCTATTTGCATCGAGCAGGGGCTACTCTTCATTGTCGTGCGCGGGCTTCTCACTGAGGTGGCTTCTCTTGCTGCGGAGCATGGGCTGTAGGCACACGGGCTTCAGTAGTTGTGGCATGCAGGCTCAGTAGTTGTGGCTCGCGGGCTTAGTTGCTCCGCGGCATGTGGGATCTTCCCGGACCAGGGCTCGGACCTGTGTCCCCTGCATTGGCAGGCGGATTCTTAACCACTGTGCTACTAGGGGAAGCCCCTAATTTGCATTTTATAGAATTTTATCTAAATGAAATTATACAATATGTACTCTTCTTTTTAGTCTCAACGTAATAATTCTGAGATTCATCCATGTTGTATATACCAGCTTATTCCTTTTTATTGCTGAGTAGTATTCTATTGTATGGGTATATAATTTTGTTTATTTTCCCATTGATGGAAATTTAAAATAAAGCTGCCATGAACATTCATGTGCCATTCTTTGTATGGATGTATGCTTTTATTTCTCTTGAATAAAAATATGTAGAAGTAAAATGGCTGGATTGTATGGTACATATATGTTTAAGTTTGTAAGGAACTGATAAACTGTTTTCCAAAGTGGCGGTACCATTTTGCATTCTCACTAGCAGTATTTGAGAGGTCCAGTTGCTCCACAATAGTTGCTATTGTCAGTCTTTTTAAATTTTAGCCATTCCACTGGATATGGTGTCTATTTGTGGTTTTAATTTGCATTTGTTTAATGACTAATGACGTTGAACATTGAATGTTGAATGACATTTCATGTGCTTGTTTGCCATCTGTATATCCTCTTTAGTAAAGTATCTATTTGAATATTTGGCCCATTTTCTTACTGGGGGCTTTTTTTCTTGTTATTGAGTTATGAGAGTTCTTTGCATATTCTGGATTCAAGTATTTTGTTGGATAGATACTTGACAAATATTTTCTCCCACTTTACGGCTTGCTTTTTCATTTTCTTAACAGTGTCTTTTGAAGAGCAGCAGTTTTTAGTTTTGGTGAAGTCCACTGTATTGTTTGTTTTCTAGTTTGTGCTTGTGTCCTGTTAAGAAATATTTGCCTAATCCAAAATAAAGATTTTATCTTACGTTTTCCTCTAGAAGTTTTAGTTTTAGTTCTTACATAGGTCTGTTGTCCGTCTTATGTTAACTTTTGTTTATGGTGTGAGTAAGGAGTGAGCAAGATTTATTTATTTTTTTGCTTATGCATATCATCCCTGAATTGCCCTCACTCTTTTGTTGAAAATCAGTTGGCATATATGCATGGGTCTATTTCTGGATTCTCTGTTCTGTTTTGTTCATCTTTAGGTCTGTCTTTACACCAATACCACACTGTCCCGAGTAGTGTAGCTTTATAATCAGTCTTGAAAACACATAAAGTCCTCCAACTTTGTTCTTTTTCAAAATTATTTTTTGCCCTTCTAGGTCCTTTGTATTTCTATAGACATTTTAGACTCAGTTTCTCTTTTCTACAAAGAAAAAAAATGTTTGCAGGGATTTGGAGTTTTGATTGGGATTACATTAAATCACTTAGATCAGTTTGGTGAGAATTGACATCTTATCAATATTGAGTCTTCCAATCCACGAGCATGAATGATTACTCTCTATTTGTTAGGTCTTCTTTAATTTCTCTCAGCAATGTTTCAGAGTTTTCAGTGTACATCTTGCATATTTCTGTCACATTTTCCCTGTGTTTCATATTTTCATAGTACTGTTGATGGTATTGTTTTTCAAATTTCAATTTCAAATTGTGGGTTGCTACTGTCTAGAAATATAATTTATTTCTATATTGATCTTGTATCATGTAATATTGTTACACGTACTTATTAGTGCTCGTAGTTTTTTATAAATTCCTTAGGATTTTCTGCTAATGTAATGTCATCTACAAATAAAGACAACATTACTATTTCCTTTTCAAACTGTATGCCATTTCTCTTTCTTGTTTTATTGAACTGGCTGTGATTTTCTTAGTAGTGTTCAATAGAATTGGTGAGAGCAGACGTCCTTGCTTTGTTCATGATCTTAGGGTAAGAACATTGTCTTTCACCATTAGATATGTTGTAAGCTATAGATTTTTTGTAGATGTTCTTTATTCTTCTGTTCCTAGTATTCTGAGAGCTTTTATCATGGATGGATGTAGATTTTGTTAACTACTTTATCTATATTTATTGAAATGATGATATATATTTTCCATATTTAGTCTGTTGATATGGTAAAATAAATTGATTGATTTTTTATTGTTAAAGCAACTTTGCAGTACTGAAATAAAACCCGCTTGGTCTTTTTTTTTTTTTTAATTAATTAATTTATTTATTTTTGCTGTGTTGGGTCTTCGTTTCTGTGCAAGGGCTTTCTCTAGTTGTGGCAAGCGGTGGCCACTCTTCATCACGGTGCGCCGGTCTCTCACTATCGCGGCCTCTCTTGTTGTGGAGCACAGGCTACAGATGCGCAGGCTCAGTAGCTGTGGCTCACGGGCCTAGTTGCTCTGCGGCATGTGGGATCTTCCCAGACCAGGGCTCAAACCCGTGTCCCCTGCATCGGCAGGCAGACTCTCAACCACTGCGCCACCAGGGAAGCCCCCCGCTTGGTCTTTGTATTAACCTTTTTATATATTGTTAGATTTTATTTGATAAGTATTTTTGTGTGTACATTCACGATGGGGATAGGTAGATAGGGTGTTTTTGTTTTGTTTTTGTTTTTTGCTTTTGGTGTCTTTGGTTTTGGTGTCAGGGTAACGTTGGCCTCAGAATGAATTGGGGAATATTCCTTCATCTTTTATTTTCTGAAAAGGTTTTGTGGAATTAGTATTATGTTCTCTTTAAATGATAGGTGGAATTAATAAGTGCTAACTTACTAAGAGAGTAGATCCTAAAAGTTCTCATCACAAGGAAAAAAAAATGTTTTTTCTTTTCTTTTTTGTATCTAAGGAAGATAATAGCTGTTAATTAAAATTATTGTAATAATCATCTAATAAAAGTCAAGTCATTGTACATCTTGAATTTATGCAATGCTATGTGTCAATTATATCTCAATAAAACTGAAAGAAAAAAAAATAAGTGAAGGCAGCTGAGCCTAGAGGTCTTTATATGGAAATGTCTTTAACTAAAAATTCAGTTTCTTTAATAACTGTTGGGATTTTCAAGTTATCTGTTTATTTCCAAGGAAGTTATTATAGCTTATGTCTTTATGGAATTTGTCCATTTTATTTAATTTTCCTTGCTATTAATGTTTTTAAAATATGTAGCGATATCTCTTTTCTCATTCCTGATATTGATCATTTATGTCTTCTCTCATTTTTTCTTCATCAATCTGGGTAGAGCTTTATCAATCTTATTGATTTACATTCTCACTAACAGTGTAGTAGAGTTCTCTTTTCTCCACACCTTCTCCAGCATTTATTATTTGTAGGCCTTTTGATGATAGCCATCTTGATTGGTGTGAGGTAACACCTCACTGTGGTTTTGATTTGCATTTCTCTAATAATTAGCAGTGTTGAGCATCTTTTCATGTGCCTGTTGGCCATCTGTATATATTCTTTGGAGAGATGTCTATTTAGGTTCTCTGCATATTTTTGGATTGGGTTGTTTGTTTTTCTGATACTGAGTTGTATGAGCTGTTTGTATATTTTGGATATTAACCACTTGTTGGTCACATCTTTTGCAAATATTTTCTCCCATTCCCTAGGTTGTCTTTCTGTTTCGTTGATGGTTTCTTTTGCTGGGCAAAAGCTTTTAAGTTTGATTAGGTTCCATTTGTTTATTTTTGCTTTCTTTTCTTTTGCTTTGGGAGACTGGTCTAAGAACATATTGCTACAATTTATGTCAGAGGATGTTTTGCCTACATTCTCTTCTAGGAGTTTTATGGTGTCATGTCTTAAAATTTAAGTCTTTAAACCATTTCGAGTTTATTTTTTTATATGGTATGAGGGAGTATTCTAATTTCATTGATTTACATGTAGCTGTCCAGCTTTCCCAACACTGCTTATTAAAGCAACTGTCTTTTCTCCATTGTATATTCTTGCCTCTTTGTCATACATTAATTGAGCATAGGTGTGTGGGTTTATTTCTGGGCTCTCTGTTCTGTTCCATTGATATATATGTCTGTTTTTGTGCCAGTACTATGCTGTTTTGGTTACTGCAGTTAAAGCTACCATCTTTCTACTTGTTTTTCATTTGTTCCAGTTGTTCTTTGTCCTCTTTTCTTCTTTTCCTGCCTTCTTTTGGCATTGAGTATTTTTGGGGGGACAGGATTTAGTATTTTTTATGATTCTAATTATCTTCATTTATTGGCTTATTAGTTATATTTTTGTGGTTGCTCTAGAATTTACTATATATCCAAGTAATACTATATCACCTCACATACACTATAAGAATCTTATAATAGTATGCTTTTATTTCCCCCATTGACTTTTGTATATTGTTATCATATGTTTTCCTTCTACATGATTTGGGATTATAAACCCTGTAATTTATTGTTATTTTTGCTTTAAACATTTAATTATCTTTTTAAAAAAATTTATTTATTTTACTTATTTTATTTTTGGCTGCACTGGGTCTTCGTTGCTGCATGCGGGCTTTCTCTAGTTGCAGTGAGCGGAGGCTACTGTTTGTTGCGGTGCGCAGGCTTCTCATTGCGGTGGCTTCTCTTTGTTGTGGAGCACGGCCTCTAAACATGTGGGCTTCAGTAGTTGTGGCATGTGGGCTCAGTAGTTGTGGCTCGCGGGCTCTAGAGCACAGGCTCAGTAGTTGTGATACACAGGCTTAGTTGCTCTGTGGCATGTGGAATCTTCCCGGACCAAGGCTCAGACCTGTGTCCCCTTCATTGGCAGGCGGATTCCTAACCACTGCCACTGGGGAAGCCCTTAAACATTTCATTATCTGTTGAAGATACTTTAAATTTAAGAGAAACAGGTATTTGTATTTACTTCCAAATTTACCATTTTTGGTGCTTTTGTGTAGATTCAGATTTCCATCTAGTATCACTTTCCTTCTACCTAAAATTTCTTGTAGTGCTGTACTGCTGGTGATGAATTTTATTTCACCTTTATTTTTGAAAGATATTTTCACTGGATAGAGAATTCTGTATTAACAAGTTTTTTTTTCCTTTCAGACTTTACAAATTTCATACTACTATTATCTGGCCTCTATTGAAATCCACTGCCATTCTTTATTCTTCTGTGTATACTGTATCTTTTTTTTTTTTTTCTGGCTCCTTAATGATTTTTCTCTTTACCACTGGTTTTCAATAATTTGGTTTTGTTGTATCTTGGTATGGTTTTCTTTGTATTTTTTCTGCCTGAGGATTTGTTTAGCTTCCTGGATCTGAATATATAGCTTTCAGGAAATGGTCACCATTATTTCTTCAAATAAATTTTCTCTCTTCTTACCTTTATTCTCCCCCTCTGAAACTCCAGTTACACTTATGTTAGGCCACTGCTCTTTCCCACAGCCCACTGTTGGTCTGTTTGTTTCCTTTATTTCAGTAATTTTGCTCTCTGTATTTCATTTTGGAGAATTTTTATTGCTGTGTCTTCACATTTGCTAATCTTTTCTTCTGCACTATCTTATCTACTGTTAATCCCATCCAGTGTATTTTTTATCTCTAGAAGTTTTATTTGGCCTTCTTTATATCTTCTATTTCTCTCTCTATCATGCTCATATTTGACTGTATCTTCTGAAACATGTTGAGTATATTTTATATATGCTTAGAGTCCGATAAACAAATCCTCAGGCTATTAGCTATTTTAACACCCTTGTCTACTAAGCTTCTTGTCCATGTCATTTCCAAGTCTGTTTCTATTGATTGATTTTTCTTCTCATTACTGGTCATATTTTTTTTGTTTACATCCTACGTCTGGAAATTTTTTTTGGACGCTGGGCCTTGTGAGTTTGATGTTGTTGGGTGCTGGACTTTGTAATTCCTTAAAATAGTTTTTTTTTTTAATTCCTTAGAATAGTTTTGAACTTTGTACTAGGATGCAGCTAACTGGGGAACAGTTTGACCTTCTGAGAAACAGTTGATCTGTTCAAATTTTCCTATTGGCCTTTGTTAAGTGAGCTCATAAAAGCCTTTAGTCTAGTGCTCAATTGTTTCCACAACTCAGGCAATACCCTCTGAGGATTGTACTCCTTGCCCATATGTTAGAAGGTCTTTCCATTCAGGCCGTTGGGAACATGAACTATTCATGGTCCTGTGTGAATTCCACTTACTGTGCCCTCTAATCCGTGGTTTAGTTTCTTCCATGCATTTGCCAATCAGTACCCTGCTAAAGACTCAGGGTAATCCTCTACAGATCTCCAGACCTCTCTCTCTGTAGCCTTCTCCTTATTACTACCCTGTCCCTGAATGCCAGCTGACTTGGTTTTCCTAACTCTCAACTCTATTTCCTCAACTCAGAGATATCACTGGGCTGCTCCCAGTCTCTTTCCTCCTGCACCATAGTTTACTGATTCTCTCCAATCAGTAAACTAGGGCAATTGTAGGGCTTACCTCTTTTATTTCCCTTCTCTTGGGGACTGTTGTCCTGCACTGATGGTTATCTAGTGTCTGAAAAACATTGCTTCATATATTTTGTCCAGTTTTTAGCTGTTTTAAGCTGAGAAGGAAAATCTGGTCCCTCTTACTTCATCATGGCCACAATTCAGATAACATTTTAAAGAATGAGAAAAATGCAAAGAGTGTGGATTTAAAGAGTATTGTTTCAGATACTCAGATCTTTTTTTTTTAATTGAAGTATAGTTGATTTACAGTGTTGTGTTAATTTCTGCTGTACAGCAAAGTGGTTCAGTTATGCATATATATATATACATATTTTTCATATTCTTTTCCATTACGATTTATTACAGGATATTGAATGTAGTTTCCTGTGCTATACAGCAGGTCCTTGTTGTTTATCCATTTTATATATAATAGTTTGTGTCTGCTAATCCCAAACTCCTAATTTATCCTTGCCCCGCCTCCCTTCCCCTTTGCTAACCATAAGTTTGTTTTCTATGTCTGTGAGTCTGCCTCTGTTTCATAAATAAGTTCATTTGTATCATATTTTAGATTCCACATATGAGCAATATCATATGGTATTTGTCTTTCTCTTTCTGACTTACTTCATTTAGTATGATAATCTCTAGGTCCATCCATATTGCTGCAAAAGGCATTATTTCATTCTCTTTAATGGCTGAGTATATATATCACATGTTTATCCATTCATCCATCAATGGACTTTTAGGTTTCTTCCATGTCTTATAAATAGTGCTTCTATGAACACTGAGGTCCATGTATCTTTTCGAATTACACTTTTTCCAGATATATGCCCAGGAGTGGGATTGCTGGATCATATAGCAACTTTATTTTTAGTTTTCTAAGGAATCTCCATACTGTTTTCCATAGTGGCTGCACCAATTTACATTCCCATCAACAGTGTAGGAGGGTTCCCTTTTCTCCACACCCTCTCTAGCATTTGTCATTTGTAAACTCTTTAATGATACAGCCATTCTGACCAGTGTGAGGTGGTACCTCATTGTTGTTTTGATTTGCATTTCTCTAATAATTAGTGATGATGAGCATCCTTCATGTGCCTATCGGCAATCTGTATGTCTTCTTTGGAGACCTGTCTGTTTAGGTCTTCTGCTCATTTTTCGATTGGATTGTTTGTTTTTTTGTTATTGAGTTGTATGAGCTGTTTGTATATTTTGGAACTTAAGCCATTGTTGGTCACATTGTTTGCAAATATTTTCTCCCAATATGTAGATTGTCTTTTCATTTTGTTGATGGTTTCCTTTGCTGTGCAAAATCTTCTGAGTTCACTTAGGTCCCATTTGTTCTGATCATTTTGATTTAAGGGTGGGGGTAGCAAAATTAGATAAGGCTTCTTTCTCCACTGAACTCAGCGGAGAGCTTTTGCATTAAGCCTAGTTTAGCTCATTAAGCCTTTCCTTTGAATATGTCTTTCAGAGGATTAGATGTTCTAGTCCAGGTTTGGGTGACAGTGGCCCCTAATTTTTCTACATTGGCCTTCATGACTTTCTCTGAGATTATGATCGAAAGGTTTTTTTAAAAAAATTAATTAATTTATTTTTGGCTGCATTGGGTCTTTGTTGCTGTGTGTGGGCTTTCTCTAGCTGGGGCAAGTGGGGGCTACTCTTTGTTGCAGTGCATGGGCTTCTCATTGCGGTGGCTTCTCTTGTTGCGGAGCACGGGCTCTAGGCGTGCGGGCTTCAGTAGTTGTGGTGCTTGGGGTCAGTAGTTTTGGCTCTCGGGCTCTAGAGCGCAGGCTCAGTAGTTGTGGTGCACGGGTCCAGTTGCTCTGCGGCATGTGGGATCTTCCCGGACCAGAACATGTCCTGCATTGGCTCATGGGTTCAAACCTGTGTCCCCTGCATTGGCAGGCGGATCCTTAACCACTGTGCCACCATGGAAGCCTGTATGATCTAAAGGTTTAAATCATTGATTTAAGAGATAGATTGAGTGATGAAGGAATGATAACACTTCAGTCTCTGATTCTGAATTCAGACTTTATGTATTAACTATTCTGTACCATGTGACTGCACTTGAACTACCTGTGTGTAAAAGGACATTTTATCATCCTCTATCAGAAGAGTCTGAAACATGAGATTTGAAAAGGTTTGACTCTACCTGAGACTAGAAGAAAGTCCTCTTCTAATTTGAAACCTTTTGACCTAGAAGACTGAAAATAACTTGTCTCTCTTTCATTCAACAAAGAAAACACATTTGATGATTTCTGTTTCTCAGACTTTTCTGAAGGTATCTTCTTTTTATTCAGTAGATTTCAAAAAGCTGTGATTATCAGTGCCTCCAATAATAAGCATAACTTCAGTAGACTTCAAAATTAGGCCAGTCTGTATAATACTTCTAATGAAAGGGAGGACTACTGATGACATAAAGAAAAGTCCTAATGAAGTTGTCAATGGCGTCTATTTATCAGTGGGTCCAAATTAAGGCAGAAAAGTCATTTTGAAGTTTGTTTTCACCAAAAGATTCTTCCATATACTCAATTACAAATATCTTTAAGTGATCAAATCTCTTTTCCTTATGATACTTGACTTGTGAAATTGCTTTAATATTTAATAATAATTGTATGTCATAATATTACTGTCATGCCTCTAAAGCTTTCTTAGGAGCAAGGGAAAAAACCTTGCCTTACTTCTTTCTCTTCTTTTTGAGTCTTGAAGTAGAGTCGTCTCTCTGTTTGTCTGTCTCTCTCTTTGTGTCTGTCTCTCTGTCTTTTTCATGATTGCTTGGCAAAGAGCCTTGTTCTTTCCTTTTTGCTTTATCCCCAGAGGCAAGGATGTAGACAGGAAAAGCCATCCTCCTTAAACGTAGTAACTGGAAAGCTTAGAGCAATTCCTTTTTTTGTTTTTAACAGCTTTATTGGAGTGTAATTGCTTTACATAGTTGTGTTAGTTGCTGCTGTATAACAGTGAATCAGCTATAGGTATAGAGTCTGTTATACAGAGTGAAGTTAAGTCAGAAAGAGGAAAACAAATACCGTACGCTAACACATATATATGGATTCCTTTGTTTTTGAATAGATAATGAAAGAAAGGAGAGGTTCTGAAACAAATGCTGAGGCATTGTCTGTTCAGTTTTCATTTTATATCACAGTCCCTGAATCTCCAACCTACCTCAGAAGGAATGCTTGCTAATGAAACAGTGCCCATATGAGAGGAAGAGAAATGCTTCAGTATGCTGAGGTAATTGACATATAGGTAGAACATGAGTTTATGTCCCTGGGAATACAGTGAATGTGAAAATTCTTACATAAGAGAAAAAAATGTGGGTTTCTTTTTGCATTTTTCTTTTTTGTACAAATATAATTACATATATATGTATATATAAATAAAGGGGAAAAGTCCATGACCATCCCCACAATTTAAACTTTTCTGTTCCCTTTCAATATTTGCCCACCTGCATAAAGATTTTGAAATAAAAATCATAACATAAATACAACTTGATATTCAGGTTTTTTAAGTCAGCTTTACATAGTACAAATTTTACACACTTTCAACAGGTTTTTTCTGGATTTCTGTGAAGTCATTTAGTTTTGCATAATTAAGTATATTTATAAAAGTATGGTCACCAGGGCTTCCCTGGTGACGCAGTGGTTGGGAGTCTGCCTGCCAATGCAGGGGACATGGGTTCGGGCCCTGGTCCGGGAGGATCCCACATGCCGCGGAGTAAATAAGCCCAGGCGCCACAACTGCTGAGCCCAAGTGCCACAACTACTGAAGCCTGTGCGCCTGGAGCCTGTGCTCCGCACTGGGGGAGGCCGCCGTGGTGAGAAGCCCGTGCACCGCAACGAAGAGTAGCCCCTGCTCGCCACAGCTGGAGAGGGCCTGCGTGCAGCAACAAAACCCAGTGCAGCCAAAAATAAATAAATAAGTAAATTTAAAAGTATGGTCACCAGGGCTTCCCTGGTGGCGCAGTGGTTGAGAGTCCGCCTGCCGATGCAGGGGACACGGGTTCGTGCCCCGGTCCGGGAAGATCCCACATGCCGCGGAGCGGCTGGGCCCGTGAGCCATGGCCGCTGAGCCTGCGCGTCCGGAGCCTGTGCTCCGCAACGGGAGAGGCCACAACAGTGAGAGGCCCGCGTACCGCAAAAAAAACCCCAAAAAATATGGTCACCAGAAGACAAAATCAATTTTCATCTCTTCTTTGGGGAAATGTGTATTTTAACCCCTTTTCACATTTTATGCCTCAGCTGCCCTGCCCTTTATCCCTTCTGTCCACAGAACCTCTCCAAGGTTCATTTTAACTGAGATCTAGAAGGGCTGGAAGTCTCTCAAGCACTGTCACTGTGCATCACATTTACCTTGTTCTTTAGCCTTTGCTCTGGATCATAGCAGAGACTACAAATGATTTTTGAATGGGTTTGGGGAAGTTACATTGGCTAATAAATACTGCTTAGTTATTAACATGCTCTTTTTGGTGGCCCGTCACCTTCTACTATAGTTGCCCTTTGTTATTTGTGTTTGTTTTGCTCTTTTAATAAGCTCAGTCTCGGAAGCATGCATTATACTCACCGTTAAAAAAAGAGAAAAATCTTTCCTTAATAAGTGTGATTGATGGAACTTCTCTCTACTATTGAATTTCTGTTTCTTATTCCTAGCAGAATGACATAAATATTCCTAAGATATAATTACTGGTGCACACAAATATTACTATTCTCTGAATATGTGTAGTCATAGTCTCAGATAATGAAAGGTAAATGAAAAACAATCCTGCAAAGCCTAGGGAGCCTTTCATAGGGCTAGATCTTTGAAACATCAACTTTCTCCCTGTCAGCTCTCTCATCCTCATTTTTATCCCATCCACATTAAGAGTCCATAGTCCATTCTCTCAGCCATGCTCTTGGCAATATCCTGAACTTTCTTGCCCTTCCATAATACAAGCCCTGCAAAAGCCAAATCCTGAATGAATCCCAAATATTTGCTTTTCTCCATGCCTGCCCCAGGCTGCTGAGTTCATCTGGAAAACACTAAATCAGACAACCAAGCATAAATGAATGAATGAACGAGAGAAAAGTACTGTTCAAAGTATATGAACAAGTAGAAAGTTACGGTGGCACACAAGAGAAGTTGGAGAAAGAGGAGATCATTGTGGACTGGGATAATCAGAGAAGGGATGAGGTTTACCTTCTCTTCAGTTTCCTGCCATTACTTCTGGTATCTGCTACCAAGCAGGATTTTATGAATTGCCAAACCCAAATATCTAACAACAAAACTAAAGTTGTTTAAACTCTACATACCAGAGATAAACGCAAAACAGATTTTTGTATATTTTCCACTAAAGGAATACAGACTGACTTGACAGAACGTTTACATAGGGAGTCACGGGCAACTGGAAGATAAAGTTTGGCCAGTTGTTGGAAGGTCTTGAAATACTAGACAGAGGATTTTAAAACTTGTTGGAAATATTTTCTTGTAGTAACCTGTCATCTAACAGTGATTTACCTGTCATGAAAGCTTTCAAGAGATACCCTAGAACTTCGAATAAAATTTCCTTAAAGATAATTTTTGTTCAGTTCAGAAAATTTCAATTTCTCTTGTTTTGATTGTTTTAATACCCTTCAGTAATTATGAAAGAAATAGGTATTCAAAGAAAAAAATTAGATGTAAGAAAAGTTTTAAAGAAGAAATTTAAAATCTTCCATTTTTTTAAACCCAGAAGTAGCTATTGTTAACATTTTATTGTCTATTTTTATATATATGTAAGTATTTTACAACAAAAGGATTATGTTACACAGATTATTTCTTAAACCTTTTTTCTTTTGAATATATTGTGGGTGTTCTTCCAAAAAGAAATGTAGACCGATATATATTTAATGGCTACATAGTGTTATATTGCATGGCTATGCCACAATTTAATTAACCACTTCTCTGATGATGGCATGTAGGTTGATTCCACTTCTTCATTTTTATTTTTTTGTGAAAATATTTCCAGAGTGTGCTTCTGAAAGTTTATACAATTTTGTACTATCAACCTTGTAAGAAAAATATCCATTTCTCCATATCCTTGAGAAATCGGGGAATTATCAGTTCTTTTCCCAATTTACCTTTTTTAAGAATACTTTTGTGCTAAGTATTTTATACTAGTTGAAATGTAAATTCTCATGTAATTATATCTACCAGTCTTTCCTCTCATGTGTTTGGCTTTGTTTTCATGCTTATAAAAGCCTACATCTTTCAACACTCTAACATTTTCTTTTAGTATTCTAATGAGTTTTTAAAATATTTACTCTCTTAATCTACCTGGGATAATATTTAGGTATAACTTATAAAGTAGTCATCCATCATAATTTTTCCCAAATGTTTATTTGGTTGTCAGAAGAGAATTTACTAAGCTATACATTCTTTCCACACTAATTTAAAAGTCCATATGTCACCTATATTGAATTCCAGTAATTTTTACATCTATTTATACATTTTCCAGCTTGGCCCCATGATTATTTTCGATATTTCTGTCTGGTAGCACATTATTTAAATTTCAGTGTTGTATTTCATTTTACAAGACAAGCACTTTTTCATTGAATTTCTTTCTCACAATTTTGTTTTACATATTTTCAGTTATTTATTTTATCAGAAGAATTTTAGATTATAGTATCCAATTCCAGACATTGAAATTTCATTGACTTTGTTGGACTTGATTTAATAAATTAAGGATTAGTTTGGGAAATTTTTCTTCCTTTAAGTTCTGTATTTTTTTTGTTATGTTTATTCTCAGGAATTTAATATTTTTGCTGTTTTCATGAATGATACCTTTTCTCCTCCTCCATTATACTTTCTAACTAGTTAATGTGGGAAAGTTATCTTGTAACTAGAAAACTTATTAAAATTTCCAATTAGTCCTAAGTAGTAATAAGATAGTCATTAGCTAAAATAATGACTTTTGTCTCTTTTCCAGTATTTTTACTGTTTCTTTTTTGTCTTACTGCCTTTCAGCTAAAATGTTCAAAACAATAATAGCAGTTTTCACAGGCCTCCTGTCTTATTTGTTTTTGTCTCTGTTGATTCGCCATTAAAATAGAATTTTCTGTTCTCTCCCAATAAATGCTTTATGTCAAGTTAAATATCTTTCTCTTTTAAATTTATTGAATGATTATATGATGAATTTTGAAATCCATCAAATGTTTTTTATCATCTATCAAAACAATTATATAGTTTTTCTTCTTAGGTTTCCTAATGTTGAGTCATCCTTGTAGTCTTAGAGTAAATGCATCTTGACCATGATATAGTATTCTTTTGTTAGACTGTTGGATTTGACTTGCTAATATTTTATTTCAGATTTTACATCTATATTCATAAATATGATTGACCTACAGTTTTATTATGGATGCTATCTTTTTTATCTTTGGCATCAATGTTCAATTTCATTCATTCTCTCAATAAACTTACATTGGATTTCTGTTAGGTGCCTGGAATGTTGTTAGGTACTGGGGATTAAGTGGTACACAAGATAGTAAAATCTCTGCCATCTTGGAGCTTGTAGTCTATTGAGGAATGCAGTTAAGAAAACAGGATATTAGAACAGTGTTGTGTAAATGCTACAATAAGGATATGGGAAAAATAGGAGGAGCCTCTATCCTATATTTAGGGAAATTGGAAGATGATTTCCAGCATTTAAAACAAAATTTAAGTAAGAATGTCCATTCAAAAGAGTAGTGGAGTGGAGACGAGAGTGTCCCTGGGAGATGGAAGAGCCTGTGGGAAGACCCGAAGGTGAGGGAGAACATGGTGCTTCTGAAAAAAGGAAAAGTGTTCAGTAGGAATGGAGCAAAAGTCGGGGAAGGAAAGAGTTGAGAGATGAGGCTAGAGTGCTTCCTACAGATCAGAACTTACAGAACTTTGTAGAATATGTCCAGAAGTTTGGATTTTTCTTCCCAAGATTAATGAGGAGTCATTAAAGGATTTTAAGCAGAGAAGTGGTATGATCAAATTTCTTTATTGGAGGAATCTCACTTGCTGGATAGAAAAGGAGGATACCAGTTGGAAAGCTGTTGTGTTAATCCTAGAGAGGGATGGCAGTAGTGAAAAGTAGGGTAACTGAATGCTACAGAATTAGGAAGTTCCTCTGTTCCAAGAAGAGTTAATTGATTTTGACTGTACTTGTGTTTAATCATAACCTTTTGTATTCCTTACATGTTTATTAGATGATTCATTTTTCTACCTCTTTCTGAATAAACTTTGGTAATGCGTATTTTTCTTGAAAATTGTCCATTTTGTGTATATTTGTAAAATTTTAAGTATAAAGCTTACGTGCAGTCCTCTTATTTTAATCTCATCCATTTCTATGTTAAACCTCATTTCCATTCCAGATGCTCCATATTCATATCTTCTCATTTATTTTTGATTATACATATCAGAGATTTACCTATATCATCATTTCCCAAATGGGTATTCCATGGAGCATTCCAAAGAATGCTGATGAGTAAAAGTATTCATGCTCAAATAACTTTGTGAGACTGGATCCCACTATTTGAAATAGTTACATGCTTTAGGATTTTTCAGAATCTTGAATAAGGTAATCTGCATTATGAATTCTTAAGTGGAAGGTTTACTAAGCAGTGTTTTTCATACATTTTTGCTACAAAATGTTTTCCTCCCCACAGAACATCTATTAATAGCTCCTATAATGGGTATTCAGTGAAACACAATTTGATGATTTCAAAGAACTAGCTCTTAGTTTTATTTATTAATTCCCTCTTTGTTTTCTAATTCATTAACTATATTATTTTTTCTTACTTTTTTAGGCTTATTTTCTTGTTCTTTTTCTATTTCCCTAGAGTTAAATGCCTAGTGTTTTCATTAGCAGCTTTCAAGGTTATCATAAAGAACATTTTAAGGCTATTAATTTTCCCCTGCATATAGCTTTGACTACATCCTGTAGATTTTATTATTTATATATCCTTTGTCATTAATTTCTGAATAACCTGTCATTTCAGTTTTGACTGTTGTTTTTACCCAAGAATTATTTTAAAGAGTGCTTTCTAGTATCCAGTGATTCATTAGATTTTGCTTGTCATTTTATTTTATTAAAAAATGTTTTTTTGATGTGGACCATTTTTAAAGTCTTTATTGAATTTGTTACAATATTGCTTCTGCTTTATGTTTTGTTTTTTTGGCCGCGAGGCCTGTGAGATCTTAGCTCCCGGATCAGGGATTGAACCCACACCCCCTGCATTGGAAGGCAAAGTCTTAACCTCTGGACCACCAGGGAAGTCTCTTGCTTGTCATTTTAATTTACAGTTGACTAAATATAAATGTGTTCAGTACTTTATTAATTTTTTTGTAAGCATGATCAGAGAATATTTTATCTAATAGTAATATTGCCACCCTTTTTTCTTTTTACATTTGTCTGATATATTTTTGCGCAGTCTTTATTTTCAAAATTTCTTTGCAATTTTTATTTTATGTATTTCTTGTCACTAATATATGATATTTTCAACCCATGCTGAGAGTTCTGCTTACTATTTTTCTAAATTGCGGTATAATTGATATATAACATTATATTAGTTTCATGTATATAACATAATGATTCAATATTTGTACATATTGCAAAATGATCACCACAGTAAGCCTAGTTAACATCCATCACCACTCAGTTATGATTTTTTTTTGCGATGAGAACTTTTAAGATTTACACTCTTAGCAACTTTCAAATATACAGTATATTAGTGTTAATAACTATAGTCACCGTGCTGTACATTACATCCCCAGAGAGTCCTGCCCTTTTAATAGAGGAATTTAATCCATTTACATATATTTTGGCAATGACATATTTCTTCTTTTCTAACAGCTTTATTGAGATATAATTCACACACTATATAATTAAGTTATTTAAAGTATATTAATTCAGTGGCTTTTAATATATTCATAGATTTTTGTAACTATCATCACAGTCAATTTTAGAAAATTTTCATCACCCCGAAAAGAAACCCTGTATCCACTAGCAGTCACTACCATTTTCCCCCAACTTCTCTCCCCTCTCTAGCCCTAGGCAACCACTAATCCACTTTCTGTCTTGATAGATTTGCCTGTTCTGGACATTTTGTATAAATGGGATCATATAATATGTAGCCTTTTGTGATTGACTTCTTTCATTTAGCATAATATTTTCAAAGTTCATCCATGTTGTAACATGTATCAATAATTCATTCCTTTTTATTCCCAAATAATACTCGATGATATGGATATTTCACATTTTATTTAACCATTCATCAGTTGATGGATGTTTGGTTGTTTCCACTTCAGGCTATTATAATGATACCGCTATGAACATTCATGTACAAGTTTTTGTGTAGACATATGCTTTCATTTCTTTTGAGTATATGCCTAGGAGTAGAGTTGCTGGATAATATGGAACCCTATGTTTAACCTTTTGAGAAACTAACAGACTATTTTCCAAAGTGGTTACACCATCTTACAGTGTAGGAAGGTTATATTTGTTATTATCCCTTGCATTTTTTAATGTCTTCTATTTATTATGATTTCATGTTGTTCCTTTAATTTTCTTTCCTATCTTTTGCTGAATTGATCAGATTCATAAGTTAAAAATCCTACTTCAATTGTAATAATGTTTACCCTTAGGTTTTTTGGTGGGTTTTTTTGCGGTACGCGGGCCTCTCACTGTTGTGGCCTCTCCCGTTGCGGAGCACAGGCTCCGGACGCGCAGGCTCAGCGGCCATGGCTCACGGGCCTAGCCGCTCCGCGGCACGTGGAATCTTCCCGGACCGGAGCACGAACCTGTGTCCCCTGCATTGGCAGGCGGACTCTCAACCACTGTGCCACCAGGGAAACTCCCAACCCTTAGGTTTTTATGAATGTATTTAAACATATATTTTCTGTCCATGGCAAGAACCCAAAGCAATCTTTTTCTTCTCTTCGCCAGTACCATGACTGCTAACTCTTCTCCCTGATCCCCTACCATTGCTGCTTGTTGGTCTCAACTCTGTTTTCTTTGTCATCTTAAAACAAATAAGAGTCACATAAGGGATGAAACCTATTGCTGAACTGTACTGAAAGTTCAGTACAAAGTTCTAGCCTTTCAATAAGAAAGATAACAATTCTCAAACTCCTCGAGTCCTACAGCTTGAGATTGGTAAATCTTTCAAATAGAAAAAAAAAAAATTGATTCCTTTTTGGGCGTTGCCTTTTAAAGTTTCTTTTAAATGTTCTATATTGGGATTCTCTGGTGGTGCAGTGGTTACGAATCCGCCTGCCAATGCAGGGGACACGGGTTTGAGCCCTGGTCCAGGAAGATCCCACATGCCGCGGAGCAACTAAGCCCGTGTGCCACAGCTACTGAGCCTGCACTCTAGAACCCGCAAGGCACAACTACTGAAGCCTGTGCTCCTAGAGCCCGTGCTCTGCAACAAGAGGAGCCACTATAATGAGAAGCCCGTGCACCGCAACGAAGAGTAGATCCCGCTCACCACAACTAGAGAAAGCCCGCACACAGCAATGAACAGTCAAAAATAAACACAACACAGCCAAAAATAAAATAAATAAAGTTATTTTTTAAAAAGTTCTATATTTATTTATCTGTAAATTTTGGAAATGTTAACTCCTGAAAAATGGAAAGTGAGTGGGATCATGTTTGGGCAAACAAAATGTGGAGTTTTTTAGGGAGAAAGACGTTACATAAATCCAAAGCCAGTGAAGAAAATCAAAAGCTATGATTTCTTTTGAAAATACGATATAGTGAATTTGGCTCAGTAGATTTTTCTCAAGTATAAAAACCTGGTTTTCAGAGTGAGTTTGAATTTTTATGGTTACACATAATTCCTTCAAATGGGCTGTAGTGGAATGCTATCTCATGCCCATTGGTCTCTTTGAGAGTGTTTTAATGTACTTACATGCATTCTTGCTGTCAAAATCATGTAAACCTCTTGCCTTTTATTTCAGTGTAGATGCTTTTCTAGTTTAAATGAGCTTTTAAAGACTTCTGCCTTATAATTTAAAACTCAGGCTCTCAGCATTAATGGAAGGACTAAAAGATATCTCAGCACATTACACAATAGTTTATGGTTCTATTAGAAATAACAAATGGCTCATCTAGTCAACAATACTTACCAAGCCTCAGTTTTAAAGCAGTGTACTAAATACTATGGAAACTTACAGAGAAATCCTTCATGAATCCAAATTCTAATAACATATATCAAAAAATAGAGAAAAATCAAAGCAGTACTTGAAAGCATAACTTAGTGGTTAAATTTGCAAGCTCCAAGTCAGCCTCACATCCCCATTTGTTACTGCTGATGATGGATAAGTCAGCTTCAGTTTGAACATATGTAGAATGGAGAATATAGTAATAGTACCTGCCTCATAGGCTGGGAAAGTTTAAATAGGATAAAACATGTTTATATGCTCAGTAGAGTAGCTGATACACAGTAAGCATTCCATAAATGTAAGCAGTTGTTTTTAGTAATTTTTAAATTATTAAAAATTATATATATCCAGAAAGTGATCAAATCATACATGTACACATTAACAAATCATAGTAAAATGAGCCCTGATGGAATCACTCCAGTGGCAAGAAATGGAACAGTGCCAGCCTCTAGAAACCCACTCTCTGTGCATCTTCCCCATCGTAGCTCATTCCCTCCCTGCCTCCACTATCTAGACATCTGTTATAACCATTTTCTTACTTAAAGTTTTACCACCTAAACAATATATTTTAGTTTTGACTATTTTTGGACTCTATTAACTGATTGTATTTTGCTGCTTTCATTCAGCACTATCATTGAGAACCATCCTTGTGGATGAGTGTTGCTCTAATTCATTCCTTTTCATCGCTGTATGGTATTCCACTATATAAATATATAAACAATTTATTGGTCTGTTTTATTATTGATGGATATATGAGCTATTTTCAGTTTTTGATTCTTTTTTTTTTTTGCGGTACGTGGGCCTCTCACTGTTGTGGCCTCTCCCGTTGCGGAGCACAGGCTCCGGAAACACAGGCTCAGCAGGCATGGTTCACGGGCCCAGCTGCTCCGCGGCATGTGGGATCCTTCCAGACTGGGGCATGAACCCGTGTCCCCTGCATCGGCAGGCGGACTCTCAACCACTGTGCCACCAGGAAAGCCCATCAGTTTTTGATTCTTAAAAACAGTGCCACTATGAACATCATGGTCCTCATATTCAAGAGATTCTCTAGGAATGCAGTTGCTGAGTCATAAAGGATATGCATCTTCAATTTTCTGAGATAAAGCTAAACATTTTTCTAAAATTTTTCTTCAAATTTTCAGTCTCATTAGCCCTGAATGAGGGTTTCTGTTACTTCATATTCTCACAAATACCTGGTATTGGTTAGACTTTTTTTTAGTATAAATTTATGTATTTATTTATGTATTTATGGCTGCATTGGATCTTTGTTGCTGTGTGTGGGCTTTCTCTAGTTGCAGTGAGCAGGGGCTACTCTTCATTGTGGTGCACAGGCTTCTCATTGTGGTGGCTTCACTTGTTGTGGAGCACAGGCTCTAGGCGCATGGGCTTCAGTAGTTGTGGCACGTGGGCTTAGTTGCTCTGAGGCATGTGGGATCTTCCCAGACCAGGGGTCGAACCCATGTCCCCTGCATTGGCAGGCAGATTCTTAAGCACTGAGCCACCAGGAAAGTCCAGGTTAGACTTTTAATTTGTACAATCTGGTATGTAGATTATATTATTGGAGGTCATTTTTTTTTTTTTACATCTTTATTGGAGTATAATTGCTTTACAATGGTGTGTTAGTTTCTGCTTGATAACAAAGTGAATCAGTTATACATATACATATGTTCCCATATCTCTTCCCTCTTACGTCTCCCTCCCTCCCACCCTCCCTATCCCACCCCTCCATGCGGTCACAAAGCACCGAGCTGATCTCCCTGTGCTATGCGGCTGCTTCCCACTAGCTATCTACCTTACGTTTGGTAGTGTATATATGTCCATGTCTCTCTCTCGCTTTGTCAAAGCTTACCCTTCCCCCTCCCCATATCCTCAAGTCCATTCTCTAGTAGGTCTGTGCCTTTATTCCTGTCTTACCCCTAGGTTCTTCATGACATTTTTTTTTCCTTAAATTCCATATATATGTGTTAGCATATGGTATTTGTCTTTCTCTTTCTGACTTACTTCACTCTGTATGACAGACTCTGGGTCTACCACCTCATTACAAACAGCTCAATTTTGTTTCTTTTTATGGCTGAGTAATATTCCATTGTATATATGTGCCACATCTTCTTTATCCATTCATCCGATGGACACTTAGGTTGTTTCCATCTCTGGGCTATTGTAAATAAGCTGCAATGAACATTTTGGTACAAGACTCTTTTTGAATTATGGTTTTCTCAGGGTATATGCCCAGTAGTGGGATTGCTGGGTCATATGGTAGTTCTATTTGTAGTTTTTTAAGGAACCTCCATACTGTTTTCCACAGTGGCTGTATCAATTTACATTCCCACCAACAGTGCAAGAGGGTTCCCTTTACTCCACACCCTCTCCAGCATTTATTGTTTCTAGATTTTTTGATGATGGCCATTTTGACTGGTGTAAGATGATATCTCATTGTAGTTTTGATTTGAATTTCTCTAATGATTAATGAAGTTGAGTATTCTTTCATGTGTTTGTTGGCAGTCTGTATATCTTCTTTGGAGAAATGTCTATTTAGGTCTTCTGCCCATTTTTGGATTGGGTTGTTTGTTTTTTTGTTATTGAGCTACATGAGCTGCTTGTAAATTTTGGAGATTAGTCCTTTGTCAGTTGCTTCATTTGCAAATATTTTCTCCCATTCTGAGGGTTGTCTCTTGGTCTTGTTTATGGTTTCCTTTGCTGTGCAAAAGCTTTGAAGTTTCATTAGGTCCCATTTGTTTATTTTTGTTTTGATTTCCATTTCTCTGGGAGGTGGGTCAGAAAGGATCTTGCTGTGATTTATGTCATAGAGTGTTCTGCCTATGTTTTCCTCTAAGAGTTTGATAGTTTCTGGCCTTGCATTTAGGTCTTTAATCCATTTTGAGCTTACTTTTCTGTATGGTGTTAGGGAGTGATCTAATCTCATACTTCTACATGTACCTGTCCAGTTTTCCCAGCACCACTTATTGAAGAGGCTGTCCTTTCTCCACTGTACATTCCTGCCTCCTTTATCAAAGATAAGGTGACCATATGTGCGTGGGTTTATCTCTGGGCTTTCTATCTTGTTCCATTGATCTATCTTTCTGTTTTTGTGCCAGTACCATGCTGTCTTGATTACTGTAGCTTTGTAGTATAGTCTGAAGTCAGGGAGTCTGATTCCTCCAGCTCCGTTTTTCGTTCTCAAGATTGCTTTGGCTATTCGGGGTCTTTTGTGTTTCCATACAAATTGTGAAATTTTTGTTCTAGTTCTGTGAAAAATACCAGTGGTAGTTTGATAGGGATTGCATTGAATCTGTAGATTGCTTTGGGTAGTAGAGTCATTTTCACAATGTTGATTCTTCCAATCCAAGAACATGGTATATCTCTCCATCTATTTGTATCATCTTTAATTTCTTGCATCAGTGTCTTATAATATTCTGCATACAGGTCTTTTGTCTCCTTAGGTAGGTTTATTCCTAGATATTTTATTCTTTTTGTTGCAGTGGTAAATTGGAGTGTTTTTTTGATTTCACTTTCGGATTTTTCATCATTAGTGTATCGGAATGCCAGAGATTTCTATGCATTAATTTTGTATCCTGCTACTTTACCAAATTCATTGATTAGCTCCAGTAGTTTTCTGGTAGCATCTTTAGGATTCTCTATGTATAGTATCATGTCATCTGCAAACAGTGACAGCTTTACTTCTTCTTTTCTGATTTGATTTCCTTTGATTTCCTTTTCTTCTCTGATTGCTGTGGCCAAAACTTCCAAAACTATGTTGAATAAGAGTGGTGAGAGTGGGCAACCTTGTCTTGTTCCTGGTCTTAGTGGAAATGCTTTCAGTTTTTCACTATTGAGGATGATGTTGGCTGTGGGTTTGTTATATATGGCCTTTATTATGTTGAGGAAAGTTCCCTGTGTGCCTACTTTCTGCAGGGTTTTTATCATAAATGGGTGTTGACTTTTGTACAATACAAATAACCTTTTTCTTGAATCATTTGAGGATAATTTACCAACATGATACTGTAATGTCCCAGAATACTTTAGTTTGTGTGTTCTACAAACAAGGACATTCTTTTATGTATCCATAATATAACCAACAAAATCAGAAAACTTACTTGATAACATCGTGACCATCCAATCTACAAACCCCCTACAGGTTTCACTAATTGTCTGACTTATGTCGTTTATGGTAAAAGGATCCAGTTTAGAATGCATACTGTGTATAGTTGCCACATACCTCTGGTCTCCGATCTGGAACCACTCTTGTCTTGACTCTCATGGCCTTGATACTTTTGCAAATATTAGTCCAGTTATTTTGTTGAATATCTCTCAGTTTATGATTGTCTATTGTTTCCTCATGATTAAATTCAAGTTAGATATCTTTCCAGGAGTATCACAGAAGATGGTCTACTATGTTCTTTTCATTGCATCCTTTCCAGCGGCAGATGATTTTGATTCATCTTATTACTGCTGCAGCTGATGAACACTTGATTAAGGTTGTGACTGCTGAGCTTCTCCAGCATACAATTACTCTTTTCTCTTTTTGTAATAAATAAGTGTTTTTGGCCAGTGAGAGCCACTTCAAGCTGGCTTGTCTTTTGACCGTTCACCCTCTATTACTACTTCCTTACTTTCTGGCATCGACTCTCCATGCTAAGTCATCCTCCCATGGGAATGCCCTCTTTGCCTATAGGTAACCGCTCCCAAATTTATTGCTTGCTCAGATTTCCCCTTTGAATTTCATCCCTGTCTATTCCATTGCCTATCTGGC
Organism: Delphinus delphis; assembly: GCF_949987515.2. NCBI lineage: Eukaryota > Metazoa > Chordata > Mammalia > Artiodactyla > Delphinidae > Delphinus > Delphinus delphis. Next base: position 64,136,449 of record NC_082687.1, on the reverse strand, counting down.
ATTTCCAGTTGGGTAGCTAATGGGCATCTTAAATTTTATTTGTTCAGAATACAGTTCCCGACATTACCCATTAAATGGGTTTCTCCCCTAGGCATCTCCGTCTCATTCAGTTGCATCGTCATCTTCCTCAGGCCCAAGAAACCTAGATGTCAGCCTTTAGTCTTTGCTGTCTTCCCCACCACACCCAGATACAGACTATCAGCAAGTTTTGTGCATATACCTCCTAAATATGCCTCACGTCTGTCTGTTTCTCTCCAGTTCCTCTTGGCTCACTCTTTCCTTCCTCTTGGATGTTTACAGTGGCCTCTTTACTGGTTTCTCCACTTTCATTCTTTTTTATTTTATTTTTTTTTAATTTTTTTTTGCAGTACACGGGCCTCTCACTGTTGTGGCCTCTCCCATTGCGGAGCACAGGCTCTGGACGCGCAGGCTCAGCGGCCATGGCTCACGGGCCCAGCCGCTCCGCAGCATGTGAGATCTTCCCAGACCGGGGCACGAACCCGCGTCCCCGGCATCGGCAGGCGGACTCTCAACCACTGCGCCACCAGGGAAGCCCTCTCCACTTTCATTCTTGCTTCACTCAAGTCCATTTCCACACACCTTTTATCAGTGCACATCAGACCAGGTCACTTCCTTGCTTAAAACACTGTAATGTCTTCTCATCCCTCTCAGGATCCAGTCCAAACCCATGAAGCTCCACATGCTCTTACTTCTGCTTTGTTCTTCGACTCCATCTCGTGTTCCTCTTTCTCTTGCTAAAATGTGGAGAGCAAGGGCAACAGTCCCTTCTTTCAGTTCCTTAAACATTCTAAGGTCTTTTCTACCTCAAGGCCTCATCTGAACATGTGTCCTCGTGCCCTTCACACAGTTGCACTTTTCTTAGCCTTCAGGTCTCACCTTAATTGTCCCCTCCTGAGATGGGTCTTCCTGGATTATCATTGAAGTTCATCTCTCCCCATACCTCATTACTCTCTACTAAACACCCTCTTTTCTTCATAGTACTTAACATGCTCTGAAGGCATTTGGTTCTTTACTTGCTTGTTGTTTTCTTTTCCCCATTAGACTGCAGGCTCAGGAGCATAGCAGCCTGTGCCCAAGTGCTAACAGAGTGTTAGAAGAAAGTAAGAGTAGTTCAGTACTCAGTGCCACCAGAAATGAACACAATGCAATTGCCTAAAAGAGGAAATGCACCCTTTTTGAGGTATGGAGAAGAAGATTAAATGCTATTGTTGATGTAAGAGAATAAAATGATTTTTAGAAGCTAATTTTCCCAAAACTACAAAAGGCTGAGACAGGAAAACAGAATCAGTGAGAATCTATTAATAAACCATGATGAAATCTGCATCAGTGTGTTCTCTTACCTTTAAAATGAAAAACAGCTTCTTTTACAAGGCTGTAGAGCTTATGAGAGAGGCTTTTGAAAGCCAGTCTCCCAACTTCCTTTGTGTAAATCATGGCTTCCAAGAAGGATGTACTGTACTTATATGCAGAGTGGAAAACTGCGCTCAGCAGAGATGCTCGTCACTATCTATAAGGTTTTGTCAGGGCACATGGTTACTAGGTAAAGGGAAAACAATCAGCAGTAAGGAATAGGAACTCAGTTCCTTTTCTAAGAGCTTTTTGTAACAGTTAGACCCATTGAGATCTGTTGTGAAGATCTGAGATTTTTACCTATTGATTTTTTAAAGTTTTTCAAAGCTAATTTTTTTGGTTAAAATAGAAATCTAATCTGATAATGATAATAATAGCTGTTAATAATAATGATAATGATAATAATAATAATGATAACAATAATAATGATAACAATAACGATAACAATGGCTGTTTTAGTCAACTCTTCTGTGATGACAAATAGCCCCCAAATTTCAGTGGCTTGCAAGGACAGAGGATTATTTCTTGCCCACGTTACATGTCTTTGTCAGATTGGCATTGAATCTGCTCCTGCGCCCTGTGTCTTTTCATTCTGTGATCCAGGCCAAAGGAGCAGCCTCTCTCTGGGACATGGTGTGCTCATGGCAAAGAGAGAGAGCCAGTGGAAACATGTATTGCCCATTAAAACTTCTGATCAGGCATTAGCTATGTCATGTCTACTCATAGGCTAGTGGCCAAGGCGAGTCACATGACGAAGCCCATTGTCAGTGGTTTGGGGATAAGTAATCCTCCTACAGCATCCTGCGAACCACATGGAACCAGTGGAGGTACTAGGGCACATCCTGTGGCTACCTGAGGAACCAGGAAGGGAACTGAGTATTTGGAAACAGTAGGACAATGTACCACATTGGCAAACATTTACCAAATGCTATTTGCCGGGTACTTTTTCACGTGCTTTACATTTATTAACTCATTGAATCCCACAATTATCCTATCAGATAGGCATTATTAATTACTCCCATTTTACAGGTGTGGAAACTGAGGCCCAAGTCCACACAGCTGGTAACTACCAGAGCCAGACTTCAAACCCAGGCATCTAGGTTTGAAGGCATCCTCACTCTAGGAAATTTGAGAATGAGACAATTTGTTGATTGAAACATTTTGTGTGTGCTTTTTGAGGACAGTGCAGCATAATGATTAATGTTAAATTGTATGAGTGGTTATTCTCCTAGGTATAGTATATTTCCAAGGAACTAAAAGTTTAAAGGGATACTAACTGTGATAAGTAGATGGACCAATCCATTGATCTCTTAAGGACCTGAGAATTCTCTCCATTCCAATTTGTCTTTCATATCAGCATTCTGATTTGTGAACCTATGGAAATAAATATACTTGGTTCATGTATTTATTGAGTTCATACTGTTTGCCTAGCACTTTGGTTTTCTTGATTTCCTTAATCTGCTAGAAGTGTGACATTAAAATCCCGCTGGTTCTCTTAAAGGCACAGCTCAATGTCTCTTCCCTTGGGAAACCTTCCTTGGCACCTCAAGCTGAGTTTGCCACTCCTGCCTCTGAGGTGCATTAGAAAGAGCCCAGGAGACGTCACCACTTACCAACCATGTGACCTGGGGACAGGCTTTATCTCCTCTGAGTAAAAAGGATCAAAATATATATCTCATAGAATGGTCATGAAGCTTCAGTAACGTTTCATTTGAAAGTACTTTGTGACCATTAAGGTTTTCTGCAAAATTATAAGGATTTGATGAATCTTTATAACATTCTTCCTGACTTCTTCTCTGACCTTTTTGTCCTCTTCTCTTCTGTTGATTCACTCAACAGATATTTCCTGAGCCCCTGTTGTTAGGGACACGGACTCTGAGGCCAGACTGCTTGAGTTGAAATCCCTGCTCTACCATGCATTCACTGTGTCAGTTTGGTATTTAACCTTATCCTGCCTTAGTTTTCTAATCTTTAAAATGGAAACAGTAATAATACCTTTATCTCTTGGCTTATCGTGGGGATTAAATTAATATATCTAATTAGTTTAGATCTCTGCCTGATATATATCATTACCTGCTAGAATGTATGCTCTCCATAAGGGCAGTGATTTCATGGCTATAACCCAGTGCCAAGAACAGTGCCTAGAAATAATAAGTACTCAATAAATAGTTGTTAAATGAATGAGTGAATATGATAAGCCTTGTAGAGGAAAAAAAAATGAAAGGGCAGGGTGAAATCATGTAGCAAGTGCTTTTTTTAAATCTTTGCTTTTATTTTAATCTTTGAATATTCAGAGATTAAATTCTAGCTGATTATTAGATACATTTATTGGCATATAATGATTAGTCATTCACTATCATTGAATTAAAACATCCTTTCTATTTAAAAAAATTAATTCTTTGAGATTTCTGTAGGAAAATGAGTTAATGTTTTAAAAGTAAACCATCAAGATTGCGGTACGCGGGCCTCTCACTGCTGTGGCCTCTCCCGTTGCGGAGCACAGGCTCCGGACGCGCAGGCCCAGCGGCCATGGCTCACGGGCCCAGCCGCTCCGCGGCATGTGGGATCCTCCCGGACTGGGGCACGAACCCATGTCCACTGCATCGGCAGGCGGACTCTCAACCACTGCGCCACCAGGGGAGTCCCAAGACTGTATCTTTTAACGTTAAATTAAGGCTACAAGTACTCTTAGACAATTATTTTTCATTCTTTCATGACACTCTGACTAGATGTCTATTTGCATTACCTTGAAATTATGTGGGGTTTTTTTTGAATGCTTTTCGTGAAGCATGGTAAATACTCTTCTATGTCTCATTCTTTCCAAGTTGCCATGAAGAGTTATAGGCAAAACGTGTGGAGACAAGGTCCCTGACAAAAAAATATCTTTGAAAATAGAGTTTACCAAACCATGAGTTCTTCAAGAATTGGAACTGTGTCTTACTGTGCCTCTGAATCCACACACCTAGCTTCATTCCCAGCGTTTAGGAGAAGCTCAAGAAATGAATGGACAAATGATGGATGGATGAGTGTCTATTCTCTGAAAGATCGATGGGAAGAAATGTCATCCATCCATTCTTTTTCTGAACTCCTGAGTCCTATCATTCAATCTGCTAGCAGATAACACCACTGGGCAACATCACCTTAGTCACAAAGAATCCCCTGCACAGAGTTGAGTTTTAATGTTTTGTCCTGTGTTTTTTAAAAAAAAAAAAAATCAAAGGATGATACAAGGAAATAAAAACAAAATCAGTTACTGCCTTTATTACAAAAGATTTGAGGGCAGCGTCTAGTGTCTCAATTCAGTCCCTTCTCCCCTGCACCCAAAAGAACATTCCATTTGAGAATTTCTTTTTAAAATCTCAGGCTAGGAACACTTAGCTTTCTTGAAGTGTTTCATGCCTCCTCCTTTCTGCTTATGAGAATGATGTGGCTAATTGTGCCCCTTCTTTCATTTTGACTGCCTGGAGCCCCAGAGTCAAACTTGGAGTATAATTATAGCACATATATTTGTGTCTTTCATTTCAGTGGTCTTGAATTTCTGCTCTCACTTATGTTTTCCCTGTCTGGACTTTAAAATGTCTATTAATATATTACTGTCATTTGGTTACACATGTACTTGCTGAAAGCCACGCCAAATCCCTATAGAATGAGGTAAATTATAAATAAATACACATGCATGAATTCTTACAGTCCCAAAACAACTACTTATTATACAAAGGCCTCTAAATTGGGTTGCTGACAGTAGGAAGAATCTCTTTTCCACAGACCAAGTAGAACTAACATATGCTGTTTCTTTGCGTTGGCCCTTTGGTTCCTATGGTATAAATAAGTTCTTTAAAGTGTATGGCTCAGGCAGGTGTAGCTTTCTGAAGATGAGTGGCCTACTTTTGTGTTCTTTCAGTTTGCTAAAGTAGTGCTTTTTCCTGAAAGTCTCTTGGCCCATCCTATAAATAAATTAATGTTTTTTCTAACTTCCTCAAAGGAAAGAGCAGAGATCATCCGGTAAGTTCTTGCCTTCTTGGATAAAGGTAGACCTTGTTTGTGCTCTGCCTGTTATTCTCAAAAAAGGACATTTTGGGGAGTTGTGACCATTTCAGCTCGGTTGGCAACTATTTTGTTAGTGGTTTGTAGAACAGGATAAATCTCTGCATAAAGACCTACAGCTTGTCTACTTGATTTTTGTTTTAAGGGGAAATCATGCCTTATCTTTGTGGCTGGCTGTCACCTTTGTGATGATATGTCAACAGGAAAGAAGAATGTATGTCCCAAGGTGACAGCACAGCGCTACATCCATCAGGGTGATGTCACTGAGTTAGCACCGCCAGCAATGAGCTCTTTAAGGATTCTGGCTGAATTCTAAATTTGCATATTGATGAAAGATAGAGAACCATTTCAGGACAGATTTTAGAGCACAGCTTCTTTTTCAGTAATGTCATTTGAACTCCAGAGAAATACAAGCTCGTCCTGTTGCTCCTCTGAACTTTTAAAGGCTCTTTTGCTTTCCTAGCAGGCAAAAATCTGACTCATTCTTCATACTCAGCCCAAAGTCATTTTCTCTGTGGACCACTGCCCACCTCCTCTGTGCAGAAGTAGTTGCATGTTGTATGTTATGTGATAGCAGTTATTACTTTCTAGTGTTATGATAGCTCACCCCTCTAGGGGAAGACTCACTCTTCAAGTCCTGTTATGAAATTATCATGAAAAAGGAAGGAAAATTGTCATTAATATTCACCGTGGAGGAAAAAATTTCTAGCACTTACTGCCGTATCTCTAGTACATTTTCTCCTATTTCTTGGGAGAGGGTCTCTTTAGTAAAGGTATACAAAATCTTTCTAAATGTAGTCACGCTGTCCAAATGCTGTGTCACCAATGTTAACTAACCCCCGCCTCCCAGGTGTCGTGCTACTTAGCACCTGTGCTCTTATCTTGAACTTTAAAAATATTAAACTATTAAAAATGACTTTTATTCGAATTTACCTTTGTATAAAAATTAATGCTTATTATAGAAAATCTAGCAAAAGCAGCCATACAAGAAAACTCATAGCTAAGTCACTACTGTGTTTTGACATTTTTAACCATCCCATATTTTGAATAGGGAAAAGTTTTATACTATTCTGCTACCTGATTTTTAAACCAAGCGACTTATAAAGTTCATATTAATATGAGCAGACTCTACAGAAGATGTGTCCCTCTTTACAGAAGACAGGTACTGCATGACAGATCATTAAGGACACCAAATAGAGAGAGACTGTGCACTGAATCCAGGTTTGAATTCTGCTTTTGCCCTTTGTCAGCTATGTGACTTCGGGCAATCTGCTTAAACCTTGGGAGCCTTGGTTTCCTCACCAGTAAAATGAGGACAGTTATGCTTACCTTTCCCAGGCGCTATAAAAATGAAATGATTTGTTCTTCCCTGATGGCACAGTGGTTAAGAATCTGCCTGCCAACACGGGACACGGGTTCGAGCCCTGGTCTGAGAAGATCCCACACGCTGCGGAGCAACTAAGCCTGTGCGCCACAACTACTGAGCCTGCGCTCTAGAGCCTGCGAGCCACAACTACTGAGCCCACGTGCCACAACTACTGAAGCCCATGCGCCTAGAGCCTGTGCTCGGCAATAGGAGAAGCCACCGCAATGAGAAGCCCGCGCACCACAAGGAAGAGTAGCCCCCACTCGCTGCAACTAGAGAAAGCCCGCACCCAGCAACAAAGACCCAATGCAGCCAAAAATAAATAAATAAATATTTTAGAAAATGAAATTATTTGATGTGCATATGCACAACTGTTACATAATGTTTTTAGTCTGTTCACCTCTACCTACCTGTAGAGCTTCACTGTCAGTGCCCTTTGCCCTCTGAGATTCTGCCATTTGAACTTCCTGCAGTTCACCAACTAGACCAGAATACCTTGTGAAGATTTACTCATTTCTCTTTGCATCTGATGCTGTTCACTAGTGCAGGAGAAAGATGTAGAGGAAGATAAAGGGCTCCAGGCAAAGGCTTTACCTGGGGATTCTGGATATAGTGAGATAACTACAGAGATATTCCTCATCCTAAGTAATATCTATAGTTTAAAAAAACCCATTAATGTCTGTAAAGAAAATAATTAGCTGAGAAATGTTCATTATTCCTACTATTCCTAACTAGTTCTCAGCCTTTGGATTTCTAGGGGTAACACAGCATGAGATGTTTGGTTTTTATAGGAAGATCACTTAATGAAAGTGATTCTGTCAGGAAGAACTAAAATAGTATTTTGCTTTTGCATACCTTTACATGTTTAAGCAATGTGTAAAATTAGGAGAGACTGCGGAAAGAAAAAACTCTTTCTGAAGAGCCACACAGTTTGATGTGGTTTGGGGCCCGAGAATGATTTTATCACTATGCCCACCAGACTCTTTGCATTTCTGACAAGTGAAATATATTCCTTTTTAAACTGTTGATACTTCATGTTTTGACACACTTCTGCTTAAGCATTCTGTTAGCTGATATTAACCACAGCCTAACCAGGGCAGGTGAAACTATAGAGACCTACTTTTTTGAAAAGCACAGTTTTGGATCAGAGATGTGTAGGTTTTATTTTACTTTTTATTTTTATGATTGGATTGCTAAATTGAATAAATTATATAAAGAATATATTGTATAAATAATAAATGTTGTCATAAATTTATAAACACTACTCACTGCAACAAATATCTTTGCTGCACATAACTTTTCCCATACTTTGGATTATTTCCTAAAGATAAAGTCATAAAAATGGAAAAACTGGTGAAGAGGAATTAATATGTTTATGGTTCAGAATGCAAACTGCCTTCCAAACTATATTAATTTGCATTTCCATTAGCAGTGCATTCATCTTAGCTGTCTGCATTTGAACTCTTTGCTTGCTAATTTAATAAGGAAAACATACATCCTATTGTATTGCTTTATTCCTTTGATTGTAAGGTAATCATTTTTCTGTAGGTACGTTAACTAGTGTTTATTTATTTTTTGGGTGGGGGAAATTGTCTATTAGTGATATTTGACCTTTTATCTCATGAGGTAACACTCTTTCTATGTAAATGGGATAGCTTTATTCAGTGTTTACAGATATTTCCCGAGGCATCTAGTACTGACATTCTGGGACCCTATAAGGACAGTCTTTTTGCTGACCTGTCCACCACTCAGAGAGACAGTGTAGCTAAGGGCATGGACTGAGGGAGTGAGTCTGCCTGGGTTTCAAGCCAGATTCTGCTACCTTCTAGCTGCACGTCTTTGGTCAAGTTACTTTGCTTGCAGGGCTTCAGGCTCCTAAATTTTAAATAGGTGTGGTAATAATAGCCTCTGCACTCCATAGTTGTATCAATTCAATGTGTCAGTCCCCGTAGCACCTGGCACATAGCAAGCACTCAATAAATGTGAGCTGTTCGCCATCCTTTAGAAGGCAGGCTCCAGGAGAGCAGCGCCTTCAGTCTGGTTTGCTGCTACATCAGGTGCTCAGCAGAATCCCCAGTGGGTGTTCCTTAAATGACTAGTCCTAGAAACATTATTGAGAGCAGTAATAGGACCACCCAAGTGTGTGCAATTGGCACTTTTCTTTTTCCCGGGCAGTTTGAGGTAGAGATGTGGGTCAGTCTGTACATAGGAGAAAGTGGTACAGTTTACCTCAGCCTCCGTAACACAGGGAAACAGGAGCTTCTCAGGAGTCTGTGAAGAATGGCCAGAAACTGCCGTCTGGGTCAGGACCTTCCAACTGCCCACGCTGTTTCTCTTTCCTCCCAGTTGCTTTCGGAGATTGGCCCTGCCCCAGGTGCGTGCTGGGCTGTCTTTGAGAGTCAGCAAATGCAGTGCCTCTGGCCCAGATCCCAGTGCTAGCTCCCGTTCAGAATTTAACCTGAAGAGCAATTGACTGCAACCTTTGGGGCCTGTTCTCCATTTATCTTTGCCCGAGGAACTCTCTACAGTAGTTTCAGACAGGTTTATTGAGGTCTAGTTTATAAACAGCAAACTTCGGCCCTTTCCAGGTGCACTTTGAACAATGTGGCCATATCACAATCAGTACAGAACATTCCTATCACTCCAGATAGTCCCCTCACATCCCTTTACCATGAGTCCCCTCCTCTTGTCCCCAGCCTCAGCAACCACTGATCTGAAATATGCCTGCATAGTTTTGCCCTTTCCCAAGTGTCATGTAAGTGGTATCATACAGTCTTTTGTGTCCGGCTTCTTTCACTCAGCATAATGCTTTTGAGATTCATCCACATTGTTGCATGTATCAGTATCTCCTCCCTTTTTATTTCTTTTTCTTTTAATCTTTTTAAAAAAAAAATATTTATTTATTTATTTGGCTGTGCCGGGTCTTAGATGTAGCACGCAGGATCTTTAGTTGTGGCATGCGAACTCTTAGTTGTGGCATGCATGTGGGATCTAGTTCCCTGACCAGGGATCGAACCCCAGGACCCCCTGCATTGGGAGCGTGGAGTCTTAGCCACTGGACCACCAGGGGAGTCACCTCCCTTTTTATTTCTGGGTGTATACTTTTTTGAGCAATTTAAAAACTACCCTGTAAGAGTAAATGACTGACTCTTCCTGACTGTTTTTACAGAGACTCCATGAATGTCAGAATGACTGTGAGGTACAAGCAAAGAACTTCTATAACTCAGAAAATCTAAATAACGGGAGGATATCATGGATGTGTAACTTTGAGCACATATCACGGTGTTTCTGAATTACACATATTTTTTTTCCTTTGTGTTCCTTTCCATTTTTCCTTTGTGTTCCTTTCTATTGTGTTAAGAAATAAAAGTTTAAAAACTATTTGGTCGGGACTTCCCTGGTGACACAGTGGTTAAGAATCCACCTGCCAACGCAGGGGACATGGGTTCGAGCCCTGATCCGGGAAGATCCCACATGCCGTGGAGCAACTAAGCCCGTATGCCACAACTACTGAGGCCTGCGCGCTACAGCCCGTGCTCCGCAAGAAGAGAAGCCACCGCAATGAGAAGCCTGTGCACCGCAACGAAGAGTGGCTCCCGCTTGCCGCAACTAGAGAAAGCCCGTGCACAGCAACAAAGACCCAAGGCAGCCAAAAATAAATAAATTTATTTAAAAAAAACCAAAACTATTTGGTCCCAGTAGAAAATTACATATAAATTTTAAAAGTGCTTCATAAAAATAAAGTGTTGCAATACTGGATAAAAATTGCTAGTTTACTAATGTAAGGGGATTCCTTCCTACATGAGCAAAGGATAGATTGGTTTATTTACTCATCTCCTTTAGGACTTCGAAAGAGCAAGGAACAATTTAACATAAGAAAAAGTCATTCAGCTAAGTAAATCAGAATACGTGAACTGTCTCATTAATCTTCAGAACATCTGTGTTGTATGAGGGAAATATTATCAATATTTATAGTTTTAAAATGGAGTCATTGACAGAGGTTAAATGTCTTACTCAAAGTTACATGATCTTTTTCTCACCTTGGAGTTTTGGAGGGCAGAGACTCATTTTATTCATTTTGCAGCCTCATTTGTGGCTTCATTTGTGCGTTTACCTTGCATGGAGAAGATGCTCAATATATCAGACTGGCTGAATGAGGACGTAGAATAGCCTGGGAATAAAGACTATATATCTTAGAACAGGAGGCTGTTTTTGGAAGTAAAGTTATTGGAACCTAGATACGCCTGTTCATTAAAGTATCCTCTGTGGATGCTTTTTCTCTGCAACAGCAGAGTTGAGTACTTGCATCGGGGACCGTCTGGCCCCAGAACCTAAAACATGTACTGTTTGGTCCTTTACAGAAAACGTATGCAAATCCCTGCCTTACAGTCATACCGTCCAGGTTCAAATCTCAGTTCTTCCACTTACTGTGTGATGCTGCGCAAACTGCTTGATTAACCTAAGCTGGAGTTTCTCCCTCTGCAGACTAGGGATCATAGTAGTAGCTACCTTGGAGGCATTAAAACTGCTATCTGGGTCAGGACATTCCAACTGCCTAAGTTGTTTCTCTTGCCTCCCAGGACTGACATTAAATAGAACTTTGGCTGATTATTTCCAGATTGTAAACTATCTACTAGATTTTAAACTCCTTGATAGGTAGGGTCTTGAATTCCTCATCTTGGTTGGCCCCCAGTGTAAATGCACAGTACTGTGGACATTTGAGACAATATACTTGTCTCAAATGTGAAATTGTATTCAATTGTATTCAATGTATGTGAATAATGTGTTTGTAAGTATCAGTCTTGGCTTTCAACTACTTACTTGTTTCAAAGGACAATATGAAAGAGCAAGAAATGTGAAGGTAAAATTTGAATGATCCTAAAAGTCCACGACAGATGAACAGATAAATAAATTAAGAAATGGAGTAGTAAGCAAGCAAATAAAATGGTGATAGTGAAGGCAATTTAGTAATATGGAAAAATGCTTATTATAAAACATTAGCTTTAAATATTGAAAAAAGTGGGAATGCAGAATTGCATGTCACCTATAATTGAAACTTTTCTCTTAAGGCAAAGCAAAGGCCTTCAAGTACCATTTTTCAAACTTGAACTGTAAATCTTGCAGTGCTAAGGCCCCATACTCAGAAATTCTGATTTAATAAGTGTATGAGAGTGCCCTGGAATCTGCCTATTTGACAGGCACCTGACGTGATTCTGGGGTGAACAGTCCATCCACCAGACTTTTTTTTTTTTTAATAGATTTATTTATTTTTGACTGCGTTGGGTCTTCGTTGCTGCGCGCAGGCTTTGTCTAGTTGCGGCGAGCGGGGGCGACTCTTCGTTGCGGTGCACGGGCTTCTCACTGTGGTCGCTTCTCTTGTTGCGGAGCCCGGGCTCTAGGTGCGTGGGCTTCAGTAGTTGTGGCACATGAGCTTAGTTGCTCCATGGCATGTGGGATCTTCCCAGACCAGCACTCAAACCTGTGTCCCCTGCATTGGCAGGTAGATTCTTAACCACTGCACCGCCAGGGAAGCCCCACCAGACTTTAAAAACACTATCTTAAAAGAACTAAACCAACATAGTTTAGTGGGATTGTGGATAATTTTTTAATGCCTTGATTTTTCTTTTGTGGTGGCTTTAACAGTGAAAAATGGAATTTAAAATTTACTTTACACAGTTTATTAAATTATTAATACCTTTATATTTTAATTTTTTTTAGTAAGCCATGTTGTTTCCATAGAGCTATTTAAAAAAACCACGCCGATCTACATTGTACTGATGCAATCGCCTCAGTTGTTAAGGGAAAATAGAAATATGTAGGACAGCATGTATTATATCTAATTTTTGTGTTAAGAAAAAGAAAGGGAAAAAGAGTTGAGGACATACACATGTATATTATATATACAGAGAATCCCTGGAAAGACATAGAAGAAGCTGAAACCATCCTTACCCACCTTCCTTGAGATCAATGCGATTCAGGAACACAGAAACGGAAAGACTTTGTATCTTTCTCATACTACTGCAGTGGTATGGGTAATTAGTCACAAAACCAGCCTGAGAGCCTAACAACCATTTATCACATGGTTTCTATAGGGAAAAGACCATCAGCATTTTCACAACTGGCTTTACAAGCCAACATATAAGACCAACATATAAAACAGAGGCTGACTTTACAAACTAATATATAAAATCATATTTTGGGGGGTTAAAGACTACCTATGTTAATGCCACAAAAAAAGGCATTACTGAAACGGGTAAGATTCATCAGGGGCTGGAGTGTGGCTGGATCACTGGAAGTCTATTCCCACTGCTAGAGAGCAAACAGATGGTGAGAAAGTTTCTTTGTAGCTAAATCAGGGAAGATTCTCTACTGTATTCTCAAATCCCATCAAAGGAGACCAAAGCTGGGTTGGGTCAAAAAGTACTTTACAAGGTAAAACGAGGTGAAAAAAAGATGGGAAAATGAAAATAGGAGAATTGGAAATTCTGGAGAGCCATCAAGAGGGTTACACACTTGAGAATTGTTGTCTTAGAATTATGTCTAAAGTATAAATCATTTTTATCATCTGGTCAAGAACCATGGCTGCTTAGCCTTAGCTTAAGTAGTAGTACGTACTGTACTCTCAGAAGGATTGTTGGCCATCTCTCTCAAACCTCTACCTTCCATACCTGGTGAACAGGTGAACAAGTTCGTGATCCCATGCTAAGTCTATCCTCTCATGCCTGAACCCTAGAATTTCCTTTAAGAATATAGGAAATAAATAGCCATTTATTCTCCAACCAAATATCAGAGAGATTTCAGTTTATTCCTTAAGATGTGCTTTTGAACAGTTGCCTTTGAGAAGTTACAGATAAAGAAACAGATTAGTTTACTCATCTGTAATTCAAACAACCAGCAGAGGTATTTATCTGGTGAGCTACTTTACTTCAAAGAATTGAATGAGTTCAGTCTATGATGCTCAGGTTCTGTTTGTACTTGCTTTACAAACACAGAGGACTCTTCATCTCTTGGCTTGCCACTCCCTGCCTATCACATGCATTCTGGTTTGAGTGGAGTAATACTTCCTGGTAGAATCCAGTTAGCTCTGAAGATTGCAAGCTCTTTGCTGGGGGGTATGCGTGTGCCGTGGCTCTGTTGGAAATGGTGACCATGAATCACAGTGGTAGTGGGAATGTTAAATGGAAGGTCCAGAGAAAACCAGGTGTTTTTCTCTGCTGCTCATTGAAAGTAAGGGAGGCTTAGAGTTGAGACTCATCCTAGATATTTGTGAGATGCAAGGACACTGATTTGTCCAAGAGATAATTTGTGATGGGGGATGGTAGATGTTAGGTAATAAAAATAGCTTGGGTAGGTTAAATGGGGCCAGGTTTTTGGATGAGGGGGTCTTGAATGCCAGACTCAGCTAGAAATTTATTCTGAAATAAATAACGGGGAGTCCTTGCATGTTTTGTAGAAAGGGAGTAACTTAATGCAAGCAGAATTTCCTGAATTAATATGACAGTAATGTTTAGGGCATAGCAGAGACAGACTAACTGAATAATGGGATATTGAGAAAGTCAGGCATGACTAGATGAGAGCCTGGATTAACAGAGAAAACAGATTAAAGAGGCATCAAGGAAAGAAACAAATAAGATTAAAAAAAAAAACAACAACTAACCAGGCATGGAGAATGACGGAAATGAAAAAATAAAATGACAAGTGTTAGTCTTAGAAAAACTGTGTAATATTTGCTTTGCTTTGAAGATTTATCAGTGGAAGGGAAAAAGAGTATGTAGAAGGTTAAAAGCAATCAGGAAGACAGTTTTCAAGGAACCTAAAGAAACAGACAAATTCAAGCAGTGATGTCCAGTTGGCAGCATCACATATTAAGGGCTGTCAATGGGAGGGTGGTGAGTGTCAAGACAAATGTGAATTGAGCACAGACTTGTTTGGGACTCAGAGGTCATTGGTGACTTTCAGAAGTACAATTTGAGTAGAACAGTGAGATCAGGAGTGATTTGGGGGAGGGGTTAAGGAGAGAACAATGCTGAGACAAATAAAAATGTAGACACTTGCCTCTGAAGTTTAACAGTGAAAGGGAAACTATTAACTCATGACCATTAATAGTAGCAGCAACCTTATAGGTCACCCAAACTTGTAGTTTAGCCAAGTGTTTTCTGTGCAGAGGAATAGTAGAAAATTATAAGATCTGGGAAGGGGAAAGGGTGGATTTCAATCCTTGAGCCTGACTCTTGTGGATAGGACATCTGTGAAGATGTTTCCATGTGCTAATGGCTTTAGATTGTTCCCCTTTATATCTCCAGCCACACGACTTTAGGGGTATCTTTTGTACCTGCACATTCCTAGAAGTTCTGCTGGGTAAGAGGCTGGGAAAGCGAGAGATGAAGGAGCAGAATTTCTGTTCTCCTCCCGCTAGTGCGTGGAGATGGAGGAGAGAGGGAAGGAGGTCATTTATATCAGTTTTTTTAAACTGCACAATGTAATTTCACATCCAGCCAAGACTGGAATATGGCTCTCCTGGCCTGAAGTCCAGATCATTTCTACTGCACCCTGCTGTCAGGTTGGGGGCCTTACAGGAGGAAAAGGAGGATAGTATCACTACTCAGGTCCTGCTGTCCGCTAAGAGTCACCAAAACTGGTGTCACCGCTTTTCTTGCCAATTGGTATTGAGAATGGGCTGAGCATACACGGCTCGAAGTTGTGTCTGCCTGCAAAGCTGAAGCCGCTCAGACAGAAACCTAATTCTACCTGGCCAGACCCAGCATCACGGTTACCAGTCTAGGCAGAAACCTTCCAAGAAATTCAGCTGCAGTTTCTCTGTTACAATCTGTTCTCAAGTGGCAGGTCACAGGCATCATGACTTGCAGAAGTAAATGAATCCTGGAGATGTGGTCCTGACACCCAGGCTTCCTGACTGCTGGACCGAGAGCTTGAAATACAGGGAACTGATTCTTAGCACTTGTTTTCTGGGGGCGGACCGCACAGCCAGCAGGGGCTGTGAAACATCCTACACATGGCCATGGCAAATGGCAAATGTCCACATTTCAGTTTATTCAAAGGAGTTTACCTGGGGATACGTACTCTGGGTCCACTGAAGGATCACAGCCAGGCCCTAGGGTATGGTACCAACTATATATGGCCTCATTATTCCTGATTTTGTTTTTGTGTCTGGAAACACCCAGATGTAGTCATTCTTGAATTGCAAACAAACTGTTAACATTTCAAGGGTTCTGCAAAGTTCCTCCTGAGGATGTGACAAAGGAAATGAATAGAGATGGGGAGGGGGTTCAAACCTAAGTGTTCAGCGTGGGACGAAAGATGAGTTCTAAATTGCTGCCTACACAGTACAGGGGCTTCCATGAAGCTGGTTTGGTGGAGCCAGACTCTTGCTGGGAGGCATAGACAGTAACAAAGACCCCAGTCTTTAGTTGCCTTACCTCTTCCTTAAAGCCAGGAAAGGATTACCTGCTTGATAAAAAGAGTGGAGATTGACAGGAGGATGTGCACCATGTGAAGGCGGTGGTAGAGGTGGTAGAGGTGGTAGTTGTAGATGGCAGTAGGTGATGATGGGGAGGGTGATGGTGGTGGACGTGAGTGTTGTGTGTAGCCCACACTTGGATGTATGTGCTAGGTGCCCTTTTGTAGTTCCGCCCAAATGTCCATGCCTTCAACTCCTTTTTCTTTGGGAATTACCACTCCCTGGCCTCCATTCTCCAGGGATGACTCCCTGGCACCCATTTTTACACAGTGTTTAACTCTGACTCTCAGGTTATAGTAAATTATACTGACCCCAGTTGGGCCCAATCAGAGTCCAATTTGAATTGGAATTAAGAGATTTTAACCTTAATCGGGGCTGTACTGTTAAAAAGAAGAGATCTAAAAAAGGTGACATGACCCGTCTTCTGCCTGCCTTATAGAGTACCAAAAATGACCTGTAGAGAGAAAAACAAATAGTAGATACAAGGAGAGAAGCAGATACAAGCAATGGTCTGTAGGTCCAAGTTTTAAACTTTTTTCCGCAGCCAATCTGTACACTTATCCCAAAAGTTCTGTGTAAATATGTAAGTATAATTATAATAGATTATATTTATAATAACTATAATTTTTCGCTCAAGCTTGCCTAAGTCAGTTTCTGTTACATGTAATAAATGAATCCTGACAGATACAATATGATACTGTATTATGTTAAGATTCCTCACTCCACTTGTATTCTGAAATCTTATAAAGTAGCCAAAGATATCCTCCAAGATTATTGAATTGCCATCAATGCTTTATCCTTTTAAGGGTTTGTACACCCTAAGAAAAGGAAACGGAAGACAAGTGTCATCTCAAGTCATTACCTTTTTGAGGAAGCATTTCCAATTCAGCCTGAGTTAGGGGCCGTAATTGTGGGTTTCCATGGCATAGAACTGCCAGATAAAATGCAGGAGATGCCAATATTGCATCAGATATACCTACACCAAAAATTATTTATTGTTTATCTGAAGTTCAAATTTAATGGGGCATCCTGTATTTTCCTGGCAACCCTAGATCCATGCAAAGAGGTCCAGAATCAAGAGTTGTGCATGAGAAATTACCAGAAATTAGGTGTTGCTGGAGCATAAGCTTTATAGAGTTGGAGTCATTTAGGGAGTAGTGAGGGACAAAGCTATAGAGGAGGGCAGAGGCCAAGTCATAAAGGACCTTTTATCATGATACTTGCAACATGGTGGTAATTATTTGATGATTTTTCTGTTTCTCTCAGCTAGGGCAAGAGGTGCCTCTTCCCTCTTTCCCAACTCTCTAGCACAGCAGTTTCCAAGCTATAAATGAAGATTCGCTTCCTTCAAACAAAAAAAAATGTTTGTTTATAAGTGTTGAATATATTGAATATCATAAAACATTCATGAAATTGAAATTTTTAAAGAGTGAGATAAAGATAAAATTTTTAAATTTTATTTTATTGATTAACATTTCAAAAAAATTCCCTTTGCTTTATGAGAGCACAGTAACTGAATATATATCATTTTTTTGTTTTGTTTTGGTTTAACGCTGTGTGATACATTTGATGGTGTGATTATGAGTTCATTTTATTTTGATAATTGAGTTTTAACAGCCAAAAGAGATAATTCATAAAGAGGTATTGATCCAAATAGAAGAATGACATCATTGGCTGCACTTAGTGAATCAAAATATATTTTTTTCAATCACATTCAACAACTATGCCAAGATTTTTGTTTCAATTCAGCTAATAATTGTTATTTTCCCATGCCATACAATTATTCTTACAAATTATTATTAAGGTATTACATTTTTATATTTCTAACAAAGAGTTAAAACTCATTAAAATTCATTTGGAATATTTAGAAAATTCTGTTTCCAAGTTTTTAAAAGTGTGTACATATGAAGGTCTTTACAAGCTACTTGTTCTTTGAGCATCAAGTATTCACATATTCAAGTATTATTGCTAGCCATTGTCCTAGACTTTGGAGCTAGAACAGTGAACATACAACAGACAAAATTCCTGCCCTCATTCAGTGGGAGAGGGAGATGGACAATAACAGATAAACAAGTGTAGTCAAAATATGTTAGATGGTGATAAACATTAAAGAGAAAAATAAAGCAATTAAGGGGGATGGGAAGTGTTGGGAGTAGTTGCTGTTTTAGATGGGGGCCAGGGAAGGCCTCATGGGAAAGTGATATCTCAGTAAAAATCTGCAGGAGGTGCAGGAAGGTATCTGGGGAAATATTACAGGCAAAGGGAGCGGCCAGTGCAAAGGCCCTGAGGCAGCATGTGCCTGGCTTCTTTGAGTCATAGTACCGTTGGGGCTGGAGTGGAGTAAGTAAAGAAGAGGGGAAGAAGAGATGCTGTCAGTGAGGTAATAGTATAATGGACCAATCACATAGGAGCTTGTAGGCCATTGTAGGGAATTTGACTTTTACTCTGAGACATATGAGAAACCATTAGATGGTTTTGATCAGATGATTGTTAATAGAATGACTCTGGCTGCTGGGGGCAATGGTGCAGTGAAGGAGTTGGAGGAGTATATGCAGGCAGATCAACGAGGAAGCTGCTGCTGTAATCTGGGAGGGAGATGATGGTAGCTGGGACTAGCCTGGGAGCCTCGTAGCTGATGAGAAGTGGTTGTGGTCTTGATGTATTTTAAAGGTATATCAGTTAGTTGTCGGACAAGAAAATTAGGCTCGGGACAATTCGTCGTGGGAAGTGTGAGAAAGAGAGTGTGAATCATCATTTAAGGATGATTCCTGAAGGTGATGACTTCCATCGTTTTCAGCAACAACAAAATCACCTGATGGAAAACTCTCCAAACACCCATTTTCAAAGTATTCTTTTTAGAGTCAGTTTCCTTGAAAAGTGGTTATTTATCACTCATTATCAAAGCATCAACTTTATCAGAAAAGTAAATGACAACTAACTTATCAGCCTGAACGCCATTTAGAAAATCTGGAGGGGAAAAAAAGAATATACATGGTTTTGTTTTGTTTTTTTTTTCCCACCAAAAAACATCTCTTCTGAAGCATAGAGCTGACAGTTGCCTTCACTGAGGCAGTCAGGATATTTTAGAACACGTCTACTTGAAAAGAGCAAATGTGAGTCAACTTAAAAGTTGACAAGTCTTCTTGGTGCAGTGGTGTGATATAACCAAGGAACCACTGTGTAGTATAAAATATTTTCATGCTCAATCCCACGTTATGCCAAGGTTTTACAGTGATTCTACTAAGTGCCATTGACATTCTGTCAAACTTGGTGCCTTTCCGGAGTCAACCTCCTTTATGTAATAGTTTGCCTCTGAATGATGCAACAAATGCCTTTCACAGCTGGTATTATCTTTTCCTGGACTCCTTTCTTCACTCCATCGATGTCACAGGCTCTCCATAAAACAGTTGTTTTTATTAAAGAAGTCATTTATTATTAGAACGTATATTTCTTCTGCTGTACTTCTTCCTTTAGTGGCTTACTAAAAAAATAGTTCTTTATGAATTTCATTATTGAGACAGAAACATCTGTATTTCACCCAATAGTATGATAAATTTTGCATGTCAAATAATTTTTAAATATTTATTTCCTCAGATCTCTACCAACATTTTCTTCATCTATTGACTAAGGAGTGAATTTGATTGCCAATTTTCATCTGTGCATTATTTAATTATCAGTAAATTATTAATACCATTGGTTGATTTTTGTGTATTATTTAAATCATTTTTTACAGAGGCAGGGAGAACACATATTTCACAGATGATGTGTGGCTTGTTGTCTTTTGTTTAAAAATAATTATTACTGAGTGTTGTATTGAGTATCATAGTGACTTCACGTCAGTGAAAAATAGATTTGTGTTCACATTTTGTAGACTTAATTGTAAAATGTCTTGCTGATCACACTGGCTGTACAGTATTGTTAGTTGTCCTTTTAAGGCACTTAGAATAAAGTTCATTCCTAATGATAGTGGATGTAAATCAATATTTCAAATACTCGTATTGACAGCTTCACATCTTGGGGGCTGATGTCTCATGAAACATCAGGTCAACGTTGTTTTCACCTCATAACGTTGTTGACCAAGAGCTCATGTTCGAAATTCTGGAAGCTTTGTGACGTCCTTGTGTTTATTTTTGTTTTCCTCTATTTGTTTCTCTGTAAAGAATAAAAGCAAAACTCTTACAAGTAAAATAGACCTTGTGTCTTTGAGACCAACAATAGGGGAGATGAGGAGACTTGTTCTGTCTGAAATCAGTGTTGTAGGGAGAAGATTCTTGGGTCATAGAGTTGGGGTGAGAAGCTTTGGCTCTGCTTTTCGAAGACTGGCTAAAGGGTTAATCAGTGTTTATCTTTTTCAAAGAACCAACTTTTTGCCTTTGTTGATTTTTCTCTACTTATGATTGTTTTCTATCTCGTTCATTTATTTCTGCTCTTATTGTTATTTCCTCTTTCTTCAGATTTATTTCTATGTTCTTTTTCTAATTCCTCGGTATGGATATATAAATTATTGGTTTCTGACCTTTTAAAATATAGCTTAGCTGCATTTCACTGCTTTTTATTTGTCATCATTTTATTATTACTTAAGTCAAATTTTTTTCTAATTACGCTTGTGATTTCTTCTTTGACCCATGCTATTTAGATGTGTACTGCTTAATTTTCAAACATTTGAGATTTCTCTGGTTAACGTTTTTGTGTTGATTTCTAGCTTAATTGAAAACGTACTGTAATATATGTCAAAACTTTGATGAAGGGGAACAAGTGGGGGGGGGATGAACCTCTTACCCCTTCCTTACACCACAAACAAAAATTAATTTGAGATATATCATAGGCATAAACATAAAGCTAACACTGTAAAACTTCTTGAAAAAAAAGTAGGTGAATATCTTTTAGGCTTTGAGGTAGGCAGAGATTTCTTAAAGGATGTCAGAAGCACTAAATGTAAAGAAAAAAATGATAAGTCAAGATTCATCAGCATTAAAAGCTTCTGCTCATCAAAAGACTGTTAGAAATTGAAAAGGCAAACCTCAGGCTGGGAGAAAATATAAGTAATACATATACCTGATGCAGACTGGCATCAGAATATCAAAGGAACTCCTATAAATCAGTAATTTAAAAAAAACCACAATTTGAAAAAAATGGACTAAAGACTTGAACAGACACTGCACAAAGAAGATATGCACATCAAAACCTCGCACTGGAATGGCACAAACTAAAAGTCTGCCAATACCAAATGTTGATGAGGCTGTGTAAGCTGGAACTCTCACGTGTTACTGATGGGAGTATAAAATGATACAGCTATTTTGGGAAAATGGCAGTTTCTTGTAAGGTTAAATATTCACCAACTCTGTAATCTAGCAGTTCTACTCCTAGGTATTTATCCAAGAGGAATGAAAATATATATTCACAGAAAGACTTGTATAAAAATATTTATAACAGCTTTACTCGTAATAACCCTAAAATGGAAACAACCAAACATCCATCTATAAGAGAATATATTAAAAAGTTGTGGTATTTTCATACGATGGACTATGTATTGCTTAGCAATAACGAAGAGTGAACTCTTGAGACACCCAGCAGTGTAGGTGAATCTCAGAGACATTATGCCGAGTAAATAAAGCCAGACACAAAAGAGTACATCCTATAGCCCATTTTTTATGAAGTTCAAGAACAGGCAGAACTAATCTGTGGTAATAGTAATGAGAACAGTGCTTGCCTCTGGGATGTGGGGATCGACTAAAAGGCACCTGAGGGAACTTTCTGGAGTGATGGAAATGTTCCATATTTGTATTTTGTTGGCGATTACACAGTTGGATTTCTTTATCAAAATGTATAAAATTGTACACTTAAAGCCAGTCTGTTTTACTGTATGTAAATTTTACTTCAATTTAAAAAATGATACTGTTTTTGCAATTTCCTGTGAATCTGTATTACTTCTAAATAATAGGTTCAAAAAAGTACTCTGGTTTCCATTTGTTGAAATTTCTTGAAACTTTTATGATCCGTGTGGTTAATTTCCATAAATGTCCATGTGTGTACCTTAAACACTACGTAATCAGTTGATGAGTGCAGTATTCTAAATAAATTTACTAAGGTTGAGTTTGTAAATTGTGTTGTTCCAATCTTTTGTGTCCTTACTTTTTTTTTTTTTGCTTGTTTTGTGAGTTACTGAGAGATATGTGTTAAAATATTTTATAATCTTTACAATTTTAAATATATTAATCATAGGTATTTTAAAGACCATATGCCATGACTTTATCTGGGTCACCTCTGGGTCTGTTTTCATTGTCTCTTTTTCTCTTAAGCCTGTGTCCTGGTATGCCTAGTAATTGTTGATTGAACGCAGGACATTATGTATAACGAATCATAGAGACTGTGGATGATGGTGTCTTTCTCCAGAGGCTGGCTTTTGCTTCTGATAGGCAGTTAGAGCAAGGCAGACCTCTTTAATGAGGGACTGACCTGATTTGAGGCTCAGTTCCAGTATTTTTAAGGCCTTCATCCTAGGGTGTAGCCCTTTAAGGGGTCCTAACTGAAAGCATGGGTTATTTACCTGGGCCTGGTGGGCCCTGAAGTCTAATTTTCATTCCTCCAGCATCATGAAACTGGCAACTGCTCTGTTTAACTCCTCAGCCACTTAGCTGCCGTCTTCTGCTTGGGTTACGTCATTTATCAATGAGCGAACGCTTAGAGGGGCGGAATGTTGAGCTTGCTTCTCTGGACTTCCCTTCTCTTTGGAGTCTCCTCAGCCTTGTGAACCTGGCAAAAGCAGGCCTCTAAGCAGCAGCTTTCAGCTTGGCTTCTCAGCAGTTTTGCCCTGTGCCTCTTAAAGATCAGTAGATCTCTTGAGGGGAAAAGTAGTATGATGCCTTGCCTCATTTCTATTTCCCTTCTCCCAGGATCTTGTCCTCTCATGTCCTGGCTGCCATGGTAGCACTCCAGTACCTTCAAATAGGTTTTAAAAATAATTTTATCTAGCTTTTCTAGCTGTGTTCAGTGGGAGTTGGTCTGATACAAGCTCGTCCCTCATAGCCATGACTGGGAATCCTTCTCTAAGCCCACACTGTGAACTCCTCAAAAGGGCCCAACAGCCATTGTCATCCTGACAATTGAAGTGATTTCTTCCTGCATCATTGCCCCAGAATGTTGTCTTCTTTCCCTGGGCTTTGCAAAGGGCATATTTGAATCTGGGATTGTTTCCTGGACACTTCCCACCTCCTTTCCAGTTAAAATGTACAGTCATTACGTCATGGTTTTCATTTCATGTGTTTAGAAGCGATAGTGTGTGCCCTGCCCACGGGGAGCCCATCAACCTAGTTAACACAGTGGTTGGTATTTGAATAAAAAGGTGCTTTATTACCTCTGGGGGAGGAAATAATCTAATGATTACTGCCTTCACTTCTCTGCTGGGTTGACTTTGTGTCTTCTAGCTCCTTGAATTTTAGTTAAATTACAATGAAAAATAAATGCGAGAATTCTGTATATAGGAAGGATGGGAGCCTCAGTAGTCATGAATGTGATTCTTTCAGTCCATTCAAAAGTGGGAACAGTTTATAATAAATGCTTTGAAGGCCCTAGAATAAATTTAGGCTAAGGAATGCAAACTTAATATTACTAAACCTAGGACTTCCCTGGTGGCACAGTGGTTAAGAATCCACCTGCCATTGCAGGAGACACGGGTTCAAGCCCTGGTCCGGGAAGATCCCACATACCGCGGAGCAACTAAGCCCGTGCGCCATGACTACCGAGTCTGCACTCTAGAGCCCACAAGCCACAACTACTGAGCCCGCGTGCCGCAACTGCTGAAGCCCGCGCACCTAGAGCCCATGCTCGGCAACGAGAGAAGCCGCCGCAATGAGAAGTCTGTACACCGCAACAAAGAGTAGCCCCCGCTCGCCGCAACTAGAGAAAGCCCGTGCGCAGCAACTAAGACCCAACGCAGCCAAATATAATTAAATAATAAATAAATTCATTAAAAAATATATTACTAAACCTAATTGGAAACCTCAAAAACAACAAAAACAAAAAGCCTCTTTTGTAATGACTTCTGCCAAAGAATGGATAAGGGATTTATTTTAAAGGTGTCCCCGGAGAGAACTGATGATATAAAGCTCTTGATGTTTTGTTTTTTTTCTCAACAGTTCACAAGAGCAGTGATTCCCAGGCTTTCTCAACAATGTACTCTATTTCCTGGCACATGTACCACTGAGGGTGAAGTCTCCTTTTTACAAGAAGCAAATTTTGGAGGAGAGCTCTGTAACAAGGAAAGGCCGTGTGGCTATTCAGAGAGGTAAGACATTTGTTTAGAGGATGGGGAAGGAAGTAGCTTACAAAGAAAATACTAAATAATATTTCATTTATTGTGAATGGGACTCAAAATGGATAATACACATTTCACTAAATAGCAAGTTAAAAGATCCTTGTCACTGATGATCTTCTAATTCTAGATTTAATTCCCAGTCTTTTTACTTACCAGCTGTGTAAACTTGGACAAATCATGTAAATTCTCAGACCCCCAGTTCTTTCATCTATAAAAGAAAATTTCATATGAAAATGCTTTGCAAATGGGAGAGTGCAATATAAAAGTGTTAATTGTTATTGTTAATTACTGTTATTGGTTGCTGTTGTAAAATTCTATGGAATAGTTGGTGGCCTTGTGTCTCATGGTGCATTTGGACCTTAGAGCTTGGTACCGTGAATTTGGGGGCTTTGTCCTGAGTGCCGGGAGTGGAAGGCATTCCCCACCTGCCCCCCTGTAAGAACAACATCACACCATTCTTTTTGCTGCAGATATCTGTCACCTACTTTTTGAAAGTTGGGCAGGGACGGGTGGAAGTTAAGGACAAGATCAAAGGAGAGAAAATAACAGCTACCTGTGTTAGTTGTTACAAGCATTGTATTAAGTATTGTTTGGTTTAATCCACATACCAAGCCTTGGAAGATGGGTGTTGTTCCTATCATGACATTTTTCCTCAAGAGACAGGATTCCTTAGGGAATCACTTAAAAGGAGATAAAAACTGTTTTGGTTTATCGTGATTGGGGAGATATTATTGGATGGAGGGAATTTGAAGTTTTTAATTTTTTATAATGTTTTTTGATGCACAGGTACAGCTTCTGTAATTATAAAGTGGCTAATTAAAAATAAATAATGGGGGCTTCTGTGGTGGCGCAGTGGTTGAGGGTCCGCCTGCCGATGCAGGGGGCGTGGGTTCGTGCCCCGGTCCGGGAGGATCCCGCGTGCCGCGGAGCGGCTGGGCCCGTGAGCCATGGACGCTGAGCCTGCGCGTCGGGAGCCTGTGCTCCGCAACGGCAGAGGCCACCAACGGTGAGAGGCCCGCGTACCACACACACACACACAAAATGGATTTTTAAAAATCTTTGTTGAGCACCTCTTATGAACTAGGTATTGTTCTAGATGCTTGTTCTCATCAATGAACAAAACAGGTGACGATCCCTGCCCTCCTGGAGCTTCTTCTATCACAGAGGGAGAATGATAATAAATAATGCATGCGATAGAGAATTAAATAAATTACTAGGCTATTAGAAGTCAGTAAGAATATGGAAAAAAGAAAAAAGTAGAGCCAAGTAAAGGGAATTGGGAATATGCTGGGTGGGTGGGAGGACAGTTTGCAGGGTTAAATGGAGTAGCAGGGTCTGCCTTATTGAAGAATGACAGGAATTTGGGGGTTAGCTCTGGTGTGTTCCCAGCAGAGATGCAGCTGATGCAAAGCCCCTAAGAAGGGAACATGGTCAGATGTCGCAGGCACAGCCAGGAGGCCTGTGGGTAGGAAGGAGAGTAGCAATGTCAGCTGCAGAGGAAATAATGTCATTTCCTTGGTTTAGATACATAAGAAAAGTTACCTTGTTTTCTTCTTGTCTATCTGGTTTATTCTAAGTGTCTTTCCTCCCGCAATTAAAATATACACGCATACAATAAGTAAATTACACTTCCACCACCCTATTACTTTCCTAGTGTTGCTGTAACAAAATACCACAAACTGGGTGGCTTAAAACAACAGAAATGTATTGTCTCACATTTCTGCAGGCTAGAAGTCCAAAAGCAAGGTAGGGCCGGTGCTCCTTCAGAGACATGTAGGGGAGCATCCTTCCTGGCCTCTTTGGAGCTTGTGGTGATGGCTGGCATTGACTGCCACTCCTTGGCCCGCAGCTGCCTCACTCCAGTCTCTCCGTCCACAGTCATTCTCCCTATGTGTTTGTGTCTCCCTATGTGAGATTCTCCCTATGGTTTGTGTCTTCCCTTGGCTGTCCTTCCTCTTACAAGGACGCCAGACATACTGGATTAAGGGTCTAACCTACTCCAGTGTGACTTCATCTTAACTATGACATCTGCAATCACCCTATTTCCAAGTAAGGTCACATTCTGAGGTACTGGGGGGTTAGGAATTCAATGCATCTTTCGGGGGGACACATTCAACCATAGCGGCACCTTAAATAATATATAATAGGCATTACTATTACCATCTTGAAAGTGGAGAAACAGGCTCCAAAAGGTTAAATGACTTGCCCAAGGTCAGAGTCAGTAAGCGGAAGAGCCTGGTCAGTGTGATTTTATCATGGGCTTTATCAGTGTGATTTTATCATGGTGTGGCAGTGATGTCAGGATGGAGGTGACAGGGAATTGCTCAGCTTAAGACAGGAGTTACACACATACGACATTGCAGTCCTCATCCATGCTGCTTAACCATAAGATAGCCCCAAATTGATGCTCTACCTCAGCATTGCTATCAAAGGGAAAATAGATGCCCCTGCATAGCCCACTCCCCATTTTGCATTTCATTCATAGCATGACAAACATAGGAAACAGATGCTTTTTCCCTCTTTTAGGATTTTTTCCAGAAAAATCATGCTACAACTTCTGTGGCATGTAGAACATTTTGTGACAGGACCACATGTTTTTTTCTCACACAACATAGGGAAAAAATAAGACTCTCTGAGTCAGTTGGCATATTGCAATAGAATTAGGGGATTTTGAAAGCGTTTAATATATTTTGCTTTCTCATTATATTTAAACATTTCTTCTTGATATGCAGCTTGTCTAGCTATTTGTGAGCCTGAAATCAATATTAGAACCTTATTTTAGGCTTAGTCTTGAGGGATACACCAAGAAAAGGAAGGATTCACCAAAACAGAACTGAACACTTTTCCATGAGTCACAGGGAGGAGTGACATCGTTAACAGAACCAAACCTGGGTCCACTCACCCTCGTGCAGTAAAGTCAACTACTGACACTTGGTTGTGGTGAAGGAAAGTACAGCATGTATTGCAGGGCACCAGGCAAGGAGAACAGGCAGCTCATGCTCCAAAGACCTGAAATCCCTGATGGCTTTTAGGGAAGGGTTTTCTGGGGTTTTTTTTGCGATACGCGGGCCTCTCACTGTTGTGGCCTCTCCCGTTGCGGAGCACAGACTCCGGACGCGCAGGCTCAGCGGCCATGGCTCATGGGCCCAGCCGCTCCGCGGCATGTGGGATCTTCCCAGACCGGGGCACGAACCCATGTTCCCTGCATCGGCAGGCGGACTCTCAACCACTGCGCCACCAGGGAAGCCCAGGGAAGGGGTTTTAAAGGCAGTGTGAGGGAGGGGTCTTCAGGGTGCATATCAGCTCGTGGACAATTCTCAGATTGGTTGGCATGAAGGTGAAGTTTCAAACTTCATCAGCCTTCTGGTTTCAACCAGTCTAGGGCCTATGAGCTTGTGGTCACAGTTTTCATCTGGTAGGGGCTGCTTCCTGTAAAAACAACTTAGGAATGTGTGTCAGGCCTTTATCTATATCTTTCAAGGAACTGGGAGTTTGGTGATTCTGCGATATGTTGGATTTATAGTCTAAATTGTTACCAGTTTCCTGGCCCAACAGCTATTCTTTGTTTCTGCATCTTCACATTTCATAATCATTAACTCTTGAGCCAGCGTTTAGAGACTCAAGGGAGGCCTGGAAGACGAAAGCAAAAGCCTTTTACTTCAAAGGACAGACACACGGGGGCTTGTATACGGTTTCAGTCTCCCCTTTTCTTTGATACTCCTCAGTCTTAAGGGGAACAGGTTCAGGAAAAGAAAGGAAGTAAAGTTTTGGATAGAGAGGTTAGTCATAAACTCAGCAGAGGAACTCAGTTTTAGGGGGACTCTGTTTCAGCATCCGTGGTCCAGGCTGAATGCATGAAGCCATTGAAGGCAGGAGTCCCAGAAGAATGTCTAAACCTTGGTCAATGAAACCAAACACTCAAAGCTAAGCATTAAGTCTAGGAGATGAGACCGAGCCATGGTTGGAAAAAATGTCATTAGGGCAAAACCAGAAAGATTACAGCTACATCAAGAAGTAGAGTGGGAGACCAACTGAGTGGTTTAGAAAATTGGTTGGGTGACAGTTTGGGAGGCCTGTTAGTCTATGGCCCTGACTGCATGGCGTAGGGCACAAGGCGGAAGGTGTTGGGTAAGACTGAGCAGTCCCATACCTGCTTTTCCTAAATATGATTGTTAGCCATTTTTTTTGTTGTTGTTACATAATCTTGCAGTCTCTTTTCAAGTTCCCTTCTATTTACCTCTATTCTCAATATTTTTATTCCTCCTAAGTTCTTGGGCTTTTCTTTCCGCTTAACAGCTGACCACTTTGGATCTGTGTGTGGAAGCGTATGTTCTTCTTAGTATCAAAAAGAAGGGGAAAAAAACTGTGTTTCTTCCAAAGATGTTTCTGTTCTTTGTTAAGATCGATTTTCTTTGATCCTAAAAGTGTGTGGAGAGAACCAGTTCTTCGTATTTTGGTACAGAATTGAAATGACCCATAGTTTTGTCTGATGTCACCACCACAGAAGGGCATTCCCCAGAGCACGGCTGGGTCACACGGGCCGGCAGGGGGCGCAGGGGCTAGTGAACACAGGTGCACCCCATCCACTTGTGATTCTCCGGCCACACCGGTCACTGCTGCTGATGGTACAGGGCCAAGCAAGTCAGGGGTAGTAGGTTAGAATTACTTCTGGGCAACAGACATTCTGGGAAAACACTAGACTTTCTGTAAGAAGAACCAAAAGGTGACAAATATTAGAACCTAGAGACCTATTTAATCCCTCTTTTCACTATGGAAGGAAATAAAATCCTCCCTGTTTCCAGGTAGATTGTTGAGCAATGAGAAATAGTTAGGCCATTAATTAGAAAACATCTCATTATAAAATATTTATTTTTTATTCAGGTGAAATGCACACAACGTAAAATTAACCACTTTCAAGTGAACTATTCAGTGGCGCTTAGTACATTCACCATATTGTACACCAACACCTCTGTCTCGTCCCCAAATGTGTTCGTGACCCCCAGATAAAACGCCACACCCATTAAGTAATTACTCCGTGTTTCTCCCTCTCCTCAACCCTTGGAAACCACCACTCTGCTTTCTGTTTCTATGAGTTTACCTATTCTAGCTGTTTCATATAAATAGAATCTTATGATACATGACTTTCTGTGTCTGGTAAAACATGTATTTTAAATTACAAGTCATTTATTTTTCCTGTCTGCTCTTAGCATTACACTGGGAGAGCTGGGGTGCTATGGGAGAATTCATCTCTCTCTACTTAGGACCTAAGAAAACCTCTTCAGGAATATCTGCTTCACTTTGGTTGCTGGCGAGCTTCTCTTCATGAGACAAGTAACAGTTCAGAATTAAGCTACTTAATTTGCAAGGGTATGAAGAATTCGACTTTACCTTATTTCACTTATATCCTCAATCCCCTCCAGCATCCTCTCCCCTCCACCGTGCCCCACCACCTCCAATTTATGTCTTGTCTAGCAGTCTGGACACCAATTTATCCCATTATCCAAATGAACCTGTAATTGATATTGTGGCATCGGGATACTAGAGATTATATGGCCGGCCTAAACAACAAAGCATAGTCTCCCCTCAGGGAGTAAAATGATACCAGCCGTTGAAGACGAAAATTTGAGAAATACTTTACACTCTCCTCTCTTAGGGAGGTTGCTCATCCTCCCTCCTCCCTTCTCTTCCTGATGAAATAGAGGCTGTTGGGGGAGGGCTTTGGGATGCAGACAGCAGAGGCTTGAAATTAGATTCCTCTCTCCATCTGCCAGAGGTAACCCAAGATGAGTTGCACAGATGAAGCTGGCAAAGAAATGGAGAACTGGATGGCAAACAAGGTCCTAAGGGGACGAAAATCCTAGCTAAATCCTTTTGTGGGAGCAAAACAGCCTGCTGATCTAATAATGCAGGATCCAAGAAATAATTGGTGTAGTGCTAGTGGTTTAGTGAATGCAAGTTTCTTTTCCGTAGACCCCCTGGGAGTGTTATTAACATGCTCTGTGGGATGACAGTTAAATATGGGACAAATTATGACTTGTCTCCCTCAGTTGGTGATTATCATGTACTGTTTTATGTGCTAGGTAAAATTGAATCATCAACTGTCTGCTCTGAAATATCTCTTCCAGGAGCCTGAAAATACCACTTTAGAGTAACTGATGGATTTGACAGCGTACAGCAGTGACTGGGATGCGGTGGGGCATTTCTGTTGATTCCCCTCCCTTCTCTCCCTCCCTCCCTCCCTTGCTCCCTCCTTCTCTCCTCTCTCCCCATCTCCCTCCCTTCATTAACATGTATGGAACTTGTTATGCACCAGACCTTGTGCTAAGGGCTAAGGATATGAAATTAGACCCTGCCACCCAGGAGATCCTGGTCACCCCCTCCTTCCTCTCTTTTCTCCATTGCCTTCTGTTCTTCTGCTATTACAGAGAACTCTAAGCAGTTGTATATTTGTCTGTCACCTATGGTAGGAAGTAGCTTCTAAAGGCCAGAGTTCTTCCTGCCTTTGAGCCTTTGAATCTAGCATTGCCCTAGCAGAACTTTATTGAATTGAATTCAGATATGTAAACAGATAACCGGATAAAATTCGATTAGTGATATTTGAGAGAGTTTTTGCACAGAGTGCCTGGAAGCACAAAGGGCAGAGTAAACAACTGCCAAAGGGAACCAGAGGGCCTCCCAGAGGTGTCATTGGAGCTGTCTTGAAAGATGAGAAGGTGTTTGCCAGATAAACAAGGGGGGCACACAGTCTCCAGAGGTCACACCTGTGTGAATATGTTTCTTGGGAGGGGCTCTCTGATCCTCTAAATCCTACCCTTTCCTTCTTTAATGAAATTTCAGGAAGTAAATGATTTGCTTGATTTGCTTTGGATATAGCCCTGGGACAGAATAGGCATCTTTGCAGAAAGTGACAGGCTTGTTTCTTCTAGGGGCTAAAGCCCTTCCCCCACCAAAATAAAGCTCTGCTGACTTCCTCACCCCTAAAACGCCACTTGCTTTAATCTTACTTTTCCATATTGAAATAAGTTTTAAAAATTCAAAGTTTCGTTTCCTAAACGAGTTCGAGTTGGAGCCAAGATTTCACTTCCATGAGCCTCTCACCATTGTAGCAAACGTGGACGGGATGGCTGCAACTCCTCTGCAGCAGAGGCTTACAAACAAGCAACGGGGAGACAGTTTCTGCACCCAAAGAGCCTGAAATGCACGCCAAACAGGAAGCTAACATCAGCACAGAAATGCGCCTTCTCTACCGTTTACTATTAAAGCAAAGTCTTCCATGCATGCAGAATTGACATTGAGACTCTTTGAAATAAATGACTGTAATCCTGAACTGAAGTTGAGAAGTTTAGAGGCCCAGGGAACACTGAGGAGAACTATACTTACCGGAAGATTTACCAGAAAAAGGAAAAAGCACCTTTAGTCTAAACTTGACTGGTATATATTTTAAGAAGCCTCAGAAAGTCCTTCCCATGCGGAAAAATACCCCCAAAAGGAACATTTAAGACAGACTTAAATTTTATATTAAGCATTTGCTTATATATACGCAAGTCTTTTAAGAACCTCTGTCACTTTTTTTTTCATTTATTTGTGATAAATGTTGGTGTTTTGTGGGACTTAAGAATTTCTTGGAACTAGAACCCCGATTTATAATTCTGATTATTGCACAGATAAGGATGTGGCTTAGCTAGGCTTGTCTTGCTTTCCCCATGTCGTTCTTGAGTTGGGTAGTGCCTGTAACAGCTAAGGTTGCTCACCCGGCCCCCCCCCGCCCGCCCCCCCCGCACCGTCTTCTCTCTTGCTCTTCCTGTCTTCAGCCTAGCTGTCCTTAAAGGACTTCAAATTCATATTCCAGTTCTTCCATACTTCATTTTCTGACAGCTCCCCCTCTTTCCAGAAGTGGTTCTTTATTTTGTCCTCCGAACATCCACAGCAGCTCACTGCACCGTCATCCCTTCCTCCACCCATACACACGCAAAACCTAACATTTTCTACCTGGTTTATAATTTTTTGGTAAATATCTCATACCCCCTACTAAATGATACTTCCTGTAGAGTCAGTGATATATATATATATATATTTTTAATATTTATTTATTTTGGCTGTGCTGGGTCTTAGTTGCAGCACAAGGGATCTTCATTGAGGCATGGGGGCTTCTTAGTTGTGGTGTGTGGACTTCTTAGTTGCGGCGTGTGGACTTCTTAGTTGTGCCATGCATGCAGGATCTAGTTCCCTGACCAGGGATCGAACCCGGGCCCCCTGCATTGGGAGCATGGAATCTTACCCACTGGACCACCAGGGAAGTCCCAGTGATATTTTCTTTATGTCTTTATATCTCATCCCTTCTTCCCTCATCCCAATACATATCTCAACGTAAAGCCATAACAGACACTTGGTAATAATTCACTGAATGGAGACAGTGGATGGAATTTCAGTCTCACTAAATGTATCCAGGAATGTCTGCATCCCTTCCAGATGCCATCATCCATAGCATAAATCCTTAAACCATTATTTCCTAAAATAGGTTCCATGAACAGTTATTTTAAAGAATGTTTAAAAAATAATCCTTAAAATGTCTATGGTTAAATACTTTGGGAAATTCTCAACAAAGTTAAACAGGATTCCTATTGTAAGACTTCTCAAATTGTAAGCATTGAGGAGTTATAGTTTCAGAAGTCTAAAGTGAGGCAGCAGGGCTGTGTTCCTTCTGTATGCTGGAGGGGAGAATCCCTTTCCTTGCCTTTTCTAGCTTTTAGAGACCTCCTGGCTTCCTTGGCTTGTGGCCCCTTCATCTTCAAAGCTGGCCATGTAGCATAGGGATGGAAAATTTTTCTCTTCTTCCCTTCTAGGTTCTTTGGCTAGTCTAATAATTAAATTGCCATAAGACAGATGAACAGGAGAAAAACAAATTTAATTTTGTATATATGAGAGTCCCATAAAAATATGAGACTCAAAGAAGTCACCAAAGTAGGAAGCTTTTATACCTCTTAGACAAAGAAACAGTAAATTTGTGAAGAATTGACAAAACAAAGTGGTTTGGGCTTGGAATAGTAAGTTAGTGAAGAAGTAACAAGGCTTGTTTGTTGGCCCTGAATTCCCTATATCTGGTGATAAGGATGCCTTCCATCCTCTGGTGCAGGGAGGGTACCTTTCACATGGGAGATTTATTTCCCACTTTTAGGGGGGACACAGGAGGGTCAAAGTGTCCTTCTTGTACTGGCTGTTTCCCAAGTAACTTTAATTCTAAATAATCAGTGTGTCAAAATGGCATGTTTTAGGGTGACATATTCTGCTTGCCTTCAGTAGTACGTTCCAATCTCTCTCCCTCTCTGACCTCTGCTTCTGTTATCACATCTCTTCCTGTGACTCCTGACACTCTTGCCTCCTTCTTATAAGGGTGCTTGTGATTGCATTGGGCCCACCTGGAAAATCCAGGATAATCTTCCCATTGCAACACCCTTAACTTAATCACCTCTGCAAAATTCCGTTGCATGGAAGGTAACATATTCACAGGTTCCAGGGATTAGAAAGTGACCATCTCTGGGGGCCGTTATTCTACCTACCCCGGGACATGTGTCTGCAGCACTGCAGCACTTAGGGGAATAAGCCTTTCATTCCCGAACAGAGAACTGGGTGGAATACCCACCACGTATAACATTATTTCTAAGGGAAAGTGGATTCTGAGTTGTGGTACAAAACAAACTCACATCTGCGATACACAACCATGGATTAAACTGTGAACTCTTTGTATAGTAACCTCAGCAGTTATAACAATAAAGATCACTGATGGCCTTCCTGCACCCAAATCTGGTGACACTCTTCTCTCGCAGTCCCAGGTATATAGCCCTCGTTTTCAGAGTACATCAGACAAATTTTATGATAGAACTGCCCACTAGCATCATTTTTCACTTCAGAGTTTTTCAAGACCTTTTAAACTGTAGATAAATACAAACCTATTGTACATCATTTGTAATGAGTTTACTCTTTGTTCAGGAGGCTATACTCTGCTGGTAGTCTTAACTTTTAAACATGTCCTGCCCACTGCCCTGTAGACTTCAGCAACATCTCTCCAATACTGTAGTCACTAAGTAGGGCATGATGCAAGTGTTAAAATAGAAACATGGTGTATGAGAAGGTTAAGAATGTTTGAAGACTTGTGGGAAGAGGTTGACCGTGAGGACAAGTGGAAAAATGAAACTAGAGATGAAAAGAAAGCTGGCCAAGGGATAGAGTTATGAACTGAAGTCTAACATGTGTCATGTTTTAAAAGACTTTGGGGAAAAAA
This sequence comes from Delphinus delphis, assembly GCF_949987515.2. NCBI lineage: Eukaryota > Metazoa > Chordata > Mammalia > Artiodactyla > Delphinidae > Delphinus > Delphinus delphis. The sequence continues at coordinate 64,101,597 of NC_082687.1, read as the reverse complement.
TCCATAAACATTGTCCTGTGCAGAGGAAACCAAGTTATCAAAGGAAGATGTTTGATTGCAAATAAGTAGAATGAGAATACTTTTCCCTAGTCTCAAAAATATGAACTTTTTCTTGCAAACTACAGCATGAAAGGTCTTTGAAATTCCACACAGAATTATAATCTCAGTCATTAAAAGGGAGCAGTGTAAGACTGATTAATGTCAGCCTCCCCTCACCCCACACAGACAGCACTGTCTCATAAGACAGTGAGTTCCTCCAGGGCAGGGACAATGTCTGATTAATCTTCGAGTCCCCAGCCCTCACACGTAATGTGGCATATTGTCGTAATGTTTGCTGCTCACCAAGTAAAACGGTTGCAGAGTTAGTCCCTTCCTGCATATTGACTCATTTTGAGGAAATTATGTTTAAAAAAACTGACACAGAAGGGGTGTATGAGAAAAGAAAAAGAGGATGGTATGTTGAGATTTTCAAAGGACATGTCTAGAGATTTCCTTCACTCCCAAAGTGTTAATTTCACTACAGTTATACTAAAATTTTCCATCGAAAAACATATGCACTATCAATAGAGAACAACAAAAGTATATTGAGATTCCAATGTTGATTCTAAGTTATAGAATCATTCTTCAACTAAATTGCATATTGTTACTTGTTGTATGCCACTGTTGTATACATAATCTCAAAAATCACTTGCAGATAATCAAATTGGCAAGTACTTAATCAAAGAATGCTCATAGGCTACTTTTAGAAGATTAGGTAGAAGAGTTTTCTTTTGTTTGTATTCCAATACTGGAGCATTCTCTATCCTGCCTCTGTTGAGATTATAAATTTGCCGAGGACAGAATACGATTTATGCCTCTTTTTTCTATCCCCAATTTGTGTAGTTCAATTGTGTGGGCTTCATGGGCCCTCAGTAAGTAGCAGAGGACTTGGATTAAATGGGAAAATATACCAATAGGAGCACTGTAAAAGTCAGTGTGGGTAGGCAGAAAATGATTAGAAACACATTTTCATATACAGTGAACTATATTGTTATATTTTCCCAACTCTTCACTAGTTTCACATTCGGTTGGGTAGATTGTAAAACACAGATCCACAGGCAGTAATTTGCAGTATACGGTGGCAATAGATGCTATAAAAGAAAACATGTATCTGATTCCAGGCCAATGGAACAGAGGACATTTATAAGTCAGCCCCAGGAAACTGAATTCAAAAGCAATATTGTGGGGACTTCACTGGTGGCACAGTGGTTAAGAATCAGCCTGCCAGTGCAGGGGACACGGGTTCGAGCCCTGGTCTGGGAAGATCCCACATGCCGCGGAGCGGCTGGGCCTGTGAGCTACGGCCGCTGAACCTGTGCGTCCGGAGCCTGTGCTCCGCAACGGGAGAGGCCACAACAGTGAGAGGCCCGCGTACCGCAAAAAAAAAAAAAAAAAAAAAAGTGATTGGTATTTGAAAAAGTTTAATAAAGGTAAAAAGATATATATGACATTATGATACTAAGACAATTTTGGAGATTACTTATACCAAGTAGAAAGATGGCCAGAGGAACCTGTGGGCATAAGCTAGAAAAGCTCATGGAATTTAATTTTTCTAAAGAAAGAGAACTTAAAATGGAAATGTGTTATATCTGGCAAAGCAGGAGGATAATCATTGACCTTGTATAAGTGTGTAAATGTTTCAAAAATGATTTTTGCCTTAGGATAATTTTTTCTCCAATACCTCTGTGAGGATGAATATTTGCAAACAATTTTGAGTTACTTGGAAAATAATGCAGGAACAAAAGAAAACATGATGATGATGATGTTTTTTAAACCTTTTCTCTTATCCTAAAAATATTAAGAGAAATTAGACTGTAATAACAGAATACAAACCTTGGGTATTAAAGAGCACTTTGAAACAGAAGAGGTGAGCTATGAGAAGGCTGTAAATTTGGCAAGATATATTTTTTTATGCATAGTTTGGAAATTATGTCATTTTACCCAGCATAAACATTGGCTCTATTACTACTAAAAAGGAAAGCATCCCTGAACTAATCCTACCTTTCCTTTTCAGGTATGAGGAATACAGTACATTTCTCCCTGGGGGCAGGAGTCAGCAATTTGATGGAGACTGTAATTCAGTGAATTTGCAGTTTTGTGGATTGTGAAATACAATAATAATTTCAGTGTTTTATTACAGGTATCACTTTGTCTCCTCCACCTCTTCCATTTTATTACACATTATATGCATCAACATGATGAAAGGTAATGTGTTTTCTTTCGCTGAAGCGGAAGATGTAGAACAGAATTGGTAATCTAAGTGTGGGCCACTTTTTTTTTTTCCCCCTTTCAGAAGCTCTGTGCTCATAGATTGTATGCTGTACTTTTTATTTCAGTAACATTTAACAAAATCATGGCCATGGAGGAAATTAAACTTATACAAAATGTCCACGCTGAATCTCTGAGTGCTGATGTTTCAGGTATGGTACAACGTGGCTACTCTTGAGTTGCAAATTAAAGAGACAGAAGCCATCTTTTCCCTGTTGGTTTTAGCGGAGTAACCACAAATAACCCGTGCAATCATCTCAACTGTCTGGGACAGAGGGAAGCACCCAGATGTAAGGGAAGCAAGGCGAAGGCAGCTGAAAGAGTTGCCAATTCATCCTCTAAACTCTCGGGGGAGCTTCCTAGGCTTTCGCTCAGCACCTGGCGATTTTCCCTTTACGTATAATTCTATCATGGTGATGATCTAACTTCCTAACTCATAGGCACAAGAAGCAATAAATTAGAAAGGAGAAGGAAGTATAATCAGACTCACCAACCAAATAAGAAGTGACATTTAAACATGTGAAAGAAGGAGGCAGAATACTTATTTTAGAGCAGGCACAAACATCTTTGAAGGCAGATGGGCCATTGATAGGGAGAGACCATCCTGTCTAGTTTCTCTTCCAGATATCATTTTATTGCATCTAAGCTTAGTAGTAATAGCCCTGAGACATCAAGAACAGTTTATATTCTATTCAATGTATAATCTTTCACAGAGAAATTTTTGTTCAAAATGTTTTAGTTTTTAAAAATGTTGATACTGATAGGGATAACATATAGTTAACCTCTTCCTTCAATAATACCATATAAATAAGCATTATAATAGAGTGCATTGAATGAACCCTTAAAATACATCTATTTTTATTGCTAGTAATCAGAACATTTTGATTTTCAACTCTCCCTTCAATTTCTTTTTTTTTTTTTTTCCTCAAAATTCCTTCAAATGAATTACATGGAAACTGCCAACAATTGGATTTACCCTACTTTCCTTGGCAGAGATAAAAGGAACTAGTGTATACTAGCTCATTCTTGCTGGTTAATTTCCTGGGTGTTCTGTGTTTTTATTTTGTTTTATTTTATCCAGAGCAGTTTCTCTCCCTTTAAAAAAAATAGTAGGTTAAAAATAGATTACTTGGCTGTTATACACTTTTCTCTTTGAGACAGTAGAAATCTCAGTTAGGGTAAGTGAGAGCTTTGGAAGACATTCTGCATGATGCCTGCACTAAACTTCCCATTCTCCCTCTTTACCCCCAACATAAACCCATCTGGCCAATATGACTTTACAGTGTGTTTGTGAAAGGCTGTCCCGAGAGTAACTTTCTGTGACTCGTGCTGTGAAGCTCTTACTACATTTCTAGGGAGGTTGCAAGGTCTATTAGACTTCCCTATTTCCTTATTGTGTAGGGTAGATTTTTTTTTTAGGAAAGGTATTTTATTTTTCTTGATCAGATGGCTGCCTTGACAACATTATTTGTCTTACCTCATTAGAAATCACAACTTTGCTGTGCGATTCATCTACATAGTTCTACAATTATGTGTTGTTATCTGGGGTATAAAAGTGTCGGTTTCTTAAGTTTCTCTTACCTTACCGACAAATAAACCAGATTCCATTTTTGGATTAGAAAAAAATGTATGTATGCTGCCATGCATAGAATGGCAGTACACCTGCCATCTATTTTAAGCTATCGTTTCTTTGAGATATAAGAAATGGTTCAGCCCATTGACCATGAACCTCGATAAGAAGATGGGAGAAGGCAATTTTTCCTGAGGGAATTTGTGATATCATAGGTCTTTGACTCTAGCCTTTAATTGGTAAAGAAACAAACCTATAATGATCTCATTCCTACACTCCTGTAATACAGTAAGATATTTCTATCTATTCCTTGCACAGGGTAGGGGTAGTATTTAATACAGGAAAAGGAAAGGAAAAAAAAGTATTTGCTGAGCTGCTTAGTACCTGTGGCAAAGAAGACACATGAAACCTACATAAACATGCTCTCATTCTGTACCTACAGGCGTTTTTTTTTTTTTTTTTTTATTACCTCCTGTGTGCCGGGCACTGTACTCTGCATTACTTCACAGGGATGATTTTTTCTTAGAGCCATGGCTATATTGTACACAGAATAGAAAAAGAAAATTAGTCCCTTTCCCATGCTGACTTAAAAAAAAGAAAAGGCAGAATAGAAGATTGGTGTTCTTAAAGTTGAAGGGGAAAATAAAATGGCATAGAGAAGATAAAGTACTTTAAAATGAGACCAAAGTGCTATCTTAGGGCACGAATTTTTGTGCTGCTGATTGGTGATTCAAATTTCGTAAAACCTGAGCAGCCATAGATCACTTAGCTTCAGTCAAAATCTTCCCCCCGTTTTCCTTCGTCGAGTGGATTTCTTGTATTTTATCAGCTCCCAGGTTTTCCTTTGTGTTTTGGTGGGTTCCTTCTCAGCTCTTCCAAGAAATGAGTGACCTTTTAGGGAGGTCAGCCCCCCCAGCATGAGGCATAGCAGGAAAGACAAATCCTAAAGGAAGTTATCTCCAGTCCTAGATGCTCCTCCTAAGTTACGCTGTCTTGGGAAGATCTGGAAAATACAGCCACTAGAATGAGGTGTGGCCCACAAAAATACTGTCAGGGTGCCAAACTGAAAGTAGAAGTGCTGGAATTCTGTGGCAAATATTGTTTAAATCTTTTTCATGCTTTTTGGTGGTATGTTAATTTGGAAATGAGGGAGAGGCTTGGTTAGAGAGAACCTAACGTTTCTTTATGCCCTTAGTTCGAAGTCTGACTGATACTGGTGTGATTTATGCCTCACTCCCTAAGAAAACCTCAAGTTTCCTTCCAGAAAGAAATATTCTCCTCCCTGAACTTCCAAGAACGGATTTCATATCACTGAAAGTTAATTGAAGTTTCTGACTTTTAGACTCCCAGGTAGAGGACAGTGGCTCTTTCCATCGACCAGACTGCCATAATGTGGAAATATTCTTTTGTTCCCATTCTTTTTTTCAAGATTTATTTATTTATTTATTTATTGGGCTGTGCCTGGTCTTAGTTGCGGCATGTGGGATCTTTAGTTGCGGCATGAATGGGGGATCTCGTTCCTCGACCAGGGATCGAACCCAGGCCCCCTGCATTGGGAGCGTGGAGTCTTAACCACTGGACCACCAGGGAAGTCCCTCATTCTCGATTTGGGAATAAAAATGGATTTTATTTTTATTATTTCCTTTCAAGGAGTGGAAACTTTAAAACATGCAGAAGTCTATTTTTATCAAATTCATTGAGTAAAACAGTTTCACTTGTATCTTGATGACTACTCTGGCTTCTTGATTAGCATCCTAGATGCAATATTTGTTGCAGGTTCTCCTTTCTTTTTGGCTTAGCATTCATACAGGACGTTCTAAAAGCATAATCAGGCCCCAGGGTGCTCTCATCCATTATGTTATGCTAGTGATAAATGGAATTAATTTATTCTCTGCTGCTTTTTAATTAACCTAGAACTTACATGTTTTTTTTCCCTGTGAAATAGTTCTACTCAATGAAATTTTCAGTAATCATCAGCTGGGACCCCAGAAGCTGAGCCAGAATAGAAAGAGAAGGAATGGCTATGTCTCTCCCAATATTTTTTTTGGGGGGGGTGAAATAGAAAAGAATAGCTTTATTGCTTTGGCAGGCAAAGGAGGCCACAGGAGGCTAATGCCCTCAAAACTGTGTGTCCCTCTCTCCCAATATTAACAGTGTTAATACTAATAAGCATAATGGGAACGTGGATCACTCTTATGCAGGCTCTGTAAGTTGCCTTAGGATAAAAGTCACCCAGAAGTTTTGGATACGCTGACACTCCCTTCACTGATTCTCTAAGAAGCCACTCCACCTGCTCATCAGATATCATTGCCAAGAACAAGGGGTTGCAAAGAGGCTTGTCATGCTATAGCTTTATGCATCCTACTGTCTTCCAGAATTTTCAACATGAAATTAATGGGAACTTAACACAGGATACTCTAGTTTTTTTTTTAAAATACATTTTATTGTTTAGAGCAGTTTTAGGTTCACAGAAAAGTCAATCAGTGTAGTATTTTAACTTTAAAATTCTACTTATACAAAAATAACTTCATTGAGATACTATACACATATCATAAAATTTACCCTTTTAAATTGTAGAATTCTGTTTTTCAGTATATTCATGGAGTTGTGCAACCGTCACCACTCTAAGTTCATAATTAAAATTTACTTTTAAATGATGAAATTAAAATATCATTTAGAGAATATAAAGAAAAAGAAAAAATATCCTTCTAACTCCCCATTCTAACTAAATTCTTGTCATTTTGGGTGCATTTTATTTTAGATTTTTTAGCATTGAGATATTTTTATGAAGAATGATGAGAGTGTTCTACGTCATTATTCAAAATTTTTCTTTTGAGAGTAGATGGCTTTGTCTCTTTAAGCTGCTCCCAGTGTGATGAAGTGTGCTGTGATTCTTACTGCTGTGTGTACACATGAAATTATTCAAGTGAAGAAATAACTTCATGGCTGTGTATGCTGTGGTGTGATGCTATTTCTCTTGGTATTTGAGCATCCAATGCACTGTTAAAGCTTTAGACTTTTGGTCACTAGTAGTGAACAGATGTCTTTTATTCCATTGTGCTACAGTATGAAAACATTAAAAGCTTAACTTATTTAATAAAGCTGGAATGTCCTTAGATGATGATGTCCCCTTAAACTAAGGGCAGATTCAGTACTAGGCATTGTGAAGGAGTGATTTCAATGAGCGTCGGACAATAAGTATATAAGAGTGAACAATAGGAGAAAGACAGTAGAAACATAGACAGTGGATCTGAACACATTTATAGAAGTTACACAAATGGCGAAAAAATATATGAAAAGATACTCTGGGGATGTGAATGAAAACATTTTTTTTTCTGGAATCAGAGTAAGAACAATTGAAAAAAATGGGTTATGTTAAATGCAGTAAAGGACATGGGAAATGAGACACATACTTTGAGAGTGTAATGTTTCGGTCTTTTAAGAGGCTAATTTGATAGTATTTATTTAGAATGACTATCATCTTTAATTGAAGAATACCACTCTTAAGAATTTTGCAGAAGTAATATCATTATATATAAAAACATGTACAGAGATGTCCATTGAAGCCATACTTGCAATGACAAGAAATTTGAAACAGTCTGTTGCTCAGCAATAGGAAAATTGGTTAAATAAATTATGGTTCAGACAGACAATAAAATGGAAAAGGTATAATATATGTATTTCCCAGCACAGATACACATGTGAAAAAGTGGAACTAGGACTTCCTTGGTGGCACAGTGGTTAAGAATCCGCCTGCCAATGCAGGGGACACGGGTTCGAGCCCTGGTCCGGGAAGATCTCACATGCCGCGGAGCAACTAAGCCCGTGTGCCACAACTACTGGGCCCGCGTGCCACAACTACTGAAGCCCGCGCACCTAGAGCCCGTGTTCCGTAACAAAAGAAACCACCGCAGTGAGAAGCCCGTGCATTGCAACGAAGAGTAGCCCCCACTCGCCACAACTAGGGAAAGTCCACGCGCAGCAATGAAGACCCAATGCAGCCAAAAATAAATAAATTTATTTTTTTTAAAAAGTGGAACTATTATAACTTCCCTTTTATTTTTTAAAAAAATTAAAAATTAAAAATTTTTTTTTTAAATTTTAAAATTTTTTAAAAAATAAATGCATTTGTAGGTAAGTCTGTCTATGTGTACGAAAACAGGTTGAGGGTTATTTTACTTTTTGTTTTATATGATTTTTCAATTGATTGGATTGTGAGTGATTTTTACTTTTTTTTCCCCCATGCGTTTTTCAAACCCCAAATTTGGAAAATTAAGTGACATTCTTAAGTCTCTCACAGATGAAAGAATGCAACAATTCGAGCCAGGCTGTTGAAGTATTGACAGGTGGAACTCCTTAAGAAACCAGCTTTAATGACTAGCTAGCATTGATTTCTAATTAGTATATCAGCAGTTTATGGAAAAAGATGTTTCTAAAGTAGATGGAAATAGTGTCTACTCAGGCTAAATCTTTTGAAATAATTTTTATTTTTTTCTAATCATAAAAGTAAAATATCATTATAAAACACTTTGAAAAAAATAAGAATATAAAGAAGAGAATAAAAATTACCTGTAATTCTATCACGTAGAGATAATAGTAGGCTAAGTCTTAAAACCTCATCTGTGCCATCAACTTGAAATTTCAAAACGATTTTGTTTTCACAATGAGTGTGTGCATCACCCTAACCACCTTGTCTAATTGCTGAATTAGAGGTGGGATCCGTACAATCTTAATGAAGTTCCCTGAATGTTTCCTGTAGAAAATTAGCTTTGGTAATATTGCATGTTGTAATCAGAATTAAAAGAGTAGGATAGAAATGCTGAAAGGTAAAAAAAGAAGGGAGCTCCAGTGACAGACAAGTGTGACAGGCAATTCCTACATTTTCACGTTATTAAAGAAGGGAGTAGAAGTGGCTGTGATCAAACTAGGCAGTAAAGCAATTTCCCTTTGTTTCTCCCCTCCTGCTGTCAGTGCTGGCAGCCAACCAACAATCATTGAGGAGCTGGCGAGAGTGGAAAGAACCATCAGTGACCTGAGTACTTGTGTTACTTGGTACCCGGAGAGTAATTCTCTGAGGGACTTGACCCTCACGATATACTTGTAGGAGGAGAGATTGGATTACAGAGTTAACCATCCTACGCTTCTCACCCTGGTAGTATTCCTTAAGTCTCCCCTTTGCCATGCCAGACCCCGATTCCTCCCTCATGATCAGCCCATACATCACAGGCAGTTCTGGTCAGTAGCTTTTTGAGATCCCTTCCTCCCTTCACCCCCAAGTCCAAAATTGCATAGTGAGCTGTGCTCCCACAGGCTCTGAGTAGCTTCTAACTAGATTCAGAGCATTGGGTAGTTTCTGACTCCTCGGCACTTTACTATGCCATCCTCACCTTAACAATGGCACATAATTTGTGGGGTCCAGGGCAAAACAAAAATGTGGGCCCCTTGTGCAAAAATTTAGAATTTTGAGACAGTGTAGGCAAAGCATTAGAACAGGTGGTGGCGGGGGTGGGGGGCTTTTGGAACTGCAGTTTGCCTGCCCACGAAGCTGGCTCTGTTCACCTTAGCCTCACCTCCTGACCAGAGGTCTCCTATTACTGACAGAAGGCACATAGATAGTACCCTCATTCCTCCTCCTTTCCTTTTTTGAGTTCATCTAGTACTTAACATCGTATGGGGCTACCGGCCTTCTGATCCTTGGAACAAAACTGTTCTTTGATAAGAACAGGTATTGTAGTGGGGGAACACATTCTTTTCCCTACTGCCCTCCTTGGTTCTCCACCCGGGGCCCTGTAGACTGTACTGACAAGGACAGATTAACAAGGGGATAACAAATAAACGTTTATTAACATGTGCAAAACACTTACACATGGGAGTACCCAGAGTTGAGTAGTTCCAAGGGATGGTTAGAACTTGGGCTTACATAGCACATTAGCAAAATAACAATACATTTTTAGAGAAGTAACGAGAAAGGAAAAGGACTTTGAGTGTCTAGGGACAGCAAATTGTTAGAAAGCAAGTATATGGGAAACTAATGGATAAGGAATAAGAGCCAGTCAGTAAGGTTTGTCATGCAAACTCCTCTGGTGCCACCTCTGGGCTGACACAGGTCTAAAGTTGTCTCTGGTGGTTAACTTTTGTCCTTTCTGGTAGAGAGACGGGGGACACCTTTGTAAATTTATGTCCTGCTTTTAGGCAAATGGGGACACAGAGATCTTTTCTTGTGTCTGCTTTTTCTCAGTTGCCTTCAGCTCAAAATAATCCTTATGGTAGAGTGGCATATATTGGGGGGGGGCATTTTCTGCTATCCTACAGTGTCCTTTCTGGGCACACGTAGCCCATCTGACACCTTGTACACATTCAAAAAAGACTGCACTTCCCTCCTGCAGACACAGCCCTGTGCTGGGGCTCAGCACTCGCTGAGTGGCAGGCAAGCTGGATTTCATTCACCTCCAGCATGCCTGACTGGGCATCCTCATGCAGGGAATAGGCTGCATAATCCTACACAGTTGCCTTGCCCAGGGAACAACCTGGCTGATCCCTTGTCACAGAATGGCAAGGTCAGCAGGCTAGAACTTAATTGTTCTAATTGTTCCCACATGACCATCCCAATCCCTTGACTTGAGGCTTCTTGGATTTGCACTCTAGGCTAAACTTCTTTGCCCTTTTTATTGTTTGGTTTTGCTCACTTATTTCCAGAATTCCTTTTTTATGTTTACAAATCATGTGTTATTGGGATCCATCTACTTAGCTTTGCTGCATGAGTTTCTTTAGTAGCAGGTACAGATCCATTAGATTCTCCTCCCATCGTTCCGTTTTAAGTTGGTGGGGTTTTCAGTCTCACTCCTAAGATGGAATACGTTTAAACAAAAGAAATGAATGAAATATAAAAAGAAGCATGAATTATTATACTCTTTACAGTGTTTTGTGATTCCTGGATAGCTTTGCTTTAGAGTAAGCCAGGGAAACGTGAGGACTGAGGTAAGAGAGGAGAAAAACAAGTGAAGTCAGGTTCTCGAGAGGGTTTTTTCAGACTGGGTTTTGACACGTTAAAAATTAAAAGGACGTCAGATTCCCTTCTTTCCACATCCACCAAAAGTAAATAATGCATACACGCAGAAAGAGTTGTGGGAGATGGAATCTGTTCATGTTGGCCGTTTAAAACGCTGCATACATTCCTCCCATGAAATCACAGTAAAGCAGCAGAAGGGCCATGCTGAGTTGCTATCGGACCATGCAGCCTGGCATTCAGATTACAGTCAAGCCCAGGCATGGGTTGAGGGGGCACAGGGGAAAATCATCCAAAACAGACTAAGCCCCCATGAACTCTGCTAAACTCTTTTATTACCTGTTTAAATGTTTGTGTGTGTGAGTGCCTATGTGTGTGTGAGCGTGGGAACATGCGTCTGTGTGTGTTGGGGAGAGGGCTGGAAACTAAAAAAGTCCAGTACTTATTACAGAAAAAAACCCTTTCTTTTATTTACCTGCTTGGATCCTCACGTTTGTTTCTGATTGGTTTGCCATTTCTGATGGCAGAAATTCAGGGTCTATGGTTTTGAAACAGATTTCGGTACTCCTGTGGCTTAGTATTGTTAACTGTGAATTTAGAGTTATTCCATATGAACAGATTTATAAACAAAGATACATAATATGTGTGCATGTGTTCTTGCTCCCCTTTCCTATAGATAGATCTGGAATTTATAGGAATATTAGATTCCTGCCATTAAAAGTATTTAAGGCAGATGAGAAGAATATTTTTTTGATTTTTATTTGAAAGCAGAATTTCCTTTTACTCTTCTATACTGCTTTGTTTCTGATAAAAGAATTGGATCTCTAGGTTAGTGTGAATTAATATGTGCTTATTTTACTAGTTAGGATATAAGCTTGACCATGAAGAACAGGACCCCAAATAACAGGAATACAATGGAAATGTATTTCTCTCTCTTGTAACACCTCAGGGATAGACGGCTCAGGACAGTATGGTGGCCCTACTCTGGGACCTAAGTTCCTTCTTCCTTGTTACTCGGCCATCACTAGTGTGTGTTCATCACCAATGTGGTCCAAGGTGGCTTGCTACCATGTCCATGTTCTCAGGACCAAGATGGAGGAAGGGGAAGAAAAACAGCATATGCCTTCCCTTTAAGCACACATCCTGGAAGTTGCCTATATCTCATTAGCCAGACCTTAGCCATAAATTTCATAGTGGACAGCCAGGCACCTCGCTGAAAACCATGGAGTTTAATGTCGTTGAAGAAAGGGAGAGTGGACACTGGGGGACTGACAGCTGTCAGTCTCTGTCATACTCATCTCTGAGATCATTCTGCTCCTCACATTTTGAACCCAGAGCACTATATGTTATATAACATAATTAGCTTATTAAGAAGTTAGATGCAAGGATCATACACTATGATCAAGTGGGGTTTATCCCAGGAATGCAAGGATTCTTCAATATACGTAAATCAATCAACGTGATACACCATATTAACAAATTGAAGGAGAAAAACCATATGATCATCTCAATAGATGCAGAGAAAGCTTTCGACAAAATTCAACAACGATTTATGATAAAACCCTCCAGAAAGTAGGCATAGAGGGAACTTTCCTCAACCTAATAAAGGCCATATACGACAAACCCACAGCCAACATCGTCCTCAATGGTGAAAAACTGAAAGCATTTCCACTAAGATCAGGAATAAGACAAGGTTGCCCACTCTCACCACTATTATTCAACATAGTTTTGGAAGTTTTAGCCACAGCAATTAGAGAAGAAAAAGAAATAAGAGGAATCCAAATCGGAAAAGAAGTAAAACTGTCACTGTTTGCAGATGATATGATACTATACATAGATCATCTTAAAGATACTACCAGAAAACTACTAGAGCTAATCAATGAATTTGGTAAAGTAGCAGGATACAAAATTAATGCACAGAAATCTCTTGCATTCCTATACACTAATGATGAAAAATCTGAAAGTGAAATTAAGGAAACACTCCCATTTACCATTGCAACAAAAAGAATAAAATATCTAAGAATAAACCTACCTAAGGAGACAAAAGACCTGTATGCAGAAAATTGTAAGACACTGATGAAAGAAATTAAAGATGATACAAATAGATGGAGAGATATACCATGTTCTTGGATTGGAAGAATCAATATTGTGAAAATGACTCTACTACCCAAAGCAATCTACAGATTCAATGCAATCCCTATCAAACTACCACTGGCATTTTTCACAGTACTAGAACAAAAATTTCACAATTTGTATAGAAACACAAAAGACCCCGAATAGCCAAAGCAATCTTGAGAAAGAAAAACGGAGCTGGAGGAATCAGACTCCCTGACTTCAGACTATACTACAAAGCTACAGTAATCAAGACAGTATGATACTGGCACAAAAACAAAAATATAGATCAATGGAACAGGATAGAAAGCCCAGAGATAAACCCACACACATATGGTCACCTTATCTTTGATAAAGGAGGCAAGAATATACAGTGGAGAAAAGACAGCCTCTTCAATAAGTGGTGCTGGGAAAACTGGACAGCTACATGTAAAAGAATGAAATTAGAACACTCCCTAACACCATACACAAAAATAAACTCAAAATGGATTAAAGGCCTAAATGTAAGGCCAGACACCATCAAACTCTTAGAGGAAAACATAGGTAGAACACTCTATGACATAAATAACAGAAAGATCCTTTTTGACCCACACCTCCTAGAGAAATGGAAATAAAAACAAAAATAAACAAATGGGACCTAATGAAACTTAAAAGCTTTTTCACAGCAAAGGAAACCATAAACAAGATGAAAAGAGAACCCTCAGAATGGGAAAAAATATTTGCAAATGAGGCAACTGACAAAGGATTAATCTCCAAGACATACAAGCAACTCATGCAGCTCAATATCAAAAAAACAAACAACCCAATCCAAAAATGGGCAGAAGACCTAAATAGATATTTCTCCAAAGAAGATATACAGATTGCCAACAAACACATGAAAGAATGCTCAACATCATTAATCATTAGAGAAATGGAAATCAAAACTACAATGACATATCATCTCACACCAGTCAGAATGGCCATCATCAAAAAATCTACAAACAATAAATGCTGGAGAGGGTGTGGAGTAAAGGGAACCCTCTTGCACTGTTGGTGGGAATGTAAATTGATACAGGCACTATGGAGAACAGTATGGAGGTTCCTTAAAAAGCTAAAAATAGAATTACCATACAACCCAGCAATCCCACTACTGGGCATATACCCTGCAAAAACCATTATTCAAAAAGAGTCATGTTCCAAAATGTTCATTGCAGCTCTATTTACAATAGCCACGACATGGAAGCAACCTAAGTGTCCATCAACAGATGAATGGATAAAGAAGATGTGGCACATATATACAATGGAATATTACTCAGCCATAAAAAGGAACGAAACTGAGTTATTTGTAGTGGGGTGGATGGACCTAGAGACTGTCATACAGTGTGAAGTAAGGCAGAAAGAGAAAAACAAATACCATATGCTAACACATATATGTGGAATCTAAAAAAGAAAAAATATTCTCTGAAGAACCTAGGGGCAAGACGGGAATGAAGATGCAGACCTACTAGAGAATGGGCTTGAGGATACGGGGAGGGGGAATGGTAAACTGGGACAAAGTGAGACAGTGGCATGGACATATATACACTACCAAACGTAAAATAGATAGCTAGTGGGAAGCAGCTGCATAGCACGGGGCGATCAGCTCGGTGCTTTGTGACCACCTAGAGGGGTGGGATAGGGAGGGTGCGAGGGAGGGAGATGCAAGAGGGAAGAGATATGGGGACATACGTAGTATAACTGATTCACTTTGTTATCAAGCAGAAACTAACACACCATTGTAAAGCAATTATACTCCAGTAAAGATGTTAAAAAAAACAACAAGGGCTTCCCTGGTGGCGCAGTGGTTGAGAGTCCACCTGCCGATGCAGGGGACACGGGTTTGTGCCCCGGTCTGGGAAGATCCCACATGCCGCGGAGCGGCTAGGCCCGTGAGCCATGGCCGCTGAGCCTGCGCGTCCGGAGCCTGTGCTCCGCAATGGGAGAGGCCACAACAGTGAGAGGGCCACGTACCGCAAAAACAACAACAACAACAACAACAACAACAAAAGAAGTTAGGTGCAAAATCTGACATGAATTGCAAATGGCTTCCGTATCACCAGTCAATTTTGATTATATGCCAGTGGCTGCCTGTGGCTTGTTAAGAAGGATTGTAATTCTGTATTTGCACTGAACAGGGAAATAATTACATGATCAGTAAGTGATACCTGCCTGGGCCCAGGATAGGAAAATAACATCGTATATTTGTTATCATCATCTTAATTCAGAGAACAGCTCTTATAAAGTCATAGATTTTGTTGTCAGTAGCACTGTTAAGAGATGTTTTCTTTTTTTCCCGATGATTCATTCCATCGCCACCAAGCGAGTATTTAAATTGGAGGATGCGATTGGGATTTTATATATAAGGGAAATACCACTGACTAGTGGAAAGGCAGGTTCAATTGAAGGACCAAGTGAGAGAAATTTTTAGAACACATAAGAAAACCTGAAGGCACTAAGAAAGCCACCATTATGTGATCATATTCAGAAAAGAAAAGGTGAGAAACAGATTGGTAAGAATCAGTTAATTTTCTCCTAGCTCTGAAATTGTTTATATGACTGAGTTTGTAGTTTCAGATTCTGTGTGTGTGCTGCCTTGTTTTGCTTTATCTTTTTAATGTGTCTTTTCTCTTCAGCTAGCTATGTACGAGGTCTTGAGAAAAAGTCTACCCACAACCTCTTACACAGAAAGAGTGCAATCGATATTTGTTGATTGCTGGATTGAAACCATGCATCATGTTCTAGGTTGCAATTTTTTGTGTGTATTCAAGGAGTTTGCTCACTGCATAGGTGTTACTACCTCTATTTGTCTTCCGGACGCTGAGGTTGAAGGTGACTAAGTGAATTATACCATTCTTCCGGTGGTTCTGAATGCATTATTGATTAGTAAGCAGAAATGACTGCTAGCATAAATGGCAGTTGAGGATTTTCTTCCTCTCTTTTACCTTGTGTCGTTTTGGCAGGAGAAGTGAAGGACAATTTTCAAGCCTCTCCAAGCTTCATGATAAATAATTGTTGGATAAATTAGTATCCTTGTCTAGATGACAGCAAAACAAGGGGTCAGATCTGGCTGCCCTGATTTTGCTTTCCCTGTGCAGCCCACTGGCGGCAGTGTCCTTCCTTTTGGTTCTGGTCCCAGTTCCTCCCTTGCTGTCTGTAACTGTGGGTGAGTCATGGCAACCTTGCTGCCCTCCTTTTTCCAATTGTAAAAGAGAGATGAGTTGCCACCAGATGTCTTAAAGTGCCTCTGACTTCTGGAATGGAAGACCCTCTGGAAGCAGGAAGCATTGTTGTTGCGGTAAATGGGCTCTTTGCATGATAACTAACTCATCTTCCCCTCTCCCCTCAACCAGATTTCCTGCTGAGGTAAGGAATGTGGAGTGGGTTTTTTGTTTTTCTCTTCAGCTTTCAGTTCCTTTTGTGTATGTCTGGCCTTGTAAATGTGGTGAATAAATGCTATAATTATAACCCTTTTTGACAGCTCTGTAATTTAATTGTAATTCACTCTGAGCATCTTTTTAAGACAATGATGTGTACTGAAGATGCAGCTGTTCCAATCTCATCTGCTAAACTGACAGGAATTGTTGGAATCATTGTCCTAGCAACTGTGGGAACTTTCAGTCTATTCGAGGCCAAATACAGGAATATACTCTGTGTGGGGGAGTTCTGTGTGTGTGACCTCTTTCTGTACCCTGGTTTGGCAAAAGTAGCAGTGTGATATTTACAGAGAAGCATGATTTAAAATTGGCCTTTGCATAAATATGTAAATTACATATTCTAAAGTGGAGAAACTCTTGGATTTATTTTCTGCAGTAAGCTAAGCTATATACCTCTGTTAACATTCAGAGGTATTCCCTCTGGCAACCCGAAGTTGATTCCTGCCAGCACTGGCAGGTGTTCATTGGAAACCCACTGATCCTCACTCGTTGTTATTATTTCTTAGGGCTGGCATAACAAAGTACCCCAGACTGGATGGATTAAATAACAGAAATTGATTGTTTTGTTCTTTGTGTTCTGGAGGCTAGAAGTCCAAAATCAAGGTGTTGGCAGGTTTGATTTCTTCTGAGTGCTGTGAGAGAGAATATTTATTCCTCTCTCGCAGCTTCTGGTAGCTTCAGGTGTTCCTTGGCTTGTACATGATGTTCTCTCTGTGTCTTCACATCGTCTTCCCTTGTCTTCCCTCTATGTGTGTCTCTGTACAAATCTCCCCTTTTTATAAGGACATCAGTCATGGACTAGGACCCACCCTAAAGACCTCATTTTAACTCGATTGCTTCTGTAAAGATCCTGTCTCCAAATGAGGTCACATTCTGAGGCACTGGGGGTTAGGACTCTTAACGAATCTTTTCTGGAGGGGACTCCATTCAACTCATAACAGATGTCTACTTGAATATGCAGAAATTTTCTTCTTATAATAGCTACAAATAATTTGTGCCCTAAAAGACTTTTGGATGATTGCAAGAAGACTCTCACAAGAATTATTTGTTTTATAGTGATATGGTTCCTTTTATTTATTTTGGGCTGTAACATGGAGCATTTAAATCTACCATCTTTCTGATATTTGGCCAAGTAGTTGCAGTGGAGCCTGGGCTGCCTTTTGACCTTCACTGGCCTGAATACAACTGACTGAATACAAGATGTTGTGAAAGAATTGATAATAGCAGGTCACCTCAGAACCTTCTCACTGGTAGGTGACCTGAAGATGAGTTCTTCTAGTTGAAACTGAATAACGTGAATCTTCCCCCAACCCCAGTTCTTCTCTTCCCCACCACTTCTATGGCCTGTTATAAGAGGAGTTTGAATATAATTCAGGAAGATGTTTCTAGTATCAGGAAATTCCTCCATTTGAAGATTCTGGTGGGCTCAATCACAGTTTGTTATGAAACAGAAATTTGAATATAATATCTAAGATTAAGGAAATAAAATGGAAGGAATGAAGATAGCTTGATGTGATAGAAATAACAGTGAACCGGATATTAGGGAAACAGACTCTGGTCAAGATTCTGCAATTAACTAACGTGACCTTGGACAAGTAAATTCACCTTTCTGTTTACTGACTGTATGGTGTGGGCATTAGATCATTAGGTGACCTTCCAACTTAAAGTCCTGTGATTCCAGAGTCACTGCTACACAAGAAGAGACAGTAATGATTTAGGTCAGTGCCCAAATGTTGTGCTTGGGGAAGTCTTATAAGGTGTTGGGTCAGAGACTCAACATAATCTGTGAAAACATAAATGATTATCAGGTGCACTGAGGCTTACACTGCAAGGAGGTAAAATGAGGAAACGAATTGGGGAAACTCAGTTGTAAGAAATATGAGAAAGGAGACCAAAAGATTTATTTGAGTGAAAGAAAGAAAAGGAGGAGTAGAAGCTCTCAGAAACCCACCCATGGCTATGGTAGGCAGGCACCTACCTGCTCCCCCCTCTCCTCCAGTACCTTGATCAGTAGCCACACCTGTATCTTTATTACTGCTCAGGTGTATTTCTGAAGCCAAATATTTACTTTCCCCATAATCTCAAATATCCTGAATATGCAAGAAAAAAGTAATCAGATCACAGGCTCCCTTTTCTTCCTAGGAGATCAGCACAGGAGTCTAATTAGGAGGACTTGTGATTTCTAGTCTCCGCTCTTGTGACCAACTTTTGGCTCTCCATAAACTTCACTCCTCTCCCTGAGAAATGAGATGGTAGGGTTTTAGTTGGTTTATGCCAAAGGGAAACTTGCCCTTATTTGAAGGAGTTGGATAGCCTGCTGGAGCCTTTTGGAGGAAGGGCACAAGCCTCACTGCAGTTCTTGGTGTGCTGTGTGAATAATACAGGATGTTGATTTCAGGACCATCTGCAATGAGGACAAGCCAATAAATTCATTTTAATGGCCTAGTAATTTTTTTGCAAGCCTGTCTTTTGATTTTTTTTTTTTTTTTTTGAATTTTGTTCTTTGAGCTTAGAACTCTTGGAGAAGGAGTTTGGTTGGCTGTAAGGCATGATTATTCATTTATTAAATATCGACTAGAAGAAATAATAGTTACGGAATGCAGTGACACACACTATATTAGAGGGTTGAACAAAGGACTCAGGGAGCCTAGTGGAAAGGGGGAGATGAGTGCAAGGGGAACACGGTCCCTGAGAGTCCTGCTTGGAGGAAGTGAGGGCAGGCTTCCTAGATGTAGCATTTTAGTTAGGTCTCAAAGGAGGGGTAGAGAGTAAACACTCACTAGATGGAGAAGTGAAAGGAAGTTCCAGGCAGATGGATAACCATGGCAAAGAAGAAAGTGCTTGATGTATTCAGAATGCAGCCAGTAATCCAGCATGCTTGAGTTTGAGGGTTTGTAGTAAGAAGAGACGGGGCAAACCCCTGGAAAAGGAGTAGATTAAGGCTAGATTATGAAAGATGTCAATGTTGTGCCATGCTAGGGAGCTAAACTTGACCCTGTGGGGTAAGAGAGACACTGAAAGTTTTAAAACATGATCAGATCTGCAGTCTAGGAAGATCATTCTGACAGCCACATGGAGTATGGATTGAAAGGCCCAAAACCACGGTCAGGAAAATGAATTTGGAAACTATTGCAGTAGCACATTGAGAAAAGCAAGACCTATTTCCTTGGTTTGGGTGCTTATTTCCTCTTGCCTGCTGTTAACCTCTTCAGGAGCTTCTACTCAGGAGCATTTATTATGGTCGTTACAAGGTTAAGAGCTGCTGCGCTTTTTTTTTGAAGTTCATTGGGTTTTTAAATCTTTCTTTAATTTAATTTTTAAATAGGTAATGAATTTACATATATCAAAAATACCAAAGTTTAAAAGGTATAAAGTGAACTCTTCTTCCCACCCCATTTCTCATGTCAATTTCCCCCTCTCCATGGTATCACTGTTTTTAGTTTTATGTGAATCTCGCCAGAGATTTTTTCATGTATATATAAGAAGACACTAATCTATATTGTTTCACCCCTTATAACAAATATGTATGTCAGGTACACAGTGCTTGCTGTTTTCACTGGAGTTCTGCACTGTGAGTGTCCTGTAGAGTCTCCCACAGTCTGGATTTTGCTGATTGCATCCCTGCAGTGGAGTTTATATGTTCCTCTGTCCTCTGTGTTTTTTGTAAATTGGTAGTTGGATCAAAGCACTGTCAGATTTAGATTAGATTTTTTCCCAAGACTGTTTCATAGGTGGTGTGCTCTTCCAGCTAGGGGCAGACAATACGAGGTTGTCTCTTTTTCTGTGGCTTCTAGTATTTTTATGGCTTCATCTTTAACATTTTAATATTTGCCCCACTTGGAGTTTTTCTTGGTGTATGGTGTGAGTATGCTTACAAATTTATCTTTTTCCAATTGGCTATCCAGTAATTCCAACATTTATGGAATGATCAATCTTTCCCCACTGATTCTTTTTAATCTGAATGTTTTTATTCATTTTATTTTTCTTTATTTTTGATAAGCATCTTTTTTTTTCTTATTATCTATTTGATACATATTAGTGTATATATGTCAATCCCAATCACCCAATTCATCCTACCACCACCACCACTCCCCGCCACTTTTCCCCCTTGGTGTCCATACGTTTGTTCTCTACATCTGTGTCTCAATTTCTGCCCTGCAAACTGGTTCATCTGTACCATTTTTCTGGGTTGCACATATATGCGTTAATATACGATATTTGTTTTTCTCTTTCTGACTTACTTCACTCTGTATGACAGTCTCTGGATCCATCCACGTCTCTACAAATGACCTAATTTCATTCCTTTTTATGGCTGAGTAATATTCCATGGTATATATATACCACCTCTTCTTTATCCATTCATCTGTCGATGGGCATTTAGGTTGCTTCCATGACATGGCTATTGTAAATAGTGCTGCAATGAACATTGGGGTTCATGTGTCTTTTTGAATTATGGTTTTCTCAGGGCATATGCCCAGTAGTGGGATTGCTAGGTCATATGGTAATTCTATTTTTAGTTTTTTAAGGAACCTCCATACTGTTCTCCATAGTGGCTGTATCAATTTACATTCCCACCAACAGTGCAAGAGGGTTCCCTTTTCTCCACACCCTCTCCAGCATTTGTTGTTTGTAGATTTTCTGATGATGCCCATTCGAACTGGTGTGAGGTGATACCTCGTTGTAGTTTAGATTTGCATTTCTCTAATAATTAGTGATGTTGAGCAGCTTTTCATGTGTTTCTTCCCCATCTATATGTCTTCTTTGCAGAAATGTCTACTTAGGTCTTCGGCGCATTTCTCGATGGGGTTGTTTGTTTCTTTAATATTGAGCTGCCTGAGCTGTTTATATATTTTGGAGATTAATCCTTTGTCGGTTGATTTCTTTGCAAATATTTTCTCCCACTCTGAGGGTTGTCTTTTCGTCTTGTTTATGGTTTCTTTGCTGTGCAAAAGCTTTTAAGTTTCATTAGGTCCCATTTGTTTATTTCTGTTTTTATTTCCATTACTCTAGGAGGTGGATCAAAAAAGATCTTGCGGTCATTTATGTCAAAGGGTGTTCTTCCTGTGTTTTCCTCTAAGAGTTTTATAGTGTCCGATCTTACATTTAGGTCTCTAATCCATTTTGAGTTTATTTTTATGTATGGTGTTAGAGAGTATTCTAATTTCATTCTTTTACATGTAGCTATCCAGTTTTCCCAGCACCACTTACTGAAGAGACTGTCTTTTCTCCACTTTATAGCTTTGCCTCCTTTGTCATAGATTAGTTGACCATAGGTGTGTGGGTTTATCTCTGTGCTTTCTGTCTTGTTCCATTGATCCATATTTCTGTTTTTGTACCAGTACCATATTGTCTTGATTACTGTAGCTTTGTAGTATAGTCTGAAGTCAGGGAGTCTGATTCCTCCAGTTCCACTTTTTTCCCTCCAGACTGCTTTGGCTATTCGGGGTCTTTTGTGTCTCCATACAAATTTTAAAATGATTTGTTCTAGTTCCATAAAAAATGCCATTGCTAATTTGGTAGGGATTGCATTGAATCTGTAGATTGCTTTGGGTAGTAGAGTCATTTTCACAATATTGATTCTTCCCATCCAAGAA
The DNA here is from genome assembly GCF_949987515.2 of Delphinus delphis. NCBI lineage: Eukaryota > Metazoa > Chordata > Mammalia > Artiodactyla > Delphinidae > Delphinus > Delphinus delphis. The sequence goes on along the minus strand of NC_082687.1, from coordinate 64,079,556 downwards.
CATGGTATATCTCTCCATCTGTTTGTATCATCTTTAATTTCTTTCATCAGTGTCTTATAGTTTTCTGCATACAGGTATTTTGTCTCTCTAGGTAGGTTTATTCCTAGATATTTTATTCTTTTTGTTGCAATGGCAAATAGGAGTGTTTCCTTAATTTCTCTTTCAGATTTTTCATCATTAGTGTATAGGAATGCAAGAGATTTCTGTGCATTAATTTTGTATCCTGCTGCTTTACCAAATTCATTGATTAGCTCTACCAGTTTTCTGATGGCATTTTTAGGATTCTCTATGTATAGTATCATGTCATCTGCAAACAGTGACAGTTTTACTTCTTCTTTTCCAATTTGTATTCCTCTTATTTCTTTTTGTTCTCTGATTGCCGTGGCTAGGACTTCCAAAACTATGTTGAATAAGAGTGGTGAAATTGGACATCCCTGTCTTGTTCCTGATCTTAGAGGAAATGCTTTCAGTTTTTCACCATTGAGAATGACGTTTGCTGTGGGTTTGTCATATATGGCCTTTATTATGTTGAGGTAGGTTCCCTCTATGCCCACTTTCTGGAGAGCTTTTATCATAAATAAGTGTTGAATTTTGTCAGAAGCTTTTTCTGCATCTATTGTGATGATCATATGGTTTTTATTCTTCAATTTGTTAATATGGTTTATCACTTTGATTGATTTGCGTATATTGAGGAATCCTTGCATCCCTGGGATACATCCCACTTGATCATGGTGTATGATCCTTTTAATGTGTTGTTGGATTCTGTTTGCTAGTATTTTGTTGAGGATTTTTGCATCTATATTCATCAGTGATATTGGTCTTTAATTTTCTTTTTTTGTAGTATCTTTGTCTGGTTTTGGTATCAGGGTGATGGTGGCCTCATAGAATGAGTTTGGGAGTGTTCCTTCCTCTGCAAATTTTTGGAAGAGTTTGAGAAGGATGGGTGTTAGCTCTTCTCTAAATGTTTGATAGAATTCACCTGTGAGGTCATCTGGTCCTGGACTTTTGTTTGTTGGAAGATTTTTAATCACAGTTTCCATTTCATTACTTGTGATTGGTCTGTTCATATTTTCTATTTCTTCCTGGTTCAGTCTTGGAAGATTATACTTTTCTAAGAATTTGTCCATTTCTTCCAGGTTCTCCATTTTATTGGCATAGAGTTGCTTGTAGTAATCTCTTAGGATGCTTTGTATTTCTGTGGTGTCTGTTGTAACTTCTCCTTTTTCATTTCTAATTTTATTGATTTGACTTCCCTCCCTCTTTTTCTTGATGAGTCTGGCTAATGGTTTATCAATTTTGTTTATCTTCTTAAAGAACCAGCTTTTAGTTTTATTGATCTTTGCTGTGTTTTCTTTGTTTCTATTTCATTTTTTTCTGCTCTGATCTTTATGATTTCTTTCCTTCTGCTAACTTTGGGTTTTGTGTGTTCTTCTTTCTCTACTTCCTTTAGGTGTAACGTTAGATTGTTTATTTGAAATTTTTCTTGTTTCTTGAGGTAGGCTTGTGCAGCTATAAACTTCCTTCTTAGAACTGCTTTTGCTGCATCCCGTAGGTTTTGGATCATCGTGTTTTCATTGTCATTTGTTTCTAGGTATTTTTTGATTTCCTCTTTGATTTCTTCAGTGATCTCTTGATTATTTAGTAACGTATTGTTTAGCCTCCATGTGTTTGTGTTTTTTACGTTTTTTTCCCTGTAATTGATTTCTAATCTCATAGCGTTGTGGTCAGAAAAGATGCTTGATATGATTTCAATTTTCTTAAATTTACTGAGACTTGATTTGTGACCCAAGATGTGATCTAGCCTGTAGAATGTTCCGTGTGCACTTGAGAAGAAAGTGTAATCTGCTGTTTTGGTTGGAATGTCCTATAAATATCAATTAAATCTATCTGGTCTATTGTGTCATTTAAAGCTTGTGTTTCCTTATTAATTTTCTGCCTGGATGTTCTGTCAATGGTGTAAGTGAGGTGTTAAAGTCCCCCACTATTATTGTGTTACTGTCAATTTCCTCTTTTATAGCTGTTAGCAGTTGCCTTATTTTTTGAGGTGCACCTATGTTGGGTGCATATATATTTATAATTGTTATATCTTCTTCTTGGATTGATCCCTTGATCATTATGTAATGTCCTTCCTTGTCTCTTTTAACATTCTTTATTTTAAAGTCTGTTTTATCTGATATGAGTATTGCTACTCTAGCTTTCTTTTGATTTCCATTTGCATGGAATATCTTTTTCCATCCCCTCACTTTCAGTCTGTATGTGTCCCTAGGTCTCAAGTGGGTCTCTTGTAGACAGCATATATATGGGTCTTGTTTTTGTATCCATTCAGCAAGCCTGTGTCTCTTGGTTGGAGCATTTAATCCATTCACGTATAAGGTAATTATCGATATGTATGTTCCTATGACCGTGTTCTTAATTGTTTTGGGTTTGTTTTCGTAGGTCCTTTTCTTCTCTTGTGTTTCCCTCTTAGAGAAGTTCCTTTAGCATTTGTTGTAGAGCTGGTTTGGTGGTGCTGAATTCTCTTAGCTTTTGCTTGTCTGTAAAACTTTTGATTTCTCCATCGTATCTGAATGAGATCCTTGCTGGGTAGAGTAATCTTGGTTGTAGGTTCTTCCCTTTCATCACTTTAAGTATATCATGCCACTCCCTTCTGGCTTGTAGTGTTTCTGCTGAGAAATGAGCTGTTAACGTTATGGGAGTTCCCTTGTGTGTTATTTGTTGTTTTTCCATTGCTGCTTTCAATAATTTTTCTTTGTCTTTAATGTTTGCCAATTTGATTAGTATGTGTCTTGGCACGTTTCTTCTTGGGTTTTTCCTGTATGGGACTCTCTGCGCTTCCTGGACTTGGGCGGCTATTTCCTTTCCCATGTTAGGGAAATTTTCGACTATAATCTCTTCAAATATTTTCTCGGGTCCTTTCTCTCTCTCTTCTCCTTCTGGGACCCCTGTAATGTGAAAGTTGTTGTGTTTAATGTTGTCCCAGAGGTCTCTTAGGCTGTCTTCATTTCTTTTCATTCTTTTTTCTTTATTCTGTTCCACAGCAGTGAATTCCACCATTCTGTCTTCCAGGTCACTTATCTGTTCTTCTGCCTCAGTTATTCTGCTATTGATTCCTTCTAGTGTATTTTTCATTTCAGTTATTGTATTATTCATCTCTGTTTGTTCTTTAATTCTTCTAGGTCTTTGTTAAACATTTGTTGCATCTTCTCGATCTTTGCCTCCATTCTTTTTTGAGGTCCGTGATCATCTTCACTATCATTATTCTGAATTCTTTTTCTGGAATTTTGCCTATCTTCATTTAGTTGTTTTATCTGGGCTTTTATCTTGTTCCTTCATGCTGTACATAGCCCTCTGCATTTTCATCTTATCTATCTTTCTGAGAATGTGGTTTTTGTTCCACAGGCTGCAGGATTGTTGTTCTTGCTTCTGCTGTCTGCCCTCTGGTGGATGAGTCTATCTCAGAGGCTTGTGCAAGTTTCCTGATGGGAGGCACTGGTGGTGGGTAGAGCTGGCTGTTGCTCTGGTGGGCAAAGCTCAGTAAAACTTTAATCTGCTTAACTGCTGATGGGTGGGGATGGGTTCCCTGCCTGTTGGTTGTTTGGCCTGAGGTAACCCAACACTGGAGCCTACCCGGGCTGTTTGGTGGGGCTAATGGTGGACTCTGGGAGGGCTCACGCCAAGGAGTACTTCCCAGAACTTCTGTTGCCAGTGTCCTTGTCCTCACAGTGAGACAGAGCCACCCCCCGCCTCTGCAGGAGACCCTCCAACACTAGCAGGTAGGTCTGGTTCAGTCTACCCTGGAGTCACTACTCCTTCCCCTGGGTCCCAATATGCACACTACTTTGTGTGTGCCCTCCAAGAGTGGAGTCTCTGTTTCTCCCAGTCCTGTCGAAGTCCTGTAATCAAATCCCGCTAGCCTTTAAAGTCTGATTCTCTAGGAATTCCTCCTCCTGTTGCCGGACCCCCTGGTTGGGAAGCCTGATGTGGGGCTCAGAACCTTCACTCCAGTGGGTCGACTTCTGTGGTATAAGTGTTCTCCAGTTTGTGAGTCACCCACTCAACAGTTACAGGATTTGATTTTATTGTGATTGCGCCCCTGCTACCATCTCATTGTGGCTTCTCCTTTGTCTTTGGATGTGGGGTGTCTTTGGTTAGTTCCAGTGTCTTTCTGTCAATGATTGTTCAGCAGTTAGTTGTGATTCTGGTGTTCTTGTAGGAGGGAGTGAGCACATGTCCTTCTCCGCCATCTTGAACCAATCTTTCCCCACTGATTTAAGATGACACTTCTATCATATATTAAATTCCCAAATGTATTTGGGTCTATTTTCTGGGTTTCTATTCTGTTCCATTTATCTATCTGTGTATTCATGCAATAGTTTCATACAGTCTTAGTTATTGAGGGTATATAAAACATCTTGATATCTGGTAGAGCTAGTTTCCCTTTGTTACTCTTCTTTTTCAGAGCTTTGCTCATTATTCTTTTTTATAGGAATTGCCTTTGACTTCTTTTAGGTTAATTTAAGGAAAATAATGTCTTCATGATGTCAGGTTTTCCTGCCCACGAGCATGGTATGCCTTTCCATTTGATCACTTGTCTGTCCCTTAGAAGTGTCCTGAAGTTTTCTTCATACAATCCCTTCAAATTCTTAGTTTATTCCTAGGTATTTTGTTGTTTTGGCTGTTGTTATAATTAAGGACTTTTCATCCGTTATATCTTCTCTTTGTTGTTTATGAAGCCATTGATCCATACGCCATCAGACTTAAAAATTCTCTTCTATTTTAGTACTTTTTCAGTTGACTCTCTTTGGTTTTTCATCATATCGTCTGTAAATAGTATAGTTTAACTTACTCTATTCCAGTCTTTTATTCATCTAATTCCTTTTTATTGTGTTGGCTAACTCTTTCACTTACTTAATCCTGGTTCATACCTGTTTTCTCCTCAGCTGCTAGTACTATTTTACTGCATAGTTGCTTTGGCTTAAATCCAACTTTTCCAGCACTACCTGGCAGCAGGTGACACAACTCCCTCCTTTGCCCTGGAGCTGGGTGCCAGGTGTGATCAACTGGTATCAGATCTAGGGAGAGTTGGGTGTTCTCTCAACACTGTAATTTTTGAATAGAGATCTTGATTGAATCTTACCCTTCTATGTATTACTCTTTTTTTTTAATTAATTTATTTAATTTATTTATTATTTTTGGCTGTGTTGGGTCTTTGTTGCCACGCGTGGGCTTTCTCTAGTTGTGGTGAGCGGGGGCTACTCTTTGTTGCGGTACGCGGGCTTCTCATTGCAATGGCTTCTCTCGTTGTGGAACACGGACTCTAGGCACACGTGCTTCAATAGTTGTGGCATGCAGGCTCAGTAGTTGTGGCTTGTGGGTTCTTGAGCGCAGGCTCAGTAGTTGTGGCGCATGGGCTTAGGTACTCTGTGGCATGTGGGACCTTCCCAGACCAGGGCTCGAACCCGTGTCCCCTGCATTGGCAGGCAGATTCTTAACCACTGCGCCACCAGGGAAGCCCATCTATGTATTACCCCTTTTTACATTTTACTGGAGTATAGTTGATTTACAATGTTGTGTCATCTCAGGTGGACATGTATATTACCCTTTTTTACATTTTATTGGAGTATAGTTGTTTACAATGTTGTGTCAGTCTCAGGTGGACGTGTGTATTACTCTTTTTGATCCTCTTTTCTTTCACCTCCATTTCCCTCTGCCTCCCTGGAACCTTTTCTTCTTACCTCTCTTTTGTTTTTATTTTTCTCTTCTCTCTCTTCCATTTTTCTCTTTTCCTGGTTCCCCCTTATTCCTTGTATTATATTTGATTGTGAGTCTTGGGGTTGTTAAATTCTTTTTATAAAGAAATAATCTTATAGCTGGACTAGCCATGCTTTATTAGGTAGAAATATTTAGGACTCTCTTTTAGCTCATCGTTATGAAACTGAGGCAGGAATGACAGGTTAGAGCAGCAGGAGCCTCATTTTGGAGTCTCCCTAATGTCTCTTGGACCTTTAGGAGGTAATTCAAGGTCAGAACATTAGTTGTAAAACAACTCTTTGAGATATTCCAGTGTAATACAGAGAAATCTCCATTTTAAGATAGAATTTATTCTTGGAAACCACATCTTAAAGCTCTTGTTGTGAGGCAAAATCCTGACCATGAAAAGCAAGTGTTCTGACTGTTCATGAACTTTCTTCTTATCCATTTAGACATTGTTCACTGTCATCAGAAAATATAATAACTGTGTGTGGGGGGCCCTAAAAGGATATTTGACTTTATCAGATAGCATTGAAAGAGCAAAATAGCAAAAGGTGAAATGGGGCCTTCTTATCCACATACAATCTTATATGAGAACATTGGGCTTTCTACCAAGGATGGAATCTTATGTTTCATAAAGGCAGAAATTATGTCTTAATTATCTTTGAATTTAAAACCGTGAGGAGCCATATTGTAAATATTTGATGATTTGGTGAACTTGACTGATGGCTATGGTTTGAATGTTTATGTGCCCCCAGAATTCCTTTGTTGAAATCCTAATGCCCAGTGTGATGGTATTAGGAGGTGTGGGGCCTTTGGGAAGTGGTCAGTCATGAAGGCAGAGCCTTCCTGAATGGGATTAGAGCCTTCATGGAAGATACTCCAGAGAGCTCCCTGGCCCCTTTGCCACGTGACGATATAAAAGTCTGCAGCCCCGAAGAGGGCCCTCACCTGAGCCTGCTGGCACCTTCATCTCAGACTTCCAGCCTCTAGAACTGTGAGAATCAAATGTCTGTTGTTTATAAGCCCCCCAACCCAGTCTGTGGTACCTTGTTATAGCAGCCCAAAAGGACTAAGACACAGACCATCCCAATAGATAGGCAATGTTTTTATTAATCTAGGAATTTCGGCATGAGATTGGTGGTTGACTTAGATCACCTTCCAATCCTGGCATCCAGGGCAGGATGACTTCTGAGAATAAGGGAAGGAGAAAAGCAGATACAAGAACTTATAAAATCAATTTTCTCAGCTCTTTGTGTTAGCTCAATGAACTGCCCTTCCTTGGTGGTCCCAGAGGCCTACAGTGTAACAGATTTCATTATGACGAGTCTGAGTCAGCAAAAAGAGGTTAAATTATGTTTTCTATAGGCTGTTGCTAAGACTTTAAAATTCCATTAAAAGTAGTAAACATAATATGAGGGTATACTTCTGTGAACTCAAAAAATATGCTACTTCCTTATGGTCAGATAAAGCAAGTTGTTGCTCTGACTCCTTCTACTGACTATTGCATGAACAGCTCATTCTTTGTCTACCCTAACATGTTTCATATGAACATGAGCATTAGGGAATAATTATAGTTAGACACAGTGCACACGTGCTAGAAAACTTCAGATCCAAGACCCAAGAGTGGGAAGAATAACCTCAGCTTCACAAATAGGTAAAGTAAGACAGAGTGGTCGAGTGATGGGGTCATAGACCAGAGCAACGGATCACAAGGAAGGAAACTTTCTGGCCTTTCTGAATCTACTGACAGCTTCTAGGTCTCCCTTGTCAAAAATTGCTATGTGATCTCCTTATAAAAAGCAGAACCAGATTTTACAGCAGAGGTCGGCAAGCTTCTGTACAGGGCCAGATGGCAAATATTTTAAGCTCTGCTGCACCTCCTCAGCTCAATCCTCATAGTGTAAAAGTAGCCATAGACGGTGCTTAAACAAACAGGTGTGTCTATGTTCCAATAAAATTTTATTTACAAAAACAAGTGTGGGCTGGACCTTGTTTTAGAGAATGGATTTTTTTTTTTTATTGAAGTATGGTTGATTTACAGCGTTGTTCCAATCTCTGCTGTACAGCAGTGACTCAATTATACACATATAGACATTCCTTTTTTATATTCTTTTCCATTATGGTTTATCACAGGATGTTGAATATAGTTCCCTGTGCTGTACATTAGGATTTTGTTGTTTACCCATTCTAAATGTAATCGTTTGCATCTACCAACCGCAAACTCCCAGGCCATCCCTCTCCCTCTCCCCCTCCTCCTTGGTAACCACAAGTCTGTTTAGAGAATTACGTGGATTCTTGGAGTGAGTGCTACTTCCCATGATCAGCAGCAGGTGCGTTACATATCATACAAACTGTCCGACAGAAGGTAACTATTTCATGGCACACAGCCCACCAATGTTCTACCTTGTCACCTTCTCTCTTTCCCTTTTTCTGTCTTCCTCTCCTTCTGTGTCTTTTAGGAGCTACTTAACCTCCACCCATAGTTCAGTCCTGGCTGAGTATTGAAGCTAATTTTCTTTCTTAAGCAGAAAATGTATAAGGAGCATCAAGTCAGCCCTGCTACCTGTTCTGCTTTCACTGTGTACTTAGTTTCAGGGCTTGGATCGCTACCTTGGAGGCTTCCTGGTACCTCAGTTCCTCTAAGACTGAAATTCTAACTTATCCTCCTAACCCCAGTCATGGCAGTGACTATGTCCTTACACAACACTAGGCACTTCGTTGAAACAAAACCAAAATAATCAACTTTTGTTATTGAGTGTCTACCCTGTGCTAGACACTGGTACATGTCCATGAATCAAAGCATGTGATACCTCCCTTTACTGCCAAAGGATTTGGTCTTTAGCAGAAACAAGACTTCGACATGTTAAACAATTTAATATAAAATAATTTAACTAATATGGTGTAACAAATAATTTAATAACTGTGGTTTACTACTAATTATACTGAATATAATGAAATGCTAAAATATGCATTTCAGACGTGAATTGCTTTTGGTGGAAGATTATCTCTACCAGACACTTGTGCTGAGCCTTGAAAGCCACGTAGAGTTTGGTGAAATGAAGAAGGGAGGACATTCCAGGGAGGGTATTGTTACGAGCAAGCAGCTAGAGTGTATTGGAGGGGAGTGGGAGAGAAGGTTAGCCAGGGCAAGGCACCGGGTGGGGAGGAACTGGAAAGCCACCCTGAGGCTGAGGAGTTTATCAAGAGGACAATAGGGAACATTTGATGGTGTTTAATGTAGTTTAGTGGAAAGTTAGTTTTTATTAAGGAATGATGGACTAAAAACCAGAAGTTCAAGGTTCCTATTTCAATGCTGCCACTTACTAACTCGGAGACCTTGAAGTCATTACTTGCAGTCCTTGAGCCTAAGTTTCCTTATCTGTCAAATGGAAGTACACAGAGATGTCATGAGGGTGAAATGAAAAAATAGATGGGAGAAGTGTTTTGAACGTCGTAACATTCTCTACAAATGCCAGACACTGCAATGATATTACGACAGTGGTGATCCAGGAAGAGTGCACGTGTAGGTATGAGCCACTGGGATTTGTAATGAACGAGACATAGGAGACAAGCTTGTTTCAGTAGCACGTGAATCACTGCAGAGAACCTGTACTGTGCTGTGTATGGATTACCAATGGAGAAGTAACACAAACACAATTTTAAGAATCCACGGTAAGACTTCATTGAACATATACCCTGATACTTCTTTGCCGATACAAATGCCACCTCGTGATCATCATTATAAGCTTCAATTCTAAAAGTACTATATGCTATCTTCTAAATAAAGGGAAGCTTGCCCTTTCATAAACTCGGTTAGGGGAAGGCAGATACCAGAATTCGGGAGCCCATTTTCGTCCCCATTGCTTCCGTTGATGTCTCTGCTCTGCACTTTCTCTCTAGTTGTGTTATTCCATCTCTCCAGTACTCAGTTCCTTTATTGATGGAAAAACAACTAACAGGATAGATCTTGGAGCAAGTATAGTAATATTTTTATAGCAATACAAATATCTTTTGAAAAAAAAGAAAGACATGCCTTCGTGTTTGCCCCTGCACTGTGGGCCTTACTGCTTATTATTTCTTTGTGTTTTTTATCTTTAAAGCTTGAAAATAGTCCACTTCCCTTCCCATCTGTTCACCACATTAATGGCTCTGGGATGGAAGGAGTTTCTTCAATATATATAGGTCGTCTTCCTGCTGTTGATTTTAAGTCCATTTCATAACCCCAGCTGCTTTATTGTTTAAATTGTTAATCTTCCTCTTATTATGAGCACGTTAGGTATGGAGACTGAAAGGATCCTTAGTTCCTTTATAAAAAGTATGCGTAGGCTTTTTCTGTATATAATTCACCTTGGGTGGTGATCTGGCCTTTTCTAGTTGAATAGCTGATTAAAAAAGATGTTCTAAGCACTGCGGCCTGTCTGTGCTGGCCTGGATCGGAGACACAGAGGTGTAAGGCATTGCTCCTGCAATTTGGAGAGTGTAGAGTCCGCTTGAAACGCAATGGTGTGTTGGAAAAGATTAGACTCCAAGTCAGAAGATCTGCAGCTATCTTGCTTTATGGCCTTGTTTCAGCTTTTTCTAGAAAATGAATGGATTGAATTGGATCAGTGGTTTCAAACAGCCTCTCTCAAAGATTCTTGACACCTAAGACTGTAAGGAACGGCACCAAAAACGGAGGAGCGCTTAAACAAGCTTTATTTGGGAACGCTCCCGGGCGAGGTTCACTGGTCTGAGAGAAAGGGGCCAGAGAAGTCGCGCCTGGGTGCGGGCGCGAACAAAATTTATAGGGGTGGACACAGGGGAGGCGCTTGCTGTGTGAAACAGCCCCCTGTTTTGGTAATCTTTCGGGTGTTGTGGCAATGTCAGGTGTCGGTTGCATCAGCCTTAGAGCCGTTGGTTCCGCCCCTCGGGGAGCGGTCGGTTGCATCAGCCTCAGAGCCGTTGGTTCCGCCCCTCGGGGAGCGGGAAGACCGGGGCCGAGTGGAAAGTCCCGGGTCTGTTTCCTGAGCAGGTGGAAAGTCCCGGGGTGATGCTACTCGTGGGTCCGGCTGCATCAGCCACCCTGGCAGGGGTTCCGTCTGACTCCCTGGGCCCTTCCCCGGACCTGCTGGCCTTACAAAGACCATCTACCTTAGCGTGCTAATTAAGCAGGGTGGGCTCTGGCTCCCAAGACTTCTTCCAAGTGCTCCAGGTCTCTCACTTTTATACATTAGGTTTCCATGTAAATTTTCAAATGAAGTCTTGCAGAGATAAAAGTATTTGAAAGCATCTCTTCCAATTCTGATTTTTTGTGAGCCTATGCCTTTGCAACAAAATATAAGAACATATGTAAGCACATGCTAAGCGTGTGACATAGAATTCTCCATCAGTCATTCAACTTTCACTAGGCTCCTTGCAGATTGGAGAATATCGTAGCTTCTGAACACCACACTATCTTCAGTTAGGTATTCTATGGATTCGGATCAAAACGTATGTGAAATTTTATATGGCTGGTAGTCCTAGAAATACAGAAGAGTACAAAAATATTGCTAATAGATCATCTAGTTAATAAAGACAGTCATTCTTACATTGCTGATTTATTTTCCTTCCAGGTCATTTTCCTGTATACCATGATATTTTAACATAGTTTTGAGTATATATACACACACAGTTTTATATCCTGGCTTTTTATTTCATCTTAGAGCAGAGATGTTTTCCTAAGGGCTGCAAGGCAAAAGCCAGTATATAACAAACACGTAGCACAATGCCTGGCCAACAGGAGGTGCTCAGAAAATAGTAACTAATCAAGTTATTTGTTAAGTTAATCCCAAGCAAATGTAACAGTTATATTTCTGCCTGTTCTGTGATAGTAAAAGCTCCTGTTGCCTGTTTTCTAAAGCTGAATATATGCACACCGTAGGATCTAGCAGCTCCACTCGTAGTGAATATCCAATAGAAATGCATACTTATATCACCAAAAGACAAGGTTTGGAATGTTGCAGGAGCAATACTAATCATAGCCCTAAACTATTGGGTTGGCCATAAAGTTCGTTTAGTTAGTGAATACATTGTTCAATCAAGTTCTTCATGAAAATGAAAAATGTGTCTTTTATTCTTACTTAAAACGGAATGAACTTTTTGGCCAACCCAGTAGAAATGACCCAGCAGCCTATCAACATACGTTGAGGTAGATCTGTGGATTCACACAAGGAATACAAAACAGCAATGCTAATGCACAATCCACAACTAGACACAAAAGAGTGCGTGCCACGTGATTCCATTTAAAAGTTCCGGGAAGAACCAATCTGTGCTGTTAGAAGCCAGTTTAGGGAGCATGGGGAGGGCTGCTGGGTGCTGGCTCTGTTTGATTTCTTGATTTAGGGGCTGGTTACATGGTTGTAACAGTTTGCAAAAGCTAATCAAGCTGTACGCTTAAGACATATGAGCTTTCCATATGTATATTATATATAAAATTTTGAAAGACCTCCTGTAGTTTTCTAAATTGTAGGCCATCCAATATAATAGTAAATCGCTGTTAAGTACTTTAAGGATTTAATCATATTTCACTTAAAAAGGTAGAATGGAATCTCTTATGCATCTATTGATTAAGGTACCCCTTGGATGTACTCTGATGTCACTATAGTTCCCTGTTATAGCACTTATCACACTATATTATAATTGTCTATTTTTCTCTTCTCCACAGCAAATTTTAAGTTTTGGGGGGGTCAGGAACATTGTCTAGCTTGATCACTATTATATCCTCAGCAGCTGATGGGACTCAAGCACTTGTTGAGAGGATAGAATGAATAGTCCCCACGAGGAGGATCTGTGAATAGGAGCACCGTCCTGGGCTCTTGGTAGTCATTATACTGTTTTATTTATGATGTTCCGCAAAGTTGATGCCCTTAGCCTGATTTTTCTTTTTTTTTTCTTTTTTTTTTTTTTTTTTTGCGGTACACAGGCCTCTCACTGTTGTGGCCTCTCCTGTTGCGGAGCACAGGCTCCGGACGTGCAGGCTCAGCGGCCATGGTTCACGGGCCTAGCCGCTCCGCGGCATGTGGGATCTTCCCTGACAGGGGCACGAACCCGTGTCCCCTGCATCGGCAGGCGGACTCTCAACCACTGCGCCACCAGGGAAGCCCCCTTATCCTGATTTTGCACACGTTTTATATGGGAGAAAACTGATGATAAAGGATTGTGCTCTAAATCACTTAAAAATAGTGCTGCAAGAACCACAGTTGGAATCATATCAGACCAACACTCCATCCTGTTCTTTGATAATCTTTTATGTTTTGAGTCAGATCATCCACTAATTACATATAACGGCATTCCATAATCTGCCTTTATACTGGTAATGTATAATTTATATGGTCCCTATGTCAGTTAATTTAAAATCTGAATAAAAATATATAGGAAAAAGGAAAAAAGACAAATATATTCTATATACAGCATGGGAAAAACACTTAGTGAATAATAATATTGCATGCTGGGATTATAAGACCGACAGCGGCATCTCATAAGCGACCCTGTCACGCCTCTGCATTAAGATACAGAAAGGACAACAGCAACATATATAACCACGTTGTATGGTAAGATGATAAAGTGCCAAATTATTCAATACAAATAAAAATATATAATATAGTACTAATTGTGTGCTATACAAATTTGGTGCAAAAAGAGCTAGAAGAAGGAGTGAAAATGGCTAATAAGCAAATAAACAATAAAAAATTCAAACTCATTAATAGATAAGTAATTGTATATCAAAAGGAGAGTGAACATTTTCATCTACAAATCAGCAGCTTGTTTGTATGGGTAAATTATGGTATGGAATAGATAACTACAAACCCACTTAACCATTGGCATCATTCTGGAATAAAATTTGCCATTGTATAAAAAGTATTAAAATATGGCTATTCTTTGACCCAGCAATTTAGTTTTTCAGACTTTACATTCAAGCAGCTATACAATTGGTCACCCAATGATTAATTCACTAAAAAACATTTATTGAATATATACTATGCATCATAAAGGAATACTAACGGTGAATAATGCTATTTATGGCAGTTATGATAAACTTATAAACATGGAGAAAAATGAAAACAATCCATCTCCAACAGCAGAGATATATGTAACCCTCCCCCTTCCTGCCCCTTTCCTCCATTCCCATTCCTGTTCCCCCACCACCCACCAGGCAACCACTAATCTGCTTTCTGTCACATTATATTAGTTTACAGTTTTTAGAATTTTATACAATGGAATCATACAGTATGTTTGTTCTCCTTTTTGTCTAGCTTATTAACTCAGGATAAGTATTTTGAGCAACTCAGATTCATCTATGTTATAGCATGTATAAATGGTTCATTCCTTTTCATTGCCAAGTAGTATTCCATTGTATGGCTATGTCACAGTTTGTTTATCCATTCGTCTGTTGATAGACATTTAGGTTGTTTCCCGTTTGAGGCTGCTATGAATGAACATTCTAGTATAAGTCTTTCTTTTCTCTTGGGTATGTTTTCATTTCTCTTGGGGAAATTCCCAGGAGTGAAATGGCTGATCGTTTGGTAGATGTGTGCTTAACTTTTTAAGAAACTGGCAAAGTGTTTTCCAGAGTTGTATTCCCACTAGCAGTATATGAGTTACAGTTCCCCCACATCCTTGCCAACAATTGGTATGTTCAGTCCTTTTAATTTTAGCTAATGTAATAGTGGTATCTCACTGTAGCTTAAAATATGCATTTCTGTAGTAACTAATTTTGTTGAACTTTTTGTGGGCTTAGTTGCCATTTTATATCTATTTTGGTGAAATGTCTGTTCAAATGTTTCCCCATTTTTTCATTGGGTAACTGGTTTTCTTGTTATTTAGTTGCAAGAATTTTTTATATAGTTTGGACTCAAGTTCTTTATCAGATATATGATGTGAACATATTTGCTCCCAGTCTGTGGCTTATCATTTTATTCTCTTAACTGTGTCTTTTGAAGAACAGTTTTTAGTTTTGATGAAGTCCAGTTTATGAGTTTGTTATAGATCATGCTTTTGATGTCAAGTCTAAGACATCTTTGCTTAATCCAAGTTCTCAAAAGTTTTCTCCTCTTTTCCTGTAGAAGTTTTATAGTTTTAGGTTGTATAGTTGGGTCTATATTACATTTTTGGTTCATTTTTGTATATGGTGTGAGAGTGAGTCAAAGTTCTTTTTTCACATATGAATATCCAAGTTTCTGGCATCATTTGTTGAAAAGACTAACATTTCTTCACTAAATTGCCTTTATACCTTTGTCAAAAATCAGTTGACAATGTATATGAGGGTTGGACTCTGTTCTATTTATTTTTTTGTTTATCTTTTATTTCTTTGTTTTTGCCAGTACCACACTATCTTGCTAACTGCATCTTTATGACTTGAAATCAGGCAGTGTTATTTCTCCCATTTTATTCATGTTCTAGATCCTTTGCCATTCCATATGAATTTTAGAATCAGTCAGTTTCAACAAAAAAACCCCGAACAGAATTTGATTGGGATCATGTTGAATTTGTGGGTCAATCTGGGGAGGAATTGACAATAATACTGAGTCTTCCAATTCGTGGCTATGGTACATCTCACCAATTATGTAGGTCATCTTTAATTTCTCTTATCAGTGTTTTGTATTTTTTCCATGTACAGGCCTTTTGTCAGATTTCACATCTTTTGTCAGATTTATTCTAAGTATGTTATATTTTACAAATGGTATTGTTTTCATAATTTTAATTTCTAATTGTTTATTGTCACATAGAAATACAGTCAATTTTTTATATATTGATCTTGTATGCTGCAATCTTGCTGCTCATTTACTAGTTCCGGTAACTTATTTGTAGATTCCATAATTTTTATGTTTTATTGAGATATAATTCACATACTATAAAGTTCACTCTTTTAAACTATACAATTCAGTGTTTCTTAGCACATTCAAAATGTCATGCAGTGATCACCACTATCAATTTTAGAACATCTTCATCTCCCAAAGAACAAACCGATACCCTTTAGCAGTCACTCCCCATTTCCTCCCCTCCCGATAGCCCCTGGCAATCACTGATCTGTTTTCTGTCCCTCTACTTTTTGTCTTTTCTAGAATGTCATATAATTGTGATTATACAATATGTGGCCTTTTGTTACTGGCATCTTTCATGTAACATAATGTTTTCAAGATTCATCTATATTGTAGCATGAATAAGTACTTAATTCCTTTTTATGGCTAAATAATATTGCATTGTATGGAAATCTGTCACATTTTGTTTATTCATTCATCAATTGTTGGACATTTGGATTGTTTCTACTTTTAAACTATTACCCATAATGCTGCTGTGAGCATTTGTATACAAGTTTTTGTGTGGTGATTCTACCAATTTTAAACTCAGTTTGCTACAAATAAAGTATTAATTTTGTAGAAAGGGAAAATTGTAGGACAAAAAACTTAGAAAAGATGTGATCATGGTGAGACAGTATTGTCACTAAAGGTTTAATTAAGGATACAGGGCTAGAAATGGGCCGTATAGGATGGGTGAGGTTATATAAAAATGTGGAATGGGGGAGTGGGGGAGTGAGGTTATTTCAAATGATAGGAAAGCATGGGGAAAGGAAAACAGAATGATGAGAGTGAAGGTTTGGTGCCAGGAAGTGGTAGGAAATAAAGATTATAAGCAGATCAAGGACAAATGATGCAGGGTCTTAAATGCCAAGAAGAGGTGTATGAATGGGCACTAGGAAGCACTATAGGTCTTTAATCCAATGAGTAATATAAAAATGTGATGTTTTAGGGCTATTTATCTGTAGCAGCCTGTAGAATGTATTATAGTGTGGAGAGTTTGTGAGAGGAATACCAGCAAGGAGGCAATTGTAGCATATTCATAAAGTGACTGATGAAAGTAGAAAGAAAGGAATAAATACAAGTAACACTGCCGTACATGTGGTAGATGTGCAACCTCAATGACTTTTTTTCAAGAAATAGAAAAACCCATCCTACAGGCTCTGTGGGATCTCAAGAGACTACTCTGAATAGCCAAAACAATCTTGAAAAAGAACAAAGTTGGAGGTCTCATACGTTCTGATTTCCAAACTTACTGCAAAGTTACAGTAATCAAAGCGGTGTGGTCCTGGCATAAAGACAGACATATAGAGCAATAGAATAGGATGGAGGGATTTCCCTGGTGGTCTGGTGGTTAAGCATCCATGCTTCCATTGCAGGGGACACAGGTTCAATCCCTGGTCAGGGAACTAGATCCCACAAGCCACACGGCATGGCCAAAAAAAAAAAAAAAGGATGGAGAGCCCAGAAGTAAACCCTCGCATATATGGTCAAAGGATTTTTAACCGTGGTGCCGAGCCCATTCAATGGAGAAAGGACAGTCTTTGATGTTGGGAAAATACATGCAAAAAATGAAGGCTTCTCACTATTGACAGAAGAATGGATAAACAAAATGTGGGATATACATACAGTAGTATATTATTTAGTCTCTAAAAGGAAGGAAATGCTGACACATGCTACAATGTGAATGAACCTTGAAAACATAATGTTAAGTGAAAGAAGCCACTCACAAAAGGACAAATACTGTATGATTCCACTTACATGACATACCTAGAGTGTTCAAACTCATAAAGACAGAAAGAATGGTGGTTGCCAGGGCCTAGGGGTAGGGGAATAGGGAGTTATTTAATGGATACAGAGTTTCAGTTTGGGATGATGAAACAGTTCTGAAGATGGTTGGTGGTGATGGTTGCACAACAGTGTAAATGTGCTTAATGACACTGAACTGTATACTAAGAAATGGTTAAAATGGTAAATTTTATGTTATGTATATTTTACTACAATAAAAAAGAATAGATGTGCAGTAAATGTTTATTGAATGAATAAATGGTTAAAAAGTCAACAGGTTTGATAGGGTGAAGGAAAGGCAGGGGCAAAGGTGACTACAACATTTCAAGCACTAGTGGTGCCATTGACAGAGCTGGGAAATGGTGGGGATGTTGATTGATTTGGTTTTGCATGACATCATTGTATATAACACAACAAGTGGAAAAGTTTTGGTGGACAGTTCGAACTTAGGTGGAAGATTATGGCTGAAAATACAGACTTAGAAATTACCATGGCAGTACTGTTAAAGCCAAGGGTATCTGATTTTTCCCAAGCATTAATAAGGATTAATAAGGAATTAAGCACATACTGCCCTTGCTCCACCCTCTGATCTTATTCAAGGGTAGCGTCCTATTGTGTTTTAGATCATGTTTTCAACAATTCGTTGACATTTGTAGACTTAGGATAAAATTGACTTTTTGTGTGTGTGTGTGTGGTACGCGGGCCTCTCACTGTTGTGGCCTCTCCCGTTGCGGAGCACAGGCTCCAGACGCGCAGGCTCAGCGGCCATGGCTCACAGGCGCAGCCGCTCCGCGGCATGTGGGATCTTCCCGGACCGGGACACGAACCCGTGTCCCCTGCATCGGCAGGCAGACTCTCAACCACTGTGCCACCAGGGAAGCCCAA
Organism: Delphinus delphis; assembly: GCF_949987515.2. Lineage (NCBI taxonomy): Eukaryota > Metazoa > Chordata > Mammalia > Artiodactyla > Delphinidae > Delphinus > Delphinus delphis. The sequence continues at coordinate 64,061,317 of NC_082687.1, read as the reverse complement.
AATTGACTTTTAAGGTGTCTTCATACTGTGGATTTTAAAATAATTAAAGTGCCTCACCCTATTTTCATTTGATAGATAAAAACGCAAGATTGTGTGTTTGAAAAGATACAGTGGGATTGGGGGAAGAATTATAAAATCTCTTACTAACTCATACCTGACCAGATGCCATAAAGCAATAAATCTTAGGGTATTTGTCAAGTCAAGGCTTTCATCAAAAGCAGATAAGACATCTAAGCTGGAGCTGCCTGGATTTGCATAAACCACTAAAGGATTCTGTTTAGGAACAGTGAAAAATTATAGAACTTAGAAACTTGCACTTTATGAGATGTCTGTGGAAAGCTTATTTTGAAGGTTATTTTTATTCCCTTGGAGGAACAAGAAATAGATTAGCATGCTTTGTAGTGCTATAGACTCATTAAATACCAACTCACATCCCTGTCAGTAAAGCTAAGTTCACTGAGGAATGGAATTGCTCTCTTTTGAACAAAGGTATCAGACAAACCACTCATCTAGAACTCATAATCACACAAGTATACAGTCTCCCTGAACAGTGACAGCAAACTATTAACTGAAGGTCATACTTCAGGTGCTCAGTGTAGAAAGGACAATCCTGTCCAGATGAATCTATTCAACCATTCCCGTACCCACTAATGCTAATCATTAACAGTGTATTTAGCTTTTAAAACAAAGGTCTAAGCAACTATAAAGGAAAAGGTTGATAGATTTGACCATAAAAAATCTGACCATATTATAACGTTTGCACTACAAAATATGCCATGAAAACAGTTGAAAAGCAAACAGGCAAAATATTTGCAACATATGACAAGTGGTTTATATCTTAGATATATAAAAAAGTGCATAGCACTGAGACTGTTTTCTACCCATTACAGAGAGAGAGAGGGAGAGAGAGGTAGTTAGTTGCTGGTGAGGGTGCAGGGAAATATGCTTTAATATCTTTGTATGAATAAATAACTTAAAAAGAGCCACGCATGAGCCACTGATGAATATGATTAATCTAGATTTTTACACCTAAGGTCCATTTATTTGCACATAAGGTCCTGTAAAAAAAAACTGGTAAGAAAAATGGACCTTAGGCACAAATAATTTGATGAATTATAATTTTTGATTTATGACTCACTGTCTTGTCAGCAAATGCAGCTTCACATCATCACTTTTTTGGTGACTGCTTAGTAATTGATCATATGAGTATAAAGTAATATATTTAATCACTTGCCTATTGCTGAACATTTTAGATGGCTTCAAAATATTTAATTTTCTAAATAATGCTATGGAGCTATTTTTGTATATTTTCCAAGTATTTTCTTAGTGTAAATTCCTAGAACTGAAATTGCTAGGTTAAAAGATACCTATATCTGTACATCTGTATGTATATAGATAGACTGATGCATAAATACAGATGTATAAATTATATCGATATCTTTAAATGCAGCAATATATATTATGATATATTCTGATATATTAACATATATATAATATATAGTGTTCTGGTTATCTAGTAATATATAACAAACTACTGCAGAACTCTATATTTGTGTGTATATATATATATATATGAATATAGATATCTTTTAACCCAGCAGTATATATAATGTTTTAGTTATCTAGTGCTATATAACAAACTACCCAAAACTTAGTACTTCAAACAGTATTTATTTTACTCATGAATCTGCAGTCTGGACAGGGCTCAGTTAGGATGGCCTATTTCTGTTCCATTTGACATTGGCCAGGGAGGCTGGAATCTTCTGAAGGCTTTCACTCACCTGTGTGGTACTAGGCAGGGAAGAGTTCAATAGCTGGGGGCTGGAACAGCTGGTACTCCCCAGGCATTTTTCTCCATCTGTATGTGGTCTTTTTAGCATGTCAGCTTTAGGGTAGCTAGGCTTCTCACATGGCAGCTTTGGGCTCCAAAGGCTTGTGTCCCAGTAGAGCACCGGTAGAAGCAATGTGGCCTTTTCTAACTTGACCTTGGAATCCTGCAGCATCATTTCCATTGTACAGGCCCATGAAGGTTGCGGAGGGCACATAGACTCACACCTTTCAACGGAGGGGCATTAGCACCACATTGTCAGAAGAGCATAATGGGATGATGGGCTATATTGGTGTGGCCATCTTTGGAAAATATAATCTGCTACATATGTTTTTAAGATTTTTTATACACAGTGCCAAACAGCCACTTCAAATATTGTACAGTGATGAAAACTATTGTTTTGAAAAAGGAAATGCTGAACAAGGGTATTATTATTTTCATCTTTGCCAATCTGATCAGCAGAGAAGATGCCTCATTTTTTTAATTTACTTCTTTGGTTACTGTTGACCATTTTTATTTATCTTGTGAGCTGCCTGTTCTCACAGTTTCCAGAAATAATAAGATAGTTATAATATCTTATTGTAAGTTTAATTTTAAATTCAAGTCCCAGAGGGCAGTTTCTTCAAACCCCTTCCTTTCACTGATAGGGAAACTGAGTCACAAAGAGCCCCAAGGTCAGAGTTCCATGAACTCCATGTAAAGCTTATGACAGGTAATTCAGCACTTCGAACTGATACTAAACACTGGATGGGTGTGGCTTTGATGGAAAATAAGCCACTATGTGGAACTGTGATGGGTTGAAGATAATGTCTTGGTAGAAATTTTGTGAAAAGGAACCCTGTCTCTATAAAGAGGATCCTAACTATATAATATCTCTTAGAAAAGGTTTCAGTACTACTCCAGAGTGCATCCCCAACAAAAGAATATGTGGTTAACAGACGCCTTTTTGCTTCCACTCCCTCAACAATGAGTCAAGCACTGTGTTGGGTCCTGGATACACAGTGGTTTGTAAAACCCACTCTCTGCCCTTAGGAGCTTTTCCTCTGCCAGTAGCAATGGACAAGAAACAAAGAGTCACAAAAACAAATATCAAATTGTAAGTTGCCATGAATGTCCTGAAGGAAGAGTGCAGGGTGCATGAAACACCAAGTAGGGGGTCTATTGAAATGCTATTGAGGTAGTGACACTTCAGCTGAAACCTGAAAGAAGTGTAGGAATACCGAGGCAGCCAGAGTTAGGCGAAGGGTTTTCCCTGAGGAGGCAAAGACCCAAAGGAAGGGGGAACTGAAAGGATATCCATGTTCCCTGAGGGGAGTGAGCAAAGATGAAGCTGGAGAGGCAGGCAAGGCCAGAGCAGGTGAGCCAACAATCAAGTTTCTGGCCCTTATCTGACCTACTTGTTAAAAGATCCTTTGGCTACTATGAAAGGGCTGGGGTCGGTAAGCAAAAATGAGAGTGTCTTGGACAAGGGTGCTGGAGGTAGATAGGCAAAAATGTGACAAATATTTTAAGGTAGGGGTTACTGCCGTTCTGCTTCACACTTCAGTACCCTCTGATTCATCCTGTATCCCGGGGCCCTGAAGTGCTTTGCCCTTATTGACGGTGTCCTCTTCTAAATCTGTCCCTAACATGTCAGAGCGACTTCAGTGTGGCCCTGTGGTGCCAAGGCTGTCCGGAGTGAACTGTGGTCTTCTGAGTCGATGCTCCAGCAGGGCAAGGGAGGGAAAGAAGCCGGCTGACATGCTCTCTGACTTCTCTTTGGCTTTTCCTCACTTCCTGAAGCAGAGGAGAAATAGCACAATGAAGGCCTAGGGTTTCTCAACAGAAGAGAATTGAGTGGCATGGAGCAGCTTAGAGGGAAATGGGGACAACTTCCAGACCCTCTGTTTTGCAGACTTTTTATTCCCCACTGTTTTATCAAAACGTTCTGTTTTCTCTGCGGCAGTGCCCTAAGAAAGAAATTCTTTGTAAGAAAGTTGCCTTCCATGAGGAAAAAAATAAATAAAAGCATCTTTGGACTAGAATCCTTATTTAATTAAACTGATTCAGATCCGCAAACATATACCAAAATCCTGCCATGTCCCAGGCACTGTGGTGAACTGACGTCGTCTCATTTATCCCTCACCGTACGTAGCCTTGGGAGAAGGATGTCATCACGTTCAATGAACAGATGTGGAAATTGACCTTTAATGTAAAACATCGACATCAAAGAATAATAAAGAGAACCATCAAAACTTCCCTTTCCCCCAAGTTCAGCTGAAATGAGCAATGGTCTACACCCCATCTAAATGCATTTAAGCAGGACTGAACCTGGAGCAAATTCAGGTCATCTTTGCACCCGGGGAAAAAGTGTCTAAATCTAGAAATAGGATGGTTATTGTCAGGTTAAATCAACCATTGTGAAAACAAAATCAGCCCCCATCAGAGTTGATTAGCCCTCTGCTTGAGGATGTCGTGGACCCCACCCCCGCTCCTCTGTGTTAAGAACACCAGACCATAATAAAGTTTTGTCTTATAATTACCTCAAAACTTACAGACTTCTGGAAGATGAATACTCTTTGAAGGACAGATGGACATCTGCTCTGCTGGTATTAATGTGTGAAATCAGATGAAAGTCATGAGAAACTATTAAACCTATAGAACTTTTTAAAGAGCAATTACATTCCAGATGTTTTCATTTCATTCTTGATTTTTTTTTTTTTACTGTTCATTCATCTAACATGACCCAGGTCTATACTAGGCTCCAAGAAATACAGAGCTACATGGCATAATATTCATTTATTAAAAGTATACCCTTCTTCCTACCAAAAGGTATATGCTATCATTCCCAACCTCAAGAAGTGGGGAAGATTGACAAGAAATGCAGACGATAAATATCCTGAGAGAGAGACGCCAAAGATCTGACAAAGCACTCGGTGGCTGGGGAGGAAGCACCTAACACAGACTGGGGTAGGGGAGTGGGGCACCCCCAAGAGACAGTCCCTGGAGGGATAGGTAAACTACACAAATATCATCAACACCGTCTTGCTGAGTATATGTGGTTCACGTTTTGCTCTGTTTGCTTCTTTCCTTGCTGGCTTGTTCCTGGGAGACCAACCACGACTTTAAGCGGGGGACTGGGTGGCTGGGCTCAGCCACAGGGTTGCTCTTGCATTTAGCCAGCTGCATGGCTGATCATTAGAAAGAAGTTTCGTAGGTTGTATTTGCTGCTCCTCCAGCCCATTCCTCTACATCTCAGAAACTTATGTCCCCCCACCCCCCAAGAGTTGCACTAGCGCAGCTGTGATTAAGTCCGTAGGCACATCCCCCATGGCTTGGGAGACGTCCCGCCACACTGTCTGCCTGATGGATGGGTCACATCATGGCAGCTGCAGTGGAGGAAAGCAGTAGAGGAGCTCCAACCTTGCAGTCTGCTGTTCAGCCTAGGAGTCAGAGTCCATGCTAGAGCAGATGCCGTTTTCTTCCACGTATCTGGTTGACATATAGAAAAGGGCAGACTATAACCCAGTGCTCACGAAATTTCCCTACCCTCTATGGCTATTCTCTCCAATATGGCTGCACATCATAGGGCTTTTGTGTTTTCTGAGTCCATTAATTCCCCTTTTTAAAATTTTTTATTTTTTGGCCATGCCGCGCAGGATCCCACATGTGGGATCTTAACTCCCTGACCAGGGATCAAACCTGCGCCCCCTGAAGTGGAAGCATGGAGTCTTAACCACTGGACCACCAGGGCAGTCCCAATCTCTCCCCACCTCCCCCGCACCCCCTTTTTAACCTGGATGGGTTTCCGTCCATTGCAACAAAAGGGGCTTGACTAAAACAAATACTCAAAGCCCCACGTTTATGCATCTTTTTATCTGACCAGCAATCCATTGGCTTAATTCTCTGAGGTAAATTTCTATTCCTGAAATTTCATTCAATTGAGTCTTACTGAAGACGGTTTCTATGCTTGGCTCAGTTTATGTTGAGCCACTGAGGGAAGGAGTGAATGGAAGTAACCAAAGGGAATGATCCCTCCTGATTCCTCTTCCCCTCATTTCATCAAGAGACTTTTATTTCCAACTGGAAACCAGCACTTCTCTTATTCATTCAATAAGCGAATATATAACCAGCAACTGCTATGTTCCAGGCATGGTTTATAGGTGCTGGGGATGTGAGGATAAATAAGACATGGACCTTGTCCTCCAGGAGCTCACGGTTTAGTGGAGGAGAAGGACAAACCAGGAATTACAATACAGTAAATGCAATTTAAGGGAGCACTGAGTGATATGGAAACAGAGGGGCAGCACCTTTGGAAGAGATCTGGGAGGCAGTCAAGGAAGGCTTCTTGTAGGAGCTGACACCTGAAATGAGTCTTGAAGGATGAGTACGAGTTAGCCAGAGAAAGAAGCTGAAGAGTGTGTACCATGTACATAATCTAACATAGGCAAAAATAGGAAAGTAAAAGTCCAGTTCTTTCATGCCAGATTATGAAGTTTTTATATAAAGTTTTGTTCCCAAAAATTATCTTTCAAGATAAAGAGAGTTGCCTTATATTCAGGTCTGTAAAACCATTTTACATTATAAGACACTCTCACAATTACTTTATTTTGAACTACAAACAATTGTTTAGGAAAGACACAATAGCCCCGAACTACCTATGTCACTGCTGGTTTGCATGCTTATAGAGGTCATTTGACAAAGGAAGCAAAGAAATTCAATATAGATTTAATAAGTATTGGGGGGCAGGGGTGGGGAATGACTTCACAACTGCACATCTTGGATATCATTGCAAATGAACCTTTTAAAGATCACTTTAAAATGAAATACAATTAGTGGTTACTTTGTGGAGATCATGAGTATAGACCCACAGGATGAACGGAAAAATAAAACTGTCCTTATTTTAAGCAAATGGATATTTGTGGCTTGAGATAAAATTTCCAGTGATAACATCATGTACAGAGGAAAAAAATATTTCCGGTTTCAAGATAGTAAAGGAAAGCCATTTTCATTTCCTTCTCCTTTTTCAATTCCCTGAAATAATAAAGTGAACAAGAAGCAGAAATTCAGACTTCACCTTTGAGGACGCTAGAAGATGTATGTAACCTTGAACTAGAATTTTTGAAGACTGAAAAGTGTCAGAGGAATGGTCAGAGAACAGGAAGGTCAAACTTAGGTTCCCTCATTTTCAGGCATCCAAAGAACCCCTGAAGGAGGGAGACGCAAGAGGGAGGGGATATGGGTAATATGTATATGTATAGGTGATTCACTTTGTTATACAGCAGAAACTAACACACCATTGTAAAGCAATTATACTCCCATAAAGATGTTTAAAGAGAACTCCTGAAAAGCTCAGAAATAAAGGCGTCTGGGACCACAGGAAATGGGAGGGGTGGGAGGCTGAGAATAGGGGTCTTAGAAGAAAGTGTGTCCAAGGAGCCATTGTACCCCACTTCCCCACCCCCATTCCCAATGGACAGGAAACCAGGCCTCCTCCCCCTCCACCCTCACATAAAACCAGCAGTTTATCCTCTGGAAGAAGTAAACCAGAGGACTGCTGGACTCAGATATCAGGCACAGAGGAGGTAGGAGTAAGGAACCTTATGTACACTTGACAGTGAATGCCAGCAGCCTGCATATGCCAGGGGAGAGGTTGGACGATCCACCTCTAGAAGAAATACCTGGGGATCCTGACATTTGGGAGTCCCTGATTTGGAAAAGACTCTAAAGCTCCCCAGTATCTATTCTCCCTTTTATCCTTTTTACCAGCAGAATACCTCTGAGTTTTGGTAAGGAACAGGGCTGCCTAGGCGGGGACTACATTTCCCAGGCTCCCTTGCAGCGAGGTGCCACCACTGACTAAATTCTTCTGAGCCCTGTGAGCAGCTTCTTCTTCACTCTCTTAAACTTGCTTGTCCTCCCCTTTCTCTTGCTCCCTTCAAGGGTGGGATGTGGATGTGTTGCTGGTGAGACAGCCTCAGCTATGTGGACAAGGGCAAGACTCTGGGGGACAGTGGAACAGCAAAATAGGAAGAATAGACCAGCAGCAGCCTGTCCAGCACCAACCATCGACTATGGAATGTTAAAAGAGAAAGAAGTGAACTCCTAATATGTACGAGCCACTGTATTTGGGGACCTCTTTGTTGTAGCAACTTAGCCTGTAACCTATATACTATGTATTGAAAAACAAAAAATCAACCTGGCTTTTTGCTCAAATACTTTATAGTGAAGCTTACCAGTTCATATCATATGCTAGCTTCAAAACAGCTTTTTCGTGCTTCATTATGAAATATGAATAGACGGCTAAGAATCACTAGACATTTGATTAAAGCATCCAGCATGAAAGGCAGAGACCAGAGTGAAGAAACAGGAAAAAGGAACTCAAAAGCATCAGAAGCAATGCAGGGAGCAGAAGAAAACTTCAAAGAAAACATAGTTAAATCTTCAAAGAGATAAGAGAAAGGCAGTGCCTATGAGAAAAAAGAGTAGGATGCTCTTCATTCAGAGGATAAGAAAGAACTCTCGGAAATTAATCATTTACAAAGTAGATAGTTCAGTAAAAAGTTTGGAAGATGAAATTGCAGAAATTTCCCAGAGAGTTAAAAAAAAAAGAAAAAAAGATGGGCAATGGTGAGAAAAAGTGAGAAAACTGGAGAATATTCCAGTAAGTCCAACATATTATTAATATAAGTTTCAGAAAGCGTGAGAAGAGAAATAGAAAGATTATTAAAGAAATTATCAAAAACTGTTTATTATTGATTTATAAAATGTCATAGTTGAATAATAGAGTATTTCCAGATTAATATATTACTTAATTTAACATAGGCATAATTAAATTAATATTTTAAGAACATGTTTTGACTGTATTTCAACTATATCCCTAAAATATTATGTATGTATAGTGATCAAAGTCAGGGAATGGGAAGATGGTCTTCCTGGAAAAATGTGAGAATGCCTGAGATTCAGGACCACCTTATATTTGATATGTTCTGGAAACTTTAGAAGGTTCTGAAGACAGAAGCATAGAGTGTGAAAGAGAGAGTTGACCTGGCTCCCATCAAAATTCATGCAATGATGGTTCCCCCAAGCTAGGAAGGGGTTTCTTATGCTGGCAATGACGTTATAGGCCTGATAGTGATTCCCAGATCATGACATGAGTGCCTGAGTAGTTTATGATGCTGTTTCCTGAAGTGATCATAAGATGTTACCTGCTTAGGAAAGAATATGACGGGTTTCGTTTTAGACTGACTGAGTTTGAGGTGTCTATGGGATATCCAAGTAGAGATCCAGTCCACGATCTGAAAAACAGAAGCTTTAGTTAGTTTTTGGCATGTATTTATTTATTTATTTGTCTCTCTCTTTATCTATCTATCTACCTTACCTTAGAACTGAAATCCAGCTAGCATACATTGGTCTGGTTGTATCAGTTGCTAAAATTATGAAATACTCTGTACTCGTTGGTAAATGGTAACCTCTTCCAAGCCCCCCAGTGCCACCGCTCCCCATACCCTAGCTGTCCTAACGCTTCCTATCCTAACCCATTCAATCCTTTACAGGAACTAAAGAGTTAACATCAGGCCCAGAAGTGGGCTGTCCCAGCCCTGTAGCTGTCCTGTTAAAGTTTTTATTTCACTCCTGCTTACAGCTCGGGAAGGCTGAACCCACTCTCCATGTATCTGTGTGTCTGTCTAGTCTGTGTCATGACCTTCCACGCATCTGGCCTCCCAGTCTGGTAGCTCTCCTAAGTCTTGTCTGCCTCCGGCAATCTGAACTATTCACTGCTCCCTGACTCCCTGCGCTTTCTCACCTTCATCTCTGTGCTCATTACTCATAAAGTCTTCACCCTGATTTCTGAACATTCCGTGTTTTTATTCATCCTTAAGGCCAGTCCCTTTTCCTCTTCTACCAGAAAGCCTTCCTTATCTTAGAAATGATCATTCCCTCCTTGAAATAACCATCCCCTTCCCATGTGGCATATCATTTCCTATCTTATATTGGTGATATATTTATCCTTTCCATAGAGAGTTTTTCATAGTGGATAGGCCATAATCATTGTTGGGTGAATGAGAATATGAATCTAAATTTAAAGACTCTCTACCAATTATCATTGGCATATAGTTGCTAGCAGTTTCATCATTTCTTTAGAATGTCCATATAGTATAACCTCAGGTTCTCCCCAAATCTCCCTGGGCCTGATTTCTATAATATAATATTTCATTACATGCCAAAAAGACAAAATAAGACAAAACAGCAACAATGAAAAACAAACAGATGTAGAAATGTTTGCTGATTTTCTGAACTAAGGCTTTTGGTACTTTCAAGTCGTGTTGGGTCATCTCTCTTTAACGTAAAAGGGTGATAGTGATAGTGTTTTTCCATTTTCTGCACTGACTTTAATCTTTCAGAAATGCTACAGCAGAGCTTTTCTTCTAAGGAGTGTTACATTGTTTGCTCTGCTGCAGCAAATCAAGCTCCTGTTGTAACATTGGCAGCAGCAGATGAGTCATTGCTTTGGCTGGGAGAGTGTTTTCCTGAAGTCAGATGCAAGAGCAGAATACCTAATGGTACCTTGCTGCCTGTAATCTCTCTCAAACATTCACTCTCCTATTGCCCTGCATTGAAGTGAAATAAAAATCAAACTTCCAATGTTTGGTTGAGGTAGCAGATAATTTGCACTTAAGGTTATTGTTATATTAGCATACATCTAATTCCTTTCATTCTCTCTTCTTTTAAATAAGATTCAGGCAAAAGATAGACTATGATGTGTTTCTCATGTGATGCCTCAGTCTGTTTTGCTCAGAGGCCGTGTCTGGCATTTGCTCTAGGTAGACATGATGGAGAGGAGGCATTGGCAGAGCCCTGCGGGTACTTAAGACTATGACATCCAGCCCCAACCTGCCGGCCTGAGTGCCTGACCGCATCTCCTGTCTGCAGTGCTCCGAAGATCTTTATTTTGCCAGATATAGGGGAAGGGAAACTTCCTTGAGATGCCGTTTTCCTATCCTCTAACACTAGGAAATGCTGAATGGAACTAAAATATCTAATCTCTTCCCTCTTAACTCCCTTACTTTAATGACAAGATTATATATCTATGTACATATCTTCACCTGGGGCCACGTGTGGGAGGTGAAGGTAAGTGAAGTTAGTTGGTATACAGATAACTTCAGGGTCAGGAAGGAAAGCAGGCACAGTAGCATGGAGGGCAGCTCTGCCGTTTCACACAGTGTTTCTTGGAGTAACTGTCAGGGACAGAATCCTGAGTTGAGTCCTCCGCTGGCCGTTTTCTCCTTACACGTCAAAAGCCAACCCCGCGGTACCTGTACCTAACCTGAGTCGTGCTGTGGAAGATTTTACCCTACGTACCCTACTGGGCCATGCATCCCCTCATATTGCAGTGTCTCTGACTGGGATAATTTGCCAGCTGGAAGAGTCTCATTTGTTTGATTGGGAAACTTCAGGCTTTAGTGAGCCCAGAAGGTAAGTGTGTGGAATGTGAAGAAAAGGCCCCGGACTTGCCGTCTGAAATTGGGCAATGGGGGAAACATAGGCACCAGTGTCACCCTTAATGACATCAGAGCATGGCCTCCAGCTTCTGGCCTCCATCCAACAGTTTTCTATAGCAGTGTATCCCCTAAGCACTCTGTTATTACTAGTCAGGGACTTAAGTTCTCAAAAGAAGTCTGAGGGCATTCAGAGTCAGCCGTCTGCAAACCATTCCCACTTACCTTCATTTTAATAAGTTTTGTTGGATGTGAGGGAAAAGGATGCACTATTGCTAAGGCAGGGAGTTACACATAATCCAAGCTTTGTGCTCTGTGACCATCACCTGTCATGGGGGTTGTGGGAAAGACTAAAAGCCTAAGAACCACTGTGGCTTGAGACCCTTCTGCAAACTATTCCTCTGTTTCTGTCTCATCAGCTGAGAGTCGGGGCCCAGATGTAGTCAATATCTTTTGAAACTCTTAAGTCTCAAAAGAGTTGCTAGATCTATCCTGTACAATGAAGCACTGTTCTCCGCATGGTCTTTTCTCACCTGGCTTTATTTCTGTGTTGTGAGTGAGTGATAATGTATCAGCCACTTTTCCGGCTGTGTCATCTGGCAGTCGTTGAGTGGCAGCTGGTGGTGACTCCGGCATCTAAAGAAAAGCCCATTTTGGTTTGCAGAGTTACATGAGGGATCTCAACTCCTTTCCTCTCTTCCCATAGTTGGGGACCTTCCAATCAATAACTGGGAGAGGAAAACTCACCAGAGAGTTCTGTCGTGAAATTTGGAAGGGGATTTTGCATGGGTTGCTTCCTGCTTTCAGCATCCCACAGTATTTTATCAAGATAAATAATATGCGAGAGTGGATTCCGTGAGGCTGAGGATAATTCTATATGGTACCCCCTTCCCCAAATAGATAAGTAAATGAATAAAACATCCCAGCAGCCCCAGACGTGGAATTTCTCCCCAGTGGCAGGGCTGTGGGATCCCATTAGAGAATACTCAGCTTATCGTTCTCATGCAGGCTCTCCCTGCAGACAGACCAGGAGCCTGATTTGTTTCCCACTGAAAAGTCAGGGGCATCACAGAGGGTGGCACGGTGCAATTTGTTTTCAGAGAGCTTCCTTCATTCAAGTTATTAGAAAATATTTCTCGAAATAACTCATCCTGAGTCAGAGCTGGCGCCTTACTAGGAAAAATGCACATTTGAGGGACCTGGTGTTGCTCATGCATGAAAGACTCTGTGTTTTAAACCTTTGGTAATTAACCTGCTCAGTTTCAGTGAGCTAGAAGTACAGCTCAGCCAGGAAATAGTTATTAAGTGCCTCCTTGCTTCCACCACAATTAGGTGGGTCACGTAAGGGGTGGGTGCAAGGAAGCAGAGAACACTGCCCTCGTGGAGCTTACGGTCTGCTTGGAGAGAAAACATCAGCATGGATTTTTAAAAATTAAGATGCAGTCAAGACTCAGTGCATTATTTAGAGGCACTATATTTCACTGAAACACCAGGTCCCTATCTTGACAGTTGTCTTTCAGAGTCTGCTAAAGCCTCCATTTCCAGAGTCCTCTTGGATTGTATTGGAGGGCGGAGGATTCCTCTAGGAATGTGTCTGTGTGCCTTTTACCCCAGAGCCTGGCAGCACCTGCAGAGTTAGTGCTATTATCAGGATATAGGTCGGTTTCTAGCCCTCCTAGAAAACAAGAGAATGCCTCACCTCATGGTTATTTGAACTTTAATTGCAAACTGTATATATGTCTATTATTGCCTGTATATCTGTATGTTACCAACATTACTTGTTTATATGTTTGTCTAGAATCGTAGGCACCCTGAAAGAGGGTTAACATTACTTTCACTATCTAGAATACTACCACGTGCCAGTGAGATTTAATATGTTCTGGGATTGGGGTGAAACAGGATCAAGAAACCTTATTTACATTTTCTGAGTAAATCTGAATTACTCTGACAAATATCTAAAGCTCTTTAACTTTTTTTCTCATTAAGTACTTCTTAACATTCTTTTTTCCTCTTTATTTTCTTCTTTCTCCCGTTTGGTCCCCTATTTCCCACTCTTCTCCTCTCCCTTCTCCTTTTCCTCATCTTTTCTCTTTTTAGTAACAACTAAGAAATGCCCCATAAAGGTCAAGACATACCCATTCATCAATTCAGTGAATCTCTTAATACTAACTAGCACTATAATTGCTAACGTTTTTTGAGTACTTACCACATGCTGACGTTCTGCTAAATACTTTATATGCAGTATTTAATTTAATCCTTAGAAGTCAGTAAGCTTTGTAGTATTATTCGTATTTTACAGACAATAGAACAGAAATTTAGGAGACTATGGAACTTGCCCAGAGTCTCATAGCTAGTAAGTGAATTGAGACTCAAACCCAGTATCTGACCCTGGAGCTCATCTGCCTCATGTACTTGACTTGGTGTCAAGTAGTGTCACCAAGACACACGTTGGGAATGCAGCAAAATGGTTAAGATCGTGGTATTTGGAATCAGACAGACTTGGTTTGAATCTCAGCACTGCCACTTCTTAGCCATGTAGCACTGGACAAATCGTTTCACCTCTCTGAGCCTCAGTTTCCTGACTTATAAAATGTGAAAAATAATAATTTACAGAGTGGCTGTGTGATATTACATGTAAAACTTTAAGCCTGGCACATAGCCAAAGTTTAACAAAGTTTACTAGTCTTATTCTTTATGGGAAAAAATAGCATCTACCCCCTCTGCTAGCAATTTCATTTCATTACGAACATATTTTGAAATATCTCTTAAGTGTCCCCTGTAACCGCTGGGAATTTATCATTCATGAGTATATCTAAAGATTCCTTGAATCCATTCATATCTTCATCCTATGTGGTTGGGGGGCTGAGCACCAAGTTCTGAAATTTCCCACGTGATTTGTAGCCTAATACGTTACTTCTGTTTAACAGCTCCAGAATGCCCTTCTTCAGTCTTTTGCCTAATCTCCTGGTGCTTCATATTGGTCTAGGAAAGGATAGATATTGGTCTAGGAAGGGAATCCTCGCAAAAGTGATGGAGAGGAATAGAGTATTCCTCAACAGACTGTCTTCTGATCTGAGTGCCTGCCTGGCTCAGAGTCCGGGGACCTGTTTTCTTCACTCACTTGGCATCTGACCTTGTTCAGCTAACTTAGCTTCTCTAGTCCGACATGGAAAGCAAGTAGTGACTTAACCGTCACTCCCAACTCCTTGAAATTGTTCTGTGAAAGGCACTTGAAAACTAAAGTGATGTGAATGGGCAGAAATGAATCTGGTGCAAGCAGAGTTGACTTCCTGCGTGAAATTTTTTATTGAAGGAATTTTATATTGAAGGTAAAGCATATACAAAAGGTAAAGCATAGTACCTTTTTTAAAGTTAGGCTCCAAATTAGGAGTTTTAAAGTAATGCTCCAAAACCAAGCTCAACAGCCATAAAGACTCAAGTTTAATAAAGCTTTCTTCCTTTTTAAATTAAGAAGTGGAAGATTTCGGTCAACTCTGAGATAGAGTTTCGCTGCTCGAGAAGCAGAATGATCAAAGCCAGAGTAGAGATTTCAGCAGTATGAACGTCAGCTCTGACTTTGGCAGTGTCAGGGAGCTTATTTAATCACTTTGGCAGCTCTTAGCTTGTTTTTGCATGCATTACTTTCTCTCATTTAGCCAGAGTGCCCGCCACATATGCCATGGCTTGTGTCGATAAATAGTTGTTGACTCCTGCATCGAAATGCATGCCTAGCTTACTGGGAAGTGTGTTAATTTTTTTATTAGCATTTCTCAAGTATTTATGACTTGATCTAGAGCAAGAACTATATCTTATATCAGAACATATGTGGGTATAAAGTCATAAATACCCATAGACAGAAACACACATATATAAACTAGAAACATAAGTTTCAGGAAATTGTACTCACCCTGTTTTGTATTCTACTCCACTCTCTTCTTTTCTACTGAGTTTTAAAACATTCTAAATCCCACTAAATGGGTCTACTAAATGGGTCTACTAAATGGGCTGTCACCCACTATTTGAAGGACACTGGCCTTAGGATTCCCCTTAGACCAAACCTCCGTGGCTTTATGAGCCCCCGAGGGAAGACTTTACATCTTCTTTTCAGCTCACGCCCAGTACACACACGTACCGCCGTCGCCACTACCACTAAAACCTTTGGATCGTTGGATAGAGAAAACCCTATCAACTGCTATCAGGGGGTTTTCCCCTAGCAAGACTCCAACTTTTTCTCATAGGAGGCCAGAATCTTGAAAACTTTGTGACTTTTGAAAAACAAATTATTCTCCTTCTAAATTTTGAGTATTAGCTGGTGTGAGGAACTCAAGAATTCCTGTGTTATGCCAATGCCAGCTCAGTGCCCTGTACCCAGTAGGACTGCAGTCAATATTTGTTGATTAGTCATCATCCCGGATCTGCACTGATCACCATGGAAACAGGACTCTTGCAGAGGTAGTGCTGACTTGTGCTAGACAGAATAACACTGCTTCTCCATAGATGGACTGAGTTTGGTAGACAGGGCATAAAGTTGTGGGATTATTAGGTAGAATGAGAATCCAGATAGGGTGTACATTCCTTAATATACAACTGAGAAAAACAGGCAAATCCAAGGCTGGCAAAATCTGAATGTACTGGGGCAGAATTGGTCATCGACTAAAGCTGTCTCCATTTGTATCATTGACCCATAAATCTGAGATTGTCTGGGACCCATCTGACTTTGCCCTTCAGAACTTAAAAAGAACCCTGAGTGGCTAATGTAATCCCTGATATCTTAGAAGTGTGTCTCAAGGCAGGTCCACATGTTTTGCCCAGAGTTGAGGCTCATAGTAGTCATTTTTCTTAGAAAACCTCACTGAGTCTGACCCAGGAAGGCAGGTGGGGGATGAGGTTTGGGGATTCAGGTTCTAGGATTGTGGCACTATTCCTTCTCTATCAGCACTGTCATTCCTAGGACTGGGAACCTGGATTCTGACACAAAGAAATGGAATGACTTGGCTCTCTTTGCCAACTTGCAGACTATGATATTGCCTCTTCCAAACCCTGAAGGTCCTTAATGTTGCAAAATAAGCATGATGTAACAAAACAAGTGTAATTAGGAGACAAACCAGGAATGGAGAAAATATAATGAATATAATTAATAGATAATTTATGAAAAGAGTTACAGGTTTTATGAGCCAGAATACATTCTAAACTTCCCTAACTTTTTAAAGAAATGGTTCATAGAATTTTAGAACAGGGGGGGACTTTAGATAGTATATAGTTTAGTCTCTTTATTTTACAGATGTGGAAACTGAGGTCCCAAGAAGCAAGAAAATGGTAGCGGTGACTAAATAAACCCAGATCTTCAAGATTCTGGGGCTTGTTTCCCCACATTCTCATGACCTGTTGAGATGAAGAGCATGTCTCTTTATTGTTGAGAAAGAGTACACACAAAAACATCACAGTTGTAGCCACTGTTGGACTTGGTGATGCTAAACAGACAACCCAAAAAGCAGAAATATTTGCCCGTAGAGCTCCTGTGACTCTCCTTGAAGGCTTTGGACAGGGAGTTGTGTGGCAAATATTTGCATTTCTAAGACACCTGTCACCACAGAACCTACATTTCCTCACCAAAATGATTCCCAACCATAAAAGGCAAAGGACAGCTTTGGATTTTTTCCCCTGATCCCACATCACACGAACCCAGTGGTTACTAGTCAAAGAAGTAACACATCCAAGATACGGGTGTTAATTTAAATCACTGACCCTTGGAATCTCAGGATTAAGTTGTCATTTATTCTGCCAGTATCTGGTGCACGAATTAATGGAAAGGTTCTACAAAACAGATAGTGGTTGTGTCTTTTTTGTCTCTCCAGGATAGGACGTTGCCAGAGTGAATCTATTACCTCTCTGAGCTATTGTCCAAAATTTAGTCTGGGCATGAGAAACCTGGTGGGAGGGCAGTGATTCTCAAGGGACTGCCTCATCCCCACAGAGCGCTCTCCAGTGAGAACAGAGTAAGGGGCCAAAAGAAAGAAACTTGGTATTAGTGCAAAGGAATGGCGTTCGGATCAAAGAAGCATAGCCTGACCGGACTGTCTGACCCAACCTGGAGTACTGAGACAGACTATATAATTTCATCTGAAAATCTTTTAAAACAGTATTTTTTTCTGTTTTCAGAAATTATATCAGAGTAGCTCTACCCATAGGTAGGCACAGAGGACCAGGTGAGGTTGTATTCCTTTCCTAGACCATTTGAACACTAGCGGTTTCATTCTGCTTCCACTTGGATCTGTATTTCACAGGTCATCGACTCAGTAAGCAACAAGCACTTAGCCCAGTGGCTCCAAGACCCATGAATGTCACTCTGACCTTGGTTCATTTCCCACTAGTACCATCGAGAATGCCTGCTAAATTTATCAAGAATCGATGCTCACAAAAAAAAACAAAAAAAAACAACAAAAAAAAGAATCGATGCTCACATAGTAGAACCTAGTGGCTTCTGTCTTACATCCCTAAGAATTTTACATACTCAGGCAAGGTTTGAGAATTTGACCCTCAAGTCACCTTTTATCCTGTGGGGATTAAAACTGCACCTGCCCTTAAGTTTAAAAAATTATTAGTCAGGGACTTCCCTCGTGGTCCAGTGGTTAAGACTCCACGTTCCCGATGCAGGGGGCCCGGGTTTGATCCCTGGTCAGGGAACTAGATCCCGCATGCTGCAACTAAAGGTCCTGCATGTCGCAACGAAAATCCCACATGCCGCAACTAAAGACCCCAAGCAACCAAATAAATAAATTTAAAAAAATATTAGTCAATCAAATCATTCTGAAATCTGTAACTAATTATTTAACTAACCTTAATTGAATCTCTATTATCAATAATTACTACATTTTTTTCTCAGAATTTTCAGCTGTCTAACCACTTAGCTCATTTCCAGTTAAACCCATTATAGTCACATGAGTTACTAAATATCCTCCACTCATCAATCCTCAGTAAGCATTACATTCTTTTTTTTTTTTTTTTTTTTTTTTTGCGGTACGCGGGCCTCTCACTGTTGTGGCCTCTCCCGTTGCGGAGCACAGGCTCCAGACACGCAGGCTCAGCGGCCATGGCTCACGGGCCCAGCCGCTCCGCAGCATGTGGGATCTTCCCGGACCGGGGCACGAACTCGTGTCACCTGGATCGGCAGGCGGACTCTCAACCACTGCGCCACCAGGGAAGCCCTAAGCATTACATTCTTTAGGGCCCTTTTCTGGTTTATGAGTACCACCCAGCTCTCACTTTAATGAAGGTACCAATGTAAAGACATAAAGATTTTGAACTTGAACTGTTAACAGTTCAATATTGAAAGAATAGCAAACTGAGACCACTGAATCTTTTAAAAATCGTTGTTTTTTTTTTTTTAAAGAAATAAGTGATGCATAGTAATACCACAGAGGCTACAACCTTGCAAACATGATGATTGGACATGGTAAGCAGAGAAGACCAATTACTCTAGACATATTGGTAAAATCTTTTCATGCCCAGAGGATGGGAAATAAATCCCACTGAAATTCAGGGGATTTTCATATTAGTACAATTTCTAGAGGTCAGTGGCCTGGGGCATGTCATGATATCCCTTTTAAGGCGACGGATAAGTTGTTGCATCTGGCCCCTCCCACCACCAGCAAGAGGTCCAGCACCCAGTTGGCTTCTTTGGATGCTGGAGGCAACATATTCCTCACCTGGGTCTCGGGCCCATTTACCCAGGGACCTGAAAACTGTTCATTTGAGTAGGGCCTAGAACAAGAGAAGGTTCTGCAACAGGTCCAGGCTGCCGCACAAGCTTCTCTGCCCTTTGGGCCATAGGATCCAGTAGATGCAGGGCTGCTTGAAGTCTAAGTGGCAGATAGGAATGGTGTTTGGAGCCTTTGGTGGTCCCTATAGGTGAATCACAGCACACACCCTTAGGATTTTGGAGCAAAACGCTACCATCCTCTGTAGATAACTCTGTCCTTTTGAGAAACAGCTTTCGGCTTGCCCATGGGTGTTAGCAGAGACTCAACACTTAACCATGGCCCACCAAGTTACCATGTGACCTGAATTGCCCTTTATGACCTGGGTGTTGTCTGACCCACTAAGCCATAAAGCTGGGCATGCATGCAGCACTCCGTCATCAGAAGGAAGTGCTGTAGACTAAATCAGGTTCAGGCAGGCCCTGAAGGCTCAAGGAAATCATATGAAGAAGTGGCGCAGATGCCCCTGGTCCCCACTCCTGCTCACTGCCTTGTCTCTCCCGGCTTGCACCTATGGCCTCATGGGGAGTTCCCTATGACCCGTTGACTGAGGAAGAGAAAAATTGGGGCTCGTTATTGATGGTTTTGCATGATATTCAGGTACCACTTGAAAGTTGTAATGCTCTAGCCCCATCCTAGGGCAGCCCTGAAGGACAGTGGGGAAGGGAAATCCTTCCAGTGGGTAGAATGTCAGTCAGCACATCTGATTGTTTGTTTTTTGGTAAGGAGAAATGGTATAAGTCTATAACAATTCATAGGTTGTGGCCAGTGGTTCAGCAGGATGGTCAGGGACTTGGAAGGAATATGATTGGAAAATTGGTGACAGAGAGATCTGGGCAAGAAGTATGTTGACAGACCTCCCTGATTGGGTGAAGGATTTTAAGATATTTGTGTCTCAAGGCAAGACTATACAATGGTGGAAAGACAGTCTCTTCAATAAATGGTGCTGGGAAAACCAGACTAGCTACGTGTTAAAAAAATGAAATTAGAACATTCTTTAACACCATACACAAAAATAAGCTCACAGTGGATTAAAGACCTAAATGTGAGACCGGACACTATAAAACTCTTTGATGAAAACATAGGCAGAACACTCTCTGACATAAATCTCAGTAATATCTTTTTCTGTCCATCTCCCAGAGTAATGGAAATAAAAACAAAAATAAACAAATGGGACCTAATTAAATTCAAAGCTTTTGCACAGCAAAGGAAACCATAAACAAAATGATAAGACAGCCCACAGATTGGGAGAAAAATATTTGCAAATGATGTGACCGACAAGGGATTAGTCTCCAAAATTTACAAACAGCTCATGTGGCTTAATATCAAAACAACCCAGTGAAAAAATCGGCAGAAGACCTAAATAGACATTTCTCCAAAGAAGACATGAAAAGACGTTCAACATCACTAATTATTAGAGAAATGTAAATCAAAACTACAATGAGGTATCACCTCACACCCGTCAAAATGGCCATCATCAAAAAGTCTACAAATAATAAATGCTGGAGAGGGTGTGGAGAAAAGGGAACCCTCTTGCACTGTTGGTGGGAATGTAAATTGATACAGCCACTATGGAGAACAGTATGGAGGTTCCTTAAAAAACTAAAAATAGAGCTACCGTATGATCCTGCAATCCCACTCCTGGGCATATATTCAGAGAAAAACATGGTCCGAAGGATACATGCACCCCAGTGTTCATTGCAGCACTGTTTACAGTAGCCAAGACATGGAAGCAACCTAAATATCCATCAACAGAGGAATGGATAAAGAAGATGTGGTACATATATACAGTGGAATATTACTCAGCCATTAAAAAGAATGAAATAATGCCATTTGCAGCAACATGGGTGAACCTAGAGATTGTCATACTGAGTGAAGTAAGCAGACAGAGAAGGAGAAATATCATATGATATCACTTACACCTGAAACTAACACAACATTGTTAATCAACTATACTCCAATATAAAATAAAAAGTTAAAAAAAAAAGATATTTGTGTCTCATGTAGATGCTCTCCAAAGAGTGACCTGAGGGGGATTTTAATAGTCAAGGGATAGGATGACCCATTCTATGGATACCTGTCATTGGCCAATGGGCTCATGAACAAAATGGCCATGGTGTCAGGGATGGAGGATGTGGGTGAGCTCAGCAGCATTATTGACTTCCACTCACCAGGACCAGAAACCAACACTGAGTCTCCAGTATGACATCGTTCCCTGGGGTAATCATCTAGCTACCTGGTACAAGTTCATTAAATTGGACTGCTTCCATCATGGAAGGAGCAGCACTTTGTTCTTACTAGAACAGACATTCTGGATACAGCTTTGCCTCCTCTGCATGCAATGCTTCTGTCAAAACTATCATCCGTGCAGTTACATACTGTCTCATCTACTATAATGGTAGGTCACATGGCATCACTTCTGATCAAGGAACTTGATAGGCCCATGCTCATGGAATTCACTAGTCTTGCCATGTTCCCCATCATCCTGTAGCAGCTGGCTTGATATAGTGGTGGGACGGCCTTTAGAAGACTCAGTTACAGTGCCAGTGAGGTAGCAATACTTGGTGGGGCTGGGACAATGTCCTCTCGGATGCAGTATATGTCCTAAGTCAGTATCCAATATATGGTGCTGTTTCTCTCATAGCCAGGCTTATTGGTCCAGGAATCAGTGGGTGGAAATGGGAGTGACTTCATTTTCTTTTACCCCTAGTGATCCAGTAGGAAGATTTTTCTTTCTGTCCCCTTGACCTTAGGTTCTGCTTGTCTAGAGTTCTTAGTTCCAATAGGTGGAATGCTTCCACTAGGAGACACAACAATGATTCCACTGAACTAGTTGTTGAGACTCTCACATGGCTCCTTTGGGTTCCTCTCAATCAACAGGCAAGGAAGGGGGTTGCTGTATGAGCTGGAGTGATTGATTCTGATTACCAAGGGAAAATTGCTGCTACTATATAATGGAGGTAAGGAAGAGTTTTTCTGGAATAGAGGAGGTCCCTTAGGGCATACTAGCATTCCCATGTCCTGTGCGGTAATCAAAAACTACAACAACCCAGTTCAGGACAGCTAATGGACCAAGTTCCTCAGGAATGCAGGTTTGAGTCAACTCACCAGGCAAAGAACCACAACCAGCTGAGGTCCTTGCCGAGAGCAAAAGGAATGTGGAATGGGTAGTGGAAGAAGATAGCTATAAAGACCAGGTACAACCACATGACCGTTGCAGAAACAACCCATGATAGCTATGAGTATTTCTTCCTTATTTTGTTATGAATATGTGTGTGTATATATATTAACCAAATATGTTTTTTTATCTCCTTGTCATCTAACATAAGATGTATTAATAATAACTCTATGTCTCATAAGTTACGGGAGAAGTGTGAGCATCACTCAAGGACTTCACACCTTCTTCTGGGGAACGGGTTAGTGTGTTTTCAGATGTATGTAGGATACTTGTATCATGTCAGTGGAAGTATGGCTTTGTTATTGGCTTTATGTGGAAATGAAGCGTGGTTTGAGGAGCTGAGCACAAGTGCCAAGTTGACAGAGGGTGGAGTGTGATCATTTTGCTGCGTCAGCTTGACTAGGCTATACTCCCTGGTTATTTAATCAAATGCAAATATTGTTTGATTGAGCTGTTGCTGTGCAGATGTTTTGTATGTAATTAAAGTCCATAATCAGTTGACTTTAAGCAAGGGAGATTAAGCAGCATAATCTGGGTGGGCCTGAGTCTATAAATTGAAAAGCCTTAAAAACAGGACTTGAGGCTTCCCTAGGAGAAGAAGTTCCACCTGTGAACCAGCAGCAAATTCCAGCCTGCCCTTCCTGAGGACTTGCCCTATGGGTTTCAAACTTGCTTAGCCAGCCTCCACCTGGCATAAGCCAATTTCTTGCAATAAATCTCTTAATGTATTTTACACACACACACACACACACACACGCACACATGCACATACTCATGCACATGCACACATGCCCGTGCAAAAACACCTCCTGCTGGTTCTGTTTCTCTGATTAAACCCTGACTGATACAGCCTCAGATATCCCTAAAGCTTTTGTTTTACCCATTAGTGCTGCCAGCTGGGCCCCACACAGACCCCACAGGTGTTGGGTGTTCAATAGTATGTGTTGAATGGAAATGAATTTAAGGTGTTCAGCCCTCGTGTAGAGGTAGCCTTTGTTGAGGTAGTTGGCTGCTGCACCAAATATGCAGGGCAAGGTATCGGGAAGCTCCCCCTGCCCGTATTCTCCGCTCAGAGTCGGGCGTTGATTCACAGCACCCTCTGAAACTCAAGTGGCAGAAATTGGCAGTGAAAAGAACCACCACCCACACGTCTTCTAGCATGTGGGAGAAATGTGGCCAAACACTGAGACTTCCCATGAAAAATCGTATCTGCCTCTGTTACTGCTTCTCAGTATTATTTGGTTTCTCTTGTGAATTGTGAAACATGTAAAAGGGGATTCTGAGATAGTCCAATGGGAAAAACCAGAAAAATGAACCATTAATGCGGTTTGGAGAAATAAAGGGCCAAAGAAACGATTGGTCCTTGCTTAGACCTAGTAAATACAGTACAAACCTATTTCAGTAGGTTCTGCTTAGCATGTACAGTCAATTTTGCTATAACATGACATATGTATTGCTGAAAATCAATGAGCTATGCAGAATCACAAAGTGAAAACCAAGGGCTAATGGGAGGATAGGAGCACAACACAAAAAATTGTGACTTATTTAAAAGGGTAGGCACCTAATAAAAATTGTAGCACAGTTTTACACATGTTAAATGATGATGAAATAAAACAATACTCCAATATATATAGTACTTTACCTTGAAAAAGATAAAGTTTTCTCGTGGACTAGAGCATCGGATGGCTGCAACTTGTGTTATCGTGAGGCTGTGGAAGGGGTTTTTTCCCAAAATGGGACAGAAAGCTGTAATACCACATGTGCTTGGGTTTATCTCATAACACAGGTGGCAACCTGCGGGAACTGGTAGACATTTGAGGTGTATGTGGTGGGGGGGGTTTGTGTGTTCCTACACACCTCAATTCAGCAGAGTGCAGTTTTCCGCACTCAGTGTTTCTCGTGGATGGGATAACATATGTCAATCACATTGGAACAAACTTGCATTTTCAGAACAAGTGTGATTACGGGGCTGACGGTGCTGCCTAAAGAGATCACCACCCTTTATCTGTACTTTCAAACTCCCAAAGGTTCTTTGTAAGTTTGGCGCAAATTCATTTGTTAGCAAAAAGTAAGGTGAATATAAATGTTTTCCAGAAACACTGCATTTGATTGTAAAGCGCTGTCACAGACCCCACTGGGGTTTAAATATGCCTCTGTACAATCTGAAAACTTCTGATTTCTAAAGCATGTCTAGCTCTAAGGGAATAGGGAACAGTCCATCTGTATACTGAGTGTCTGTTTTGTGTGAGGCATCGTGTTAGGACACGGTACACAGCAGTTGCCTGAATCCTATCATTTTACTAATTTAAGAGGAATTTTGCAGTGCTTTTCTTAGCCCTGGAACATCAGAATACTTTAGAGAAGAAACTGTTCAGTTAAAAAAGATTGCTAGACGTACACTCTAGTAATGTAAACTCATGTTTACTGAGCAGTGTGCTCCGGAATTTAGGGGAGGAATTTAGTGTGTATAAAATATATGGTACCTAAAGAAATTAAAAGGTATTTGAAAGAAATAGTGAAGACATTGTTTCCCCGAGTGTGTTCAGAGGAACACTAGTCATGATGGATGTCCAGAAAGTCAAGTTTGGGCAGCACTGCGTATTCTCTGCCCTTCTGGAGCACAATAATGATATCAGCATAGTAAAGACTCTGAAAGGTCCCATAGTAAAGAAGCATGTTTAACTTTGTTTTACGTGGATTCTCAAATGTACTGGTCTTTGAATAACAACCTGGTACTGACCCACAGAGCACATTCTGAGAAACTCCAGACTAAGGCGTTTATGATGCTCCAGAAGAACTATGAGAGGAAATTCTGTTTCTCATTTGGAAGTGTAGCGTATAAATCCAATGCAGAGAAATTGTATGCTTTTATTATTTTAGGTTTAGAAATGAAAATGTAAGAAGTGCATTCTTATGACAAATGGAAAATGAATCAGATTTGCTTGACTTGCCCAGCGATTTTTAATTTTTAGAATCTTCTATATAAACTAGCAATTATGATGATGCAGCCATCAAATGGTATGTAATTATATCCATGAAATAATGGATAGTGAGTACTTTTTTAAATGAAAACAAATTCCCTAAAGTAATTATTGGATGATGAAAATAAATTAATTCAATTCAGTACTTAAAGAATGAAAATTACTGTGATCCCTGAAGCAGTGTATGTGCAGATATAGGTTCTTTCATGTGAAAAATTATGGCAGAGAAATGCTGAAATATTAAGAAAATGTGATACCCACTGTTTTTTCTCCTATAAACTCAGTCTTACCATTTAAGATGGTCAATTTCCACAGAGGCTGGTAATCAGATGTTTCATAGCTAGTAAGACATGGGATCAGGATTCAGGCCAACTGCTCTCATCTCTGGGGCCTACATGCTTAACCCCTAACTAGAGCTGCAGTCATTAAAAAAACAAATTTAGTAGAAATAACATTTCTTTTTCTCCCTCCCCTCCTCTCCCCACTGTCCCAACCACCCAACAAAAGTAAATTTCTGTTGTAAACTTCTAAAATGCCATTCTAAATACTTTAATGTTAGAGAATACTTTGCGAAGCCATACTCCTTCTATATGACCGTTGTATTTTGGAATGTTAATAGCATTGCAGAAGTGCTCTGTTTTACTGCATTGTGAAAATTGCTTTGATCTTTTAGGCCCCATCTGTACAAATATATTCACAATGACAATTGGCGTTATTTGTCAAGAAAAATAGCTGCTGTTGATGACCATGCACTTAATCCAGTTGATTCCAGGGAGACAGACAGTTATTACAGCCCCCAAATCATAAACTGATCATAAAATAGTTTATTGAGTGGCTATGTGTGGACACATGCTCAGGTTTTCATAATGGTGGTTGTAGCATAGAATTGCAAGTGCTTCATAAAATTTAGGTACTTGCTTTTTTTTTTTTGGAAAGAAAATCACTTTAGTCTAATTAATTCACAAACAAAAGCATGTTTAAGTGGCCACACAAACACTCACCCAGCCCCAAACTCAACACCATCGCTGTGAGCTTCTATATGGTGAGAATACCCTCTTCCACTGCAGTCCTGAAGCACAAAAGCTATTAATGATCGAGGAGAGGTTTAACTGGTGGCTTCACACTTTATATCTTCACTATCAATTATATTTTTAATGCTAAACCAACGTGGTCATGAGAGATGATTTTTCATGCCTCCAACTGGAACTTCTTGATGAAGCTAACCCGTTCGCCAATCTGCACTGTTTTCAGCACCTCGCTGAAACCTGCACATAGCTTAAGTTCACCCTGGTTCTGGGCACACTCCAAAAACTGCTTCACCTCAAAAAAGCATGGGCCACTCTGCTGCTGCTGTGCAGGCTGGGTTCCCCAAGGCTCCTGGTGAGTGATGTCAAGCCTTGAGGGCTCAGCATTACTTCCTCCACTGAAGCCCCCACGCCGGCTGCAGTGGCTGCCATCTGGGCCATCAGACCTGGCTGCCGGGAAGCAGCAGCAGGGGAGCCAACAGCAGGTGGTGAAGCCGCTGTGGGTGGCTGAGCGGCGGGCGCTGGCCTGGGTGCAGTTCTCATCTGAGGTGCCCGGCTGGCCGGAGGGGCCACGCTGGAAGTGAGGCTTCGGCTTCCACGAGGCATCTTAAATGTGTAGCGAAGTGGGATCTACAAGATTGAGACTCGGAGGAGACCCGGGCTGCTTCTTAGTACTCGCTTTTTTTTTTTTTTTTTTTTTTTTTGCGGTACGCGGGCCTCTCACTGTTGTGGCCTCTCCCGTTGCGGAGCACAGGCTCCGGACGCGCACGCTCAGCGGCCATGGCTCACGGGCCCAGCCGCTCCGCGGCATGTGGGATCTTCCCGGACCGGGGCTTGAACCCGTGTCCCCTGCATCTGCAGGCGGACCCTCAACCACTGCGCCACCAGGGAAGCCCAGTACTCGCTTTTTTGATATAAAAGATCTTAGACCTAAACATTGAGAAGAAAATTGGGGAATCAAGTAAATAAGAGTATAGCTCCTTCCCTGATTTATAAAATTTTATTCCCTATTAATGTTGCTAAATCACAGTTTGCTGTCCGAATGTTGGGTGGACCTCGTTGCAATTACTGAGTTTTTTCTAAAGTTAATCCTGGAAAAATAATTAATTGCCACAGTCAGTAATAAAATAATCATAAAAATAAACTTTTAAATTTTATTTAAAATGTAAAGATATTTCTGACAGGAATGTATAATTAATTTCGGAAATGAGAATGGGAGAAATTTTTTTTTTTATAACTGAGATGTCACCAAACACTAAGACTTTGAAGCAGACTTCTAACAAAAGCTTCTGTGTTCTGACTCCTCCTCCGAAGAAAGATTGGTGTTCTTAGGACTTAGAATCTTTTTTTTTCTCATGGTAAGAGGATTGTTTGTTGGATGGAGAGTTCAGGTAGGTTTTACTGTTCTTTTACCTTCCGGTTAATAAGTAAGGCATTGATGAAGCAGCCTTCCCCAAGTAATTTATGAGAAGGGCGGGTGCTATCTGACATCTGGACTTTGACACGTCTTCCAGGATGATGTGTATGGACTCATGCCAAGTGATTGCCCATATAACATGCAGCACAAAGAGCTAGGCTGCCTGGATTACAAGCAGTCCTCAAGCGGCCAGCTCTACAGATAGGTCACCTGAAGGAGGCCATTCTGTACCCTCATGAAGCCCACCAAGTTCTCCGAGCTGAGGCTTCCATACCCTGGTGTCCTCTCCCAGACTATCTGTTCACTTTCTGCCCCGCCCCCCCCATATGACCAGTGCAGCAAATATTTTATCTGGTGGCTGCCCCCATTCAAGACACTTGAAGCAGGACTTCCCTGGTGTTGCAGTGGTTAAGCATCCGCCTACTAATAATGCAGGGGACATGGGTTCGAGCCCTGGTCCGGGAAGATCCCACATGCCGCGGAGCAACTAAGCCCGTGCACAAGTACTGAGCCTGCGCTCTACAGCCCATGAGCCACAACTACTGAGCCCATGTGCCACAACTGTTGAAGCCCACATGCCTAGAGCCCGTGCTCTGCAACAGGACAAGCCATCGCAATGAGAAGCCTGTGCACTGCAATGAAGAGTAGCCTCCGTTCACCGCAACTAGAGAAAAGCCCACGCGCAGCAACAAAGACCCAAGGCAGACAAAAATAAATTAAAAAAAAAAAAGGACTGAGGCATTACTCAGCCATAAAAAAGAACAAAATAATGCCCTTTGCAGCAACATGGATGGACCTAGAGATTCTCATACTGAGTGAAGTAAGTCAGAGAAAGGCAAATATCCTATGATATCGCTTATATGTGGAATGTAAAAAAAAAGGCTACAAATGAACTTATCTACAAAACCGAAATAGAGTTACAGATGTAGAAAATAAACTTATGATTACCAGGGGGTAATGGGGGGAGGGATAAATTGGAAGATTGGGATTGACACATACACACTACTATATATAAAACAGATAACTAATAAGGGCCGACTGTATAGCACAGGGAACTCTACTTAATACTCTGCAATGGCCTATATGGGAAAAGAATCTAAAAAAGAGTGGATATATGTATTTGCATAGCAGATTCACTTTGCTGTACAGCAGAAACTAACACAACATTGTAAATCAATTATACCCCAATTAAAAAAAAAAAAGACACCGAGCATTACAAAGGCCCTCATCAGCCTTCTTGGCTGACCATGTAGACCAAGTCACCCATTAGTTAAATACCCATGCAAGAAACTGTAATTTAATTTGCCTTTAATTATAGTTAACTCTCTTGGTTCCAGCTCAACTGAGCCCCACCAAATCCACCTTGATTTTAGACAAAGGGCTGACTTTTTTCCCCCATCAATAAATTCTAACATTCTAAAATTCTCTACTTAGCTTAAAAGCTAGATTTGTGGGCCAAGGCTGGAGGTAATGATGTTATCATAACTGATACTTTTAGAATTTTGCTATGGCCTTTTAGAATATTTCTGATTAGAGAATTTGGGGTTAGGTATTTCTACAGTGGGAAAAAAAGCAATTGATATAAAAGGAAAAAAAAAGAATTTTACCTCAGAAATAAGTGAAATGTAGCATAAGTGACTGTTTGACCATTTACTATGATGCTGTCAAACTTAGGAATCAGATGTCACTTACATATTTTGAGCCTTGGACAGTTGTAGAGAAAGTACTCACTTATTTCATCAGGCAGTGCCAAAGACCAATTCTGTAGTAATGTAATGATACTTGTGGCACCTTATAGAATTCTTTTAATTTAAATTTTTTAAATTGACTCATTTTATATAGAATCAATTCTTCTAACATTTCCCTAATATTCTGTGGTGGTCTTCAAAAACTACTGATTATAATTTTTTATATTAGCCTTCGGAGATTTTACTGATGGGAACCAAAAGTAGGTTTTGTGAAAATCTCTGGCCTATACTCCTGAATAAATAACCACTGAAAACATACAGACATTCTGAAATTAAACACTCCAATTTTAGGGTTTTTTTTTTTTTTACCATTTTTAAATGATATGATCTCAATTATATTGCACATTTCCTTGTCTTTTAAATAATTTAACTCAGAGGACTACATGCCTAGCACAGTGTCTTATGTATGGGGGCATCTGCTATGTTGTAAATGTCCTTTCCTTTTAAGGGTGATACAGTATGTTATTTAAGGGATCGATGAAGTTTGAAGGTGTGTTTGTATTTATACTAAGCATTCCAGACTGTTATCTTTTGTTTTTTTTTTTTTTTTTGCGGTACGCAGGCCTCTCACTGTTGTGGCCTCTCCCGTTGCGGAGCACAGGCTCCAGACGCGCAGGCTCAGCGGCTGTGGCTCACGGGCCCAGCCGCTCCGCGGCATGTGGGATCTTCCTGGACCGGGGCGCGAACCCGTGTCCCCTGCATCGGCAGGCGGACTCTCAACCACTGCGCCACCAGGGAAGCCCAGACTGTTATCTTTTTGTAATTGGTGATTATACTTTCTGCTTCCTCACTGTCTCACGCCACTGCTCAGAGCAAAGTAGTTTCTTCCTCATGTCAGATTTTCTGTGAACTCCTAGTAAGGCCAGAACTGCAGATCACCAGAGGAAATGAGATGACTAGCTTGAACATCATTAACCTCATTTTTGTACCCAGATCTCTCTGTAGACTCTGGCCAGCAGAGATCTGGGGGCTCTGATACCCAGCTGCGGGCTCGTACCTGTGTGTTTTGTGCAAGTACTTTTCTATACACATTGTGAGTGTTCATCTCTCCTTTTCCCTCATAGCTCCTGACTTCAGCTTCCAAGATATGTCTCCCATGACACAGACAAGTAATTTCATCTCTCTGGGCCTCAGGTTCCTCATCCGTGAAATAGGGATGTTAGTAGTATCTACTTCCCAGGGTTGTTTTGAAGATAACTGAGTTAATATCTGTAAAGGTCTTAGAGCAGTCATGCATAGTAAGGGTTAAATAATTTTAAAAAAAGATTGACCACTGGATAAATGACTCTTTAAGGAAAGATCTGAGAAGATACTTCTCCTAGTAGAGGGTGATTTACACTTTCTTTTCTGGGGTAGGAATGGAGTAATTTGGAGGGATTTGTATCTGAAGGAGCAGAACTGAAAGGTATTACCTAAAATATCTGTAGAAAGTGCTGGCAGTGAGCCTGGGTCCTGACTGGATCAAGTAATATATGGAAAGATGTTCATAGCAGCTCCTCTGGGGGCTCTTCATAGTAGACCTTAAAAGGAGACAAGAGGAATAAACTGGAAATACATGGGGATGGAGGGAATTGGGGACAAAGCTTACGCCATGAGTTAGCAGTTATCTTCGGTTACCTAACAAAGGCTGAAAAGAGAGTGATTCTCAGGGGAGATGATATATATATGTAAGTCACATACATAGATATATAAATCCTTTAACCACCTGTCTGACATAGGTGTTTTTCTCAGCTTCTTCCGTGGAAAGGGGCCCTGGCCATCTGCTTTGTTAAAAGAAAGCAGGCAGCAGCTTCGTGTGGCACGTGCAGGGGATGCCCTGCCGACCACCGTGAAGCTTGGAAGCCCTTCGTGGTGCCCGCGGGCGCTTGTCGAGAGCCGGGGCGGGGGTGGGGTGGGGTGGGGTGCGGAGGACCCATGCCCGGGGCCCGCCTCGCCCACTGCTGCGGCTGCTGCGCGCACTGGCTGCCCAGCAACGGCGCTGGCGCGCGGCCGGGTGGCTCTTGGCTCCAACAGCTGGGCCGCCCTTTGCCCCGGCTCGCAGCCTGGTGGTAATTCGCTCTAGGCTCAGAGGGGCAGCCCTGTCAAACTGCAGCCTGTGTTTATCTTGTAATCCACAGACAAGAAGAAGGGAGGCAAATTCCAGCCTTTGAAGAAGTTGTTTGGCAAAAGGAAAAAGAAAGGCACGTCGACGGCCCGGGAGGCGTCTGCAGGGCGCAAGTGTCGCTCTCCCCCGAGTGTCAGCAATGGGACCTTCTCTTCCGACGAGGAGACCCTGGAGGACAGCCTGAGGTAATCACTCGCACTTTTTTTTCTGACCTTCAGCGGAGTTCCGGGGTGGGGAGTGGGGTCCCGAAGGAGGCAGAGCGGCATCCTCATGGGCTCCACTTCTGGGAAGGTGGAGGACCGGGGTGCGTGGTGCGCTCTGTGCGGAGACGTTACCTCGGGGAATTAGCATACGTGTCTGGCCTCACTTCGTGGGAGAGCATAGGGATGTGCGCCTTCATCTTGCTGCCCTCGCTGGGGGAGGAAGGCAGCAGCTCACTGCCTTGGCTCAACCCAAGCTCCTTGAGTTGGAGGAGACCATGTCCCCCTGTCCCATTGCCTGGCAAGGAGGAAGGGTGGTTCGTACACTAGGTTTTACACCCGCGTTGAGGATGCAAACTGCTGGGGCACAGGGTGTCACCCTTCATCCCCCTGGCCATGTCTAGCAACTTCCAGACCCTGCCTACAATGGGGCTTTTAGTTTCTGCTTTTTGTTCTCTCTCTCCTCCCCTCCCGTCTCCCTCTCGTCGTCCTTCTCCTCTCTCTCTCCTTCTCGTTGCTCTTTCCTCTTTTCTCTCTCTTTCTCTTCCTCTTAGAGCACAGGCACTACATCTGGCTGTTACCGTGTCAAGAACTCAGACAAGCAGGGTAAGGAGGTACTTTCTCACCTGAGTGCTGGGAATTGAAGTCAGAGATGGTTACGTTCTGCTACTGACAGCTCAGAAGTCAGCTCCTCTGAGAAGCCCTTTCCCACTACCCGCTCTGATTCGTTTGCCCTCGACTGCGTGGCTCCCGCAAAGAACTTGTTACTTTCTCTGGAAATGATTGATGGGCTAGTCTGTCTCTCTCACTCAGCTGCCAGTTCTGTGAAGCCAGGGACCAGGTTTTATTCAGCCTCACCTTAGGCACTCAAAAAGTGTTTCCTATGAATGACTGGCACTGCATTAAGTTGCCCTAGTACGTGTTGAAGGCATAGATGATGTAACCTGTGATATTCTCACTGTGTTTGAAGGACAAAGACGAAAACAGCCTCGGTGGTCTGTCTGTGAGTACAGTGTTGTCAACTACAGTTGAGCCCAGGTTACAGAATCCTCAGGCAAGCCGTGCACATTAAGCATTACAGTGCCCACAACAGCATTTGTTCGCCCTAAGTAATGCTGACTCTTTTCCTCCACAGGCCTATATTGGTTTTCCATTGTCTTTATTAGGGAAACTATTGAATTTAACCAAAGAGAACGATTTCACTGAAAGGAGAACACAGCTAGCACCAAACTAACCCAATTGTTGGAATGTTAGTATCAATATAGAATTGAGTATTGGCCAGCACGAATCAGGTTTGACTTTACTTTGGTTTCTTCCCTTGCAAAATAAGAATGTGAACGTTTTTTGCTTCACAGCATCAGAATGAGGTATAGATACTAAAATGTGACCAAGCAGCAGTTCAAGGCAAAATCTGAGATCAAGTTTGGAAAGTTCTCCTTTGGAAGGACTGTCCTATGAAAACACAACTTGTCCTTTTTATAACAGGTTATGGTTTTGTCAAGTCTCTGATTTCTTGCTGAATTTTATTAGACTCTTAGAAGACCCTAGACCCTTGTTCTCTTCCCATTTAAGTGGTATTCTGTTTACCCCTTGGGGTTTTCCTTAAGGTTTTAAGTTTTAAAACTTAAAGATTTTAAGATTTGCCTTGGGGAAATCTACATTGGATCAAACAGCTACATTTCCATTAAATGTAGGTAATGTTACCTGTTCTTATTGATAAACCTATATTTATGAGACATATACTATATTTTAATTATTTAATACTTATTTGTATAATACAGAAAGCTAGAAGGATAAGCTTGGGACGATGAGTTTAAAAAAGGCTCTTTAAATGTTTTTAAAATTCAAAAAATAGGAAAACAGAAGTTGCTTAAAATATATATTCCCTCTTCCTACTCAGAAACTTCCAATTGAAAAATAATTCCGCCCACAAAGTAAATATTACATGCATCACTTACAGTATGGCTGAACTTTTGATTATTCACCCTATTTACAGATGGAGAAAATGAAAAATGTTGCTTCCAACCATTCTTATTTTCAGTTCACTGTTCAATTAACAGATACGTTACTTCACATTGCGTAAGGATTCAAAAAATGTCTGTGCCTTTTATTTGCTATTTCCAAAATGGGCAGCTCTCACTACAGCACAAAAGTCAAAATTCCATTAACATGATATCTGGTGGAGGTTCCAAGGAGGCAGATTTCAGCCCAATGTGAGGGAAAATTTCTTAATTACTAGAGCTGCTTAAAAATGGGGAGGCTGGGTATGTGCCAGAGGCATTGGAACTGATGAAGGGCACTTCTGCACTAGGTGAGAATTTAAAGGAGCTGAACTTTAACATGCTGTCAAACTCTAAGAATCTGTAATTCTAGAAATGTCTCCATGGCCAAAAATAGCTCTTTATTGATCTCCTTCTGCCTGAAATTTCTCATTTCCTTTGGGTTTCAAAGCATTCTGTTCTCTCTAGGTTAGAAGCCTTTATTTCTCCTAGGCTACTACTTTTAAATTATACATGCCTATGGGAAAAGCAAAACAGTAAAACGTGATCAGTTTTTAACAATTGAATGTGACTTCCTTTAGTAACTAAATACAGCTAATATTGTGTTTCCCAAAGTGTGTTGAATAGATGTTAAATTTAAAAGGGGGAGAGGGTCAGTTTGACAAAGAGATCTGGGAAATCCTGGACCAAAATGAATTAAATAGGATTCTTTACATGGGACTTTTCAGATCTGTTACTATGCCAGTGTGCCCTGGGAATTTCAGAGAAGAGGGATGTAGTTTGCAGCATTTCCAAGATTTAACCACAAACTTTTGTTTCACAGAGAATATCCATTGGTGTATATTAAAGCTACCACGTATTAAACTTAATACAGTGTGTTTTGCATAGGTGAATTCCTGTAATATTTACCGTGACTCTGAGATTGACATTATTATTCCCATTTCAAAGATGAGAAAACTAGGGCTAGAGAATGACTTGCTAACAAGTGGCTAGCCACTATTCAAGCAGTAACGAGTGCATTGCTGCTATTCTGCCTCTGTATTCTGCTGCGGCCGTACTAGGGAGCTAGTCATATGGCCCTGAGTTGTCCTGCTGGTCCTGGGTCACCAGGCTCAGGTATCTTCCTGCCTTCAGCTGCCTGATGGAGGCTCTGCTACTTATTGGGACACCACTTGTCCTACTTCCAATTTCTGCCTAACACCTGGCATTTACTGTGATCATGAATAGCTACAGCACTTTACAGTAAGCGCCAGCTGTAAGCATGGTGAGAACCGAAGGGGCTTCACGGAGGGTGAGCTCACTGTGGGGCTGGAGCAGATAGGAAGGGGCTCAGGAATGAGGAGAACTTGAGCTGTCTTCCAACAAGGGACAGGACTTGGAGTGCTGAGAGGCAAGGCACGGGTGTTTCAGATCAGGAATGGCATGAGCAGAGACTTTCACACAAGAATGAGTGTGACGCGCATAGAATAGGAGGAAACTTTCCAAATCATTGTGTGAGGCCAGTGTTACCCTAACACCAAAACATCACACACAAAAGAAAACTACAGACTAATAGCTCTTATGAATAAAGACATAAAAAATCCCAGACAAAATACTAGCAAACTAGTATGTTCTCAAACATATAAAAAAGGATTCTACACCATGACCGAATGGGATCTAAGCCAGGAGTACAAGGTTCATTTTATATACAAAAATCAATCAATATAACACACCATGTTAATAGAATAAAGGACAAAAACCACATGATCATCTCAGTTGATGTAGAAAAAAGCATTTGACAGAATCCAACACCCTTACATGATAAAAACACTCAAAACTGGGAATGGAAAGGAACTTCTTCAACTTGATAAAGGACATCTACAAAAATCCACAGCTAATATTATACTAAATGGTGAAGGAATGAATGTGTTCCCCTTGAGATCAGGAAAAAGACAAGAATGGCTATTCAACACTGTACTGTACTAT
This sequence comes from Delphinus delphis, assembly GCF_949987515.2. Taxonomy (NCBI): domain Eukaryota; kingdom Metazoa; phylum Chordata; class Mammalia; order Artiodactyla; family Delphinidae; genus Delphinus; species Delphinus delphis. The sequence continues at coordinate 64,025,635 of NC_082687.1, read as the reverse complement.
ACCATAGGTTATAGCTAGGACAGTTAGGCAAGAAAAAGAAATAAAAGGCATCAATTTTGGGAAGGAAGAAATAAAAGCTATCTATTTGCAGATACCATGATCCTGTACATAGAATATCCTAAGGAATCCACAAATAAACCATTTGACTAATAAAGTTGAAACAGACTCCAAAATACGAGATTAGGGTTTTTGCATTTCAATGTACCTACTTCTCCTGAGGAGAGTGCAGGCTTCCCACAGCCCTCCTGTTAGTCCCACTGGCCCTCCAACCAGCCAAGGGAGCTCGTCTCCCCTGTGTTGGACCCCAGGACTGGGGCACCCAATATGTGGCTTGAACCCCTCACTCCCCAGGGAGGTTCTCTGCCCGTATAATCTGCCTTTCCCTCTGAAACCCCTCCCTGGGACGCAGGTTCTGACCTGATCACTTCACACCCATTAGGAAGGCTATAATAAAAAAGACAGACAATAGTACGTGTTGGTGAGGATGTGGAGAAATTGGAACCCTCAAACATTGCTGGTAATGTAAAATGATGCAGCCACTTTGGAAAACACTTTGACAGCTCCTCAAAATGTTAAACATAGAGTTACCATATGACCCAGCAATTCCACTCCTAGGTATATACCCAAGAGGAATGAAAATATATTTCCACACAAAAACTAGTTTACAAATGTTCACAGTGGCATTATTCATAATAGCCCCAAAGTGGAAACCATCCAAATGTCCATCAAAAGATGAATGGATAAATACAACATGGCGCATGTCCATACAATGGAATATTATTTGGGAATGGAAAAGAATGAAATCCTGATACATGGTATAACATGGATAAACTTTGAAAACAATACGTTAAGTGAAAGAAGCCAAATAAAAAAATACCACCTGTTATATGATTCCATTTATATGAAATGTTCCAAACAGGCAAATACACAGAGACAGAAAGATTAGCGGTTGCCAGGTGCGTGGTAGGGTGGGGGTGACTGCTGATGGGTACGTGGTTTCTTTGGGGTTATAAAAATTTTCTAAACTTAGGTGACAGTGATGGTTGCCCAATTTTGTGAATATACTAAAAATCATTTAAATGTACCCTTTAAAAGAGTGAATTTTATGGTTTTGGAATTGCATCTCAAAAAGATTTTGTTTCTTAGGTTTTTCTTTCATATATATACAGCAGGTTCTTATTAGTCATCAATTTTATACACATCAGTGTATACATGTCAATCCTAATCACCCAATTCATCACACCACCATCCCTACCTCCTGCCACTTTCCCCCCTTGATGTCCATACGTTTGTTCTCTACATCTGTGTCTCAACTTCTGCCCTTCAAACTGGTCCATCTGTACCATTTTTCTAGGTTCCACATATATGCATAAATGTACGATATTTATTTTTCTCTTTCTGACTTACTTCACTCTGTGTGACAGTCTCTAGATCCATCCACGATTCTACAAATGACTCAATTTCATTCCTTTTTATGGCTGAGTAATATTCCATTGTATATATGTACCACAACTTCTTTATCCATTCGTCTGTCGATGGGCATTTAGGTTGCTTCCATGACATGGCTATTGTAAATAGTTCTGCAACGAACATTGGGGTGCATGTGCCTTTTTGAATTATGGTTTTCTCTGGGATATGCCCAGTAGTGGGATTGCTGGATCATATGGTAATTCTATTTTTAGTTTTTTAAGGAACCTCCAAACTGTTCTGCATAGTGGCTGTATCAATTTACATTCCCACCAACAGTGCAAGAGGGTTCCCTTTTCTCCACACCCTCTCCAGCATTTGTTGTTTGTAGATTTTCTGATGATGCCCATTCTAACTGGTGTGAGGTGATACCTCATTGTACTTTTGATTTGCATTTCTCTAATAATTAGTGATGTTGAGCAGCTTTTCATGTGCTTCTTGGCCATCTGTATGTCTTCTTTGGAGAAATGTCTATTTAGGTCTTCTGCCCATTTTGGGATTGGGTTGTTTGTTTCTTTAATATTGAGCTGCATGAGCTGTTTATATATTTTAGAGATTAATCCTTTGTCTGTTGATTCGTTTGCAAATATTTTCTCCCATTCTGAGGGATGTCTTTTTGTCTTGTTTATGGTTTTCTTTGCTGTGCAAAAGCTTTTAAGTTTCATTAGGTCCCATTTGTTTATTTCTGTTTTTATTTCCATTACTCTAGGAGGTGAATCAAAAAAGATCTTGCTGTGATTTATGTCAAAGGGTGTTCTTCCTATGTTTTCCTCTAAGAATTTTATAATATCTGGTCTTACATTTAGGTCTCAAATCCATTTTGAGTTTATTTTTGTGTATGGTGTTAGGGAGTATTCTAATTTCATTCTTTTACATGTAGCTATCCAGTTTTCCCAGCACCACTTATTGAAGAGACTGTCTTTTCTCCATTGTATATCCTTGCCTCCTTTGTCATAGATTAGTTGACCATAGGTGCGTGGGTTTATCTCTGGGCTTTCTATCTTGTTCCATTGATCTGTGTTTCTGTTTTTGTGCCAGTACCATATTGTCTTGTTTACTGTAGCTTTGTAGTATAGTCTGAAGTCAGGGAGTGTGATTCCTCCAGCTCCATCTTTTCCCCTCCAGACTGCTTTGGCTATTCGGGGTCTTTTGTGTCTCCATACAAATTTTAAAATGATTTGTTCTAGTTCCATAAAAAATGCCATTGGTAATTTGATAGGGATTGCATTGAATCTGTAGATTGCTTTGGGTAGTATAGTCATTTTCACAATATTGATTCTTCCCATCCAAGAACATGGTATATCTCTCCATCTGTTTGTATCATCTTTAATTTCTTTCATCAGTGTCTTATAGTTTTCTGCATACAGGTATTTTGTCTCTCTAGGTAGGTTTATTCCTAGGTTGCAATGGCAAATAGGAGTGTTTCCTTAATTTCTCTTTCAGATTTTTCATCATTAGTATGTAGGAATGCAAGAGATTTCTGTGCATTAATTTTGTATCCTGCTGCTTTACCAAATTCATTGATTAGCTCTAGTAGTTTTCTGGTGGCATCTTTAGGATTTTCTATGTATAGTATCATGTCATCTGCAAACAGTGACAGTTTTACTTCTTCTTTTCCAATTTGTATTCCTTTTATTTCTTTTTCTTCTCTGATTGCCGTGGCTAGGACTTCCAAAACTATGTTGAATAATAGTGGTGAGAGTGGACATCCTTGTCTTGTTCTGATCTTAGAGGAAATGCTTTCAGTTTTTCACCATTGAGAATGATGTTTGCTGTGGGTTTGTCGTATATGGCCTTTATTATGTTGAGGTAGGTTCCCTCCATGCCCACTTTCTGGAGAGTTTTTATCATAAATGGGTGTTGAATTTTGTCAAAAGCTTTTTCTGCATGTATTGAGATGATCATATGGTTTTTATACTTCAATTTGTTAATATGGTGTACACATTGATTGATTTGCGTATATTGAAGAATCCTTGCATCCCTGGGATAAATCCCACTTGATTATGGTGTATGATCCTTTTAACGTGTTGTTGGATTCTGTTTGCTAGTATTTTATTGAGGATTTTTGCAGAGGAAAATTGCAGGATTCATGATATTGGTCTGTAATTTTCTCTTTTTTGTAGTATCTTTGTCTGGTTTTGGTATCAGGGTGATGGTGGCCTCATAGAATGAGTTTGGGAGTGTTCCTTCCTCTGCAATTTTTTGGAAGAGTTTGAGAAGGATGGGTGTTAGCTCTTCACTAAATGTTTGATAGAATTCACCTGTGAAGCCATCTGGTCCTGGACTTTTGTTTGTTGGAAGATTTTTCTTTTCTTTTTTTTTTTTGTTTTGAGGTACGTGGGCCTCTCGCTGTTGTGGCCTCTCCTGTTGCGGAGCACAGGCTCCAGACGTGCAGGCTCAGCAGCCATGGCTCACGGGCCTAGCTGCTCCGCAGCATGTGGGATCTTCCTGGACTGGGGCACGAACCCATGTCTCCTTCATCGGCAGGCGGACTCTCAACCACTGTACCATCAGGGAAGCCCCTGTTGGAAGATTTTTAATCACAGTTTCCACTTCATTACTTGTGATTGGTCTGTTCATATTTTCTATTTCTTCCTGGTTCAGTCTTGGAAGATTATATCTTTCTAAGAATTTGTCCATTTCTTCCAGGTTCTCCATTTTATTGACATAGAGTTGCTTGTAGTAGTCTCTTAAGGTGCTTTGTATTTCTACGTTGTCTGTTGTAACTTCTCCTTTTTCATTTCTAATTTTATTGATTTGAGTCCTCTCCCTCTTTTTCTTGATGAGTCTGGCTAATGGTTTATCACTTGTGTTTATCTTCTCAAAGAACCAGCTTCTAGTTTTATTGATCTTTGACATTGTTTTCTTTGTTTCCATTTCATTTATTTCTTCTCTGATCTTTATGATTTCTTTCCTTCTGCTAACTTTGGGTTTTGTTTGCTCTTCTTTCTCGAGTTCCTTTAGGTTTAAGGTTAGATTGTTTATTTGAGATTTTTCTTGTTTCTTGAGGTACGCTTGTATAGCTATAAACTTCCCTCTTAGAACTGCTTTTGCTGCATCCCATAGGTTTTGGATGGTCGTGTTTTCATGGTCATTTGTCTCTAGGTATTTTCTGATTTCCTCTTTGATTTCTTCAGTGATCTCTTGGTTATTTAGCAACATATTGTTTAGCCTCCATGTGTTTTTTTTTTTTTACGTTTTTTTCCCCTGTAATTTATTTCAAATCTCATAGCATTGTGGTCAAAAAAGATGCTTGATATGATTTCAGTTATATTCAATTTACTGAGGCTTGATTTGTGACCCAAGATGTGATCTATCCTGGAGAATGTTCCATGCACACCTGAGAAGAAAGTGTAATCTGCTGTTTTTGGTTGGAATGTCCTATAAATATCAATTAAATCTATCTAGTCTGTTGTGTCATTTAAAGCTTCTGTTTCCCTATTTATTTTCATTTTGGATGATCTGTCCATTTGTGTAAGTGAGGTGTTAAAGTCCTCCACTATTATTATGTTATTGTCGATTTCCTCTTTTAGAGCTGTTAGCAGTTGCCTTATGTATTGAGGTGCTCCTATGTTGGGTGCATATATATTTATAACCCTGCTGCTGGGGGGCTGTAACTGTCGGGGAGAGTGGGCCCACTGTGGAGATGACGGGGCTCCCCCGAGCAACCTTCCCTGCCGGCCTTTCCAGCCGTCCCGGAGCTGGTCATAGCACACTGCTGCAGTGGAAGTGCGCCTGGTGGCGGCCGGTCACCAACCAGGGGTCAGTCCCCTGCCGGCCCCACCCCTGGCCCCGCCCACCCCCTTGCGACCCACCCCACCCCCACCCCCACCCCCGCACCCGCCCGCGGAGACGCGGAGGGAGAGGCGAGGGGCGGAGGGAGGGCTGGGGGAGGGGTCAGGAGGAACGGGGAAAGGGAAAGATCCGCTGGGGCCGCCAGCACAGCCAGACCCGCAGCTGGGTTGAATCCTCCGGGCGGACTGCGCGGACCCCACCCATTTAAGCTGTTTTTTAGAAAGGAATAAATGTAGCCTTGATGAGGTTATACCTGGCTGAGGTGGTTAAGTTCATGTTGGCAGGAGAGACAAGGGACGTATTTTCCTCCTCTGAAACCCTAAAATAGGAGGTAGGAATTTGAGGTGGAACAGAAAGGGATAATTTTGAAGTAGGACATAGGTGCAGAGTGTAACAGGCTAGCTTGGAAGGGTAAGCAGCTGCTCCCATTTACTTGAGGGTTTTGTGCCCTGCATTGGGGGGTCCATGGGCATCTTGATAGCGGAGAGAGGACCTGGGGAAAGATACAGGTCGTGTTTGAGGCTGCCTACTTGAAATATGTGCCTCTGGCTGACCCCACACCCCTGCCCCCCCAATAATGTAAATTGTATGAGACCCTTATTCAGTAGTCTGTCCCCGCCACCAGCACACACAGTTACAGACAAACACACGCGCGTGCGCACACCAGTGTTAAAATTTCAGGTCGTTTTTAGTGCTGATCTAGTACCTTCACAAGTGCAGTTAGTGTTAGAGATATGACTGGACTCCAGGTCAGCTGATTTTGCACATGGTAATCCTTTCGTCTAGAACAGCCCCACCCCCATCTCCACCTCCTTCCGCCAGCTAATTCCTCTTCATCCTTCAGTTTTCTGCGCAAATGCACCTTCCTCGAGGGAGCAAGCTTTCTCTGGCCCCCTGAGCCTAGATCAGGACCCCTGCCACCAATGTTCACACAACTTCCGTAAAAGCAGGCCTGCATGCCTTGCCTTTCATCGTATTTCCAGCCTCTAGCACTGTGCCCGGCACATAGCAGGCATTCAGTAATTATTCATTGAATGAATGAGTACATAAATCCTGCCCTTGTTACCATACTGACTCTTCCCACTGTACCAGTCAGTGTTCGTCTAATTCATCCTTCAGTTTCCCATCATGATGAAGAGTATCGCTGTCCCTCTGACCTGCTGAAAAAGGAAAATTACACGGTTGGTGTAGTGAGACAGCATGTCACCAGTGAAATTACAGTGAAGCTCAGGCTCCCTGATTACCGCGTGTGCTTAGGTCCCTTGGCCTTGCTGCTTTTCAGAAGAGGAAGTCAGAAAAGACTTATTTTACTTGATCATTTATCCTCTATCCATAGGAACCTGGAATGTGCTGAAATTGAACAGGGAGTAGAGAAGAGGTACAAAAGCATTAAATGCATGAAAATTAGGACTAAGCAGGAGAACAAATAGAGCTGGGCTGAGTAAGTCTGGGGGAAAGAAGGATGATGAATCAGTTTCGGCAGTTATTGGAGATACAAGATGTGGGAGAGCCGCAGATCAGGAGCTAGGGTCCTCTTGTGAATACAGGTGCTTTCACTCATGAGCTGTGTGACCTTAACCAAGCCAGCCTCTTTATCTGTTAAATGGATATGCCGTCTTCAAGGATTATTATGAGGACAAAAAAATGCACATGACATTACACTATCTGCTATAAAAAAGCACTTTACAAATGCAGGACATAATATTACTACTGAGATAAAGAGGTTGTCGATAACTAGCTTTCTATTTCCAGAGCATAGACCAAGACTAAATTGATTCCAACAGTGGCTAGAGAGGTTTTTTTGGTTTTTTTTAAAATAAATTTATTTATTTTTATTTATTTACTATTTTTGGCTGTGTTGGGTCTTCGTTGCTGTGCGCGGCTTTCTCTAGTTGCGGCGAGCAGGCGCTACTCTGCTGCAGTGCGCGGGTGTTGCAGTGTACCGGCTTCTCATTGCGGTGGCTTCTCTTTTTGCGGAGCACGTGGGCTTCAGTAGTTGTGGCTCGTGGGCTCTAGAGCACAGGCTCAGTAGTTGTGGCCCACGGGCTTACTTGCTCCACGGGCATGTGGGATCTTCCTGGACCAGGGATCGAACCCGTGTCCCCTGCATTGGCAGGCAGATTCTTAACCACTGCGCCACCAGGGAAGCCTGGCTAGAGAGGTTTATGAAAACATCTTTCTCCAGGTGGGGCATCTGAGGAGTGGAACAGATAGTGTGGAAGCCCGTGGAACCCCTACAGAGTGTTAGAGGCAGGCTAGACGATTGCTCGTCCTACGTGATCTAGGCATGGGACTGAGCTAAGGGGCTGAAGTAGATGATCCTTTGACTTCCAGTTCTGAGAATCTGTGTTTTAAGATTCCAGACTTTCTTCCTCTTCCTTGAATTTTTTATGACGTATCCTGTTTCTATTGTAATTATTAGATGATTTGGTACTCTGTAGCCTATTGAGTACCAAATATTTTCATAAACTACCAGAGTCCAGGATGAACCTCCAAGACGCCACACAAAGTGTAATCTGACTTCAGGCTCTTCCAGCAACTCTAGTTTGTTTGATGAGGATAGTTAATTGCTTTTTAGCATTTCATTTGAATGAGACTCACGGATCTGCTTAGGAAGAAAAGTGCTGATCAATTACAATTGCCCCTGTTGTCATGGAAACAAGCTGCAATTGGACTATAATTATATTTCCTTATTCCTGAAGTGAATCCCTAATCATTGCCATGGTAATTACCCAATATCTATGGTCCCAAATTACATGATGCTTGTCCAAAAAAGACAAAGGAGAAGTAGAAGGGCTGGCCTGAGACATGTGTTAACTGTGCAGCTGCAGAGAGCCTTCTCCTTTTTTGCGTGGGGAGAATTTCCCTCTGTAGGCTCATACTCCAAGGTTAGATGATGTCAGTGGGTCTTAGATGTGCCCAGAGTTTAGAGTAGTGGCTAGAAGACTGTATCAGGTAGGATGATTTCAGTTGTAACAGAAAACACTTCTACTGGTATCTTCTTCAACAGTAAGGAAATATATTATCTGATTCCTGACAGTCTGGAAGACTTTCCAAGTTCCAAGGTCCATTAATGAAGCAACCCAGCAACATCAGCAAGATCCAGTCTGATTCCTTTTTTTCTCTCGTATTTTCAGGGAGTAGGCTCTTGTCCTCAGGCTTGTTTCCTCATAGCTCCAAGATGGCTGCCACTGCTCCAGGTGTCACACGCAGACGACACAGACCAGGAACGGAAAGGGGATTATCCCTGTCCTGTGTCACATTTTATTCATGAGGATACCTTGCCCAGAAACGCCTCCCCCAGCAAACTTCCCCTCCCTTTTCATTGTTCCTTTCACAGCAGACCCCACTGCAAACAGTAGTTCCAGACAACAGAACTTAAAATGAAGATGGCTCTGCTTGACTCCTCCCTGCGCTCCTTAGCACTAACTGCGCAGTGGGTGAAGGATGGAATAGCATGTCTAAGGGATAACTTGGTTTTGCTTTCCTTCTCACCTTCTCTCTTTACTGTCACCTTCCAGTGCCTAAGCTCCAGGCCACAGGCCCATCACACACCCTCTGTCTGATCTCTACCACTTCTGCAGATAAGCATGGGCATAGGGCACTGGACCTGGGCTTGGACATCCTAGGAGCATGGGGCGTGTCATCCTTCGCTCTCAGGCAGCAGCATATGCCACCAAGAGAGAAAGGCAGCCTCTTGGGGGAGAAGTGATATCAGTACACCAGAGAACTGTTCAAATGAGCTGTCCGTGCAGAGGGGCTCGGTGGGAAAGGAGAATCCAAAGGAGATCCAAAGGCATAGTGTGATGGCTGTTTTTGGTCATTCAGCTGTTAGCATGCGGTTCTTCTTCTCAACAGCACCCACATCTCCTTTCAGGGAATCAACTTTGCCTCGCTGTGTGCCCTTATGACAGGACGTAGTGCCTGCTTCCTAGGACAGAAGCCAAAAGGGCCAGATCTTTTACTTGCCCTCCCGCTGAAGCCTGGCATGAGCATGTGACCCAGCCTGGCCCATCAGTCTTTGTCTCCCAGGGCTCTGACTTGGCAGGTGGGTCCAGGAAGTAAGGACACAACCACGAGAGCAGCCTGTAACTGGGCTCTTTGCACCGTGTGATGGCCGCCGTGGTTCCTGATGCCTAGACCTCTAGACCTTTCTTTACCCCTGTCTTTCTCCAAGCTTTGACTCTAGCTTTCATTGTTCTTTGAGCCCTCACTGTTCATCTAGTGGATTTTCTTTTGGTTGAGTGAGACAAAGTTAGTTTCTGTTAACTTGCAGCAAAGAACTATAACTGACAGGGAATGAAACCTGAAAAACTTGGTGGGTGAGAGAGACGGCATGAAATAGAAGGTGGGAAACAAAGCCTGGAGCAATTCCCTGGTTTGAGTTGAAAAGGAGGCCTGGAAGGAACCTTTAAAGGTGCTGAACAACCTGACTTGCCCACCCTTTGGCTCCTCAGAACTTTCTCTGTTGGCCTCCTACATAGGCCTGCCCTCCCTGAACAATACCCACCATCAGAAAATGTACCCCCTCCTCCCATCAGTATGTTTGCATCATGCTTTCACTCCCTCAGTGACCTCTCCATGGGAAACACATCCGGTTAACTACCCTTCAGTGTTAATCCTTTACTCATCCATTGAAAAAAAACGTATTCACAAACTTTATTTGGTAAAGTTCTGTGGGAGAAACAAAGATGACAGATGTGATCCCTGCCCTCACGCAACTCCTAGTACTGTGGTGGAGACAAGATGATACCATTATCATTATTAGAATCACATCTGTGGAGCATTTTACAACATGCAAAGCACTTTTATTTTCCCTCTCATTTAAGGCATGATTATAGTAACCATAACATAGACATGTATGTAACAAGAGATGCATGCATAGGGCTTTCAGTGGGAGAAAAGATCCCCTTCTTCCAGGGAAACAGGAAAGGCTGTGTGGGGGTTGATAAGATGTGAGCTGGACCTTGAAGGATGGGTAGGACCTGAACTGAGAGATTGGCATTGGGCAGTCCATCCATGGGGAGGAAGAGCCCATGCAGTGATAGAGCCCAGAGAGGGTATTTGGGGAACTGAATGGTTGGGTTTGCCTTACAGGATGTTTGAAGTAGGGTGACATTTGATAATAATAGGTAACACTTCTATAAGAACTTAATTCATTTAATCCTAACAGAAGCTCCATGAGGTAGGTCCTATTATCATCCTCATTTACAGATAAGGAAACTGAGGCACCTGGAGGTTTAGTGACGTGCCCAAGGCCACACAGCTAGAAGTGGGAGAACCAGGTTTCACAAGGAGGCACACTGGCCTGAGTCTGAGCGCTGAATCCCTGCACTGCATGGACTCTGTTTCATAGAGCCAGAGTGGTTCAGTGTCCTTAAATGCCAAACATGAAGAGCATTAAATGCCAAGCAACCGTTACAGCTTCGTCTGGTAGGACTTTGGCAAAAAGAGGTTTGGCACTAGAGGTTTCTGAGCTGGCCAAATAATTGCTTGAAGATTGATGTAGGATTTGAGAGGAAGTGGAATTGGAGAGGACTTCAGTTGGAGACCATTTACAGGTGTCAATCATATTACAGAAATGAGCAGAGGATCCTCTGAGGGCAGTCGAAAGGCCAGCGAGTATTACGTCACTGTCCCCCTGGTTTCAGTTCTGTCTTGATCAAGTCTCTCCAGGGCCTGAGCTCCCAGGGCCTTAGCTTCTTTGTCCGAAAGGATTCCAGTCGTGGCCTCCGTGATCACAGAGTCAGCAGAGACTGCTGGCTGTGCCAGGGCTGCCACCTGCCAGAGCTGCCGCTGCCCTGGATTCGCAGCTCCCTCTCTTGATGCTCATTTCCATTAGAGACCCACTAGAGATGTGATGAGCAGCTCTCCGGGCCTCCAAGCACAGTCGTGGAGGAGTGTGGCAGGCAGAATCCAGTGCAAGCCTAAAATGGGTCTGGGAGCTCAGGATTTGCAGTCCTACTCATTGATTTCTGTATCGTTTTTGAAGGATTTCTGCCTGTGAAAGGACAGATCATGTTACTCACTAAGGTCTTTTGCACAATACCTTTCCCCTAACCTGGGTCTGACCTTACTTACAAAATAATATAGCACAGAACCTGAGGGATGATAGTAACACAGAAATAGGAAAGATTGGAGTTTTGTGGGAAACGCTTGATGAGTTTGGTTTTGTTCATGTTGAGTTTGCAGAGACAGTGGGCTGGAGACACGTGGCTAGAAGAGAGTGTAGTATTGGAGTTAGATAGACAGTTATTAAAAGTGATTGTTAAAGCCCAAGGAGTAGCCTCAGGTTGTTCTACTCTCTCTGCCTTTGGAAAGATAACCATAGAAGTCAGTGAAGAGTTGAGGAGAAGATGCAAAGCTGGCCTCCATGGGCTGCTTAGAAGCCTCTGATTAGATGTTTGGAATCCCAACCTCTCTGCCTATAACAATATCATCAATGACAACAACAACAAAACCTTTCTTTGCATAAAGGCCCCAGGAACTTCTGCTCTTTGGACCTCTAAGTCCAAACGGACCATTTTTCTGGCATCTGTAAGTCATGGCTCTGCGATTCTTCTCTAAGCTTATGAAAACTCTTCCTCAGAGCCCCATGTTGTTCCAGATTTCCCAAGTGGACCTCTTTTCCTCTCCTTCTAGAGTTTGCTTTTCCCACATGTGCTTGACATTTGACCTCAGGTCTTGTTTACATTAAGATGTCTGTTAAATGACTGTATTGACAATCCTTCAGTTACAAGTTAAAAATCTGGGGGATTTTAGAGGCCTTTCTATATCTCACTATCGATCAAGAGGCTACTCCGTGTTCTAAGCATCACAAGAAAAGGTTCCCACACAGCAAGTCCCATTTCTTCCATCTGAGCAGATAGTCTGAGGGTAAGTTGCAGCACTGAGGCTCAGAGGCCCCTCGCCTCTTGACCCACTCATAGTAAATGGAAGGGGGGAGAATTGGCCTACTGTGCAATCAGTTGTGAAAGATCTTTAAATGTCAAGAGTAAAGAAGTCCAGATGAACTCGGTTAAGGTACAATTTGTGGTAAATTGCCCCTCCATCTCCTAATCATGCAGTTTATAGTTCCCAGCTGGTTAAGGACAAATATTCCCACCGAGCTCTTTGTTCACTAGAACATAATTTCAAGCTGAGATCGCCACACGTGGGCTATTCAGTTTCCATTCCAACCCTGCCTGAAAATCTGGAACTTTGGGCAACCTTCTTACCCACTCTTTGTCTCAGCTTCCCCTTCAGAGAAAAGGAAATAATCTACATTGTAGAGTTGTTTGGAGCCGACATTGGTAACCATGATGACCGCAAGATCTAAAGTGACACAAATTGCAAAGGATGTAATGTTAACTTGCATTATGTAAACTGAATTATTTAGAAGAGAGTGTTCATTAGTGTAACTAATAAACCAATGACCATTCTCCTGTACCGTTTCTTCTCAGAGCTTTAAAAACCAAATATAGGAAGAAAAAGGTACAAATGTTTTTTATCACTTTGAAAAGTAATCCTCTTAAGAACAATGGCCTTATCAAAAAGTAGGTTCTGGGGCTTCCCTGGTGGTGCAGTGGTTGAGAGTCCGCCTGCCGATGCAGGGGACGTGGGTTCGTGCCCCGGTCCGGGAAGATCCCACATGCCGCGGAGCGGCTGGGCCCGTGAGCCATGGCCGCTGAGCCTGCGCATCCGGAGCCTATGCTCCGCAACGGGAGAGGCCACAACAGGGAGAGGCCCGCGTACCACAAAAAAAAAAAAAAAAAAAAAAAAAGTAGGTTCTGTCATGTGTAGAGAGTTAATAAATATCAAAAAATTATTTAGTTACTTTCGCTTCTGGCTATGATGAAGTAGCTTGTAGCAAATCGGTGCTCCCACCAAGAACAACTGGAAATACATATAAAATATTAAAACAGAGACATCTGTTTGAAGGTGTCAGATTGCTGCTAAGGCACCAGACTTGAGCAGTGAGATCCTGGAGAGAAGGGAGGCCCACTGAGTTGAGGCCAACTTTCTGCAAATTGCTTCTCTCCTGTTGGCATTAGTTGACTCTCAGGTGCAGGTCAAGGCTCAGGGTGGCTGCCAAGAGGAGGAGAAGGCAGCAGGGCTGTAGGCAATCTCATGAAGCTGGGAACACAAAAATTAGAGTTTGAGGCTGCCATGACAGCCAGGACTTGAGGGACTAAGTTCCCCCCAAGAGAAGAGAAGCCCAGAATGAACCTAAATCTAGGCAACAGTTTTCCTTTTGAGGAATCTGTTGATACAGCTGCACAGGAATGCAGGCTGAAAAACAGGGCAGTCTATGGTGCTGGAAAGACAAAAATTGGAGTTTGAGAATCCACCAAGAAGGACCTTAGGAAATAACATGGATTCTTAGTTAAGACTCCAGGAGGCCTGTACCCTACAAGTGGGGATGAAGCAGAGGTAGTCTGAGCCTGACAAAGATTGCTAACCAGCCAAGATCAGCTTGGTTTCTGATTGGACTGAGGTGTTTTTTCTCCTTTGCTGCTTGCTAGAGGAGCGAGCAAGTCCTCTCTGAAAGGAGAGAACCCAGCCTGTACAGTTTTGTGTGCATTATGTGCAGAATTCAATTAAAAAATTACCAGGCAGTTAAGAATCAGGCTATGAGGAAAACAAGATAATAGAAATAGACCCAAAGGGGACTAAGATATTATAGTTTCAGACAGAGCCTTTTAAACAATTGTGATTAATATATTCAACAAAAGAGTTGACAAGGTGGATAATTTCACTAGAGAACTAGAATCTATTAAAAAGGATCATATGGAAATTCTTTCTTTTTCTTAACATCTTTATTGGAGTATAATTGCTTTACAATGGTGTGTTAGTTTCTGCTGTATCACAAAGTGAATCAGCTATATATATATATCCCCATATCCCCTCCCTCTTGCATCTCCCTCCCACCCTCCCTATCCCACTCCTCTAGGTGGTCACAGAGCACGGAGCTGATCTCCCTGTGCTATGCGGCTGCTTCCCACGAGCTTTCGATTTTACGCTTGGTTGGAAATTCTTGATTTGAAAAATACTACTGCTAGTAAGAACTCAGTAGGTAGTTTTAACAACAGACTGGACACCACTAAAGAGAGGATTAATGAGCTAAAAGCTAGGTCAGTAGAAAAATCCAGACTGAATCATATTGAGTAAAAAGAACAACAGATACAGAAAAGAGCATGAAAGACATGTGGCTCATGTTGAAAATGTCTAACATTGGAGAATCAGAGGGGGAATAGAGAAAAACGGGGCAGAAGCAGTATTTGAAGAAATAATGGCTGAGAATTTTCCCAAACTGATGAAAGACACCAAGCCACAGGTTTAAGGAGTATTATGTACCCTAAGCTAGATAAGTTAGAAGAAATTCACATCTAGCCACAACAGACTAAAACTGAGAAAACCAAAGACAAAGAAAAATCTTAAAGTCAGCTATAAGAGACAGACTGCTTGTCTTTTCAAAGAAGCAGTAATATAAGTGCATCTATAGAAATTCTATAGCTAACATCATAACTTAAGGTAAAATATTGAATACTTTTCTGCTAAGTTTGGGAATATGACAAAGTCCACCATTACCACTTCTACTTAAGTTCATATGAAGATCCTAGCTAATTGCAGTATGGAAGGAAGGAGAAAGGAAGGAAGGGAGGAAGGAGAGGAGATTGAAAATGAACAAATAAAACTCTTTTGTCATAGATAACATGATTGTATACATAGAAAATCCAAAAGAATCAACAGTCATTATGATGAACAAATAAATTTATCTAAGCCTAGTTATAACATCAATAATCAATAACCAAGTGGCACTTTAATATTCTGCCAATAAACAATTAGAAAAATAAAAATTTTAACCTATACCATTTACAGTAGATTTAGAAACATCAAATATGTAGCAATAAATCTATCAAAATATGTAAAAGACCTCTATACAGAGAACTACAAAACATTATTGAGAGTAAGTAAAGAGGATCTAAATATTAATAAATGAAGGAATATCCAGTGTTCATGGATTAAAAGATTGACTGTTGTAAAGATGTCAGGTATCCCAAAGTTTATCTATAGATCCAATACCATCACAAAAATAATCCTAGGAGTGTATTACAGTCTGTGTGTGTGGGGCGGTGGGGGGGGAGTTTATGTAGAAATGCAGAGACAAGAGTAGCCATCTGGGAAAAAAAAACAAAGCTAGAGAACATAAAGTGCTAGATATCAAGGCTCATTAAAAAGCTATAGTAACTAAGACAGTGTGGTATTACTGCTGTAAAAACAGACAAATAGACCCGTAGAACACAGTCCAGAAACAGGTTCACACGTATACAGTCATTCAATTTACGACAAGTCACTCATTGTCTTTAAGCCTCAGTTTCCTCATCTATAAATAGGCTTAATAATAGTGCCTTCCACATAAGCTTTAAATATTATATATCACAAGGATTTAGGTGTTATATTAAAGAAGTTAGCACACATGGAGGGGACATAGCAAGTGCCCAGTAACATTTAGCCAGTATTAATATTACCACTGTGACTACCACTATTATTATAATTATCACTACTGCTACGATTACTATTCATTTTCTCTATTTTTCAGTAAGATCATCTGGAAGTGGGGACATTAAATCCTGGTTGGCAACAAGGAATATTTGGGGCAACACAGAAGAGCAGGAAACTGTCAGTTCTTAGCCTTTCTAGAAAAAAGAATTAGAGCAGAGAGTTAAATTTCATGAATCAGTCAAAAGATTGACTTGGAAACTGGAAGGGAACTTGGCCTAGCGCTGGTGTATAATGTACATACAACTGTGAGACATTAGTAAGCATTTATTAAGCATCTAAAGTGGACTTGTCCATATATGTGTTTATAAGAATATTTCAGAGCCTGAGTGCGTATATAAGCCATTTGTAAAAACACTGTGTAGAAAATGAAGTCAGTTACCTCTTCTTTCATCTGAATCATAGCCAGGGATCTGAGAAAAAAGTTTAGACACAATATTAACAGGTTTGATTCCATAACTTTGAATGGAAAGTTTATTTCATAGCATCTTTAGGTGAACTTGGAAGTTCATTTTGTAGCATAGATCACAAAGTCTCTGAGGACAGGGAGATAGTGGTATATTAATTTCCTTTTCATATTCATATTCATATCCTAAAACAATGCCTCATATTTCATAAAGTGGGTTGCTGCTATATAGTGCCTTGTGCTATTTAGCCGAAGGCTTACCCATTATTCCAGCTGTTTAGTGTCTCCAGCCCTCCCATATTCCAGCCCACATGGCATTGGCATCCTGTCTTCCTCTCCCACTGATCTGCCCAAACCCCATCTCACTCATGGGAAGGAATACTAGAGACCTTCCACCACTTTAAAACACTTCAGCTGCCTGGCCTGGGATTGTATTCAGCAGATCTGAATTGTTTCTTATGCTACAACTTCTATTTAGGTGACTTTAAATAAGGTTATTTACTCCCTGAGTTTTATTTGCCACAAAATATTGGTGATGAGATAATGAAAGTAAAACTCTCAGCACAGTGTTTTCATCAAAGTAGGGATTGGTGGTTATTATTATTATTGCCGGGGGGCTTCCCTGGTGGTACAGTGGTTAAGAATCTGCCTGCCAATGCAGGGGGACACGGG
The DNA here is from genome assembly GCF_949987515.2 of Delphinus delphis. NCBI lineage: Eukaryota > Metazoa > Chordata > Mammalia > Artiodactyla > Delphinidae > Delphinus > Delphinus delphis. Next base: position 64,008,753 of record NC_082687.1, on the reverse strand, counting down.
TTCGATCCCTGGTCTGGGAAGATCCCACATGTCGCGGAGCAACTAAGCCCGTGCGCCACAACTACTGAGCCTGTGCTCTAGAGCCTGTGAGACACAACTACTGAAGCCCACGTGCCACAATTACGGAAGCCCGCGCACCTAGAGCCCATGCTCTGCAACAAGAGAAGCCACTGCAATGAGAAGCCCGCGCAGCTCAATGAAGAGTAGCCCCCGCTCGCCGCAACTAGAGAAAGCCCGTGCACAGCAACAAAGACCCAACACAGCCAAAAATAAATAAATAAATTTTAATATATATATAGTATTATTGCCGAAGATCACACAGCCAGGAGGCTCACATCCCAGTCTTCTGTTTCTAAACCTCATATGCTTTGTTACCATGCTGCTCGTAATTTGGCAAATTTGATGAAAAAATTTGGTACTCGGGCTTCCCTGGTGGCACAGTGGTTGAGAGTCCGCCTGCCGATGCAGGGGACACGGGTTCGTGCCCCAGTCCAGGAAGATCCCACATGCCGTGGAGCGGCTGGGCCCGTGAGCCATGGCCGCTGAGCCTGCGCGTCCAGAGCCTGTGCTCCGCAACGGGAGCGGCCACAACAGTGAGAGGCCCGCGTACCGCAAAAAAAAAAAAAAAAAATTGGTACTCAGTCTTTCCAAGTAGGTCTAAACTTGGTCGGGAACCTGCCTGCTGCATTTCTGTAATTCAGTTCAGAGGTACAGCTGGCGGCCCATTTCCCCCAGTACTGCCTCTTCTTTCTTGCCCTAGGTCACTGATAAAACCTCCAGGTGGAACCCCTTTCTGGGGAGGGGAGAGGGAAAAGTGGGGCTCTCTCACCCTGAGAGAGCTGCCTGTGTGCCTGGCATCATGGAAATGTGCCTGCCTTGCCTTATGGGGAGTGTGTGATTCTGCCCCTGTGTGTTCCTTCCCAGAGGTAACTTAATTTCCAAAATCAAGTAAGGAACAGTTGGTGTCTGCTGCTTCCTCTTGCTGAAGTTCACCTGGCCTATACCTCACAGTCAGAAGTCCAGATTTCCTTGAAGTACAACCTTTCAACTGAAAAGTGTTTATTGTTGGGTACCTACCACCTATAAGTTGCCCAATGCATGACACCCATTAGAATCTCCTTAACACACATTTCCCCTCCTCTTCTCTGAATTCCTAGACTCTCGACAGAGAGACTCTTTATTCCTGTAGTCCCTATAGCAATTCCAGCCCTCATCAAGTCTTTGTTTTAGATGTATATATCTTTCTTCCAATTTGATTGCAATCTGAAAGAAAGAAGCTCTTGCCTCTTACTTCTAGATCTGCATGTTACTTAAAAACTACTTGTTGACAAGACTTTACTGGGCTAAAACTGATAGTGACAGCTCATCAGGAGAAAGGCTCCTACAGTTAACATTTCTGCAGTGCCTTCTGTCCTGGGTTCTCTACAAACAAGTAGCAGTCTGAGTTCTCCCACTGAGTGGCTCTGAAACATTGTTGTGTTGGAGACATGCTCCCTTATTCCAGTGGGACCCTTCTGTCTACCCAGCTACTTGGCTGACCTCTCACAGAAAAGGACACCATGCTGGAAGTGCTTTCTGAATGAGACCGGGGATGTGGGTGGAGTCCCCTAAATCAGGAAGAAAAGGAAATTGAATTGCCAAAAGGAATCTTATCATCCTAATAAAATGAAGCACATGATTTGCATTCCAGGTCCTTCAACTATTCTGTGGGAACCCGGGCGTTTTCCCATGACAGTATTTTTATCCCTGATGGGGGAGCAGAAAGTGAGCAGACAGTTCAAGCAATGTCACAGGACAACATCCTGGGCAAAGTCAAAACTCTTCAGGTAAGACAGCTTGAGATTGGAAGGTCAGAGCCATAGGGAAGGGGCCCGGCTATGGAGGGAAGTGGGGAAAGTTCCTAACTTGGCCTTGAGTAGTGGATTGGGAGGTCCAGGGGACAGCTCCTGGGGAGAATGTTTGCTTTCTCAAACCTCACTCAGTTTTCTGGAAGCCTCTGTCCACCTGTGAGAGGTTCACTATCACCGTTGTACCCACCTACATAACACCCCCCTCTCCTTTTCTCTCAAGTTGTTCCCTCATTTTTAACTGGACTTAATGAGGACAAGTACCCTAGAGAGGCTGCAGAACTTGGGTGAGAGGAAAGAGCTCCTGACCATTGAGTGTTGGCCATAATCCCTGAGCACAGGGTTGACTGCCAGCTGAGGGTATGCACAGCAAGTGTTCCCATTCCAAGTCTCCATACTTGGACAGTGAATGGTGAGACTCTTTATTCTTCTGTTGTGTTTGTAAATCTGGCTGCCCTGAGCCACCCTGTCTCAGAGGGGTGCTGTGAAGCTCTTCAGCTTCGCTCCTGTTCACACTGCAGAGTTGGGCAGTTTTCCTACATAAAATTGACTGCGATGGTAACTCCTTAAGAATGAAAATATAATAAAATAATTTTTCACTAAATGAGATTGAAATAACGGGAAATCCAGGAAAAGCAAGGGGAGCAAAGACCCCGGGGATCTGACCAAGTAAGTTTGCCTGAGTGCTCCGTAGAATTCACTCACCCGACAGAAGTGCCTAAGCGAGCACTTCTCTGAGCTGGGGGTGCTTGGAGGCAACGCAGACGATGAACAGGGGGCTCTGGTCTGCTGGTTTCCATCTAAGTCTACAACAACGAATGAACCAATAAATGAATGAGTGAATGAACCAGCAAAAACAGAAAAAATAAAGGGGACAGCTGGCTTGAATAGCTACTGACACTCAAATTTTTCTATTTTCTTGAAATATTCTTGTTTCTACTGGTTATTAGCTATGTATTTTGTGATCTCTGTTTGGTTACATATTCCACACACACTCAGCTGAATATAGCATATGGTGAGGTGGGAAATAGCCAACACCCTGAAACCACACCCAAACTTGCCTAGATCTTTGTACCTACCACACCCCTGCCCAAGGCCATAGTCCTGCCCTCAGAACTAAACTAGGCACTTCAAGTTTCAGCTTTCCTAACTAGCTCCCCCGTTCTGGTTCTTGCTGGTTGTACTCCCACACATTTTATAGACTCAGAAGAAAAAGTCAGCTGTGTCTTTTCATAAGCTGGAGAAGGGGGAAGGGTGTGACGGCCACAGAAAACCTCGATCCCCTTCCTCCTTACCTTTCCTTCTTGAAGTCTTTTATTTCCTGGAATATTATTGCTACGAAGTAATGAACCCTCATAATACTCCCTTTCTAAGGGGAATGACTTACAGATTTCAGTCTACAAAACAACTGTATTTTACAAGGGCTTTCAAGGAGTTCTTTAAAAATTAGATAATAGTCTGTCGTCTTAAATGGTATCAGCTTTGTAATGTCACACCACCTGCCACTGCCACTCCAAGAAGTGGATTTGGAGTTGTAAAAAATAGATAATTCCTCAGTATTGAATATACAGAAACTCAATAGAAATATGTGAATGCCAGTTAGGTTGTCTTAATGATGTAAGCCATAAGTTTAAAGAATCTGATCTCATAACTAATAAAATGTAAAACAACTAACTTCCCTGAAGCAACAATTCTGATAAAACAGGAGAAGAAATGTGAGTGAAGCAGAATAGCTGTCTAATTGGAGTGCTCTCCTTTGGACATCATCTACTCATACAAGGTCTGCCTAATTTTGCTTCTGCTGCATGGATTCACGAGCTTCCTTACAGCTCTAAAGTTATGTTTTTAAACGATAAAATAAGAGACTTTTGCTCTTCGAAGAGGGAAATGGGGACCATTATCATAGCAAATGTGATTTTTGGAGTGACATAAGATATAACTGTATCACCCCCAAAAGACTGTGCTTTATTTTTCAGTCGACTAAGCAGTATGTTCCTGGTAAGTTGTAGAAATAGTAGTTAACTTTATTAACTTGCATGAATGCTTTGCATTTTTCCATAAAAACGTTATGCTGGTATTGATGCTTAGTCAGCAGCATAAAAGACCGCCCCCTCGTAGACTCCAGCATGGAATGAGGGTGTTTAGTTACGTCAGAGGCATGTATGTTTTTTATGTCTGAAATTGTCTTTGTGTATGTGTGTATGTTTATTTTAAAAAGAGAGAACTAATGGCTAACACCTATTTGACAGTAAATGTCCTAACAAGCTGATTTGCCACCATTATTAAGACATTCTTTTGAAATGAGATTTCTACTGGAATGTCATTTAAAAAAAAAAAATGCCATTTTTCTCTGGCTTAAGAAACTTCCTAGTCCTTGGAAACCGGAGCCACGCCTGTAATGACTGCACTTGGAAAGGTTGCCCCCTAGTGTCCACACGTAGTCATCTCAGCCAGAACTGTCCTGTGTTGCACCCGTGATGGTTAGTATCTGTCTGCTGATGCTGAGTACAGAATGACTGAATACAGCGTAAATAAGCCTACTCTTTTCTGAACATCTTTTCTGAACAAAGTGAATCTACCACCTGCCAAAATTTCTGTGGCAAGCAACTGAACCTTTAAAAGAAAAATTACTTTTTTCCCCTGAGTATAAAAATAATTCATGTGCAGAGTGAGAACAGATTTTAATATATAGGACAGTTACAGGGACAGAAACAACAGTGCTGCCCTTTTTGAGGACCCTATCCATAACAGCCGGTTGTTCTACGGCCAGTGGGTGAAATAAAAAGCCCCCGGCAGGCCTCTGCCACCACCTAGCTGTGCAGCCTTGGAGCAGGTACTTTAACCTCTCTGACCTTCATGTGCCCTATCTGAAAAATAGGAGGATGCAGGTGAAGGATGATCTGAAGGGCCCCTCCAGTTATTGAAATCTGCCATTTATACAAAATCACTGTTCACCTGCTGTAGCACAGAGTGGCTTTGTAAGCTTTGCACTTCACTGCCTTTGGACCACAGTGACCTTGATGTTCCCTCCAGCTGCCCAGAGCACAGATAGGGAGGTGGCTGTTTATTTCAGATCAAACCAGGCTGTGAAGTGTGTATGCACCTATCGATGATAAGACTCAGGAACATCACAGTCTAAGCCTGCGAGTGATTTTTTAGAATTATACCAGATCTTTGTCAGAAAATGCCTAGTCTATTAGTCCACAGACTGTTTAGCTCAGGAGGGAAAACCTCCATATTCAGTAGCTGCTATCTCCTGCTGAGCTGGATTTCACTTTAAAAAATGCCAAAGTGTCTTACCTTTGAGGATTTGGGCACCTCATGCAGCTGTCGAGGACACAAAGAATAAATAGCTGCTCTTAGCCACTTCTGCACAGAGCGAACGTCTTTAAATCTGTGTGCTTTTGATTTTGCTTGTTCTTTTAAATTCATTTTAACTATGGGAGTATACGTAGTTCGCTCAAGAGGACAGCAACTTTATTCTTCTTCTGCCTTGTTCTTACAGACGTGGTCTGAAGGATGGCTGTGAAAAGTCTGGGGAAATCTAAACTGGCAGTGTGAGAGCTGCAGAATATGATGGGCTTGGAATTTCCACACCATAGGAGAAAAGCCTCATAAATATGGATGTGCATTCCTATAACATCATTCTCCAACATTCCATATTACAACAAAATGGCCCCATTTGAGTGAATAAAATATCACCCCTTTTAGCTCACATTCCAGTCTAACAGTAACTCCATTCATAGCCACAAGTAACATGGACTCAGTTTAGGCACAGCGGTTCCACTCTCCCCTCTGGCTATTATCTCAGTACAAATAAAGAATCCATGAGTATGTAAAAAATATATATCTATATATGGAGGGAGTGGTAATAGTTTATTTTCCTGAAAACTTAAGGGCAAGCTCATCTCAACAGACTGGTTTTCAGTGATTGCTTATATCACAGTTCTTCCCATGACAATGCCTGAATGGTGGACAGAATAAAAGTCACCAAAAAGCCACATTTATCCCCATATTCAATTCACTCAACACCTGAGATTGCCAGATAGGTTTCAGCAGTCACCTTTTAGTTGTCAGTAAATCACACAAAGTGTCCAACAGCCCAGTCTCCTTCGAGTCAGCTGAAGGAAGCATTTGGAGTAGGAACCCCACAGGGCAGGTGCAAGAGCCTTGGCCTCGAGAGCCCAAGGCTCATTCACCATGGCCTTGGACCTTCAGCCCTGGCCTGGCCTGTTCCACTGTCTCGTTCCCAACCACTGCAGGGTGTGTCTGTGAAGACAGCCCTTTGTCTGCACAGAGAGGCTGCAGCCCTCTCCCTAGACGATGGCCGTCATTTCTTTTTTTTTTTTTTTTTTTTGCGGTACGCGGGCCCCTCACTGCTGTGGCCTCTCCCGTTGCGGAGCACAGGCTCCGGACGCGCAGGCTCAGCGGCCATGGCTCACGGGCCCAGCCGCTCCGTGGCATGTGGGATCTTCCCGGACCGGGGCATGAACCCGTGTCCCCTGCATCGGCAGGCGGACTCTCAACCACTGCGCCACCAGGGAAGCCCTATTTCTTTCATGACTTGGGTCCTCCCCTCCTCCATCCCACGCCCTCCTCTCAAGCTCCCTAGCCAGCAGCCCGAACTTGTTTTCTCTAGAGGGATTTTAAATCCAGCTGTTTTATGGAGATGCTCATCGTTATTCTCAAAGGCAACAGCATTGTGTTTCTTTTGCCAGGATGCCCATTTCTGTGACATAAATCAACCCTCTGGTATACACACACATTCTCCCTCCCTCCCTCCCTCCCTCTTCCTCTTCCTTCTTTCCCACCCACCTTCCCCACCCCGACCCCGCTCCCTTCAGCTGTTGTCCCTGCCACCAAGGCTGCAGCTTCTCCCTGTGCCTCTTCTCTGCCCCCTGCACCCTCCTCTCAAGTTGCCTCTTTCTTTAACTCTCTACTTCATTTCTTAATATCACTCTCTCCATTTCCCAGCTTTGTCCCATGTACCTTATTTCACCTGTTCCTATTGCATCTACTATTTTTTCCCATTTTCTCTTTCATTTTCCTTTGGCAGCCATGATACCCATCCCATCTTTGGAGTTTATTTCAATCCAGACTAGGATTACATTTGGCCATATTCTTTCTTTCTTTCTTTTTTTTTTTTATCCTAAGCATCACGGTGGACCAACGTCAGTGTTCTAAAAAGTGCCCTAATGAAGAATAATATCAGCATATTCATTCTTTTCTGTGATGGTGGCAGAAATCCTAACTAAAGGGCATTTAGGGTATTAAGCCTACTCTTTTCTGAACATACCCTCATCTTAGACATTCAAGAGCATTGGTAGATGGTACACCCTGACAGCAGGGGGTCTCCATCTAAGGTGATTGGGAAGTTTCCAGCTCTTGGCCAGCACTCCTAGAGAAGGGATAACTGGTCAACCCAAGGCTGGGCTGGGAGTCCCAGAATGAATCCCTGCTCAGGCTGTCACTAGGATGCTGGAACTCCTCCGGCCACTTCTGCCCACGTCCGTGTCCCTCTCCCACAGGGTAGCAAGTGAGACGGGCCTGTGGCTTTGTTACACCGTGTCCTCTCGTCTGACGCCATCGGCTGTTCTAACTGTGCCTGCTTATTGATCTGCTTAGAGTAGATACTAACTGCCGCTTCCTGCTAAACTTGTTTTTAGAAGATACAATTTTTCAGCCTTCTCCTCCCCGAAACCCTTTTAGGCTGCTCGAGCTGTACTTCACTGGCTGAACTCGGGCTTTTGATGTGTGCTCCCTCCCTGGGGTGCCAGGGGAGCCAGGCTCAGGCTGAGATACCAGCAGATCAAATATGAGTCCTTGTCTCTCTGTGCTCCTGACTTGGCATGCTGGGGTGCGTGCCCCCCGGGATGTGGGGAGGGGGGCCTGGGGCTCATCTCTTTCATGTCTCTGCAAATCTCACCATCCACCATGCAAGGCCGAGGGAGAGCTGAGTGAAGGTGGGTGGATTTGATATCCTGGAGTTCAGAGAGAGAAGGGGAATATTTCCCTCGAGAGAGCCCTCTGCTGGGGAACTTCAGTGAGGTAGTAAAAAATGCGGCATCCTCTCTTTCTTTCTGCCCCTGAAAGAAGAAGGACGTGTGATGTTAAATTTATGAGAACCAGTGGAGTGCAATGAAAATAACACTGAATGTGGTTTAGAAGACATGGATTCAAATCCCTTTGGGGCCACTCATTCTTTCCATAAGCTTGAGCCAGTCACCTCTCCCCACTGGACTTCTGACTTTTTTTGTAAAGTGAGGGGTTTGGATAATGTGATTGCTAAGGCTTTTTGCAGCTTTGTGGGATTAAATTATTGGCCACATTAGAGATAAATATCCGATAATGTAGTCTCTATTTTTTTTTCCCCTTGAAGCATAAAAAGACTGTGAAACCCAAGTACCTAGATCTAGAGCAGTAATTCTCAGCCGGAGGCGACTTTAGCCCCCAGGGGACATTGGACAAAGCCTGGAGGCATTTTTGGTTGTCTAAACAGGTTGAAGAGGGGTTGCTACTAGCATCTGCTGTCCTGGGGCGATGCTAAACGTCCTACAGTGCACAGGACAGCTCCCACAACAAAGAATTATCTGGCCTCAAATGTCAGTAGCGCCGAGCTTGAGAATCCCTGATGTAGATAAAGGCAGTAGTTTGTACAATATGTTCGATTCAGTACAGTAGTCTTTCGGATGACCACGGCTTACCTCTTTTCCTTCCTGAGTGTCATTCACTTTCTCTACCCATTAAATATTTTATATCTAATATATCTAGCCCATTAAATATTTTGTCTCTTATTAAAAACTATTATGTTTATATATTTTTCTTCAGGGAATAAAATTCCTTTTTTTTAATCTGGCTTTTCTCTAATTCTGAATACTATTTATCTTCCTAATTTCTATCCCCTGTTTTTCCCTCCTTCTCCCCATCCATTCAGCTCCCTCCCACCAGTGATCAGTCCCTCTTTGGCCCTTCCTCTGGCCTCCTTCTCTGTCCCTTACCCACTTGGTTCCTTCTGGCCGGTAGGGCACAGTGGGTAGCTGCAGCAAGGTGAAGAGGCCGTCCTATTGGCAGGACAAGATTGCTTCCATCTTTTCCGTGAACTCAGCATCAATCATGGAAAGACTTGTGGGCCCTGGGGTCTTCTTCCATTTGGCAGTGGTACCCACTGTAACCCAAACAGGATGTTCAAGCTAGGGGCTGGTGAGGAAGGTAGATGAAACCTAAATATTCAAGGGGAGTATGTCCAAAAGGGCTGAAGGGTTCCCTTCTTTGTGCAACCACAAGGGTCTTGATTTCCCCCAGTGGTTTTTGCATTTCATGAAACTATTTTCTATCCATTTTTTGTACCTTTAAAAGACTTTTATATAAATAAACTTATAGGTTAATCAAAACATTTTTGTCATGCCCAACTTTTGGATCAGAAATATGGTCTCTCTACCCCCCTGGAAATGTTGGCATCTCCATGAAAGAGGTGGCTGGATGAAAAAGCTCACGGCTCGAAGGTGGGAAAGAAATACCAGGAAACAGATTCAGTTATTACAGGACTGCATCAGGGTTTACTGGCATGGTGTCTAGTCTGGAAACTAGTCGTGTACAGAATATGCCTCAGTGCCTGCTAGCTATGGAGAATCTGGCTGTGGTTATTGTGAACCATTTCACTGCTTCAGAATGTCTTTCTTTTGTTTCTCTCCAGCGACAGTTGGGTAAGAACATCAAGTTTGGGCAGCCACCACCCAATGCCATTCCCATGAAGAAGGCAGACAGTGGCGAGGCTCGCTTGGAGGAGGATCCGGTCCTGACCAGTCCCATGGAAATTGTGACTCAGCAGGACGTCATCCTCTCAGACACCGAGAACAAAGTAAGGCTCCTCCAGGGAATGACTTGATTGCTAATAAGCCCAGGAGGGTGCTGGGCAGTGGACAGGGGCATCAGTAACCCTGGGCTCTGCAATGTAGGGAATAGGTGGGAGAAGCTTTCCTGATGAGTAGCCCAGGGCTGGAGGGCACTTCCCGGGCCAGTGCATTGATCTGCAGGGGGGCCAGCTTGGAAGAGGGGGAGGCAGGGGAGACGTGCCCCTTGCCCCAGCTCTTCCCAGTGTCTTCCACTTACTCCCGGAGACCCGGGCTGACCCACCTCTTCTGGGAGCCTTGCCTGGCTTCACCTCCAAGCTGCACTATCTCCTCTGTGCCTTCACTGTCATCCTTAGTGCTTCTTACACATCTGTACTCCGTCTGCATCTGTTTTCTCTGCATCTCTAAACGTTGAGTTCCTTGAGGACAGACTGGATCTTACGTGTCTCTGTCTCCCCAGGACATCGTTACTGCTTACTTGCACTGAATGATTACTTGTCAAATTGGACTAATTTAAAGGGAAATGAGGAAAGAAGTAGGTGCTCAATAAGACAGAACATATCAAACAGACCCGCTTGAAGTCTACTTAGTGTGGAAGGAAAGTCACACTGGTCCAGCACTGTCCTATCTAAATTTGGTCTCTTGACGCTTTGAAAGAAACACTCTGAGCATATCCTGAAATGAGAGTCCCTCTAGCAGCAGAAGGGACACCCTCAGGCCTCTTACGGGAAAAGGAAGAAAAGTCCTACCAGTAGCTAGATAAACTATTCTCTAGCTGAGGCTCCGAGTCTTCCCATGCTTAAAAGAAAGTATTCTCTGTGCTGTGCCTACCATGGTGCCTGAAGTGACATTGGGTGTTATTAAGATGCCCCTGGAAGAAGTTGTGCTTGTTATCAGCTAACATGTCATCAGAGTAGAACAAAAGATAAGTGACATGTAGAGCAAAGGAAGGAAAGAAAAGGTGGACAGTCTCCTCTGTTGCCCAGCTCTGCCTGGCCCTGGCCCTGGCCCTGATGACTCCTGGCGCCCACAGTTGTGGGTGGTGGTGAAGCAGGCGTGGGGCCCATCTCTCCCACTGGTCCAACAGTGCTCTCTCCAGCCTCCTGAGTGCTGGGCAGCAGCGTGGGTCATCAGCCTTGATTCAGGGATTTCCTATGGACCAAAGCAAATGTCTTCCCTGTTACTGAAGATCTAATAAGTGCAGGGCACTGTGGCCTGGGGGAGAAGGAGGGTCATTCGTTCAGCAGGTGCTCCCCCAGCTGTGGGCATCGCAGAGATGGGTCAGATTAGACAAGGGGCTGCTTCCGTGTCGTTTACATTCTAATGAGAGGAGAGTCAGACGACAAACAAGTCAACAAATAGATACACATCATAATTTCGGATTAATAAAAATGCTGCACAGAAAATAAAACAGGGTGATGGAAAAGTGAGTAATATGGTTGGAGAGAGGCTGCTTCTTTAGATAAGGAGGTCAGAATAGCCGTGAGCAGAACCGGAGGGGTAAAGGGTGTTTTAGGAAGAAGGGGGAGCAAGTACAGAGGCCCAGAGGTGGGACTGAGCTTGTCCTGAAGGAGGAACAGAAAGCAGGCCAGTGGGGACGAGGGCAAAGGGTAGGTAGAGCACAGTATAGAGGCTGGATCATGTAGACCACAGGAGAAGGGGTGAATTTTGTTCAAAAAGTAATAGGAAACCTCTGAGTAGTTGTAAGCAGGGCAGTGATAATCTGACTTGTGTTTTCTAAAGGTGTTTCTAAGTGTGGTACAGAAAAGGGACTGAGGTAGGGCAAGCTGATGTTATGGCTCTGTAAGAGACAATGAGACCCTTTTTTTTTTTTTTTTTTTGCGGTACGCGGGCCTCTCACTGTTGTGGCCTCTCCCGCTGTGGAGCACAGGCTCCGGACGCGCAGGCTCAGCGGCCATGGCTCACGGGCCCAGCCACTCTGCGGCACGTGGGATCCTCCCGGACCGGGGCATGAACCCGCGTCCCCCGCATCGGCAGGCGGACTCCCAACCACTGCGCCACCAGGGAAGCCCCCAATGAGACCCTTTTGTAAATATGGGCGATACAAGATGGAAGGTATAGCTGGTGCAGATGACGTGATGTGCATGTACCCAGGGCAGGCAGGGCGACTGGGAGGTGAATCATCAGCCTTTTTCTTCTCCTTCCTTCCTCCCTCCCTTCCTCCCTTCCTTCCAAGTTTTCTTGCCTCCTCTGGTCATCCACTTCCTCAGCCCAGCCCCTGTGTGCCCCTGGAAGGGCCCTTCTTTCCTTTTCATGGGGTGGAAGGCAGCCAGCAAAGCCGAGAGCTCTGAAGTTGGGGCCCTGCTTCCCAGGTAGGGTGGCAGCAGGGCAGCACCTGAGATTCTCTCATCAGTGGGGAAACACATCAAGGACGGAGGTTGGAGACCGCGCAGATGGGAGATGTGTTGAACTCGGGGGAGAGGGGAGCACACACCGTGCCCCGGGAGCCCTGGTGGAGTCCGGACATTAGCAGAGTCCCCGCCGTGAACCTGCCGGCTCTCTGCAGCCAGCTGCGCCCCTGCGTGGAGGAGGGGGTGGCCCTTGCCTGCACAGACACTGTCTGGTTGTCTGCCCAGGACTTCCTGTGCTGGCGTTTGACTTGAGCACTCTCTCTACTGTTCCAGTCCAGTGAGACGCCAAGTTCTCCGGGTCCTCTGAATCTGCCTGGAGCCGGAAGTGAGATGGAAGAGAAGGTAGTATGATTTGAACTTGTGTATGCAGCTTCCTTACTTTAACTTCCATTCTTCCTTTTGTTGGGCGATCTACTGCCTCATTTTCCCATTCATAAATGCTACCTTTGTCCATTACTTTAAATTCCTTCAAAATGCAACCAGTGGTAGATGTTGGAGCATCTGTTTCTATGGTGATGTAACTGCTGGAACTGAACCCTGCTCTGAAAAAGAGCCACACTCCCGCCACGCCTGTGTTTGGGGTCTCAGGTGTTGGTAGTTTTCCTAAGTGGTTCATGTATTTTAAGACACCGGTAAGCCATTGAAAAAAACATTCAAAAACACCTGAACGTAAAGAGTGTGTAAGGAAAAGTCTCCTTCTATTTAGAGATGCCCCCCAAAAGACCTTAGCGTTTCTCTACTTGTGTGTATTTTTGGATTTTAACTTACACACATTCCACTGAAACCTGGGACGTTACCTGCAGGAGCCTAGGGAGCCCTGTGGAGATCACGTGCGCCACTTCTACAGAGGCCAGTCCGCTCGCATGAGGACCTTTCACCTGCACAGGGGTCCAGGGGTCTTCCCGGGGTCTGGCAGACAGTACGGTGAGAACAGGGCATGTCCCTGAGTCTTCTGAAGGGGATGACTCAAGACAGTTCCACCACCCAGATGAAGAGGCCCAGCTTGAATAACTAGAGACGAAACATGGCATTAAATCTCAGCTTGAAATGCTTTATCTGCACCTTCAGTCTATCACATTTGGCTTTAACTCCTCTTACTCACACATCCATTAGGGGATGGAAATAAATGTTTAATTCATCTCTCTTCAACAGTAGTTTAGAATTTGACACCTATTATAAAGATAACCATAAATAAATAAAAGCTTAGGAGACCAAAGGCTGGGATTATTTTTCCTTACTTCCATGCTTCTTGTCATAAATTAGTATTTACTGAGCGTTCGTTTTGCTCTTGGAGCTAGCTGGCTCCTTTATCTTTGTGCATAAATATGGAAGATAATTGCAAAAAGCAAAGCCACCAGCTCAACCCCATTGACTCTGCCCTTACTGTGCACGGACACAGTCAAAACAGGGGAACCCTGGCCTCCGCTGATGCTGAGCCTGTAGCTCAGCTGCTGGAGAAGGCAGTTAGGGCCGTGAGCGCCCTCTGCTGCGCGGTGGCGTGCTGTGGCCAGGAGCCCTTGCCTCGCTGCTTGCCTGTGAATACTCTGAAGTTACAGGCGTGGCTCCTTACCATCTGATTCAGCGTGGACTGTGAGCCTGGGTCTCTCTGACCTAACTAAATGTATACGGTTGGTCTGAGGTTGCGCTTTGTAAGTGACCACACATGTATGACAGAGCCGCAAGCAGTTCTGCGGCTCATCCTCTGCAGAATTGCCTTTCCCCTGTGTGTAGCACATTTCTGCCCTTCACCTTCTCACCCAGGCCTCCTCCTTTTCACTTCCAGTGCACCAGTGCTCGGTGACTTTGGCATGATCGTGCTAAAACATTTTTGCTGATTAGAAAATTTATGCCCTAGGCAGAGAGGTTATTATACTTTATTGTTCCTTCATTCTTTTAGTAAATATTTATTGAGCACTTAACCAAATGAGATTTGCTACTTGGGCATTAAAGAGGATTGATACAAAGTCCAGAAAGACACATTCCCTGTTTGAGGAGGCTAACGTAGGAGCTGAGGTATGTACACACCATGTCTGTGGCAGCGGAAGGCTCTTAGAATTACAGAGTTCTTAGCATAGAGATGAGCTAGTCCAGCGCTTAGCAAACTACTACTTATTTTAGGCCTCGTGGCCATAAGTTGCAACTACCAGACTCTGCTTTGTTCTGCTCTTCCTTTCAGCGCAGAGGCAGCCAAGGGCAATGGTGTGGCTCTGTACCAGGAAAACGTTATTCAGCCAGACAGTCTTCAGGCAGGACTGGCCCACCTCGCCTGTGTCTTACTGACGCCTGGTCTAATCTAACCCCCGTACCATTCAGAGTAGGAAAATTAGTCCCTGAAAGATTAAATGACCTTTACTAGTTAATAACAGATTATCACTGGCAAAACAAATACTCAACGTCTTTTGATTCTAAAAGCAGTGTTCACTTCACTGTGCCCACGAGCCCCGCCCGCATGCCAGCATCTCCTGGGCCAGGTTGGGCGAGGTGCGAGCTCCAACCAGTGCCGCCATGCCGGGATTCCTTGCAGGTCGTTCTCTGATCCGGACTGACTTCATATTTCAATCTCCACCGTAGGCTGCTCCAGTTAAAACATCTCGGCCAAAAAGGCACTTCTCCTCTGCCGGCACCATCGAAAGTGTCAACCTAGATGCCATCCCCCTGGCCATCGCCCGCCTGGACAACAGTGCCGCCAAGCACAAACTGTCCATTAAGCCAAAAAACCAGAGGGTGTCAAGGAAGCACAGGCGACTTGTCGGGGTACGTATGGCCCGGTAGACACCCTTGCTGGCTGGGCATTAATGTTGCCTAGCAGGATGGTGCTGTTGAGGGGCCTATGGAAGGAACTCGGTCTGTCCCCGTCGGGGATGGCTGTGTCTCAGGCACAAGGGTGAAGGGGCCCATTTCCTTTCCACCACCCTTTCTGACGTGTTGCCCGCCGGTGGCTGGTGGACCTCAGAGAGAGAGAGGCTGCCTGCGGAGGGGCTCCGGACACTGTGTGCTTTGCAACAGACGGGTGGCCCACTTTCCTGTGCCACGGCTTAGCCAAAGCTTCTTCAGTTTGATTAGAGGAGACTTCTCAGTCACAAGTTTCAGGGGACGTTGATGAAGCACAAATTGCATTTTTCCTCCCCTTTCTAATGCTGGACTACCAGTTTTCCTATGATTATTCATGTGTATTAAAAAAAAAGAATTTGAGGATGACATGTAGAGAGGAAACACAAAGATGAAATTCTTTTCCCCACCCCCAGTTTACTCTTGGTGTGAGGGATACCCAAGGTTACCTGTCTCTGCGTAGAGAGGGGAACATTGCCCCTACTTTTGAGATTAGGAGGGCCACCCACATTGTGAGTAGGATTGTAATGGTAGCCTGTGCACAAGGAAAGCTAATTCTGTTTCCCTTACCAATGTTAGGATCGACAGAACGAGCAAGGTGGCTTCCCGCATCAGCTGTCCCTAGACCAGAATGGGCACCCTGGAGAAGACAAGCCAATCTGGCATGAAGAGGAGCCAGAGGCGCTGGACTCGGAGGAAGAGAAGCGACGCCAAGAAGAATACTGGCAAGAACTTGAGGCCAAGTGCAAACGGCAAAAGGCCGAAGCGGCAGAGAGGCGACGCCTGGAAGAGCAGAGGCTCCAGGCCCTGGAGAGGAGGCTTTGGGAGGAGAAAAGAAGGCAGGAGGAGCTCTTGGAGGAGGAAGAGGAGGAAGGAGTCCAGCTAGAGGCAGCAAAGAGGCAGCGTGAAGAGGAGGCGCAGAGTCCGGAAGAGCCGGGCTGCCCAGGCGCAGCTCGGAGGGAGCAAGACGAAGAAGGGCGCCTGGGAGCCGAGGAGCCGGGTCGCCTGCAGGAAGAGGCGCGGCGCCTGGAGAGACGCGCGCAGCAGGAGGAGCTGGAGGCGCGGAGCCGGCCGGAGGCCGAGAAGCTGCGGCGGGAAGAGGAGGAGAGAGCACTGGAGGAACTCAGAAGGCTGGAGGAGCAGGGGCGGCGGGCGGCCGAAAAGCAGCGGCAGGAAGAGGAGGAGAGGCGGCAGGAGCTGGAGGCGCAGAGGCGGCGGGAGGAGGAGGCGGCGGAGGAAAAACGGTTGCAGGAGCTCAGAAGGCAGGAAGAGCTGGAGGCGCAGAGACGGCAGGAGGACGCGGAGGCGAAGAGGAGGCAGGAAGCGGAAGAGAAGCTTCAGGAAGCACCGAGAGTGGAAGAGGAGAATCAGCCGCTGCTGGACCACAAACGGGGCTTGAGGAGCCCACTTCAGAGCGACACTGCAGAGAAAGCAGAACAAGAACATCTGACACCCGAGAAGCCAAGAGAAAACTCTGAGGAGCCGAGTGTTTGGGTGAAGCAGAGCCCAGAGGCCACCGAGCCATCAGGCGAGCAGGCCGGAAAGCAGGGGGATGTTCCCGGGGATCAACCTTGTGGATGGCGGGAAAAGAGGGAAGAAACCAACACACAGCTGCCCCAGAAACAAGAGGCCCAGGTGGAAGAGGCGTTGGCTCCAGGAGAGAAGAAAGAAGCTGCCGCTCCAGAAACAGACAGAAGGGTGGAGGAGCTCAGATGGCAGGAGGTAGATGAGAGGCAGACCATGCCCAGACCCTACACTTTCCAGGTGTCATCCGGAGGGAAACAAATTCTCTTCCCCAAAGTCAATCTGAGCCCCGTGAAGCCCATGAAAGATGAGGGGCTCGCCTCTGGTCCCCAAGAGCCAAAGGCCCCCAAAGCCAGCCCGGCCTCCCACGCCCTGCCCTCGTCCCTGAGCATCCCACACACGGCCATTCTGGTCACGGGAGCCCAGCTCTGCGGCCCGGCCGTCAACCTGAGCCAGATCAAGGACACGGCGTGCAAGTCCCTCCTGGGCTTGTCAGAAGAAAAGAAGCACGTGGATGTCCCCGCCCTGGAGAACCCACCCCGAGCCCCAGGCGACCCCCGGGCAGGCAGTGGGAAGACCAGGCCCTCCCAGGAGTCTCCGAGCAGCGCGGCCGCGCTCGCTGAATGGGCTTCCATTCGGTCCAGAATCCTGAGGAACGCAGAGAGTGACCAGCGCGGTGAGAGAGACCAGTCTCGGCCGGGTGATGAACACACGCCTAGGGGCCGATGTGATTCCCGCGGGAACCTCCGGAGGACCCCGCCGGTAAATGCAAAGTTCTCCATTAAGCCTGCCTGGCAGAAATTCTCTGATGGGGGCGGGGAGATCTCCAAACAGAACACGGAAGCGGAAAGCGTTAGAAAAAGATCCCAGCCGGGTCCCAGCGAAGAGGCCCGGCCCCAGCTCCCTGCTGCTGATACTAAAGAGCCCGTGAAGAGTGCAGAGAAACCGGGGGCACACCAGGAGCCAACGGACACCACGGAGGGGTGCAAATTTGCCAAAGACCTTCCATCTTTCCTTGTTCCAAGCCTTCCTTACCCTCCACAGAAAGCAGTGGCCCAAGCAGAACCCGTGGTCACTTCGGACAGCGAGACCACAGGTGGAGCAGGAAAGCCGGAGCCCGTGATGCCAGGTGGGGAGGATAAAGCTTCCCCTTTTGGAATAAAATTGAGAAGGACCAACTACTCCTTGCGCTTCCACTGCGACCAACAAACAGAACAAAAGAAGAAGAAAAGGCACAGCAGCACGGGGGACAGTATCAATGGGGTGCCGTCAGCTCCGGGGAGCACAGCTGGAGAGAGAGAGACAGAGGCTGCGGCCCTCAAGCATGGCCCGTCTCTCCCCACCGAGAGGAAGCAAGCCCCGGCCCCCTGGAAGGACTCTGCTGAAAGCCCTCCCAGCCACTCTCCTCTTGCAGCCCAGCCTGGGCCCCCGGCTCCAGAGCAGGACAGGGCAGCAAACAGAACGCCCTTGGCCCAGAAGCCAGCCCTGGCTCCCAAGCCCGCGGGCCAGACTCCGCCGTCCTCCCCGATCTCCAAGCTGAGCAGGCCCTACTTGGTGGAGCTGTTGGCTCGCCGGGCGGGGAAGCCTGACCCGGAGCCCGGCGAGCCATGCAAGGAGGGCCGGGACAATGGGGGCCCCCGGACGCCCTCACCCCCGCCGACTGAGGAGAGGAAGGACCAGAAGCGGGATGAGGAGGAAGAGGTGGAAACAGAGAGGAAGCCAGCTTCCCTGGCGCCGTCTGCCGCCCGGCAGGAAAAGCCTTCCGCGACACCCGAGGCGGGGAGGAAAGGTGCGTAACCGTAGGTTGCAGAACCTCTGCCTCTGTCCAGCCTGTTGTCCGTGCCCAGGGCCAGAAGTAGCCCCCGGAGCTGGCGTTGGAGCACTTCCTTTAATTAGAGGCTGGTGCCCAATTCCCCAGGGGCCCTCACTCATGGATCATAGTGAGGCTCTTTACTTTTCTTTACAGTTTTGGAAACGTGGACTGACTGTTGCGTGTCTGCAGTCCACACCGTTAATGATCCTTACTTACCCAAGTAATAAGTTGGAGGTGCTGGCAGAGCCTGATTTCACTTTGGATTGGCAGTGGAAGTTGAAACGTGGTCCAAGTTAACGCAGATGTCATTCATCTTTATGAGGGGCCTGTGCAGTGACAGCAAAGACTGGAGTTTCCTAGACCAGTGTCTGTGTTCTGTCTCTGGGCACTTAGCGGCACCCAGGTGGGAAGTTAGGGGGCTTTGGACAGCCCCCCTAAGGAGCCTGTGTGCATAATCAAGTTTGTCTCAATTTAATGCACAATGCCCACATATACATCCTGACCCCACCAGCTTGCCACTGAGAAGCCCTCCAATACGGAAATTTTAGAGCGACCGTTACCCCTGCCTCTGCCCCTAGTGTTTCTTCATGCTGGATGTTTGGGGCAGCATGGTGATCACCTGGATTGGCTTTGGGGCCTCAAGAACCTTCACCTGATACTTTTTCTTTCCTGTTTTGCAGAGTAGGTGGTCACGTGTGGTTCATAGCCCAGGAAGTTACTCGTATTTCTCAGGGAAATTCTCCCCTCAGGTTTTTTAGGGAAGATTTAGGTAATTGTTTAGGTTTGGGGTGATTTTTGCAGAGAAAACAGCTGTTTCCCAGAGATGTTGGTTTGGTTACTTGCCTTATGGAAGACACTATCGTCCTTTTTAACCAAGCCTTGCCCCAAAGGAGGGGATTGCTGAAGCAAGTGAGGCCCACACGTCCAGAGGACCTGTGCACCTCCTTTGTAGGCGTCCACGGTTCTGCTCAGACGCAGCGCAGGGTTACGTCCCTTCCCCTGTCGTGTTCATCCTCGATCTGGTGCAAGGCTGTGGCGTGGAGTAGGCTGGGGACCCGGGTGTTGTGGCTGCAGGAATTGAGATGGCTGTGCTGCCACCAGAAACACGGGCTGCCTCTGTGGCCGTTTTCTCCCGGGACCTGTCTGCCCCAGATCCAGAGCGAAGCTGCAGTGTGGAGTGGGTGGGGCGCTCTTGCTAGGCTGGGAGACAAACTGCGGCATGCTCCTGTGGGGCCGCCTGAGCACACACTGACAGTGACCACCACCCCACCGGATCACACCCAGGGCCCCCAGCGTGTCTCTGTGTAGCTAGACTGAGTCTTTCCCCAGGGGGCCAGTTGGCCCAGGTCTCACGCCAAGCGGTGGTGTGGAGTGAGTGGGGCTGGGGTGTTCACCCAGCTCAGACTGGGGAGTGCAGCAAGGTGGCAGCCACCAGTGCAGAGTTCTCTCCACCATGATTGTTGACCAACCAGTGCTCTACTCCTCACGAGTAGAGTCTAGGCTTCTCCAGCCCTTCTGTGTGTCCCAGAGGTTCTCCCGGCAGCCAAGGGGACTTGTCTCCTTCCATGTACAACACTAGGATTGGGATGCCCAGTCTGTGGCTCAACCTGCTGGCTCCCCAGGGCAAGGGTCCACCCATACCGACCTTCTCTTCCTTTCAGATCCCTCTCAGGGGCAGGGGTCCCAACCCTATGCCTTTTTGTCCATCCTACCCAGTCATGTGGAAATCTTTCTTGCAACTTTGGTTGATAGGAGTTCTTCTGCCAGTTTCCAGCTAGCGTTCCATGAAAAGTGTTCTGCATGTAGATGTATTTTTCATGTGTTGGTGGCTGGCAGGAGGTGAGAGCTCTACATCTTCCTACTCTGCCATCTCCATCCCTCCCCGCCTCCGGAGTCCTTAAACATACCATTGGTTATACACGGCCTTCTGATACATGGGCTGAGTGAGGTGTCTGCATCTGGGTACTCAGTATTAGAAAAGCTCGATTCTATTATTTCTGGATTTTAAAATAGGTAAATAGAAATTTTAATCTTTTCTTTCTTCACTCTCAGTGAATTGCCTTGCACATCCTTGAAGGCACACACACACACACACACACTTTTTTGGAGACACCGATTTAGAAAGGGGTCTCCATTCCCTAGGTAGAGGTCAGCAAGGACCAATACATGGGCCCAAGGCCCTGGGAAGGCATTGACTGAACCCACTCCAGTGGGAATGGAAATAACAATGATAATCCCCCAGTGTCTGTCCTCCAATGCTTTGATTATAGATATCACCAGATATCATCTCATGCTGAGATTCTCACCTCCTTCCAGTGGGTAGGACAGATACTAAGTGGTCCTTTCTCCCAAGAAGTGACCTACAGGAGCAGTGATTAGATGCCAGGATACACTTGCTCGTCTCCCCAGAGCCTAGAGGGGGGAACTTGAGTGGGCTGGCTGTGGTTCTCCTCATGCAGTGAGTTTAGAATGAAAGAGAATAGGTTTAAGCATTGTCACAAAATAAAATTTTTTTTTATTAGACACTTTGAACTCCCCCATTAAAAAGATTATGCGATTAACAAAGAACTTCTCTGTCTTTTAAAACCTTGACTGAAGTTAGGGATTTTACTGTTGTGGAAAATTTCAACAACAGTAATCCTTTGTGCTTAATCACTTACAAAGGGCTTCTGTTTACACCATCTCATTTCATCTCACAGCACGTGTGCATTGTCCTGGCTCCATTTTACAGATGAGGACATCAACATCCAAAAAGTTAGGTGACTTGCCTGTTCCTCATAGTGGTAAAACCTGGATGAGGAGTTCTTTCCCGGGTTAAATGATCTTCCCATTTGTTACCCTAGGACTTCTTGCTGTAATTCTCACCTGGTATTTGTAAAATGCTGTAATTAAGCCTCTAGAAACACTTTTTACATTAATGTTCCTAATGTTACTTCTTGGACTGAATGACCATAGTCATATATTTGTTCAAAAAAATTATTCAAAAATTCCATAGAATTTAGCAAAACCTTGTTTTATTTACTTTTTTTTTTTTTTTGGCAGTTTTGCTCATTCTTCCGCCATCTCTTGGATAATATCTTGGGCATAATTCTTTTTTTGTTTTAACATCTTTATTGGAGTATAATTGCTTTACAGTGGTGTGCTAGTTTCTGCTTTATAACAAAGTGAATCAGTTAAACATATACATATGTTCCCATCTCTCTTCCCTCTTGCGTCTCCCTCCCTCCCACCCTCCCTATCCCACCCCTCTAAGTGGTCACAACGCACCGAGCTGATCTCCCTGTGCTATACGGCTGCTTCCCACTAGCTATCTATTTTAAGTTTGGTAGTGTATATATGTCCATGCCACTCTCTCGCTTTGTCACAGCTTACCCTTCCCCCTCCCCATATCCTCAAGTCCATTCTCTAGTAGGTCTGTGTCTTTATTCCTGTCTTTTTTTTTTTTTTAAACATCTTTATTGGGGTATAATTACTTTACAATGGTGTGTTAGTTTCTGCTTGATAACAAAGTGAATCAGTTATACACATATATATGTTCCCATATCTCTTCCCTCTTGCATCTCCCTCCCTCCCACCCTCCCTATCCCACCCCTCCAGGCGGTCACAAAGCACCGAGATGATCTCCCTGTGCCATGCGGCTGCTTCCCACTAGCTATCTACCTTACGTTTGTTAGTGTATATATGTCCATGCCTCTCTCTCGCCCTGTCACAGCTCACCCTTCCCCCTCCCCATATCCTCAAGTCCGTTCTCCAGTAGGTCTGTGTCTTTATTCCTGTCTTACCCATAGGTTCTTCATGATATATTTTTTTCTTAAATTCCATACATATGGGTTAGCATACGGTATTTGTCTTTCTCTTTCTGACTTACTTCACTCTGTATGACAGACTCTAGGTCCATCCATCTCATTACAAACAGCTCAATTTCGTTTCTTTTTATGGCGGAGTAATATTCCATTGTATATATGTGCCACATCTTCTTTATCCATTCATCCGATGATGGGCACTTAGGTTGTTTCCATCTCCGGGCTATTGTAAATAGAGCTGCAATGAACATTTTGGTACATGACTCTTTTTGAATTTCGGTTTTCTCGGTATATGCCCAGTAGTGGGATTGCTGGGTCATATGGTAGTTCTATCTGTAGTTTTTTAAGGAACCTCCATACTGTTCTCCATAGTGGCTGTACCAATTCACATTCCCACCAGCAGTGCAAGAGTGTTCCCTTTTCTCTACACCCTTTCCAGCCTTTATTGTTTCTAGATTTTTGGATGATGGCCATTCTGACTGGTGTAAGATGATAACTCATTGTAGTTTTGATTTGCATTTCTCTAATGATTAATGATGTTGAGCATTCTGTCATGTGTTTGTTGGCAGTCTGTATATCTTCTTTGGAGAAATGTCTATTTAGGTCTTCTGCCCATTTTTGGATTGGGTTGTTTGTTTTTTTGTTTTTGAGCTGCATGAGCTGCTTGTAAATTTTGGAGATTAATCCTTTGTCAGTTGCTTCATTTGCAAATATTTTCTCCCAGTCTGAGGGTTGTCTTCTGGTCTTGTTTATGGTTTCCTTTGCTGTGCAAAAGCTTCGAAGTTTTGTTAGGTCCCATTTGTTTATTTTTGGTTTTATTTCCATTACTCTAGGAGGTGGGTCAAAAAGGATCTTGCTGTGATCTATGTCATAGAGTGTTCTGCCTATGTTTTCCTCTAAGAGCTTGATAGTTTCTGACCTTACATTCAGGTCTTTAATCCATTTTCAGTTTATTTTTGTGTGTGGTGTTAGGGGGTGATCTAATCTCATACTTTTACATGTACCTGTCCAGTTTTCCCAGCACCACTTATTGAAGAGGCTGTCCTTTCTCCACTGTACATTCCTGCCTTCTTTTATGAAAGATAAGGTGACCATATGTGCGTGGGTTTATCTCTGGGCTTTCTATCCTGTTCCATTGAGCTATATTTCTGTTTTTGTGCCAGTACCATACTGGCTTGATTACTGTAGCTTTGTAGTATAGTCTGGAGTCAGGGAGCCTGATTCCTCCGGCTCTGTTTTTCGTTCTCAAGATTGCTTTGGCTATTCGGGGTCTTTTGTGTTTCCATACAAATTGTGAAATTTTTTGTTCTAGTTCTGTGAAAAATGCCAGTGGTAGTTTGATAGGGTTTGCATTGAATCTGTAGATTGCTTTGGGTAGTAGAGTCATTTTCACAATGTTGATTCTTCCAATCCAAGAACATGGTATATCTCTCCATCTATTTGTATCATCTTTAATTTCTTTCATCAGTGTCTTATAATTTTCTGCATACAGGTCTTTTGTCTCCTTAGGTAGGTTTATTCCTAGATATTTTATTCTTTTTGTTGCAATGGTAAATGGGAGTGTTTTCTTGATTTCACTTTCAGATTTTTCATCATTAGTGTATAGGAATGCAAGAGATTTCTGTGCATTAATTTTGTATCCTGCTACTTTACCAAATTCATTGATTAGCTCTAGTAGTTTTCTGGTGGCATCTTTAGGATTCTCTATGTATAGTATCATATCATCTGCAAACAGTGTCAGCTTTACTTCTTCTTTTCAGATTTGTATTCCTCTTATTTCTTTTCCTTCTCTGCTGTGGCTAAAACTTCCAAAACTGTGTTGAATAAGAGTGGTGAGAGTGGGCAACCTTGTCTTGTTCCTGATCTTAGTGGAAATGCTTTCAGTTTTTCACCATTGAGGACAATGTTGGCTGTGGGTTTGTCATATATGGCCTTTATTATGTTGAGGAAAGTTCCCTCTATGCCTGCTTTCTGCAGGGTTTTTATCATAAATGGGTGTTGAATTTTGTCAAAAGCTTTCTCTGCATCTATTGAGATGATCATATAGTTTTTCTCCTTCAATTTGTTAATATGGTGTATCACGTTGATTGATTTGTGTATATTGAAGAATCCTTGCATCCCTGGGATAAACCCCACTTGATCATGGTGTATGATCCTTTTAATGTGCTGTTGGATTCTGTTTGCTAGTATTTTGTTGAGGATTTTTGCATCTATGTTCATCAGTGATATTGGCCTGTAGTTTTCTTTCTTGTGACATCCTTGTCTGGTTTTGGTATCAGGGTGATGGTGGCCTCGTAGAATGAGTTGGGGAGTGTTCCTCCCTCTGCTATATTTTGGAAGAGTTTGAGAAGGACAGGTGTTAGCCCTTCTCTAAATGTTTACTAGAATTCGCCTGTGAAGCCATCTGGTCCTGGGCTTTTGTTTGTTGGAAGATTTTTAATCACAGTTTCAATTTCAGTGCTTGTGATTGGTCTGTTCATATTTTCTATTTCTTCCTGATTCAGTCTTGGCAGGTTGTGCTTTTCTAATAATTTGTCCGTTTCTTCCAGGTTGTCCATTTTATTGGCATAGAGTTGCTTGTAGTAATCTCTCATGATCTTTTGTATTTCTGTAGTGTCAGTTGTTACTTCCCCTTTTTCATTTCTAATTCTATTGATTTGAGTCTTCTCCCTTTTTTTCTTGATGAGTCTGGCTAATGGTTTATCAATTTTGTTTATCTTCTCAAAGAACCACCTTTTAGTTTTATTGATCTTTGCTATCATTTCCTTCATTTATTTCTGATCTGATCTTTATGATTTCTTTCCTTCTGCTAACTTTGGGTTTTTTTAATTCTTCTTTCTCTAATTGCTTTAGGTGCAAGGTTAGGTTGTTTATTCGAGATGTTTCCTGTTTCTTTTTTGTTTTTTTTTTTTTGTTTTTCTTCTTTGCGGTATGCGGGCCTCTCACTGCTGTGGCCTCTCCCGTTGTGGAGCACTGGCTCCGGACGCGCAGGCCCAACAGCCATAGCTCACAGGCCCAGCCGCTCCACGGCATGTGGGATCCTCCTGGACCGGGGCACGAACCCGCATCCCCTGCATTGGCAGGCGGACTCTCAGCCACTGCGCCACCAGGGAAGCCCCTGTTTCTTAAGGTAGGATTGTATTGCTATAAACTTCCCTCTTAGAACTGCTTTTGCTGCATCCCATAGGTTTTGGGTCGTCGTGTCTCCATTGTCACTTTTTTCTAGGTATTTTTTTATTTCCTCTTTGATTTCTTCAGTGATCACTTCGTTATTAAGTAGTGTATTGTTTAGCCTCCATGTGTTTGTATTTTTTACAGATCTTTTCCTGTAATTGATATCTAGTCTCATAGCACTGTGGTCGGAAAAGGTACTTGATACAAGTTCAATTTTCTTAAATTACCAAGGCTTGATTTGTTACCCAAGATATGATCTATCCTGGAGAATGTTCCATGAGCACTTGAGAAAAATATGTATTCTGTTGTTTTTGGATGGAATGTCCTATAAATATCAATTAAGTCCATCTTGTTTAATGTATCATTTAAAGCTTGTGTTTCGTTATTTATTTTCATTTTGGATGATCTGTCCATTGGTGAAAGTGGGGTGTTAAAGTCCCCTACTATGAATGTGTTACTGTCGATTTCCCCTTTTACGGCTGTTAGTATTTGCCTTATGTATTAAGGTGCTCCTGTGTTGGGTGCATAAATATTTACAATTGTTACATCTTCTTCTTGGATTGATCCTTTGATCATTATGTAGTGTCCTTCTTTGTCTCTTCTGTTAGTCTTTATTTTAAAGTATATTTTGTCTGATATGAGAATTGCTACTCCAGCTTTCTTTTGGTTTCCATTTGCATGGAATATCTTTTTCCATCCCCTCACTTTCAGTCTGTATGTGTCTCTAGGTCTGAAGTGGGTCTCTTGTAGACAGCATATATATGGGTCTTGTTTTTGTATCCATTCAGCAAGCCTGTGTCTTTTGGTTGGAGCATTTAATCCATTCACGTTTAAGGTAATTATCGATATGTTATGTTCCTATGACCATTTTCTTAATTGTTTTGGGTTTGTTATTGTAGGTCTTTTCCTTCTCTTGTGTTTCTTGCCTAGAGAAGGTCCTTTAGCATTTGTTGTAAAGCTGGTTTGGTGGTGCTGAACTCTCTCAGCTTTTGCTTGTCTGTAAAGGTTTTAATTTCTCCATAAAATCTGAATGAGATCCTTGCTGGGTAGAGTAATCTTGGTTGTAGGTTTTTCTCCTTCATTACTTTAAATATATCCTGCCAGTCCCTTCTGGCTTGCAGAGTTTCTGCTGAAAGATCAGTTGTTAACCTTATGGGGATTTCTTTGTGTGTTATTTGTTGTTTTTCACTTGCTGCTTTTAATATGTTTTCTTTGTATTTAATTTTTGACAGTTTGATTAATATGTGTTTTGGCGTGTTTCTCCTTGGATTTATCCTGTATGGGACTCTCTGTGCTTCCTGGACTTGATTAACTATTTCCTTTCCCATATTAGGGAAGTTTTCAACTATAATCTCTTCAAATATTTTCTCAGTACCATTCTTTTTCTATTCTTCTTCTGGAACCCCTATAATTCGAATGTTGGTGCAATTAATGTTGTCCCAGAGGTCTCTGAGACTGTCCTCAGTTCTTTTCATTCTTTTTTCTTTATTCTGCTCTGCAGTAGTTACTTCCACTATTTTATTTTCTAGGTCACTTATCCATTCTTCTCTGTCAGTTATTCTACTATTGATCACATCTAGAGTATTTTTAATTTCATTTATTGTGTTGTTCATCGTTGCTTGTTTCCTCTTTAGTTCTTCTAGGTCCTTGTTAAATGTTTCTTGCATTTTGTCTATTCTATTTCCAAGATTTTGGATCATCTTTACTATCATTATTCTGAATTCTTTTTCAGGTAGACTGCCTATTTCCTCTTCATTTGTTAGGTGTGGTGGGTTTTTATCTTGCTCCTTCATCTGCTGTGTGTTCCTCTGTCTTCTCATTTTGCTTATCTTACTGTGTTTGGGGTCTCCTTTTTGCAGGCTGCAGGTTTGTAGTTCCCGTTGTTTTTGGTGTCTGTCCCCAGTGGCTAAGGTTGGTTCAGTGGGTTGTGTAGGCTTCCTGGTGGAGGGTACTAGTGCCCATTTTCTGGTGGATGAGGCTGGATCTTGTCTTTCTGGTGGGCAGGTCTACGTTTGGTGGTGTGTTTTGGGGTGTCTGTGGACTTATGATTTTAGGCAGCCTCTCTGCTAATGGGTGGGGTTGTGTTCCTGTCTTGCTAGTTGTTTGGCATAGGGTGTTCAGCACTGTAGCTTGCTGGTTGTTGAGTGAAGCTTGGTGCTAGATGGAGTTGAGATGGAGATCTCTGGGAGATTTTCGCCGTTTGATATTATGTGGAGCTGGGAGGTCTCTTGTGGACCAGTGTCCTGAAGTTGGCTCTCCCACCTCAGAGGCACAGCACTGACTCCTGGCTGCAGCACCAAGAGCGTTTCATCCACACAGCTCAGAATAAAAGGGAGAAAAAGTAGAGAGAGAGAGAGAGAGAGAGAGGGAGAAAGAAAGGGAAAGAAGGGAGGGAGGGAGGGAAGGAAGGAGGGAAGGAAGGAAGAAAAGAAAGAGGAAAGGATAAAATAAAATATAGTAAGATAAAAGTTATTAAAATAAAAAATAATTATTAAGAAAAAAAATTTTTTTAAGAAAAAAAAACGGATGGGTAGAACCCTATGACAGATGGTGACAGCAAAGCTATACAGACAAAATCTCACACAGAAGCATACACATACACACTCACAAAAGGAGGAAAAGGGGAAAAAATAGTAAATCTTGCTCTCAAAGTCCACCTCCTCAATTTGGGATGATTCGTTGTCTATTCATGTATTCCACAGATGCAGGGTACATCGAGTTGATTGTGGAGCTTTAATCCGCTGCTTTTGAGGCTGCTGGGAGAGATTTCCTTTTCTCTTCTTTGTTCGCACAGCTCCCGGGGCTCAGCTTTGGATTTGGCCCCGACTCTGTGTGTAGGTCGCTGGAGGGCGTCTGTTCTTCACTCAGACAGGATGGGGTTAAAGGAGCAGCTGCTTCAGGGACTCTGGCTCACTCACGCCGGGGGGAGGGAGGGGTGCGGATCCGGGGCGAGCCTGTGGCAGCAGAGGCCGGCGGGACGTTGCACCAGACTGAGGTGCGCTGTGCGTTCTCCCAGGAAAGTTGTCCCTGGATCCCGGGACCCTGGCAGTGACGGGCTGCACAGGCTCCCTGGAAGGGAGGTGTGGATAGTGACCTGTGCTCGCACACAGGCTTCTTGGTGGCGGCAGCAGTAGCCTTAGCGTCTCATGCCCGTCTCTGGGGTCTGCGCTGTTAGCCGCGGCTCACGCCCGTCTCTGGAGCTCCTTTAAGCAGTGCTCGTAACCCCCTCTCCTCGCGCACCAGGAAACAAAGAGGGAAGAAAAAGTCTCTTGCCTCTTCGACAGGTCCAGACTTTCCCCCAGACTCCCTCCCGGCCAGCTGTGGTGCACTAGCCCCCTTCAGGCTGTGTTCACACTGCCAACCCCAGCCCTCTCCCTGCGCTCCGACCAAAGCCCAAGCGTCGGCTCCCAGCCCCGCACGCCCCAGAGTGTGAGCAGACAAGACTCTCGGGCTGGTGAGTGCCAGTCGGCACCGATCCTCTGTGTGGGAATCTCTCCACTTTGCCCTCTGCACCCCTGTTGCTGCGCTCTCCTCCGTGGCTCTGAAGCTTCCCCCTCCGCCACCTGCAGTCTCCACCCGCGAAGGCGCTTCTAGTGTGTGGAAACTTTTCCTCCATCACTGCTCCCTCCCATTGGTGCAGGTCCCATCCCTATCCTTTTGTCTCTGTTTATTCTTTTTTCTTTTGCCCTACCCAGGTACAATGGCGGAGTTTCTTGCCTTTGGGGAGGTCTGAGGTCTTCTGCCAGCGTTCAGTAGGTGTTCTGTAGGAGTTGTTCCACATGTAGATGTATTTCTGGTGTATCTGTGGGGAGGAAGGTGATCTCCGCCTCTTACTCTTCCGCCGTTTCCGATTCCCCCCCATAATTCTTTCAGTCACTTTTACAAGTTCTTTTTATTGTGGTAAAAAATACATAATGTAAAATTTATTATCTTAACCATTTCTCAGTGTATAGTTCAGTAATGCTACATTCACACTGTTGTACAACCAATTTCCAGAACTTTTTCGTCTTGCAAAACTGAAACTCTGTATCCATTAATCAACTCCCGTTTTCATCTCCCCCAGCCCCTGGCAGCCACTGTTTCACTTTCTGTCTCTATGAATCTGACTACTCTAGATACCTCATGTATGTGGAATCATGCAGAATTTGTCCTTTTGTGACTGGCTTTTTCCACTAAACATAATGTTTTTAAGGTTTGTCCATATTGTAGCATGTGTCAGAATTTCCTTTTTTTTTAGATTAATTTTTATTGGCATATAGTTGCTTTAGAATGTTGTGTTAGTTTCTGCTGTACAGCAAAGTGCATCAGCTATACGTATACCTGTATCCCCTCTTTTTTGGGTTTCCTTCCCAGTTAGGGCACCACAGAGCATTGAGTAGAGTTCCTTGTGCTATACAGTAGGTTCTCATTAGTTATCTATTAGAATTTCCTTCCTATTTAAGGCTGAATAGTATCCCATTGTATGTATACACCACATTTTGTTTATTCATCTGTTGATGGACATTTGGGTTGCTTCCACCTCTTGGTTATCGTGAATAGCACTGCTATGAACATGTATGTGCAAATATCTTTTCTAGATCCTGTTTTCAGTTCTTTTGGATAAATATCCAGAAGTGGAATTGCTGGATCATATGGTAATTCTATTTTTAATTTTTTGAGGAACCACCCTACTGTTTCCATAGTGGCTGCACCATTTTATATCCCACCAGTATCACTCAAGCGTTCTAATTTCTCCACATTCTGTTCAACGCTTGTTATTTTCTGGGAGATAAACACACACACACACACACACACGTGCCATTCTCACAGATGTGAGGTGATACCTCATTGTGGTTTTAAAATTTATTTATTTATTTTTGGCTGCATTGGGTCTTTCTTGCTGTGCACGGGCTTTCTCTAGTTGCGGAGAGAGGGGCTACTCTTCGTTGCCGTGCGTAGGCTTCTCATTGCCGTGGCTTCTCTTTTTGCTCTAGAGCACAGGCTCAGGAGTTGTGGCTCACGGGCTTAGTTGCTCTGCAGCATGTGGGATCTTCCCGGACCAGGACTCGAACCCGTGTCCCCTGCATTGGCAGGCGGATTCTTAACCACTGCGCCACCAGGGAAGCCCCTCATTGTGGTTTTGATTGCATTTCCCTGATGATTAATGATGTTGAGCACCTTTTCATATGCTGTTGGTCATTTGTATGTCTTTTTAGGAGAAATGTCCATTTAAGTCCTTTGCCCATTTTTTAATTGGGTTTTTTAGTTGTTGTTGAGTTGGAGTTCTTTCTATCTTTTCAGTTACTTTTTGATAGTAAAAAGTCCTCTAGGCACCTTTAGTAACAACTATCTCATGTTAGTAATTTATATGCTGCCTCCAGTGTCATAATCAAACTCCAAACAGTATTTCAAACTAAGTGTCTGCCTCCTAATTTGGCCTGCTTTGGGCTGAAATGCCTAAAGTGGGGGTGCAGGCCTGGTCGACTTCTGCCCTTCCTCCTGGCCCAGAAACAGGCTCCATAGCTAGAGCAAAGGAAGGGAGAGAGGTGAGGCAGCAACGTTCACTGCTCTTGCGGGATGTTCAGTGCTGATTCTTCTGTGTGTTCCTCAGACCCCTCATGTGCCACCTGGGCTCTTTCTCCTCCTGCAATTCCCCTACTTCAGTGGTGCCTCCTCCAGGCAGCCCTGGGTCCCTGGTTCCCCTCCAGACTGCCCCTCTCTCCCCCATCCACATGGCTAGCACCTGAACCTCAAGCATCACTCAGTAACAGATGTCTTCCTAGCACAAACGCCTCTTCTCCAGGCCCCTGGCAGCCACCGTCCTCACCTTTGGGCTTTTCCTGGTGTAAACAGAACCTCAAGTCTGTGCCCCACAGACTCCGGGAGTTTATCTGAGTGCTCTCATTAGAGATCCTCTCACTTGGCTTAGCCCCCTTTCCTCTGCTGGGGAGAGGACATGGGAACACACCATGCTCCAACAATGTATTTCAAAGAAATTCTCTACTCTGGCTGCTTCTGCCTCAGCTCTGATTTCCCTAGGACCTTGAGGTGGCTGTTTTGGTCACCTCGTTGGCTAGTCCTGAGTAGGTGATCAAGCACATCACTTCAGAACACGGGAGGAAGTGCCATTTATTATTTGTTACGACCTTTTGGGGCATCCCTGGCTGAAACTCAGGCATGAGTCCCATTTTAACATCCTGTTTTCTGTTTATTGATCCCCAACTACAATCCAGACCCGCTAGGCCTTTAATACATATTATGTGACAGCCTTTCAAAGAGTCTGGTCCATAACTCCAGGATGTACTATTCAAACTACAGATCTAAGAAGATAAAAATCTGGCTAGAGATTTATCTTTTCAAATTATTTTCGTCAACTGTAAGTTTAGGCAATTATGCTTTAAAGGTATTTCGACCCTTGTGATAAACCCAGTCAAAGTTGTTGGCAGGAAACTGGCCTGTTGCTTGAATGACCTTCCCAAGCAAGTTCAGGTGAGACTCTTTTACATAACTGCTTTAAATGGACATCACTTAGACCTGGGGAATTTGGTTTTTAGCCATTTTTACACACAGGTGTTACACAGCCCTTGAGTAAAAAGGTGAAACTCATTTCGTTCCAATGTACGTAAAGCTTCTCAGTTAAGTAGAATGCTCGAAGTGGTAAATATTTTTTGATTTTCTGGTTAACTAGTCAAAAACTCCTTTCAGTTTCAGTTTTAGTTTTTTAAAAAAATACTTCTGAAATGTGTCGGTTTTCTTTCCTATGTTAGATCATAACTGAACCCTTATTTGGTTAGGAATATTACAATTCACAAGGCTCATTATATGAATTCTTTGTACAGCATTATAGATCTAAAAGCTGTAGAAGATTAAGGATCTGCCTGAATTTCTATGCTTGAATTCCCAATTCGAACTTATTTTGGTTCTTTCTCCTCAATATGAAGTTCACTTAACTGAAAGCCCTGTTTGGTAAGGTCCGGAACAAAGTGTACTTCTGTTTGGTTTCAAAGAACAGGACTAGAATGGGCCCTTTCCCTTGGAGATAGTAAAGGATTCAATGCCAATGCCAGAATGGTTATCTCTAAAAGCGCATAATTTTTACTTGGGGAGTAGAAGGGGAGTGGGGATCATTGTCTCACAGACATAAATAACAGGAACACTCACTTTTGTAGAGAGGTTACTACATGCCAAGCACTATTCTAAATGTTTTCATACCGAGGACCTCTTTTAATCTTCACATCAGCCTGATGAGGCATGTGCCGTTCTCATCTCCATTTTATGGATTAGAAAATGAAAGCTTGGAGAGGTTAAGTAGCTTTTCTAAGGTCACATAAGGTCAAACCCAGGTCTGCTCAATTCCAGAGCCCAGTTACTACTCAGTGTTAGACCCCATCTACCTGGGAAGTTTGTTGCCCCCAGTTGCGTAGGCAAGACAGTCCACCACAATAAAAGCACAGACTGGAAGTCAGAAGTCCTAGGCTCAGGCTTCAGCCCGTGCACTAAGTGCTGGGTGACCGTGGTCACTGCAGTTGATGGTTATGGACCCAAGTACTCACATCTATCAAATGAGGGCACTGGGGACTTCCCTGGCGGTCCAGTGGTTAAGACTCCACGCTTCCACTGGGGGGCACGGGTTCTATCCCTGGTCGTGGAAGTTCCACACGCCACCCAGTGTGCCAGTAAATAAATAAATAAATAAAAAATTAAAGCAAAAACGAGGGCATTGGACCAAAATCACAGCTTCCCACTGTGTTCCTCAGAGTCCTGGTGTCCTCAGCAGCCCCACTAGGCTGCAGTGTCCCCTTTTCCTCTTTCATACGTTGGGATTCCACTTGTTTGGATGGAGGGGGGTGGGTGGGGACATGGAGAAGTTTCCATTGAAAAAAAATGTGAAAAAGCAATAAATAAAAGCAGGACAATGAATCAAATAACTACCTGGGTCCTCTGTAGGCCTGAGGTTTTTTGACACTTGAGACTACTTTTTCTTCCATTTTGAGGGGAGACACATGCTCCTGTTTTTTTTCCACTGATTGAATATATTACTTTCCCACCCAGTGGAGTCACTCAGGTATTGGCACTGTATTTGTGTTAGAAAGGGATAGTTGACTATTTCTTGGCCTGATGACTGTCATAAGCTTTAGGGGATGAGGGACTGAGACAAGGGAGTAGTTAGTTTCAATGCACATCTGATTTTTTTACTGACTCTGTTGGGGAGATGTGGGGGGTGGATGCCCACACCTCCAAACAATTCTCTGACACCAGCTGGTGTCAATTCAACTCACTTCTTTCAGTCCTGACTTTCTACCTGGAGATAACATCAGATTGCACAAGTTACAGGCTCAGTCCTACCAGACTGCCCCCATCTAATTAGATGCCAATTGCAAATTTATGTTGCTCAATTAATTTGCTAGAGGGGCTCAGGGAACCACTTTACTTACTAGTTTATATATAAAGAATACAACTCAGGAACAGCCAGATGGAAGAGATGAATGGGGAAAGGGGCACAGAGCTTCCATGCTTTTGGAGCTAGTCACTCTCTCAGCACCTCCACGTGTTCCCAACTCAGAAGCTCTCCTTACCAGTCCTTTTGGCTTTTTATGGAGGCTTCATCACATAGTCGTGATCAATTAAATCATTGGCCATGGGTGATTGAACTCAGCCTCCAACCCTTCGCCCCTCCCCGAGAGCTTGGGAGTGGGACTAAAAGTTCTAACCCTCTAATCACATGATTGGGTCTATTGGCAACCAACCTCCATCTTTAGGTGCTTTCCAAAAGTTACCTCATTAGCAGAACAGAAGACACCTTTATGCTCTCATCACTTAGGAAACTGCAAGGGTTTTAGTTCTGTGCCAGAAACAGAGACAAAGACCAAATATGTATTTCTTACTGTACATCACAATATCACAGTCATTTTTCCCACAGAAAAGCCGATGCTTCAGAGCAGACACTCTTTAGACAGCTCCAAACTTGCGGAGAAAGTTGAAACCGCGCAGCCACTGTGGATAACGTTGGCACTGCAAAAGCAGAAGGGGTTTCGGGAGCAGCAAGCGACTCGAGAGGAGAGGAAGCAAGCCAGGGAGGCCAAGCAGGCCGAAAAGCTCTCCAAAGAAAACGTAAGTAGCTTAGCCTTCAGCTCTAACTTTGTTTTCCTGAGCTTGGCTCTCCCTTCTTTTGGCTGCGCTGCGCAGCTTGCGGGATCTTAGTTCCCCAACCATGGACTGAACCTGGGCCCCGGCAGTGAAAGGGCCGAGTCCTAACCGCTGGACCGCCAGAGAGTTCCTGAGCTTGGCTCTTTTAGTTCACAGGATTTAAGACGACAATAACAAAACAAGGCTTGCTGAGAGTGGTGGAGAATACTTAGACAGTAGAGCAATAAGCTGACCACTGTTAGGACACGGAGGCGTTTTAGGTTAGAAATTTGGTTTCCTTATGCTCTTCGGTTAGCCTGATTTGGCAGAATCCGCTCACACAGGTTATATGAGAAATACAAGCAGCATTTTATTTGAGCAGTGAGTCGAGAGGAAATTAGGAATCTTGCTCTGTGGCCCTGACGGTGTAGTTAATTTGAAGGGCTCTTCTGGGAGAGTATGTAACGTCCCCTCTTCGGGACATGTGCACTGAGCGGCTCGGTGGTTGAGCACACACTGCTCCCCCTTGCAGTCTGGCCCCTCCTCTGGGACCAGAGAATGGGGGCTGGCCAATGGAAGCCTCCAAGGCCTTGCCTTGCATGGTCAGTCTCCCCCTGACTTTCTCTGTCCATCCAGGTCAGTGTCAGCCCGCAGCCTGGAAGCAGCAGTGTCAGCAGAGCTGGTTCCCTGCACAAGTCCACCACTCAGCCAGAAGAGAAGAAGCCAGAGACAGCAGCGTCCAGGCTTGAGCGCCGAGAACAGCTGAAAAAGGCCAACACTCTTCCTACATCTGTGACAGGTAGAGAACAGGTCCATTTCTATTTAACCGTACTTAAAAGTTTTTCTTCTTAGGGTGTGTTTTATTTCCTCTAGCGTCATAACTAGCACAGCATTTTAGGCATTTCAGAGCACAAGCTGTCTCACAACCCCATTCATCAACTCTGACAGTGATAAAGCTCGTCTGATAAAGATCATCAGAAACTCACCCACTATCAGTGGTGTGATGATAAACTTTTAACAATCAGTTCTTCAGAGAGTGGAGAGACCTCTGATTTGTAGTATTTGCTGTGGTGTAAATACTCCCAACCATGGCTAATTTCAGGCTACTAATGTGATATCAAGTGACTCTTCCTGAACCTTTAACAAGGTGATATGAGCCCTCTCCAACTCCACTGCCTGTAGTCCAACAAAATTAGGTTTATTAACTTCCTGCAGCAAGGAAGACTGCACACCATAAGAACCTTCTAAACAAAACAAGAGATAACATTATATTAGGATTCAGGGGAAAGGGTGAATTTTAGGTAAAATTTAAATGAAGCAGTGACTCAAAGCAAAGTAGTTGGTATCAAGCCTGAGCTGAAAAGTGGACTCAGGAGCCTGTTTCCTTTGACACCACAAACTTAAGGTAAATGTGAGGAAGCTGTATTGGAAAACCCCTACCTGGAGCTGTGCTCCAGTTGGAAATGGAAATTGTTTCTCTGAATCATGGTCATCCAAGTGGCTCAGATGCTCCAGGCAAAAGTGGGGTGGTCCCTGGTCCCTTCTCACTGATGTGATTTCAGACAGCAAATTTCTGACCCAGGTGTGACTTTACAGAGCAAAGTTGTTGTGCTCTAAGTCCTTGATGTTAATTAACAACAGCAGTGTTTATATGTTCATGACACATAGGAGACACATGCACGTTAAAAAAAACTCTTTATTCTGTTAAAAGATAAAATGATCCAATGATGTTTGTAACTATTTCTGTGTTACATATCACTTGGAGGATGGAGGGTCTGAAAGAACTTCCTCTCAGGGGTTATTAGGGCATCTGTTTTCCCACTAGGCAGCCCTGTTCCTCAGAGGACACCCAACTTCTGGACCCAGGATTTTTTTACGCCTTGGATACCTGCTAGCTGAGGTCTGGAAATGTAAAGAGGTCTCACTATTAAAGCTATATTTACTATTTGGTGAGGAGAAAAAAACTTTATATTTGAAAACCACTTTGGAGCATTTTCTCAAGAACCTCCAAGGGCATTATTTCGTTTGATCTTATACTCAGGAATTAAGGATTCTAAACATCATATTGGTGTGTGTCAAGAGAGAATTCTTGCAGAATAGTGAAAGCTCCAAAGTCAAAGAGATCAACCTCTGTCTGCCTGGTTTCTTAGAAGCACCAAAGGGTTGATGCAATTCAGAGCTGGCTCCACCACACAAAGCCTCACCACACAAAGGGACGCTCACCACACAAAGCCTCTAAGGTCTGATAAATAGTGATAGGATGCAAAGGAATTGTCAGAGGAGTCTGAGTGATAAGAGCTGGCAGGATCCATGGGCCTCAGAGGGAGGAGGGACCCAGGGCATGCTTGGTAGAGGAGGTAGCTTTTAACCTCACCAGCTAACAGGTTCAAACTTCAAACTACTTGGTTTAAGCTTTTTCTTCATGAAATTGACTGGTTGTATGCCTAGAATCACAGAATTTACCTCTTATTATTACACAGGCATAGCTTCTGTGCACAGAGAAAATTAGGTTTCTAGAAATTCTCTGAAATTAGAATCGACTGCACTGTGATCACCATAATTCTGTATGTAACAGTTATGATCACGTAGCTTTCTTTCTCTAATTCTTCTCGCCAAAGATACCCAGTGTTTCACTGGGTTTTCCTTTCTGAATCTCATACTTCTGCTAAATCAAAATGTGGCTCTGACTTATTCCTTTCTCCTTTTCCTTCAAAATGCAATCTAGTGGAGATCTCTGATTCGGCTCCCCCAGCACCACTGGTGAAAGAAGTCACAAAGAGATTCTCTACCCCAGACGCTGCCCCCGTGTCAACAGAACCAGCCTGGCTGGCTTTGGCCAAAAGGAAAGCCAAGGCCTGGAGCGACTGTCCACAGATTATTAAGTAAAGAGTGACTCTTATCCATTCCTACTGCCAGTTATTGGCTCTTCTCTTGCCCTTTTTATTTATTTATTTTTTATATGAGGTAAAGAAAGAAACGAAGCTAGGGAAAAGCAGCATGTTTTATAGGCTCTAAAATAATGTTCAGAAACTGAACTGGTGGTGTTCCTTGTAAAGAGTGTATTTGCACAGCCCTAGGTCCTGGTGCCTTGAGGTCCTCCTAATTCTAAAGAGAAAATTCCGTCCTAGGGACCACATGAAGCAAAATCTCCAGACTGAGAACTTCTCACGAGCGCCTGCCACACCCATTCCATGGCCCTTCCACACACGTACACCCACACACCACTCAGAACATGTACTTTTGCCAATCTTTGTAATAGTTTTCTCGATTCTGTACTCCTGTTTCTTTGTTCCAAACCATTTACCATGTGCTTGGGGATTTCTACCCTTTTCTATAGTAATAGTGAAAGGATCTTATATAAACAAGAGTGCCCATTCGCCTGAATGCAGTGAGTAACTGGGAATTGCAAGTAGAAGTCTGGCTCCCAACTCTTTGCCCATGTCTGCTTCTCATGATTTTGCCCCAACAGGAAACTGTAACACAGACAGCGAGTCCATTGACTCTTCTACCGCACTGTTGAGCTACGGGCCCCGTTATACCACAACTCTCCTCAAGGACACGTTAACCATTTGGCCCAGCTGGCTCCTAGGGAACATTTTTATTTAAAATGATTAAAAAAAAAAAAAAAAAGAAGCTACAAATTCTCTGTCTCTGAGAATCCCCATCTAGTGCAGTTGTTCTTAAGAAGTTCAGGCTCCCTCCCAGACCTACTCAATCATCAGAGATCCTGTGAGGATGGGGCCAGATGTGTATATTCTGGTAAAAACTCTTCAGATACTTCCGGTAGATCACAGAGGTTGAGAAGTGTGGGACACACTGCTTCTAGTGTAATCTAGATTTTAAAACTCTGAACGGGAGGCTCATTTCACCCAAAGCAGCAAAAGTGAGACAGGAAAAATAATAAAACAACCCCCCCAAACCAGCCATTTATTACAGAGTATAAGAGTCTTATTGACATTACATGTCTCTGAAAATCTTTTAAATCTTTAGGGAAAGTTAACAGTAAGACAAGATTTGAAGTCTTTGTACTAAAGGACTTCCTGTGGGAAGTTTCTTTCTTTACCATAATCAAGTAATTCATATTTAGAGTCAAATGTTCAATCGCATTTATAATGTAGAGCATTCACCTTGCTACCTTTAAAAACATCTCAGAGTTTTAAGTGGCCTTGTTGTTATACACGTGATTTAAAAAAAGGACTTGGCAATTTAAAAGCCACATATGTTCACTTTTATTTCCCTAAATTTGCTTTACATGACACACAGAAATACAGCAAACCCACACATTGCTGGTACTAACCTACATTTCGTGGTGTTGGCATAGTACCTTTTTCTTCAATCCTGACTTCAAAATCTAAGTACAAATCCTTTGCCTAGTACAGCAGGGGAAGGAATTACATCCTTTTCTCCTCTCCTACAAAAACACATTAGTATTTTATTAGTATCATTTTCCTCTGTGCTTACTCAATAGACAGTGTGCTGTTACACTATTATGTACCTTAAAGAAAGGATGACAGCAAAGTTATTTACCATATACAAGGCATTTTCTTTCTGGAAACGATGGCTCAGCCTCATGGTAGCAGCTGGCATGTGTGGTGAAGTGGATAGTTGTACTTTTGCAAGTTGGAGTTAATATTATATATAGTGGACCCTCAGACTGTTAAGAATCAATGGAACGTTAACTTTTTTTATGGCTATGAGAAGCAATTAATATTCCACTGCATGTTTTCCACAGTGATGTTCATTTCTAAATCAAATATGTAGACATTTGTTAGTTTCAATGATTTCCTCACTAATATAACACTTCTTAATAGGAATCTCTCCACCTAGAGCCCTGGAATTATACTGCTACATTAATTCTTCTGCATTGTCTTTTTCTGTCATCCTGTCAGCTTTGAATAATATCACAGTAATGGCAGAGAACAGGTGCATAAATCAGATCATTAACAAAGAATAGTAGACAAGTCAACTCTGTACTGGCTTACCTACCACTGATCCCATACAAAGGAGGAGAAATACCTCAGTTAAAAAATTTCCATCAAAATCTTTTTTAAGAGTAATACTGAGGAAAGTATACTGGAAGTAAGTCATAACACTTACTTCCAACAACTTCTAAAGGCTACATGTTTAATATTTCATGTAAAAACTACTCCTACTTTGCACTAAATACCAATGAAGTGTTATTTTGCTTTAGTTGTGTTGCAGTCTTTTCTGATCAACAAACTATGGGGGAAATTCTATAAAGCATATAAAAAATTCAAGACTTAAAAGAAATGAATGATTACTAGTTAAATACACAAGCTTTTTTTTTTTTTTTAATTTAAACAAACATACACTTCTCCTGGCAAGGTTATAGATGATTAACCTCTGTTCATAAGACATATTACAAAACTAGAGGTTTTTTCTTTACTTTTTTAATTTTTCAAGTGCAATTGTTTCTTATACATTAATTACTATTAAATTATCATTTTAGCCAGTTATTAGCAAATTGTAGTATGTATTCATTGTCTCTTCTTGTGATGTTTAGTTTTAATTGCTTATTTTAAAGCAGAAACATTAGAGTTACAATTGTCTTGCAATATTTTTATCAACAATAAAATGAAGTAGAGACTTAACAATAAAAATACCTTAGTGTGATTTTATTATTATTTTGAGATTTTGGTTGTATAAAGTTTTAATGTAAAATGTCCATTATTGAAGGAAAAAGATCTTTCAATAAAAAATACCCACAAGATCTTCGGCACTGATGGAATTTCAAGCTGAAGTTTTTACTGATTTCAATGACCATCTATAGAAAGCTTGTATTTCTACAAAGCTTTTGTTGAGAAAGAAAAATTTCAAGGCATTTTATATGGTACCTTATTATACTTTTAACTAGATGTTTTTGGAGAAAAATAATGAGTAGGGACAAATAAAATGTTTATCTCAATCCTAAACTGGAATTGAATGGTCTGGCATCTCAGACAAAATGATCCTACAACCTCTTTACTCAAAGCGTGGGCCATGGAACAACAGCGTGGGCCATGGAACAACAGCATGGGCACAAGCCGAGAGCATGTGAGAAACGCAGCTTAGGGCCGCAGACCAGACCTACTGACTCACGAGGCCAGACAAGGGCAAAGTGAGTGACGTGAGCAAGGCACTTGCCTTGGGTGCCAAAAAACCAAGTAATCAAGAGGAATGCTATTTTAATGCAATATTTTAAAAATCAAGGTTAACGCAAATTCCATGATGAACAAATATCAAAATTTTAAATAAAGACAGGGTCAGTATTACTGATTTTTCCTTTTGCCTCAGTCTCCAGTGTGGCTAAGCCAAGCCCCCCTCCTTCCAGCCCTCTCAATTGTAATGTGCATTTAGCAAGAGCTCCAGGTGGTTAATACATTAAAGATGAATCCGCACGGGTCTAAAACCTAGCAGAAGATATGTTCTTTTGGGCCACCTATGGCCTCAATCCCCTTTCTGTGTTTGCGGAAATCTCTACCTTGTGGGTCTTGGTAGAGGGCAGCACTCACCTCCTACCACAGTTGAAATGCCTGTTAGGTGCCTTCCTATACTCTCTCGTGGGCATAACAACATGTTTCACTTCAAATTGGAAGGGACTGTGGTTTGGGAGCAACTGACCAAAAGATGGGGGGACTGTGAGGAAGTCTGGCAGTGGTAGGAAACAGTCTCCAGCGTTAGTGGGGTCAGCCATAAGGTAATAAGCATTTAGAGCCTCAAGGACAGCAGCTACTTCTGGCCAAAATGATATGATTTCAGGCATTCATTGTTTCTGGCTGTATATAGCTCTAGCCCTCTTTGTAATTCTGCAAGAGACTCAATATTCTTCTAAAAATTCATTCTGGAGGGACTGGCCAAGACAGTGGAATAGAAAGATGCTGAGCTCACCTTCTTTCATGGGCACACCAAAATCACAGCTATTTGCAGAATAACCTTTGATGAAAAAGACCAGAACCGTCCAGAAAAGATCTTCTACAACTAAAGACATAAAGAAGGAAACACAACAAGATGGGTAGAAGGGTAGGATTTGTGATATAGTCAAGTCCCATACCGCTGGAAGGAAAACCCAAATATAGGAGAATAACTACATTGCAGAGGTTCTCCCAAAGCACTATGAGGTCTGAACCCCACATCGGGCTCCCCAGCCTAGGGGTCCTGCACCAGGAAGACAAGACTCCAGAGCATTTTGCTTTGAAGGCTAGTAAGGTTTACTTTCAGGAGTCCCAGAGGGCTGGGGGAAAGAAAGACTTCACTCTTAAAGGGCACACACAAAATCTCACATGATCCAGGACCCAGAGCAAAAGCAGTCATTTGATAGAAGCCTAGGTTAGACCTACCTGCTGATCTTGGAGAGTCTTCTAAAGAGGCAGGAGGCAGCTGCAGCTCACCCTGGGGACATAGACACTGGTGGCAGCCATTCTTGGGAGTTCCTTCTACCACATGGACATTGGTGTTGGCAAGGGCCATTGTCAAATCCTCCCTCTGGTTTTTAGCCCCAAGACCCAGCCGTGCCCTGGCCGTGCTGTCCAAGCAGCCAGTTCTAGCCTCTGGACCAGCCTCAGCCACCAGGGGGCAGACACCAGATGCAAGAAAACCACAATCCCACAGGCTGCAGACCCATCCAGCCCATCAGTAGGCCAGAGCATGTCCTGGGACTCTCTGGGCCTGGGTCCTGGCCCTGGCCACTAGCAGGCCAACATAAGCTCTGGGACATCGCAAACCCCATACCCAACTGTGTCAGGAACAGCCCCTCCCCCTTCCCCCCCCAGCGATCTGACAACAGATCTGGGACCACTGGCCTTGCATCCAGACTCCAGGACCTGGCTCTGCCTACCAGTAGACCAGTACTAACCCCAGGACTTTGCTTCACCCACCATAGGATAGGCAACAGCCCTGGTGTTTTCTAGACCCTGACTCTACCCACCAGTGAGCCAGCACTAGCCCTGGGGCCCCTGGGGTTCTGCAGTCAGCCATCTTGTGACCTGGTCATGCCAACCAGTGGCCAGCAGCCTCTGCACAGGGCAGGGCTTAGCAACCAACCTGAACAGGGGCCAACCAAGCCTACCAGACGGCCCACATAGTTAGCTCACCACAACAGAAGGACCCACACAGCCCTCATAGCAGGAAACCACCAGAGCACATAGCTTGGGTGATTAAGCGGGGAATGCACTGCTGGGACACATAGGACGTCGCCTACAGGAGGCCACTTCTCCAAGGTCAGGAAACATAACCAACCTACCAGAAACATAAAAATGCAAACAGCAACTTAGGCAAAATGAGGCAACAGAGGAACATGTTCTAAATGAAGGAACAAGATAAAACCCCACAAGAAAAACTAAATGAAGTGGAGATAGGCAAATACCCAAAAAAGAGCTCAGGGCAATGATTATAAAGATGATCAGAGAACATGGGAAAAGAATGGATACACAGAGTGAAAATTAAAAGTTTTTAACAAAGAGCTAGAAAATATAAAGAATAACCAAACAGATGAAGAACATGATAACTGAAATTAAAAATACACTAGAAGGATCAATAGTAGACTAAATGATACAGAGAAACAGATCAGTGAGCTGGAAGACACAGTAGTGGAAATCATTGATGCTGAACAGAAAAAAGAAAGGAAAAGAAATGAGGACAGTATAAGAGACCCCTGGGACAACACTGAGTGCACTAATATTCTCATTATAGGGGTCCCACAAGGAGAAGAGTGACAGAAAGTGACTGAGAACATATCTGAGACATAATAACTGAAAACTTCCCTAACCTGGGAAAGGGAACAGACATCCAAGTCCAGGAAGCACAGAGTCTCCCATACAAGATTAACCCAAAGAGGAATACACTAAAACATGTTGTAATTAAAATGTCAAAAATTAAAGACAGAGACAATATTAAAAGCAGCCAAAGAAAAACAACAAATAACATAGAAGGGAACTCCCATAAAGCTATTGGCTGACTTTTCATCAAACTCTGCAGGCCAGAAGGGCAACATATTTAAAGTGATAAAGGAAAAAACCCACAACCAGGAATACTCCCAGCAAGGCTCTCATTCAGATTTGATGGAAAGATCAAAATCTTTACAGACAAGCAAAAGCTAAAAGAGTTCAGCACCACCAAACTTACAAGAAATATTTAAGGAACTTCTCTTAACGAATAAGAAACGGCCACAACTAGATAAATGAAAATTATGAAATGAAAAGACTCGTTGGTAAAGGCAAACATACAGTAAAGGTAGGAAATCATCCATGCACAAAGTTAGCAGGGAGGTTAAGAGAGTAGTAAAATCATCTATATCTAAAATAAGCAGTTAAGGGTTACACAAAACAATCAGAGGTAAAATATGATACCAAAAATAATAATTGTGAGGGGAGGAGAATACAAATGCAGGATTGTTAAAATGTATTTGAAATTAAGAGATCAACAACATAAAACAATCATGTATAAATACAGATTACTATATAAATACCTCATGGTAACTACAAGCCAAAAATCTATAATAGATACACAAAAGAAGAGAAAAGGAATCCAAACATAACACTAAAGATAGTCATCAAATCACAAGAGAACAAAAGAAGGAACAAAACAGCCCTACAAAAAAACCCTAAAATAATTAACAAAATGGCAATTAGAACATACATATAATTACTTTAATTGTAAATGGACTAAATGCTCCAATTAAAAGACACAGAGTGGCTGAATGGATTAAAAAAAAAAAAAGACCCATATATATCCCGCCTTCCTG
The DNA here is from genome assembly GCF_949987515.2 of Delphinus delphis. Classification (NCBI taxonomy): domain Eukaryota; kingdom Metazoa; phylum Chordata; class Mammalia; order Artiodactyla; family Delphinidae; genus Delphinus; species Delphinus delphis. Next base: position 63,964,697 of record NC_082687.1, on the reverse strand, counting down.
CCTACAGGAGACTCACTTCAGATCTAAAGACATACACAGATTGAAAGTGAAGAGATGCAAAAGGTATTGAACACAAATGGAAATCAAAAGAAAGCCAGGGTAAGTAGCAATACTTATATATGATAAAATAGATGTTACAATAAAGACTGTTGGAAGAGACAAAGAAGGACACTACATAATGATCAAGGGATCAATTCAAGAAGACATAACAACTGTAAATATATAAACACCAACATAGGAACACCAAAATACATAAAGCAAATACCAGCAGACATAAAGGGAGAGATCAATAGTAACACAATAATAGTAGGAAAGTTTTACACCCCAATTACATCAATGGACAGATCATCCAGACAGAAAATCAGTAAGGAAACACTGTGTCTTAAATGACACATTAGACCAGATAAGACTTAATAAACACATTTAGAACATTCCATCCAATAGCAGCAGAATACATTGTTTTCAAGTGCACATAGAACACTCTCCAGGATAAATCACATGCTAGGCCACAAAACAAGCCTCAGTAAATTTAAGAAAATTGAAATCATATCAAGCATCTTTTCCAACCACAACGCTAGAAGACCAGAAATCAACTACAAGAAAAAAATTGCAAAACCACAAACACGTGGAGGCTAAACAATATGCTACTAAAAAACCAATGGATCACTGAAGAAATCAAAGAGGAAATTTTAAAAAAATACCTGGAGACAAATGAAAATGAAAAACAATGATCCAAAATCTATGGGACACAGCAAAAGCAGTTCTAAGAGAGAAGTTTATGGCAATACAAGCTTATCTCAGGAAATGAGAAAAATCTCAAACAACCTAACCTTACATCTAAACTAGAAAAAGAACAAACAAAACCCAAAGTTAGTATAAGGAAATAAATCATAAAGATCAGAGCAGAAATAAATGAAGGAGACTTAAAAAACAATAAAATGAAACTAAAAGCTGCTTCTTTGAAAAGCTTAAAAAAAAAACAGATAAACCTTTAGCCAGACTCATCAATAAAAAAAAGAGAGAGGGCCCAAATCAATAAAATCAGAAATGGAAAAGAAGAAGTTACAACTGACACCACAGAAATATTAAAGATCATAAGAGACTACTACAGGGACTTCCCTGGTGGCGCAGTGGTTAAGACTCCCTGCTCCCAGTGCAGGGGGCCTGGGTTCGATCCCTGGTCAGGGAAGTAGATCCCACAAGCATGCCACAACTAAGAGTTCACATGCTACAACTAAGGAGCCCGTGAGCCACAACTAAGGAGCCCACGTGCCGCAACCAGGGAGCTGGCGAGCTGCAACTATGGAGGCTACGTGCTGCAACCAAGGAGCCCATGAGCCACAACTAAAGGAGCCTGCCTGCCCCAACTACGACCTGGTGCAACCAAATAAATAAATAAATAAAATATAAAAATAATAATAAAAAATTTTAAATTATGGAAACTAATTTGATAAATAGATCCTTTCTTTGAAAATCTTGTTATGAATCTCAGTATAAATGAGTGAATGGTGTATTACATCACAGACTAATTTTTTAACCCACCAAGTATATTCTGATCTTTTTTTCCAGAAGTCTTTTATAAAAAACCAAGTAGAACATCTGTAGCCTAATTAAAAGAAACTGTCACTTAACATATTGATGTGTTTTGTTCTATAATTCCTTTTAAAAGCATTTGTTGCTCCTATAGGAAGTAAAATACGGTTGTTTTCCAATAAAGTGTAATAGACAAGTTTCTTAAAATATAATCTTTAACATAAATAAGACTATCCACATGCTCCATAATGTAAAATATTTTCAAACATCTCACAGATATTTTCTAGTAAAGACTGTCCTTCATTATCTTTGATTGCCACCCAATAAATCCAGACAATAAACATAATTATTTCTACATCCAATAATAAGCATTGATTCCCAGACCACAGGAGAAGAGAAAACTTCTCCAGGAAGTTGATACACACTTTGCAACTCTCCACTCTTAGATTCCAAGATCCATAGCTTCCCATCAGTAGATGCTGCTGCCAGCAACACTTCATTGCCACGACTGTGGTTATGGAAAGCAAATGGTGTTGAATACACCCTTGAAGTAGTTTCAAATTTCCATTGGAGGTGACCTTTCATACTACAACAGTAGATAAAGCAATCATGGGAACCAAAAAATATTTCTTGCTCTGATGCTGAGGTACATGGGGATGAAAAGATTGGTCCATTGGTAGAGAACTGCCAAATCTGAAGGGTGATAAAGGCAAAAATAATTCATTCATCTCATTTCCACAATTCTATAAAGCTTTTTGAAATTCTTAATAAAATGTGAGAGACGCAGGCTACTGAATGGTAACTGTACATAGAGAAAATAATGCTTTCTCCCAAAAGTAGCACCCTCAGATTAGACCTCTGTCCCAATGGTAAAATCTAGCACAAAACCCACCAGTGAGTGTCCTTATTACATAAATCACCGCTATGCATAATATTATGAAGTAAAATTCATTTCGAACCCCATTCAGAAGTTATTACTTATATGTTCAGAGACACTTATTTCAAAGAAAAAACTATACAGTTTTCAGTGTATGTTATTAAAAATTGTATCTTATTCTGGTCTCCTAATGGAGGAATAAGGGGGTAAGTAGGCTGAAAGGAAAAGTTTATGTGCAATAATTTAAAGCTTTAAACAAAGAGCTATGAGTTGTGTGTCTACCCTGTAGATATATACACTGTTTGCTTATTTCAAAGCTACTATAGATTAACCTGTCAGCCATACTTTAAAGAAAACACACAAGGAAGAAAAAGCTTAAGTCTAAGATAGTGTTTACAAATCCATAGTAATAGCAGTACAGTAAAAGCAAAATAAAAAGAGTGGGTATATTCACGAAATATGATTTGTAATCTCAATTCTGTCCCTGACTTGGACAAAATCACTTTAATCTTTCTTTGATTCATTCAGAAAAGGTAAAAAAAAGGGGTAATAGCATTTGCTGCTTTTTAGAAATCCAAAGGTGAGAATATATTCAAATTACTTTGTAAATAAAAAATATTAAGTGAACTTAATAAAAGATTTCATCACAAAGTAATTGTCACACAGAACAAAAGAAACTGCTAGGCTATGAGGGGTGAATGTAGAATAAAAAGCACCCAAAGTCAACTCTAGCCAGCAATGGGCTAACTTACGTTGGAGCTAGTACACTCTCAAGTCCACAAAATAATCCCCAAAATCAAAAACACAGAAGTTGTGCCACAGTCACTTATGGGTAAAGAAGTAGAGATTATTATCCCAACGAAAGACCTATTATGACTCAGAAGGAGCCTACCCTGCCGATCATGAAGTTGAAGATGGAACTTCCACACAATGCAAATTGGGTTATGTAACAGATTTAGGTTTTCATAGAAAAAGCAGGAGTTTATTTCAATGTTCACAATCGGAATAGAGGTTATAATAAAGTTGGCTAAAAACTGATAACATGGGCTTCCCTGGTGGCGCAGTGGTTCAGAGTCCGCCTGCCAATGCAGGGGACACGGGTTCAAGCCCCGGTCCGGGAAGATCCCGCATGCCACGGAGCAGCTGGGCCCATGAGCCATGGCCGCTGGGCCTGCACATCCAGAGGCTGTGCTCCGCAACGGGAGAGGCCACAACAGTGAGAGGCCCGCGTACCGCAAAAAAAAAAAAAAAAAAAACCAAAAAAAAGCTGATGACATTTTTTAAATTGTGAGAGGAGAATGGCAAAAGTAAAACAATGTTTGGATAGAATCTTTTAAATCTATTATAGCGTCATTCAAAATTTTAAAAACCCGTGGTTTGACAATTAAAATAGAATTAGTTTTCAACACAATGGGTCGAATAATGTTTAAAATTTTACTTCAGTTGTCACCAGCTACTATGCCTTTGAGAAATGTAAATAAAACAGAACTAGAAATTTTTACCTGTTCTCCAAAGTGAGTAAAGCAGAGAAAATTCCCATCTACACAGCCAATACAAATATACTGTAGGCAACACCGTGGAGAAGAAAAGAGTGGCTTTCCACAGGAATGTTTCCAAACTATCTTCCCAGTGGCCTGTCAGGGGCAAAAAGCAATTCACAGCATTTAAATCATTCTACTAATCAACTACCCTTTATAAAATAAACTCATAAATCTCCCAGAGGTAAAGCTATAAACACCAGAAAATGCTATAATGGCATGCTGACATTATAAATGAAGCTAGTACACATATACACAGCTATAAAATTAATGAGTGCTACTTATGAATGCTAAAAACTTGCAGTAAAACCAGGAAAGAAATAACTAGCACATAAACTCCATCCTTAGAATGGACACGAAGTTCTTGACAGGACCGAGAACAGTCTGCCAACTTAAAAATTGATAGGACTTCCCTGGTGGCACAGTGGTTAAGAATCCGCGTGCCAAAGGAGGGGACACGGGTTCGATCCCTGGTCCGGGAAGATCCCCACGCCACAGAGCAACTAAGCCCGCACGCCACAACTTCTGAAGCCCACGCCTAGAGCCCACGGTCTGCAACTACTGAAGCCGGAGCACCTAGAGCCCGTGCTCTGCAACAAGCCACCGCAATAAGAAGCCCACGCACCACAATGAAGAGTAGCCCCCGCTCTCTGCCACTAGAGAAAGCCCATGCACAGCAATGAAGACCCAACGTAGCCAAAAAAATAAAATAAAAATAAAATAAAGAATTGATAAAAGACATACACAGAACTTAGATTTTTCTCATCTTTCTATACTTTATGTCAGTCATTTTTAATGAATTCTGGTTCAGTAATGTATGGACTATAACTGAGATCTACTTCAAATTTGCAGAATTCAAAGCAAAAATAAAAAATATTAAAGAAAAACAGGTAATAAAATCAATAAATATTCTTTTATGCCTACAGGATTTATAGCCAGTAAAAGTCCTCCCAGCGTAGCAAAATACAAGTGATATGGAATCAGGCTCAAACAAGGAGAAGAAAAAACAGTTCCTCCGCATTTCAACTTCCAAACACACTTCTTTTTCTGCAAATAAGAAAGCAAATTAAAAAAAAAAAAAAGAAAGAAAAAGAAAGCAAATTAATTGGTTTCTGCTGGTGATTAACAAAATATACATATCCCGTCCCTCCTGATGTTATGTCTATCTTAGTTAATATAACTTTTATTTTTAGTATAAAAATAATATATACTCACTGTGGAGAATCAAGTTAGTATAAAAAGATGACAAAAGCCAATACCCAGAGATTACCACCGTTAACATTTTAGCATTTTCCCTTGTGATCTTTTTGGTGCACGCACACACACACAGCTTAATATACTTGAGATCATCACTCTGAATATCATACACTTTGTATCTAATTTAGCTCAATTACTTTGTAAAACTCTTTAAATATTACTTTAATGAATCATATCCCATATGAACACAAAATAATTTCTCTACCTTATCATTGAAAATTGTCTTGAACTAATTGCTTGGTGTTATAAACAATCTGGAAATAGACATCTTCATGCATATATCTGTCCATGTTTCTGATTATTTTGCCAGGACAGATTCCTAGAAGAATTTTACTGAATCAAAGGATATGAAATTGTTACCTATGGTCAAATTGTTTTCCTCGAAGGCTTTACCTCCCACCATTGTCACCAACATTTAATGCTACACTCTAATAACATTTGCTTCTTTATCTCAAAGTTTAAATTTTCATTCCTTTGATTCTTAAACATATGAAATATTTAAATTCATTTACTAGCTATTTCTTCTTTGGGGTCCTGTGCATTTATATCCCTTGTTTATTTTTCTATCTGGACCTTTACATTTTTCTTATTAATTTGTATTTGCTCTTAATTTATACTTATGAATATTTTAACTCTGTCACACTTGTTTCAAAAACTTTTCCCAACTTATTTCTTTTTAATTTTATAATTCTTAAATTTAAAAATTTTATGTGATCAGTTCTTATTGATATTTTTGTGATTCTTCTCTATTGTCAAGATGGCATTCTAAGTTCCTTATATTTCAAAACTCTGAGTAGTAAATTTATTTGAAAATTTGGTATGGAAGTTAAAATTGTCTTAAGATATTATGGCTGTTAATTAACCCCTTAATCTTCCCAGATCGCAAACTTGGGAAGAGTTAATACCTGCTCCCCTAGTCACCACCACCTGATAGTTTCACACTCTTCTATCTATGCTTATGGTATGAAATTGATGAAGTGAATTCTTACATATATATCTAAAGCATATGCATGCTGGTCATGAGAACCAATGTAAAAAAGTCCTGTGGTTGGATCCACAGTTGCTGAGCTTTTGACAGCATCATCAGTAGTAAACATCCAATATTTTTCTCCACTATTACTCTTCAGAATATAAACCAACCCATTATAACAGCCTGTTGGGAAACAAAATACAAAAGATGAGATTTAGATATGTCACTGGAAAATAAGTATTTGGCTTATATCATGACAATATATATTCGATGTTCTTCATGTGTACTTAGGCTCTATGTTTGGCTCGATTTACATTTCAGCAAAGCAGCAAGCATTTGTATAAAAAACCTATTTAGTAGGTACATCTTACATTTTAAAAGTACCATAAAGTGCTTCACTACCAGGAAAACAATGAACATGAGCATGCTGCAGCAGAAAGAGGCTTTGACAACTTGGATTCAGATCTTGTCACGGCCATCCTTTGGGCAAATTACCTAGCATCACTGGGCCTAGATTATCTTTCTGCTGAATGTGGATACATCTACAGCAGGGTTACTGTGATAATTAGGATAAATGCCCAGTACATAGTAGGTGTTCCAGAAATGCTAACATTAACAATGACCAAATGTTTATTGACCTTTTACCTTGTGAAGGGAACTACTCTAAGAACTTTATATCTGTCAACTCATGTAATGCTCACAGTGAAGTGCTACTATATGCATATATATATATATATATATATATATATATTATTTTGGCAGTGTTGGGTCTTCGTTGCTATGCATGGGCTTTCTCTAGTTGCGGGGAGCAGGGGCTACTCTTCGTTGCGGTGCACAGGCTTCTCATTGCAGTGGCTTCTCTTGTTGTGGAGCATGGGCTCTAGACGTGTGGGCTTCAGTAGTTGTGGCGCATGGGCTCTAGAGCACAGGCTCAGTAGTTGTGGCGCACAGGCTTAGTTGCTCCGCTGCATGTGGGATCTTCCCGGACCAGGGATCAAACTTGTGTCCCCTGCACTGGCAGGCGGATTCTTAACCACTGCACCACCAGGGAAGTCCCTGGAGCAGTGGACTCTTGATTGTGGTAGTGGTTACATGATAGTATGTATCTGTCAAAATATAAAACTGTATACTAAAAAGGGTTTTACTGTATATTATATTAATAACAAATATTCAAAGTACTAAGTGATAGTTAACAACACTGAACTATATATTTGAGGTGATGTATGCTAACTAGATTTACTGTGGTAATCATTTTGCAATATACACATATCAAACATTATATTGTATACCTTAAGCTAATAAAATGTTGTATGTCAATTACATCTCAATAAAACTGGAAATTTTTTTAAAAAGAGAAAAAAAGTACTAAGTGACCACCACGTGCCAGAGGCTTTGGGTTTAGACACTTGGAACGCAAACAGTAACCTCAATGAGCTGACTTTCATGAATAGGGATTACTCATGATCATTCACATGTATAACTGAAAGTTTCCTGTAGTATAATTTTCAAAATGTAAGTTTTCAATACAGAAGAATCAAACTCAGATTCAAGTAGATTCTAGCCAGGCTAACATAAGTAGGGAGATATATTCCTAAGCACTTAGTCTGAACAGCTTTGGTAAGCACATGCCATGAGCATTAAAGTAAAACTTGATGTAGTTTGGGGGGTAAAAAGAGAGTGGTAGTTCAGGAGACATTACGCCTAGACCCCCATATCTTTGTAAAGTAAGAGTCACCTACACCTTAATGAAACTGAGTAGAAGGTAGTAGCTAACACTTGTTGAAGGTCACAGAGCTGGTAGTAGCTTTACAGCTAGGTTCAAATCCAGAAACTCTGACCTAAGGCCCACACTGTGAATCAGCATGTAGTTAACTATTATTCTTTGAGCACTTAGTCTGTCCCTAGCAATGTACTAAAGGATTCACAAGCAATTATTTCATTTAATCCTCTCAAAAGCTCTATGATTATTGTGGTAGTTTTAAAATATATCCACAAATTCTTTGATACTCAGAGATATTCAACAGGTGAAGCTAATTCCCCTCCCTCTGAGTGTGGGCCAGACTTAATGATGTTCTTCTAATAACAGAATAAGGCACAAATAATGGTATACAACTTTAGACACTAAAAGTACTGCGTTCCTCCTCAATCACTCTCTTGGGTCACTCACTCTGAGGGAAGTTAGCTTCCATGTTGCGAGGGCATTCAAGCAGCCTATGGAGAAGCCCATGTGTCAAGAAACTGAAGCTTCCTGCCAAAAGCCAGCAAAAACTGAAGTCTTCTGTTTGCAGCAATGTGAGTAAGCCATCTTAGAAGAAGATTTTTCCAGCTCGTCAAGGCTTCAGATGGTTGCTGCCACATGAAAAACCCTGAGCCAGAACGTTCAGCTAAACCCTTCCTAAATTCCTGACCCATAGAAACTGTGAGATAATAAATGTTTATTAAAGCAACTATATCCCAATAAATAAATAAATAAATGTTTATTATTCTAAACCATTAAGTCTGGCGATAATCTGTGATGCAGCACCATGTTTTATTTATTAAGCCCATATACTCATAAGAAAACTGAAATTCTAAGAAGTTCAGCAACTCGTTAAAGGTCACAGAGCTGGTTACAGCTTTAGAGTTAGCTTCAAATCCAGAAACTCTGACCCAAGGCCCACACTATGAATCAGCATGTAGTTAACTATTATTCTTTGACAGCAACCAAACCTACTATGCATAGGTTTTTTAAATTTAACTTGGCCCTACTAGCATTACCATATGGTAATTAAATTTAACTCTATAAACCTCAAATTCAGAAACTTACCCACTACAATAAAGTTTCCACACTTAGATACACATGCTGAGGATTCAATGCGATCTCCCAAAATCTGTTCCCATTTTACCTTTCCAGAGTAAAGATCAACTGCCATCATTCTATGAGAATGGGAGCCAATGTACACAGTTGCAGATGACTTATCAACAGCTGGTATTACAAGCAGAGGTGAAGCATCCACACATTTGCCTGTGTCTGACCTCCACCTCACATGAAACTCCATTTTCTCAGCCCCCATCACAGATGTTTCCTCTTCAGAAACTTTTGCAACACAGGACATATCTTTTGACTTCCCAATAAGAGCTGGAGGATTTAAGCTTTTCATATTTTGAATGTTAGTCTGTGAAATTATATCAGAAGAACAGGCTGAAGGGCAATGTTCCAACTTAGTTAAAAATCTAGTAGTATTCAGAGACAAAATCTGACTCCCTCGGCTCAGTGCAATAAAAGCATTGATCTCGTTGTCACAATTTAAAGGCATGACAGATTCCTGATGTAAAGATTTTCCACTGGTTTCCTCTTGATTAACATCGCTGGATTTTCTTTTTGTGGAATAATTCTTGCTAAATGTCAGATCTTCATCTGGAAACACTGTTTGAAGGATGTGATTGTAAATCTCTAAAATAGAACTGCTAAGAATAATTTCCAGAAGCCCAGGTACTGCTGTGCCAACAAGGTTTTCAATCTCATTGAGGAGCCGTATGGACTTCAAAGAATCTCCACCACTATTTAAGAAGAGTGACTCATCAGGAACCTTCAAAGGGTCTTCTGAGAGACTCAGAACAGACTACAGATTAGAGAAGTGAGAAATATGGTGAAGTTAAAGATCTAAAACCAAAAGAATTCAGCATTTAAAGGTAATATATAGATGATGGTAACTACATTAATGAGATGAACACAAACAAAATAAATTTTTTAACAATTAAAGTAAATTTTAAAATTATTTTCTATATAGTAAAGGAGACCATCATTATGCTACCAATTTTGTCACAAACTACCCTAGAACTGCAAATTATACTTCCCTTTAGAGCAGTTTTTCTACCCATACAATAGGAAATGGAATTATAAAAACACCTGATTTAATATCAGATATTAACAATATCTGATATTTCTATAATATGGGAATAATTATTTTCATTAACTTCACATAAACCGAAATTATTTTCCAAGAATCTAAAAATGAAGTGGATATTACTTTTATCTAGATATCTATTTTCAGACAAGACTGTACAGTTACATCCTCTTGTTAGAACCCTTTAGAAAACTCCAAATTTTATCTAAGAAAAATTATACTGACCTGTAAATCATAGGTAATAAAATATATATATTTTAAAATAAGTTTTTAATTGTTATATACATATATATATTAATTCCCTTAAGCAGAAGCATACATGTTGTTACTGAAAGTTCTTCTGGAATAATTATGTTAAGCCTTTATACCACAGATTGTGGTACAGCAAGATTTGGCTATTTTTTCAACTCTGACAAGTGTTACTGCACTTGACTGACCATCTTAGGGAAAAGTTATGTCAAGAGGCGTTTTGTCTACTCGTGCCTTTTATGACTACCTCACTTCCAATAAATTTCTATATAGGGAGCTTAATCTAATCTTGCAGTAGAGAACCTAACCCTTATTTGAATACAAATTGAATAAAACAAAGCTATACTACTTAACATCTGGGCAGCAGTAATATTCTTAGAAAATTTTATCAGACTTATTAGGATGCTACATTCCCTGAAGATATACAACGACCTCTTTATAATAACAAATTTGTATCTTAAAAGTTGTACCTTCCACAAATGATGTAATTTTTCCCAAAGTTCCTCTTTTCCATTGAGTTTACATTCAGACTTCAAGTTTATGGAGTTTAAATAAATCTTATTTAACTCAGAAACATCAATTTTGCCTTAATACAAAAGAGAAATAACAATTTTTAAATTTCAGCTTGACCCCTTCATGTCTTTGTTAGTCACAATACACACATTTTTCATTGTTAAGGTTAGAAATCCTATAAAATAGTTTGTCATGCAGAATCAATAATCAAGAAGACAGTCCCATGCTACCCAGAATGTAGTGGGTAGCAGATAAGAAGAAAGGAGGGACTTCCCTGGTGGCGCAGTGGTTAGGAATCCGATACCTGCCAACGCAGAGGACACCTGTTCAATCCCTGGTCTGGGAAGATCCCACATGCTGCGGAGCGACTAAGCCCGTGCGCCACAACTACTGAGCCTGTGCTTTGAAGCCTGTGAGCCACAACTACTGAAGCCTGCGAGCCTAGAGCCCATGCCCCGCAAAAAGAGAAGCCACCACAATGAGAAGCCTGCGCACCACAACACTAGTGCACCACAACAGAGTAGCCCCCGCTCGCCACAACTACAGAAAGCCCACGCACAGGAGCGAAGACACAACGCAGCCAAAAATAAATAATATTTTTAAAAGAAAAAAAAAAGGAGAGAAAGCCCGCACACAGCCACAAAGACCCAATGCAGCCAAAAAATAAATAATTTTAAATAAAAGAGAAAAAAAAGAAAGGAGGGGCTAATGTTGCTCTCATTTAAAGAGCTAAAGAAATGGTACTATTTACTGAGCAATAACCACATTCTGAAATATTAAATAAAGATGAAATTGGGAAAGTAATAGAATATGGTGATTAAGAGCACATGTTTTGAAGTCAAACAGTCCTACAGAATTTCAACTCTACTACTAACTAGCAGTGTGATTTTGGGGAAATTATTTAACCTCTTAAGCCTTATTTTCCACATAAGTAAATGGGAATAATACAACCTACTCACAGGAGTTTCTGGAGATAAAATGAGTTAATTATACAAAGTATTTAACAGAGGGTCTACCACAATATATATTAGTATTACTTATAATAATAAGGATTTAAGTGGCCTTTAAACTAGTTAATACAATTAGTATCATTTGGCACTGAAACATAGCTGCTTCAAATTATTTTACCATGAGATGTAAATGGTAGAGAATCAATCAATACAAGCTCATCCGGGATTGCATGACTTGGAAGATGTTTCTGCAGTTCTTTAAAGACGTAATCCTTTACTAAATCATTTTTGGACACCATGAACAAAATTAATTTTTCCTGATTATACCATGTAACTGCACAAGATTCCACTTGTTGAAGACCTTCAGCAACCTATGAGAGAGATTATCTCAATTTGCCAATAAGGACATTTAAAAACAAACTTCCTAAATACTCTGCATTCAATACAGTCAAATTAAAATCTGGAATTCACTAGAGAGTTTTAAAAAATTGTTTCCTACTATCACTATTACCAGCACACTGGGTTCTTAATGTTTTCCAAAAATAATAGCTCCCAGAGCAAAATAAGTCAACTTATCTTCAGTTATCAAAATCCCCTTTGTCACTTATTTAAAAAACAACTCTTCATGCTGAGAATAAAGTGCACAATGAATTATCCATATCTTCTACTGTAATTCATCATTAACACAAAAGTCTTAGGTTTAAATAATACTGACAGAGAACCCTGGAACAGAAGAGTAGTTATGGCTGCCTCTAATACCTACATATATTAATAGATGTTTAATATTTAAACAGTTCTACCTGTTGCACAAGTTCAATGTTAAGACGTTTGCCATGACGTTTGATCTGACTGTCCTTTCGTCCCAAGAAAAATATCTCTCCATCTTTTATAGTCACAAAGTCTCCTGTGGCCCTCATTGTGCCAAGTGGTACTGTCATTTCATCATCAAGAAAACATACTCTATTTCTGCCACCTTCACAAGATATAAACAACAATGTAATTTTAAAAATTCATGGAAAATATAATAAAAACCAAGAAATCAGAACATCTCCAAAAGCTCAGTTACTAAGTTTCAAAGTCTGAATATTTATATAAAAAGGGGGACTCACTTTTAAATGTTATCTTATAAAATTATATACAATAAGAACCTTAGTAAAGTAAGCAAAGGGATGAAACACAATCTAGTTCTAAAAATACATGTGATTAAAAACATTCTTAAAATACTAATAGAATTTTGGCTATAAACAGAAATACAAACAACCAATTTACAGTTTCTAAATTACTTTTATATCTTCTCTTAGAGTATTAGACATTGTTATCTGAAATAATTATGGTAACTAATTAAATGTTTCATGACTGTGAGGATGAGATTAAAAATTACCATCACCGAAAAGAATACTAGACTTAAGAATAATTGAGGAAAGAATAAAATTAACACATCAGATTTTTTTTCTTGGAAAAAAAAAGAAATTATTCCCAATCAACAAATGTAAAACAACCTAAAAATACTTGGCCATTGCCTTCTTGAACTGTGAAACCATTAGTATCTTTGACTTCAACTACTGTTCCAAGCAGTGGAAATCCCAGTTGTACAGGCAAGTCACATCTATGAAAACACAACAACCCAAACCAAATTAAAAATTTTTCATTTGAATAGAATATTTACCAGTGTATTTAAATCACATTGTACCAAATAAAGAAAAAAAAAGTTTTTGTTATAATTCAAAGATTGACAAGAGGAAAAGGTTAGGTGGAAAAGTTATGTTATTCATTGCTGTTTAGTTACGAAAACCTCTAGCAGGATCTGTAGCACCAGTTAAAATAAGAAAGGTTCTGGATTCCCAGCTTAAAATTCTAGATAAAATAGTGTTTATAAAATATTACTCCAGTGCCTATCAAAAATACTATTTGTGTTAAGATACTGGAAAAATAACAGTTTCTACCCTACCCTGAAGTAACTGAAACCCTTACTTCAAAGTAGAGTTAAGAATTTTCTCTGGTATCCTGTAAAAAGTCGCCCAACTTGAGACCTCGGTGATACCATAAACATTAAATATTTGTGTTTTATTGCCTATTCCTCTCCAGCTTTTGAGAACAGTTAATGATGGAAATGCTTCGCCACCAAGGGCCAATACTCGAAGAGAAGTATTGTTTGATAAAACAGTTGACTTGATAAGCTGAGATCCAAATCTTCTAAGCAATGTCGGTGTTGCCTGTAGATACATTAAAAATAAATTATTTCTTTCCCTTCACTTCTTTAAAAAAAAAACAAAAAACAAAAAACCACACTGTAGTGATTAGTCCAAAGCTTAACATTGGGAGCTCACAAGGAAATTAAGGCTGTGTTTACTAAATGGCAAATCATATTTGGAAAACTACTGAAGCAGCATTACCTTTTTAATGTGGACATAAATTTTGCTTCAGTAAAAAACAAGCAAATATTAATTATGTTTCATTATGCAGTTTAGACAAAAAGGTTTAAAGGACAAAAATTTATTAAATGAATTTACATTTCCTTTCCCATTATTCCTATGTAGAAAAAGTATATAAAAGTGTTAAGGAAGTGCCTAAGCAAAACAATGAATAAAGATTTTAAAAAACAACTTTATTAAGATAATATAATTGACATACAATAGACTATACATATTTAAAGTGTACAATACAAATTTTGAGATATATTATAGGTGAAACCATCACCACAATCCAGATAATGAACATATCCTTCAACCCTAAAATCACCTATGTACCATTGTAATTCTTCCCTCCAACTGGACCTCTCCTCCAGACAACCACTGATCTATTTTTTGTCACTGATGATCAGCTGGCATTTTCTAGAATTTTATAAAAATGGAATCATACAACATGTATTCTGTTTTGACCTAGCATCTTTTACTCTATGTTCAGTGAAAATACTTTGTGATTCATGTTGTATATATCAATAATTCATTCTTTTTTGTCTTAGTCTGTTCAGGCTGCTATAACAAAATACTGTAGACTGGGTAGGTTATAAACAACAGAAGTTTACTTCTCACAGTTCTTGGAGGATAGAAGTCCAAGACCAGGGTGCCAGCATGGTCCAGTTCTGGTGAGAGCTCTCTTCCAGGTTACACTTCTTGCTGTGTCCTCACATGGTGGAAGGGGATAGGAAGCTCTGTGGGGTCTTTTTTACAAGGGCACTAAATCCCATTCATGAGGGCTTCACCCTCATGACCTAAGCAGTCCCAAAGGCCCCATATGAATTCTGGGGGGACACAAACACTCAGACTATAGGACTTTTTATTCTATTGTATGGATCAGGACTACCTTTTGAATTTCCATATAAAATTTAGGATCAGCTTGTCAATTTCTCCCCCAAAGAAGTCCATCAGGATTTTGATAGGGGCTGGGTTTAATTTATAGGGAGAACTGCAATCTTGACAATATTGAGACATCCAATCCATAAACATGAAATGTCTCTTCATTTATTTAGCTCTTCAATTTCTATCAACAATGTTCTATAGTTTTCATCGTACAAGCCTTGCTCTTCTTTAAATTTATTCCTATTTTATTATTTTTGATGCTATTGTGAATATAATTATTCTCTTAATTTCATTTTTGGGCTTTTTTTATATAATGTAGAAATATAGTTGATTTTGCATATTGATCTTGTACCCTCCAACCTTGCTGAACTTGTTTATTAGTTCTAGTAGTTCCCCCATGTTGTCTGCAAATAGTTTTACTTCTTCCTGTCCAGTGTGGGTGCTTAATTTCTTTCTTCCTTTTTGCTTTATTGCACTGCCTAGAACAACCAGAATAATGTTGAAAAGAAGTGAAAAAGCAAACATCCTTGCCTTGTTCCCAATCTTAGAGTGAAAGCATTCAGTCTTTTATCCAATTATAATGTTAGCTGTAGTCTTTTTGTAGACATCCTTTATCATGTTGGGGAAGTTCCCTTCTATTCCTAGTTTGTTGACTTTTTTTTATCATTGGCATTGGATTTGCCAAATAATTTTTCTGCATCTGCTGACATAATTATGTGCTTTTTGTTCATTATTCTTTATCTAGTATATAGCATCAGTGGATTTTTGGATGTTAAAGCAAATGTGCATTCCTGGGACAAATCCCACTTAGTCACATTTGATGAAATAAAATTATTTTTAAGGCAGGACAAAAACAATATTTTAACATAAAATTCTCTCTCTGCCCATTTGGGCCCCACTACGCTCGCTTTACGGTGCAATGTGCATCTGCATTATACATTAACCAGACCACCTTAGAAGACACAGAAATACCTGCTACATCGTAAAAAGCAAATTTCTCCTCACACCAACAAGGTAATTCCTTAGAAGATAACATTCCTTTCTTAATCCTGTGATGGGTCACAATGACCCACTACTCGCCTTATATGTGCAGATCTAGACTATGTAAACTATCAATATGTCACTTTGATGTATAACTCTTTGTTTCGAAAATGTATATAACTGTGCTTTGACTTCTAACAGGCAGGAGGGTCCTCAGATCTTTCTGAAAGACTGTCCCTCGGGTTATAATCCTCAGTTTGGCTCAAAGAACATTCTTTGTTTCTTTCTTAGATTGACTAATTAATTTTTCATCAACACATTTTACATTTCCTGAGACTTATTTTGTAGCCTAGCATATGACCTATCCTAGGAAATGTATACTCTGCATTTGGTGGATGGAGTGCTCTACATGTGGAATTTGGTTGATAATGTTATTCAAGTCTTCTTTATTACATGCACACTGATTTCTGTCTAGTTTTTCAATGAATTACTGAAAGTAGGGTACTAAAATTTCAAACCATTGAGTCATCTATTTCTCCTTTCAGTTCTGTCCATTTTTGCTTCATGTATTTGGAACCTCTATTTTCAGGCAGATATCATGTTCTTGATATAACAATATACTTCTTTTTTAAAAATTAATTAATTTTGCACCAGGTCTTAGTTGCAGGAGGCAGGCTCCTTAGTTGCTGCTTGCCGGCTCCTTAGTTGCAGCAGGCGGACTCCTTAGTTGTGACATGAGAACTCTCAGTTGCAGCATGCATGTGGGATCTAGTTCCCTGACCGGGGATCGAACCCGGGTCCCCTGCATTGGGAGCACAGAGTCCTAACCACTGCGCCACCAGGGAAGTCCCAGCAATGTACTTCTTGATGTACTGACCACTTTATCATTATGAAATGTTTTGTTGCTGATTTTTTATTTGCTTGTTTATTTCTTTGTTTGTAACTTGCCTGGGCTAAATGTGAATCGTCTCCCCCGTATGGTCACTGATGTCACTGCTCAGTTGGCTTTTAAAATAGGTATTTGGGAACTCCCTGGTGATCTGGTGGTTAAGACTCAGCATCTTCACTGCTGTGGCCCAGGCTCAATCCCTGGTGGGGGAACTAAGATCCCACGAGCTGCATGGTATGACCAAAAAATAAATTAAATTAAATACTTTTTTTTTTGGCCCTTCGCAGTGAGAGCTTGGAATCCTAACCACTGGACCACCAAGGAATTCCTAAAATATTCTTTTTTTTTTGACTGCATCAGGTCTTAGTTGCGGCACACAGGATCTTTCATTGCGGCATGCGGGCTTCTCTCTAGTTTTGGCATGAGGGTTTTTCTCTCTCTAGTTGTGGTGCGCAGGCTCCAAAGTGCGTAGGCTCTGTGGTTTGCGGCACGCAGGTTCTCTAGTTGCAGTGTGCAAGCTCACTAGTTGTGGCGCACGGGCTTAGTTGTCCCGCAGCATGTGAGATCTTAGTTCCCTGACCAGGGATCGAACCTGTGTCCCCGGCATTGTAAGGCGGATTCTTTACCACTGGACCACCAGGGAAGTCCCAAAATACATATTCTTGTTTTCATTTTTAAGTCTTACTTCCTAAGCGTCGCCTCATGTCTGCATAGCTCAGATGTCAACCAGTGACTGGACAGATTGTCTGTATAGATGGATCTGTGTGTGGATAGGGGAGCTCATTCAAAGTTACGTCATTTTCAAGTCTGATCCAGCTTTTATTTTCCATGGGCTCTTTTGTGTCTCTTATGTGCATGCACATAGCCTCAAGGTCAGTCAGGAATGTGCTTGCCCTCCTCACCATAGCAACCTCAGGCTGTTGGAGCTGTAGGCCCTTCTTGCTGGCTAGAATGCCACAGATTCCCTTTTCTAAAGCAAAATTCAGCAGTTTTTAAAAACATAAACATATTTCTGTAAAAAAAAATAAAACAAAAACAAAAAAACATATTTCAGATAGTTATATGCCTTTAGTTGATTTCTAAAGTGTTGAAATGGTTATTTTTGTCAATTTTGTCCAGCTTTATAGTTGCTTTTTGGGAAGAATATCTGCCAATCTCCTCACTTGGCTATAGCCAGAGGTTACATGAATGAAGATTTTAAAATGGCTTCTTTCAATAAAAGCTAAAAGGACAACCTGAATTTTAATTTGGGGAGATTATTTAAGGTCATGGCTTGTCAAAATATTTAAGCAGTAGGATGACCCTATATCCCAGTACGTACTTATTGTTCCAGATTACTATCTGGGAACTTAGTGCTTTCATTCACTCTCAGGATTCCAAGTTTTTGGTAATAAATTACAGTGGTCATCCTATTTATCCTGAAATGATCCTAAATCAAGCTCTTAACTGTTCCACCAAGAGTTTTTTGGGTTTTTTTTTTTTAACAAATTTATTTATTTATTTCTTTGTTTTTATTTTTGGCTGTGTTGGGTCATCACTGCTGTGCGTGGGCTTTCTCTAGTTGCGGTGAGCAGGGGCTACTCTTCGCTGTGGTGCATGGGCTTCTCATTGTCGTGGTTTCTCTTGTTGCAGAGCATGGGCTCTAGGCGCACAGGCTTCTGTAGTTGTGGCACGTGAGCTCAGTAGTTGTCACTTGCGGGCTCTTGAGCGCAGGCTCAGTAGTTGTGGCACACGGGCTTAGTTGCTCCGCAGCATGTGGGATCTTCCTGGGCCAGGGCTCGAACCCGTGTCCCTTGCATTGGCAGGCAGATTCTTAACCACTGCGCCACCAGGGAAGCCCCCAAGACTTTTATCATATGGAAAATCTCTTGTCAAAATGACGACTGAATGGTCCTGCTCTCCATTTTCAGTAAAGCAAATCTGAAACATTCTGGCCTAATTTCTAGTGTTAAGGATAATTTCAACTTTGAACTCTACAAATGAATGCACAACTATGAATATTCAGCAAGGTAAAGCATAGTAACACTTTTCGGATACTCATAAACTGAAATCATCAATTTATTGGCACAGGACAACTCAACATCCTTTGCTACCAAATCATCTTAGGCATAGGGAAACAGGACTTAGCAAATAACAGAAAAAAGTGATAGAAAATGTTATAGTTTTCTTCCAGATTGCCTAAGTAAAAATTTATGTAAAAACGAAAAACACTTATGTTGACACTTTGGTAGATAGCAACCTAAGATTTTGCTCTAACTAAAAGGTTTCACTTTTAAAAGGCATCAAGTTTAAATAATATAACTTTGTTACCCAGAGTATGCAAAAAATTCCCAAATATACTTTAGGTTTGTAAGAAACCAAATACTGGCCCTTTCTTCGCAAGAGAAAACTCTTATTCCTGAGATAAAGAGGTTCTTAATTTCCTCAAAAGCTTAGTCCATCTCACTTTGGGGCCTTTCTCTCCCGCAGTAACTCAAGATATTCTATTTTTTCCAATTTTCAAAACTTTAGTAGCATGTATTCTCTTTGAGAGCTTTTAAGATCCTTGCTTAATATCCAATTAGGTTTGGGCAAGGTTATTTGTAAATAAAATCTGTACAAGAAGCTCTTAAAAAAATATATATAGGGCTTCCCTGGTGGCACAGTGGTTGAGAGTCCGCCTGCCGATGCAGGGGACACAGGTTCGTGCCCTGGTCCGGGAAGATCCCACATGCTGCGGAGCGGCTGGGCCCGTGAGCCATGGCCGCAGGGCCTGCGCGTCCGGAGCCTCTGCTCCGCAATGGGAGAGGCCACGACAGTGAGAGGCCCGCGTACCGCAAAAAAAAAAAAAAAAAAAAAAAAAAATATATATATATATATATATATATATATATATATCCATGATGACTTACATATTATTTGGTAAGAAATTGACTCTGGAGGGAAAAGATGAACGATGATAATAAAATAAAGCAAAAATTCACTATAAGACATGTGTCTTATACAAAAGAAAGGTTAGCCTGTCAGCTTTTGTGCTTTTCTTCCTTACTCAAACCAAGTCAAATGTGATCTGCTCATAATATTCCAAGTAAATATGTATTGTGAGTTATATAAAATCACAATGAAACTATATGCAAAATTTGCTGTATTTTGGGAACAGAGTTAGTAAATGTGTATCCATTTCTCAGAAGGATCTATGATCCCAGAAAAGTTAAAAAAAACACTGCTAAAGTAAATTTATCTGAGATTGTGTTTTAACATTAAGCAAGGGGGTCAGATTTAAAGAGGTATAAGACCCTATTAAGGTACTTAGCAAATATTCCCTGAAAAATTATTCTCCTTGAATTTTACAGGAAAATAAAAGTTGTATTATTTATTTATTTTTTTTTTTTTTTGCGGTACACGGGCCTCTCACTGTTGTGGCCTCTCCCATTGCGGAGCACAGGCTCCGGACGTGCAGGCTCAGCGGCCATGGCTCACGGGCCCAGCCGCTCCGCGGCATGTGGGGTCCTCCCAGACCAGGGCACGAACCCATGTCCCCTGCATCGGCAGGCGGACTCGCAATCACTGTGCCACCAGGGAAGCCCCTAAAAGTTGTATTATTAAAATCTTGCCCAGATTCATAGAATGATTCACCAACAGATGAGAATTTATACCACTGATACCTAGCAAAACTGTATTGCTATACTCATTTCATTTATATATAATGGTTTTTTTAATAGGATGGAAAACACATTTCCTAAAAAGAAAGTCAGCATCAAATTTTGTCTCTGGGAAGAAATTTAACATCCTCTCAAGTCTCATTTAAAAAAATTTTCATTTATCATGATATGCATATAATTTTATTAATTCTCTCTAGTTTCATTAACCACTTGCAATGTTATATCTTAAGGCTAGAGTACAAGTCACATACTTTCACATATATATTCTTTAAATCTTCAAAAATGCCAAACTTAAAAAATACATTTTTTAGGTTAATATAAAACATACCGATGTAAAAATCAGAAAATCTAAATTTCTAAGTCAATTATAATTTAACTTATTTAAAGCAGTTTTTAGTGGGAAACACAATAAACTCAAAACTTTAAGACAAGAGAGGCATATCCCAACGGATTTGAGTAAAAGTTCCCTTAGTTATTATAGTATGTACAAAGTGTATAGTAAAAGAATTTTCTAGACAGAATTAACTGATTTTTTTCATTCTCAAACAAACGACATCATCAGGAAGACAGCCCTTGACATTCTAACTAGATTATCATTAATCCATTGTAAAGAGCTACAGGAATATAAAATATTCTCTAACACACTTAAAATATTGAATAATTAAAAACAAAACATTTCATTTGCTACTAAAATGTACCTGTAAAATAGTCACTCTGTGATGGGAAAAGAGAACAGCAGCTAATTTTGATGGGAGCACTTTGACAGAAGTTGGTACAATAAGCAGAGAGGCACCACTTGATAGAGCAACAAATATTTCCACAACAGAAGGATCAAAGGTCAGAGGTGAAGCCAGAAACAAAACATCCTCCTGAGTGATCTCAAAAAGCACCCTAAGGCAAAACAGAATGTAATTATGAGAAATGCCTAACATTTAGTAAACACATATCCTAAAGAAGTATTTATAACCATTAAGTTTCCAGATGTTGGCCAGATTTTTTTTTCTCTTAGATTAACCAAAACAGCGCTATTAATTCTAGAACTCTTCTTTATAAATATAAGGATTAAAAGCCATTTAAAGTAAAGCCACTTTTTACCATGACGTATTTTATCATATGTGATGCCCTTCTGATGCGTCAACTTGACTGGACTGAATTACAGTCCTCAGAATTCCCTTTCTATTGATAGTGTGTTTCCCGTTAGGGTAGAAGACAAGGGATATTCTCTCTAGACAGTTGGAGGACAGAAGGCGGACAGCTGTCATTTGACAGCACATACACCTTCTCCCATTTATTCAATCAAACACTAGCTTAGGTGCTGCTGTGAAGGGATTTTGTAGATATGATTAAAGTCCCTGATAAACTGACTTTAATCAAAAGGGAGGTTATCCTGCATTGGCTGGATTTACTCAGTTGGAAGGCCTTTAAGAGAGTGTTTAGGCGTTCTCTGAAGAGACTCCAAACAGCAGCTGGATCAGCAATTAGCTAGTTCAGCAATTACTCTCCCTTTCCCCTGGATCCTCTTTCCTGACTTGCCTGTGGACAAGCACATGCCCATGGGATTCCAGTCTGTTCACAATCACCCCTAATTGTCTACCCAATGAACTGCAGTCTTGCTTACCAGCCCCACAAGTGTAAGCGAATTCCTTGTAATAGATCTCTGATATATACTCCCAGTTCTGTTTTTCAGGTAGAATCTTGACTTATTCTATACTACTTATTGAATGATGATTAATAGAGACCTCTGACTCCCTTTTCCCACTATTTGGCATTTTCTCTCAGTAACTCAACAAAGAGCAGAACAGAATATATGTGATAAGGGTATTATAGAGCATGGATGGTCAGCGATGAGCCTATAACACTCTTCAATTTAAAGACACAAAATTCATTCTATCTAAAAGCAGGGATTACCTTAACTTCAAAATATCTTCAAGTATGGTATTGTGGGCACCCACTTGGAACCCCAGGGTTGGTATGAAGATTATTTTAAGCTGAAGACATTTTGGATTCAACAGATGCAGAAAGAAGCCTTCCTGGAGCTTCCCTTATCTGATTGATAGCAGAAACTTCTGGGGAATGAGACTACCATAAATTCCATCTTCAGGGTGACTTTTACTCCCAAAAGTACACCAAGAGCAAACCTACCATAAACCCCCTCTACTGGGGAGTTTTATGGCCTTGATGACAGGATGAAACTACCCTCATATGCATAGGCCAACATTACCACAAAGCTTCTTATCTGCTTTTGTCTTTCCTAAAGAAACCAATTTGTATTTCCCATAGAAGCCTTTCTTCCCTTCCCTTTCCCCTACTAAGTTAGGTAGATAAGCCCCAACTTTAAGCATTTAATGATGGAGTTCAGAACATGCTATCCCAAAATATGCAGCTCTGGTATATTGACCATTTTGAGTTAAATGCACTTGAAAAACAGCAAAACAAAAACACTCTGACCTTCCTGTTTTTCATAAAGGCAGATGAAATTCCCACATGAAAGATGTCCTCCCTATACCAGAAGGAAAGTAATATTCTTAATATCAAGGATGAGACGCTGAAAGCAAGAGAACTCTATACAAAACAGACTTGGTTAAAATAATTCTTATCTTCCTTTAGCCTCCCCACACAGTTTAGTCACTTTTCCACAATTGCCTCTCTTTGTTTAACCTAATATAGTCTTGTCATCTCTTTGGGTCATTCCTTATGAAGGATCCTGTGTCACATAAAACTTGTTATACTTAAATGTATGCTTTTCTTCCATTGACCTTTCTTTTGTCAATCTAATTCTCAGACCCAGCCAAAAAGAACCCTAAGAGGGTAAAAAGTGATGAAATAAAATTTACGTTTTAAGGCGGGAGAAGAAAATTTAAACATAAAATTCCCTGTGTCTGTTTGGGTCTCTCCCACCTCTTTTCCAACTGTGCAGCGTGCATCTACATTACACATTAACCAAGCCTACTCAAAGATGTGAATGCCTCCTCCACTGTAAAAGATCATTTCTCCCCCCTGTTTTATTTATTTTTGACTGCGTTAGGTCTTCACTGCTGTGCTGCTTTCTCTAGTTGCGGCAAGCGGGGGCTACTCTTTTTTGCGGTGCACGGGCTTCCCATTGCAGTGTTTTCTCTTGTTGTGGAGCACGGGCTCTAGGCACACGGGCTTCAGTAGTTGTGGCACGCAGGCTCAGTAGTTGTGGCACGCAGGCTCTAGAGTGCAGGCTCAGTAGTTGTGGCGCACGGGCTTAGTTGCTCCATGGCACAGGGGATCTTCCCGGATCAGGGCTCGAACCCATGTTCCCTGCACTGGCAGGTGGATTCTTAACCACTGTGCCACCAGGGAAGCCCTAAATCTGATTATAATTTAATCTAATTATATATTTGTGTCTCAGGTAAGCTAAAAAAAAAATCAATGTACGATAAAAGCTACACTCAAACTTCAATTTTTAATGGACTTATTCTTCACAAATATTGTCTGGTTTCCTAGTTAGAATTCAGGGGAGAACATATAACAGGCTTTCAATAATGCTTGAGCCCTGAAAATCATTTTTTTGGTCTCAATTCTGTGAACAAAGTGGGCAGTGTTAAGCATTCATGGAGAATCTGGAAGTTAAAGAACGTAGCTTAAGAAGTATCCAGTATAGGAAAAGTTAAAAGAGACAGATTTTAAAGAAGAAAAGAGATAGCATGGAACAAATATTTGTTGAGCTTACTACTTCTGAGGCTTAGGTGCTGTATATGTAACTTATTGTTTCTCATTTTCCCAACCACCCTATGTTGCAGATATGGTTATTACCACCATTTAAAAATGGAGCAAAAGGAAATTCAGGGAGGTTAAGTAACTTGTACAAAGTCATAAATATCAACTAAAAAAAATAGTACTTAAATATCATTTTTAAAAGGCTTTACAACTGTATGTTCCTGTTTTAATTTCAACAGAATATCCAAGATATGTAATATCAGAAAAGATGTCCGTCCAACAATTTATTTTAAGAAGGTCAACTGAGAAGAGAATTCAGCAAGAAAAATAACTATAGTTCTTTTTTTTTTTTTTTTGGCTGCGTTGGGTCTTTGTTGCTGCGCACGGGCTTTCTCTAGTTGCAGTGAGCAGGCTACTCCTTGTTGTGGTGCGCGGGCTTCTCATTGCGGTGGCTTCTCTTGTTGTGGAGTACAGGCTCTAGGTGCAAGGGCTTCAGCAGTTGTGGCTCGTGAGCTCTAGAGCGCAGGCTCAGTAGTTGTGGTGCACGGGCTTAGTTGCTCCGCAGCATGTGGGATCTTCCCGGACCAGGGCTCAAACCCATGTCCCCTGCATTGGCAGGTGGAGTTTAAACCACTGCGCCACCAGGGAAGTCCATGTAGTTCTCTTTAAGATATGATTACAAAAATATATTTAACAAGATAAATAATCTAAACAAATATATAAAAAGGATAAGTTTTGCTGGGCATTCCTTCAGAGTACTATATTAAGTCATCAAGCTCCAGAAGTAAAAGGGGGCTTAAAAAAAGAAGCCACAATAAAATAATAGAAAAGTTCTACTTTTTTTTTCTTTTTTTTACTTTTTTTTTAACTTCACTGAGCTACTTTTCTTGTTTGACTGAAACAAAAGGAGTTTTAAATTTCCACTTCATTTCTGACTCTGCAATCAAACTAGGTAATTGTGCACAAAAAACAAAATAGTTCCTTATAAACTAAAAGCTCACAGGGCTTCCCTGGTGGCGCAGTGGTTGAGAGTCCGCCTGCCAATGCAGGGGACACGGGTTCATGCCCTGGTCCGGGAAGATCCCACGTGCCGTGGAGCGGCTGGGCCCGTGAGCCATGGCCGCTGAGCCTGCGCGCGTCCAGAGCCTGGGCTCCGCAACGGGAGAGGCCACAACAGTGAGAGGCCCACGTACCGCAAAACAAAAAAACAACAACAAAAAAACCCTAAAGGCTCACAAATGCTTATACAACTAAAGACTATATATTTGATGCACAGCTATTCAGCTTTTTTTTCTTTTTTTTTTTTTTGGCATAATCTAGAAAGATTAGTAAATATTTTAAGGGAAGTTCAATTCCATGTTATCACTACAGAAGATACTATATCTGTCTTTGTAAAATGCCTGTGGGCATAAACAACACAATTCTTCTCACATGTTCTTATAAAACAATAAAGCAAAAGACAAACAACAAATCAAAGTCCCATAATCTGCTTTCAGAGAGTAGTACTGTCACAGCTAAAAAAAACAAAACAAAAAAGGTTTACCCTCACACAGTTTACTGAGTTTACTGCCTATATTAATAGGACTTACTATTTACATTGTCTTCATTAGCACAGTTTTATTATTCTAGGAGATTCTAAACCAAGAAAACAGAAGTTACATATAACTTTACTGTTCATTAATGAAAACCAAATCATCTCTTTAACAAAAGCATCAAAAACGGTTTACAACGCAAGACTCTCTGAACCTCTTTTCTCAAAAGTTCCTTTGCTATTTCCACCAATCCATCATTATTATATCACAAACCTTACCCAATCCTTAAATTAAGCCCCTGTATTGAAAGGTCTAGGGACCTCCCTGGTGGTGCAGTGGTTAAGAATCCACCTGCCAGGGACTTCCCTGGTGGTGCGGTGGTTAAGAATCTGCCTGCCAATGCAGGGGACACAGGTTTGATCCCTGGTCTGGGAAGATCCCACATGCCACGGAGCAACTAAGCCCGTGCACCACAACTACTGAGCCTGTGCTCTAGAACCCGCGAGCCACAACTACTGAAGCCCGCGTGCCTAGAGCCCGTGCTCCACAACAAGAGAAGCCACTGCAATGAGAAGCCCGCAACCCGCAACTAAGAGTAGCCCCCCTTCGTCGCAACTAGAGAAAGCCTTCGCTCAGCAACGAAGACCCAACACAGACAAAAATAAATACATAAATAAAGAATCCGCCTGCCAATGCGGGGGACACGGGTTCGAGCCCTGGTCTGGGAAGATCCCACATGCTGTGGAGCAACTAAGCCCGTGCACCACAACTACTGAGCCTGTGCTCTAGAAACTGCGAGCCACAACTACTGAAGCCCGCGAGCCACAACTACTGAAGCCCACAAGCCACAGCTACTGAAGGCCACGAGCCTAGAGTCCGTGCTCTGCAACAAAAGAAGCCACCGTAATGAGAAGCCCGCGCACTGCAAAGAAGAGCAGCCCCTGCTCCGCTGCAACTAGAGAAAGCCCGTGCACAGCAATGAAGACCCAATGCAGCCAAAAATAAATACATTACTTAATAAAAAAAAAAAGATCTACCTTACTTCAAAATCTCAGTAAATCAGATCCTGCCCTTCTCCCTCTGAGACCATCATACTCTTGGAGGTAGGCAGCATTCTCTCCTGCCAATGTAAGCAATAAACTCAGCTTTATCTTACTATCAGGTTATTCTGATAATATCTGGGGAGTCAGCTGAAATTTGGTACTTCCTAGCTTGGTGATTTAAGTCCAAATCAAATAGAAAATTTAACATCACTGTTTCAATTTCTAAATTGGATATCTGAACATTTCATCTTTCAGAATCCAATTATTTAGCACTTTGCTTACTTGTGAACCTAAAAGTAAACCAAAAAGGGTTTAATAAGCAAATAGATTTCATTAAGTTCAAGCACAAAATAGCTATCAAGAAATCTGTACACTTTACTCACAAATTAGCCCCTCATCCCTCACTGAGCACATATTTGCTCTCACCTTACAGACAATTCCTGCCTGTTAGGCCCAGTGCCTCTTAGTCAGCTGTCTCTCCCACCTCTCCTAGATTCCAAATCAGCTCCTCTCTCCTCAAGTTGCCTGTATCTCCATCCCCACCTCACTTCCCATAATGTTAGCATAGGACATTGCATCCTATTTCTTTCTAAAGTTACAATCCATCAACTTCCTCTAACATTCCTTATTATATAAAGAATTTATGTAACTTATTATCCCTCTTATTCTTTTAAGGCTCTCTAAAGAACAGAGAGTATTTTAAATATCATCTCCTCCCATCTCAAAGTATCTTACTCCTTTACCATATTCCTACCACTTGATTTTTCTAACCAATCCTCTCTACCAGGTCTTTATGCTCAGCCTACAAGTCTCTCCCATCTAAAAACAAAGACAAAAAAGCTACACCCTCCCAGAATCCTTTCTCTTCTATTAAAACTAGTTTCTAGAAAATAACACTTTACTTTTGTTGTCTCCATTTCCTTATCTCTCATTCTCTTATCTCCAGCCTGTACTGTCTTCAGCCCTGGGAATTAGAAGTGAAAGCACTAAAGACTAGATTGTCAGGACTTCCCTAGTGGTCCAGTGTTAAAGAATCCACCTTCTAATGCAGGGGGTGCGGGTTCAATCTCTGGTCAGGGAACTAAGCCTGCACACTTCAACGAGAGAGAAGCCCACACACCACAACTAGAGAGAGAAAACCTGCACACCAGAACTAGAGAGAAGCCACATGAAGAGCCCATGAGCCACAACAAAGGATCCCACACACCACAATGAAGATCGTGCATGCCACAACTAAGACCCAACGCAGCCAAAAATTTAAATAAATAAATAAAATAAATATTAAAAACAAAACAAAACCAAAAAAAAAAACAGATTGCCAATTACAGTAGATACCTCTGCAGCATTTAACCATTCCTTCCTTCTAGACCTGGGCATCCAATATAGTAGCCACTAGATACATGTGCCTATTGAGCACTAACAATGTGACTGGTCCACATAGAGATGTTTAAGTATAAAATACGTGCTAGATTTTGAAAATAATTAGTATATAAAAAAGAATGTAGGACTTCCCTGGTGGCACAGTTGTTAAGAAACTGCCGCCAATGCAGTCCACACCAGTTCGATCCCTGATCCAGGAAGATCCCACATGCTGCAAAGCAACCAAGCCCGTGCGCCACAACTACTGAGCCTGCACTCTAGAGCCCACGAGCCACAACTACTGAGCCTGCACGTTCTGCGACAAGAGAAGCCACTGCAACAAGAAGCCCGCTCACGGCAACAAAGAGTAGCCCCCGCTCACTGCAACTAGAGAAAGCCCTTGTGCAGCAATGAAGACCCAACACAGCCAAAAATTTTAAAAATTAAAAAAAAAAAATTGTAAAGTACCTCACTAAATTTTTATATTGATTACATATTAAAATATTTGGGGTATACTGAATAAGATATATTGTTAAAATTAATTTCACTTTTTACTTTTTTTTAATTAATTTATTTTTGGCTGTGTTGGGTCTTCATTGCTGCACACGGGCTTTCTCTAGCTGTGGTGAGCGGGGGCTACTCTTTGTTGCGGTGTGCAGGCTTCACATTGCGATGGCTTCTCTTGTTGCAGAGCACGGGCTCTAGGCATGCAGGCTCGGTAGTTGTGGCTCGAGGGCTCTAGAGTGCAGCCTCAGTAGTTGTGGCACACGGGCTTAGTTGCTCCGCGGCATGTGGGATATTCCCGGACCAGGGATCGAACCCATGTCTCCTGCATTGGCAGGTAGATTCTTAATCACTGCGCCACCAGAGAAGTCCCCACTTTTTACTTTTTAAATGTGGTTACTAAAAAAATTGTAATTACATAAAACTTATAATGACATAAAATTACAGATGTGTCCCATGAGGTTTCCATTTCTATTTCTGTTTCCTCCTCTGATTTTCTAAGCCTACTCCTCTCTGGTTCCCTTCCTCCTCTATTTCCTCCTTTCTTCAAAAGTTGAGAATCTCAACTTTATAGAGATTTCTCATTTCCCATAACAGTAAAACCAACTCAACGATGCTACAAGAGTAAACTTAATGAAATGCAAAATTTTTTAATGGTTCCTTGGATTAAGTTCAAACTTTTCCAACAGAGCATACCAGGTGCCTGCCCCCTCAGGTCATACGACTCCTACCCTCCCACTCTTCAGCTCTGCCCAGTACACTTTAGCAAGCCAAACTCCTTCTTTCTCCCATACCTCTGTAGGTACCTCTGCCAGGAATATGTTTCCTCTCTTCTTACTAATAATTAAGAAGCAAAGCTTCCAGCCATATCATTTGATTGCTGTTTGGCTCCAGGTCTGGATCAAACAGGTAAAGCCCTACTCTGCTAAAGAGAGCTAAAGTTCACATATAGCTGAAACAAGAGACCCAAGTACTTAGGACTGTCAATTTAGGAACAAGAGTTATAAAGAACAGGTATTTCAAAATTCATTTTTCCCTTTAAATTACAAGTTCTGAAGAAGGATTCTAAGGATAGAACTTACCGGAAGTGCTGGATGTTTGGCACTATACATGCATGAGGGACTCTGACAATCTTAGGTATCCCCGTGGTGCCTGATGTATGGAGAACATAGGCCAAGCAATGCTTCAGCCTCACATCCATGTGCTCTTCTAACTTTTCTTCACTGCTGTTCTCAGAATTCACACTCTTTGTCATTTTTTCTCTTTCATATGTCTCTCTTCTTATGCTATTATTTAGCATCAAGCTCACCTCAACATTTTTCCAGTGAAGTCTGAAGAGTACTAGGTCATTATGTTCTACTGTAAACGTTTCATAGTTCAATAATGTTTCATAGGAAGATCTGAATTTCTATGTTAAATGGGGAACAAAGTTTTACAACATTAATATGTTAAAACGCATTCTCTTTTATATAGAATATATAGAGAATATTAAGTATTCATTTACTCATTCAACATAGCTTTTTTTTTTTTTAAGTACAGCTGACTTTTGAACATGGGTTTGAATTGCACAGGTCCACTTATATCCGAGGTTGGTTGAATCTGCGGATGCGGGTACCAAGGACAACTGTAAAGTTATAGGCGAATTTTCCACTGCGCAGAAGTCACTGCCCCTAACCCCTGAGTTGTTCAAGGGTCAACTGTACTTGCTATATATCCAAGAATAAAAAGATAAATGAGAAACCTCCAAGAGTAAAGTGCGGTGCTTACTTTCAAACTCATCTTTAAAATAGAGACATAAAAACACACAACTGCAGTGCAACGTGGTGTAATAATGAAATATGCTTTAAATGTGAATGAGAACAGGGGATTTCCCTGGTGGTCCAATGGTTAAGACTCCATGCTTCCACTGCAGGGGGCGCAGGTTCGATCCGTGGTCCGGGAACTTAGATCCCACATACCGCGGCACAGCCAAAATCAATCAATCAGTCAATCAAAAAAAAAAAAAAAACATGAATGAGAACAGAGAAGGCTGAACTTAACTTGCCTGGAAGGTCAGAGATTGATTCTTCATATGTAATATTTGTGTGTTATAAATAGCTATTCTCCAAATAAAGAGGGGTACTTTAAACAAACAAGTCAATACACAGTATCTGACCTGACAAAGCTGGTGTTATGGAGAACAGTAAGCATTCCAATAAGCTGCAGAATTGGGGAAGATGGAGAAGATAAGTAGTGCTGTTGATAGGAGATGAGATGCTAATCCTTAATAACTGTGTACTCAACACCAAGGAGTTTAGACCTTAACCTGTGATGGGATCCAACAGAAAGTGGCAGTAGCACAGACTAGACTTTGCTTGTCAAGGAGAGACTTATATGCAAGACTCTGATAAATGAGAGCCTTTAATGAACCTTTCATAACAATTCAGATATGCTATATGGGCCTGAATGGTCTGTTGCAGCAGAAGTAGACAGAAAGGGTCTATGAAGAAAGCATCAATAGGACTTGATGACTTTCTGGATAGGGAGTGAGCTTGAGAAGATTGCTGAGTTTCTGGCTCAGTTACTTGGTAGATGGAAATAGATTAATACAGAAGTTTCCTTTGAGTATATCTTTCTAGGTTGATAAGCAGCAGCTTAATGAAGCATAACAAGTTTTCACAATAAAGAAATCAATTTAAATGAGAGGAAAAGATCACAACCCAGGACCAGGAGTTTTCTGTTTGTGTTTGTGTTGTGGTTTTAGGTGTAAGGTGTGGTATATTCTGTAACGTAAAAAAAATTAAGGCCCACATATTCTTAAGACCTAGCTCAAAAACCATCCTCCTCCATTAAAACTGTCCTGTCTCTACTGGGCTACGTATACTTCACTTAGGGCAATATCACACTATGCAGACCTGGGAAGTACTAACCTTTTCTCTCCAACTATATAAGCAACTAGAGGGCAAGAATCATATCTTAGACTGCTTTCACATACCAATGCCCTCCCAAACACCCTGTCTCTAGTGCAGAGTTTCTCAATCTAAACACTACTGACATTCTGGAACAGTTAAATCTTTGTGGGGACTGTCTTATGCATTGTAGGGTTTTTAGCAGCATCCCTGGCCTCTACCCATTAGAAGCCAGTGGCACCCCCTTTCCATCATGACCATAAAAAATATCTCCAGACATTGCAGAATGTTTCCTGGCAGGTAAAATCATGGCCAGCTGAAAACCACTACTCTAGTGGACCATGGGCATACAGTAGATGCTCAATAAATACACTGATTGTTCCTGTGTTAAGTGAAGAACACTTACACCATCATCAAAATCATGGAACAGGAAGCAAGGTACTTTCTGTGGGGTTTGCTGCTATGTACTCAACTCCTTCCTATATGCAGTTATGAAGAATAGCTTGATATTGACAATTAATTCACCCACCCACCTTGTCTATAAAACTTTCACCAAGGTTGTTAAAAAAATGAATATCACATCCTCATTTTAGTCTTTCTAACTTATCAACAAATAACCAATGTGAGGAACAGAAGAGAAAACTGTGGCCAGACACTGATATATGTGTACTTAGAAAATATTTATTAACTAAATTAATACTTTATCATCTCTTTCTGGAGGCCTTACTCTAATACCCATTATTCTCTAGGAAGTCCTCCATATAATATCTGAAGCTTTTGAATTGTCTTACTGCTATATATTACAGATACAGATGCATACACATATACACAAATAGGTAAAATTCATTTAAGTTACCCCCAATATAAAATGGTTCATATAGGTAATGGGCAATAATAGGCTAAATTGAATATAGTTTCTATAATGTTTTCTCCATGGTAAAACAATATTTTATAAGCAAGAAATGAAGAAATAATAATGAAACATGGGGTACCCTGCTTAACATATAATACC
The DNA here is from genome assembly GCF_949987515.2 of Delphinus delphis. Taxonomy (NCBI): domain Eukaryota; kingdom Metazoa; phylum Chordata; class Mammalia; order Artiodactyla; family Delphinidae; genus Delphinus; species Delphinus delphis. The sequence continues at coordinate 63,932,091 of NC_082687.1, read as the reverse complement.
AATTCTTGCCCCTAAAGCAGTGTTTCTTTGCTAGATCTCTGGTTGGAAGTCACTTAAAAATAAAAAAAAGTAATAAATTTAGTTTTCCAGAAACGTCTGGTTTAAGTGCCAATCTCTTTTTCAAAATCTAAGCTTGGATATAGTTCTTTAATGTTGCTGACCACTGTAAGTTGCCATAAAAACACCAAGATAAAAGTATCAAGTATTATAAAAGTTTCCTACTATAAAAACAACTTTGGAAAGAGAAAGTAAATTCAAAACAATGCACAATACTAGAAGGCTAGAAGATACGTCCATGCCATTGAGCAGTGGTTCTCAGTGGAGCATGCGGGGTGGAGGGTACCTCCAGGAGACGTTTGGCAATGTCTGAAGACAATTTTGGTTGTTGCAACTAGGGGGTGCTACTGGCAATTATTAGATGAGGCCATGGGGGTTACTAAACATCCTGTAATGTACAGGACACACCTCACAACAAACACCCAACCCAAAATGTCTGTGCTGAGACCAAGAATTTTGCTGAGTTAGTGAATTTAGAAATCAAGACAGGGGATGGGACCCCTTCAATTGAAAAGTAAATGTAACACATAAAAATACAAACAAACAACTTAGATACCCACACTTACATTAATTTGCTGTTTTTCAACAAGGACATACTTTAGATTACATTTTTTCATAAAATGAATTGATAATGCTGGTGGTGAATCTGGATCAATAGGTGCATAAGCAGCAGGGACTTGGAGAATTCTAAAGAAACAAAGTACAGAGTCAGCACAGAATATCTTTTGAAAACAATCTTACTTTAAGATATCAAATTTTTAGTTCTAAAAAATATTACCCTAAAATCCAAGAGGGTAAGTTTATCCCAGGATGGCAGTAGAGACCAATTTCCCGAATTCCTTGAAAGTCACAATGTAACAGCAGAAAATTTGATAATTCTGAAGCAGCGTTAACCACAGTCTTGTAGGTGTAATAAACTGGAGGTTGGTTGTTACACTCATCAAAACATACAGCTATTTTATCCGAATAACGGGAGGCAGCCTGATGCACCAATTCCTGAAGAGTCATTTCACTGAAGTTTATCTGAACATCACTGGTAGCAGAGAGTTCTACCTATTTCCAGAAATGTTAGGGGGACAATGAGTTTTAGGGAGTTTGCTGGGGGGCGGGAAGTAGAGAAAAAATTCTATACAATCACTCCTCACAAAAATAACTACATCAAAGACACACAGTTAAAGAATCTCTGAACTACCAACTGTCTATGGTAACTTTGCTGAGAACAATGATTTTGATACAAGCAACCTAACTCCCTGTCAGAGGTGAAGAAACTTTGAGAGGGGAATGGTATATACATAGATGAGGATGAAACAAGCAGAAATGTAGAATTCTCTCAAAACAGAACACAAAGTAAAAAAGAAATGAATAATAATAAATAATTACCCAAAATAAAAGCAAATTTAAAGTACCACATGCTTAATTTTTTCATTTTTCTTCAGTTGTTACAGATTGATTAAAATAAAGTGGTTACAATCCTGCATGGTAACTTTGAAAAGACTAATGCAAATGAAGTCTGCTTTTAGGAACTGAATTTAGGTGAAAGCAAAACCAACCTCTAATAGAAAGAAGAGAAAAAACCTTTACATCCATCCAGTTTTAGTCCTGTATATAAAAACTGTGCTTATTATTATTATAACACAGCAAGCCACTTTTATAATTGTTAAGAAGCTCTTCATACTCTAGTTTGATATTTATTCACTTGTTTTTTTGTTTGGTTTGTTTGTTTGGCAGCTTGCAGCATCTTAGTTCCCCGACCAGAGATCCAACCCAGGGCCCCAAGAGCGCCAAGTCCTAACCACTGGACCGCCAGGAAATTCCCTCTAGTTTGATTTTTAAATTGTCAATAAGTTCATTTAAATTTAGACTCTAAATATAGTATTACAACTCAATAAAGTATTGTATCAATACAATATTCTCTGGGCTTCTCAATGCAGATTCTATACAAAGAAAATCTGGGGCTTCCCTGGTGGCGCAGTGGTTAAGAATCTGCCTGCCAATGCAGGGGACACAGGTTAGAGCCCTGGTCCGGGAAGATCTCACATGCCTCGGAGCAGCTAAGCCCGTGCGCCACAACTGCTGAGCCTGCGTTCTAGAGCCCGCGAGTCACAACTACTGAGCCCGCGCACCACAACTATTGAAGCCCGCATGCCTAGAGCCTGTGCTCTGCAACGAGAAGCCACCGCAATGAGAAGCCCAAGCACCACATCGAAGAGTAGCCCCTGCTCACCGCAACTAGAGAAAGCTCGCACGCAGCAATGAAGACCCAACACAGCCAAAAATAAATAAATAAAATAAAATAATTTTTTAAAGTTAAAAAAAAGGAAAATCTGAAACAGTATTTCATCAAAGAAACTTTAGGGATGACTGAACAACAACAAAAAAACTTCACAACTCCTAGTATTTCCTTGAAGGTAAAGGTGATTTTTGTTTTCCCGCTGTGAAATTTATTTTCTGGATTTCAAAGCAAATAAGATTTATCAAACAGTCTATTTTAATTATTCAAGTTTTTTATTTCTTTATACTTATTTGAACTCATTTCCCTACTGATTCATCCATGTCATTTAATCAATATCAATTACAGAAAATAAAACATTTCTAAAGAGAGCAAAATGAACCAATAACTGCTGACACCCATAAGGTTTGGAAATGCTATGATTTCTAAACACAAAATTTTAAAATATAAAATAACTTTAGTACTTACAGTCTTTTCTATAAATACTAGCTCTTTCTGTGATGCACAAGATAAAATTTGTAAGCTTTCCTCATACACACAAATGACCATTACGTAAATATAAGGAAAGCTTTTCATAACATGCACTAAAATTATGGGAATGAGTCCATTCTGCAAGATGCAGTTAGTGCAGAAGGGGACCTTCTGCTTCCCTCTCCCCAAATGAATAACAAGTTGCCTATACTACAGAATGTATTATACTAAAGCATTTTAACAAAAAGTTATAGTCTACACGGAAAAAAAAAAGCATTGTTTTAATGCAAAAACACATCCAGCAGTTAATTTTCCACAGGAGGACAATCTAATTAATATACTATAATCTAAAATCCCTTGACATCAAAGTAAGGGGCAAGATTATAAAATGGATTAAATTCTTTTTAAAAAAGTCATTTTTTATGACAAATTACAAGATTCGCCACACATATCTATACAACAATTAAGATGTTTTTAAACTTTTAATTGCCAGTTTCCCAGTGTCTGCTATAGAGAATTAAGGCAAAATCTATTCTTGTTGTCTAAGGTTTTCATTTTCATTAACTGAATCATAAATACATTCGCTCCAATAGAGAATTTTATAATAACTGGATGCCCAAACATTTCTGGGACCATATAAGAAGGGGGCGGGGGGAAGCAAAATCTGATAAACAGATTATATATGTAATGGGATCATTAAGTTTTAAGATATTTGCTACTTTGTATCTGTAGAGGCTGCTACTTTAGTTATCAGAAGTCTCAGGGGCTCTTCCCAGGTTATTGGCTATTTTAAAGACATAAATAATCTAAAAACTTTTTTTTCCCGTATCCACCGGCTTCTTAACTTTCACTAAGCAACTACGTTTAATAACAATGCACTTTATACCTTCCAACACATTTTTTCAATTGCTTTTCGAAACCACGCTAACAAGACAGGGTAGGCTTATTTCCATTCGAAATAAGGAGCAGAGGGTCTAAGGCAGGGTGAGGGGAGAGCACACGGGTCGAGTTCAGCTTTTGCACCACTCCATCCCTCCAGACACCACTGATTCAACTCCGAGGCCCGGCGGTTGCCCGGAAGCTAAGCAAACCTGTGCGCAGTCAGCCGCAGGCGTCTTCGTACTTCGCCTCCCTCGCACGTGTCCCCAGTGGATACCGCCTCCTGCCGAGACCCACTCAGAAGGCGTAGGGGTGAGGGGGTAGCGGGGAGGTCCGAGCCCGTCCGGACCTTCTCCCGACAATCCAACCCCAACACTTCTTCACATACAGCGAATAAACCAACACCTTAAAGCCGGCCCACCGCGCAGCCCACCGGGCTCTCGACTTCCTAGCAATCTTCCCCGTCGCCTTGCTGACGTCAGCACGAGCGACCCGGGGCAAGCAGCGTCCTGCTGCCCCGCCCCTTCCCAGAGCTGCGGAGCCAATGCGAGAGAAGTGTTGGCTGCTTTGCTGGCGGTTCTCGTTTCAGATCTCAGGTGCGGCCTTGCTGGGATTTGGACAGGGTTTGCAAGGACTTTGAAGTTGACCCGGTTGGAGTCGTACCCTTTCATATTTGCCAAGAAACTCCGGGCAAGAAACTTTAATTCCAAGCAGGTGTCTCCTCGTTCACAAAGTGGGGATAAAGATATTACGTAGAGTTAACGTGAAGAGCGATGAAATCATTGTGAAATAAGAGTGACTGGACTTAATGCGTTGGACTTTTTTTTATAACCTGCCCTCCACTGTGGGGAACTGTTCAACAATAAAGCCTGCAAACGAAGTCCCTGTCATAAGTAGGCTGACATTTTAATTGGAAGAGATGAATTTAAACGGTAACTAAGAAAATTTTAACTTTCAAACAGCTATAAAGAAAACAGGTCTGAGGAGAGTTACTTAAGCTATACGCTGAATAAAAATCTGTTTTTAAGGGAATTTTAGTTGGAGGCGTTTAAGTTAGTTATCTAAAATGTCAACAGCAATAATAGTGATATTTTTTAAAGCTACTGTGCGGGTAGCAGAGAGGAAATTGAAACCGAGTCCCCCCTACTGAGTTTATGATTAATCTCTCCCTCCACAACTGTATTCCCTTTCTTGTCCCCTCTGACCTCAATCCTGTGTTAACTGAACACTAATCAAAGTCAGATGAGTAAGACTGCTGTTGTTGATAACATCGTTAATGTACTAAAATTGCTGTTGTAGATACATGCATCATCATTAACATACAAACTCAGGATGTTTCTCCAAGGCAAGATGAGCTCACAGACCTGTATCACCTGGCCAGAATCATAAACTGGAGACAACCTGACTCACAAAACCATGATTAAGAAATGTAAGAAGACTGTGATTAACCCCAGTTTCTTTGTTCTTCCCCTTTAAAACGTCCCTAACTCAAAGACCAAGATGGGGTGGATCTGAGATCTATCTGCCACTTCCTTGCTTGGCACCCTGCAAATAAACCCGTACTTTGCTGCAAACACCTGCTGTCAAAGAGTTTGGCTTTCTGCACCCCGCACGCAGGATCCCTTGCTCAGTTACAAAGTGATCAGGGTTTTGGTTTTGTTTTGGCTAGGGGAAGGACTGAGGAGGCAGCCGGGCATCAATAAACGATACATGAAAAGGCATAGGATGCTTTCGTGTCCTTAGGTGTTGGTGGCAAGGAACTGTAGCAGTAATCCAAGCAAGACATACCTCCACTTGCCCATGAGACTTTCACCAAGTTGTACTATGGGTCTTTTATTTGGGGAGGGGCCACTCAAAGGTGTCTCTTTGTTTCTATATTTGGGAATGACACCATTATCCACCCAGTGAGACAGTAAAGAAACCCTAGATATCCACTCCCACCCAACTTCTTTTTTACCCTCCTGTATGCAATTAGATCCTACGTCCTCTACTCCCCAATCACTAGGCCAATGCCCAGCTGTCTATATCAGAATCGCTTGTGGTAATGTTAAACAACACAGATTCCAGATTCCTGGATCTCCATCCCAAGAGGCTCTGAATTCATTTTCTAGTGATGGAGGGGCCTGCAATCTGCATTCCTCCCCTGCCCCCCATCTGCATTCTTTAAATGATAACATCGTCATCTCCACTACTGCTATCTTAGTTCAGGTCTTCTTGGTCAGTGTTTCCCTAAAGCCCTTCCAGTCTTGCTTGGCTACAGTAGACTCTGAACTGCTGCCAGGATAATGTCTGTTTCATTATTGAAAATATCATTTTTCAATTCTGATATTAATGATAGCTTTTTTAGTTTTTTTCCCCCCTTGCAGTCTCTATTTCTTCTGTCGGTTTTGGATTCTTTCATGTTAGAGGCTTCCACGGGTGTCTGGTAATAATCATTGATTATCTGATCATATTTAAAAGTGGGCATTTAAAAGCTGATTGGAAGCTCTGAATCCGTGGAGCAAGTGTTTTGAAAATCAAGTGAGAGAAAAGGGCTGCAGGGGTGGGAGGAGGGTCTCAGAATTCAGTATAAAATTTTTCACTTAATTCTGTTGCAGGTGCCTGATGTCCTCCAAAGACCCTCTGTTTTACTCTCTCCCAAACAAAACGGCCTTCAGAGTTAAGCTTAAGGGTGATGGGAGGTAGCATAAGGGTATAACTCATTCCTAAGTGAATTTCCAATCCTTTTAGTTACCATCTTTACCCCTGCTTCCAAACGCCAGTTTCTCAGTTTTTAAGGGTGCTCTATGATGTAAATAGGATTGCTTATTGGCTTTGCTCACTGCTGGTTTAGTCTAGCTTTTGCAAATCAGCCGAGCCCTTTGCTTTTTTGCTTTTTTAAAAAAATAAATGAGGGCTTCCCTGGTGGCGCAGTGGTTGAGAGTCCGCCTGCTGATGCAGGGGACACGGGTTCGTGCCCCGGTCTGGGAAGATCCCACATGCCGCGGAGCCTGCTCGTCCGGAGCCTGTGCTCCGCAATGGGAGAGGCCACAACAGTGAGAGGCCCGCGTACCGCAAAAAAAAAAAATAAATAAAAAATTAAAAAAATAATAATAAATGAGTTTGTTTATTTATTTATTTATTGGCCGCGCCATGCGGCATGCGGGATCTTAGTTCCCCAATCAGGGATTGAACCCATGCCCCCTGCAGTAGAAGCGCAGAGTCCTAACCACTGGACCGCCCAGGAATTCCCTGAGCCCTTTGTTTTGATTTTAAAATTTTGTTTCTGTTTTCTCTTTCGCTCTATCCTTGAGAGTTTGTGACTCTAAAAATCCCTTCACTGTCATTTTCAGGGGGTCTAAGAGGGAGCAAATGTAGAAGACTACGTTCATTTTTACCTGGTAATCTAGAGAGAGCATTCTAAAACATACACCAGAGCAGTAACAGCATTCTCCTGCTTAAGAAGCTTCAGTGCCCTCTCATTGCCTGCATGACATTCAGACTCTAGCAAGGTAAACAAGATAGTTCGTTATCTTTCTAGCCTAATCCCTCACAGTTGGCTACTGCTTCCTCACCCCATGCTCCACATTCCCCACACCTGGTACTGTAAGAGCCAGCTATAATAAGACCCTAGTAAGTCTTCTGAGCCTACCAAACCCTTATCAAGTTTCCACACCTGTGCTTTGGCTGAGTCACAGGCTGAAAAACCCTTTCCCTCCCCACACCTGCTTGATCAACATTTATTCCTCTTATGAAAACAGTTCTAACATCACCTCCTCAATGCCTTTCTTCAAGCCTTGTATGAGAATTTACCTATCCTCCTCCAACCCCCATCCCATAAACCTAGCATACCGCTGGGAAAATCAATTTGCCATGGGCCCCGAGTGTCCCTGCAAATTTTTGCTGGGTACACAAAGAATGCAAGGTACTGACTGCTCTTTATCCAGGTCATTTTTCAGGGCTGTTGGGGGTGATCAATCTTCAGAGCTGAGGTAATGTCTTCCCCAAGCAGCAAGCTTTCTTCCACTTACTGTAAAAGGAATGAATCCCCCCAAACTTAGTATTCCTTTCCTGTAACGTAACCCACTGTGTGTGCAGACATCCATCTATGTCTATCTTAGTTACCGGAGGGGGACTTAGGAGGCATGGAGAATTGACAGACATGAAGCTCTGGCTACTGCTTTTGCCATGAGTAATGAAGTTCTCTTTGACCCAGGAATCTCATGTCCGCTACCACGAAACAGTAACAAACTGGCTTATTAGATTTTAAACAGGGTACAAGCCTTCCCAAACGGTGACTTACACTTCTCATAGAACCTGTAACAGCTGCATTATTTCCAAGTCTGTCTTCATTTAATCCCTTCTTGACAGCAGAGATTCATGTGTTTTGCACCTGTTTCCTGAACTATCTTTTTACTGTTCCCCATCTATTTACTACATCATTCCAATTCCCAACAAGTATCAAATGCCTGCCCTAGTACCTTGCTGATCCTTTGCACATTTATTGGTACATTCTCATTTCACTGCTTCTCTTCAGCTACTTCCCAACTCATCTCTCAGTTGTCAATGTCATTGTTTCTTTTGAAAATAAAAATTATTTCAAAAATAATTTTGAGGGACTTCCCTGGAGGTCCTGTGGTTAAGGCTCTGCGTTTCTACTGCAAGGGGCACGGGTTCGATCTTTGGTCGGGGAAGGTCCCGCATGCCACGCAGCACGGCCAAAATAAATAAATTAAAAAAATAAAAAATACGCTTAAAAAATTTCTAAACAACAACAACAAAAAAATTTGAAAACCTTTGACCCTACCCCAAGACAAGGTTAGGTCCCTGTTATGTGCTCTGGTAGCACTGTAGCCCACGTCACAGTTGGGACAGGAGTGTGTGATTTACTCTAAGGGAGCTCAGCTGCCCATGGGTTCATTCAGGTTTGGCATTTTTGTCAGGTGATTGTGAAAGAACGGAGGGATGAAGGAAGTTAGGCTCTTTGCAAGAGTGAGCCCGTTCGAGTTCTCTAGAGGGAATTCCCTGGCGGTCCAGTGGTTAGGATTCTGCGCTGCCACTGCAGAGGACATGGGTTCGATACCTGGTTGGGGAGCTAAGATCCCGCATGCCGTGGCCAAAAAAAAAAATTGATGTTGCCGTGTTGAAACAGGTTGGAGACTCTGGTAGGGTTTCTAGGGTGCAGTCTTGAGAATTCTATCTTCTTCTGGAAACCTCAGTCTTTACTCTTAAGGCCTTCAACTGACTGGATGAGGCACACCCACATTACGGAGGGTAATCTGCTTTACTCACAGCCTACTCATTTACACGTTCATCCCAGGTAAAAAAAAATACCTTCCAGGCAACGTCTAGACTGGTGTTTGAACAACGTGGCACCAAAGCCTAGCAAACTGAAACATAAAATTAACCATCACATCTAACATACCATCAGTGGAGCCAAACAAGCAATCTTCAATGATTGAAGTAGAGTGCAGGCACCCACTTGCGTCTCCGTTGTATAATCATTTTCTGTTTGTCATAGTGCAGTGAGAAATTCTGATTCACTCTGTTATAAAGCAGAAACTAATGCACCATTGTAAAGCAATTATACTCCAATAAAGATGTTAAAAAAAAAAAGAAATTCTAAAAAGGTTAAAAGCATTGGTTCCTGCCATCCAACAAATTCTCAGCTACATGAGAAGACAATTTCTGCACACAAAAACATAAATTTACGTGGCATTTTTTGCAGTTTTCTCTAAAACGTCTGAGTGAGCAGTTTTTTTCTGAGAGGGCTGGATTTTCTTTTTGACCTCTTTATGAAACACGAAGGCAATTTTCCTTAGAGGAGTTGACTACACCCTACTTGAAACCCTAAGAAAGGCATCAGAAACGCAAGTACTTGAGTTAATCATATTAATATGATGAACTTAAGTCTACCTGTCAGAGCAAACTTTGCTAGATTCCAGGGAAGAAATAGAGATAATATCTAAAGTTGGTACAGTAAGAAGTAAATAGTATGAGCTAATTGTTTAAAACATAGAGATTAACAACAGAAAAAATATTTAAATGTGGATGCACTACAGAGGACTGGAGAGGGCAGTGACCTCTTTATTTTCTTCATTTTTAACTATATGCATGTATTATTTTGATAGTTTTTTTTAGAGGTAGGACCCTGGTATCTTTATTTTTAAACAGACTGTTTTTTAAAGTAGTTTTAGGTTCATAGCAAAATTGAGAAGGTACAGGGTTCCCATATGCCCCCTACCCCCGCATAAAATTATCTTCCCCGTTATTAATATCCCCCCCCGGAAGTAGTCCATTTGTTACAGGTGATCATTACACTGACACATCATTATCACCCAAAATTTATAGTTTACATTAGGGTTCATTCTTGGTGTCATATATTCTACAGATTTGGACAAATATATAATGACATGTATCCACCATGATAGTAACATACAAAATATGTTCACTATCCTAAAAATCCCCTGTGCTTCACCTATTCATTCCTCTCCCCACCAGCTCCTGGCAACCACTGATGTTTGTTTGTTTGTTTGTTTTTTTGCGGTACGCGGGCCTCTCACTGCCGTGGCCTCTCCCGTTGCGGAGCACAGGCTCCGGACGCGCAGGCTCCGCGGCATGTGGGATCTTCCCGGACCGGGGCACGAACCCGTGTCCCCTGCATCGGCAGGCGGACTCTCAACCACTCTCAACCACTGCGCCACCAGGCAAGCCCACCACTGATCTTTTTTATTCTCTCCATAGTTTTGCCTTTTCCAGAATGTCATATAGTTGGAATCATACAGTATGTACTCTTTTCAGATAGGCTTCTTTCACCTAGTAATATCCATTTAAGTTCCCTCCACATCTTTTCATGGCTTGACAGCTCATTTCTTCTCAGACTGAATAATATTCCATTGCCTGGATGTACCACAGTTTATTCATGTACCTACTTTATTTTTATTTTTAAAAGTACTCCTCCCCAACACACACACACAGTTTGGGAATCTAAGCCTCCTCTTCTGTGACACCTTCCCTATTCTTGCTAGTGTCTCCACAGAACTTGGCACTAACATAGCGCTTACTTAGCACTGCATTTCTATTTACTTTATTTGTCCCTCCTACTCAGCCAGCAGTTTTGCCTGGTTCATAAGAGATAGTCTATTTACTGAAATGCCTGAACCAGAGAAATAAGATATGACTAGCTGGCGCCAAGAATGGATCCTGGATGTGACTGTCACTGTGCTGCTCACTATAATGCAGTACCTGAAAGTCACTATTTAGAAAAAGTACACACAGATATTTCAATGTACTCATTACATGTATTTGTCACCAACTCATCACAAGGAAGTCACAAAAAGTAGGCTTAGTTTAGTTCACAATATAGATCCTGTGAAAACACATTTCTCATTTGCTCTGCAGTTTACAATACCTATAAAAATTTAAAGCAGTTAAACAACATTTGAGATTACACTGGTATAAAATTGTTTAATTCACACTTCAGAAACTTGTGAAATAAAAGGCCATGATGGAGAAAGAGTAAGAAATTTGTAGAATTACCAAACTGTCACAGTATCATTTTCCTTTATGAAAGCATCTCAATAAAACAAAACTATGGAAAACACAAAAGTCATATCAGAGATTTTGGTTTAGTACTTTCCCTGAGTCTCTTGTTTTTAAAAAAATCAAAGTAAGGCTGGTTCAAAACTGACCCATAAGGTCTTGCCTCCTCCATATGCTGCCATGAGGAATACATTTAAGGCAAGAGGCCATACACACAAATGGTCCCAGGGCTTTATTCAGATGCCAGTTTGCTTGTGGTACCACCACAGGGTTATCTGACCCACTGCTGCCTGCTGCACATGGGCTTAAAGAGCTGTCAATGTTTTCTCTTGGCCTGCCATGATACAACACATGAGACTAAATACCAAATGAAGACAAAAGATTATGGTTATTAATAAATATTACAATTCTAGGTGGATTTGGACACTATGTACACCAAATCATAGTAATAACACAGAAACAAACACTTTTATGTTTTCAAAATCTTACATAAACAAGGGTTGAGGGCAAGTCATTTTAAAGTTTTAAATCTCAGATGTTAAAAAACAAACAAAAACCTTTTAAAAAATCTAATTCATTAGATCCCAATAAAACAAAGTAGAAAAAGTGATACGTTCATGCTCAGAATTAGATGAGCATGCTAACTGAAAAAAGTTGTTGTCTCCTTGTTCCATAAAATTGGCCCCTACAATGTTTCTACTTGATCATCTCATTGCATACACAGTATATTTGCAAGTGATCAAGCACTTCATTAAAAAAGTATATAATCAAATTAAGGATAAAAGGTTTGTTAGAATCTAAAGAATTATTTTTTACTTCAAATGTACCAGGTTACTTGCTGGGCTTCTACTATAAGGGCACTAAGTAGTATGGATCATACTTTCTAGTCAAATGTAGGAAAATATTTTGCACAGCCATGTTTTTACAGTCATTCTCAGAGCATCTCAAAGATAGGTTGCAAATTACTGCTGTATGTCTCCCTCTTGAAATCTCAATAGCAGACCAATGGCCAACATTTCAAAAGCTAATAATCACGCACTGTCTTAAAACTGAGGGGTGGAATAATGGCTCTAACCACCCAAATAACTGCTGCAAGTTATTTAATTTAGTAATATAAGCACCTCATTGCACAGGTGGGGAAAGTGAGGCACAAAAAGGTGTTTCTTCTGTTTTTTGTTTTTTTTAAAGAGAACTCTTGATGCTAGGTAACTTTGGGGTATAATGGATTCAAGGTTTGCATGAAATGCTATACTTAACTCACATGTCCTGTTTGCATCACAACACCTTAGTCTAACCTCTTACAAACTCTTTAAAGCATGGACCTGGCAAATGCCACTGACCACCTACCTTCTCTGACCAGGTGAAAAAGTCTAGCCAATGCTTGAGCGAAGAAAAAGAATACCACATATTGTTGTTTTATATGTAATTAGCAAGGTTCAATTATGAAAATATTCCATAACTGAATTTCCATAACTCTCAAACATTCCACAAAATTCTCTAAGAACCTGTGGGAGAGTAGAGTACCTGGCAATCCTCTCTTGAACAGAAATTTACCGATTCGTTGCATTACTGTTGATGATCTGAAGTTAAATGTATACGATTTCTAAAAATAAAAGTACTAAACTACTAAATAAAACTGAAAGGATCATCCAAGTTCCTAGATAATACCAAAATATTTATCTAGGATTACTAAAGAAATCATAGCCCTTTGGTACCCTTTTCAGAGAAAAATCTCAAAACTTATAACACAAGCATGTGGCATTTCACTCTGTACCGAGTAACAGTAAATGGAGGTGTAACCACTATAACTTCTCCACTAACTTTGTGTTTTGAAACATCGTGTCTGCCCCTAGCAGCTACCATTCCAGTTCCACAGGGTATTTTCCAGTCAGACAAGCTGTACAATGATCGTTCTTTTCAAAACATTCCAGACCATTCCCATTTTCTTGAACAATAACATCTTCCTTTGTACAATGACCGTTCTTTTCAAAACATTCCAGACCATTCCCATTTTCTTGAACCATAATATCTTGCCTTTTCACTTTTTGTTTTTTAAATGTTATCCCTTCTTGTACAGATGCAACCAGTCCTTCTACTGACAGATACACAACACTGTTTGCTCCTACGGGGGAAAGACAGGGAAAAAGGTCATGAGACTTCCTTTGGAAAGGAAGAATTGCCTTAACAGAGAATAGTTACAAACAGAAAAACATAAGCCAAAATAAAAATTTCTCCTTTAGCCCCTATCTCTCTCTCTTTTTTTTTAATTTTTAAAAATTTATTTATTTATTTTTTGGCTGCGTGGCTTGTGGGATCTTAGTTCCCTGACCCGGGACTGAACCCAGGCCCTCGGCAGTGAGAGCTGGAGTCCTAACCACTGGACCACCAGGGAATTTTCTCCATTAGCCTCTCTTAAAAAAAAAACGGCGGGGGTGGTGGTGGCTGGAGAATCAGTAAAACTCAGGGCCTTTATTATTTTTTTTTTAATTTTAAATTGGAATTTAAGGGATAACAATTTAAAATAGCAGTGGAGGATTTAAGTCTAGAATGGCTTCAGAAGGCTTTAGGAGTCATTTTCTTGAATAACAGATCTTGAAGTCCGAAAGACTTCAGATTTAAGCTCAAGGTCACTTACTTTTCCTAAGACATTTTTTTCCAGCTATCAGATAAGGGAAATATTGCCTAATTGTAGCAGTTTTGTGATGTTATTATGATAATATAGATATGTTCCTGGCAAAGAGTGAGTGCTCACAATATATCAGTTGGCTGACATTCAAAATATTTAACTGGGGGGCTTCCCTGGTGGCACAGTGGTTGGGGGTCCGCCTGCCGATGCAGGGGACACGGGTTCGTGCCCTGGTCCGCGAAGATCCCACATGCCGTGGAGCGGCTGGGCCTGTGAGCCATGGCGGCTGAGGCTGCACGTCCGAAGCCTGTGCTCCACAACGGGACAGGCCCCAACAGTGAGAGGCCCGCGTAACGCAAAAAAAAAAAAAAAATTTAACTGGGGACTTCCCTGGTGGCACAGTGGTTAAGACTCCGCCTGCCAATGCAGGGGACACGGGTTCAAGCCCTGGTCCGGGAAGATCCCACATGCTGCGGAGCAACTAAGCTCGTGCGCCACAACTACTGAAGCCCGTGCGCCTAGAGCCCGTGCTCTGCAACAAGAGAAGCCACCGCAATGAGAAGCCCGCGCACCGCAACGAAGAGTAGCCCCCGCTTGCCGCAGCTAGAGAAAGGCCCGCACACAGCAACGAAGACCCAACGCAGCCAAAAATAAAATATAAATAAATAAATAAATTTACAAAAAAAAATTTAACTGGTAAGGTACAGGTATGACCAGTCAAGAGAAACAACAGCTGTAAACAATCAGTGTGGAGGTACCATACATGGATGAACATGTATGTGATATTTATAGTTTATACCTCACCTGAATTTGAAAGGCAAATGTCTTATCAAGGATAACCTCCATCTCCAAGACTTCTGACCTCATTATTAAAGATAAGCCTACATAAGCTTTTCACCTTTTGATTTGTACTCACATCCAAATTATTCTATTAGAATCTGTGGTGAAATTACTTTTGTTTTTCTTCTGATCTGACCTTTGGGAGGCTTTAACTGATTAGCAGTTTTCTCTACTAGGAAAGCCTTTCTTCCTTCTTCTCTGATCTCACCTTAGCCTAGCTCTCCATCACAGCATTCACTATGGTGTCCACACATATCAGGGTCTTTCACTATTCATCTGTTCAACACATACAACATTTACTTTCAATAAACACTGAACACTGTTTTTTATTAAAAGTGTAAAGATTGACAAGCTTGGATTTTCTGTTAATAAATGAATAAAGATAAAAGTTTATAGAAATTGTAATACCTACCTAGATGATCTGAGATATGCTCAAATTCTGGTTTATTGGCAATAAGCTCTTCTTTTGTTGGTATGTTTATTCCCATGAAGCATGGATATCTAATTGGTGGTGAAGCTACGCGAATGTGTACCTTGGAAAGAAAGCATTTCACACATTCATTAGTTTGACATTCACTGTAAGAACAATTAGGCAAAATTCTGCCATTGACAAATACGACATAAAATTGTTTTACAGAATACTTTAACGACATACGGGTAATAAAGCATACTAAAAAATTTCTTTCACTATAATAGGTGGAAAAGAATCCTATAAAATCATGTGATATACATATAGAACTCCAGTGTTCTAAAAGTAATTCTACTTTTAGAATTAATTCATTACCAAGAATCCTACTTAAGCAGCCCTGTCCTAGACTCCAAAGTGTCCTGAACAAGAATTTCAAAATGTTAGCCACTTGTAAAGGGTTCTTTTTACAGAGATGCCCATTGTTTCCTTCTGTCACCTACTAACAAGGACATTTCTTTCTTCTGATCTGTCATTTCTCATTTATTATATTCCTAGGACCATCTTCATTTTTTCCTCTAACACTTGAATGACACTTTTGCCTACCTCTTATTTAACCTTTTTAAAAAGAAAAATAACATCTACCAGGATATAATAAAAACCTTACTACTACTACAAAGAGCTGTGTTTGTCTATTTTTTTATCTATCATTATTTTCTGCCTTTTGTCAGGAACATTTACACAGCTGTAATCAGTGTCTTCATTTACTTTTTACCTTTCTTGTAACAGCAAAGATTTTCCCATGTTTTGCAGTCTTCATAATTATAGTTTTTAATGGTTGCATCGTATTTCATCATACTGATGTATCGATTTACTAAATTATTTCCTGCTGGTAGATATATGAGCTATTTCCAGTTCTTTTGTTTGTTTATTTGTGTCTATTCTTTTTTACTATTGTAATGCTTTCTAAATAGACTGTCATACTGCTTTCTATACCATTTTCTCCACAATAGATTTTATTTCTAAATCTGATCAACTATTAGCTGTAAATGACATCTCACTTGAGTAATTCGAATTACTGAACTATTTAGTTAGAATAAGCTTTGAGATTTGAAAATATAACCTAATGTGTCAAATTTCTTACACTAGGATTGCTTCCATATCTTCAAAAAGAAAAAGTAATCAATACTCTACAAATTTAAAAGTATTCTATTTTGTGGTTTGTTAGTTTTAAAATTAGGTTTATAAAACTTTTAACATAAAATTTTCATGACTATCATATTGTAATTATTGGTGCTTTAGGATAGGTGTTTTCATATTACTTACCTCTTTTGCACCAGATTCTTTGAGCAATTTGATTATGGGTGAAATGGTATTGCCTCTCACAATTGAATCATCTACAAGAACAATTCTTTTGCCTTTAAAGTTGTCCGACAATACTCCAAATTTTTTCGCAACACCAAGTTGTCTTAATCTCATGTTTGGCTGAATGAATGTTCTTCCTACATACCGGTTTTTACATAGCACCTCCACATACGGAAGCTCACACTGACAGAGAAGGAATAAAAGTACAATGAGCAGCACATATACAGAGAACTCTAGGGTTCTGTTTTCTCTAGGTCATGCTTCCGTTATAACATCTACGTAAAAAATTTTAAATGTGGTTGTTATTCTGAGCTCTCCATCATCAGATTATAATTTTCCTTCACTATTTAAACTGTAGGGAAGAAAAGGCAAAAAGAAAAATTATTGAAAGTCCTCTACTTAGTAGGAAAAACAACTCATTTTGCTAGAATTTGTAATGCTTCTTTCTTAAACACATATTATTTCTCTATCTTGGAAAAGAACACCAAGAATGTGAACACATGACAAAGAATAAATCACTGTCAGAAAAATTCACATATTTAAAAATTGTCAGCAGGAAATGAATTAAAACCGGTAGGCTAAGGAGATATTTTCTGAGGGACAGGAGGTGACTTATCCATCTAACAAGGTAATACTTCTCTAAAATGTATGCATATTATTTCTTTTAAAAATTCACAAACTAAACTTTCCAACGTAGTGAATGTTGGGTATTATACACCAGGATCACTATAATTACATATCCTACCTGGTTATGAAAAATGAAATTAAGCATAGTACTAAGAACATTATACAAAATTAACATAAACAACTTTATTATCACCCACACTCAGTAGGGAATAAATACACCAGTGGTTTGTGAAGGTACTTAATAATAAGCAAATATTACCACTAAATTCTACATATAGTCATGATATTATTTTTTTAAAATGAAGGGGATCGTTTTCCTAGTCTTTGGGTAAACTTTTTGTGGACCCATTAAAAAATAGTGCCACTGAATGAAAAGGCTGGAAAATAAGTAACTCTTGCAAAAGAACCAACACTTTCTTTTTCCTTACAGTAAA
This sequence comes from Delphinus delphis, assembly GCF_949987515.2. Lineage (NCBI taxonomy): Eukaryota > Metazoa > Chordata > Mammalia > Artiodactyla > Delphinidae > Delphinus > Delphinus delphis. The sequence goes on along the minus strand of NC_082687.1, from coordinate 63,914,635 downwards.
TTGATGAGTTTCTCTTTATATACATGGACTTCTAATCTCAGTGCTAAATGAGCAATTCACTGTGTGTTAATTAAGAGAAAATACCTTTGCTGCGTAACCAAGGGCAGCAGGCGTAGCAGATTCCGGGACAGTGCTAACTAAATCCGCATCCACAGGGGCTTCAATTGCCAGCTGCAGACCACAACGGTATCTTACTGTGTAAACCATTTGGTCTGGAATGTTTGGAAAAGGAAACAAATTTTAACTTAGTATAATATAGTACAGCATATCACTATTCTAAGAAACTAGCTTGTTAGAACTCTACAGAATTGAGTGTGCAGCAACAAAGACTCAATACAGCCAAAAATTAATTAATTAATTAATTAATTAATTGAAAAAGAGAAGCAAGACAAAAAACCACTAAAGTGGAAACACATAAACTGGGGGAATTCACTCTTTAAAAAGAGAATTAACCTTAATACATATCTGAAAATCAATCCTTACTCCTAAAAGGAAACAAAATCCAAGAGTCAGATGAAAAGGAAAAACTGTGACCTTTTATGACTTGTAAGCTCAGTCCCAAAATTCACAACATATAACTATGTGCCTTCAAAGAACCAGGTAAGCCTTTGGGCCCAAGAATTGTCATGTTTCAATGAGGTAAATAATAGATTTATATCAATAGTTAGAGATACTTTACTTACCTTCAAATATACTATCTGGTCTTGCAAAATAAACATATTCAAAGATACAGAAAGCCATTGGGTTTCCTTCAGACCTTGGTATAATATCAAGAGTTTGGATATTATGTCTGGATATTTCCACAATTTCTCCAGGCAAGATTTCACGGTAATATCTTGGGAAACAATATTAAAGAAGACTAAAAATAAACCAGTCAAATTAAGGCAAATTATCTGTTATAAAGCACACAGAGTCCCTTCCCTTATAAAGGAAAAATGGCTCAATTTAAAATAAAGTCTATTGGCTTAAAAAATTAAAAAACAGTATTCCTGGGCTTCCCTGGTGGCGCTGTGGTTAAGAATCCACCTGCCAATACAAGGGACACGGGTTTGATCCCTGGCCCGGGAAGATCCCACATGCCGTGGAGCAACTAAGCCCGTGCGCCACAACTACTGAAGCCCACACCTAGAGCCCGTGCTCCCCGACAAGACAAGCCATGACAATGAGAAGCCCGCGCACTGCAACGAAGAGTAGCCCCTGCTCGCTGCAACCAGAGAAAGCCCACACACAGCCAAAAATAAAAACAAATAAATAAATAAATTTTAAAAAAGAAAAGTAGTATTCCTCCAGCAGTAATTTCCATAAATCTGTTACCCCTAAATTCAAATTTAGAATTAAAAAAATTAAAAGCCCTATATTTTATTGATTTTTAAAAGCATGAAGTCTAAAGAGAACATTTTTATCCTGGCTTAAATTTTTTGCTCATAACTATTACTTGTTGAGGAGATTCTTCCTTTCTAAAATAAGTCTCATGGTATTTTGAAAACAGGATGCCAGTTCCAGGATTAGAAGGTATTACTGGGACATTAATGTCAGTGCAACTGCTGAGCACAATGCACAAAAGGAACTGCATTTATAAACACGTATTCTTGCAGACATCAGAAAAAAAAAATTTTTTTTTATCCATGTGGAAAAAGTTGATCTGCTAAGTGAGATAAAACTTACCTTGCACCAATAGATAAAAAGCTACAAGATTCTGAAGACACCACCCATCCTTCTGTTTCTGAAGACTTTTTTTCTGTAAATCACAAGACAATCGATTCAGTTACTGAATTCAAGAAATTTTAAAAGAGGCTACATATTTCAAGAGAACAGCTAAACACCAAATAGATAAGCAAAAGAGCTCATAGAATATCCATTACTATGACTTTAAGAGCATATGGTTCCTCATTTGACTAGAGCCAAAGATAAAATTAATAATCCCAAGATTCCTTCAAACAATATGGTTTCATGGCCTGAATAAGACATCTGATAAGTCAAAAAGAAAATCGCTGAAATCATACTGCACAAATGAAAAAGCTGGGCAAAGGATATGAATAGGCCACTCAGACAGGACAAAACAGGAACGTCCACTAAATATATTAAAAATGGCTCAGCTCAGAAATACTCAAGGAAATGTACTTTGAAAACGAAGTGTCATTTTTTTCCTTTTTACCTAGCTTTTACTCAATAAGCTCCTTATACCTACAGATTTCAGGGTGTGCCAATAGTAGGACAATGACTTGGGAAAGCATTATAAAATTATATTTCTTTTGAAGTTCATTACCTTTATCATTTATATCAGATACAGGAATAAGACGACCAATGCACAGAGGACGATTTCCATAAGGATCTCGTACTGCATAAATCACATCTCTGTGCATTATAATCAGAGAGTATGCTGTGGGTGCTTCCTTCATTAAGTTTTTAATCCTGGAATCAATTAAACAATTGAATGAATAATTTTAGTTACAAACACATGCAAGACCAAGCTCTCATTACCAGACCTGCACACTCGGCCTACTTTTACCATTACCTTGCCACCCAGTCTGGGGTGTCATCTTGTTCCTGAGGAGGGGTATACGCCAGTAATTGGGTGATCATTTCGCTATCAGAACTTGTTGACAGACCAATACCGTGACGCAGAAGCTATTTGGAAAGGAGAAAAGTTGCAGTCATTAGAGGGGAAGCTTTAACTCACCCCTCACCCAATAGCCTGCCATCACAGAAAGAGATCAGGCATCCTGTAGATGCTCAGTTAAGGAATCCTGCATCCTACCAATGGTAGGTATGTATGCATAATAACGGAGAACCGCTGCTGGAGGCAATGGGAAGTCTCTGAATCTTTTCAAACAGGAAAAAAAAAAAGTGCTTTAGGAGGTATACAGGAAAGCTTTTGAAAACTAAGTTTGATGGAATGTAGACCTGCAGTGGGTGGCTGGAGGAGGGGGACGGAGAAGGCATGAGGGTTTGGGATTATGGTTCTAACTTTTTCAGCCCTCGACACTCCTGAGAGAAAGGACACATTCCTGTAAGAGTGGCACACTGCAGTGCAGACTCTCAACTCAGGTTTTTTGGTGGTGGCGATGGTGGCTATCCATCCTCACTGATCATCCCTGATGCAGCGAAATGTGTAGAGGTGAAGTCTAGCATCTGGGTAAGGGGTTAGGCGAAAAATAATGCCCTGGGTATTGTTTAGAATGGAATTTCCAGTGGTACCTCTAAATAGTGAGTTTTTAAATAATTTTTACTTCATATTTATATTTTTTAAATTGTCTGAATAAAAAATTTTTTTTTCATTTCGGAGCAAAAAAACTGTATTATGGTAACGACAATGGCAGAGGCTAAGAAGAGGGCAGGACAAAGTTCTGGGAATACTTAAATCAATTTTACAAATCTCAACTCCAAAGCAGTGCATCAGAATCACCTTAGGAGCATATTAAAATGCAGACTCAGCAACCGGCCCCTCCCCAGACTCTAGCGGGCGGGGGTGATCTCTTAGAATTTGTAATTATAACAAGTACTCCAGCTAATTCTGATACAGTTGTTCTTTGAAGTTAGATAACAGGTAGCAACAATAGGGTAATACCCTTTTCCAAGCTCCTCAATAACTTCTTTTCAGTAATTTATTACAACCATGAAAATGCATTAAAAAAAACCTTACCTTTTTCCTTAAGCGAGCAGCATTTACCAATTCGCCATTATGTGCCACAGCTATTTTCCCATGAAGTGTTTCAACAACAAAGGGCTGGCAATTTTCTAATTCACAGTTTCCTTTAGTGGCGTACCTCGTGTGTCCAATTCCAAGATTTGAAGTATATAATTTCTTCAAATTGTCTTCAGTAAAGACGTGATTTACAAGACCCATTCCCTTGCAAAGTCAAAGTAAGAGCTCATTTTAGGGGAAAAAACACTAGTAGCATTTTTATATGCCTTTGCTCAGACAATCCCAAATTAGAAAATGAAGTTCACTTAATTTCTCTGTGCTGCAGAATTCTAATCTTAAAATTTTAACAAAGGGGGTGGGCTTCCCTGGTGGCGCAGTGGTTGAGAGTCCACCTGCCGATGCAGGGGACACGGGTTCGTGCCCCGGTCTGGGAAGATCCCACATGCCGCGGACTGGCTAGGCCCGTGAGCCATGGCTGCTGAGCCTGCGCGTCCGGAGCCTGTGCTCCGCAACGGGAGAGGCCACAACAGTGAGAGGCCCACATACCGCAAAAAAAAAAAAAACAAAAAAAAACAAAGGGGGGACTAACCTAATTGTAAGAACTGTGATGCATTAAAATATATATTTGAGGTGAAATTCACATAACAAAATTAACCATTTTAAAGTGAAAAATTCAGTGGTATTTAATGTGGTCACAATGTTGAAGTGCTTGTTTTATAAGATACTTTTTGATAAAACATTGAAGAACAGATGTACTAAGCGTTAACATTTGTCAAATACAATAAACTAAATTATTTGTAATTTTAAATTAAAGCATGTTAAAGTATTCAAATAAATGACTTGTCTGAGTCAGTCTAGCAAATCATCACTGGGAGAGAAATAAAAATAGTAATGACAAATAGAAGTGGTTGACCCTTGAACAATATAGGCTTGGACTGCACAGGTCCACTTTTTCATGGATTTTTTTCAATAAATATATCAGAAAATTTTTTTGGAGATTTGCAACAATTTAAAAATACTTGGCAGATGAACCATGTAGCCTAGAGTAACTGAAAAAAATTAAGAAAAAGATGGGTATGTCATAAATAAAATATATTTAGATACTAGTCTATTTTACCATTTACTACCACAAAATATACACAATCCTATTATAAAATGTTAACATTTATCAAAACTTATGCACACAACAAACACAAACCATAAACTGTGCTATTTGCTGTTTCGAGAAATGTAAACAAACATAAAGGTGCAGTATTACATCATAACTGCATAAAGTGAACTGCAGTCCGTACTGTAATACTGTAATAATTTCAGAGCCACCCCCTGTTAATATTGCAGGGAGCTCAAGTGCTGCAAGTACGCACTTAAAATTCCATGTGACACTAATCCTCTCCGGGTGAGCCCTTCATCTCTACCTCAAGTTGCCTATTGCAGTAAAAAGTCTCCTCTCCCAGTTCCTGCGTATTTTTCTTCGTGTTTACTGCAATACAGTAAACCTTGAGTAACACCGTGGAACCCATTCAAAGTGCCACTAGTGATGCTGAAAGTGCTCCCAAGAAGCAGTCACGACTTTACAAGAAAAAGTTGAATTGCTTGATGTCTACTGTAGAGTGAGGTGTGCAGCTGCAGCTGCCCCACCATTTCAAGATAAATGAATCCAGCATAAAGACCATTGCAAAAAAAAGAAAAGGAAATATGTGAAGCCGTTGCTGCAGCTATACCAGCGGGCACAAAAATCTTGCACTTTTTGTGAAATACCCTTTTATCTCATATTGAAGATGCAGCTTTTATGTGGGTGCATGATTGCTATAAGAAAGGCGTACCTATCTAATATGATTCAAGAAAAAGTGAAGTCATTATATGATGGCAATGCAAAAGGAAGGTGAAGGATCTAAAGCTGCAGAATTAAATGCCAGCAAAAGATGGCTGGATACTTTTAGGAGGAGATTTAGCTTAAAAAATGTCAAGATAACAGGAGAAGTGACTTCTGCAGACCAAGGGGCAGCAGGCAAGCTCCCAGACAGCATTAAGAAAATCATTGAGGAGAAAAGATATCTGCCTGAACAGGTTTTTAACGCAAAGCAAAAGTGACCTATTGTGGGAAATAAAATACCACAAAGGACATTTATCAGTAAGGAAGTGAAGCAATGCAAACACCAGGATTTAACGCAGTAAGGGATAAGCTAACTCTCCTGTTTTGTGCAAATGCAGTCAGGTTTAGGATCAGGGCTGCCCTTATCTATAAAGCTGCTAACACCCCCTCCCCCACCCGGAGTCTTAAGGGGAAAAGATAAACAGCAGCTGCTAGTCTTTTTATTTTTTAAAAAATAAATTTATTTATTTATTTATTTTATTTTTGGCTGCATTGGGTCTTTGTTGCTGCCCATGGGCTTTCTCTAGTTGTGGCGAGCAGGGATTACTCTTCGTTGCATTACACAGGCTTCTCATTGCGGTGCACGGGCTCTAGGCATGCGGGCTTCAGTAGTTGTGGCATGCCGGCTCAGTAGTTGTGGCTCACAGGCTCTAGAGTGCAGGCTCAGTAGTTGTGGTGCATGGGCTTAGTTGCTCCGCGGCATATGGGATCTTCCTGGACCAGGGCTTGAACCCATGTCCCCTGCACTGACAGGCGTATTCTTAACCACTGCACCGCCAGGGAAGTCCGGCTGCTAGTCTTATAACACATGGTTGTACAATAAGAAAGCCTGAACAACAAGAACACTTTTTCTGGACTGGTTCCATCAATGCTTTATCCCTGAAGTCAGGAAGTACCTTGCTAGTAAGGGATTGCCTTTTAAAGTTCTTTTGATATTGGACAACGCCCCTCCCATCCAGAACCCCATGAGTTCAACACGGTCAGACCCAAGTGGTCAAAGTGGTGTGCTTGCCCCCAAACATACCTCTAATTCAGCCTCCGTATCAGGGGATCATAAGGACCTTCAAGGCTCATTACACAAGGTACTCTATGGAGAGCACTGTCTACGCCATGGAAGACAAACCCAACAGAAAGAACATCATGAAAGCCTGGAAGGATTACACCACTGAAGATGCCGCGGTTGTTATAGGAAAAGCTGGAAAAGCCGTCAGGCCTGAAACAATAAATTCCTGCTGGAGAAAACTGTGTCCAGATGTTGTGCATGACTTCACAGGATTTACGACAGAACCAGTCAAAGAAATCATGAAAGAGATTGTGGATATGGTAAAAAAGTAAAAAATATAAATAAATAAAAATGGTGGGGGATGAAGTGAAGATATGGATCTTGGAGAAATTCAAGAGCTAACAGTCACCATACCAGAGGAATTAACAGAAGATGACTTGGTGGAGATGAGTGCTTTCGAACCAGTGCCAGATGATGAGGAATAAGACACAGAAGAAGCAGTGCCAGAAACAAACTGACACTCTGGCAGTAGGGTTCCGATTATTCAAGACTCTTTTTGGACTTCTTTTACAACATGGACCCTTCTATGATACAGACACTGAAACTAAAGCAAACCGTGGAACAATTGGTACCACATAGAAACATTCTGGGAGAAATAAAAAAAGCAAAAAGTCAGACAGAAATTACGACATATTTCCATCAAGTTACATACAGTGTACCTGCTTCTCCTGCCTCCCCTTCCCACCTCTTCCACACCTGAGACAGCAAGACCAACCCCTCCTCTTCCTCCTACTCATTAGGAATGAAGACTACTAGGTTGAAGTCCTTTATGATGATTCACTTCCACTTAATGAAGAGTGAATCATCAACATACTGTACAGTTAATAAACTTACCTGTTGTGGATGTGTGAGAGTCTTCTTGTGAAAATCTAGTAACTGTACAGCAGAAACCATATGAGACATGTTGGTGTCACCACCATCACCATTGCCTAAGTAGTCATTGTGTACAACATCATGTGGAAGACCGGTATTAAAGTGGATAGCCCATCTTTACATAGGCATAAAGTGAGTGATATTTTATAACGATTCATTTATTAGTGTATAGGCTAGGCAACCATAAAGCAATCATATTGCTTCTTCTTTGTTACCAATGCATGAATTGTTATACCTATAAATATGAATTTTTTCACATTATCTTTTCATTTTTGAGGTCTAGTGTTAGTAATACATATAACATCTACAGTGTTCTGTATTAAGACTACATTAACATAGGTACCGACAGAATTTATCTTGTAAAAAGACAACATAAGCTTATTGTATCGATAAAGGCAGTACTATACTGTAAATGTATTTTCTCTCCTTTATGATTTTAATAATATTTTTTCTCTAGCTTACTTTACTGTAAGAACGGTATATAATACATATGACATAAAAAATATGTGTTAATCAACTGTTTATGTTATCAGTTAAGGTTTCCCGTCAACAGTAGGCTATTAGTGGTTAAGTTTTGGGGAAGTCAAAAGATATATGCAGATACTGGACTGAACGAAGGTCAGCGTCCATAACCTGCATTGTTCAAGGGTCAACTATACTTCTAATTACAAATTATTTTTATTCAAAGTTCCTCCCCTCACCACTATATACTAATTATCTTCGGGCTATTGTTACCTTTATACTCAACATTTTTTAATGCTTAAATATACCTTGTGTGTTTTGAATGTTGGTATCGAATTCCCATCACTGGTCACAATACCAGCACTCTCCTGACCCCTGTGAATATAAAAAGGTATCAGCTGTTAGATTTACCCCATTGATAAGCTTCTTAATGACTTTTATGAAACATACTTTTCTCAGTAACATCCATGAACTCAGTCTTACACCACATTAAATGCTACTAGCACTGGTGCCACTTCCACTCATGATGATGACAATGACAACGATTAGCAATAGCTGCAGATGAGACTGAGTTCTAACTAATACGCCAGGCACTGTCCTAAGCATTTACATGAATGATCTAATTTATTAGGCTTTGAAAACAATCCTCTGAAGTAGGTACTATGATTACCATTCACATTTTACAGAAAAGGACAACACTAAAGAAACAGAAGTAACTTGTCTAATGTCACACAGAGAATGGTGGCACAGCCAGGATTAGAACACAGACAACCTGGCTTCAAAACTTGTACTTCTAACCTCTGTATTATGTGACCTCTAAATAAGGTTGAGTATGTAGATATAAATAAAAAGCTCCAAATAAAGTAGCAGGTAAAATGCTTGTGGGTACTGGAATTATGAACAAAATTAATTTTTTTGTTTTGTTTTGCTTTTTGCACTCACCAAATTTTTTCTGTCAAATATCTATCACTTTTGTCTTCAGAAAATAAATGCTACTTCAAAAAAGCCCAAGCTGATGAGACACTCTGTATCTCATTTCCTGCATTAGTATTTTTAGGTGATGATACAAAGAAAGCCAGAAGCTAGGCTTCCTAGCTAGGTAGGGTAACACACTCGTAAGACTCAGAGGATCTGCACCACAGTGGAGTACAAACTCAAAAGATACAATAAAGGTTCAAAGTGCTCAACGATTTTTAATAGTTCTGAACAAGTGCTATAAATACTAGATGTTTATTAACAAATTTTTGTTCCAAAGAATATATATCAGGGTAGAAATAAAAAGTAAATCTCTACCATAATATGTATGTATACATTAACAACTAATACATGATTTATTTGGTAAAAAGGATCTTTTCCAAAATTGTAATTGTTTAGACATTTTAATGACAAGAAAAATTACAATATTAAATGTACTTGCAAAGTAAAAATCTAAAAAGTTAAAATTGAAGTGATTTTACTAAATTACCAATGCTTTAAATACTATGAACTATTATGCTGAAAACAGGCATGCGTAATACTATACATCCTATATAAATGAATAATTTGTGACTTAGGATTTATTTATTTAGTGAAATGATGTGGTTTGTAGTTAACCAATGTTCAAAGACTAAGTGATTCATATCAGAGGAGAAATAAAAATGTTAGCCATAAACCTTAGGGCAGAAAGAACCTCTGCCAACCATTTCCAAAACAAACAAACAAAAAATCAACAATCATATAGTAAACTAGAAATAAACACAAAAAAAGTTTTCTTTCCCTTTTGTCTCAAGGGTAATTTTTCCTTTAAAGCTGAAATGAATAACATTAGGAATCATTTAGGTCCAGGCTTCTTTAATCACAAAGCCTGCTTATTTGGCAGTTTCTCAAGTTACTCCCCTCAGGCAGCTTGAACCAGTTAAACTAGATCCTTTCAGCTCTTCAGAGCTTATTGACAACCAGCCGTCTGGTTTCCTAGGAAACAAAACCTTGGCTAGAAATAGTGAATCATTTCCAGGTCACTTTCAACATGGAGAGTGGAGCAGGAAAGCACTGGACTGAGGAAGAGGTTAAAGCTTTGCTAAGTATCTGGGCAGAAAAAAATATACGAAAACAACTCTATGGAACACTGAGAAATAAAGGAATATTCATCTACATTGCTAAAAGGCTGCAAGCACTAGGAGTATACAGAGATTGGAAACAGTGCCGGGCAAAGTACAAAAATCTCAAATATGAATACAGAACGGTTAAATATGCCCACAACTCTGGAGACAGCTCTAAAACTATGAAGTTCTTCCATGATTTGGATGCGATCCTGCAGTATGAACCTGCCACACAATTAACAGAGGAAGATGCAAATGACAGGTGCCTGGCAACGCTGAGCCAAAGTACAGCCCCAGAGATCACTGAAGGTAAAAAGAAAAAGTACCATTCTTTTGTTTTTACCCAGCAAACTGTAAAAGAACCAGACTTGAGTCCATATGATAAATATAGCCTGAAATATCAAGGTTGAGAAAAATAACTGACCTGTTATGTATATGCTATTTTGCACAAGGTAAAAATTAATCTCAAAAGAGTTTAATGCCAACCATTTTAAAAACCTGTAAAATACAGAAAAAACACGTTAAAATGACACCAACTGCTAGTGCCAACTGCTCCTTACCCATGTTGATGCAGTTTTTGGAAAATGGATTGTGTTCTGAAAATATTTTAAGTCTTAATTTTATAAGAGTCGTGAAAAAAAAATATTGCTCAACTGTTGTTTTCCCACAGCTCCAAATAAGATAGAACTTTCTGCTCTATATTATGTTCCCACTTTCCTAAATTTATAAATAAAAGCACTAAAATACTAATAACTGATAAAGAACTTCCTTACTTGTTTGGAAGTACATCTCCATTTTAACAGTAAAACAAATAGATTTGATAGATTAAATGATTTATGATTAAATGACTTAAATACTGGCATATCTCAGGGATATTGTGGGTTCAGCTCTAGACCTCTGCAATAAAGCAAATATCTCAACAAAGCGAGTCACACAAACTTTTTGGTTTCACAGTGCATATACAGTATGTTTACACTATACTGTAGTCTATTAAATGTGTAACAGCATTAGGTCTAAAAAAAAACCAATGTATATGCCTTAATTAAAAAATACTTCATTGCTAAAAAAATGCTAACCATCATTTTAGCTTTCAGTGAGTTGTAGCAGTAACATCAAAGATCACTGATCACAGATCACCATAATACAATTAACTAGTTTGAAACATCTTGAGAGTTACCAAAATGTGACACAGAGACCAGAAACGAGCATGCTGTTGGAAAAATGGCGCTAACAGGCTTGCTTGACACAGGGTTGCCACAAACCTTTAATCTGCCAAAAATACAATATCTGAAAAGTAATATATGCCTTATTAAAACAAGGTTCTTGAGCTGCTGTGTTGTTAAACCCAACACTATTTACATAGAATTTGCTCGCTGTGGAAGCCGAACGTACCACTAGGCAAATTGGGAAAAATCAATGGCAGTAATGAGATTTCTCCCATGGCCAAAATCTTAGCATAGCTATTTTTAAGAACAGAGTTGTTCAATTCAATTCAAAATCTGTTTAATACCTACTGTCTGTGTACACCGTGTGCAAAGCAGTGAGTTACATGCATTCATGGATGTAACCACAGAAAGGAGGGAACTGTGAATAAATGTAACCCAAAAGAAAGTGGTAAGTGGTATAATAAAGGTACCAAATAAGAAGGGGGGTTAAAGATGAGAGATTACAGTTGAGTTAACTTGGGTTATCTGAACTTCGTGTTTAAAGCTCAATAATAAAATCCTTTGGTAAAAAATCCACCCAACTTACTGCCTTTACACTTCTAATACCAAACCAAATTCTGAGAAAGCTTTGCAGTCATTACCAAGTTAAACAGTAATTATATTATTTTATTCAGTTTATCACTCTGCACTCATCATCATCTAAATGCTTTAAGTATTGATTAACAATAAGTAAATCACTCACTGAGCTTCTGAAAGGCCTTGATTTAACCACAGGTTGGTGTAATGAAGATGTGATGGTAATATCTCCACTTCTTAATGGGATCTTCTAGCCCTTTCAGCTACTTGCATGGCTCCAAACTCCCCATTTCACTCATAAGCAGAGGGCCCACAATACACCTTAACCATGTATGTTTAGGGTATGTCAAACACCCAGTTCTAAAACCAGCTCTCTTCCCCCATCAAAAGTGATCCTCCTACAAATTGCTTCCACCTTACTATCACTGTATTTCTGGTCACTTAAATAGAAATGTTTGAGACAACCTTGATTTTTTGTCAGTCACTAAGTCCTTAAAAAAAATCTACTGACATGTTTCATAAATTTATCTCTCTGCTCCATTTTCATTACCACCATCCAGAACTTCATCATCGCATGGAATATTAGGATAACCTCTTAACTGGCCTCCCCAGTTTTCAGCCCCTTCTCACATTATCTTCCACAATGCCACTGATTGTTTTTATACAATTTTTTAAATTATAAAATTACAAACAATTAGCATTTTGTTTACATTTAAAATAATCTTTAAATTATACCCAGAATTGACCATAATTTAGGGTTAAATGTTACTTAATGGTTCCATAATATTTAACTGAGTGCATATACCAGAGTTTGGGTCTTTGCCCCCTTATATAACGGATGCTGCAATCGATTACCTTTCTCTTTTTTTTGGCCACACTGCACGACTTCCGGGATCTTAGTTCCCTGACCAGGGATTGAACCTGGGCCCCAGCAGTGAGAGCGCCACGTCCTAAACATTGGACCGCCAGGGAATTCCCTACAATCAATTATCTTTTGTCCATTTTTAAAATTATTACTTTAGGATAGGCTATCAGAATTCAATTTCTGGTTCAGCGGGGGGTATAATTACTTTGAAACATATTGCTAAAATAACTGCTTTCCAAAAGAATTGTAATTTAACAATGAGACTGTCCCTTTTATAGAACCCTGTCAAGTAAGATTATGGAGTGAGGTTGAAAGGGGGAGAGACTTTGCTAATTTAATAAATAATGGAGTATGCTAATTTAATAAAGAACCGAGTACAACAGTGTATGCAATAAATAACTTTTACTTTGCATTTGTTTAATTACTAGTGCTGTGGAACATTTTCCTACATATTTATTCAGTTTTACAAATTGACTGTTCATGTCAATTGAGGTCTTCGAAAAATCTGCATGACCTCTTTGGCCTTACAAGTTTGGCTGATTTTTATGCGACCCACAAAAGTTGAAAGTTTTAATATAGTCACATAGTTTCTTTTCTAAGGCTTAGAAAGCTCTCCTTTCTCCAGGTCTAATTCATTTATAATGTCTTCTGGTGTTTTTGGTGGAAGCAGCAGAATTTTTATTGGTGTAGGGTAAAAAGAGGAAGGGAAGGAAATGAATGTGCCTTTTCTACTGTTGGGATCAACCTCATTCATGCAAAGGGTAAGGACAGAGGATCTGGTCCCTTCTGTTAGGCAGCAGGTAGTCTGACTGAGCCTTTGCAAAAGACCCAAATACAAATTCTAAGACGCTTCATGTTCCGGAAGTTATAATTATCCTCAACCTCAGAATACCTTTGGCCGACTGCGGCCAAATCATATTCCTTCGCTGAAAGAAAGTTTCCGCTCTCTTTCCCTCCTCTTCCTACATACAAATGCATTAGGAATAATGACTTAAGAGTTTCAGTTTAAAATCTCCATGGCATGGGGCCCCTACATACAATTTTGGGATTCATGCTAGGAATGACCAACCTAAGGGAAAAAAAAGAGAAATGCCCTGAAGAAGTTGGGGAGAGAGCTTTTCTTTTCTTCCCCCCACCTGTATGTTCAGCTCCAGGACCTTTTCAGTAAACAAAAGTAGGCCCTAAAGCAGAAAACAGAATAGCAAACCCTACCTTTCCTTGCTGTTCTCATCAAGCTCGGCTGTTAAATTACCTGGGGATATTAACATCTTTTGTTCTTCTCTCTAAAGAGAATTTTTATGTAACTTCAGATTTTTATTTCCCATATTCCCAACTAAATCCAAAACATCCCCTAACTGCAATTTAGCCTCAAATAATTATGAAACTTGATTTAAAAACTGACAATTTTTATATTGAGTTTTAAATTTATATAATTATGCCATTTGAAAACACTGATACTTCCCTTATTTTTCACTTGTTTGTTTTTAATATAAGAATCCCCAGTATAATGTTTAAGATGATAAACAGCATTCATTTTCTTATTCTTTAATGGAATGCCTTGAAATTATAATGGTGAATAGCAATTTTAAAATGAACGTTTACACCATCAAAATCATACCTAACATTGATCTCCTAATGTAAAATGCTATTTCTGTTACTCAGTAAAACAAAATTAGAAAAACATGTGGAAATGATATAAGGAGATCAAGGAGGGATGTCTTCATTTTTCAAGGCTGACATGGTTCTTTTAAATGGTACATTCCTTGGTCCATTTAAGCAAAACTTAGATTAATTTCTGGAAAGTTTAGTATGCATCAATCAACTAGTTACATACGATACATACAAACTCAGCTATTTGACCATATATGCCAATAAAACAAGATTTTCTGATTATCTCATTGCAGGATTTCTCTTTCACATTACCAGTATCACTTAAAGGGCCGACTACGTTAAAGCACCTAAAATACAAAAAAAGAGAAAATACCTCATTTTAAAGACGTAATTTAATTTGAAAACTAACTACAACCATCTCTAGAAACTTATAAAAGAAGCAAACAATTCTAGTGGAAGTTCAAAATGTCAATGTGATGGAAGCAATTAGATTTCTCTTTATGGACATAAATATTTAAACCATATTATACCACTATTACAAAAAGCATCTAACCTAAATCTATAATCCTTCATGAATATGAACAAATTCAACTCAAACTATTAGCATTATCAGTTATAATCCAATTTTAATTTTCCTTCGTACTTATTTCTAAAAGGAATTCTCTCTTTCCAGGCAAAATGTCAGTTACATCAGTAGACAAGGAAGACATCCCAGGAAATCCTTTACTTTTGGTTTCTCATGTCAGACCAATGGAACTAGGTAGGTATGGTATGGTGGGCCAAATATATAGTGAAACTGATCCAATTTCAAATTGGAAAGTAAGATTGGTTTCAAATCTGAGAAAATGGATGAGTTTTCCTGGTAGAAACACTTAAGATTAATTTATGTTTCCCTCTTTTTTACCAACCTATAAAAAAAAAAATCATTTCTAAAACAAATGATTTCCTTAACAAAATGTAAATTGCCTGGAAATATTAGCCTTCAAACCTCCAATCTTTATTATTTAAATATAGTAAGGCATCTGATGGCCAAAATTACACATAGTAAGTGCTTAATATTAATGAGCATATGACTTCAGCATTTCTGGGGTCTAAGAAGAACAGAATTTTATATTTGAAAGTAAATAATATCAAATCCATAATGAAGTCAAGGATGATTTTATTCACCCAAAAAGTCAACATAAATCTCTTTCTTGCTTCTAAATTCTTACTGAAAGTTAATCCAAGTATGGAAAAATACTGAAAAGCATCTTAAAGAAATTAAATACACCACAAAATAAAAACAACTCCCTACCTCAAGTAAATACTATAGTGTTTTTTAATGAGTAATGTTATGGATGCTGAGGTCCAAACTACCTTTTTATTAAACATGAAATCTGAGAAAAACAAGATAATGGGTTGTTAAATAACCAATATAATGTCAAGTAATGCCATTACCATAAAACGAGTTGCAGAACTGTACCAGAGATGTAATACAAAGTTATTAAAATATTTATAACTAAGTGGAGACATTCTGCCTAATGCATTATGAAATTTCTGGCACATTTCCTTGCATTAAAAGAATATAATATTTCACTTTGGCATTTGGTCTTTAATCAATGGGACATCTTTTATTTTCACAAAGAGTAGGAAGCACCAGTTATTAATGTGCCTCTTCCAAGCCCTTCATTCATGAATAGTCTTGGTTCTCAACCCTGAACTGCACACTAGAATCACAATCCAGGGATGAGGGGTGAGGGCAGTGGTTTATAAAAGCTCCCTAGGAGATTCTGATATGCAGCAAGTGGAAACCATTAGATAAAGAAAAAGCATGGGAAGGAGATAAATTGCTCACACCTATCATGAAAAAGTTGTCTTCAACAAGCTGTTTTCTTATGTAATTATATTTATTGCTTTTGACAAATAAATATTACAAAATTATATATTCGACTTTCACTATATACTAACATACATCCCACATACTAAAGGAGTGGAATGGAAGAGAAAGAAACGATAGAGAAGAAAGTTGATCAAAATGTAACTAATTAAAAACACAGCTTTATTAAAGCCAGTCACTGTCACGGTAAGGAACAGATTCAGGTTCTGTGCTTCCATTTCCCAACTAGTTTAAGAGAAAAGCTAAGCTACGATTTACATTTCATCTCCTACAGAGAAAATTACTTCCTTTACTAATGTTGCATCCGATTATTTATCTTAGCTGACGTGTGTAACCCATATATCTGTTTCCCTCCCCACCCGGTACAGGTAACTCTCCACCAATAATGGAACCCCCTAATAATCCAACTTTCATTCCAGCTGTAGCAAATGAAGGAGGAAAACACTGGACTGTGCCAGAAGTCAGGGCTCTGATAGGCATCTGGTCTGATAAAGGCATACAACAACAACTAGAGGGAACAGTGAGAAATAAGAGGATATTTGAACAAATTGCTGCCGAGCTTCAGAAACTCGGAATAGAGAGAGACTGGAAGCAGTGCAGAACAAAGTACAAAAACTTAAAACATGAATACAAGATTGTAAGAATGGCTCAAGACCTAGGCATGACTAAGAGTATGAAATTTTTTACTGAGTTGGATGCTATTCTGGGACACAGTAAAACAGAAAACTCACAAGAACAGGAATCCCACGATGGAAAGGAAGCCACAGGATGTGCCAATGTAAAAATGGAAGACGATCAGACAGGTAGGAAGGCAAAGAAAAGTAATCTTAACATCATGCTACCATATAAAAAAATGTCAATACATGAATACAGTTTAAGTTAAATAGGTTTCATTAAATGCTATTCAACAAGCTAATTGCTCAATTTATCATGAAACAGATTTCACATATATTTGATCAGAACACAGAAAATAGTACAGAGTTACACAGAAGGAGGAAAGAAATTTGAATTTCTAGAAGTTTAAAAAGACCAATTTTAATAAAGCAAAAATGCAATTCCAGATGGCAGAAGTTAAAGCAAATTTTCATACCAGTTGTGGTAAAATCATGAGTAAACAGAAAAGGGGCATTGAAAAACTTAGAAAAATACAAAACCTGTGAGAATGTAAGTGTGAGTTGTCCTGGGACACATCATAAAGTTCTTCAAAACGAGTTTAACCCAGAGGATTGAGATGCAATATACACAAAGACATGACAGACAGCATGAAATAAACTGTATGAGTTCTAGGCCAGGAGTCAGGAAATCCAAGTTCTAACTCAGTCTCTGTGGAACTTTGAACTCACAAGTCTCTCCTCTAGACCTGACTATGTAAAAGGGCAGACTGGACAAGACATTCTTAAAGACCTCTACCAAACATAATGTTTCTAGATCTTAACATCATTAAATGATGCAGTTCTAATTCTTAAGAGTATGAGTGTGTGTCTAGGGGAAAGAGAGGGAAATGATAGAGAGTTAGGATTGGGAAATGGTGGTGAGAAGTCCTAAAATGTTTCACTGGTGGACAAGAAAAGAAACTGGTCTGCTGGAGAACTATACATCTCCCCCATTAAAATTAAAATGTAAAATAACTGGTGATCAAGTAGCCCAACAGCAGTGGCCTGATTATGTTCCTACAGTAATTGCTGGAGGTGCAGCTGAAGATGACTGTCAGTTTTATGTCAGAAGACCTAGTAACACCAGATATTTATAGTGACCTAAGACTAAAAAATATGTTTAAGGATGGGGAATCTAAGCTACAGAAAAGTGAACAACCACAGTTTTTAGTAACAGGTTCACTCTAAAAGGGAAAATAATATATCAGAACTTAAAACACAAATCTGAAAGTGAATAAAAAACAAACCACCATATATCCCACTATGTTCATACAGTCATTACTGGAGATGCAGCTGAAGACGACTCGGTCAGTAATATGTCAGAAGACCTAAGAGAGACAGATACGAGACAAAGCCCTGGCACAGGTAAAACAGTATTCGTTTTTGGTTCTTTTTTGGTCTGTGACAAAATACATAAGATGTTATTATAAGATGCTGCTACAGACTGAACTGTGTCACCCCCAAATTCGTATGTTGAACCCCTAACCCCCGCTGTTATTACATTTGGAGATGGGGCCGTTGGGAGATAATTAGGTTTAGATGAGGTCATAAGGGTGAGGCCTTCATGATGAGTTTTATGGGGACATGTGTATGCATATGGCTGATTCGCTTTGTTGTGCCACAGAAACTAACACAGTATTGTGAAGTAATTATACTCCAATAAAGATCTATTTAAAAAAAAGAACATATACGAGAATGTTATAACATTATGAAGTACTGTTGGATAATACATTTCCAAAATACAGAAATGGAAGGTGGAAATTATTAATGACAGTAAAGTTCCCTAAGGCTGTTGTTCTCAAAGTGTAGCGGCATCAGCATCATCTGGGAACTTATTCAAAACGCAAATTCTTGGGCCCCATCCAGAATCAGAAACTCTGAAGGTGAGGCCCAGCAATCTGTTAAGTACTTCAGGTGATTCTGATATATGTCAAATTTGAGAACCACTGCCCTGTGGTATAGGGTAGTAAGGGGATGAAGAGTGTGTGTTTCCTATCGGATGGTTTGCCTTTTACACAAACCAAAATTGGGGGAAGAGGAAGCCTAGCCATCACAGACCTTGTATGTAGTCTTTCAGTCGAAAGCTTCATAGAGCCTTGGGAAGTATAAAGACCAATGCTGATTAAAAAATCAGGGGCCCCACGGTCTTGGCAAACTTCAGATAAAAAGCTTGATGGGAGAAAGGATAGCTGCCAGAACACTGACAGGTATAAATGGAGAGAAATTAAGGAGACTAACTAGACAGGAATGTGCAGCTGACTAGAGTGAGACAACAAAAGTAAACAAAGCTCTGTGCTCCTAAGGATTCTAAAGATATCACTGCAATGGCCCTTGTCATTAGGAGTTAAAATCAGATTACTACTTATAGTGTTTAATAAGGCAGAAGGATTTCCATGAAAAAAGTTAAAAACGTTAGCATTCAGATGTAAGCTTGTTAGTCCTCTGGAAAACTCACTTAAGTACAACACCTCAAGGTAATTTTTTATATATAAAAGGAAAATATTAAGTCAGATGTAAACTGATAGGTTTTAAAAAGTTGTTTGGTATGTTTACATGTTAGTATGGAATATATTTAGAAAATATGAAACAGGATGTTTACAGTCATTCTAGAAATAATACTATTTTAAATTTTCAGGTGAAAATAAAAGCAAAGGTATAAACCCACATGGATCTCAGCAGCTACATATGAAAACAATTTAAATAGGCAAGAATTTTAGGCACACCTGCAATATATACCACTCGATGCACAAGTTGCCAGTCCACTATTTGGAAGATTGTTCTGTTGAGGTTAAAGACATGGATATTTATGTTTAGAAAAAAAGTTCACATCAATAGGTAGAGGTCACCTCATTTTTTTAATACATTTTACTAATAAATATTATTATCGGAGTTGCCATTGCTCCATATTGTTAACGTTGACACTTGGTCATAAAACCGATCTCCCAAAAGTAACACTTTCCTACCTTAAAAGTATACTATAAGCTTCTTTCGTATTTCAAATAAAAATGCAGCTAGAGCTGTGGACCCCTGAATTCTGGATAAGTAATTAGTTCCCAACTTAGAACTCCTGGAGATTTTGGTTTAGTGTGTGTTGTAGAGTGGATTCAGGCACCTGTATTTTTAGAGAAGATCATCAAGCACAGCCAGGTTGTCGTGGTTTTAGAGAATAATACCAGCAAACGGCTGAAGACAGTAATACATAAAATCCAATTTGATTCCACTTGGGGTAGAAAAATCAGCTACTTCCAGCAAATTATCACTTTAAAAATGTATGACCAACGAAATATGAAGAAGTTAGTCAATCACCGGGAAGAATCATAGAACTCTTAGGCTATGCCTAAGTAAAAAGAAATGGCCCATGAAAACGGAATAACTACTTCTTTGGATCTAAAATAAATTTATTTTTCTCCCGGTCTGAGCATAGGCAATAGAGGAGAAAAGGAATCAGAAAGCTACCGCGGGAGAAAGGACTGGTTGTCTGAAGGGAAATTTGTGTTTGACAATCTTATCAGCTAGCTACCTGTCTCTTCTGAATATGGAGAAATTAAATTGCCTTAATGAATCTCCATATCAGTTGCTATTTAAATGAGGTAGAATACCTCAATACCTTGGCATTCTGGCCAAAGTCACTGCTTTCTAGTATAGGACAGTCACAGGTAGATCAACTCAGAGGGGTAGAGACCGGCACATATATCCTATTAGAGGCCACTCTTATCGTCAGCCTAAAATTCACATGTGAAAGACTACATGGTTCTTTTAAGAATAATCTTAAAACTATTTTCCTTTTGGCTGTAGTAAAATGTATTTCCAAAATTAAAATAGTCACTAGCTTGGCAATTTCACAAAAATTAGCAATGTGATGGCCAGCAGAGGGCATTAAAGTATCTATTGATAGTACCTCAGAAGGCATGCCAAGCATTTTGTTTTCTCCAATTCATTTATTTCTTTTAACAGACTGAAGAATAGTCTAGTTTTCTTTAAAATGGAATATTTAAACACTTCTGTATATTTTGTATACAATTTGGATAAACTTAGCAGTAAAATTATTATATACTCTAATGTACTTTAGTCATATGAAACAGTGTTAAGAACTTTTAAAAAATTATAAGCATGTAAAAAAAGCTAAGACGTAGGTAAGCTGATAAATTTAAACACAGGCAACTTGTTAATTAAAAAGGTGTCATTTTTCTAATTCTTACTGTTTATACTTTAATAAACTTTTAAAAAGCTGTGACAAAATAAAGCTTATGTCTGGTCTTTGCCCCTAGTTCCTAGCACAGAGTTTCAAAAACCTTTGGAATTTCCAGTGGTAGACGTGTTTTGGGTTTTTTTGTTGTTTTTGTTTTAAATTCTAATGAGGTGATCCAGGGTGGGTTTCTAGGTAGCGTCAGGATGGTCACCAGAAAAACCACCCTTGTGATAAGAGTTGGAATTTTGGCCCAGCCTGACCTCCAGGAGGTAGGTCATGCCATAAATCAATCATGTGGATGAAAACTCTGACTCAGGTGAGCTTCTTGGATGAACACATTGATACGCTGAAGGGTGACACATCCTGCTTCCTGGACCGGCTCAGTCTTGCCCTACATGCCTCTTGATTTGCCTGTTCCTGAGTTCTTTTACGATAAAACTGTAATCCTAAGTATAGCACTTTCCTAAGTTCAAGAGTCGTTCTAGCAAATTTATCGAACCTGAGGAGGTCATGGCACCCCCTGAATTTATAGCCAGGCAGCCAGAAGTGTGGCCGGCATGTGAAGTAAAGGCAGTCTTGTGGAAGATTTGAGTCCTTAAAACTGCAGAGTCTGATGCTAATTCTGGGCAGTTAGTGTCAGAATTGAATTGCCGTACACACAGTTGGGGTGGACATAACAGAAACTAAATGCTCCTCTTTCCTTAAAAGATACTAAATTTAGGGATTCCTCCCTCCCCCCCCACATTGACATTTTACTGTCTAGAACTAATTACTCAAAATTTCTCCATAATATCTAATCTTTGTAAATGTTATGTCCTGGAATAGAACATGTGCCTCAGCCTAGGAACTGACAGTTTTAGTCACTTAAGTAAAATGTTCACTGAAGTATAAATTCATGTTTTGCTGAAATGAGATTTGAGCTCAAAGTTTACCGTGGACTTGGGATCTCCAAAAGTAACCACTGGGGCAAGGGTAGGGGAAGGGTTTGGGCATGGAAGGAGGTGGTAGGTGTAGTTATAAAAGGGCAACCTTTTGATGAAACTGTTGAGTATCTTGACCTTGATAGTAAAGACACAAACCTACAAAGGTGATAAAATTATTATAGAAGTTAATACACACTGCAAGTGCACATGCACACATTCACAAATGAGTGCAAATAAGATCTGGGAAATCAGAATATAGTGGCAGATTGTACCAGTCAGTATCCTTGAAGTAACAGAATATTACGGTTTATAAAATCTCCACGTACCCATTGCTGCATATGCTTACTGCCCTCTTAACTACATTTTTGCCTCGCAGATCTACTAATACAAACCTTTGTCTAATTTTACAATAATCATTGCAAGCAACTAGACACCTAATCATAGTAATATAGATTTTCTTTTTAAATGTCCCAGTGTATAGCAAAGTACAGCTGGGATAAAAGAAGACTGTCACAGCATTGCTGTACTTCAACATAGCAATCCAACATACCCATATGAGGAGCCGTCCCCAAATTACAAACATCTGACTTGTAAACATCCTAAACACATACTGGTCCACTAGAATAAATCCCTGTTATATTTACCGGGCTAAGCATTTTAAGTTCCTTAAAATATTTATCACTTATCTGCTGTTAACATCTGAATGTGAAAACTGCTAAAACCACTTAAAATCTTAAGAGTCTTTCATTCCTTTATATGTATTGCAATAAGGATCATTCTCAGTTAAAAGGAGGATCAAATGAAAAAAGAGATGTAAGAGCACTCTGGCAGGCATTAAAATGTAACAATGAAAGACGTTACCAAATTGGATCACAAAGCACTTTCATACTCCCAAACAGAGCATACTGCCTCGAGACTTTTAAGGCAGCATACTTCCAACATTTTGGTGTTGGTGGTGAATTCTATAAGGGCATCTCAAAGTTTGGTTACAGATGGCAAATGTTCCTGGCTTTGAGGTTACAGTTTTGATGCTGGGATCCAGTCTTACTACTTTTTCAGCACAATCTTCAATTGCAAAAGTAGATTGGGGTTCTGTGAACAACGAATTTAAATTGCTACTGTTTGTTTTCTGACAGAGGAAGACACTGTAAGTACTGCCTCAGAAGAGGTGGGTGGCCCCACAGCACTGCACAGTATCACTGGGTCAGGTACAGCATATACATTGTTGAATTTTAAATGTTCTTTTGATACTGAAAATCTAATATATACCAGTTTAAATAGTTACAGGGAAGATCTCTATTATGTATTATCCCAAATGCCTGAGTTGGTAGAGAATATGGTAGGGAGTAAAGAAAATGTCTATTCGCACTTCTTTTTTTAAGTTAATTAATTAATTAATTAAATTTTTGGCTGCGTTGGGTCTTCGTTGCTGCGCACGGGCTTTCTCTAGTTGCGGCGAGCCGGGGCTACTCTCCGTTGTGCTGCGCAGGCTTCTCATCGCGGTGGCTTCTCTTGTTGCAGAGCACGGGCTCTAGGTGCGCGGCGGCCTTCAGTAGTTGTGGCTCGTGGGCTCTAGAACACAGGCTCAGTAGTTGTGGCGCACGGGCTTAGTTGCTCCGCGGCACCTTGGATCTTCCCAGACCAGGGCTTGAACCCGTGTCCCCTGCAGGCGGATTCTTAACCACTGCCCCACCAGGGAAGTCCCTATTCCCACTTCTTACTAAAAAAATCTGTAAATACAGAGACTCTCCATATTCATAAATATCCAATGAAGAATACCTACTGATGAAAAGCAGCTAATATTCTCACTAATATTGGGGATTAGTCTGCCTTATAATTTAAAAAATATTTTGTTTGCATATGAATATATGAAAAAAGATGATCCTTATACTGAAATTCTCAGTGCTTTACATCAATCCAGGTTGTTTTAAATGAATGATATTCAAATACAGGATGTATCTAAAAGTTTGAATAATTGTAACTCATGTCGATTCATAGGTAATCATATTCCTTTAGAAGATGCTAAAAGTCATTTACAGATTATAACAGTGAGCAACACAGAGGCTGGAAAACACTGGTGTGACAATGAGGTCAGAGCACTTATAAACATATGGTCTGACGAAAAAATTAAGCAAATGCTTGAAGGGGCCACAAGAAACAAAGAAATATTTGAGGAAATTGCCAGAAGACTAATGCAGTTTGGAATAGACAGAGACTGGAAACAATGTCGTACCAAATACAAAAATTTAAAATATGAATACAGAGTTTTACAAAAGAAAACTGGCAACCCTCAAGGAAAAATGAGATTTTATGAAGAAGTTGATGGCCTCCTAAGACAACCATCTCTCAGAACTGCCAAATGGAAACATGGTAACCTTGGAAGTGACCCTTTCAAAATGAAAATACTATAAACTTTCCTCTTTGCATTTAACTTAGTAAGATATTCTTCAGTAGTAAATTCCTAACACTATTTTATGTTCAAATGACCCCCTAAATTATTATAAATCACATACCTAATATAAGTCAAGAATTTCAATGTCTTTTCAAATCTTGTACCAAAATATTCCTAATTCTTAAACTCATTCTTCATCTGTCCAACTGCTTAAATGTTCTAACTTTAGTGGATTTGAATGCTTGAAGACTAATGTATTTTAGACGATGTCATATAATGATTCTTCTCCTATGTTCTCATTTAAGAATTATTTGAAAGTCATACCCAAAACCCAAGAACTTTGAGAATCAAGAGAAGAGCACATGAAGACGGTAAGAGTCTGAGAAATGCCAACTTTTTCCACACTGAGAAAAACTTCTGTAGCTTTTTCCTGATCAGAGATGTTTATTCCTGTCCTTGACAAATTAGACTATATTGTTTGAGTTGTGTGAGAGCAAAAAATGCTGAAAAATGATTTCTTTCATAGCTTATTAAGAGTGAAAGTAAGAAAGTAAACAGAAACTTTCCCAGATCAGAAATTTCTGCACAGCTATGCATTTATCATGAGCCATTAAATTACACTTTTCAGTGATTGCTATTAGAAGACTAGGATGTAAAAGGAAAACCCCCCACAAACTAGTAAGTTCTGAATTTTGGTTTTCTCCAAAGGTAGCCAGCAATGGTTGTGACATTTTAGTATTGATAATTCTACAAATAAGCCAAACGCAGAAGCCAGCTAATTATGGAGCTGTAATTCCAAACTGACCCATTATAAGTATCAGAAAAGGTAACATAATATAGTATAGCACAGAGAAGAAAAACGGAGAATATAAGAAAAAGCACTGGTCTGAGACTCAGAAAACCTGAGTTCTAGTCTCCCTTTACCTGAAAAATTCAACACGGAGCAAATGACTGCATCTCTCTGGATCTCTAAGATGATCCAACTTTAGCATATAGATTTATAATTTATTGAATTGTTTTGAGTTCACATAAATAGTTAAAGAGCTCAGTTTTTACAAAGTGAAGACATCTATGGAACTACTACTCAAGTCAAGATATAAAACATTACCAGCACCCTAGAGGCCCCCCGTCATCATTAATCATCCTCTTAGCCCCCATAACAGTTATCAATATTCTGACTTCCATCATCACAGATTAGTTTTAGAATCATACAGTATGTTTTTTCTTTAGTATGTATTTTTTAATGTCAAGCTTCTTTTACACAACATTGTTTGTGACATTCATCCATGATTTTACTTGTAGCAGGAGTTTGTTCTTTTTTATTGCCGTAGAATTTTCCATTATAGGAACATACATCCCACTACCTTCTTTATCCAATGTTTCCGAATTGGGGCTACTATGAATAATGCTGCTATAAAAATTCTTGTGCATGTCTCCCAATAAACATATGTATGCATCTCTGTGGAGTATACACCCGAGAGTGGGATGCAGGGTCACTGGGTATGCATATATCCAGGCACTGTTCTAAGCACTTTATATATTAACGCATTTAATCCCTACTACAACCCTATGAGGTATAGGTGTTATCATCATCCCCAATTTACAGAGGAGGAAATGGAGGCATAAAGAAGTCTGTGCTGTTGCTCCATTGCCTCTCTGTGAGGGGCAGGGACCACATCAGCCCTGTGTAGTACAGTATTCCTAGTGCCTTGCATACACACAGGAAGAGCTCAGCAAATATTTTTTGAATAAAGTATTAGAGAATAGCAGGAATCCACTGCCCCCCAGCCCTGCCAACAATGCTTATACCTCAAGTGAGCTGAAGATTTTATTCTCCATTTTTTGACATAAATTACAAATCAGACGAGTTGCCCCATGTTTGCCTTCTCTTAATGCCCTTTAATGGATATGCTATTGAAAAGGGAAACTGCTAAGGATTAACCACACAAAAGTATCATTCCCAATACACTGAATTTGTGTACTGGACCTTTAAAATACATAAGTCTAGCCCAACAGGTAAGAAACCAGACTCAGAAATTAAGGAGACTTGACCAAGATCAAACTGTTACTAGCAAACTTGGGACTAGATTTCAAGTCTTATGTTAAAGAGGCTGTTCCTAATACTCACCAGAATGACAAAGCAGTAGTACTTTAAGACCCTTTTGGGGATAAGTCACTTTTCCAACTAAGGGACTGTAAAACACTATAGGAATGTAACATGTTTGGTCATTATTTCTAAGAGATAAAAATCAAAAAAGGTAACTCCAGCCTTAATATGCAACTCACAGCAAGTTCTCTTTTAATCTACTCCTGTGTTCTCCAACAAACTAAATGAAGATAACTGGGAACTAATTCCCCAGGTTGGTCTGAGTTCATCTATCTCGCAAGTGCCTTTCTACTGATACGTTATATACTCTGTTTGCAGAACCAGCGGCAGTATCTCTTAAGAAAACTGCTCCTGAGATCACTGCAAATCAGTTTCCTCAAAGAAGAACAGAACCAAAAGATTGTACAGAATGTTTTTGCAGTCAGGAGACCCCCTACGTGACCCAACTTCATCAGGTAAATGTCATAAATTTTTAGAAAAAGTATGAAAATGTTTATCAGTTGTAGGGTTCAATTCCTAACCCAGGGAAATGATAATTCACTGAAAGGCATTTTCATCTCCTAACTAACCAAGGAAAGGCTAGCCAGTTGATTCATGGGATAAATCTATGAAATTTTAGTAATTCCTTTTATGGAACCTTCAAATATGTCCATGTCATTCTAGTCTCCATAAAATGTGACTGTGGTTTAAAGATTTCTGATCTGTCAGGGGGTGTGTGATTTGTCCAGAATTGTGCAAACCACTGAACTAATATTTTTAGGGCTGAAAAAGCACTTGGTGATTATATGAATCTGGCATGAACAAGCATGCACACACAGTTTTACAGCTGAAGAGGACAACTAGTTAGTTTAACATTGAAAAGTCCCCCTGACAGGGGCTTCCCTGGTGGCGCAGTGGTTGAGAGTCCGCCTGCGGTTGCAGGGAACACGGGTCCGTGCCCCGGGCCGGGAAGATCCCACATGCCGCGGAGAGGCTGGGCCTGCGCCTCTGGAGCCTGTGCTCCGCAACGGGAGAGGCCACAACAGTGAGAGGCCCGCGTACCGCAGCAAAAAAAAAAAAAAAAAAAAAAGAAAAGTCCCCCTGACAGAAAGTAGAGCTATGGTATAAATCTGCAAATAGCCAGACTACTAAAAAGAAGTACTTCTGGACGAACCCATCTGAATTAAGCATCCAGTACATGACTGTCTAGTAATTGATACTCCATTTGTTTTTATATATAAAATACATAACATTACAACTTTCAGGTGTTCTGTTATCCCTGACACTAAATGTCTATGCCTAAGACAAAAACAGAACCAAATACAATGCAAAAGTGATAGAAATTTCACCTTCTAGATTCCATGTCTTAGGAAGAAAACGTGTAAGGGATAAATCCCTTCATCAAAAATGGGGGGAAAAAATCAATTGAATCTTGTTGCTGTTGTTTTAAAACTAGCCATTGAGTGGAGGAGGGTGAGGAGGTAGATAGAGCCTTCTGCAACAAACCACCACTTGCCAGTGTACACTGTATATAACTAACTCTATATTAAACTATAACAACCTATCTAGGCTTCTAATTTTGACATTCCTTGATTCAATGCCATATAAAAAACATTTTTAGTTAGTTTATTTTATTGAAGTATAGTTGATTTACAATGTTGGGTTAACTTCTGCTGTACAGCAAAGTGATTCAGTTATACATATACATCCATTCTTTTTCATATTCTTTTCCATTATTGGTACCACAGGATATGGAATATAGCTCCCTGTGCTATACAGTAAGACCTTGTTGTTTAACCATTCCATTAAAAACATTATTTCTTAACCTTCGACCCCTACTTACGAGCTTAGAGAAGCAGAAGATTTTATCTTCTAGGCATAAAGAAGTTTCATATTCTTAGAATCAGAATCAGTTTCCCTAAAGGGTGAGGACTTTTGCTAATTTAAAATTTTGAATTGGATAGGATTATGGGCAAGAACCAGCCCTCTCAATGAACCTTAATGATTCTATGCCTACACAAGGAAAATTTAAATAGTTTTCCATTAAACATCTTTCTCCCCCAGAAGCTACTGTTTTTTTTGCCACTGTTATTGAAAATATCACAAGGTCAATTTTCAATACTACAGTTTAACAAATACTTGCTCCATCAAATAAGCAGCCTGATAGAATCCATTTAATTTTCTCTACCATCATGTAGTAATCACATTTTTATTGCCCTTACCTTGTATTATCTAATCTCATAATTCTTTCACTTAAAAGTCACTGCAGAAAAGTGCATGTAGTTAGGAATGAAGTTATTCATTAAAAAAAAAAAAATCACCCCCCTCTTCTTTACACACACATTTAAAGAGGAGATTTTGGGATGAACTTTCTGAGTTACTTTAGCTAAAAAATAAATAGTTAAAAAAAAAATTCAAGGTCAGTTCATTTCTTTCTCACAGACCACCAGGCAATTCTAAAGATCCCTTGTTTTTTATACCTCTTCCCATGACAGATTATCCACAATAACTTCTCCGAAGAATGTTATAAACTAATGTTGCTCTGGACTACCATAAGAATAGCTTTTAGTTTTTCCTTGGATTATATATAATCCTCTCAATAATGTAAATGTATTTTAAAATAAGATTTCTATTATGGTTAACCCACAATTATCCAAGATTAGAGTAAGTCAAACTAGAAATATTCTTTTTGATTCATCCCAGATTCTAAGTTACTCTCAGCTCTTAGTAAACAGGGAGTACACAAGATGTGAAACTCAAACTCAAGTATTCAGGACCCTGAAAAAAGCTGAGACTACTTCTAATTTAAGTTTGGTGAGGGAAAGCTAATCATTTGTAATGCATTTATACATATTGCTCCCATCCTGCCCATAAGCATTATTGCCAAGTTCCTTAACTGTTCTAGAAGTTGTTGCTGAGGTATTGCCTTATGGAAACTTTGTAATACTTTCAGTGATAATGCCAAACTTAGGTTTATATTTCTTAAGGAAATTGTTTATATCAACTTCCAGTTAGTTCAGTTAGTAGGAAGTGGAAAGATCACAGAAGCAGTTATTTTTTAACTCAAAGGATCTATCAGTTTTTCAAAGTCAATGTGTATCTTGTCAGACAGGAACTACTTTCCTCTCCCTCTTTTAAAGAGGGGAGTTATTTTGGCATTTCCTTACTACCAACCTTTTCATTCGTTATCTAAAACGTTTACCAATGAATTTTTTACAGATGCACTCTTCCCTGCGATTGGGTTATTTTCTGTTAATACAGATGAGATCTAGAACCGGTAGTTCCTTTCGAACACCAAGCTAATTCAGCTTCCCCGGGTTTGAATCCCTAAATTCCCACAGCTATGCCTACGTTCAAATACACAAACTGCCCAGTAGCTCTGCCCTTGCAAACAAAAGCTTGTGGTGGCTGCAGGCTCCGCGCGAAACCTCAAGGTGTATTGTAGGTCCTGGACCAGCAGTCACCCCACACAAGCCTATCACAAGAACAGCTCCAGGCTCTGGGAGATTAAAACTCGCAAGCAGTCAAGAAAGAACCCCGACTGGGCTAGTCCAAGCGAATCGGAGCCTTATAAACTGGCCAGACCAAGGAGGGGTGCACGACACCGGAAGAGAGGGGAGAGCCCCTAAAGAGCATGAAGAGTTGCGGGGGACAGGCTGAAATCCAGGGAGGCAAGGTAGCCCCCGCGCACTCCTTGGCAATCGGTGGACGCCACAGGCAGGTACCCGTCCAGGTAAGAGAGAGATCCGGCCTCCGGTCCTCAAGCGCCCGCGAGATCGCCAACTCCGGCCGCGGGAAGCGGCTCGGGCAGATGGAGAAGCACACGCGCCGCCATCCCCACCCCTCACCCAGTCGCTCACCGGTGCTGCAGCCCCACGAGTCCCAGAGTGATCACATGCGGCACATCTAGCTGCGTGGGCCACTCTCCTGAGGCGATGCATCCGAACACGCCACATTCCTCTCGGATCCCCAACTCCTCCAGCTCCATGTCGCCGCCGAAAGCACGTGGAGGGACCCGCCGCTGCGGCAGGGGTCTAAGCACCAACCAGTTGTTCGTTCGGCCTGTAAGCCTCAGAAGCTCGAGCCAGCTGCAGCCGCTTCCTAACCAGCGGCTCGACCCTCGCTACTGCGGCGGCGCGTGCTTTCCCTAAGTGAGAGTGATTAGCTCGCGCACCGCCACCTTGCCCCGCCCCTACAGGCCCACCAATGACCGAGGACGGAGGGAGAGGCTCCACGGCTGAGGGGCGGAGTCAAAGGCCCTGTGGGGGTGGAGCTAGCCCTCCACCGGAGCCCTGGGGGAAGATCATTTTTCTGCACGTGGAAATCTCCGTTATTTTCCAATACCCAAGACTGAGATGATGAGACTAGCGGGGTTAACGTCATTTCTGTCTTAGAGGATGTAAATTTTGTATGTCCCTCCCCACATGCTTTCCCCCAGGCCGTCACTACTTGGTATGCTCTAACCTCTGAGCCACTCTCGCTGCCGAGGAGGGGGCCAAGTCAGCGAGCTGCTGTAGGGTGGGGAGGGGCCGCCAGTGCGCGCCACTTTTCCTCTTTCCTGTAACTGCGCCCGCGCAGGGCGGGGTACGGTCTGCGTCGCTGCGCCTGCGCGGCGGGAATCTTGCGGAAGGCGCTAGCTCCCGGAGTCCAAGTTCCTCTCGATCCGCAGAGACCCCCGAGGTTCCGTCACCGCGGTGGTGCTCGAAGAGACCGCGAGGGGGCACTCTAGGTTACGCGGCCCCGGCGGGGGCGTGTCTGTGGGCCGTGCCTCCTTTCCCCGCCCCGTGAGCCTCTCTGATCACTCCTCTTTTCCAGAGTCCTGCCTCTCTTCCTAGAGCTGCCGCTGCTTCCAGACCACTCCGGATAATGGCGACAGCCGAGGGTGAGTAACAGGCGTCCCCAGGACTTGGGACTCCCTGCCATCCACGGTCTTCCTGCCCCTCTGCCTTGAGCTCGAGGGTTCACGCCGGCACGTGCGCGCTCCGCGGCCCCGACGGCAACCTTCCCCGGGCAGAACCCGGTCTCCCTGCACCCACCCCACTAGGCCACTGGGCTGGCGGGCACGTGGCCCAGGCGCTGCCGAGCGGTGCGTCGGAAACAAAGCGCTCCCGGGCCTCCGAACTTTCTGAAACATCCAGAACTGCTTCTGGGATGGGGAAAAGGCGCAAAGGGTCATTAGGAAGAGAAATGGCCAGGGGTTGGAGACGTGCTTGGAAATCGCGTTTGCCATCAGTAGATATTGCAAAACAATCGCAGAAGCATCTAGTGTTGACTCTTGAAACCAAAGTCTTGCTTTCTCCTGTTAGGCTAATAATAACCTGTTATTCCAGAAAGTTAATAATTGAACCTTCTGAAAAATTTGCTATTTTCTGTGCAGATTTTGTGTGTGTTTTTAGCCTTTTTATGCCAGTGATGGCTTTGGAGAGTTACAAAACCACCAGGGAAAAGTTTCCTTCCTTCACTTTGCACTTATTATATTACATATTTGTATAATCATTTTGGCCACTCGTGATTAGGATACTCAGGAAAGATCGTTTGTGCTACTTTTACTGTAAAACGTTTTCCCCCATCCCCCATACTTACGGTGAACCAAATTCCTTGTGTTGGCCAGTCACTACATTCTCTTCCACATAGAAAAATTAAATTTAGGTAAAAAACTATAGACTGAACAAAATGGTCCTGATAACAAGTAACAACTCCATAAAATCAATGCGTTAGACCAGAATTTTCCCTGCCATACCTCTAAACTGACAGATCTCTAAAATCTTTGGTCTTCCACTTCCTTCCATCTTGCATTTTTTGGGGGGCAGGTTAATTATTCCAAATTTTCACTTTTATGGTTTCTAAATGGCACTTCATTGCCCAAAAATGTTCTCTGGCAGTGCGAAAGCTATTGAAATCTATTCTGAAGAACTTTTCATTCACATTCTGCATACTGCTTCCTTCCTACCTCTTCAACCCTTACTTAGGGTTTTTCTCTCTTATGAATCCTAAGCCTACATTCCAGGCAGGTTAATTCACCAAGTTTACTCTTCTCTATGTTTGTTTTTGCTGTTCCTTCTAGAACAGTGTTGTCTAATAGAAATATAATGTGACACTCTATGTAACTTTGTTTTCTAGTAGCCACATTTTAAAAAGTAAAAAGAAACAGGTGAACTGATTTTTAATATATATTATTTAACCCAATATATCCAAAGCAGTATCATTTCAACATGTAATCAATATAAAAAATTGTGATTTTTGCAAACTTTTTTTTCATATTGAAATTCACTGTGTATTTTACGCTTAACTTACATCATTTCAATTTGAAGTAGCCACATTTCAAGTATTTCATAGCCACATGTGGCTAGTGACTACCTTATGGGACAGCACAGTCCTAGATGTTCTTACCTCTTTGTGGAAGTTCTGTACTTTTCAATACTCTTAAATGTCAGGTCTATGAATTATTCTCAGTCCTCATCAATCTCTTCTGAATTCATCTATGAATTTGTAGCAGGCATTTTGGCACTTATAGCAAATGTCTCCTATGATGTTACGTTATTTCTATCCATTAGTTGAAATTCCTACCCTGTTTGAAAATTAAGTAATAAATACCAATTCAGGGAATTCCCTGGCGGGCCAGTGGTTAGGACTCCTTGCTTCCATTGCAGGGGGCACAGGT
Source organism: Delphinus delphis (assembly GCF_949987515.2). Lineage (NCBI taxonomy): Eukaryota > Metazoa > Chordata > Mammalia > Artiodactyla > Delphinidae > Delphinus > Delphinus delphis. Next base: position 63,881,642 of record NC_082687.1, on the reverse strand, counting down.
TCGATCCCTGGTTGGGGAACTAAGATCCCACAAGCCGCACGGCGAGGCCATATGTAAATAAATACATACATACATACCACTTCAAATAAATCGAGAGAGAGGAGCAGTAGATACAAATTATCTAACCCAGGCAACATCTTAACTTTCCCTTCTTTTATCCCTCATATTGAGTCAATTGTTATAAAAACTTTTACCTTTTAAATATCTTGAGTCTTACCCAACTGCTTTTTCTTTAGACCAGGACATTTCTTGCCTGGATTGCTGCCACAGCATCGTAAGTGGTCTCTCAGTCTCTAGTTTTCTTCCACCCACCCCTTCCTCATTTCATTCTCCACACAGCAGCCATAATGGTCTTTCTAATATAGAAACTGTCATTTTACTGAAGTACTTAAAAGCTTTATAGTTGCTCCTAGGATAAAGTGTAAATTCAGTCAGCATGGCTTGTGAGACCCCAAGGGTGAGTAGTGAAATGGGAAGGAAACAGTGTTTCAGGCCTAGGGAAGAGCATGTTAGAAGCCTGAGAGGAGGATATAGAGATTCAGTTACAAAGTTGGAGTTCTAGGAAGGGAATAGAGAAATCTGAATTTGGAGCCCTGAGCTGAGACTCCATTCTTGGAAAGACCTTTTAAACCTTGTCAGTGAATCAAGTCATTACAGTAAGAGGATGGGAATTCATCCTCTGAATTAGGTACCCTGCAGTGGCAACTATTAAACTGAATTGTAACTGTTTTGTTTAATCGTTACCTTCATTAACTGGTGATGTGATCCCTGCCCAATTCCTCAGGCTTATCTCCTGCCTTCCCTTTCTACTCCTTAGCTGCTACCGGATCCCATGCCCCACCCCTTCACCCCCCAACAGCAATGTACACACACAGTCCTCCAAACATACTGAAGTTCTGCCAGGTGCTCTTTCATCCCCTGGTCTTTTTCACCACCAGTCTCTACCCCTTGCCGTCTTCCAGCTAAATTTTGACTATTCCTCAGATCTCAGCCTAATCCTCACTTTGTTCTAGACTTCTTTCTTTGACGTCTAGACATCAGAGGTTAAGTTAAGTGATCCTGCTATGAACCTGTGATCCCATAGTCTGTGTTTTTCTCACATTATACTTACTATGATGTTTAATTTCAGCTTCCCTCAGACTGCAGTCACTTGAGAGCAGGAACTTGGTTTACTGGTACATCCCTAGTACCTGGCACATGGACACTAAAAAATGCAGATACTGAGAATGAGTCGATGTTCTGGGAGAATGAGGGGTGATTTCTCCTCTTGGAAATTTTAAGTCCTTAAATGTCTATTATCTCTGATCTTCATCGAAATCATTCTTTCTAATGACCCAAGTCTACTTTTCTTTAGGTGTGATGACCTGCATCAAAATCGGATTCTCTTGTCCTTACTTCTCACAGTTTTCTATAGCTGTTAGTGAGGAGAGGGGATCAAGGATGGGGGGGTGCTTCCAAATGGGCTAACTAAAGTGGGTGGAGGAGGTGCCTCCTCTTGCACATTAACTTGAAATCAAGAAACACATCTGGGGCTTCCCTGGTGGCGCAGCAGTTGAGAGTCCGCCTGCTGATGCAGGGGACACGGGTTCGTGCCCCGGTCTGGGAAGATCCCACATGCCGCGGGGCGGCTGGGCCCGTGAGCCATGGCCGCTGAGCCTGCGTGTCCGGAGCCTGTTGCTCCGCAATGGGAGAGGCTACAACAGTGAGAGGCCCGTGTACCGCAAAAAAAAAGAAAAAAGAAACACATCTGGCTGAACTTTCCCATTTTGCCTGCCATGGAAAGCAGAAGACGGGAAAAATACAGCATTTTTTTACCTGCAAGCTAGTTTAGTTATTGTATTGTGAGAACATATATGAAACTACTCATGTTGTTGCATTAATTTTAATGTATTTTAACTAATTCTACTTCAGTTTTGCTGTGAGAGAGGCAGGTTGATAGTGAAAAGAGCACGACACAGCATTAGATATTGGAAGACAAGGTTTTTTCTGGCTCTGCTCTTTCTTAACTGTATGACCTCTACTTTTTGATACTTAGTTTCCTAATCTATATAATTATTTACATAATTAAAATTCGTCACAAAATTTTATGAATGAAATGTGATGATGATGCATTAAAAATTGTAGAATGTAAGGTTCTATGCAGATGAGTTCATTTTTATTAAAATTATTTAATTATGCTATGTTCTGATTCATCATTCTAGACAATTTAGTCTTCTGAATTATCTTCGCTACGAAACTTCCTGAAATCTGATGTTTCTGTTTTATTTCCACAGTACTGAAGATTGGTAAAAAACTCTATGAAGGTAAAACAAAAGAAGTCTATGAATTGTTGGATAGTCCAGGAAAAGTCCTCCTGCAGTCCAAGGACCAGATTACAGCAGGAAATGCAGCCAGGAAGAATCACCTTGAAGGAAAAGGTGCAATCTCAAATAAAATTACCAGTTGTATTTTTCAGCTGTTACAGGAAGCAGGTGAGTGGCTCTCCCAGTAGCCTCCCCCTTCATGTTCTTTCTCACATATACATACTGGTCCTTTTCATCAGGAAATGACATTATTTGGATAAATAAGATGTTGATAACCAGTTGATTTTTTTTTTTCAGTTGTTATAGGAAGCAGGTAAGTGACTCCCCCTACAGCCTCCTGTACCACTCTGATCTCTTTAATGGGGAGATGGCATTATCTGGTTTAACAACATGTTTGGGGATGCCTCACATGCTAAACTTATTTAAATTAAACCAGAAACTTAAATTTCACTGTAACACTTTACTTGGTTTGGAATTACTTAAGTAGTATCATTCAGTTAGTTAAAAGGAATCTTAACAGTTTGCTACAGTCTTTGTCTGGCATGTATTTCTGTAGCTTTCCTCTGCTAGGACATCTTAGGAGAGGCTTACCTATGAAGGAACTTAAGGAACTTAACCTGTGAAAGAAGCACATTCTGGTGTTTGGCAGCTCTAATTGATGAATTGAAATTTAGTCCCTAAAATTCTATATAAATTTGCTCCACCCATTGGAGATTATACAGAACTTCAAATCCCTCTTCTACTTGAAAGCCCTAAAAAGTAATTGAATACTGCAACCATGCCTTCTCATCCTGCCATACCCCAAGTGAGAGATTTGGACTAGATCAAGATCTGCAGGGTTACCTCCTGCTCTAAAACTGAATGAAGACGATTTCCAATAGAGAAATCTATTCAAAAGACGAAATTCAGATCAAAACATTCTGTGGAGGGCGTTTGGAGTGAAAGAAGGGAAATTAGGATAACAGTTTTTCTGCAGGGATTCAGGCAAAAGCTGATTGGTCTGTAGTGTATAAAATCTCAGCTAGCAAAAGATTTGAGCTCTTTGCCTACAGTGTAAGAGATGCTGTGCCTTGGATCATTCAACGTGTGAAGCCTCCAGTTCCTTATCTGTAAAGTAAAAGCTTTGTTCTGTATCATTCCAGTTCTAATTTTACAGTTTAATATCATTGTCTCCATTTACTTCCAATATTCCCAGTTGCCCTCACATTTCTTAGATTTTTCCAGTAAGCATTAATCTTAATTATTAGTAATTAAAAATTAATTAATTACTCTTTCTTAACTCCAAAGGGGAATTTAATACCTTTGTTTCCAGTGAAGATAGATCTGCCTTCCACAAAATAACAAGGTAATTCAAGTTAAACCCATTCCGTCAATACAGAATAGGTTCTTGAGTAGTTTTGCCTCTTCCAGAGTACCCTGTTTCACATTTTTAATTAGTGTGTAAAAAATATGTTCACTTGACAACCTAAATTGTCATCCATATTATAAATCCCTCTATGCACTGAGGGTGAAAATATTGCTGTAAATTTAAAGCACCTCCCTCAGTTCATAAGTAATACAACCCAGGATTTTTACTTCAAGGCCTCCTTGATTGGTGGTTTCCCAATGACTGAGTAGATTTCTAGAGAGAGCATCAAACTAATATTAGGTTTCTTTTGCAGTACAAATAAGTTGCTCCATTTTTTAACCTCACAAGTTGTCTCCTCCCCATACATATTAAAATGGTTTATAGTTGCTAACACTATAAGCTGTTAACAATACAACTAGCTTCTGTGCCCCCATAGTAATTGTACCCATCTATGGGATCATATATATGCATTTAAGTAATGGGGGATAAGTACAGGCCCAAGTTTTTATTTGCTTATTTAATAAGGCACCTATTCAGTGTACTTGCCAGGGCTTAAGGACAGGTGAATTAGGGTGATCCAGTTTTGACTCTCAAAGTCCTGCATGCAGCTGGGAAGGTTGGTCATCCACGTGAAGTACTCCAGCAGTCATCTGTTTGGCACACTTAACATAGCTAAAACTTACTGGGTTCACAAGAAATGCTGAAAGGTGTTTTCCAGGTTTTATATACTGTGGGAAATCTAAGGTTTTAAAAACTCTTAAACAGATGATTAGTTTTAGGGTATGGATTAAGAGTTCTGTTAAGCCTTATATAATTTTTACTTGCTAGTAGTTAAATGCTATGTCTAATTGACCATCAGTGGTCTATTTAAAACTGCTTTCTTGGGGCTTCCCTGGTGACGCAGTGGTTAAAAATCCACCTGCCAATGCAGGGGACATGGGTTTGAGCCCTGGTCCGGGAAGATCCCACATGCCACGGAGCAACTAAGCCCGTGTGCCACAACTACTGAGCCTGTGCTCTACAGCCCGCGAACCACAACTACTGAGCTCACGTGCCACAGCTACTAAAACCCATGCGCCTAGAGCCCATGCTCCACAGCAAGAGAAGCCACCGCAATGAGAAGCCCGTGCACCGCAATAAAGAGTACCCCCTGCTCGTCGCAACTAGAGAAAGCCTGTGTACAGCAACGAAGACCCAATGTAGCCAAAAATAAAATTAAAAAAAATAATAATAAATAAGTTTATTTAAAAAGTAAAATAAAACTGCTTTCTTTATAAACAGGCATATATTCCAAATTAAGATATTTCTAGAAATTCGAATGGAAAAAGCACCAGAATGAGAATCAGTAAATCATAATTCTAGTTTTCTCTTTGTCACTCATGAGCAAACTGTAAAAGACTGTATTACACATGCTGTACCTGAATTTTGAAGTTCCTGAATTTAGTCTCATTACTAAAAAAATCAAAATTTAACCTTTTAAGTTTCAGTTCCCTCCTGCACAGAAACACACTATGATTACATTTTGGTGTGATAGCAGTGATATGACTAACAGTCTTGGCAGTTGTTAAACCACAGGTGGGGAGCTGGGCAACCTTAATAGAGGGATAGCGCCAGCGCTGTCATACTTAGCCATTGTAATTCAGAATGTGAAATGACATTTACATTTTCTTAGTAGTCTTGATAGGAGTTTTGAATTTTGTAAACAACTGAGACTAATGGGAGGATTTCTTTTTCTCACCGTATGAAGCCATGGAATTTGCTTTAATGATTAACACGTATAATAGAAGCAATCATTATATCATCTAAACTGAATCTCTTTTTTCTTAGTAGCAATTTTTTTTTGTTTTAATGTACAAGATCATTACTATAAGTTGATTCTGTGGTTTTGATTCCCTTAGATATAGGGGAGGACTTTCCTCTGAGTAACAGTAACTGTTGTGTATATTTGAACAATAGATTTGGATACTAGTCTATCAAGCTTGATAGACAACTGAGCAAATATGACTACTAGGTAACAAACCTAAAAAAGAAGAGCTCTTGAGCTTCCCTGGTGGCACAGTGGTTGAGAGTCCGCCTGCCAATGCAGGGGACGCGGGTTCGTGCCCTGGTCCGGGAGGATCCCACATGCCGTGGAGCGGCTGGGCCCGTGAGCCATGGCCGCTGAGCCTGTGCATCCGGAGCCTGTGCTCCGCAACAGGACAGGCCACAGCAGTGAGAGGCCCGCGTACCGCAAAAAAAAAAAAAAAAAAAAGAAGAGCTCTTAAACCCAGACATGTACTTACCACCTCAAGTTAAGGATTGATTTAAATCATCTGCCTGCCCATGAGCCCAATCATTCATTAAAGGTTAAAATGGCCTAAATATTGACACTTTTAACATTCTTCCCCAGAGTTGCTGTTCGTGCAGCATACAACAATGTATTTATTTATTTATAAATTTATTTATTTATGGCTGCATTGGGTCTTCATTGCTGCACAAGGACTTTCTCTAGTTGCAGCAAGTGGGGGCTACTCTTCATTGCGGTGAGCAGGCTGCTCATTGTGGTGGCTTCTCTTGTTGTGGAGCACAGGCTCTAGGTGCGCGGGCTTCAGTAGTTGTGATGCATGGGCTTAGTTGCTCAGCGGCACGTGGAATCTTCCCAGACCAGGGCTTGAACCCATGTCCCCTGCATTGGCAGCTGGATTCTTAACCACTGCGCCCCCAGGGCAGTCCACAATTTATTCTTTTCCCTGTTTTAATTGCATCTTCCTGGTCAAACCCAGAGGGAATGTGGAGAAAACGGTACAGGTTTAAAAACTGGATAGTGCATTTCAGGTCCAGGCTCCATTACGGATTGGCAGCATGACCTAACTTGTTAAGTTACTTAACTGCTGTGAGCCTCTACTTCTTTCACTATAAAATGTGAATAATAATGCTACCTCAAAAATTTTATGTATGGTTAAATGAGATAATATGTAAAACACTTCGGGGACTTCCCTGGTAGTCCAGTGGCTAAGACTCCGTGCTCCCAATGCAGGTGACCTGGGTTCTATCCCTGGTCAGGGAACTAGATCCCACATGCATACTGCAACTAAGAGTTTGCATGCCGCAGCTAAAGATCCCGTGTGCTGCAACTAAGACCTGGTGCAGCCAAAGTAAATAAATAATTTTTAAATAAATAAATAAAACACTCAGCATGATGCAGCATGACACTCAGCAAATAAATAAACAAAACACCCGCGTGCTGCAACTAAGACCTGGTGCAGCCAAAGTAAATAAATAATTTTTAAATAAATAAATAAAACACTCAGCATGATGCAGGGTTTCTATAAACGTAGGTTCCCTTTACATATGGATACATACATATGTACATACATAGATAGATACATACATAAGATCAAAGATCTTCAGTCCTTTCCTGATAAGAAAAATTTGACCTTATTAGAGGTTTAGTTGGGGATTGGAGGTACTAATATTGTAGCCCGAAGATGAGCATTATTATGTTAAACCCATGCAGGTTTCCAGGAGATACTTTAATTCACGTTAGTGCTATGATGTAATAACACGTCTAGGAGAGGCAGTATTGGTGGTTAAGTGAGCAGTGTAAAGAGTTCAGACAGTGTGGGTTAGAAACCCTGCTTTACCTAGTACTAGCTGACATAACTCCTGTGTCTCAGTGTTGTTATCTGTTTCACTGGATGAACATCATACCTTATCAGGTGCTATGAGGATTAAGCAAAAAGAAAATAAATTGATAATGCCTGACCTAAAGTAGGTCTTGCAAATTGTGGTAAAATACACACACATAAAATTTACCATGTTAACCATTTTTAAGTGTAGGATTCAGTGGCATTCAGGTACACTGACAATGTTGTGCAACCATCACCACTATCAATTTCTGGAACTTTTTCATCATTTCAGACAGAACCTCTGACCCATTAAACAATAACTCTCCCCTGATAACCTCTATTCTACTTTCTGTCTCTATGAATTTGCCTGCTTTAGATACCTCATATAAGTGGAATTTTCACCTTTATTTTCACCTTTATTTCACTCGGCATATTTTCACCTTTATTTCACTCGGCATAATGTTTTCATGAATCATTCATCATGCTGTAGCATATATCAGAATTCCCTCCTTTTTGTGACTGAATAGTAATTCATTGTACGTAAACTACATTTTGTCTGTCCACTACACTCATCTGTTGTTAGACACTTGGGTTATTTCCCCCTTTTTGGCTATTGTTAATAATGATAGTGTGAACATTGGTGTACAAATATGTTTGAGACCTTGCTTTCAGTTCTTTTGTGTATATACTTAGAGTGGAATTGCTGGATCATATAGCTTATAATACATTGTAACAGCTATAAGAGAGGTTGTTATTTTCCAAGGCCACCACGTAAACTAGCTCTTTATCTTAGTTTTCCAATAACAGTTTGCTTAAGAGTGAACAGAGGACGGGCAAATATTTTCTTTGCTCTTGGACAAATTGGCCTCCATGTTCCTGCTGCTACCTGTTGAATGCTTTTTTAAAGGACTCTTTGCTTTAAATATTGAGAGAAAAAGGCTGTCCAGAATTTACGGCTGTATCTGATTATGATAAATAGATTAATATTTTACAAGGCCCATATAATCCCAGACCATACAATGAGAATTCTGCCACCAGATCTGATTTAGAGATAATTTAGTGCCACTTAGTCATGTGCCTTGTGCAAAGTTAGGTGCACAGTGGCAGAGGAGATAGTATTTTTTGAACAAATGAATGGTGGTAAAAACATTGGGACCCAGATTTTTTGATCCAGCTTGCCTTGCAACATTAACATGAAATATTCCTGAATATTTTGATAAGCAGTAGAAAGCCATATTAATACTTTTTTTCCCTACTTCTGCCTTTTTAAAAAAATTTACATTTGTTTTTGATAGTGCCATTTAAAGGTAATGCATTTGGCTACATAGGCTTTTTGTTTTGTTGTTTGTAAAGGGTAGAGTTTTATTATGCCTCAGATCTCCCTTTTTAAACACAATTTTAATGCTTTTTTTTCTTTTTGTCATCAATCTGTAGGTATCAAAACTGCTTTCACCAGAAAATGTGGAGAGACAGCTTTCATTGCACCTAAGTGTGAAATGATTCCAATTGAATGGGTTTGTAGAAGAATAGCAACTGGTTCTTTTCTCAAAAGAAATCCTGGTGTCAAGGAAGGATATAAGTTCTACCCACCTAAAGTAGAGATGTTTTTCAAGGTAATTATTTTATACCTCCCTGTCTTACTATAACATAGCAACAAGTTTATTACAAAGTCAAAAGATTTAAATATTATCAAAGCTTTTGATACTACAGTTGTCATTCCAGAAATATTTGTCAAAAATGTACACTTTAATTAGCAATGATAATTCAGATTTTTAAAAGAAAACCTTTGAAAATCTGCTTATCTTATTTTGGACCAACGTGACTAACAAAATGAAGAAATTAAAATTAGCAGTTACGAGTCACTGGGAGAGCCTTTCACAGAAGCATGGAGTGACACTTTGTCCTCAGGAAAAGGTGTTTTTTGTTTTTGGAGGTGGGTTGTGGGATCTTAGTTCCCCAACCATGGATTGAAGGCGTGCCCTAGTCCTAACCACTGGACAGCCAGGTAATTGCCAGGAACAGGTTGGTGGGAAGCCTGGGTGAAGAAAAGAAGATGAACACAAGAACCAGGTTCAAATCACCTGTACTCTTTGAACCCTATTAGGTGAAGCCAGAGTGAGGCCTTCACATAATGAGATTGAACTACCTGTTTTCTAAAAGGAAAACCAGTAGAAAGATTAAAGAAAAAATTACTGTTATCTACAGTCGTGTGGCTGACAGGGTCTTGGTGCTCCCGCCAGGTGTCAGACCTAGGCCTCTGAGGTAAGAGAGCCGAGTTTAGGACATTGGACCACCAGAGACTTCCTGGCCCCACGTAATATCAATCGGCAAGAGCTCTCCCAGAGATCTCTTTCTCAGTGCTAAGACCCAGCTCCACTCAACGACCAGCAAGCTCCAGTGCTGGGCAGCCCATGCCAAACAACTAGCAAGACAGGAACACAACCCCACCCATTAGCAGAGAGGCTGCCTATAATCATAATAAGTTCACAGACACCCCAAAACACAACACCAGACACGGTCCTGCCCACCAGAAAAACAAGATCCAGCCTCATCCAACAGCACACAGGCACCAGTCCCCTCCACCAGGAAGCCTACACAACCCACTGAACCAACCTTACCCACTGGGGGCAGACACCAAAAACAACAGGAACTATGAATGTGCAGCCTGTGAAAAGGAGACCCCAAACACAGTAAGATAAGCAAAATGAAAAGACAGAGAAATACACAGCAGATGAAGAAGCAAGGTAAAAACCCACCAGACCAAACAAATGAAGAGGAAATAGGCAGTCTACCTGAAAAAGAATTCAGAGTAACGATTGTAAAGATGATCTAAAATCTTGGAAATAGAATGGAGAAAATGTAACAAATGTTTAACAAGGACCTAGAAGAACTAAAGAGCAACCAATGATGAACAACACAGTAAATGAAATTAAAAATTCTCTAGAAGGAATCAATACCAGAATAACTGAGGCAAAAGATGGGATAAGTGACCTGGAAGATAAAATAGTGGAAATAACTACTGCAGAGCAGAATAAAGAAAAAAGAATGAAAAGAATTGAAGACTGTCTGAGACACCTCTGGGACAACATTAAACGCACCAAGATTCGAATTATAGGGGTCCCAGAAGAAGAATAGGAAAAAAAGGGGACTGAGAAAATATTTGAAGAGATTGTAGTTGAAAACTTCCCTAATATGGGAAAGGAAATAGTCAATCAAGTCTAGGAAGTGCAGAGTCCCATATAGGATAAATGCAAGGAGAAACATGCCAAGACACATATTAATCAAACTATCAGAAATTAAATACAAAGAAAAAATATTAAAAGCACCAAGGGAAAAGCAGCAAATAACGTACAAGGGAATCCCCATAAGGGTAACAGCTGATTTTTCAGCAGAAACTCTGCAAGCCAGAAGGGAGTAGCAAGACATATTTAAAGTGATGAAAGGGAAAAACCTACAACCAAGGTTACTCTACCCGGCAAGGATCTCATTCAGATTTGACGGAGAAATTAAAACCTTTACAGACAAGCAAAAGCTAAGAGAATTCAGCACCACCAAACCAGCTTTACAACAAATGATAAAGGAACTTCTCTAGATAGGAAAAACAAGAGAAGGAAAAGACCTACAATAACAAACCCAAAACATTAAGAAAATAATAATAGGAACATACATATCTATAATTACCTTAAAAGTAAATGGATTAAATGCTCCAACCAAAAGACATAGACTGACTGAATGGATACAAAAACAAGACCCGTATTTATGCTCTCTACAAGAGACCCACTTCAGACCTATGGACACATACAGACTGAAAGTGAGGGGATGGAAAAAGATATTCCATGCAAATGGAAATCAAAAGAAATCTAGAGTAGCAAATCTCATATCAGACAAAAATAGCCTTTAAAATAAAGACCATTACAAGAGACAAAGAAGGACACTACATAATGATCAAGGGATCAATCCAAGAAGAAGATATAACAATTGTAAATATTTATGCACCCAGCATAAGAGCATCTCAATACATGAGGCAAATGGTAACAGCCATAAAAGGGAAAATCGACAGTAACACAATAATAGTAGGGGACTTTTAACACCCCACTTTCACCAACGGACAGGTCAACCAAAATGAAAATAAGTGAGGAAACACATGCTTTAAATGACACATTAAACAGGATGGACTTAATTGATATTTACAGGACATTCCATCCAAAAACAACAGAATACACTTTCTTCTCAAGTGCTGATGGAACATTCTCCAGGATAGATGATATCTTGGGTCACAAATCAAGTAAGTTTAAGAAAATTGAAATCATATCAAGTATCTTTTCCAACTACAATGCTGAGACTGGATATCAATTACAGGAAAAAAATTGTAAAAAAATACAAGCACATGGAGGCTAAAAAATACACTACTAAATAGCCAAGAGTTCACTGAAGAAATCAAAGAGGAAATCAAAAAATACCTAGAAACAAATGACAATGAAAACACGACAACCCAAAACCTATGGGATGCAGCAAAAGCAGTTCTAAGAGGGAAGTTTATAGCAATACAATCCTACCTCAAGAAACAAGAAATATCTCAAATAAACAACCTAACCTTACACATAAAGCAATTAGAGAAAGAAGAACCAAAAAAAACCCAAAGTGAGCAGAAGGAAAGAAATCATAAAGATCAGATCAGAAATAAATGAAAAGAAATGGAGAAAATGATAGCAAAGATCAATAAAACTAAAAGCTGGTTCTTTGAGAAGATAAACAAAATTGATAAACCTTTAGCCAGACTCATCAAAAAAAAAAAAGAAGACTCAAATCAACAGAATTAGAAATGAAAAAGGAGAACTAACAACTGACACTGCAGAAATACAAAGGATCATGAGAGATTACTACAAGCAACTATATGCACAAAATGGACAATCTGGAAGAAATGGAGAAATTCTTAGAAAAACACAACCTTCCAAGACTGAACCAGAAAGAAATAGAAAATATAAATGGACCAATCACAGACACTGAAATTGTGACTGTGGTTAAAAATCTTCCAACAAACAAAAGCCCAGGACCAGATGTCTTCACAGGTGAATTCTATCAAACATTTAGAGAAGAGCTACACCTATCCTTCTCAAACTCTTCCTAAATATAGCAGAGGGAGGAACACTCCCAAACTCATTCTGCAAGGCTACCATCACCTTGATACCAAAACCAGACAAAGATGTCACAAAAAAAGAAAACTATGGGCCAATATCACTGATGAACATAGATGCAAAAATCCTCAACAAAATACTAGCAAACAAAATCCAACAGCACATTAAAAGGATCATACACCATGATCAAGTGGGGTTTATCCCAGGAATGCAAGGGTTCTTCAATATATGCAAATCAATCAATGTGATACACCATATTAACAAATTGAAGGATGAAAACTATGTGATGATCTCAATAGATGCAGAAAAAGTTTTTGACAAAATTCAACACCCATTTATGATAAAAACTCTCCAGAAAGTAGGCATAGAGGGAACTTACCTCAACATAATAAAGGCCATATATGACAAACCCACAATAAACATTGTTCTCAGTGATGAAAAACTGAAGCCTTTTCCACTAAGATCAGGAACAATACAAAGTTGCCCACTCTCACCACTGTTATTCAACATAATTTTGGAAGTTTTAGCCACAGCAATCAGCGAAGAAAAATAAAAGGAATCCAAATCGGAAAAGAAGAAGTAAAACTGTCACTGTAGATGACATGGTAGTATACATAGAGAATCATAAAGATGCTACCAGAAAACTACTAGAGCTAATCAATGAATTTGGTAATGTTACAGGATACAAAATTAATGCTCAGAAATCTCTTGCATTTGTATACACTGATGATGAAAAATCTGAAAGAGAAATTAAGGAAACACTCCCATTTACCATTGCAACAAAAAGAATAAAATGCCTAAGAATAAACCTACCTCAGGACACAAAAGTCCTGTATACAGAAAACTATAAGACACTTGAAAGAAGTTAAAGATGATACAAACAGATGGAGAGATATACCATGTTCTTGGATTGGAAGAATCAACATTGTGAAAATGACTCTACTACCCAAAGCAATCTACAGATTCAATGCAATCCCTATCAAACTACCACTGGCATTTTTCACAGAACTAGAACCAAAAAATTCACAATTTGTGTGGAAACACAAAAGACCCTGAATAGCCAAAGCAATCTTGTGAAAGAAAAACAGCTGGAGGAATCAGGCTCCCTGACTTTAGGCTATACTACAAAGGTACAGTAATAAGACAGTATGGTACTGGCACAAAAACAAATATAGATCAATGGAACAGGATAGAAGGCCCAGAGATAAACCCATGCACTTATGGTCATCATATCTTTGATAAAGGAGGTAAGAGTATACAATGGAGAAAAGACAACCTCTTCAGTAAGTGCTGCTGGGAAAACTGGACAACTACATGTAAAGGAATGAAATTAGAACACTCCCTAACACCATACACAAAAATAAACTCAAAATGGATTAAAGAGCTAAATGTAAGGCCAGACACTATAAAACTCTTAAAGGAAAACATAGGCAGATCACTCTATGACATAAATCACAGCAAGATCCTTTTTTACCCACCTCCTAGAGTAATGGAAATAAAAACAAAAATAAACAGATGGGACCTAATGAAACTTAAAAGCTTTTGCACAGCCAAGGAAAACATAAACAAGATGAAAAGACAACCCTCAGAATGGGAGAAAATATTTGCAAACAGAGCAACTGACAAAGGATTAATCTCCAAATTATACAAGCAACTCATGCAGCTCAATATCAAAAAACATCAACCCAATCCAAAAATGGGCAGAAGACCTAAATAGACATTTCTCCAAAGAAGATATACAGATTGCCAACAAACACATGAAAGGATGTTCATCATCACTAACCATTAGAGAAATGCAAATCAAAACTACAATGAGGTATTACCTCACACCAGTCAGAATGGCCATCATTAAAAAAAATCTAGAAACAATAAATGCTGGTGAGGGTGTTGAGAAAAGGGAACCCTCTTGCAGTGTTGGTGGGATTGTAAATTGATACAGCCAGTATGGAGAACAGTATGGAGGTTCCTTAAAAAACTACAAATAGAACTACCATATGACCCAGCAATCCCACTACTGGGCATATACCCTGAGGAAACCATAATTCAAAAAGGGACATGTACCACAATATTCACTGTAGCGCTATTTACAATATCCAGGACATGGAAGCAATCTAAGTGTGCAGCAACAGATGAATGGATAAAGAAGATGTGGCACATATATACAATAGAATATTACTCAGCCATAAAAAGAAACGAAATTGAGTTATTTGTAGCAAGGTGGATGGACCTAGAGACTGTCATACAGAGTGAAGTAAGTCAGAAAGAGAAGAACAAATACTGTATGCTTACACCTATATATGGAATCTTAAAAAAAAAAGAAAAGGAAAAGTCCTGAAGAACCTAGGGGCATGACAGGAAAAAAGACACAGATGTAGAGATTGGACTTGAGGACATGGGGACAGGGAAGGGTAAGCTGGGTCGAAGTGAGAGAGTGGTATTGACATATATACACTACTGAACGTAAAATAGATAGCTGGTGGGAAGCTGCCTCATAGTATAGGGAGATCAGCTCGGTGCTTTGTGACCACCTAGAGGGGTGGGATAGAGACGCAAGAGGGAAGGGATATGGGGATATATGTATACGTATAGCTGATTCACTTTGTTATACAGCAGAAATTAACACAACAATATAAAGCAATTACACTCCAATAAAGATGTTAAAAAATAAATAAAAAGTACAATTAGCAGTTATTAGGAAGAAGAGAAAAGTAACAATTTAGTAAATTTTTAAATCTATTATTGAAGAGTTTGAGGTAAAGGCTAATAAGGGGACCTTTTTATATTATTTTTTTTTTTGGCCACACTGTGTGGCTTGTAGGATCTCAATTCCCCAACCAGGGATTGGACCTAGGCCACAGTAGTGAAAGCCTGGAATCCTAACCACTGTGTACCAGGGAACTCCCAAGGGATCTTTTTATAGTCTAATACAGAAAAACTGTTATTCTCAATGTTTCTTATAATCAAAAACATACAATAAAGGATGTAGGAATCACGGTCATGAATTTGTATTGGTTTTCTTTATTGAAACTGCTTTTTTCTTTTCATCTTTGTTTATGCTGTTAAGTATATTTCTTCTATTTCAGAAGCACTGTTATTGTTGCTTTTTATTTTATTTATTTATTTATTTTTTTTATGGGCTGCGCTGTGCAACTTGTGGGATCTTAGTTCTCCAACCTGGGGTTGAACCCAGGCCTTTGGCCGTAAAAGCACGGAGTCCTAACCACTGGACCACCAGGGAATTCCCTGCTGTTGCACTTTTATTCAGTGAACTGCACAGCTTAAAGCATTGTCTTATAATTATACAAATCAAGAATCCATAAAAGAAAAATTTCATGTTCAGTTGGGACACTACTTAGAATAAAATGAAAGTATTTTATTTTTTCACGCATCTCTTTACTTTGCACGAAGTCTCTTGAATTATCAAGTAATGTCACTGTGGACTTATAGTCTTGTATGAATTCTTATCAAAAATAAGGTCAGGGGATTATGAAAGTTGCACTCTCGAAAGATTTTGGGGACTAAAATGTGTTTTGGCCTTCTTACCATCTCTGTTGCCTCTGATTAAGGAAAGATAAAAATCACAAACTTGTATTTAAATTATTTACATATGGAAAGCAAGTTCTTTACAAATACTTTATGACATAGAATAAGTTACCCCAAAATTTTGAATTTTAAAGTAGCTATTGAAGATAGAAGAGTTTAAAATGATTGCTGTGAATTAAAGGGTATTTTAAACAAACATCAAATATTTAAAGAAAATGAATATTTCTGAGGAATTTATCATGCTTAAGGGAAAAAGGACTTCAGTTTATCTGAAAAAGTTCAAAATGTTTGTATTTAATTGTACTTCTATACTTTTTTCTCAGGATGATGCTAATAATGATCCGCAGTGGTCTGAGGAACAGCTAATTGCTGCAAATTTTTGCTTTGCTGGACTTGTTATAGGCCAAACTGAAGTGGATATCATGAGTCATGCTACACAGGCTATTTTTGAAATACTGGAGAAATCCTGGTTGCCCCAGAACTGTACACTGGTTGATATGAAGGTACAAATGAAATGGAGTTTTGAAAGTAAAGGTTATAACCGAGAAATGTCTTTAGTAGTAATTTTGAAAAACTCTTTGGTGATGTGCTATTTCTAGATTGAATTTGGTGTTGATGTAACCACCAAAGAAATTGTTCTTGCTGATGTTATTGATAATGATTCCTGGAGACTCTGGCCATCAGGAGATCGAAGCCAACAAAAAGACAAACAGGTAGGTAATGCTTCAGGTTTTCTTTAATCCTTTGCAAGATCAGGCTGGGATAGAGGAGAAAGGGATGATGGGAGGAAAAGAAAAGTCAGTTATTGTTACTTATGATATGAACCTGAGTTGTTGATTGCTATTTATTTTTAAAGATAAATATCTCTTATGTTTCATATATCATGGAAAAAAGATAGGAGTGATACTTTACATTTATGAAGCAGATTTCTCATTTATTATTTTAATAGACTCTCACGCAGAGTAAGTATTATCCTTGTTTGGCTAATTGAAACCTAAGGCTCTAAGATGATAGATATCTTCACAGTTATAAGAGTTAGTGGCAGATCTGGAACTCGGGTCTTGCAGATCTTATCAGGCTCCATATCTGCTCTTTCCTGTGAAAAACAAAATTAGGGCAAGACCCTCTCTATACTTAATATGTAAGAATTGTCAGGGCAGCTAGTTGTAGTTGCTAGTGTAGTAATTCAAATGAAAATACAAGTATACATCACTATCTGAAGTTTCTCTAGTCTAATTCGGAAATCAATTTGTTGACTCACATTCATTTTCAGATATATCCTTTGCTATGCAAACTCTTCATAATCTGTACCCAAAACTCAGAAACCAAATAATTTCAGATAGGAAGAATATTACTAATGGAATACTTTACCCAGTCTTCTTTTCTATCAGAAAATTCTGGCTCTTTGAACTGACTTAGGTCTGGGAATTGGGTGAGAGGTAGTGAGTCTCTATAATGGTGGCTCACATCAGTCATCTCTGCTTACTAGATCTAGTTGCAGGTGTTTTTTGGGGGAAGGAGTAGGGGGAGTTCTTGCACATCTAGTAGTTGTATTCTAAACTTCCTATCTTATTTTCTAGTCGTATCGTGACCTCAAGGAAGTAACTCCTGAAGGGCTGCAGATGGTAAAGAAAAATTTTGAGTGGGTTGCAGAAAGAGTAGAGGTAAACCTTTTGTAATAAATCAGTATTGTATTGTATGTTTTTCTCCAAGAAAATCTTGCTTCAAAAAGAAAAAAAAAAATGAGAGGGTGCAGTGCTTTTCTTTTTTCCAGTGACTTTAAAGAAAGGAGCACCTTTAAAAAATGTACCAGCTAAACTATCCTCACTGGCATACTGGAACTCCCTGCTATGAAACTGGCCAGTCCTCATCTCCCAAATCCTGTTGGGGAAACCTGGAATCCTTTCCTCCCTGCCCCCTATAGGAGAAGCCTTACATTTCCTACCCACCTCTCCACTGCTACTCAGAGTTCTACTAGCAAGAGTTTAGAATTGGAACTCCATGTGACATTAAAATGTCACTCTAAAATTTATGGTATTATTATTAGTATAATTCCATGGAAATTGAATGGGGTTTATGGTTATCCAAGGGTAGTAACTACTTTTTAGAACATCATTTCCATAGGAACATGCATTTTGAATTCCAAGCAACTAACTTAAAAAGATTTATAATATGACTTCTATTATGGCTGATTATACCTTAAAACCCCCATTGAACAGAATGTACTAAAAATCTTCAATGACATATTTTATATTGTAGCTTCCTGAATATTAATTAAAAGGTTTGAGTATTTATCCTTGCTTTTTATTACAATAGTAAACAATTTATCTGATTAAAAATCTTACTCATTAGGTCTTAGTTATGAAGACCACTTTCCTTTATATAGAGAGGTTATTTTGAAAAATAAATCCTCTATCATTTTGTTCTGCTTCTCTGTCTTAAATTTGGTCTATTAAAGGAAATATTGTGGCAGGTTGTAATTTTACTATAAGCTATAGCTCTGTAAACTGACTATTCTTACAGTACTCATTCCTATATTTATTCATTTTTGTCTTTGCCTTCTTTTGCATATTCATGTTTTTCTTTTCCAGTTGCTTCTGAAACCAGAAAGTCAGTGCAGGGTTGTAGTACTGATGGGCTCAACCTCTGATCTTAGTCACTGTGAAAAAATTAAGAAGGCTTGCGGAAATTTTGGCATTCCCTGTGAACTTAGGGTAACATCTGCCCATAAAGGACCAGATGAAACTCTGAGGATTAAAGCTGAGTATGAAGGTAAATGTAGAATAACTGGAGCATTTCAGGAAGTTCTCCTGATTTTGCCCCAAATTTTATATTTAGACTAATAATGCTGAAAAATAGTTTCACCACATTCCAAGGGAAAAAATGTGATATTCTAGGCTTTCATGATGTTTACCTCCAAAAGTTTTAAGGTGCTCTAGGAGCTTATAAAACAGAATGGACCAGGGAGAAAGAACTGAAAATGCAAGCATGGGAGGAAAATGAAGACTAGAATTAGTCTTTATCTAATCCCCTCAAGCATCGTTTCTAATATGCTCCAACAGAAGATAGGCCCCACGTCAATTACAGAAGGAGGGCCTAGGGTTGAAGCAGCAGATCCTCTCAAGTATCTTTAAGGGTCAGCCTTTCCTGGGAGGCAGTCAAACATAAAATTAAGGAATAATTTCAGAATTTAGTATATAAAAGAAATGTCTTGATGGGATAGCATCTAAAATATGGAGCCCTGTAGATTGGAATGTTTCTCAACTGGAAAAAATATTGGTTGAGTATTCCTTCTGAAGGTAGTTGCTATAGGAGCATATTTACTGAATTTTGGAGGGTTTTTTTTTCAGGGGGTGGGTGGGAAGGTCTCAGACCTCTTTGATAAGCTAATAAAAGCCAGATCTCTTTCTCCAGAAAAATGCAAATGTAAAATTTTAGATTCTAAGTTAGGAATCACTGTTGTAGGAAACAAAGGAATAACTTATGAATTTATGAAAGAATAAAATATTTATGAGGTATGTTTAAAAATATATTGAAGGGTCTTAAATATTTCAGTACTATATTATTGAATTCAGTTCCTCAACTCTTATTTCAAGAAATGTCACTAAACACATATATGTGGAACCTAGAAAAATGGTACAGATGAACCGGTTTGCAGGGCAGAAATCGAGACACAGATGTAGAGAACAAACATATGGCCACCAAGGGGGGAAACCCGCCAGGGGTGGGGGTGGGGGTGTGATGAATTGGGCGATTGGGATTGACATGTATACACTGATGTATATAAAATTGATGACTAAATAAGGACCTGCTGTATAGAAAAAGATAAAATAGAAAAATTTAAAAAAAAGTGTCACTAAACCTCTAGTCTCTATTAATTGTATCTCCCATACCCTGTTGGTTGAAAGACACCAGGACAGATGCCGCTTCAGGTGGTGTCATTCTTTGCTTCAGCGAGCCAAAGTAGCAATAGTGGAAGGGGCCTTTGAACCATTCCCTCACTCACGCCCTGGTGTTATACCTCCTTTATACTACAGATCTCAAAGATGGCCAAACTTCTTCTTGCTACTTCATTACTTGATATACAGTAAGTGGCAGAGTGAACCTTATATTTTGAATATATATTTAATAATAGTGTCAATATAGTGCTTTTTCTGGAGACTACTGTTAAAGAACTCAAGGAGTTACTACACATGGACCCTTTTTTTTTTTTTAACCTATCTTTAAACCTCTTGAGTGCTTAGCCTAATTATAAACTTGTAATTTGCCTAGGGGATGGCATTCCTACTGTATTTGTGGCAGTGGCAGGCAGAAGCAATGGTTTAGGACCAGTGATGTCTGGTAACACAGCATATCCAGTTATCAGCTGTCCTCCCCTCACTCCAGACTGGGGAGCTCAGGATGTGTGGTCTTCTCTTCGATTACCCAGTGGTAAGATAATTGAATTTTTAAAAAACGTTTATTAAAAAGTTTCAACTATGCACTGTAATAGAGAGAATAACATTATGAAATCTCACATACCCATTACCCAGCTTCAGAAATTAACATCTTGTTGCATCTATAGCCCTCTCCTGCTGGATTATTTAAAGCAGATCTGAGAAATTATGGCATTTTATACTTCAATATTTACGTATGTCTTTCTAAATGATAAAGACTCTAGTTTTAAAATCATAATGATACCATATTCACACCTAAGGAAAATTAATGGTAATTTCTTAAAATCTACTTTCCAACTAGTGTTCATTTTTCCAGTTGTCTCATTTGTTTTTACAGTTTATTCAAATTAAGATCCAACATAGCCCTTATATTGCATTTAGTTGATATATCTCTAAAGTCTCTTTTTTAGTTGTTCTGTTTTTGTTTTTTGGGGGGTTTTTTTGCGGTACGCGGGCCTCTTACTGTTGTGGCCTCTCCCGTTGCGGAGCACAGGCTCCGGACGCGCAGGCTCAGTGGCCATGGCTCACGGGCCCAGCCGCTCCGCGGCATGTGGGATCCTTCCGGACCGGGGCACAAAGCCATGTCCCCTGCATCGGCAGGCGGACTCCCAACCACTGCGCCACCAGGGAAGCCCTAAAGTCTCTTTTAATCTTCTTTTTTTTTCTTCCTCTTTCATTTCTCCTATAGAATTTTCCGCATTCTGGACTTAGCTGATTACATTCCTGGGTGTTGTTTAACATGCTCTTCCATCCCCTATTTTCTGTAAAGTGGTGGTAAAATCTGTAGTTAGATCAAGTTCATATTTGGTTTTGGGTTTTGTTTTTTTCCCCACCCAAGAATACATCATTCATGGTATTTTGTTGTTTGTTTTGTTTTGTTTTTTGTAAATGTGATTGTTACTTCTGTAGAGGAAATAAAATATTTAAAACTTAGGTATTAGAATAATTAAAACCAAGGAAGTTTCATCAGTTGGCTGGCTGAGCAGGATCTCATAAAATAACAATATTGTTGTGTGCTCATCATGGTCCAAGATAATGATCTGATCTATAAGGCCTGAGTGGCAGTACTGTTTCAGTAAGAGTCGATTTGCTTATCACTTAATATACCTCATATTTTTCTCACAGTCGTGTAAGTGTAAATCCGCTCTTGATACGTGTTAAGTAAGTGTGCCCTCTGACATGTTCCCATATGGACTGGCTTCTCTCTAGGCCTGCTGCACTGCTCGTCTTAGGAACTCTCTCTACAGCATCCTGAACATTCATTTTGCCTTTCTCTAGTCTTGGATCTCCTGTTTCCTAGGTCCCATATCTTTACCTTCTTGGTTTACTTTTTGTTGGAGAGCATTCTAGTGAACTTTCTGAGGAAAGGGTACAGAAGATAAACTTTTTGAGACCTTGTATACCTAAAACGTTTTTATTGCAGCTCAGTCTGATTTGATAATTTAGGAATAGAATTCGAGGTTGAAAACTATTTTCTGTCAGAATTTTTTCTTTTTTAAATTTATTTATTTTATTTATTTTTGGCTGCATTGGGTCTTTGTTGCTGCTTGTAGGCTTTCTCTAGTTGCAGTGAGCAGGGACTACTCTTCGTTGCAGTGTGCGGGCTTCTCATTGCGGTGGCTTCTCTTGTTGCGGAGCTTGGGCTGTAGGCGTGCGGGCTTCAGTAGTTGTGGTGGGCAGGCTCAGTAGTTGTGGCTTGCAGGCTTTAGAGCGCAGGCTCAGTAGTTGTGGTGCATGAGCTTAGTTGCTCCGTGGCATGTGGGATCTTCCCGGACCAGGGCTCGAACCTGTGTTCCCTGCATTGGCAGGCAGGAACCACTGTGCTATCAGGGAAGCCCTGTCAGAATTTTGAGGTTATTACTCTGCTGTCTTCTAGCTTCCAGAGTTATTGAGAACTCCAGGGCCCTTCCACCATTCTGGTTCTAGGTCATTTATGAATTTTGTTTCTTTCTGGAAACTTCTTGGATCTTTTATCAATCCATTATTCTTAAATTTCACGAAGATGCGTCTTGGTGAGTCTGTTTTCTTCCTGGGCTTGTAGTGGGCTCTTTTAATCTGGAACTTTGATTCTTTAGTCCTGGGAAATTTTCTTAAATTACTTAATAATTTCCTTCCGCCTCCATTTTCTTCTTTCATTTTTGGATTTACTTTTCACTGCCTTGATTTCTATTTTGTTTTCTTATTCTTTCTTTTTTTAATATTTATTTTATTTTTGTCTGTGCTGGGTCTTAGTTGTGGCATGCAGACTTCGTAGTTGCAGCACGCAGGAACTTCATTGTGACATGTGGACTCTAGTTGCAGCATGCATGTGGGATCTAGTTCCCCAACCAGAAATCGAACCTGGGCCCCCTGCATTGGGAGCATGGAGTCTTACCCACTGCACCACCAGGGAAGTCCCTGTTTTCTTATTCTTATTGCCATACTTTCTGGAAGATCTCTTCAACTTTACATTTCAACCCATCTTTTACATTTCAACCCATCTATTGAGCTTTTCATTTTGAATGTGGTATTTTGAATTTCTTAACAGCTCTTTTTTGTTCTCTGGTCTCCCCCTACCACCTCCCCAAACATCCTTTTCTTGTTTAATCTTTGCAATAACCTCCTTTATCTCTCTGAGCTTATTATTGTTCCTTTCATATTAGTTTCTTTCCATAGCTGTTTGCTAATAAGCCTTGGCTGTTTTCTCTTGTTTAAGAATGGCACTGTAAAAACCAATTGGAGGGAGTTCCCTGGTGGTCCAGTGGCTAAGACTTCACGCTCCCAATGCAGGGGGCACGGGTTCCATCCCTGGTCAGGGAACTAGATCCCACATGCATGCCGCAACTAAAAGATCCCACATCCTGCAATGAAGATCCTGTGTGCTGTAACTAAGACCTGGTACAGCCAAATAAATAAATATAATTTTTTTTAAGTGTCATAAAAAACCAATTGGAAGCTCTGCAAGTGGGTAGGGCTTGTCAAAAGTGGCCTCCACTGTGAGTGATCTTGTAGGGTCATTCTTTGAATAACCCCTCACATCAGTGTCTTTGATCTTTTCTCATGTGTTGGCCAGAATTACCCAGAGAACATTTTTAGTCTCGGTCTCCTGCCTGAGTTTGTTAACATGTGCAAACTTAATCCCATGTTTTCACTGTGGCATTCCTTACTTCACCTGTGCCCGGTTGGCACAGAAGTCTGGACTAAAGTCTGTTTAGTCTCCAGAAGAATTTAAAACTCTGCCATGGTACAGAAGGGGCCATTGTTCAGGTACATAGAGTGGGGAGGAGGATCTGATGGCCTTACTTCTTCTTGACTTTCACTCAGTCGTCTTCTTTTTAGCCCCATTTTCAACCTGATTCCTCCCCTAAAAGGTATCTGGTGTCACCAGTTCCTCAACCTTTGAGTGGGTTCTGTAATGTCAGGCTGCTTCTCATCTTTCCCTGCTTCTAGTTAGGATTAAATTTTCTTGGTCTGCTAAGTTAGTTAGTACTCCCTTTGCCAAAATGTTATTGCTGTTATCTCTTTGTTTGTGTATGTTTATTTTCTTTATTCCCTTTACTGTTGTTTTTATAGGTTTCAGAGATACATACATCTTGTGACTAATCTATCTTTAGCTAGACTGATCTGATTATATCAACTTCCCAAGTTAAAAATCTATAACTATAGATGAAACTATACCCAAATTTATGCCAGAGGAATAGTATAGATATTATTATCCATGGAGCTTAGAAAAAGGAATTTTGAGCAAATATGTGGCAGTTTTTACCTAGTAATATCCAGGGAGAGACAGAACCTAGAATATTTTTAGATTCTGATCATTAGAATTGGGGAGAATCTTTTGAGGAGTGTTTTCACAGTGGCCTGTGTAAGATCCTGAAAACTTCGTTCCTCTTGCTCTTATGGCATGCTCACCAGGTAACTTAATTTTTTGCTAATTAGGTTTTCTTGACATCAGAAAGTGAGTCATGGGCAGTAGGCACAGGTACTTCAGTTGTTAGAGTGGAATGCTCTACCTAGTTTATTACTACTACTACTACTACTACTAATGGTTGACATTCATTGAGTATTTACTATGTGTCAGGCACTGCTCCAAGCACTTTATCTGTATTAACTCACTGAATCCTCACATAAGGTAGCTACTAGTTATCATCCCCATGTTCCAGAAAAGGACACTAAAATTAATTTGGCTGATGTTGGTTATGTAGTAAGTAGCAGAGCTGTGTAAATTGATTTATTAATACAAATTAAATCTTGTGATTTATATTTTAGTCTGTTCTTATTGGGGAGAGTGAGAGTCAAAGAGCCTGATGAATTCCAAGAGTATTTAGGGAAATTGGATCTTTTGGATCTATAACCTATTTAGTCCTTGACTCTAATGACACAGATGTAATAGTACCACCTCAAGAAACTGCCTGAGCAAACCTGTGGTCCCCGAGGAAGTTACTTTCTAGTCTACTGTCTTTTAGATCTTATTACTATTGAATTTATTTATAATATTTCTTAAAATTATTTTATGGATTTGACTTTTCCACTGCTTAAAAATGTTAGAATAATTCAAGTGCAAAAACAAAAGGAATAACTAGAAAATTACCAAAATAATTAACATACCTCAGGTTTGTCTAAGAACAGATGATTCTACCTCATTCCTTGTTTTATTTCTATTGCGTTTCACCAGGGATTTAAAGGTATAATGTATGTGAAAAGAACTTTGAAAAAAGGTAAATTTCTTTGCAAGTGGATTCAGTGAGAAGAGTGATAGTTGTATATAAAATATCTGTTCCTGGCTGATAAATATTACTTATCATCTTATAATCACTTTATCACTCTAAAGAGTAAAGATGGAAACTCCTTCTACAGATCTTACTTCAGACAATGATAATATTGTAGCTGTATTGTCTGTGGCTAGCAGGGCTTCTGAGAGTATAAAATAGTGGGTAAGTGGTATTTTCATTATTAATTTACAGCTCAATTTTCTGTCTTTTCTTTTATGAATAGGTCTTGGCTGTTCAACCATACTTTCTCCAGAAGGATCAGCTCAGTTTGCTGCTCAGATATTTGGATTAAACAACCATTTGATTTGGGCCAAACTGCGAGCAAGTGTATTGAACACCTGGATTTCCTTGAAGCAGGCTGACAAGAAAATCAGAGAGGGCAATTTATAAGAAAGAACATCATTGCATTGTTTAGGAGAAAAACTATAAATTTCTAGTTTAGCTGCAGAAAAAAGAAATCAAGCAAGATGAAAAGATTTTAAATCAATCAGAGAAAACAAAATTTAAAAGTGAATGAATGCCTCTCTAGATTCATGAATTAGTAGAATAAATGTACATATTTATTAGTATTTCTTTATAAGTAGTGAAATTAGTATACATTTAAAATTAATCTCTTACCCACATATGGTCAGTTAGGTAGGCAGTATAATTATATTTCTTAAATGATAATAATGTTCTATTATAGAGCTCTAAAGTTACTACTTCCTACATCTGAGTCTGTAAGTTTTAGAAACTTAAAATGGTTGTACCTTAGGGTGGTTAAGAGCAATATAGTCCTCTTTCACATTATGATCTTTACAAAACTCTAGGGCATGGTTTTTTATTTGCAGTCAGTATGTCAGAAAATGATGTTGTATTTATCTCTAGCTATAGCTAGAGATGATGTTTGGGTTTGATATTGCCTTTTTTAAGAAAAGCTGAGATTGACTCTGGGGGTAAGAAAGACATGAATTAAGGTGAAGGGGCACTGTGGAAACCATGGAGAGACTTCTGAGAACTTCTCTGTTAAGTGTCAGGGCAATTTCCCATGGAAAAGAAGTAGAGTCACCTTTGCCATTGCAAATGAGTTAGTAAATCTTACTTGGCTCTGTAGGTCATAAAATTCTTTTAATTCTGATAACACATATTTTAGCCAGACTAACAATCCCCAACCTACCATCATTTTCAAAAATTGGAATCTCCCAGTTAATACCCATAACTAGTTTCTTTCTTGTAATAGTATTAAGTCTAGTATACCCAGCAAAATGCACTTCTAAAGGAGCAGTTGTTACTGAGAGGTATGATAGTTCATCATGAGTCTATAAACCATATTTGGAAATATCAGTGTTACATTACGCAGCCTTGAGGATTTTATAGATCATGAAACTTTAATCCAGGTGTCTATGAACCCCTTAAGCTTACATGTAAAATTTTATGTATATGTTCACTTCTATGAGAAGGGGGCAATCAATTTTTACCAAAAAGATGTGTCCCCCCCCAAAATGTTAAGAATCTCTGCTATGAAACCTTGACAAATCAAGATGAAATCTTGACACTGGCCTACCCGGTCTATGCTTTTTCACTTCCCTCTCAACTGTTAGCAAGCTGGCATCTCATCACTTCCTTCACCTGATCTCTGTGCGGTATGACTGACCTAACTTCCTTTCTTGGGCTATACACCAAGTTGTTCCAACCTCAATCTTAATCATTCCTCATATTTTACTCTTTCCCTTAAGTATTGATGTTTCCTACTATTGAGTTCATTGTTTACAAATAATGGTAGGATAATTTTAATTCTTTACAGTGAATGTCTGTAGACTTGTATTTTCAGCTGTCCATTTCTGTCTGAATGGTCTAAACTTAACTCATCTTCCACCAAGCCTATATCTGGCTGCACTCACTGTCCCAAATTAATTTTATCCCTGATGTTTTTCTCTGACCTTTCATTTCTAACTCATCACCAGGTCTTGAATTTACCCTGTTTACCCATCCACTGTACATAAACCTCAAGCAAGGGTCAAATTCTGTATTAGCCTGATCTAGGTCTTTTTTTTTTTGTGGTACGCGGACCTCTCACTGTTGTGGCCTCTCCTGTTGCGGAGCACAGGCTCCGGACGCGGAGGCTCAGCGGCCATGGCTCGTGGGCCCAGCCGCTCCGCGGCATGTGGGATCTTCCCGGACCGGGGCACAAACCCGTGTCCCCTGCATCAGCAGGGGGACTCTCAACCACTGCGCCACCAGGGAAGCCCTAGGTCTTCCTTCTTAACCCAACCTTTTTGAGGTTGATTGTCCAAGGACTTACAACAAAAACTCTTAAATAAATTTCTTTTGCAACATAGACTCCTTTGAAAATATGAATGCTGTTGACCCTCTCCCTAGAAAATTGCACAGTATGTTTACTAACAGGTTCCATTTGTTCCTGGGTTCCTTGAAGCCTATCCATAGTCTGTAGGTTAAGAATTGCTGTTGTAACCCATCAAGGGAACTTGCTTTCCTCTTTTTCAGACTGTTGCATATCTGTACGTTTAGTTCTTAGAATGTTCTCATTTGTCATTAAAATCTACTTGTTAAGTTACTAGAGCTTCATCTTCGCTTTCTCCATGAAACTTTCCCTGATAAACCTTCCAGCTACAATGGCTACAAGTACTTTCTCTGTTGGATTGTAAGCTCCCAAAGAGGAGAAAATGTAATTCTACAGTTTATTTCCCTTACATTGTCTTATGCTCTGATGTGCTAATGCCTAGCTGTCTGTTAGAAATGGGGGAATTATAAAAATCATGTACTGCTTTATCTTCTAAAGTTAGATCACAAGAACAATTAAAAAGATTTAATTTTAACATCTTTGAACTTGGGCTTCATAGTCTCTGAATAGTCATTGGCTGCTATTTCAACTCTTCTGTCCCTACCTAGCAAAAGCTCCACCTGTTTCTGTGCAGTACATAAAAATTTCAAACTGATTGAGACTCATAGATAGGACTGGCCTTTATCAATGGTCATTATTAGTTTCTTAATAGAGTACATATAACCCTCAGTAGTATAGTTCATCAATGCTAGAGTAAATACTTGTTTGAAAGTATTTTAACTGTTATAAAAAGTAATTTACACAAACCTACCTGGTTTGCCATCTTTGGGTGTTTATACTTTCTGTGGGCTTATAGTTAAATAGAGGAAGAAAAATTGTGTCCGAATAACGCTGTACTTAAACTTTATATCTTAAAGCCACACTTAGAATTGCTTTAATGCCTCCTGAAATTTAAAACAGAGCAGCCAAATAAAAGGCAAGGATAAGCTCTTGTGTGAAGCTTTATTCATTCATCCATGTGTGAAATACATGTTTTGCCTTATTTTATTCTAGGCCCTAGGAAAGCAACACTGAACAGAGACAAGGCCCTCGCCCTCACAAAATTTACATTTTATTGGGGATAACAAACCATAAAAGATAAATCAGATAGATTCAGGGAAGTATAAGTGCACATGAAGAATAGCCAAGGTGAGAGGACAGTGATGGGGTAAGAGGAAGGTTTTTAAGGAGAGCAGGGCAATGATGTAAAAGAGGAAGCCATGCAAAGATATGGGGAAATAGTTTCCCAGACTAAAAGAACAGAAAGTAAAATAGCTTTGCCTTTTTGAGGACCTGCAAACATGCTAATATTGCTGGAGCTCTGTGAGCAAGGGTAAGAGTGGAAGGAGATATTGATGTAAGCAAAGGCTAGATAACTTAGGGCCTACAGACCACACTGAAGTGTGTCAGGAAAAACCATTGGTAAGTTTGAGCAGGGGCTGACGTGATGTATTCAACAGGTTTTAAAGTATTCTCTGGCTGTTGTGTGGATTAGAGGAGAAGCAAGGAGATTAGTTAAGAAGCTACTGTAGTCCAGTTGAAAGAAGATGTGACCTCCAACAAGTTACTTAAATTTTTTGTGCCTCAATTTCCTCGTGTGTAAAGTGGGACTAATACTACCTACCTCAAGGTGATTGAGAGAGAAATGAGTCAATATATGTAAAGTATATCCTAGCACATGAATGCATTATGTAAAAATCTATTTGGCTGACTGTATAGAATGAGTAGAGTTGATTCCATGAAAATTACCTTGAATTTGATATTCCCTTCAGCTGATTTAATTTCTAAAAACAGGAAAAAAGGGCAGAGTCAGCATAATGTGACTTAAATAAAACATGACAGGCCATAGAACATCCACAATTTCTCCCTGCCATCTTCAGCCCAGCAGTCCTTGGAAAGCCAGTGGAAACGCTTACTTTTAATGGTGCCTTTTGCATTTAACTCCTCACAACCTCAAATACTTGGGGTGGGGTTGTTAACCCAGCACTGTGGTACAGTGAAAATAGCAGTAGAATGGGAATGAAAAGATTTCCTTGGGCACGTTTCTCTTTGAGCTTCAGTAACTCCTTGCACTCTGTCCTCAATCCCTCTTACCTTTCCTTACTTTTCTTCGTAGAATTTATTACCACCAAACATGGTATATATTTGTTTATTGCCTCTCTCTCCCAACTAGAAAATACATTCCATGAGTACACTAGGTTGTCTTTTTGTTGTTAATTGTATCCCAAGCGACTAGTACTGATATAATGCCTGACATTGGCATTTAGAAGGCACTCAATAAATATTTGTGGAATGAATATATGTACAAATTCCCATAGGTATGGCAACATGGAACCATACATAACTAAATATTAGAGGAGTATAACATGCAAGGGGAGTAGACAGTAACAAAAGATCATAAAGGACCTTACATGCTAGGCTTTGTAGTTTGGATTTCATCCTGAGGATAGAAGAGTGACATCAGGTATATGTCACTGTGATAAGCCCCATCACTCTGGGGCTTCCCTGGTGGAGCACTGGCTAAGAATCCACCTGCCAATGCAGGGGACACGGGTTTGATCTCTGGTCCGGGAAAATCCCACATGCTGCGGAGCAACTAAGCCCATGAGCCACAATTGCTGAGCCGGTGTGCCGCAACTACTGAAGCCCATGCGCCTAGAGCCTGTGCTCCGCAACAAGAAAAGTCACTGCAATGAGAAGCCCATGCACCGCAACAAAGAGCAGCCCCCACTCGCTGCAACTAGAGAAAGCCTGTG
Source organism: Delphinus delphis (assembly GCF_949987515.2). Classification (NCBI taxonomy): domain Eukaryota; kingdom Metazoa; phylum Chordata; class Mammalia; order Artiodactyla; family Delphinidae; genus Delphinus; species Delphinus delphis. The sequence goes on along the minus strand of NC_082687.1, from coordinate 63,851,442 downwards.
CACAGCAACAAAGACCCAATGCAGCCTAAAATAAATAAATTTATTTTTTAAAAAAATCACTCTGGTTTGGAAGACTCTTGTTTCAAAAGGGGCAAATTAAATCCATACATTTATATCTTGTTTGCCACAAAACCCCATTAAAAATGACAGAAGAAACAGAAACACAGGAATCACAACAGAGGAATTCTGAGGAAATTTCTAGAAGCTACAAAGTATATGAGATCAGACTGATATAGAAACCAAAACTGTGACTCCTTACATAAAGTCAATATTCTGAAAACAGAGAAATGCACTACTAAGGCAGTGGTTCTTAGCTTTTGGAGGGGGAGAGGGGAGTTAGGAGAAACACCTTTGGAGAATCCAATGGAAGCTACAAAATCTTTCCTCAGAAAAATTCTAATAAAATTTTGCGTATACCAAATGTCTTCCCGAACTCCTTTAAACCCTCTGAAATCCAGGCATAATTAGCTTGAAATACATGACAGTTCCACAGCTAGTAGAAGTCCACAGCCCTTCTCATGATTTTTACTAATTCACAGAGATTATAACCTCCTGAGCTAGAGCTCACTGGATCATTACTGCTGTTTCTGCATTGTACATATTAACCAGACATGAAATGTGCCAGGCACCATAGGATATAGCCATGAGCTGGACATAGTTTCTGCTCACAAGGAACTCACAGATTAAGGGAGAAAGAAGCAAAAACTCACTCAGTTAAAAAGTTGAGTACCAACTATATGCCAGGGAGTGTGCTAGATCCTAGGGATGCTACAGTGAGCAAGGCAAATATAGTCCTTGGCCTCATGGAAATTACAGTACATCTGGAGAGAGACAGGCCTTAAACAATGAGCAGTGCTCAGTAGAGAGCTCCATAAGACAGTGTAATGGGGAACCTTGCAGTGTCTGCAAAGTCAAAGAGGTAACTTTTAACCTGGAACCAGAAGGATACAGAAATATTGAAGGATGAAAAGGAATTAGCTAGTTTGCTGAGAAAGAGAGGAGGGGGGAAGAGGCAGGAACTGGTAGGATCGTGACCAGAAATGAGCCTGCAGTAGGCGTTCAATAAAATGTCCTGTCGTTCTCATCAAGAATACTCGGTAGGTACTCGGTTTGGACAAGCACATCTTGATATTTAAGGTCTTACAAAAACTCTAAATCCCCTATGTCTCTGTGTTACTTGAGTGCTTACTATGACAGGGTGCAGGAAGTATCGTTTATCCCTAGAACAATTATATATTATCCCTATTTTACAGCCGGGAAAACTGGGACTCTGATAACACGTTCACAAGTCAGACATCTAGAGCGTCTGAACCTGGGTATTCTCACACCAAAACACATCACCCTTCCAGCCTTATTGCCAACTGCTCCTGAAATGCAGCCCAAAGGGTAGCCAGGGGGTTTTCACCAAACGTGCTTTGCACTTGGAGATTCTTTTCTTCTTCTTTGCCTTTCCTCATATTCGCTTCTCTGAACTTCACCCAGAACCAACCCCAGGTTTTTCAAGATCCCATTCAAATACCAATTCCTCTATGAAGTATTCCCAGGCAGCAAGAAGCCGTCTCTCTCCCCCTCCCCTTCTCTCCCACTCCTTCAGATGACCCCCTACGGTTTCTAGTTGGTATTTTACCACGCCATAGACCTGTTATTTATTTTCCATAGACCTTCGCCCAGCTCCGCCTCTAGGGACCTGGACACTTCTCCGCCCCCAGCGGTCGCCCCGGAAACGCACGCTGTTTTTAGCCGAATCTGTTTGGTGAATCCTTTTCAACCCCTTCCCAGGATCCGACGCCTCGTTCCTCCAGACCCGCTTCTAGAAAGGAGTATCGACTCAATCTTCGCAAATTTCTAGGTACGAGAGTGAAGACTGCGGCCTTTGACGCCAACTCAGTATTAAAGACGCTTCCGACTGCGAAACGCTTAGCAACCATCGGCTTCCTTCTCCGCTTAGGCACCTCCGAGATCCTCTTCCGGGGCAAGAGGTCGCCCCGCCTCTCCTCCAAGATGGCGAGCGGCGGCAGTGGGGGGGTTTCGGTACCTGCGCTCTGGAGTGAAGTGAACCGTTATGGCCAGAACGGCGACTTCACGCGCGCTCTCAAAACCGTCAACAAGAGTAAGTGTCCCGGCGGGCGCCGGGGCGGGGGTGGGCCCGGGCAGGTGGGAGGATGTAGCCTCCTTCCGTGGCGCGTGACCACCTCCGAGCAGACAGCGGGAGGGGAGACCCCAGCCGCCCGCTGCTAGCGCCCGAACGCCTAGTGGGCGCGGGTCGCGGTGCCTCAGCTCCCCACGGCCAGCCCTGTGTCCTGGGTAGCTTAGAGCCACGTGTACTTCCGTCTTCCCCCCCCCCCCAAAGCAGAAAGCGAGGGAAGGATTTAAAGAGACCGCAGCTCCCGACGTCTCTTCCAAACTGCTTTCTTATTTTACTCCGTTGTTTTCACGCCTTATTTCGCAAATACTCCACATTGCCTCGCTTTCCTTATAGCGGAGTGATCAAGATAGTATTGCTGAGGGAGCTTTTTCTTTTGGGTCGCAGCGGGGGGAGGAACCTGGCTGGGACACGTAATTTGGAAGCTGGCGCTGACAAGTGGAAGCTGTACAGACTCGGGGTAGAGGGAAGGGCTGGATCTGGATGTCAGGCCTGTCATTCCCACAGATAGAATCCCTCCAGCGTCCTTAGACCAGAAAATGTGTGTGTGAAAGCGCTAACATTTGCAATAACGTTGCAAAGATAAAAGTTAATCCTGTTTTTTGCCCGGTAACTGATCATTTTGAGTGAACTGTCTTCGGTGTGAGGTTCAACTCATTATATTCTGTTATCCTTTACTGCCTAACTGTAATACGGCCATGCTTTTTAATGCTCTCTGTCGTGCTAAATTCTTTATTGAAGGTGTTGCCTGTATTTGTTAGGTTTGGAAATGTAATTACCAGGACAGGGTTTGACTGTTGAAAGAAGTAATAACATACATGGTATGTCTGTAACGTACAAGTGTGAATTTTCAACAAACTATTGATGGGTTAATGTGAAAAGAAATGATTGTGCCCACAGTGCACTTTTGGTGATTTCAGACATTGAGGAAAACAGCTACTAATGACAATTATTTGATTGTTAAACTTGTTTTGAATTGACTTTGGCCTTTGCTAGGCCTGCAACCAATATTAATCAGCAATGTAGTAAGTACTGTGCAGGAATTGTTTAATCAGCAAGGGCTGTCAGTTCTCCTATATATATATATATATATATATATTTTTTTTTTTTTTTTTTTTTGCGGTACACGTTGTGGCCTCTCCCGTTGCAGAGCACAGGCTCCGGACGCGCAGGCCCAGCGGCCATGGCTCACGGGCCCAGCCGCTCCGGGGCATGTGGGATCTTCCCGGAACGGGGCACGAACCCGTGTCCCCTGCATCGGCAGGCGGACTCTCAACCACTGCGCCACCAGGGAAGCCCTCCAATATGTATTTTCTTAATTGATAGAAATTACTCTGATTCTTAGACCGAGATTTGAATTCCTATAGTTGCCCAGGAGCAAGGGGAGTGATCCTAGTCATTTTGACACTGAACAGCTGTTTAGCATTGAAATTTGGCCACCTGACTCCTTCCTTGCACTTCTCTTTAGTTATATTCCCTGAAAAGGGAAATTTTGAATGGTGTTTGGAAATATTGCCAGCAAAACAAATTGTGTTTGTATACTTTACAGCTTATAGATTTTTTCAAAATATTCTCATGTAATTTTTTTAATAACCTTGTAAAATAGGTAATGCTTTCATACTCGTTTTGCAGATCAGAAAGTTGAGATTTGGCAATCAAATGACTTGTCCAAGACCTCAAGGCATTTAGTGACAAGCTTGTACTCAAACCTAAGTCATTTGCTGCCAAGTTTTATATGAACTTTTTTCTTTCCCTGTGAAGTAATGAAATATGTAGGATATAGCATGCATTGCAAGATGAAAAAGCCGTAGAAAACAACTTCATTCTTGCTTCTTTATCTCACTTTACTTTTTTGGTACATGCATCTTGGGAAGCTATCTCACTGGAAAGTCTAACTTAACTCTCCTTATTGTCACTTCTTAACTTAAAAATAAAGATCAGTCATTTAAAAAAATGTTTTGACTAATCATTTCTGCTGCAGTAAAATTGGAAATGTAGCTTCCTGAGATGGGAAATGTGGAAAGGGAATGGATTTAAAAATTGCTTTCCTAAAATTGCTGTCTAGTACTGCAGATCAACAAGGATGATGTAACTGCCCTACACTGTAAAGTTGTGTGCCTTATCCAGAATGGAAGTTTCAAGGAAGCCTTGAATGTCATCAATACTCACACCAAAGTGTTTGCCAAGTAAGTGATTTAATTAGTTGTTTGTGCATGTTTACCATAGCTATAACCATTTCCGTGTTTTTTTCCCCACTATTCAGTGATTTTTGACCTTTTACTTTCCTTCCCCTTTTTTCCTTTTGCCTGCCAATGGTGCTTCTGAAACTGGAAAGAGCAATAGTAACTTTTGTTCTTTTCTGCTTTAAGGAACCTTTTCCTTACCCTGTCTTCCCTTTGAACCACTAAGAAGGGAAACTGGAGGGATGTGGGGCATAAACAAGAGTCGCAAGATTTCTTGGAGGACATAGGGAGAACAACTCAGCAGAAGTTTAATTTAAAAAAAAAGAGCAGAGAGGGCAGAACATACAGGGTAGGGATGTATTAGTCGAGGCCTCTAGGATGGTATGGCAGTCTTAGCCTGACCTCTGTGCCTGCCTCCTTTGAGAATTGTTTAGGTGAGTATGATTTTAGGCCAAGATCTTTCAGTGTCAGAGTTCTTTAGCAGCCTTTAGAATATATAGCAGTTTTTTTCAATCTACTTTTTATTTTTTTATTTATTTATTTTTGGCTGCGTTGGGTCTTCGTTGCTGCGTGCGGGCTTTCTCTAGTTGCGGCGAGCAGGGGCTACTCTTCGTTGCAGTGCACCAGCTTCTCATTGAGGTGGCTTGTCTTGTTGTGGAGCACGGGCTCTAGGCACGTGAGCTCAGTAGTTGTGGCTCGCGGGCTCTAGAGCGCAGGCTCAGTAGTTGTGGTGCACGGGCTTAGTTGCTCCGAGGCATGTGGGATCTTCCTGGACCAGGGCTCGAACCCGTGTCCCCTGCATTGGCAGGCGGATTCTTAAACACTGTGCCACCAGGGAAGCCCTATAGCAGTTTTTTATTATTCTTAATCTTTTTCATTTATTTATTTAATTTATCATTTCATGAAACGTGAACTTATAATCTGAATTGGTACTGTAATTTCATTTTTCTTTACAGTTATGCCTAAGCCCCAAAAGAAATGTGTGTTGAAATGAAGGTTGCAGCATATTTATTGTTTAATGTTTATAAGGTACAGAACAGTATATTGTATACTTCCTTTTGTATAAGAAAAGGAGGATATAAGAATTTCTATGTGTATTTTTTTGTATATGCAAAGACAAACAATAGATGGAGAAACAATGAATAAAAATAGTTACTTGTAGGAGGTGAGCGGAACAGAGTAGATTTGAATAACAGTGGGAGTAAAACCCTTTCAATGTATACCTTTTTGTTTTTTTTTACTTGGGCCAACTGCATGTATTACAGATTAAAAACAAATTTTTAAACTTTATTAAAAATAAAAGGGTAATAAAAGGGACACTGCTTTCTACTAGTAAACATGTTTATGCTAAAATTCAGTGTTTTGATTTTTGGCCATTTTGTGAGAGAGGGAAATTTTCAAATAATCTTTTGTTAGGTGAATAAAGGATGTTGCCATTTGCTTGATGTTTATTTTTCCTCACAGATTATGGTTGAAACTTCAAAATGTTTCATATGTGACATTAATGTAGATGAATTTTTAAGTCTGTGTATGTAAGTAGTGTTTTTGTAGTTGTCTGTTTACCAGTTGTTTGATTACAAGTTCTATGTTCTTTTAAGATTTCTAGTTACTTTTTCTTTGCTAATTATTTGCTTCTTGACAAGTTAGAGTAGCATTATATGGCTTATCATAGGTTCTTAAATGGATTTAAGAAACTTCTATAACAACCCATTTAAAACATGTTCAGATTGTCTTTATATCTGAAACAGTTTTTAGCTAATTCAGGATTTCATTCTTATATATTCGTTTCAAAGGCCAGTAATTCTAATAAGAATATCCATGAAAGCAAGAGAGCCTAGGGAAATAGATGTAATATTTTCTGCCACTTACGAGCTGTCTGATTTTAGACAAGTCGCTAACCTTTGTCATCTGTTGTTAATGGGGATTAAATAATATGTATCAAGTGTGCTTAGAGCAGTGTCTGGCTTACAGTGGGTGCTCTGCAGTGTTAGCTAATAATCAGACATTGGTTTTTCCTTTTTCAGTAACTCTCTTTCCTTTGAGAAGGCATACTGTGAGTACAGGCTGAACAGAATTGAGAATGCCTTGAAGACAATAGAAAGTGCCAACCAACAGACAGACAAACTAAAGGAGCTTTATGGACAAGTGGTAATTACTGCCTTAAAATCCCTGTTTGACAGTCGTCCTGCATGAACGTGATTCTACCTATAGCAAGGAGCAGGGATGAGGAACCCCAGCCCATCCTGATGCTCCATAAAACTTGCCACCAAACCAGTGCTTGAGGTTTGAACATATTCCCTCTCCTTGATCTTCATATGAACAATTGCATGTATAGTGTTCTATGAACAAATGACTTCCTAAGGGTAATTGGAAAATTAAGAACTATCCTATGAAATTTGGACTTTTTAGTTGGAAAGATGAAGGCCAGTAAGCTTATATACTTACACAGTTTTGAAACAGTCTTCTTAGTTTTTAACTGATATTTTATTCTAAATGTAAAATAAAGAAAATCATGATGAATAAGAATTTGGATGAATTCAGATGGTTTATGAAATCCCTGGAAATATCTTATTCTAAAAGAATTTTGAGACATACAATTAAGCCTAATGTAAAATAGGGTTATTTATGATAAGAGGACAGAAATGTTATATTAGAACTAGCAAAACCCTCTTAAAATTTTTTAAAATGTCAGTTTAGGGCAAATAATGTATTGAATATATTGTCCGCAAAAGGTAGTGTGAGTTTAACAGAGATTTGGGCAAGTTCATGGATTGTAGGTCTATAAAGAACTTTTCATGTAAACTGGGTTAGCTTAGGGTAGATTCCAGCATTTTGATATTGATGAAGGGCACCCATCTCTGTCATACATGTAGACTAATTGACTCAAGTGGCAGTTCTTATCGCCCTTTAAGAACAACTTGAATGAAATAAGCAAGAATTATGTTGTGTATACTTGATACTACCCTATACAATAGTTGGTTTCTGGAAAAGAGAAATGAAGATTCAGTATAATGAACTAGGAAATAGTAAGTCCTTTTGTTAACATCTAACTTTGTTCCTGTTTACTGGGGCTTAGTAAACTTGTGGGATTGTAAGTCAGATTGGTTGATTTCTACAGAATGGTTTTCTTTCACAACCCACTTAGGCACTTACCTCACCTCAAGATGGGGGTCAATACAATGGCTTTTCTAACTGAATCATGCCTACAAATATGCAATATAGTAGAGATTCATTGCAAGTAACTTTTGGGAAGTATTAGTAGCATACAGAACTAATTGAAAAATTGTAAAGGAAAAACAATTAATTGCCCACGTTATGCTGAGTTAGGTTTCTTACATGGTGGTTCCAAAAAAGGGGTTATATGGTGTTAGGGATGTAACACAATATTTGTCTTCTCTGATTTTTTACTTGCTATTTATCTCTTCAGTTGTACCGATTAGAACGCTATGATGAATGCCTGGCTGTGTATAGAGATCTTGTCCGAAACTCTCAAGATGATTATGATGAGGAGAGAAAAACAAACCTTTCAGCAGTTGTTGCAGCTCAAAGTAACTGGGAAAAAGTGGTTCCAGTGAGTATCTCTGTGTACTTACACAGCCATGACATAATATTCCTGTCTAGTGTTTGACTGGTATTCTCTGTGACAGGAGAACTTGGGTCTCCAAGAAGGCACACACGAACTGTGCTACAATGCTGCATGTGCGCTGATAGGACAAGGCCAGCTGAACCAGGCAATGAAAATCCTGCAAAAAGCTGAAGGTTGGAAGTTTGTTAAAATGATATGTAAATGTAATGTGCATATAACTTTGCAAAGTATTTCCAAAAGTTAAAAAGTTAAAAACTTTGGGAAGTTTTTAAATGGAAATTATTGATGCAGTGGAAATTTCTCAAAATCCATCTAGCCTTTCTCTTGGGTTCTTGACTGTTGTCTCTCCTCTGTTACTATGTTATTCCTAAGCCAGTCTACTTGTCCATTTTCAGCCACACCAAACCTTAAGTTTGAGTTTTGAGGAGTAGGTTTTTGAACAACTTACTGTGAATGTTAAATGTAAATTAACCGAGTTAGTAAGCATTCGGTAAATATTATTATCATCATTATTATTGGTATTAAACAAGTACACAAATATAGTAACAATATGGTGTGCCACATTTATGCATTGATAACACTATTCAAGCACATTTTAACTCCACTTAGTATGTTTCCATATACAATATCTGCATGCTTTGAAGCTCTTAAGTGAAAAAGAAAATAATTTATTAGAGAACTTATGTCTGGTCTCAACTCCTGAAACATTTCGACTTTCTTCTCCATACATTTCCCTTGGAAGCTATAAAAGTGATGTTGTAGGGACTGCGATGAATGGTGGGAAGGAAAAATGGTGAAACAGGGTCTGTTTTATTCTTAAATATTGATGGTTAAAATAAGGGCAGAGGTTAGAACATCATGAGGAGAAAAATATGTTTAATAATGATAATTTCTGGATCATACCCAGTATTGACAGTGGTATGGGAGGACATCCTCATATATTGCAGGTATGAATGTAAAAGTAGTAGAGGCTTTGCAGTGGGCAGTTTGGTGCTGTAGCAGATTTTGAAATTTTCATACCCTTTGATCTAAGAATTTCATTTTTAGAAATTTAAGGAAATAAGGGAATAATTAGATAACATCCATACAGATAGATATATATATTTGAATTTAATTGAAGGGATGTTCATAAGAACAAAAATTTAGGAACATGAGTTTCTGTCCTATTAGAAGACTTTATTATAATCGCAGAATAGATTACCATGCAGTCATTAACAATAATCATGTTAAAAATAATAATGTAGATGTAAATGTGTTGTAACTTAAAGATGTCCACAGTATATTAAATGGGGGAAGGGAGGTTTCAAAATAGTAGACTGTCCCACTTTCATTTAAAAATGTAGCTGTGCATTTACATTAAAAAAAAGAGCTGAAATGCTACAGTGGTTATATCTTTGGGTGACAGGATTATTGTCCTTATTTTTATACTTTTCTATAATTGATTTTTTGCAATCAACATTTGTTACATTTATATATTTTAAATTCCCTTAAAAATTTTTTTTAACATAGGGATTGCAAGTGAAAGAAAATGCCAAAGAGCTAGAGTAATCAAGGATTGATAATATTTATGTAATATATTTGATGTTAACGATAAATTCCAAATTTGCTTGTTAGTAAAATTATCTTAAATCTTCTCCCTAAGAATTTAGTTCTTGTTCTTTGGAACATGAAAGAAACGAGAGTTACCCAGCAATGTTAATTTTAAAACCATTTTCTCTTATAGATCTTTGCCGCCGTTCGTTATCAGAAGACTCTGTAAGTATTCCACTGTGGTTAAACCCAGATTTTACACTTCTGCTAATATAAATTTGTAGGAGCCTTCTCTGTAGTATTTACTGACTTTTTGAAATGATATTGATTCATTAGATAAGAATCACAGAAACCCTCTTGACCAGTTATTTGATGGACTCTCTTAGGGTGAGAAATGACAATACAAAATTTTATATGCCTTATGCATTTCATTTTAAATTCATATAAATTCATTCTCCTGTTTTAGATGTAGGGCTCAGGTCTTTGAGTAAGGTCCTATTCATAGGAATTCCATGCATATTCCTTACATAAACTATACATAATCCAACAGTCATGATCTCCAGGGTTTTTTCCTTAAGTATAACAATACTTTAAAGACAGTTGTGAATTAGTTTCATTACAGAGTCCTTTTTTTTTTTCTTCATTTTCTGGCTCATACCTAATTAGATCGTAATTTTCTTTAGGAACTCAACCTTTGTCAAATATTTCTGAGCATTCAACATAGTTTTCATCGAAGCAAGTCTCTTTTCTCATGCATAGTTCTTGTCTTACTGCAATACTTAAGTTTTATCATTTCTTTATCAAACACAACTGGCTTAATGGGATTGGAAACAAACAAGTCTGACCTGGTCAACATATGCTTACCAGGTGAGAGTAGGAGCGCCTGGTATGGCAAAAAAGAGCAGCCTCCTAGCCTTGAGCATTCTCTCTACGTGGGCATCAGTCAACCTCTCCAAAGGAATGGAAAATACAGATTGATCTGGGGTATCAGTTAAGAGAGCTGCTACTTTAATTACAGAATTAGTTTCAGCTTTTGAAGTTCTTTGTACAGTGATAGTTACTAGTTAGAATTTTGTAGTCTTTGGATTAGAAGTATTTTAGAATTAAGAGTGAAGCATTTTGAAAATGTGTTTCTTATGAGAAAATTGTTTCCAGAATTTAGGGGTATTGTAAAAAGTTAAACTTGTATGCTGTTTTTCACATTTTTTTTTTTTTTAGTCTTAACTTTTTAGAGAATAAAAATGATCAGTGAATGGTATTCCTGAGCTTGTCGCCATGTCCTTCCAGAATTCGTCTTTTTGCCATTCTCATTTAAGCTTCCCTCTTTTGGTAGCTATTCCTAAATTTTAACAAACTGACTTTACAGGAAAATTCCTGAAAATTGTATGTCTTCTTTAGGATGATATATCTTCTGAATGTTTGGATCACTTGGTTAATATGTGGATCAATTTGGAGAACTCACAGGAAAAAAAAATATTTCTTTTTCTGCTTAGGATGGGACTGAAGAAGACCCACAGGCAGAACTGGCCATCATCCACGGGCAGATGGCCTATATTATGCAGCTTCAGGGTCATACAGAGGAGGCTTTGCAACTTTACAATCAGATAATAAAACTAAAGTAAGTGGGTTATTAAAATGAAGTGTCTTTTATAGGGTATGAGTTTTCTTTTTAAAGGTTTATTCCTTTTTGACTGGTGCTTTTTGTTTGCAGACCAACAGATGTAGCACTGCTAGCTGTGATTGCAAATAACATCATTACAATTAACAAGGTATGGAATATCCATGGTTTTCTTACACTATTTTTTGCTGGAAGCATATTACTCCAGCCTTGTTCTAGGATAAGTTTTTCCATGACAGAGTCCAGTTGCAGCAAAATCACAATGGAGAGTTTTATTTAACTCGCATAATGATTCTGCAAGGTATATTCAAATAATAAAACTATTTTGTAGTTACATACCCTGGACTTAAAAATCTTACCCTTTTCCCATTGTTTTTTAAAATTATTATTCTATATAATTATAATATTAATATAATTATAATATTATTTCCCATTATTATCATTATATGGAGAATACTTATTAGAGAAATAAGTTGTTTGGACTTTGATTTCTTCATCTAGTAAGTCTGAATACGAGTTTTCCGTATATAGTTTTTCTCTTTCCAGTGGTTTTTATTTTGGGGGAGAGGAGGCATGGGCAGGTTCTCTCTCTTTCTCTGCCCCCCACCCCGCCCGCAAGCCCTGTGTAAACTATTACAAGCATGTATGTAAACAATCCTAAAGAGTACTGTACTAGTCAAATTAACCACCTTTTGGAACATTGTTCTAATGGGAAGATATTTCAAGTTCAAATTTGAAATTCAAGTCAATAGAAAATTAGAAAAGTAACATTTAGGTTCTTTTGATAGGCTATGTGATTTTCCAAGTGCCAGCTTATTTCATCCTCACAATTATCTTTTTAGGTGGCAGTACGTGTCTCCAATTTATAGGAATGTAATCTGAGGCTAAAAGGAGTTAAGTGATTTGTATAAGATCACAGCCACTAAGAGGTAGAACTTGGATTCAGATTCTAGTCTCTGACTCCAATGCACTCTCCTTTTAGGCCTGTGTGGTATCTCTCTCCCCCTATAGCAGAAATTCAGAGGGTTCTCAGATGTAGGATAATGGCATTAGGTGGGTAATAGATATAGGATGTTGTAGGGCATTGGCATGGTTTAGGTTTCCAAAAATTGATGCTGGCATTTGACTCTTAGCAGCAAGATGTACCTGCCTATGTTTATGAACAATTTGAAATGCCAGTGAGGACAAATTGTTTTTATCCGATATATAATTGTGGGGAGGAGAGTATGTGAAGTACTAAATATCTCAATCTAAATGTATTTATACACTGAATTTTTCTTCAGTTAACATTTATTTCTAATTTTTTACTCAGTATGGTGCTGGATGCAATAGGAAATGCAAAAATAAATATGAAACGTCGTCTTAATCATTACATAGTATAAAAAATTCTAGTGTTGAAAAAAATTGTGCACATTTAAATTTCTTGTTGTATACTTGTAACTACAGTATTTGGTGAAGGAAGATCTGGGTTGGCTAATTTGAATAGAGGCTTGAAGGAGGGATATGGTTTGAAGGTTAAGCAACAGCAGAGGCAAATGACTTATGGAGGGAAAGTGAGAGAGCAAAAGATATGAGGATACATACATGCTGGCTAGTTAAGAAAAAAAAAGGTTACATTGAATAATAACCAAGGTGTGGGAGACCTTGAAAAATCAAAAATGTTAATAAGTGTCATGGTAGTAAAGTTTAAGAGAAGTCTGGCAGTGGCATGCATGGTGAGTTTAAGTACTAAAATAGTGACATAGGAGTACCAACTAGAAATATGGTTTCTTGAGGATTGATTTATATGAAAGCCAGTTTCTTGCTGTACATTTAAAATAATTTCACATTGGTTTGGAGCTTCACAGTAAAAAGCAGAATTTATTTTAGATTTCTTCTTTGCCTCCTTTTAGTCTTTAAACTAGTAGAAGACATGGTTTAAAAAGCACAATGGTAACACATATTTGCAAATAATATTTAACAAAGTTAGAATACTGTGCATATAGTAGACACTTAGATGCCCTTTTTGTCCTTCTCAGGGTGCAGTGTGACTTAATTGTCTTCCATTCTTATTCCATTCCATTTGCTTATGTATGATAATATGTCAGAGAGGAATAAGTTACTTTCCTCATTTGTCATCTAAATTCTAAAGATAGTTTGTAGATATTACAAATTTAGGTATCGTTGTAGTCCTAATTTCCACTGTAAGATTTGTGCAGTCCCTTTGTACTTTTCATCAAAAAGCTAAAGAAAGCAATTAATAGTAGAAAGATAAAACCAAACCAAGAAACCAAGCCAAATTTATATGTACCTTAGGAGCATAGGCACCCCAGCCAGGTAGGTGTATTATCTTCCAAGCTCTCTTGTTGTGTTTACATAAAATAACAAAATGAAAGAGGAATAAGGCCTTGGAGTGTTAAAAGAGTTGAAGTCTGAGATTGCTGTTAATGGTGAATGAACTTTTCTTTGTCAGGACCAAAATGTCTTTGACTCCAAGAAGAAGGTGAAATTAACCAATGCAGAAGGAGTGGAGTTTAAGCTTTCCAAGAAACAACTGCAAGCTATAGAATTTAACAAAGCTTTACTTGCTATGTACACAAACCAGGTAGGCAACAGACCTCTGGTTCCCCTGGCTAAACCTTTTGGAGTATGGCACATGAGGCATAATGGGTGTATCAGTCCAGTCTGTTTATATTTTTGCTTATATTTTGTCTCAGACTCATGTAGTCTTCAGAAGGTCATGTATCATAGATTTTATCTGTTAAGTAAGTAATTTGCCCAGTTCTTTGTAAAGGTCTACAGTGGTGGCTTTTAAGAAGAAAACACTATTCACGGCTGTAAATGAGAAAATTCTCTCATTACCTTATTTCTAATTTCTCTGAATTAAAGGAAAAATCATCAAAGATGCTGATCGTGATTATAAATGTAAGATCCGTCTTTTTAGTTTGTGCATAATCACATCAAGTTATAAATAAGAAGGGCAGTTCTAACTCCAATATGTGTAAATTCTAATTAAATTATGATTTTGTACTCTTCTAGAGCAGAGGTTTTCAGTGGGGGACTGAGAGGCAGTAACATTTTCATTATTTAGCACTGAGTCAAGTTGTTCCTAAATACTGTAGCAAGAAATACCTATACGTTTTGTTGCTTTGAAGCAAAGGCTGACACTTGATGTGTTCTGGGTTTTTTTAAACAAAATTCTGCAATTTAAGCATCCAAATGAATGTTTAGGACTTATTCTTTCCTAAATGCTTTAAGAACTCATAGCTTACATTCAGTAAATGGAAATCTTTTTCTTTCAGGAAAAACTTGAGGGTACTGTAAACCACCTCTCTTACCCTAGGTAGTTCTTCACTTACTATTTTGTTTCAGCTGGTTTCCTTCCACCTCCCCATCCTTTTTTCTTTTTGGTCATTCACTTAATGTTTGATTTAATTAACCGGCTTATTTTTGTTGGGGGGGGGAAATACTGTCTTTTAGGCAGAACAGTGTCGCAAAATATCTGCCAGTTTACAGTCCCAAAGTCCTGAGCATCTCCTTCCTGTGTTAATCCAAGCTGCCCAGCTCTGCCGTGAAAAGCAGCACACAAAAGCAATAGAGCTGCTTCAGGTAAAACAATTACTTGCATTTTTAATGAGATGTCAGGTAGTTGTAGCCTTGTTTTATTTTCATTATTAAAATAATGTACAAGCTTGTAAATTTCATGGGAAAACTAATAGGTAATATACCACTATACACATGCCAGAGTGTCACTTTAGTTAATTCTTGGGCCGCAGCTTTGTTTTATATAAATTTGCATTAGTAAATGTTTGCTGTAAACTCCGAAGAATGCTTTTCATTTGGAGATTGATGTAACACTAGTTAACGGTTTGTTTTAGACTTAAAATACCAGAACATGCTTAGCCCCTTTTTCAATAATGTATTTTCTAGTAAGTCCCAATCCAAAACCTCAAACAATTACAGAGATACTGACTTGGTTTTTAATTAAGCTAAACCAAACGTTAAATCACATTCGAATTTCCTGAGAGTAGACTACGTTGGAAAGTTGGACAGCATAAAATTAGGACCATCCTGAGGGGCAAAGTTGCCAAGCAGGGATCCTCAGTAAGGAGTCGTCTTTTTTTTTTCTGAGTATCTTTCTTTAAAAAAAAAGAAAAATCTATGTAGTAATTTTAATTATTGTTTCTCTACTGGTGACTTCCTAGAGACTTGGCATTATTGCAGTTTCTTTCAGAGCACAATTTTTTTTTTTTTGCGGTACGCGGGCCTCTCACTGTTGTGGCCTCTCCCGTTGCGGAGCACAGGCTCCGGACGCGCACGCTCAGCAGTCATGGCTTACAGGCCCAGCCACTCCACAGCATGTGGAATCTTCCCGGACCAGGGCACGAACCCATATCCCCTGCATCGGCAGGCAGACTCTCAACCATTGCGCCACCAGGGAAGCCCTCAGAGCACAATTTTAAGCAAAGTGGATGTCAAATAAAATTTTTCCAAATTTAAAATTTTGACCTGAAACCAGAAGTTTAATGTTTCAAAACTGGATTTAAAATTTAATGAGGGGACTTCGCTGGTGGCGCAGTGGTTAAGAATCCACCTGCCAATGCAGGGACATGGGTTCGAGCCCTGGTCCGGGAAGATCCCACATGCTGTGGAGCAGCTAAGCCCGTGTGCCACAACTGCTGAGCCTGCGCTCTAGAGCCTGCAGGCCACAACTGCTGAGCCCACGTGCCACAACTGCTGAGGCCCGCGTGCCTAGAGCCCGTGCTCCGCGGCAGGAGAGGCCACCGCAGTGAGAGGCCCGTGCACCGCAGGGAAGAGTAGCCCCCGCTCGCCTCAACTGGAGAGAGCCCGTGCACAGCAACAAAGACCCAATGTAGTCATCAATTAATTAATTTTAAAAAAAATTTAATGAGGCTGAAATAAGTAATTAGAATATGTGCGCTTAGTTGTGTAAATGTAATTTTTTTTCCCAACTAAAAAAATTCTAGGAATTTGCAGAACAGCATCCAGAAAACGCTGCTGAAATTAAGCTGACCATGGCACAGCTGAAAATTTCCCAAGGTATTCATGATTATTTCATTATGATTAAAATAACCCTGTTAATGGAAACATATGATTGGAATGATTCTGAAATAGTTGTGGACTATGTGATTTTTAAAAATTTTTGCATAATAGTGAAGCATAATGCTGTTTCAAATATGAAGCTAGATTGTGTGAACTCCAACATATTTAGTAATGTTAGGAGGCCTTTTCTTGGGTTAATTCCTAAATTGTTAGAATGTTTCTCAATCCATGCTTTGAAAGTCTGTAGAAGCATAGAATTCCTCTGTTCTATACTTGAATTTCCTGTGTACGTCATGTGTAGAAATGCTTATATCTGTCACTTGGTAGTATTTGCATGAATTAAGAGTTACTTTGCTTCCTAGTTTTCAAATTTTCTTAGCCCTTTATTCTTCATTTATACTCTATAACCCATATCTTTGGTAGAGAAGAGGCAAGGAAGTTTAATGAGAACTTGTGTTTTTGAATCTTACAGAGAACTGACAGTTTTTTGTTTAAAATTTTGAACCAGTGTTGAGTATCTAGAGCTGTGTTGTCCCTGTCTGGTAGCCACTATCCATATGTAGCTATTCTAAGTTTAAATTAAAATTAAACAGAATTTATTTTTTTAAAGATTTATTTATTTTATTAATTTATTTATTTTTTGGCTGTGTTGGGTCTTAGTTGCAGCATGTGGGATCCTTCATTGCAGTGCACAGGCTCTTTGCTGTGGTACACAGGCTTCTCTTTAGTTGTGGTGTGAGGGTTTTTTCTCTCATTTAGTTGTGGCACACAGGCTCCAATGCATGTGGGCTCTGAGTTGCGGCATGCGGGTTCCAGAGGGTGTGGGCTCTGTAGTTTCCAGCACGCAGGCTCTCCAGATGAGGTGCGCAAGCTCAGTAGTTGTGGCGCATGGGCTTAGATGCCCTGCGGCATATGGGATCTTAGTTCCCTGACCAGGGATAGAACCCGCGTCCCCTGCATTGCAAGGTGGATTTCTTACCATTGGACCACTAGGGAAGTCCCAAAATTAAACTAAATTTAAAATTCAGTTCCTCAGTTGTGCTGGCTACATTTCAGAAGTTTCATTGCCACATGTGTGTAGTTGGACAGCATAGATAGAGGCTGTTTCCATCATCACAGAAAGTTCCATCAGACAACTCTGGTGTAGACCATACATTCTCAGTGGAGGTGATAATTGGTTTGGTGCACAGGATTGAAAAAAATCTTAGATATTGTGATGGCTAAAATGAAAAGTTCATGGGTAGAGGGGAGGGGAGTTGGCAATTAGGAAAAAACAATGTCTAAAAAGGCACCTCAGTGGGGTAGTAATGAAAATCAGGTTGAGACCTGATAGCTACCCTATTCTCACATTTCTTATCTTCCTCCTTTGTTTCTTTTTCCTTTTCCCACCTCTCTTTCTTCTTTTTCTTGCTTTCCTCTGTATCTTCTTTTCTCATCCAGTTTTCAGTTTATTTTTGTGAGGATTATTTATCATACTAATATTACTGAGAATGAGTCTGTTACATGGTTATTGTTTTGTCTTTAAAGACTTTGGAAGGTTTGTTGAGTAGGTTTGCAATTGAGGTTTGCAATGAGTAGAAAATCAGACTTTAACATTGTAGGAAACTATCCATTGCACTCATATCTACAGTAACAATTTCAAGGCCTTTAGGGAAGGACTCCTGCCTTTTAAGTTACACTCTGAAAAGGGAGAAATAGAACTCAACGGATTGGGAGCTGGGAGACTTTTTTTCTGGTAGCAGTTCTGCCATTAACTTTGTGGGCATAAGCAAGATATATTGTTTCTTTAGGATTTAATTTCCTTTGTTTGTAAAATGAATAAATAGAATACATTATTCCCAAGGTCCCAAAGCTTGAGTGTTTAGAGATGTTACAAAATATGACTCTTAAATTTTTTATCTTTTTTTTCTCCATGAGATGCTTTCTTCAGTGTGATGCTGATTTTGTTTTTATTCTATTAAGGTAATATTTCCAAAGCATGTTTGATATTGAGAAGCATAGAGCAGTTAAAGCATAAACCAGGCATGGTGAGTTTATAACTAAAATATTTTAAGACTGAAAAAGTAATGGAATTAATAGTTCATTGGTATGTCTGATATTTCTTTGTTTTCACTTTAATTTCTGCTTATTTCTTTATTCAAAATGTAGAAGTTGTAGTTAAAATAATAGCTTTCTGGTGTAAATTTAATTACATTTTATGCTCTGCTTTGCATTGATTTATTATTTAGTCAAATGTGTCAGGAACTGTTTAGGCCTTATATTACCACTTGAAAGCCAACCTTAAATATCCTAAGACATATATAGGGAATTTCTTAGCCTATTATTTTATCATGTCTTCAGTGTGATTTCTTTGAGTTAAAACAATTTGGTAATAATGGCCTACGAATTTAGTTTTTAGTTCTCTGATTATTCAAGCATCACAGGTTTAGATCACTAATGTAGCTGTGAGCACATCTGTTTCGAAGTAAAAACATTCTGTAGTGGTGGTATGTACATTTATTGTACAGGGACTGTTTCATTTTCCAACACAGCTTGTTTACAAATGGCACTCAATAAATGTATAATAGTATTATGGTAGTGTTTTCTCTTTTGAAGAATCATACTTTAAGACTGGGCTGTGATTATGTTAGAATCAAATATAATATCTGGCTAACATAATGTTTCATCTAGGTTGTTGGATTTATTGGCATGAAAGTTGTTCAGATATTCCCTGTTTATCCTTTTAATATCTGTAGGACATTTTGTTCCTATTATCTTTTTTTTCTAATTAGTCTAGCCAGAGGTTTGTTAATTTTATTGATTTTTCTCAATGATCTGGCTTTTTGTTTCTGTTTCCTTTTTGTCCTCATCTGCCTATGGCTCCTCCCCCTGTCACTCCACTCCAGTTACATGGCCCTCTTTGCTGTCCCTCCAGCACACTAGGCAAGCTTTCACTGGCTTCATGTAGTGGAGGCCACATGCAAGTTTAGCCTCTCTAGTGTGTGTACCTCAGTGATCATATAAACTAATTTTCTAAGTGCTTCTTCTCAACTTCTGTATTTACCTTGTTGTGTACTGGTAACAAACCATTTGTGAATGAGCTTTAGGGGAGGTATTTTTTTTACAGATAATCACCTTTGTGTTTGGAAAACACCATTGTTGTTCATGGTATTTCTAGTTATGCATTAGCAATTTTTATGATGAATTAGGTACTAGTACAGAGCCTAGCAACCTTTATTTGCTGTTTCTTTAACTTTATTCATTTTCAAAAAGTTTATTCTGAGAGAGAAGGAGGAATTCTGTTCACTAATTTATACCTTTGGCTGGGTAGGTATCTGCGTTAGTGACAATGTACAGCCATGAGGAAGATATTGACAGTGCCATTGAGGTCTTCACACAAGCTATCCAGTGGTATCAAAACCGTCAGGTAAAAAGATGGAGTAAAATGTTATGAGGGTACATTTTTGCATAAGAATAAAAAGCTGCAGCAGTGAACTCAAAATTAAGAATTGAAACATTTCAACTCACTGTTTAAAAAATGGAATGCTGTTAGACTGTCACTCAGTTTTTATGTATACCAGATCCAGATAATGTTATTAGAAGAAAGAAATGGCTACCAAAAAAAAAAAAGCTCAGTTATATTTTCTGAAGCTCCTTCCTGAGTGTATGTATGTGTGTTTGTGTGTGTAATCTCAAGAAATAAGAATATTAATTGTACGTGCTTGTGTATAAGACAGCTCATCTTTAGTGGCTAGAGAGCCCATGGATGGTAGTACTTGGTACAACAGCAGTACGTAGAATAATTGTGTATCTCTATCTAATAGGAACATCTTCGTTTTTTCCAGTATGGGTCTTTGCATAGGCATTATCCAACTTATAGATATACATACACACAGGGGGCATTAATACTGTTAGCACTATTAGCAGTGAAGAGATATCAGTGTTCTAGGAAGTATTGTGTCAAATTAATGTTTGAGAACGATAGTGACGTAACTTTAAGATTTGGTTATGCAATATTTCTAGTTGTAGACAAGACAATCTAAATAGAGATGGGTTGTATACCAAGTTCATAAATTGGTCTTCACTTGTACTAATTTGTCTTTCCCTCTGTGTGTATGTGTGTGTGTGTGTGTGTGAATTTCTTTTTGTTGTTTTGTGCATTCAGTAAAACTTAAGATGAGAAATCTAATGGGTAGGTCCATTTTAAAGATATAATGAATATAACTTCATTGACTTGCTAGATATTTAGCTTAAAACTTTTTTTCTTTCTTTATTGAATCTATAGCCCAAATCTCCTGCTCATTTGTCCTTGATAAGAGAAGCTGCAAACTTCAAACTCAAATATGGACGGAAGAAGGAGGCAATTAGTGATCTAGAACAGCTATGGAAGTAAGCTCTGAAAGGTGGAGGTGCAGAAATCCAAGTTTTATTTGATATGAGGGAGTTATTTTGCTTGTTTATGTTACTTTCTCCAGTTTTATAAACTGTTTAGTGACTTTCTTATTTCTTCTTTTAGACAAAATCCAAAAGATATTCACACCCTGGCACAGCTTATTTCTGCTTACTCACTTGTAGATCCTGAGAAGGCAAAAGCGTATCCTTTTGATTGTTCTAGACAGCTCCCAAGTAGTGCAATAAATCCCTTCCCTTACCTGTTTTGACCAGGGCTTTTTTGTTATAAATTTCAACAAACAAAATCCCTCCTCTAACTAGTAAAAGCAAAACTGAGAATTTATTGATCAATGTGCCTGAAAAATACAGTGATAGATCCAAACATATATATGTATATATATTGTGTTCCTGAACTCTTGTTCTATCCCAGCCTTAGTAAACACTTGCCTTCATCAGATAGTATGTCTCTAAAAGTAGATGTTGAGGCTCTTGAAAATTCTCCTGGTGCTACGTACATTCGGAAGAAGGGTGGAAAAGTTGCTGGAGATAGTCAACCAAAGGAGCAAGGGTAATGTTTTTCATTGTAACATTCACTAATGCTGATTTTAAGTTATATAAGGAATAAAAAATGCACTCTTGTAAAAATTCCATGTGAATAAAGTTTAAGTCCACTTTGTTTCTTTTCCCTTCTCTTGTGCTGTGCCCAGCTTTTTGTCCTTGTTTCCCCTCCTCCTCCCCACCCACAATTTACCTCTGATACTAATTTAGTGTGTTTACTTCCAGATCTTTTTCTTTGTGTTTGCACACAGAGCTGATTTAGAAATACTTTCCTTAGATTAGATATTTTTTATAGAAATGGGATTATATTGTATTTAACTGTCTTCGAATTTTCTTTCATTTAATAAGTCTTAGAGATTTTTCCATATTCTCAATGTAGACATATTTTATTCTTTTTATGCATAGTATTCCATAGGCTGGATGTGTCTTACTTTATTTACCTGTGAGATATTGATGTACATTTAGTACATCATTTAGAATTCTAGACCAAATTTCAGATAAGGTTTATTTTGCTGATTTGGAGGAAAGTTAGCCAGCTTCAATAACTTACAAGAAGTCAAATTCCAATTCTTTTCTTGTTCTCGTACATTGTCATCTCAAAAATAGCAGAGGCCTACTAAATAAACTGTTTTAAGATTCTGTTTTTCACTCAGGATGAATAGAGAATGGAAAAGATATAGCACTTCCCCAGTTTTGTGACTTTCATAATTTTTCAGTTTTCTCTTTTTTTTGAATGACTTTTGAAATCTGATTTTTCATAATTAAAAAAATATATATATCAGCAACAGTATATAATTGACTTCATTATGAACTCTGTGTTTGTTAAAAAGGTATTACCATCTTCATAATAGATTTTTAAAAGTTAAATAAGAAATTGCAGTCTCAGAGATACTGCATTGTTCCAAATTTCATTTTATCATGATCCCAATTTCAAGCCTTATCAAGAACTCCAAAATAATGAATTCAAGCCAGGTCTTAGGAGATTTTCATACAATGTGTATTTAAATATTTTCAGTATTTTTTTTTTCCTTTTCCAAAACAGGGTTGGGTAATTAGTAAGAACATACAGTTCTTTTCTAATCCTTTAATCGTCTTTATCTTTTCCATTAGACAATTATTAAGATGTACATTGACTTTAAAGCTTCTCAGTGTCAGCACAGTATTTTCATTAGGCATTATTAATGTCTTTCATTTTATGTTGACTTTTGGACACATAAAAAGGTGTAGTTTCTCTTGAAGTTAAACACTATGTTGGTGACGAAAGTAAATGATTGTCCTTGCCCTGAAAAGAACTTCAGTCTAACAGAAGGAAATATACTTAAGCAGTAATTGAAATAAAGGTTGCACGTGCTGTGATTGTACAAGCATAGAGGAATACACCAGAGGGAATAGTCAGTCCTTCCTGGGGACGGTGGGAGGTTAGGAGAGGCTTCATGGAGGAGGTTGACTCTGGAGGAAGACGAGGATGAGATGGGCAAAATGTGAGCAAAGGCAAAGAAGTAAGAAATGGCAGAGAGTCTTAGGAAATTGCAGATATGGCTGTGTAGTATGATTTGTAGGGAGACAATTCAGAAGACTGTTGCATAGTCTGAGTGAGAGATGAAGCTCTAAAGGAAAATGCTGTATGTTGCATTTCTTATTCTTCAGGGTACCCTAAAAGAACTTTCACAATTGAATGACTTGGTAGAATGAAATTTGGGCAGACATTGTTGCTGTCTTATCTTTTTGGTTCACTGTTTCATAGTTCCCGTAGAGGTATATCACATGAGTGTATCCAGAGGGATTTTTTTAATGACTTTCTCTTTTCTACTGTAGCTGTCAGAGTATAGCTGTCAGAGTACTTAATAGTTATTTTGAAGTATTCCCCTGAGTTTTTATGCTCTTTAAATACCTTTATTTATTTTTTGTCAGTGTACTTAATAAAGATTTTACTTACTTAAAAAATTCAGTAAACTCACAGGGTTCAAAGCCTGAAAGATTAAAAACGTAGTCTTCCTCCCACCCCTGTCTGCCCTCTTCCCACCCAAGGCCGCAACCAATGTTACTTGTCTTGCATATCCTCCCAGAAATATTCTTTGCATGTATGATACCTTTACATGTTCTTCTGGCAAAGAGTTTAAATTATCTGTTTTCTAGTTTTGCCAAATATAAGGTAACTTAGCATAGAACTATAGATTTTTATGCTTGTACAGATTTCTTACCTTTTTACATAGACTTAATATGTGCCAGTGTAAATGGTATCTATTCTCTGAAAACAGTTGTCACCCCTCTTTTCTAAAGCACCTTCCAAAAAGTAATGGTGTTTGAAGCTTGATTAAATTTGATTAAATTAATAAACCAACTAGTTTATTAGCTTTGGTGAGGTGACGCCAAATCTTAAACACCTTTATGACAAAGTACCCAGCTCACTCTTTTGCACATGCTTAATGCTCTATAAATATTTTATCACAATGATGATAATGATTTTTCTTCTCTTTGTAGACAGGGAGATTTGAAAAAAAAGAAGAAAAAAAAGAAGGGTAAGGCTTTTTTTTTTAATCTTTAGATTTCTTTCTATAAGGTAAAAGCTTGAGTTTGGCCTTACATAGAAATCTTCAGACATAAACTCTCATATCTTTGAAACTGAGTTTTGTCTTGACTATAGCTAACATTTACTTAAATTTATAACTTTAAAGAGTGCAATTCTGAAGTTTACGAGTGCCTGAATTCAAATTGTTGCTCTAGTAACATTGCTCTTTGTCACTGTGACTGTGAACAGGTTAACATACCTTCCTGAGTTTTTCATTTGTAAGATGGAATATGATAGTATGTACCTCATAGGATTAAATAAGATACTACATGTAAAGCTCTTAGAACAGTGCCTGGCAACAGTAAGCTCTTCTACATTAGAGTGCTTTTGGCTACAAGTACCATAGAACTCCGTGAAACTGGCTTAAGAAAATTTACTGTTTATGAAACTGGCAGTGTAGAGGAAGGTTATATCAGGGTTAGTTTATCCAGTAGTTGTATCTCTTTGTTCTCCTGTACACAAAAATGAATCCCACTAGAGTAATCAGATGTTTGTTGGAAACAGAGCCATATACTTGTTATTTATATCCAGCAGGAGGTAAAGAGAGCCTCTGCATTTGGCAAGTCTTTCCCATTAACCTGATTGGGCCAGTATAGGTCAGTGTCCAGCCCTGAACCATTAACCAGAGGAATGTCATGCATTGATTGGCTTACCTATTTTAATCCATGGCAAGAGAGGGTGGAATTACCATGCTTGGCTTCAACTAGTCAGAGGATATCCCTGGAGCCACCTACCTGTTCCCGAGTCTTTGGGAAATCTGTGGTAGAAATCAGTTTGCTTCTTGATTTTGCTTGCTGCAAAATCAAGGATTCAGGTTTCCCAAATCTGCTAAATTTATTACCACTCCTCCATCTGTTTTCCAGCTTCTAGAATTTTACTGAAAATATCTTTTCTACTATTCTTCCTTTTAATGGGTTTATTACTATTGCAGTGGAGTTTTAGATAGTGCAGAAGCCAGTGTTGCATTCACTCCACTGTCTTTACCTACAAGTCTTACTAGTTCTTCACTTTTATCACTGTACTTGGAAATTGGTAAAAACTAAAGTATTTGTTTCATGTTGTTTTATTTATTAGTAATACTGCCAGGAAATAGCTGATAACTGTAGATATCAGTAATCTCCAGTTTCAGTTTTTCTGTTTTCGTGGTTTCCAGATGAGTATTTTTTTTAATTTACAAGAGATATGTTCATTATAAAAACAAAAGAAAATAAAAACAAAATAAAGGTAAGAGACTTCTGTCATTATAGAATGGCATAAAGAATGGAAAATTCCCTACCCCAAATTCATTCTCCCAGAGATAATTACTTAACTTTTTTTGTATATATAAACACATACACATTTACATGCTCAATTAATATTTTTACAAAACTGATATAAACAAATCAGGATAATTTGTTTTAATCTTCTACTTTAGACTATATTGTGCAGACATTTTTCCAAATTATTAAATATAGATGTATTTCATTTTTTAACTCAGTTTTATAGCTTGCTATAGTGTGAGAATACTATATTTAATCATTCTCTTATTGATAGACATTTAAGTTAATTTGCTGTTTTCAAGAATATCACAGAGAGTATTCTTAACACATATATAGCTTTGTGACTTAGGAGTTTCTGCAAGATAAATTTCTAAAAGTATAAATTTTGTCTGGTACTGCCAATTATTTGCTTTCTACAGAGGCTATACTAGTATATACTTCTGCCATAGTGTTTGAGAGTTGCCCACTATCTCACAAACACTGCATATTACACTTTTTAATATAGAATTTTTTATCCTTTAATTTTTTTTTTTTTTTGGGGGGGGCCACGCTGCACAGCTTATGGGATCTCAGTTCCCTGACCAAGGATTGAACCCAGGCCACGGCAGTGAAAGCCTGGAATCCTAACCACTAGGCCACCAGGGAACTCCCCTATCCTTATTATTTTTAATTAGTGAGGTCATGCATCTTTTCACATAGTTAATGACTTTTATTTCTCTTGGCTTACTCTAATTACAGCTATGCCCATTTTCTTTACATGATTTACCTACTGATTATCAAGAACCCATTCTATATTAAGAATATTAATTCGCTCTGTTACATAGTACGCAAATGTTTTCTTGTTTTGTTATTTCTCTTAAAAATTATCTTTTACCAAATGAAAATTTAAACTTTTTTATACAGATACATCTATGAAATCTTTTTATGCCTTCTGAATTTTGTGTCATGCTTAGAAATAAGTCCTTTTTCCGCTGCTAGATTATACAAATAAAACTTTCTCAGATAAGTTTATTTCAGTTTTAATGTTATTTATTCCCAGGTTTGGACACAGTGTTTAAACAAACTATCTCGAAAACATTATGGACAGATCTCTCATTTCTTTATCAATTAATTGTTAAACAGGAAAACTGCCTAAAAATTATGACCCAAAAGTGACCCCAGATCCAGAAAGATGGCTACCAATGCGTGAACGTTCTTACTACCGAGGAAGAAAGAAGGGTAAAAAGAAGGATCAGATTGGAAAAGGGACCCAGGGAGCAACTGTAGGAGCTTCATCTGAATTGTAAGTCATTGCTTCCCAGTCCTCAGGGCATAGGTTGCTTCTTTCTGAGATTGACTCAGGGTCATCATTAAGAATTTTTGAGTTATGTTTATAGTATGAGAAGTATAGTCAGATATCTTTAATAAATGTTTTGTAATACGCTTATGTAAAGGAAAGAAAACATGCTGTTTCTGGCTTGGTTGTATTGTAAATACTAGAATTGTAGGATTGTATTGCAGATGTTAGGATTACAGTACCTTCAAAAGGAAACTATATACACTGAGTAATTCAACTAACTAAATATCTAGAGAAACAGATATAAATAAATAATTTGACTAGAAAGCAGAATTTAAAATGTTACTAAATCAGTTATTTCTACATGGAAGGATTATAGGTCGTTAAAAGTTTTTTTTTTTTCTTTATTTTCTAAGCTTTCTAAAAATTGACATGTACCATCAATTACATTTTTAAAAATTATAACGCAGTAAAAATTTTATTCAAAAGAAAAATGGATAGGGAGTTGGGGAACGCACCTTAAAAGAAAATATGTGTGGGAACTTCCGCGCAGTCCAGTGGTTAAGACTCCGAGCTCGGAGGCACTGCAGGGGGCATGGGTTCCATCCCTGGTCTGGGAACCAAGATCACATGTGCCAACCCTGATCGGGGAACCAAGATCCCGCATGCCATGTGGCGCGGCCAAAAAAGAAAGAAAGGAAGAAAAAGAAAATGTGTGTGGGAGATTGTGAGAGGTGAAATCCATGTACATACATTTTTATAGCCTTTTCCTTTGTTGAATATATGAATGACCAACACTTTCCTGATCTGATGATTTCAGGGATGCCAGTAAAACTGTGAGCAGCCCACCCACCTCCCCACGACCTGGCAGCGCAGCAACAGCATCTACATCTACAAGTAATATCATACCCCCAAGACACCAGAAACCTGCAGGGGCTCCAGCAACAAAAAAGAAACAGCAACAGAAAAAGAAGAAAGGTGGAAAAGGTGGCTGGTGATTAGAACATTCTTTTTGTAGGCTATTTTTAAACTAGTCTCAGTGACACTGGGAACATAATAAAGGTAACACAGCAAGAAGCACAGAGCTGCTCCCTCTCCCATCCCCACATTTTCATAAAATTATTTTCTTGTTCATCAAACAGAAAAGCATCTTCCTCAAACTCTGCCCAGTCAGACTTGGCCTACTTGTACCACCTTGCTTTGCACAGATGAGGAGGAGTCAGAATAGTTGGGTATTTACCCACTTTGATATCTGTTGCATCCTTTCTCTTTGTGTGCTGATCTGCTGTTTTTTTCAATTTCACAAACAAGGCATGTTATCCAAGGTTTCCTAGGATATAAACAGAAACTACTTCTGTTTCAACTAGAGTGCAAAGATATTTGTTCTATCAAGTCCCACTTTAAATTATGTCTTAGGAGGCCTTAGGAGACTGAAAGTGGAGTCTTCTGAGCATTCCAAATATCTGCTTAGAAATAGCATGTAATAAAAAGGGACCTTATTAATACACTGGTATTTTTCAGTTCACTACATGAGTGGCCACAGGAAAACTAAATTAAATGTCTTGATTATTCTGACTGTAAATTCTCTGCCATGTGATACTGGAATATGGGATGCTATATATATATATATATATATATATATATATAGTAATGAAAAGTATGTGTATGTATATACATATATACACATGTATATAAATTAGGACTTTTTTGTGCCCCCATGTCATTTTCAAATTATGATAACATTATGCTGATTTAGCACTATTAAAGATCTCAAGGGAAAGACATCAATGTTGCAAGAAGTTGACTCTTAGACCCAGTGCTCTGAGGTCAGATGGATTTGACAGAAATCAGAAAGATTTAAACAGCCCCTATCAAGAGCATGAACATTGACTTCCTACATAGAGAGGAGGTTAATACCAGAGTTCAGGAGTAGGCAGTATTAAAGCTTAACAGAACTGTTGGCCCAACTGATAGGTCTCAAATGATTCCTCTTTCTAGTTGGGGGTATGACCATTCACTACCCTTCTCAAAGTAATGAAGTATTGTAGTCAGTGTGTGGTATCAGTGTCGCTCTGTTCTTGCCTTGCTTATGAGTCACCTTCCCATTGAACAGGTGTGAGACAGACACACTGGGATGCCTACACTTGTTAGTATTCCTTTTATGCTGCCCAAGATAGCATTCAGTTTAGACTTATGAGTATTTCCTTGTGATCATATTGCTCTGTCCTTGTTAATAAAGTGCTGCTGTGTTTGACTCTGAACATATCTACTGAAACTTCTTCAAAGAGTTTTTTAAAAGGCTTTCCTCCTTTACAAGAGTAAGAAATGTGGTGCTGCCTTTCTGTTTAACATAAACTGTGGTAGCATCTAAACAAGAGACCTTCATATATGAATGATTTATTATGGCATTATACTTTTTGAGCTCTCAGAACAGTCTTTTGGTAAGTGACAGATATTTATTCCTTCTGAATATAAACCCCATTACAAAAATAATTGTTAGTAAATTTATGATTTTAGGATTCCATTAAATTTCTGTGGTGAAGGATAATAATTTTTTAGGTTAACTAAGCTACAGAATTTTGGTGAAAATTATCCGCCAATGAAAATTTTGACCCAAGGCACACAGAGAAATTTATAGTTCTCTAAGTCATTGTAATTGCCAGTCGTTATTATCAGTCATTATTAAGCAACTGAAACCTCAGTTCAAATAAATTGTAATTGTCAAATGAAATGTAAACACCTACATTAACTTTCTAGTAATTATTCTTTTGGACAGGTCTTTAACCAATGACCTATATACTTTGTGTATGTGTGTCTGTGTGTGTGTGTGTCTGTGTGTGTGTGTGTCTGTGTGTGTGTGCATTTATAAAAGTCAATATGGATACATCCATTCACTGTAGCACATTTTAAAATAAAATAATCTAGCGGTGAGTATGGATTAAGGTGTTCTGGGGTGTTGGCGTTTTACAGAGGACTTCTGTTAGTATATCTAAGAATTTTTTAAGCTGAGTATCTAAAATTATCCCCTGCCTCTCCCCCCAAAACGGGAAAACTAAACTAATGGGATTGAGAGAACCCAGTTTTAACTTGACTGAAAATTCATCATGTTGATATCTGTATATAAACAAATTGAGGAGTATACATTTTTTCAGTTTTTAAGCATAGCATTTTCAAGACTGCTTGGAAACTGCTAACCTTAAGAACTACTTAAAAACGGTTGCATCACTGAAGCTTTCTGAAACCTGCAGTTCATTCATTGTTTCCTTTAAGCCTCTTTGAAATGTAGATCTGATGAAGGTAAGTCAGTTTATTGCATTAAGATAATTTCGTTAGATTGTAAACTATACTAAAGGGTCCAATTTAACAAAATAATATAAAAGAACCATCCATATACTTCTCAAGCAGTGTAAGCAACGTTACACCACCTTTGCAAAGCCCCGTGGGTACCTAATTTGTTACATATTAGATCATTGGGAGAGACTAGGCTATTTTGTTTAGTTGTGGTTTTAATACATGGTATTACCAGTATCTGTGATCCTGGCAGACTAATCTCCAGAGAAATTTTTTTAAGTGAAATGTAACAGATTTAAAATAAGGGAACCATTCACATTCCTGTTTTTACTTAAGCATCCTGGATAGTTTCTCTAGACGCTGCTGGTGGACTTAAACAGGACGGAGGGCGGAGAGATCCCTAACTTCACTCTCCAGGCTTGTGACTACTGACGAGGGGAAGGCGGGGCATCCTCTGGTGCGCCTCAAGCGTTCCCCGGGTCGGAGACACGAGGGCTGGGCGGGCTCAGGGAGGAGGCGGGAGAGGTGAGAGGCTAAGATCTGGGCGTCTCGAAAGGCCTTTCTGAGACACCCTGCTCAGCCCGAGGGGATCTCCCAAGGAAATGGCACCTGGGGACGATTTTCCTGTTTGACCAGACTTTCCGAACTCCCGCGGCCGGGCCTCCCAGACCCCTCGCCTGGGCTCGACCCTTCTTCTGGCTACCCGCGCCTTACCCTGTCCAATTCGCCTACCGCCCCAGGGCTCGGCGATTCCGCTGCGCGCAGTCCCCGGCGAGCGAGCGCCGGACTGCAGTCGTCGCCCCTCGGGGCTGGGGTGCTGGCGCCGCGTGGTGACTGCGGGGGAGTTGTACGCTGCGTGGACCTGCGTCTCCTCCTTGCGCCTCCCGCAGGGGCCACTCCTTCCGGGACCCGGCACCGCAGCTCCAGCGCGCGGGCGCGTGGGAGGAGGGAGGGAAAACAAGGGTGGTGGGGATGGAGAGGGGGAAAGTGAAGAGAGAGAAGGGAAAGGAGCCGGAGAAAGAGAAAATACGGGGAAAAGGAAAGGAGGAGAAAGATAAAAAGAAGGAGGTGGAGAAGGAGAAAATTAAGGAAAAAGAAAAGGAAAGGGGGAGGGAGGAGAAAAGTAAGAGTAAAGAAGAGGAAAAGAGGAAAGGGCGGGAGACGGAGAAGGGGAAGGAACAATTTACGGAAAAAGAAGAGAAAGAGAAGGACAACAGCACGTTGGCAAAGCCGCCGCTGGAGCTGCCGGTAAGAGACGGGTGCCTCAGACCCTCACCCAAGGCCTTTGTCAGCGTTCTGGCCGGAGCGCCGGCTCTCGCGCCGGAGGGAATCCGGTCTCGTGTGCGGGCTTTGTAACCGTGGATGGAACAGGTGTGCCAAGCTGCGAACGCCATCTCCCCGGCCCCTTGCCCGCTCTCACCCCTAACCCCGACCCTGCGTCCAAGGTCTAGGTCTAGTGTTGAGGAAGGTCAGGTCTCGTCTGGTCTAGTGTTGAAGAGGAGGCTTTAGTCGGGTTCACGGGAGCGCGGGGAACAGCCCCCTTTCCAGCCCCATCTCTGTCCGACGCCCAACGCTAGCTCCCAGTCCGCCCACGACACTGAAACCAGTCCCAAACCCTCACCACACATGCGCTCTCTCTCCCAGTCTTTTCTGTTTCGTAAGTTCCATGTGGGAAGGTGCAGGGTTCCTGAATTTGTGCAGGATGTGTTTTGGGTCCCTCTGGACATTTTCTGTGGGCGCTGAGGTTACTACTTCCATTGTTTTCAGACCACCAGCGCCCAGAAGGGACGGGCACAAAGGTTTAACTGAGAGGTCTCAGAAACCAGGCACTGCAGTCACAAAAGGACAAATACCTATGATTCCACATATATGATGTACCTAGAGTAGTCAGAATCGTAGAGAATAGAATGGTGGGGCCTGGGGGAAGGGGGAGTGCGGAGTTTGAGTTTAATCTTACAAGATGAACAGTTTTGGAGATGGATAGTGGTGATGGTTGCACAATATTATGCATGGATTTAATATCACCGTATGTTAAAGAATGGTTATGATGGTAAATTTCATGTTGTGTATTTTACCACGATTTAAAAATTGAGGGGGAAGAAGGAAAAACAGGCATTATTTGGATCAGCTCAGTGGGCTCTGTGCTCCTGGAGTTCCTGAGCTCAGAGCTGCTTTCTGGTTCTAAACAATGTGAATTATTAATGGAGATTTGATCTCTGGTAAAACACAGACTACATAGGTTCACATATAGTTAAATGAATAACTTTTGCAAGGAACAGTGGTGTTGAGAATCACATTTCGGGTCTGAACTCCTGTTTTACAGTAACCCCAGCTTTTCTTAAGAGATTTTAAATATGAGGAGGCTTGTATTTTAGACTAAAAAATAAGCAAAATGTAAAACATCAGTGACTGCAGAATTTCTAGGGGTTTAGGAGCAGCGATATGGTTGGAAAGGGAGTAGGGAACTGTTTTTATTCACAAAATTTCATAGAAGCTAAGGTGCCATTATTTTAGGTAACACAAACAAAGAAAAAAAATGCTGCCAACCAAAATATGACATACCATAGATTGTAAAGTCCTCATTTCAGAGATGTTAAAATGTGAAAAAAAAAACAAACAGAAAACAAACAGCATCTTGGAACTGATGAAATATGTTGGGATAGCCTGAGTAGAGCCATTGGTGGAGATAATGAGGGGGACACAATCCACATCTTGCAGCCAGTTCTTGGTGGCATCATTGCTTTAAAACATCCCCTTCATGCATCAAGTCCCTCTTCCTTACCATCACTCTCTCAGAATGACACTATGACATTTAGGTGTGGGTAAGAGGGAACGGGGAGGAAGTGGGGATGGAGAGAGGAAACACCTATGGAAATACCTTTTGCTTTAAGAGCCATCAAGAATTCACTCCAAAAACAAACATTCTGTTATTCACTAGACAGGTTTATTAAATGCTGCCCTGTACACAAGACCCTATTAGACCAGACCTTAAACCATCTTACTTTTACATAGATCTTATATATTAAAAAATAAAAAAAGAGGTGGGAGGTGGGATAGACATTTAGTGCTGTTTAGGATCACTTTTTTTTTTTTTTAAACAGAAATCCAGTCTAAGTCTAATGTCAACATTTAGTGTTCAAGCAGAAATGTATAAGATTATTATTTTTAAACCAATGCCACTGAAGACATTTATTAGTGTTTTTTATGCATGAGAAATCTCTTTAGTAGGCTGTTTGAGAAATAGAATTCCTCTGAGTAGTCTGGCTGGATTGTTGCTCATTTATTACTGTTTACATTAAAGTTTGTACCCTAAAAGTCACCTTTCTGAGCACTCTGAAATTTCTATTTCTGTCTTCATACCAGCCTGCCCTTCTTGCCCCTCAATCACTTGTCATAAAATTTTCTAAGGTTGGTATGTTGGTAGAATGCTTCTTCCTAAAGTTTACATCTAGTTCATCAGGTTTTAGCATCAGATTTTTAAATACTCAATTATGATTGGAACAGGTTTAACAGTTTCTATAATCTTCGCCTTTTCATTTATGAGGGTAACCTTGCCCTAAGAGCTTTTAATCTAGTGATTCAACTGGGAAGACAAGACAGATTAATAATATGAGACCTTAGATGCTTACATGCTGAGTGGCAAAGTCAATATATGGAACAAGTAGGCCCCAAGACCCCATACAACAAATTGAATTCTGTTGCAGTCTCCAATAGACATGAACTCAGGAAGCAAAGTGAAGTCTGAAAATTGACCCTGAAGATTTATGGTACCTCCCATAAATCCTGATATATATATATATATATATATATATATATATATATATATATATATATATATATATATATATATATATATAAAATATATATTTGATAGATTGACCAGGAGTTGGGGGATGGAGAGGGGGTATGCAATTAATATCACATAACTGATGGCTGATTATATAAAATACAAACTGACTGGTACAGTTTGTTCTAGACCTATTAAATGTTTTGCGATATTTTGTCCTGGTTTACAATTCCACAATATTATTGGCAGGCACACTGCCAGGAGTCAGGAAAACCAGGGCCCTGATAGCATAGCTTTATTGACTTATCTTTTGTTTCACAGGAGAAAAATAAGCAGATCCTAGTGCTGGGCCTGGATGGAGCAGGAAAGACCAGTGTTCTCCACTCTCTAGCTTTAAACAGAGTCCAGCACAGCGTGGCACCAACCCAAGGTTTCAATGCAGTGTGCATCAGCACTGAAGACAGCCAGTTGGAGTTCCTGGAGAGTAAGCTGTCTTTCTCAGTAGTTCTGGGGATAACCGATAGCCTATAGCCACATTATTGTTATACCTTAAGCCAGATTTAATGTTATCAACATTGGGTCGTTGTGAAATGAAACACTGGGTCAGATTTTCCTAGACTTTCAGAATGCATGTGTAGTTTAGTGCTTGGGTACAGTGTGGGAATCACTTTCTGTTCTTTTCATTTTCTTCTTTTTGCAGTGGTGGCGATAAAGGGGAGTTGAGGGGAAGGCTTTTGCACCCCTCCTATAACAGCCTCCCTCCTCCCTTACTACCCCAAATATAAATGCAATCTGAGTAAATACAGTGTGTTTCCTTCTCTGCAAATGCAAATAGAGGTAACCTCCAAACCTTTTGTAACCAGATGGCAACCCAGAAACCCCTCCTCTAGCAGTTCTGGAGTCACCACCTCTCAAAATATTGCTGTACCCCAAAGTTGCATTAGATCCTCTTGTCTCCTCTTTACACTCTCTCCTAGGATGATTTTACCTTTCCTCTTGACATTAAATACTATCTATATGCTAGTGACTCCCAAATTTATCTCTCCAGCCAAACATATCCAGATGTTGCCTGACATCTCTACCTGGCTGTCTCACTGGCCTCTCAAGCCTAATATCGTCAAGACAAAATGTTTGATATATCTCCGTATGTGTTCCTTTCCCTTGTAATCCAACTGGTCAGTAAATGTCTCCTCACCCATCAACATGCTCAAGCCAGAAAACTGGGAGTTTTCTGTACCCCCTTTTGTACCCCACCTCCAGCCCGCTAGTAAAATGCTATGAATTTTTGCTTTCATTCAGTTGCGAAGAGAAAATGGTGGGCAGAGAAATTGGTAAGCCTGCAGGTAAATCTTTATGATAAAAGCATTGTTAAGAATAGAGTTTTCAATTTCCCCAGAAGCTATGGAAGAAATAATATTTTTAATGAAATGGATGGCTAACAAAAGTCTCAAAATATAAAACGTGAAAAGAAAAATGGGAAGGAAAGGAAAGGGAAGGAAAAAAAGAAAGGGAGATAGGAAAGAAAAAGAAAACTCCAATTAGAGGGAGAAATGGACAGATCTGCCGTTGGAGTGAGGGGTTTCAACATATCTTTGTCAATTATTAATAAGATCAAGGAGAAAAAATATCTGCAGAGATATATAAAATTTGAACACAGTCAACAAGTTCGATCTAGTGAATAATATAAAATTGTCCAAAAAAAAAAAAAATATATATATATATATAAAATTGTCCAATTAGACAATTTTAGCCACATACAAAAGTTAAAATTCACATTCTTCTCAAACACTCACAGAACAATTACCAGCAAAGACCGCTTACTGGGCCATACAGCAAGTCTTAACAAAGTTTTCAAAGAGGATGCATCATACAAACTGTGTTCTCAACTACATTGCTGTCAAGTTAGAAGTTAATACCTAAAAGATAGCAATCCCTCTGTAGGTGAAATGCCATGGTGTTGCCAAGAACATGGGGGACGACATGTTCATCTTTAAACTACATGTGTTAAAACCATATGAATTACTTGGATTATACACATTCTTTAAAAAAATTAAAAACACAAAATACTTCAAAGAATGACTAGCCTGGCTCTCCATACAAAAGAAAACAAAGACAAATCAACACCCTGTCCTATTCGTTTTTTAAATGGTATTGTTAAGTCCCTATAACAGGAGTCTGCACACTTTTTCTGCAGAGGGCTCGAGAGTAGCTAATGTAGACTCTGTGGCCGCATGGGCTCTGTGCAGCTACTCAACCCTGCAGTTGTACTGCGAAAGCAGCCGGAGACCATATGTGCACATATCTATGTGCCTGTGTTCTCATACAACTTTATTTGTACTGAAATCCAAATGTGATATAATGTTCATGTGTTACAAAATGGTATTCTTTTTTTCCCCAAACATTTAAAAAGGTAGAATCCATTTGTTGTTCGTGGGCTGTACAAAAATAGGCAGTGAGCCAGATTTAGGCTGTGGGCCATTGTTTGTCATATTCTGTCCCAGGAGAAAAATAAAAACTGAATTCATTGTGTATGTATTATTATCATTCCAAAAAGTCTCTTCTGGGAAGAATCAGCAGAATGAAATAACCCAAAGGAATTTTTTCTGAAGCAAGTATTCCTGAATGCCCACAGGATCATATTAACTCTTTGTGCAAGATTAAGAGAGGAAATTAGTTCTGGGATTTTGACAAAGGAAAAAAGTTGTGCAAGTGAGGCTAGCCAATGACATTTAAATCAGTCCATTTAAAACTTATTTTAGAGAAATATGTGTTTTAACCCACCACCCTGAATTATTTTAGTATCCTACTCCCATTCGCTGAGCTATACCTGACAGGCAGGCATTGGCCATCATGGCTGCTGTGTATAACAGATCAGGAGGCATCCACTGTAGTACAAATTTAAGATCTTTATGCTGGTCCTTTGTGTTCCAGAATGAGTGACCCGCTTGTGGAGGGTAAATATTCCCACCAATCATTTCCCCAGTAACATCGCTGAAGTTGTTTGAAGAATTGGGTAGAGTCTCACAGAGGTCTTTTATTAGAATATGTATCCAGTGTTCAGGAATTATCAAAATGTGTCTTTCCTGCCCCCCTCAGTGGACTCTCCTGAGGTTTGTGTGTGTGTCTTCCTTCTCTACTGTTCTTTGTAGTTGGTGGCAGCAAACCTTTCCGTTCCTGTTGGGAAATGTACCTGTCCAAGGGATTGCTGCTAATCTTTGTGGTGGATTCAGCAGATCACAACAGATTACCTGAAGCTAAGAAGCACCTTCATCAACTAATTGGGACAAATCCAATCCTTCCTCTGGTTGTGTTTGCAAACAAACAGGTAAAAATTGGTGCAAATATAAATTGTACTCAATAGTTTTATTATTAATACAAGAAGTAGAAATGTCTACTTTTAATAGCGAGATATTCAATAATATGTTGTATGTTCAGTTCAGTTTATACTATTAGATCTATTGGATTATACAGTCAGCCCTCCATATCTGTGAATTCAACCACCTGTGGATCAGGAAAAAAAAGATTCTGGAAAGTTCCAGAAAGTAAAACTTGTATTTGCCACACACAGGCAACTATTTACATAGCATTTACATTGTATTAGGTATTATAAGTAATCCAGAGATGATTTAAAGTATATGGGAGGATGTGCATAAGTTATTTGCAAATACTGTGCCATTTTATGTAAGGGGCTTGAGCATCCTCAGATTTTGGTGTCTGCTGGGGTCTTGCAACCAATCCCCCTCAGATACCAAGGGACAGCAGTAAATTCCTTGAGAACAGAGACTATCATTCACCTTTGTGTCCTTTGTAAAACCTAGCATAATGCCTTGTACATAGTAGGAATTCAACAAACACCTGTTGAATTTATTTTTTTTAATTTAATTTTATCTATTTTTTACAGAGCAGGTTCTTACTAGTTATCTGTTTTATACATATTAGTGTATATATGTCAATCCCGATCTCCCAATTCATCCCACCACCACCCCCACTTTTCTGCCCTGGTGTCCACATGTTTGTTCTCTACATCTGTGTCTCTATTTCTGCCCTGCAAACCGGTTCATCTGTACCATTTTTCTAGGTTCCACATATATGCATTAATATATGATATTTGTTTTTCTCTTTCTGACTTACTTCACTCTGTATGACAGTCTCTAGGTCCATCCATGTCTCTACAAGTGACCCAATTCCGTTCCTTTTTATGGCTGAGTAATATCCCATTGTATATATATACAATATCTACTTTATCCATTCATCTGTTGATGGGCATTTAGGTTGCTTCCATGACCTGGCTATTGTAAATAGTGCTGCAATGAACATTGGGGTGCATGTGTCTTTTTGAATTATGGTTTTCTCAGGGTATATGCCCAGTAGTGGGATTGCTAGGTCATATGGTAATTCTATTTTTAGCTCTTTAAGGAATCTCCATACTGTTCTCCATAGTGGCTGTATCAATTTACATTCCTACCAACAGTGCAAGAGGGTTCCCTTTTCTCCACACCCTCTCCAGCATTTATTGTTTGTAGATTTTCTGATGATGCTCATTTTTACTGGTGTGGTAATACGTCATTGTAGTTTTGATTTGCATTTCTCTAATAATTAGTGACGTTGAGCAGCTTTTCATGTGCTTCTTGGCCATCTGTATGTCCTCTTTGGAGACATGTCTATTTAGGTCTTCTGCCCATTTTTGGATTGGGTTGTTTTGTTTTTGTTTTTATTTTGTTTTTGCGGCACGCGGGCCTCTCACTGTTGTGGCCTCTCCCGTTGCGGAGCACAGGCTCCGGACGCGCAGGCTCAGCGGCCATGGCTCACGGGCCCAGCCGCTCCACGGCATGTGGGATCCTCCCGGACCGGGGCACGAACCCATATCCCCTGCATCGGCAGGCGGACTCTCAACCACTGCGCCACCAGGGACGCCCGGGTTGTTTTTTTTTTTAATACTGCGCTGCATGAACCGTTTATATATTTTGAAGATTAATCCTTTGTCCGTTGATTCGTTTGCAAATATTTTCTCCCATTCTAAGGGTTGTCTTTTCGTTTTGTTTATAGTTTCCTTTGCTGTGCAAAAGCTTTTAAGTTTCATTAGGTTCCATTGGTTTATTTTTGTTTTTATTTCCATTACTCTAGGAGGTGGGTCAAAAAAGATCTTGCTGTGATTTATGTCAAAGAGTGTTCTTCCTGTATTTTCCTCTAATAGTTTTATAGTGTCCAGTCTTACATTTAGGTCTTTAATCCATTTTGAGTTTATTTTTGTGTATGGTGTTAGAGAGTGTTCTAATTTCATTCTTTTACATGTAGCTGTCCAGTATTCCTAGTACCACTTATTGAAGAGACTGTCTTTTCTCCATTGTATATCCTTGCCTCCTTTATCATAGATTAGTTGACCATAGGTGCATGGGTTTATCTCTGGGCTTTCTATCCTGTTCCATTGATCTATATTTCTGTTTTTGTGCCAGTACCATATTGTCTTCATTATTGTACCTTTGTAGTATAGTCTGAAGTCAGGGAGTCTGACTCCTCCAGCTCCGTTTTTTTCCCTCAAGACTACTTTGGCTATTCAGGATCTTTTGTGTCTCCATACAGATTTTAAGATTTTTTGTTATAGTTCTGTAAAAAAATGCCACTGTTAATTTGATAGGGATTGCATTGAATCTGTAGATTGCTTTGTGTACTATAGTCATTTTCACAATATTGGTTCTTCCAATCCAAGAACATGGTATATCTCTCCATCTGTTTGTGTCATCTTTGATTTCTTTCATCAGTCTCTTATAGTGTTCTATGTACAGGTCTTTTGTCTCCTTAGGTAGGTTTATTCCTAGGTATTTTATTCTTTTTGTTGCAATGGTGAATGGGATTGTTTCCTTAATTTCTCTTTCTGATCTTTTATTGTTATTGTATAGGATTTCAGGAGATTTCTTTGCATTAATTTTATATCCTGCAACTTTACCAAATTCATTGATTAGCTCTAGTAGTTTTCTGGTGGCATCTTTAGGATTCTCTATGTATAGTGTCATGTCATCTGCAAACAGTGACAATTTTACTTCTTCTTTTCCAATTTGTATTCCTTTTATTTCTTTTTCTTCTCTGACTGCTGTGGCTAGGACTTCCAAAACTATGTTGAATAATAGTAGTGAGAGTGGACATCCTTGTCTTGTACCTGATCTTAGAGGAAATGCTTTCAGTTTTTCACCATTGAGAATGATGTTTGCTGTGGGTATGTCATATATGGCCTTTATTATGTTGAGGTAGGTTCCCTCTATGCCCACTTTCTGGAGAGTTTTTATCATAAATGGGTGTTGAATTTTGTCAAAAGCTTTTTCTGCATCTATTGAGATGACCATATGGTTTTTCTCCTTCAATTTGTTAATATGGTGTATCACATTGATTGATTTGCGTATATTGAAGAATCCTTGCATCCCTGGGATAAATCCCACTTGATCATGGTGTATGATCCTTTTAATGTGTTGTTGGATTCTGTTTGCTAGTATTTTGTTGAGGATTTTTGCATCCATATTCTGTTTTTTGCATCAGTGATATTGGTCTGTAATTTTCTTTTCTTGTAGTATCCGTGTCTGGTGTTGGTATCAGGCTGATGGTGGCTTCATAGAATGAGATTGGGAGTTTTCCTTCCTCTGCAATTTTTGGAAGAGTTTGAGAAGGATGGGTGTTAGCTCTTCTCTAAATGTTTGATAGAATTCACCTGTGAAGCCATCTGGTCCTGGACTTTTGTTTGTTGGAAGATTTTTAATCACAGTTTCAATTTCATTACTTGTGATTGGTCTGTTCATATTTTCTATTTCTTCCTGGTTCAGTCTTGGAAGATTATACCTGTCTAAGAATTTGTCCATTTCTTCCAGGTTGTCCATTTTATTGGCATAGAGTTGCTTGTAGTAGTCTCTTAGGATACTTTGTATTTCTGTAGTGTCTGTTGTAACTTCTCCTTTTTCATTTCTAATTTTATTGATTTGAGTCCTCTCCTTCTTCTTGATCAGTCTGGCTAAAGGTTTATCAATTTTGTTTATCTTCTCAAAGAACCCGCTTTTAGTTTTATTGATCTTTGCTACTGTTTCCTTCATTTCTTTTTCATTTATTTCTTATCTGATTTTTATGATTTCTTTCCTTCTGCTAACTTTGGGTCTTGTTTGCTCTTCTTTCTCTAGTTCTTTTAGGTGTAAGGTTAGATTGTTTATCAGAGATTTTTCTTGTTTCTTGAGGTAGGATTGTATTGCTATAAACTTCCCTCTTAGCAGTGTTTTTGCTGCATTCCGTAGGTTTTGGATCATCGTGTTTTCATTGTCATTTGTCTCTAGGTTTTTTTTGATTTCCTCTTTGATTTATTCAGTGATCTCTTGGTTATTTAGTATATTGATTGCCTCCACGTGTTTGTGTTTT
The DNA here is from genome assembly GCF_949987515.2 of Delphinus delphis. NCBI lineage: Eukaryota > Metazoa > Chordata > Mammalia > Artiodactyla > Delphinidae > Delphinus > Delphinus delphis. The sequence goes on along the minus strand of NC_082687.1, from coordinate 63,810,839 downwards.
TTACGTTTTTTTCCCTGTAATTGATTTCTAATCTCATAGCATTGTGGTCAGAAAAGATGCTTGATATGATTTCAGTTTTCTTATATTTACCGAGGCTTGATTTGTGACCCAAAATGTGATCTAGCCTGGGGAATGTTCTGTGGGCACTTGAGAAGAAAGTATAATCTGCTGTTTTTGGATGGAATGTCGTATAAATATCAATTAAATCTATCTGGTCTGTTGTGTCATTTAGAGCTTCTGTTTCCTTATTAATTTTCTGTCTGGATGATCTGTCCATTGGTGTAAGTGAGGTGTTAATGTCTGCCACTATTATTGTGTTACTGTCGATTTCTTCTTTTATGGCTGTTAGCAGTTGCCTTATGTATTGAGGTGGTCCTATGTTGGGTGCATATATATTTATAATTGTTATATCTTCTTCTTGGATTCATCCCTTGATCATTATGTAGTATCCTTCCTTGTCTCTTGTAACATTTTTTATTTTAAAATCTATTTTATCTTATATGAGTATTGCTACTTCAGCTTTCTTTTGATTTCCATTTGCATGGAAAATCTTTTTCCATCCCCTCACTTTCAGTCTGTATGTGTCCCTAGGTCTGAAGTTGGTCTCTTGTAGACAGCATATATGAGTCTTGTTTTTGTATCCATTCAACGAGCCTGTGTCTTTTGTTTGGAGCATTTAATCCATTCACGTTTAAGGTAATTATCGATATGTATGTTCCTATTACCCTTTTCTTTATTGTTATGGGTTTGTTATTGTAGGTCCTTTTCTCCTCTTTTGTTTCCTGCCTAGAGAAGTTCCTTTAGCATTTGTTGTAGAGCTGGTTTGGTGATGCTGAATTCTCTTAGCTTTTGCTTGTCTGTAAAGCTTTTGATTTCTCCATCGAATCTGAATGAGATCCTTGCTGGGTAGAGTAATCTTGGTTGTAGCGTCTTCCCTTTCATCACTTTAAATATGTCATGCGACCCCCTTCTGGCTTGTAAAGTTTCTTCTGAGAAATCAGCTGTTAGCCTTATGGGAGTTCCCTTGTATGTTATTTCTCGTTTTTCCCTTGTTGCTTTCAATAATTTTTCTTTGTCTTTAATTTTTGCCAATTTGATTAGTATGTGTCTCAGTATGTTTCTCCTTGGGTTTTTCCTGCATGGGACTGTCTGCACTTTCTGGACTTGAGTGGCTATTTCCTTTCCCATGTTAGGGAAGTTTTTGACTATAATCTCTTCAAATATTTTCTCAGGTCCTTTCTTTCTTTCTTCTCCTTCTGGGACCCCTATAATGAGAATGTTGTTGCATTTAATGTTGTCCCAGAGGTCTCTTAGGCTGTCTTCATTTCTTTTCATTCTTTTTTCTTTGTTCTGTTCCATGGCAGTGAATTCCACCATTCTGTCTTCCAGGTCACTTATCCATTCTTCTGCCTCAGTTATTCTGCTATTGATTCCTTCTAGTGTATTTTTCATTTCATTTATTGTATTTTTCATCTCTGTTTGTTTGTTCTTTAATTCTTCTAGGTGTTTGTTCTTTAATTCTTCTAGGTCTTTGTTAAACATTTCTTGCATCTCCTCGATCCTTGCCTCCATTGTTTTTCCGAGGTCCTGGATCATCTTCACTATCATTATTCTCAATTCTTTTTCTGGAAGGTTGCCTATCTTTACTTCCTTTAGTTGTTTTACTGGGGTTTTATCTTGTTCCTTCATCTGGGACATAGTCCTCTGCCTTTTCATTTTGTCTATCTTTCTGTGAATGTGGTTTCATTCCACAGTCTGCAGAATTGTAGTTACTCTTGCTTCTGCTGTCTGTCCTCTGATGGATGAGGCTATCTAAGGGGTTTGTGCAAGCTTCCTGATGGGAGGGACTGGTGGTGGGTAGGGTTAGGTGTTGCTGTGGTGGGCAGAGCTCAGTAAAACTTTAATCAGCTTGTCTGCTGATGGGTGGGGTTGGGTTCCCTCCCTGTTGGTTCTTTGGCCTGAGGCATCCCAGCATTGGAGCCTACCAGCTCTTTGATGGGGCTAATGGCAGACTCTGGAAGGGCTCACGCCAAGGAGTACTTCCCAGAACTTCTGTTGCCAGTGTCCTTGTCCCTTGGTGAGCCACAGCCCACCCCCAGTCATCTGCTGCAGACCCTCCAACACTAGTGGGTAGGTCTGGTTCAGTCTCCTATGGGGCCACTGCTCCTTCCCGTGGGTCCTGATGCACACACTGCTTTGAGTGTGCCCTCCAAGAGTGGAGTGTCTGTTTCCCCCCAGTCCTGTCAAAGTCCTGCAATCAAATCCCGCTAGCCTTCAAAGTCTGATTCTCTAGGAATTCCTCCTGCTGTTGCCAGACCCCCAGGTTGGGAAGCCTGATGTGGGGCTCAGAACCTTCACTCCAGTGGGTGGACTTCCATGGTATAAGTGTTTTCTAGTTTGTGAGTCACCCACTCAGCGGTTATGGGATTTGATTTTATCGTGATTGCGCCCCCTTACCATCTCAATGTGGCTTTTCCTTTGTCTTTAGATGTGGGGTATCTTTTTTGGTGAGTTCCAGTGTCTTCCTGTCGATGATTGTTCAGCAGTTAGTTGTGATTCCAGTGCTCTTGCAAGAAGGAGTGAGCACACATCCTTCTACTCCACCATCTTGAACCAATCTACCTGTTGAATTTAATTCAGTGAACATTTATTGACTTTTGAATTGATTTCTACAAAATATTTGCGTGTTTAATATGTATAAAGAAGTGGTTTTAGATCAATTAGCCTGACCTGAATTTATTTCACACACATGCATTAAAATATTAAATGTTCATGAAGAAATTGGAACCCTTGTGCAGTGTTGGTGGGGATGTCAAATGGTGCAGCCACTGTGAAAAACAGTATGGCAGTTCCTTAAAAAATTAAAAATAGAGTTTTCATATAGTCCAGCAATCCACTTCTGGGTATATAACCAATAGAATTGAAAGCAGGAACTCAAACAGATATTTGCACAGCCATGTTCATAGCAGACTTATTCACAGTAGCCAAAAGGTAGAAGCAACCCAAGTGTCCATCCACAGATGAATGGATAAACAAAATGAGATATATACATACAATGGATATTATTCAGCCTTAAAAAAGGAAATTCTGACACATGCTACAACATAGATGAACTTTGAAGACATTATGCTAAGTGAAGTAAGCCAGTCACAAAAAGACGAATACTGTATGATTACACTTTTTTAAAAAAAATTATTTATTTATTTTTGGCTGCACTAGGTCTTTGTTGCTCCGTGCAGTCTTTCTCTAATTGCGGCGAATGGGGGCTACTCTTTGTTGCGGTGTGCAGGCTTCTCATTGTGGTGGCTTCTCTTGTTGCGGACCACAGGCTCTAAGCATGCGGGATTCAGTAGTTGTGGCACACGGGCTCAGTAGTTGTGGCCTGCGGGTTCTAGCGCACAGGCTTAGTACTTGTGGCGCATGGGCTTAGTTGCTCCATGGCATGTGGGATCTTCCCAGACCAGGGTTCGAACCCATGTCCCCTGCATTGGCAGGCGGATACTTAACCACTGCGCCACCAGTGAAGTCCCTGAATACAGTTTTGTGAGGTCCCTAGAGCAGTCAAATTCATAGAAATGAAAAGTAGAATAGTGATTGCCAGAGCCTGGGGGAGGGAGAAACGGGAAGTTATTGTTTAATGGGTACAGAGTATCAGTTTTACAAGTTGAAAAGAGTTCTGGAGATGGATGGTGTACAACAATGTGAATGTACTTATTTGTACACTGAACTGGACACTTAAAATTGGTTAATATGGCAAATTTCTTTATGTGTATTTTACTACAATAAAGAAAGTTTAAAAAGGTATTAGACATCTATAGCATTGTACAGGCATACCTCATTTTATTGCACTTTGCAGATATTTTGTTTTTTACAAATCAAAGGTTTGTGGCAACCCTGCATCGAGCAAGTCTATAGGTACCGTTTTCCCAAAAGCATTTCTCACTTCATGTCTCTGTGTAGCATTTTAGTAATTCTTGCAATATTTCAAACTTTTAAGATGATTATTATATTTGTTATGATAATCTGTGATCAGTGATCTTTGATGTTACTATTGCAAAAAGATTACAATTTGCTTCAGGCTCAGATGATGGTTAGCATTTTTTAGCAGTAAGGTATTTTTTAATTAAGGTATGTACTTTTTTTAGACAATGCTATTGCACACTTAATAGACTACAGTAGTGTAAACATAACTTTTATATGCACTGAGAGACAAAAAAATTCATGTGACTAGCTTTATTGCAGTATTCTTTTTTTTTTTTTTTTTTTTTTGCGGTACGTGGGCCTCTCACTGTTGTGGCCTCTCCCGTTGCGGAGCACAGGCTCCAGACGCGCAGGCTCAGCGGCCGTGGCTCACAGGCCCAGCCGCTTCGTGGCACATGGGATCTTCCCGGACCGGGGCACGAACTGGTGTCCCCTGCATCGGCAGGTGGACTCTCAATCCCTGCACCACCAGGGAAGCCCTGCAGTATTCATTTTATTGCAGTAGTCTGGAACCAAATTTGAAATATCTCTGAGGTATGCCTGTAATGCTAAAACCCCTCTCTTAATTGCTAGGGTTGCCAGTCATAGGAGAGCTCAGTTCCTGCCATTTCTTCCACTACTTCTATGGATGAATATTTATGGAAGTAAACTAAATAATTACAAATGATCTAAAAGTAGGAGCCTATATTAAAGTCCAGCAGAGATGCTAGTCCAGCAGATTATTTCTAAAAGAAAAGCTGGAGATTTTTTTTTAATGAGCATCTTAAGTACCACAAACTGTAAAGATTTAGAGGATCCTGGTACATTTAAGTAAGCTGTATAGTATTCCATTGCATGAATATACCACGGCTTTACCATTTTCTTGTTGGATATTTGGTTTATTTCCAATGTTTTATTGCTAAAATCAGTTCTACAGTGAATCTTCATGTATGTGTCTCCTCGTTGATGTGTACCAACATTTCTCTAGTGCATGAGGAATTGCTGGGTTTTGGATTTGTCCATATTCAATTTTGCTAGATATTACCAAGTTGCTTTCCAAAGATATTGAACTAGTTTATTTTTCCTACCAGCAGTATATGACAGTTTTTATAGCTCCACATCCTTGTCAATACTTGGCTTGTCAAACTTTCATTTTTGCCAGTCTCATGGGGATGAAATTTTATCTTATTATTCTAATTTGCATTTCCTTAATTACTAGTGAGCTTGAACATGTTTTCAGATGTTCACTGGTTATTAGTTTCAAATTAGTTTCATTCTTTGAAATGAACTTCCACATTTGTGAATTATCTTTTAATATCTTTCCCCAAATTCCTGTTACGGTGTTTATCTTTTCTCCTTTGAGTTGTAGGAGTCTTTCGTGTCCTTTGGAAAAACTTTTGTCTGTTACATACATTACACATATCTTCCCCAGCAATCTATTAGCTTATGATTTTACTTTGTTTATGGTTCTCTTTTTAATACATAGGTTTTCATTTTTTTAAATAAATTTTTTTATTTTTATTTTTGTCTGTGTTGGGTCTTCGTTGCTGCACACAGGCTTTCTCTAGTTGTGGTGAGCAGGGGCTACTCTTTGTTGTGGTGCTCCGGCTTCTCATTGTGGTGGCTTCTCTTGTTGTGAAGCACGGGCCCTAGGCACGCAGGCTTCAGTAGCTGTGGCACGCGGGCTCAGTAGTTGTGACTCATGGGCTCTAGAGCACAGGCTCAGTAGTTGTGGCACATGGGCTTAGTTGTTCTGTGGCATGTGGGATCTTCCTGGACCAGGGCTCGAAACTGTGTCTCCTGCATTGGCAGGCAGATTCTTAACCACTCTGCCACCAGGGAAGTCCCAGGTTTTCATTTTTAATAGACAAATTTAGCAATACTCTCCTTTGTGGTTTATATCTCTTCATCAAATTGAATAAACAGAGCTATTTGGTGTCAAATTTATAACTTTTACTGGGGTTTAATAATAAAAGGTTTGGATATTCTAGTTTAAGTGTAATGCATCTTGGGTGATGCTCCTTGGCCAAAGTAATTTATTTTTTTGTATGACTCATTGGTTCAAGTTATTACATAAGTATTTTTAAAACGTCGACTTACTATCTTTACTCTTTGAGTGATGATCTCTATTAAGGCACAGTTATGTAAGTGTGGAATGCATCTGATATTTATCCCTGATGTGCTTTTATCATTACAAGGAGCCCCTCCTCCCACGCAACACCCTCCTTCTATTTTCTTCCTCTCCAATTCCATCAGTGACTTTTTTTTTAACTTGAGACATTGTCCACATGTTACTAGATTCATTAACACAGTTGCAAAATTCACTGCGGGCTCTAGGAATAAGTGAATTCAGGTTTCAGACAGGCAATATATTGGGAGGACCAGAAAGGTAATCATACCACATCAGGAAAAGTCTCACAGGCTCCCAGTTATGGAATTTGATAGGTTCATATTGGTACAAGAAAAAAATGACACAATATTGGACTATTTTCAGATGATGTCCTAAAGCTATGGGAAAACACTATGAAACAACAAAAAGCCAAATACAAATGCAATTTTAGGAGTGAAAATACTTAAACTTTTGCAAAGGACTTAAAAACTATAACTGAATCTGTGTATGTATTTAGGAGAGGGAATGTCAGAGGTCATTTGCATAAATAATTCTTGATGTGTGAGAGGCAAAGAAATATGTTTTGACCTTGGCATTTTGACCTCAAGGAGGTTTTGACCTTGGCATGCAGCATAAACACATGCTTTCTGTCTCCTCATTTTAATCTCTCCTCTCTCTACCTCTCCCAGTGGGTTTCTGTCCTTTAAGCCTTCCCCGCTTCTCCATCTTGTCCTTTTTCCCTCCACCTGTCCCTCCCCTCTTAGCCTCCTTTACCCACTACTCCATTTTCTAAAACTTCCTCCCTTATCCCTTCTCTGTCTCCCTCCATCCCTCCAAATTTGATCCAAAATTTTTTGTTCAGTAGAAATAATGGTTGCAAAGGAAAACTCACATTTGGCAAATGCTTAATCAATAAAATATGATATGGGCAAAAACCAATTAATGAATCAAATTTCTATTGTTAAGACAAATTAAAAATAATATTAGGAAAATAAAGATAAAAATGGAAAAACAAAATTAGAAGCAGATAGATTGCACTGTTTAGGAAATTGATTAAGGTATTATATCGACTTAACTTCATTCCAGAACATACTTTTTTGATGATAACTCATAAATGCTGATATAATTCCAATGAAAATCATTATATTCAAACAATCATTAAGATCATAGTAATGGGATTACAGTATCCTCCATATTAGAATGGAGGTGGGGTCATTGAGAGCAATAAATGAGAGTAATAAATGTATCTATCCAAAAAGATTGCAAAATAACCAACTTTTTCTCAATTCTTTTTTCATTCTTGGTGAAGGATCTTGAAGCAGCCTATCACATTACAGATATCCATGAAGCTTTGGCATTATCTGAGGTGGGAAATGACAGGAAGATGTTCTTGTTTGGAACCCAGGTGACTGAGAATGGCTCAGAGATACCCTCCATCATGCAAGATGCCAGAGACCTGATTGCACAGCTGGCTGCAGACATGCAGTGATCAGGCCTAGGCCCACTGTGAGGCTCATGATTTGAACATCACCAGGGAATGTTTAGCGGCAGGCTGGAAGCCAAAAGTTTCCACTTTCCAATAAAAAATAAGGCATTTCCTATTTTCTCAATGCAGGGCATATACACATATATAAGATAATGTTAATTGATTAAGAGGATCTCTATTTATATTTTGAACTTTAAAAATATTGGTAAAACAATGTATTTAGAGGGATTTGGATTTTTTTTTAATTTTTATTTATTTTTGGCTGCGTTGGGTCTTTGTTGCTGCATGCGGGCTTTCTCTAGTTGCAGCGAGCGGGGGCTACTTTTCGTTGTGGTGCATGGGCTTCTTATTGCGGTGGCTTCTCTTGTTGCGGAGCACGGGCTCTAGGTGCATGGGCTTCAGTAGTTGTGGCACATTGGCTCAGTAGTTGTGGCTCGCAGGCTCTAGAGTGCAGGCTCAGTAGTTGTGGTGCACGGGCTTCATTGCTCCATGGCATGTGGGATCTACCCAGACCAGGGCTTGAACCCACATCCCCTGCATTGGCAGGTAGATTCTTAACCACTGTGCCACCAGGGAATTCCCGGGATTTGGATTTTTAATCAACCAAATTAAAGTGAACAGTAGGAAGCATTCATTCCATTTGTAGTTTCTCAATGAAATGAGATTTACATTAAAATATTTTAATAACTTTTCTCTTTTCAAGTAAAAATCCAGGTGTCTTTCCTTTAAGTGGATCCATTTAATACTGTAGGGAAAGAAATATCAGGATAGGGCAATAAGAAAAGTAAGCACTATCAAATCCACATAGAAATATAAATTAACAGCATTCAGAAAGATTTAGGAAAGGCTTCTTTTTAAGAAACTATTGCACTAAAAGAAGAACACCATGAGGATTTGTTTTTTAAATTCTTGTTATTTAGCTTTTTTATATAGATAAGCTTTCTTTACTAGAAATATTTTGTAAGAGTGATAACTCTGTTTACCTACAGACATAAATCCAACTTCGAACCTTAGTGTCCTGTCTTGATCTTTTTTTTTAAAAAAAAAAAAAGGACTTCCAGTTTTGAGCCCAGCATGTAAGAAGCTTGGAAGCCACCACTCCATTCTAACAAGTTAAAAAGCTGAACAGACTAAAAAATCAGCATTGGAGGGAGCAACAGGAGAATACAGAGATTAACAATTTACCAGAGCAGAGACTTATAGTGGGAAACTGCCCATGGGAACCCCAGGGTAGAAAAAACGGAACGGTGACTGATGAATTGCTGGTTGCTCCAAGTGGAGTAATCTGAAAGTTAAAACACTCTAGGGGAACCCAGTCATTGGAGGGGCCCCCAATTATTTGAGATTTACCTCCAGAACCTCGACCAGATTCCTATAATAAATATTGGAGAGAAATCCCCTGGTGCTTCCAAGGGAGGGGAAAAATTTTTTTGAAATATGCCAGAGCACTCTGTCCTTCTTAACAAGACCTGCCCTCAGGGGAAACTAGTTAACCAGAGCCTAGCCTGCTGGGTTATTACCAGAGCCTAACTGACCTGGGGGAAATACCCAACTCCAGCCCACTCTAGACATTCTGTTCCACCTAAAAGGGCAGAAAACTAAGACTTAAGTTTGCAGTCCAGAGGCACTTAGTCTCTAAAAGCCTAAGACCTAATCACAGGACTATAGAACGCTCCCCCTCCCCCGCCCCAACCTCACCACCACATTACTAAAGGCCTGTTTACAGCAGCTCCTTTTACCCAGTACATCATGCCTGGCTATCAAGAAAAACTACAAGACATACTAAAACACAAAACATACAGAAGAGATACCACAAGCACCATACAGAAATGAAGAATGTGTTTAGTGGGCTTGTTAAAAGGCTGGACATAGCTGAGGAACGAATCTCTGAGCTTGAGACTATCTCAATAGAAACCTCCAAAACTGAAAGTCTAAGAACAAAGACTAGAAAGAAACAGAACAGAATATACAAGGACTGTGGAACAACTACAAAAGTTGCAACATGTGTGTAATGGGAAACCAGAAAGAAAGAAAAGAAAGGAACAGAATAAATATTTGAAACAATGACTAAGAATTTCTCCAAATTAATGTCAGACACCAAACCACAGATCCCAGAAGCTCAGAGAACACCAAGGAGGACAAATGCCCTCCCCCACAAAAAACAACAGCAACAACAACAAAAAACTATAGATAGGCATATCACTTTTAAGCTGCAGAAAATCAAATTTGAAGAAAAAATCCAGAAAGAAACCAGAGGAAAAAACACCTTACCTATAGAGGATCAAAGATAAGTACATTAGGCTTCTCAGAAACCACACAAACAAGAAAAGAGTAGAGTAAAATATTCACAGTGTTGAGAAAAAAAAACCGTTAGCCTAGAATTCTGTACCCTGTGAAATTCTTCAAAAGTGAAGGAGAAAAATTTCTTAGACAAAAATTGAGGGAATTTTTTGCCAGTACTTCTTTGTTGCAAGATATGTTAAAAAGAAATTCTTTAAACAGAAGGAAAATGATATAGGTCAGATATTTGGACCTACATAAAGGAAGGAAGAACATTGGAAAAGGAATAAGTGAAGGTAAAATTAAAACTTTCATTTGTCTTATTCTTTTTTTGTTTTTGTTTTTGTTTTTTTTTTTGCGGTACGCGGGCCTCTAGCTGTAGTGGCCTCTCTCCCGTTGCGGAGCACAGGCTCCGGACGCGCAGGCTCAGCGGCCATGGCTCGCGGGCCCAGCCGCTCCGCGGCATGTGGGATCTTCCCGGACCGGGGCACGAACCCGTGTCCCCTCCATTGGCAGGCGGACTCTCATCCACTGTGCCACCAGGGAAGCCCTCATTTGTCTTATTCTTAATTGATCTAACATTAGTTTTTTCAAAAATAATAATAGCAACATTATATTTGACTATGTATGCTTATATGTGTGTATAAATGTTATGACAGCAATGATACAAGGGATGAGAGGGAGGAATTTGGATTATTTAGTTATTATAAGGTATTCACATTACCTGTGAAGTGGTATAGTGTTATTTGAAAGTAGACTTGGATTTGTTGTTAATGTATATTGCAAACTCTAGGGCAACCACTAAAAAAAAAAAAGAAGTTATAACTGATATGCCAAGAAAAGAGAAAATGAAATCAAATAAAATGTTCAATTAAAACCACAAAAGGTAGAAAAAGAATGGAAGACAAAAAGAGAAACAAAGAACAAGGACAACAGATAGAAAACAGTAAAAATATGGTAGCTATTAATCCAACTAAATCAATAATCACTTTGAAGGTCAGTGGTCTAAATGCACCAATTAAAAGACAGAAATTTCAGAGTGTATTAAAAAATAAAAGATCCATAAACTCACTTCTTGCTTACAAGAAACTCACTTTGAATATAAAGAGACATATAGATTAAAATTATGTGAATGAAGAAAGATATAACACTAATCAAAAGAAAGCAGGAGTAGCTATATTAATTTCAGACACAGAAGATTTGAGAATAATGAAAGTTATCAAAGATAAAGAGGGGAATTATACCTAAAGCACAAGCAACAAAATAAAAGATAAGTGAGACTACATCAAACTAAAAAGCTTCTACACAGCAAAAGAAACCATCAACAAAATGAGAAAACAACCAATGGAATGGGACAAGTATTTGCAGACTGTATATCTGATACGGGGTTAATATTTAAAATATGTAAAGAACACATACAACTCAATAGCAGAAAAAATAAAATAAGAAACGGAAAAGGACCTGATAGACATTTTTCCTGAATAAGATCTATAAATGGCCAACATGTACATGAAAAGATACTCAACATCACTCCTCATTAGGGAAATGCCAGTTAAACAATGAAGTATCCCCCCAAGCCTATTAGAATGGCCATCATCAAAAAGACGAGATAACAAATGCCAGCTTGGATGTAGAGAAAAGGGAATCTTTGGTACTCTTGGTGGGATTGTAAATTGGTACAGCCACTGTGGAAAACAGTATGGAGGGTCCTCAAAAAATTAAAAATAGAACTACCGTACAATCCAGCAATTCCACTTCTGAGAATATATCCAAAGGAAATGAAAACACTAACTCAAAAAGGTATCTGCACCACCATGTTCCTAGCAGCATTATTTTCAGTAGCAAAGACATAGAAACAACCTAAGTGTCCATGGATGGGCGAATGGATAAAAGAATTTGTAGTGTATATATATGTATATACATGCATACAAACGTGCATACAATGGAATATTATTCAGCCATTAAAAAACAAGGAAATCCTATCATTTGCAACAACATGGGTGGACCTTGAAGGCATTATGCTAAGCAAAACAAGACAGAGAAAGACAAATACTATATGATCTCACTGATGTGTGGAATTTAAACAAACACCAAACCCAGAAAAAGGAATCAGGTTTGTGGTTATATGGATTGGGGGGAGGGGGTCGGTTAGAGGAAGGTGGTCAAAAGATACAAACTTCCAGTTATAAGATAAATAAGCACCAGGGATGGAACCTACAACATGATGACTCTAGTTAACACTGCTGTATGCATTATAGGAAAGTTGTTAAGAGAGTAGATCCTAAGAATTTTCATCACAAGGAGAAAAAAAATTTTTTTTTATTGTATCAATATGAGAGGATGGATGTTAACCAAACTTATCATGGTAATCATTTCACAATACATGTAAATCACACCATCATGCTGTACACCTTAAACTTATACAGGGATGTATGTCCGTTATTTCTCAATAAAACTGGAAAAATAATTTTCCAAAAGAGGGGAATTACATAATAAAGAGGTCAACTCTGCAAGAAGATGTAATGATCCTACATGCAAGTGTATGCGCTTAGAAACAGACTTAAAGTAAGGGAAGCAAAAACAGCTGATCAGGGAGCCTGCCCCTTTTCTCTTTTTCACCTGCCTCCTCTCTAAGGGGCGGGGCCCCAGGTGGGCCCCCGCAACTTGGCGTGTCGTCTTGGCAACGGGAGAACGTGCAGGGAGGGGCCCAGAGGCGGGGCTTGTTAAGCGCTGCCGCGTCGCGTCTGAGTTGGGCGCGCTGGGGCGGGGCGCGCGGAGTGCGGGCCGTCAGCCCATCCTCTCCCGTCTTATAGAAGGCGAGCAGCCTCCGGTCGTCGCCCAGCGGGAGCTTCTGGGCCGCCAATGGAGAGCCAGGAGTTTTCGGGTTCTTCTGGGCTGTCCGATGGGCACGACATGGCAGAAATATCCACTCGCCCAGAAGCCCTCCAGAAGCCCATTGTAGTCAGGATGTTTGACGTGCTCAACCAGCCTGGGGAGTCCAAGGAGCCGGGGTTAGCCGAGGAGGCCGGCGAGCAAGACCAGCCAGGCGAGTCAGAGGCGTGTGCAGAGTCCCACCAGATCCCCAAGCCCCACAAGCCCTATGAGCTCTACCAACCCTGTGAGCCCCACAGGCCCCCCAAACCCCATGCACCTTACAAGCCTCATCCACCCCGCGAGCCCCACAAGCCCCACGAAGTCGAGTTGCTTCCCAGAGCTGGCGTGATGATCTCCCCGTCTCTGCTGACCAGATCCCCGCCACGGCTTCTGCCATCTTCCCTGAGAGGTAGGTGTTGGGGGTCCCTCTGGAGGTTCTAATGGGAAGGTTTGCCTGCAAGGAACCTTTTATTTTTTTAATATAAATTTATTTATTTATTTATTTTTGGCTGCACTGGGTCTTCGCTGCTGCGCGAGCTTTCTCTAGTTGCGGCGAGCGGGGCTGCTCTTCATTGCTGTGCGCGGGCTTCTCACTGTGGTGGCTTCTCTTGTTGTGGAGCACCGGCTCTAAGCACGAGGGCTCAGTAGTTGTGTCACGCGGGGTCTAGAGTGCAGACTCAGTAGTTGTGACTCACGGGCTTAGTAGCTCCACGGCACGTGGGATCTTCCCTGACCAGGGCTTGAACCCGTGGTCCCTGCATTGGCAGGTGGATTCTTAACCACTGTGCCACCAAGGAAGTCCCCCCCCCCCATTTTGTTTTAAAGGAGGATAACACTTGTGTCATTTACCTGCTGTTTTGCAATGCCCTGTCTTTGGACCTCAAGAAGCTCTGATGGGAAATTGAGACTGGTGATGAAACAATCTCTTCACTCTGCTCTCTCTCCACCTGGGGACTTGCTAGCTGTCCTTGATTAGTCACTGTCACTAGCTGTCCTCGATTAATCACTGTCACTTCTTTTTGAAGCCCTTCTTAAGGCTTCTCTACAGTTAGTCATTGCAGTCCTCTGGGTTGCCACTTTGAACATCTCTATTATAGCACTTAAGATTTTGGGTTATGTCACTATCTTTTTCCTCAGCTAAGGGGAGGGATCCTTGAAGGGAGGATAGTTTTCTCAGTGTTTAGCACATGGTGGTGCTCAATAAATGCTATTACATTGTTAAAGATGTAGTAACAAAACACTCATTGAACAAAAATTCAAACAGTATGTTTACTAAGTGCTTGCTGTATGTTCAGTCATCACCAAGTTCACAAGCTAACAGGGCTGATGGGACTTGGGTATAAACATCCAGCTCACTTATGGCCTCTCATTGATGACTCCACCCAGAACAATTCCTTGTCCACACTGGGCTTCCAGTTCCTTGGCTGACCCCGTTTCATCTCATTTTCTCCTTGACTTGTCTTTATCAGCCTTGATTCTATGGTCTGTCATGTCAGTTGCTTACTTACAACATCTTCACCTCCCCATTGGCTCTTTGGCTGTTCACCGTACTTCTCCTGGGAGAACCTCAACCCTGGTTAAGCCCACCCATCCACCCTCTGCCTACACCTGAGCATCTGACTCTTCCTGTACAAAATCACACAATCATACTGACTGCTTTTATTTCAATTTCATAACCACAGATCTCAGCTGGTCACTTGGCACTGCCTGGCAAGCCCACTTTGTTCACCTAATAAATTAGTTCTCCTAATCTGTGAGATGACTAAATGCCTTCTTTACTCTACTCCAGCCTTCACACCTTTGACCCCAAACAGCTGAAGACTTTGCCTCACACTTGAGAAAATAGAAGCGATGTCATGAACTCCCTTATTTTCTTACCATGAATCTATTGCCTTACTCTAACCTGCACCCATGGATTCTGCCTTTTCTCATATTTCAGGGAAGAACTGTGCCTCTTTTTATGAGTGGCAAAAGCCTCCACTTGTGCTTTGGATTCCACTCTTGTCTCCTGAAGACCTTTGTTCCTGCAGTTATCCCCTCTCTCTCCTAACAGCATCAGTCTCTCTCTTTCTAATGAATCAGACCCATGAGCATACACATGTACTCTAGAATCTTCTATCTTTTTTTTTTTAACATCTTTACTAGGGTATAATTGCTTTACAATGGTGTGTTAGTTTCTGCTTTATAACAAAGTGAATCGGTTATACATGTACATATATCCCCATAACTCTTCCCTCTTGCGTCTCCCTCCCTCCCACCCTCCCTATCCCACCCCTCTAGGTGGTCACAAAGCACCGAGCTGATCTCCCTGTGCTATGCAGCTGCTTCCCACTAGCTATCTACCTTACATTTGGTAGTGTATATATGTCCATGGCACTCTCTCGCTTTGTCCCAGCTTACTCTTCCCCCTCCCCATATCCTCAAGTCCATTCTCTAGTAGGTCTGCGTCTTTATTCCTATCTTGCCCCTAGGTTCTTCATGACCATTTTGTTGTTGTTGTTTTTTAGATTCCATATATATGTGTTAGCATACAGTATTTATTTTTCTTTTTCTGACTCACTTCACTCTGTATGACAGACTGTAGGTCCATCCACCTCACTACAAATAACTCAATTTTGTTTCTTTTTATGGCTGAGTAATATTCCATTGTATATATATGTGCCACATCTTCTTTATCCATTCATCTGTCGATGGACACTTAGGTTGCTTCCATGTCCTGGCTATTGAAAATAGAGCTGCAATGAACATTGTGGTACATGACTCTTTTTGGACTATGGTTTTCTCAGGGTATATGCCCAGTAGTGGGATAGCTGGGTCGTATGGTAGTTCTAGTTTTAGTTTTTTAAGGAACCTCCATACTGTTCTCCATAGTGGCTGTATCAATTTACATTCCCACCAACAGTGCAAGAGCGTTCCCTTTTCTCCACACCCTCTCCAGCATGTATTGTTTGTAGATTTTTAAATTTTTTTTTATTTTATTATTTTTTTTTTATTATTTTTTGCTGTATGCGGGCCTCTCACTGATGTGGCCCCTCCCGCTGCGGAGCACAGGCTCCGGATGCACAGGCCCAGCGGCCATGGCTCACGGGCCCATCCACTCTGCGGCATGTGGGATCCTCCCGGACCCAGGCATGAACCCGCGTCCCCTGCATTGGCAGGCGGACTCCCAACCACTGTGCCACCAGGGAAGCCCTTGTTTGTAGATTTTTTGATGATGGCCATTCTGACTGGTGTGAGATGATATCTCATTGTAGTTTTGATTTGCATTTCTCTAATGATTAATGATGTTGAGCAGAATCTTCTATCTTGAAATAACCCTTAACCCCATGTCTTCTTCAGACCCTTCCTTCTCGCACCATCAGCCCCATTTTTCTGCAAGTCACTACAGAGCTTGTCAAAAGAGTTATCTGTACTCACTGACTCCTTTTTCCTGCTTACCATTCTCTTCTCTACCCACCTAGTTAGGCGTCTTTCTCTTCCACTCCACTGAAACTGCTCTAGTTTACTGTCTTTCTCCCACCGCCAACCCTTTTGTCTCCTTTTTGTGTGGATATTTCAGTATAGGTGATCCATTTGCCTTCTTAGTTCTTTGACCTCTTCACTTTGAATGATGGGATCCTTCACTGCATCTTAGACACCCACTGCATTAGCCTTTGATAATGTCAATTGCTGTAGCACTTCCAAAATGTCTGTTTCAAGCACTCTAATCTCTAAGCACATCTATCTTTCCAGCTCACTTACTCCTCCTTGTACCCTCTCAATTCTTCAGCTTCAAAGGGACCTCTAATCCACTGATGCTATCAACTGTTCATTATATACCACTTACTACCTTATGTCCTTCTGTCTCTCCTTACCTTAGTCCATAGTCTACCAATGGAATCACTTCCTTGCAAGTATTAGCTCCCTTGTCTCTCCCTCTCGTCATTCTTGCTTAGTTAAATCCAATTCTTGCCTGCACTTGAAAAGATGCAAAAAAAAAAAAAAAAAAAGATGACAAGGGAAAACAACTGTGTTGACTGATCTTTAAATCCATGACCTTGAACTTCAAGTGTGCTTTCATTGCTCTCAGTGATTGTGTGGCAGTCATACTACATTTCCCTAATCAATTCATTTGCTAACATGGAACCTACCAAACTACCAGGATC
Source organism: Delphinus delphis (assembly GCF_949987515.2). NCBI lineage: Eukaryota > Metazoa > Chordata > Mammalia > Artiodactyla > Delphinidae > Delphinus > Delphinus delphis. The sequence continues at coordinate 63,793,984 of NC_082687.1, read as the reverse complement.
TATACATATATACTCTACCTTTTGTCCTGTTAATAATAGACAAGCTGTCTTTGTTCTTACCAGAGGCCATTCTCTCAACCTGTATGTTGAATCCTATTCCACCTAATTTTAAGCTCTTTGCCCCTAAAATTAGCCCCTCTCTTTCCCACATCATTTTATTTCCCTCTCCACTGGATCATTCCCATGAGCACATGAACATGCAGCAATAACTCCTATCTTGAAGAAACCAAACCTTCCCTTAACCCCATGTACCCCTCCAGATACCACTCCTATACTCTGCTCCTTTTTAGAGGAAAATTCCTCAAAATAGTTTATGAGTTATTGTCTCCATCCTCTCTTCCCATTCTCTTGAGAACCGACTTAAGCTTTTATCCCCTCTACTTAGCTGAAGTTGCTCTTGTTGAGATCACAATGACCTCTACCTTGCCAAATTCAATGGCTAATTCTTCATCCTCATCTTACTTGTTTGACACATTCACTCCCTGTTTCTTGGAAGTCTTTCTCTACTTGACTTCTGGGATACCACTTCATTGTCATCCTACCTCATTGAATGCTCCTGACTCAGTTTCCTTTGCTAGATCATCTTTGTTTTCCCAGCCTCTAGGTTGAAGTGGGCGATGGCTCAGTTCTCTCAGATTCTTTAGAACTTTCCTTGCTCCCTGGATGATGTCATCAGTTCTGTGGCTTTAACTGCATGCTGATGACTTCCCAAATTATCTCCAGCCTCCGTTTCTTTCTTGAGCTCCAAAGGTTTGTAACCAATTGTCTCTTTAACAGCCCTACTCGAATATCTAGTAGAAATGTAAAATTTAACGTATCCATAACTGAACTCTTACTTCTGCCCCCAAACTTGCTCTTCCTCCACTGTTCCCCATTTTAGCAAATGGCACCACAATTCATTCATCCAGGTGCTCAGGTCAAAAACCTTGGAGTCATTCTTGACACCCGTTTTTCCCTTACACTTTGTCTCCAAGCCATTAGCAAACCCTAATTTTGAAATATGTCATGACAATGACCATTCTTTTATTTTTTTTTTGCGGTACGCGGGGCCTCTCACTGTTGTGGGCTCTCCCGTTGCGGAGCACAGGCTCCGGACGTGCAGGCTCAGCGGCCATGGCTCACGGGCCCAGCCGCTCTGCAGCATGTGGGATCTTCCCGGACCGAGGCACGAACCCCCGTCCCCTGCATTGACAGGCGGATTCCCAACCTCTGCGCCACCAGGGAAGCCCGACAATGACCATTCTTAACATCCAAGCATTCATCACCTTTGTAAGCCACTATCATCTCTTGCTTGGTCTGCTTCAGTAGCTTCCACTCTTGCGACATTCATGCCTTCCCCACATCATTTCCACCAGTTCATGGTTCATGTGGCAGTCACAGGGATCCCTTAGAACATAAATTACGCACAACTCTCCTGCTCTCACCTCTCCAGAGGGGGTTCTCATCTTGCAGAGTTTGTAGTCTAAAGTCCTAAGTAAGCCTACAAGGCCCACATGATCTGACCGGCCTCTCCAGCCTCGTGTCCCACCACTCTCCCCACTGCCTCTGCTCTCCAGCCACGTGGGCCTCCTTGCTCCCACCTCGATCATTCCACTTGCTTTTTCCTCTGCCAGGACACTCTTCCCTCAAGTATTTGTCACCTCCTTATAAAGGTGTACCGGATCACTCTGCCAAAAATACACTCTTTGGTCTGCTCATGTTTTTAAAGTCCCACACTTTTGTATTCAACTGCCTACTGGACATCTTCATTTGGATGTATCATAGGCACCTCAAATATAATATGCTTTGAGACAGAAGTCTTGACTTTCCTCCCAATCTTGTTCCTCCTTTGGTCTTCCAACTGAAGACTGAAGATTTCCCCCCCGCCAAAATCTATTTCTCCCTGATTCCTTTTTCTTCACCCTCAAATCCAATGCATCCAATGTAAGTTCTCTTTGTTTTCTTTCCAGACCATTTCCTGAATTCATTCATTTCCTCTGCTACTTGCGGTCATTTACGGTCATCATCCCACTCATCCTGCTTACAGTCATTTCTCACCTGGATTTCTACGTTCTCCTCCTGAGTAGTCTCCCTGCTTCTGCTCTTGTTCCCTTTCAGGTCTTTACTACCTTAGCCAGAGGGGATATTTTAAAAACCAAATTGGATCACATCTTTCCCTTACTATATTATCCTTCCTGTGGTGTCCCATTGCTCTTAGGATAAACCCAAACCTTTCGTAGGGGTCTCTAGAGCTCCACGGGCTCTCTGACCTCACTCCCTACCACTCTCCCTACTGCTCACTCTGCCCCAGTCACACTGGCTTCTTTTCTCTTCCCCTAAAAGGCCAATCCCATACTTGGTCCTGCTTCAGAATCTGCATGGGTGGTTTTCTCTCCCTAGATGTTTATTGTTTTCCTAGGATCATCTCGTGGTTAATTCCTGTTCAGATCTCAGCCCATGTTTTTAAAGGGTGGGAAAGCCTACCTTTTAGAGGGCCTTGCCTGTCTGTGCTGCCCCACAATAGCCCCCCTGAAGTCCCGGTATAGAAAGTTTTCAGACTTTGCTTTAGAAAGGACTACTTTAAAGCTTCTATCTTCTGAATTTATCTTCTATCTTCTGAATTTATCTTCTAGATTTTGTTAAAAATTCCAGTAAGTCTTTATGTTAATTCAATAAGCAGCGAGTATATTTATATATTATTTACATAAAATAATGTAAACATTAGGCCATATGTAGTCAGCATGTCACCATGCCCCTCTCACTCAAACATTCCTTCATATGAAAGACGTTTACTGAGAATATACTAAGGCACTCTTCTGTGTCCTGTGAGGGTGTTGAGATGACTGAGACATGGCAGTTTTGGTTGTGTGCACATTTAAAAAATGTATATTGTAGAGTAAGTTCCATCATTCTAACACCTTACTAATGTGTCGTCACTAATCATCACTGTCACTGTTAAACTTTATTGAGCACTTACTATGTTCAGGGCATAGGCACTGAGCTGTAGATGAATAAGACGTGGATCCCATCCTTGGACTGTCAGTGTGGTTGGGGAGGCCAAACACATCCTCAACACATCCCTGGCATAGAAAGTAAAGTGGACTGGAGTATCCTATAGGACCGTCACTCCATTTTTCTGAGTTAAATGGCAGTACTGACCTCTTTTATGGCTTCTGTATTGAATCATAATTAGAAATGTCTCTTTCTACTTCTAGGTGATGAAAGAATTCACCATGGGTTTTCTTTTCTTAAACATTGAAATCTTTGATCCACTTAGAATTTATCCTGGTGTATGGTGTGAGTTATAAACCCAGCTTTCTTAGTGCCTACTCAGTTGCCAGTGCTATCTTGACACAGATGAAATCAGGTGAAAATGAACATGAAACATATATTTGAAACAAGAGAAAAAGCTCACAAAAATGCAGACCGAGGGGGTGTGAGAGGAGACACAGCTTAGTAGTTAGCTTGGTGATGTGATATTTTTGAGCTCTAGTTTGCATGGAGGTCCCAGTTTTTGTTGTTGTTGAACCAGACGGAAGGGCTTGCCCTCTTCCTGCCTCTGCCTTCTCACCCTCAAGCAAAACCCTTTCCCACATTCTCCTATCTCTTGCCCAAATGACCCTGAGCTAAGGCAGTGGGGAGCTGTGCCTAGGAGAGGATTGAGGAAGAATGAATAGTAGTAATGATTATATAGCTTAATCTGTCATGTCAGAGAACATCCCAATGTCTGTTTACATGGTCATACCCAGCATAGACCTGGACTGCTTTAAGACCGGTCTTCAAAACCATAGTGTACCTAAAAACAAGCACAAATTTTACTTCAGAAAGCTTTGAGAAATAACCTAGGTCTTAGCGAAGTACCTTCAAGGGAATTCTACCATCTAACACAGAGCAAATCCTGCTGGAATGTTCTTGAGGCACATCTCTTCCCAAGTCCCAGTCACCATGGCAGCTGTTCCCCACAAATACCTTTCCTCTTTCTCTCAAGCTGCAGCTTGTCTCTCTCTTGCCCGCCTGTGCCCCCTAGTTCTGTCCTGAGAGGTGTTCCCTGCCTTTCCTTTATAGGTCAGTGGTATCCCGTTCGTACCTGAGGCTGAGCAGCTCACACACGGGCTCCTTAAGGAGGCAGGGTAGAGGGCAAGTGGAGAGTAGTTATACTTTGACATTTCATCCTTATCGTGTTACAAAACGCTTTACTTCTACACGCAGCGGGAATCCCCGTGTAGGAGTGCCTCAGTCCCCATCAGGGAACAACGGCTTTTTAATCATGCTTCCTCCCAGCAGATGGCAGCCTTCCCCAGCAGATGGCTTGGAGCACAAGCCAGATCATCCCACTGTTGGCTCCAGTGGCAACAGGAGCAGTGTGGTTTGTTTGCTGCGGAATAAAATACAAACATCTAAAGGGCATAACACAGCCATAACGTTCTGATTATCTCTTAAAGGGAGATGCTATTCATCATTCTGCTCAGAATCCTTTAGAGGCTCCTTCCTGTTGGCCTTATAGTAAGAGCCAGACTCTTCCAGGGCTCATTGTGATCTGGCCTCTCCACAAATCCTGCTCTCCTCTTCCTTGCTCCTTTCCCTCCAGCCACCCTGACTGCTGTCTTGCTGCGCCTTTCTCCTAATTTCACCTCAGGGCCTTCACACTTGCTGTTTCTTGGTCTGAAATGCTCTTCCTCTCTCATTTCCCTTTCTCCCCTCTCCTATATCTGGCCCTTTCTTGTCTTTCATTTCCACAGGTAGAGTGTCACTTCCTCCGAAGACGCCTCCCTATCTCCCTAAGCTAGGTGCCCCCTTCCTTCCACGCAGTGAACGTCATGCTAGTTTATCTTCTTCCGGTGCTCACCACCGTCTGAAATTGTTCACCTGCTTATTGTCTGTCTGTCCACCTGAAAGGCGAGCTGCTTGAGGGGAGGACAGGGACTTTATCTTGACCCTTCTCTAGTCCAAAGCTTAGAACGTGGAGATGAATTCCGCCTAAAAGTCATTCATATGGACGTGGTCTAGATTCACCCAGTCCTCGTTATTCAGCTCACAGCAACTTAGGTCCATTGAGTGTCCTACGTATTCAACACCATCTCATTTCATCTTTAAAACAACCCTTTGGTGTAAGTGCTATTTGTGTCCCCACTTTGCAGATGAGGAAACTGAGGCAGAGAGGAGGTAAGTGACTTGCCAAAGGCCACACACACAGTAACAGAACAGAGATTGGGCCCAGGCAGGCAATCCCACACCCTGCTCCACTTCACCACCACACTTCTACCTGTGCTAGGTGCTATGGGTGACAAGGGAAGTAGATAGGAAGATAGTGAGGGGAAGGAGCTCAGCACAGTGCTTGGCACATTGTAAGTGCTCAATAGATATTATAGTGTTTTGTAAATAGTGGGCCTGTCTATTCTATCTATTCAACTGTGTATGTTATGTGCTGTGAGGACTACAAAATAAAGCAGTCTTTCCTCACATGTTTACAAGCTTAGGGAAATACTATAGACATAAACATAACAAAATATGTAATTAGAGCCCAGATGAGTGATGTGGGCTTCAGTCCAACCATAACCAGACACTCTACCTCTACATACAATTATCTCCCATTCTTGTACCACACTGCAAAGTTTTGTTTTGTTTTGTTTTTTTTGACTGGGAAAATAATTTTATTTTGTTTGGCACAGTGGGCAGGGGTCCAGTCTTAGAACTTCTGGAATTGCATCTTGGTGCCAGCAGCCTTGGAGACCTTCACATTGAAGCATACCGTCTTGCTCAGGGGCCATCCCTCACCCACTGTGTAAATGTCGCCGATCTGGATGTCCCTGAAGCAGGGGGAAAGGTGCACGGACATGTTCTTGTGGTGCTTCTCGAAGTGGTTGTACTTTCGGATGTAGTGGAGGTAGTCTCGGCAGATGACAGTGGTCCTCTGCATCTTCAACTTGGTCACCAAGCCAGACAGGATCCTCCCTCAGATGGAGAAATTACCAGTAAAAGGGCATTTCTTGTCAATGCAAGTGCCCTCAGTGGCCTCCTTCGGTGTCTTGAAGCCCAGACTGATGTTCTTGTTGTATTGCGGGAGCTTCTCCTTGACAGTTTCTCCAAGCAGGACCCTCTTCTTATTTTGAAAGATGGTCAGTTGCTTTCTGTAGACACGCTCAGTCTGAATGTCCGCCATCTTCCAAGCTGCCTGAAAAAAGGTTCTGCAAAGTATTTTTGTCCTCAATTTACAGATGAGGAATCTGAGACTCAGCATTTGTCTGTGGGCATGTAGTGGTGGGACCAGCATTCAAAGCCCTGTTAGTTTGATCCAAAGCCTGTGAAATACTGCAGTGGCTATACAGGAGAAAAGAATGGAGAATGGAGAAAAGAAGCACTGCTGTTACTCTCTAGGAAAAAGGAGCTGGGAAATATTTTAGGAACAGGGAGTGATACTGGAGTTGTACTCAGGAAGATCTGCCCCAAGGATGGATTGGATGTTTGAAATCCTGCCCCTGCCCCCAAAGAAATGTGAATGCTTGAACACTGCCGTGCCTGAGTCACGGCTCCACCCACATACTGGGGATTTCAATTTGAGCACATAGTAGAAGAGGGAGCTTGGTGCCACTGGAAAGGGCACTAAACTAGGAGGTTAGTTCTGGTTTTGTCATAGCTGCATGTCTGTTTCCTTCCTAGTGAAATGAGAATTCTAGTGCTGAGAATCTGGATTTTAATACAGCTGCTTAATTTGATACAGCAAGATGTTGCCAAAATGAGATTACTATATATTCTTGATTATAAGGAAATTTGGAAAAACTCTAGCCAATTTGAATAGATAAACTTTTAGGAAGAAAGATAGTTAGACAAATGTTTATTTAGAAAGGTGTTAATTTATATTAACACCTATAAAATTAAAATAACATTAAAATCAATGATATAATTTAGAAATAGTTCTTATTTCTAACGTTACATTTCATGGAGAAGCAGTTTTATTCAACTTTTTCACTTGCATGCTTGACATCCCTAGAGTTACCTTTTGAGTAATTTAACATTTTTTCCAGGAAAATCATTTTTATTTCTTAAGTTATTTGAGATAGAAAATTTAAGAGTTTTATTATAGAAATTTTCAAACACACCCAAAATAGAGAATGTTATAGTGTACCCCCGTATACCCATCACTTAGTTTTAATAATTATTAACATTTTGCTAATCTCATTTCATCTAGGTATTCTCTTACCAACCCTCCCTACCACACACACACACACACACACACACACACACACACACACACACACACACACACATTTTGGGGCTTCCTGTAGGACAAGTTTTTTTGTTTGGTTGTTTTTTTAATTTATTTATTTTTCATACAGCAGGTTCTTATTAGTTATCTATTTTACACATATTAGTGTATATATGTCAGTCCCAGTCTCCCAATTCATTCCCCCCACCCCCTGCTCTCCCCGCTTGGTGTCCATGCGTTTGTTCTCTACATCTCTGTCTCTATTTCTGCCTTGCAAACCAGTTCACCTGTACCATTTTTCTAGCTTCCACATATATGCATTAATATACGATATTTGTTTTTCTGACTTACTTCACTCTGTATGACAGTCTCTAGGTCCATCCACGTCTCTACAAATGACCCAATTTTGTTTCTTTTTATGGCTGAGTATTTTTTTTTCTTGAAGGATAAATTTATCAATTTATTGAGCAAATACTTATTGTACCAGGCATTGTACTTAACAGCACCGTTCCAGAGCTGCCTTGTTAGTCTGATTCTGCCTTTGCTGGGGAACCTGTCATCTGCTTGTGCAACATCACTCATGGGCCTCATCAGACAAGTTGTTTTAAAGAAAATACTAGACACCATTTCATTTTGCCCATAAGTATTTTATATGTCTTTCTCATTGCTAAGGACTTTAAAAAACCCATAAATTATCATGCCATTATTTACACTTAAAATTTACAATTATTCTTTAATACCGTCTAATACCCGCTAAATATTTAATCTTCCTTAATTGTCCCAAAAGTGTATTTTTACAGTTGGTTAGTTTGAATTAGCCCTCACACAAGGGCCACACATCGTCTCTTCTCTGTTACTCTTTTTTTTTTTTTTTTTTTGGCCGCACTGAGCAGCATGTGGGATCTTAGTTCCCAGACCATGGATGGAACCTGCACCCCCTGCAGTGGAAGCACAGAGTCTTAACCACTGGACCACCAGGGAAGTCCCTCTGTTACTCTTTAACACCTACCCTAATCCTCTCTCCCTTTTTCAAACACATTTGTTAGAAACTTTGGGTAAAATATACCATATTCTGAATTTAATTTGTTCTTTGTGACGTCTTTAACTTGCTCTTCTAGCTCCCCTTTTTTTTGCAAAGCCTATAGATTAAGAGGCTTGCTTAGACTGAAAATAGTTTCAAGCAAGAATTTTTCATAGGTGGTGCCACGCTTGGGGGCATACGGTGTCAGACTCTGACGTTTGTGGTGGTTCTAAGATTGATGAGTGAGTTCAGATGAGGTTGGCTCAACCCCTCCATGGGAAAGTTCCGCATCCACCTTTCACCAGGTGGTTTCAGCAGCCAGTTTCGTTCTTTGCCTAGATTCCATTATATCATTAGGGATAAGATAGGCACCTTTTGAACCTGTGTTTTATGCTGTCACTAGAAATTATGTAACAAGCCATCAGAACCCATTCATGTAATGTAACAGAACTTAAAGAAAAATTCATTCTGTAGCTGTACTTTTATCTGCACAATACAACTACCTCATTCTTTGTGTTTCTATTTTGCTTTTTAAAATGATGTTTAATTATTTAGAGCAACATCCAATGCTTAGGATTACAAAAGCATATCCCCAAGAATAATTATTAAATCTGTTTTAAATTTCTTTACTTCGTCCCTCTTTTTAAATACTGATTTAAATTTAAATTGTAGGGAGAGCTCTATAATTATTTTAGCATTAATTGAAGTTGTTTCAGGCTGATATGTTTTCATTTCTCATTTCTTTGTTGGGAAAATAAAGTAATTGAGAAAGTGTCTCATAAGATGAGATTTATAAGAACTTGCATGCAAGGTAACCTTGTTTCTGAGGAATAATTTTTGGGAACAAAATCTTTCCTTATACTCAGTTATTTATGGTGCTCTACTGAAAACTTCTTATTTTTTAAAATTTATCATGGTTTCATGAAACGCATATATCAAGAGTAAAGTTTAAAGAAGGAAGAAAACTAAGAAAATAGGATTCTCTTCACCTTTTCATTCTCAAGTCCTATAATTTATTTTGTGTGTGTTATAACACCGTTGAGACCTCAGAAGAGAAGTTTCTTTCAGATTTCAAGATTAGGAAAAGTTGATGTTTTTTGCTTTCAATGGTAGAATTAGAATGTTCAGATATAACTGTACAAGGCTTTAATTATACATTCTTCCTTTTGTTTCATTTTATTTTCCTTTCTCTTCTCCCTCCACTATTTTTCTATCTCTCCTTGAATTTTTCATCTTAAAACAGATAATATCCTATTGTAGTGTATGCGTTTATGTAAGCAATCTAAACTTCATTTAGAAATGAGGGGAGGGTATAAATACATAAGGAAACCAATGAAAATACATGTGAGTACATGATCACAATTAGGTTCTCATTTCATTAATTTTCATAGGTGGAATCTTTAATAGTAAATTATTGGGTTGGCCAAAAAGTTCGTTCAGGTTTTTCTGTAAGGTGTTGGAGAAAAACCCAAATGAACTTTTTGGTCAACCCAATACTTAAACTTTACAATTACTGAAACTTAACAGTTACTTAAACTTTTTTTTATTTACAGAAATTTAAGCATTTAAAATTAATTAATCTTAATTTTTAAATTTTTAGGATTATAGCTATGATTTATTGTGTATTTACTATGTTTTGGGCACTATGCAGAGTGCTTTACATGTATTATCTTATTTAACTTTCAGACAACAACCTTTTGTGGTACATGACCGTGAGAAAACTAAGGTATGGAGAGCTTTAGTAAATTTGCCCAAGATCAGAGGTTGGAGCCAGGATTTGGTTCTAGGCAGTCTGATTCCAGAGCCAGTGGTCCTATCCATTAAACAATATTATAGTATTCCCTAAAACTGTTTGCTTCAAAAAATACCAGTGCTTGTCCCACCCCCTGAGGTTGTGACTTAACTGGGCTGGGACCCAAAATTTTTAAAAGATTTCCAGGTGATTCTAATGTGCAGACAAGTTTGGAAACCATTGTAATACTGCTTTGCTTGGGACATAGCTGACACAATGGCCACCTGAGAGCTATTCCTTCCTGCCAGTTGATGAGATAACATCAAAAATGTGTTTCTAAAATGAAGCATGAAAGCTCTACCTGTGGGAGAAATTATAGCATGAAAGGGCAAAAGGAAATAGCATAATTCATTCGTATTACCAGCATTTGTAGAAGTTATTTTAGGATTAACTCAGTGTTATATTGACTCTGACTTGTGTATATAAAGCTGGAAACCAAGCTTGGTGATGCATCAAAATCCACAAAACAAGTGCTGTATCTTTCATGAGGGACAGCATGACTGTGTACAAGGGCATTTTTGTAGACTACTCTCCCCTCTTCCTTACGTCTGAGTCAGTTTAGCCTTAAAAGGAGACTAATAGAAAATAGCCGAACTCAAAATTTTCATTTACTTTTTTTTTTGTTTTTTTTTTAAGGTCATAGCCTATCTCCTAGTGGGCTGTAAACTCCTTGTAAAGAGAAACCGACTGTATCTTATAAATTTTGTTCTCTCAACTTTGGCACCAGGCTGCACATACTAGAAACCCAATCAATACCTGAGTGCTGTGTTTCCTACAGTGCTCCTACATTGATGCACTAAAGTTGTAACTAATAATTCTACCATTCATCTACTGTCTGCATCTATTATATGCAGGGTGTTTTACATACATGTCACTAATCTTTACACACACCTACCCATTATCCTCCTATCTGAGGAGAGGAAACTGAGTCTCAGAGAAGTTAAGGAATTTGCCCAAGATTGTACAGCTGAGTAAGTAACGAAACTGGGGTTTGAGCCATGTCTGTCTGATGCCAGAGCACACCCACTTTCCTTTACCCCAAACACTCCAGAGGGTGGACTCCCAGACGTGATTAAAAACTCCCAAGGAGAAACTGTCTGGAACAATTTGTCATAATGAGGCCTATTATAATAGGCCTTTGGATAATTTGGCCTGTATGATCGCCTATATTTTCCCATAGTAAAAAAAAAACTTCTAAACATAATTTTTTTTTTTTAAAGATTTAATTTTATTTATTTTTGGCTGCGCTGGGTCTTCGTTTCTGTGTGCGGGCTTTATCTAGTTACGGCAAGTGGGGGCTACTCTTCACTGCTGTGCGCGGGCTTCTGGCTTCTCTTGTTGCAGAGCACGGGCTCTAGGCGCACAGGCTTCAGTAGTTGTGACACACGGGCTCAGTAGTTGTGGCTCACGGGCTCTAGAGTGCAGGCTCAGTAGTTGTGGCACATGGGCTTAGTTGCTCCACGGCATGTGGGATCTTCCCGGACCAGGGATCAAACCCATGTCCACTGTGCCACCAGGGAAGTTGCTCTAAACATGAATTTTAATTTGCTTCCATTTTGTCTGTTTTGAATAGTTCAGGTGTATCCAGCTTTCTACTGTTAAAGATACCACCATTAACATTTTTGTGCATAAATCTTTGCCCACAGTTGGAATTATTTCTTTAGGGTACATGTTTAGAAGTAGAATTGGATTAAGGAGTATAAGCATTGCTGACTCATACTACCAAATTATTTTTCACAAAGTGTACTGATTTAAATATCCACCAGCAGCATGCAAGTACTCATTTCATCTTACCCCTCCAGCATTGTTTTTTTTTTTTTTTTGCTGCTCCTTGTGGCCTGTAGGATCTTAGTTCCCTGATCAGGGATTGAACCTGAACCTGTGCCCCCTGCAGTGGAAGCACAAAGTCTTAACCACTGGACCACCAGGGAAGTCCCTGCATTGTTATCCTTTGTAAAAAAATTTTGCTCATTTGATAGTTTTTAAAAATCTCATTTTTTATTTGCATTGTTTTGATTACAAGCAAGTTTGAACTTTTTCTTATGATTATTAGCCCTTTGTGTTTCCATAGATGAATTCCTCTTCTTTGTCCATTTAACTTTTGACACCTTCCTTAGTGTTTTCCTTATTCATCTATCCTTTTATACTCTTCAGTTATTAAGACTATAAAGCCTTTATCATTTTACCAAATATTTCTCCAAGTTTTTATTCTGTTTTATTTTTTGACACACAGAAGTTTTGTTTTAAATATTTTAATCTGTATGTTTCCTCTATCTTCTGTCACCTTTAATGCAGATTAAAATCCAGTGATTAAGTAGGTATTCTCTTATTTTTGCTCTAATTCAATTTTTTTTTAATTTAATCTTTGATTTACCTGTGGTTTACTCTGATAAAGTAGTGTGATATATTTAATTTGGTCTTTCCCCTAAATAGTTACTTTTCCTAGCTCCTTTGTTTATTGATTTGTAATGGCTATTTTTATCATATATTTGATTCTTACTGAATCTAATTTTTGCTTTTACTTTTCTTTTTGCAGATCCTAGTCCCTGTGACTTTGTAAGGAAATGGTAAGACTACAGATATAGTACCATTTTCCCAGACTTTACTAGCTGAATGGGGCACTCGATCTGGGGCATTTGAGGTGAAAGCCTGTCTTGGGGGTTTTGAGAAGATTCCTATGCTTTCCCTTTGTCATAAGGCCCTTTTCTCATGGTAATTCCTGTGGGAAAAAGGAAAGAAGAGAGGTGAAGTGATTAAAATGAAGATTTAGGAGAACTCTTCTTATATTCACTCAGTGCTTACTTGTTTGCTCAATGCTATGTGTGTCACATAATAGGGCTGAACCTTTAAGGGACTTGGGATTCTGCACTGACAATCTCATGTCATAGATTTTGTGAAGCTCCAAGTTAATGTATCCCAGTCTCCTCTTGCCTCTAATTCAAATTCAGTAGTTAATGAAATTTCAAGAAAGTGACCTCTATGAAAAAAAAATGTGTGTATGTGTGTACATACAGTGTATAAACTAGATGCCTCCTGAAAATAGATGCTTACTCTTGGTTTGGCTAAGATATACTTAGAAGAGGTAACAGAATAGAATCATTAAAGAGAAAATACCAAGGGTTCATATCAATGGCTCATATAGATGAGAAGTAAATAATATCAGATTTTATTTTATTTTTTTGCGTTACGTGGGCCTCTCACTGTTGTGGCCTCTCCCGTTGCGGAGCACAGGCTCCGGACGCGCAGGCTCAGCGGCCATGGCTCACGGGCCCAGCCGCTCCACGGCATGTGGGATCTTCCCAGAATGGGGCACGAACCCGTGTCCCCTGCATCAGCAGGCGGACTCTCGACCACTGTGCCACCAGGGAAGCCCAAGAGAGTGTTTTTAAAATGTCTTTGTTTTTACTGTTATACTACTTGTTGCTTTTGTTTTATTGCTTAATTTGGTTTGATTCTGTGAGAAAATTGTTCTATCTCCATTTTCTATCCCTGTCCCAGTCCTCTCAAACAATCTTGTTAAACAAATGTGCTGTACCTGATTGTTATAAAAGAAAATATTTTCTGAATATAAGCAAAATAGTCAAGTGTAAAAGAGCATTTTGACTGACAGAGAGAATTATTTGATTCAAACCTGAAATCATTTCCATAATTGTTGCTATATAAACATATATTTATTGCTCTGCACCTAAGGTAAGGATTTCCAAAACTTTTTTAGCTGTTGTCAAACTATAGGAGACTAATTATCAATGAAGACATGGAACAGCAAGGGAATCCTTATTAAAAAAAAAATTTGCCTTCAAGAGTTAAAATCCTTCGACCACATTTTCTTGTTTCTGCACAGGATCACGACTAGACATTGTGAGGTAATATAATACCTGAGAGAGAAGGGAAGCCTGCCTTAAGATGAAGAGATGTAGGTTGCAGATGTAGCTATGGTGACATAATACGCAATAAGTGAATGAAAAGGAGAGATATTAATCAGACCTCCACATAGGATTAGCAGATGTTAATGAGATAATTTCCAATAGAAGTAACAATCCAATTTATGTATCTATAGGAATAAACGAGGAAACTGTCAACTGTCTTGTGTAAAATGGTACATTAAAAGAATATTGTTTAGCTGATGAAGAAAAGGTAGGGAGGGAAATCTTGGCTTGGAGGTGATGATGGGAGCCAGAAGCTGACTTGCTTGCAAAGATTAATATATAATAAAATGTTCTGTCTGCACTAAGGCTTGCTGTTTTCCTCTACCAAGCCACCTCCCCTGGAGTTGGCTCAGGCTGTCTCAGCAGGGCTCAAACAGTACCTGCATGTCAAAACCATTGTTTTATTGAGTAAGGGTGTAGTTTTTTGGGGTTTTTTTTCCTTCTGGCAATGGACAGTGTCTTCATTGTTTCCTGACAGTAACATGTCTTAGGGATTGCATTGTATCAATTACATAGCAGATCTCAAACTTTCACCACGAAAGGATCTTTTGGTTATCTCAATCCACCACCACGATTTCATGTTTGGAAATATTTTTTGTTGTTATTGTTCATTATATTTGTTAACTTTAAAAAAAATTAAGGACATGCAAAAGTACTAAACAGAGTCTTCTATCCGCCTGAAGTAATGTATGGAGTTGATATAGTTCAGAAACAAATTTGGTGTTTTGGGGAGCCTCAACAGCCTGTTAGTGGGTGGTGTCAGATTCCATTTGATTTTCTGAGATGTTCTGAAGGTTGTGGACTCCCATTATTGTCTTCACAGATCTCCTAAGGTTTGGGGAACTTTAGACTGGGAACCCTTGAGGTAAGCATCAGAGTAGTCCTGAGGGACAAAATGCAGATAAGGTTAGTTGCAATAGGAAAGGGGGTAGTTAGAAGAGTCCAGAATATGACACTGGGGGAAAAGGGTGTAGAAGCGGTATACTGTTCTTACTGCCTTCAAACCTGTATTTTACCTAGCAAACTCTTTGAGTGATAACACAGTTTAAACAATCTTAAATGTATTACTTTATCTGGTTTACTGATGGTTCCATGATTTTCCCTTATAAGATGCTTAAACTCAGTTTATATTTTAAACAATTAAATACCAATTCAATTCAATTCAATTAGCATTTACTGAGCATTTACTATTATACATGCAAGGTATCATACTAGGTGCTGTGAATGAGAAAGGAAAAAGGAACTAACATTTATTGAGTACTCACTCCATGGTTAGAATGTGCTAGGTACATAACCCTCCAAGATGGATATAGTTATTTTTATTTACAAATGAGGCTAACTGCACTGGCCTCCTGTTATTTTTCAGACATATAGGCATGCTTCTGCCCCAGGGTGTTTGCACTTGCTATCACTGCTTCAATGGGATGATCTTTTCTTGAAAAGTTTATATACCTTATCCTTGTTCAAATATAAGCTGATCAGTGATGCCTTCTTTGACCACCCTATTTAAAATTGCAACCCCGTTCCCCTCTACATACTCCTCATCCCCTTACTGACTTTATTTTTCTTTGTAGCTCTTATTGACATCTTATATACTGTGTATTTATTTTTTCATTATTGTCTTTCCGCCCTGACTTGAGGGCAAAGATTTTGTCTGTTTTGTTCCCCTATATACTCTCAGTCCTAGAACACTACTTGTTACATAGTAAGTGCTCAATAAATATTTGTTGAACAGATGAATGAAAGCTGAGAGAATTAAGTAACTTGCTCCGGGATAAGAAAATAGCACTTCATTTAAAAATAAGAAAACACAGAATATCCATTGTTGGTACTGGAATAATAATCTCTTACGTGAGAAAAATGGTTGGATCAAACGTTCCATGTTTCTAAGATTGAGTGCTGCCACCATCACACTGGCCTCAGGGGAAATGTTCCATTGTTAATACTGTGGCCTGGGTGCGTGCCTAGAATCCTGACTTGCATTTCTCTGCTAGCACAGCTAAGGCAAGGCATTAAGGGGCAAATAAGTCATTACTAAAGGCTGAGGGACAACAAAAGTTGTTGAATTAAACAGAGAGTAACATGGAAATAGATAAACTGATTGAAAGATTTCAGCTTGATCTTCAGGATTGATGGCCCAGTTTTGTGACTGTACAACCTCGGGAGTTCCTGTTAATCCCCCCTTGCCTCCTCCCACTTTTTAAAAGGAGCTTCATGATGCATCAATCACCATTTAATTAGGAAGACTTCATGTAAGGGTTTGCCCGAATCCTACCTGACACCAGGCAGGGCCAGAGCTTATTTTAACATAAAGAGTTTAGAGCCTATTAGAGAGCTCAGGCAAGTGTTAGGGAGAATGCTTTTCCTCTCACCTGCCTTTTTGTACATAGAAGCACTTTCCTTGAGTATTTCTGGCCTCTTTCCTTATCCCATAATTAGACCCCCCAGGGGGTAGAAGTGACATTTGTTTGATGGGATTGGGAGAGAGAACTGGTCACTTCTGGGTCCTCTCTCTCTGGGACCTGCTTATCTACACTGAATGATCTTTGTGATCTGCTTTCTGTCACATAGCAAACTTAGCCTCTGAAGGGGGAGGCTTGCAGCCTTGGGGGACAAGTTCAATACAGGGATGTCAGGGATCTGCAGGACTCTCTTCAATATCATCTTATCAATAACAGAGGAAGTATTTTTTTTCTACTTGTCTGACTTCTGTGCCTATTTTTCAGTTAGTTACTAATTGTGGTAGGCAAAAAGCGTTGTTATTTATTGGGTCCTTCAAACTCCAAGCAAGTACATAAATAATTATAACATGAGCTATAGTAAAATATGTGGTGTATTAGTCTGCATAGGATAGGCAATGCTGCAGTAACAAACAAGGTACAAAACTCTCAATGACTAGATGCAATAAAAGTGTATTTACCCCTCATGTCACGATCCAGTGTGAGTTAGCTGGCTGTGCTGTACAGAATATGTAGTTTCTAGGGTCACTGCAACAGGAAAAGAGAGAGGGAGGAGGAGGACACTAGTTCTCTCTCTTTTATAAAAAAATTTTTATTGAAGTATAGTTGATTTACAATGTTGTGTTAGTTTCTGCTGTATAGCAAAGTGAATCACTTATACATATACACATATCAACTCTTTTTTTTTTTAAGATTCTTTCCCCATATAGGTCATTACAGAGTATTGAGTAGAGTTCCCTGTGCTATACAGTAGGTTCTTATTAGTTATCTATTTTATATATAGTAGTGTATATATGTCAATCCCAGTCTCCCAATTTATCCCTCCCCATCCCCCCCGCCAGGAAACTAGTTCTTAAGTGCATTGCCCTGGAGTGATACCCAACACTTCTGCTGAACGTAGACATAAGTGGTCACATGGCTTCAAACAACCGCAAAGGAGGCTGGGAAATGTAAAGGATCACATGGATACTTGGGGAGCACAAACTGTGTCTGCTATCAGTGGATTCAGAATAGTCAGGGAAGGTCCAAGGGAGCAGAGTAGGGCAGAACAGGGGATGAGCAGTACCCAGAGTATATTTTGCCTGTTTCATAGTTTTCTCAAAGCCAGATATTCTGTCTGAAATTTATCTATACAGTCTCTTCAGAATCCAATGCCATCAAGCCATTTACAAAATTACTTAAATTACTTAATATGAAAATTGTGGGAGTTTGCCATTAAGTGTGCATTTTACCTGGGTTCTTCTGGAGGCAATATGCTCTTGGTTATATTGTATATATATATTATCTTTGTTTTATTATGTACTGTATTTTTAATGATTTTAGAAGTGAGTATTTTGGGTCCACAATATTTTTGAATACTTTGCACTTTTTAGCACTCTTCAAATCACATAAAATAGAGCATGTGGAAAGGAGGGCCTCTGGAGTGTGGAGTTGCGGACTTTGGAGAAGCTGCTGGCCTCACTGAATGATGGAACAACCTACTGAAGGCACAGTTGAAGCAGCAGCTCAGATATAATTCTTTTTGAGGATGGTGCCTACAGACTCTAGGACAAAGTATCTACTTTGAATCAAATAAATTGATGTGGTTCTGTGGCCCAATAAGAAGAATACAGTGGTGACCAGGCCCTCCCATCAGGAAACTTGCTCAAGCCTCTTAGATAGCCTCATCCACCAGAGAACAGACAGCAGAAGTAAGAAGAACTACAATCCTGCAGCCTGTGGAACAAAAACCACATTCACAGAGAGATAGACAAGATAAAAAGGCAGATGGCTATGTACCAGATGAAGGAACAAGATAAAACCCCAGAAAAACAACTAAATGAAGTGGAGATAGGCAACCTTCCAGAAAAAGAATTCAGAATAATGATAGTGAAGATGATCCAGGACCTCAGAAAAAGAATGGAGGCAAAGATCGAGAAGATGCAAGAAATGTTTAACAAAGACCTAGAAGAATTAAAGAACAAACAGAGATGAACAATACAATAACTGAAATGAAAAATACACTAGAAGGAATCCATAGCAGGATAACAGAGGCAGAAGAATGGATAAGTGACCTGGAAGACAGAATGGTGGAATTCACTGCCGTGGAACAGAATAAAGAAAAAAGAATGAAAAGAAATGAAGACAGCCTAGGAGACCTCTGGGACAACATTAAACGTAACAACATTCACATGATAGGGGTCCCAGAAGGAGAAGCGAGAGAAAAAAGACACAAGAAAATATTTGAAGAGAGTATAGTAGAAAACGTCCCTAACATGGGAAAGGAAATAGCCACCCAAGTCCAGGAAGCACAGTGAGTCTGATACAGGATAAAGCCAAGGAGAAACACGCCAAGACACATAGTAATCAAAATGGCAAAAATTAAAGACATTATTGAAAGCAGCAAGGGAAAAACGACAAATAACATACAAGGGAACTCCCATAAGGTTAACAACTGGTTTCTCAGCAGAAACTCTACAAGCCAGAAG
The DNA here is from genome assembly GCF_949987515.2 of Delphinus delphis. Classification (NCBI taxonomy): domain Eukaryota; kingdom Metazoa; phylum Chordata; class Mammalia; order Artiodactyla; family Delphinidae; genus Delphinus; species Delphinus delphis. The sequence goes on along the minus strand of NC_082687.1, from coordinate 63,775,135 downwards.
GGAGTGGCATGACATATTTAAAGTGATGAAAGGGAAGAACCTACACCCAAGATTACCCAACAAGGATCTCATTCAGATTGGAGGGAGAAATCAAAAGCTTTACAGACAAGCAAAAGCTAAGAGAATTCAGCACCACCAAACCAGCTGTACAACAAATGCTAAAGGAACTTCTGTAAGTGAGAAACACAAGAGAAGAAAAGGACCTACAAAAACAAATGCAAAACAATTTAAAAAATGGTAACAGGAACATACATATCAATAATTACCTTAAACATAAACGGATTAAATGCTCCAACCAAAAGACACAGGCTCACTGAATGGATACAAAAACAAGACTCATATATGCTGTCTACAAGAGACCCACTTCAGACCTAGGGACACATACAGACTGAAAGTGAGGGGATGGAAAAAGATATTCCATGCAAATGGAAATCAAAAGAAAGCTGGAGTAGCAATACTCATATCAGATAAAATAGACTTTAAAATAAAGAATGTTACAAGAGACAAGGAAGGACACCACGTAATCATCAAGGGATCAACCCAAGAAGAAGATATAACAATTATAAATATATATGCACCCAACATAGGACCACCACAATACATAAGGCAACTGCTAACAGCTATAAAAGAGGATATAGACAGTAACACAGTATAGTGGGGGACTTTAACACCTCACTTACACCAATGAACAGATCATCCAAACAGAAATACTAAGGAAACAGAAGCTTTAAATGACACAATAGACCAGATAGATTTAATTGGTATTTATAGGACATTCCATCCAAAAACAGCAGATTACACTTTCTTCTTAAGTGCGCATGGAACATTCTCCAGGATAGATCACATCTTGGGTCACAAATCAAGCCTCAGTAAATTTAAGAAAATTGAAATCATATCAAGCATCTTTTCTGACCACAACGCTATGAGATTAGAAATGAATTACAGGGAAAAAAACGTAAAAAACACAAACACGTGGAGGCTAAGCAATACGTTACCAAATAACCAAGAGATCACTGAAGAAATCAAAGAGGAAGTAAAAAAATACCTAGAGACAAATTACAATGAAAACACGATGATCCAAAACCTGTGCGATGCAGCAAAAGCAGTTGTAAGAGGGAAGTTTATAGCTATACAAGCCTACCTCAAGAAACAAGAAAAATCTCAAATAAACAATCTAACCTTACACCTAAAGGAACTAGAGAAAGAACACACAAAACCCAAAGTTAGTAGAATGAAAGAAATCATAAAGATCAGAGGAGAAATAAATGAAATAGAAACAAAGAAAACAATAGCAAAGATCAATAAAATTAAAAATGGGTTCTTTGAGAAGATAAACAAAATTGATAAACCTTTAGCCAGACTGATCAAGAAGAACGAGAGGACTCAAATCAATAAAATTAGAAATGAAAAAGGAGAAGTTACAACAGACACCACAGAAATACAAAGCATCCTAAGAGACTCTTACAAGCAACTCTATGCCAATAAAATGGACAACCTGGAAGAAATGGACAAATTCTTAGAAAGGTATAATCTTCCAAGACTGAACCAGGAAGAAATAGAAAATATGAACAGACCAATCACAAGCAATGAAATTGAAACTGTGATTAAAAATCTTCCAACAAACAAAAGTCCAGGACCAGATGGCTTCACAGGTGAATTCTATCAAACATTTAGAGAAGAGCTAACACCCATCCTTCTCAAACTCTTCCAAAAATTGCAGAGGAAGGAAAATTCCCAATCTCATTCTATGAAGCCACCATCAGCCTGATACCAACACCAGACACGGATACTACAAGAAAAGAAAATTACAGACCAATATCACTGATGCAAAAAACAGAATATGGATGCAAAAATCCTCAACAAAATACTAGCAAACAGAATCCAACAACACATTAAAAGGATCATACACCATGATCAAGTGGGATTTATCCCAGGGATGCAAGGATTCTTCAATATACGCAAATCAATCAATGTGATACACCATATTAACAAATTGAAGGAGAAAAACCATATGGTCATCTCAATAGATGCAGAAAAAGCTTTTGACAAAATTCAACACCCATTTATGATAAAAACTCTCCAGAAAGTGGGCATAGAGGGAACCTACCTCAACATAATAAAGGCCATATACGACTAACCCACAGCAAACATCATTCTCAATGGTGAAAAACTGAAAGCATTTCCTCTAAGATCAGAACAAGACAAGGATGTCCACTCTCACCACTATTATTCAACATAGTTTTGGAAGTCCTAGCCACAGCAATCAGAGAAGAAAAAGAAATAAAAGTAATACAAATTGGAAAACAAGAAGTAAACCTGTCACCGTTTGCAGATGACATGATACTATACATAGCGAATGGTAAAGATGCCACCAGAAAACTACTAGAGCTAATCAATGAATTTGGTAAAGTTGCAGGGTACAAAATTAATGCACAGAAATCTCTTGCATTCCCATACACTAATGATGAAAAATCTGAAAGGGATATGAAGGAAACACTCCCATTTACCACTGCAACAAAAAGAATAAAATACCTAGGAATAAACCTACCTAGGGAGACAAAAGACCTGTATGCAGAAAACTATAAGACACTGCTGAAAGAAATTAAAGGTGATACAAACAGATGGAGAGATATACCATGTTCTTGGATTGGAGCAATCAATATTGTGAAAATGACTGTACTGCCCAAAGCAATCTACAGATTCACTGCAATCTCTATGAAATTACCAATGGCATTTTTTACAGAACTGGAACAAAAAAATCTTAAAATTTTTATGGAGACACAAAAGACCCCAAATAGTCAAAGCAGTCTTGAGGGAAAAAAACGGAGCTGGAGGAATCAGACTCCCTGACTTCAGACTATACTACAAAGCTACAGTAATCAAGACAATATGGTACTGGCACAAAAACAGAGATATAGATCAATGGAACAGGATAGAAAGCCCAGAGATAAACCCATGCACCTGTGGTCAACTAATCTATGATAAAGGAGGCAAGGATATACAATGGAGAAAAGACAGTCTCTTCAATAAGTGGTGGTGGGAAAACTGGACAGCTACATGTAGAAGAATGAAATTAGAACACTCCCAAACACCATACACAAAAGTAAACTCAAAATGGATTAGAGATCTAATTGTAAGCTTGGACACTGTAAAACTCTTAAAGGAAAACATAGGAAGAATACTGGGTTTTTTGTTTTTGTTTTTTTTTTTTTTGCGGTACACAGGCCTCTCACTGTTGTGGCCTCTCCCGTTGCAAAGCACAGGCTCCGGACACGCAGGCTTGGCAGCCATGGCTCACGGGCCCAACCACTCCACAGCATATGGGATCCTCCCAGACCGGGGCACAAACCCATGTCCTCTGCATTGGCAGGCAGACTCTTAACCACTGCACCACCAGGGAAGCCCAGGAAGAACACTCTTTGATGTAAATCATAGCAAGATCTTTTTTTGATCCACCTTCTAGAGTAATGGAAATAAAAATAAACAAATGGGACCTACTGAAACTTAAAAGCTTTTGCACAGCAAAGGAAACTACAACCAAGATGAAAAGACAACCCTCAGAATGGCAGAAAATATTTGCAAATGAATCAACAGACAAAGAATTAATCTCGAAAATATATAAACAGCTCATGCAGCTCAATATTAAAAAAAAAAACAACCCAATCCCAAAATGGGCAGAAGAACTAGATAGACATTTCTCCAAAGAAGACACACAGATGGCCAAGAAGCACATGAAAAGCTGTTCAACATCACTAATTTTAGAGAAATGCAAATCAAAACTACAATGAGGTATTACCTCACACCAGTCAGAATGGGCATCATCAGAAAATCTACAAACAAATGCTGGAGAGGGTGTGGAGAAAAGGGAACCCTCTTACACTGTTGGTGGGAATGTAAATTTATACAGCCACTATGGAGGACAATATGGAGGATCCTTAAAAAACTAAAAATAGAATTACCATATGACCCAGCAATCTCACTACTGGGCATATACCCAGAGAAAGCCATGATTCAAAAAGAGTCATGCACCACAATGTTCATTGCAACACTATTTACAATAGCCAGGTCATGGAAGCAACCTAAATGCCCATCGACAGATGAATGGATAAAGAAGAGGTGGTACATACATACAATGGAATATTACTCAGCCATAAAAAGGAACAAAATTGGGTCATTTTTAGAGACTTGAATGAATCTAGAGAGTGTCATTCAGAGTGAAGTACAAAAGAGAAAAACAAATGTCGTATATTAACGCATATATGTGGAACCTAGAAAAATGGTACAGATGAACTGATTTGCAGGGCAGAAATTGAGACACAGATGCAGAGAACAAACTTATGGACACCAAAGGGGGAAAGTGGCATTGATATTGGGATTGATATATATATACACTAATATGTATAAAATGGATAACTAATAAGAACCTGCTACATAAAAAAAAAAAGAAAATTAAAAAAAATCACATTAAATAAGACATTGGTTTTTCTTTCTTCCTCTAATGAGATTTGTTTGAGTAGGAGTCATCTAATGTAATCATATTTGTTAAACATTCTCTTTGAATTAATCAGCTGGTATTTGTTAGTTCTTTTTCTAGGAAGAGAATTCAAGATCTTTCTAGGCCTAAGAAACAATGGGGAGCCCCAGATAGGTAAGGCAATATTATGTAGTCTTGTGTGTGATGATGTATTCCTTACATTAAGTAGGTATTATTCTTACCTGTCCACTAACTGGATCCACTGAATCAATATTTTCACCTCAGTTGAGTCAACACATAGAAGGCAAATCCTAGGTCATTGATTCTCAAATTTGACTGCACACTGGAATCACCTGGAAAATTTTAAAACTGACTGATGCTTGAGTCCTGTTCCCAGAAATCCTGACTCATTTGGCCTAGGGTGCAGCATAGACTTCAGGAGTGTTAAAAGCTCCCCAGATGATTCCAATACGCTGATGGCTAGTGAAAACACAGAGAGAAAAGCTCCCCAGATGATTCCAACCGCTGTCCCAGGGCATTATTCCACACTCATGTGAAACACTTGTGTCTATCCTCCAAGTTCAACTTTGTTGCTTCTAACAGCTGGTCCTGCTGTCTCTAAGCCCCTGCCTAGAGCATATCTGTGTTCTAGATTTCCAGCAGGCTGGACCCACTGTCTTTCCACTTTTGGTCACAGGACTCCCCCTTTTCTTTTTTGGCTCCCGAGTGAAGCCTGATTTTTTTTTTCTTTTTTCTGATCTCCTATTGCTTTTTTATTTTTTTAATTAATAGATTTTATTTTTTAAAGTAGTTTTAGATTTACAGAAAAACTCAACAGAAGTACAGAGAAAGTTTCTATATTACCACCCACTAGTTTCCCCTGTTATTAACATTATTATCTTGCATTAATGTGATACACTTGTTACAATTAATGAATGAATATTGACACATTATTATTCACAAAAGTCTGTAGTTTACATTAGGGTTCACTTTTTGTGTTGTACAGTTCTATGGGTCTTGACAAATGCATAATGTCATATATTCATTACTACATTATTATACAGAATAGTTTCAGTGCCCTAAAAATTACCTGTGCTCCACTTATAGATCCCTTCCCTCTCTCCCTCTTCTTCAGACCCCTGGTGACCACTGATCTTTTAACTATATCTATAGTTTTACATTTTCCAGATTGCCATATAATGTTGGAATTGTACAATGTGTAAATTTTTCAGACAGGCTTCTTTCACTTAGAAATATGCATTTAGGGTTCCTCCATGGCTTTCATTTCAGCAGCAATTTCTTTTCAGCATTGAGTAATATTCTGTAGTCTGGATGTACCATAGTTTATCTGTTCACCTACTGAAGGACATGTTGGTTGGTTCTGATTTTTGGCAGTTTTGAATAAAGTTGCTATAAATATTCATATGCAGGTTTTGTGTAGATACAAGTTTTCACCTCATTTGGGTAAATACCTAGGAGTGCAATTACTGGATCATATGGTAAGAATATGATCTTAGCTTTGTCGGAAACTACGAAACTGTCTTCCAGAGTGTCTGCACCATTCCCACCAGCAATGAATGAAAGTTCCTGTTGCTCCACAGTGTCATCAGTGGTTTATATTTTAGCCCTTCTAATAGGTGTGTAGTGCTATCTTATTATTTTAATTTGCAATTCCGTAATGACATGATGATGAGCGTATTACATATGCTTATTTGCCATCTGTATATTGTCTTTTGTAAAGTGTCTATTCAGATCTTTTGCCCACTGATCAGGTTGTTTTCTTATTGTTGAATTTTAAGAGTTCTTTGTATATTTTGAATACCAGTATTTTATCAGATGATATAGACTGAATGTTTATGTCCCCTTAAAATTTATATGTTGAAATCCCAACCCCCAGTGTGATGGTATTTGGAGGTGGGGCCTTTGGGAGTTGATTGGGTCTGACCACCTGGTACAGTGCTTTACCCAAACTGGGAGCACAGTGTAGATAAGTGGCATGCCCATTTTTTGCTGACCTGACTATAAATTACAGTGTTAACTACATGTTGGCAGAAATAGAACTATCTCTAATAGGTTCATTTTTGGTCAGCATCTTTTAAGACAGTAGATACAACAGTCTTGTTCTTACTTCCATAAGTAGTTTATTCAGCTTCTGATGTCTGGAAACTGTAAAATTTTGTAATAGAGATAGTTCTTGAAGTGAAGTAAAATTAGTAGAGAAGACATCAAGAGCCTTTTCTAAGATGCCAATTAGCAGTGAATTTCTTACCATTATATTTTTCTGCTTTTTAACAGAAAACTGTTTTGGGGAAATCAAGATCCTATTCGCCCTGTTTCCCGGAATGCTTTGAAGGCTCAACTGACCAAAAGACTTGAGAACCTTGCCCAGCCTAAGGAAGTCTCCCACGAATATGTACCTAACAGGTTAGTATTTGTGTGTTATCAGGAACACAAATTTATTGGGGATTAGGGATTCTATATCTGTTTCCAATCTGATGCTACAGTAAAACTTTTCCAGAGCAACATCTAATATTTAGCTGTTGCAGACTTGTATTATATTTTATAGTGTCTTGGCTTATCACAAGTTTGATTTTTTAATAAAATAAGGTAGTATGCAAGGATATGTACCATATATAACACTGTTGTGGGTGAACTTATTTGTGCATGAAACTGTGAATTTTGTATACCACCCATGGGCATGGTTACCATAAGTTAATTAGGGCATCTAAAGGTAATAATGTTAAGACTTTTGACGCCCATTGCAAATTTGTTTTTGGTGCATGTTTGTTGAATGACTGGACTTTCTGCTGGTTGACTCTTTGAGGAAAGATGGTGAGGTGTAGGAAGGTGGGTACAGGCAGTGAGGGAGTTTAAAGTAAAGAAAAAAGTGAAGATGCTATTATTTATCTGAAATTTGGTTTCCATGATAATTGAGGTAGCCATTTCTCTCCTCTTTCAATATACAACTTTAGTCAAAAGTCAGCAAACTTTTTCTGGAAGGGGCCAGATATAAAGTTGGCCATTAAATATCTGCACCAACTACTCAACTCTGGGAAAGCAGGTACAGACATATGTAAACCGAGAATGCCTGTGTTCCAATAAAATTTTAGAATTTTTGCATCTGTGTTCATGAGGGATATTGGTCTGTAGTTTTCTTGTAATATCTTTGTTTTTTGTAATGTCTTTGTTTATGGCAATGCTGTCCTCATAGAATCAATCGGAAAATGTATAGAATTGGTATTTATTACTTCTTCTCTGTGGGCTCCAATTACACATTAGGCTGCTTGGATTTGTCCTACAGCTCATTGAATCTGTTCTCTTTCCCTCTCTTTCTGTTTTATTTCTCTCTGTGTTTCCACTAGCCATTTTCTCTGTAGTATATAATATACTATGAATCCTATCCAGGGTAATTTTTATTTCATGTGTCATAGTTTTTATCACTAGAAGTTCAATTTGGGTATTTTTTATATCTTATCTCTACTTGCTCAATTTTTTAATCTCCTTGCCTACTAATTCTATACTATGTCATTTGTGGGTCTGTTTCTAGGGATTGATTTTTCTCATTATTGGTAATAATTTGCTGCTTTTATATGTTTGCTGCTTTTTTTATATGTGGGAAATGCTTATGCTATAATATTAAGTGAAAAAAATTAAATAGAAAACTGTATTATGATATGATCCTCTTTTTATTTTTAATAATGTTTATTCATCAAACATGTCATGATCTTTACCATCTCAAGACCTTATTCATATTTCTCCCTCTGCCTGCAATGCTTACAAGACTTTCTGGTCCTTAGGTCTCAGCATAGGTCTCAGCTTTTCAGAGGGACTTTCCTGACTGCTTTTCTCCACATAACATTCCACCTCCTCACAAACCTACTCGGAAAGCCTCTATCTCTGTTGCATAGCCAGTGCCCTTCATAGCACTTATCACAACTATCTACCGAATTTTTGCTATTCTCCTCCCAACATAGAGAAGAAGCTCCAAGAAAGTAGTGATTTTGTGTCTGTCTTACTTTCTGCTCTCTCCTTAGTGCCTAACAGTGCCTGGTGCTCAATAAGTATTGAGTGTATGAGTCAGGAAATATTTTTCCAAAGTATTGTTGTCTCTGAATGGCAGGATAATATATGCTTTTTGTTTTTCTCTCTTAAACTTTTCTTGCTCTTACAAAGTTTCTATAATGAATATTTATCTCTTTTACAATGAGAAAAATGCAGAGTACTCTATATTAAAATAATATTTGAGTACCTGCTACATTGATGGAATGGTGAGACTTGGGTGTGTAAATGACTACAAGACAGGAGAAGCACCTAAAGGCAGCAGCTGTACATTCTATTAATATAGAGTATCTATAAGCAGAAAAGATATGTACACATGAAACTTAGAATTAATATACAAGTTAGTTAATAAAATTTTATTTGAATAGTGCTTTGTAACTTAATTAACTGACTTATATTCTCTTATTTAATCTTCATAACCACCATAAGATGTATTATTTTCTCCATCTTCTAGAATGCTCATGTACTTCTGGTTGTTGGCAGAGTAAGGCATAAGTATTATGGTTTGGTGTTAGCCACTCCCACCTCAGAGAATGTTGAATAATTGAGTTATGTCTCTGGTGTCCTCCCATCTTTCTTCTTCTTCTTTTTTTTGTTTGTTTGTTTTATTTGCTTCTTGGACTTCTACCCTTTGCCCTACTCTCCAAGAGCATCTTTCTTTTGTGCTGCTCACTCCTTCCTTCCACCCACTGTGCCCTCCTTTCTTGGGTCTGATCTCTTCCAAATGCCCCCCTGTTCAAAATCACCTCTTCCTTCTCTGTCTCCAATTCCCAAACTGAACTCCCAGTTCCTGCAAAAGGCAAATCCCAGGTAAGTGCTGGAGGTTCTCTGCCTGTCAGAGCTTGGCTGTGTATGTGGGTGGCAGTGGCTGAGTCAGCTCTGTCAGGCAGTAGAGCCAGGGCTGCATAGTCTCAAGCCCCTTAAAAGCAGATGTGTGATGGTATAGATGGGTCTCAAGTCTGAGTGGTCAAAAGCAAGGGAAATACAGGCTTAAACCCAGACCAAGGCTTATATTAGCAACCAGCAGACAGAAGCCTGGGCAGATGAACGCAGAGCCGTATCTATGAATGTCCTAAAGGAGCAGAGGTCCTTTGGAAAATAATAGAAGCAGGAGTGGGACTACGATCTAAATTAACGCCAGGTTAAAGTAGTCAATATCACTTCTTTTTCCACTAATGATAATATTTTGATAAAGGAAAGATTGAAGGGCAGGAGTGATAAGAAGAACAATATTATTATCTTAAATAAAATCTTAATAAACAGAGCCTGATAATGATTAAATAATCTACAAACCATGATCAAGTAGCATTTATTCCTAAGCTCAGAGGTCTTTAACATAAAGAAAAGCATCATGTAATTTATCCTATTAACTAAAAATTTAGTAAAAATATTTAAATTGTCTATATAGATGCTAAAGAAAATATTTTATTTAAAAAGCAGCAAATTTTCTCTTCATCAGGGTAATTTTTGGTCTATTTAGAAAATGAACTTCATTTATTACAGAAAATTGTCTGTTTTAGAATAGGATATTAGAAGACAGCTGAAAACTTGATGGCTTATAACTGTTTCTAATTTCTCCCTATGTAGAAAATAGCTCAGCAGCGAAGGGATAAACTGTCATACCCACTCCCCTAGACCTGGGGGATGGGGGTCAGTGTTGGAAATTACTATGGTAATTTGAATTCATGTCTGTTTCGTTCACTTCTTTTCTCTTTTACAACTTGCAGGGTTCAGTATTATTACAGCTGCGGTAGAGAGTCTGTAATCTGGGAGATCCCTTCTCCTGCACTACTTGGCCAACCTTCCAAAAGGATCCAGAAGCTGGCACAGCCCAACAGATTCAAGAAAGGGTATCTAATAAATAGGTAAAGTACCTTGAGAATCTCCATAAATTCTCATCTAATTTGGTGAATGTCACAATATTGTTGTTCTAATTTTAGTGTCTGCAATTTCATAAAATAGAAGTCCACTTGTGTTTCAAAGCATCAGGGTGAAAAATCAAATATTTGCAGCAATTGTGGGTAATCAGAAGATCATCATCAATAATTACATTTGACTCAAATTGTAGTGAAGCGAAAATTCACACTAAACTTACCACTGTCAGACAATTTAAAAATATGCAAATGAAACATTACAGGTTTTTTCAATTCATGTTCTCTTACGCCTCTGTGACTGCAAATGCTCTTCCTTCTGCTTTAAATTCTGAAATTCTCCTTGTCTTTAAAAGACAGATTAGGAAATTCCCTGGTGGTCCACTGGTTAGGACTTCATGCTCTCACTGCTGAGGGCCTGGGTTCAATCCCTGCTGGGGGAACTAAAATGCCATAAGCCATGCAGCATGGCCAAAGAAAAAAAGAGCTTAGGTGTTACTTTCCACATGGGAGTTAAGATTGTGATAAGGTTATTGGAAAACATGTTAGGTTGCATTAGTGGAATATGTACACTGTACACGTTCCACCAAGTGTGGAGTGTGATAGTACTACTGTACACTACTTTAATCAGAACACATTACATATGTGTGTCCACTTACGGATGTTATACCTGAAGAAACTGATAATAAATTTGAGGCTATTCAGAGGTGACGAATGAGATGTTGATTCTTCTGGAAGCTATGTTATATGAACAATAGTTAAGAGAAATAATATGTTTAGCTTAGAGAAGACACCTAAGTAGCAGTGATAGCTATGTTTCAAGGGTCAGCATCTGAAAGAGGAAAGGGAAGTCAAAGTAAAATTACTTAGAACTAGAAGTAGAACAAGGAATTTACAGAGCAGCTGATGTCAGCTAAGTGTAGAAAAATATTTCTGGTAGCTATGCAGTAATGGAGGCGTTTATTTGGAAAGGTTAACTGCCAACTCCACCCAAATCCCTGAAAATGTTCAAGCACAAACTGGAATGATGACTATACATGGATTTTAGAAAAGATTCCTGTATTCAGGCATAGGTTGAACTGGACAACTTGAGTCTTTTTCCATCATAGAATCCAGCAAAAGTGGCTCAATTCCTCCACAAAATTTGCTTATTTGTCAGTTTATTAAATAAAATCTGTTAAGTTAGTTAAAATATGCATGTAAATCTGGTAAAGATCTGTATCTATAAACTAGAAGAATACTTTAATTATCTGTTACCAATTTTTGAGACATCTGAGATTGACATTTCATATAAGTGAAACCCCCTTGAGTGCTAAAACATCCTGTATTTTTAGAAGTTTGTTTCCCTGCTTTCCTAAGGAGATTCTTTTGATACTGAACATACATGTAACCTTTTTCCATTGGCTTGAGATATTTATTATGAATATCAACTATCACATAATGATTTAATTTGATAAACCTCTCAGAAAGTGTTTAAGTATGAAGCACATTGCTTAGGCTAAGTGGTCTGACCTCTTTAGATTATGATATTCACTTTTCATAGTTTTCCTGTCATTTCTCTTTTTATTGGGAGAATAGTCTCTAAGTAGCCTCTTTTCTGATCTTTTGTGCTCTGGAAACAGATAACCAAGCTTGTTCAGAATTGTATGAGGGGGAAAATGCAAGTGCTTAATGAAGACACACAGGGTTGTCCAATAAATGTACTACATGAGCCTGGACTTTGTGACATATATTTTAGCTGATTCACTAGAGGGCTCAACAGTAGATTTGAGCAGTCAGGAGAAAGAATCAGCAAACTTAAAGATAGATCAGTGAAGATGATCAAGTCTGAGGAACAGAAAGAAAAAAGAATAAAATAAAATAAACAAAGCCTCAAAGCCCTGTAAGACAGCATCAAGGGTATTAACATATTGATAATGGGAATTTCATAAAGAGAGTAGAGAGATAAAGGGGCAGAAGGAATATTTAAAGAAACAATGGCCAAAAGCTTCCCAGCTTAGATGAAAAACAACCTTCACATCCAGGTAACTCAACAAACTCCAAGTGTGATATACTCAAAAAGATCTACAACCTGACGCATCATAATCAAACTGTCCACCATCAAAGACAAAGAGAGAATCTTGAAAGCAGCAAGAGAAGTGACTCATCATATGCAAAGGATCTGCAATAAGATTAACAGGTGACCTCTCATCAGAAACCATAGAGGCCAGAAGGCAGTGGCATGACATATTTAAAGCACTGAAAGAAAAATACTGTCAGCCAAGAATACTCTAGCTAACAAAATTATCCTTCAAAAATAAAAGAAATTAAGACATTTCCAGTTAAACAAAAACTGAGAAAATTCATCACAGCAGACCTGCTTTACAGTAAATACTAAAGGGAGTCCTTCAGGCTAAAATGAAAGGACACTAGACAATAACTTGAATCCACATGAAATAAAGAAATAAAATTGAGTTAACTACATAGGTAAATATAAAAGATAGTATACATGTATTTTTCTGTTTGTAACCCTTTTATTCTCCTACATAAGGACAGCTGCATAGGACTTCCCTGGCAGTCCAGTGGTTAAGACTCCATGCTCCCAATGCAGGGGGTGCAGGTTCAATCCCCGATCAGGGAATGAATATCCCACATGCCGCGTGGCATGGGCAAAAAAAAAAAAAAGACAACTGCATAAAGCAATAATTATAAATCTGTGTTGATGGACATACAATGTATTAAAAAACAGCCCAAAGAGGGGAGGGAATGGAGTGATATTAATCTGAATTAGATTGTTATAAGTTAAGATATACAGGGTAACAACTAAGAAAATAATTTTTAAAATATAGTAAAAGAAATAACAAGGAACTTAAAGGGTACACTAGAAAATATCTAACATGGAAGAAGGGAGGAATGGAGGAATAGAGGAATAAAAAGATGTAACATGTGAAAAACAAAAGCAAAATGGCAAGCATAAATTCCATGTTATGAGTAATTGCATTAAATGCAAATGAACTGTCCAATCAAAAGGCAGGGATTGACAGAATGGATTAAAAGAACGTACTCAGTAGTATGCTCTCTATAAGACACATACTTTAGATTCAAAGAAATATATAAGCTGAAAGGAAAAGGACGAAAAAAGATATACTATGAAAACTAACTGAAGTGAGTGGATATACTCATATTGGACGATTAGACTTTAAGACAAAGAAGGACATTTTATAGTAATGAAATGGTCAATCCATTAGAGAACTATAACAATTATAAACATATATATACCTAACAACAAGAACCCAAAATAGATGAAGCAAAACCTGGTAGAATTGAAAAGAGAAATAGATAATTCAACAAGTTCAGTTTTTCAATACTGTACTTTCAATAATAGAAAGAATAACAAGCAGAAGATCAACAAGGAAATAGAAGGCTTGAACAATACTATAAACCAAAAATATCTAATTGACATTTATAGGACACTATACCCAACAATAGCAGAACACACATTCTTCTCAAGTGCACATGGAATATTCTCTAGGATAGATCATGTATTAGGTCATAAAACAAATGTCAATAAATTTATAAGAATTGAATTCATACAAAATCTGTTCTCTGACCACAATGATGAAATTAGGAACCAACAGCAGAAGAAAAAATTTAAATATGTGTAATTAAATACACTCCTAAACAAACAATGGGTCAAAGAATAACTCACTTTGATATTAATAAAATGAAAACAGTATACCAAAACTTATGAGATACAGCTAAGGTAGTGATTAGTGGGAAATTTTAGCTGAAGATACCTACATAAAAAATAAAAAAGATTGCAAATTGTAACCTAATCTTCCATCTTAAGAGATTACAAATGGAAAAGCAAACTAATTCAAACAAGCAGAAAGAAGGAAATTATAAAGATTAGTGTGGAAATGAATAGAAACCAGAAAGACAGAGAAAATCAACAAAACTGAAAGTTGGCTCTTTGAAAAGATCAACAAAACAAACCTTTGGCTAGACTTATCAAGACAACAAGACAGAAGGCTCAAATTACTAAAATCATGAAAGAAAGAAGGGACCTTTCTAAGGAATCATTTGCAAAAGAAGGGTTGCAAATTGATCTTATATAGAGAAAAAAGTATTATAAGGGATTACTATGAGCAATTGTAAGGCCAACAGATTAGATAACGTAAACGAAATGGACAAATTCCTAGAAAGACAAACCACTGAAACTGACTGAATAATAGAAAATCTCACCAGACCCATAACAAATAAAGAGATTTAATTAATACTTTTTAAAAACTTCCTATGAACAGCTCAGGAACAGATGCCTTCATTGATGAATTCAATGATATGCTTAGAGAAGCCCTAGACCAATCCTGCAGATTCTTCCAAAAGGTAGGTCACTTCCCAACTCATTCCATGAGGTCCATGTTACCCTGATACCAAACCAAAAAACGTTTGTAATGACAAGAGAAGAAAATGACAGACAATATCTCTTATGAATATATGTGTAACAATTCATACCAAAATACTATCAAACCAAATCCAAATATACATGCAGCAATCCACACCAAAATACTACCAAAGCATATCAAACAATATATAAAAATAATTATGCACCATGACCAAGTTGGATTTATTCTAGGAATACAAGAATATGTTGAGTTCAACATACTAAAATCAATGTAATACACCAAATTAATAGAATAAAAAACCCCAAAACTACATGATTACCTGAATAGACTCAGAAAAAGCACTTAACAAAATTTAACACGTATCATACTCCACAAACTAGGTAGAGAAGTGAACTTCCTCAGCTTGATAAAGGGCGTCTACAAAGAGCCCACAGCTATCATCATAATTAGTGGTGAAAGACTAAAACCTTTCACCCTAAGATCAGGAATAAGACAAGAACATCAGCTCTCACCACTTCTATTCAACATCATACTAGAGGTTTGAGTCAGGGCAGTTAGGCAAGAGAAAGAAATAAAGCTATTCAGGTTGTAAAGGAAGAAGTATTGATAACTCTCTACTCATAGATGACATGATCTTATATATAGAAAACCTCAGGGGATCCACATGAAAACGATTAGAGCTAATAAATTAGTTCAGGAAGGCACAGAATCCAAGATCAATATACAAAAATCAATTGTATATCTATCCACTAGCAATGAACAATCTGAAAATAAAATTAAGAAACAGTTCCATTTACAGCAACGTCAAAAAGCACAAAACAATACGTGCAATGGAATATTAGCCTTAAAAAGGAAGAAAATTCTGACAAATGCTACAACATGGATGAACCTTGAGGACATTATGCTAAATGAAATAAGCCAGTCACAAGAAACCAAATACTGTATGACTCCACTTATACACAGTACCAACTGTAGTCAAATTCATACACAGAGGGCTTCCCTGGTGGCGCAGTGGTTGAGAGTCTGCCTGCCAATGCAGGAGACACAGGTTCGAGCCCTGGTCTGGGAAGATCCCACATGCCGCGGAGCAACTGGGCCCGTGAGCCACAATTACTGAGCCTGCGCGTCTGGAGCCTATGCTCCGCAACAAGAGAGGCCGCGATAGTGAGAGGACTGCGCACTGCGATGAAGAGTGGCCCCCGCTTGCCACAACTAGAGAAAGCCCTCGCACAGAAACAAAGACCCAACACAGCCATAAATAAATAAATAAAATTAAAAACAAACAAAAAAAAAAAAAAAAAAAAAATTCATACACAGAAAGTAAGATGGTGGTTTTCAGGGGCTAGGGGGTGGGGAGAATGAGGAGTTGTTTAATGGATATAGAGATTTGCATGACAAAAATTGTTCTGGAGGTTGGTTGCACAACGATGTGAATACATTTAATGCTACTGTACTATACACTGAAAAATGGTGAAGATGGTAAATTTTATGTTATATATATTTTAATATAATTAAAAATAAAAGAACAAAATACTGAGGAATAAACTTAACAAAAGAAGTGCAATGTATGTACACAGAAAGCTACAAACATTGTTGAAAGAAATTGAAGATTTAAATACATAGAAAGACATTCTCTGTTCATGGATTAGAAGTCTTAATTTTGTTATGATGACACTTCTCACCAAATTGATCGACAGATTTAGTACAATCCCTATTAAAAGTCCAGCTCTCCTTTTTGGGTAGAAATTGACAAGGTGATTCTAAAATTCATATAGAAATGCAAGAGACCTAGAATAGCAAAAACAATCTTGAAAAAGAATAACAAAGTTGGAAGACTTACAGCTTCTGATTTGAAAACTTACTAAAAAGCTACAGTAATCAAGACAGTGTTACTGGCATAAGAATAGACATATAGATCAATGGAATAGAATTGAGAGTCCAGAAATAAACCCTTATGGTATATGTCAGTTGATTTTTGACAAGGATGCCTAGACAGTTTAATTGAGGAAGAATAGTCTTTTAAACAAATGGTGCTAGGATAACTGGATATCCACATGCAAAAGAATGAAGTTGAACCCCTACTTCACACCATACACAAAAGTTAATTCAAAATGGATCACAGACCTAAATATGAGAGCTAAAATTATAAAACTCGTAGAAGAAAACATAGGCATATATCTCTATGACCTAAGCAGTGGTTTCTTAGATATGACACCCAAAACACATGTGACAAAAATACAATAAATTGGACTTCATTAAAAGTAAAAACTTTTCTGCATCAAAGGACACTCTCAAGGGAATGAAAAGACAACTCGTAAATTGGGAGAAAATATTTGCAGATCATATATCTGATAAGAGACTAGTATTCAGAATATATACAAAGAATTCTTAATACTGTTCAAAAAAGACAAATAACCCAATTTAAAAAATAAGCAAAGGACTTGAATAGACATTTCTCCACAGAAAATATACAAGGAACAAGAAGCACATGAGAAGATGCTAAATATCATTAGTCATCTTGGAACTGCATGTTAAAACCCTGAGATTCTACTTCACACCTCTAGAATGGCAATAATAATAATAAAGAGAAAATTACTTGGAGAGGATGTGGAGAAATTGAAACCCTCATATATTGCTGGTGGGAATGTAAACTGGTGAAGCTTACGTGGAAAATAGTTTTCCAGGTCCTCAAAATGTTAAACATAGAATTATCATATGATCAGCAACTCCACTCCTAGGCATGTACCCAAGACAGTTGAAAACATATGTTCACACGAAAGCTTGTACATGAATATTCACAGCATCATTCCAAAATAGCCAAAAAGTGGAAGCAACTCAAATGTTCATCAATGGTTGCATGGATAAACAAAATGTGACAAATCCATATAATGGGATATTATTCAACCATAAAAGGAAAGACATACTCATACATGATTCTTAAAAATATGCCAAGTGAAGGAAGCTACACACAAAACGTGACTTATTTGTATGATTCCATGTATTTGAAATTTCCAGAATAGGCAGATTCATAGAGATAGAAAGTAGATTACTAGTTCCTAGAGGTGGGGAGGGGCTGGGGAGGGGGTAATAGGATGGGATTTTAATAGGTATGGGATTTCTCTTTAGGGTGTTGAAAACGTTCTGAATTTAGGTAGTGGTGATGGTTGCACAATTTTGTGAATATTCTAGAAAGCATAGAATTGTACACTTTAAAAGGGTAACTTCTATGGTATGTTAACTATATATCAAGTTTTAAAGCTAACAGACTACCCCTAGAGGGTAATCATATTTATTTGAGAAAACCTTTTTCCATATTAGGTTTGTAGGTTTGTTGGTTGATAGGTTTCTGTTCTGGGAAAGGAGTATGTGGGGAAACCACCTATGATAATCGGCCAGGTTGCTGGGAGTTATGTCCAGCACTATCTCAAACTGCACTGCAGAGGAGACTGGCCATCACAGAGGGTTCTTGGTAGTGACTGGAATTTTTATCTCAGGGTTTTAATAGGAGGTTTTGGTAGGAAGTGAGGTGTTTTTTAAACTGCAAGTCTCAACCTATCAGTGGATCATGAAATCAATTCCAGTTGTTGTTTTTATGAAATCAAATGAAAATTTAAAAATCAGAATGCATTGCCTAGGGAAAGCATCGTTTCATGATCATTTTGTTTCAGATACACAGATTTACATATATTGTATCACAATATAAAATGTACTTCTTACTGTGGATCATAGTAAAACAACTTTAAGAAACACCGATCTAGTAGAAAGAACACTAATGATTATGGGAAAAGATGTTCCTAAGATAGAAACAATAAATATAATTGATTGGAGGTTGATTATAGCAATGAAGAATGCAGTTATTGTTCCTCCAGTGATTATAATATTTCATGTTCCATTTGCATATAGGCCCTTCAGTGATTACTTAAGAGATTCTCTTCAAATCTCTGATCCTTCTCCCCGGATATTACAACTCTCAATACCCAAAGTCACAAATCCAAACTATGTTCCTCCAAGAAGCGTAAGTGGGTCCATGTGAAAGAAACAGTTCCTGATGCACTTTGTAACATGTAGCATGTTTGTAACTGTAATGTGCTCCCCTCTTATTTCTAGATGTGTTTTTTCCTTTTCTTCATGTTTATTTTCCCCTCTTACCAAATGAATTTTTCTGACTATCTGCCCTGTGCCTAATGTATCAGTCAGGATTTGATGAGAGAAGCAGAACCACAATGCATGTTATAGAATTAACCTTAAGCAATTGTGGGAGCTGATGAGAAGTCTATGGAAGACTGTTACAGCAGCTGGGACTTGGGTCTGGTCATAGATCTAGAAGAAATGAGAGAGACTAGGGGTAGTTCAGCAGTCCCCTAGAAGATATTTACTTCAGGAGAGGCAATTATAGGAGAGTCTTGCCTGTTCAGACAAGGGAGGAAGGGCTGATTCTATTGCTAAGGAAGGCTCAGGTATGTTCAGGGCTTCAAAGCCCCCCCTTCATTGGAATGTGCCCTTATGTTCCGATTCCAATTTTTAAGGTCCAATTCCTTCTCAATCATTGCCCTAACTTTAATATAGGAGACCATGTAAGTTTGGGAATTCAATTTGTGCTGTAATTCATCCACTCACAGAATTAGATTTTGAGCTTGGTTTTGAGAATTTTCAGTCCTGTGACCATTAAAGATAAGGGTTTCTTTTGGGTAAGTCACAAAAACTTTCTGGTCCCTTAACTATGCCTTAAGGTGGGAATTTAAAGGCCTGAGCTGGTAATTTCTTTCCTCAAGTTCTCCAGTGCACTTAGAAGCAATGAGCCCACCTCACTATACCTCTTTATTTCACTAAAATGATCTCTGTCAGCAGCTGCTTGATTACCAAATCTTGCTTTCTGTTTTGTCAGTGCATGCCACGGATTACCAGTGTCTTTTTTTTTTTTTTTAAACGACTGGCCATAGGATCATTAATAGCTTTAAATCTAATCTGCTCAGAAAACAAATTCCAGATGGTCTAGAACCAGTACAGGCATACCTCAGAGATATTTTGGGTTCAGTTCTAGACCACCGCAATAAAGCAAATATTGCAATAAAGCAAGTCACACAAACTTTTTGCTTTCCCAGTGCATATAAAGGTTATGTTTACACTACTGTATTCTATTAAATGTGCAATAGCATTATGTCTAAAAAAACAATGTACACACCTTAGTTAAAAAAATACTGCTAAAAAATCTTAACCATCATCAGAACCTTCAGTGAGTTGTAATCTTTTTGCAATAGTAATGTCAAAGATCACTGATCACATATCAGCATAATATAATAAAAATGTAAAAGTTTGAAATATTGTGAGAATATTTCTTTTTTTTTTTAACATCTTTATTGGGGTATAATTGCTTTACAATGGTGTGTTAGTTTCTGCTTTATAACAAAGTGAATCAGTCATACATAAACATATGTTCCCATATGTCTTCCCTCTTGCGTCTCCCTCCCTCCCACCCTCCCTATCCCACCCCTCCAGGCTGTCACAAAGCACCGAGCCAATATCCCTGTGCCATGCGGCTGCTTCCCACTAGCTATCTACCTTACTGCGTTTGTTAGTGTGTATATGCCCATGACTCTCTCTCGCCCTGTCACAGCTCACCCTTCTCCCTCCCCATAACCTCAAGTCCGTTCTCTAGGAGGTCTGCATCTTTATTCCTGCTTTACCCCTAGGTTCTTCATGACATTTTTTTTCTTAAATTCCATATATATGTGTTAGCATACGGTATTTGTCTTTTTCTTTCTCACTTACTTCACTCTGTATGACAGACTCTAGGTCTATCCACCTCATTACAAATAGCTCAATTTCGTTTCTTTTTATGGCTGAGTAATATTCCATTGTATATATGTGCCACATACTCTAGGTCTATCCACCTCATTACAAATAGCTCAATTTCGTTTCTTTTTATGGCTGAGTAATATTCCATTGTATATATGTGCCACATCTTCTTTATCCATTCATCCGATGATGGGCACTTGTGAGAATATTTCTGACACAGAGATACAAAGTGAGCAAATGCTGTTGTGGGGAAATGGTGCCGATAGACTTGCTTGATGCAGGGTTGCCACAAAACTTCAATTTGTGAAAAACGCAGTATCTGCAAAGTACAATAAAACACAGTATGCCTGAACAAAGAACCCATCCTTAAAGTTCTGATCTGGTTATCTGTTGCTTTATACCAAACCACCCCCAAACTTAGTGATTTTAAACAACAGCCGGGGGGAGGAGTCAAGATGGCGGTGTGGGAAGCTGCGGAGTTAGCTCTCCCCACAACTAGGGCACCTGCTGGCCGCTGGTGGGGGACTCTAACCACCAAGGAGACGGGAGGAATCCCAGAGTGAACCAGTAGGATGTAGGGGGACTGAGGGAGGAGAAGTGGAGGCCAGAGAAGATCGGCACTCCTGAGGCCGGGGAGATCAGGAGAGGCAGGCGGGAGGGACTCTCAGGGAAGAGCGGGAGAGGAGCAGCGGGTGATCACCTGGCCCACTGGGGCCACAGAGCCTGCTGAGCTCCCAAGCTGGTTCCCCCCCTCCAAAGCCCCATCCAGGCCGCGTGGGTCCTGGGGGCATAGGAGGGAGGCCAGGGAGATCAGGAGTGGCAGCGGGGAGGGGCCATCCAGGAGAAGTGGGAGAGGACCAGAGGGTGATTGCCCTGCTCACTGGGGCCTGGGGAGACTGCTGAGCTCCCAGGCCAGTTCCCTGCCCTCCAAGGCCCCCCACCATTGGTCCTGAGGGCATAGGAGGGAGGCCAGGAGATCAGGAGAGGCAGGCGAGAGGGGCCCTCCCGGACCCCAGACCGGAGGAGTGGGAGAGGAGAGGAGGGAGTTTGCCCCGCCCACTCGAGCCCAGGAAGCCTGTTGGGCTCCCAGGTGAGGTCTCCTGCCCTCTGAGACCAGGGGTAGGGGGCACGCCTGGGCCCTTTCTGTTCCTTGAGCCTAAGCCCCACCCCCACAGCCCACAGGGCCTTTTTCAGCCCTGTGGTTCCTGAGCATAGGCCCCACCCACCACCCAAAACTTGCCCTTGCTTAGGCCCCGCCCTCAACAGCCAAGGCCTTTCATGACCTCTTTTTTTTTTTCTTTTCTTTTTAGCATTCAGCAAGTATTATTAAAATGAAGGGAGATTATGGATGACACTTTGTAACAATCAGGAACTGTTGATTAATAAAGTTAGTTCGTTATTCTCCTGAAACCTAGGCAGCAATGAGAATTGTCAGACGGATCATTTTACTCATTATTTTTGATTAATGCACCCAGATTCTCTGACTCTGAAGGGAAAAAAAAAAACCTCCTCCTCTTTTTCACTATTGTGGTACTAACATACCTTCCGGTTGTTGATTCATCTATTTTTGCATTCTTTCTAACATATCTGTTAGTTTCCTAGTCTAATTTTATGTTTTACTTTGTTATTGTTTGGGTTTTTTTTTACCACCCCACGTGGCTTGCGGGTTTTTTTTTTTTTTTTTTTTTTCGGTACGCGGACCTCTCACTGTTGTGGCCTCTCCCGTTGCGGAGCACAGGCTCCGGACGCGCAGGCTCAGCGGCCATGGCTCACGGACCCAGCCGCTCCGTGGCATGTGAGATCTTCCCGGACCGGGGCACGAACCCGTGTCCCCTGCATCGGCAGGCAGACTCTCAACCACTGCGCCACCAGGGAAGCCCAATTCTAGCAGTTTTTGACAGTGACTTTTAAGAGTCCTAAATAATGCTTGATTTGGTTTCCAAACTTAATTAAATACCTTCAAATACTTTATAAATACATTAAATTTGATTTCTTTTTAAAGTATTTTATTTCAACCATCTACATTAACAAAACCTTCTCAAATATTAAATAATTATTAAAAATCTAATACTTTAAACTTATAAATATAGTGAACCTGAAGTTTTTTAACGTTGTAAGAATTGATACTGACTAAGGTTCTTGGACTCTTTAATCAATAGAAATTGATAAGAGGCCAGATGAGAAATTCAGGTAAGGCTTTACTGGGACTCGTGCTATAGCAGGAGGGAGGGAAAACAAGTAACACATGCCCTTGCTCACTCCCTGAGAGGAGGCGAGCTGGTCCTTTAAACAGGGTGAAGATAGGGGCCAATAGGTGGATCGGGCTGGGGGGTGGCATACGTGGTGGGCCCACCCTCTTGATGGTGCTGGGTAGAGGGATCATGCATAGTACCCTACTTTTGCTCCTGGTACCTCAAAAGTGGCAGTTGGGTTTTGGCCTTTTTGTATGTTCTTATTGTTCATAATTTGCCCCAACTGCGCATGCGTGCAGTTCTTTTTAGTCCCTTTTAGTTTATTTGTATTCTGTTGCTCCAGGAGGCATTTGTTAAGGTGGAAGCACTACAGTCAAGGGTCTCAGGTCCCAGCCAGTCTCAGAATGACATAAATTTAAGATTTCAACTTAATGTTATAATTCTAAACAGTTACTCTGTTATATATTTCAAATTGCAATTGTAGTGTTATCACTCTTACAGGCCAAATTCTCTTAAAACATATACCTGCTTTTTATTTTTTATTTATTTTTATTTATTTATTTTTTTGTGTGATACGCGGGCCTCTCACTGTTGTGGCCTCTCCCACTGCAGAGCACAGGCTCCAGACACGCAGGCCCAGCAGCCGTGGCTCACGGGCCCAGCTGCTCCGCAGCATGTGGGACCTTCCCGGACCGGGGCATGAACCCATGTCCCCTGCATCGGCAGGCGGACTCTCAACCACTTCACCACCAGGGAAGCCCCCTGCTTTTTATTTTAATAATATACACTTATTTTTTGTTTTAACAATAATTTCAAATTTACTGAAAATCTGCAAAAGTTAAAGTCCATTGGCTTTATCATTCTCTCTCCTCCGTGGTGTGTGTGTGTGTGTGTATATTTAATCTTTTCCCTGAATCATTTTTGAAAGTTAATGACAGACATCATATACCCCTTTTCCTCAGTACTTCAGTGTGTGTTTCCTAACAAGAGGACATTATCTTATATAACTACCATACTGTTATCAAGATCAGGAAATTTAACATTGGTATAATACTATAACTAATCTATGGTCCCTGTTCAAATTCCATCAATTCTTGCACATATTTATTATTAAGACAAAGTATTAATTCTATGATTTTGATTTTCTTAGGCTTTTGACAGTTAATTCTAAATCTTCTCAGAGTTTAAAAATAACACATGCTCACAAAAGAAGTCAAGTTACTATTACAGGTACCTGAGGTTACTTGCCACCAGAGACTTTGTATGGATACACTGTAGGAAGTCCTTTTACCTCTATGAATGTCATACCAAGTCTCTTTTTATAATAGCTGTTAGGACCTCAAAACTTAAAAAGAAAGGGGTTGGTTTCATAGCTCACTTAATCCATAACTATTTTAATGAGATCTATTTTATTATAAAATTAATATTTTATAAAATAAATAATTAATATATTATGTGCAGTAAAAAAAAGGCAGCCCAAATAATGCAAGTGAATATGTAAATAAAAATCACTTTTGTTGTAACACATTTTCGGACTTTATGTGAATCACCTCAAAAATGTTCATACCTTTGATTCAGTCATTTTACTTCTAGAATTTTTATTCTCAGAAAATAATCAAGATTGAGAATGATGGGGGAGAGACATGTTGGTATAATGACCTCATGGATTAGGAGAAATTTCATTTCTCCGATTATTAATAAAGTCATATCGTTCTCTACATTTATTTGCCATGTGTATTTTCCTTTTCTAAATTTGTTCATGGCTTTATTTTTCTACTGGTCTGTTCATTTTTTATTGATTCACAAAATTCTTTACATCTTAGGGATATTAATCCT
The DNA here is from genome assembly GCF_949987515.2 of Delphinus delphis. Classification (NCBI taxonomy): domain Eukaryota; kingdom Metazoa; phylum Chordata; class Mammalia; order Artiodactyla; family Delphinidae; genus Delphinus; species Delphinus delphis. The sequence goes on along the minus strand of NC_082687.1, from coordinate 63,750,522 downwards.
TCATCTGTTATATATGATGTGCATATTTTTCCCAGCTTGTAACTTAAAGTTTGGGGTTATAATTACTAAATATATATATATATTTAGTAATATATAATATACTAAATACACTAAATATATAATATAATATACTAAAATTATAATATATGTATAAAATTTTAAATGTATAGATCTTGTATAGTTTAATAAGCTTTTAACAAATATATATACCCATTCATTAACCACCATAATCAAGATACAAGAATAAGTATTATTCTTGACTGAGAAGCCCAAATGATCTTTTCTCTTTATTTTGTTAATGTGCATACTTCTGTGCATAGTTGCTTAGAGTTGTTTTTTTGGTTTTGTTTTGTTTTGTTTTTGCGGCATGTGGGCCTCTCACTGTTGTGGCCTCTCCTGTTGCGGAGCACAGGCTCCAGACGCGCAGGCTCAGTGGCCATGGCTCACGGGCCCCTCCGCTCCGCAGCATGTGGGATCTTGCCGGACCGGGGCATGAACCCGTGTCCCCTCGGACTCTCAACCACTGCACCACCAGGAAAGCCCAGACATTTTGAATTTGATTTCCTAATATTTTAGTGAGGAACTTTGTATCTATGTTCATGATGGATAGTGATCTATAGTTAAAAATATATCTGTTGAGTTTGGGAATTAGGGTTATGTTGGTCTTGTAAAATGAGTTGAGAAGTATTTCCTGCTTTTTTATTTTCTGTATATTTGTGTAAGATTCATGTTATTTCTTCCTTAAATATTTGAGATAATTTACCCTTAAATCAATCTGGGCTTAGTGTTTTCTTTATGGGGAGGTTTTTAATTATGAATTAAATTTCTTCAGGTATTCCTTTAGGGTATAGGTCAAATCAGATTTTTTATTTCTTCTTGTGTCTGTTTTGTATTTTAAAAGAATTTGTCCATTCTTCTATGTTGAATTTATTTGCATAAAGTTTTTAATGGTAATATATATATTTTTCTCTTTAAGAGCTTTAAGATATATAGTGGTGACGCTTTAATTCCTGTTTGTTAATTTGTTTTCTCTTTTTATTTCTTGATCAGACCTGCTAGGGATTAACAAATTAGCTTTATTAATCTTTCCAAAGAGTCAATTTTTGTATTTGTTTATTTTTTTCTCAACTGTTTTTAAGAATTTCTTTTACCATTTCTTATAGAGTGGATCATTCAGTTTTTGTTACTCTGGAAATGTTCTTATTTTATTTTTATTTGTAAAGGATATGTTTGTTGGATATGCAAACATATTTTAGGTTGATAACGCTTTAGAGTATCTTTTCATGATCTTCTGGCCTCCATGGTTTCTGGTGAGATGCCAGCTAAAATTATAATTTTTACTCTATATTTAATGTGTCTTTTTCCTTTGGCTATTTTAAGATTTTCTCTTTATCTTTGGTTTTTAGCAGTATGGCTAAATTTGCCTGCATACAGTTTTCTTGGTATTTGTCCTACCTGTGGTTCCCTGAAATTCAAGGATTTGTGGGATGTTGCTTTCAATCAAATTTTTCAATAGTTCTGCTATCATTTATTCAGACTTTTTTTCTGTGTCATTCTTCCTCTGAGGCCTCTAGTTATACCTGTGCTATATCATCATATTCTATACCATAGATCACTGAGGTTGTTTTATTTTTTTTCAATATTTTTCTCTATATGCTTTATTTTAAATAATTTATATTCACCTCTACTCAATGGCATCAGTTCTTTTTACCACAATGAACAATCTTCTGTTAATCTCATCCAATGGATTTTTAATTTAGATGCTGTGTTTTTCAGTTCTTGGATTTCCATTTGGTTTTTTAAAAATATATATAATTTACATATTTCTCTTGGACCTTTAATCTCTTCACTCATTGTATCCATCTTTGGACCCCATTCAAGTTTCACTTATTTTTCCTCTATAATATCCTTTATAGAGGAATAATCCAGTTCAAAATCATGTGTTGTCAAGTATCTTTAGTCTCCTTCAGTCTGGAATGGTTCTTCAATCGTTTTTGCCTTGTTGACCTTGAACACTATTGAATATTACCATCCAGTTATTTTATAGAATAGCGGACAAACTGAATTTGTCTGAATGTTTCTTGTAATTAGGGTAAGATTATGAATCTTTGGTGTTTATTCACATACATACACACATTTTCGTCTATATTTATTTCCATATCGATTTATATATGATTTTTCACCTTTACCTCCAATTCTGATCCAACACTACCGAGTTTATTCTTTTCCTCCCTTGCCTTATTTGTAATGCTTGTCTCTGAAAGTTAAAAACCTGGCTCCCATTACCCTTAATACATGTCCTCTCTGTGTATAATCATTCCCCCATCTCTGCTGTCTTCTCTTTCTGCATATGGGCTCTTACACCCTGCACTATGCCACTCAGTCTCTGACACTTCATACTGGGAGGCCCCTTCCCAAAGCTCTGATCTCTTACTGGTATCTCTGATATCTCAATCCCTCTTACTTGGTCGACCCTTCTCTTGATGCTCTGGCCCTAACATCCTGCTATGGGCCACTGTGCCTTCTCCCTTCCCACCAGACTGAGACACCTACCTTGCTTTGCTCTCCCAAATGATCAGGAAGGGGCGAGGATGAACTGCTTTCCTTCTTTCAAGAGTCTTATCCTGTCTAGTTTCTGCCTAATTCTGATTTCTTTCCAGTGCTTTCAAAGAGTTCTGTTTTGTTTTGTTTTGTTTTCAATGTTTTATTCAGAGTCTCTAACTGTTATAGGCAAGAAGATTAGTTCAATACAAGCTACTCTGCTATTACTGGAAGCAGAACTTCTAATTTGCCTTTTAATTTTGTTTTGGTTATCTTGAGGTTAAAATTTTATGTGTGGTAAAACCCATAATCTTATTATTTTGAGATTTCTTCCATTGCTTTATGATTAGAAAATTCTACCCCAAAAGAATTCAGAAAATCACCCCCAGTAGTGTGCTTGTACTGGCTCACAAGAGCTGATGGTACACATCTCTTTCTAACTTTGCATTTAGTGAGATCCATCACCTTCATAGTTTGAAATTGACCATGGTGGGAATTTTTGCACCATAGAAATTGGCAAGCACTACAAATCAGTCTTTTTTCTCTGAGGAGCTAACTGTTAAACATTTACCTGCACACCACTGGTCACCTCTATTTTCCTGTACTATTTTTGTGGTTTCTTTTTATTTTTAAAGTAGATAATTCCTCAACTTATTTGAAGTATATTTCTATGTAAAATATGCGGTAAGAATCTGCCTCTCCCTCATGATTGCCCCAGCCTTTATTTGTTCACTGCCACAGTTATTATATACCACAATGTTATTTATACTAGGGCAACGGTTTTCAAAAATGTGACCCAGGTATGCATAAAGGTTTCCCAGAACCTTTTAAGTAATCTGAAAGTTCAAAATTATGCACAAGTAAAAGGTTCACTCAATGTGTAAGATAGGCAAATGGATTTTATGGTAATGGAGTATGAAAAGTTCCTTGACAGTTTCAGATTGTACATTGCAACTCTTATGTTTTTTTTTTGTTTTTTTTTTTGCGGTACACGGGCCTCTCACTGTTGTGGCCTCTCTCGTTGCGGAGCACAGGCCCCGGACGCCAGGCTCAACAGCCATGGCTCACGGGCCCAGCCGCTCCGCGGCATGTGGGATCTTCCCGGACCGGGACACGAACCCGTGTCCCCTGCATCGGCAGGTGGACTCTCGACCACTGCGCCACCAGGGAAGCCCGCAACTCTTATTTTTAAGAAACTACCCTTTGTCAAGTTTTATTTTAGTATCAAAGAAGAATATCCACAATTATCTGAAAAAGCTGTTGAAATATACTCTTTTCCAACTAGTACGGTGAACTGGATTTTCTTCATATACTTCAAACAAAAAACAGTGTCTTCTTAAACCAGATATTAAAGAGATTTGCAAAAATGTAAACATATCAGTCTTGTCACAATTTTTTTTGTTTTGGAAAATATAGTTCTTCATCATAAAAAATATTTGTATTTCCATGTAATGGGTTCTTTTTACTTGAAATAATAAATGTTCTTAAATGTCTCAGTCTTTGGAAGCCCTCAGTCACTTTTTAAGAGGGTAAAGAATGTTACACATCAAATTTATTCAATTAAAAAAAAGTGTAAATGGGCTCTAGACCAAAAAAATTGAGAACCACTGTATTAGATAATATTTCTGAATTCTCTATGTGGTTACACTGATCTATTTTTATGCAAGTATCATTTTGCTTAAATTATTGTAAATTTAAAAATATTTTAGGGCTTCCCTGGTGGCGCAGTGGTTCAGAATCCGCCTGCCAATGCAGGGGACACAGGTTCGAGCCCTGGGCCGGGAAGATCCCACATGCCACAGAGCAACTAATCCCTTGCGCCACAACTACTGAGCCTGTGCTCTAGAGCCCGGGAGCCACAACTACTAAAGCCTATGCACCTAGAGCCCATGCTCCACAACAAGAGAAGCCACTGCAATGAGAAGCCCGTGCACCGCAACGCAGAGTAGCCCCCACTTGCCACAACTAGAGAAAGCCCACGTGCAGCAACAAAGACCCAATGCAGCCAAAAATAAATAAATAAATTTATTTTAAAAAAAGAAAAAAAAAATATATATATATATATATATTAGAATAGGGTAGGTTATGTATACCCTTTTCTTCTTTTGGCCATAACTTTCTTATTGTCCTTCTGGCTTCCCGCTCCAGTCTTTCTCCCACATGCCTGACAGATTAATCTCCAGCCCTGACCATGCTTCCTCTCCAGTGAAAAGATTTCATGGTTCTTCGCTAGCTGTGAGCAGTGCCCTCCACATCTAACCTAGTTTCAGATATATTTGCAAGCCTGATCTCCCTGCCTGACCAGACACAATCTCCTCCATGCCTCCTTGCTTCTGTGTCCAGACTTTCCCTTCAATCTTCCTTCCTTCATTCTCCCTATCTTTTCTCCTCCCTCTACTTGTCAGAATCTGATCCTTCCTTCAAGGCCCAATTTAATATCCCTTTATCCATGAAAAGAGAATTCTTCTTGGATTCTCCCACATTTCCTCTGATATTCCTCAAAACTTTATTCTCTTTTATGGATATCAAATAATCAGTGATTTGCTTATAGGTTTATGATTCCTTCTAAGTTGAAAACTACTTTAAGGAAAGGTACTGTTTATTATTCTTTGTTTTGTCTTACATAATATAATTAAGAGATATTTGTATAACGAATTAATGAATGATGTTTTATTTCCTTTTTGATTGTAAGCCTTAATTGAAGGCACTGGTTGTCATATATTTTTTTGATTTTCCAAGAGGCTGATAGGGGACAAAGCTTTATTCATTGGAAATGCTTGATTAGTACTTCATGGTATTGTGTAGATAGATAGGACCTTTGTTTGAATCCCAGCTCTGCCACTTACAAACTATATAAAGTTAAATAAAATGCCAAACTTCACAATACCTTGGTTTCTCCATTAGTGAAATAGAAATAAAAATGATATGCAGGTGAGAAATAAATGAATTAATAGGTATAAAATACTGTCTGTGTTAGTATCATCATCGTCATCATTTTTATTTATTTATTTTTGACTGTGTTGGGTCTTCATTGCTGGGCACAGGCTTTCTCTAGTTGCAGCGAGCGGGGGCTACTCTCTGTTGCGGTGCACGTGCTTCTCATTGCAGTGGCTTCTCTTGTTGCAGAGCACAGGCTCTAGGCACGCGGGCTTCAGTAGTTGTGGCACGTGGGCTCAGTAGTTGTGGCTCGCAGGCTCTAGAGCACAGGCTCAGTAGTTGTGGCACACGGGCTTAGTTGCTCCACAGCATGTGGGATCTTCTCGGACCAGGGCTCGAACCCGTGTCCCCTGCACTGGCAGGCAGCTTCTTAACCATTGCGCCACCAAGGAAGTCCATCGTCATCATTTTAAACAACATAAGAAGGGGTTTGGAACATACCTTGTGTGTTAATTTTCTACCCACAGTTAAAACCCTATTTCATTTCCAGTTATTGATTATATTCCCACCTCAAAGTTTTGTGGTAAGTTTTGAGTTTGGATATAAGTAATTTAAATAGAAGACGATGTAATTTGAACACATTTCCACAATTAAGGTAGTGAGGAGTGTCTTGGGGGACCAGTACAACATTGTCTATGGAGATATGGTTCTGTTCTGCCTTTCTTCCTCTTGTCGTTGGTTACTTTGTATTGTCCATTCCAATTAGAAGAGAGCTACTTAAATTCATTTTAAGCATGGGGATTTGTAATAATGTGAATTCCAATTTCCAAAGGGCAAGATAATTAAGAACAGAGCAGAGCTCTCCCCCTTATAGTGTTCTCATGTGATAGGGCTGAGAACTTCCCTCTTGGCTGAGTTTATTGTTCTAGTAATCAGCATTGCCATTTATCTCTTAGTCCATTTGTGTACTTGTCATTTTCTCCCCATCTTTAGTTTCACAGTAAGTTCCAAAAAATCTGGGTTGGAATTTATACAACCTAGTTTGAGAAGGATGGAAACTGATCCTTTCAGCTATGATCATAGGTTACTGCAGTATTCTCATCCTTTTTGCTGGATTTACTGAGAAGTCTGGTCCAGTGGTCAGATACTACTTTGTAACTTTGATTGCGATAGTGTTTATTGATTGATGCTTACAGGTACTGTTCTCTTTTTCTCCCCTAGACTAAAACCAAAATTGCGACGTCTGCCCTGACTGCTGTTGCAACTCCAAGAACTGTAGACCTTGCCTATCCAAGGATTAAGATAGAGGGTCTGTGCTTTGAAAGAGAAAGAATTGAAATGCCCATCCGTCCTGTAAGCCATCACTACCTTGGCATCCTTCAGCTCACTTTCTGTTTGTTCCTAGGGTGTTGTTTTGCTTCTATAGGGTATAGACCAAAGTCATTGGAAAAGAAAACCTTGAAAGAGTGGTCTGTGGCAGGAAGGAAGACCTAGCTGCAAGATATGGAGAGGGACTGCAGGTAGAGGGTGAAGAGCATGGACTTTGGGGTCAGTAAGAGCTGGGTTCAAATTCCTGCCTCACCACTACTAGTTGTGTGATGTTGTAATAACCTTCCTGAGCGTTATTCATTCAATAAGGATTTGAATCTCTACTGTGTGCCCAGCACCGTGCCCAGTGAACAAGATGGAAGGAGACAGAAAATAAATAAGGAAACAGATAAGATAATGTCAGGTAGTGGTAAGTGCTATGAAGAAAATAAAATGGAAAAAAATAAAAAATAAAATGGGAAATGAGTGACTATGGCTGGGGGTGGAGAATAAGCTTCTTTGCATACGGTAGTCAGGGAAAGCCTCTCTTAAGGAAGGGATATTTGAGCTGAAACCTGAATAATGAGAAGGAGTCAGCTAAGTGAAGATCTGAGAAGAGAATGTTCTAGTAGCGGGAAGAGCACATGACAAAGTCCTTAAGTAGGATAGCTTTGAAGTTGGGTGGAGCAAGGTGAGCAAGGGGATTGTGAAGATAACAGTTCCCAGTTTCAGGGCTGTTCAGACTTGTGATAATAGATAAGGCAGGTGCTCAGCACAGAGCCTGGCACGCTCAGTGGGTTGTTCGGGGGTTTTAAAAAATCCTTTAAAAAAGTGATACCATGGCACATAATCATACTCTGAGAAACCAAACTAATCTGTATCAGTGCAAATATAGAACATTTTCAGGGCTACTGAGTGGTGTTTGCTGTGGTCCTCATTCTTTTGAATGAGCACTTGAGAGAGAGGATAGTAGCTATATGTCATCTTTCCTATTTTACCAGTAAAGCAACATAATAGAAAGGCCTCCTGGCGGATGTGGTTTCCAAAGTAAGACCAAAGGGAGTTGATGAGTCAGTCAGTCAGAATATATTTATTCAGCACCAGTTATACAACAGAGCCTAGTCTAGCTTTTGGCAAACAAGTACTTCTCTCAAGTGACTTATATTCTGGTGGGGAAAAACAGACAGTAAACATAACCAACAATGAAATAAATGAGCTAAGTCAGGTGTTGTTAAGTGCTATGAAGAAGATTAAATAAGTACTGTGGAAGAGGGTAGTTAGAAAGGCTGATATATCTTGGATGGTCAGGGAAGAACTCCTTGAGGATGTGATGTTTGAGTCTAGGGACTTGAATGACGAAGAGGCAGGCATGACAAGATTGAGGAAAGAGGGTTTCAAGCAGAACTAGTAAATGCAAAGGTCCTGAGGTGGAAAGAGCTGGGCCAGAGGGGCCTTGTGTGACTAGGGTCATAGTGATTGAGGTGGGGATGGGAAGAAGGTGAGGTTGGAGGAGGGTATAGTAGGCAGATCATGTAGGACCTTCTAGGCCACAGTAAGGAGCCTAGGTGTTATTCTTAGCAAAATGGAAAGCCACTGGAAGATTTTAAACACTGTGAGTGACATGATCTGGCTTGGGCCTTGGAAAGTACTTCCCTCATAAAGTTGTTACGGTGATTGCATGGGAATGATTTAGGCAGATCGCTGAGAACACTGTCTAGCTCATGGAATACACTTGTTAAAATGCTCCTTCTCTCCCTCAGTAACTGCTATGTGAAGGCTGGGTTGTGGAGGAGTGAGAATGGAAGCAGGGAGATCAGTTAGGAGAGTCTGTTACAGTAATCCAGGAGAGAAAGGATGGTGACTCGATTAGGGCTATAGTTGAAAATAGAGGGAGACGTGGTGAAATTTGAGGTATGTTTTTGTGTCGTTTTGTTTTCCACTATAGATATCCTGTGCTGCCTTGCTCGCCAAACCTAGCTCTCGAATACTAGCTCTAGCTAAGCCCAGGCCTCTTCATCAAGATTATTTACCTCCCCGGGATGCCTACTGGCCAGTATCTTGTGCTGCTATCCATTCCAAGATATCTCCCAGAATTCAAGAACTAGCTAATCCAAATACAAGGTATGTCAATCTGAGGCTAAGATGGGACAGGAAAGGCAGGGGGTGCTAGGGACAGGGAAAAGTTGACCTATTAAGTTCAGTGAAATGAATCAAAGAAATAGTAAAAATTTTAAAAATCATCTTATTTGTTACATTTATTGTGACAAATCTATGGTCTTCTTACCATAAATATAAGGCTACAGTTAAAGGGTTAGTGGACTAGTATTGAACTTTAGACCTAGGAGACAACTCTGTAATTATGGATATGGGATTATTTATCTAACATATATTGATAAGGATTATTTATCTAACATATATTGATCTAATACGTTGCAGAACAGAAACATAATATGTTGTAATTTGTGTAAGAAAAAAATACATATATGCCATATATTTGCTTACATATGCCTATACTGTCTCACAGGAGTATGTAAGAAGCTAGTAACAATGGTTACTTTGGGGGCCTAGGGAGCCAGGATGGTAGGAAGACTTATTTTTCACTAAATAGGCTTTTGTATTTTTCAATGTTTTTGCATCATGTACATGTATGAACTATTTCAAATAAATCAGAAAATATATTCAACAAAGAAGAAATTGCCTCTAATTCCTACTCATTTTTTAGAAGACCTCTCAACTTGCCTGAACCTCAATTCATTTTGTTACCTTCAAGGGATAATACCTGATCCCCTACTTAAAGCACCATCAAGAAAACCTAACTGAAAAAGTGGTAGTCTTGAGCTCAGGGAATAGGAAATGTGTTTGGTCTTATATAATAAAATATATTTTTTTAATTTTTATTTTATTTTTTTAATAAATTTATTTATTTATTTATTTTTGGTTGCCTTGGGTCTTTGTTGCTGTGCATGGGCTTTCTCTAGCTGCAGCGAGCAGGGGCTACTCTTTGTTGCGGTGCGCGGGCTTCTTATTGCGGTGGCTTCTCTTGTTGTGGAGCACGGGCTCTAGGTGCACGGGCTTCAGTAGTCGTGGCTCGCAGGCTCTAGAGCGCAGGCTCAGTAGTTGTGGTGCACGGGCTTAGTTGCTCCGCAGCATGTGGGATCTTCCCGGACCAGGGCTCGAACCCATGTCCCCTGCATTGGCAGGCGGATTCTTAACCACTGCACCACCAGGGAAGTCCAGATTTTTAAAATTTTTATAATGTGTTTTTCCTTAAAAAAAAAAGTTCAACATCAAATGAAATGACACTCATTCTCTGTACACTGACAAAGGAAAGTGAGGAGTAAGACCAAGTGCTCAAGAGTCTGTCCTGGTAGCAAGATTATTATTTGGTGGTTAAGGTATTAAGGATGAAAACTTCAAAAAATTGATTTCTTTAAGTTCACCAGTGGATTGTCTGGCTTGTTTTAACATTGTCACATTATTGAGAAATTTCCAGAATTTACTTTCTATGGAAAGAGGAAAGCCTTCGGAATCTGACACATATACACATCTAGACTTGACCACAGGTCACTCTTACAACGTCCCTGAGCCTTCATTTCCTTATATGTATAGTGGAGGTCATGATACCTGTTTTATGTGGTGCTTAAGAAAATCAAAATGAGATAATATAGTGCCTAACACATAGTGGATGCCTGAGAAATGTTAGTTCCCTTTTCTGTTCATCTTATTTTAGGTCAAATCCTTTTTTCCATTTCAGGACTCCTGTGCGTATTGTATATTACGATCCAGAAGTCTTTAAAGTCAAGCCAGCTGCTTTGAAAGCACAGTGTTCTCCGAGGATCCATGAGTTGGCACAACCTCTTACGCGTTAAGCACAGAAAGCCACATCAGTCAAACTCATTATGTTTCTAGAAGACATATTAGATGACTTAGTTCCCTTGTCTGGTACTGTCAGTTTATAGCCCCCACTCCCTCAAAGCACACGAGACCTCTAGGGAACACCACTGCTGCTGTTACCGGTAATCATGTCTTTAGCAGGTCTGGGGACTCCAGCATGCAATAAAAGAGAAAATGATAGCCTGCCTTATTATCCTTACTATATCCTCACGTGCATCTTGGCTGTCTCATTGCTCTGACTGACCTGAAGATACATTCTTCCTTATATTTGCTGGTTTTGCTTTTCTTTTCCCCGTGAGATCTGTGTTCTCCAGTAGCTGATCTCACCTCAGTGCCTTCTCTAATAAATCCTGAGAACTGAAATCATTCCTTGTGTTACTTTTCCAACGTCCCCTCATTACCAAGAAATAACACTGAAATGGTGAAGGCTTTGTGGCTAAGTCAAAATGCTTTATATAATCTGTAGATGAAATTGAGGGAGTACGGTACCTTAAATGATCACATCTCCACCAACTTCTGTTCCTTCACTCATGCTCAGTGTCATTTATCATGAATGACAGAAGCAGCTAAATGTTTGGTAAGCATTATAATGCTTTGTCAGATTGCATCTGCCCAGAGTTTTTATTTCATTTGCTTTATTCTCTCCATGGATTAGTATTTTACAAAGTAAACTAACTTTTATGGCCTATCTAGATTTACATGAAAATGAGATAACTAGTGTCCTGGAGAGGCAATACCATACAATAGTTTTGGTTGGTTTTTGTTTTAGTATTTTTTTTTTTTTTTTAGGTAGGAAAAAAAGGTAGGTGTATTGATTAAAATGAAGCTAAATTCTTTTCCTAGCTCTAATGAAAATAAACAAGTCTAGAGCTATTGAATTTGAATCCAACAAACAGGAAGAGAGACAGTCACTTTTCACGGTCATTGCTTTTTGAGATAGGCCCGTGGTAGATTTGTCCAACCTTGGATTGCACAGCAAGTGTATTTTTTGTACTATTGGAATAAATCACCTAAATTGCCCAAATTGAACCTAGTATGTAAATTGATTACTGCAGGACAAAAAGTCCAACTGGAATTTGTCTGGGTCTAGAATAAGTCATGACATTTATAAAACCCAAGTACATTTCTGAGATACCTTCAATGTTTGTATGTTTCAGAACATGATGAAATGTATCCATTAAAAAGTACTCTGAAGAGATGGACCTCCAGCAAGGTGTCATGGGAGCTCCAGTGACCACACTCTCCAGTGAATGTTATTATTTTTTTAAATTAAAGCCTCTGGAAATGGCCCTTAGGACAAACAACAAATGAAGAAAAACATCTATTCAGGGATATCTATGAAAATTCAGTAAGAAAGGTGAGAGTCTGTGATATTCAAACTACATGTAAGCAGATTGTTTCTTGCCATGAATTACGGTTCTGTTTTTAAATTCAGATTTAAAAATTAATTTATAATTCAAATTAAATTATATTCACCTTTTGCCTATTTCCTCCCTTTGACTTGGATACAAGAATCTTAGAGCCTAATGAATGTAATGTTCAAACATGGTGAGCCCCTCAGCAAGTAAAATTCCTAGCATCACGACTAGTCATAGCAGGAAACCAAGCAATAACAGCTGCCACCATCATCACCTCCTCCGCCACCACCGCAGGAGATTGACAGCTCATCTGTGCCCCTCTTCTGCTTGGTTTCAGGTACTTTAATCTGAATTTATTTTTACTTGTTCCATGGAGTGTATATGTGTGTGCATGTTCATAAACATGTGTGTCTGTATTTGTCTTTATTACGTGTTTGCGTGTAAACTGAAAACTTCCTGAATCCGTTAAAGAAGTGGTTAAATTATAATTAAATAATCTCATTGAGGAATACTACAGAGGCCTGTGATTAACTACCAAAAGTTATAATAACTTCGCTAAGAAGCTCAAATGTCTTCTCACCCCTTTTAGCTGTCGAGTGTAATAGCTGTAAATGTCCACCTTTCTGCAGCTTTTATTCCCAGACTACTGTATTAACTGTCTCTGTTAAGCCTTGGAGTGATTTTCAGCTCCCTGTTAGGAGAAAGGTGGAGAATGTTATTATTAGATTTGTGAAATTTAGGTAAGTTAAGATTGTTCATTTTGGAATATGCCATCAGTGAGACTATTCATGGTCTACCTAAACTATCGAAGGATTTTTTTTAAAGCCACTAGTTCAGGAAGGCCTGAAATTCCTCAGGACAAAAGATGAAGGTTAAAACTGTTTTTTTCTGCCTTACCTGATAATATTCCCTTCTTCCCTCCTCTGGTTCTCGAAAACAAAATGAAAGCTTAACTGAAAGTTCCCACTAGATAAGTTTAATTAAACAGCATTTTGTTATACTTGACTATCATTGTACCCCTAACTCAAGCATCTGAATAATTATTTTCTATTTTCATAACTCAGGTATAGACTAACTTCACATTGAATTAATCATTAAAGCAAAGCTCATTAAAATGCTGATATAAAATATGTTTTGTTTTGATTTCTTGAACAGTAGGAAAAATTAAATATATTCATCTAAATATTCAAAAGAGAAGGTAGTGTTAAAATTTGTATGAAGAAAGGCAACTGACCTTAAAGTACCAAAATGAATACCTCTATTTAATAAATAACAGCACATTTTACAGGGAGGTAAAAAGGAAAGCATTCCATTGTTAATGGGTGTTGTATTTTACTAAATTTAAATAGTGTACTAGTGAGTAATAATTGACCACTATTACTCTGATAGTTATAATTGAAAAGTAAGGGGCTTCCCTGGTGGTGCAGTGGTTAAGAATCCGCCTGCCAATGCAGGGGACACGGGTTCGAGCCCTGGTCCGGGAAGATCCCACATGCCGCGGGGCAACTAAGCCTGTGCGCCACAACTACTAAGCCCGCGCTCTGGAGCTCGCGAGCCACAACTGCTGAAGCCCACGTGCCACAACTACTGAAGCCCACACGCCTAGAGCCTGTGTTCTGTGACAAGAGAAGCCACCTCAATGAGAAGCCCACGCACCGCAATGAGAAGCCCATGCACGGCAATGAAGAGTAGTCCCTGCTCACCACAACCAGAGAAAAGCCTGCGTGCAGCAACGAAGACCCAGCATAGCCAAAAATAAAATAAATAAAATCTATTTTAAAAAAAAGAAATGTAATATCAAAGAAATACCTCACATTTAAGTAATAATTTTAACCTCTTTAATTCCCAAATATTATTAGTTTTACCTTCAATTATACTATAAAAAGGGATAGAGAAGACATTCTACTTTGTTTAGATTTCTTACTGAAAAACAGAACTAGAAGTTATGTACCTTTATTTAACTATAAAAGTGCTGAACTATGAATCATCCAGGTGTTGTTTTATTGTGATTTAACCATGGATTTAATGCTTTTCTTGAACAATCAATGAAATGTTCGGTACTCTGGATTTTTATCTGAAGGACTGAAACTAAACATGTTGAACAGTCTCTCCAGATTGTTTTAAAAATGAGTAGCAATTCTAAATAGCTTCTTTTGGAACTAGGAGGAAGAATTTTATATAACTATATAGATTATATAATTTAAAATATATATATATATATTTACCTCAACCACTTTTTTTCTTTTGAGGTGAGATTGGTATATGACATCATATGGTAGATTTGAACTTGAATTTTGGAATCAGACCTGGGTTTGTATCCCACGTGGATCATTTACCAGGTATGTGATTTTGAAAAAATTCCCTAACTCCCTGTGCCTCAGTTTCTTTATGTATAAAGTGAGCTCCTGTGGCATTATTGTAAAGAGTAAATAAGAACATTATGTAATAAAGTATGAATCGGAAAAAGTTGTTTAAAATTTAGCTCCTTTTGCCTTCTAAGGGGGGAGTGGCATACTTCATATCACTGGGAAAAGAAATATCTTTATGGCTTGACTCATACATTAAATGAATGTTTGTTTGATGTCTTTGCTTTGCCAGGCACTGTGCTAGGCACTAAGGCTGTCATAGTAAGCCAGACATATATGGGCTCTGCTCTCATAGGCTATTTAGCCAATTGGGAGACATGGATGTTATTCACACATTCACAAATAAATGTAAAACACAGCAGTGGCAAGTGCTATGAAGGAGAGGTTATAGTGCTATAAAATGACAGAATAGAGAACTTTGACTCCCTTGGGAAGGTGAGGGAAGGATTCTTTAATGAAAGGACGTTGGGCTGGAATCTAAAAATTAAGTCGTGTTAACTAACAAAGAAAGGACAGGAAATCAGTCCAGGTAGTGGGAAATGTGGTGAGTGGATATTTGTTGATTTGGGGGCGACCCTGCACCCATTCCTCCTCCTTCTGGTAAGAACTCCCAATTTTCTTTGGGGGATTTCTCTTCATCGATAAAGGTTTATTGAGACTTTTATTCCAGGTACCCTGGCCGAGGGATGGGCATGTGACCTGAGCCAGCTCATTGAACTGTCCTCTGGGGCTTTGGATCATGGGCAGAGCGGTGCAGAGGCAGGGGTAGTTGGAGGCGGTCGTTCCCAGTAGTGGTGCCCTGATGAGACTTCACTGTTCTCCTCCTACTTTTGATACCTGGAGCTGCCCAGGCCCCCACCGCGGCCCTTCCCTGTTCATCTGCCTCAGGAGCTGTGCACAGCCTTGCAGTAAATCCCCTGTGGCAGATGGGTAGAGGTGTTGGGGACTGAAAGGCCAGCGTGGCTCAGATGGGAAGAAAAAAGGGGTTGTGTGATCAGTGAGGAGGCAGCAGATGGAAGCCAGACTGTACAGGGCCCTGGAGGCCACCTTGAAGATTTTAGTCTTTATACTAAAACCAGTGGGAGCTGTTGAAATAATTTAAGCATGAGGATAATGTAACCATGGTTGCCTTTTGAAAACATTACTTCTACAAATAAATTGGGGAGGGGGCAGTGGAGGTAGATAGACCAAGTTAGGGGGCTACTTAGTAGATCAGAGGAAAGATGAAAATAGTTTGGTGGTACCATGGTGGAGATGCAAGGAAGAGACAGGCCTTGAGAGATATTTGAGGAGGTGTATTTTCACAAGATTTGGTGACGGATTGGATGTGGGGTTGGGGAAAGAAAAGCATTCAAGATGATTCCTCGATTTCTAACTTATGAAACAATATATAGATAGTGAGGGTCTGAATATACAAGTGGACAATGGCCAGGCCACATATGACAGTAGAACTCTGACTCACCACCTGTGCAGCAACCAGGTCAGGAATCCAAACCACAGCCTCTGCAGCAATCAGCCCAGAATGGTCAGGATCTGGCCAGTGGTCCTAATTGATACCTATTTTTTGCCCCCACTTCCATCTCAGGACCAAGTAGAGAAAGCCAAATATATTCCCCAAGCCAATCGCATAGGATGCCCTGTTTCTAGTTAGGCAGTCTCCACCTTCCCCATGCCAACAGGGTCTAACAGAGTATTCCTAAAGCCTCCATCCCCTTCCCCCCTTGCCCCCCCCCCCCACTATAAAGCTGTCCCACTCCTCTGCCTTTGAATCTCTGCCAACTGCAAGTAATGGTGGCTGACTCCCTGGCCATAGCAGGCTCTGAATAAACAGCCTGGGTGTGTTCTCATTTGACTGATCTTTCCCACAACAGTGAGCCCTTCACTGACGTAGGGAACACCAGGAGATGACCAGAAGAAAAGAGTGGAAAAGCATGAGTTCAGTTCAGGACACTTAGATTAGAGGACACCTTTGAGACATCTAAAAGGAGATGGCGGCTGCAGGGCTGTATTATGACTTTCAGGGACCCTAGGCACTTTTGCTTTTCTGGTTCCTTTCTTCCTTAAAATAATATTAAAAATTATATTTTATGACTGCATTAGTATAAAGATGAATATATAAATATTATATATTAAGACTTTTTCAAATTAAAAGTTCATCTTTTTTTCTCATATAAAAAGAACTAAAACATTTTTGTAATCTCCTGAAAATGTTATGGTCTGTAGGCAATGGGCCCACTGTGCCCAATGGAGCAGTCGGCCGGGTTCAGGTAGGCAGTCCTTACATGGGTCTGTGTTGTAGCGTCGAGACCTGAGACCTGCTGCAGGTGTACATGTGCAAGTCATCTCAGTTAGCTGTGGTTGGAGCTACGGGGTAAGAGGGAGGACCAGGACAGGGGGAATCCTGACTTGATATTTGCTGAAATTCAACAATTGCTGCTAATTATATTTAGAAGGGTATTGGTATGGTGGTTATGCTTTTAAAAGCAGTTCTTTTAGAGATGCAAGCTGAGACAATTGTGAATGAAGTGATATCTAGAGTTTGCTTTGCAATAATCCCAACAGGGGAATGGATGAGGCTATAGAGGAAACGACTCTTGGTTGTGAGTTGGTGATTGTTGAAACTAAGTGATGGAATCCTAGGGTTCATTGTCTAGACTATTCATTCAATAGTCTCTCTTCTGTTAGATATGTTTGAAGTTTTACCTAATAAAGTGCAAGATAGGAGGGGAGCTAGGATGGACAGTTACAGGTCTCAGCAGAGGCTTGAGGGGCCTGAGCAACTCAGAACTCCCCCAACGCTGCATACCAATCAGGTCTGCTTCACTCCCACACATTCAGTGTTAGGGCTGTTTAAGGGGAGAAATCAAGGCAATGTGTCTGTATTCCATGGCTGGGGACAGTGTGGGGAAGAACTAGCACATACAAGATGGTGAGCTAGTTTATAATTTGATGGAAATAGGATCGTGGATTTACAACCCACTAGAAATAAGGTAAAACGAGATAAACTGGTGTTCCCACCCCAAATCCAGGGGAATGGGAGGTACTCAGGACTTTCCCCACACTTCTGGTGGGGGAGGGATTTTGAGTCAACTCTAATTAAATTTTCAAAGGTCAGGATACCTCTGTCGACCTCTAGGTTGCAAGTGCTTGACACACAAGATGTGAACAAGTGGGAACAGAGAAGGTGTTAAAGACTTGTTTGTTAACCTGGATTTGGTTGAAGGAAGAAAAATTGGAGCATCGATATTACATGGCTTCCTGCAGTCTAGGAGAGAGGAGGTGAAGGCAATTCCATTTCTGGTTCAAGGTGGTTGGTCTGGAATGAGGCCTTACCAAGTATTAGCTGTGCAACCCTGTACAAATTACTTAACTTCTCAATGAAAAAGGGCTAATAGTGTTTGCTGTCAAGATTAGGAAGTTTCCAGTACATTATACCCATCCTTTCCCTGCCTGAGTTAAGAAACAATTGAGAAACCCAGGCAGATGGAGTTCAAAACAACTCATTTACAATTGGTAAAGCTGTTTGGAGAAGGTGACTTTGGTGGACCAATTGGATTTCTAATATCCCCCTCCTCCTGAACTGAACTGAGCCCCTGGCTCTGTTCACCAGACACACCTGCCCCCGGAGCAGGCTGAACACACTCTGCTTATGGCTCTAAGATCGCAAGGAGGGAGAAATGCACTCCTTCTCCTAGATTCACCAGGGGAGGAGTCACTGCTCCCACGGGAGGAAATAGGGGTGGGTGAGGGCAAAAACCAGGAAGTTCTTCTCTGGGCAATTCTCCCTCTCCACATGGAAACGGGAGCACAGTTGTTCATCTCTAACACCTACCTCACTGGGTTCTTGTGAAGTATTGTACTTAGCACAGTATCCAGTACATGGTAAGTAGGTTTTGTTTTCTTAGTCATTATTATTAGCGGATATTAAGATGCTTCTCACATCTTTTTGGATAATGGAGTTTACTTCCTCTGGTGGTACTCATTGTAGTCCCAATGAAAATACAATCCTCCTATCGAGAAGTGGAGTCCACTTCCCCATGCCTTGAGTCTGGGGTGCCTGTGACTTGCTTAGATCAACAGAAGGTGGCAGAAGTGACATTGCATGACTTCCAAGCCCAGGCCCTGAGCAGCCTTGCCTTCTTGGCATGCTGCTCCAGACCTGCATGGAAAGAAACCCAGCCTCCCTGAGAGACCTCATAGCAAGAGAAGTCCAGACTTCCCCTCTGAGCCCGGTGGCCAGCTCGCCCTCTGCTGAATGCCTCCATGTGAGTGAGCCAGCAGGACCAGCAGAAGGACTGCCCGGCCAACCCACAGAAAGGTCAGGAAGGAAAATGATGGTTTTAAGCTCCTCTTTGGGGTTGGTTTGTTATTCAGCAGTGTGGAACTGAAACAGTGAAGTAAGAGAGTAAGAGAAAGAGTAAGAGAAAGTAAGAGTAAGAGACTGGAGCCGTGGGTGGTAGGGAGGGCAGCAAGGGGTTCAGACTGCAGCCAGCTGATTTTCAGAGGTTTGTGAGCAAGTACTTGGTTAGGGTCTGCTAAAGGAGCAGGCACACACTTCTCCCTCAATTAGCTGTTTTAAGTGCCTTTATCAACTTGTGTGAACTAACCTACAGCAGACCTGAACTTAAGTGACCCCTGACTGGCCAGTAAGAAACTGCATGAATTGAGGCAGAGGAGTGGGCTGCCTCCCACCTTCCCTAACTCTCCCCTCCTCCTTCAGAGGGCTTTGCTTCCTGAGGACCTATCTGAGGAGGTCCTGGCCTATGACCATCCTTAGAGACATAGCACAGGCAGTAAGAAGACAGAGCCTGAAGGCATGCATTCTTTCACAGTTTGTGTTGTTTTTTGTTTTGGGGTTTTTTTTTGTGGTACGAGGGCCTCTCACTGTTGTGGCCCCTCCCGCTGCGGAGCACAGGCTCCGGACGCACAGGCCCAGCGGCCATGGCTCATAAGCAGAGCTGCTCTGCGGCATGTGGGATCCTTCTGGACCGTGGCATGAACCTGTGTCCGCTGCATCAGCAGGCAGACTCTCAACCACTGCACCACCAGGGAAGCCCTGTGTTGGTTTTTCTTCTCAGTCTGGGAGGTGCTGCCAGGTGGGAAAACTTCCCCACCCGTAGCAGCATGCATCTGCCTGCCTGCCTGCTCTCTGTTGCCAGGGCGTGGTCTGTTGGAAGTGTCAGGATGTTGGGCATCCTAGGGATTGCAAGACAGGGCAGGCAGAAGGCTGGAGACAGAGAAAGGGGGCTGGGGGAGCAGGGGAGCAGAAAGAAGCAGCTGGTCTTCAGTGTGAAGTGGGGAGCAAATTCACCCCAGGATACCAGGGACACATAGGCAGTGGGCGGGCAGCTGCTCTGTGAACAGGGAGAGGGTGATTGAGGCTTGGCCAGATGGACATGAAAGGAAAGCAGTAACAGACCCCAGGTAACACACCGCGTTTTCTGTAATGATCTAAGCAGGCAGGAGTGCCCTGGGGCTTGGATAGTTTAAAAGCACCACATTCCTGGCTTCAGCAAAGCTTAAAGCATGGCCTAGGTCAGGGAGCCATTTTAAGTTCTGGCTTCTCTGGGATTTTTAAGTGACCCGTGACCCGTGATTGTCTAGTAAGAAGCTGCATGAACTGAGGCAGAGGAGTGCATTGCTCACTGACAGAGCCGAGCCTCCCACCTTACCTACCTCCCCCCTCCTCCTTCCACGGGGTTTTGCAACTAAGGACCTATCTGAGGAGGTCCTGGCCTATGACCACCATTGACAGCAGAGACATAGCACAGGCAGTAAGGAGAGGGAGGCTGAAGACACATGTTCTTTCACAGTTTGTGTTGATTTTTCTTGGTTGATCGCTGGTAGAGAACGAATAAGTGACTGTATTATATGATCTCATATAATACAGGGAGGCAGTGTAGATGTGGCCAGGAATGTGCTTTCTGGAATCAGAATGGCAGGATTTGAACCCAGGACCAGCCACTTACTAGCTCTGTGTCTTTGGACAAATTAACTAACTCCTCTGGGCCTCAATTTCCTCACTTGCAAAATGGAGCTAAGAATAATGCTGTCAAATGCTGCTCCCCAAAGCACCACCAAAGAGCTTGTGGACAAAGCAAAGCTGAGTTTATAGCTCACTGAGATAAGGGAGATCCCTACCTCAGCAGAGTTTTAGAAGCATCTAGTAAAGAGAGGGCAGTGGTGGGGTATTTATAGGTTTTCGGCTTGTTTAGGATTGTGCAAGGACTTGACAGACACAGCAGGGTGAGGGTTTCCAAAGGAGTCTTTGAGAATTGATGAGACCAGTGGAGTACTTTCATGACAATAACAAAAGTTGTATGTAACTTCATCTTCCTGGGCAAGAGTTTCCAAAAACCTATTACTGAAGGCTGTGGGTAAAAGTCATGCTAATGTAGACAGTGATCTGTGTAGGCACAGATGGTTTAGGTTCAAGTTCTCCCCTTTACCTCCAGCACTGCTGTGAGGATTAAATGGGACAATGGATGAAGTGCTCTAAGTATAGTCATAGCACTTGATAAATGTTCAGTGATTATTGCTATTAGTGCATTATTTTCCAGTCCAACCCCCATTTCTCTTGCCAGTTTGCTAATGCATAAAATTCCATCTCCAGAATTGTTTTCTCATAACCTAAGGCTTTATCCCTTTTTAAAATGTAAACACAGGCATAAAGGGTACCTCACTAAACCTAATCAGGCATTTACACCTCAGCATGGAAGAGTTTATAAAATCCTAAACAGGAAGCCTGGAAGCTTAGAATATAAGCTTTACTAATCCCTTAGGAGAAATGGCCCCATACATCCCTAAGCTGTTCTTGAGGAGCCTTGCACATGCCCAATTACATGCAAGACTAAGGACAGTAACACTAGGTCCAGAACACCTGAATTTCCCCCTTTCAATCTGGTGTCAGGCTGCTCCCATCTAGTAAGATGCTCTTACCTCCTTGGCATTTGTGCTTGCCCAGGGTTCTCCAGAACCAGTAGGGGATTTTCTCCCTCCCTCCCTCCCTTCCTTCCTTCCTTCCTTCCTCCCTCTCTCACTTTTTGTCTCTTTCTTTTCTTTCATCCTATCTATCTATCTAAATGGGATTTATTATGAGGAATCGGCTCACAAGATTATGGAGGCTGAGAAAGACCCATGATCTGCCGTCTGCAAGCTGGAGACCCAGCAAAGCCAGTGGTGTAATTCATTTGGGGTCTGAAGGCCTGAGACCCAGAGGAGCTGATGATATAAATCCCAGTCTGGGGGCTTGACGTGATTAGATGAGATGTCCGAGCTCTAGCAGTGAGGTAAGAAAAAAAGAAGGAAATTCCACCTGTTTCTGCTTTTTGTTCTACTCAGGTCCCCAGTGGATTGGGTGAAGTTCATCCACATGGAGGAGGGCCATCTACTGAGTCCACCAATTCAAATGGTTAATCTCATCTGAAAACATCCTCACTGACACACCCAGAAATAATGTTTAGTCTGGACATCCCATGGCCAGTCAAGGTGACATATAAAACTAACCGTCTCACCCAGTCATAGAGAGGAGGTGGGGATTTGCAGGTGGAAGAGGTATGCGTCATTATCTCTAGAGAAGGAATAAGGTACGTTTTTGAAATCACACACTACCAGTGAAGCTCCTTAGGTTAGGGAGTTAGTAAGCTGCCCCACTTTACCCGAAGTACCTACACTCAGTCATATCTTCTGCAGGTTTCCACATCATGCCAACAGGCTCTAGACCTGGGGAGCTTAGCCCTGGCTATACCTTAGAGTCAACAGGGCAGCTTAAGAAAATACCTAAACCAGGTCTGCCCATGCAAACCCTGACCGTCCAGCGCTCAAGCAACTGGACCAAATTGTTGAGGTGAGGCCCAGGCACTGCTCTCTTTCAGAAGTTGCCCAGGTGATGCTGATACACAGCTTGAAGAAGCACTGCTCCAGATCAGTGCTATTCAAACTTTAGCTGCACAAGAGTCACTCAGAGGACTTGTTCAAACACAGATTTTGGGCTTTCACTCCCCAGAGATTCTGATTCAGTAGGTCTGGGTTAGGGCTTGAAAATCAGTGTAAGATGCTCCCAGGTGATGTTGATGCTATGTATTAGTTTTCGGAGGGCTGCCATAACAAAGGACCACAGCCTGGGTGGCTTAAACAACAGAAATTTATTTTCTCACGAGTCTGGTGTCTAGAAGTCCAAGATCGAGGTTTCAGCAAGGTTGGTTTCTTCTGGGTGTGTGGACCCCATCACTTTGAGTAGGAAGGCTCTAGATTCCACAGATCAAAGAAACAGTATGGGTTCACCAGTTAAGAGTCATTTATAAGAAATATGATCCCTAATGGAATGGCTTCTTTTATATATTCCTTTGATACTAATGAGATCTCTGAATTCTCTTTGCCCTTCCCTCTAGAGTGAAGTGAGCAAAGGGTAGAGAGGTGGACAGAGAGGTCGGAGGTCAGAGAAATAGCCAGGAACCAGGGCTTTGTAGATGATTATGAGGTCTTTTCACAGAAGGAGGAGCTGAGGGCTCTCCATATTGTGACCTTCCGCTGAATAGTCCAAGCTGCGGGAGATCTTCATATATTAAGATCTTCCTTTACCATCATTCGTCAGCCAACTGAGATGTTCCATGGCAAGGTGTCTGTATTTTCCTTTGCCCGTTTCCCTGTTTTAGTTTAAAATGGGTTAACATTTTTTTAAAAATTTTTTATTGTGGTAAGAATACTTAACATGAGATCTACCCTCTTAACAAATTTTATATGTACAATACCTCATTGTTGACTACAGGTACAATGTTGTACACCAGGTCTCCAGAGCTTATTCATCTTGTTGGACTGAAAATTTATGCCTGTTGGTTAGCAACTCCCCATTTCCCCCTCCCCCTAACCCCTAACACCATCATTCTACTCTTTAATTCTATGAATTTGCCTGTTTTAGATACCCCATATAAGTGGAATTATGCAGAATTTTCTTTCTGTAACGGGCTTATTTCACCTTATTTCACAAGGTTCCTCCATGTTATTGCATATTGCAGGATTTCCTTTTTTTTTTTAAAGGCTGAAGAGTATTCCATTGTCTGAATATACTACATTTTCTTTATCCATTTATCTGTTGATGGACATTTAAGTTCTTTCCATAGGTTGGCTATATGACAGGCAACAAAAACAAAAATAAACAAGTGGAACGACCTCAACCTCAAATGCCTCTGCACAATAAAAGAAACAGTCAGCTGAGTGAAAAGGCAATCTAGAGAATGAAAGGGAGAAAATATTTGTAAGCCATGTATCTGAAAAGGGGTTAATCTGATAAGCGGTTAATCTCTAAAATATGTAAAAAGAACTCCTGCAACTCCATTGTAAAAAAAAAAAAAACTAGTCTACATAGGTTTGATACACAGGGAGTGACTCTTGTAGAATAAAATCATAGGCAGCACTAGCACACTAGCACGCACTGCAGAGTCACAGCTAAGGCCGGCTGGCTGGGATTCTGCAGCATCTGTACTTACCTAAATGAATGTAAGAAGTTAGCTGAAAAATTGCTGTTTCGAAGCCTCTCCCTGGGCCTTCCTGCAGCAGCGAGTTGTTAAGTCCTGCACGGGAAATGGCAGACCACAGCTACGGCCTGCCTGCAATTTACACGAAGTAACTTCTCAAGGAAAATAAAGTCATAGCCCAAGAATCAGACTGATTCTTGCACAGCCAGGGTGAAACCTCTTTAAATTAGTTGCTGTTGTCCAGCTCCTTGGAAGTTTTTCATGTTGAAAAAAAGAAAATACTTGGATGTTAACTAGACCTATTGTGATCATTTTGCAATGTATACAAATATCAAATAATTATGTGTGCACCTAAAACTAATATAATGTGTGTCAACTACACCTCAATTTTCTAAAAAAAAAAAACAAAAAACAAAAAACACAGCTTATATTCCACACACACAAATTTTTTTTTTTTAATTATTTATTTTTGGCTGTGTTGGGTCTTCGTTTCTGTGAGAGGGCTTTCTCTAGTTGCGGCAAGTGGGGGCCACTTTTCATTGCGGTGCGCTGGCCTCTCACTATTGCGGCCTCTCTTGTTGCGGAGCACAGGCTCCAGACGCGCAGGCTCAGTAGTTGTGGCTCACGGGCCTAGTTGCTCCACGGCATGTGAGATCTTCCCAGACCAGGGCTCGAACCCGTGTCCCCTGCATTGGCAGGCGGATTCTCAACCACTGCGCCACCAGGGAAGCCCCCCAATTTTTTTTTTTGATGATCAGATAAAATGAGTTGCAGCTTTAAGGGAACAAAATAAACTTCTCGTGTTTTTAAGGCACATGACTTTCAGCGGGGCAGGCTGAGGGGTGCATTTAGTTGTGGAAATGCATTGTAAGCAAATTTGACTTTTGTGAATCTAAAATGTTAGAAAGGAAAAACTTTTACTCTACTCTGTTAGGTTTAGTGTCTGTGGGCCTGTGAGTTAAACTGACACAAGAGATTAACAGGAGAAAAAGGTTTATTCGTATGTATATGAAAACCAACAAAAGCAGTAGTTGGCTTTTTAAATAGTTAAATTTAGAGGTTTATGGACTAACTTAGTAGAGACGAGGGAGGAAAAAAGGTGTTATGGGAAGACAAATAGGTTTCTGTAGAAAAGACAAGTGGATTTTTAGGAGAACAAATGGGAGATAAGAAAGTTGGTGATGGGCTTCCCTGGTGGTGCAGTGGTTAAGAATCCACTTGCCAGTGCAGTGCACACGGGTTCAAGCCCTGGTCCGGGAAGATCCCACATGCTGCAGAGCAACTAAGCCCGTGCACCACAACTAGTGAAGCCTGCACACCTAGAGCCCGTGCTCCACAACAAGAGAAATCCCCACAGTGAGAAGCCCGCACACCGCAACTAGAGAAAGCCCGCGCGCAGCAACGAAGACCCAACGCAGCTATAAAACTACCCCAGACAGGGGATTTATGGCAGCCTTATTTCCCAAATGTTGCTGCTTTTAGTCAGCTAAGGGAAGCTCTGAGAAGGCTTCTTTCCACATCTGTTGAATCTCAAATGCTTCAGCTTAAAATAATCTTCATATCAGCTCTAGGTCCCCACAATAGTATGAGTCAGAAATACTGTCTTGCTGCATAAGGAAGTGACTTGTAAACTGTTCTCTATTGCTGCCTAGCACCTGGCAGTGCCCCTTTAGATGGCAAGCTGAAATCCTCTTCATCCTCCGTGTCAGGAGAGCTATGGTTATTTGAAGACATCTGAAATTCTCTTTGAAATTTAGCGTTTATTACATTGTTATTCTCACATATGCTATTACTATAATTTGAAACATTTTATAAATCCTATAAAAATATTATTCAAGTTATGATATTGCTAAAATCAGGGCTTAAAAAATGCAACCATAAATCAAAAAGTTCAGAATAAAAGTTAGATAAATTGGTATGAATACAGCCAATCAACCAAATTAATACTATGCTATTAATTTAAAGGATAGCCCTATAGGAAAAATTTTAAATAGTGCTTAAAAGAAAAAAAAATTAAAAGCAACATTAAAGTAAAAATGTGCTCCAATAGTTGTAGATTTTTGTACTCTACAAATGCATTCCTCATACTCTTTATTCCTTTGGTAAAATGAGCTTGATTTATGAGAGATCTCCCAAAACTTGTTCCTTGAGTAAAATATGACCTCTCTATAAGAGGGTGGACAAAAGCTAAGACATCATTTAGTCCATGAGCAAAGAATCAAATTGCAATTCAATGGCAGGTGTTTATGTAGAAGAGCTAGAAGTTGAACAAACATCTCAAAACTGTAGGGCAATTAATTCTGCAAACTCATGGCAACTATAAAGTAATTCATCCTTAAAATTATGACAAGATCAGAGATGATAAGTATGTGAACTCTGCTTGAGTTCACATAGAAATAGATTTGTGAAATAGTTCACATTGAAATAGTTCACATAGAAATAGATCTATGAAATGTTGATTGAAAACAATTATTGATAGAATTCAAAATAGTACAGTTATTTTAGCTATGGACAAAATACAAGCTTGTCTACTGATAAAGATGGGGACTTAATTTAAACCTATGTAAATAGGACTTATATTCATTGGGTCCTCATTTTCTCCAGAGTTGTTTGTGTTAATGATAAAAGCAAATTGGAGTGGTCACCAGCTTCGGGAGGGGAAGGGAGGAAGGATAAATTGATGGAGCACAGGGGATTTTTAGGGGAATGAAACTATTCTGCATGATATTGTAATGATGATGTATATCATTATACATTTGTCAAACCTATAGACTATACAACACAAGGAGTGAACCCTAATTTAAACAATGGACTTTAGTTAATAATAATTATCAGTATTGGCTCATCAATTATAACCATTGTACCACACTAATACAAGATATTAGTAGCAGGAGAAATTGGGGGGTGGGGAGTAGGGGTGAGGAAGTATGTGGGAACTCTGTACTTTCCACTCAATTTGTCTGAAAACGTAAAACTGCCCCCCAATTAATAAAGTCTATTAATTAAAGAAAAAACTAAATTGGTGGACAAAGAGATTGCTGATTCTTGAATCATCCAACACAAGTCAGGCTAAAACATGCTTTTGGTTCTTTATTTACTTTGCTTAAAGGTGCACTGTTTATTTTGCAAGGGTGTAAGGATTAAGAACGAAATGAGAGCAATAGAATGTCTGGCACCCGTTGCCAAAATAAGCTTTCCCATTTGGTTGACTATCATGAACCTTAAGTCAATCTACTCAGAGGAATACGTTTCACCCTTTATAGGAAAAGTTCCAAATCTTCTTCCATTTATTTAGGAAGTAAACCCTGTATCTTAGAAATTCTCACTACAGGATTCACCACATCAGCAAACATATATGCTTTATTGTTAGTATCTTGTTGATCAGCAATCACACATTTAACTTCATCAGAACACACAGCTTTCGCTCAGGCGGTGAACCAGGTCAGTAAGCCCCTCTCGTCAGTGCAAGCTCCGTAATCCTAGAGAATTCAAACTCGCCCTCACAATCAGATCCCAGTCTCCTCCAGCCCTGGAGCCACTTGCATCCTTTCTCCTCTGGCCACTCACCACCTTCTCTGCCTTGAATCATGGGTGTAAACTCAGGTCTGTGAAAAAAACATGTCTTTATTCTCTCCAACTCAGCTTGCTTTCTGACCTCAAGCTTTATTCCGCCTAGCTGGTGGAAAAACAGCCTCCCGTCTTTCCAGGGTTCCAGGAGCCTCCGAGTGCCAAGATGTTGAGTGGTGGGGAGCGGGGGGGAAGATCCTCTGGGCCATGGTCCATGCAGGTTACTGCTTAGACATGTCATCCCTCTCCACATGTTCCCTGCAGGTCCTCCCGCTTTCTGCTGCTTTCCTCTGTGAGTGGCACGTGGGAGTCTTTGGCAGGGCTGCCTTTGATCCTATCTGCCTCGACACAGCCATTTTCTCTCTGGGATTGTTTCCCTTAGTAGTGACTAGTAGTGACTATGCTGCAAAGCCAGGCACAGGTCTTTTCTGCTCCTGGAATCCACGACCTCTCATTTTTCCCTCTAGACTCCCACCTGTTAAAAACACTTTCCAGTGTGGGGATGACACGGGTTCTCTTTCTTTAATCTTCTCCACAACACCCCACCCCTAGGATTCCCTAAGGGCTTAAGTTTTTGGAACAAGAAGCAAATACTTTCAAACTATATGTTTTCTCCCTTGTACATCCCTTCCTTAAGGCAATGAGGCCAGAGCCTGCTGGGATGGAAGGAAGGGAAAGGAACCCTACAGAGAAAAAGGAAGAAACCCATATTTCAGAGTATTATTTGGCCATGTATTTTATTTGTATGGAGGCCTTATCTCCCTTAGTATATTTTAGACTGTCTGATAGCATGAGTTGTTTTCTCATGTCCTCCCTAGCATTTGTGGAGTGAAAAGGTGTGCCCTTGACAATCTCTGGTTGTTCTTCCTTTAGCCTTGACCAGCTTTGAGGACAGCTCTGGAGCGCTCCTGTGGGGTCGTGTTGGTCACATCCCCGCCGCTACATCGTGAGACTTCCGTTCCTAGTCATTGCCAGCTATTACATTTTGGGCCACCTTTGGAGACATTGGATACCTCTGAACACAGTTCACCAGAACAGGTGAAATTTTAAAACTTTTTTTTTTTTTTTTTTTTTTTTTGCGGTACGTGGGACTCTCACTGTTGTGGCCTCTCCGGTTGCGGAACACAGGCTCCGGACACGCAGGTTCAGCGGCCATGGCTAATGGGCCCAGCCACTCCGCGGCATGTGGGATCTTCCTGGACTGGGGCACGAACCCGTGTCCCCTGCATCGGCAGGCGGACTCTCAACCACTGTGCCACCAGGGAAGCCCTAAAACTGTTTTTCATCAAATAGAAAAGGTTTGGTCCAAATTATTAAGAGGATGGTGAATGTTATAACCATATTACTATGGCAGGGGGAGGGAAGGGGTAGAAACCTTCATACATTGAGTCTCCTACCCCAAAATGCCACAGTGCTTCTCCAGAATCCTCACATCAGATACTCCTCTAGGCTGAAGCACTGAAGGCCTGTCTTAAAATGTAAATGTGCTCTTTGGTGATGCTCTTAGATGACCTTGGTTACTCAGTAAAGAGCAAACCCTGAAGGAATGAGACACAGGACAGGTAAGTTTTGATGAAACAAGGTGGGAGGGGGAAAGGAGAAGACCACAGCCTCCCATGGCAGACTGGGGTGAGACATGGAATATGAAAGGGTCTCAGAAACCAACCCAAAGGTTTGTAATTTTGCCCAAGATGGGTAGGCCCTGCATCTGTGGTAAGGGAGTGTGTGAGCCCATCAACTTTCTTTTTTGTGAGTTGTCCGATGAGCATTTTATTCATTCTCCCCTCAACTCTGCAGGGAGCCTGCAGCTGTGGTATTTAGCTCCCCCCCGGGTTTCCATTGTGTGGGCTGGAGTCCCAGGGCCCTGGGTGGCTCACCACTGGGAGGGCACCACGCTGATGGAGAAGGGGGAATAAGCTCTTCTTTGCTCCAAGCACTTCTCCTCGCCTGCTTCCACTGCCCAGGGCTGATGGGGTTCTCCACGCCCCCCGCCCCTCACAGCCCTGAACCTTGTCAAGGCCATTAACTTTTTTTTCAGCTGTATCAATTTAAGAATTTTTTATTGAGATGTAATTGATAGCTAACATTATATTAGTTTCAGGTGTGCAACATAATGACTCGCTATTTGTATGAAACACTGAGGCTGGGTGCTGAGCAGCAGATCTAGTGAGGGTGGGTCCAGGCCTCATTCACCCCTGCACCCCAGCGCCCAGCCCTGTGTCTGCCACCTCAGGGCCACTCCTGCAATGTGTGCTGTGCTGAAATGAGCTGCATTTAGTCCATGTTTGTGGAATTTGGGTCTACCTCCCCAAGCCTTTTAATATCCCCAAATAAGTCTCAGGCTCTGAAAAAGATAAATTAATTTTACTAATTGACTCAGGTGATTCTAATTCTTTGTCTTTGCTTTTCTAATTGTTCTCCGTGCTCCGCAAGTATCAAGGAGTGCAACGTGCAAAGAAGTAGAAAGCAAAGGGAAAGACCCCTTCTTATCGTCAGACCAGACTCTCATGTGCTTTTGTGGAATAAGTATTTTGTACCAGGACTGGACAACAAAGTGGGTTCCTGATGAGAGAAGATGAAAGGAATGACCGCGTTGGCCAGGATGGGGATATCAAAGGCCTTCTCTTCCCTCTGGCCAGCTGCTCAGCTCCTTGGAGCAAAACAACCCGTCTGTCTGGGATTTGTGTTAGACCTGACCCTGCTGTGGCTTTTCCCCAGACTGCGTAAGGCAAGTTCCCTGCTTATTATCCTTGTTTAGACTCAGCGAAACTCATAAACAGGACCTCTTAGGTTGCTGCTATTGTTTTGAAACCTTCTGGGCTTTGAAGATGGTCTGTGATTGATTTATTAATTACAGAGACTCGAATTCTTGGTCCATTAACCCTCACAGCTCCCAACTCTTGGTGCAAATGGAATAACTTAGTTGAAATGCAGCCGAATTATCTAAACCTGCAAAAGATTTTAAATGGTTGCTGTTTGACCTTGTGGTATATGTGCGGCAAACTGTTCTCTGAACCCCATACAGGACATGTAAGAAAGGAGGTTTGAAATCAAAACCGTCCTGGGAGTGAGTCGTATGGTCACTTTATGTATATTGCATATTACTTGGTTAACGAAGTCATTTGCCTAAACTTGTTTTGCTTAGACAGATACTATAACTACTTGTATTCTGTAACCTCACACCAATTTGAAGGTATGGCAAACAGTTGTGGGAAAGAGAAAGACGGGAAGAGACAAACTGGTTCAGGTGTTCTGAATGAATGTTTTGGAGATACAGGTGCTACTGATCTAAAATTAGTTATTTGTATTTTATTATATTATTTCCATTACATAGCATATATTAATACAATATATAGATATATACATTATATTAAATTTAACGTATTCTATTAATATATAATGCATTAATATGAACATGTATTTAATTTATTGATAAATATATTACTTTGCATTTAATATATTAATAGATAACATATAATGTATGTTATATTAAATATAAATTATATATATTTAATTGGAAGTCCCTTTAGTAAATAAAACAACTTGTGCTGTGATGGCTCAGTGAATACTGTTTGGTTAAGCACCTGAATTCCAGCTGCCTTACTTTAGAGGCGAGAGTGCCTCACGGCCAAGCTTTAGTTTAGTTTATCCTTTTTCCTCATTTTGCCTTTGCAGAAAGTCATCATACGAGTAATCTATTTCTGTGTAACAAGCTAACCTACAGCTCAGTGGCTTAAAACTGTAAGTGTTTATTATCTCAGTTTCTGTGGGCCTTGAATCTGGGTGCAGCTTAGGTGGTTGCTTTAGCTCCTTGCTGGCTGTCGACTAGAAACTTCCCTCAGTTCTTTGACATGTGGGCCTCCCCACAGGGCAGTGCCCAGCGTGGCAGCAGGATCCTCAGAGTGAGCGAGAGTGAGCAAAGGAGAGCAAACAGAAGCCTGTCTTTCTGTAACCTAATCTTGGAAGTGACACCCCATCAATTTTGTCACAGGGTCTAGCCCAGTCAAAGGGGAGGGGATTCCACAAGAGCATGAATATCGGGTGTAGGGATTTGGAAGCCATCTTAGGTGGTGCCTACCCCAGCTAAAGAGAGAAAAGTGACTTTTTACTTATCACAGGATACTATCAAGAAAGTGAAAAGACAATCCACAGAATGGGAGAAAATATTTGCAAACCACATATGGAATAAAGGTCTAATATCCAAAATACATAAAAAGCTCTTAGAGCTCAGCAATAAAAAGACAAATAACCCAATTTAAAAATAGGCAAAGGATTTACATAGACATTTCTCTAAAGGTATACAAATGGCCAATAAGTGCATGAAAAGATGCTCAGCATCATTAGTCACTAGGAAAATGCAAATCAAAATCACAATGAGTACCACTTCATACATACTATATTTTATTTTATTTTTTAATTAATTTTTTTACTGGAGTATAGTTGATTTACAGTGTTGTGTTAGTTTCTGCTGTACAGCAAAATGAATCAGTTATACATATATCCCCTCTTTTTTAGATTCTTTTCCCATATAGGTCATTACAGAGTACTGAGTAGAGTTCCCTGTGCTATACAGTAGGTTCTTATTAGTTACCTATTTTATATAGAGTAGTATGTATATGTCAATCCCAATCTTCCAATTTATCTCTCCCTGCTCCTTCCCCCTGGTAACCATAAGTTTGTTTTCTACATCTGTGACTCTATTTCTGTTTTGTAAATAAGTTCATTTGTACCAGTTTTTACATTCCACATATAAACGATATCATATATTTGTCTTTCTCTGCCTGAGTTCTTTCACTCAGTATGACAATCTCTAGGTCCATCCATGTTCTATATTTTTTTTAAATGAAGAATAACAGATGTTGACAACAATATGGAAAAACTGGAATCCTCACACACTGAGGTATAAAATGGTGCAGCCACTGTGGCAGCAGTTTGGCAGTTCCTCCAAAAGTTAAATATAGAATTACCACATGACCCAGCAATGCCACTCCTACATAGGTATACACCCACGAGACATGAAAATATACATTCACAAAAAAGCCTTGTACATGAATGATCATAGCAGCATTATTCCTAATAGCCAAGAAGTGGAAATAATGCAAATGGCCATCAACTAATGAACGTAAAAACAAAATATAGTATATCCGTGGAATGTTACTCAGCCATAAAAAGAAATGAAGCACTGATACATGCTACAACATGAATGAACCTTGAAAACATTATGCTAACTGAAAAAGGCCTGACACCAAAGGCCACATAGTGTATGATTCCATTTATATGAAATGTCCAGAATAGGAAAATCTGTAAAGACAGAAAACAGATTAATGTTTGCCAGGGGCTTGGAGGAAGGGGGAATAGGGACTGCCTGCTAATAGGTACAGAGTCTCTTTTTGAGGTGGTGGAAATGTTCTGAAATTATATAGTGGTGCTGGTCACACAACTCTGAGAATACACTAAAATCCACTGAACTCTACACTTAAAATGGTGAATTTTATGTTATGTGAATTTTATCTCAATAAGAATTCTTTTTTAAGTTACTATGACCAATGGTAACAAATATTTACTGAATGTTTGGTAGCCTGCTAAGTACCCTGCTGTGTCTGGGTTCTAGAACCCAGGTCAGTGGTTTTCAACCTCAGTGGCACATTAAAATCACGTGGGAGCTTTTAAAATTTTTGATGTCCAGGCCACACCCCAGACCAGTTAAATCATAATCTCTAGGGTAGAATCCAGGCCTCAGTGGTTTTTAGGGTGCCGCATGAAATTCCATCGTGCGGCCAAGTTTGAGAACCGCCAGCCTAGAGCATCATGACTCCTCAGCAAGTTGGGTTCCCTCAAGAAGTGACCACTCTCACACCCTATCTTCTTTCCATTAACAGTAATCAGCAAAGAAAGCCGCTTGTCCTCAAGGACAGACTCCTCCTCCAAGTCAAGACGGCCTCTTAGTTTCTCCTAATTCACCACTATTTTCCTTTCTGTGGGTGACCCAGAATGTTCCATAATTTAAAGAGGGAATATTTTATGCTTTGCAGTGTTTTTCTCATTTTGGATTAGGTTGCTGTGATTCAGCTGTGGGCAGAGAATCATTTGTTCCACTTTGGAACAAAAGTTGAATTCTGTCCAAATGGGTTGGCACTTTTGCCCTGAAAAACCTGGATTTTATAGTTTATGAAGTTCTGAGCAAAAACCTAAGATGAAATGAGCTAGAAATGTGAGGACTTATACTGGGCCTATGTGCTCTCTTTTGTATTTATCATCTAACTGTAATACTTTAGTTTATTTAACCATCTTCTTGGCCTCCCAGAGCCTTAGCCGTTAGTGTCCTAAATCCTCCGTTGCCAGCAGCACAGCAACCTGCTTTTGCGCGGTATTCATTCTGTTTGGCAAACCCATGTGGTCTTGTGTCCCAAACCACAAGTGGTCCTAGTTAAATCCACCAATCAAAGTACTAACTTTTTTTTTCATTTGTCCCCAGAAGCTGAAGCCAATTTGTGAAAAAGATGGAAATGGGTTAAAAAAAAAAAAAAGAAGTTAGATGATTTTAAAGAGCCATAAAGAAAGCATCAGCTACAGCTACTTGAGGCTACAGGAGGACCAGTGAGGTTTTAGCTAGTAACCCACCCTGGTGGTAGGTGATGGGGGTAAATATAGTTGGCCCTCTGTACCCCGGGTTCCACATCTGCAGATTCAACCAACCATGGAACAAAAGATACTTGAAAAAAAATTCCAGAAAATTCCAAAAAGCAAAACTTGAATTTGCCATGCGCAGGCAACTATTTACATAGCATTTACATTGTATTTGCAACTACCTCTATAGCATTTACATTGTATTAGGTATCATAAGTAACCTAGAAATGATTTAAAATATACAGGAGGAAGTACACAGACTATTTGCAAATACTATGCTATTTTATATGAGGGACTTAGGCATCCAAGCATTTTGGTATCTGCAGAGGGTCCTGGAACCAATCACCCAAGGATCCCAAGGGACAGCTGTACACAGGATCAGCTCTGGCACCACTCACAGAGACAACGAGAGAAGAACTCTGGAAGGGAGACTGATCAGAGACTAGCAACTTCCGAAAACTTCTGGCAAGAACACAGAAAATTGCAGAGGCCTGTGGAGTGGAGGAAACCCACCCAGACAAGAAAGGGCAGGGAAGTAACAAGCAGAAGCATGTGGATCTGCCCCTTGAAGGTAGTAGAAATCAGCCATCTTTCTAGAATTAAATACAGTGCACAAGTCTTGAGTATGTATAGCTCAGTGAATTTTTACACATATACACCTATGAAACCACCAGCCAAATCAATACCTAGAACATTTCTATCTTCCCAGAAAATTCTCTCATGCCCCCTCCAGCTCAGTAGCCTCCTCCCCTCACCCAGAAGTAGCCTCTATTCTTATTCATATCACTGTAAATTAGCTTTGCCTTTTCTTGATCATCATATGAATGGAATCATATAGCATATTTTCATTTGTATATGGCTTCTCTTGCATGGCGTAATGTTTTTGAGATCTACCCGTATTGTTATGTGTATCAATAGTTTGTTCTTTTATTATTGCTGCATAGTATTTCATGATATAAATATGCCACATTGCTTATCCAGTCCTCTGTTGATGGACATTTGGCTTGTTTAAAGTTTGGGGCTATTCTGAATAAAGCTGCTATGAACATTGGGGGTACAGGCCTTTTCATAGACATACACATTCATTTTTCTTGAGGAGATATCTAGGAGTGGAATTTCTGGGTCATAGGGTAGGTATATGTTTAACTTTAGTAGATACTGCCAAACAGTTTTTCAGAGGTGGTTGTATCATTTCACACTTTCACTAACAGTGAGAACTCCAGTGGTTGTTTTTGAGATGAAAAGAAAGTCAGCAAATACCTTAACCTGGGCCAACTTCCTGGCAGCATAAAATTTGGGATATTTGCGGTTGAGTGACGAAAGAAAAACAATAAAAACAGAGGCCAGGGAGGGGCCTGTAACTGTCCCACCCCAACCAGTACCAGCAGGAAGGAAACCCTACAGCTATTTTGGGATAGTTTCCTAACAGGGACATTAGCTAGTTAAAAGGGAAAGGGATTTGATAGAAAGGGAGATGCTAAAGTTGTTTCCAATTAACCTGTTGGAAAACAGTAATTAAAAAAAAAAAGCAGCGTAGGTAGTAATGTTCCTCACACTTTACTGGGCAGGAAAATTCTGGTTAAAAATACAGAATTTGCATTTTTAAAGAGATATCCCAGGTGATATCACTGGTGTTTCAAAAACTACTCCAAGGGCTTCCCTGGTGGCGCAGTGGTTGAGAGTCCGCCTGCCGATGCAGGGGACATGGGTTCGTGCCCCGGTCTGGGAAGATCCCACATGCCGCGG
Source organism: Delphinus delphis (assembly GCF_949987515.2). NCBI lineage: Eukaryota > Metazoa > Chordata > Mammalia > Artiodactyla > Delphinidae > Delphinus > Delphinus delphis. The sequence continues at coordinate 63,714,765 of NC_082687.1, read as the reverse complement.
AGCGGCTGGGCCCATGAGCCATGGCTGCTGAGCCTGCGCGTCCAGAGCCTGTGCTCGGCAACGGGAGAGGCCACAACAGTGAGAGGCCCGCGTACCAAAAAAAAAAAAAAAAAACTACTCCAAAACATTGTTTAGAGGTTCAGCAATGCTAGCACATAATGTGTGCTGGGAATAAAAGTAAGAATATTCCCATCTCACTCTACATCATAGCACCTTACTGACACTGACCTTTTTGACCATTAAATGTTTTGTTGAGTATTCTTTTAAACACATAAAAATTGGGAGAAAGCTTCCACCTTTCACTTTGCCCCCTGGGGGTCTTCTTCTCAGTAATGCAAGGTTTAAAAGTGAGAGTCAGGCTTCTTTCCTCCCTTCCTTGTTGCCAAGGAGGATGATCAACCTAGGTGACCCCAATCCCCTTTTAAAAGGATTTACTGTTAGTCTCAATGTAGAGCTCTGAGGAGATATCAAAAACTACTGATACATCATTGCAAAGTTAAAGCTATTTTGGCCCATAGTAGGTACCTGACACATGTTGAGAGAATTACATTTATTTCATTAAAAAATATATTAAGTGCCTGTTATGTGACAGGCATTATGCCAAAGCAAGGAATACCGTGGTGGAAAAGATAGAGGAGGTTTCTATTTTGAAGAGGTTTGCGTTCTAATGGGGAACTGTATTAGTCAGGGTGGGATAACTTCTCTAATGAAAACACACAGACACCTAATTCTCGATGGCTTAGCTCAATAAAAAATGGATTCTTCACTCGTTTCGTTCCAGTCTGATTTGGGCTGATGAGAGGATGGGTGTTCTGCTCCATGCAGACCTTCAGGGTCCCAGGCTCCTTCCACATTCTTTTATGTCCACAGAGCCCTCTCCATTCAGCCAGCAGATTGAAAAGAGAGTTAGGAGACTGCACGGGTAGTTTTCATGATACGGCCAAGCCTGGAAGTGGCAGACATCACTTTACCCACATTGCATTGACCAGGCTGAGACATGTGGCCACACCTAACTGCAGAGGAGGTTGGGAAACATAGCTGAGTATGCAGAAAAGAAAGGAAAGAGTTTGGTGAACACACACAGTCTCTACTGCAGGGGTAGACAAGGAAGTATAATCTGGTGTGGTAAGTGCTGTACTATGGGGAGGTAAAGGGTGCTTGATAATATACAGGAGAGACACCTAACCCATACTGAGCTTGGGCAGAGAATATCCTGAAGAACTGATGCCTAAGCTGGCAGAAAAAAAGTTCACTGCTCTCTACAATATGGTAACTTGTCCCCTAATGAGATACTACTCCCTTGCATGAACAATTTGTTTAAATCCAAAAACCTTTTTTTTTTCCCCAAGTAACCATTAGAAAATAATAAGAAGCCCTTTCTTGGGTTCCTCTTGTTCTCTGCTTTAAGGAGAAATGGGCGGAGTCAAGACGGTGGACTAGGAAGACGCATAATTCGTGTCTCCGCACAACTAGGGCACCTACAAGGCACTGGTGGGGGACCATGGACGGCTAAGGGAACGGGAGGAACCTCCAGTGACCGGGTAGGATGTGAGGCATGGGGGGAGTGAAGGGGGAGGAGAAGTGGAGGCCAGGCGGGACTGGTGCCCCTGAGGGGCGGCTAGGGGAGGGGAAGGGATACCACACCCGAAGGGGGAAATTGGGGGACCATTGGGAGGGCGGAGGATCAAAAGGAAGCATGGCCAGGCTTCTTCTGCCTACTTGGGCCCCCCAGAGCCTGCTGAGATCCCGGGCCTGATCCTCTGCCCACCGAGGCCCCCTCCAGCTGGGCGGGTCCTGTGGGAGTGGGAGGGAGGGAAGGCAGAGCAAAAGTAAAGGCCGGACCTCCGAGACCGAAACCCCTGAGGGTCGGCTGGGGTAGGGGAGGAGTTCCTACACCCAGCGGGACCCACCCATGGTGAGGGGTCCAGCGGCAACGGGGGAGACCCTGGGGGAGATGGGGGAGAGGGGCACAAAGGAACGGAAGGGAACGGGGCCAGCGCTTTCCCTTTCCACTTAGGCACCGGGGAGCCTGTTGGGCTCCCGGGCCTCAGATCCTCCCTTCTAATGCGTACAGCCCAAGCCCCGCCCCTACACCCCCACCCAGGGCCCCACCTCTACACTCTGTGACCCGCTCTGAGACCCCCTCCAACGCGCTGGGGCTAAACCCGACCCACACATCCTCACCCAGGGCTCTACCTCCAAACTCCGGAACTCCACACTCCGAAGGCCCCCCTTTCCACGTGCTGCCTTTCCCCTTCTGTGCAGATCCTAAGCAGAGGTCCCGCCCCACGCTTAAATGGCACCCTGCCTAGGCCCCGCCCCCAAAGCCTTTTCTGGCTGCGTGTGTTCTGAGCCTAGGCCCCTCCCCATGCTCAAACGTCATCCCCCCACCCGCCTAGGGCCTGCTCCACCCTAAACCCCACCCCTCCTAAACTCCGCCCCCATAGTCAAGGCTTTTTTATTTTATTTTATTTTATTTTCTCCTCTTTTAGATTGGGGTTCTGTTTTACCTTGTTGATTCACTGCAGTTGATTCTTTCATATTTTTATTTTTCCTAATAAATCTTTTATTTTTCTAATTTTATTCTTTATACTTTGTTACTATTCTCTCCTTTTCGCTTGTTCCCCCCCCCCTTTTTTCTTTTCTTTTTTCTGTTGTGGTTTTATTTTACCTTGTTGCAGTTGTTTCAATTATATTTTTCCTATTATTCTTTGATATTGTACTGCTCCTTTCTTTCTTACTTTCTTTTTTTTACTGTGCCACGAAGCTTGTGGGATCTTGGTTCCCAGGCTGGAGGTCAGACCTGAGCTCCTGTGGTGGGAGCTCTGAGTCCAAACTACTGGACTAACAGAGAACCTCAAACCCCAGGGAATATCAATTGGTGTGAGGCCTCCAGGAGGTCTTCATCTCAGCACCAAGACCTGGCTCTATCCAACTGCCTGCAAACTACAGGGCTGGATGCCTCAGGCCAAACAACCAGTAAGACAGGAATACAGCACCACCCATCAAAAAAGAAAAAAAAAAAATGACAAAAAATATGTTACAGACGAAGGAGCAAGGTAAAAACCTACAAGGCCAAATAAATGAAGATGAAGTAGGCAACCTACCTGAAAAAGAATTCGGAGTAAAGATAGTAAAGATAATACAAAATCTCAGAAACAGAATGGAGAAAATACAAGAAATATTTAACAAGGATCTAGAAGAACTAAAGGCAAACAAACAGTGATGAACAACACAATTACTGAAATTAAAAATAGTCTAGAAGGAATCAATAGCAGAATAACTGAGGCAGAAGAACGGATAAGTTAGCTGGAAGATAAAATGGTGGAAATACCTGCTGAGGAGCAGAATAAAGAAAAAAATTGAAAAGAATTGAGGACAGTCTCAGAGACCTCTGGGACAACATTAAATGCACCAACATTTGAATTATAGGGGTCCCAGAAGAAGAGAAAAAGAAAGGGTCCCAGAAAATATTTGAAGAGATTATAGTTGAAAACTTCCCTAACATGGGAAAGGAAATAGTCAATCAAGTCCAGGAAACACAGAGAGTACCATACAGGATAAACCCAAAGAGAAACATGCCGAGACACATATTAATCAAACTATCAAAAATTAAATACAAAGGAAAAATATTAAAAGAAGCAAGGGAAAACAATAAATAACATACAAGGGAATCCCCATAAGGTTAACAGCTGATCTTTCAGCAGAAACTCTGCAAGCCAGAAGGGACTGGTAGGACATATTTAAAGTGATGAAACAGAAAAACCTACAACCAAGATTACTCTACCCAGCAAGGATCTCATTCAGAGTCAGTGGAGAAATTAAAACCTTTACAGATAAGCAAAAGTTAAGAGAATTCAGCACCACCAAACCAGCTTTACAACAAATGCTAAAGGAATTTCTCAAGCCAGGAAACACAAGACAAGGAAAAGACCTACAAAAACAAACCCAAAACAATTAAGAAAGTGGTAATAGGAACACACATATCAATAATTACCTTAAAAGTAAATGGAAAGACATATGGGAACATATGTATATGTATAACTGATTCACTTTGTTATAAAGCAGAAACTAACACACCATTGTAAAGCAATTATACCCCAATAAAGATGTTAAAAAAAAAAAGTAAATGGATTAAATGCTCCAAACAAAAGACATAGACTGGCTGAATGGACACAAAAACAAGACCTGTACATATGCTGTCTACAAGAGACCAACTTCAGACCTAGGGACACATACAGACTGAAAGTGAGGGGATGGAAAAAGATATTCCATGCAAATGGACACCAAAAGAAAGCTGGAGTAGTAATTCTCATATAAGACAAAATAGACTTTAAAATAAAGACTATTACAAGAGACAAAGAAGGACACTACAAAATGATCAAAGGATCAATCCAAGAAGAAGATATAACAATTGTAAATATTTATGCACCCAAGATAGGAACACCTCAATACATAAGGCAAATGCTAACAGCCATAAAAGGGGAAATCGACAGTAACACAGTAATAGTAGGGGACTTTAACACCACACTTTCACCAAAGGACAGATCATCCAAAATGAAAATAAATAAGGAAACACAAGCTTTAAATGACACGTTAAACAGGATGGACTTAATAAATACTTACAGGACATTCCATCCAGAAACAACAGAATACACTTTCTTCTCAAGTGCTCATGGTAAATTCTTCAGGATAGACCATATCTTGGGTCACAAATCAAGCCTTGGTAAATTTAAGAAAATTGAAATCATATCAGGTATCTTTTCTGACCACAACACTATGAGACTAGATACCAATTACAGGAAAAAAACTGTAAAGTACAAACACATGGAGGCTAAACAATACACTACTAAATAACCAAGAGATCACTAAACAAATCAAAGAGGAAATCAAAAAATACCTAGAAACAAATGACAATGAAAACATGATGACCCAAAACCTATGGGATGCAGCAAAAGCAGTTCTAAGAGGGACGTTTATAGCAATACAATCCTACCTCAAGAAACAAGAATAATTTGAAACACCCTAACCTTATGCCTAAAGCAATTAGAGAAAAAGAACAAAAAAAACCAAAGTTAGCAGAAGGAAAGAAATCATAAAAATCAGATAAGAAATATATGAAAAAGAAATGAAGGAAACGTAGCAAAGATCAATAAAACTAAAAGCTGGTTCTTTGAGAAGATAAACAAAATTGATAAACCATTAGCCAGACTCATCAAGAAAAAAAGGGAAAAGACTCAAATCAACAGAATTAGAAATGAAAAAGACGTAACAACTGACACTGCAGAAATACAAAGGATCATGAGAGATTACTACAAGCAACTCTATGCCAATAAAATGGACAACCTGGAAGAAATGGACAAATTATTAGAAAAGCACAACCTTCCAAGACAGAACCAGGAAGAAATAGAAAATATAAACAGACCAACCACAAGCACTGAAATTGAAACTGTGATTAAAAATCTTCCAACAAACAAAAGCCCAGGACCAGACGGCTTCACAGGCGAATTCTGTCAAACATTTAGAAGAGCTAGCAGCTATCCTTCTCAAACACTTCCAAAATATAGCAGAGGGAGGAACAGTCCCAAACTCATTCTGCGAGGCCACCATCACTCTGATACCAAAACCAGAAAAAGATGTCACAAGAAAGGAAAACTACAGGCCAATATCTCTGATGAACACAGATGCAAAAATCCTCAGCAAAATACTAGCAAACAGAATCCAACAGCACATTAAAAGGATTATACACCATGATCAAGTGAGGTTTATCCCAGGAATGCGAGGATTCTTCAATATATGGAAATCAATCAATGTGATACACCATGTTAACAAATTGAAGGATAAAAACCATATGATAATCTCCGTAGATGCAGAAAAAGGTTTTGAGAAAATTCAACACCCATTTGTGATAAAAACTCTCCAGAAAATGGGCATAGAGGGAACCTACTTCAACATAATAAAGGCCATATATGACAAACCCACAGCAAGCATCATACTCAATGGTGAAAAACTGAAAACATTTCCTCTAAGATCAGGAACAAGACAAGGTTGCCCACTCTCACCACTGTTATTCAACATAGTTTTGGAAGTTTTAGCCATAGCAATCAGAGAAGAAAAAGAAATAAAAGGAATCCAAATAGGAAATGAAGAAGTAAAACTGTCACTGTTTTCAGATTTTATTATACTATACATAGAGAATCCTAAAGATGCCACCAGAAAACTACTAGAGCTAATCAATGAATTTGGTAGAGTAGCAGGATACAAAATTAATGCACAGAAATCTCTTGCATTCCTATACACTAATGCTGAAAAATCTGAAAGAGAAATTAAGGAAACACTCCCATTTACCATCGCAACAAAAAGAATAAAATACCTAGGAGTAAACCTACCTAAGGAGACAAAAGACCTGTATGCAGAAAACTATAAGACACTGATAAAAGAAATTTAAGGTGATACAAACAAGATGGAAAGATATACCATGTTCTTGAATTGGAAGAATCAACATTGTGAAAATGACTGTACTACCCAAAGCAATCTACAGATTCAGTGTAATCCCTATCAAACTACCAACGGCATTTTTCACAGAACTAGAACAAAAAAATTGCACAATTTGTATGGAAACAGAAAAGACCCTGAATAGCCAAAGCAATCTTGAGAAAGAACAACGGAGCTGGAGGAATCAGGCTCCCGGACTTCAGACTATACTACAAAGTTACAGTAATCAAGCCAGTATGGTACTGGCACAAAAACAGAAATATAGATCAATGGAACGGGATAGAAAGCCCAGAGATAAACTGACACACATGTGGTCACCTTATCTTTGATAAAGGAGGCAAGAATATACAATGGAGAAAAGAAATCCTCTTCAATAAGTGGTGCCTGGAAAACTGGACAGCTACATGTAAAAGAATTGAACTAGAACACTCCCTAACACCATACACAAAAATGAACTCAAAATGGATTAAAGATCTAAATGTACGGCCAGACACTATAAAACTCTTAGAGGAAAACATGGGCAGAAACTCTATGACGTAAATCATAGCAAGATCTTTTTTGACCCACCTAGAGAAATGGAAATCAAAACAAAAATAAATAAGTGGGACCTAATGAAACTTAAAAGCTTTTGCACAGCAAAGGAAACCATAAAAAAAAGACCAAAAGACAATCCTCAGAATGGGAGAAAATATTTGCAAACGAAGCAACTGGCAAAGGTTTAATCTCCAAAATTTACAAGCAGCTCATGCAGCTCAATATCAGAAAAACAAACAACCCAATCCAAAAATGGGCAGAAGACCTAAATCGACGTTTCTCCAAAGAAGATATACAGATTGCCAACAAACACATGAAAAGATGCTCAACATCAGTAATCATTAGAGAAATGCAAATCAAAACTACAATGAGGTATCACCTCACACTGGTCAGAATGGCCATCATCAAAAACTCTACAAACAATAAATGCTGGAGAGGGTGTGGAGAAAAGGGAATCCTCTTGCACTGTTGGTGGGAATGTAAACTGATACAGCCACTATGGAGAACAATATGGAGGTTCCTTAAAAAACTAAAAATAGAACTACCATATATGACCCAGCAATCCCACTACTGTGCATATACCCTGAGAAAACCATAATTCAAAAAGAGTCATGTACCAAAATGTTCATTGCAGCTCTATTTACAATAGCCAGGAGATGGAAACAACCTAAATGTCCATCATCGGGTGAATGGATAAAGAAGATGTGGCACATATATACAATGGAATGTTACTCAGCCATAAAAAGAAACGAAATTGAGTTATTTGTAGGTGAGGTGGATGGACCTAGAGTCTGTCATACAGAGTGAAGTAAGTCAGAAAGAGAAAAACAAATACTGTATGCTAACATATATATGGAATCTAAAAATAACTGGTTCTGATGAATCTAGGGGCAGGACAGGAATAAAGACACAGACATAGAGAATGGACTTCAGGACACGGGGAGGGGGAAGGATAAGCTGGGACGAAGTGAGAGAATAGCATTGATATATATACACTACCAAATGTAAAATAGATAGCTAGTGGGAAGCAGCTGCATAGCACCGGGAGATCAGCTCAGTGCCTTGCGACCATCTAGAGGGGTGGGATAAGGAGGGTGGGAGGGAGATGCAAGAGGGAGGGGATATGGGGACATGTGTATGCATATAGCTGATTCACTTTGTTATACAGCAGAAACTAACACAACATTGTAAAGCAAATATACTCAATAAAGATGTTGAGAAAAAAAAGATAATACTGAAATACACAAAGCAAAAAAAAAAAAAAGGGTGTGAGAATTCCCTGGTGGTCCAGTGGTTAGGACTCGGTGCTTTCACTGCCCGGGGCCTGGTATCAACCTGGTCGGGGAGTCAGGGAACTAAGATCCCGCAAGCCGCACAGCTTGGCCAGAAAGGAAGAAGAAAAAAGAAATGGCATAATGTGGCATATGCTGTTGGCTGACTGCTCAAAAGCTATTCCTTCCTTCTTCTTTGAAAAGAAAATGCAAATTTTCTTCAGCTATCAAACAACAGTGTGTTCTAGGAAAACAGATTCTATGAAATGGGCTGGAATTAGTCTACGGCAACCATGGTAGTCCAATTCACCTTTCATTCATTTGGCAAATATTTAATGAGCTCCTGCTATGTGCCAGTCTGTTCTAAGTGCTGACTATCTTTGCCAGTTATAAGCATGGGGTGGACATGTGGTGCAATTCCAGACAGTGAGGGGCAAGGGGAAGACTGCTGGGGGGCTTCTGGGAAAGGCTTTTCCTCCCTAAAACAATAAAATGAGAGTTGCCTGAAGAGAAAGGCAGGGCTTTCCTTCCTGTGTCCGGATGGTGGGTGGTGTTATGTGGGATGTGGTACTTGGAACTGGAGTAGTAATCTTGCGACCGCGAAAAGAAAGAGAAGAGAATCTCAGGGAGGATGACACAGAGCTCTGGCCTAGTTAGGTGGTCAAATTAGCCAAACCTGGAATCCCCTACATTTCTTATATGAGAAAATAGAAAGCCTGATAAGACACTTTCAGTTGGATATTCACTCACTTGTAGCCAAAATCATCCTAACAAATACGTGTGGTTTTGTTGGCGTTGTTTGTTTTGGATTAGAATGAGTGAATATTTTAATAAATGGATGAAGACTCTGATGTTTTTTTATTTTCCTCTCAGCTGTCCTGTTTGATCATGAAGGATTTTATATCCCAGACATCTTTATGGATAAAAATCATTTTCCTTGATCTGTCTCCTCCTTTGGCCACTGCAGATCCCCCCCACTGGAAGCTGACATGTTTGGCAGCAAAGCCACATTCTCTTCTAGGTCCCCTAGATGTGTGCCCCTTGGGGAGCACTCCGTTATGAGGGTGTTTGGGTTTTTTAATGTGGAAGAGGCATCTCCTCATTTGAAGAATCATCTTTCTTTCTGTGAACTTGATAGGCAGGTTCGTTCCTCCCTGCCTCCCCCTCTAAATTTGCTCCCTCCCTTCCTCCCCACCCAACCTCTCTCCCTCTCCTTCTTTTACCACAGATGAACTGGGCTGTGAGCTGTACTCTCTTTGACCTGTGAGATTTTTGGAGGCTCCTTGAATCTTGTTCAAACATGAACCTGGCAAACTCCATGTCCTAATTCAAAGCTTCCTGACTGAACTCAGTGGAACTCCAGCTAAGGAATTAAGTTGGTAAGCCAATGATATTTGAAATGAATAATGGAGATATTTGGGGATAAGCTTTAATTTTGGAATAAGTATGTCAAAGAGCTTTTGCTGGAACGATTTGGCATAAAGTTGCAAATATTTAAGATGCCACTTGGCTTCTCACTGTCTTGATGATGCCAGTACAGGGGATATCTTTCCCATGCACTGTGAGATTTAGGTGCTAATGCCTATTTGATCTCATTATTACATTGTTGATCTAAAAGATCATCGTCACCCTTTGGAGATTGTCATGTCTGCCCATTTCTTATGTCATTGGTTGTTTTGACTAATAACTATAAGTCAAGGGAGAAGTGTGGCATTAGTTAGGGTACTGACAGGAAATAGATGGCAGAAGTAATTAAGACAATTTAATGAAAGGACTCTACAAAGATTTGAGGAGTTTTAAGGGAAATCAAGAAGCGTAGTGAAACACTGGGGCTAATAAGTGTTACTACCTCTAGGATTAGAATAGGTCAAGGCGAGGAAGAGGTTACTGAAAGCTGGAGAGACTTATAGCTGTGGAAAGGGCCTCCTGACAGAGGCTGTGGCCTTGGCTAGAAGAACATAGTCACTGTCAAATGACTCTGGATGGACGTAGACTGGGAAAAAATACCCTGATCTTACTCTACTCTTATCCTCTGATCTCCTGCTAGTGACTATCATTGGCTAAACCCCAGGAGAAATCAGGGGGCAAGGGAGCCTGGTTGAGGTATCTGTAATGTCACCCTCCTTGGCCACAGAGTCGGGTAGAAAAGGATGCCGAGTGGATGTGGATGGACAAATAGGACTATCCATTTGTGTGCCTTCATTTTCCTTGTCAATAACTTTAGAATCAGTTAGTAGGTAGGCTGATCCTAGACCCATTCTTTAATCTATATGCCTTTATTGCTTAGGGTATAGGCTAGGCTCTATAATAAGAGATCCCCAACACTGTGACTTAATCAAGATGTAACTTTATTTCTCTATCTCTATCCTATATAGAAGGCCAGGGTTGGTGGAATGACTTGATGGTGCTGAGTGCTTTGGTAGATTATTAGTTCTGCTGAAAAAAGTATTTTCAGTCTTCTTCCTCTGGAAATAAGGAAGAAATGTGTTCTTCTGCCCCCTTGGGGTTAGTTGTGGTCATGCAACTTGCTTTGGCCAGTGAAATGTGAGTGTAAGGTGTGTCAGAGAAGCACTTAGTTGCCAGCGCAAGGCTTTCGCACTCCGTTCCCTGTTCACTGAAATTTGTGGAAGCACTACTGATATGAAGGACAGCCATCCTGAAGAGTTTCTCAGAGCTGCAGCAGATTTGTGGAAGTGAGAAGTAAAGCATTGCTTTTAGGCCACTGAGATCAGAAGTTGGTTGTTAGTGCAGCTAAACCTGCTATTTCCTGACTAATACAGAGACCCAGGCTCTTTCTGTTTTGTTGCCCTCCAGCACCTAAGGGATTACGGTCATCTGCATGATATGAGACAACCAATTACCATAGTCACATTCTAGCTCATGGGAAGTGGGAAGGAGAAACAAGAGAGCACACTTAGTTTTTTAGGGACATGACCTGGAAGTAGCACACATCACTTCACTGACCACATCCAGAGCTTTAGTTATCTATTGCTGGCTAACACATTATCCCAAAGCTTAGCAGATTAAAACAACAGACCTTTATTCTATCAAACCATCTCAGGAGCAGCTTAGCTGAGTGGTTGTGGCTCAGGGGCTGCAGTTGTCTGAAAGCTAGACAGGGGCTGGAGGACGCACTTCCAAGCTCACTCACAGGGTTCTTGGCAGACCTCTTTCCTCACTGGCTGTTTTCAGGGGCCTTAGTTCCTTGCCACGTGGACCTCTCCACATAGCAGCTGCCTTTCCCTGGAGCAACTAATCCCAGAGAGAGAGAGAGAGAGAGAGAGAGGGAGAGAGAGAGAGAGAAGCTGCAGTGTCTTTTAGAAACTAATCTCAGAAGTGACACATCATCATTTCTGCTTTTTTTACTGGGTCACACAGACCAACCCCTGTTCAGTGTGGGAAGGACCTATGCACATGTGTGAATACCAGAAGGCAGAGCTCATTGGAGGCTGGCTATAAAACCTAACTATATGGGAAGTGAGCAAATTTAGTCTTTAGCTGGGCAGCCATTCTCCTCAGATAAAATTACAGGAAGAAAGAGAGAAGGGCTAAGGGGACAACCAAAATTCTCTGCCTCAGCTCTCCCCCTCTGGAGAAAGGGGACATAAATATATATATATATATACACACAGTTTTTCTTATACATGAACACACATTCTGTATCTTGAAAAGATTCTAAGCTTCTGGATTATGGTTCCTATGCTATGCCCCGAGGATTCTTATCCTCAGCATCACTATCCCCAGAAACTTGCCTTCTTCACTCCCAGGCAATGCCAAATTCCAAAGTAGAAACCTTTTTTTTTTAAAAAAAAAGGGGTGGGGAGAGGAAGCCTCCATCTGGGAGAAAGAGAAAGAAAATCCTTCTGCATTGCTCATCTGGAATTCCAAGGATGAGTCATAGGAACTGTGAGTCAGTTTGTCATTGTATCTGGGTAGTTGGATGAGTTATGTAAATTGAGATTCAAGTCCAATGTTTCTCATATTTTTCTTTTTTTTTTTTTTTTTTTTTTTTGCGGTTACCCGGGCCTCTCACTGTTGTGGCCTCTCTCGTTGCGGAGCACGGGCTCCGGACGCGCAGGCTCAGCGGCCATGGCTCACGGGCCCAGCTGCTCCGCGGCATGTGGGATCTTCCCAGACCGGGGCACAAACCCATGTCCCCTGCATCAGCAGGCGGACTCTCAACCACTGCGCCACCAGGGAAGCCTTCTCATATTTTCCTAAGTTTAAGTGGTGAACTCTTACAAGAAGCCACATTGAAATTTATGTTTACAGGAGTACATCCCCAGTGCAGCAGTGCTGAAATATTTGTCAGAATACAGCTGATGGTGAAGCTGAAGGGAGAGGCTCTCTAGAAACCTTTGCTTCTTCATGCCTATAATTGTTCATAGAGACCACACCATCAAAGCACCAGCCTTCTGAAAACCAAGAAATCTTATTGTCCTTCCTTGTCAACATAAACCGTGGCTCATGTCCTGCATCCCTGCTCATGTCCTGCATCCCTGCCTGACTTACGTGTGCTCCACTACCTCCTAGTACTTCCATCATGGGATGAGAATATGAAGTTTTAAATTATACCATTATTATTGCTAATTACTTTGACATTGAGTTTGGGCAGGGATACATTTGAAACGATGTGAGGTTTTAAAATGACCCTTTAGTGGACGGTGGAATATGTGAACCAGATTTCTACATGGAGATGGCCAGGGTTGAGGGAGAGTAGCCAGATGTCCCTAGAAAGGTAACAAAATCATATCTACCATATGTTTGCACTTAATTCAAAAACGTATGTACTTAATATCCATATATTATCTACCTGTTAGTAATCATCTTTTCCATTAATATGGAAAAATAATCTTTTTTCTCAAGTCCCCAGCGATTGAGAAATGTCTGGTACTCTGTCCAGTTACTTTCAGGGTTTGTTGGCCTATGTATTCCTGGCTCTCTTCTACTCTAAGTTCCTGCTTCTAGTGGCCAATATTCCTCCTTCCACGCACTCCTCTCTTCCTTTCTTCACTCTCCCGTTAGTTAGGATTCTTTTTGCTGCAAATGACAGACACACCAAGAAGGGAATTCACTAGTTCACAGAGCTAGGAAGGCTGGGATGGCCTGAGGGAAGAGTGGACCTAGCTGCTGTCTGTCTGTCTGTCTCTCTCTTTCTCTAACTTCCATCTCTGCTTGCCTCCATTCTCTCTCATTACAGTGTAACCTTCTCTACGTGGCTGGGTAGATGGCTGCCTGCAACCCCAGGCCTCCACCCTCACAACTCTCCATGCATGAGTTTAATAGAGAACTGCCCCTCCCGGTCCAGTTGGGAAAACTCTGGTGAGGGATTTTGATTGGCTCAGCTTAGGTCAAGAGCCCATACCTTGGTTCAGTCCCTGTGTGTGAAGGGAGGTGGCTTTGTGATTGGCCAGTCTGGGTCGTGTGTCTAATTCTGAGTAGAGTGAGGAACCTGGGACACTGTGATTAACTGCTCTACCAGGACCACATGAAGTCGGAAGTGTTCCCCAAATGTAAAGGGGTGCTGTTACCCCTTTATAAGAAGAGAGCAGACAGAAGCAGAGCTTCTGCTGTCCACTGTGGGCCACACATGTGGCCCAAGCAGCTCCTTTCCCGGCTCCCAAACCATCACCAATGCAAGGCTATTTTGTGCCATAGTGCTTTCCTAAAGGTAGAAGATAACAAAGAGCAGTGACTGAATGGCAACAGTGGACCAGCATCGTACAGGTGTTCATTTAAAATGAATATTTGACATTTTGAAGTCTCTGAGCCAAATCCACCAGTCTTCTGGGTCAGCAGACTTGTTGCTGGAGCCTGCACGCCCATACCAGATCATTCTTCTCCATCTCTCCTCTCAGGGCCTGAGGGCTCCAGCTAGCCTCCTCCCTGAGCATCCACGGGACACAGTCCCAAGTTCCTGCTACTTTATTGTGCACAGCCACTGAATTCTTCCTTTTTTTTTCCTCCTTCTAGACCTGTGTTTTATAGCCAACAACACTCATCAGGACGCTATCATAAACAAAAGAGCAAATTCTCCCTTAGGAAGAATCTTTCTAAGGATATTGTGATTCATAATAAGAAATACATATGTTTGCTCTTCATCTTACTCCTGGCACACAGCTCCTAAAACGCTTGTAATTTCCTAAGTGATAAGAGTAATGTGAGCATCTTGTGTTACAGGATTTGGTCTTTTGCCCTCAAATAGTTCCAATTTCTGAAGTAGCTCCAGAGTGAGGAAGGTGAAGGGAGCATCTTGTTATTCATTAACAAGCCCCTTTCAACCACACCTGAATTTATGTTATGGAGGTGATTTTTGGAAAGCCCCTGGATAACCACTGGATGGGGACTGGTCACTGGGGGAACCAATCAGGTGATTAGAGGGTTGGAACTTTCAGCCCCACCCCTCCCCCTCTGACCTCCAGGGAGGGGAGAGGGGCTGGGAATTGAGTTTAATCGTGAATGGCCAATGATTTTATCAATCACACCTCTATAATGAAACCTCCATAAAAAACCCCTAAAGTACAGGGTTCAGAGAGCTTCTGGGTTGGTGAATAGGTGAAGGTGCTGGGAGAGTGCTGTGCCCAGAGAGGGCCTGGGAGCTCCACATCCTTCCCCCGCATACCTTGCCCTTTGCATCTCTTCCATCTAGCTGTTCCTGAGTTATATCCTTTATAATAAACTGGTAATCTGGTAAGAAAACTTTTCCTGAGTTCCGTGAGCTGCTCTAGCAAATCAATCCAATCCGAGGAGGGGGTCTTGGAAACCTCCAATTTGCAGCCAATCAATCAGAAGCACAGGTAACAACCTGGGCTTGCAACTGGCATCTGAAGTGGGGGGCAGTCTTGTGGGACTGAGCCCTTAACCTGTGGGATCTGATGCTAACTCCAGGTAGACAGTGTCAGACCGAATTGAATTGCAAGACATCCAATTGGTGTCACAGGACTGCTGCATGTGGGGGAAAAAAACCCACATATCTGGTGTCAGAAGTGAAATATTCTGAGTAGAGTGTTGTAGCAGAGAAAAACAAGAGTTTTTCATTTATACATCCTCTCAGAGCAGTGGTTCAAACAGCAGCTATCTCCTAAAATGGTTTCTTCTCCCAGCTCCCTGTGTATTTATGCACTGAAAACATGCCTACCCTCAAGAATATTAAGGTTAATATTAGGGTTACCTCTGCATGGTGAGATCATGGTTAATTTTTATGGGTTTGTTTGTTTTATTGTATGTTTGTTTGGGGTTGGTTTTGCCTATCTGTTTCTACAATTAACAAATGAAACTGGTGCCATTCAAGACAAGAGAAAAGGACAGAGCCTGCTGCTTCTGTACCTTTTAGCAAGAAACACAAAACTCTTCCCCAGGACTTCCCTGGTGGCGCAGTGGTTAAGAATCCGCCTGCCAGTGCCGGGAACGCGGGTTCAAGCCCTGGTCTGGGAAGATCCCACATGCCACGGAGTAACTAAGCCCGTGCACCACAACTACTGAGCCTGCACTCTAGAGCTGCGAGCCACAACTACTGAGCCCATGCACCACAACTACTGAAGCCCACGCGCCTAGAGTCCGTGCTCTGAAACAAGAGAAGCACACGCTTCTGCAATGAGAAGCACATGAACCACAACGAAGAGTAGCCCCCGCTCGCCGCAGCTAGAGAAAGCCTGCACGCAGCAACAAAGACCCACACAGCCAAAAAAAACAAAACAAAAAAACTCTTCCCCAAAGCCTTCTAACACTGCCCCCTCCCCCCTCCCCACACCACCACCACCACCCCTCCCCCCTTAAACCCAAACCTCATTGGCCAGACTGTGTCACATGACCACAGCTCCACGTAAGGAGGTGTAGTATTGTATTTTGGTTTTCCAGCCTCAGCAACCTTGGTAGACAAAGGAGGTAACAGAGAGAGGGGTTGGGAATAATTATCAGGCTAAGCAGCCAACAGTGTCAGCAACAGAAGTAGGACACACAGCGAAGAAAGAGGGGATTGTGCAGAGTTTTTCCCAGCCTGGGGGGGGTATTACCACTTTGCCGTGTGACCCTGGGTGTCCAGAAGAGACTCCTGATATTAAAAGTTAGTTAGAGCTCTGGGTTCTGGTTAAGGCTTGTCTCAGGCATCAAAATGAACCTTTCCCTGTCCTCATTAGTACTTTGTAGCAGTAGTAATTATTATTATTTTTTCAAATTTCAATCATTTATTTCATCTGACCCAGTATATCCAAAACACTGTGATTTCAACATGTAACCAAGAGAAAAGTTATGAATGAGATATTTTACATTTTCTTTTTTCATACTCAGGCTCTGATATCTGGTGTGCACTTTACAGCACGTCTCAATTTGGATTAGCCACATTTCAAGTGTTCAATAGCCACATGTGGCTAGTGGCTACCAAACTGGACTGCGCAGCAAGCTCTAAAGAGAGCTGATCTAGAGTTAGAGGGAGCTCTAAAAAGATTTTGATCTAGAGTTAGAGAGCTCTAGAGTACTAGCAATAGCAATTATTATTACTATTTACAAAGTGCTTTTTTTCTTTTAGTAGAGTATTGCTATCTTTGTATTACAGTTGAAAAAGTAAACTCAAGGAGGTTAATATTGGTAACAAATTTACATTTAAAAGGGCACTGACTCTTTCCCTGAGGCTGCCCAGCAGTGCAGAGGTGGAGACTCAGGTACATTTAAGATTTCACTCCACCTGCTGAACACTAAATCAACCTAATTAAGGTTGATGACACCGAGAAACTAGGGCAATGGGTAGGCCTCTGAAAAACTGACCGAGAGGAAAACTTGGCGAAGTGGCTGGTTGCAGTTGTGTGGTGGTTAAGGACTGTGGTATCATCAAGGAGTCCTTCAAATGCAAAAATGAACAAATAAAAAACTTGGCTCTAGTTAAACCTATATATTAATTGAATAATTAATTAGTTAAAGGATACCTGATCCTCATTCCCTTCCAGCACCTGCTATTTAAGGACTGTTGACTCTTGGGCCTGATAAACACAGGAAGTGATCCTTCTGTCCTAAACATGCTTCTCAGCTCCCAGCTAAAGGCACACTCTCTGCCCAGCTGGTTAACTCTTCTTGTCTCAGATGGCTTATTCTAGAATCATGTCTCTGGTGTGCTGGAGAAAGACTTCTGAGCTGGTTTAGCATCTCTCTCATTGCCTGACATGGGCAAATCTCCATGCTCTGTCTGGATCTGCTTTGCCTACAGTCATATTAACAGCACTTTTCTTTTTTCTCTCTGTTAGTCTGTGTCTATGAAAGTGCTTTGAAAGGTAAAGAATACTCTCTCTATGCGGGTATGTATGATGTGCTCACATTCCTGTATTGTCCCCACCTCCTCCCTTCTTTCTTTTCAGAAAGTGATGTCAGTATCCAGCCCTGTGCTGACAGATTCTCAGACCACCATCAATTAGGTTGCAGAGGAGCAAGCCAGATGAGGCTGTTCTGCTCAGACTGTGGTTCACTGTGTATTGTTTAGAGAAGAATCTTGTAAACATTTGTATTCTGCATAACTGCTAGTATTTCTTATTCTGGGCTCTTTATTTTAAAGAACTGAAAAGACTGTGCCTGCGTTGTAGGTAAGAGTTCAGAAGTGCATACCAGCATCATTCTGGGCTGGGCTGGCAGACACTGCTAGTGGCTTTTCCAATATCCACCCTCCCCTTCTTTCTTACCAACATTTTTCTAATGTTGTTCTAACCTAATTTTTGTTCTAACCCTAATTTTTCTCAAGGCAGTACTATGTCCAATTAAAAAGGCTCACCTTCCCAACTCCCTTGCAGTTGGGAGTAGCCATGTGACCCAGTTCTGGCCAATGACATGTAGGGGGAAGTCCCTAGATGGGGGCCTCCAGGAACCTTTTTTACAGGGAAAAGTCTTAGCTGGCATTTCCCTTTGTTTTTTCCTTTTTTCCTTGAAATGCATCCATCTTGTCTCCATAAACACAAGAGCCACATGCTAAAGATAGGAAAGTAGGAAGATAAAATGTCTGCAAGTTCTTGGCAATCTTAGGGAGCAACCTACCTGCTGATTTCTTATGTAAAAATAACTAATCAATTAAACAAACATACAAAAAGCCTACTTGGTTAATCCATTGTAATCAAGTTACTGCTCCATGCAATCAAACGCAATCTTAACTAATGGACTGCTAAGATGTTTAATGTGCTCTGACAGAAAGTGGATGCAAATCCACTGTAGAGTCCTTTAGAGCAGTGCTGATCAAGCTTTCATGTGCATAGACACCACCTGGAGAGCTTGTTGAAAATGCAGATTCTGATTCAGTAGGTCTGGAGTGGAGTCTGAGATTCTGCACTTCTCGCAAGCTTGCAGCTAATGCTGATGACGCCAGTGCTGGACGACTCTGAGTAGCAAGGATTTAGAAAATGACAGCTTTTTTGTCAGGCGGCTTCTATGTTGAGCTATTCTGTTTTTCTTTGATATGCTTATTATTCAGTTAAAAATCTGCAGGGGACCCAATGCATTTTCAACAAAATGTTAAGGTTTTATTTAGAAAATCATTTTAGAGACAAAACACCGTTCATTTTGTTTAGCAAAATGAATTTAACAAATGCATTTAAATAAGGTAAATTCAAGACTTCTGTGGAGTTTTTTCCGTAGTTACTTGATTTTCTGCCAGTGGAAGTTTCTGTCTTCCAGCCTGAGTGCTTTCCAAGTTAATTCAGCTATAATCCAAGGAACTGCTTTATGGAATCTGAATAACTCAAATTCACTCTGTATTCTCACTCAATCTCAATGTATTAAATGAAACACAAGGAAAATGACTTAGGGAAGTAGAATTAGAAGGAAATGTTTCTCCCTCTTGGTCATGTTACCTTTTCAACAGAGGCCTTGTCTGCTCTGAAATGGATGGTGAAAGTAAATTGTTACTGGGAGGTGATGGTCAAAAAGAAAACTTAGATGGTTTTCACACCGTCTGTCATCATGACCCAAAGGAAATGCAAGCCACACCACTTCCAGCCAAGCCACTGCTTTACACAGAAGCTGCCCATAGCTTCCCATTGTTATTTTCTTCTCTAGTTATATACATTAAAAAAAAAAAATACAACATTGTGTTAAATAGGAGGACAGCTAACAGAGGAGCATATGACACTACACTGAAAAACCAAAAGAGCTTGATTAAGTTGAGGAGAGAAACAGCAGATGGTCTTCATGCAGGGAAGCCGCCAATGACCACCATCTCCTCAGTCTGTGACGGATCTGCACTCTGAGGGTAGGCCTTCTGACAGCCGCCACTGGGCCAGGCGCTGCTTGAACCATTTCTGGAGAAGGGAAATGTGCAAAATTACCTGTCACATACTGAAAAACTGAAATGTCCATTCCCTTTCTAAAAGTAGCTTCTGTGGCCCAGCTGGAAAAGAGGAAAGCAGTCTGAGTCCCTGGGGATGGTTCATCTCATTGTGATACTTATATTTCTGCCTCAGGACCTTTGTACATACTGTTTTCTATGCTTAGAATATCTGACCTTCATTATTTATCTGATGATAAATAATTCTCAGGGCTCAGCTTAAATAGAATTTTCTCAATAAGGCCTTCCCTAACCATTTTATCAAGTAGATTCTCCATCCATCTCCTATTCTCTGTGTTCATACTTTGTTACCTTCACAGAACTTTTAATATCTGTAATTAATTTATTTGTGTATTCACTTGTTTTTAATCTACATTTCCTTCTAGAATATGAGATCCATGAAAGCAGAGTCTGCATCCATCTTATCATCATTAGCCCCTAGCATAAGGGCTTAACAGAGATTAATAAATGTTTGTTGAATGAATAAAAGAAATTGAAGCATCTCCTTGATGCCCCAGATAAATCTGTATGGCTGCTATACCTCATCAATGTGTGATGATCTCAAGGGCCTTGGTCATCAGTAGCACTTAGTAAGAATTTGTTGAGTAAAATGAATGAAAAACTAAGCGCTGAACAACCTTGGGGCACTCCTTTCTGAGGATCCATGGAGTAGTCTAGACCAATCGTTCCTGCTCCAGGGCCACTGAACAGTGAGAAAAGAGCAAGTGGGATTCCCAGTTTACTCAAAATCTTCTAGCTCTGTGTGACCCAAATATTCACACCTTGCAAAAGTGACCATGGATTTAGGAAAAGCCCCAGATGGGATACTTCTAGACAAGGTACCATGTGAGGGCTAAAACATTTACACATTTTTAAATGCATATACAGGCATATAGATCTGCCTTTATTATACCCCTGAAGGGCGGGGGGATTCTGCAAAGTGGAGATAAGGAGACCCATGCTGGGGAATAGTCTGGGGTATGAACCAGGTTGGCCAGGTGGAATCTGGATTTTTGAACAACAACATTGAAGAGGCAATAGTGAAGAAATAGAAGCAGCAAGCATTAATCCACATGGGAGAGGATGAGTAGAGGGCTCTGTGGGAAGGCAGGACCTCCAGGCTTTATTCTCCTGTGCTTCCCAACCTTTCACACATCATGGCACACTTTGAGAATGAAGACGTTTTCATGTCATACTGCTTGGGTAGGTGACCACTGGGGGCTCTGCAGTCCTGGGCCCTGCCAACAGGAAGCTTGTTGTAACCAACTGGCTCAGAACTTGAGGAAGTTAGAGCGCCAGTCAGCTCAACTGTAAATGAAGAAGTAAACTTAGGGGCTATCTACTGTCCCTTGTAGTGTTTCTAAAATTTACCTGTTCTAGGGGTCAGTAGATGAGGGGACAGAAAGGAAGCAAAAAGAACACAGTTGTGGGATGGGTGCCAGACCTGGAATGTGCTGATGGAGATGGTATGGTGAGAAACACCTAGAGGGCTCTGACTTGGCACAGCCAGATGCAGATTCAACCTCTGAACAAACAGGGTGGGCTCTAGGGCCATGCGTGGGAAGACCTCATCTCTGCAGAGATCTAGGGAATCAAAAGGCATTTCAGCATAAGCCCAAGATGAGAAGAAAAGGCGAGAACCACAGGGGAAGGAGTGCTTCTAAGGAGCTCATGTATCTTTGGTGGCTTTAACCAACGTTCTACTGCTAAAGGTGGGCATATTTGCTTCTGTGATCCATGTGTGTATTTAGTTAACTCTGGAATCTGGTGTGAGAGCAGCATAGTTCCAGTTTCATTAATGAGGTAGCTCTGCAGGGGTTTCAAGGCTACGAGGTCTGATTAAACAGAATTTGCAGTTTCTAGAGCTGAATAAATGGCAGAGTTTTACAGACTGACTAATTAAAGCTTGGAGGGGGAAAGGCTCATTTTCTATCAGGATTCCTTTAAGACAGAATGATTGAGCTGGCTTCATTCAGAAGAGCCACCCACACCTTTATACTAGTAATGAAGCAAAATATTAACATACAGTTACTGAAAATAACTTCAGCAATGACCAAATCTGTGAATCGGTGAGTTGGCATCCAAATGATTAATAAATTGCACCCTAGCATTGGGGGATGGGAGGAGGTTCAAGAAAAGCTCAACTGTTTTCCACAGATATATATTTTTTAAATCACACATGTATATAATAATTTAGCAAACGAGTTGCTCTCCAACAAACGTCATTAAACACCTTGCTTGCTTTTTTCACCTCCAGAGCTGAATCTTATCGCATCTCACTCACATCAATCCTAATTTTCCACCTGGCTCTCTCCTTCTCTTCTTTGTTTCAGTCATCCCCTGGGAAAGACATTCATCCCTTGCTTGCTTATGAATGGATGCCCTCATTAGCCTTGCCCATTGATGGAGGTTTATTTACTCTGAGAGAACAGATGATAATTAGACACTGGGATGGGGAAGGGGTGAGGCAGAATAATATTGTTCCTGTCCTTTTCTCTAGTAACTAACATTTCATTCTTTTTAGGAGGAGACCTTTAGAGGTCTTTATTCCATTGATAAGACATCTAACAACTAAAACTAGGGTTCTAGGAAGAGTCCCAGGACATCAAGAGGGGATAAAAATCCTGGAAACCAATCTAAGAACCAACGCCAACTACACTGGGATTGAATCAGTGATCATAGAAAATGGAAGATCATTCTAACCTCCCAAGGGGCTGATAAGACCTTTCCCAGCCCCTTCTCACACTGACTTCAAAATAATGAAAGACACAGGGGTCGAGATTCTGTAAGGTTTCTCTAATTTAAATATAGGACATATCTAATTACTGTCATGAGAAAAAACCCATTCTAGGACCCCAGCAAATGCACCTTAAAAAGTTATTTCCATTAGAGCATCCTTCACTTCATTCTGGGTTCCTATAGGTGTCCCTCCCCCGCACCACCACTCCAAGTAAAGAACATTGTCCTACAGTGGGACAGTTATAAAGAGGTCAAAGGCCCCAGTCAGAGAATATTTCAGCATTTTAGTCCTTCTTGCCTTTGCCAAAGTATCAGCAGTGTGAATCAGCTTGAGTTAACTATCTCATAGGACCATCACATGCTTATTTTTCTTCTCCTAGTGTTACTTGTTCTAGGAAAATGAATATGAATCCAATTCTGGAAGTGGGTGGTATTAGGCATAAGGGACCAAGCATATGAAATAAATATTATTTTGGCTTTGATGACCTTTTCTCATGGAAAAGGGCAATGCTAACAAATAGAAGAAACAGGGGAAGTGCTCATACCAGACACTGCTTATGTTTAGGCCCAACAAACCTGGCCTCCATCAGTTATTTAAAGGGTCCCCACAGGGAAACCATTCTCACCCACCAGTCACATGGGGGTGAGAGGGTTGGGAAGGGGTTACGGGGATGGGAGGGAACAATGGGAAGTTGGAAGATGAGATCCAATCTGGTAAGGGATGACGGAGGGTTACCTAGGAAGCCTCTTTCCCTGAAACTGCTAAATTTTGCCTGTCTCTGAGCTCTTGGGTCTCAGATGCTTCCCTGTGGTTGATGCCGGAAGACAGAGGGGAAAGCTGAGCCATGGCAATTTCAGGGAGGAAGAAGGTGTTAGCCTCATGGCAGGAAAAGGAAGCCAGGAGCCCTGCTATGAGGCTGACTCATTCCCCCGAATGCTTACTTCAGGGCTGAGTCTACCATTTACTCATTTGAGGATGGGAGGAGGGGGGATGGGAGAAGGGCTGCCTGAAAGGGGCAGAGGAACCTGCTCTGTAGGGGTCTGAACTGGCTGACCTCAGTTATAGAAGGGTGCCCTCTCTTTCTTCCTGCCCCCAACCTGATCTCAGTTCAGTTCTCTCATATAAGGTGAATCTTGAGGAAAGATTGAATATAGCCTGAGATGACTGTCATTTACTGCATGGATTTTTTTTCAGGAAGAAATAGAACATAAATTGAATTTTCAGTGCTTCCCTCCCACCCCACCCAGTTGTTTCCATTCCTTTTCTGTGGAGACAAAACAGCATGGTAGTTAAGCATCTGGGCCAGGGAGCCAGACTGCCAGGGTTCAGATCCCAGCGCTGCTACTCCCCAGTGGTGGTCTTCAAGTTATTTAAACTTTCTGTACAGTGGAGCCAAGAGTGCCCATCTCATAGCATTGTTGTGGCAAATAAATGATTTAGTACTCGGAGAGTACCTGGAGCAATAGGCGGCACGTGTCATCTGTTACAAAGGCCAGCATAACCATTCTGCTTTAGGGAATGACAGTCACTTGCCAAGGGAGGATCAGGCTAATACGGGGCCCATGGTAAACCCACAGCCTTAAAGCTGAGTTACTGTCTCTGTGATCACTCCTCTTTTCTAAATATAGTGTGGGATTGTAAATGACAACAGTTCAGCAGGCTGCCTCCTGGGGAGAGCTGGGGTTCTGAGAAACATGAGCTGTTAGGCTTGGGTTACAGTACATCACCTTCCATTAAGTTCTGGTTCTGGCTAGCCAGATATCTGTTCCCTTTGCAAAAGACTGATATGCTGGACTTTCTGTTTGACCTAGGAGAGGGAGGATTTTCTATGGGCAAGTTCTCCAAAGGCTTAATTAGTAAAAACTCATTTTGGGCTTGGGATCCAAAATGGATCTTGGGGTCTTGGTTCTAGGATTCACTGGAGCACCCATGACAAGCTTTTATGCCTCAGCTAAGTATGATTCATGGTGAGGAGAGAACAAAATGTCTGAATGCTCTGGTCTATAAGTTGGGAAGAATAAGAAAGTCTCTGCTTTAGACCTGCGAGTAGAGGTGTGAATTGCTTTGGGCTCCCATGGGAGAGGTGCTAGAGGAGTTCCAAGTGGTATCATCATGCAGAACTAATTGTCTTTCCATGACCAAAGGGGAAATAGAAGAGTTTAGACAGGGGTTTAAAAAAAAACAAAAAAAAAAGTCAGTTGAAGGAGCCAATACTGCACCTACTGTACCTAGCGGTTAAAAATCATGGGCAGTGTTGCATTCTCTACCCTAAACCATTTTCAGGGTAATAGAGGAGCTTTTAAAATAGATAAATAAATCAATGCACTTATGGTGACATCTTTTTCCTGTTCCTTCAGCTGTAATGTCAGATGTCTACCTTCTCAGAAAACTCCAGAAAAGGACCCTAAACCTTAGAGCCGTGGAATTTTTAAAAACCGGAACCAAATCTCCCTGGCTCCGTGCAATTTTAGCTCTGCAGCTAACCGGAAGCTGCAGCGCGATGTGATGCAAAGAGCATGCTTAACGACCTGTGCCGTCACGGCAAGTCTCTCCCTCTAAACCTCAGTTTCCTCGTTTACCAAACCTGAGCACTGAATTTATAGCTGATCACTAAGATCCCTTCCAGCTCTGACACTCCCTCTGAGAATAGATTTGAGGGCGCTGGGCTCAGAGGGCGCACACTGCACCTCTCCTAAAGGTTTCGCTTCCAGCCCAGAGGAGAAAATAAACCCGGGAAAGCGAGACAAAAGTGGGCCAAGGGACGCTGCTCCCAGCCCAGAGGGAGGAGAGAGCGTTTATCCCGTGCTGTAGGGGAGAGTGGAAAAGCAAGGAGAAGGGAGGGTGGGCGTAGGGCTTCTAAGCAGCTCCCGCGGGAGCCACCGGGCTGGGGTGGAGGGACAGACCTGGCGCCCGTGGAGCCGGGGAGCTGGGATGCTGCTGTGGGAGCGATACAGGTCTGGGCTCCCGGGGTACGGGCAGAAGCGACGAAAGAGACGGGGGAAGGAGGCCAAGCGGGAGCCGAGGGCAAGGGCGACCCCCAACCTTCTCGAGATCTCCCAGGCGAGGGTGGGCGCGGCGGGTCCCCGCGGGCAGGAGTCGGGCGCGCGCGGGGGCTTACCTGGGTCTCCTCCTCGGAAAGGCCGGCCTCGGCCGCGATCAGGCACAGCGTGGTGGGGTCCGGGTGCTTGTTGACCTTGTTGAAGTTGTACTCCAGGATCTCCACCTGGTCCTCAGTGGGGCCGCTCGCGGTCTCCGCAGACATGGTCCCGACGCGGCTGCGGGAGAGGGAGAAGCGGCGGGGTGAGCGAGGCCCCGGGCGGGCGGGACGCAGGGAGGAACGGCGATCCCGAGCGCTGCCGGGCACCTTCAGCCCCCGGGTCTGTCCCCGCCCAGGGTCGCACGGCGCTAGGGTCCCCGGCGCTGCAGGCTGCTGCGGGAGCCTGCCCGGGCTCCTTCCAGGGGCGCGCACCTAGGAGTCCCGCCGCTGAGCTGCGCGTCCTTGGGCTGCGCTCCTGCCCCGAATTTTTACAAGTTTCCCCGGGGTCAGTGGTCTGGGGTGGTGGGAAGAAGCTGACGCCGCGCCCTCCCGGCCGTGAGCCTTTAAGGAAGGAGTGGAGGAAGCGCGGCGGTGATTTTGAAAAGCCGTCTTCAAAGCTTCCTCCTGGGAGAAGGAGCTGCCCTGGGCACAGTCCTGACAGATGGCGTGGCTGGGCTGCCCCGAGTCCGCGGCGGGGCCGCCTCACCCGTGCGCGCCCTGCCGCCTCTAAAGTAGTTTAGCACTTTGCAGCCCTCGCCAGGGAGGGCTGCACACCCCTACACCTCCTTCAGGGAAATGACCCACAGGACAGAAGTTACTTCTCAAAGTTGGGGAACTCGGGGGGCGCTTTTAATCTCTTCCTTTTACAGAGGTGAAGGTAGGTCCGCAGTGATTTACCCCTGCAGTTCCTAAGGCCGGGAACAGCGTAAGGAGAAAGTTCCACCTGAGGGCTTGTGTGAGTCACTCTACGATCTGCGACCTCCTTCTCCTTCCCTTCACCCCCGATTTTTCTAACTAAAGCCATGAGTCAGAGGCCTCCAGTCAACCCGGCTGTTCACTTCCCAGCGTGGCCTGGACATTGTTCCACAGGGCCCACCAGAGTCCACTGCGCTATGTTCCTCCCTAGATGAGGCCTTCCAAGATAGAGCCAAAACCCAACTGAGGAGGATCTACAGCAGCTGTCTTTGAAATCAGACATCCCCTCTAATTGTGTTAAAATTAACTGTAAAGTCAAGAGAATTGGTCGGTTACCAGCTTCAAGGTCTCTTGTATTTCCTTACTTTAGAGCCAAACGTTACTCTAGCAGATCGGGGGCAACATGACTTCCTGCTACATCTCTTATACCTAAGTAGCCTCTGAAACGGGACCAAAAAACGGCAGATGTGCACCCCTCCCCTCCCCCCAATCTTAGATGTATTGAGGTATAGGAAGTTAGACTCTAACTTCTAACTATAGAAGTTAGAGTCTATCTTCAAGTTCCTGGCTGAGCACTTGAGACAGACAGGTCAGCACTTGCCATTGCTGACATGGGAATCCCGTTGGTTTGTTGTTTTAACAAACAATTGCACAATCGTCCAGCACAATCCTGAGTAGGTTTTGCTGTGGTCTGTGCCTGGGGATGAGCCATACTCCACTGATCTGCCTGCATAATGTCCCCGATGCTGTGGCAACCTTCTCAACCAGGACCTGCATCCTGGGCTCCCTGAATAAATGTCTTTCTCTCTCCTCTTGGTCACCTGAAGAGGCTTCTCAGTGAGACAAGAAGCCATTCTACTGTGAGGGATTCTGGGCTTAAGCCAGTTATCAGGTCATAGTGAAATCGTCATGATTTTAGGGAGTTCTGTGCTCCCCCGCTTAATCTGTCCCAGTGATTCCTGTCACAGTGCTGAGGAAGGACGGGGTCAAGCCAGGTGGTAAATGCCTCTTCTTCTGTTGGCACCATCTCCCCCTTTCTCTGACACAGAACTTCAGAGCTGGAAAGAACCTTGGTGACCAGCAACCTAGAATGGAAAGCCTTGGCTTCAGTTTCAGTCCTGTGCTCTTCTAGACCCTTCTCAGCGGGCCATTCTGTCTTTAGTTTGGCAGAAAAAAATCAGGAGGGCAACCGTGTAAATGCAGGCAGGGCTTGTTGCTGTTTTGAATGGGCTTTGACTGCCCTCGTAGAACACCAATTCCAGCCAAAGCTGCCCACTGGAACCACCCACCACTGCACATTTTGCCTGAAAAAACAGAGGAGAGGGGAAACTGCTGCCTCCGATTTAATTCCTTGCCCTAGAAAGGTTCCGTCTAATTCCAGTTACACAGTTATGCTGGCTCTTCCGGGAAAATTTTTGCTGCTGCTTTGTAGACTCCCCAGTCCTTCAGAAGTGTTCATCAAAGGTACAGATTTCTAAACTGGACTCAGATTCAAGGACTGTTCTACATGTACTTCTTTCCCTCTTTTGGTTTTTTAATTGCTATTATATAATCCATGGGTGACTCATGTTCTTACATTTAATCAGGTGCATCTTCTCTTACATTTTTGCGGCTCTCCGTTAACAGGACTTTGTACGAGGTTTCATGGATAGGTCCACTTGACTTTAAAGTACTCCTTGGGTTAGTTGGCTGAGGGCCATTGGACTTGGTTGGCTGCTAAGGAGACTTGTGGAAGGACAATTTGAAAGTACCTACTTCTCTAAGGTACACTAAACAAACAAACTTGACTTCTAGAAATGAGGATGGAAGATCTAACCACGACAGAGATATCTGCCTGTCATTTCTCCACAAAACTCAGTCTCTGTTATTTCAGCCCTCTTTGGTTGACATGTGTTTGCTGCTGCTTCTCCATTTCTTCCCTCCCTCTCTTTCTTTCAAAGGAAACTTATAAATCAAATCACCCTAGTAACCTTGGCCTTATAAAACTTCTCAACTCTTTCCAGTAAGGAAACTGTTGAAAAGTATCTCTGAAGGTAGTCTAAACAATGTCAGATGAAAAGAACTAGAAATATTTTAAAGCTTCTTAAACTTTAATCTGAGCACAAGTTCTATTGTTGCTGTAGTTATTCATATGAAACATTCAAAGAGTAATTTGTCCTGTGGTTGTGTTTTCTTTTGTGATTGGGGGAAGACAATGCATAAACCTTTTCAAGAGATTAGATGAAAACTGCTGGCTTTTTTCTAAATTCCAATGCCTGGGTAAACAATGCGTGCCAATAAGACAGCTTTACCTTTGTCCCCTAATCCTGTAGTCATTTATTTTAAAAGTATCTACCTATATGAACCAGCTCATGGAGAGTGCTACAAACTGGAACCTGCAGAACTCTCTTTAGGGTCACATTTACCATCTTCTCCTCCCCTACCCAGCCATTCTGACCTCTTTGTAATGCCGCTAATTCTAAACCGCGAGAAGAAGATTATCAGTGGCAGATACTCCTCATAAACAATCCCATGGTGAGCTGACCAAAAGCAAAGAAAGCAGATGGATCATGCTGTAGTGTTGTCTCCCAATTTACTTTAGCCTGAATCTCCTTTATGCTCACGGTGGACTTTCTGGAAGCAGTGGGCTCTTGAAGTATTCTGTGTTTTCTTAAGTGAGAAAAATAATATACCACCATTTCCCCGAGAGAAGCGGTGGGTCTTTGGAAGTGGATAGAGTTTCCTCACTCGTCACTCACTGAACTACTCTGCATGGGGTTTGAGGGGGGATCATGCAAGCTGTCAGTGTTTCTCAGAAATGGACAAATGGGAGTGGAATATCGATCTGCTTCCCCGGGTTAACAACAAGCCTGGTTTTCAAAGAAAGGATTTTTTTGTTTTTGTTTGTTCTTTACTTATGAACCTGGTGGTTAATATCCTTAAGCTTAGGATAGTTCTCATGCCTGGCTGGGCCTCAGAATCACCTGCAGAAATGTGCAGGCACACTGCTGACCTCCTGAACCAAAACCACATTGTAGGAATCCAGCATGGGAGAGACACAAAAAGTATCTCAGCTCTCACAAGAGTTTGCAACTTAATCATTAAAATCCACTGTAAATGTTTAGAGCTTCTTATACCTTATACCGTTAAGATGCTTTAAAATATCTTCTAACTCTGATGCTGTATATCGTCTCAACGCTTGAGTAGACAGTATTGTGAGGTAGTTTTAAAAGAATAAGCTTTTAAAAATATACATTGGAGAGGAAATTTAGACGTTATGCTATTTACCTTTTGTATGTATGGTCAGGAATGTGGAAATTGTCTTTAAAATTATGAATTATTAAGAGAAATTTCCCCACGCTTTCAAAAATTCAGAAATAATATAAAACTCTTTAAATTTTTTTTCAGAAAAACCCATTCTTTTGTTGAGATCAGAGTTTAAGAAAGCAGGTCATCAAAAGAAAAATTCCTTCCACCTTGTCATACAAATTTTCATAATTGAGTTAGAAGCCAAAAATTACAGTGGAAGAGATTTGTCAACCTTGACAAATGATTGTCCTCTAAATTCTTAAATTTTCCAGTGAGGGTAATGCTAAAGTTTAAGTTATGGTTTATATAGACAATTTATATAATACAACTTAAAGCTGAACATTAGATTATGAATGCACCATATACACATAGTATCATCGCTGTCTTCAGAGAAACAAGATTCCAAATTTAAATAGGAAAAAACATTTTTTAATGGTCTATTGATTCCAGTTTTACATATTAAAAAAACTGGAGGAAAATACAACAAAATGTTAACAGTGTTTATATCTACACAGTGAGACTACAGATGACCTAAAATTTTTCTTCTTTTATTGTTCTGTTTTTTCACATTTACTACCCTGAAATTAGAAATGAAAATTTTTTTCTTAAAAAATTATTCCTTTTTTAGATTAGTTCCATCACATATGTATGGATTCCTAAAAGACCTTTTATTTTAGTTTTTGTATTTTTGAGATACATAAAAACATCATACTATATGTAATTCTTTTGTTATTGCTTTGTTCATCAACATGTTTCCAAGATTCATTCATATCTCAGCATGCAGAGAACTTCATTCATATTCTGTGCTATTTCCGTTTAGTGAATATACTGCAATGTATTTATGTCTTTTCCTGTTGGTGGATATTTGGGTTGTTTCCAGTGTTTTGCTATTATGAACAATTTTCTCTGAACATTTTTATATATATCCTCTGAAGCACATCTAGGAAGGCTTCTCTAGGAGTGGAACTGGTCATAACGTATGTGACTAGTAGCTTTACAACATTATACCAACTTCTTTTCCAAAATTGTTGAACAAAACTGTACTCCTATCAGCAGTATATAGCATTTCCTTTGCTCTACATTCTCATCAATGCTTGGATTGTCAAACTTCTGAATTTTTTCCCAAAATTGTTATGTATTCTTTTTGTCCATGAATAATATTTAAAGCTACTTGAAGCTATTTATGTTTCCATCCTGATTAACTTCTTGAGGCTAAAAGGTTCCACATGTTTACTATTTACTCTAAAAACGTATTTCCTGTTCCAGCCCAGAAGGAGATTTGAGGTGTTTTTGGAGGGTTTAGACTCTGTCTCCAGGCTAGCTTGTTATCTCCACTGGTCACCAAGAGCCATACGGAAGATATATGGAAAACTAATTACAGCAGATCTTTTGTCTGTATAATGCTAAAGATGTTACTATCTTCCCTTCTACAGATCTCCTGGGATCAGGACTTGACTCTGCACTTAAAAACTGCATAACCATATCAATTTATTGTCCCCCGCCCTTAAAGCAAAAATCAAAGTCTCCAGATGAAAACCACAGAGATGGATTTAAAATGACTGAATAAGGAAGAAGAAAGGATGTAGGGATAGATAGGAAGTGTAAAAGAGAGAGATTATTTGGCTGTGGGCTTAAAATAGGATATAAAAATGTGAAGTCAAATAATGTGCTCAGTGTTTGAACTGCAATACCATGATCATGCGGGTGCTGAGTTCTAGTTCAAAAGCAGGTCGCCATTCGTTCTTCCAGTTTCACTCTCAGTCGTCTCTTAGAAATCAGAATGGAATTAGTCCTGTTTTGTGGTGAAGAAAGGTTAACTAACTTACCTACAGCAACAAAGAAAGACTCTGAATTCTTTGATTCTGGCCACAGCTGTAAAGGCAGCTCTTGATGTCATGAGCATCAAGATTGATGCCTACTTCCAAAATGTAGTCTCCTTATACTCTCTTGATGTCAGAAATTCTAAGATATCACTGAATCCCCTACTTGGATCTTTGAGCTCTAATTTTAGTCATAGTCTGTCAGTTTAGTGAATAACTGGGGCTGGGGCAGCCAGGCCATTGCTGACCAACTGTGGGGTCTCCAGCCTCATTCCCTTAGCGGCTGCCACAGCCCAGCACTCTTGTAGACCTCCTCACATCTCCTGGGAAAGCCCTAGTATCTACTTGACACCAAGGCAACAGAGAGAAAGGGATCGCCCCTTTCAAGTTTTGTTCTGACTCCACATTTTGAGGTGCAGATACACTGGGGGAATTTGTTCAAGTTTGGTAAGATCTGAGCTCCTAACTTTTGACCCAGTGTAACAGCTACGGGCACACACAGAACCACCCGCCATCTCACAATGACAAGCACGCTGTTCTCCCAGAACATGCTGCACTTGACTCCATGGGGCAGGAAGACTGAGATGCCAACTAGTGCTTGAATTCATGCCATTCCAACTGGTCGCCAGTGACCACACCATCCCAAGTACGTCTCATTCCCCAAGTTTTGTCAGGCACAGGTGTCATCAGATTTGGTTTTCAGTGTTTCAGCCCTGCTCAGAGGTTGCATATCTCTTAGTAGTTAAGTCAAGGCTTAAAAATATGAAGTGCTGCCTTCTTTTAAGTTTTGCATATCTGACATGCGCTTTTATATGTGCTCTGTGTAATTGCCAATTCAGCTTAGTACTTTCCAGGTCCTCCTCTTTAGACTTGCTTTTTCCTCTTGGCTTAGAAGCCCCTCGGTTTCAGGAAACCCAGCAGAATTAAGAGTAAGATGGAATTTGAGTTAATGTAGTAAAAAGGTCAAATAATTAGAAATCCTGAGTACTAATCCTTTGAAATATCACTTTGCTGAGCCTCCATTTCTTTCATGCGAAGAGGGGTATAATAATAACACCTGAGTCTAGCTCACAGCTCTGTTGTAAAGTTCATCTGATATCATTGTAGGGAAAGTGTTTCTAAACTGTAAAGTGCTTGCTTGTGGAAGATACTGATACTATTGTTCTTTAAATGACCATGAGCAAGGAGTTCAGTGGGGCGTCTTCTGGGTGGCAAACTGGTAAGAATCGTTTGTAAGTTTCACTCTTTCTGGAACAGTAACGTACAATGGTTGAAATCAGAACCTTTTTTTAAAAAATCAAATGCTGTATATACTGCTTCATGGAAAGATGTGTCTCTGGATGGAGCGTCTCAAGCCTAACACATGGGGGTGGCAGGTTTTCTCATTAGCAAAATTCTACACATTGTACGTTGATTTGAACTTAGTTGTTGACATTTTCACTAAAATATTTGTTTCTTTGCTCACTCCTCACCACCACTCCCTAACTTATTCTTTCCTCTCATCTACTACTGAGGAAGCATCACTAGGACAGAAGATGAGTAGTGAGGACGTTAATAATAAGCAGGAACAATTATTCTATGAATTGGTGAGTAGATTTTTTGAGGCCATCTTGGCCTATGAGAATAATGACCTAATTGTTCTGAAATAATTTGTTCATGGGCTTGTCTTCCCTACCAAATTATGTGCTCTCCTGTGGCAGATGTGTCATCTCTTATACGTTTCCATCTCTCCAGCATTCATTAAGAATTCCACCACTTAATAGGTGCTCATTGTATGACTGTTGAACTGAATGTAACCAGTGGCATCTGGCATGACTTGATTTAGGACAAAAGTTTGGAAGACGGTGCTCTGTGTTTTCAACAACCAGGAACTGCCATGTTCAAAACCAAAACATAACATTGGGAAAAATAACATTCTTGCCTCCTAATACCCTTTGGTCCTCACTGCCTCAAATAACACAGAGCTGATTCCTACTTTTGAATCAGATACAGAAACCTCACCTGTTATAATAATAACAACATATATTTTTTAATTGCTGTGTGCCAGGAACAATCCTAAATGTCTTAGACATATTAACTCATTTAATCGTTAGAGGAACAGTAACACTATGTGTTAGGCACGCTTATTGTCTCCATTTTACGCATGTGTAAACTGATGGAAACATATACCTTCCCCAAGGAGATGTATATAACTTGCCCCAGATCACAAATCAAGTGAGTGGCAGAGCGGGCATTAAAACCCATTAGAAAGGCATTAGAAAGTCTAACTTCTGCATCCATGTTCTTAACTACTACACTGCATTTCCTCTGTGTACCAAGTAGCTATGTAGACAGAAGAGCCTTGATGGGTGGTAGTGGGAAAGGGGCAGTAAAACTGAGTGGTGCACCTGGGACAGGAGTCAGGCAGTGTCCTCTGTCTGCTCCGGCTTCCTTGTGGGGCAGGGCTAGTCTGGGAGCAGAGCTTCCCTCCCTGTGACACGATTCTCAACCTTGGTGACCAGACGTGGCTCTGACCCAGCTAAATGGATTAGCTAGAGATTTCAGTTAATACCACCAGCACCACCAGCCAGGCTGGCTTTCTTTTCCCCACATGCTCTTCTTTAATTGGTACAGATGTAAGTGAAAGATGACATTATGTGAATAATACAGTACACAAATGAGAAAAAGTTACAGCATCTGACAGAATGGAATAGAAGAGTTGGCTTCGACCAGACCAGCTGGAGCTTAGTGACTATTGCTGCTGTTTTAATCCCTACATGTACAAAGTTTTGTTGACTTGATTGGGGAACCTCCTAAAACTATTGTTGTGACAAATCCATCAGTGGTTTAGTCTTTTTACAGCCGCTTACAGAAAATAGCAAGATATTATGAAAAGCTATTGGAAGGGAGCGTGTCCGTGACTGATTTCCAGCAGTGAATTAATCATTAATTAACCCTGGATATAAAATTCTTTGCATGCACACTGAGTTATTTTCACTGATAACCCAGCTCATGTTCTAATCCAAAGATTTGTATGTGGAAACATGGAAAAATGATGAAAGCCAATAATAAAACCTTAGACTTCTTCTGTGAAATAAGTGGAGCGTTTAGTCTACCTTCTTAGAAATAAGTGGGCAAATGAAAGAGAGCAATCCCATTTCCACAATCTCCTTAGAGGAGATCTCCATCTTGTAAACAGGTCGCTTTTCCAAAGGTCTATCTCCACATGATTGTTACGAATTCAGAAAATCTTTTCTTTAGAAAGAACACTGTAAATTGTAGATAGAATCCCAGGCTAACCCACAAAAGGGAGTGTAACTGAAATGCTATGTATTCATAACTGGTAAAAAGTAGAAAATAATCCTGATGAAATATCCTAGTGAAATTTAATAAGAAATTGTTTCTTTATTTTGAAAGTAATGCTTAAGAAAAAGCAGTTTTATTGGGTTGGCCAAAAAGTTTGTTCGGTTAATGAATATGTTGTTCAATATAGTTCTTGGTGAAAATGAAAAATGGGTCTTTTATTTTTACTTAAAACCAAACAAACTTATTGGCCAACCCAATAATTAAAATTTGACTTAGAGAGGTGAGGTTTTGGTGCAGATACTAAAGGGGTTTTCAGGGAGCTTTTGAGAATATTAGAGGTTTATAGCACAACTACGATATATGCCAAGTATACACAATAGTCCCTGACACATTGTTGGGTGTTCAGTGAATACTTATTGAATGCATGTTGATTGAACTTTCTTTTCACTTCAAGAAGTATGACTTTTCTTTATCTTGATATAAAGGCATAATAATTAGAGCTGTAGTTTTTGTGTGTCATAGATGAAATAAGGAGGTGGAACGAGGAAGAAGGAAAGAAGGGGAATGCTGAGAAGTATTGATGTGAAAAGTAGGTCGTCTAAGATATGATTAATGATGTGAATGGTGAACGATAAAGAAAAAGCCAGAGGTTACTTTGCATGGTCTTCTCCTCATCCTTCTACCCAAGGAACAAGGAAGAAGAGGGTAGGAAAGATTTTGTGCCTCATGTTTCCTGAGCCAGCCCCTAAGTGGCGCTGTCAGACAAGAACAGTTTAGTTGCTGGCCAGAGCTCTATGTAGGTGGAAAGAGAAAGAGAAGCAGAAATAAAGTTCTTTTGAGTATATAGCATTAATTACAGAGGGAATGTTTGTATATCTGTAATAGATAAATTATATGCAGGAACTATTCTGCACTCATTAATGAGTGAAATTACTCATTAATGATTGAAAATACTACACTGGTATAGAATAATGGAAAGAGCACTGGGAAAGGAGTCAGACCTGGATTTCAACTTTAACTTCTCCACTTAATAGTCACATGACCTTGGCTGAGGTAGTTTTTTTTGGTTTGTTTGTTTGTTTGTTTTGTTTTTCTAACTGTAAATGCCTACTTTATTTATTTATTTATTTATTTATTTATTATTTATTTTTTGCGGTACGTGGGCCTCTCACTGTTGTGGCCTCTCCCGTTGCGGAGCACAGGCTCCAGACGCGCAGGCTCAGTGGCCATGGCTCACGGGCCCAGCCGCTCCACGGCATGTGGGATCTTTCCGGACCGGGGCACGAACCCGTGTCCCCTGCATCGGCAGGCAGACTCTCAACCACTGTGTCACCAGGGAAGCCCTATGTTTATTTTTTATTTACTTATTTTTTCTTCTTAGTCATCCATTTTATACACATCAGTGTATATATGTCAATCCCAATCTCCCAATTCATCACACCACCACCACCACCACCCCGCCACTTTCCCCCCTTGGTGTCCATACGTTTCTTCTCTACTCCTGTGTCTCAATTTCTGCTCTGCAAACCGGTTCATCTGTACCATTGTCTAAGTTCCACATATATGCGTTAATATACGACATTTGTGGGCTTCCCTGGTGACACAGTGGTTGAGAGTCCGCCTGCCGATGCAGGGGACACGGGTTCGTGCCCTGGTCCGGGAAGATCCCACGTGCCGTGGAGCGTCTGGGCCCGTGAGCCATGGCCGCTGAGCCTGCGCATCCGGAGCCTGTGCTCCGCAACGGGAAAGGTCACAACAGTGAGAGGCCCGCGTACCGCAAAAAAAAAAAAAAAAAAAAAAAAAATACGACATTTCTTTTTCTCTTTCCGACTTACTTCACTCTGTATGACAGTCTCTAGATGTATCCACGTCTCTACAACTGACCCAGTTTCGTTCCTTTTTATGGCTGAGTAATATTCCATTGTATATATGTACCATGACTTCTTTATCCACTCATCTGTCGACAGGCATTTAGGTTGCTTCCATGTCCTGGCTATTGTAAATAGTGCTGCAGTGAACATTGGGGTGCATGTGTCTTTTTGAATTATGGTTTTCTCTGGGTATATGCCCAGTACTGGGATTGCTGGGTCATATGGTAATTCTATTTTTAGTTTTTAAGGAACCTCCATACTGTTCTCCATAGTGGTTGTATCAATTTACATTCCCACCAACAGTGCAAGAGAGTTCCCTTTTCTCCACACCCTCTCCAGCCATTGTTGTTTGTAGATTTTCTGACGATGCCCATTCTAACTGGTGTGAAGTGATCCCTCACTGTAGTTTGATTTGCATGTCTCTAATAATTAGTGATGTTGAGCAGCTTTTCAGGTGCTTCTTGGCCATCTGTATGTCTTCTTTGGAGAAATGTCTAGGTCTTCGGCCCATTTTGGGATTGGGTTGTTTGTTTATTTTAATATTGAGCTGCATGAACTGTTTATATATTTTGGAGATTAATCCTTTGTCCTATGATTCATTGCAAATATTTTCCCCCATTCTGAGGGTTGTCTTTTGGTCTTGTTTATGGTTTCCTTTGCTGTGCAAAAGCTTTGAAGTTTCATTAGGTCCCATGTGTTTATTTTTGTTTTTATTTCCATTACTCAAGGAGGAGGATCAAAAAAGATCTTGCTGTGATTTATGTCAAAGAGTGTACTTCCTCTGTTTTCCTCTAAGAGTTTTATAGTGCCTGGTCTTACATTTAGGTTTCTAATCCATTTTGAGTTTATTTTTGTGTATGGTGTTATGGAGTGTTCTAATTTCATTCTTTTACATGTAGCTGTCCAGTTTTCCCAGCACCACTTATTGAAGAGGCTGTCTTTTCTCCATTGTATATCCCTGCCTCCTTTGCCATAGATTAGTTGACAATAGGTGCATGAGTTTATCTCTGGGCTTTCTATCCTGTTGCATTGATCTATATTTCTGTTTTTGTGCCAGTACCATACTGTCTTATTACTGTACCTTTGTAGTATAGTCTGAAGTCAGG
The DNA here is from genome assembly GCF_949987515.2 of Delphinus delphis. NCBI lineage: Eukaryota > Metazoa > Chordata > Mammalia > Artiodactyla > Delphinidae > Delphinus > Delphinus delphis. The sequence goes on along the minus strand of NC_082687.1, from coordinate 63,677,110 downwards.
GAGTCTGATTCTTCCAGCTCCGTTTTTTTCCCTCAAGACTGCTTTGGCTATTTGGGGTCTTTTGTGTCTCCATCTAAATTTTAAGATTTTTTTGTCCTAGTTCTGTAAAAAAATGCCATTGGTAATTTGATAGGGATTGCACTGAATCTGTAGATTGCTCTGGGTAGTATAGTCATTTTCACAATATTGTTTCTTCCAATCCAAGAACATGGTATATCTCTCCATCTGTTGGTATCATCTTTAATTTCTTTCATCAGTGTCTTATAGTTTTCTGCATACAGGTCTTTTGTCTCCCTAGGTAGGTTTATTCCTAGGTATTTTGTTCTTTTTGTTGCGATGGTAAATGGGAGTGTTTCCTTAATTTCTCTTTCAGATTTTTCAGCATTAGTGTATAGGAATGCAAGAGATTACTGTGCATTAATTTTGTACCCTGCAACTTCACCAAATTCATTGATTAGCTCTAGTAGTTTTCTGGTGGCATCTTTACCATTCGCTATGTATAGTATCATGTCATCTGCAAACGGTGACAGGTTTACTTCTTGTTTTCCAATTTGTATTACTTTTATTTCTTTTTCTTCTCTGATTGCTGTGGCTAGGACTTCCAAAACTATGTTGAATAATAGTGGTGAGAGTGGACATCCTTGTCTTGTTCTGATCTTAGAGGAAATGCTTTCAGTTTTTCACCATTGAGAATGATGTTTGCTGTGGGTTTGTCATATATGGCCTTTATTATGTTGAGGTAGGTTCCCTCTATGCCCACTTTCTGGAGAGTTTTTATCATAAATGGCTGTTGAATTTTGTCAAAAGCTTTTTCTGCATCTGTTGAGATTATCATATGGTTTTTCTCCTTCAGTTTGTTAATATGGTGTATCACATTGATTGATTTCCATATATTGAAGAATCCTTGCATCCCTGGGATAAATCCCACTTGATCATGGTGTATGATCCTTTTAATGTGTTGTTGGATTCTGTTTGCTAGTATTTTGTTGAGGATTTTTGCATCTATATTAATCAGTGATATTGGTCTGTAATTTTCTTTTTATTGTAGTATCTTTGTCTGGTTTTGCTTTCAGGGTGATGGTGGCCTCATAGAATGAGTTTGGGAGTGTTCCTTCCTCTGCAATTTTTTGGAAGAGTTTGAGAAGGATGGCTGTTAGCTCTTCTCTAAATGTTTCATAGAATTCACCTGATGCACACACTGCTTTGAGTGTGCCCTCCAAGAGTGGAGTCTCTGTTTCCCCCAGTCCTGCCAAAGTCCTGCTATCATCAAATCCTGCTAGCTTTCAAAGTCTGGTTCTCTAGGAATTCCTCCTCCTGTTGCCAGACCCCCAGGTTGGGAAGCCTGAGGGGGACTCAGAACCTTCACTCCAGTGGGTAGACTTCTGTGGTATGACTGTTCTCCAGTGTGTGAGTCACCCACCCAGCAGTTATGGGATTTGATTTTATTGTGATGGTGCCCCTCCTACCGTCTCATTGTGGCTTCTCCTTTGTCTTTGCATGTGGGGTATCTTTTTTGGTGAGTTCCAGTGTCTTTCTGTCGATGATTGTTGTCAGTAGTTAGTTGTGATTCCGGTGTTCTCAAAAGAGGGAGTGAGAGCATGTCCTTCTACTCCGCCATCTTGAACCAATCCATGGTTTGTTTGTTTTTTACTTATTTGCAGCTTAGTTTTCTTCTCTGTAAAATGTGACTAAAAACTTCCTTCCTTGCCTATTTACTCCAGTTGTGAACCAGTGAGATTATTATTCTCATGAAACAATTTAGAAAACTGTAAAAAACATACACATTTCTAGAACTGTTATGATTATTTCTTCAGCCAGAAAAGTGAAGCTATTGGGCCACATGACCTGTGAGATCATTTCTTTTTTAATATTCTGATGATCAGAATGGTCTGGGTTTCAAATCATCATGTTATTCTTCATCAACAGTTTACTGATGTCATTGACCTGAGCAAGGGGAGTATAGTGGCCTCTTTTAGCCTATGTCTCTGATTTGCTGAACACTTTGTGCCTAGTTTCCACTTCAAAGAACAACTGAGGGGCCCATGAAATATTTTGAACCAAGGTGCTTTTTAATATTCAGCCTTTCTGTTAAATTAACATGACATATAATTTGTCATCACTTAAGTGAGGACACTTAATTGTAAAAGGGGTGCTGTGAATAATTACACCAGAACAACAGGCCTACATCAGAAATGTCCCAGGCAAACTTAGATATCTGGTCCCCTTATTATATGTAAAAGGTTAAATTTTTCACTTAGGTGTGGGAGAGTAAAAATGCACCTGTTGAATTTAGGCATCTGAGCTGCTGTTAGTAAGATGCAGGTCTACTAGGATCTTAGAGGACAGAACCACATACACCTACCCAAAGTAATGAACAGGAGGCTGCTTTTTGCTCTTAAGAAAGCATACTTGTTGCAGCTCTGTGGTTAAAGATAAGAGGATATACCATAGCTTCAAACTTCCTGACCTTTCATTTTTATTGCAGTTTGAATACATAGAACAGAAATTTATCTGGTAGGGTGAATAATGCTTGGGCTTCTGCCTGCTTTGGGTATTGTTAGTATAGTTGTGCTAATGCTTAGTAAGTGTGAATACCCATTACATATCAAACAGAGTTTGGTCCTATGATCAAGTATAAACAAAGGAACAAAACTGGCTTGTACTAGAGATTTCCATGGTGCAGAGCCAGGGCTTTTCAAACCAGATAACACAGGAAGCATGAGACTTGTGAAGTAAATTGAATCATCAGCTCTCCTCTTTGAAAATCTCTGATTCCCTAATACACCAAGAAATTAGACAGAGTTCTGTTATTGGGGGGGGGGTGTCTCAATATTTCTAAAGAAAACCATTAAACATAAAGGGAAATTTGCACCGCTAAACCTAGATGCAAGTAACAAAAAGATCAAATTTCTAAAGAGTTTGTGGAGAAGAAAAATGGCACAAATAAGTCAAAATGGCAGATAAATATTCTTTTTATGTTTTAGAGTATGTTATTAATTTTTGTGTGACCCATTTAGCTTCCTAATTATGTTTTATTTAGTAGAACATTAATTATATTAATTAAGTCATTAGGGAGGCGTGTGTGTTTGTTGCATAGAAAAGGAGGGATGCTCAAAAACTTAAATGCTGATGATGGAAATCAGTCTGATATTTTAAAAATTTAGTCCCTATAAGCCACACATAGATAATTGAGAATCAAATAGAATTGTCATATTTCTCTATGACAATTCAGTCACTTTAGAATGTTAAAAAATTAGTTTCTTTCTGAAAATGTTCTCATTCCAGTGCCTGACTCTGAAAAGGGCTGTTCATTTGTAATTCTGGGGACATGTCATCACGATTTATTGTTTTTGAAAATGTATTCTGGGTTCTACAATATTTTTGCTTGAACCCTAATTACTGAGTAAGGAACAGTAGTTGGGGACCTTCATGGGATGGCACATGCATGATCGGTAGATGTTTAGGGTGCCCGCTCATAGGCCTTTGAAACCTGCCCAATGCAAGCAGGCATAACTTCCTCGGGTTGTTTGTGCATTTGCAGAAAAGACTCTTTGATAGAATGGAATTCTCTCTTTGCACAAATACACTTGAATCAGTTATTATTTTTTATGGTCCAACTACCATTCTTATTTTATGACTGTACTTTAAGTAATGGATAAAATAACACACAGCTGGTTCTTTGTAGAGCTCCAAGTTATGCCAAAGTCCAGCCATGCATGCTGCTTGTTGCTATGATACTCAGTTATATGGACCTTATTCTTTCCCCCATTGAGTGGTTTTTATGAACAGGTGTTCAACTAATGGGATAAACAGAGGGTGTGCTGCTCCAGCCTAATCATTAACATCACAAAATAATTGAAAAGGACAGATAACACCAGAAAGCTAGCTCTGAACCTACAGTAGATCCTTTCTCTGAGCATCAGACATAATGTTGCAGAAAGAGGCTGGATGGAGCCTCAAAAGACCCACACTCTCCTTCCAGCAGTAGCACTTAAATCCCCAAGTGACTGTGGACAACTCACTTAATTGCTTTGAATCTCCATTTCTTCATCTGTAACTGAAGCTGTTATCCTACAACCACAGGGTTGTAGTAGGATTCAGTGAGATGGATTAAGTTTATGAATAGCATTATAAATTATAAACAGTATATAGATACAAAATACCATTATTAAGGTCCTAATCCAGCTTTCCCAGTGATTCAGGATATAATGTTGGGCAACTAATAACATTCGGTTTTGCAACCATTAGTGTAGCAAAACATTGTAGAAACTTCATCAAACTTATGCCTAAAAAGATTTCTTAGAACATTTCATTCGCTTTGTCCAGTAATCAGTCACCAATACGGAGAAATTAAATGCTTCTAAAACTGACCAGCCAAGTTTAAGAAGATGACATTGAGAAGGAGAGATTGCTGACGATCACACTCTTTAAGTTCCAGAAAATTATTTCGGTCACTTTTTAAAGTCTTAGTAAAGGAACACAGAGAAGCTCCTAAATGTTTGAAATACTAGACTAGAACTTATGATATCATGCGTCTCCATTTCTTATGGACAGTTCAATATTCCATATTGCTTAAAGAAAGCGTAGGCCATCTAGCCCACACCTCTCCCTTCCCATCTCCCACCAACCAGATCTAAAGGGTGGTTGAGTATACGTGCGAGTGTATTCATTATGGCATCATTGGTGAGAACTGGAGGCAGAAGAAATGCCCAACACTAGAGGATTAGATAAGCCAATAGTGTATATAAGTAGCAAAGTTACTATATATATGGAGTTAGAAGTAATGCATTGGAAACATTAGAAATATAATCAGCTATGTAGGTAGACCATAAAAATATGGTGTTGAGTTAAAAGAGAGAGCAAAAAAGAGGGAGAGTGGGAGAACAGAAGAAATAGAATGAGATGTAAAACCTAAGAAGGGCCTTGTGTGCACTATGAATTAAGGAATGTGTTAACTCAACATGAGCCTAAAGACCAAAAAAAGGACTTGAATTAGAAATGAAATTAGAACATGAATTAGGACTTGAAATGAATTAGGACTTGAAATTAGAACACTGTTGGACTGCCCCATCTTTCAGAGCTTGTCTGTGTAATTCTTTCCAGTGTATTTTTTGCATAATGAGGGAATACTTCATGGCTCACCTAATACCCTTCATGCTGCAGCCTACACCAATCCCTGGGCTTGGTTTCTTCCCCAAAGGGCAAGGTGAATAGCTGGTCATTGTTCTCCATGACAGTACTCCACGCTTTTCAACACCATCATCAAATGGCTTTCTAGTCTTCTCTTATCCAATTTAAATAACACCAGGTCCTTTTGCCACTCTTTATAGACTTTGAAAAAATTATTTCGTCATCTAGGAGCTCTTTTTAGCTGGTTCCAAGGACTCTCCTCCCTTTTAAATTGTGGACCCCTGAACCGGGTACCATGCTAATGAAGGCAGAAGAGGCCTCCCTCTTTCTTCACTCCTGCTTCAAAAACTTCAGTTTTAGTCATTTCCAAAGGATGCTAGTCTATTGGGGCCAGCCAAAAAGTTCATTTGGGGTTTTCCATAAGATCGTATAGAAAAACCCAAATGAACTTTTTGGCCAAACCAATACTATCCACAAAGAGTGTGAAGAATACACAATAAAGTGATAGACATTTCTGGGCATAAATTATTGAATTAAAGATTTTTATAAAACAGATTCTACTCCTGAACCAATAGACTAGAAATCCGGAAAGGAGGCAGGGAATATAAGCCCTAGGGAAAATTGTTTATGTAAATTTCCTAAGGGAGAAACCTCACAGGAAGGAAATGAAAAGACATCAACAAAGACTAGACTATCTAAGCAGATCTGTCATGCTCTTAAGAATTACAGGAAATTTCCATCGCGATCCATCTAGATCTAATGGCTGGAATGACCACCATTAGTTTTCTGCCCACTGTACTCTAAGAGGTTAGAGCTGATCAATGTCTGCCTTATGTTGTTTATGACTTTGTTTTTGTTTTAACATGTAAAGATAGAATAGTTCATTCATGAAAGATCTGAGAGGATTTTTATGTTTGGTCACATTTTATCAAAACCACCAGAAGTAAATTACAAGAAATTATATGAGGGTGGGTAACAGTTAACTTCCCTACTTTCAAAAGAGCTTCTATCATGACCTAAACATGGCCATAAGCTAACAAGAGCCTAAAGCAAATATCAGAGTAAGCTGACCTTGTGATTAACGATTCCTTGAACGCTCAGCATTCATACTGAACTTCTTTTTAGTGAGCCAATATAAATAAACAGCTCTCTGTCCGGGCAGGACGGATACAGTGCTTCCCACAGGGAACCTGAGTCACAGCGGGAGTGAGTGACTCGGCAGAGAGGCCAGAATGAGGCATGGGGAGGTCTGGGCTCAGAGTCAGCTCAGCCTCCAACTAACCCTAAGATACAGGGCAACTCTCTTTACTCTCTTGTACCTTCATATACTGTATTCACAAGTGACCATAGAGTATATTGCTCATGGCCAGGAATTGTTGAGAATGCAAGGGGCCACTATTAATAATCCACTGGGACCAGTGATGTTTTAGGCTTTTACCTCCTGCTTTAAAATTCCATTATAGCTGAAGTAGAGCTGAAAATAGGACTGGGTTCCTGACCACCAGACCCCTACTCTGCTTCCCAGGCTAGGCTGTCTACATGGGACTGTAGACCTGTCTACACTGCCAGGACCTGCCTATACTGGGGTTCTGTGGAAGAGTGTTCACCATATCACCTAAAGATCAATGAAGGCATTTTCCCAGCAATTAAAAAGGACAGCCTGACCTGCACCTGCTTGGTCAGGCACTCATACATCCCAAACCCCACCTGTGTTCAGAATCAACAGCAATGGAACGCCAAATCCACATCAAGGTCACATGAAAGGCAGGGGAGGCCAAGGGAGCCAGGGCCAGGAAGGGGGCAGATGCAGACAGCCCCTGTGTCAGGACAGCCCCTTTTATTTGCAGCCTCAAGCCTGTTCTCCACTGGCCCGAGGCCTGTGGACGGGATGGGGTGATCCAGGGGCTGCCTTGGGATGCTCAGGTGTTGGGTTTTTTGGTTGTTTTTTTTTTTGGCCTCACCACGTGGCATGAGGGATCTTAGTTCCCTGACCAGGGATCGAACCCTCACCCCCTGCAGTGGCATCATGGAGTCTTAACTGCTGGACTGCCAGGGAAGTCCCTCCTCAGGTGTTGGTTTTTAACGGGCAGGTTAGTACTTCATAAATCGCTCTGGGCCACGGGCCACGTTCTAACAATTTCATCATTGCACAGCCCTGTTCACCTGGCTTTTTTAAAGTTGGAGGAAGCCATCAACAACATCAAAAAACTAATCCATGTTATAGGTCATGACACAATCTTAACAAAATGTGCCCAAGGGAAATAAGCCATTCCACACTAAGAGAATTTGGAAACAAAGATTAGGGGAAAATGTTTTTTAAAAAGTCATCCAAAGAAGGCAGAAATTCTGTCGCTGTTTTACAACCCTATTTCATCAGCGGTGCAAAAAAAATTTTTTTTTAATTTACTCATTAAAAAATACTTTTTTTTTGGTGAAACTCTGAATGGCAAGAAGAAGGAACATTTGGCTTCCGAACAGCAGCATTAAACCAATTTTGGGGTGTCGCCCTGGTGGCAACAGCCTAATCCTTTCCCCAAACACTTGGGTCCCCATATCCTTGGGACCCAGGATAATGCTTACTTTCCCCTTCCCCTCCTCACTGCTGTTCTCACCAATGAGGTCTCTGTGCCAGCTGGCTCCCCACAGCCTGCAGACTCTACTTCCCCAGAGGGAGGCTAAGTGCACCCCTGACCACATCCCTCTTCAGAGGCTGGACCTACCTAGTACAGCTGCCACTTGCCAACAAGAGCTGCAGCAATCTGAGCTTTCTGTATGGAAGAAAGGGCCGTCGGAGTCACAGGAACTAAGGGGACCCAAGCTGCAGGACTGGGTCCTCAAGGAAAGAAGCCCCTTGTCACAAAGCCTGGGCAAGCTGTTCTGCCAGTGCCAGCCTTCTGCCCTGGAGAAGGAAGCTGGTAATATTTATAAAGCCCTGTGAGCAGAATGTATTGACTTTTTATCTCTACTGTAGTGACCTTAATGTGACTTTCCATTTCTCAGAAAGATAAATGAAATGCAGCCATCTCCGATGAGGACGAATGCATTTAACAAAGAATAGACTGTTGCAGAAAAAGAAATCTCTCAAGGCCCACAGTGTGCAGGGAGTTCCCTATGGGATGTGATTTGAGGATTTCTATTGAAAACTTCCAATTCTGGTATATTTTCCCCCAGCAAGCTGCTTGGGATTCTGACCAGTAGGGATTATAAATTTTGCCTAAAACTTTGATTCTCCTGATAACTCCAAATGGTAATGATATTTATATAACATTTCAAAGAACTCCCAGATAAACATTATCTTGCTGGAACCTATTAATATACCAGGGAGGGACATAACTCGTTAAACAATTATTGTCTATTATAACTTTTTTTTTTTTTTTTGCGGTACGCGGGCCTCTCACCGTTGTGGCCTCTCCCATTGCGGAGCACAGGCTCCGGACGCACAGGCCCAGCGGCCATGGCTCACGCGCCCAGCCACTGTGCGGCATGTGGGATCTTCCCGGACCGGGGCACGAACCCATGTCCCCTGCATCGGCAGACGGACTCCCAACCACTGCGCCACCAGGGAAGCCCTATTATAACTTTAATTAGTTTTCCAGAGCTGGGTAAGAAAAGCCCTAAGGGGATGAGACACTAGAAATTATCGGACTTGGAGGAGAGATGGGAAGTCACTTGAAACATGACCAGCTGGCCCAGGCAGAGCAGGTGAGGCGCTGTGGCCCCAGGGGCGGCCCTACAGCTACCCCTTCAGGGGCACATGGTGCCAAGGTGAGGGACAGGCAGGAAGAACAGAAACCACAAACCTCACTCCACTCACGCTTCTGCCTGTGCTGACCCGGAAATCACGATGAAAAAACCTTGTGGTGCTGAATCAACCCATCCCAGTGCTGAGAACCCGGGCTGGCTCCGCAAAGAACCACCTGGCTGTCCCCCGGAGCAGGGCGCCTGGTGCGTCCACTGCGGATCTTTTCAACGATTATAATCTTCTGGCTTAGACCAGATATTATGTAGGAAACAAAAGGAAGCTTTAGTTTTTGTTTTGTTTTTTGCGGTACACGGGTCTCTCACTGTTGTGGCCTCTCCCGTTGCGCTCACGGGCCCAGCCGCTCCGCGGCATGTGGGATCTTCCCGGACCGCGGCACGAACCCATGTCCCCTGCATCGGCAGGCGGACTCTCAACCACTGCGCCACCAGGGAAACCCGAAGCTTTAAGTTTTGAAACATCCCTTCTCACACGTTAGCACAATCCTTATATAATGTACCTTTGAGGCTCTAATTCCTCCCGCCTGCTGCCGGGAGCATGTCTGGGTTCTAAGGATTTGCTGGAAATGAGCCGGATACCCTATCCTAGCTAGAATTGGAAATGTGGTGTTGAGGACCTAGAAGTAATGGTCTTGGGGATCCCTCATCCTCTGAGGTCCTGTTGCTGTCCTCCCTGGGCCCTGGGACAGGGTGGTCGGGGGTTGTGTGGTCGTGTGGCTAAGGGCAGACCCTGCCCTCTCTCTGTGTCAAGTGAGGGGTTTGGCTGTCACCGGTTCTCATCCTCAACTGCACATTAGAATCACCTGGGGAGCTTTAAAAAGCAGTGCCAGGGGGCCACCCACCCAGGTGTTCTTATTTAATTAGTTGGGGCTGAGCTCAGTCCCAGGTATTTTTAAAAACAGTTCTCCAGGTGTGCAACCACTGCATTAGATGATCTCTGGGACCCTTCCAATTCTATAAAAGTCCACAATCCTGACGGTCTGGTCCTCCACTTTATTTTTTGAATGGATTTTTTTTTCCAAAAATACTCATTTTCAGTCTGTTGCATAGGTGAATCCTTAGAAATGCTTTTAATTGTTTAAAAAAGATGGATTGTTAAAGTATTGCTTGTTGAGTATAATTGGCATCTAATACTGCACGTTTAAAGTGTACACTCTGATAAATTTTCACATACGAGAAATGGTTGCCCAATCATGGTCGTGAACATACCCATCACCCCCAAACCCTCCTCATCCATATAACCCTCTTCTCTGGCTCCCCTTCCCTAGGTAACCACTGGCCTGCTTGCTGTTACTATAGATTAGTTTGCATTTTCTATCATTTTATACCATACAGTATGTACTATTTTTTTGCCTGGCTTCTTATTACTGATGTCCTTGTACTTGAGATTTCAAGCTCTTTAAGAACAAGAGCCACCTTTTATTTCTTGTCTCTTCCTCCTGGCCCCCAATTTATCTTTGCTCAGAGAAGCCCCTTAATCATTATTTGCTTAATGGCAATCAGACCTTTATGACCTTACAACTGAGCTTCAGTGTGGTGGCAAGAGGTGCCTCCTGTGTTAATGGTCTCAACTCCCCACTACTTCTCTGTAGCTTCCTAGTCAGCAGTTTCAGTTAAAACATAACGCATTTGTTTAAACCAGAGGTCTTCATTTAGCAGCACGGACTGCCAGGAGTCCAGAAAATGAGCATCAACATGAGTGTTGGGGGCAGGGGGCAGGGGAGCAACCTGGGAAAAGCTCTTGGATTTCCCCAGATTCTTAACCCAAAGGGAGGAACTATAGAATTCATGCCATGCTTTATTCCTTATTCTAGTCCTACATGCATTTTATGAATATGATATCTAATTATAAACCTTCTACTATCTGCTCCCCCAACTCTTTCCTTCCTCAGTCCCCAGTACCTTTGTTTTGTTCTCTGGGCTCTGGCTATGCTTAACCCTACTCACTAAATACACTCCAGGGCCCTGTTGATTGCCAGGGCTACCTGGGAATTTTTTGCATTCCTCTTACCTTTTAGATGTTCTCACCTAAGCTTTGTGGTGTGTTGTGCCTTTAATTCTTATTCCACTTTACTTAACAACTTAACTGGATACCTGGTGCTCAAATATCACAAACCTATTATTTCCTCAAAACCCCAGAGCATGGGATTCCTTTTCACCTTAAACAAGACCGATGTTTTCGTTGTTATAACTGTTAAGCGTTATAAGAACCAGACGTAACAACAAATAGCACTGCAAATTCAGTGGAGCCACCTCTAATCAATCCAGAGACACCTCCCCTTCTGGGAGTTTTGACTCCTTTTGGGTCAAAAAATATTTTAAAATGATACTATGTCTGATTTTACAGTAAGAAGTAGAATCGCAATATCGACTTCTAAATGACAGAAATTCATATGCCTCTGGCACGGTCATATAAGCGCTGGTTTCACTGTGTCTTTCAGATAGGAGAGAGCAAGAAAGACATCTCACCTGCTGGCCCAAAGGCCAACACGGACTCCCCCCAGCTCCAAATCCACCTCCACCCCACGCAGGTTCTCAAGCTTCTGATGCCTCACACCCCACAGCATTCTCTGGCTCCCCGCTTGGGGCCGGCTCTTAACTTCCATTCTCCCTTTCACCTCTACCTTTTCCCATCAGAATAGCAAACATGGTCATGACAGCATTTCAGTCCAATCTCTATAGAAGTTCATTCCCCTGCATGAAAACAAACCTCTGAAAGTTACTTACGTGGAGGTGGCAATGGCAAGCCCTGGATTTGGAAGCTAAATTGGCTGAAGCCAGCCTGCTTAAATAGCGAGGCTGGCTGACGCAGGCTGTGGGTAGCACGTTTATTTATGCCTGTGAGTGCACACTTAAGCGGGGACCTGAAAAACCTGCAGCATGGGCAGGAGGAGAACACCTGAGAGTTCCATCTCTCCTGGTTATTCAGGTTTAGTATTCAGGTGGAGAGTTCTGAGCATCTCATGGAACTTTCTCGGCACTGCTTCTTGTCCCTGATCTCTTTCTTAGCCGAGTCGATCTCTTCAGCAAGATCAGATGAAAGATGTGCGGCTAAGAGAAGGAAGAAACACCGGACCCTGGACCCTTGCGCTGTGCTCCTTATTTTGAGTGGGCTTCCAGTTAGATGTTGCCTCATTTCAAAACGTAGGCTTGGTGAGGATGATTTCACAGCTCTGCGGGCTGGATGCCAAGCTAAGAGCCTGGACAACTGCCCAATCAATGAAAAGTTGTTTTTTTTTTTCCCAGGCACAGAACATACAAATAATAGTTATAAGGGAGGATCAGGCTAGCATGATACAATTTTAGGTCCCCTTAGAAAGCAATTTTAATTTCTTTCCCTCTGCATCTGGACTTCCCTCCCAATTGCCCCTCCCCTTCCTTTGTTAATGAAATTCCTATCTGAGAGTTGCAAGATTCCCCAAGAGAGCTCAAATAAAAAGCCAGTGTGTGAGCAAGGCTGTGGGAAGATGCACTCTCAGGGTAAGTGTTCAGTGGCTTGTATGACCATCAAAGGAAGTGCTCCTAAGGGTGAGTGTATGTGTGTGGGCGTGGGGACCCGGTTAGTCAGTGTTTATCTGGATTTTACAGCTAGATACAGCAGTCAACAGTCAATTGCACGACACTAAACACATTAAGTGGGTTTGATTTTAAGAGGATGAAGGAAGAGAGAGAGGGTTTGGTGAGATCATTTATGGGAATATCTGTGTGTGTTTGCTGGTACACAGCACAAACTGCTAAGTGCCACCCAGATATACACATCCTATATTTTTCACTTCACTGGAGCTAGAAAAGGCCCACTTGATTCTCTTGGGAACAGCAGCTGTATGTGAAAGAACAGCAGCAATCATTCAGAATATTTCTTTCTCTCTTGGAAAAGGGAATAATGGTTATAAAACATGTGTGGGAGAAAAGCAGAGACAGGGGTCTTAGCCTACCCCAACCCTGGTTACCAGAGGAATTCTTTTGTTTCTGCCTAATTCATTGCCTAACTTTGACTTCCAAATCTGGATTCTTGCCTCCCAGACTTCCTGAATGCAGGGTCTATGTCTTGTTCATCTCTTGACACCCACAGTGCCTGGCACAAATTATTATGACAATGACGGTGAGGATGACAATGATAATGGTGATCTAGAATCTAGAGAAACTGACTACGCGCCAGGTTCTGTGTAAAACACTTTACAGAGTTTGCTTATTTAATCCTCATAACTCTATGAGTTAGCTTCTTATTGCTTATTTAATCCTCACAACCCTATGAGTTTGTTTTACAGATGAGGGAACTGATACTCAGAAAAATTAAATGACTTTCCCAAGGTCACAGCAAAGGGTAGAATTTGAATCCAGATCTATCTGGTTCCAGTGTCTAGGTTTATACTCAGGACTGATTTGAAGAAATATTTTGAAACTTGCCTAAGAATGTTTTCACCTATTCTTCTGTGCTTACCTGTTTATCATCGGTCTCCCAGAATGTGATTTCCATGACCTTAATGACCTTGCCTACTTGTCCACTCTTGTAACCCCAGCACCCAGCACAGTGTATGGCACATGGTAAGGGTTTGCTCAATAAATATGTGCTATTTACTCAGTTTCTAAATTCCTTTGAAGGCTGTGCAAACCAACAGACAGATGGTCTGACATCAGCAGAGTCTCATCTTGCTTCAGACACATTTTTTTTGCTCTTGTATAATGCATTGGCTTCAAGCTGTTTCTCTTTATCCATGTATCATGGATATGAAACTAAAAGTGGCTAAAACCATAGAGCAGTTTTACATCAATTAAGAACTCTGCAGGTATGTGGTTTCAGGTTGTCCAGTGGTGTAATGAGGTCACCAAGAACCCAGGCTTTTTCTATCTTTCATTTTGTAGCCCCCAGTGTGGCAGTGTTGCCTCTCCTCATGGTGGCAATGTTGCTGCAGTAGCTCAGTACATTACATCCTTAAACAGGAACATTCAAAGACAGGTAGGAAGGGATGTGGGCCTTCTCCTTAGTATCTCTGTTAGAGAGGAAAATCTATCCAGAAGACTTTAGCAGTTTCCAGTTATGTCTCCTTACTGAGAAGTGGATCAAATGACCACCACATTGGCTAAATCCATCATCTGCAAAGAGGAAATGAATCACACTGATCAAGCTTCATCTTATGGGCCCAGGAGAATGTTCCACATTCCCCAGACACATTTCCCTGATATCTAAACAAAATCAGGGTTCAGTTAATAGGGAGGTAGTTGAGAAGTGCTACCAACAGTTCTGCCAATGCAAGAAATCCTTTAAAGTATGATAACCTAAACATCTTTAGTGCTTAGGCACCAATCCTGGTCTCAAAAATTGGGTTTCACAATATCAGTTCTCAATTTCTGTGTGCTTTTTTTTTTTTTTTTTAAGTGAGAAAACGCTTTGGCTCTCAGCAAAATTAAAACTATTTCATCGGGCTTCCCTGGTGGCGCAGTGGTTGGGAGTCTGCCTGCCGATGCAAGGGACACAGGTTTGTGCCCCGGTCCGGGAAGATCCCACATGCCGCGGAGCGGCTGGGCCCGTGAGCCATGGCCGCTGAGCCTGCGCCTCCTGAGCCTTTGCTCCACAACGGGAGAGGCCACAACAGTGAGAGGCCCACGTACCATAAAAAAAAAAAACCACAAACTATTTCATCAACCCACAAATAAGGGAAGTAGCTGGCCACAGTGATTTTTTTCTATAGGTTTAGATCTGAGGTCTTTATATGACCACTGATTTTCTGCATATCCAAGGAATAGCACACCATCTATCAGCCTCTCCTCTTCTCCTGTGTCAAATAGGATTGAGGATGCTGTTGACGTTTTAGAAACGTCAAGTCTAATACTGCAACTAATTATAAAAGATTGCAAAACAGGCTATAGGGGTTTAAGGTTCATTTTCCTGCTCCTCCTCCTGTCTATTATATTTCGGTGGATAACATAATCCTACATGTTTGCATCTGTCTCTGCCTCAGAGCTCCAGCTACTGCCTGGGATGTGTGAACTAGAAATATATGATTGATACAGTAATTCTCACATAGTTCTTTTTCTCCTGGTGGTTAACAAACTTCCAATTAATACCTGCAGATAGGTACTTTCTTCTCTTCGCTGTTCTAGACCTTTTCCTTGTGGTAAGCTTCAGGAATTCTCTTCTCGATTGTCACGATCAAGAGAATTAGGATGAAGGATGAGGTGAGCTAGATGTTACGCTCCACAAGGAAATAGCAATGTCTGGGGGTTGGCAAAAAAAAAAAATAAGCTTTTGCTGAGTGACTGGAAGAATGGCGGAAAGGAAAGAATGTGGGCTTCTGAATCATTTAGACTTGGATTCAAGCCCCACCCCTGCCATTTACCATCCATGTGATCCAGGGAACATTGTATAACTTCTCTTAGACTCAGTTTCCCCAGCTGTAAAATGGGAATAATGACACTTATCTCACAGGTTTGCTGTAAGGACTATACATAATATAGGTAAATTATCTTAGCATAGTGTCTAGAACATAGTACATGATCAATAATTAGTAGCTACTGCTAATACTTAAAACAGGATGCCAGATTTTCCTTAGTCTTCTTTGTGGAGCCCACACACGATGGGCACAAAGTATTTAAACCTAAAACCCCCAAGTGCTACAGCAAACAGAGGTGATTGGTAGAGCCGCATAGAAGGCAGTGATATCTGGACAGCTGTTCTCTTCTTGCCCAAAGCTAGAGATCCCTGAAGTGCAGAGAGCCACATTACGAATATGGAACATATGGAACGAAGCAGTGGTGCAGAGAGAGAAAAGCCATTCCTTGAGGGGCAGAAAACTACCAAAGGCATTTAAGAAAATTCACTGTGAAGGATACAAACCTCCCAAGGGTCAAAATCTGACTTGTACAGAAGCAAATGGGGAAAAGGGGTAACCAGAATATAGAAGCATACTTGCTGAAAGTTCTGCCCCACCAGGTATGAACTTGCAGACAGAGAGACTGAGAATTCTCTACAGATGGTGTGGGAGTTCTGACTCCCAGAGTGCCCTTCCTGGTCCAGCCTGGCTGGGGTGCAGAACAGTGTGGGAAGTAGAAGAGAATCAGGAGACGACAGAGAATCTGGATCTGGAAAACGATGCCAGCTGGCCTGGGTTGGAGGTGTTTCCATTGGCTACTCCCGGCAGTGGGTTTCACAAGTTCCCTGGTGAAGAGGGACTGGAAGTCATGACATAATCACACTCTATTCGTTGTAGTTTGTTGTATACCTAGTAATGATTAGGTCATCCACTCGGTGAACTGCGGGTATTTCATTCTAAGTGTGGATTCCATCCCCTTACCTAACCCATCTGTTGTCCTCATGGAGTCCTGAGTCAGCTGATGATTGGGGGTTAAGATGCTGCAGCCTATAAGCAGCGCCCATGAATGAGTGGGCCTGGGCAAGGCGGTTCCCTCTGGCGTGGCCCATGCTGCCTTTTCTTCTCGTTGCATTTCGTTTCACCCGGAGTCTAATGAACAGGGAGGGCATGAGCATTGTTTTCCTTTGAAATCCCATTCATGCTAATGGTCAGAGGAGGGGAAGGCCCTTGGTAATGTGGAGCCTCCCCGAGGTCTGTGGAAGGAGGGTGGAGGGAGGCATCTCTCTTCACCCATGGATGACTGGCTTCGCCCATGACTCCCTCAGCGCTAGGACTGAACACCGCTGGCAGGAGCTGCAAGAGAAGCAGTGTGTGCCATTCTCAAGGGGCGGGGCAGGGTGGTGGGGGGACGGTGGATCCTCACCTGAGAGGCTTCCTCTTTCATGAATAATTGAAGGATGTTGCAGGTTGGGGCCACCTCGGCCTGCTTGTACTCCCCTAACACACGGGTAAGGAAAGAGTGTTACCACACCCACTACTGAAATTTCAGGGATGGGCCCTGTGCTTTTAGAAAGCAGCGGGTGGGGAGCAGGAGTGAAAAAAACAAAATCCTTAGGTAAAAACTCGCTTGACTGGGTGTCAAAGCCAGACACAGTCCTTGTTCTGACTGTTGCACGGGGGGGATCTTTATAGCCGCTTCTAACAGCGACTCACAGAGCCCCAGGCAGGAGACGAAGAGCAGCCCCACCTCCTCCCCATGGGTCCCCCCAGCTCTGAGCTCTGTTTGTTTAAGACACTTGACTTCTGTGAATGATTTTACTTGGGAGCAGAGGAAGAAGAAAGCAGGACTGAGCTAATAAAAATATATAAAGTTTGAAGACAGAACAAAACAATTTGCATGCTTTATAGAGTGGAGAAAGAAAGGGTTGAAAATAATTTGGGCTAAAATTGTGGATCAGCTGAAGGGAGAGAAGCGTTTTCATTAGAAGCTACAGACCTGGGCTTCCCTGGTGGCGCAGTGGTTTACAATCCACCTGCTAACGCAGGGGACATGGGTTCGAGCCCTGGTCCGGGAAGATCCCACATGCCGCGGAGAAACTAAGCCCGTGCACCACAACTACTGAGCCTGCTCTCTAGAGCCCGTGAGCCACAGCTACTGAAGCCCGCGTGCCTAGAGCCTGTGCTCCACAACAAAGAGAAGCCACTGCAATGAGAAGCCCGTGCACCACAACGAAGAGTAGCCCCCACTTGCCACAATTAGTGAAAGCCCGCACAGCAACAAAGACCCAGTGCAACCAAAAATAAATAAATAAATAAATTTATTTTAAAAAGAGAGAGAGAGAGAAAACCCCAGGAAAGGTGGGGAAAGAAGGAGGGAAGGGAGTGTAGATCATCTCTGAAAAAAATGTCTGAAGGTCTTCATTTGTGCTTTTGGCAAAAATATGCTGTGGTCTGATTTTGTTAACTAATTCAGTGCAATTCTGCTCTATGCATTTCAGCAAAACCCTGACTCCTCTGTGACCTTCTCTGAGGTCTCTGTAATGAGGCCCTGGCAGTGCAGTGGGCAGTGATTTGAGGTCTCCTGTAAAATGTCTTGTGATGTGACGCATTGCATAAAGAGTGGGGTGCACCCTTGTGTCTGGTTTTCACCTCTCTGGAGAGTCAGCTCCCGGATTCATCTTTCCAATGGTTCTGAGGAGCCTGCAAGAGGGCCTGCTGTCCTGAGTTGATCTCCCAAAGCTCACACCCCTGACTTTGTTCTCTGACTCAGAGGGAAATGAACTCTGCATTCGTCATGGTGCTGCCAGTGGATGCCCCATCTGTCCCAGGGCCAGATCTCAGGCTGAGGATGATTCAGGGTGGTACCAGGGTTCAAAGGAAAGGCTTTGGAGATCTGGTTCAAACCTAGGGTGAACAAGCTTCCTGGTTTTCCCAGAACTGTCCTGGTTTTAGCACTGAAAGTCCCATGTCCCAGAAAACCCCCTAGTCCTGTGCAGACTGGGATGGTTGGTCACCCTATCCTAGTTCTCTCACTTCATAGCCAGTAATTTAAACTCTTTGAACCTTAGTTTCCCCATAGGTGAAATGAGGCTAATGATAACAATATATGGTATTAGAGGACTAGGGTTGATATCCATCCATAGATTGTTCAGGAAGAAAAGAGGATTGGGTGACAAAAATTATGTCTTTCTGCCTCTGTTCCAAGAAGGAGTAGATGTCTCCTCTCCCCAAGTGTTTGTACTTTTCCCAGTGTAGGTGTGAGGACAGCACTTGAAGATTCTGGAACCATCTTCAGAAAGCCTTGCAGGCCCTGGCTAATGCAGAAGGGTGGATTAAGGGCTCTCCCAGCCCTATGATTATCTGATTAAGTGATGGCAGAAGCAGATGCCTGCTTGCAGAAGTCACTTTTAGAGCTACTACTTGGGAGTCACAAATAAGGGATTATGAAGCCTTTTCAGTTTCTTTGCTGCCCCTTGACTATCGTCTGCAAAGATTCTAAACTAATAGTCATGTTCTTTTGTTCTTTTTTTTTTTTTTTTTCCTGAATGACTGTCTCCCAGTAAGTACTGTTTCAGGGCTGAAAAAGGAAAAGAAGTCAATGTTTTCAAAGGACACCCTTGCAAGGCATTTGCAGCACAAGGGTGGATTTCACAAGCATCTTAATCCCTGGCAGTGATGGCTGAGGGCTGTCTTGGAGACCAGAAGCATCGGAGCAAGAACTCAGATAACAAAAGAGAGGCGGAGGGGATTATTATTCAAATGCCCAGATAAAAGAAGGCCTTAATCAAAGACACCATAGAAAACAAGCCACAGGCTGATAGGGAGTATTTGGAACATGAAGGTGTCAAAGGGATCCAGGCTTTTTCTGAAAGGAAGGAAAAGACTGGGGGAAATGGTCCTTCATTAATTGAGCAGAGCTCTGTCAGTGCTGACGACAGGAGGGACCTCTTATTAGGAAGATGCCAAGGGCAGGGGACTATTCAAAGTGCAAACATCTTCACCACCCCAGGCCTCTCACCCCCATCGCAAATGAAGTAAGAATCATTAGAATTAGTGCCAGGTTCTGACTGAAAATAGAAGTCTTCAAACGTTGGAAAATTCAACATGCGAGACTCTGGCAGTGATAACAAACTAGTTTGTGTCCAAGGCAACTGATGGCACAATTTTGCATAATTAGGACACCTCTGGGAATAGAGAGAAAAAAGGGCTCTCCAATCAGGAATTTACTGATTTACATAAACATTTAGTGTGACCGGCGGTTTCAAAGCCTACAGTACCTCCTTCACATTTACGTTCTAAAGTAACGAAGGGGCAGAATGCCAAGGACAGCGACATTGCTGGCTTTGGGGGCACACAAAATGGCCCACCAGATTCTGGGGAAATCTGCAATGTAGATGTTTCTAGGTTACCAGATCATCTTTTCTCCTGTGCTTCCCACTCTTTTCTAAAGAAAATTAAATTCCGGAACAGTTAGTTTAAAAGTCAAGAAACTTGAGTTTCCCTGGTGGCGCAGTGGTTGAGAGTCCGCCTGCCGATGCAGGGGACACGGGTTCGTGCCCCGGTCTGGGAAGATCCCACATGCTGCGGAGCGGCTGGGCCCGTGAGCCATGGCCGCTGAGCCTGCGCGTCCGGAGCCTGTGCTCCGCAACGGGAGAGGCCACAACAGTGAGGGGCCCGTGTACCGCAAAAAAAAAAAAAAATTAGAAATTGGATTATCAGAGTAGCACATTAAGGCATGCCCATTAACAGCATAATAAATCACCCCAAAGCTCAGCGACTTAAATCAACCGCAATTATTTTATTACATTCCCCAGTTTCTGTGGTCAGGAATTCAGGGAGGGCTTGGTGGGGAGATTCTGGTCTGGGATCCCTCATGTGGCTGCAATCAGATAGCGGCTGGAGCTGGAACAGCAGAGGGGCTAGAGGAGCTGCAGTCTTGCTGGGTATCTCTCTCTTTCTTCATACAGTCTCGGGGCCTCTCTATGTGCTCTCTTCAAAAGAACTGGTTTGTGCTTCCTCCTCACAACATGGCAGGCTCAGGACAATTAAAACTGCTCCAGTGCAAGTATTTCTGCTTCCAAGACAGCAGCCACATCAAATTTCATGACATGGCCTCAGAAGTCACGCAGCATCTCTTCTGCCACATTCCATGGCTTACAAGTGAGTCACAAACCCACCTGGATTCAAGGAGGAATTAAACTTACTCCTCAGTGGAGAAATGGCAAGGCTCTCGAAGAGCAATGTGGGCTGGGAGATATTGTGACCATCTTTGGAAAATATAATATGCCATAAGGTATAAATAACTGATGATCATAGCCTTTAAAAGCAGTTTTTGTATTTTAAGAAAATAATGTTAGTGCAAATAAATCTCTATATTAGTGGAATAAGTATTGAAGAAGCTTACATTAACTACCTTTAGTCTCTTCTTCTCCACATTACTTATGACTGTTTAGGGTAGAACAATTGGGTGTAATGTGCTATATTTGCTAGGGCTGCCATAACAAAGTACCACAAACTGAGTGGCTCTAACAACAGAAATGTATTGTCTCACAGTTCTAGAGGCTAAAAATCTGAGATTAAGGTCTTGGCAAAGTTGATTTTCCCTGAGGGCTATAACAGAAGAACCATTCCATGCCTCTCCCCTAGCTTCTGATGGTTTGCTGGTAATCTTTGCTACTCCTTGTTTTGGAGAAGCATTGCTCCAACCTCTGCCTTCATCTTCACATGGTATTCTCCCTGAGTGCATGTATCTTGTCCAAATTTCCCCCCCCTTTTTTTTTTTTGCGGTACGCGGGCCTCTCACCGCTGTGGCCTCTCCCATTGCGGAGCACAGGCTCCGGACGCGCTGGCTCAGCGGCCATGGCTCACGGGCCCAGCCATTCCGCGGCATGTGGGATCTTCCCGGACCGGGGCACGAACCCGTGTCCCCTGCATCGGCAGGCGGACTCTCAACCACTGCGCCACCAGGGAAGCCCCCAAATTTCCCCTTTTTATAAGGACACCAGTCATATTGGATTAGGGACTCACCCTACTCCAGTAAGACTTCATCTTAACTAATTTCATCTGCAATGACCCTGTTAACGTATAAGGTCGCATTCCGAGGTACTGGGGGATAGGACTTTAACATATGAATTTGGGGGGGGACACAACTCAACCCATAACATGTCTCTCATTTTTTGAAAGAAGGAGCTTTTTTTGACGTGGTTTCTGAAAGTATGAATGGAAGAGCAGGGCCCAATCCCAAGTAAAATTTTCAAATATTATATCTATCTTCCCCTTTCCATGGCCCTGGCCATTCTCTTGTATCTCCTAAACACCTTCTTTAAATTTTAAGTAAAGGTTTTCATTAAGGCTTTTAATGTCATTAGAGTATATTAGGATTAAATGTCCTTTTTGTTAAAACGCAATGATCAAATATTGCTTATGGGGTCTCATTCCCTCCCAAATTTTCTATCGTCCTAATGCCCCTAGTTATGCAACTTCATATTGCATAGCATTTTTCAAGACTTTATCCTCCTTGTAACCTGGGTCTCACCTATACAACAACCTAGTTCATTTAAGGAGGCTTAAAGAGCAATTTATTGATTTGGGGGATTTGAGATTTTTCTCTCTCAGTATTAGGCAGACATTTTAAATTTTATTTCCTTTGGACGTCTAAAGCAAAAAGAAAATAAAACAGGCACATCCCGCTGCCTCATTAGGGAAGCCACAAGTCTTTGGCTTTTCTAACCTAGCACTTACCTTGCACTTGATGTTTTTAAAATACCATCCAATCATTAAATAGCCAGTTCCTACTACATCTTTGTAAGATGTGAGAATTCTTGCCTTTTTTTTTTTTTTTTTTTTTTGCGGTACGCGGGCCTCTCACTGTCGTGGCCTCTCCCGTTGCGGAACACAGGCTCCGGATGTGCAGGCTCAGCGGCCATGGCTCACGGGCCCAGCCGCTCCGCGGCATGTGGGATCCTTCCCGCACCGGGGCACGAACCCGTGTCCCCTGTATCGGCAGGCTGACTCTCAACCACTGTGCCACCAGGGAAGCCCAATTCTTGCCATTTTTAGTAGAGGAAATTGAAGCCAAAAGAACCAAGGTGACCTTTGCAAGGTGAAATAACAAATGAGGAGTAGACCCAGATATCCACCATTTTATGAACTAAAACTTTGTCCTGTGCAAGCCCAGGGGTAGATTTTCATGACCACATCCTTTTCTTCTCTTCCCAGAAGCCAAATGCCCACTTTCCCCTTTGCTCTGCAGTCATAAGAGGGGCAGCAGGAAAGGCAGGAGTTAGCAGATGCCCAGCAAACAAGGATGCCTAGCAGATACCTACTGAGAGCAGGCTTGTTATTAGTGTTTGTAAAACACCCCCTGGAGAGTCCCAGAAATCTTAAGGGGAAACTTTGGAATATGAAGCCCTGAGTCAGCAGGTGGGCATCCCAGTGCAATCTCTTTTGCATTTGCTGGGTGGTGAGATCTGAGAAATTCAGGTCATATGATAATAATGAAAAAGATATGGAAGGTGTTCCTTCTAATCCTAGAAAACTGTAATCTTCTTAATCACAGATTCTATTAGAAACAGGCCCCCAAAATACTTTGGTCTGGTCTTATGCCAATAAACGGCAATAGCAAATTTTACCCTTAATTCAAGGAAGGTCTGCAGGAAAGAATCCCAGGCATCTTGTGTGGTTGCCTCCCCAGGAAGGTCAGTAGGCACCATGATGCCCTCTAGTATTTGCAAAGTTCTCAGTTATTTCTCTGGTGAGGAAAGATTGCGTATAATTGGCTGGCCCTATCCTTGAGTGGAGGGAAATCAATGACATGCACATTATCTTGCTTAAGGTAATTCAAGATGCCACCCAGATGAGCATGTTCCTCTTAGGCAGGCCAACAAGAAGCAAGGGGCCAACTCATATCACATTCTCCTCTCCTGAGCTACCGAACACACCTTTTCCTTGCTTTTCTCTTTAGTCATTTACTTTAAAACGGTGACTAGCTTTTTACTGGGCCGAAGTATATCTAGTAAGGTATGCTTCGCTTTGATTATATGATACTTACATGAAATAGCACGTGATATGGCCTTCTTTATGAGCAAGGATATAAATTGAGGCTTCTTGTTTTCATATCAAAGTGCCACCTTTGTGTCCTGTACCCATCAATTCTAAGCATAAGGATAGAAGCATTTAGGCCTGTTTTCATAATCAATACTAGGAAATTCATCCTATTTCTCATTTCACATTGGCTGCTGAGAGTCTCAGAGCCAAATTTAGTGCTCAGTTTCATTGTATATTCTTAGGTTAGGTTTTCAGGTATAAAATATTTACGATGTTTCTTATTTATCCGGTCTTAATGATTTTATTTTCAAAGAGTTTTTTACTACAAGTTATGTCAAATCTTTTTTTCTTAATAATTTAAGCATGGTATTCATAATAAATAAAATACATTTTAAAAAACAGTATAGTATTCAACACTGAGAATGTCCTTAGAAAGTCATTGTTTGTTTTGTGCACGGGTTGATTAGAGAACACTGGTAAGAGATAACCAGTTCTGACAGTTTGCTGGCAAACACCTATCCTGCCATACTGGAAAGTTAAGATGTTGACATCTCTCTATGAATTGTTTAAAGACACTGCCCTGAGCCTCCTTAGCACATGCCACAGCAATTTACCTCTGCCCCTTGCCTGGGACCACTCCCTCCTGCACCTTCCCCAGGATCCAGCTCTGACCTGTAGCCATTCTCTCAAGTTTGGTTGTCTAGCCATTCTGGTGATGTATTTTAATAACCCCCTTGCCTCCTTTTAGTGCAAGTATTTTAATAACCCCCTTGCCTCCTTTTAGTGCAAACAATAGCTCTGCTTATTAATATAAGGACAGGATAGTGATGGAGAATACAGACTCTCAAGCTGGACTGCTTGGGTTCAAGCCCTGGTAAAGCCTCACGTTGTCCCTGTGACCTTAGTGAGTCCTGTATCTTCTCTGTGCCTCATTTCTTCCTCTCTGAGCTGGAGGTTCTAGTGTTATCACTGTCACAGGACTGTTGTGAGGAATGAATGAGTGTAAAGCAGTTAGAGCAGTGCTTGTATAAGCTCCATGCATTAGCCATTATTATTGAGCATCTACTCTGTGCCAGGCACAGTATTAACTGCTTTATGTTATCAAATCCCCCAAATCCCCCATCAAGTAGGTATTATCATCCCTAATTTCAAGAGAACTGAATCTCAGAGAAATTAAGAAATGTGCCTGAGGTTACTATGCTGGTGACAGAGAAGGAAGATTTAAATTCCTATCTTTGACCCTGACTCCATGCTTTCCCTTGTGCCCTAGATTCTTCTCTGGAGGAAGTGGTACTTTGCAGCAAAGAAGAAAAAGGAGACAACTGGCTGGTCCAGGTACCTTTGGGGAATGCTGAGTATGTGAAGATGGTCAGTGGATACAGAGACCTCAGAGGATGGGTGGAAAACAGGGTTCCCCTCTGACTAGGAGAGTCAGAGCTTCTGTTTATAACAGTACTCTCCCATCACTCAGGCTTAAAACCTGGCAGTCAGCCCCGACCCCTCCCTTTTCCTCCTCCCAAGCACCTCTGTTCTGCTCTAAAGTGACGCCTCTCACATCCCTTTCATTCCGTTCATGCCTCATGCTAACACTCCATTTCAAGTTCTCATTACCTCATGTCTAGATCATTTCAAGAGCCTCTTAGCTCTTCTCCCAGCCTCCATGTCTCTAAGACACCCTTCCCACAACCTCCGTGTTATCCCTAAAG
The DNA here is from genome assembly GCF_949987515.2 of Delphinus delphis. Classification (NCBI taxonomy): domain Eukaryota; kingdom Metazoa; phylum Chordata; class Mammalia; order Artiodactyla; family Delphinidae; genus Delphinus; species Delphinus delphis. Next base: position 63,652,158 of record NC_082687.1, on the reverse strand, counting down.
AAACTGCTTCCATCATGTGATTTCACTGGTCAAACCTTGCCCCCTCATGACTACCCAGTGTCTCCTGAACACAGTTCAGCTTTCTGGAACAGCATTCAAGTTTCTTCTTAAGCTAATTCCAATCTGCATTTTCAGATTGCTCCCTCAGGACTCCTCTGTAAGAATCCTGTGATTTAGCCAGGACTGTTTCCTTGTTATTCCTTAACTACACCATTTTCTTCCCCACCTCCAAGACTACCTACTCCATTCCCCACGCCTGGCACACCTTCCTCTGTCCCATCCGTCACAACTCAATTCAGCCCCTCCCCACTGTGACCCCTTCCCTGCTCACTCCAGGGCAAGGAGCCTCTCCCTTATCTGAATCATACCGCCCATGAGGCACTCAGCCCCTACTGCCTTATAGCATTAGGAATCAGCTTTTCATTAGCACATGCTCTGCTTTCCCGGTTACACTGTGACTGACTTCCAGCCAGAGGAGTGAAGGAGAGGGGTGGTGGGAGGGCTGTGACACGGGGAGGTAAGTGGTGGGGCTGGTGGCTAGGCTCTTGGGCACAGAAATCAGACAAGCTGGGTCTGAACCACAGCTCTGCACCAACTAACTAAGGAGACAGTCTTATTAGGACACCTAATCTCTCAGTGTCCCCATCTGTAAAAAGAGGAGAATGACCACCCCTTCCTCATAGGGCTATTGTGAGGATTAAATGAGTTACTATGCAGAGAGCCCTTACCCAGGGCCTGACACACAGATAAAGGTCAATTAATATTAGTTATTATTACTTTCATTATCAAACAAGAGATGGTTTATGATCTACTAGACACTGTGTAAATGACCTTATTTAATTTGTATGACAACCATATGAGACAAGAAGTTCATGCCCTAGCTGTGCCCAGCTGTGGAGCCCTCAGATCAGCCCTGAATGGCTAAATTGGGACTTCTACAATGAGAGGGAAATACACGCCAGTCATATTTAGTCCATGTTTAATGTCCCTGTTGCAGCTGAGCTTAAGTCTAACAGGCACGATTCCTGTCTCTCTGGTGCTGGGTGTAGCAGAATTTCTCTCTGGTGGCCATTAGGAACTTCATTTCTCGTATTAAAAATTCTGGTAAAGGGGGTTCCCTGGTGGCCCAGAGGTTAAGAATCTGCCTGCCAATGCAGGAGATATGGGTTCAAGCCCTGGTCCGGGAAGGTCCCACATGCCGCGGAGCAACTAAGCCCCTGTGCCACAACTACTGAGCCCGCGTGCCACAGCTACTGAAGCCTGCGTGCCTAGAGCCTGTGCTCTGCAACAAGAGAAGCCAGCGCAATGAGAAGCCCGCGCACCGCAACTAAAGAAAGCCCACACGCAGCAACGAAGACCCAACGCAGCCAAAAATAGAAAATAAATAAAATTTAAAAAGAATTCTAGTAAGAGGAAATGACTCAATTTCAGTCTTTCCCACACTGTCCAGGTCTCTCGAGTGAGCTGAAAAATATGAGATTGAGGAATAAAAGAGAGCGAGAAACAGATATAGAGTCTTTCTAAATAGATGGGAGGAGGCAGGACAGCATTAAAATTGGGGACTCTAGGCTGCCACTGCCCATGACACCCTGGGGACACTGGGGCAGGTAGAGTTTCACTGTTGACACAGTCTCTTCAGAGACTCATGTAACAGCATCAGAAGTGGATGTTTCAGGCTGTATAGATCTTAAGCCCAGCCTCAGATCAAAATGCGCCTGGAGCTGGCTATGGGTCATGGTTTAGCAATTTGCATTGTCATGACCTTGATTTGTCCTTTGTGCATCTACATCTTAGAGATAAAGAAAAGTAAAACAGGGACTTCCCTGGTGGCGCAGTGGTTAAGAATCCGCCTGCCAATGCAGGGGACAGGGTTCGAGCCCTGGTCCGAGAAGATCCCACATTTCGCGGAGCAGCTAAGCCCGTGCGCCACAACTACTGAGCCTGCGCTCTAGAGCCCGCGCGCCACAACTAGAGAAAGCCCACGTGCAGCAACGAAGACCCAACGCAGCCAAAAATAAATAAATTTTAAAAAGAAACATAAAACATAAAAACAATGAGTAGGTGGTCAAATCAGTGACACAACACCCCTCACCCCACCTCATTCTGACTTGCTAGAGGAGCTTGTCCTTCAGTAGAGCTGCGAATTGTAGCTGGGCACAGACATGAGACCCAGTTTAGTCCAACTGACTGGTGATGTCTTCTGAGGGTCTTATGGGAAACTCCTTCTTCACTGGATATAATGTTGTTGACATGTGGTGCCTGGAACTGCTGCAGCCAACTGGTTAGTAGAAGGGAGACATGGTTGAGATACCCAGGAAGGCAGAGCCAGGAGATGAAACATATCTGGATCCTGAAGACGTCATTGATCCAATCTTTTAAAGTTGGACTGAATCCAGACTTATTGCTATGTGAAAGAATAAATGTCCTTATTGTTTAATTACTTTTGGTTAGATATTGTTATTTGTAGAGTAACTTACTGATGCAGTGGCCAAACACATTTTAACATTCTAAGCTGTGATGCTACATCTGTTTTTTTTTTTTTTTTTTTTGCGGTACGCGGGGCTCTCACTGTTGTGGCCTCTCCTGTTGCAGAGCACAGGCTCCGGACGCGCAGGCTCAGCGGCCATGGCTCACGGGCCCAGCCACTCCACGGCATGTGGGATCTTCCCGGACCGGGGCACGAACCCGTGTCCCCTGCATCGGCAGGCGGACTCTCAACCACTGCGCCACCAGGGAAGCCCTGTGATGCTATGTCTTTATAGTCCACCCTAGGTCTTGCCTTTGCTGGCATGTTATTTCCCCATTTTCTGATGGGAGACAGGCTAGGGAAACACGCTATATCCACTTAATGGAAGATTCTGCAGCTAGGTGATCTGTGTTCAAAATCTGGCTTTACCTGGGTGACCTTCGGCAGATTAACTTTTCTGTGCCTCAGCTTCCTCATCCATCAAATGGCGACGAGAATTGTCCTGACTGATAGGATTGTACTGAGGATCAAATGAGCTAATACAAACGCAACACTTGGAAGATTGCCTGGCCCATAGCAAGTCATCAATCAGTTTACATTAGCTTTATTTTCATCCTCAGCAGCTGCGCACCCTTCTGCATGTTTCCAAGGCATTTTGCTGTCACACTTTCCACCCATATTTTCCTTTGCCAAGCACTTCTGGGAAGAGCTAAGATGTGGGACAGACATGGCCAGCTCAGTCCTCATCCTAGCATGCATATCACAAGATCATCAGAAAAGAAGCTTCATGAACAGAAAGTAACAAATATTTTGTTTGGAAACACCATATAGGAGCCAAAATTCCCTACGCTCCCCCGATCCCACGCTCTGGGATCCCACGTCCTTCACCCTTTGTGCTGAGACAGAGATAGCAGGGACTCCCAGGGCTGGTTTTCCCACAGACCCCTGGGCTGTGCCCTTGGCAATGACTGTGTTCCTCGTACGACTAAAGTCCTAGAAACTAGAAATGGGAAAACACCACAGATCCTCTTATATCACTAGCATTTTTTACTTTGCTACCTGCCATTTCTCCCCCTCTTCCTCTTTTTCGCTGGGCCAAGGATTCTTCTAGTCTTCTCCTGGGAGACTCCTTTTCCCATCCTTGTCCCCCTCGGGGACTGCAGAGGCCATTTCAGCTTCTTACATCTGTATTATGCTTGCCAATCTAAGTCGGCTTGCAGCCAAGACTTGTGTATATCTCATCTGTAGAGCCCTTGGCAGCTTCCAAGATACTTTGGCCCAAATTGTCTAATCCTCACAAAAACCTTGTATGGTGCATGTTTTTATTCCAAACCAGACTCCTCGGGGCTTTTCTCCTTTCCTGTGGAGATCAAGGGCAGAGGGAGGTAGGACAAAAATATTCACTTTCTTTGCAATACAGACCTGAGGCGATTAGGACCTCGTCCAATTTTACCTCAGCAGTGAGCCTTTCAGGTGGAGAGAGAGCAAAGACCCTGCAGAAATCACTCAAAGTCCACCTAAAACTCGAGTACCTGGCTTTTAAAGGAAAAACAAACACCTGATACTTCTCTGGGTCAAAGGATCTGGTTCTGACTTCTCACTGGAGGTCCCGTGCAGATAGAGGGAGAGGGAGGAAGAAGGCTCTGGAATCTAAGCTGGTTTAACGAAGTGCTTCCTGGCGTGAAACCTTTGGCCATTTGTTTGAGACTGAAGAAGCCCAGTACCTGGGCCCTTCAGATTAAAGACGCTCTACTGCTTTGTTGACCGGAGAGGTCCTCAAATGTTTATACTGGCAGCGACTGGGCTAGAAACTGAGGAGTCCACCCTGTGCTCAAAGGACTGGAGGTTTCAATTCTCTGTGAAGAGCTGACGTGCAGGTGAGGTTTGCCCGAACAGGACTGCAGGTCTGTGGAGCTCCGCTTGCCGCATTCTGGAAGGTGGAAGGAAACGGAGGCCTCTGCGTGCGAGCTGGTACCTCACAGTTCTGCCGACTCAGCCTCTGTCTGAGCTGCCAGACTCATGGAAAAGCTCCTTTCACGTCTTCAGTTTCATTCAGTGTCAGGTTGGGAGGCCTGGAGAGGGATCAGGGTCCCAACCACTGCGTTAACCAGAGCAGTACAAGTGACAAACAAATACTGTGCTTTCTTTTTTTTCTTTTTCTTTTCTGCCTTCCAGGAAGAATTTTTAAAACCACAGAAGCAAAAGCCCAGGTCACTTTCTGCTTTCAAGCACAACCTGTTCCTTCACAAGGAAAAAAGAAGCCCACAGAGCAACATTTACTCATAAAGTCTCTATTCAGCTCTCCTTGCTTGTTTTTGACACAGGGTTCAGCTAACTGGTGCCCACACAGTGCAGACCAGCGGGGGAAGTGGGGTTTGCAGCAGAGAACAGTAAAAAGATCTGCTCTTCCAGAATGCAGGGAAAAAACGCATTATTTCTGGATGAGTGGCCCGGAACACAGTGGGGACTCTCTTCCCTATTTTCCCCTTTGGATTGGAGACTGCCCACCTGCCTATTCCTGCCTGGGACACTCTTCCTCGCAAGGGGCTTCCTCGGGGGGAAATGGGGCGTCTGCCTTCACGTCATTTGAATGGGCTCTTTTTGGGTGGCTTTCATGGTACAGCGATTCCTACCTTAGAAGGAGACAAGTGAGCCACTTTCTAGCTGCTCAGGGTGAAAATTTTGGAAACATCCTTAACTCCTTTCTTCCTCACGTCCCACTTCCAGCCCACCAGCATATCGTGTTGGCTCCCCATTCAAAAGTTAGTCCGTATTTATAACGATCTAAATCACAAGATGTACTCAGTATCTGTAACTATATATGGTTCCACAAGTGACAGAACCAGTAGGAGATTTATTGCCAGGAACCGGCTTTGACAGTTGCAGGGGCTGGTTAGGTGAGTCTGAAATCTGTAGGGTGGGCCATCAGGAAGGGCAGGAGGGAACTCTCAGGCATGAGCCGAAACTGCTGTCCACAGGTAAATCTTCTTCTTCATCAAGGAACCCTTAGCTCTGCCCACAAGGCTTTTCAGCTGATTGAATCTAGGATGAGCTCCCTGACTTAAAGTCAACTAATTAGGGCTTCCCTGGTGGCGCAGTGGTTAAGAATCCGCCTGCCAATGCTAGGGGACACGGGTTGGAGCCCTGGTCCGGGAAGATCCCACATGCTGCAGAGCATCTAAGCCCGTGTGCCACAACTACTGAGCCTGCGCTCTAGAGCCTGCAAACCACAACTACTGAGCCCATGAGCCACAACTACTGAAGCCTGCGCACCGCAGCGAAGAATAGCCCCCGCCCACCACAACTAGAGAAAGCCCACGCACAGCAATGAAGACCCAGTGCAGCCAAAAAAAAAAGGGTCAACTAATTAGAGACTTTAACTATCTTCACAGCAACACCCAGGTCAGTGTTTGATTGAATAACTGGGGACTGTAGCCTAGTCAAGGTGACATATAAAACCTACTGTCACTTATCCAAATTCAACTCTCCCCTCCACAGCCCCCTCCCTTGAGCCGGGCCACCAGCATTTCTCCCCTGAATTATTGCTTTAGCCTCTTTACCAGTTTCCCTGTTTTTCTTTTCTTGGCCTCCCTGCCCCTCCCCACAACTGTTTTCAACAAAGCAGCTAGAGTGATCATTACTCCATTGCTCAAAGCCCTCATGGTGGGCAGAATCACGGTCTCCCAAAGATGTCTGTGTCCTAATCCCTCGAACCATGACTCTGTTACCTGACATGGCAAAAGGGGCTTTTAAGGATGTGCTCAGGGTATGGACCTCGAAATAGGCAGATGATCCTGGATTACCAGGTGGGTGCAATCTAATCACATGTCATTAAAAATGGAAGAGAGAGGCCTCAGAGTGGTCAGAGACATCTGCTGTGAGAAGGGCTTGACCCTCCACCACTGGCTTTGAAAATGGAGGAAGGGGCCACAGCCAACAGCAAGGAAAGGGGGGCTTCGTTCCTACACCGGCATGGAACTGAATTCTGCTGACACACTGAACAAGCAAGAAAAAAGATTCTCCTCTAGAGCTTCCGGTAAAAAGTGCTGCCCTGCCAACCGCTTGATTTTAGCCTGGTGAGACCCGTGTTGGACTTCTGATCGATAGAACTGCAAGGTACAGATATATGTTGTTTAAGCCACTCGGTTTGAGGTAATTTGTCATGGCAGCAATAGAAAATGAATTCAGCCCTCTAGTGACTTCATGCTACGCAGGGTAAAAGCCACGCCCCTCTGATTCCCTGCGCCCTTTGCTGTGACATCATTTCCTCACACTCCCTTCTTTCTCCCCTCACCCCTCCAACAACTCCAGGGTCTGAACTAGAGTGTAGTTTGCGAGGCACAGGCCTCGACGTGCCAAAAAACTCAGTAATCAAGATAAATATTTTAGTTTAATATCAGAATTAATGCAAAAAAATCCACGAAGCACAAAATGTTAAAAGTTAGAAGAGGGACTTCCCTGGTGGCGCAGTGGCTGGGGGTCCACCTGCCGATGCGGGGGGCGCGAGTTCGTGCCCCGGTCCGGGAGGATCCCACGTGCCGCGGAGCGGCTGGGCCCGTGAGCCGTGGCCGCTGAGCCTGCGCGTCCGGAGCCTGTGCTCCGCAACGGGAGAGGCCGCAACAGTGAGAGGCCCGCGTGCTGCAAAAAAAAAAAAAGTTAGAAGAAAGACAGGACCCGACCCTGCATTTGCACAGTTTGCCTCCCCCTAATCCCAGCCCTGAACCTTATTGCTCTCAAGCTTCTGGGCATACTCCATCAGCAGCACTTTTCCATTTGCTTTTGCCCCAAATATCTGCAAAGTGTCCTCCCTTACCTGCTTTGGCCTTTGCTCAAATATCGCCCTCATAAGGAGCCTTCCCTGACCCTTTAAAATTGTAGTGCCCCTCACCAACTCTCCCTGACCCCTCCTTTGCTTCATACTTCCCCAAAGCACATTACACATCTAACATTCTATTTTATTTATTTTCTACCATAAGGGAGGTAAAATTTCTCCTTTACCCTCTTAGGGTTTCCACCTGGGACTGTCTTAACAAATTAACGGGAAGAAAGCATAAAAATTTCATTATCATAAAATTTTACATGTACATGGGAGTCCTCACAGGAAAATGAAGACCCAAAGAAGTGTATAGGCCTAAGTGTTTATATGCTAGGTTGAACAAAGAGGGACGATTGTGGAAAAGTAAGTAAAATACATGAAGGGGCTAAAGGAAGATAAGAGTTATTTTAACAATGTCGGTTTCTATTGATTTCTCTCAGCCTCGACTCCTTGTCTCTAGTGATACGAATGTTCTTTTCTTCCTGGTATTGGGAGGGCATCTTTCACATGAGAGTTTCATCTCCTGCTCTCAGGAAGAAAATGGGAGGTCAGAGTGCCCTTCTTGCACCTATTTTTCAAGTGCCTTTAGCTCGAAATAATCGTTATGCCAAAGTGGCATATTTTGGGATGTTGTATTCTAAACCCCTTCCCTACTTATTGTTCACTGCTGTTTCACCAAGGACTAACTGTATGTGGCACGTGATAGGTGTTCAATAAGTATTTGTAGTAGGAATGAAGGAAGGGAAGGCGGGGGGAAGGAGAGGAAGAGAGGAAGGGTAGGAAGTGTTATTTGGGTAACAAGGTGTGTATGTGTATTCAAGGATAGACTTTCCCATTGGTTTATTGAAGCCTAAAATCCCTGAAGAACTGCAGTAAATTTTAATCTGTCTGTTTAAGGAACCATCAGTTTTTAAGCAGAGTTATTTTTTTCCTTTCCCAAAGGAGAAAGCCAAAAAAAGCCAATGTGTTCTATTAGATTAATTAGCAGATTTAGGTTTGCTGTGGACTTTCTTTTCTAGGATTTTAGCTGAGATTCTGGGAAATGTTTGAAGCCCATACAGTTTGTCCAAATTCCTTTGAGATAGAATCTCTGCAGCCCTGTATTTAATAATGCTTAGAGATTTTATTCTCTTCTAGTTCCCCCTCAAATAAAAATTCGATTTTGGGGCTTCCCTGGTGGCGCAGTGGTTGGGAGTCCGCCTGCCGATGCAGGGGACACGGGTTCGTGCCCCGGTCTGGGAGGATCCCACATGCTGCAGAGCGGCTGGGCCCATGAGCTATGGTCACTGGACCTGCGTGTCCGGAGCCTGTGCTCCGCAACGGGAGAGTCCACAGCAGAGAGAGGCCCGCGTACCGCAAAAAAAAAAAAAAAAAAAAAAATTCGATTTTGATGATCTCCTTCCTCCAATTTTTTACGAGTGCATTCTAATAATGCTATTGTCAAATATCAGTGATAACTTGCATCATAGATAAATTGATTTTTCTGACACAATAACAAAAAATTGTATATATTTAATACAATTGTACATATGTAAATATATAAGATACATTTCAAGGTTGATTAGGATGAAAAATAGACCCCAGTTTTACCACCATCTGTTGTCTAACACCCGTAAGACTTGGGGGTTGGCTGGAATATACGAGCTGGGATTTCAGCAGAGTGAAGTTGCATTTGGTGGCACATGCTAAACTATGTGGATTGTGGGCCAGAGTGGCCAGCGTGGGCATGTGTAGGACAGGTAAGCAGGGGAACTAGGTCAGGAGAGGGAAAGGAGAGGTGCAGAGGTGAGAAAGGAGAGGTGCAGAGGTAAGCAAAGGAGAGAGAAACTGTGAGACAAACTTGAGAGAATAGCATCTGTTCCTGACAGCTGTTCCAGTTCCTGTCCTTGATTCTTTGCTTCCTGTCCATGAATACCCATGGACTTGCTCCTTGGCCTTATTTAAGCTAGTTTGAGGTATTCTCTGTTCCTTGTAGTCAAAACTGAGTAGACTGTATATTCCTGAAGATGGTTATTGAAAAATCAAAAAGTTATTTGAGCAGACTTGGAAAACCACAGCCAGAATTATGCAGTGTTTCCACTGGAATTAAAGAGTGGGTTTTGATGTTTTTAGTGTATGAAAGAAAAATGGGTTTCAACTAAATGTAGTATCTCAGATTGGATCCTAGTACAGAAAAAGGATATTGGTGAAATCTGAATAAAGTCTGGAATTTGGTTAATAATACTAATACCAATTTCTCAACTTTGACAAAGTTAAGTTTGAAAGATGTTAACGTTGGGGCAAACTGGAAGACCATACACAACTCTGTACTATCTTTGCAACTCTTCGTAGGTCTAAACTTATTCCAAAATACGAAGTGTATTCTAAAAATAGGCTTCAACTGACTCACTTTGCTATACATCTGAAACGAACACAACATTGTAAATCAACTATACTCCAAAAAAATTTTTTGTAAAAAATAACCTTCAATTCCTAGATAGAGAAGGAAGTAGAATGATGGACTGGAAATAGCAACTATAACAGAAGTCAGAAAAAACAGGGTCAAATCTAGAAAACCCTTGGTTCAAGTCTATGCTTGGCTTCTTCCCAGCTGTGATCCCCAGTTCTCTTGTGAATTCATAGTGTTTTTTGGGGACACAAACAATGACACCAACAATGATAGCCTGGCACAATAAGCCAGGGTGGTGGAATAGGAAGGAGAGGAAGCTGATCCAGCCCAGATACCTGAACAACATATGAATGAGTTCAACCCTAGGCTGCTGGTTGATACTTACTTTTTTGCACTTTGACAAATAAAAAAATCACCATCATGCATACCACTATTACAGCCTCTTCAGAGATGCATGTTAACGTACGTAGAAAATCACAAATCACCATGCACACACATTTCGTGGGGGCCACCTTTTAGGTAACGTTATCTCATTGGCATTTTAAATGTTTGTAATTGTCCTTATAAATATTTTAACAGAAAATATAAATGTATGTATACCCATATATATACAACATACTGGTCAAGACCATGGCTACAGAGTCAGGCTCTGCGTTTGAATCCTAATTCCACCGCTATGTGATGCCCATCCTCTCCTGTGCCTCACTTTCCTCAGGCAGAGAAAATGATAGAACTTGCTTAAAAGACAACTGAGATAGATGAATGAGGTAATGGATACAAATAACAGAGTATAGTGTCTCCCCCTCCCCATTTGGGGTCTTTGCATTTTTCTTGTCCATGTGTATGGATTCTTTATTTATTTTTTATTTTATTTTTTTGCGGTACATGGCCCTCTCACTGTTGTGGCCTCTCCTGTTGCGGAGCACAGGCTCCGGACGCGCAGGTTCAGCGGCCATGGCTCACGGGCCTAGCCACTCCGCGGCATGTGGGATCTTCCAGGACCGGGGCACGAACCCGTGTACCCTGTATCGGCAGGCAGACTCTCAACCACTGCGCCACCAGGGAAGCCCCGTGTATGGATTCTTTATATTAAAAATAGTAGTCCTGGGGCCTCCCTGGTGGCGCAGTGGTTAAGAATCCGCCTGCCAATGCGGGAGACACGGGTTCGAGCCCTGGTCCAGGAAGATCCCACGTGCCGCGGAGCAACTAAGCCCGTGCGCCACAACTACTGAGCCTGTGCTCTAGGGCCCGTGAGCCATGACTACTGAAGCCCGCGCGCCTAGAGCCCGTGCTCTGCAACAAGAGAAGCCACCACAATGAGAAGCCCACGCACCGCAACAAAGAGTAGCCCCCGCTCGCCGCAGCTGGAGAAAGCCCGCGCGCAGCAACAAAGACCCAACGCAGCCAAAAAAAAAAAAAAAGTCATGGGGACTTCCCTGGTGGTTCACTGGTCTTCCACTGCTAGAGGACAAGGATTTGATCCCTGGTCAGGGAACTAAGATCCCACATGCCACATGGCACAGCCAAAACATAAAAATAATAAATAAATAATAACGAAATTTATTTTAAAAATAAAAATAGTAGTCCTTTGTCTTCCTGTTTGCTAAGTATTTCCCCCAATCTACTGTTTATCTTTTGTTTTGATTATTGGCTTGGAGGTCACATGGAGGTTTGGTAAACATGATTTCATAGCCTATGTAAACTAGATTTCTGCCCATTCCCAGGCTGATCTCCTTTTCTTGAGGAAGTTCAGGGGGATGTGGATAGTATCAAGACGTTGAGGAGAGGGGCTGGAATTTTGTGCTCTCAGTATCACAGTCCATGATGGTGGTGCCTTCTGAGGTGCCCTCATTACCATCTGGTCATCAGTTGTGGGTCCATGCAGGTCCCAGCCCTGAGACCTCTTCAAGTCCATTGTCTGCCAGTGCCACATCTGGGACCCTCCTGACCAGATCAGTGATCCTGTACTGTTCTGGAAGAAGCTCGGGCCTGTGGGAAATACTGAGACTCACTTGGGCCTTCTCAGCTGACACAAGCTGCATGTCACTTTTCCTCTACTCTCCTGCACTAGGCTAAGCTTCAGGGATTCTGGGGACCTCTCCAGGTGCCTTCCATTCCTCAGTTTTCAGGTGTCTTCCCAGGAGGTGCCAGGAACCTTTAGGTAGATGAACATTTGAGTGCAAGAAGCTACTAAGGAGAGGGAATGGGGAGACTTTTGGGAACAGCAGCTACGTTTGGGCCAAGGGAGAGATTGAACTGGGGTGCAGTTGCCGCAGAGGCCCCTACCAATGCCTCAGGAAGCTCTGACACTGGATGGCCTCTCAGAGTTATCCTAAGTTGAAGCAAGGGGGCTGGACCTTTGTTCTTCCACATAGAAGAATCTTTATTACTGGTTGTCCCTAGGGAGGGAACATAATCTTGGGCAAGGCAGCCTTCTGTAATACCTGGGCAGGGACTCAGGTATGAGCCAACAGCAGTCAGCACTCCCAGAAGTTGGGGGAGGGGTGAGTGTTCAGTCCTAAAGGGGGGATTTGGGCAGCGTCCACAGCAACCCTCACCATGGCCAACCGGCCTTTGAGCTCATTTGGTGCCCCTGGCTGCTCTCTCTTTTCACTCATTATTATCTAGTCTGCAGAAGTAGCCTGGCTTTTTTATATTTTTCCTGATTCATTGTGTTTGCTTTGAGGCCTGGGATTTTGAAAGTGCAAAGCCCCAAATTAGCCTCTTTTGTAATCCACATTCTGCTGTGTCACCCCATCCCTGAGACAACAAAACAAATTGCCTAGCTTCCTAAATGTGGGTCAGGGAAAGGGTAAACAGGGAATACCAGGACAAAGCGTTCAGAAAACAACACACAACGTGTACCTAATGTTTCTTTTCTTTTTTAAAATTTATTTATTTATTTTTGGCTGCGTTGGGTCTTCGTTGCTGTGCTCGGGCTTTCTCTAGTAGCGGCAAGCGGGGGCTACTCTTCGTTGCGGTGCACGGACTTCTCATTGCGGTGGCTTCTCTTGCTGGGGAGGACGGGCTCTAGGCGCGCGGGCTTCAGTAGTTGTGGCTCGCAGGCTCTAGAGCGCAGGCTCAGTAGTTGTGGTGCACGGGCTTAGTTGCTCCGCGGCACGTGGGATCTTCCTGGACCAGGGCTTGAAACTGTGTCCCCTGCATTGGCAAGTGGATACTACCAGGGAAGTCCCCCTAATGTTTCCATGAGGCAAATGACCGAAGGTGATGCTCTAGACTCTTCTTACCCAATGAAGACACAGAGAAGATGGAGGGATTCTCAAAGGGGACCAGAGCACACCTTGCTAGGGAAAACCTTTCAGAATCTCCAGGGCATGGGGTGAGAAGGGATTGGTGAGATCTTTCTATTTAGCCAAAGGGAGTGTGGATTTATTTATAAATATGAGAACATTGCAAAAGGGTAAGATCTTTTCAGAGGCTGACAAGAGATGGGATCCAGAGACCAGAATGATTCTTGGCAGGAGGAGGGAAAGTTCTTCTCTTTTAACTGGAAGGGAAGAGGAAAAGTGGGATGTGTGTAGGAGGAATGGCTGGATACTCTGGAGTTGCCTTCAAGTGGTGTCTTTTTCACTGACAAGTTAGAAGCAGGGTCATTTGATGAGAGTGAAGGAGGAAATACTCCTGTGGAAAGAATTTTGAGAAAAGAGAAAGCCCTTCCCAGGGACATATGGAGGGATCGGTGGGCAGCACAAGAGCCCCACAGAGATTAGGCACCACTCACAGAGGTTGGGAGATTTTCTCCAGCAGCGCTGAAGGGCACAGGTGTGGGCTCAGATAAGGAAGAGCAATGCTTTTTCTCTTTTTACTTTTTTACTTTTCATTGAAGTATACTATATACATAGCAGTGTGCAAACATCACATATAACATGATGAATTCACACAGAGAAGACACTTGTATATCCAGCAGCCTAGAAGCCCCTATCATAGTTTCCTAGGGCTGCTGTAACAAATTACAACCAATATGGCTTAAAACAACAGAAACCCATTCTCTCACAGTTTGGAGGCTAGAATGTGAAATCAAAGTGTCAACTCTAGGGAAGGACCTTTCCTTGCCTCTTCCTGGCTTCCAGTGTTCCCCAGCAATCCGTGGGCCTCCTCAACTTGTAGATGCACCACTCCAATTTCTGCCTCCATTTCACACGGTCTTCTTCCCTTGGTGTATGTCTGCGTCTGTGTCTCTCTGTCTTCTTATAGCCTTATAGCCTTCTTATAAGGCTATAAGGCTATAAGAAGCCTTATAGCCTTCTTATAAGGGCACCACTCATTGGATTTAGGACCCACCTTCATCCACTACAATCTCATCCTAACTGATTACATATACAAAGACCCTATTTCCAGATAAGGAACATTCTGAGGTGCTGGGTGGATATGAATTTTGGGAAGACACTATTCAAACTAGTATACTAACTTTGTGTCTCTTTCCAGTCACTAGATCCAAGTTTGTTTATCTTTATTTGTTTTGGGTTTCTGCCACAGGGTATAATGGCAGGGAAATGGAGCAAGGAAGTTGAAAGTATGAGCAAATAATTGTTGAAACAAAACATGGAGTCTCCATCACGTTGGGAAGGGAGTGAAGACAAGAGACGAATAGGTAGGGATGGATACTAAGAAGCAGAGGGGCCAGGGATTCAAGATTTTGACAAGGGTGAAGAAATAGGTCTACAGGGATAACTAAAGGAGGCTGATGGAAGGAGAGGAGATTGTGCTGAGAAAAAGGCCATTGAGTTGGACTGTTTCTACTTTAGATGGTTCCACTGAACTACCTGTTTATTCCAGAATTATTAATATACTGTTTTAATCACTGTAACTCTAAAATAGTTCTACCCTTTAAAATGTCTAGCCCCTTCAGGGTTATCTTTTTCCAGAACTTTCTTTGATATTCTAAAATGTTTACTCTTCCAGATTAATTTTAAAATAATATCATTACAAAAATTCTTTTAAAAAATTTTTTTTTTATTGAATGAAAGTTTTAAAATTCTACAATGCTTTACAATTTTCAGAAGTTTCACACCAGGATTTCATATAATCCCATAATAACCCTTTTTTAAAATCCCCTATCCCTATATTTCTCCTCCCCCCACAAAATTCTTATTGTAATGTTGACTAGAATTGCATTAAACTTACAAATTTATTTAAGAAGAATTAACATCTTTTTTTTTTTTTTTGGTACGCGGGCCTCTCACCAATGTGGCCTCTCCCGTTGCGGAGCACAGGCTCCGGACGCGCAGGTTCAGCGGCCATGGCTCAAGGGCGCTGCCGCTCTGCGGCATGTGGGATCTTCCCGGCCCGGGGCACGAACCCATGTCCCCTGCATCGGTAGGCGGACTCTCTACCACTGTGCCACCAGGGAAGCCCAAGAATTAACATCTTTAATATTTCTATCCAGGAAAATTTTTTGTCGTACCATTTACTCAAGTCTTTTACAACTCTCAATAAAGTTTTACAGTTTTCTTTGCATATACTTTTGTAATGGAATGGAATGTTTCCTTCTGTCATGGAGCCTGGACTAGATGACCTTATATCTAGGAGGAGGGTGGCTATATGGTCTCAGGCGAGTAATTGTGCCTTTTGATCACTTTCTTAAAAAGAGATTTAAAGTGACCATTAGTTACTATTTTAAGACTATAATAAAAGTATGTTCAAGGAAGCAGTATAAAGACAAGGCTGTGAACATAAAAAGAAATGAACTACTGATACATACTATGACATCAGTGAATCTTAAAAATATTATTCCAAGTGAAAAGAGCCAGGCAAAAATGGCCACATATGTTATGATTCCACTTACATGAAGTGTCCAGACAGGAAAATGCATAGAGAGAAAGCAGCAGTTGCTAGGGGCTGGGGGGAGAGGGGAATGGACAATGACTGTTTAATGAGTATAAGATTTCCTTTAGGGATGATGGAAATATTCTGGGACTAGATAGTGGAGATATTTGTACAACATTGTTAGTGTGCTAAATGTCACTGAATTGTATACATTGAAATGGCTGAAATGGTAAATTTTATGTCTATTTTATTGTGTGCATATATGTATGTGTGTGCCCACACACGTAAACACACACACACAACTCAAGGCTAGGGAAAGCAGGCACAGGGTTTTCCTTTATTGCACAGTTGCGCCACCACTTCTGTCACCACCCCTGCCGGGAACACAGGCCTGACTCCACACCCTGTCCAGCCTCCTTCCCCTGGTCTTTGACCTGGCTGCACCTCTGCAGGAGGGACATATGTGCCGTGCACACAGGTGTGGACGAGATGGCCTCTAAGGATCCTTCCAAATCTGAGACTCTCTGATCTTATCATTCATTTGTGGGAATCTCCTTTCCTTTCTCCTTCCCACACACTCTCCTACTTAGAGATATACCAGTATGACATACTGAGGAAGGAGCAGGAAATCTGGAATCAGCTGGATCTACATTCAAATCTCTGCTTTGCCAGTGCACCTGTTGTGTGGGCTTAAGCCCATGATATCACCAAGGCTCTGAGCTTCCTTCTTCCTTGGCTGTAAAGGGGAAATCATGACCACCACCTTGCCAGGGCACTGTAGGGATTAGCAATGGTGAATAGGACTGGCACTGAGTAAGAGCAAATCCATGGTTTTTTTTTTAATCTTTATTGGAGTATAATTGCTTTACAATGGTGTGTTGGTTTCTGCTTTATAACAAAGTGAATCAGTTATACATATACATATGTTCCCATATCTCTTCCCTCTTGCGTCTCCCTCCCTCCCACCCTCCCTATCCCACCCCTCCAGGCGGTCACAAAGCACCGAGCTGATCTCCCTGTGCTATGCGGCTGCTTCCCACTAGCTATCTGCCTTACGTTTGGTAGTGTATATATGTCCATGCCTCTCTCTCGCTTTGTCACAGCTTACCCTTCCCCCTCCCCGTATCCTCAAGTCCATTCTCTAGTAGGTCTGTGTCTTTATTCCTGTCTTACCCCAAGGTTCTTCATGACATATTTTTTCTTAAATTCCATATATATGTGTTAGCATACGGTATTTGTCTTTCTCTTTCTGACTTATTTCACTCTGTATGACAGACCCTAGGTCTATCCACCTCATTACAAATAGCTCAGTTTCGTTTCTTTTTATGGCTGAGTAATATTCCATTGTATATACGTGCCACATCTTCTTTATCCATTCATCCGATGATGGACACTTAGGTTGTTTTCATCTTCGGGCTATTGTAAATAGAGCTGCAATGAACATTTTGGTACATGACTCTTTGAATTATGGTTTTCTCAGGGTATAGGCCCAGTAGTGGGATTGCTGGGTCATATGGTAGTTCTATTTGTAGTTTTTTAAGGAACCTCCATACTGTTCTCCATAGTGGCTGTATCAATTTACATTCCCACCAACAGTGCAAGAGGATTCCCTTTTCTCCACACCCTCTCCAGCATTTATTCTTTCTAGATTTTTTGATGATGGCCATTCTGACTAGTGTGAGATGATATCTCATTGTAGTTTTGATTTGCATTTCTCTGATGATTAATGATGTTGAGCATTCTTTCATGTGTTTGTTGGCAGTCTGTATATCTTCTTTGGAGAAATGTCTATTTAGGTCTTCTGCCCATTTTTGGATTGGGTTGTTTGTTTTTTTGTTATTGAGCTGCATGAGCTGCTTATAAATTTTGGAGATTAATCCTTTGTCAGTTGCTTCATTTTGCAAATATTTTCTCCCATTCTGAGGGTTGTCTGTTGGTCTTGTTTATGGTTTCCTTTGCTGTGCAAAAGCTTTGAAGTTTCATTAGGTCTCATTTGTTTATTTTTGTTTTTATTTCCATTTCTCTAGGAGATGGGTCAAAAACGATCTTGCTGTGATTTATGTCATAGAGTGTTCTGCCTATGTTTTCCTCTAAGAGTTTGATAGTGTCTGGCCTTACATTTAGGTCTTTAATCCATTTTGAGCTTATTTTTGTGTATGGTGTTAGGGAGTGATCTAATCTCATACTTTTACATGTACCTGTCCAGTTTTCCCAGCACCACTTATTGAAGAGGCTGTCCTTTCTCCCCTGT
The DNA here is from genome assembly GCF_949987515.2 of Delphinus delphis. Taxonomy (NCBI): domain Eukaryota; kingdom Metazoa; phylum Chordata; class Mammalia; order Artiodactyla; family Delphinidae; genus Delphinus; species Delphinus delphis. The sequence continues at coordinate 63,634,448 of NC_082687.1, read as the reverse complement.
ACATTCCTGCCTCCTTTATCAAAGATAAGGTGACCTTATGTGCGTGGGTTTATCTCTGGGCTTTGTATCCTGTTCCATTGATCTATCTTTCTGTTTTTGTGCCAGTACCATACTGTCTTGATTACTGTAGCTTTGTAGTATAGCCTGAAGTCAGGGAGCCTGATTCCTCCAGCTCCGTTTTTCGTTCTCAAGATTGCTTTGGCTATTCGGGGTCTTTTGTGTTTCCATACAAATTGTGAAATTTTTTGTTCTAGTTCTGTGAAAAATGCCAGTGGTAGTTTGATAGGGATTACACTGAATCTGTAGATTGCTTTGGGTAGTAGAGTCATTTTCACAATGTTGATTCTTCCAATCCAGGAACATGGTATATCTCTCCATCTATTTGTATCATCTTTAATTTCTTTCATCAGTGTCTTATAATTTTCTGCATACAGGTCTTTTGTCTCCTTAGGTAGGTTTATTCCTAGATATTTTATTCTTTTTGTTGCAATGGTAAATGGGAGTGTTTTCTTGATTTCCCTTTCAGATTTTTCATCCTTAGTGTATAGGAATGCCAGAGACTTCTGTGCATTAATTTTGTATCCTGCTACTTTACCAAATTCATTGATTAGCTCTAGTAGTTTTCTGATAGCATCTTTAGGATTCTCTATGTATAGTATCATGTCTTCTGCAAACAGTGACAGCTTTACTTCTTCTTTTCCTATTTGGATTCCTTTTATTTCCTTTTCTTCTCTGATTGCTGTGGCTAAAACTATGCTGAATAAGAGTGGTGAGAGTGGGCAACCTTGTCTTGTACCTGATCTTAGTGGAAATACTTTCAGTTTTTCACCATTGAGGACGATGTTGGCTGTGGGTTTGTCATATATGGCCTTTATTATGTTGAGGAAAATTCCCTCTATGCCTACTTTCTGCAGGGTTTTTATCATAAATGGGTGTTGAATTTTGTCGAAAGCTTTCTCTGCATCTATTGAGATGATCATATGGTTTTTCTCCTTCAGTTTGTTAATATGGTTTATCACATTGATTGATTTGCGTATGTTAAAGAATCCTTGCATTTCTGGAATAAACCCAACTTGATCATGGTGTATGATCCTTTTAATGTGTTGTTGGATTCTGTTTGCTAGTATTTTGTTGAGATTTTTGCATCTATGTTCATCAGTGATATTGGCCTGTACTTTTCTTTCTTTGTGACATCCTTGTCTGGTTTTGGTATCAGGGTAATGGTGGCCTTGTAGAATGAGTTTGGGAGTGTTCCTCCCTCTGCTATATTTTGGAAAAGTTTCAGAAGGATAGGTGTTAGCTCTTCTCTAAATGTTTGATAGAATTCGCCTGTGAAGCCATCTGGTCCTGGGCTTTTGTTTGTTGGAAGATTTTTAATCACAGTTTCAATTTCAGTGCTTGTGATTGGTCTATTCATATTTTCTATTTCTTCCTGATTCAGTCTTGGCAGTTTGTACATTTCTAAGAATTTGTCCATTTCTTCCAGGTTGTCCATTTTATTGGCATAGAGTTGCTTGTAGTAATCTCTCATGATCCTTTGTATTTCTGCAGTGTCATTTGTTACTTCTCCTTTTTCATTTCTAATTCTATTGATTTGAGTCTTCTCCCTTTTTTTCTTGATGAGTCTGGCTAATGGTTTATCAATTTTGTTTATCTTCTCAAAGAACCAGATTTTAGTTTTATTGATCTTTGCTATCGTTTCCTTCATTTCTTTTTCATTTATTTCTGATCTGATTTTTATGATTTCTTTCCTTCTGCTAACTTTGGGGTATTTTTGTTCTTCTTTCTCTAATTGCTTTAGGTGCAAGGTTAGATTGTTTATTCGAGATGTTTCCTGTTTCTTAAGGTAGGATTGTATTGCTATAAACTTCCCTCTTAGAACTGCTTTTGCTGCATCCCATAGGTTTTGGGTCGTCGTGTCTCCATTGTTATTTGTTTCTAGGTATTTTTTTATTTCCTCTTTGATTTCTTCAGTGATCACTTCGTCATTAAGTAGTGTATTGTTTAGCCTCCATGTGTTTGTATTTTTTACAGATCTTTTCCTGTAATTGATATCTAATCTCATAGCGTTGTGGTCGGAAAAGATACTTGATACAATTTCAATTTTCTTAAATTTACTAAGGCTTGATTTGTGACCCACGATATGATCTATCCTGGAGAATGTTCCATGAGCACTTGAGAAAAATCTGTATTCTGTTGTTTTTGGATGGAATGTCCTATAAATATCAATTAAGTTCATCTTGTTTAATGTATCATTTAAAGCTTGTGTTTCCTTATTTATTTTCACTTTGGATGATCTGTCCATTGGTGAAAGTGGAGTGTTAAAGTCCCCTACTATGAATGTGTTACTGTCGATTTCCACTTTTGTGGCTGTTAGTATTTGCTCCTATGTTGGGTGCATAAATATTTACAATTGTTATATCTTCTTCTTGGATTGATCCCTTGATCATTATTTAGTGTCCTTCTTTGTCTCTTCTAATATTCTTTATTTTAAAGTCTATTTTGTCTGATATGACAATTGGTACTCCAGCTTTCTTTGGTTTCCATTTGCATGAAATATCTTTTTCCATCCCCTTACTTTCAGTCTGTATGTGTCTCTAGGTCTGAAGTGGGTTTCTAGTAGACAGCAAATATATGGGTCTTGTTTTTGTATCCATTCAGCTAATCTGTGTCTTTTGGTGGGAGCATTTAGTCCATTTACATTTAAGGTAATTATCAATATGTATGTTCCTATTTCTATTTTCTTAATTGTTTTGGGTTCATTATTGTAGGTCTTTTCCTTCTCTTGTGTTTCTTGCCTAGAGAAGTTCCTTTAGCAGTTGTTGTAAAGATGGTTTGGTGGTGCTGAACTCTGTCAGCTTTTGCTTGTCTGTAAAGGTTTTAATTTCTCCATCAAATCTGAATAAGATCCTTGCTGTGTAGAGTAATCTTGGTTGTATGTTTTTCTCCTTCATCACTTTAAATATGTCCTGCCACTCCCTTCTGGCTTGCAGAGTTTCTGCTGAAACATCAGCTGTTACCCTTATGGGGATTCCCTTGTGTGTTATTTGTTGTTTTTCCCTTGCTGCTTTTAATATGTTTTCTTTGTATTTAGTTTTTGACAGTTTGATTAATATGTGTCTTGGTGTATTTCTCCTTGGATTTATCCTGTATGGGACTTTCTTTGCTTCCTGGACTTGATTAACTATTTCCTTTCCCATATTAGGGAAGATTTCAACTATAATCTGTTCAAATATTTTCTCAGTCCCTTTCTTTTTCTCTTCTTCTTCTGGCACCCCTATAATTCGAATGTTGGTGCATTTAATGTTGTCCCAGAGATCTCTCTGTCCCAGAGACTGTCCTCAATGCTTTTCATTCTTTTTTCTTTATTCTGCTCTGCAGTAGTTATTTCCACTATTTTATCTTCCAGGTCACTTATCCGTTCTTCTGCCTCAGTTATTCTGCTATTGATCCCATCTAGAGTATTTTTAATTTCATTTATTGTGTTGTTCATTGTTGTTTGTTTCATCTTTAGTTCTTCTAGGTCCTTGCTAAATGTTTCTTGCCTTTTGTCTATTCATTTTCCAAGATTTTGGATCATCTTTACTATCATTATTCTGAATTCTTTTTCAAGTAGACTGCCTATTTCCTCTCCATTTGTTAGGTCTGGTGGGTTTTTATCTTACTCCTTCATCTGCTGTGTGTTTTTCTGTCTTCTCATTTTGCTTATCTTACTGTGTCTGGGGTCTCCTTTTTGCAGGCTGCAGGTTCGTAGTTCCCGTTGTTTTTGGTGTCTGTCGCCAGTGGCTAAGGTTGGTTCAGTGGGTTGTGTAGGCTTCCTGGTGGAGGGGACTAGTGCCTGTGTTCTGGTGGATGAGGCTGGATCTTGTCTTTCTGGTGGGCAGGTCCACATTTGGTGGTGTGTTTTGGGGTGTCTGTGGACTTATTATGATTTTAGGCAGCCTCTCTGCTAATGCGTGGGGTTGTGTTCCTGTCTTGCTAGTTGTTTGGCATAGGATGTCCAGCACTGTAGCTTGCTGGTCGTTGAGTGAAGCTGGGTGCTGGTGTTGAGATGGAGATCTCTGGGAGATTTTCGCCATTTGATATTGTGTGGAGCTGGGAGGTCTCTTGTGGACCAGTGTCCTGAAGTTGGCTCTCCCACCTCAGAGTCACAGCACTGACTCCTGGCTGCAGCACCAAGAGCCTTTCATCCACACGGCTCAGAATAAAAGGGAGAAAAATTAGAAAGAAAGAATTAGTAGAAGTAGAAAGAAAGAAAGAAAAAAAGAAGGGAGGGAGGAAGGAAGGGAGGAAGGAGGGAAGGAAGTAAAAAAAGATAGAAAGAAGATAGAGTAAAATAAAATAAAGTAAGATAAAATATAATAAAGTTATTAAAATTAAAAAATAATTAAGAAAAAAGAAAAAAAATCAAAACAAAACAAAACAAAAAAAAAACGGACGGATAGAACCCTAGGCCAAGTGGTGGAAGCAAAGCTATACAGACAAAATCTCACACAGAAGCAAACATATACACACTCACAAAAAGAGGAAAAGGGGAAACAATCATAAATGTTGCTCTCAGAGTCCACTTCCTCAGTTTGGGATGACTCGTTGTCTATACATGTATTCCACAGATGCAGGGAACATCAAGTTGATTGTGGAGCTTTAATCCGCTGCTTCTGAGGCTGCTGGGAGAGATTTCCCTTTCTTTTCTTTGTTCTCACAGCTCCCAGGGGCTCCGCTTTGGATTTGGCCCCGCCTCTGCGTGTAGGTCGCTGGAGGGCGTCCGTTTGTTCTTCGCTCAGACAGGATGGGGTTAAAGGAGCAGCTGATTCGGGGCCTCTGGCTCATTTAGGCCGCGGGGGAGGGAGGGGCACGGAGTGCGGGGCGGGCCTGCGGGCGGCAGAGGCCGGCGTGACGTTGCACCAGCGTGAGGCGCGCCGTGCGTTCTCGCGGGGAAGTTGTCCCTGGATCCCGGGACCCTGGCAGTGGCGGGCTGCACAGGCTCCCCGGAAGCGGGGTGTGGATAGTGACCTGTGCTCGCACACAGGCTTCTTGGTGGCGGCAGCAGCAGCCTTAGCGTCTCCTGCCTGTCTCTGGGGTCCGCGCTTTTAGCCGCGGCTCGCGCCCGTCTCTGGAGCTCCTTTAAGCAGCGCTCTTAATCCCCTCTCCTCGCGCACCAGGAAACAAAGAGGGAAGAAAAAGTCTCTTGCCTCTTCGGCAGGTCCAGACTTTTCCCTGGACTCCCTCCCGGCCAGCTGTGGCTCACTAGCCCCCTTCAGGCTGTGTTCACGCCGCCAACCCCAGTCCTCTACCGGCGCTCCGACCAAAGCCTGAGCCTCAGCTCGCAGCCCCGCCCGCCCCGGCAAGTGAGCAGACAAGCCTCTCGGGCTGGTGAGTGCCGGTCGGCCCTGATCCTCTGTGCGGGAATCTCCCCGCTTTACCCTCCGCACCCTTGTTGTTGTGCTCTCCTCCACGGCTTCGAAGCTCCCCCCTCTGCCGCCCGCAGTCTCCACCCGCGAAGGGGCTTTCCAGTGTGTGGAAACCGTTCCTCCTTCACAGCTCCCTCCCACTGGTGCCGGTCCCATCCCTATCCTTTTGTCTCTGTTTATTCTTTATTCTTTTGCCCTACCCAGGTACGTGGGGGGTTTCTTTTCTTTTGAGAGGTCTGAGGTCTGCCAGCGTTCAGTATGTGTTCTGTAGGAGTTGTTCCACGTGTAGATGTATTTCTGGAGTATCTGTGGGGAGGAAGGTGATTTCCGCGTTTTACTCTTCCGCCATCTTCCCGGAAGTCCCATGTTTTTGTTTTTTTTTTTAATCAGAGAAATTCTGAAATCCCTACTAAGAAGTAGCTATTTGACCACTGCTGATTGGGTGGGATTTAAATTTATAAATGTACTTGCTGAAGCCCAGAAACATCTAGGCCCAATCGGACACTTAAAGGATATGTATTACCTTTGAGGCACACCTTGGCAAAGTTAGATAATGCCTAAGAAATAATTATTAAACTTTGTATGTGTCAGCCAGATTTGCCATCAGTTAAGGCTGAAATTGGGGTATAATCTTATTTAAAAATCAAAGCCACACAATTACATCATCTCATCAGAAAGGCAGCAGAATTATAACATGCCACTGCCGTTTACATGAAGGACCTAAGCCCTGAACAATATTTTCAGCAAAACTCTGCTCTAACATAAGCCAGTGAGATAATAAATGGGAGTTGGAAATGATTTGGAGTAAAATCCAAGATGTAGCCCTGAAGGAATGAGGCAAAGATATTCTGATACTGCTGCCTCTCCCAAGGGCTCTGCAAAACCCCTGAGGCCTTAACCTGTAATTTTCCAATAAATTCTCACGTCTCCAAACTTTACCTTACCTTAAGGTGACAAATAAAGCCCTGCAAACTGCTGTCTGAGAACAGTTAGTGCTCCCCAGATTTTCCATGAGTTCTTGTCTTAGCTTGAGTTCCCCCCAAAGCAGAATCTGACAGCAGGACTTGGTCCAGGTAGTTTACTGAAGAGGGATCCCCTGAAACAGGAATGGGGGGAGCAGGGAGAGTGATGTCAAGAAGGAAAATGTGTTATCAAGATGAGAACAGTACAGAAGGCCTCCTACAACCATTCACCTAAAGGTGAGGGAATTTATCCACTAGCTTCCATCCCCCAGTGGTTGGAAGTTGCCAAGAGAGACATTAACACCCCTGTACTTTGGGGTACTATTACCTGTAGGCTGAGCAGGGTCCTAGGGTATTGAAGAAGGCCCTGGGGCAGAACGCGGAAGGCTGAGACCTCACACTGGAGGAGAAATGCTGTCAGAACAACACCTGGGCTCACATAGGATGACTGTCCATTGTAGCCGTGGCTGATATCAGAGATGGCCAAGGGGATGTGATGTGGGCCACCAAATGTGTTTGTTTCCACACTCTTACAGTGCCCAGCCTCTCTTGTAGCTAGGTTGTGATCATGTGATCCTTGAGTCTGTATGGAAGATATCTGACAAACCCAGAACCATATTCTTTTTTTTTTTTTTTTTTTTGGCTACACTGCATAGCTTGTGGGATCTTAGTTCCCTGACCAGGAATTGAACCCAGGCCCCTTGCAGTGGAAGTATGGAGTCCTAACCACTGGACCAAGAGGGAATTCCCAGAACCATACTCTTTCTACTCATGTCCACTTCACCAGGGAGGCAACAACCTCCAGGCAAGTGCGGGGTGGACATAGAAGGGAATTGTTTCCCAGACTCAGGCAACAGCTTCAGTAGGGCGATTGTGAGGATTAGGTGGTATTTTTCTGTCCTTTTCCCTCTGAGGAGCTATATCTAACAGATAGATATGTCCATAGAACCACTCACCTCCTTGTAAATGTACACATAAGCATAGTATTTGTTTTAACGTTCTGGGTTTGAATCTCATTGCTTTGGTTTAAATCACAGGTCCATCCCTGTGGCCAAGGTGTGGAAAACTCTGATGGCCAGTCCTGGATCATGTGACGTATATATGAGGTGAGCATTGTCTACACCCCGTAAAGGTAAAGGACAGTGGTAAATCAGGGTTAATTACTTTAAGAAAAGGACAAAAAAATGCTGGATAGCAAAAACAAAAGCTATCTATAACACACTCTTCTTCTTTTTTTTTTAACTCTTTATTGAGGTATAAGTTAAAGACAGTGAAATGTACCAATCTTAAGTGTATAGCTGGATAACTTTTTACATATACTCTTGGGTAATCACCACCCAAATCAATATTTAGATATTTTCAGAACCCTCAGATTTTCCCTTGTGTCCCTTCCCAGTCATAACTCTGCAAAGATAACTCTGTAAAAAGGGTGTAGACACCATAGATCATCTTGCCTGTGCTTGAACTTCACATAAGTGGAATCATACAGTATATGTTCTTTTGTGTTTGTCTTCTTTCAACTCAATATTATGTCTATGAGATTCATCCAGGTCATTATGTATAGCAGTAGTTTATTTTTTTCATTGCTGTGTAATATTCTATTGTATAAAATACTATCCAATCTACTATTTTTTGAAATAAATTTATTTATTTGTTTTTGGCTGTGTTGGGTCTTCGTTGCAGTGCACGGGCTTCTCATTGTGGTGGCTTCTCTCGTTGTGGAGCACGGGCTCTAGGCGCGTGGGCTTCAGTAGTTGTGGCATGTGGGCTCAGTAGTTGTGGCTCACGGGCTCTAGAGCACAGGCTCAGTAGTTGTGGTGCACGAGCTTAGTTGCTCCGCAGCATGTAGGATCTTCCCGGACCAAGGATTGAAACCTGTGTCCCCTGCATTGGCAGATAGATTCTCAACCACTGCGCCACCAGGGAAGCCCCTATCCAATCTACTATTGATGGACATTTGAACTGTTTCCAGTTTTTGGCTATCATGGATAAAGCTGGCATGAACATGCTTGTACATGTCTTTTGGTGGACATAAGCACTTGTTTCTCTTGGGTGTTTACCCAAGAATGGAGTTACTGGGTCAAAGTATATATAAATATTTAGCTTTAATAGGTATTGCCAAACAGTTTTCACTCCTACCAGCAGTGTGTGAGAGTTTCAGTTGCTACACAGTCTTGCCAGCTCTGGGTTTTGCCAGTCCTTCTAATTACCTACTCTTCTTGATTTGTCAAATACCCTTCTATTATACAAAGAGATACAGATATTCACTAGTGGACTAAAACTCCCAGGCATGGGAAAGGTTCCATAGATCAACAGTTAGAGGTTGGGCTTCCCTGGTGGTGCAGTGGTTAAGAATCCGCCTGCCAATGCAGTAGACATGGGTTCGATCCCTGGTCCGGGAAGATCCCACATGCCGCAGAGCAACTAAGCCCATGCGCCACAACTACTGAGCCTGTGCCCTAGAGCCTTCGAACCACAGCTACTGAAGCCTGCGCGCCTAGAGCCCGTGCTCCGCAACAACAGAAGCCACCGCAATGAGAACCTGTGCACAGCAACGAAGACCCAACGCAGCCATAAATTAATTAATTAATTAATTAAAAAAAAAAAAAACAGAGGTTGAACTTAAGTGCTTGGTCCTGACCCTAAGGGCAATAGGAACTCAGAAATGGGAGAGATCAGCATGGACATGGCGTTAGGTGATAGATACAGCCTGAAATCATGCAGGGGGACGTGTAAGGTAAAAAGGAAAGAGGGACAAGGACAGTGCCATGGAGAACACTAGGCTTTAAGGGGTATGTGAACAAAAGTCGCCCCAGGGAAGAAGACAGAGGAGCAGTTAAAAAGATAGAATAAAGCCAGAAGAAATTTATACTGTGTGAGGGCATTTCTCCTCGTTCATAATGTATCCAGACCTCATAGAAGTGTCCGGCTCATAGCTGTTGCCTGAATGAATAAACAATTGAGTGGAGTGGTGTCATAAAGATAAGGAGGCATTTCTAGAAGAGTACACACTCCAGTGCTGCAAAGAGGTCAGTGATGCAAGATGAGTACTAAGTGTTCCCAGGCTGATAGGCACTTGAACAGGAAGCCCTAGGATAGCCTCAGCCACTTCATCCTGAAGGGCTCTGCCTGAGTTGCTTTCCTCCCCATGTAGATGAGGGTGTGCTCTCCCCAGTGTGACAATAGGATGCTCCTTCAATGGTGACTCTCACCCTCAAGGCCTCCCCAACTTCCACCCTCATATCCTAGAGCTGGGTCTCTGGGTTCCCAAGTTCCTCCTTTGGTACATTGCTGAATTAGTTATCTATTGCTATGTATCAAAATACTCTAAAATGTAATGGTTTAGAACAGCACACATTAATTATCTCACAGTTTCTGGGGTTAGGAATCTGGACATGGCTTAACGGGGATCTCTGCCTGAGTCTCTCAAAAGGCTGAAATCAAGTTTCACCTGAGGCTGGATCCATTTCCAGCTCACTCAGTCGTTGTTGGCAGTCCCTCACAGGCTGCTGGACTGATGGTCTCAATTCTTTACAGGCTGTTTGGCCTCAGGCTTCCCCCAGTTCTTTGCTGTGAGGGCCTCCCCACCAAGGCAGCTTTAGCATCATCACAGCCAGCAAGAGAAAGAGCCTGCTAGCAAGACCAGAATCACAGCCTTTTGTAACCTAATCACGAAAATGAGATCCTACCATCATTGTCATATTCTGTGAGTTATACACAAGTCACCAGGTCCAGCCCACTCTCAATGGGAAATGGATTACACAAGGGTGTGAAAACCCAGAGGTGGGGACCTTTGGGTTTCATTTTAGAAATCCGCCTATTACAACTGCCTAGAACCTCCATTCCTTCCCAAAAGTTAGGATCTGTTTTACTGAGAATAATTCTTCTCTGACAGTCATCTACGCCATCTTGGTTGAACCAAGGCAGAAAAATCTCATGACCTCAAATTTTCCTGTACCTACTAATAGCTAATGCTTATGTAGGGCTAACTACATGTTGGGCTTTACATGAGCTTTACAAATATCAACTCATTTATTCCTCACAACAGCTCTCTGAAGTAGATACTCTTGTTAACTCATTTTGCAGACAAAGCAACTGAGTCACAGAGAATGAAGTATCTTGCCAAAGGTCACACGGCTATTAAGTGGTAGCAATGGGATTTGAGATCCAAGAGTTTGGTCCCAGAATTCCTGCTGTTACGCTGGAATACAATATTGTCTAGTCTAAGCATGGTATGACATAAAACCAAAACATTAAAAACATAAAACATTAAAAGCGGTGAGCAGCCAAAACCGAAATTGCAACATTTAATTAGTATTAAAAGAGATTCAATCCATACCATACAACAACATATTTTCTATCTTGGAGCCTTTCATTTATCAAGACTCCCCCTGCAAATGTTCCCTGAAGCCCAGCCCAAAGTCTTTTTCTTTTTTTTTTTTTTCCTACTTCTCTCTTAGGTCCGTATTATATGGGTTGACTTGATCTTCTGGCTTCATTCTTTAGTATCTAGTCGATATAGTTCTTGATGTGAATTTTACAGAGAGAAGGGTAACCCTGAACTGGAGCAAGCCATCCGAATTTTATCCCTTTTCCTAACTGTCCAGTCTGGTTTCTCTCTCCCTATTTCTGTATCACAAGAAAAACAGGATCAGTAGACGGAATTCTTCTTAGAGAGTAGAGGAAGGGAAGAAGCTAAGCAGTAAAAAAAAAAACTCTCTTTAGTTGGTGGAGGGTGTGGAGGGGAGAAAGGACAGTAGGTTAAGAACACGTAAGCTAATAATCTGGTCGTTGTCACATTCCAAGAGATACATGACTGTTGTGCTGTGTTTTTATTATTACAGATGAGGGTGCCAAGCCTCATCCTGTGATGTGGGGCTGTCCAAGCAGAACTGAGAACCTGGGGAGGGGCGGGGAAGCTTCCTTCTCACAGCTCGCTCCTCTAGCTCTTTCCTCTGAGGCCGGGCTAAAGCACATGGAGCACCAAGGAGAATAAGAGATGCTTCCAGCTCTCCAAGCCCCTCTCCCAACCTACAGACCCGGGGTCCACACTTTGCTTCCAAGCCTGGGGTCTTTTCACTGGAAGATAGTGAGAGTTGATTTGGGAAAGATGAAGCATCCAAACTTCATTTTCTCTTCAAGTAAAACAAGGGAACTGACTTAAGTCCTATCGTAGTTACCTCAACAAAGCCTCTCCAATAGGCCCCTCTTGCCCATTCCTGCTGCCCACACCCTCGTTCGTAATTTCTTCCCAGATCCACTTCAGCTGCTCCCTAAGTCATCCCCCACTTCCTGCCGTGCTCCACCTCAATCCCTTTCACATAACACTGCTAGTTTAATTTTCCCCATTACCAGTCTGATCACACGACTTCCCTGCTCAAAATCTCTCAGTTGCTCTCCATTCCCTATAAATCTTCATCTGAACCTCAAGGCCCTCAAAGCCCTCTTTCTAGACTTATTCTTCTACGTGTATTATATGATCCACCTAAAATACTTTGTTCCTCTCATTCCGCCTGCCTCTAATCTACTTTCCTCCCCTACCCCATGGTACCAAATGCAAAGACCATCTGGAAGGGTACCTCTCTTGAGAAACATAACCAGATAATTACAGCTGAATGTAATTTCTGCCTTCTTTCATTTCCCATATTGTTCATTTGATCATCTTTATGGCATTTTTCTCATAGTAGCATATCTATATGCTACCCATTTATTAGAAAGTATATGCTTTGAGAGAAGAGGTGTTTTCTTGCTGATCTTCAAATTTCCAACAGTGCCCAATGAAGAGCCTTAAATGTTAAACATTCAATAAATAGTAGAAGTTTGAACTGAAATGAAGTTTGCAGGGCTGATATCTCTCCTGTCCTAATTTATTATCCAATTTATCATTTTACATCTTTCACTGGAATAAACAAAACACATTCCTTTGAAGAGGGAGGGCATGAGGGAGAGCACAGTAGAGGCCCTTGACCTGGGTCATATACATTCCATAGCATGAATTTCATCAAACTCCATGAGCATTTAGTCTCGGTGTTACCTAGCGGACAACGCCTTTAACTAGCCTGACCTCATGCTTTGTGACCCTGTCACCCATCAATGTGGGAGTGTGGCGTGTCAAACAGGAAAAGCATCTATATCAAATCAAGTCTGCAAGCATCCATTCAGTACGTACTAAGACCAGCACTCTGTTAAGTGCTGGGGAGAGAGGGATGAACAAGAAAGACACGGTATGGGACCCTCCGGAGTATAATTCCAGCTACCATGTACTGATAGCTTACTCTACTAGGCCCTGGACTTGCATTGTCTCACTTAATCCTCACAGCAATCCCTAGCATCACCCTCATTTATAGATGGGAAAATGGAGGCTTAAAGAGGTCAAGTATTGTGCCCTGGGTTAGCAGGTAGTGGAGCTAGGATGTAAACCTCGGGCTTATGACTTAGGTGCATTCTTAGAAGCACTAACTCTGCTTCCTCAGCATGCTTTTGTTAGGCCCCAAATAGATTCTTTCTTCATTCTTTGAGTCTTGCGATGTGGATTTGGATGAAGTAATGTATAATATAAACAGTCTTGTCTTCCTTCGCCTCTGGAGCTTCCACATGTTCATAGAGCAATCTTGCTCTGGATTTCTCTGACATTCCTTCACCTACAATGCTCAGATTGAGAGAGCCCATGGACAGAGGCAGTGTCTGCTCATATATCTTAAAGGTATCCCTCCCACCTTTCTCTGCCCTGATACTCTTGACTATGTATTTTATCCTTTTCTATTGTATAGGTTTTTGCAAATCTTCTCAAATCCTTTGTGGAACAGGTAATGTATAAGTAAATCAAATATGCCTTATGCCTATTGGCTGCTCAGTATGTCACGTGAATGTAGACTCATTGATGCTTGACACGTGAAGGAGCCTTAGAGCAGCGGTCCCCAACCTTTTTTGGCACCAGTTGCATGGAAGACAATTTTTCCACAGCCAGGGGTGGGGAAGGGGGGGTGGTTCAGGCAGTAATGCAAACGATAGGGAGCCATGGGGAGCCGCAGATGAAGCTTCACTCACTTGCCTGCCATCACCTCCTAACAGGTACCGGTCTGTGGCGGCCCGAGGTGTTGGCGACCCCTGCCTTAGAGAACGTCTTATCCAATTTTCATTTTGTTCCATAGAGACACTCTTGGGGTTACTGGACTCCTCGCCCCCACTGCTTTGGAGCACTCCACTCTAAATGTCTTTTGCATATAGAGCATCCTGGAACATTTCTTCTGAAAAATGGATTCTCTGACTAATAAAAGTTCAATGTTTTATTGGCACCCTTGTGCATTGCTGATGGGAATGTAAAATGGTGCAGCCACTATGGAAAACAATTTGGTGGTTCCTCAAGGAATTAAACATAGAATTATCGTATGATCCAGCAATTCCATTTCTGGGTACATAGCCAAAAGAAGTGAAAGAAGGGACTCAAACAAATACTTGCACACCCACGTTCAAAGTAGCATTATTCACAATAGGCAAAAGGCGGAAGCAAACCAATCAATGGATAAATGGGTAAACAATATGTGGTATATACATACGATGGAATAGTGTTCAGACTTAAAATTCTGACGCATGCTACAACATGTGAACCTTGAACATAGATAAACCTTAAAGACATTATGGTGAGTGAAATAAGTCAGTCACAAAAGAACAAATACTGTATGATTCCACTTATATGAGGCACCTAGAATAGGCAAATTCATAGAGACAGAAAGTAGAATGGTGAGTGTCAGGGTAGGGGAGAGGGAGGAATGAGGAGTTTCTGTTTAACAGGTATGAAATTTCAATTGGGAAGATGAAAAAGTTCTAGAGATGGATGGTGATGGTTGCACAACAATGTGATTATATTTAATGCCACTGAACTATATACACTTCAAAATGATGAAAGTGATAAATTGTATGTTACATATATTTTACCATGTTTTTTTAAAAGTTCAAATTCTAAGTCAGACAGAAAAAGACAAATACTGTATGTGGAAGCTAAAAACAAAAAAAACTAGTGAATATAGCAAAAAAGAAGCAGACTCACAGATATAGAAAACAAATTAGTGGTTACCAGTGGGGAGAGGGAATGGGGGAGGGGGTAAGACGGGGGTGGGGAGTAAGAGGTACAAACTACTAGGTATAAAATAAGCTACAAGGATATATAGTACAACACAGGTAATATAGCCAATATTTTATAATAACTATAAATGGAGTATAATCTTTAAAAATTGTGAATCACTATGTTATACACCTGAAACGTCTATAATATTGTAAATCGACTATACCTCAATAAAAAAAAAAGTTCAGTTTCTCATTTAATAGAAGAAGAACCCACGTTTCAAGGTGAAGTGGCTTGTCCAAGGTCACTCAGCAAAGCGAGGAGCACAGTTGAGAGCAGCAGAACCCAGGGCTGCTGGCCATCAGGCCAAGACTCTCCCTGTTGTAACATACCCCCCTCTCCGGGAGGAGGGGTCCAAAGGAGACCCCAGGGAAACTCTAGAGATCATCACCCTCTAGAGCCAGGAAGTGTTTCCACAGCAGCCCTTCTCCCTTGCCCGTGGCCTTGTTATCTTCATTCTACTCTCCTCTCCCTTTTCACCCTGAACTGAATGTTCTTTTTTTTTTCCTGCTGCACAGCTTGTGGGATCTAATTCCCCACCAGGGATGGAACCTGCCGCCCCTGCAGTGGGAGCGCGGAGTCTTAACCACCACACTGCCAGGCAAGTCCCTGAACTGAATGTTTTTGATGGTCAATGCAAGTAAGGTCCTCACGGCAAGGCCCTGGAGAAACAAACACAGATGGAATGGCTCCAGTGAAAATGTATGTGTCGATGGGAGTTTTCCTGTTTTTTCCAACTCTCTTGGCTCTTGTTGGGATTTCTTTCAAAGTGGACTTTCCAGCCCCAGGTTGGCTCCCAAGTTAAGAGTTTTATTTTTCCATGTGCATCTCTCCTGAGCTTGCTGGTCGTCTCCTGTGGACGCTCCTGGCTGCCACGCTCCGGCGGCTCAGTTGAGCTTGAGCAGTGCCTGCATTTCTGGAGAAGCGTGCCCTGGCAAGCTCTGAGGGCACATCCTGTCTGACTGGGAGAGGGCACACCCTTGAGAAACAGGTTGTTTCACCCACTGAGAAAACATCTGCTCCCTTAGAGTGCTCAGTGTACCAGGGGAGAGACCTCAGAGAGACCCGAGTCAAGACTTTGTTTGGTCTTTGGATGGATGAAAGGCTTAGCCCAGAGCAGGAAGGCAACAGAACATGTTGAGAGTTTGAAAACCACTCTGAGAGCTAAGATGAACCTTCCACCAATACAGCAGCTAGTGCCCTGAAGGGAAACAATTCTTTCAGTCTTTGCTCACCAACTATGTGTTGAGCACCTCCCACAGACTGGATACTGTCTTAGGAGCTGGTATATGCTGGTGAATGAGAGAAATAAGTCCTCTGCCTTCATGGAGTCTACGGTCTAGTGGAGGAAGCAGAAGCTAAGTAAGGAAACAACTAAATAAATAAGAACGTTATAAACTAAGACGTACTAGGGAGGAAACAGTGAGATTGATGGCAGGTAAAAGTGGCAGGAGCAGAGGTTATGTTACTTTACATGAGATGGTTAGAGAAGGCCACACTGAGAAAGCGACCCTAAGCTGAGACCTGAAACATAATAAGAAGCTGAATCTGTGAAAAGCCAGAGGAGCAGCATATGCAAAGGCTACAAGAAAGGAAGGGGGTGGCATGTGTGAGGACCAGAAGGGTCACCAGTGTGGCTGGAGGACAGGGAGTGGAAGAGAGATAAGAGACCAGGACATGCAAGTCCTGCTGGGCTACAGTAAGGAGTCTGGCTTTTATTCTAAGGGAAGTAAGGAAACCTTTGAAGGTTTAAACATAGATGGATATCCACACATGTCAGGTCTATAGTCCTCCGCTCTACCAGCTGAGCTCTCAAAGGGTGCATGGAAGGTTTTAAACATAGATGGAATTGGTTGTGAACAGACCTCACCTCCTTGGCTGAGACCTCCTTATCCTGACCATTTAACTCTCCAAATTACTGGGCCCCAGTTTTGTTTTTTTTAATATAAATTTATTTATTTTATTTTTGGTGGCGTTGGGTCTTCGTTGCTGTGCGCGGGTTTTCTCTAGTTGTGGTGAGCGGGGGCTACTCTTCGTTGAGGTGCGCGGGCTTCTCATTGCGGTGGCTTCTCTTGTTGCGGAGCATGGGCTCTAGGCATGCAGCCGTCAGTAGTTGTGGCGCATGGGCTCAGTAGTTGTGGCTTAGTTGATCCACGGCATGTGGGATCTTCCCGGACCAGGGCTCGAACCCGTATCCCCTGCATTGGCAGGCGGATTCTGAACCACTGCACCACCAGGAAAGCCCTGGGCCCCAGTTTTAAATAAGCCCTTCTCTGCCCTCATGCTAAAGGGTAGAAACTGGGCTGTCAGAAATTCCAGAGACCCATGAGATTCCTGAAAGGCCTGGGCCATGTTAAATCAACTTTCCTAAGTTTCCATCCCTTTGTCTGCTTTTAAGGTGTTGGAATTCAGTATTAAAAGCCTCCTCTTGTCTGAGGCCTGAGAAAGCAGAAGAGAAGCACAGAGCATATCACTGATCTCACTACATCTGAAATAAAGATCAAGCCAGCTGCTCTTTAAATTCAAAGTGCAGATTTCCTTTCCTGCCTCCTCTCATTTAACAACTAAAGTTAAGCAACAGGCATTGAACTGGTGAATGACACATTCATCAAAAATCTACCTGGGCGTATTTTCATTATTTATTTACCAAAGCTACAATTAACCCTAATTAAGGCTCATCCATCTTCTCCCCATTGCCCCACCCCACCCACAGAGAAAAACCCAACCCTCTCCCCACCTGTTACCCAGAAAAATAGAAACTGCTTTATGAGGGCATGTGGACCCAGAGCCCTCTTACAAAGTCATCATTTGTGTTTTGTTCCATATACTGGCCTGGACTGTGGAGCATGGAAAACAGGTTGACATCTGTAAGAAATGTAGGGAAAGTGTCTGTCCCAGCTGGAAAGGTGGGATTCTGGCCCGTTTTCCTTCCTACTGACGGATTGTCTTTCTTTGGCCCCTTAAAGGATTCCTGGCTCCTGCTTGACTTCTTTCTTTTCTTTCATTTGTCTCATGAATATTTATTGAGCAGTTAATATATGTCATGCAAAAATGTCTTGTATGAGTCTTCTCTGGAATGATACAGTAGAAAGGCATGAATTCTGAAGTTAAAAGACCTCACTGTTGGGCTTCCCTGGTGGCGCAGTGGTTGAGAGTCCACCTGCCGATGCAGGGGACACGGGTTCGTGCCCCGGTCCGGGAAGATCCCACATGCCTCAGAGCGGCTGGGCCCGTGAGCCATGGCCGCTGAGCCTGCGCGTCCGGAGCCTGTGCTCCGCAACGGGAGAGGCCACAGCAGTGAGAGGCCCGCGTACAAAAAAAAAAAAAAAAAAAAAAAGACCTCACTCTTGAGTCTAGGAGGTTTCACTTGCTGGAGCAAAACATTTTACTTCCCAAAGTTTTGGTATCAGCTCTGGCAACCTAAAGGCTGCTCTGAGGATCAGCTATAGTGATGAGTATGAAAGCTCTGTAAGTTATAAAGTACTGCAAAATAACAGTTGGTTTTTGAGGATATTGCATTTGTTTTAAGACGGATCTCCTCAGGGTCACTTACAACCTCTAGCCAGGGGAAGCTCATGGAGGTTAAGCTTCACTTGTACATGCCCCATCCAAGGCCCATTGAGCAGCCCTAACAATGTATTCCAACGGTCTCACGTCTTTATAAAGTTTGGGAAATAAGGATATTTCAACAGCAATGGTTTAAGACGACTGTGTCTTTCCTCTCCGACTTTCTCACCATCAGTCTTCTCCTACTGAACAGTGATGTGTGGCAGTAGGCATTTTTGGTAACTGGCTAAAGAGAAGTTGAGTTGAGGATACATGAAGTTTGGACTGACTGGCATATATATCTGTGATTTGTAGTCACTTCCAGGTTTGGTCATGTTATCACAGGCCTCCTGGTATAGAAATGGCTTCTAAGAATACTCCTGACCCTCCCATGCCAACTCATCGGGCACCATAACATAAAAGTGCAGAGCCAAGGGTAAAATAGTGGTATGAACATGTCCCAAGGTACCCAACACCAGAAATAGATGTAAGTAATGGAGGAGAAATAAGGTTTGGAAAGTAGGGGACCAAAAGCTAGTCTTCAGGAAGTTCTTCCAATCATTAGATGTGTACAGTTGTAAGTGGAAGGCTCAGTTCTCATTGAAACTTACTTAAAAGTTTGCTACTTCAGAAATATACTTGATGGTACAATGTACACAATTATTAATGCGTCATATATTGTTTCTTTTTTGATGGAAATCTTGCAAAATAGAATTGATCACAATTCCTAGGTTTATAGGGCAGGTACCTGTAGCAGTATTGTCAATGACAAGCACATCTGTGTATGAAGACTCATGTTTTATGCATCAGATCAAATCAGATTACCTCTTAGCCTACCGGGTGCTTCTTGTGCTGACAAAGTCTATCGGTTGATGAAAACAAACACAGCATTACCATAGACACAGGAAAATGGCCCAAAGAAGCAAGGGTTCCTGTATCAAAAGTCCCATACACATTCCATTAATAAGTCAATGTAAGTAATATAAAAATAATTTGATTACATAATTATGGAGATCAATACAAGAAGCAATTTTAAATTGCTCTTCTATATACCTTAATTTCAGATTAATTTTGTGTATTTTTTGACAATTACTATGATTTCTTTCCTCATTCTAAATAAGTATTTATTTTGTGTTCTTGATACATAGTTAATTTTGTATTCATAATTTTGTATTAGTTTTTTTTTTAAAGAAGGCTCCCAAATTGTATAAGCTTCAGGCACATAAAAGCCTGGATCTACCCTGCCTGACCAGTGCAAAATGTGGTTACTCCACCATGCCATAAACATGAGTCCAGTATCCCTTCCCTACTCACTGCTCCCCCTTCACCAAGAGCTCCAAGCCCAGCCATACACATTGCTGATCCTAGGACCTTCCACCCAGGACCAGAAGCAGAGCATCCCAGAGTCTGCTAACGAAAAGATTCTCATTAGCGAGCTCCTGAAAGTAAGGGTTAGGGTAGAGTGCCAAGAGAGGCTAAGGAAGGAAGAAATCTGCAGAGGTTACCAAGGCAAATGCCTCTCAGATAAAAGCCATACAGAGCCATCTCACAGTAAAGATATTAAAAGATTGTTTACACATCTCACCCTGCACTATTTCAAGCAATGCTAGCCATAGGGAAATATTTCTGTGGTGTAGAATGCTAGTTGTCTGCCAAAATCCATCTCCCCCTCTTCCACAGACATAGATTTTAGGCCAAGCATAGGGACACTTGTGTAGAGATTCCACTTCCCAGCCTCCTTTGCAGCTGGCTGTAGCCCTGTGGCTAAGTTCACCAGTGGAACATGAGCAGGAGAGATGTGTGTAACTCATACCTGGTTTTCTTTTTTAAAAAAATTGCTTCCCTGGACTTTCTCCTCTCCCCTCCCTGCCAGCTGGCAAGTGACAGGTCTCACGTTTAAACATGTGGATGAGAACAATGCACTAAGCCAGAAGTTCCCAAACTTTCCAGTTCATAGCATCCCCCTAGTGTCTCAGTAATTTTATCATGGTGCTCTTGGGGCAAAAGAAAGAATAGTTCTGTATTTTAAGTAGTTTTGTCCAAACAACCTAACAAGTACTTATGTCCTAACCACTTAGTGTCAAGAACTGTAAAGAGTCTGAGGTTTTATCCTATTTGTAAACTAACAAGTTAGCCAGCCACAATTTCATGGATGTTGGCAGAAGACAGGAGACTCTTGGGTCAGAGATAATGGAATGCATTACTCATGGCAAGAGCAATAGTCAGCGTGTCAGCACTGGCTTTGGTTTCCTGAGCCCCAGTTCCTATGGGGCTCTGTGAAGAGGGTGGTGTGACATCTGCATAGGCAGCAGGTAGCGTTACAGCAGAGGTGACCTGAGTCTCTCTTTACCAAGCTTTGGCAACCTGAATCTTTTGTAACGGGTAGTAAGCCTGCCTGATCTTTGCCCTAGAGGGAAACGTTATTTCTTTTTTAAAAAAAAATTTTATTTATTTATTTTGGCTGTGTTGGGTCTTCGTTTTTGGGCGTGGGCTTTCTCTAGTTGCGGCAAGCGGGGGCCACTCTTCATCGTGGTGCGCGGGCCTCTCACTGTTGTGGTCTCTCTTGTTGCGGAGCACAGGCTCCAGACGCGCAGGCTCAGTAGTTGTGGCTCACGGGCCTAGTTGCTCCGCGGCATGTGGGATCTTCCTAGACCAGGGCTCGAACCCGTGTCCCCTGCATTGGCAGGCAGATTCTCAACCACTGCACCACCAGGGAAGCCCAAGGGAAACGTTATTTCTATTATACTAGACAGTAAGTAGACCCACCCACCCTTTGTTCCAGAGGCAGTCACTATCTCTGTCTTCCAAGCCTATTAGTTATACAAGCATCCTTAAAAAGATAGCCTGGATCAATGGCAGTCAATGCCTCTGCTTACAACATGTGCAAAACAATGAGAGATCCATGGAGAATTGTCTCCCAACATTTAGTAGACATTTGTAACAAGTAATATGCATAAACTGAAAGAAAAATATTTTACTTTAAACAACTGCAGTCACTTGATGATGGAATGTGTATACCTATGGGGCACTGCACAACTCCTCAAACCTTGGAATCAGATTGGACACCACTACCCCATTCCCTGTTCCACATTGATTTTCTTAGAGGACTTGCTTTTTATCATGGCAACCACCAAAAACCTAGATTCAGAAATATGTCATCAAAAGGAAAGCAGTGCTATCTGATGTTGAAACTGTGAAGAACCTCAAGCTAGTAGTTTATGTGGTGTATATCAGATGTGGAGGATTACTGTGTTTTCCTCAAAAATCTGACACATCCCATGGTGCTCCTGTGAGCTCACTGAGGCTCTTTGGGACAACTTGGGAACTGTAGCCCTAAGCAGTGGTGGAAGAAGCATTGATTCTAAATGATCACGCAGAGTAGCGCTGTCTTGGTAGCCTGGAGTAAATGGTTGTTATATCAGAGAGAAATAAACTTCTATCCTCTTCCAGTCAGATCTGTGGATGTTTTTGTTGCAGTAGCATAGTCTCTATCCTAACTAGTACAATCTCCTAATAAATTCGGCTGCGTCTCATAATGTAGTATTTGATGACATGTCCTTACATTGTGAAAACAGTATTCACTATGTGTTTCTTTTGTCTTTCCAACCTCAGTCATCACCTCAGTCCACATTTATTGAGCCCCTGCTATGCCCTGGCAGTGGGTTAAATCAAATCCAAGACCACTTCTATGTTCCTCAGTCCCCTCAGCTGCAGGCCAGCTGCTCTTGAGCATTTAGCCACGTCTAAGCAAGTCCCCTCCCCATTTAGCAAATAGGGTCTGGAAGTTGCATTGATGCTTTACTCCCAGGAGTAGGTGGTGCGCCTTTGTTGCTGACTGGGCTTGGACCTGGAACTCGATGAGGAGAACTTGGGTGATCTGAACTGAAATGTGTGCATCAGTCCTTTTTGGCCAGTCTGGTTAGAACGAAGAACTTTCGGACCAAAAGCCAATCTGACACATCCAGCAAGACACAGAATGTGTCCAGAAAGAAGCAGGCAGGCAGCAAGATAGAAGGTACTTGTTTTCACTGCCAGTGCTGAGCTGGCCTGAACTGCTGCTGGGGTAGTGAGCACTGTGTGTGTCTGTGCAAAAGGGAAGCAGGAAGGAGAACAGACTCTTGGCCTGTCAGTGATTGAAGGGAGAGAAGAGCCCAAGAGCTGGCCTTGGGTAGCATTGGGCTAAGCAGGCCCTATGTCCACTCACTATTTTGCAACCTGGGGCTCACACACACACACCCACACACACACACTGAGCTAGGAATGGGCCCTGATATCCTCCAGTTCTGCAGCATGGAGAGAAGAGAATGCTGAAAGAGTTTCAGTCTTCCCACACCCAAAATGAGTGACATTTTAATGTACATTGATCGCTAGTAAATTTGATCCAATAAGAGTCCTAGAGGGACTTCCCTGGTGGCACAGTGGTTAAGAATATGCCTGCCAATGCAGGGGACACGGGTTCGATCCCTGGGCCGGGAAGATCCCACATGCCGCGGAGCAATTAAGCCCCTGCACCACAACTACTGAAGCCTGCATGCCACAACTACTGAAGACTGTGCGCCTAGAGCCCGTGCTCCGCAACAAGAGAAGCCACCACAATGAGAAGCCCGTGCACCGCAACGAAGAGTAGCCCCCCTCACTGCAACTAAAGAAAGCCCATGTGCAGCTATGAAAACCCAACATAGCCCAAAAAAATTTTTTAAAGTCCTAGAATTTGAACAATCCATACCAACTTTCTTCTTCTTTTTTTCTTCCTTTTTTTCTTCTTTTTTTTTTTGCGGTACGCGGGCCTCTCACTGTTGTGGCCTCTCCCGTTGCAGAGCACGGGCTTCGGACATGCAGGCTCAGCAGCCATGGCTCACGGGCCCAGTCGCTCCGCAGCATGTGGGATCTTCCCGGACTGGGGCGCGAACCCATGTCCCCTACATCGGCAGGCGGACTCTCAACCACTGCGCCACCAGGGAAGCCCCCAACTTTCTTCCTGATGGCAGCACAGGGAAGAGGAGAAAGTTGATGGAGGGGGTGCTTTGCCTCTCTTAAAGCATATTCTGTGTAATACTCATGGACTTATTATAGTAGGAAGAGTCCATTTACCTAAGGATCTCGGAAGCGTTGAAATAAAGCAAGATTTTAGGTAAACTTTGAATAAATGAGAAAATTTGTCTTTGATTTCTGGTTTCAAAATCCACTGTTATATGTTATCATTTTTTAACTTGTAGATTGGCTTAAACTGCTGTTTTATTGGAAATACTATTATTTTATTGAAAGATAAATATACAACCAATAAAAAGAATCAAGCAGTACAACTCTTAGCCAATAGGACAGGTGAAAAGTGACATCTTGTTTGTTTTTGGCTGCATTGGGTCTTCATTGCTGCACTCCAGCTTTCTCTAGTTGTGAGGACCGGGGGCTACTCTTCATTGTAGTTCACAAGCTTCTCATTGCAGTGGCTTGGGCTTCTCATTGCCATGGCTTCTCTTGTTGCAGAGCATGGGCACGCGGGCTCAGAAGTTGTGGCTCGCAGGCTGCAGGGCACAGGCTCAGTAGTTGTGGGGCACGGGCTTAGTTGCTCCGTGGCATATGGGATCTTCCCCGACCAGGGGTCGAACCCGTGTCCCCTGCACTGGCAGGTGGATTCTTAACCATTGCACCACCAGGGAAGTCATGTGATATCTTGTTTTTATTTGCACTACTTTAATGATGAATGAAGTTGAGCAACTCTTCCAATGTTTAAAAGCTTTTTCTGTGAACTGCCTCTTCACATCCTTCATCCATTTCTTTTCTTTTTATGCTATTGGTATTTTTCTTATTGTTTTGTAGCAGTTCCTTGTATATAAAGGAAATTAGCATTTTGTCTGTCATAACTGTTTTAAGTATTTTTCTGGGATCTTTTACTTTGTTTAAGGTATTTTTTCCATGCAGAATTTTTTTTTTTGTCCGTGCCACATGACATGTGGGATCTTAGTCCCATGACCAGGGATTGAACCCATGGTCCCTGCAGTGGAAGCATGGAGTCTTAACCACTGGACCACCAGGGAAATCCCCACCATGCAGAAATATTTGATAATTTAATGTTCTTTTTTATGAATTCAAGGTAACTTGTCTTTTTCCATTCTGGGATTTTAAATAATTTTTCCAGTGTCGTCTCCTAATAATTTATAGGCTAAACTCTTTAGGTTTGCATCTGTTCTCCATTTGGAATTTGTTTCAGTGTATAGAATTAACTGGAGACTTAGCTTTGCTTTTCTTCAGGTGGCCAGCCAGTTGCCCCAGCACCATTTACTTAAAAATCCTTGTTTCTTATGATTTGAAATGCTACCTTTATCATAGTCTAAATTTTCACAGTTTTGGGTTGATTTCAGAGTTCCCTTTCCTGAGGCATTTGTTTGACTGTCTAGTCAGAGTCCAGTACCAACCTACTTTAATTAGATAGCACCTATATTAAATTAAAAATACATATTATTTATCAGATGTGCAAAGATAATAATAGCTTACATTTATTAACACTTGCACTGAACCCTGTGCAATTGCTGATTTTTTTTTTTACCGTTTATTAATTTCAAATGGCTCAACCTGAGATATTCAGGTTCATTGCTAAGCACTTTACAAAAATTAATTCACTGAATCTGTACAACAACCCAAAAGTACATATTATTACACTCCTTGTATTATAGATTATGTAACTGAGGCACAGAGATATTAAGTAATTTGCTCAAGGTCACACAGCTAGAAAGTAGCAGAGCCGTGATTCTAATTTAGGTACTCTGAAGCCATAGCTTATGCTCTTAACTACCATACTTTACAGACTCTAAAGAAAAAAAACAGGGAGGGAAGCTGTCAATGTGCAGTGTAGGCAAGGATGTAAGAAAAACACACTCATTAAATATATAAATTGTTACCAGTTTTCTAAAAAATAATTTTTCAATATGCATCAACATTTAAAATACACCTACCTTTGACAGCAGTTCAACTCCTAAGAATTTACCATAATGATCTAAGAGTTCAGAAACACAGAGGAGTGTCTATTGGGATGTTCACACTTTACCACAGTGCTCTGCTTCTTGATCTCTTCCCCAACAAGGGTTAGGAGCCCCTCAATTTGTGAACGTCATGATTTTGCCCTAAATTGGCCCCGGTCTTGTCTCTATGAATGTTAAATATGCATGTTTAACATGAATGTTTAAACGATATGTAACGGATAATCTCATGCTGTCATTAGAGCGAGAAACTGCCTCCCCAACAGACCAAATCACAAACCATTTTTCTACGAACTGGAAAGAGAAAAAGTATTTGACCTGAGGGCTTATCTTTATGTGTAAAAGACATAGGAGATGAGATGCACTTGGTTAATTTTAATCAAGCTGTTATAATGCATGATATCAAAAAAATTTTTTAAACACATTTATTGTTAATGAATTTGAAGAGCAAGTACTTGAAGAGCAAGTGACAACTAAATAAAATGTGAACATTTTATTCCACAATAATTCTTTGCACTTAAAGCATAAGCTCACTATTAAATTACTCAGTTGTTTCCCACATGGACATCAAAGGATTAGAATATGTTATCAATGTTACCTGGGAAAATTATACTTACATTCTTGCTGAAATGTTTATGACTCAACTACAGATGAAGAATTTTTACTTTTCTTCATTAGCTGGAGGTAGCTTAAATAAATTTCTCTATTCCTAGTTTTTCAATGGCAAAAGCTGGAAAACCATTAGACTTGGCAGGCAGAGCAAATGGCCTTGGGATTGGTCCAGGATAATGGTTCAGTCGTGGGGTCAGAAGGACTAACTGGTGCTTCTGGCTCTGCACCACTCCCTGCAGCCCCTCATCCCCCAGGTCATGGGGGTCATTCAACCTGCTTCTCTGCCCTCACAGTCCCATCCTGTGGGGCATTTGGTGGTTTACGGAATCTGGTTTCTCTATAAAGCAAATACATTTATTATTATAAGTCAATATATTTTTTGAAGATAAGTTTTTTGGTTTTTTTTGTGTGTGGTGCGCGGGCCTCTCACTGTTGTGGCCTCTCCCGTTGCGGAGCAAAGGCTCAGGACGTGCAGGCTTAGCGGCCATGGCTCACGGGCGCAGCCGCTCTGCAGCATGTGGGATCTTGCCGGACCAGGGCACGAACCCGTGTCCCCTGCATCGGCAGGCGGACTCTCAACCACTGCGCCACCAGGGAAGCCCCAAGATAAGATATTTTTAAAACATAATTTTTTCATTAGAAAATATTTTACTAATGTACTGAGATCCTATGAAATTAGTCCCTGTTTTGTTAGAAGCACATATTACTTTTAAATATAGGTTGTTGCTAAATGTCTATCTTAGGGCACAAGTAAAAAAAAAAGTTGTTATTTACATAATGGAATACTACTACACAAAGAAAGAATAAGGGCACTCAAAATATGGATACAAAAATTTCTCTGAGATATATTGTAAAACAAAACAAAAGCAAGTTGCAAAAATAGTATGTATAACAATGGAATATTAATTAAGCACCAGTGAGAATGACTAAATTACAACTACATCTGTCAATATGGAAGAATCTCACAAACATAATGTTGAGAGAAAGAATCCAGGCACAATCTTACTGAATAATTCCATTTATGTAAGGTATACATAGACTGCAAAAGTAATGCATGCTGTTAAAAGTCAAGGTTGCCCTATTTATATAAATATAGCAAAAGTATACTGTTAAAAATGAGAATAGTGGACTCTTGAGGGATGTAGTGACTAGAAGGGACATTGAGGACATTGAGGGGGCCAAGGGGTTCAGGTAATGATGTTTCTTGATCTCAGTACTGGTAACATAAATATGTCCAGTGTATGAAAATTAATTGAGGTGTGCATTCCTTTTTGTTTTTTTTTTGTTTTTGGCTGCACTGCACAGCTTGTGGGATCTTAGCTCCCCGACCAGGGATTGAACCCGGGCCCCAAGCAGTGAAAGCACCGAGTCCTAACCACTGGACCACAAGGGAATTCCCTGCATTATTCTTTATGTTATTCTTCAGTTAAAAGGTTTTTAAATTTTAAACTGTGCATAGGTTGCCACCATTTGTGCAGAAAACATCTCTGGAAGTATAATAAGAAACAAACTGCCCCTCTGTTTCCTGTGAATAAGCAAACTGTGTAGTACGGAGAGAGACTGGATGACTGGAGGATAGAAACAAGAGGAAATTTTCATGTTTACACCCGTTTATACTTTTTGACTTTTGAATCATTTGAGTGTATTACCTATTCAAAAAAGTAACTTTTTTCTGATAGTTTTTTATTTTTTTCCAATAGCTTTTTTTTTTAATTAATAAATGTATTTATTTATTTTTGGCTGTGTTGGGTCTTCGTTGCCGTGCGCGGGCTTCTCATTCTGGTGGCTTCTCTTGTTGTGGAGCACGGGCTCTAGGTGTGTGGGCTTCAGTAGCTGGGCTCAGTATTTGTGGCTCACGGGCTCTAGAGCGCAGGCTCAGTGGTTGTGGTGCAGGGGCTTAGTTGCTCCGCGGCATGTGGGATCTTCCCGGACCAGGGCTCGAACCCGTGTCCCCTGCATTGGCAGGCGGATTCTTAACCACTGTGCCATGAGGGAAGCCCCCTGATAGCTTTTTAAAAATTATTTTAAGAGTAAATTTACACTGACCAGGGACTTCCCTGGTGGCCCAGTGGGTAAGACTCCATGCTCCCAATGCAGGGGGCCTGGGTTCGATCCCTGGTCAAGGAACTAGATCCTGCATGCCACAACTAAGAAGTCTGCATACTGCAGCTAAGACCCAGGGCATCCAAAATAAATATTAAAAAAAAATTTTACACTGGGCATGCTGCTCAATATAATCATGTTATTTTAATTTTTTATTGAAGTATAGTTGATTTACAATGATGTGTTAGTTTCAGTGTATAGCATAGTGATTCAGTGAATATATATATATTCTTTTTCAGATTCTTTTCCATTATAGGTTTTTATAAGGTATTGAATATAGTTCCCTGTGCTATACAGTAAGACCTTGTTATTTATTTTACATATAGTAGTGTATCTGTTAATTCCAAGTTCCTAATTTATCCCTTGCCTCCCACTTTCCCATTTGGTAACCAAAAGTTTGTTTTCTATGTCCGTGAGTCTCTTTCTGTTTTGTAAATAAGTTCATTTGTATCATTTTTTTAGATTCCACGTATAAGTGATATCATATAGTATTTGTCTTTCTCTTTCTGACTTACTTCACTTAGTATGATAATCTCTACTTGCATCCATGTTGCTGTAAATGGCATTATTTCAGGTTTTTTTATGGCTGTGTTGTATTCCATTGTATATATGTACCACATCTTCTTCATCCATTCATCTGTTGATGGACATTTAGGTTGTTTCCATGTCTTGGCTATTGTGAATAGTGCTCCTATGAACATAGTGGTGCATGTATCTTTTTGAATTAGAGTTTTGTCTGGATATATGCCTGGAGTGAGATTGTTGGATCATATGGTAATTCTATTTTTAGTTTTCTGAGGAACCTCCATACTGTTTTTCATAGTGGCTGCACCAACTTACATTTCCCCCAACGGTATAGGAGGGTTCCCTTTTCTCCACATTCTCTCCAGCATTTGTTACTTGTAGAGTTTTTAATAATGGCCATTCTTAACAGTGTGAGATGGTACCTCATTGTAGTTTTGATTTGCATTTCTGTAGTAATTAGCGATGTTGAGCAGTTTTTCATGTGCTTATTGGCCATCTGTATGTCTTCTTCAGCGAAATGTCAATTTAGGTCTTCTGTCCTTTTTTTTTTTTTTGCGGTACGCAGGCCTCTCACTGTTGTGGCCTCTCCCGTTGCGGAGCACAGGCTCCGGATGCACAGGCTCAGCGGCCATGGCTCACGGACCTAGCCGCTCCGCGGCATGTGGGATCTTCCTGGACCGGGGCACGAACCCGTGTCCCCTGCATCGGCAGGCGGACTCTCAACCACTGCGCCACCAGGAAAGCCCCTTCTGCCCATTTTTTGATTGGGTAGTTTGTTTTTTTGTTGTTGAGTTGTATGAGCTGTTTGTATATTATGGAAATTAAGCCCTTGTAGGTCCCATCGTTTGCAAATTTTTTTTTTTCCAATCCGTAAGTTGTCTTTTCATTTTGTTGATGGTTTCCTTTGCTGTGCAAAAGCTTATAAATTTGATTAGGTCCCATTTGTTTACTTTTGCTTTTATTTCATTTGCCTCAGGGGACTGACCTAAGAAAACATTGCTGGTGAATTCCCTGGAGGTCCAGTGGTTAGGACTCGGCTGGGGCCTGGTTTCAGTCCCTGGTTGGGGATCTAAGATCTCACAAGCAGTACACTGCAGCCAAAAGAAACCCAAAACAAAACAAAACAACAACAAAAAAGGGACTTCTCTGGTGGTGCAGCGGTTAAGAATCCACCTGCCAACGCAGGGGACACAGGTTCAAGCCCTGGTCCAGGAAGATCCCACATGCCTCAGAACAACTAAGCCCATGTGCCACAACTACTGAGCCTGTACTCTAGATCCTGCAAGCCACAACTACTGAACCCTCCTGATGCAAGTACTGAAGCCCACATGCCTAGAGCCCGTGCTCCGCAACAAGACAAGCCACTGCAATGAGAAGCCCATGCACTACAATGAAGAGTAGCCCCCGCTTGCCACAACTACAGAAAGCCTGCACACAGCAACAAAGACCCAACACAGCCAAATAAATAAATAAATCTTTTAAAAAAAAAACAGAAAACAAAAAAGACCATTGCTACAATTTATGTCATGAAATGTTTTGCTATGTTCTCTTCTAGGAGTTTTATGGTGTCATGTCTTATATTTAAGTCTTTAAGCCATTTTGACTTTATCTTTGTGTACGGTGTGAGGGAGTGTTCTATCTTCATTGGCTTAGAACCAGTGAAGTGCTATGGCTGTTCAGCTTTCCCACCACCACTTGCTGAAGAGACTGTCTTTTCTCCATTGTATATTCTTGCCTCCTTTGTTGAAGATTAATTGACCGTAGGTGTGCGGGTTATTTCTGGGCTCTCTATTCTGTTCCACTGATCCAATCATATTATTTTATTTTATTTTTTATTTTTATTTATTTATTTATTTATTTGTGGTACGTGGGCCTCTCACTGTTGCGGCCTCTCCCGTTGCAGAGCACAGGCTCCGGAGGCACAGGCTCAGCGGCCATGGCTCACGGGCCCAGCCGCTCCGTGGCATGTGGGATCTTCCCGGACCGGGGCGTGAACCCGTGTCCCCTGCATCGGCAGGCAGACTCTCAACCACTGCGCCACTGGGGAAGCCCTAAATACAATCTTTTATTTAGGAATTTTCTACAGGAATTTATTCCTGTACAAAATTTATTAGGAATTTTGTAAACTGTGGCTTTTGTAAACTGTAATTTATTAGGAATTTTGTAAACTGTGGCTCAGGGTACCTTTCCTTAAAAATTGCTACACTCTGAGATAACTGGTTCTCCAGATGAAGAATATATTACAGTACAAATTGTCAACAGAAGAAAGATTTTCAGAGTTTTCCATCTTGTTGAAGTCTGAGGAGGAGAATGTTTTAGGCAATGAAGACCATTTCAAGAAACTGAAGGGCAATTGGAATACAGTTTGTAATGGAATTTCATCTTATGTCCTCTAAAAAGATCAGCTTGTCCTGCTCTCTTTGTGCATTTTAATCTGCTAGGCACCCTGGCAGACAAGCTCTCTACACTGTGTATATGCAGGCCTGTGGACCCATGTTATTTCCAATTTGAGTTCAGTCTCCCGCCATCATCAAGATCTTCACCTGCCATCCATGTGAGTTGCTGGTGGCCCATCTGAAGTCCCCATGCCTGCCATGAGGGGCTGAGGAAGCCCTTGGAGAGGACTGCTCCTAAAGGAAGAGGGAACCAGACAGGACAAGTTTGTGCAGAAGAGAGATGTGATGTCAAGTAGAGTTCGGGGGCTGCCGTTCAGCCTGGTGTCTCAGCCTGGGATCCCCATATAATCGTGTCTGAGTGCTATGGGAGCAACAAATAAAAGAGCTTTCAGTTAAAGAACACTCAATTAAAACAAAACCAAAGACCTCTGTGAGACGGTGAAAGAACATAAGCAACGCTGTTCGTATTCATTTCCTAAGGCGGCTGTAAAAAGTTACCACTACTGGGCTTCCCTGGTGGCACAGTGGTTGAGAGTCCGCCTGCCGATTCAGGGGTTACGGGTTCGTGACCCGGTCTGGGAAGATCCCACATGCCGCGGAGCGGCTGGGCCCGTGAGCCATGGCCGCTGAGCCTGCACGTCCGGAGCCTGCACTCTGCAACAGGAGACGCCACAACAGTGAGAGGCCCGCGTACCGCAAAAAAAAAAAACCACTACTGGGTAGATGAACACAAGAGAAATTTATTGTGGCACAATTCTGAAGTCCAGAAATCAGAAATCAAGATGTCAGCAGGACTGTACTCCCACTGGAGGTCCTAGGGGACAATCCATTCCTGCCTCTTCCATCTTCTAATGGCTGCCTTAGCATTTCTGGGCTTGTGGCCTCATCATTCCGAATCTCTGTCTTCATATTAGCTTCTCCTCTGTCTGGCTCTTCTCCTCTGTGTCTGTATCTTATAAGGATACATATGGTTGCATTTAGGGCCCACTAGGATAAGCACCTCCTCTCAAGATGGGTAATTTAATCACGTCGGCAAAGACCTTTTCTCCCCAATAAGATAACATTCACGGATTCCAGGGATTTGACGTGGATATCTTTTGGGGGCTATTTTTTGGCTTACTACATGACTCTTAAATACCCTAAAAACAGAGTAAAATTTAAACTAAGAGACAAGGTACTCTCCCCCTGCTTTGCCCTGCACCACAGTAGTGCAGGGGGACAGTGCAGGATGCTGGCAGCAGAGTCCAGGGACATAACATTGTAACTCAGCTGATTTAATCCTAAGGACCCAAGAGAAGGTCCCTGTGGGCATCCAGAATTATTTAAAATGAGGAGTGGGGAGAACTTTGCAGGCGGCTGGGATCCTGCATTAGCAGGAGAGGCAAGAACACCCTAAGACTTTACTATTTGAACAGTTTGTAACAAGACCAGTACACAAAACCTGTGGCTGGCTTGGAGGAGGTCCAGAAGAGGCTCCCTGCACCCCCTAGTTTGCAGCTGTTAATCTGACAGGTCAACCTGTTCCAAGGGACTCAACTCTTGGCCTCTAGGGCTGCAGCGTGCTCTGCCTCTGGGGGAATAGCCAGCTTGGTACTTGTGAAGGCTTCACTGCCCGACCCCAGGCAGCTCGGTCCTTCAGGCTGATTCTGGGTCTGGATGGTGTGTTCCAGGCCCAGCCTGGGCCAGTTTCAAAGGTCACCCCTGTGCCATCTCAAACCAGCTTGGGCTCTGGGAGATGTAGGATGGAAATGGCCGAAGATCCAGGGTGTACACCAGGCCAGAGGCAAAATGCTGGCAGTCTGTGGGCTTATGCAGTGGGAAAATACTCAGACATAGTGCAGTGGGGTCCTCCATACCCAGACCTTGCAGGCAGCACCAGCGTATCAAACAGTCTGAGAGCTACGGGCAGCTAGGGTATGCTGGTAGGGCTGGATGGGCTTGACACTGTTAAACACCTTATTTATTTGGTTGCACTGGGTCTCCTTGCAGCTTGCGGGCTCCTTAGTTGTGGCTTTCAGCCTCCTTAGTTGTGGCTCACCGGCTCCTTAATTGAAGCATGTGGGCTTCTTAGTTGAAGCAGGCAGCCTCCTTAGTTGAGGCAGGCGGGCTCCTTAGTTGTGGCTGGCGGGCTCCTTGATTGTGGCATGTGAACTCTTACTTGCGGCATGCATGTGGGATCTAGTTTCCTGACCAGGGATCGAACCTTGGCCCCCTGCATTGGTAGCACGGAGTCTTATCCACTGTGCCACCAGGGAAGTCCCTTTTGTTTTTCTTTTAAGAAAGTACAAGTACAAATTATGTTATTGTCTTTTTCCCTGCTGGCCTGCCTACTGATCTGTTGCTTGAGAGAATCCACTGCATTTCCCACAAATACTCAAGGAGCTGGGGAGTGTCCTGGCACCCAACCTTCTGTTCTGCCCTGTTAGTGTGAAGCCCCTGCTCAGGCTGTCAAGGGGGAGGGACACAGGTTGAAATCTGGCATCTCTGGAGCCTTGGGTTTGGCACTGAATTTGGAGAGACCATTAACAATGGAAAGCCTGGGACAGGGGTTCAAGGGCTAACTGCCAGGATTTGACTTTCAGTGATAAGACATGGAGGTGGGTGAGTTTAGTGCAAAGAACTGGGTTTTACTCACTAGCTCTGCAGGGGCTAAACCTAGGTGCTTTTTTTTTTTAAATATGGTTGTTTGTTTTGATCTCCAGCTTCCTGTAGTATCAGTTTCTGTCAGACTAGTTTGTTAAAAAAAGCACTTTGAGTAAATACCAGGGGCCAGGATGAAAGTCAAATAAGGAGACTTAAAAAAATGTTTTGTTTTCACATACCTTGAATTTAATTCCCACTCAGGGTTAAACAAACTTCTCTTCAGAATAAAGAATGCCCACTGGCTTGGGTGAAGTTTCGGAGCTGGGGGAAAAACAAGCTAGAGCCCTGGAGTTGGAGACCCACCCTATGGTATTGCAAGCATTTGGTTGCATCTGCGGGCTTTAAAACACTAAGAACAAAATTAGAGAAGAGTTGTACCTTTTGTTATAAACTAGCTTTGTTCCTGAAAAATTATATGAAAAATTTCTAAACGGACTCCTATTCATAGTGCAATAGATGAGCTCTCCAAAGAACCTTCACCAGAAAGTTTCATAAAGCAAGCCTCAGGACTTCCCTGGTGGTCCAATGACTAAGACTCCATGCTCCCAATGCAGGGGTCCCAGGTTCGACCCCTGGTCAGGGAACTAGATCCCACATAACGCAACTAAGAGCCTGCGTGCCGCAAATAAGACCCGGCACAGCCAAATAAATAAATAAATAAAAGCAAGGCTCTTGCAGGGCCAGGATTAGAGTGAAGCAAGTAAGGGGTGGCCAAAATACTTAGCAATCAAGATGAATAATATGTTAATGTAATATTCTAACAAATCAAAATTAAGGCAAAAAATCCATGATGAACAAATCGTCAAAATTTTAAATGAAGACAGGTCCTGTCCATGACTCTTTTTTTTTTTCCCAGCAAGTTAAAAAGATTTATTACCATTCCAGGTTTCATATGAGTCCAGAACCCAGGGCTAGTCATGGGTGATTACATTGTGTTTGTGACACTTTCTTCTCTGAGGTTTCAAGCACCTGCAATTGCTTCAGGTGAGGATAAGGTTACTTCTTCTCTGATTGAGGGATGGAGAGAAATTTTCAGGTGTCAACCCCCATGATACCCTCATCACTCACTACCTTGTTAAAAGTGACCCCGTCCTTTTGTCTCCACTGAATGCAAACACCTTAACGACTGCTTATGTATTCAATTACTGTGCATGTGGATTTTATCACATGTTCTTAGTATCTCTATCAGTGTTGCCTGGATTAATTTGAAAGTCTCCCTGAGATAGACTTTCAACTGAAGTCTGCAGTGGACAGTGACCCTCACGATTAGACATATGGACTGGATGACAGTGATGATGATCAGTGGCATCCTAGTAACCACCAGATAGAGAGTAGAATTGTTTCGTGAAAACTACGTGCAGGATCACCGTGTGATGAGCCGTACGGGGACCCAGGGGGGTGCAGAGTCAGAAAAGAAAATAGGAGGTTAAATCCACTTTGACTCTATGTGGGAGCCTGGGATGACATTCTGAAGAAGTACCACTGATATTTACTTTTTTCTTTGTTTCCTTTTGCCCAGTGGGTAGACAATCCCCTCCTTGGGCAGACGCTGCTGCCCTGGAAGACCAACTGTGCAATGATGAATAAAAGGGTGGTGTGCTGGGTATTTTCCATTCTTTCCCACCAGATGCACTTTCTGCCCCACTCTGTGCTTAAGTAGGATGGCCTCTATAAACTGTATCAACAAGGATCCCTGGTGCCCTGTCTTTGAGTTGGGTTAGGAAAATGGGAGGCAACAGCAGAAGATAGAGGAGGGAGAAGAGAAGGGTTGGGGTATTAGGTGCTCTGGCTCCCTTCCAGCTGGGCTTCAGATTGGCTGCATTCCTCCACTGAAGGGTCCAGCTGTTCAGTGCCTCTTTTCAGTTGTTGTCTCTGAGCTTTGTAACTACTCCCTGACCCGTCTCTTTAGACCTGGGGTAGGGGGTGTTCTAGCCCTGAGGGGTCTCAGCATTCCTCATTTGTTTCCTTAACCCTACCCACACCTTGTAAATAGCCTTATATTAAACCCGCTTCCTCCATTGACCTCTGTTGATGTGGCATCTGTCTGTGGCAGGACCCTGACTGATGTCAGTCGTAGGTGCCTATCACCCAGCAAAGGTGGGGCACAGTCCCGGCCTCAGGACCCTTGACTCTGGCAGTTACCTTTCCCCTCAGAGAATAAAGCAGCCCTGCCTGGCATTTCCTGGCTATAGATCCTGTGCACAGTCAGGTGCACCTGTGAATGAGTGAGCTGCAGGAAGTTTAAAGAATGGAGGATTCCCATTAGCATCATCTCTGTCTCTTTGGATTTAAAATATTTATTCAAGAATTTGAAGCTTGACCTCATTCCCAAGGACGACATCCAATCACCTGCCACTGAGAGGCGACAGCCCTTAGTCAGCATAAATAAATACAGCCCCAGCAATTGTGTTACTATTAAGCTTTCTTCCTTGTTCCAAAGTACTGGGAAGAGCAGACATTTCAGGCCCCAGACAAGATGCTCTGTATCTCTGCAGCTGTGAAGATGACAGGCGATATCAAAAGATCAAGGGACTTTGCTGCGCTCACTGAGGTACCATCTGCATCCTCCTGTACCTTTAACTTGGTGTCTCATACCTAATGGTTCCCGGGACATCCCCAACCCCCTTTTGTACCACCTTTCTCTCCAGGTATGCCTCAACAAGGAAGCACTGTAGCCCTGATAACTTGGGCAGGTAACTTACAACTCTAAGGAAAATCGACCTTAGGTGAAGCTAAGGACAATGGAGTAGAGGAGTGGAAAGAGCCTGAGTTCTTTTTTTAAAAAAATTTTATTGGAGTATAGCTGATTTACAATGTTGTGTTAGTTTCAGGTGTACAGCAAAGTGAATCATTATACATATAGACGTATCTACTCTTTTTTAGATTCTTTTCCCTTATAGGTCATTACAGAGTATTGAGTAGATTTCCCTGTGCTATACAGTAGGTCCTTATTAGTTATCTATTTTATATATAGCAGCGTGTATATGTCAATCCCAATCTCCCAATTTATCCCTCCCTTCCCTTTCCCCCCCGGTAACTATAAGTTTGTTTTCTACATCTGTGACTCTGTTTTATAAATAAGTTTATTTGTATCATTTTTTTAGATTCCACATATAAGTGATATCATATGATATTTGTCTTTCTCTGCCTGACTTACTTCACTCAGTATGATAATCTCTAGGTCCATCCATGTTGCTGCAAATGACATTATTTCTTTCTTTTTTTATGGCTGAGTAATATTCCATTGTGTATATCTACTACATCTTCTTTATCCATTCCTCTGTCAATGGACATTTAGGTTGTTTCCATGTCTTGGATATTGTAAATAGCGCTGCAATGAGCATTGGGGTGCATGTATCTTTTTGAATTTCTCCAGATACATGCCCAGCAGTGGGATTGCTGGGTCATATGGTAGTTCTATTTTTAGTTCTTTAAGGAACCTCCATGCTGTTCTCCATAGTGGCTGTACCAATTTACATTCCCATCAGCAGTGTAGGAGGTTCCCTTTTCTCCACACCCTCTCCAGCATTTATTGTTTGTAGATTTTTTGACGATGGCCATTCTGACCAGTGTGAGGTGATAGCTCATTGTAGTTCTGAGGATGTCACTGAGAAACTGATGCACACTGTTACTGCAGCCCATCCTAATTCTGGACTTACACTATAGTGACACAGTGAGATCCCTTTTGGTTTTCATCAGTTTAGTCAGGGTGTTCTGTTTCATTCAGTCAAAAGCAACATAACTCAGGAGTATCTACAAAAAATCCATATCTAACCTTATATTTAATGATGAAAGACTGACTGCTTTCCCTCTACGATCAGGAACAAGGATGTTCACTCTCACTATGCCTATTCAGTATGTTTGCATACACACACACACAGTACTAATAAACACGTTCAACAAGGTTGGAGGATACAAGCTCAATATATAAAAATCAATTGTATTTCTATGCACTAGCAAGACTAATCCAAAAAGGAAATTAAGAAAACAATTCCATTTACAATAACACAAAAAAGGATAAAATATCTAGGAATAAATTTAACAAAAAAGGTACAAGACTTGTATACTGAAAATTATAAAACATTGTGGAGGGACTTCCCTGAGGGTCCAGTGGTTAAGACTTCACCTTCCAATGCAGGGGGTGTGGGTTTGATCCCTGGTCAGGGAGATAAGATCCCACATGCCTTGCAGCCAAAAAAACCAAAACGTAAAACAGAAGCAATATTGTAACAAATTCAATAAAGGCTTTAAAAATTGTCCACATCAAAAAAATCTAAAAAAAAATTTGTGGAAAGAAATTGAAGAACTAAACAAATGGAAAGACATCTGTATTTATGGATATGAACATTTAATATTAAGACAGCAATATTCCCTAAATTGATCTGAAGATTCAATGCATTCCCTACCAGAATCCTAGCTCTCTTGTAGAAATTGACAAACTTATCCTAAAATTCATATGGAAATTCAAGGAACCCAGACTAGACAAACAACCTTGCAAAAGAACAAAGGACTTTGAAGGAGTCCCTGATTCCAAAATTTATTACGAACCTACAGTTACCTAAAGAATGCAATACTAACATAAGGATAGGTCTATAGATCAATGGAATCGAATTGGGAGTCCAAAAATAAACCCTTACATTTATGACCAACTGATTTTCAACAAGAGTGCCAAGATAATTCAGTGGAAATAGAATAGTCTTTTCAACAAATGGTGCTGAGACAAATAGATATCCACATGCAAAAGAATTAAGTTGGACCCCAAAATCACACTGTATACAAATATTAATTCAAAATTGATCAAAGACTTAAATGTAAGAGCTAAAACTATAAAATTCTTAGAAGAAAACATGAACACATCTTCATGAACTGAGCTTTGGCAATGCTTTCTTATACATGGCATCAAAAAACACAAATGATGAAAGAAAAAAATAGATAAGTTCGATTTCTTCAAAATTAAATACTTTCATGAATTGAAGGACACTACCAATAACGTAAAAAGAAAACACACAGAATGAGAGAAAATATTTGCAAATTGTATATCCCATAAGGGACTTGTATCTAGAATATATATGGAATTCTTCAACTCAATAACAAAAAAGACGAATATATCAATTTAAAAGTGAACAAAAGATTTGAATAAAGTGAACAAAAGATTTCTCCAGGGAGTTCCCTGGTGGTCCGGTGGTTTGGACTCTGAGCTCTCACTGCCGAGGACCCAGGTTCAATCCCCGGTTGGGGAACTAAGATCCCACAAGCTGCGAGGTACGGCCAAAAAAATTATTTAGAAAAACCCCACATTTCTCAAAAAAAGATACACAAATGACCAACAAGCCCATGAAAAGATGCTCAACATCATTACTTGTTAGGAAAACAGAAATCGAAACCACAATAAGATACCACTTCACACCCATTAGGATGACCATTATCTAAAAGACTATAAGAAATGTTGACAAGGATGTGCCTTTCTCCAAGAATCTCCTTCAAAACTCTTTGTTTTAGACTCTTTGTCTAGAAGCTCTATTCATTCCTATGAAAACTCAGGCTTTAACTACAAGGAGGGAGCTCACTCCTGGAGCGGTTTACCTGTTCACATTCAGTGTATAAAAACTTTCTGTCTCAAAAGGCACCTTGTGCGGATGCTGCAGTGTAGTCCCTGGGTCCCCTCCTGGAATGAAGGACTTGCCCCTGCTGTGGAAATGTGGCCAAAAGACAGCTCTCACCTGTCAGCCCTCTCTTTGAAGACTGCCTCTAACGATAAAAACTGCCTTGTCCCAAGTCAACCTCTTTCCAAGGGTAGCACACATACAATGACTAATCAACACAAGGGTGTAAAGGCCCAACCCCCTCACTCTGACTTGGGGCATCTCTGCAGGACCATTTCAGACCCGAATCTCCCTGTGGGGTTGGTTAAAGCCCTTTGCTGGGTCTGCAGCACAACTCAACTTCTCCCTTTGTCCCCATCCTGCTTCCTCTCCTTCCCTTTCACGGGTGTTGGTTGCAAGAGCACTGTGATGCCCTACACGAACACACACACACACACACAGGCTTTATTTATTTATTTATTTATTTTTGGCCACCCCTTGCGGCATGTGGGATCTTAGTTCCCTGACCAGGGACCTGTGCCCCCTGCATTGGAAGCATGGAATCAACCACTGGACCACCAGGGAAGTCCCCATGTAGGCTTTCAATTTTTATTTATTTATTTAGGCTGTGCCGGGTCATAGTTGCGGCACATGGGATCTTTTTTTTTCAGTTGCAGCATGCGGACTTCTTAGTTGTGGTATGCGTGTGGGATCTAATTCCACAACCAGGGATCGACCCGGGCCCCCTGCTTTGGGAGCGTGGAGTCTTATCCACTGGACCAGCAGGGAAGTCTCCCCACATGGGCTTTAATATGATGCTCCATGTCCCTGTTGCAAAACATCAAGGGCATTAAGGGGTAGGGAGCTGGGGCCTCTAGATCTCAAAGTCAGTGGGACCTATGTTCTTCTTATAGGATTTGTTTTCAATAATTCACCAGTATGAGCTGCATACACACTGGTTTCTTTACCAGTGAATACATTTAGTTAAATGAATAAAATGTACAGCCATACTAGAAAGGACATATTCAGCAATTCTCATTTAGGTCCTTATTTTCATGAGGGGAACACTTTCCCTATTCTTTGGAAAGGAATTCTTTCCTCATCTATAAAAGGGAATAAATAATCTCTTCAAACAGTTGTAGAGTAGTGAGTTGGTATATGTGCCCAGCATGTTGTGAGTGCTATGCTTACCAGAATAACAAAGACATGAGAGTATTTTGAATAGCAGCTCCCTTTGTTATCCCAGGACTCTCAGACTTAATGGTTAAGGCTCTGCAGTTTCTCTCTGTGGGAGGAGGGTTGCCAATTCGTTCATCTTCACTTGAGACATTTTACGTGCATATGTGGGAGGGGCTCTTTCCCATAAATGCGACAGACACTCTGTGCTTCATGATAATGCATATTACATTCCCCGTGGAACCCACTGCAACATCATCATAGAGGTATGTGCCTTGTGAGTCTTGAAAGGGTACATAGTGTTTCTTAGGTGTATTTGTCCATGAAATCCACCCCCTCCCTTGGTTTCTGAGTCATACCCAGGAATTATTTCTTGAATAGTGTCCTGTGAGACACATTTCTGGAATCCCTGATCTCTTCCAGGTGATTCTATTAATTTGGGAGGACGTTTTCCCCAAATAACAGCAGGGAACCTGCTTTATGTGTCGGGTACCAAGCATTGTCCTGAGAGCTGTACAAGCATCACCTCTTTTAAATCTCTCAATAGTTTTTTTAGAGATGGCCCTTTAAAGCCCCACTTTAGAGATGAGGAAATTGAGGAGCAAAAAGGTTAAATAGCTTGTCACACAGCAAGTAGTGGAGCCAAGATTTAAATCCAGGTCTATCTGACTTGAAAGCCCATGAATTTCAATTTCTGGTTTGAACATGGTGATATAAAGGTAGCATCTCTCTTTTCTCTTCATTGAAATCAGCCAAAAGCAACAAAGAGATAGAGAAACAAAGATACAAAATTCTTTTTCTTAGAACGTAGGAGATAGTTAAAACCCCAGGTCCCCATTTATTTGGAAGGGCTGCCAAAACCAGTAGAAACCAAGGGGACATGTGGGAACAAGAAGAGAAAAAACCTACAGCAAGGGGACACGGGGGCTGTTTATCTCAGAAAGAGCTGGATGCACTTCTCCAAATCAAGGGGCAAAACCTAACTCTCTTGTTTGCTATATTCGGGTAAATATGTGTCTGCTGGTATCAAGAATTTCCCTGTACCCTGTTTCATATCAAAAGACAAAGATAAACCTTCCTAGGAACCGGAGATTAGCCACTTTTGGGAGAAACCCTGTCTTTGTGGCAGCACAGAAGAGTCTTTGTGTTGTAAAAACTTCACAGCTGCTCATCTTCATTGCTTAGGAGATGCAAAAGCTAAACAAACTCACTTAAAACCCCAAATAAAGAAAAGTTGCAGCTAGCCTGACCCTTCTCCTACACAAACCTTCTGAAAACAGCTCATCAAGGAAAAACTCATATCCTGCAAGGATGAATAATATAAAAGAAACCAGTACAGGAAGCTACACAAAATACTATAAAAAAAAAAGTGGAAACGGGTAGGAAACCACATAGTAGACAAAGAATACAACCTGGTATGTTGCTATGAAGCAGGTAATAGATGTGATCAAATTTTTCATCAGGAATTTTTAAAATTTAATGAAGCAATTGCCTGTGTGAGACCAGCACACAAAGCAAACAATGCCAAGGGTCAGGAAGGACACAGTGAGATGATGGGATAAAATGAACTGGCAGAGCTCAGATGTCAGCGCAAGCCCAGTAACAAAGCTCACCTGTTCTTCTACATACATCACTAGTAGAGCACAAAAAGGATGATGATAGCAAATGGAAACAGGGTAGGTTTCTCTTATGACCAGAGCATAATTGGAGGGGAAATTTGGGGCTAGATGAGCTCACCTCCAGAAATCCAAGATGGTCTGTTATAGTTTTTGGTACAGCTGTAGGGCTAACTCTGACTACAACTTTCAACAGATATGATGTGTTCATGGAGATGTAAGGTAGGAACTAAGTATCAATAGATTGTGTCAAAGTTTCTCTTGGCTGTCAATTTTTTTTTCTTTTTTTAAATTTTATTAATTTTTTAAAATTTTATTTTATTTATGTATTTTTTATACAGCAGGTTCTTATTAGTTAATCTACTTTATACATATTAGTGCATATGTGTCAATCCCAATCTCCCAATTCATCCCACCACCACCACCCTGCACCCCTGCTTCCCCCCTTGGTGTCCATAAATTTGTTCTCTACATCTGTGTCTATTTCTGCCTTGCAAACCAGTTCATCTGTACCATTTTTCTAGATTCCATGTATATGCGTTAACATACGATATTTGTTTTTCTCTTTCTGACTTACTTCACTCTGTATGACAGTCTGTAGGTCCATCCATGTCTCTACAAATGACCCAATTTCGTTCCTTTTCATGGCTGAGTAATATTCCATTGTATATACGGTATATACATACCACATCTTCCTTATCCATTTGTGGGCATTTAGGTTGCTTCCATGACCTGGCTATTGTAAACAGTGCTGCAGTGAACGTTGGGGTGTTTCAAATTGTTGAATGGGGAATTTAGTTTGAAAGAATCATGCCAAGGAATGATTGCTATGGGAAAATAGAGGAATTCTTAAATCCTTTAACACACACATACACACACACACACACAAACATGCATGTACACTAGATAGATAGATAGAAAGACAGACACACACGTATGTCTTAAATAGACTCTAAATGCGTAGGCCGAGGCCTTTCCCACCAGAGACAACAAAACTGCCACATTTTCCTCTCATTGCCAGGTATCATTAGCTTAAGCCCTCATTTCACTTGCCTTTAGGAAATCTAGTGTTTTTTGATTGTGTTTTCCACACCCAAGTATCACTGAAATTCCTGGAAAATGCTTACTTCTGAAATTCATCTTGGTTGTCCCTTTCCTCCTCAGCAGTGACTAATCACCTCTGAGCCATCTTGGGCCACCATCTCTTCTGCCAAATTCTTCCCCTGGAAGTTCCTAAAACGCCCTCCCTCTGGTTGCTGCTGCTTTCCCTTCTACCGCTTCATCCCAACCAGGCACAGACCTCTCCCTCATTTCTACAGAGCACCAGTGGAAACCAGGCTGTAATGTTTAAAAAAATTTTTCTAGAAGCTGGTGTCTAACATGAGGGAATTACAACACAGGCCTAGAATCTTCACAGTCCTTGAATGCTTCACAGGAGTCCCTCGTGGAGCATAGCTTTACTTAAACCCCAGCCTGCAGTCACATACTGAGGCTACTAAACATCATTTTTCTCCTGAGAAGACCCATGGGTGAGTCACTGGGTACATTTTCTCTTCCAAGAGTTCAGGTCCAAGTAGAGGATGGAATTGCCCACTCACACCTGTGTAAAGCCTTCTTCCAGAAGCCTTACCTCATGTTCTAGGACCTACATTTTCCCAGAATGATTGACAGTAGAAATGTCCCCTTCCCAACCAACAGGGCTAACCTTGCCCCAACTGGGCAAGCAGTTTCTCAAGAGGTCCAGCTAATTCAGTACTTTATAGGATCACAGTCTAGTGCCAGGTCAGGCACAGCTAGTCCAATCAAATTTATTTTTTAGAATCTCCTTTAATTCAAGAGAATAACGCTCCAGCTGTTTTCAGAGTCTTGTGTCTTGATTTCCTGTTTGCACAGCAATACATATGCATACCTTTACCAAAAATGAGAAATAATATATTATCTATACCTTACACATTATCATTCAGGGCATTTTAACTTCTTGGAGCCACACATATCAAATCCATCCATTCTAGAAGATATGATAGCCAGTCTCTGAATATACCCCCCAAAAAACCATACCTCCTGGTATGAAATCCTTGTGAAGTCCTCTCTAACACGAAATCTTGGCTAGCCTCATGACTCACGTATTCAATCGAACGAGACAGAAGTGACATTGTGCCAGATCTAGGCCTAAGGCTAAAGAAGGCCAGGAAGCTTCTATGTTTGAACTTTTGGGAGCCCTGAATCACCATATAAGTCAGACTACCCTACTGAAGAGACCATGTAGAGGGAGAGGGCATGTAGATAGAGGTCCCAGCCTTCCAGTCATCTCTGCCAAGGCTGCAGACATATGAATGATGCCTTCTTGAAGGTTCCAGCCATTACCACTCTCCCACCATTGCAGCTGGTTGAGAGGCCCCAAATCACTATGTTCTGGAGTGCATTGTTATGCAACTATAGATAATTGCGACTTAACCTGTTGTCATACAAGAAATGCACAGGAAAAAAAAAAGGTAGTTTACTCCAAAGGCGAACTTTTTCAAAAATTTATTGTACTGAAGAATAGTTGATTTACAATGTTGTGTTAACTTCTGCTGTACAGCAAAGTGATTCAGTTATACATACACATATATACTCTGTTTCATATTCTTTTCCATTATGGTTTATTACAGGATACTGAATATAGTTCCCTGTGGTCTAGAGTAGGACCTTGTTGTTTATCCATTCTATATATAATAGTTTGCATCTGCT
This sequence comes from Delphinus delphis, assembly GCF_949987515.2. NCBI lineage: Eukaryota > Metazoa > Chordata > Mammalia > Artiodactyla > Delphinidae > Delphinus > Delphinus delphis. Next base: position 63,590,050 of record NC_082687.1, on the reverse strand, counting down.
AGTCCCAAACTCCCAATCCATCCCTCCCCGACCTCCCCTTTCTTTTGGCAACCACAAGCTTGTTCTCTATGTCTGTGAGTCTGTTTCTGTTTCATATATAAGTTCATTTATGTCATATTTTAGATTCCACAGATAAGTGATAACATAGGGTATTTGTCTTGCTCTTTCTGATTTACTTCACTTAGTATGATAATCTCTAGGTCCATCCCAAAGGTGAACTTTTTAACTGTCATCTCTTATCTGCTTAAAGTTGTAAAATTTTAATTGTTTCCCTTTTGATATTTCAAATATTTTAGGAAGAGTATGTAAGATTTGAGCTCAAAGTACCATCACTTTCTTATCCCCTTAGCAGTCTCAGTGTAGCTCATAGCTTTCACAGGTCAGTTTAAGCCTGAAATTAGGGTACAGGATCTCTTTCCTCCTTCCATGCTTAACTCCAAAGGTCATGGCCTTTCTCTATTACAGTAAGTGAGTTAGTTAAATTAAACAAAGCTACTTATGAAAGAGCATGCATTAAAAGTTTTACAAGTATAAAAAAAACATGAAATTTAAAAACATTAAGCTAGAGATATAGGGATGGAATGAAAGGTAAATGTAATAGAATGGAGTATATTGTACACCTAGATTAAAATTAAAATTTTATTCTAATCTGACCTTACGACATCACAGTTAGTATAAGGCAATTCCATTTTTACCACTGCCTAAGGGAATCACTACTGAGTCAATGGTTATTTTGTGTGGCCGTCTTACCTAAAATATGTTCTTGCGACATAGAGCAAGAGGACACTATTTTATCTCCACTTACTCAAATAGCCAATTCCCAGTTACCCAAAAGCAATATCATGGGTATAATATCATATGTTGCTGACAAGTCTCCTTCTGCCAGTTAGCTCCCTCTTGTCATCCCCAAGTCCATTATCTTGGTCTTTGTAATGGCCTTCTACTCCTGGCCCACAAGGTCTATAGGAAGACAATTCATATCTATTCATTCAATCATCCATTGATTCAACAAATATTCAGTGAGTACTTACTATAGGATAGATACCCTTCTGCCCTATCACTGCTGCAACAATTACAGAACAATTTGTAGTTTACAAAGTGTATTCAAACACATTACTTCCTCTGTTTTATTAAATTGGTCACCAAACATTTAAACCTCTCAAAGTGAGGCTCATTCTACCCACCCATCTCTAAGTTGGTAGGATTTTTTTTGCCTAACTTCAGCACCATTTAGTGAGGTTTACTAGTGCCCTGAATTATTCCAGACATAAAGAATGATAGTGATATCTCTGCACAGAGAGGCCTAATAGAAGTTTCTATCAATAAGTGGTCACAAATGTAGGTGATGATGTCATTGTAAAATCACAATTTATCGTATAAATAATACAATGCAGTTGAAAACTAAGTGCAACTCTGAAAAACAGAAATGACGCAAGCCGACAAAGAGAAATAAATGACCAGTGTGTTATGATAATAAGTGCTTTATAAATACCTACTTACCTCATATTAAACTTGGGTGGAAAATGGGGTTGGGGGAAGCTATACTCACATGTGTCTCTCTCTGGTTCCTGAGTATTTCTCAGGATTTTCCTTACAAGGTGGGCACACAGTTTTAAACTCCATGTCTTAGGACAATGTCCAAATTTTCTTAGGTGGACCTGATATATTATTGAGTAAGCTCAAACAAATGATAATATTAAATATTTTATTAGTAGCAAGAAAAGCATTTTGAACATGTAGCAACATTTTCTTAAAATAGGTGATTTCTAGAATCTTCAGGCTAAAAAAACTATTCAAAAGATAGTATGGATTTCTCAGATTTAAAATGTGGGCATTAACATTGTATTTGCGAAAATTTGGTTGTCTATTTCAATATATAAAAAATAATTTGAACACATTTGATATGGGTGGCTGAATGATAGTGGTCGTTTGAAACATGTTTCTCAGAGGCTGTTTCTAGGCATCAAGAAATTTAAGATCTAGTTTTGTTTTTCAGTCCAGAGTGAAGGTAACAAATGTTGAAAGCTATTAATTTTACAGATGATGGAAAAATGATGAGAAAGGAAAATGAGAATCCCGTTTCCCTATGACTTCAAAGAATCCTGTAAACATAGCTTCATTCATGTAAGAAAAGAATCCTGCTAATTATATTATATGTAATTATTATATATAATAAGTAATCTCATAGTTGCCTGTTTTATAGAAAGAGAAGTCAAGCCTTGGGAGAAGAGTTGTGCAAAAGTGGAAAAACCGGAATGAAGCCCCTAGATTTTCTAACTTTTTGGCTCAGACTAACCTTCCATGTAAATGGAGATGCGTTTTCCTCTTGGTCTAACTGGTTCAGTGGGTTGTGAGCTCCTCCCTAGTGGGAATGTATCTTCTTCACCTCCCTGGTTTCCATGTCACCACTCACCCACTTCGTTTCTCTTCCTATCTCTCTAGTCACTTCTCAGTCTTCTGTAGGTTTCTCTTCTATCATGTGCCTCCTACATCTTGCAGCTATTGGTCCTTCCTTGGCCCTTTTTCCTTTTGACGTTATTCATTCTCCCTGGGTAAATTTTTCTTTCCCATGTCTTCAACTACCAACCATATGCAGATGGGTTTCAACTTTAATCTCCAATACCAGCTTCTCCTTAACCTCCAAGCCTATCTGTCCAGCTGTCTACTGAGTGTTTCCTGGAGTTCAGCATATCCAAAGCTGAGATCCTCATCTTCCCCTGAAGACCTGGTCTTCTTCATTTCCCCCCATCTCAATGGATGTCACACCATCTACTAAATGTTGAAACCAGAAAACTGGGAATTGTCCAAGATTCCCTTTTCTTTCACAGACTCTACATCCAAACCATCAAGTCCTGACCACTAGTCCCTGAAATCTTTCTCAGGTTTGCCTTTGTCTGTCTGTTCCTATTGTTGCTGCCTTTTTTTTTTTTTTTCAAGTTTTCATCCCTTCTCGCTTGGACGAAACGCTAGCCTCCTTTACTGGTCTCCCTGACTTCAGACCCATTTCCTGCCCCCCCACCCCATCCACCATAGTGTCTCCAAAGCAGCTCTAGATATGAATTCTCTGTTAACCTTCAGTGGATCCTCATCCAGGACAATATAACATGGTCCCTCTCTATCTAAACTTCCTTGTCTTACACCAATTTCATACTTTCATAAATCCTTTCATGCTGCATTTTATGCTCTAAGAACATCAAACTCTTTGTAACTCCCCAAATGTGCTAGACCTCCCTGCCTTTGCATGGCCTTTTCTCTCTGCCCTACCCTGATGTCCAGCTGGCAATGTGCACAAGCCCTTCATGTCCTGGTTCAAGCATTCCCTCCTCTGTGAAAGCCTTCCCTGACTCTCCAGGGCAGGTTTTATCCTTCCTCCTACAACTGCAGCAGCCACAATACTGTTAGAGCATTCATAACATAGATTGTGAGGCAGGAGCATGCTTTGATATAATGAATTGGAAAAACTCAGTCTTTCCCTCGTATGTGTCTCCTTTACCACCACAAAACACTTCACTTCTCGTTACTAAACATGTGCTGGTTTTTCCCCCACCACACCAAGGAATCCTCTTTGACACGAGCTAGGTGTCCTACGATTTAACTCAATTCTAACACTATTTAGGTGGAGATAGTGTCAGATCCCATAGGTTAAGTGCTCAGTCCCCTTAAGACTGCTACCAACCTGGGAATGTAAATTGACACAGCCACTGTGGAGAACAGTATGGAGGTTCCTTAAAAAGCTAAAAATAGAACTACCATATAATCCTGCAATCCCACTCCTGGCCATATATCTGGAGAAAAACATGGTCCGAAAGGATACATGCACCCCAATGTTCATTGCAGTATTGTTTACAATAGCCAAGACATGGAAGCAACCTAAATGTCCATCGACAGAGGAATGGATAAAGAAGATGTGGTACATATGTACAATGGAATATTACTCAGCCATAAAAAAGAATGAAATAATGCCATTTGCAGCAACATGGATGGACCCAGAGATTGTCATACTGAGTGAAGTAATTCAGACAGAGAAGGACAAATATCATATGATATTGCTTACATGTGGAATCTTTTTTTTTTTTACATGTGGAATCTTTAAAAAAAAATGATATAAATGAACTCATTTACAAAACAGAAACAGACTTATAGACTTAGAAAAAAACTTATGGTGACCAGGAGAGAAGGTTGTGTGGGGAGTGTTAGTTAGGGAGTTTGGGATTGACATGTACACACTGCGATATTTAAAATGGATAACCTGGGACATCCCTGGTGGTCCAGTGGTTAAGACTCCACACTTCCAGTGCAGAGGGCATTGGTTCTATCCCCAGTCAAGGAAGTAAGATCCCACATGCCTCACGGTGTGGCCAGAAATGTTTTTAATTAAAAAATAAAATAAAATAATAATTAAAAAAATGGATAACCAACAACAGGGAACTCTGCTCAATATTAGGTAACAACCTAAATGGGAAAAGAATTTGAAAAAGAATGATGCATGTATATGTATAACTGATTAACTTTGCTGTACACCTGAAACTAGCACAACATTGTTAATCAACTACACTCCAATATAAAATAAAAAGTTAAAAAAAATGTACCACCAGAAAACCAAAAAAAAAAAAGACCGCTTCTACCCTACATTAGATGCCGATCACAAGTAGTAGGTCCCACAACTTCTGCCCGATTTGCCTACAAACAAGGGTTCCCATGACCCCCTCTTCATGTTCAGTTAATTTGCTAGAGCAGCTCATAGAACTCAGGGAAATATTTACTTATATTTACTAGTTTATTAAAGGGTATGATAAAAGATAAAGCTGGACACCAAGATGAAGAGTGATATATAGAACGAGGTCTGGGAGGGTCCCAAGCTCAGGAGCTTCTGTCCCTGTGGATTTGGGGTGTGTCACCCTCCCAGTGTGTAGATGTGTTCACCAACCTGGAAGCTTGTCGAACCCCATACTATTGGGATTTTTATGGAGGCTTCATCATGTAGACATGATTGATCATTAACTCCATTTTCAGCCCTTCTCCCTTCTCAAGAGAATGAGGGGCAGGGCTGAAAATTCCAAGCTTCTAAGTATGGCGTGGTCTTTCTGGAGACCAGCCCTCATCCAGGAGCCATCTGGGAGCCCACCCAGGGTTAAGGCAGGTGGATTGTACCTTTGCCTCCATAGTGTGATTTTAGGGACCTGAGCAGCTCCCTACAAAGCCTTCTTACCTGCTCGTTCTAGGTGATGCCTGGAATTCCATTGTCAATACTCCATTCCCTTAACCAGAGATTTTGATCCTTACTAAAATGGAGGCACATTCGGGAGAAAAAATATTTTGAGTTGCTATCAATATTTGGGGTGACCAAGAGAGTCGAGGAATTTTTTAAAAAGAGGTGATAAGGTGGAGAAGAAGAGAGTTAACAGGTACCTGGAGATTGGGAAGGGGACTCCATGAATAGAGAAAAAAGAATAGAGAAATGTGGGGTGCAGATTCTTGGTGGACTTTGCAGTGCTGCCTTGGACCTACTCTACCTGTGCATGGATAGGATTTGGTTCTGGATCTGGGAAGGCTGGGACAAGAGGACAGAGATGCTTTCCCCTTGCCGCCACCTCCTGACAGTAGTCATTGGCAGTGTGGGAATTATCCTGGCCTGCTCGGCAGCAGTTTTCTGTCTTGGATCAGTTGGTGCTTTTCTAAGCACGAAGAGAGCTGAATTGGACTAAACAGACGTAAACACTAGGGCATGTGCCAACTCACCAAATTGCTTCCTGAGCTTGTGATGCAGAGAACTATGTAATTATGAGACTAATACGTATATGTTGGCTTGAAGAAATTAGACATATACACCCAATTGCCAAGAGCAATGAGAAAACATGGACTTGTTGGAGCCAAGTGAATGGTGTGGAGACAAGGACCTTGGAAGCTTGGGTTTTCTGATGAGAAGATACTGCTGAATTAAATCTAATTGCTGCAGGAAGTAGCTCTCACTTTCCAAAGCAAAGAAACAGTCATGGCTGTGGCATGGCTATGACAAGCAGGACCTGAAGGTGTGTCTCAGAATTTCCTAAGATTGACTGCCAGAGCAGCCCATTGTCCTCCTGTTTCACTGGGTCTTCTCAAATGGGGTGAAGATCTGTTTCTCTCCAAGTTCATCTCAGCTGTGCTTCTGTCCCAGTTATTGAACAAGTGATGTACCCCTGCTGTTGCTTAGAAACAACTGTACAGTCATTGATTGTAACTTAGGTGTCTCTGGAAACTTAGCACCTCTTTGCTCTTCACCCTTCCTGCCAATGGCTCTGCCAATTTCTCAGTCTCTGAGTTGGTAAATAGTAAAGTAAGCTCTTGCCAAGAGCCGAGGAAATGCTTGTTGATTCTCCATCAGGAAAACAATGCAATCACTAGTTCATTTCAGTATAGGGTTAGCAGGACCTTAGTACTAGAGCTTGAAATGCAGTGGGTATGTAGGCCCCCAGGGACTCTTCTTGCAGGTTACACAGGGGGGTAAACAACGGGGGTGAAATGTCCCTTCACTGTGCTCGAGAGATAATTGCAGGTACAAGAATGAACGGGTGTGTAAGAATAAATCCACGCTAATATCTAGACAGAAAAAAATATTGAAAAGAAATCAAGAGAAATTTGGATTGACATCTTAGAATCAGGATAATGAAAATATCAGCAGTTCCCCCCAAAGACCACTGTATTAGCCAAGGTTCTCCCGAGACAGAACAAATAGGATAGACAGAGATAAAGATAGAGTCAGAGAAAGAGACAGAGAGAGATTTGTGGGGATTTCTTATGATGAATTGGCTCACATGATTATGAATGCTGAAAAGTCTGAGAAGATCTGCTGTCTGTTAAGCTGGAGACCCAGGAAAGCTAGTGGTGCAATTTAGCACTGTTCCCAAAGACACCTAAGTTACAATCAATGACTGTACATTTGTTTCTAAGGTACAGCAAGGGGTACAACACTTGTTCAATAACTGGGACAGAAGCACAACTGAGGTAAACTTGGAGAGAGTGTTTCCTGTTATTTTTTTAGTTTAGCACCTTGAAATATTTCCTCCTTTACTTGGGTTTATGTGGTGAATACAGAGTATTCATCAAAAATTTATCTTTAAATTTGGATTTACTTTATAAACATTTTCATTTACCAACAACACTCTGAGGATATTTTTCAAGTGATGGCATACCTTAAGGAAGGTGGGAAGGAAATGAAATGTGAAGGGAAACCCCCCTCCCAGGCAATGGGAATGGGTGGCTGGTGTGAATGGAGGAAAGCAAATATTACAGAAGAGAAGGGCCCTGCACAGTCTGTCGATGCGAATGTGTTCTGAGATAAGGTGCCTATTCACCTCAACTCTGCACCTGGTGTCTTGAAGAAAAGAGATTAGCGGGTGGGGGTGAGGAGGGGAGAGGGGGAAGATAAAGGAAAGCAATGCAAAGAGTTATTGTCAATAATCCTACAAAACTCTGCAGGATGACACATGGATAAAATTCATCTGGCATCAGCTGACCCAGGAATCCATGACAGCTCTCCTAGGCTCAAATCTTCCCCATCTTGCCAGAGTCCGACTTCACTGGGGGGCTCTCCAATGTCCAACAGTACGGTAGCCAGTGCCCTGGGGATGACTAAGGCGAATTCTCTGCTTGCGGTACCCTTCCCTGCAGATGTGAACAAGAACCCCATGGCGCTCCTGCCGGAAGTACACGGGCTGCTGGCCAGCCCTCATGTCTCAAATCCAAACACTAGATTCCCTTTCCAGATCCTCTGTCCTGGGCTTGGGCTTCCACCCAGCTAGCTTCAGGGCCTGGATCAGTCTTTACACAGCTGTCCCTTTTAAGACTCAGTAGACCTGACTTCCTGTTTAGGTTCTCTTCTCCCTGGGGGCAGATTGCTGGCTTCCTTCTTCCTCTAAGCAGAGGTGCATAAAATTAAATGTTAAGTAAAACATCTGTGTTGTGAAAGAGAGATTTGACAGAAGAGCCATGCAATAGAAGCCTCAGGAAGAGCGCAGTAGGCTGCCACGTGGGTAACCCCAGATGGACCAGGCCTCCTGACATTCGCACCCCGTGTAGACCCCTCTCCTTGACTCCCGATGGCCCTGTGACGTGCTTGACCCCCAAAAATGAGGCATAAGTGATGCCGGGCCAGTTTGGGGCCTAGAACTAAAGAAAGCCTGGGAGCTTCTGCTCTGACACTCGGTGTTCTGGGGGAAGCCAGCTCCTAAGGAGGAGAGCTGATTACCCTGAGACCATCATGCTGGGAGGGAGCCCGCAGGTTTTAGGGTGGTTTGTCACCCAACATGAGATAACCAAAACAAGGAGCTACTATATACATTCTATTTAGGGTTTAAACCTAGAAAGACTTTGGAAATCTTTCTATAGGAAATAGAAATGGAAAGATTTAGAGGGAGAGGTAGTATTTCTTCACTTGAAATCTTTCTATAGAAAATAGAAATAGAAAGATTTAGAGGGAAAGGTAGTATTTCTTCACTCAAGGGTAAGAGAGTGGTTTTTTTTTTGCGGTACGCGGGCCTCTCACTGTTGTGGCCTCTCCTGCTGCGGAGCACAGGCTCCGGACGCGCAGGCTCAGCGGCCATGGCTCACGGGCCTAGCCGCTCCGCAGCATGTGGGATCTTCCTGGACAGGGGCATGAACCCATATCCCCTGCAACGGCAGGCGGACTCTCAACCACTGCGCCACCAGGGAAGCCCAAAGAGAGTGGTCTTTTGACAAATGGTCTTCCAACCCAAGCTTAAGAGAATGTGTGCTACTGCAGAGCTTCGTGTGAATACTAAGTTCATCTTCCCGCTCATCTCCTTCCCTCCTCCACCTCCTCTATGTATGCCGTTCCCTGTCCCGTGGATTTGCGTTATGCTTCTCCCACTCCTGTGGTTGGCCTGTGCTGTACCATTCACCTGTAACGGCTCCTCCTTTCCTCACTGCATATCAAAGTCCCACCAGGTCTTGTAACCATTGTGAAGCTGGGCCACTTTATGACAGTTTCCCAGTGAGGGCTCTTCCCTTCCTCTGAACTCCATTCCCAGAGCAATTCTAAAATGGAAAACTTATGGGTCATTAGTCATTTTGTACCATCATTTCTCTTATTATCTTGAACTGACGTGTAAATGTATTTTGATTTAACTTTATACTGGTTCATTTCTTGTTCCTCAAATCAGATTGTATCTTATCAAGACAGGAACATGTGTGTCTCCCCTCAAAGGATAGTCAGTAAATATCTATTGATTTCTACTATACTTTCCAGTTATCCCCAATCCAAGGGACCCAGCAGTTGTATTTTCTTTTTCTTACTTTTTTTTTCTTTTGTATGAAGCTTGAAATAGTGCTTTTGCAACATGCAGGTTTTAATTTATTTTTTTCTTGTGATATAATTGACATATAACATCGTATTAGTTTTTATTTGAAGTATAGTTGATTTACAATGTTGTGTGCACAGCAAAGTGATATATATAGATACAGATATATACACATACGTACATATTCTTTTTCATATTCTTTTCCATTATGGTTTATTACAGGATATTGAATATAGTTCCCTGTGTTCTATAGTAGGCCCTTGCTGTTTATCTATTGTATGTATAGTAGTGTGTATATGTTTGTCCCAAACTCCTAATTTATCTCTCCTCCACCCCCATTCCCCTTTGGCAACCGTAAGTTTATTTTCTATGTCTGTGAATCTGCCTCTGTTTCATAAATAAGTTTATTTTTATTGTATTTTAGTTTCCACATGTAAGTGATATATGGTATTCGTCTTTCTCTGTCTGACTTACTTCACTTAGTATGATAATCTCTAGGTCCATCCATGTTACTGCGAATGGCATTATTTCATTCTTTTTTATGGCTGAGTAGTATTCTATTGTAACATTATATTAGTTTTATCTTTTCTTTTTAAAGCTTCCATTTCCCATCAAAACAGTTGTAGTGATTTTAAACTCTTGCCCGAGACTAAGGAGACTCCTGGGAAGTAGGACCTTTAGTATTAAAACTGGGAAAGTCTCTTGCAAACCAGGGTAGTTTGGCTACCCTCCTTCTATAAATTATTGCCACATCTAATTCATTTGGCGTCCCACCCAGAGTTTCAACTGCAGAGACTGCAGAACGGTTGCCCAATCCTATTTTCACATAAAGTTCAAGCAGATGGTCTCCTAAATGAGTTTCACTATCATTTACATTTGATAGGAAGGTTTTTGAAAACTACTTGTGGTAATTATATGTTAGCATAATGGTGGTTGTTTTCATAGTAGCAGCTATAAAAAGGAAGATTAAAAACTTGCTGAATTTTCTCCAGCGTGGTTCTAGAGAGGGAAGCAATATAACAAGCACATGCAGTCCAGAGTCCAGAGAGTTTACCATAGTCCATGTGGCAGTAAAGAAAGTCCAGGACTTCACTCATACCTTCATTATAGCATTTATTACATTGCATTGTATTTGCTTCTTCACATGTCACTCTTTATGCCTCAGTACTGTGAGCTTCTTAAAGACACAGACAGGTGTATTTATATGACAATATTTATAAAACATGTATAATATGCCAGATAGTATTCTCTGCTTTTTACAAATGTTAACTCCTTTAATTCTCATATCTCTCTTATAAGGTAGGTGCAATTTTTATTCTCATATTACAAGTGAAGAAACCGAGGCACAAAGTAGTTATGTAACTTGCCAAGCTAGTATGTGACAGACTTCAGACTTGAATTCAGGCAATCTGGCTCCAGAATTGCTTCAACTATGACACAATCCTGTCTAGTCCTTATTTACTTTTGTATTCACAGCACCTAGCCCCATCCTTGGCATAGGACTCAATAAGTATGTACTAAGGAATTAATAAATGAACAACTCTCATATGTAAGACAATCATATGTCCAGGATATTCTTGGAGAGTTCTAATTTTAAACATTCTGCTGTATTTTCAAAGCATGTATTTAATCTATACATCAGGTGCTCGCTTTGGCAGCACATATACTAAACCATGCATCAGATGATACATCTAGATTTGGGGGTCAGAAACTGTGACACAGTTTCCATAAGTTTATAAATTCCATTTATTCTAAGTTCAAACTGATATTCTTAGTCCAAAAAATCGTGATGCCCTGGATAACAAGTTTCAAATACCAGACATTGGAAAAATATCAAGTGTTCTTCATTCCTATTTGCAAGTTTGAAGCTGAAACAGTAATGAAAATATACATTATATATGATTTTGCAAGGGTTTGGGTCAAACAAAGGATTGGAGGGAGGATGTAAGAAGGAGTCTTCTTAGATCTGTTATTATTAGATGTAAAAACACTTGGAAAATCTTAGAAGGGTTGCCTGGCCAGGAATGCACTTTGTTAAGATACTATCTTATAAAAGGGGCTGCTATCTCAAGTTTCAATCTGGTCTCCAGAATATTTCAGCTAAGGACTCCCAGGTCCAGAATATTATCTACAGCAGTGATTCTCAAAGTATGCTCCCTAACCAGCAGCATCAGCATCTCCAAGGAACTTACTAGAAACACAAATTCTTGAGCCCACCCTAGACCTATAGAATCAGAAATTCTAGGGGTGGGGTCCAGCAACCTGTTTTTTTTTAACAAGCCCTCCTGGTGATTCTGATGCAAACTAGAGTTTAAGAGTCACAGATCTCGACTCCCCTGGTGGTGCAGTGGTTAAGAATCCGCCTGCCAATGCAGGAGACACGGGTTCGAGCCCTGGTCCGGGAAGATCCCACATGCGGGGGAGCAACTAAGCCCGTGCACCACAACTGCTGAGCCTGCGCTCTAGAGCCCGCAAGCCACAACTACTGAAGCCCCATGCTCCGCAACAAGAGAAGCCATTGCAATGAAAAGCCCACGCACCGCAACAAAGAGTAGCCCCCACTCACTGCAACTAGAGAAAAGACCGCGTGCGGCAACGAAGACCCAACGCAGCCAAAAATAAATAAATAAATAAGAATCACAGATCTACAATAATGAAATTTGGTTTGTTTTTAACTTTATTCTTTCAAAAAGAGGAATGTTTTGAGAATAAGTGAACTGGTCTTTGAAGTGAACTAAACACAGAATTGTTGAATTAGTAATGTAAACAAACATATATACACACCCATAGGTGACAAGTGTGACCCAAGTTTCAGAAGCCGCATAGGGTTGAGCAGGTATTCGTCTCACATTTAATCAGAGTCCGTAGCAAAAGCCTTCCATCTGTTTCAATGGCCCTGTTATTTCATGACAACCCACCAAGCAGAAAAGCGTTCCCAAGACTGAACTTGTGGCTCCTTATGACATGGTTCTTTCTTTTCTTTCCTTTGCACCATGGCTTCCTCTTCCCAGGCAGGTGTGCCGTCCCTGGAGGAGCTGGCAGCTAAGGTAGTTAAGACCAGCTGCCCCTAGAACACTGCTTCCTTGGGACAGTCTCAAGTCCTGATGCTCAGTCCAGCTGGCTCTACTAGAAGGTCCTACTTTCTCTCCTTCTAGTCCTTTCTTCTAGGGTCACAGTCCATAGGTACAATTTCTACATGTCTGAACTGCAACTCTACTGGGTTCCACTTCTTTCCCACAGGGTTTCTAGACCGCATGTGAAATGAGGGGTATGTTTGGGTATTTATGTTAATTCATATCCCTGAGTGTGGCAAAATGGTTTAAAAGCTCTCAGAATATTCTCTAATACTCAGGAGACTGACTTGTCTAAACCTCATAGAGGCCTTGTACAGGATAGTGTTGCCTCAACTAACCTTACCTAAATGACCTGTCAGACATATCCATCTATCTATCATCTGTCCATTTGTCCATCCATCCAAAAACACACATAGGCACATGCATATCCAGGTGCTTTAAGTCCTTTCTAGAAAAAGGCAAAATATTTTTTAATACCCATATCTATAAGTGTGTCTAAGAATGAAAAACACATAAATACTACAAAATATGACTTTCAAAAAATATGATTTTTATATATAGAATATGACTACTCATCACTAAGGAACAGATGAAACCTTAGTTAGGTGAAGCTAATGTAAATATTTCTTCTTTCTTGGTCCAGTATGAACCCTCCACCCCATTTTTAAAAAATAAATTTGTTTATTTTTGGCTGCGTTGGGTCTTCGTTTGTGCACGGGCTTTCTCTAGTTGAGGCGAGCAGGGGCTGCTCATCGTTGCAGCGCGCAGGCTTCTCATCGTGGTGGCTTCTCTTGTCATGGAGCACGGGCTCTAGGCACACAGGCTTCAGTAGTTGTGGCACGCCGGCTCAGTAGTTGTGGCGCATGGGCTTAGTTGTTCCACAGCATGTGGGATCTTCCCAGGCCAGGACTCGAACCCATGTCCCCTGCATTGGCAGGCGGATTCTTAACCACTGTGCCACCAGGGAAGTCCCACCACCCTATTTTCTGGCAACTAAATCTATATTTTTTGCTAATACTCTTCAGTGGCTACATCATTCTGTTTTGAAGACTTTTTTAAAAAAAATCTTTTTGGTCGTGCAGCACGTGGGATCTTAGTTCCCTGACCAGTGATCGAACCCGCAGCCCCTGCAGTGGAATCGCAGGGTCTTAACCAGTGGACCACCAGGGAAGTCCCCATTCTTTTTTGGAAGGAACAATGCGAGACTTTTATGCTCACCACTGAATATTTGGTCTCTCCGCAATAGTCTAAATGTTAGACCAAGAACAGAATTGAATGTACCTTCACAGCCCTCACTATTTTGTTATTATTTATCAGGAGCTTCCTTCACTTTCAAGGTGCTTTCTGGAATGTGTCAGCTGCAGCTGGCCCTCTCTTAAAAGGACTTCACTCTCTGTATGATTTTCGCTCTGCTTTTATATTATGGGGGTCATGGAGACTGACTTTTGGTAGGAAGAGAACAAATTCAAGGTAGTTCAAGCAACACAACACCTGGAAAATCTCCCCCAGCGTGCAGGAGACGTTGACCTCATTGTTTTTTTCTGGGTGACACCATCCAACTCCCCTTGGCAGTAGCTGCTCAACATTTTCCGTTCAATTTCAGGCCCACTATGTGTGAGCTTCACTTGGCTTAGGGATAGAAGAATATCTGTGTGCAAGTCTTGATGAATGAGCTGATTGGAGATGGACAGTTACCCATTTAGGAAGGCCTGACAATATTCCACTATTATAAAGTAAATGTCCCACAACTTTTATTTTGTAGATCAGCCACCCTGGTTTTTTATTTCTGCTATTAAAGTAGTATCGGGCAAAGAGCCTGGGGTGAAATTGTGATGTAGAACAAGCTTGACCTTAATAGCTCCTCTCATACCCTCATTATCCAGTTTCCCTGCTTCTAGAACCTACCAAGGGGATATTGTATTATCAATCTATTCAATTTACACTGCTACAGCAGGGATGCCAAAGAGGCTTCAGCTCATCTGCCACCTTTGATTAGCCTGGATAGGCTGCCAGGAGCACTGTGTTGAGGATTTAACTCCAGACTCCTTGAGAAAGCGTGCATGTCTGCCATAGACCGGAGTGTGCCAGGAGATTTGCCTAGAATTTGCCATCCCTGTGTTAAGAATTTAATATATTACCTTTCTATGGGATATTTGCACATTAAAAGAAGAATGTGAAAGAGAGAGCAGTTTATTACGATGGATAAGTGGATGTTCAGGCATTTGTAGAAGGTCAGTGGGGTATATATTTTGGGGAGTCCTTAGAAAGAGTGCTGAAGAAAGTGAAAGGAAGATCTGTCCCAAAAGAGAATCAGTTTGAAAGGGTGCAGAGAAGTTGCTAATCCTAGCCTTAAAAACTACGATTTTATGGACCTAACATTAACTCTAAATTTTGGTTAAGTGTATAAAATGTGTCCAAGGTGCTTTGATTTACTTTGCTGCTAATGTGATTTCTATTTAACAACAACTTTCTAAGATTCACATTACACCCCTTGGTCTGTTGCTTATTTTATTCTCTGTCTGTGATATGAGCCAAGGAGCCTGAGAAGGTGGCTTATAGAAGGCACAGACTGTACCATGCGTCATTTTACCGGACTGAGCACATGCTTGATTCTCAACACATAATAAACCACCCAAGTGCTGCCACCTACTTAGAGACCAACTTTTTTCCCAACAGGGTCTAAGTAAGAAACTCCTCACTCAGCAGCACTGAAAACACCAAATGCTGGGAATTCCCTGGCGGTCCAATGGTTGGTTAGGACTCTGCACTTCCATTGCAGGGGGTACGGGTTCGATCCCTGGGCAGGGATCCTGCAAGCCACGTGGTGCGGCCATAAAAAAAAAAAAGAATAAGAAAACACCAAATGCTTTTGGAGCCTTAGTTTTTTAGGTTCAGAATTGGAAAACAGTAGCCACCAAATCCACTGCAGAGAGAAGCAAAAGTGGTCTGGTGATAGGATTTCCTTAACAGAGAGAGATTTTCAGAGCACAGTGATTTAAAAAAAAAAAAAAAGAATCCCAGATTTAGAGTCAAAAGATCTGCTGTGCCCTTTGATTGACCATGACACTTAACCTGTTTCAGATTTTCTCCTAAACCATAGAATAGAAACACAACAACGCCCAACTTTCAACCAGATCATTCCTGGTTGACAATCAAAAGAGAAGCCATCATGAATTTACCCTGAATTCCTATAAGCACAATGCTGTTTCCTATCACAAAAATTATAAAATTGATCACAAAAATAGAACAAAAAGAAC
The DNA here is from genome assembly GCF_949987515.2 of Delphinus delphis. Lineage (NCBI taxonomy): Eukaryota > Metazoa > Chordata > Mammalia > Artiodactyla > Delphinidae > Delphinus > Delphinus delphis. Next base: position 63,574,420 of record NC_082687.1, on the reverse strand, counting down.
CCCTCCAAATATATGTGCCTTTATTAAATATGTAAAGCCACACAGCCTTCAAAACTAGGTAGTAGATGCTTCTTTTGTGAGATTCTTCTGCATAGCTTAGACTTGCTGCAACTTATCAAAATATATGGTTTAGGAGGACAAGTTTCCCTAATAAATCACCCTATGGCAAACAAAGGATTTCTTCACTCCTCCAAAGATGAACATACGACATTGCAAGTTAGGGTCATCTGTCTCACAAATATTCATTGTCGATTCCATGCGCATGGATGCCTCTGAAAGTCTTTGAGTGGCAGATGCTTCTACAGTGCCATCTTGCCCTTCCTTTTCAGAAAGGAATTCATTCCTGAGCTCCCTAACCCAGATTCTAACACTTCCATTCTGCCCACATCACACCGTTTACCCTGCAGCTTGGTCCGTGTTTCCAGGCTAATGCGATGTCCTTGGCACTTGGTTCCCAGCTTTTCATTGGTTTTTTGGTATTAGCTTTGGTCAGTATGATGGAGTCTATTTCCAATAATAAAGTTCACTAAAAAGTGGGTGTCAAAAGTCAAAGCATTTCAAATAGTGGGTGATAAACATACATGAAAGTGGTTTATAAAGTAGGAAAGACTTTGGAAACTGTAAATAGCCAAGCTAATATTGGATATTACGGATTTTCTGAATTAATGGATATGGTTACCAGGGCAGAAGTTTTAGTCAGCATGGAAGACATTGAACCAGAGAGGGACAGGAGGCAGAAAACCTAGAGAAGAAAGGTCGGAAGCTTCTTCATAAACCTGCCCACCACGGAAGAACAGTCTTCTCTAAGGCCTGTCGGGCCAGAGCTTTTTGCTCAGGTCACCTAATCTTGCACCCTCCTCCTCTGGCAGCTTTTCAAATTCCACCCTTTCCAGCCACAAACTGAGAGCATTTGCCTGACCCCTACTCCAGAGGGTAAAACTGTTTATTTGTCAGCATTTCACCTAGGTCCTTGACCCCGCATGAGCTCCAACTGGACCATTCATTCGGTGTTATTCATAGAAACAGTGTCTTCAAAGAATCAAAGCAGGAGTCTTTAAAAGCAGTTTGCAAGTGAAATGTGACTCTCCCAGGCCAGTGGCCATGCACTAGAGACACATGACTGAGTTGGTTTCAGGCTGAGCTGCATGATTTGCCGGCAAGTGCCAGTTCCCAGGGAGCCGCTGCCCCCTTGTGGCTCAGCACTGGCCAGGAATTATTCCGTGACGGGGAGAACACTTGGCAAAAGTCTGTAAAAGATTATTGGAGGGGGCTTCCCTGGTGGCGCAGTGGTTGAGAGTCCGCCTGCCGATGCAGGGGTGCCCCGGTCCGGGAAGACCCCACATGCCGCGGAGGGGCTAGGCCCGTGAGCCATGGCCGCTGAGCCTGCGCGTCCGGAGCCTGTGTCCGCAACGGGAAAGGCCACAGCAGTGAGAGGCCCGCGTACCGCAAGAAAAAAAAAAAAAAAAGATTATTGGTGGGCTCTTTCTGGCCCTTAGATTTGTTGGTTCAAATAAAATTTCCTTTCATCTCATGGCTTTTTAAATTAAAATCTTTCTTCTTTCTTTAAAAAAACCAAATTTTAAAAGGAATATTTTATTACAATTATCAAAGTAGTGTATACTCCTTGAAGGAAAATTTGTGTAAAATTATTTAATTTTGTTAATGTTTTGATGTATTTCTTCCCTGACTTTTTAAATCTTTTTCCATATAAGGAAACCTAATTTTACTTCGGGACAGAAAAAAAGCCACAGAACTATGAAATCTAATTGTATCATAAATGTTATGTAAACATGACCTCTTCTCCACAGTAAGAAAATAGGCTTTTGAATATGATAGAGTACTATGAAACAGAATTGACTTTTTTTCCTACAAAATTTTAAATGTAAAGGATAGCATTTTAGATCATAGAATTTCATAAAGTTTGCTTGTAATTTCAATTCTATGGATTAAGAATACTGTAGTGAATGCAACTATTAGACACATTAAATTAAATATTATCTCATTTTCAAGACAGAAAAATAAAACTCCTTGCTCTAAAGATGGACTGTGGGAGTTATGGTAATTTAGCAGTGTAAATGATCCAGTCACTGACAAATGCTTCAGATGTTGGTCATATTTCTAAATACTGTATAGATATGTTGCTTCCCCCCAACTATGGAGAATGTAGAAACAAAGGCATTATAAGAAGAGCTGAGGGGCTTCCCTGGTGGCACAGTGGTTAAGAATCCGTCTGCCAATGCAGGGGGCACGGGTTCGAGCCCTGGCCCGGGAAGATCCCATATGCGGTGGAGCAACTAAGCCCCTGCACCACAACTATTGAGCCTGCACTCTAGAGCCATCGAGCCACAACTACTGAAGCCCGCGCCTCGAGCCCGTGCCCTGCAACAAGAGAAGCCACTGCAAAGAGAAGCCTGCATACCGCAGCTAGAGAAAGCCCGCGTGCAGCAACAAAGAACCAACGCGGCCAAAAATAAATAAATTTAAAAAAAAAAAGAGCTGAGAATGAGTCATTTGTGTCTCCAAGTACCTTTCCTTCTATATCTCGTTTGCTGTATGTGTCATCTAGATGTGTATATAACACAATATAAATATGGGTGATGGTGTCAAAGGGAGTCTGTGGACAAGTCCTAGAATGGGCTGGGAGGAAATTGACCATATCTTTAGCTGCTTTATCTGATCCTTTATTTTCTCAAGAGTTCTCAATCTTTTTGATCCGCAGATCATTTTAATTCTACAGGAAAAATGTCCACAGTCCACCTACTTCTTGTGTATCGCTTTTATAAAAACGTATATGAACATTTTATCACTTTCAACATAGAAAAATGAAACTTCCTAAAAAAAAAAAACTTCCTTCTGTAAAGAAAGCCAATGGGAATTATGTAATTTGGTCATTTAAATGACCCAGTTATTGGCGACTGCAAATGGCTATTACTATGCATACATACAAAATAATGCTGTATAAGTTTAAACAATTTTACCAAAAAGTCTATTGAATATTAAGCTATTAATTATAATACCTCAAAGTCTCTTATTGTTATTACACATTTCTACATGTTAACATCCTTGTAATCCATGCCCTATTTTTGGTGCTCTTCTTTTTATTTATTTATATTAATTTATTATTTATTTTTTGGCTGCATTGGGTCTTTGTTTCTTCACCCCTTGGAGGGAGGGGGGCTGGGGGGACTACTTTACATTGCGGTTGCGCGGGCTTCTCATTGCGGTGGCTTCTCTTGTTGCAGAGCACGGGCTCTAGGCGCGCAAGCTTCAGTAGTTGTGGCTCCCGGGCTCTAGAGTACAGGCTCAGTAGTTGTGGCTCACGGGCTTAGTTGCTCCACCGCATGTGGGATCTTCCCGGACCAGGGCTTGAACCCCTGTCCCCTGCACTGGCAGGCGGATTCTTAACCACTGCGCCACCAGGGAAGCCCTTATTTATTTATTTATTTATTTTTTTCCCTACCTAATTTGACTTATAATGAGGCCAAAAAATGATACAATGGAGAGTTAACAAGAGAGTGAGGAAATGGGCACTCTTGCTCACGTTCAAGGTCACAAAGCTGGGAAGAGGGCAAAACAAAATCAAAGCCAAAGTCTTATCAGAGTCCCAAACAAAAAGATGTGTTCTCTCTCCACCAGTACTCACTGCCTCCTGGGCTTGGAATCCTGTCTCTTGAGTAGAACCAAGGATGATGTTATTCACCTTCAGATTGTAGGGGAATTAATTAATGTAACCTCCAGTGAGTGTCAATCGATGTCCTTCCTGGTGAACACACTGCTGTAGCCTCTTGTTATCCTCTGAAACTTCACAAAGTAGCTTGAATAAAGCGTTTTCAATGGGCGATGACTGGATTAGACCAATGTCATGTGGATCGTGCAGGGTCTGGCCGTGTGATCCGGTTGTTTTTATTCTCACTCCAACTGCTGGTCCAGCAGCAGAGCCTTCAGCTCGGCACTTTTGTGGTCGCGCTGACTTTCTGAGGCTCAGCTGGCATCACATGCAGATTCCCCAAGTCACGTGCATCTCTGATATTAACCTAAGCTCCAAGCTTCTCTTCTCTCTTCGGGGGAGGCTTCGGAAGTCTGTATGTAAAGCAACTCCTCCCGCAAGACTGGCCAGGGCCGGCTCACTTCCAAGCTTCTAGAGGATGCTCCGCCCCCTCCCTGTGATGGGGAAAGCAGGAGGTCCTTCCCTCCTTTAGAAGGAGGACAATCTCCAAGTTGAACCGAAATACAGTTAAAGGAAAGAAATGTTCATTTTAAAGAACTTTAACATGTAATGGAAACATATGTCTGTTCAATTTTCTTTTAAACCCCGAAGGGTGGTGCTCTTCTTTTAAAAAAAAAAAATTATTTATTTTTGGCTGCGTTGGGTCTTCGTTACTGTGCGTGGGCTTTCTCTAGTTGCGGTGAGCAGGGGCTACTCTTCGTTGTGGTGCGTGGGCTCCTTCTCATTGCTGTGGCTTCTCGTTGCAGAGCACCGGCTCTAGGCATGCACGCGGGCTCAGTAGTTGTGGTGCACAGGCTTAGTTGCTCTGCGGCATGTGGGATCTTCCCGGACCAGGGCTCGAACCCATGTCCCCTGCATTGGCAAGTGGATGCCACCAGGGAAACCCTGGTGCTCTTCTTTTTTTGTTGTTTTTTTTTGCGGTACGCGGGCCTCTCACTGTTGTGGCCTCTCCCGTTGCGGAGCACAGGCTCCGGACGCGCAGGCTCAGCAGCCATGGCTCACAGGCCCAGCCGCTCCGCGGCATGTGGGATCTTCCCAGACCGGGGCACGAACCCGTGTCCCCTGCATCGGCAGGCGGACTCACAACCACTGCACCACCAGGGAAGCCCCGGTGCTCTTCTTTTTAAATTCATTTTTATTCTTTGAAATATATGAGCTTCAAATCTAGATCAAGATGGTGGAAAATATATATCCCGCAGATTTTAGTGGGATTTGCATTTTAGACTACTCTAAGGAGATAATCTGAAGGGTCCAGAGAGATCTGCTTGACCAGCACCGGTGGAGTAGAGTGCTCTACTCTAGGGCATGCGAGGGCAGAGTAAAAGATGGGGCCCACATTTCTCGAGATGCATGTATGGTCAGGCCACTCAAGATGGCTCTTCTATTCCTCTGTACATCCCCTGCTCGACCGGTCCCTGCTTCACTCACAGGACTATCCAATCCTCTTAATTACAGGAGTTAATCAGTAACTAATTGTGCGCTTGCCCCTGCGGCAACCGCTGGTTTCCCTGGTAACTGACGAGCCAAACCGACGTCACTTCCCCCTATTAATGGTAGCCTCCTTCTCCCGCCATGTCCCGCCTGCAGTCAGCCGTCCACCGTAGGGTGTCACTCCAGGACCCTTTTGCTTCTGACACGTAAGCTCCCCTGTCTGATAAACGGGATAAACGGTTGATGGCTCTGTCACTGTCTCCCGGGTCTTTATTCAGTCTCGAGGCTGGGCAACTACAAGGGTGCAGGCCTGCGGGGTGCAGCCCAGCAACGCAGCTCATCAGAGCTGAGGATACAGAAAGCCAACCAAGGCCACAAGTAACTGTATCAGGTTCATGGCTCTAATCCTAATCTAATCTAATTCTGTCTTGTGGTTTCTCTTGCCGTCTCAGTTGAGCGTTTCACTCTGATAGAGACTATTAGAAAGAATCCCTCATGCCCCAAGGAATTTTGCAATTGTACTTCCCAACTATCACCTCTAGCTCTCTGCTATCCTTGCCTGCTCCTAAAGCGGGGGAAGGGGAAATTACAAAACTGAAAGCTAATGCCAAGCCAGTGATTAGCGGTAATTACCAACTTGATGTCTACTGATCAGATCCAGAGAGACAATGCCATTTTGGGCAACTCTCAACCCAGTTGCTCCTCGGTTTACTCATCTGTAAATGACATTGGTCCAGTTATACTTCAGTCTGTACTAATTCAAACTCTAGGAATATGTATTTAATACTTGGGCTTCACAGGCAGAAAGTGTTTGGTTTAGCCAAGAAACAACAAGTGTGTCAAAATAACTTTATATTGGCCACCCCAATACCTTAAAAACCCAAATAAAACCAAGTACTGGGCTTCCCTGGTGGCGCAGTGGTTGAGAGTCCGCCTGCCGATGCAGGGGACAAGGGTTCGTGCCCCGGTCCGGGAAAATCCCACATGCCGCGGAGCGGCTGGGCCCGTGAGCCATGGCCGCTGAGCCTGCGCGTCCGGAGCCTGTGCTCCGCAACGGGAGAGGCCACAACAGTGAGAGGCCCGTGTACCACAAAAAAAAAAAAAAAAAACAAAAAAACAAGTACTTACTTAAAAATAAATATTGTTGGTCGAATATTCCAATAAACTAGGACGTAGATCACTTATGTCAAGGCTCATGGCCTTGGTGCACGTCCTGCCCTGGTGAGGAAGTGGCTGTCCCTGGAGGTTGAATATGAGTGATTTCTTTCTGACTGTTGCAACCTGCTTTACTGCCTGATTTTCAGACTCTCCTGCTGTTCAAAATACTCTTACCTTCCTAAATCTGGCCATAGAATACTGAAGCCAACAGAATGGAACTGACTTAAGGTAGCAAGCCCACAAATAGGTATTAAACACCTACTGTACGTCAAGCTAGGAATATAGTAGAGAAGATGACAGGTAAGTGTTCTAGCCTCATGGAATTTATAGTTTATAGCAGACATCGGGTTTTTAGTTTCCAGAAGTGAGAGTTGTTTGCTTTTCAGAGGAACTTAAGAATGTGATCCTATAGGCTCTGCATGAACAGGGCTACATTTCGTTCATCACTGTAGACCCAGTGCTCGGTACATGATATCCACAAATGTTCATGGCATAATTAAGGGAATAATCAGATATAAACTGGATACTTAACAAAAGACCTAAACCAAGTTTGAGGTATACTCCAAGAATCGTTCAAGATCACCTGGACATTCAGTCCCTTTTTCAGAATAATGAAGGAAAAAATTGCAATTCACTGTTGGCCAAGAGTCAAAACCTTGTTTCCTTTGTGGTGTGTGGGTTGTATATTTGCCTGTTTTCAAGGAAGAAGGGAATTCAGGGAGGTTAGTGGTTTTGTTGTCATTATTTTGTGAAGCCTCCTGGGCTATTTTTTTCTTCCTTTAATCAACAAATATGCACTGTGCTAGGCATTGTCCCAGGCACTGAAGATACCATGATGAGCAGGACTGGTGAGAACTCTGTCCTCTGGGAGCTTCTATTTCAGAACTCTCCATGGACTGGTGGGCTATTCTTTTCTCCACTTACTTTGGATGACTCTAATGATTACATATCACTTTCATAATGAGAGCATTTTTAAGAGGGTAAAAAAAGAGACTTCTTCAACAAAGGATGGATACAAATCTGAGTTTTCAGTACAACTCTGAGTGAGCATATTTGGGCAGCACTGCTTCCATTGCACAAAAAGAAAAGAAGACCAGGCACTAGTTTACCACAGAGAATATGTAAATAGGCACAACCTTTTCAGAAAGAAATTTTGAAACTTTAAACTTTCTTTAAACTTTGAAACTTTCTTTAAAAAGAAACATTTTAAATTTATTTGTCTTCCAACCAAGTGATTCCAGTCTTACGAATTTATCCTACACATTGCTTGCAAAAATAAAGAAGGATATATGCGAAACATTATTTGTGATGGTGGAAAATGAAAAATAACCTAACTGTCCATCACAGGGGAACTGCATAAATAGATCATTGTATGTCTGTATAATAGAATACAATAACGTTCTTCTTAAAATGAAGTAGTAACATATACACACTAGTATATATAAAATAGATAACCAACAAGGACTTACGTTATAGCACAGGGAACTATACTCAACCAAGAGAATTCTCATAAACAATTCAAATACAGAACAGAGACTGAATAAATTATGACACAATAATATAATGGAACACTATGTAGCTTTTACAAAGAGGAAACTGTACATTAATATGAAAACCTAATATAAGGGAGAAAAGCAAGTTTACAGGATGTATATGTATAGGTGTTTTATAATAATAGAAGGTTGTACAGAAAAGCACAGAAGTATTGATAGTTCAGTGTCATAAAAACAATACTGCAGGGACTTCCTTGGTGGTACAGTGGATAAGACTGTGCTCCCAATGCAGGGGGCCCTGGTTCAATCCCTGGTCAGGGAACTAGATCCCACATGAATGCCACAACTATGAGTTTGCATGCCACAACTAAGGAGCCCTGGAGCTGCAACTAAGGGGCCTGCCTGCCACAAAGAAGACCCCATTGCAACCTAATAAATAAATAAATATTTTAAAAAAACACTGCAACAAAATCCTTATAACACATGTTTACACATTTGAGTTTCTTTTTGAAATACCATTATTATCAGTTTTTTTCCTGAATATAAAAGTCTTCCATGCTCACTGTAGTGGGCAATAATTGTTTTATCACCTCACACACTTAAGAATTGCTTGAATTTATTAGTAGATGAGTTTCTTTTAACAACCCAACTCAAACTGCTACAAGCAAACAAGAAGAAGGAGAGGAGGAGGATGAAGAGGACAAAGTGGAAGAAGGAGAAGAAAAATAAAAAGGAAGGTGTGGGGGGGATCCTGAATGGGCAGCGGGCCAGCTCACAGATTCAAAGGAAAAGTTGACCAACTAAGAATGAGCCATGGCAAGGTAGAAAACAAGGGTGCTCCAGGAACCCTAATGCCTGGAACCAGACTTTTTAAAATTTTATTGAAGTGTACTTGATTTACAGTGTTGTGTTAATTTCTGCTGTACAGCAAAGTTATTCAGTTATACATATATGTATATATATTCTTTTTCATCCTCTTTTCCATTATGGTTTATCACAGGATATTAAATACAGTTCCCTGTGCTATGCAGTAGGTCCTTGTTGGTTATCCATCCTATATATAATAATTTGCATCTGCTAATCCCAAACTCCCAATCCTTCCCTCCCCACTTCCCCTTCCCCTTGGCAACCACAAGTCTGTTCTCTATGTCTGAGTCTGTTTCTGTTTCATAGATATATTCATTTGTGTTGTATTTCAGATGCCACATATAAGTGTTATCCTATGGTATTTGTATTTCTCTTTCTGACTTACTTCACTTGATATGATAATCTCTAGGTCCATCCATGTTGCTGCAAATGGCATCGTTTCATGCTTTTTTATGGCTGAGTAATATTCCATTCTATATATGTGCCACGTCTTCTTTATCCATTCATCTGTTGATGGACATTTAGGTTGTTTCCATGTCTTGGCTATTGTGAATAGTGCTGCTATGAATATAATGGTGCATGTAACTTTTTGAATTAGAGTTTTGTCTGGTTATATGCCCAGGAGTGGGATTGCTGGATCACATGGCAACTCTATTGTTAGTTTTCTGAGGAACCTCCATACTGTTCTCCATAGTGGCTGCACCAATTTACATTCCCACCAACGGTGTAAGAGGATTCCCTTTTTTTCACACCCTCTCCAGCATTTATTATTTGAAGACTTTTTAAATATTTATTTATTATATTATTTATTTTTGGCTGCATTGGGTCTTTGTTGCTGCACGTGGACTTTCCCTAGTTGCAGCGAGTGGGGGCTACTCTTCATTGCAGAGTGTGGGCTTCTCATTGTGGTGGCTTCTCTTGTCGTGGAGCACGGGCTCTAGGTGCGCGGGCTTCAGTAGTTGTGGCACGTGGGCTCAGTAGTTGTGGCTCCCAGGCTCTAGAGCACAGGCTCAGTAGTTGTGGTGTATGGGCTTAGCTGCTCCACATCATGTGGGATCTTCCTGGACCAGGGATCGAACCCATGTCCCCTGCATTGGTAGGTGGATTCTTAACCACTGTGCCACCAGGGAAATCCGTTTGCTGACTGTTTAATGATGGACATTCTGATTGGTGTGAGGTGGTACCTCATTGTAGTTTTGATTTGCGTTTCTCTAATAATTAGCAATGATGAGCATCTTTTCATGTGCCTCTTGGCCATCTGTATGTCTTCTTTGGAGAAAAGTCTATTTAGGATTTCTGCTCATTTTTCGATTGGGTTGTTTGGTTTTTGTTATTGAATTGTATGTGCTGTTTGTATATTTTGGAAATTAAGCCCTTGTTGGTTGCATTATTCGCAAATATTGTCTTCCAGTCCATAGTTTGGCTTTTCATTTTGTTTATGGTTTCCTTTGCTGTGCAAAAGCTTATAAGTTTGATTAGGTCCCATTTGCTTATTTTTGCTTTTATTTCTATTGCCTTGGGAGACTGACCAAAGAAAACATTGATACAATTTATGTCATCGAATATTTTGCCTATGTTCTCTTCTAGGAGTTTTACAGTGTCATGTCTTATATTTAAGTGTTTAATCCATTTTGAGTTTATGTTTATGTATGGTGTGAGGGTATGTTCTAACTTTATTGATTTACATGTGGCTGTCCAGCTTTCCCAGCACCATTTGCTGAAGAGACCATCTTTTCCCCATCATATATTCTTGCATCCTTTGTCAAAGATTAACTGACCCTAAGTTTGTGGATTTATTTCTGGGATCTCTATTCTGTTCCATTGATCCATATGTCTCTTTTCGAGCTGATACCATGATGTTTTGATTACTTTAGCTTTGTAGTATTGTCTGAAGCCTAGGAGGGTTATGCCTCCTGCTTTGTTCTTTTTCCTCAGTATTAGTTTGGCAATTCTGAGTCTTTTATGTTGGAACCAGAATGTTGAGCTCCACCACGACTCTCTGGGTCTCGGGTCTCTGCTCTCCGTGGCATGTTGGCCTCATGCTGTCCTACCGCAGTCTTTCTCTGTAGTGAGGGATCATGGCTTCCAGCAGCTTTCACTGACAAAGACTCTCAATCCCACCACCTAAAAGGAAAAGGGCTCTTCTCTGAGGGAGGACTCTGAATGGTCAGAAACCCACTGCAGACCAACCTCTGTGACCAGGGTAGGGGGAATTATTACTGGTCATGACTGGTCTAATTTGGACCAGGTGCTCACCCTTCAACCTATCACCAGGGTCAGGGATACAGGATCTTGTAAGAAGGCGGCAGCTCCATTCGGCCAGAAGTCTGGAGTGGAGTGGAGAAGGAGAGTGGGAAGCAGAAACAGTGCTTTTTTGGAGCAGAAGAAGGAAGAGCTGCTGGGCAAAACAGGTGATTAGTGTATGCTACATGAGCATAATTTTATTCTAAATATTTTTAAGTTATTTTCATCATGTGTATATATACATATATACATTCAAGTGCCAAGAATGTATTTATAAGGATATTCTCTGAAACAGTTTTATAATCATTAAAAACTGTAAGCAGCCTATAGTTAACATCTACTGATATTTTGTCTTCTTGAATTTTTCCCTCTGGGAACATTGCACCCAAGTGCTCATCTCAGCTGAACCAATCACATATCACCGTACTTCCTGTGACTACAGCAATTGGCCTGAAGGGTGGGTGTGTGATCCAGCGTGAACCGATTTGTCTTGGCCCAGAAAAGGGTCATTTTCTTTTCAGGTAGTGAGGCGGTGGGGCTGTGACTCAGGCAGACTTTTTCACCTGGAGCTGTTACAAAAGAGTCATCTCCTGTCAGGTCAGGAAGCTGCTAGGATACGATCTGGAGCCGCCAATTCTGCCTCCCACACAGGGGGTAAAGCTAGTCTATAAAGGAAGCTGTTTATGCTGAAATAAACAGAGATGAGACACGAAGAGACAGGGAGTCCTGATGGGTTAGAGGCCCTGGTCCCAGGCACCCTCTGAGGCTAACGCGCCCCCGCCCCGTCCCCCCACTCTTCTGCAAATATGACTAAATGGGCCAATTTCCTCCTTACCTAAGGCTAGTTTGAATTGGGATTCTTCCAGTTTCAACCACGAGACTCCTAATATCTGACTACAGATCAATAGAGCTGGGTAACTTATGGCACAATAAAATACTTTTAAGTGTAGCTTTTAAAAAGAGAAGACTACATATATTGACGTAAAAAACAAATATAAGGAGAGAAGCAAGTTTATAGGGCAGGGGTGTGTTTCTGTGTGTGATTTTATATATACCACATACTTACGGAGACTGTGTTCCGAAAGGTTAATATTGGTTACCTCTGGAGGCTAGTATGGGAAAGACTTTCAATTTTTAAATATATTTCTGTGGGTTTTTTTAAATAAATTTATTTATTTATTTTTGGCTGCGTTGGGTCTTCCGTTGCTGCACGTGGGCTTTCTCTGGTTGAGGCGAGTGGGGGCTATTCTTCATTGCAGTGTGCTGGCTTCTCATTGCGGTGGCTTTTCTTGTTGCGGAGCACGGGCTCTAGACTCACAGGTTTCAATAGCTGTGGCACGCTGGCTTAGCTGCTCCACAGCATGTGGGATCTTCCCAGACCAGGGCTCGAACCCGTGTCCCCTGCATTGGCAGGCGGAGTCTTAACCACTCTACCACCAGGGAAGCCCTCTGTGTACTTTTTTAACTTTCTGAAAATCATACATCACTTTTATAAAACTTTTAAGCCAAAAATAACTACAGGACATAATGTAATTGTGGCACATTTATGTTATACAACTTCCCACTTCATTGCCTCTATTTCTTTTAAGAACAGAGGTCTGGGAATTCAGAGACCAGGCTTCTAGTCCAGACTGTTTTGCATGTATTCTATAACCTTGGACAAGTTGGTTTGCCTCTGCAGGCCTCAGTTTCTTCCTCCCTAAGAGGGGTACTTAAGTAACAGTGCCTATTTCAGTGGTTTCCATGTGCCAAGTGCTGTGCTGAGCAGTTTCCTCACAGCAGCTCCATGGGTTGAGCATTATCCCCCTTTTCCAGATAAGAAAAGAGAAGCTCAAGTAAGTGTTGGAATCAGAATTCAAATTCACGTTTAGCCCACCCCCCAAAGCCATGTTCTGTTCACTACACACTCTCCCAGCCACCTCTTGCCTCACGGTCTCACAGTTTCCTGGCCCTGGAATGAACTTAAACCCAGGACTTGACTCAAAATCCTCTATCTGGAAAACACTATCTTTCTAAATTAACCTTTGGTCACTTTTGTTATTACTATGTCTGTTCTTTATGTTGCATCAAACTCTAAGACAGGATGTCTCAACCTCAGCACTACTGACATTTTGGACTGAAAATTTCCTGGTTGTTGGGAGCTGGATGTCTTTGGCAGCATCCCTGGCTTCTACCCGCTATATGTCAGGAGCACCCACCCTTCAAGTTGTGACACCAAAAATGCTTCCAGATATAGTCGCAAATGTCCCCTGGGGGATAATCGCCCAGGCTTGAGAATCAGTGTCCTAAAAAAAGGGAAAAGGCAAATTCCTGCATTAACCCTGAAGGAACACTGTTTTGAAAGGAGTTATGGAATCTTATAAGTATTTTTACCTGCATGATTCTTAGACTCTACCAGCTCAGAGTAAAGTCTCATCTCACATTATTTGCTCTGTGCAGAACACTGTACCAGTTACACATACATTACCTATCCAAGATTTAGGGAAATGGGGAAGGAGAATAAACTTTGCCCTCTAAAAAAATGACTCCACTTCTCCCTTAGTGAAATTCACTTTTGCCTCAGAGGGAAAGAGCCACATGAGGCTGCTGAGTGAGAATGGATATTCAACAGGGAATAGTGGTAATTGAATATGATGCTGATTTTATTCCAGCTAAATAAAGCAGCACATAAGTCATCTGGGCAATAATCTTAACTCAAGGGGCAAAAGCCAAGAAACAAGTATTTTTGTTTGTTTGTTTTAATTATTAGTCACAGTCCATGGCTCTCTTCCATACCTCACCTCAGAAAATGTGGGTTAACGTATTTCACGCAAAGTAACATAGGAAAAGAGAAAAAGGGAAGATGAAATGCATTTAGTGTGCAGTTAAAGGTGGTTTCTCCAATTTCTCTTCTGTGAACTGTTCCATTAGCATGGTCCACTTTGGATTATTTTAATATCATGACCATCTTCCCTGCAAAATGAACAACCATAAAAACACATTTATTACCTACCATATTGAAACTGTCCGCCTCTTTGTATTAAAAAGAGCCATGTCATTATACATTAGATTCTTTCCAGGGTGACACTTAATTAGTCATTTTTAAAGCTAAATCTAGGAAATTATGAGGGCGAAAGCCCAACTCTGCCATTTTTTTCCTAACCCAGTGGCACAAGGAACTATCCCCAAAGAATCACTCTGCGAAGACCTAGTAATTTCCTGAAGACTGAGTTCAGAGAATGGACCCCTGAAATACAAAGCAGCATACCTGGAGGGGGAGTCATGATCACCTGAGCTGGTCAGGTATGTTACATGAAGGGCATCAGGTATAATATCAATACACTTATTACTGAGCATTCTAACAGATCTGTTTTCTGACCAGTAGTGCAGGCTGTGTAGGTCGCCTGTACATGCCCTCTGAATTTAATAGAACATTTACTACTCCACAGAGTTTGACTACTACATATATTCTTAATTTTGGGAAACTACCCATCCCTGGATAGTAACATCACTTCATTATTTGGTCTATAATTGATTAATCACTCACCTCGTTCTCTAACCTTGACCTAGAAAATGTACTGAAGGAGTCTGTGTCTTTTTAAATGTCAGTCTTAAAATAGAACTACTTATGTCTCATTTGATTCTTATGTCCAAGAGTCACAACTTCCTAAGTAATAAAAATGCAAGATAAGAACTAAAGAAAACTTGGCTAGTTTATACTGTAAAATTGTTACCTGATTTTCATGCACAGAGTACACTCATTGGGATACGTGGACATGTCGCTTCCACACACGGGGTTAAAGTCCCTGGGACATCCTGGTAATTTATACTGATCGCAGTTTGGCTAGAAAAGGGAAGGGAAGACAGAAATTGGAGAATAACTTGAGACGTTCTCATCACAAAATAGCTGAGGGGAGGACAAAGTCCCAAGTTTCCCTAGATTTCCTAGAAACGGCCTACAGAAAGATTTCTATTTTCCACACACAAAAAAAGTTTTTCTAATGCAAAAATCAGATGCAGTATTGAAGCAATGGGTCAAAACCTGCTATGTAAGAAAAGGACCTCAGAGGAAGGTTCTGTCTGGCTGATTTTTAAATGAAAGTCCAAGACATGTCACCAAACCTACTTTTCTATCCTCCAGCTTCATAATTTGCTCTTCACTCCCACCTCCATGAGAATGTCCTGTTACATTCCACCTAATCCCTGTGCATAATGCCCAGATACACTCGGGAATCCTGTCTGGACTTTTAAGATACTGGCATTTAAGCAACAGCATTAAAGAAAGCAGTACGTTCAGAATCAGATCTCAGGGGTGGTTATAGGTTTAATTGTGTCCACCCAGAAAGATAGGTTAAAGTCCTAACCCCCAGTACCTCAGAATGTGACCATATATGGAAATAGGGTCTTTATATAGGTAATCAACTTAAGGTGAGTAGAATTGGCCTTAATCCAGTATGACTGGTGTCCCTATAAAAAGGGAAAATTTGGACACAGAGTCACACACAGAGGGAAGGTTGTGTGAAGACATGGAGAGAATGTCATTTACAAGCCAAGGAATGCCTGAGGCTACCAGATACTAGGCGAGAGGAAGAGAACTTCCTCTCTCGGAAGGAAGCAACCCTGCCAACACCTTGAGTTTGGACTTCTAGCCTTGAGAACTGTGAGACAATCCATTTCTGTTGTGTAAGATACTCGGTTTGTGGCTTTATTATGGCAGCCCTAAGAAACCGATATGGGGTCATGGAACTCAACCCTCAGATTTCATGGAATTGAGGCCAGATAGGTAACATGTCTTGTGCACAGCCACTAGTCTCTAGCAGGGCCAGGACTAGAAATGGTCACAATGGTCACACCATGGTGTGCAGAGTCCCACTTTAATAACAGGTTAAATATATGGCCTGCTGTATTTCTGTTTTGTGTGTGCGTGTATGTTTTAGTAAATAGTGATTACCTTTCCTCACTTCAGAGTAAGTCACACTGTTTAGCACTCTTAATAAATGAATTACACACTTCTACTGACATTATCTGGATTTATAAGGTGCTAAGCAGGGCTGGCCTTGGGCCAAACTCTGAAGTAAAGAAATTTTTTGACCCTTTCCATCCTCCGTTCAGCCCTCTATCTCCATTTTGGAGCCTGATGTGTTTCTTGCAGCTCCAGGCTCACTAAGATGATGCCTTCCAGGGCTTCCACAGGAGAGTAGATGCCCTCTTATCCAATGAGATTGGGACAAGTGGTTCTTGGTCATTTAACTGAAAAAGTCAATTAAAGCACATAAACAGTAACAAAAAATATAACATACCCTAAATATTTTATCTTAAAACATATAAATGAAAATAAAATTGCCACTCTTTTGATGTAAGGCAAAGACAGGGCACATGGCCAGCTGTAATGCTACCTACACTAAGATAACCTCCCTTGCAGCTAGGTATGACCACATGATCAAGGTCAGGCTGATGGGATACCAGTGGAATTATTGTGTAGTAGTGTCTGGGAACCTCCTTTAAAAGAAAGTTGGTACCTGTCCTCTGCTTCTGCCAACTTTTATTCTCCTTTGTCCATTCCTCCGTCCTGCTCCTGGGTGCACGGAGCTCTACTTTTTATCTTACAGACCAGGAAGACAAAAGCCACATCCTAAGATGGCAGCTCTGTGAGCTGTTATTTTGAGTCGTTGTTTCTTGCAGCTGAATCTAATCCTACCTGACACAAGACGTAAGACTTTTCCTATGAATGTTTCAACTAGAGTTTTGTGTAGTAAGACTGCAAAAATCATACCCACAATAAATCACCTATGATTTCTTGTTTTGATTTCTTTAAAATGGAATTTCTCAACCCCATTCATATTTTGGACCAGATAATTCTTTGCTGTGTGAGGCTGTGCGCTGTAGGATATTTAGTAGCATCTCTGTTCTCTATCCACTAGATGCCAGTGACAACTCCCTGGTCATGACAATCAAAATGTCTGCTGGGGGGTAAAACTGCCCCTTTTTAAATATGGTGAGACTTTATAGACACTGGCACAGCAAGGTAATATACAATTTTAAAAATTAATTCCCCAATTATTTTCAGTTGTTTACCTACACCTAATTCAATTTGTTTTTAGCATTTTGTCTTTCAGCAAGTCTTTCAAAATCATTTGACTCATTTCTCATATAAACAGCTTTATTTCTCTACACTCATGTTTATGCTGTCTTTACACTTTTAATTAAAATAGGACTGGCAACTGGCATAATAGGCTTGTGAACACACACACCTGAGTCTTGGTCAGCACATAACACCACTGATGGAAAATAAGCTTTACTGGAATACAGGAGAGTAGTTAAGCAGGAAGGTAACCTGTCTATAACCAGTGAGTAATCGATCTGCTGTGGGAATCGTTCAGAGAGAAAGGAGAGGGTCATATGTGAGTCTGCTTAAATGCAGGATGCCTGATTGAGTTTCTACTGTTATTATCCCCCATTTTCTGAAAGAAAATGAAACCCAAGAAAACTGAGTCATCTGAGCAAAAGTAATATTGGGCACCCATTAAGTGCTGAAGACTGGGTATCAAATAACAAATAAGACATCATCCATGACCACAGGAGTATACCGCCTACTAGGGGAAGACAGGCTATTACAATTCAGTGCTATGATGGGCTAGTGAAGAGCACCAATCTGGAGTCAGAATGCCTGGGTTGGACCCATAGTTGCACCATTTCCATGTGACCTTGCAAGGGGATAATAATGGTACCTACTTCATAGTGCTGTGAAAAGTTAAATGAGGGAATTCCCTGGTTGTCCAGTGGTTAGGACTCCACACTTTCAGTTCCAAGGGCCTGGGTTCAATCCCTGGTTGGGGAACTAAGATCCCATAAGCCTTGCTGCGTGGCCAAAAAAAAAAAAAAAATTAAATGACTTATTCTATATAAAGAATTTAGAACAGTGCTTGGCACATAGTAAATGGTATCTAAACATTTAGTGTTGAAGAAAATCAGAATGTCA
Source organism: Delphinus delphis (assembly GCF_949987515.2). Taxonomy (NCBI): domain Eukaryota; kingdom Metazoa; phylum Chordata; class Mammalia; order Artiodactyla; family Delphinidae; genus Delphinus; species Delphinus delphis. The sequence goes on along the minus strand of NC_082687.1, from coordinate 63,556,542 downwards.
CCCCCAAAATATGGCTCTATGACATAAAAATTACTTTGAGCTAAAGGCAGTTAATATTGCAGCTCTCTCTCTCTTCCCCTTTTCTGCCTAAAGGCAGGATATAAATTCTCCTTTAGTGGAGATGACTCTGGACTCTTATCAGCCCAGAAATGGCACCTGAGGAATCTGCAAACAAACCTTACTTCATTAGTTCCCTCCCACTATTTTTCTTCCCACTGTTTGCCACCCTTGGAAGCCTAAAACCATTTTCCTTTGTCCTGTCATTTATCTACAAACTTATTGCTCTCTGGTAAAGATGCTATATAAGGCAGATTTCAAAGCCACCTCTTTGAGTTACTCATCTCTTGAGTGCTCCCATGTGTATGCACAATGCACTTGTTAATAAACGTTTGTTTATTTTTCTCTTGTTAACCTGTCCTTTGTTATAGGTGCCCCAGCTGAGAACTTAGAAGGGTAGAGGAAAGATTTTTTTCCTCCCTACACTAGCATGGTGATGATGATGATGCAGTATAGTTTGAATGGAAGCATGGAGAAAGTGCATTTATATCTGCTTTGGAGGAAAAAAAACAGAGTGGGAAGATTTCCTGGGAAAGGTCTACACTGAATTGAATACTCAAAGTTACCTAACCCACGGAGGTCAATATCCCCATATGTAAAATAATAATATCTATCTATCTTACAAGGTCATTGTGAGAACTGAGAGACTGCATATACAAATGGACAGTGTCAGACCACATATTAAAATAGAACTCTGACCCATAACCTGTAGCAACTTGCCTAGGAAACCAACCCATTACTTAGAATAACCAACCCAAGAAGCCAACCTGCTATAAATTAGACTCGTCAGAAGTCAGATGGTTATCTCTAGTGACAGTCCAATAGGCCAAAGAGTAAGCTCTGTAACGATTGGCCAAAATGGCCAGGCCTTGATTAATAACTGATAGTTTCCCTAAATTTTTGTTCCTGCTTCCAACTTAGGACCAATCAGAGAAAGCCAATATGCCCTCCTAACCAATCACATAGGATTCCTGCCTTTAGTTACCCACTTACAGCCTCCCCATGCCAACAGCCTTGATCAGGGCACACCTGATGCCTTCCCTTTTTCCCACTTTAAAGCTTTCCCACTCCTCTGCCTTTGAGTCTCTGCCAAAATGCAGGTGATATGCCTGATTCACTTGCTTCAACAAGCTCTGAATAACTAGCTTTTGCTTCTTCTCATTTGCTCGACCTTCGCTTGCTTACACAGAATTTAATTTGATAATATACATAAAATGTCTAGTACAAGGTGTAACTATTAGGGAAACAAAGCCCTGAGGCCTTCAAGGCCTGAGCTATTGTCAACCAAATTTTACATCGTGATCCGTCAAAAAGCCTGCCTGAGAATCTGGTTTCTAAAGAAGCAGTCCACTGTTTTGAAAGTGGCAGGTCAGACCTGAAAACCAGCCCCCAACCCAAACTCTTGAGGGCTTCGCTGTATCAGTAGAAACAATACAAGTGGTTTCCTACTTACTGTTCTGTATTCTGAAGGGTGAGCAAACTGAGTGTTCAAAGAGGCTGCAAGAAGGAAACAGACACTTTAAAGCATGGGGTTAATAAAGGTCAATTCTTGTTCATAAGGGTTTTTTAAAATTCACCTTGTGATTTATACGGGCCATGTGTCTCCCTTTCCCTCCGATGCCTAGCTTCTTTGAACCCCCCCTAAGAAGTATGTTCAGCTGTGTTCTGGCACCTCTCCTAGCAGGCACACAGAGAACATTTGGTACCGGTTCCGTAACTGACCACGCTAATAGAATTGCTTGAGAAACTTTGGAGCTACCGAATAAAAGTTAGAGAAGAAACTCAATAATTCACGATGTTCTTTTCCTCTGTGGCTCAAGGTAATAAATGCAAAATTTGACATTAGGTGTTACCACTTTAACTCCATTTTTTTTGTTTTCTGGTATGCGGGCCTCTCACTGTTGTGGCCTCTCTCATTGCGGAGCACAGGCTCTGGACGTGCAGGCTCAGCGGCCATGGCTCACGGGCCCAGCCGCTCTGCGGCATGTGGGATCTTCCCGGACCAGGGCACGAACCCGTGTCCCCTGCATCGGCAGGCGGACTCTCAACCACTGCGCCACCAGGGAAGCCCTTAACTACATTTTAAATGGGCATCATGTCTGGCTGGACTAAGTAAGGCCCCTTTCTCATGAGCCCCAGAGTGCCCGGCGCCCTTGGCGTTCACAATTCCTGATTCCTGTACATCTCCCGCTGAGGCTCTGTAGGGCCCCTGGTACATAAAAACCCAACTCCCGATCTTGGGCTCCAGGAAATCTGCTTTAAAAGAGAAAGAGCAGACAGCAGGGTCACTAAGAAGATGCTGGGACTAAAGAGGGTTGCTGGCTTCACAACGCCAGCCCCGCACACCCCCAAGTTCGTGTCCCTAGGCAACCGCGGGGCGGGCCTGGAACCGCCAGTAACGGCTGCGCGGAGGGACGCCAAGGCCGCCCGGACCCGGGCAGGGGCAGTTGCCAGCGAGACCCCCTCTCGGTAACTCCTCGGCCGGTCCTCCGCGGAGCAGGCCCACAGGTGAGCGTTACCTGCCGAGTCCCAGCAGACCAGGAGCAACAGCCCCAAGCGCAGTGCCTCGAGCGCCATCCTCCCTCCGCGGCCCGCGGTCGGGTCCCTGCGCTCCAGCGCCCGTGCCCTCGGGTCAGACACGCGACAGGGTGGGGTGAAGGAGAGGCGGGTAAGAGGAGGAAGAACAGAGCAGGTAGGAGGAGGGGGGAGGGGAAGGCAGAGGAGGGGTGGTGGCTAGCCCCCCATCTCCTCACCCCGCTGAGGGTGAGAGTAAGCAGTTAGAGGGCCACCTCTCCCTGCAGCAAACCAGAACCTTGTAAGAGCCCTGGATAAGCTTGTGGGCTCTCAGTCAACCTCAGTTTCTTCAGCATCTGCTCTGTACCAAGCAGTGTTTGTGGCTGAACTTAAAAGCGTCCCTGCTGTCTGGAAGCTTTCCAGTGTAGGTGTTGGGGGAGAGGTAACAGAGGGAACTCCAAAACAAGTGAATACAATAATTTCGAAAATTAAGTGCTAGAGAGTTGAGAGTGGGGAGAAGACTTTCCATTGGGAGGTCAGGAAAGGCCTTTCAGAGGTAGTTGAGCTGAAAGCTGAAGGATGAGAAAGAAGCCTGGTGAAGACCCTGGGGACAAGTATTCCAGGCTCAAGGAAAAGCGAGTGTGGAAAACTAGAGGCAGGAACCAACTCAGTGTGTTCAGCTGGAGCCCTAGGTGAGGGAGGGGGAACGGGGAGGGAGATGGAACCACAAGGTCATGAACATGTGTGGTCATGTAGGCCATGATAAGGGGTTTGGATTTGTTCCTGTTGCAGTGGGAAGCCAGTGGAGGCTTTTAAGCAGGGACATGGCCCTGGTACTTACGTCTTAAGAGATTGGATGAAGAATGGAGGAGATAGGTAAGAGTGGAGGTGGGGTGGGGGAGAAATTCGGTGGCTTTTACAGTAATCCAGGCAAGGGATGGTGGCAGCTTGAACTGGTGGCTAACAGGGAACTGGTGAGATGTGGTCAGATTCAGGATGTCTTTTGGAGGCAGAACCAATTGGAGTGAAGAGAAGAATCAAGGATGCTTCCCGGGATTTTGTCCTGAACAGATGGGTGTGTGGTGATGCCATTTCTGATGATGAAGAATGTTTGGAGAGGGTGCCTATTAGACCTCCAAGTGGACATGTAGACAAGGCAGTTGGAATTACAAATTTGGAGCTAGAGATATAAATGCAGAAGTCATCAGCATATCAATGGTATGCTGACCCAAAGCCCAGGGGAAGAGTACTGCGTGGGTCAGAGGTCAGAGCCCTGGGGCACTACTATGTGCAGAACTCTGACAGATATGGAGAACAAGGAACAAGCCAGTGAAGGAGGAAGAAAACCAAACTAGAGTCTGGGGTTGCTGAACTGTGGAGCAGCAGTGCAACCATGTGAGTTGCCACTGCAAGGTTGGGAATTAGGAGGACTGAGCATCATCATGAGCTTTGGCGAGATTGTAGTCACTGACGACCCTGATAAGATCTTTTTAAGAGAAGTGATGGGTTCCAGAGCCCAAATGGCCTGGTTGAAGGGATGAGGTGAGAAAGTGGTGACAGAGAGTGTAGACAGTCCTTGTGAATTTTGCTATGAAAGGGGAGCCAGAGGTGGGCAGTGAGTAGCCTATGAAACTTCCGAGTCTTCTGGGGATCATGTCAAAAACCCTCAAGTATCTTCCCACCTCCGTTGTCTTAGGAGGAAACCAAAGTTCTTACTATAGCCGCCAAGGCCTCTGCTGGTCTCTTACTGCTCTCCCCTGACTCACTCTTCCCCAGCCCCACCCTGTTCCCACCCTAGTGCCTTTGCACTTGCCTTTCCCTCTGCTTACATATCTATGGAGCTCCCTCCTTCCCTTCCTTCTGTTGCAGCTCACATGTCCCCATATCATAAGTGCCTTCCCTGACCATTCTATAAAACCATAGTGCCCCACCTTTCTATTCTCCTTAGCCTGCCTTATTTTCCCTCCCCCATAGGGTTTATCTCAACTTGACTTTAAAAAAATTTTTATTTATGACATCCTCATGTCAGTTCCTAAAGGGGAGTGATTCTTTTTTGGTTCATGGCATATGTCCAGCACCTAGAAGAGTACTGCTCAACAAATATTTGTTAAATGAATAAATGGATTCCTACGGAGTCGGGACCTTAGCTTACCTAAAAGTATGGTCCACAGAAAAAAAAAAAAAAACAAACCACCAGCATGCATAAACAAAATGGCTCTTTGGTTAAGAAGGAATTAAACCTTGATTTCTGGTTTTGCATGCATTCATTTCTTAGTATAACATGGCTATAAAGAGTTTTGCAGTCAGATACTTGCTCTGCAAGTTACTTTACAAGCTCTTAATCTCAGAGCTTCCACTTTTGCCTTCCCCCTACAAAGTGGGTATTATAATAATAGAATCTTGGGAGTATTAAATGAGAACATGTACATAAAGAACTTAGGACACAGTGGACTCAATAAATTTTTGTCTCTTGCCATCTTCTCCATGATGGCATCTGTAACAAAGACAGTTATTCAGTTTGTAAGTGATTATGCACCTGCCCTGAACTCACACAACATTGGCCACTGTGTTGTTACAGAGCTGGACATCACGAGCCTATAGGCAGTGACATTTTCTATTTCTCTTACTTCTCTAACCTAGTGACTAGCACTGTGCCTGACACAAGCTCAAAAAATATTTGGTGAATAAGTAAATCTTTGAAATATTAAACTGACATCACAACGGGAAAGTAGACCAAAAAGAGGAAGACATAGGACCCAGGAAACAGAAATTCCAACCCAAGAGAGAAGCAAAGGAATTATAGGCAGCAGTATAGCAGTCCTAGAGTTCAGCCAATCCAGAATGGAACAAGCAAGAGGCCCCTGGAGGCAGGTTCTAGAGGAGGAAGTAGATAGAATAAGAAATGCGTCTTACAGTAATTGAGATGAGATTGACATCAAAGGGGTAAAGTTTAGGGATTGATGTGCAACAAGTACATAGAAAACTAAGCAAATAAAAAAGACAGTAATTGGCTTCAGGAAAAACAAAGTTGTTCAAAGTTGTTCAGTCATTGATTTATCCAAAAGTATGATTCACTATTTTGGGAGAATGGGAGGCGAAGAAGTGTGTATGTGGGTAATGCGAGTGATGGGAGGTATGACAGAGTTACGTCTTTCATGGTAAAAATCAAGGGATGAAATCTAAACCTGAAAAACCAAGAAGAAACATTATATACATATTATTTAGAGATGGGAAGTTAACTGCTCAAATAATTAGTTAAAAGAGTACAAATTGGAGGGGCTTCCCTGGTGGCGCAGTGGTTGAGAGTCCGCCTGCTGATGCAGGGGACGCAGGTTCGTGCCCCGGTCCAGGAGGATCCCACATGTGGCGGAGTGGCTGGGCCCGTGAGCCATGGCCGCTGAGCCTGCGCGTCCGGGGCCTGTGCTCCGCAACAGGAGAGGCCACGGCAGTGAGAGGCCCGCATACCGCAAAAAAAAAAAAAAAAAAAGAGTACAAATTGGATTCTTCCAGGAATTGGAAAATGAGGCAGGAGGGATGGAGTACAAGCAGCCCACTGCTACTTTCTTAACAAACAGTGCATGTGTCATGGGCTGAACCGGGTCTCTGCCCCAAAGTTACATTGAGGTCCTAACACCAAGTACCTCAGAATGTGACCATATTTGGGGATTTAATTAAGTTAAAATGGTGTCATTAGAGTGGACCCTAATCCAATATGACTGGTGTCCTTATAAAAATATATTAGGACACAGACAACACAGAAGGATGAGCATGTGAGGACACAGAGAGAAGATGACCATCTGAAAGACAAGGACGGAGGCATCGGAAGGAAACAAACCTTGATCTTTGACATCTAGCCTCCAGAACTGTAAGATAATACATTTTTGTTGTTTAAGCTACCTGGTCTGTGATATTTTGCTAGGACAGCCCTAGCAAACTAATACAACATGTACAGTGTTTAAAAAATTAAAAGTATCATTTTGTATTACAAGAATAATATTTTAAGAAATTAGCAAAAAAAAGAAAGGTTATTCTGAGACTCATTCATCAATGACCTCTAAAAGTAACTAGTATAGTATGAGAACATTTATTTACTGATTATTTTTTTTTCCCTTGAGAAACTCCCTTTGACATATTGACTGATTCTACAATACATACAGATTTTTGTGGCTATTCAGCAAACCTTAATGAGAGGTTTAGAGATGAGAAATAATTTGCCCAAGGAGGCACAACAAGTTAGTACATTGGCAGATCTGTTTCTTTTCTGCCTCCTATATCTGTGTGTCAGTGTTGATCTGTGACATACTCCCTGGTTCAGTCCAGGTCTAGTCTGGAAAATACAGTCTACATCAAACAAAAAGATTCCTAAGCCCAAGCAGGTAGTTCACTCATTTGAAATAACATATGCCCTTCATCCACATTTCCGCATAATCACAGAAGTGGGACTAGGCCAAGTAAGTAACTCTATGAAAACTATCCTGTATTTCCTCCCTCAGCTCTTTGTTTAGTTGGGCTCAGCTCTATTTTGTGATGTCTACTGCCATCTAGTGGAAATGAATTGACATTTTAACTAGTGCCTCATTTTTAGGGTACTTTAGTTTTCGAAGAGCTCTCTTTTTATCTTCACAATAACCTATGAAGTAGACATTGTTATTCCATTTTGCTTTAACTTTTTAGAAACACTTGATATTATTGAGCTTATTGTGCTTCAGACACTACACATGAATGATCTTATTTACTCCCCGTATCAATTTTTTTTTAATTTATTTATTTTAGGTTGCATTGGGTCTTCGTTGCTGTGCGCAGGCTTTCTTTAGTTGCAGCGAGCGGGGGCTACTCTTCGTTGTGGTGTGCGGGCTTCTCATTGCAGTGGCTTCTCTTGTTGCGGAGCACAGGCTCTAGGTGTGCGAGCTTCAGTAGTTGTGGCACGCGGGCTCAGTTGTTGTGGCTCACAGGCTCTAGAGCGCAGGCTCAGTAGTTGTGGCGCAAGGGATTAGTTGCTCTGCGGCATGTGGGATCTTCCCGGACCAGGGCTCGGACCCGTGTCCCCTGCATTGGCAGGTGGATTCTTAACCACTGCGCCACCAGGGAACCCACCCCCCTTATCAATTTTGTGTGATCTGTGCATATTGCCTATGTTGTTATCCCATTTACAGATGAGCAGTCTAAGGCTTAGAGAATTTAAGCCTTAGATTTAAACCTCAGTAGGAATCAGGATTCAAACCCAGGAGAGGCACACATCACTAATACAAACCTTCTCCCCCTCCTTCTCCTTCTCCTCTTCCCTTTCCTCCTCCTCCATTTTCTTCTCCTCTCTCCTTCCCCTTCTTCATCTTCATCTTCATTATTGCAAACATTGTGATTATGTGCCAGGCATTTTCCTAAGTCCTGTACAGGTATTATATAACTTAATCCTCACAACAACTCTTATGAATTAAGTATAATTATTATTCCCATTTCATAGATGAGGAAATCAAGGCACAGAGCAGTTAAGCAAGTTAACTGAGGTCACCAGCTAGTGAAAGCGTAGCCAGAATTGGAACCCAGAGAATTTTGGGTTTTATTTTTATTTATTTATTTATTTATTTTTGGCCACGCCGGCACAGCTTGTGAGATCTTAGTTCCCCGACCAGGGATTTAACCTGGGCTCTGGCAGTGAAAGTACCAAGTCCTAACCACTGGACCACCAGGGAATTCCCTGTTTTAATATTTTGTTTTCTAGCTTTATTGAGCTATCACTGACATATAAATTGTGCAAGTTTAAGTATACAGTGTGATGATTTGATACACATAATATATGTGAAATGATTACCACAAAATAGTTAACACATCCATCACCTCACATAATCACAAATTGCGTGTGTGTGTGTGAGATGAGAACATTTAAAATCTATAATCTCAGCAATTTTCAAGTATATGATACAGTATTGTTAATCGTAGTCACCATGCTGTACGTTAGATCCCCAGAGCTTTCTCATCTTATAACTGGAAGTTTGTACCCTTTGACCAACATCTCCCCATTTCCCCACCCATACAGCCCCTGGCAACCACCATTCTTATTCTCTATTTCTATGAGTTTGGGTTTCTTTTATATTCCATGTGTAAGTGAGGTCATACGGTGTTTGTCTTTCTCTGTCTGAATTGCTTCACTCACAACACCACAGGGCCCTCAGGGGAACCCCAGGGAGCATTATATTATTCCAGACCCCATGCTCTCAACAGTAAGCAGTTTCAGAAATAAAGTTAATTTGTCTCCTCATTACAAAATTAATACATATTTAGAAAACCAGAAAGAAAAAAATCACTCAAAATTCTGTCTCCCGGGACTTCCCTGGTGGTCCAATGGTTGAGACTCTGTGCTCGTTCCCAATGCAGGGGGCCCGGGTTCGATCCCTGGTCAGGGAACTAGATCCCACATGCGTGCTGCAACAAAGATCCCGCATGCCGCAACTAAGACCCGGCACAGTCAAATAAACAAATATTTAAAAAATAGGGCTTCCCTTGGTGGCGCAGTGGTTGAGAGTCCACCTGCCGATGCAGGGGACACGGGTTCGTGCCCCAGTCTGGGAAGATCCCATGTGCCGCAGAGCGGCTGGGCCCGTGAGCCATGGCCGCTAAGCCTGCACGTCTGGAGCCTGTGCTCCGCAACGGGAGAGGCCACAACAGTGAGAGGCCCACGTACCGCAAAAAATAAATAAATAAATAAATAAATAAAATAAAAAATTCTGTCTCCCAAACACAATCAAAATTAATATTTGGTGTCTTACTCCTAGCCATAATTCTAAGCTACTTTGATTTTAATATAGCTGTGATTGTACTATAAAAACCATTTTGGGCTGTTTCTTTTATTTAACGTTTTAACTTAGGCATTTCCAATATCCCCAAACTCTTCATAATTGTTACTGTGAATAGGTCCTTTATTAAGATTATAACTTGTGTAATGCCTTCTATGGGTCAGGTACTGGTGTAAGGAATTTCTATGTATTTATTCCTTTAATCTTCACAACAAACCCCTTAAGACAGAGAGTATTTTTAGCCCTATTTAGATGGGGAAACTGAGACACAGCTGGTAAGTGACGCAGCTTGGATATGAACCTCCACAGTCTATGCCATCATCTAACTGAGGAAGCAAGGATTTAAATTGTTTATATTTTGAATCAGTTACTAAAAAGCACATGGAGAAGCACTAACAGTTTTACCATTAAATTGTAAGAAACATTTATGCAAAAAATAATAATGATGGTGATTAATGTGTCGCTTATTAAAGAGGCAAAATTTGCATATAATTAGATAAAGCCCAGAAAATAGAGGAGAGTATTAATAGTCACCATTTATCAAGTAATAGCTATGTACTTTTACATATGTTATCCCTAATCTTCACTGTGACCCTGTGAAATAGTTAATATTATTTCCTGTTCATATGATGAGGAAAGGAAACCAGAGAGGAGTAATTTGCTCAAAATCACAAAGCTAATACGTGCTGAAGCTGGGTTCACTCACAGATTTTTTTACTTTAACCTTAAGTTCCCATCTGCAAGCTAAACTCTAGAACTGCATTTTCTAATACTGTAGGAATTAGCCATGTGGCTATTGAACACTTGAAATGTGGCTGGTGTGAAGTGAGATGTGGTGTAAGGTTAAAATACACACTGAATTTAAAAAACTTAACAGAAAAAGGAGTGTAAAATATTTCAATGATTTTATATGGATTACACGTTGAAATTATAACCGTTTGTATTTATTGAGTTCAATAAACTATGATGACAATTAATTTCACATGTTTCTTTTCATTTTTAAATGTGGCTGCTAGAAATTTCAGATTACACACGTGGCACACATATTGCTATTGCTTAGTGCTGCCATAGACCAGCACCTCTTAAACTTTAATGTGCAGATGAATCACTTGGGGATCTGAATTAAAATACAGATTCTGGGCTTCCCTGGTGGCGCAGTGGTTAAGAATCCACCTGCCAATGCAGGGGACACGGGTTCGAGCCCTGGTCCGAGAAGATCCCACATGCCGCGGAGCATCTAAGCCCGTGTGCCACAACTACTGAAGCCCGCATGTCTAGAGCCCATGCTCTGCAGCAAGAGAAGCCCGCGCATGGCAATGAAGCGTAGCCCGGGCTCACTGCAACTAGAAAAAGCCCGTGTGCAGCAACTGAAGACCCAAAGCAGCCAAAAAAATAAAAAACAATAAATCAATAAATTAAAAAATAAATAAAATAAAATACAGATTCTGATGCAGGAAGTCCAGGGTAGGACCTAAGATTCTGCGTTTCTAACGCACTCTCAATGAAACCAATGCTGCTGGTCCAGGTGGAACACATTGAGGAGCAAGGCTCTAGATGGGAGGGAGGCGGGGGAGATCAGCATTAGAACCCTTAGCAACACCTGTGTTTGGGGGACTAAAGGGAGGCTCCGACGCGGGGAAGGGGAGAGGTGGCCTGAGAAGGTCCTTGCAGAGCCAGGACGGTGTGTTGTTGGGGAGGCCAGGGTGGCAGCATGTCAAGGCGAAATAATCAACAGCAACGCCTGTGCAGAGACTAATCGGGGCCTTGCTGGTTTGTCGACGAAGAGGCCACTGATGAATGCAGCGAGGACAGTTTCCGTGAGTAATGAAAACGGGAAGCAGATGTCAGAATGTTGGGAAATAGGACAAGTGGACCTGGTCGCTCTCTTTTTTCCTAGAACGACAGGGAAAAAACAGTAGCTAAGGCTGATGTCAGGGGCAAGTGAGAGAAAGTGGGATGAGGAGTGTAATGGATTATGGGGACACTTGCTTGGTTTGATTTTGCAGGGGGGAGACCTGAGTCTATGACTTATGCAGAAAGGGAAGGGTGTGAGGGAGAAGTTGGCCCAGAGAACATGGGCAACTTCTCTCCTAAGTAAAGGAACGGCCTCTCTGAATGTCAGCTGTGAGGCCATGCCAGGAATAAATATGACACAGCCTCTAGCTTCGAGGATCTCACAGTCTCGAGTACTAAGAGACCTGTGTGCCCCTTCCGTGAAGCCCTGAGAAGGCAGTAAAGCTGGCATGGATTAGTGATGAGCTATGTTTTCTAAATGAAGCCCAATTCAAAAAAAAATATGGTCCCCAATTTTCCTCACAGTTACATTTAAGCATTCTATATTTCTTGTATGGTCAGGCCACCCAAGATGGCTGTTCTCTTGCTCTCTGTACATCCCCTGCTGACCAGTGCCTGCTTCACCTATACCCTACTCACCTGACCGACCTTCATAGGTTCTTGCCGGGGCCCCAGCTGGTGATTGTTCTTATCAAAGGGGCAGTGAGGGGTGGGCCTCTCTGCTGGTTTCCCTGCTGATGAGCCAGCCTGACTTAATTCCCCCTGTAACTGGTAACCTCCCTTCCCCCTCCCCACGCAGTCTGTCACCACGTCCTGCCCGCCGTAGGACACACAAGGTGGGGGGGGGGTCACTCCAGGACCTTGCTTCAGATGCATAAGCTCCCCCCATCCATTAAATCATTGATGTCTGTCGCTGACTCCGGGCTTTTTCTTTGGTCTAGAAGCTGGGCAAGTACAGGCCTTGTAGACCTGAGGGGTACAGCCCAACATTCTCCATCACATCAAAATGAAGGGTTTTATGTTTTAGGCTAAAATTTCACAAACAACTTCACTAGTAACACCCACTGCAGTGACCTTGGTGACAATGAAACTGTGCACCTCAGATTGGGACTTGAACCCATGTGGCCGGTACTCGAACCCAGCCAAAACCCACGGTCTTCCAAGTGAGATCACACACCTCTCTTCAGGACTTAATGAAGCTCAGATTCCTGATGTCTCATCACAGAAAGAATTCAGTGAAAGACAAAGTGATAGGTAAGAGGTGGATTTATTTAGGGAGAAACACACTCCACAGATGGAGTGTGGGCCATCTCAGAAGGTGAGAAAAGTACCAGGGTATGGGGTTGTCAGTTTTTAGAGGGGTGGGTAATTTCATAGGCTAATGAGTGGGAGGAGTATTCCAGCTATTTCGGGAAGGGGTGGGGATTTACAGGAATTGGGCCACCGCCCACTTTTTGATCCTTATGGTCGGTCTTGGAACTGTCATGGCGCCTGTGGTGTGTCATTTAGCTTGCTGATGTGTTACAGTGAACATATACTGAGGCTCAAGGCCTATTGGAAGTCAACTTGTCCGCCATCTTGGACCCATTTGGTTCTAATCAGTTTGTCTTGTCCTCCCGCTATGTCATTCTTTCAAAGGTTGTGCCCTGCCCCCTTCCCTCCTGTTTCAACAACACCAAGTCTTTGAAGAAATGTTGAGTGAGGTGACACCACGTGGGGTTGGTGAGGTTATGACGTAGAGGCAGGGAAGAGATTTGGCGTCAGGATACCGTCACAGACCAGGAACGACCAAAAACCTCTGGCCCCTCGGAAAAGGCTACTTTTGGTGGCAACTGGAGGAGGCGGGGGTCTTGTCCTTTTAGTGGGAGCACATGGCGGGTATGGAGTGAAGTGGCAGTGTGCCAGGCCAGAGTGAGGGGGAGGGGATGCTGGTGCAGGCGCAAAAGAGAGATTTCTCCCTCCCTTATCTCCTTGTCAGCCGCCTAAAAACAGTTAAAAGAGAAATCCATATCAGGCCCCACCCAGCCCATCTTCTGAATAAGCTCTGCAGTCCATTCAGTTGCTGTAGAGATTCCTAGAAGGGTTAAAGGTCAATCCTCCAATTCTGTCCGGAAACCAGCCCACCTGGTGGTTTGTGTAACTATTGTCCCATTGTGTCACATTCTTATGCAAATATTCTGAAGCACAGCAATCAAAGAACCAGCCACAGGGAGTAAACAAACTTTAAACACACAATGAAGATGCTCATCCCTCTTCAGGATTTTGTTTTTTTAAATTTTTATCGGAGTATAGTTGCTTTACAATGTTGTGTTAGTTTCTACTGTACAGCAAAGTAAATCAGCTATACGTATACATATATCCCCTCTTTTTTGGATTTCCTTCCCATTTAGGTCACCACAGAGCACTGAGTAGAGTTCCCTGTGCTATACAGTGGGTTCTCATTAGTTATCTATTTTATACATAGTATCAATAGTGTTTATATGTCAATCCCAATCTTTCAATTCATCCCACTGCCCCTTCCCCCTTGGTATCCATAAATTTGTTCTCTACATCTGTCTCTATTTCTGCTTAGTAAATAAGATCGTCTATACCAATTTTTTCAGATTCCACATATATGCATTAATATACGATATTTGTTTTTCTGACAAGAGCACAGAATCGTGGAGCTCTTTGGAGATTCACCTCCAGCATCTTGGCTTCCTGGGGGCTCAACTGCCTCCTAGCCCTGGGCCAACCCTTCTCTGCCAGCTCTCTGGGTCCTTCTTCCTCCCTGAGACAGTCTGAGCCTTTTTTTTTTTTTTTTTTTTTTCCGGTACACAGGCCTCTCACTGCTGTGGCCTCTCCCATTGCAGAGCACAGGCTCCGGACGCGCAGGCTCAGCAGACATGGCTCACGGGCCCAGCCGCCCCGCGGCATGTGGGATCTTCCCAGACCGGGGCACGAACCCGCGTCCCCTGCATCCGCAGGCGGACTCTCAACCACTGCGCCACCAGGGAAGCCCCAGTCTGAGCCATTTTAAAGCAGCCTGGCTCAAATAAAGGAAGAGCCATTCCTGTTCTTTCCCTCAAGGATGAGTGTTTACACAGGCAGACATGGAGCGTTTAGAAGTGGTTCTTTTAACATGTCTGTGGAGAATGACCTACTTCTGTAATGACCTGTCCAACACACCAAAGAAGCCCAGCCACTTATGCACCTTCAACAGTTTTCTGACACCTTAATAATTAAGGCCCATGCACCTCACCAAGGTGGTTTTAAAAAACCTTTGTTTCCTTGAAACTTTCCTGCTTAAAGCCACTGTCTCACCCTGGTTAAGCTTCCTCCCCTCAGCCTCCTCCCCAGCCTCCTAAGTGCACCTTCATCTCCAAAAACCAGGCTCCAGTTTGCCAGCGTGTAAAAGCCCTGCCAAGCCCTGGCCCTTCCCTGAAGCGTGTCTGAAATTTCAACATTCTCCAAAAGGCACACCTAGCCCTCATGAATGACTTCTTTCTCTTCACTCCTATGGTTATTTTGTAAAACGTCCACACTCACAGTGGCTAATTCAGAAAATATAAGGCTTACTGCGTGCCTGGAGATTTTTACGGTGCACTAACAATTCCAAGATGTATAAAGTGGTCAGTCCTATTCCCACAGAGCTTGAAGATCACTGAGGGAAAATGACATGTAAACATATTACTGTATGGTAGGTGCTATGTTTGGGATATTCCCCAAGTACCATGAAAATCCATCCCAGCCTTGAGGGCCCTAAAAAGGCTTTCTGGAAAGGGAATGGGGAAGGGCATCCCAGGCAGGAAGTAGACAGGCAAAGGCCTAGAGAGGGGTCTTAGCCTAGTTAAGAACACCATTGGGTCAGCTAGGCTGGAGGGCAAGGGGAGGGTGGGATGAGGCTGGAGTGGAACTCAGGGTCCAAAGGGTGAAGGATCTTTTCAGCCACGTTCAGGAGTTTGGTCTTGATCCCTCAGGCATGTGGGCCATTTAAGAAAATTCCTCTGTGGTGGGCTGAATGCATTGGTTGGGGTGAGGGGACTGCAAGAATGAAGGTGCATCACATGGGATCTGACACAAATAGGAACCAGGCGAGTATTTCTTCCACGAGGAGACAGCTAGAAGCCTTTGAGGTTACCCAGATGAGAGATGACTGAGGCCTAAGCTCAACAGATGACTGTCTTCAGAGTATTTGTTTCTTCACTTGTGTATGCGTGTGTGTATGTTTCTCCTTCATTGGAATGGAAGCCCTGAGATGGCATTTCTGTCTTGTTTACTGCTTATTATAAGCCCAGGACTTACAGTGGCGCCTTGACCCTAAGAGGCACTCAATAAATAGGTGAATGAAGGAATGAGAGCAGCTGACAGTTGATTTGACAGGTGACTGATTGGGGTGGGGGGAGAGGTAGAGGGAGGCAGGACTGCCTGCGGTCCCTGCCCCAATGCCATGACCCCTGAAATGAGGCCCCCTCAGAGTTGGTGACTTTTAGTTTCCTATTGCTACTGTAACAAATGACCACATGCTTAAAACAACACACATTTGTTCTCTTCCACTTCTGGAAGTCAAATGTCCAAAATCAATTTGACTGAGCCAACACAAGGTATTAGCAGGTCTGGCTCTTTCTAGGGATGTAGGGGAGAATCTAACTTTTCTAATTTCTGGAGGCTGCCTGCATTCCTTGACTCCTGGCTCCCTCCTCAAATCGATCCAACCCCTTGTTTCCATCCTCAGGTCTCCTACTTGCTATTTTGTACTCAAATCCTCTTCTGCCCGCCTCTTGTAGGGACACCTGACTATGTTCAGACCCATCTGGATAATGCAGGATAGTGTCTGCCTTTCAAAGTCTTCTATTTAGTCACATCTGCAAAGTCCCTTTTGCCATATAAGGTGACATTCACAGGTTCTGGACATTAGGACGGGGATATCATTGGGGGCCATTATATCAGCCTATGACAGTGACCAGCACGTGAGGTGGTTACTGGGTGCTTGAGTTGAGCCCCCGTTGAGGTTGGTAGGACTGAACCTCTTCACCTGAGAGTGTTTAGGAGCACAGCCTGGAGCCAGACTGCCCAGATTCAAAGCTCTGCTATTCATTAGCTGTGTGACCTTGGGTAAGTTACTTAACCTCTCTGTGCCTCACTTTCCTCATCTGTAAAATAGAGACTAGCTGCCACACAGGGTTGCCGGGATGAGTTAATACAAAAAAAAGGCATGCAGGTAGACTAATGCTAGTCACACAGTAAGCCCTCAGGAAGTGTTGGCTACTTGGGATAGACCAAGGGAAAACCTGCGGATGCCCTGATCCCACTTCTCAGCGTGAGGTGTGTCAGCAACTGAACCCTGAAGAAGCAAACTACCCTGGGCATCTGAAGCCTCTCCTATGCTGGGGAGATTGAATGACTTGGAGGTGGTGAAGCAGGACATTGCTACTCAGAACTCCTCCATTGAATCTCCCCATTTCAGATAATCTTTCTATAATAAAAGTCAACACAAATGTATGCCACGTGCTAACTTAAGTACTTTTAATATTTTGAATCCATGTAATTCTCACAACAACCATATGTTATAGGAACTGTGATTATGTCCATTTTACAGTTAGGAAGATTGAGGACCAGAGACCAAGATTCACTGCAGGAACAGTCTGGCCAAAAAGCTGCCTTTAGCTCCCTCTACTGTGGGATACTCAGAGCAGCCACTGTGAAGAATCATTTCTCAACGATCGATCCCTACATCTTTAGGTCACTAAATCCCAGGCTGTTTCTGAATAGGCTGAGCCCACACGTGCCCATATTCTCGAGGAACTGAGGGCAGGTCATGTCTGGCTCTTTTCAATAGCCTTAATGGAGGCTGAGCCACGCCTTCAACCAAAGCTCAGATAATTGGTGAATTGCCCCTGGATTAGTTCCCTTTTCTGTGTAACAAATTACCCTAAATCATAGCAAGTCAAAACAACAAAACAAACATCATTTCAGCTTCTGTGGGTCAGGAACCTGGATCCGGTGTCGTTGGGTCTTTTGGCTCAGGATCTCTCACAAGGAAGCAACTATATTGTCAGGAATATAGTCATCTCAAGTCTTGACTAGGTGAGGATCCACTTCTAAGCTCACTCGTGGCTGTTGTTAGGCTTCTGGTCTTTGCTGACTGTCAGCCAAGTCAATAGTTCCTTGTCATGCAAGTGTTTCCATAGAGCTGCTTACACCATGGCAGCTGGCTTCCCCCAGAGTAAAGGCTGAGAGAGAGGAACGTGAACACCTCCTCAGTACAATATTTAGGAGGAGAGTAGAGAAGAGCAGACAGAAGGAATTAAGGTAGGAGGCGAGGACAACCCAAAGGACTGGTGAGATGGCTTGATCCTCAACATTTTTCTTTGTATAGTTTAGGCAGACTCAATATGAAAAAACGATATAACTTTAAAGGAAAAATAGCACAAAGTTCAGGAATCCACCATGTAGCAAGAAATGAACAGATTCTCAATATGAAAAACATGCAAGCATAATTTTTAAATGGATAAAACTGAAGAAGTCTAGGGGCTGCCGTGAAATACAAGACCATTGGAACAGATGGAAATCGTCAATGACATTATGCAGCAGGTGGAGAAAGGAAAGTTAACCCCTGGAAAATATGAGTCAGAATTTGAAGGCGGTAAGGCTGTGGTATACATTTTAATGGAGAAAAGTTGTACCTTCCTGTTTTGGTGTTAGGGCTCACAATTAAAGATACTCTCGGGAGTCATTTGTGTGTACAGAATTACATTCCATGTACCCTGAGTCCTGTGCACTAGTGGCTTTCAGACACTTTTGAAGTGGACAAAGAGTTAGAAATACATTTTACACAGCAACTGAGGTGCACACACTCACACATGTAACAGGGAAGAGCCAATCAGACTACATGTTGGATCTGTTTCTTTTACTTTAACCTTTGCTTTCTGTGCTTTTGTTCACTAAAAGGATACTGTCTCTACATAATGGCCTGCCTCGGGGAACCCTGCCCCTCTGCCTGAATGTTAAACCAAAGTGCCTTTGTGCAGGGAAACATCCAGACCCTGTCCACCTGTGGGTGGCTGCAAGAAAGAAGAAATTAACACATCCCCTCCCCGAGGCTGGCCATTCCAGGGCATAGTTGCAAAACTTAGTGCCTTTTTACTTTACTTCCTCATCTGCTCCCCCTCTCTGAGCTGTAAAAGAAACTGGCATCCAAACCCCGATAAGATGGTTATTTTGAGACATTAGTCTGCCATCTTCTCGGTCTGCTGGCTTTCCGAATAAAGTCGTATTCCTTGCCCCAGCACCTCGTCTCCGATTTCTTGGCCTGTTGTGTGGCGAGCAGAGTGAGCTTAGACTTGGTGACACACACACAACAGAAGTACAAGTTTTATGAAAACGATATTTACCCTTATTATGTGCTCAGATTTTTATATTCTATTTTAAAATTCTGGTCAAGATCCACTACACAGATTTCATGAACATTTAATAGATTGTAAACATGCAGGTTGAAGAATACTACTCTTGGGAGAATTTTAGCCAGTTTCATCCTGAATTATAGAGAATGGTCAGGATAAAGCCACAAAGCCCATTTACATTAACTGACTTCCCCATAGGGAAAAGGAAGAAAATCAGGTGTGAAATAAACATTTTATCTTAAAGATTATTTTTTCATTTTTATTCTTTTTTTTTTACCATTTTTAATTGAAATATGGTTACTTTACAATGTTATTTTAGCTTCAGGTGTACAGCAAAGTGATTCAATTATATATACATTATATATATTATATAATGTATATATAATTCAGAGTCTTTTCCATTATAGGTTGTTACAAGACATTGAATATAGTTCCCTGTGCTATACAGTAGGTCCTTGTTGTTTATTTTATACATAATATTGTGTATATGTTAATCACAAACTCCTAATTTACTTCCCCCCCACCCCCTGCTATCTCCTCTGGTAACCATAAGTTTGTTTTCTACATCTGAATCTATTTCGGTTTTGTAAATAAGTTCATTTATATTATTTTTGTAGATTCCACATATAAGTGATATGCTATAATATTTGTCTTTGTCTGACTTACTTCACTTAATATGACAATCTCTAGGTACATCCATGTTGCTCCAAATGGAATTATTTCATTCTTTTTCATGACTGAGTAATATCTTTTAATAATGCATAAAGTTGAACCAAGTACTTAAAAATGTTTTTCTATATCTGTGCTTATTTCCCCATTCTAATTTTTTATTTTGTGTATCATTTTGTTTTCTTTTTTCTTTGGTTAGCAGTTTATTGCTTTTCAAAGAATTCAGTTCTTGGGTTTATTTATTAGTTCTATAATTTTTCAGTTCTCTAATATGTTAATATTTGTATTCATCCTTTATTTTTGCTTTCCTTAGGTTTATTCTGTTTTTCTGTTAAATTTGAAAAATTCAATGCCTAATTTATTTAATTTTTCTTGTGTGAGTTATCTATTGCTAATTATTGCTAATAAATTACCCTAAAACTTGGTGACTTAAAATAACATACATCTATTATCTCACAGTTTCTGTGGGTCAGAAATCCAGGTTTCACCTGCCCTCTGCTCCAGGGTCTATTGTGAGGCTGCAATAAAAGTGTCAGCCAAGGACACAGTCATCTCCAAGTTCAGCTGGGACAGAACTTCCAAGCTCACCCAGTGGTTGTTGGTAGGAATCAGTTCCTCTCCGGCTGTTGGTCCAATGTTGCCCTTAGTTCCTTGACAGGAAGCCTTCTCCATCAGGGTAGGCATGGGAGAAAAGCCAGGGACAAAAACACAGTAAGATGAAAGTCAGTCCTTTGTAATGAAGAAAGCAAGAATTTGTCATCCCAAAATATTGCCTCTTTGATATAAAAATCATTTTGAGCTCAAGGCAATTGAGAAGAAGCAAATACAGGAAAAGCTCTCTGCCCTTCCCTTATTTTCCTAAAAGCAGGACATAAATTTTCAAAGGTGTCCCTCTCCTCTCTCTACCAGGAAAGATAAAAATGATCAGAGACAGCTTTAGGCTCATATCAGCCTGGAGCTGGCACCAGAGGAATCTACATAACCAACTTTACTAACTAGCCTTTATCTGCCATTGGTTCCTCATATATTTACCTTTCCTTGGAAGTCTAAAGCAATTTTCCTTTGTCCTGTCATTTCTCTACAAATTTATTGTTCTTTGTTGAAGATGCTGTGTAAGCTAGATTTCTAAGCCACCTCTTGGAGTTACTCTTTCCCTGAGTCTCTCCCAGGTATATATGAGATATACATGTTAGTAACTTCAGTTTTTCTCTTGTTAATCTGTCTTTTGATACAGAGGTCCCAGCTAGAATTTAGAAGGGTAGAAGGAAAAGATTTTTTTTCCTCCCCTACAGAAACCTAATGACAAAAGGAAGCTTCAATCCACCTCTGTCACCATGTTCTATTCATTAAAAGGGAATCATTATGTGCAGCCCACACTCCAGGGGAAAAGATTACACAAGGGTGTGAATTCCGGGAGGCAGGGACCACTAGGATTCATGTCAGAACTCCCTACTTCACTTATATACAATTGATCCTCAGGCACTTTTGCCTGAGGCTGTACAAGAAGGCTGTACATCATTCACAGACATGCAGAGCAGCAAAAAATTTGAGTCAGCTGATATGTTTGTTCCCAGATGGGGTTGAACAAGGTGAAACTCTGCCTTCTTGCTTTAGCTCTCATACTATAAAGTGTCCCTTCCACAGTCTATTTAGTGCCACATTTTTGTGTTTTTTGGTGGTGATTTCCATATTTATGCCCCCCCCCATGTTAAGTACTGAGCTATTGCCTAGTATTCCCAAGTACAAGAAACTTGTGATGAGCCTTAAGGAGAAAACACATGTGATAGATGAGCTCTACTCAGGCATGATTTATAGTGCTGTTGAACATGAGTTCAATGTTAATCAATCAAAAATGTATACGTGGGCTTCCCTGGTGGCGCAGTGGTTGGGAGTCCGCCTGCCGATGCGGGGGACGCGGGTTCGTGCCCCGGTCTGGGAGGATCCCACATGCCGCGGAGCGGCTGGGCTCGTGAGCCATGGCCACTGAGCCCGTGCGTCTGGAGCCTGTGCTCCGCAACGGGAGAGGCCACGGCAGTGAGAGGCCCGCATACCGCAAAAAAGGAAAAAAAAAAAAAAAATGTATACGTTAGGGGACTTCCTAGCCGTCCAGTGGTTAAGACTCCGAGCTTCCACTGCAGGGGGTGCAGGTTCGATCCCTGGTCAGGGAACTAAGATCCCACATGCTGCACAGCCCCACCCCCGCAAAAAAAGTGTATGTTAAAAAAGGTGTCTTTAAACATAAACACCCATAAAACTAGTTTATGTATTAATTGTTTGACAGAAATGTTGTGACCAGAGGCTCATAGGAAACTAACCCTGTATTTTCCCTAGAGCAATGGTTCAGTATTCACTAGTGCAGCGTTTGTGGCCACTTTATAGAACATAACTACTATAAATAATGTGAATAGGCTCTATGAGTGTTTGTATTTAAGACTATGATTTTCTTCTGAGGTGGGCTTTTTATGCATCTCAGAATTCTGATATGTGGAGTGTGCCTGTTCCTAAGCTTTTATCAAACCCAGAAAGAATTGCTTTCCAACTAGCTTGAATCCTATATGTTAGTGGTTTTGAAACCTCTGTGCTGGGCTTTGTGATGGCGGGACTAGAACTCTACAGCTTACATTCATTCTTTGTCAGCTGGCTGCTGTTAGGTTCTGCCAACAGGGGGCACTATAGGGAGACTTGAAGGCAGGAGGAGGAAGCAGGAACTTTGGTCCGCAATGCTCCTTTACCCTGGCAGAAGCAGCAGCTAGTTTCAGCCTCCAGACATTTTTCCAGGCTCCCTGAACCACTGTAGCCCTCAGAGCCCTGAGTCTCAGCTCTGTGGAGCCCTTCCTAGAACATGGCAGATGCTACCTGCAGGCCTTACCTCAGAGTTACCTCAGTGTCCCTTTCCTTTTTTTCAGACCTTTAAGGTCTGTATAACTAATTTAATTTCCAAGTTAAATTCTCTCTGTTGAGCTACCTACTATGGTTTCAATTTTCTTGGAACTTAATTGATACATAGAGGTTTCTTTAACTTTTTACTTTAAAATAATTTTATACTTACAGAAAAGTTGCAGAATAGTACAGAAAAATTCTGTATACCCTTTATACCCTTTACTCAAATCCATCATTTTGTTTCATTGAGGTGAAACTCACATAATATAAAAGTAACCATTTTAAAGTGAACAAGTCAGTAGCAATCAGTACAATAAAATGAATTGATCAACTTTTATCATTTTTGCACGTTTGTTTTATAATTCACTATCTATCTCTATAAAGCACATATGTATGGATGCATAATTTTGCATAATATTATTTCTCCTGAAACATTCGGAAGTTGCATACATCACACTCCTTTATCTCTTACTACAATTACATGTACTTTTTTAGAATATATTTGTATATAACCATTGGTACATTACTTGAATCTATAATCCATATTACAATTTTGCAAAATATCCCAGCAATATCCTTTACAATATTATTTTTCCCCATTAGTTCAGGACACAGTCCAGGATGACACATTGAATTTAGTTGTTATGTCTCTTTTATTTTATTTATTTATTTATTTTGAAGGTTCATGTCTTTATTTAAGTACACATACACCTTTTGTAGGGTTGCAAAATTCAGTTTTTGATGCACGCAATTTTTGCTCCCTTTTTACCATTACTGCGGTTGTGATTTGTAACCCGTTATGTCCATTAATAACTGTGACTTTTTCTTTGATTTTTTTTAACATCTGTATTGGAGTATGATTGCTTTACAAATGGTGTGTTAGTTTCTGCTGTATAACAAAGTGATCAGCTATACATACACGTATGTTCTCATATCTCCTCCCTCTTGCGTCTCCCTCCCACCCTCCCCATCCCACCCCTCTAGGTGGTCACAAAGCACCGAGCTGATCTCCCTGTGCTATGCGGCTACTTCCCACTAGCTATCTATTTTACGTTTGGTAGTGTATATATGTCCATGCAACTCTCTCACTTCATCCCAGCTTACCCTTCCCCCTCCCCGTATCCTCAAGTCCATACTCTATGTCTGTGTCCTTATTCCTGTCCTGCCCCTAGGTTCATCAGAATCAGTTTTCTTTTAGATTCCATATATATGTGTTAGCATACGGCATTTGTTTTTCTCTTTCTGACTTACTTCACTCTGTATGACAGACTCTAGGTCCATCCACCTCACTGCAGATGACTCAATTTCATTTCTTTTTATGGCTGAGTAATATTCCATTGTATATATGTGCCACATCTTCTTTATCCATTCATCTGTCAATGGACACTTAGGTTGCTTCCATGTCCTGGCTATTGTAAATAGAGCTTCAGTGAACATTGTGGTACATGACTCTTTTTGAATTATGGTTTTCTCAGTGTGCATGCCCAGTAGTGGGATTACTGGGTTCTATGGTAGTTCTATTTTTAGTTTTTTAAGGAACCTCCATACTGTTCTCCATAGTGGCTGTATCAATTTACACACCCATCAACAGTGCAAGAGGGTTCCCTTTTCTCCACACCCTCGCCAGTGTTTATTGTTTGTAGATTTTCTGATGATGCCCATTCTAACTAGTGTGAGGTGATACCTCATTGTAGTTTTGATTTGCATTTCTCTAATGATTAGTGATGTTGAGCATCCTTTCATGTTTTGTTGGCAATCTGTATATCTTCTTTGGAGAAATGTCTATTTAGGTCTTCTGCCCATTTTTGGATTGGGTTGTTTGTTTTTTTGATATTGAGCTGCATGAGCTGCTTGTATATTTTGGAGGTCAATCCTTTGTCAGTTGCTTTGTTTGCAAATATTTTCTCCCATTCTGAGGGTTGTCTTTCTGTCTTGTTTATGGTTTCCTTTGCTGTGAAAAAGCTTTTAAGTTTCATTAGGTCCCATTTGTTTATTTTTGTTTTTATTTCCATTTCTCTAGGAGGTGGGTCAAAAGGATCTTGCTGTGATTTATGTCATAGAGTGTTCTGCTTATGTTTTCCTCTAAGAGTTTTATAGTGTCTGGCCTTACATTTAGGTCTTTAATCCATTTTGAGTTTGGTGTTAGGGAGGGTTCTAATTTCATTCTTTTACATGTAGCTGTCCAGTTTTCCCAGCACCACTTATTAAAGAGGCTGTCTTTTCTCCATTGTATACTATTGCCTCCTTTATAAAAGATAACATGACCATTTGTGTGTGGGTTTATCTCTGGGCTTTCTATCCTGTTCCATTGATCTATATTTCTGCTTTTGTGCCAGTACCATACTGTCTTGATTACTGTAGCTTTGTAGTATAGTCTGAAGTTTGGGAGCCTGATTCCTCCAGCTCCGTTTTTCGTTCTCAAGATTGCTTTGGCTATTCGGGGTCTTTTGTGTTTCCATACAAATTGTGAAATTTTTGTTCTAGTTCTGTGAAAAATGCCATTGGTAGTTAGATAGGGATTGCACTGAATCTGTAGATTGCTTTGGCTAGGTTTCACAATGTTGGTTCTTCCAATCCAAGAACATGGTATATCTCTCTATCTATTTGTATCATTTTAATTTCTTTCATCAGTGTCTTATAGTTTTCTACCTACAGGTCTTTTGTCTCCTTAGGTAAGTTTATTCCTAGGTATTTTATTTTTCTTGTTGCAATGGTAAATGAGAATGTTTCCTTAATTTCTCTTTCAGATTTTTCATCATTAGTGTATAGGAATGCACGAGATTTCTGTGCATTAATTTTCTATCCTGCTACTAAATTTACCAAATTCACTGATTAACTCTAGTAGTTTTCTGGTAACATCTTTAGGATTCTGTATGTATAGTATCATGTCACCTGTAAACAGTGACAGTGTTCCTTCTTTTCTGACTTGGATTCCTTTTATTTCTTCTTCTTCTCTAATTGCTGTGGCTACAACTTCCAAAACTATGTTGATTAGTAGTGGTGAGAGTGGGCAACCTTGTCTTGTTCCTGACCTTAGTGGAAATGGTTTCAGTTTTTCGCCATTGAGAACGATGTTGGCTGTGGGTTTGTCATATATGCCTTTATTATGTTGAGGTGAGTTCCCTCTATGCCTACTTTCTGGAAGGATTTTAACATAAATGGGTGTTGAATTTTGTCAAAACCTTTTTCTGCATCTATTGAGATGATCATATGGTTTATCGTATTGATTGGTCTGTGTATACGGAAGAATCTTTGCATTCCTGGGATAAACGCCACTTGATCATAGTATATGATCCTTTTAATGTGCTGTTTGCTAGTATTTTGTTGAGGATTTTTTTTTTTATTATCATTTATTTTTGGATGTGTTGGGTCTTCCTTGTTGCCTGCAGGCTTTCTCTAGTTGTGGAGAGCAGGGACTACTTTTTGTTGGGGTGTGCGTGCTTCTCATTGTGGTGGCTTCTCTTGTTGTGGGGCATGGGCTCTAGACACGTGGGCTTCAGTAGTTGTGGCTTGTGGGCTCTAGAGCACAGAGTCAGTAGTTGTGGCACACGGGCTTAGTTGCTCCGTGGCATGTGGGATCTTCCCAGACCAGGGTTCGAACCCATGTCCCCTGCATTGGCAGGAAGATTCTTAACCACTCTGCCACCAGGGAAGCCCTTGTTGAGGATTTTTGCATCTATGTTCATCAGTGATATTGGCCTGTAGTTTTCTTTGTGACATCTTTGTCTTGTTTTGGTATCAGGGTAATGGTGGCCTCATAGAATGATTTTGGCCTCCCTCTGCTATATTTTGGAAGAGTTTGAGAAGGATAGGTGTTAGCTCTTTTCTGAATGTTTGATAGAATTTGCCTGTGAAGCCATGTGTTCCTGGGCTTTTGTTTGTTGGAAAATTTTTGATCACAGTTTCAGTTTCAGTGCTTGTGGTTGGCCTGTTTATATTTTCTATTTCTTCCTTGTTCAGTCTCGGAAGATTGTGCTTTTCTAAGAATTTGTCCATTTCTTCCAGGTTGTCCATTATATTGGCATATAGTTGCTTGTAGTCACCTCTCATGATCCTCTGTATTTCTGCAGTGTCAGTTGTTACTTCTTTTTCATTTCTAATTCTACTGATTTGAGTCTTCTCTTTTTTTTTTTTTTTTGATGAGTCTGGATAATGGTTTATAAATTTTGTTTATCTTGTCAAAGAAAGAGCTTTTAGTTTTATTGATCTTTGCTGTCTTTTCCTTCATTTCTTTTCCCTTTGTTTCTGATCTGATCTTTATGATTTCTTTACTTCTGCTACCTTTGGGGGTTTTTTTGTTCTTCTTTCTCTAATTGCTTTAGGTGTAAGATTAGATTGCTTATTTGAGATGTTTCTTGTTTCTTGAGGTAGGATTGTATTGCTATAAACTTCCCCTCTTGGAACTGCTTTTGCTGCATCCCACAGGTTTTGGGTCGTCGTCTTTTCATTGTCATTTGTTTCTGGGTATTTTTTGATTTCCTCTTTGATTTCTTCAGTGATCTCTTGGCTATTTAGTAGAGTATTGTTTAGCCTCCATGAGTTTGTATTTTTTACGATTTTTTTCCTGTAAATGATATCTAGTCTCATAGCGTTGTGGTTGGAAAAGATACTTGATATGATTTCAATTTTCTTAAATTTACCGAGGCTTGATTTGTGACCCAAGATATGATCTATCCTGGAGAATGTTCCATGAGCACTTGAGAAAAATCTGTATTCTGTTGTTTTTGGATGGAATGTCCTATAAATATCAATTAAGTTCATCTTGTTTAATGTATCATTTAAAGCTTGTGTTTCCTTATTTATTTTCATTTTGGATGATCTGTCCATTGGTGAAAGTGGGGTGTTAAAGTCCCCTACTATGAATGTGTTACTGTCGATTTCCCCTTTTATGGCTGTTAGTATTTGCTCCTATGTTGGGTGCATAAATATTTACAATTGTTATATCTTCTTCTTGGATCAATCCCTTGATCATTATGTAGTGTCCTTCTTTGTCTCTTGTAATAGTCTTTATTTTAAAGTCTGTTTTGTCTGATATGAGAATTGCTACTCTGGCTTTCTTTTGATTTCCATTTGCATGGAATATCTTTTTCCATCCCCTCGCTTTCAGTCTGTATGTGTCTCTAGGTCTGAAGTGGGTCTCTTGTAGACTGAATATATACAGGTCTTGTTTTTGTATCCATTCAGCCAGTCTATGTCTTTGGGTTGGAGCATTTAATCCATTTACATTTAAGGTAGCTATCAATATGTATGTTCCTATTACCATTTCCTTAATTGTTTTGGGTTTGTTATTGTAAGTCTTTTCCTTCTCTTGTGTTTCCTGCCTAGAGAAGTTCCTTTAGCAGTTGTTGTAAAGATGGTTTGGTGGTGCTGAATTCTCTTAGCTTTTGCTTGTCTGTAAAGGTTTTAATTTCTCCACTGAATCTGAATGAGATCTTTGCTGGATAGAGTAATCTTAGTTCTAAGTTTTCCCTTTCATCACTTTAAATATGTCCTGCCACTCCCTTCTGGCTTGCAGATTTTCTGCTGAAAGATCAGCTGTTAACCTTATGGGGATTCCCTTGTATGTTATTTGTTGCTTTTCCCTTGCTGCTTTTAATATTTTTTCTTTGTATTTAATTTTTGATAGTTTGATTAATATGTGTCTTGGCCTGGTTCTCCTTGAATTTATCCTGTATGGGACTCTCTGCACTTCCTGGACTTGGTTGACTATTTCCTTACCCATATTAGGGATGTTTTCAACTATAATCTCTTCAAATATTTTCTCAGTCCCTTTTTTTTCTCTTCTTCTTCTAGGACCCCTATAATTCGAATGCTGATGTGTTTAATGTTGTCCCAGAGATCTCTGTGATAGTCCTTAATTCCTTTCATTCTTTTTTCTTTATTCAGCTCTGTGGTAGTTATTTCCACTATTTTATCTTCCAGGTCACTTATCCATTCTTCTGCCTCAGTTATTCTGCTATTGATTCCTTCTAGAGAATTTTTAATTTCATTTATTTTGTTGTTCATCATTGTTTGTTTGCTCTTTGACATAGTTCTTCTAGGTCCTTGTTAAACGTTTCTTGTATTTTCTCCATTCTATTTCCAAGATTTTGGATCATCTTTACTGTCATTACTCTGAATTCTTTTTCAGGTAGACCTCCTATTTCCTCTTCATTTGTTTGGTCTGGTGGGTTTTTACCTTGCTCCTTCATCTGCTCCTTCATCTGTATTTCTCTGTCTTCTCATTTTGCTTAACTTACTGTCTTTGGGGTCTCCTTTCGCAGGCTGCAGGTTCATAGTTTCCATTGTTTTTGGTGTCTGCTCCCAGTGGGTAAGGTTAGTTCAGTGGGTTGTGTAGGCTTCCTGGTGGAGGGGACTGGTGCCTGTGTTCTGGTGGATGAGGCTGGATCTTGTCTTTCTGGTGGGCAGGACCATGTCCAGTGGTGTGTTTTGGTGTTTGTGAACTTAAGATTTTAGGCAGCCTCTCTGCTAATGGGTGGGTTGTGTTCCTTTCTTGCTAGTTGTTTGGCATAGGGTGTCCAGCACTGTAGCTTGCTGGTTGTAGAATGGAGCTGGGTCTTATCGTTGAGATGGAGACCTCTGGGAGAGCTTTCGCTGTTTGATATTACGTGGGGCCGGGAGATCTCTGGTGGACCAATGTCCTGAACTCGGCTCTCCCACCTCAGAGGCTCAGGCCTGACACCTGGCCAGAACACCAAGATCCTGTCAGCCACACGACTCAGAAGAAAAGGGAGGAAGAAAAAGAAAGAAAGAAAACAAATAAATAAAATAAAGTTATTAAATTTTTAAAATTATTAAAAATTAAAAAGTAATAAAAAAAAGAGAAAGAAAGAAGAGAGCAACCAAACCAAAAAACAAATCCACCAATGATAACAAGCAATAAAACCTATACTAAAAACAAAACAAGGCCGCACTGCTGGAGGGACCCAGCCTATCCCAAGTGTGCTGTTAGCCAGGGGTAGCCGGAAGAGACCGGGCAGTGGGGGAGAGCTGCAGAGGGTGGTGGAGTCCGCCCCGCACGCCCAGGGAGGGAAGGGGGAGAGAGGGAGGCAGAGTTAAGCAAGGAGCGCGAGTAAGTGAGCTTGGGTCCGACTTGAGCTCGGGCTCAAGACTGAGCCTGGTGGGCCAGGCCCCCAAGCCAGCGTCACACCCCATCTGAAGAAGACAGGCAGTCACATGGCTTCGCCATTCCTGCCTGCGGGAGCCACCGCGGGTGACAGCAGCGGAAAGCTGAGCTCGGGGGACAACTCTGGGGATATGGAATCCCTCCAAAGCCCGGAGACCGAGGCCTCCAAAAGCCTGACAGAGCTGTTTGAGAAGGCTGCCACGCACTTCCGAGGCCTGGTTCAAGTGGCCAGCAGGGAGCAGCTCTTGTACCTGTATGCCCGGTACAAGCAGGGAAGCATGGAAAGCACTTGGTGATTCAAGCCCCAGCCGAACAATGCAGGAGTATACTGCCGTAGTTAACAAATTAGATCCAAGTTGGAATCCTCAGCTTCTTGAAATGGAAACTTAAATTACTATGTTCTTTTGGGAATTAAAAATCACTCAAGGACTTCCCTGGTGGCGCAGTGGTTAAGAATCTGCCTGCCAATGCAGGGGACACGGGTTTGAGCCCTCATCTGAAAAGATCCCACATGCCTCAGAGCAACTAAGCCCGTGCGCCACAACTATTGAGCCCAAGCTCTAGAGCCCGTGAGCCGCAACTGATGAAGCCCGCGTGTCACAACTACTGAAGCTCGCACTCCTAGAGCCTGTGCTGTACAACAAGAGAAACCACCGCAATGAGAAGCCCACGCACCGCAATGAGGAGTAGCCCCCACTTGCCACAATTAGAGAAAGCCCGCACGCAGCAACGAAGACCAAACACAGCCAAAAAAAAAAAAAAAAAAAACTACTCAAGAAGAAACTTACTGAGGATAAATATCCAGATATATTCTTAACTTTTACTGGATTCTGTGGCTTTTCACTTGAACAAAAAGGAGGAATTTGTTCTTGTTTCATCAAACAGGATGTTGATGAATAGAAAGAAAGGGCTCAAAATAAAAATTTCCTTGCCTATGTAAGGCTAATCTTATTTAAGTATAAGCTAAAAACAGACCGACAGACGGTTTATCTCAGGACTGCAATACATGGGGCATAGAAAGGTAAATAAAGTAACATTTCCCCAGGGAGTATATTTTAGACCCCCGACAATAATCAAAAGTATCTTAAGTAACTGTCTCTGACCCATGCAGATATTGCAGAATAACGTTAAGGAGGAATGAATAGGAATTGTTTCTTTCAGTTAACTGAGTAGTTCACTCCTTTACCAATTTAAAGTCCTTGTTCACTAAACTTGTCTTGCCTTATCAGTCTCTGCACCTCTTTTTCATGAAATCATCCATTTTATTAAGATAGTTGGTTGAATGGAGGCAAAAGTAATGGAAAAGAGAATGGAATGGAAACAGTTTAGCAATACTAATCTATTCATTTGTGTATTCCCATTCAGGGAAGCATGGAAAGCTTGGTCTCTTGCCAAGTAATGGTCTCTTGCCTCTTCGGCAGGTCCAGGTCAAAAATCATTCAGAGTTATTGGAATTCGGGCATGATGATAGTGGTTGTAGCATAGTTTTTGAATTTTCCCGAATCCTTAACAGAATAACTAGGATAGCGTAACCAAAAGCACTTGGGCAATATCTGTAACAAAACCTAGTTGATCAGAGAAACTAGGGACAAACTATCAACAGCTCCAAGATTTGTGTAGCATTGGCATCTCTGTGGGAGGAAGCAGAGGAAACAGTAGGGAGTCTAATTGACCTGAGAATGGCAGAAGCCTAAAATTGTCCACAGGTGAAGAGTACAGGGGGTTCATGGTAAGGTTTTCTAGAGCTGTCTGGAGCTCTAGAGTTCCAAAATTAAGCAGCCAAAACTTCCCTTCCAGTACACAGCCTCACACTGAGAGGAATCTGCAGGACAAGTCAAGCAGGACAAGGACAATGAAGACAAAAGGAAAAAGAAACCAGATAAGCGTGGGAGAGGGGACCAGAGCCAAGTGATCTTGAAAGTATCCTAGGGGCCAGATTTTTAATTACTTCATGAAAATAACAGAAAAGGGACTTACATACCTAAAACTATATCCTGATTCACATTTCTATCTTAAAAATTCAAAAACATTAATTTCACATAAAGATGATCAACAGAAAAAGAATTACGGTTGAAACCTGTACAAAGTTACTATAATTCAGAATTGTATCTTTTTTCTTATAATATCCAGAAGCTGTATTAATGGTTAAAATAATGAAAATGTGCTAATATTTTTATGGGTCTTGGTAGGATTGC
Source organism: Delphinus delphis (assembly GCF_949987515.2). NCBI lineage: Eukaryota > Metazoa > Chordata > Mammalia > Artiodactyla > Delphinidae > Delphinus > Delphinus delphis. Next base: position 63,525,134 of record NC_082687.1, on the reverse strand, counting down.
AATATTGCTTTCCAAAAGAGTAATACCATTTTACAAGAGCATTAGGGCCATTAACTTAGTATAGTGCCTGTTTCATTACAGTTTTACCAATTTGGATAATTTTGTTACCCTAATGGAATTAGTTTAAAATCTGTTGCTCGTTGTTGTTTTAATTTGCATTTTCTTAAATGATTATGGATGTTGAACTTTTTTCCAAGTAGCGATATAACATTATTGATATTTTTGTATGTACGTGAATAAAATCCTAAACCTCTGTGTCACTTCAAAAAAAAAAAAAAAAAGGAAAGACAGAACCCTAGGACAAATGGCAAAAGCAAATCTATAGAGACAAAATCACACAAAGAAGCATACACATACACACTCACAAAAAGAGAAAAAGGAAAAAATATATATATATAAAAAGGAAGAGAGCAACCAAATCAATAAACACAAAGATAATAAGCTCTAAATAATAAACTAAGGTAAACATAAAACCAGAAACAAATCAGATGCAGAAAGCAAACCCCAAGTCTGCAGTTACTCTCAAAGTCCACCGTCTCAATTTTGGGATGATTCATTGTCTAGTCAGTTATTCCACAGATGCAGGGTACATCAAGTTGATTGTGGAGATTTGATCCGCTGCTCCTGAGGCTGCTGGGAGAGATTTCCCTTTCTCTTCTTTGTTCGCACAGCTCCAGGGGTTCAGCTTTGGATTTGGCCCCGCCTCTGCATGTAGGTCGCCTGAGGACGTCTGTTCCCCACCCAGACAGGCCGGGGTTAAAGTATCAGCTGATTAGGGGGCTCTGGCTCAGGCCGGGTGGAGGGAAGGGTACGGAATGCGGGGCGAGCCTGCGGCGGCAGAGGCCAGCTTGACGTTGCACCAGCCTGAGGCGAACCGTGTGTTCTCCCCGGGAAGTTGTCCCTGGATCACGGGACCCTGGCAGTGGTGCGATGCACAGTCTCCCGGGAGGGGAGGTGTGGATAGTGACCTGTGCTTGCACACAGGCTTCTTGGTGGCTTCAGCAGCCTTAGCATTTCATGCCTGTCTCTGGTGTCCGCGCTGATAGCCATAGCTCACACCTGTCTCTGGAGCTCGTTTAGGCCGTGCTCTGAATCCCCTCTCCTTGTGCACCCTGAAACAATGGTCTCTTGCCTCTTAGGCAGGTCCAGACTTTTTCCCGGACTCCCTCCCGGCTAGCTGTGGCGCACTAGTCCCCTCAGGCTGTGTTCACGCAGCCAACCCCAGTCTTCTCCCTGGGATCTGATCTCCAAAGCCTGAGCCTCAGCTCCCAGCCCCCACCCGTCCCGGTGGGTGAGCAGACAAGCCTCTCGGGCTGGTGAGTCCTGGTCGGCGCAGATCCTCTGTGTGGGAATCTCTCCGCTTTGTCCTCTGCACCCTGTTGCTGCGCTCTCCTCCGTGGCTCCGAAGCTTCTCCCCTGCCCATCCCCCCATCTCCGCCCGCGAAGGGGCTTCCTAGTGTGTGGAAACTTTTCCTCCTTCACAGCTCCCTCCAGGAGGTGCAGGTCCCATCTCTATTCTCTTGTCTCTGTTTTTCCTTTTTTCTTTTGCCCTACCCAGGTACGTGGGGAGTTTCTTGCCTTTTGGGAAGTCTGAGATCTTCTGCCAGCATACAGTAGGTGTCCTGTAGGATTTGTTCCACATGTAGATATATTTTTGATATATTTTCATTTTGTGGGGAGGAAGGTGATCTCCACATCTTACTCCTCCACCATCTTGAAGGCACCTCTAGTTTCTTTTAATGTGGAACAGTTGTTAGCTTTTCTTTGTCTTTCATAACTTCGAAATTTTTTAAAGAATACAAGTCACTTATTAGAAAATGTTCTTCAGTTTGGGTTGCCTCATGATTAGATTCTGGGTTTACATTCCCACAAGTGATTTGTGTCCTTTTCATGGTGTCACAATATGTCTGTCTGCCTCTCATTGGTAATTTTAATTTTGATCATTCAGTCAAGGTGTTGCTTAGTTTCACCACTTGATATTATACTTTTACTCCTTGGCAACAGATCAACAATCCATGCAACGTCACTTTGAGGCCATGTAAATATCTAGAAATTTTATATTTATGTTCTGTACATTTTTCAGTTTGGTCTTAGATTTCTCTTTGAATCAAAGTTGTTGTAAAGATAGCTTTAAAATGTCCAGGTGTTAGGGTAAAATGTATAACTCCACAATTCTTGCTTATTATTTCCTTAAAGGAAAATATAAATCACATTATTAAGGAAACTGTTGGTTATGCCTATTTTGTTATGTGTTAAAATTCTCAATAGTTTCAATTTTCACAAATCCTTTAAAATTGTTGACATAGGGACTTCCCTGGTGGTGCAGTGGTTACGAATACACCTGCCAGTGCAGGGGACACAGGTTCAAGCCCTGGTCTGGGAAGATCCCATGTGCCGCGGAGCAATTAAGCCCGTGCACCACAACTACTGAGCCTGTGCTCTAGAGCCTGCAAGTCACAACTACGGAAGCCCGCATGCCTAGGGCCTGTGCTCTGCAACAAGAGAAGCCACCGCAATGAGAAACCCACACACCGCAACAAAGAGTAGCCCCAACTTGCCACAACTAGAGAAAGCCTGCGTACAGCAACCAAGACCCAATGCAGCCAAAAATAAATAAATAAGTTTAAAATTGTTAATATAGTTGAAAACTCAAAAGATAAAAAGAGCATACACTGAGAAGTCTCCTCACCAGCTACTCAGTTCTCTGAAGTAACCAACATTGTAATTTTCTCTGTGTCCTTCTAGAGATAGTTTCTGCATATAAAGCAAAATCATATATATCCCCACCGCCACTACCCCATACAAGTTGACTTTTGTCTATACTTTCCACACTGTTCTGCATTTGGCTTTTTTCATTTAACTATATATCCTGGAGATCATTAATATCAGTACATTATATATTAGCTTCCTTATTCCAATGGCTGCTTATGATTCCATTGTATACATATACTGTGATTTATTAAGTTAGTCCTCTATAGATACTTAGGTTGTTTCCATTCTTTTGCCTTTATATAAACTATGGTGCAGAATAACCATGTACATATATCAGTACATGTGCAAGTATGTCTATAATATAAATTCCTGAATATGAAATTTGAGTCAAAAAGTTTGTAGTTTTGTATTATAACTTTGATAAATGTTTCCAGTGTATCCTTCATCAAGATTTCACAGAGACTGTACCAATTTACAGGGAATACATTTTAGCACAGTTGTTTCTTTTTTTTTTTTAAATTATTTATTTGCGCCAGGTCTTAGTGTCCTAGCTGAGAGAACTCAACTAAGTGTCTTAGTGTCTTAGTTGCGGCACGTGGGATCTTCGTTGAGGCATGTGGACTCTTAGTTGCGGCATGCTGGATCTAGTTTCCTGACCAGGGATGGAACCCAGGCCCCCTGCTTTGGGAGTGAGTACAGAGTCTTAACCACTGGACCACCAGGGAAGTCCCTAGCACAGCTGTTTCTTTATCTTTTTTTTACTCTACATAATGGCTGTAAGAAAGGTAATTTGAAAATAGTGTTAACACAAGTAGATTCAAAAGGTGTGGCTTTTCCAAAAATGATACCTTCAGTATTGCAAAATATAATTCTTAGGGTTCAAAAAACTTACCTTATAGTTGAGGTTGGAATTTTAGTTTAATTCTTATACTTGTAAAGTACAAGTATTTCCTTGTTTCTCTCACTCTGAAGTCTTGCTATTGGCTTAATTTTTAACTTTATGATGCATATTTCCACGTCTGCTGTAAACAGCTGAGCAAAAACTCAGGAAGGTAACAAATAGTTCATCTGTTTTACAGACATGAACCCTGGCAGAGGGAAAGAGGAAAAAGGGCTCTCAGCTGGATTCTTCTGCAGACTTTTACTGTCCTTGAGGCATTTTCCCTGCCCAAATATGAAGGAAAATTGTTTTCCAGTCTTAAGTTGAATGCCAAAATTATTCTTGGAATTGCTCCCTTAATCTGTCAGTTTCTCTTTTTCCCATGGAGGTGTGATCAGGGCGGCCAAACCTTCCCAGTCAGAATCTGAGTTAGAACTTGATTGTCCCCACAGACAACTGGTTTGGAAAAACTCCCTGCAAGGTGATTTCAATTAGTGACCAGAAATATCAGAGAGCTGGTACTAGGATCTGAAGTTCTAACCTTACATGTGACTTCAGTCTTTCTACAGAGCTAGTGACTAACAGAGATACAAAGGAATTAATCACCTCCAGGGATTTCTTAGGAAAGAAAAGACTGAGGAATCAAATTCCAAAGCTCCTTAGTATTGGTCTCTAGCCCATTTCCCAAGTTCTTCATTTTCATTCTTTTTCCCACTCTGCTCTAGTCAAGAGTGTGGGCTTTGGTGGCGGATACACCTCAGCTCACATCCAAGCTTTGTCCTTTGCTGGCTTGGGACCACAGGTGAGCTAGTTAGCCTCCCAGAGACAAAGGGTCCTCACCGATAAAACTGGGATCACACTACCTTCCTTGCAGTGTTGATGTGAGGATTAAAGGAAGTCAAGTGTATGGGCACAGTGCCTAGCTCAGTCCTGAAAAATTAGCCTCAGTAAATGTTAGTTTTTTCCTAGTATCATCTTTCTTCCCCTCTCACCAATGGATTAAAACTCATTCTTCTGGAGCTCATAGTCTTAACCAGTATTAAATTATTAGAAAAGAAACATTATTGGGAACTCCACTTCGCTGTACAGTAGAAACTAACACAACATTGTAAAACAACTATATCCTAATAATAAAAAAAAAAAGAAAGAAAAGAAAAACGTTATGGTAAGACAATCTGAGTGAAAACTCCAGGCTTTATCTGGGCCTAACTTAGAATTTAGAAATTTTTTAGATATCCATTCTTTTCTAGGTGGTAAGTTTCAAACCCTCAGAAATGCGTTTTGCAGCATTGACAGCCACACTGTTAGAAAATCCACACCTTTGGGGGCAACTCTGGCAGGTTTTGTAATCAAGTCAAACTATAGTTTATATGTAAACATTTCACAATCTTGTAAAGCAATTTAGATACAAATGGAATTTTTACAAAAATCATATTCAAGTTTCTCTTTTCTTTCCTCTCCCCAGAGAATATAGAAGGCAGATCTTAAGAATAGGGAATGGTTTTATCATAGATGGAGACTTTGGAAATGCTCTGAAATAAATGGTTTCCAGATTTTATAAACACAAATATACAGTAGTGAATGATTTTACTCTGAACTATCTATTTATAGATATCTAACAGGGACCGACTTATTTAACCACAGTGGCAAAGATCAGCTAGATGTTTACTAAACCCTCTTCCTTCTCCACCTAGATACACCCCTGAACTATATTTCCAAACGTCCCTTGCCCTTAGGTATGCCAAGTGGCATGTGGTCAAAAGTGATATGTAGCACCTCCAGGCCTGGCCCATTAAAACTTCCATGTGTTATCCTCTATGCCCTTGAACCCTCCCAGGTGATGGGAAGGGAGATGACTCCCAGGGCAACCTTGGGAACCACATTTTGGAATGTGGAAGGAGCCACATATGGAAGGAGACTGAGTCCCTGAATCGATACTTGGAGGAAAACTGCCCAACCAGGAACATCTGCATTAGACTATTTTGCGACTGAGAAATAAGTTCTTTGTGCCAAGCTACTGAGATTTTGGGAGGTTTATCTCTTATAGCAGCTAGTATTACCGATACAGTCTGAAACACAAAATACCATCTCAAAGTCCTCAAATGTCTTTATACCAGTCCCTTTTTTTATGTAGTGTTGAGCTAGAGACCAACATTAAGGAGCTTTGGAATTTGATTCCTTCCACCTCTCCTTTCCTGCCTCCCTCCCTCCTTCCCATCCCACCCTCTCTTCCTTCCTCCCTTCCCTAGTACTAATTGAGCAACTAGTACATTCCTTCCAGGCACTATTCTAGGCACTGGGGATTTGGGTGAACAAAGCAGATAAACCTTTGCCCTTGAGAAGCTCACATTATAATGGGTGAAACAGGCAATAAATAAGTAAGTAATATGGTTTCAAGTGTTGAAAATTGCTTAGAAGAAAACTAAGAAAGAATTAAAAAACAAAAAACGTGAGAGTGACAAGGAGGATCTTTTAGACAAGGTGGTTAGGAAAGGGCTTTCTGAGGAGGTAGCATTTGACCAGAGACCTAAATAATACAAAGAAACCAGTCATACAAAGATCTAAAAGGACAAAGAACTGAATCATTTCTGTAAACTCAGTGACCTGTAGGAGAAAAACAAACATAATAATACAAAAGGAAAAACTGAAATGACATAACTTAGTCAAAGATGAGTCAAAGAGATGTGAAACTCAAACTCCAGATTTATGTATTCCTAACCTAACTTTGCCTTAGGCCAAGAAACTTAGCAGTGTCAGTAAACTCTTTCATTCTTGGCTGACTAGTTTCATATCTCCCAGTCTTCAATATGATGTTTGCCCATGTATTCAGGCAACTCAAAAAATACAATAAAATGTCAGGCTCCATCCTTAGATATTTATAAACACTGGGAACTCCAGCAGGTTATTTAACTTCTCCAGTTCTGAATTCCCTCTTCTTTTAAAATGGAAAGAGTCCTAGTAACTAAGTTACTTCATAGATTTGTTCTGATGTTAGATGAGGTTGTACACATAAAATGCTAGCACAACATAGGTACTAAAGAAATGTTTTTATTAATTTTAACTTAACCTGCTGCATGTCTATCAAATACTTGAGTCCATATTCTTAAAACACCGAGATATTTCTGCCTTCTTTAGGGTCACACTCCAATTCAATCCTGATCTGAAGGGAAAGGATAGTCTTCCCCAGAGCCTTGGTCAGTGGAGGCAGCCAACAGTTGGCTCTGCAGGAGCCAAATTAAAAAGAAAAAAAGACAAATAGCCAGAAGAATACAAAAAAAAATGTGTCGAACTCAATAAATTTTTACAGAATGGACACACCCGTGTAGCCAACTTGATGTGAAAAAACAGAATATTGATAGCATTTCAGAAACCCTCTATGCTCTATGCAGGAACCTTTATCTTAGGGATGCGTATTCACAAGCAGCTGATCTGAGATACCCATCTGGCTGTCTGAGGCAAGATCACCACCAGCCACTGTCTTATACAACCCCATTGGGCACCATTCATATAGAACTGTGAGTTGTAATCTGTTTGTAGGTTGGGAAATCAATTTGTGGATCATGGCTGGCATCTTTTAAAATGTTGTTGAAGTATAACCTAAAAGCAGAAAAGTGAACACATCAAAAAGTGTCGAATTCCATGCACCCCAATGTTCATTGCAGCACTATGTACAATAGCCAGGTCATGGAAGCAACCTAAATGCCCATCGACAGACGAATGGATAAAGAAGTTGTGGTACATATATACAATGGAATATTACTCAACCATAAAAAGGAATGAAATTGGGTCATTTGTAGAGGTTGGATGGATCTAGAGACTGTCATACAGAGTGAAGTAAGTCAGAAAGAGAGAAACAAATATCGTATATTAACACATATATGTGGAACATAGAAAAATGGTACAGATGAACTGGTTTGCAGGGCAGAAATAGAGACACAGATGTAGAGAATAAATGTATGGACACCAAGGGCGGAAAGTGGTGGTGGTGGGTGGTGGTGTGATGAATTGGGAGATTGGGATTGACATGTATACACTGATGTGTATAAAATGGATAACTAGGGCTTCCCTGGTGGCGCAGTGGTTGAGAGTCTGCCTGCCAATGCAGGGGACACGGGTTCATTCATGCCCGAGTCTGGGAGGATCCCACATGCCGCAGAGTGGCTGGGCCTGTGAGCCATGGCCGCTGAGCCTGCACGTCCGGAGCCTGTGCTCTGCGACGGTAGAGGCCACAACAGTGAGAGGCCCGCGTAATGCAAAAAACAAACGAACAAACAAACAAAACAAAAAATGGATAACTAATAAGAACCTTCTGTATAAAAAAATAAAATAAAATTCAAAAATTCAAAAAAAAATCCTATGATAAACCGTAATGGAAAAGAATATGAAAAAGAATATATATATATGTGTATAACTGAATCACTGCTCTACAGCAGAAATTAACACATTATAAGTCAACTATACTTCAATAAAAAAAAAAAAGACAAATAGCCAGAAGAATACAAAAACAAAAAAGTGTCAAACTCAATAAATTTGTATAGAATGGACACACCCGTGTAGCCAACTGGACGTGAAAAAACAGAACATTGCTAGCATTTCAGAAACCCTCTTCACGTGCCCTGCCAGTCACTGCCTCCCTCCAAAGCTAACCACTGGGCTGATTTCTAGCACTAAACATATGTTTTGTCTTCTTGGAATTTCATATAAATAAAACCTTATGGTATATATTCTCTTTATTTGGCTACTTTTACTCAGCATTGTATTTGTGAAACTCATCCATGTTGTTGTGTGTATCAGTAGTTCTCATTGCCATAGTAGTCCATTATAAGAATATTGCAATAGTAGTCCATTATAAGAATATACTGCAACTATCTGTTCTACTATTAATGAACATTTGCGTTGTTTTCAGTTTGGGACCATTACAGATAGTGGTGTAAAAGAAGGACCATCTTATCATGTTTGCAGATTCTATGAATCAGGAGTTTGGAAAGGGCACTCTGAGGATGGTTTATCTCTGCTCCAGTGAGGTCTGGGGCCTTGGCTGTAAAGGCTCAATGGTTGGGGGTGAGTTGACGGTGGCACCAGCACACATCTGGCACCTGGGCTAAGAGGACTCTAAGACTGAGTACTGTCAACTGGGTCACCTATGTGTGGACTCTCCTCGTAGTTTGGCTCCACACAGCATGGTAGCCTCAGAGCAGCTGGACTTCTTACACAATGGCTCAGAATTCCAAGCATGACCGTCCCCAGGAACAAGGAGGAAGCTGCGTGGCTTTTTCTAATGTAGGGGAGGAAAAACTGTTTTGCCTCTACCCATCTTAGGTTCATTGGCTGGAACCTTGTAAATTAGGTTAACAAAAAACAGATTAAGAGAGAAAAACAAAAGTTTTTTATCATGTGCATCGCACATACACATGAGAACACTCCGTGAAGAGCAACTTAAAGGGCAGTTGGAACTTGGGTTATATAGCGTCTTAACAAAAGAACAATAAATTTTGAGAGAAGTGACAAGAGAAATGAAAAGGACTTCAGGTTTTTAGGACAGCAAATTGTGGGAACGTAAATATATGGGGGAACTAATGGGAGATAAGGGCTGGACTGATAGGTCTACCATTGTCTCTGGTGATTATTAACTTCTGTTCTTCCTGGTAGAGAGGAGAGAGAGGACATCATTACAAATTTATGTCCTGGGCTTCCCTGGTGACACAGTGGTTAAGAATCAGCCTGCTAATGCAGGGGACACGGGTTCGAGCCCTGGTCCAGGAAGATCCCACATGCCACAGAGCAACCAAGCCTGTGCACCACAACTACTGAGCCTGTGCTCTAGAGCCCGCGAGCCACAGCTACTGAAGCCCGCACGCCTAGAGCCCGTGCTCTGCAGCAAGAGAAGCCACTGCAATGAGAAGCCAATGCACCACAACTAGAGAAAGCCCATGCGCAGCAACAAAGACCCAATTCAGCCAAAAATAAATAAATTTATAAAATAAACAAAAACAAAAACAAATTTGTGTCCTATGAAAGTAAAAGGCAGAGAGATTTTCTTATATTTGCTTTTTTCTCAATTACTTTCAGCTCAAAGAATCCTAATGTCCAGTGGCACATTGTTAGGTGGCATATTCTTCTACCCTCCATTCACTTAACTTTAGAAGTCACATGGTATCACCTACACACCACTCTATTGTTCCAGATGAGTCACAAGCCTGCCTAGGTTCAAAGGGAGGAGGCAGAGACCCTACCTCTCCTAGGGAAGAGTCTCCAGGTCACATATAGGAACGCATATGCAACAGGAGAGATTTTTACAGCCGTCTTCGGAAAATAAGATCTGCCTCAGCTGCTATGAGCATTCTGGGATATTTTTCTTAGCCCTATGTACATTTCTGTTGGGTATGTACCTCGGAGCTCAATTGCTGAGTCAAAGTGTGTATGTGTACTAAGCTTTAGTAGATAATGCTAGTTGTTTTTGGCTTGTGCCAATTTATACTCCCATAATGTATGAAAATTCCAGTTGCTCCATCTTTGCTAACAATTGGTATTGTTTTTGTTTTTTTAAATAAATTTATTTACTTATTTTTATTTTTGGTTGCATTGGGTCTTTGTTACTGTGCGCGGGCTTTCTCTAGTTGCGGAGAGCAGGGGCTACTCTTTGTTGTGGTGCGCGGGCTTCAGCAGTTGTGGCACTTGGGCTCAGTAGTTGTGTCTCGCGGGCTCTGGAGCGCAGGCTCAGTAGTTGTGGTGCACAGGCTTAGTTGCTCTGCAGCATGTGGAATCTTCCCGGACCAGGGCTAGAACCCGTGTCCCCTGCATTGGCAGATGGATTCTCAACCACTGTGCCACCAGGAAAGCCCAATTAGCATTGTTTTTCTCAGTTTAGCCATTTGGTTGGGTATACAGTGGTATTTTGCATTGTGGTTTAAATTTGCATTTCTCTGATAACTAATGAAGTTGAGGTACTTTTCATATGTTTATTGGCTATTTGAATATCTTCTTTTGCGAAATGCCTGTTCAGAGGTCCAGTATATTTTTTAATAGAATAGAATAGAAAATATCAGAATATATCACACATAGCAAGAGTAGATATATTTTCCTGAAACATAGTTTTAGTTTCATATATTGTAGTAGGTGCTGTAGTGTTCTCCCCAGATTTTTCCATCTGTGATTAAACACACACTCCCCAGTTCCCAGGAATGTTGCCTGCTGCTGACTCACTGCTTAGAATTGCGTCCTTCCCCAGAAATTTCCCTTGGTCTGAGGAAGCTGAGTTACCCAGGGTTAAGGTCCCTCCCCAAGGAAAGCCCACACCCAATGACTGGTCAATTTGGGAGGTAGGTACAGAGGTCCAGCCTTCTAGATGTATTCTGGCTTGCCTGGGGATTTTGAAACTGAAGGTCCTGTGTCCTGGGAGACCTCTCAATACTGGACAAACTAGAATGGTTGGTCACCCTACTCTTGCCACAATGTGGGACACCACTGACAAGCCAACTTCAGAACTCTGTGTAATCAACTGAAGCTTCACTTAGGTTGCAGGAGCATCACAGTTCAATTTCTCCCTCTGCCCAATCCTGTGTCCCTTGTTCTTTCACAGGTACTGCTTCTAGAGCACTCCCCAATAAACAAGCTGCATGCAATTCTCGATCCAGAATCTGCTTCCCAGGGAACCCAAAGTACTATATACATGTAGTGTTTCCTAATGATAAAATGCCTTTTCTTGCTGGCTCAAAAAGGTAATGGAAGCCACTGATAGAGTAGATATTACTGTTTTGCCCACCCAGTACTCCTCTCTTCCTTTTTTGACAGCATCCTGCTTCTTTGGGGGAAGTAGTACACCTCTCACTCAAGTCAGGGGTTCTTGTAGGCACATCCAATTTAAGTACCCCCATCCTCTGCCACCATCACAGGAGTGGGTCTGTGACTTAAGCCAGGCCAATCAGAATCCCTTCCCAGAATTTTTCTATTCAGCATTAGAGAAAAAGTCCTTTCCTGGGTCAGCCTCCGCACTACAATACTGAACCAGAGGCTGTGTAGACCACATAAAGAGAGAAGAGCAGGAGAAACATGGAGAAAGGGATTCCTGTGACATTACAGTTTGGTTCCAAGGCAGCCCTGAGACACATTTGCACCTCTACCCTTCCCTGATTCTCCTCCACTTTGGCTTGTGCCATTTGCAACCAAAAGCGTCCTGATTAGTGCACAGGCTTTTAAGAAGGGCAGATTATGATAATTCATCGGGCAAATAATCAATAGCTGTGCTGCTGCTTCTACCTAATGTTTTTTTCTGTCTTCTATTTATCTGTCTTCCTTATTTTGTCTTCTTTTCTCTACTTAAATCAAACCCCTCGTTCAAGATTTGTTTGAATGCCCCCTGCCCAATGAAGTCAAACTTTCCTGACACTCCCAATTTACATGAATGCAGCCCACAAACATTATTGAGCTCTTGCTACTCTTCTACCTTAAGCACCGTCATGCTAGCACTGAGGCCCAAAGACAGAACAGGGCATAGCTCAGGCCTCCAGGTGCTTTAGTATCATAGTGGGGGAAGCTGACTCATAAACAGATAGTTACCATATGAGGTGGCAAGTGCAATGACAGTTATTAGAGAGTCCCTAGGAGGGGAAGTACGTGGCAGCTAGCCTCCAGGATGGTCCCCAATGATCCCTGCCTCCTCTTATTCATACTCTGTATAGTCCTCTCCCACACTGTATCAGGGTTTATCTCTGTAACCAGTAGAATACCATGGAAGTAATTGTGCATGACTTCCAAGACTAGGTCAAAAGTTGACAAACGTTTTTGTAAAGGTAGTAAATGTAGTAAATATTTTAAGCTTTACAAGCTATAGGGTTTCTATTGTAACTACTCACCTCTGTCACTTTAGCATGAAAGCAACCAATAAGTAAATGATGACTGCAGCTGTGATCCAATAAAACTTTATTTCCAAAAATGTAGCAGGGTGGCTTTATCCATCACTTGTTGTTTGCCAGCTCCTGGTCTAGGTCATAAAACACATTGCGGCTTTTGACTTGCTCTCTTGGATCACTTGCTCTGGGGGAAGTCAATTGCCATGTCATAAGGACGTTTGAGTAGGTGAGGAACCAGTGCATCTGCCAACAGCCAGTACCAAGTGGGCCACTCATATGAGTGGGCCATCTTCTAAGTGGATCCTCCAGCTCCATCAAGCCTTCAGATGAGGTTGCAGCCCCAGCTGACATTTGACCACAACTTCATGAGAGACCCCAAGCCAAAAGCACCCAGGTAGAGCTCTCCCAAATTCCTGAAATTGTCTGAGCTAGTTTGTATTTATTGTTGTTTTAAGGCACTAAGTTTTGACTTTGTGCAGAAATAGAGAACTAATACCAAAGATTTGTCCTCCTACTGACTCCTGAGATAACCATTAAGAGACAGTAGGCTGGGCTTCCCTGGTGGCGCAGTGGTTAAGCATCTGCCTGCCAATGAAGGGGACATGGGTTCAAGCCCTGGTCTGGGAAGATCCCACATGCTGCGGAGCAAATAAACCCATGCGCCACAATTACTGAACCTGAGTTCTAGAGCCCGCGAGCCACAACTACTGAGCCCGTGTGCCTAGAGCCCGTGCTCCACAACAAAGAGAAGCCACTGCAATGAGAAGTCTGCGCACCACACAAAGAGTAGCCCCCACTCGCCGCAACTAGAGAAAGTCCGCGCTCAGCAACGAAGACCCAATGCAGCCAAAAAATAAGAATAAATTTATTAAAAAGAAAAAAAAAAGAAACAGTAGGCTGTTGGCACAACATTGTAAATCAACTATACTTCAATGAAAAGAAAGGAAAAGGAACAGGCCGGCTGTAGCCTTTAGTTAAGTCATTTATTTGAATTACAAATACATAAATACACACTCATGGTAAAAGATTCAAATAATACAGAAGTACAGAGACCAAACAAGTAAAGCCTTCTGTATCAACTCCCAACTGTGAATGAAGAATTTCACCTGTCATATCAGTAAACAAAGGATGTTAGGACCATCAAGCCATCAGCCACTTCAGCCATCCCCCCACTGTGGACCCTGAGGGAATTCAGGATGGAGAAAAGCAGGATCCAGGCCCTAGATAGCTAAGGTTCATATCAAAGGAATGATTTCAATGAGCCCAGACTCTTGCATCCTCCCATACATAGAAAAGCACCATATTCATTAACTTGAGTTGTCAGGTTTTCTTTAATTAACAGTAATCTTTTGATGTTCCAACTACCTGGGGTTTTTTGTTTGGTTGGTCGGTTGGTTTTTGTTTTTTTTGCAGAAACTCCTATATATCCCGGCTTCTCCCTTACCTCTTCGGAACAGTCCCTCTGAGCTATATGACAGGCTGTCTCCTGGGCCTAAGTCCTCAGCAAATTTACCGAATAAAACATAATTCTCAACTTTTTGGTTGCGCATTTTTTTCATTTGACACTGCCCTCCTCAGCCCCACATCCACTGCCCTTAGAGGATGTATTGGCATTTTTGTGTATAATCTTTCAGCCTGTTTTCTGTAGCATGGCTGCCTAATGGCTTATTCCCTTCTTATTTCCTCAGCACCTTGTGCATTTCTCAAGAGTTTATTTCATTCTATTTTGTCTTAATGATTTGTTGTTTTCTTCAGGGACAGCTTCATGGTTGTGTGACCGGTGCAATCACATGGGGCCCCACAATTAGAAGAGCCTAAGCTTGATTTTATGCTCTGTTGTCACTAATTTGAAATTCTTAAAAATGTTGTAACAAGGGGCCGCAACATTTTCCTTTCGTATGTGCCTGGTTTTCAGATTTATCTTCCCCAAGATTACAAAGACAGGGGCCCAGGGCAGCAATATTGTCATGGACATCTTTGAATTCCTCACAGCACCTTGAGAATACCCACAGTAAATATTTGTTAATATGAAGGGAAATTTTCTTATCTCTGAAGGGCTTTTTTTTTTTTTTTGCTTTTTGTTTTGTTTTGTGCAGCCATACACAGATATCTTTAATGATGATCAACAAGCACAGAAGAATCCAAAGTTCTTATTATTGAGGTGGAGTCCCATTTTCTCTCTGATTTTTGCATGCTACTCTGAACTTCATTTGTTCCAGGCAAAGAACAAAGAAGAATGCTGTTCTCTGTTTCTCATTTAGAGAGATCTATAAACACATTCTCAAGAAGAAAGAACTTCAGCCCCTTGCAGCCTATAAGTTCCATGTTTCCACAATATCTGTACTCAAAGAAGGATTGTGAGTCAGGCATAATGAAGTTCATGTTTGCAGGCAAGCAGACAGCAGGAATGAGTGAATATGTAATGGAGCTTAGAACTAAGATGTTCAAATTTTTTCATCTGTCCATACATCAGTCAGTGATTCTTCTGGTCATTTCACGTGTTGGATGGTCCTTGAATTTCAGTCATTGGGAAGATTTACCATAATTTCCTGAAAAAAATAAAAGTTAGATTTCAGGTTGTTCTGGTTAACTTTTTAGAATAGCTTATATAAAATCAAATTCTCTACTTTTCCAAATTTATATTTGGAGATCATTCGGGTCTTTCTCTAATCCATGTCCCCTACATGCGAAAATAATATTTTTCTCCAATTTTTATTACTCAAATATTTTATGCTTTTGAGAGTGTATTTTTTTTGGCTGCATTGGGTCTTCATTGCTGCACTTGGGCTTTCTCTAGCTGCGGCGAGCAGGGGCTACTGTTCATTGTGGTGCACGGGCTTTACATTGTGGTGGCTTCTCTTGTTGAGGAGCACAGGTTCTACGTGTGCAGGCTTCAGTAGTTGTAGAACGCAGGCTCAATAGTTGCAGCATGCAGGCCTTAGAGCACGTAGGCTTCGGTAGTTGTGGCGGGGAGGCTCAGTAGTTGTGGCACACGGGCTTAGTTGCTCCGAGGCATGTGGGATCTTCCTGGACCAGTGATCAAATCTGTGTCCCCTGCATTGGCAGGCAGATTCTTAACCACCATGCCATCAGGCAAGTCCCAAGAGTGTATCTTCTATATTATTTTATTTATTTTTTTGGCCACACAGCGTGGCCTGCAGGATCTTAGTTCCATGGCCAGGGATTGAACCCATGCCCCTGCAGTGGAAACGCAGAGTCCTAACCACTGGACGGCAGGGAATTCCCCTATTTTATTTAATTAATTAATTAATTAATTTTATTTTTTAATACATCTTTATTGGAGTATAATTGCTTCACAATACCGTGTTAGTTTCTGTTGCACAACAAAGTGAATCAGCCATATGCATACACATGTCTCCATATCCCCTCCCTATCCCACGCCTCTAGGTCATCACAGAGCACCAAGCCGATCTCCCTGTGCTATGCTGTTTCCCACCAGACAACTATTTTACATTCAGTAATGTATATATGTCGATGCTATTCTCATGTCGCCCTCCCACCCCATGTCTTCAAGTCCATTCTCTATGCCTACCTCTTTATTCCTGTCCTGCAACTAGGTTCATCAGTACCTTTTTTTTTTTTTAGCTTCCATATATATGTGTTAGCATACAGTATTTGTTTTTCTCTTTCTGACTTACTTCACTCTGTATGACAGACTCTAGGTCCATCCACCTCACTACATATAACTCAATTTTGTTTCTTTTTGTGGCTGAGTAATATTCCATTGTATATATGTGCCACATCTTCTTTATCCATTCATCTGCCGATGGACATTTAGGTTGCTTCCATGTCCTGGCTATTGTAAATAGTGCCGCAATGAACATTGTGGTGCATGTCTCTTTTTGAATTATGGTTTTCTCAGGGTATATGCCCAGTAGTGGGATTGCTGGGTCAAATGGTAGTACTATTTTTAGTTTTTTAAGGAACCTCCATACTGTTTTCCATAGTGGTTGTATCAATTTACATTCCCACCAGCAATGTAGGAGGGTTCGCTTTTCACCACACCCTCTCTAGCATTTATTGTTTCCAGCTTTTTTGATAATGACAATTCTGACCAGTGTGAGGTGATATCTCATTGTAGTTTTTTTTTTAATTAATTAATTTATTTTTTATTTTTATTTTTTTTGCGGTACACGGGCCTCTCACTGTTGTGGCCTCTCCCGTTGCGGAGCACAGGCTCCGGACGCGCAGGCTCAGCGGCCATGGCTCACGGGCCCAGCTGCTCCGTGGCATGTGGGATCTTCTCAGACCGGGGCATGAACCCGTGTCCCCTGCATCGGCAGGCAGACTCTCAACCACCGCGCCACCAGGGAAGCCCCTCATTGTAGTTTTGATTTGAATTTCTCTAATAATTAGTGATGTTGAGCATCTTTTCATGTGCCTCTTGGCCATGTGTATGTCTTCCTTTGTGAAATGTCTATTTAGGTCTTCCACCCATTTTTTAACTGGATAGTTGGTTTTTTTGATATTGAGCTCCATTAGCCGTTTGTATATTTTGGAGATTAATCCTTTGTCTGTTGTTTCATTTGCAAATATTTTCTCCCATTCTGAGGGTTGTCTTTTTGTCTTGTTTATGGTTTCCATTGCTGTGCAAAAGCTTTTAAGTTTAATTAAGTCCCATTTGTTTATTTTTGTTTTTATTTCCAGTTACTCAAGGTCAAAAAAGATCTTGCTGTGGTTTATGTCAAAGAGTGTTTTTCCTATAGAAGTTTTATAGTGTTTCGTCTTACATTTAAGTCTTTAATCCATTTGGAGTTTATTTTTGTGTATGGTGTTAGGTAGTGTTCTAATTTCCTTCTTTTACATGTAGCTGTCCAGTTTTCCCAGAACCACTCATGGAAGAGGGTGTCTTTTTTCCATTGTATGTTCCTGCCTCCTTTGTCATAAATTAGGTGCCCATATATGTGTGGTTTATCTCTGGGCATTCTAACCCGTACCATTGGTCTACATTTCTGTTTTTGTGCCAGTACCATACTGTCTTGATTACTGTAGCTTTGTGGTATAGTTTGAAGTTAGGGAGCCTGATTCCTCCAGATCCATTTTTCTTTCTCAAGATTGCTTTTGCTATTCGGAGTCTTTTGTGTTTCCATACGAATTGTAAGATTTTTTTCTTCTAATTCTGTGAAGATTGTCATTGGTAGTTTGATAGGGCTTGCACTGAATCTGTAGATTGCTTTGGGTAGTATAGTCATTTTCACAATATTGATTCCTCCAGTCCAAGAACATGGTATATTTCTCCATCTGTTTATGTCATCTTTGATTTCTTTCATCAGTGTTTTATAGTTTTCTGAGTAAAAGTCTTTCGCCTCCTTAGGCAGGTTTATTCCTAGGTATTTTATTCTTTTTGTTGCAGTGGTAAATGGGAGTGTTTCCTTAATTTCTGTTTCTGAATTTTCATTGTTAGTGTATAGGAATGCCAGAGATTTCTGTGCATTAATTTTGTATCCTGCAACTTTACCAAATTCATTGATTAGTTCTAGTAGTTTTCTGGTGGCATCTTTAGGATTTTCTATGTACAGTATCATGTCATTGGCAAATAGTGACAGTTTTACTTCTTCTTTCCCAATTTCTATTCTTTTTATTTCTTTTTCTTCTCTGACTGCTGTGGCTAGGACTTCCCAAACTATGCTGAATAAGAGTGGAGAGAGTGGATATACTTGTCTTGTTCCTGATCCTAGTGTAAATGCTTTCACTTTTTCACCACTGAGTATGATGCTTGCTGTGGGTTTGTCATATATAGCCTTTATTATGTTGAGGTAGTTTCCCTCTGTGCCCATTTTCTGGAGAGTTTTTCTCATAAATGGGTGTTGAATTTTGTCAAAAGCTTTTTCTGCATCTATTGAGATGATCACATGGTTTTTATTCCTTAATTTGTTAATGTGGTGTATCACATTGATTCATTTGCATATATTGAAGAATCCTTGCATCCCTGAGATAAATCCCACTTGATCATGGTGTATGATCCTTTTAATGTGCTGTTGGATTCTGTTTCCTAGTATTTTGTTGAGGATTTTTGCATCTATGTTCATCAGTGATATTGGTCTATAATTTTCTTTTTTTGTGATATCATTTTCTGGTTTCGGTATCAGGGTGATGGTGGCCTCGTAGAATGAATTTGAGATTGTTTCTCCCTCAGCAATATTTTGGAAGAGTTTGAGAAGGATTGGTGTTAGCTCTTCTCTAAATGTTTGATAGAATTCGCCTGTGAAGCCATCTGGTCCTGGACTTTTGTTTGTTGGAAAATTTTTAATTATGGTTTCAATTTCAGTGCTTTTGGTTGGTCTGTTTATATTTTCTAGTTCTTCCTGGTTCAGTCTTGGAAAATTGTACCTTTCCAAGAATTTGTCTATTTCTTTGTGGTGGTCCATTTTATTGGCATATAGTTGTTTGTAATAGTCTCTTATAATCCTTTGTATTTCTCCAGTGTCAGTTGTGATTTCTCCTTTTTAATTTCTAATTTTATTGATTTGATGAGTCTGGCTTTTTTCTTGATGAGTCTGGCTAAGGGTCTATCAATTTTGTTTATCTTCTCAAATAACAAGCTTTTAGTTTTATTGATCTTTGCTGTTCTTTTCTGCATTTCTCTTTCATTTATTTCTGCTCTGATCTTTATGATTTCTTTCCTTCTACTGACTTTGGGTTTTCTTTGTTCTTCTTTTTCTACTTGTTTTAAGTGTAGCGTTAGATTGTTTATTTGAGATTTTTCTTGTTTCTTGAAGTGAGATTGAATTCCTATAAACTTCCCTCTTAGAACTGCTTTTGCCTCATTCCATATGTTTTGGATCGTCTGTGTTTTCATTGTCATTTGTTTCTATGTATTTTTTAATTTCTTCTTTGATTTCTTCAGTGATCTCTTGGTTATTTAGTAGTGCACTCTTTAGCCTCCATGTATTTGTGATTTTTACAGGTTTTTTTTCTGTAATTGATTTCCAATCTCATAGCTTTGTGGTCAGAAAAAATGCTTGATATGATTTCAATTTTCTTAAATTTTCCAAGGCTTGATTTGTGACCCAAGATGTGATCTATCCTGAAGAATGTTCCATGTGCACTTGAGAAGAAAGTGTATTCTGCCACTTTTGGGTGGGATGTTCTATAAATATCAATTAGATCTATCTGCTCTATTGTGTAATTTAAAGCTTGTGTTTCTTTGTTTTCTGTTTGGATGATCTGTCCATTGGTGTAAGTGGGGTGTTAAAGTCCCCTGCTATTATTGTGTTACTGTCGATTTTCCCTTTCATGGTTGTTAACATTTGCCTTATGTATTGAGGTGCTCCTGTGTTGGGTGCATAAACATTTATAATTGTTATATCTTCTTCTTGGATTGATCCTTTGATCATTATGTAGTGTCCCTCCTTATCTCTTGTAACAGTCTTTATTTTAAAGTTTATTTTATCTGATACGAATATTGCTACTCCAGCTTTCTTTTGCTTTCCCTTTGCATGGAATATCTTTTTCCATTCCTTCACTTTCAGTCTATATGTGTCCCTAGGTCTGAAGTGGGTCTCTTGTAGACAGCATATATATGGGTCTTGTTTTTGTATCCATTCAGCCAGTCTGTGTCTTTTGGTTGGGGTATTTAATCTATTTACATTCAAGGTTATTATCGATATGTATGTTCCTATTACCATTTTCTTTTTTTTTTTAAATAAATTTATTTATTTATTTATTTTTGGTGGTGTTTGTTCTTCATTGTTGAGTCTTCATTGCTGTGCATGGGCTTTCTCTAGTTGTGGTGAGCGGGGGTTTCTCTTCGTTGTGGTGCACGGGCTTCTCATTGCTGTAGCTTCTCTTGTTTCGGAGCTTGGGCTCCAGGCATGTGGGCTTCAGTAGTTGTGGGCTCAGTAGTTGTGGCTCACAGGCTTAGTTGCTCTGTGCCATGTGGGATCTTCCCAGACCAGGGCTTGAACCTGTGTCCCATGCATTGGCAGGCAGATTCTTAACCACTGTGCCACCAGGGATGTCCCCATTTTCTTAATTGTTTTGGGTTTGTTTTTGTGTGTCTTTTTCTTCTCTTGTATTTCCCACTTAGAGAAGTTTCTTTAGCATTTGTTGTAAAGCTTGTTTGGTGGTGCTGCATTCTCTTTGCTTCTTTTTGTCTGAAAAGCTTTTGACTTCTCCACCGAATCTGAATGAAATCCTTGCTGGTTAGAGTAATCTTGGTTGCAGGTTTTTCTCTTTCATCACTTTAAGTATATCCTGCCACTCCCTTCTGGCCTGCAGAGTTTCCACTGACAAATCAGCTGATAACCTTATGGAGATTCCTTTGTATGTTATTTTTTGTTTTTCCCTTGCAGCTTTTAATATTTTTTCTTTGAATGTAATTTTTGTTAGTTTGATTAATATGTGTCTTGGTGTGTTTTTCCTAGAGTTTATCCTATTTGGGACTCTCTGTGCTTCCTGGACTTGGGTGACTATTTCCATTCCCATGTTAGGGAATTTTTCCCCCATAATCTCTTTGAATATTTTCTCAGACCCTTTCTTTTTCTCTTCTTCTTCTGGGACCCCTATAATTCGAATGTTGGTGTGTTTATTGTTGTCCCAGAGGTCTCTGAGGTCGTCTTCAATTCTTTTCATTCTTTTTTCTTTATTCTGCTCCTTGGCAATTATTTCCACCATTTTGTCCTCCAGCTCACTTATTCGTTCTTCTGCCTCAGTTATTCTGTTACTGATTCCTTCTAGTGTATTTTTCGTTTTGGTTACTGTGTTGTTCATCTCTGTTTGTACTTTAGTTCTTCTAGATCTTTGTTAAACATTTCTTGTATTTTCTCAATCCGTGCTTCCATTCTATTTCCAAGATTCTGGATCATCCTTACTCTGAATTCTTTTTCAGGTAGATTGCCTGTTTCCTCTTCATTTATGTGGTTTTGTAGGTTTTTACCTTGCTCCTTCATCTGTGATCTATTTTTTTGCTGTCTCATTTTTTGTTTTTTTATGAGTGGGATTGTGTTCCTGTCTTACTGGTTGTTTGGCCTGAGGCTTCCAACACTGGAGTTTTAGGCTGTTGGGTAGAGCTGGGTCTTGGTGCTGAGATCAGGAACTCTGTGAGACCTCACTCCAATGAATATTTTCTGGGGTCTGAGGTTCTCTGTTAGTCCAGTGGTTTGGACTCAGAGCTCCCATCGCAGGAGTTTCCACCCAGCCCCAGGCTCACAAATCAAGATCCCGCAGGCCGTACGGGGTGGCAAAAAAACAAACAAACAAAAACAATAACAAAGTAAAAAATAAAATTATACTAGGAAACTAACAGATATGTTAGAAAGAATGTAAAAATAAAAATGAATCAACAACTGGAAGGTACATCAGTACCAGAATAGTAAAAAAGAGGAGGAGGGAAAGGAAAAAAAAAGGGGGGGGGACTTGGCTGTGGAGAGCGGGGCCTAAGCATGGGCGAGGTTTGGACGGTGGGCAGGGCCAGTGCTCAGGACCCACAGGGCTGGAAAAGGCCCTGGGGCTCTGTGGGGTGGGGCTTAGGCTCAAGGATCAGACGGGGCCCAGGCGTGCCTCCACCCCAGGTCTCAGAGGGCAGGGGACCTCACCTGGTAGCCCAGCAGGTTTCCCGGGCTCGAGTGGGTGGGACAAACTGCCTCCTCTCCTCTCCTGCTCCTCTGGCCTGGGGTCTGGGAGGGCCCTCCCACTTGCCTCTCCGGATCTCCCCAGCCTCCCTCCTATGCCTCCAGGACCAATGTTGGTGGGGAAGGGGAAGGGGGAGCCTTGGAGGGCAGGGTACTGGCCTGGGAGCTCAGCAGGCTCCCCACGCCCAGGTGGGCGGGGCAATTGCCCTCCGCTCCTCTCCTGCTCCTCCCCGACGGCCCCTCCCACCTGCCTCTCCTGATCTCCCCCAGCCTCCCTCCTATGCCCCCAAGGACCCACGCAGTCTGGAGGGGGCTTGGAGGGCAGGAGATCGGCCTGGGAGCTCTGTAGGCTCCCTGGGCCCCTAGAGGGTGGGGCAATTGCCCTTCGCTCCTCCCCGAGGATCCCTCCAGCCTGCCTCTCCTGATCTCCCCAGCCTCCCTCTTATGCTCCCAGGGCCGACGCAGCCTGGGTGGGGCTTTGGATGGGGGGTACCGGCTTGGGAGCTCAGCAGGCTCCCCAGCCCGAGTGAGCCAGGTGATCGCCTGCCGCTCCTTTCCTGCTCTTCCCGGCGAGTCCCTCCCACCTGCCTCTCCTGATCCCCTGTCTGGCCTCCACTTCTCCTCCCTGCTCTGTCTCCCTACATCCTACCAGTTCACTCTGGGGTTCCTCCCATTTTCTTGAGGGTCAGAGTCCCACACTAGCGTCCAGCAGGTGCCCTAGTTGTGGGGAGAGCTAACTCTGCATCTCTGCACACCGCTATCTTGACTCCTCCTTTATTTTTTTAATTTATTATTATTTTTTTGGCTGCGTTGGGTTTTTGTTGCTGTGCACGGGTTTTCTCTAGTTGCGGCAGAGTGGGGGTTACACTTACTTGTGGTGCACGGGCTTCTCGTTGCAGTGGCTGCTCTTGTTGAGGAGGACAGGCTCTAGGTGCGGGCTTCAGTAGTTGTGGCTCATGGGCTCTAGCGCATAGGCTCAGTAGTTGTGGTGCAGGGGCTTAGTTGCTCCGCGGTATGTAGTATCTTCCCGGACCAGGGATCGAACCTGTGTCCCCAGCATTGGCAGGTAGATTCTTAACCACTGTGCCACCAGGGAAGCCCCTCCCCTATGTTATTTATTTTTATTTATTTATATATTTTTTGCGGTACATGGGCCTCTCACCGCTGTGGCCTCTCCCGTTGTGGAGCACAGGCTCCGGACGCGCAGGCTCAGCGGCCATGGCTCACGGGTCCAGCTGCTCCGCGGCATGCGGGATCCTCCTGGACCGGGGCACGAACCCGTGTCCCCTGCATCGGCAGGTGGACTCTCAACCACTGCGCCACCAGGGAAGCCCCCCTATGTTATTTTAAAATGGAGTAATCCAAAAGTTCAGAAAAGTAAAATAATAAAAATTTAAATAAAGTAGTTATATCTTAACTTTTTTAAAATTAATTTTTATTAATTTTTATTGGAGTATAGTTGCTTTACAGTGTTGTGTATACCTTAACATTTAAAGTGAATTTTTTGTTATTCATTCAATCATTAATTTAACAAATATCTATGAAGTTCCTACTATTTGCCAGGCAGGGTTTCAGACCTGGGGAGCAACCGACAAGTTCTCTGCTTGCATTATGGTGAGAGAACATGACAGTCAAGAGAAATAGGGAGAGGATGGATAAGCAACATAATAGAATGTTTCATTTTAGCTAGTGATATGTAGGATGAAGAAAAAATACAAATTTGGATATTTATTGATTTGAAAAGATCTTTAGAGTATAGTTGACCCTTGAACAACACAGGTTTAAACAACACGTGTCCACTTAGGTGTGGATTTTTCAGTGAACATGTACTACAGTACTGCCCAATTCGTGGTTAGTTGAATCTATGGATATGGAACCGTAGATACAGAGAGCTGCCTTCAAGTTATGCACAGATTTTGACTGCACAGAGGGTCGGTATCACTAACCTGAGAAGTGTTCAAGGGTCAACTGTATACTGTTAAATGAAAAATGGGAGTTGCAAAATAATGAGGTTTTTGGGATCTCAGTTTTAGGGATCTCAGTTTTAGGCATATGTAGGTGTCTTACCAAAAAAAGTTGAGAAGTATATACACTAATATATAAGTATATAAGATACTGAAAAAAAAAAAGAGAGAGACCATTTGAATTAGGGATCTATTTCCCAATATTAGGAACAAAGAAAATAGGAGGAGCTGAGTTCTCTGGGACCTTCAAAACATCTATCAGATTTTATGGCCACCTAGGGAGAAATTTTTCCTAATGGTCTGGAGCCATACTGACAAAAATTATTGACAGGGTGATAATTAATTTAAGATCTCTTGTTTGCATTAATGTGTTCCCCTGCCCACTTCTATGGTCAATTTTTTTTTTTTTAGCAGTGCTGTGCAGCTTGTGGGATCTTAGTTCTCCCACCAGGGATTGAACCCGTGCCCCTGCAGTGGAAGCACAGAGCCCTAGCCACCGGACCACCAGGGAATTCCCTATGGTCAAATTTTCATATTACCTGAAGAAATGCTTTGCAGGTAGTAGGTGCTTCATAGCTATTTGCTGCAAATTGGCAGGAAGGAATGTATGAACTTACTATGGAATGAAAAACAGATGTCACTATTTTGGAAATGTAATCAAACAGCTTTTGAGGTACCAGGAAGGAGCATATTTGCAAATCAGGAAATACTCAACCCCAGGAAGCATGTGCTAGTATGCTTTTGGTCAAAACATCTTCATAGAAAGCCCTGGGTCACATTTTTACTTTGGTGACTATTAAAATTTTTAATCTGTCCAGGGAATTTATTTCCAAAATGACATTCTGAGTGACCCCTTCCATTCACAGCAAGCTGGGTTTCGTGATAATTGCCTTTGATGTCTGTTCTGTGGCCTTCCTCCCTCTCCTAAACTGTGTAGCTGTCAATTACGGTGGGATGCTGCGCATAACAGTGGAGACTATTGCCTCAGTAAAGGCGGTATCCATGGTGCCAGAGGCTGCAGGCACTGCTGAAGGCTATACTGAGCGCAAAGGGAACTTCCAAGTGTTTGCTTACACTGAAATATATGATTTTCCTTTCTAAAACCTATGCCCATCGTCACATGGTTTTGGGTAGCAGTTTCATCTCAACTCTTCACAAGCTGTGGGCAAAGTGATTCTTAATATTGCAAGGCTGCATCTGGAGAATTCAGAGGGCAGGTAGAGAAAAAAGATCATCCCTAGGGTGTTAACAGTGCCCCAGGGGCTGTTTTTCATAAACCATTTCCGCCTTCCACAACCAGCATCTTTCTTGAAGGATTAAGATGTTTTACCACTACCAGAGAAAGGAACTAACATTTACTGAGTAATGATTATGGGCTGTTGGCTGTATGGATCAGTTTTAATTCTACCTTATTTAAGAGGTATTATCAATCCACTTTACAAATGAGAAAAATGAGTCTCCTTTAGGGTGTATACTCAGATTTCTTGACTCTAAAAATCATGTTCATTCTACTTACAAGGAGCTTTGAGAGAGTAGGGGACGGGAGTCAAGATTACTGGGTTGTTTGGGGCAGTATGCTCAGTAAATGACACCAGGACAGTGCTTCACAAGGATGAGCATAAAGTAGTCTAATCCAACATATTAGTTTAATTATATTCGAATAAAACACTCACCTTGAATGCATCCTGATTTGGGGGAAATAACTGAAATTTTAAGACAATTGAAAGTGCCTCTTTATGAATTTTTAAACAGCTTAATAGGTGTCCTGATCCCCAGCCCATCACACCTCTACAATTAGTCAAGGATCAAGGACTCCTTTTTCAGATCCTAATGCTCCAGGTTTCCACTCTTGGCCATTTCCCAGTAAGATAAAGGAAGATGCCAGCCATACTGGGATAAAGTTGTACTTTGGGCTCCCGCTGACTTCCATAATTCATCACTTTTCAAATACGCCCATGGTAGTGTAAGCTATGCTCATCATCATGAACTTCTCAATGTCTTTCTGAGCCTACCACTAACATTATTTAAAATTGACAAAATGTTTCCTAGACATGAAATTAAAATGTACTCACGGGTTTCCCTGGTGGCACAGTGGTTAAGAATCCACCTGCCAATGCAGGGGACACGGGTTCGAGCCCTGGTCCGGGAAGGTCCCACATGCTGTGGAGCAGCTAAGCCTGTGCACCACAACTACAGAGTTTGCACTCTAGAGTTGTGATCCGCAACTACTGAGCCCCTGTGCCACAATTACTGAAGCCTGCGCGCCTAGAGCCTGTGCTCTGCAACAAGAGAAGCCACCGCAATGAGAAGCCCTCGCACTGCAATGAAGGGTAGCCCCTGCTTGCTGCAAATAGAGAAAGCCTGCGCACAGCAATGGAAGACCCAATTTAGCCAATAAATAAATAAATAAATAAAATCTATAAAAAAAGAAAAAAAAATGTACTTGCAAACCTGACAAATAGAGTTGCAGGTAGAAGTGGATACAAATAATTCCTTGAAACCCAGAAGTTCATAGAAAGGAAATTTAAAAGTTATCAAACTCTTGGGACTTCCCTGGTGGTCCAGTGGTTAAGACTCCCGCATTTCCACTGCAGGGGGCGCGGATTCAATCCCTGGTCGGGGAACTAAGATCCCCATACTGCACAGCCAAAAAACCAAAACCAAACAAACAAAATTATCAAACTCTTGATTGTGTGGAATAGTATAAGAACAAATTGTCATAGAGAATGCTAGGTTGTCTACAAGCAGTGAAAGATGAGTTCTTTAGAAATAGAAAATGTTTTTAAAAGTAGATACCATTGATTCTGGAAGGAAAAAAAGAAGATATGGCAAGAGAAGCCATTTCAAATCTTCTACTTGAATCGTGTTCTTGGAGATGACTTTTTCCCAGGGCTGAGTCTAAAATAAAGAATGTGTCTTTTCCATTGTCATTATTTAAGTCCTACTTATCAATATGAAAGTCCAGCTCTCTGAAAAAAGTTGAATACTTTAAAAGGAGCTTCAGCTCTTTAGCAAGTCACTGGTATATCACATGTCACAAATTCTGTTTTGAACTTAAAATCTGATTTTGAAAAAATCTGATTTTGGAAAAATTTCAATGGTAGATTTAGTTTTAATTTGCCCTGCTTTAAGAGATTTTGCACAGAAAAATTCGCCTGAAGTTTTTCTAAGTTCCTTTTACCTCTTTTATAACAGTGCCTCTTAAATTTTAATGTGCATGGACAGCTTGTCAAAATGCAACTTCTGATTCAGTAGGTGTGGGTTGAGTTTCAGATTTCGCATTTTTAACAAGCTCTCAGGTGATAACAGTGTCGCTGGCCCATGAAATACATTCTGTGTGAGACTTTAGATCACAGAATTCTTAAAACTTGGTGGGACCAGTTCTCAAAAGCAGGGACTAAATGGAAGACTTTTTTTCATAAGGGGACATTTAAGAATGAAAAGAATATGAATAGAAACTATCTTAAACCAGGACTCAGTGAGGGCTTTACTGTGGAGAAACAATGATAGGTTTTAAACAAGGAGGAACTTGGTTAGATTGGTTTACTATCACTCCTTTCTTGCTAAGTAGGAGTCTACGTTAACAACACACAAGCCCCCACTGGGGGAAGTAGCCAGAAAACTGCAAAAAGGCCCTAGCAAAGTTTTTCTTTCTCCCTCCCTCATGGCAGTTATATGCAAGTTGAGAAATTTCATCAAGCATAGGATAATAAACTTTGCTCAAGATACATATGATCTCAAAGTTACAAACTCCCAGGGCTTTACAGTTTTGTAAAATACAAGAAAAATTATTTAAGGAAGCTTTCTGGATTCTATAACAAACTGCAACATCTTTCCTCTGATTCTTTTTAAGCCTTGATATCTTTGCAGTATATTCTCATAGGGTCATCATGAGACAAAACCATATAGTCCTTGGGAATTCCCTGGTGGTCCAGTGGTTAGGACTCTGTGCTTCCACTTCAGGGGTCACAGGTTTGATCCCAGTTCAGAAAACTAAGATCCTGCAAGCCCAATGCCTGCTTTCATCATGACACTTAATACCTTGTATTTATAAATCTCTTTATATAAATCTCCTTACTTAAACTGTCTCCTTGGAAAAGATAATAATAAAGGTAACCTTTATTCATCACTTACTATGTGAAGGCATATTCTAAATACTTTTTATCATTACAACAGGCTAATGAAGTAGATGCTGTTATCCACGCCCACTTACAGATGAAGAAACTGAGACAGAGTTGTAGTAATTGCCAAAGTCATTGAGCTAGTTAGTGAAAGGGCTGAGATTTGAGCCCAGGCAGTCAGGGTCTAGAACCCACATTCCACTTCAGTAGAAGCTTCCTCAAGTATTGCTCTCAAGAATTCTATAACATAGCACAGTGTGATGTGTACCAGGCATCTAATCTTGTTGGATTTCACTTTGATGAGATCATCAAGATCCTGCTAGGAACGTAATTATTGTTTGTAGAGTCTAAATCTCTTCCAGAAGTCTCAGGTACATCTGTAGTATAAGTTTTCTACTTGTACTGTCTCCACATCTTCAGCTTCCATTTACCCTTTAACCCATTCACATCCAGCCAGGCATCTGTCCTCATCATTCCACACTAAGCGACCTTTTTAAAGTCCTGGCTGTCTTCCATGTTGCCATATCTAATACATGCATTCTACTCCTTATCTGACACAGCCTCTCAGCAGCATTTGACCCAGCCCTCTATTTTCTCTGACACTAGACTGTTTTGTTTTCTGATGTCTCTGTTCCCTCTCCAGTCTCCTTTGCTACCTCTTCATCCTCTGTGGGTCTCTAAATATTGGAGTTCCAATTTGATATTGTATCACGTCAACTACTCTGTGTCAGTCTTTATTCCTTCTCTCATTCTTTTCCCCACTCCTTCATCCCTCTCTGTTTATCCTCATGACTGTAAATACCTTATTAAAAAAAATTATTAGTTTTATTTATTTATTTTTGGCTGCGTTGGGTCTTCATTGCTGTGCGCGGGCTTTCTCTAGTTGCGGTGAGCGGGGCTACTCTTCGTTGAGGCGCACGGGCTTCCATTGCAGTGGCTTCTCTTGTCACACAGCATGGGCTCTAGGTGCCCGGGTTTCAGGAGTTGTGGCTCCTGGGCTCTGGAACACAGGCTCAGTAGTTGTGGCACATGGGCTTAGTTGTTCCACAGCATGTAGGATCTCCCTGGAGCAGGGCTCGAACCCGTGTCCCCTGCATTGGCAGGTGGATTCTTAACCATCTGCACCACCAGGGAAACCCTGTAAATACCTTCTTGATGATGCAAATGACTCTCAAACTTACATTGTCAGCTCAGGCCTCTTCCCTGAACTCTAAGCTTAGAACTTCCTTAACATCTCCACTGGCGTGTTTCATGGGCATCTTAAACCTCGCATGTTCAAAACTAAACCTGATTGTATCGTATAAGCAGAAAAAATAAGCACCATAAGCTGTGGAGACTGGGCAAATCTTGTGCCAAAGAAAAGGTTTTTTCTCACATGACATTGACTACAAAGAGGAAACCAAGGGGTAAGGAAAATGATGTTTATTAGCTACTTGCCCAAATTTAAAATATGACTCCCAGAGGGGCGTGTGTGTGTGTGTGTGTGTGTGTGTGTGTGAGAGAGAGAGAGAGAGAGAGAGAGAGAGAGAGAAAGAGAGAGAGAAAGAGAGAGAGAGAGAGATTTGTTTAACTTATCAGCAAGGGAACTGGCAGACAATAAAGCTGTTTCAAAGACCATTTGAAGAATACAGATTTGTAAAGTCACCCAGGAAAGACATGCTAAATAAATTTGCTAGATGACAGACACAACTAGTTAATGTCCTACAGGGCACTAAAATTGTAGCCATTTGGAGGTATTGTTTCAGCTGGAGAGGAATCATTTGCCCCTCTATCAGGCAAAAGTCTTCACATTAACATGTAATTACCCAGAGCCTGGGCCTAATCAAAATGAAATAGCATGACAAAAATTGGCCATTTCCCTAGAGAATTAAATCATCCTTGGGTGGGCCTGTTAAGATAGACCTGAAGTGTGACATTGGAATCATACACAACCTTCTTTTTGCCTTATTTCCATGTTTTGGATAATTTTTCTTAACAAGTATCAGAATCTTTACACACTTTTTTCTTTTTTTTTTTTTTTTTGCGGTACGCGGGCCTCTCACTGTTGTGGCCTCTCCCGTCGCGGAGCACAGGCTCCTGACGCGCAGGCTCAGCGGCCATGGCTCACGGGCCCAGCCGCTCCGCGGCATGTGGGATCTTCCCGGACCGGGGCACGAACCCACGTCCCCTGCATTGGCAGGCGGACTCTCAACCACTGCGCCACCAGGGAAGCCCAACACACACTTTTTTCTTGAGCACACAGTTTATAATAAATGGACAGAACTGGGATTTTTATTCCAAAGCTCATATTCTACCATATACCATTGACACATACCTTTTATTTAGGTTGCTTTATTTATCTTATGACAGGAGGTCCTGGTAAGGAATGCGGAACTAACAAGCTACCATCAACCAGGAGAATTTGGGAAAGGTCAAAAGGAGACAGGAGACGCCAGTCCATATGTCCTACCAACCTCCCAGAACCCTTCTGGCTGGAATCCATCTTGGCTGAGCGATATGCGCGCCACCAAGAAGGATCCTGAGTCAGAGTGCTTGGCCAGAGACAACCGGGAAACTAACCCCAATATCATAAAACCCAAGACTGCGAGCCACGTGGCAGAGCAGTTCTCCTAGCTTCCCTTACTCTGCTGCTCTCCGCCCGGGTGCCCCTTCCCGATAAAGTCTCTTGCTTCGTCAGCACATGTGTCTCCTCGGACAATTCATTTCTGAGTATTAAACAATAACCCACTCCTGGGCCCTAGAAGGGGTCCCCCTTCCTGCAACAAAATGACAAAAATAATACAATTTAGTAATGAGTTCGATGAACTGTATTCAAGGGAAAACCATCCCTGGATTGGGGAGTACACTGCCTCACAGACAGTGGAGCACTTTTCCCAAGGAATTTTGGGCTACAGTGAGTTTTACAGAGCTTAGAAGAGGCAACAGGAAACAAAGCTAGATTGCCTAGGAGGTCAGCGATTTCTTTATAAGTCTAGAGCGTCCTATTTTCCAGGGTAAGGTGAGCAAGCTAAAGCTCAGCTAGAGGACTGTGATCTGTGTGTGTTAGGTTTCCTTGAGAGTGTGGCGTTTCCTGGAAGTGCAGGCTGACTCAGGTTTAGATTTGTGACCTGGGCCGGGCTGCTGGGGTGGCCTCCATTTTCTGGGTCCCCATACGTGAATTATCTTTATCCATACTTTTTATACAGGGGATATCGTGAGAACAAAGTGAGTCTGTGTTGGTCCCACATTCCCTAATCACTGAACGTCATTTTTTCTTAACTGTTCCTTGACGTTGAGTAATCAATGTCACCACAGCTGTCTGCATAAACCACCAAGAGTGACCACATAGTTGTCTCTTTTTGAGTTATATTACATGTTAAAAATAAACTTGAAGAAGTTCCGGGTTTGTTTTATTTAAGCTGGGGACTGTTCCTCATTTAATAGCTTCTGAATATAGAAAGCAAAGATAGCAGTTTATATTCACTAAAACAATTATATGGAAGGTGAGTGAGTGGTGAGGTAATTCGATTGACTTTCAGTCTGAAACCTCTGGATCTTGGAGGGTGGTGGTTGACAGTTAAAGGAATTAGCTTTAGCTTTCAGTTTCTTTTCGGAAGAAGCTGGTGTGGCAGGCCTTCCTTAGGATTGTGATCAAGGAACTCTTCAAATAGCACCCTCTATTTTATCTTCTACCCTGTCTTTCTGCACCCTGTAGATTCCTTGGTACCCACAAAACATTCAGTTAGTCATCTCCTTATTTTCTCTCCTTTTACAAATTATTTTTTCATCCCAATCTTAGATTGGTGAGAGAAGATTCAAAAGAGTAAAACCTGACACACTGTAAGTACCGAATAATTGTTAAGTGAATGAGGCAATTTATAAGCAAATTTGAACCCTATAATTTGAATATAACATTATAAGCTGCATAATATAGAAATGCATATTGTTGAAAGTACCCTCCCATAAGCCCATTTCACAAAATAATCCTGGTTAATATTTTGACCACTAGTTTTACTAAAAACACTGAACTGAGCATTCTTATTTATCTCTTTGCACCGTAGGAGGTTATGTTGGGTGAAAAGGTTTCTCGCTCTGTGTGTGTGTGTGTGTGTGTGTGTGTGTGTGTGTGTGTGTGTGTATTCTGGTAGTGCCAACTTATTCGCCAAAAAGTTGTAACAATTTTGACTTCCCTAAACAAAGTGTTGTAAAATGTTCCATGATGAATTTATTTTACTTGAAAAATTCTTATTTTCTAAATTATAAAAGTACACACATCCTTTAGGAAGAGTTGAATAATTTGGGAGCATAGAAAGTAGAAAATTAAAGTATTTCCCACCCTCTATCCAATTTTTGAGATAATTTTACAATGAGATGACAATATGGTCAATGTAGTAACCTCCCAAAGTCAATTATAGTTTTTTTTTCTTCTTTTTCCTCCAGCACATGTAAACAACTTATGTCACTCCTAAGGAATTCTGGGAAAGAGCAGCCTAGACCTCTGAGGTCTCAGGCACTCTTGCATTTTGAAAAGGAAAACCCTACCTTACATCCTACCAATCATCTTCAAATGCACCCACATCAAATATATATAATACAAAAGAGTAATAAT
This sequence comes from Delphinus delphis, assembly GCF_949987515.2. NCBI lineage: Eukaryota > Metazoa > Chordata > Mammalia > Artiodactyla > Delphinidae > Delphinus > Delphinus delphis. The sequence continues at coordinate 63,492,427 of NC_082687.1, read as the reverse complement.
TTAACATTTTTTCTCTGAAAATTACTTGACTATAAGTAACTTATTTATCAGCTATGATTTTTCAATAATTATTCAGCATACTCAGGGTTTTTTGGAAAGTAAGAAAATCTAGCCTATAAATTTTTTAAAAGATATAATGACATTTAATAAATGCTAAATTTATGCATTAAGTTGACATAATGTATTTATAGTCTTTTCATTCAACCATTGTCAATTTGTCTTAGAATTCATTTTTCTTTTTTTTCTTTTTTTTTTTTTGCGGTACACGGGTCTCTCACTGTTGTGGCCTCTCCCGTTGCGGAGCACAGGCTCGGGACGCGCAGGCTCAGCGGCCATGGCTCACGGGCCCAGCTGCTCCGCGGCATGTGGGATCTTCCCGGACCAGGGCACGAACCCGTGTCCTCTGCATTGGCAGGCGGACTCTCAACCACTGCGCCACCAGGGAAGCCCTAGAATTCATTTTTCAAAGCTTGGAGCATAAACCTTTGTACTGTTGGTTGATCTGGCTTAGAATTGAAGAGAAATTTATTCTCTCACAGTTCTTGAGGCTGGAAGTCCAAAACCAAGGTGTCAGCAGAGCCATGCTGCCTCTGAATGGCCTCTAGGGGAGGATCCATTCCATGCCTCTCCTAAATTCTGGTGGTTGCCAGCTTCCTTGGCTTGTGGCCACATCACTCCAATTTCTGCTTCAGTCTTCACATTGCCTTCTCTGTTTTCCCCTCTGTGTGTGCTTTATAAAGACACCTGTCATTGGATTTAGGACACAACCAGATAATCCAGAATGATCTCCTCATTTCAAGATCCTTCATTTAAGTACATCTGCAAAGGCCTTAAGACATCACTATGCAAGGCACGTGTGGCTGGAGCCCAGTGAGTGAGGGTAAGAAAAGGAAGAGATACAGTAAGAGACGTTAGGGGGAGAGTAGGAGGAGGAGATGCAAAAATGAGAATACTAGTTGTTAAATGACATAATTGTCGCTTGAAATCAAAGTATGGACGGTATATGTTATTAGCTATTAAGTGACTTTGTGAGTATGGACTTAATGTCAGGAGAGATAATCTTCACATCTATTCTGAGCCAAAAAAACCAAGTGAACTTGAGCTTGTCCTAAACCTGGATGATGCACCTCTATCTGCCAGATTCAGTATCTCAATGCTCTGTGGACTGTGTTAGGTACAGTGCCAGTTTCCCCCCCTTTGTTTTCCTCTTTTCTAGGTTACATGCAGACTGGCTTCTTATGGAAACAGTCTATCTTCTGATAGAATCTATCTATCTTCCACAACACAGGAATTTAGATTTCATTTTTGTCCAAATCAGTATACTGAATTCGGATAAGGTTTCATGGTGTGACAACCACAGCTGTGATTGGATTGTAGTGGTCTGGTTTTGTTTTCCAAAGAGACTTCATCACTGCTTATTTAAGACTTCCTTGGAGCAAGCCAAGCCTATGCTTAAAATGGTATCTGTTCTAGACTGATGCCATACACTTTATCTTCAGTCCTGATTTGCTCCAACCCCAGGTGCTTTGCCATTCTGGTTTACTTGAGTTTCCTGCATCCCTTCTCCTGCCTCTTCATCTTTCAGCAGAGGACCAGGCTCCCCTCCTCTCGGATGACACATTAAGAATGACCTTAAGGGGACTTCCCTGGTGGCACAGTGGTTAAGAATCCGCCTGCCAGTGCAAGGGACATGGGTTCGAGCCCTGGTCTGGGAAGATCCCGCATGCCTCAGAGCAATGAAGCCTGTGCGCCACAACTACTGAGCCTGTGCTCTAAAGCCCGCGAGCCACAACTACTGAAGCCCGCGAGCCACAACTACTGAAGCCCACGCGCCTAGAGCCCATGCGCTGCAACAAGAGAAACCACCGCAATGAGAAGCCCGTGCACTGCAGCGAAGTGTAGCCCCCGCTTGCCGCAACTAGAGAAAGCCCGTGCACAGCAACAAAGACCCAATGCAGCCAAAAATAAATGTAAAAAATAAAAATTAATAAATTTATTAAAAAAAAAAGACCTTAAGGTAACGGATCTCTAGACTTTGGAGTTTTTGCTTATAAACTGCCCATGAGTTGCTTACTTTCCTGAAATAAATACTCCTCTGAAGCTTTGCCTAGCTAGAAGCCATTTCTCCTCCAAACTCTAAAAATTCTTACTGTTTGTGCTTTTACTAAAGCAGGGTATGTTTTATTTCCCAAACTAGATCATAAGTTTGGTGAAGGTCAAAACCTATTCTATACTTCTTTACTTGCCCTCCACCCCCATACCACTTTTTACCTTAAACAGAGAAGATGCTTTATAAATACCTGTTGAATAAAGCAGCTTTAAGGATAAGAAGTAACTTTATAGTATAAATTAGTAGAGACTCTATCAGGAGGAAAATCAACATCCTTGGATACAATATTTTGTGAAAAGATTTGGAACACTTACCAAAATAATGCAAATAACTAAAACACCCCAATAAATCAAGTCTCCATTGTTTATAGTTACATTTTTTCAAGTTAGGTTTATTGAGGTATAATTTGCATTTAGCAAAATTTACCCTTTTAAGTTATTCATGTCTATGAATTTTGAGTAATTTTTACAGTTAGGTATCCATTACTACAGCCAAGATATAGATCATTTACATCACCCCCCCAAATTGCCTCGTGCCTTTTTATAGTCAATCCATTTCCCTCACCACCAGCTCCTGGCAATTACTAATCTCATTTGTATCTCTAGAACCTTTCCCAGAATGCTGTATAAATGAAATCATAAGGTAAGTAGCCTTTTGTATCTGGCTTCTTTCACTTAGCATAATGCTTTTGAGATTCATCTGTGTAGTTGCCTCTATTAATAGCTAGCTCCTTTTTATTGATATTTAAAGGGTCAGTAATACCCACTCACTGTGGCATATAAAAATTACTTTTAGCAGAAGGCATTTGAGTTCCTGAAATTACTTATCTTCCTAAAAACAGAACTAAGATGAACTCAAACCCCCTCCACTAGAGGCCATCCCTGGGATCCGCCAGGGATGATTGACTCTTATCAAGAGCCATGAGAAGTCTCCACACCACATGTAAACAGACATTGTCACAAAACTATCCTATCTCCCATCTGTTCTCCTGAGGCCCATTTATCTTTCCAGAAATTCATTTGTTTTCTCATGAGTTCCCTTTCTCCCTCCCTTTCGCTTATTGAGAACTCATTTGTTTGCCCATAATTGTCTTTCTCTCCCTCCCCTTCCCCTATTAAGATGGTATATAAGCCCCAAATTCTAACTATCCCTTGAGTCACCCTTTTCTCTGCACCCTCTACATACCTTAACAAAAATACGATGATTGAATGTTATCTTTTGCTAATCTGTCTTTTATCAGTTGAATTTGAAAGATCCCAATCACTAAAGAGAGTACAGGAAAAGTTTTAATTCCCTGAGACTTTATTCCATTGTGTGAGTGTATTAAAGTTGTTTTATCCATTCACCAGTTGGACTTTTGGGCTGTTCCCAGTTTTTGGACACTTCCCTACCAGGTCTTTGCATAGCATGAAATTTCAGTTCTGTTCTGAAATGGGATATCTAGATTATATGCTACATGTCTCTATAGGAAACTTCAAGACTGTTTTCCATAATGGTTGTATTGCAGGAAAGAGAGTAGGGCAAGAGAGGATAGTCATGTTCCAGGTTGCAGGCGAGTCCCTGGGATGGCCACCAAGTGTGGGTTCTTGGCTTTGTGCAGGAAAGAATTCAAGAGCGAGCCATAGTAAAGAGAAAGAAGGTTATTCAGGGAGATACACACTCCACAGACAGAGTGTTGGCCATCTCAGAAGGGGAGAGCGGTTGTCAGTTTTTACAGGAGTGGATAATCTCATAGGCTAATGAGTGGGAGGAGTTTCCAGCTATTTGGGGGAAGGGGTGGGGATTTCCAGGAATTGGACTTGTCTGCCATCTTGCACCTAGCTGGTTCTAACCAGTTTCTGTCGTGTTCTCAGGGTATGTCATTCTTTTAAAGGTTGTGCCCTGTCCCCTTCCTGTCTCATTTGTAACAGTTTGCATTGTCATCATTAATATATGAAGTTCCAGTTGCTTAGCATCCTCGTCAGCACTTTATATTGCCCGCTGTTTTACTTTCAGCCATTCTGGAAGGTTAAGTGATAATTTGAAGACAAATAAGGAAAACATACAGGTTCACTCATCAAAGAAACATTTATTGATAAAACCAGTTAACTTTGGCTGGGTTGCTACACTTTGTCAGATGTTTGATTTTCTTGACTGTCAGGAATAAGATCATGTGGAGAACGGATAACACAGTTCTTTATCTCAAGGTCCTCATGGTCATGTCAGAAAGACATGGGAAAGAAAGTATGTGCACAAGTACATTTCCCATGGCACTTTGGGAGCACATTTTGCCTGTTTCTCAATGTAAGAGAAAGGCTGAGAGAAGTTGTATTTTGAGTCAAGTCCCCTTTCCCCTAAACTGATGATGAGCTTTGTACATTAAAATGTCAATCCTGGCTCTTCAGTATTTTAAAAGCAATAGAAGACAATAAGGCCTCTCCTAGCCAGAAGATAATTAATTTTAACATAAAACTATACTTAAAAGTTAAGAAAATGTGGTCTGAAGAGACTTCTTACCTCAAATACCCTGTCTGTACAGCCATTGAACAAAGTAGCTCAACAGGCCCAGAGGAGTTTTCAGAAAGGAGTGCTGCTGGGGTCAGGAAAGAACAGAGGAAGCCTGGAGAGTTTGAGAGAGGTAGAAAGGTCAGCAGACTGGTTGGAAATCTGTGTCCCTGGATCCAAGTTCCAGCGGTGCTCTAACTACTTGTGCAAACTTGGACAAGCCAAATGCTTGCAGGCCTGTTTCTTTTCATCTACAAAACAATTTGGACCTCTAAGGTCTCTTTCAGTTGTGACATTTTCTGGTCTGCATACCATATGGAGGGAGAATCCTAGGAAGAAGGATAATAGGGAAGGCAAGAGCAAATAGATGGAATGCAGGGGAGGGGCAGGGCTGTGCAGGGAGAGGGTTATGGCTTGTATTTAAACAGGGGCAAATGGAGGGACCCTGGAGGCCCAAACGGACTCTTAAATTTCACTAAGGAAAATCCAAGGAAAGACTGGTGTGTGGAACTAGGAGTGTGCTAGGAATACAATATGCAGAAGAGCAGGAAGGGAGATTTTTGACAGGAAGGCAGCGCACAGGGACCGGTGATCTGAGAGCATTTATTTGTCCATTCAACAAACAGCTATTGAAAAGGGGATATTTTAGGGGCCATTCAAAGAGGCAGGCCAGCATTTAGCATGAGGGAAGTCTGTGATGAGTATTGAGCTGGGGGTACCAATGGGGATATGAGGGGCCCCATTTTGAGAGACTGTGACACCAAGCTAGGATCCTGTAAACTTAACGAACACATGTTGAGTAACTACCATGTTACAGGCACTGGAGATAAAGACTAATTTCTCTGCCCTTCTGCACCTTGGTTCTAGTAAGGAAAGATAAACAATAAAATGGTAAATAAAATGAATAAATAAAATACATGGCATGTTTGTTAGTGATAAATGCTAATAAGAAAAACAAAGCAGGGAAGGACAGTAGGATTGGGTGTAAAGGGAATGGGGCTGTAATTCTAAAGAGTGCGACCACTGAGAAGATAACATTGGACCCAGGAGGGGAGGGAGTGAGCGGGATGGACAGAGAGGTACTGGATAGTCTTTCAGAAAAAGAACAGCAAGTTGGGAGAGTAGCCAGGGTTCAACAAGGCCAGTGAGGTGAAGGGAAGAGGAACGAGGGGAGAGTAGTTCAAAATGTGGTCTGGGCTCCATGAGGAGGCAGGAAGGATCCCGGCTCATTCTGGAGCTCCCTTGCTCACCTCCTTCCCGTCCCTCAGCATTTAGGGAACACCTCTGTGGCTCAAGCTGCAGATACTGTCATGGATAAGACACTGTGTTCCAGTTACCAGAAGCAGAACAGAAGGTCGAGGCCCAACTGGCAGCGAGGGGAGATGAAGCTGCCATCAACAGCACTAGATCAGGCTGTAAATCCCTGTCTTCAGACACCATCATTCTTGAAGCCAGTGTGGCTCAAGACCTACTGGTGGGTCTCCCCACAGAGGGCAAAAGAAGCTACAGAGAAGAAACTAGGGTATATTGAACTAAAATATATATATAATTTTTCTAGAAAACACCTGCAGGAGATTCAAAATTTAACAGAATAAAAAGCACCTCAGATTTCTAAGCTGCTGAGAATTTTAGTCATCACTAGTACAACCTCTTCATTTTTTGGACAAAACTCAAGAGATGTTCTTTCTTTTTTTTTTTTTAATTTTATAGAAGTATAGGTGATTTACAATGTTGTGTTTAATTTCTGCTGTACAGCAAAGTGACTCATTTATACATATATTCTTTTTCATATTCTTTTCCATTATGATTTATCACAGGATATTGAATATAGTTGCCTGTGCTATACAGTAGGACCTTGTCATTTATCCATTCTAAGAGAAGTGATTTCTCAAAGCAACAGAGGAAAGGAGAAACAGTTCTCTAGCCTACATGGCCAGTACAGTGTCTAATTTATCACCACTTTTTAAACTTCACCAAAAGTTTCAGAATAAGGTTGTAGAGAGCACAAGCAATATTCTAAATTATGTTGTAAGTTCACTGTGACCTAAATGAGAAATAGAAATTGTGCTGACTCAGAGGACAAAAATTTCAGAGCCAGAGTTCAATTCCTATATGATCAGTTATATCAGGAGGAGATTCCTGGAGGGACAAGCATTGACAGGTACTATTGGAAATGTAGGGAAAATGGGAGAAAGGCACCATGCATAAGTCCCTAACAGACCAAAGCCAGCTCTGGCTGGTGACAGCAAGAATAGACCTGAAACCCAACAACATCAGGATGGAGATGTTGTACTCTTATTTTTAAATAGCACTAACTTTATGTAATATGTAACATTTAAAGCAGATTGTTGTAATTCAGTGTAACATTAACATAAGTTCAGTCAAGATAAGCTTTTTTCTAAAGGAAAAAATGAAACATGGTAAGGAATAAAAAGTACATGGAAGCTCAAAAACAATATTAAACCGAACTTATGAAATAAGTCTCTAGAGAAAAATATTACTAAGAGCATATGATAATTAATTTTTTTGTGTGTGTGTGGTACGCGAGCCTCTCACTGTTGTGGCCTCTCCCGTTGCGGAGCACAGGCTCCGGACACGCAGGCTCAGCGGCCATGGCTCACAGGCCTAGCCACTCCGCGGCATGTGGGGTCTTCCCGGACCGGGGCACGAACCTGTGTCACCTGCATCGGCAGGCGGACTCTCAACCACTGCGCCACCAGGGAAGCCCTAAATTTTTTTTAATGATGAATTAAATATATGGGAAAAAATCCATATTCTCAAAATAAGAAAACCAGAATTCATTGACATTTTAAAGTCTTTATTTTGAAGAAGATCTTAAATTTTGCTTGAAGCAAAGTAAAATACAACCTCTTGAAAAACAATTAAGAATTCAAGTTTATAACACTAGTTTCCCCCAAGGAGAGTTCCTATTGATTTGTAACTTGGCCTTGAATTTGACCTGTGGCCCCTTCATGTCAGGATAATTTGGGTCACTCTGAATATGCCATCTCTTGAACAAGGGCCTCTACTAATTTTAAATGAATGCAGCTGCCGATTTGCCATTCATTTATTTGCATCACAATATGTGGGAATAAATTTGCAATTAATAAAACATTTCCAGTAACAGTCAGACTGAGGAAATGAACATTTATCTAGTAAGTTTAAAAAGATGTTTCAAAAAAAAAAAAGATGTTACATTTTTGCCTTTCTGGACATGAAAAAAGGAAAGAAAGTATATATCTTTGAGGTATCGATTGAGGCCAGAATTGTTCCCTGGGCTACAGCATCTAAAAAAGCCATGCAACCTCAAATTAGATTTTAGTTTAAAAAAAAAAGAATACATTTTTTAAAAAAGAATAAATGTTGAAAATTTTGTACCAGTTCTACAAAAGTTTTTTTCTCCCTTTTTTCCCTCCTTCTTTCCTTGTTTCCTTCCTTCCTCTCTTTCATTTTTCTTTCTCTTTTTCTTTCTTTTTTCCTTCCTTTCTGCATTTCTTTTTCTCTTTGGTTCAATGAAAATGAATAGTTCTCAAGTTTGATTTATGGAGAGGGCTTGCATTTGATATTAAGAATCAAAACCTTTGGTAAACACATTGGGGCCTTCATTCCATCTTGCATCTGACACTGCAAAATTAATAATATATTGTCTAGATTTAGGGAAACAGTTCTACTGAGGAGTAGACCAGGGGAGTAAGGAGTTTGGAAGCTCTCGAAAAAGCCAGACAAATGAAGGAACTTGAAAAGAGAAGGAACTGGGGGAGCTCCAGAAAGAGTTAGGGAAGCCTCAGCGGATGGGTTTTGAGGCTTGCTGCTTTCACCGTGTGAAATGTTCCTTCCTCTATTTTCCACCTGTTGAAATTCTAATTCTCCAGGACCAGACTGGATAATCACCTACGGTGAGAAGTTTCTAGATCCTCTTGGTTAGAAACTATCTTCCTACTCTGAAGCCTCCTAGTACTTGCTGCTACCTTTACAGCATATTACTATGTACCAGGTAACATGCATGGTTACCCCACTTTATAAACGTGGAAGCAGGTTACTATGGGACACTTGCTCATGAAGCAGCCGCCATGTGTTTAACACCCTTTTTACCCTCTATAATCTGAGGGTAATTGCTACACTGAAATAGTGCTTCGAAGGTTCAGCAATGACCTGCTACTTTCTGTGTCTAGGGACTTGTCCCCTCTGTCCTCATTCGTGAATTTTGGGTCCACGATCTTCCCGAAACATTTTCTTCTTACAACTCACTGATTGAGGTTTTTTTTCTTACATATATACATATATATGCCTTCTAAATTTTAAACAGTAAGAAAAAAACCTCAATCAGTTCATATATATATATAATTTTTTTGTTTTTTTCTAAAGAAGCTTAAAACAAAGCTTAATTGGTTAAGGGTGGCTATGGATGGAGACTTGAAGAGATTCTGAAAGGTATTTTTGAGCGCTTTAGACTTGAAAGGGCGGGTGACAGTCCTTCTAAAGAGAATGGTCAAAGTCTGTAGATTTTTCTTTTAACAGCGCCTTTCTCCTGCATGCACTCCAGGGCTGGGGGATAACTTTTCTGTTGTTAGTTTATGAAGGAAATCAAGAATGGGAGCAGAGCGCTCTTCTCTTTAGACCTAAGGGTCAGAGTTGGGGGTCTGGGGAGATTACGGACCTCCACCTCTTGGCGCGCCCCCAGCACAGCCGGGGCCCAGAGCAACCTCTTTCGTCCAGGGGCGGGGCGCGCCAGGCGGCCACGCGCGGGGGCGGTGGAGGGGGCGTGTCCCGCGGGCGCGCGCGGGAGGCGGAGGGGGCGTGTCCCGGGAGTGGCGGCGGCGGCGGCGGCGCGGGCCGGGTGCGCGTTGCAGCCTTCTGTGTTGGAATGTGCGGCTCCCGAGAGCTCACGGCGCAGGAGCAGAGCAAGCGCCGCCGAGGCCCGGGGCCCCAGGCGGCGGCGGCGGCCGGGACGGCAGGGCGAGAGCCGGAGGCCTGAACACTCTCTGCAGCCCCTCTCCTGGGTCTTCGCGGGCCTCGACTGCCCCAGCGTCCAACTTTTCCGCCCTCTCCCTCCCCTCCCCCGAAACTGCAGCAACAAAGAAAAGTAGTCCGAGAAGGAGCGGCGACGCGGGTCTTCGCCCCTCCTCGCCCAGGAAGGCCGGTAAGCGTGGCGCGGTCTGGGAGACGGTTGGGTGGGGGCGGCGGGCCGGCCGGGCGGTCGTGGCGGCGGTTGCCGCGGGAGGGGGAGGGCGCGGAAGGACGCGGAGCGAGGCGCTGTCCAGGGCTGATTTGCAGATACTGTGGCTCCGGCGGTGGCGGCCGCGTCGGGCGGGGACTGGCGGCTGAACGGGATCGGGTTACACCGTCGCGGTCCGGGGGCTGGGCCGGGGGCGTTGGTGGGGAGCGGCGCGGCGCCGGGACCCCCTCCCCAGTTGAGGCCGGGCCGCCGCCTCCGCGCGGGCCCGGGCGTCTCTGGGAGTCTTGTCCTGAGGCCAGGAGCGGAGCTGCTTGGGGCCCTAGTTCTGAAACTTCCTCTCGTGCTCCTGCTCCAGGTCCCGCCGCAGCTCCTTGCTTGCCGGCGGTCCTCCCGCCCCCTCCCTCTGCGGCCTCTCCCTTTCGCCGGAAGGCGCCGTTGAGTGCGGCCGGGAGGGTTGAGTCAGCCTGGGGCTCGGGTGGTTCTGCCAATGGGGCTGGACAGCGATTTCTGCGATCGGGCCGCCCCGCCGCCGGGGCCCTCTGCGTGGGGCCACCTAGCCGCCGCCGTCGGCGGGGCCGGGGCGCGCGTCCCGCGGGGCGCCGTGGGGGAGTGAACCCGCAAACTTCCGGGGCGCGGGGTGCCCCCTCCGGCGCTCGGGGCCCGGCGCCTCGGGAGGGCGCTCGCGGCGGCTCCTCGGCCCCCTGCGGAGGGCGAGGCTGGGGCCGGCGAGCAGCCGGGACGGCGGCGACGCGGTAACTTTCCTCCCTCTTCCCGGACTCCGGCGCGCGGGCCAGGAGGGGGCAGCCTGAACTGGGGAAGACTTGACCTGGCCCAGCGGCACCCCGAGTTTGCCCGTCTTGCAGTCTTTAGTGTTGGGGAGCCCAGGGAAAGGTTCAGGACGAGTGTGGCGGCAACTGGTGTGTCAGTGGTGCAGTGAGCGGGCCGAGCCGAGAGGAAGCGAGAGCTCCCGAGTTTGCAAAGAGCTGCTTTGTGTTTGGTACGTATTTTGAGAAAATGGCCGAATGCCTATTTGAGTTAGGAATGCCGCCGCCGAGGCAGGCTCTGGTGGCAGCAGCACGTAGGAATTCGCGTAGCACGTTGGGCTTTCGGACTGTGCTTGGACAGTCTTCCCGACCAACGTTAAAATCCCTTTGGGGATGGTAGTTAGGGTTTGGGAAGAATTAGAAATTACCGAGTAGTCTGGGCTGTTAAACCCGTGGACAGCGTTTGCTTTGTGTGATGGCATTTGATTCCAACTTTTGTTGGTACCTGTGACTCAACCGGTTTGTGTTTATGCACTTGGGTGAGACAGGATTACTTTTTGTATTTTGGGTTTAACATTTTTTTTTAGCCTTTGCCACCTATTTTGCAGGAGAACACCTAATTTGTGAATAACACCTTTTAGATTGGAAAGTAAAGTGTGAAGACGGTTTATAAAAAGCCCAGTATGTTTTCAAGGTGATCTTGTAATGGCTCCGGTAGGCAAGTGAGCCAAGTCAAGCGCAATGCAAGAAAGTTGCTGATTGCGGAGATGACTTGATCGGCTGTTTTATATGGGGATTTGAAAGTTTCTTTACTTTGATTTGTGATCTCTTAAATACACCAAACTTCTCTTTTCACAGGAGGAAAGGTCCGTAATTTTTTTTTACTTTTTAACAGGTCGTCATTCCAAAAAAAATAAAGAGAAAGGGAAAGAAACTAAGTGGTACTTTTATAATATAGTTGATCCTTGAACAATACATGATTGAACTCTGAGGGTCCACTTATACGTGGCTTTTTTTCAAGAAATATATTGTAATTTTTTGGAGATTTGCAATATTTTGAAAAAATTAACAGATGAACCATGCACCCTATTAATATAAAAAATTAGGAAATAGATGTTATTAATATGTAAAATATATGTAGATACTAGTCTCTTATCATTTACTGCCATAAAATAACAAAAATCTAATAAAAGGTAAAATTTATCAAGACTTAACGCACACAAACTCATAACCAACCACACGAGTGCCATTCACAGAAATGCAAACATAAAGATTCATTATTAAATCATAATTGCTTAAAATTAACTGTAGTACATACTGTACTAATGTAATAATTTTGTGGCCACCTCTTGTTAATTTTGGTGAGCTCAAGTGTTGCAAGTATCTGCTTAAAATGCCAGGTGAGGTAATCATCTCCACGTGAGCAGTCTCTCCAGTAAATTGTGTGGCAATAAAAAGTCACCACTCACGGTTCTCGCATATTTTTCATCCTGTTCAGTGCAATACCAGAAACCTTGAATAACATCATGGACCCCATAGTGCCACTTGTGATGCTGGAAGTGCTCCCCAGAAGCAGAGTAGAGTCAAGACTTTACAAGAAAAAGTTGAATTGTTTGATGTGTACTGGGGTAGATTGATATCCGCACTTGAGGTTGCCCACCATTTCAAGATAAATGAATTGACCCTAAGGACCAATGGTTAAAAAAGAAAAAAAAGGAAATTTGTGAGGTCATCACTGCATCTACGCCAGCAGGCCTGAAAACCTTGCATGTTTTGGGAAATACCTTTTTATCTCGAATTAAGAATTCAGTTTTTACGTTGGTGCAGGATTGCTATAATAAGTAAGGCATACCTATGGACTCTAAATATGATTTGAGAGAAAGCAAAGTCATTATATGATGACTTAAAGCAAAAGGAAGGTGAAAGATCTAAAGCTGGAGAATTTTATGCCAGCAAAGGTTGTTTTGATAATTTTAGGAAGAGATTTAGCTTAAAACATGTCAAGATAACAGAAGTAGTGTCTGCCAATCAAGACGCAGCAGACAAGTTCCCAATCCACTGGTGGCACAGTGGATAAGATCAGTGCATGGGGCCCAAGTTCGATCCCTGGTCAGGGAACTAGATCCCACATGAATGCTGCAACTAAGAGTTTGTATGCCACAACTAAGGAGCTGGAGAGCTGAAACTAAGACCTGGTGCAACCAAATAAATAAATATTAAAAGAAAGTCGTTGATCACAACATTGTAAATCAACTATACTTCAGTTAAAAAAAAAAAACCTGTTCAGGCTGCTATTCTTTTTCCTCAATGACTTTTTTTTAAATTGAAGTATAGTTGATTTACAATGTTGTATTAATTTCTGCTGTACAGCAAAGTGATTGTTATACATATATATAAATTCTTTTTTTAATATTCTTTTTTATGGTTTATCGTAGGATATTGAATGTAGTTCTTTGTGCTATACAGTAGGACTTTGTTTATCCATTCTATATATAATAGCTTACATCTGCTAACCCCAACTTCCTACTCTGTCCCTCTCCCAACCCCCCCCTCCCCCTTGGCAACCACAAGTCTCAAGGTTTTTAATGCAGACAAAAGTGCCCTATTATGGAAAAAAATGAGAGGACATTTATTAGGAAGAGGAATGAGCACCAGGATTTAAGACAGGAGGGGTTAGGCTAACTCTTCTGTTTTGTGCAAATGCAGTGGGGTTTAGGATCAGGACTGCCCTTATAAAGCTGCTAACCCCCGAGCCTTGAGGGGAAAGCATAAACACCAGCCACCAGTCTTTTTTTTTTAAATTTATTTATTTTATATATATTTTGACTGCGTTGGGTCTTCGTTGCTGCGTGTGGGCTATCTCTAGTTACAGTGAGTGGGGGCTACTCTTCGTTGCGGTGTGCGGGCTCTAGGTCGCAGGCTCAGTAGTTGTGGCGCACGGGCTTAGTTGCTCTGCGGCATGTGGGATCTTCCCAGACCAGGGATCGAACCCGTGTCCCCTGTATTGGCAGGTGGATTCTTAACCACTGTGCCACCAGGGAAGTCCCCAGCTGCCAGTCTTTTGGTTGTACAACAAGAAGGCCTGGACAATGAGAACCCTTTTTCTGCATTGATTCCATTGATACTTTGTCTCTGAAGTCAGGAAATACATTGCCAGTAAGGGACTGCCTTTTAAAGTAGTTTTGATTTGGATAATACCCCTGGCTACCCAGAACCCCATGAGTTCAACATTAATGATGTTGAAGTGGTCTGCTTTCCCCCAGACAGAACTGTTTCTAATTCAGCCTCTAGATTAGGGAGTCTTTAAAGCTCATTACACATGGTAGTCTATGGAAAGATTGTCAGTGCTGTGGAAGGGGAACCCTGATAGAACATCATGAAAGTCTGGAAGGATTACATGATTGAAGTTGGCTGTTGTTATAGGAAAAGCTGTGAAGACTGTCAAGCCCCAAACAGTAAATTCCTGCTGGAGAAAACTGTGTCCAGATGTTGTGCATGACTTACAGGATTTACAACAGAGCCAATCAAGGAAATCATGAGATTCTGGATATGGCAAAAAGAAAAAGAAAAAAGGTGGAGGGTGAAGGGTGTCAAGATAGGGATCTTGGAGAAATTCAAGAGCTAATAAACACATCAGAGGCATTAAGATGACTTGATGGAGATGAGTGCTTTGGAACCAGCGCCAGGTGATGAGGAATAAGATGCAGAAGAAGCAGTGTCAGAAACAAATTGACAATCTGACCGAAGGGTTCTGATTATTCAAGACTGTTTTTGACTCCTTTCACAGCATGGACCTTCTGTGATACAGGCACTAAAACTAAAGCAAAGCGTGGAAGGATTGGTACCACATGGAAACATTTTAGGAGAAATAAAAAAGCAAAAAAGTCAGACAGAAAAATTAGGATGTATTTCCATCAAGTTACATGAGTGTGCCTGGCTCTCCTGCCTTACCCTTCATCTCCTTCACTTCTTCCACCCCTTAGACAGCAAGGCCAACCCCTCCTCTTCCTCCCCTCAACCTACTCAGTGTGAATGACAACTATTAGGATGAAGACCTTTGTGATGATCCACTTCCACTTAATGAATAGTAAATAATCATCATACTGTACAGTTAATGAACTAATCTGTTGTGTGTGAGTGTCTTGTGAAAATCTAGTAACTTTATGGCAAGAACCCTGAGACGTTATTGTGTCATCATCTTTATCGCCTACAGGTTCATTGTGTAGAACATGGTGTGCAAAACCTGTATTGACGTGGATAGCCTATCCTTACATTGGTATGAGGTGACTGATATTTAATATAAAATTAATTATGTGTTAGTTTTCCTACTGTTTTGTAACTTTGCTTTCAAAAGTTATAGTACCATACAGTATGCCTTTCTCTCTCCTACTTGGTCAAATTATGTATCAGCCTGTCATCTCAGGTAAGTGGCTTTTTAAAAAAAATGTGACATTTCCAATGCTGTATGATGAATATAACTGTAATACTATATGCCATAAATTTTAATAAAGATTCATTTGCATGTACACTAGACTACCGGGATGCAATCGTGTTGATGGTATTAGGTTACCATAAAGCAATCATATTGCTGCTTCTTTGTTGTCAATGCATAAATGTTATACCTGTAAATAAGTATGAATTTCTTTTTCATATTTTTGATGTCTAGTGTTAGTAATATGTTTAACATCAACAGTATTTTGTATCGTATAAGACAAGATGGATGTCTTATATACATGTTGTACACAAACTTATGGTATCAATAAATACAGTACTTTAAATATATTTTCACTTATGATTTTCTTTTTTTTAGTGCTGAAAAATTTTAATATTTCTGTCATTTCACAAAACATCTTTTTTTTTTTTCCAATTTATATTTTGGCCACGCTGCACAGCATGTGGGATCTCAGTTCCTCGAGCAGGGATTGAACCCATGCGCCTCCGCACCCCGCCATTGGAAGCGCGGAGTCCTAACCGCTGGACTGCCAGGGAAGTCCCCATTTCACAGAGCATCTTTTGTTGACATTCTACAAATGATACCATCCAATAATGTCCCAATACTTTCTTCCTGTGAAGATAGTTCATATATCTTTTTGACTTCTGTAATATGTGTTATTTCTGGGAGATTTTTCAGAGAAACTTTTGACCTTCTATCAGAGATATTAGGTCTTCTTGATTTATTTGTTTTTCCCCCTCTTCAGTATAAGCAGTTAGAATTGATGTGTCATTTGCCGAGGTACCAAATTTTTTCAAGGCCTCTGAAGTATTGTTATTTGGGGAAAGATTGAAAATAATTTCAGTAGATAGAGTTCTTGTCTTCATTTTTCCCAGTCTGTAGAGGTGAACTGCTTTGTTTGCTGCCACAAGTATCTGAAATGGATCGACAGTCACTGTAGGGTTTATTAACGAGCCATCAATGTCGCCTTCCATGGCCTTTATTCTCAAGCATTTTTTACATCATTAAATAACAGAAGGGTCACCCTGTGTTTGGGAAATAGGTCCAGCTGATGTGTTAACTGCATTTCATAGATAAGCAGGATTCAGCGGGCCCAGAACCCCAGGACTAGCTCCCTATTCTGCAGGCTACTTTGTCACAACTTTGGTGAGTCAATAGGCTTATCAGGATGATGTATCGCTGCTATGCTGTCAGCCCTCAAAGGGAGAGACTGAGCTGATTATTGCCAGGCTGCATCCCAGGGCCAGGCCTCGGAAGGTGTTGGATAAATGAAGGTGTCAAGAATCACAGGCGTCACCTGGAAAATCACGGTCATGGGTGCTGGGGTTGAGTCTCCTATTCCCTCTCAGCCCAGACCGGCCTGGCCCCTCTTTTGATTTTCTTTCTTTTTTTTTTTTGCGGTACGCAGGCTTCTCACCATTGCGGCCCCTCCCGCCGCGGAGCACGGGCTCTGGACGTGCAGGCCCAGCGGCCATGGCTCATGGGCCCAGCCGCTCCGCGGCACGCGGGATCTTGCCGGACCGGGGCACGAACCCGCGTCCCCTGCATCGGCAGGCGGACTCTCAACCACTGTGCCACCAGGGAGGCCCCTGATTTTCTTAATAACATTTTCTTTTCTCAGCTCACTTAATTGTAAGAATACAGTACGTAAGAATACAGTATATATAATACATGTAACATGCACAGTATGTGTTAATCTACTCTTTATGTTATCGGTAGACTTCTGGTCAACAGTAGGCTGTTGATAGTTAAGTTTTTGTGGAGTCAAAAGTTATACTCAGATTTAAGACTACACCAGGGAGTTAGTGCCCCTAGCCCCTTGCTCAAGGGTCAACTGTAGTTTATTCTTTTGAAGGTAGTTGAGTTCATATGAGATTTAATCCACTGGCCAATTATTACAGGCTTCTACTTTCCAGACTATACTTAATAAGTGCACAGTTGGCTTTTGAATTTTTCCCCTTTCTGATTCAGACCAGTAAGCTGTTGAAGCAGGAGATGGGAGGACAGCATGTTTGGAATTTATGTATGGAATTCATGTATGGAATATAAAATATAATTTTAATTAACACTAAAAATGAAGGTTACTTATATTTTTCTACCAGAGAAATTAAAAGTGCTTGAGGGAAGGCACACTAGTGGTAAACCTAGTTGATGGATGAGTTGTGTCAAACGCTTGATAGAATTTTTTGTAGGGGGTCATAGAAATTTTTTTGATGACTGCAGTAAAGAGAATTTGGAATTACAAAAATATTGTAAAGGCTTATTTTCAGTAGTTAATGAGGCTGATTGAGTTTAAAGATTATATGGGAAAATGTATTTTTTTTAAATTACGAAGAATTACAGTGATGTTGTGGTTTTAGACCAGTAAAAGTTGTGTTTAAAGTGGTGCTTTCGTGTTATTTGTTTTGTTTTGAATGCAGAACACCGTTATGGCCACCCAGGTAATGGGGCAGTCTTCCGGAGGAGGAGGTCTGTTCACCGGCAGTGGCACCATGGGCATGGCCTTGCCTAACGACATGTATGACTTGCCTGATCTCTCCAGAGCTGAACTGGCTGCGCCTCAGCTCATCATGTTGGCAAATGTGGCCTTAACTGGGGAAGTAAACGGCGGCTGCTGTGATTACCTGGTTGGCGAAGAAAGACAGATGGCAGAATTGATGCCTGTTGGGGAGAACAACTTTTCAGATAGTGACGGAGAAGGACTTGAGGAGTCTCCTGAGGTAAAAGGCGAGCCCAGTGGGCTGGAAAACATGGAACTGGAGAGTTTGGAACTCAGTGTTGTGCAACCGCGGCCTGTGTTTGAGGTGTCAGCTGCCTCAGAACCGTACAGCGCAAATAAAGATCTTCCTCGGGAAACACCTGTAGCAGAGGACAAATGCAAGAACTTGAAGACCAAGCCCTTTCGCTGTAAACCATGCCAGTATGAAGCAGAATCTGAAGAACAGTTTGTGCATCACATCCGAGTTCATAGTGCCAAGAAATTTTTTGTGGAGGAAAGTGCAGAGAAGCAAGCCAAAGCCAGGGAATGTGGCTCTTCCACTGGGGAAGAGGGAGATTTCTCCAAGGGCCCCATTCGCTGTGACCGCTGCGGCTACAATACCAATCGCTATGATCACTATACTGCTCACCTGAAACACCACACCCGAGCCGGGGACAATGAGCGAGTCTACAAGTGCATCATTTGCACGTACACCACAGTAAGCGAATATCACTGGAGGAAACACTTGAGAAACCATTTTCCAAGGAAAGTATACACATGTGGAAAATGCAACTATTTTTCAGACAGAAAAAACAATTATGTTCAGCATGTTCGAACTCATACAGGTAAGAGGACCTTTCTTGTTTATAAGTGTATGCTACCCCCCAAATAAAACACTTTAAAAATGAAAAATTTCAGGGCTTCCCTGATGTCGTAGTGGTTGAGAGTCCGTCTGCCGATGCAGGGGTCACAGGTTCATGCCCCGGTCCGGGAAGATCCCACATGCTGTGGAGTGGCTGGGCCCGTGAGCCATGGCCGCTGAGCCTTCGCGTCCTGTGCTCCGCAACGGGAGAGGCCACAACAGTGAGAGGCCCGCGTACCGCAAAAAAAAAAAAAAAGAAAGAAAAATTTCAAACATCTCAGAAGTAAAGAGAATGCCCCACTGCACCCATGGGTCCCCATCACCTGTACTCAAGGGTTATTAATATTCTGTCATATTTGGCAATTCAGTTTTTTAAATAACAGCTTTATTGAGATGTACTCCAATGTAATGTAATGTAAGATATTTTTAGATGTAAGATATTTTTAGATTCTAAAAATGTAAGACTTTTTAGAATTGTAAGACATTTTTAGAATTAAAAAAAGGAAAATGGAGAGAACTGGAAAAATTTCGGTTTTGTTGTATATTTCCAATTTTTTATGTATACTTTATGTATACTTTTTTTTTTTAAATAGGATCTCTACTTTTTGCCATTTAATGTTTTTTCTTATAGTGGTTTATTTTCACTTACTTACAGTCCAGGTGACTAATTTTAATAGCTGTATTTTATATACTTCATCATTCATTACTTTTTCTCCACATTAAAGTTGATATTTCCACAATAAGGTTATGACTTACATAGCTAACATTGGTTGTACATATCTCATTTCACATTTTAGTGTTAAACTTACTTGGACTTAATACATTTTTTAAAAAAATTATTTATTTATCTTATTTTTGGCTGTGTTGGGTCTTAGTTGCGGCATGTGGGATCTTTCGTTGCCATGCGTGGGCTTCTCTCTAGTTGTGGTGTAGGGGTCCGGAGCACGTGGGCTCTGCATTTGTGGTACACGGGCTCATTAGTTGGTGGAGCTCAGGCTCAGTTGCCCAGTGGTATGTGGGATCTTAGTTCCCGGACCAGGGATCGAACCCATGTCCCCTGCATTGGAAGGTGGATTCTTAACAACTGGACCACCAGGGAAGTCCCTGTCTTAATACTTTTTAAAAGCTTTTCCCCCCGGTATTACCTAATTTGTGGTTTTTTTAAAAGAAAAAAATTTCAAAACAAGTTGTTGGTGTATACACAGAAGGATAGTATTTTGATTATGTAAATTCTGAGAGTATCAGTGGTATTAAATGCATGGTTCTGAAGTTGTATTTATTGAAAAATTCAGCTAGTGCTGAAGAGCAGAGATAAGAAATGATCGTCAACAGGAATTGCTTGTTTCTTATTTCTTACTTAGGTAGCCTGCTTTTCAAGTTCACTTAGTGGGTCTCTTATGTTCCTGTATTGAGGGCTCAGTGTTAGGTGCTTTCTTCTACTCTCTGCTAATCTTCAGAACAATTTACTGAGGAAAACAGGGTAAGTGTTTACTGAAAGCCTAAAGTGATGTGCTCAGGGTCACATACAACTAAGATTCAAAGTTCCAAATCTCATTTCTATAGGTAGTTATCATGGTAGGGGGCTGAGGATTTTCATTTGAGTCTTCAGTCAAAAGATTTTTCAGTCTGTAGTCTCGATATTTAACCAGTTCACAAATTCTACTTTTTTTAAAATCAGTTTTTATTGGAGTACACAAATTCTACTTTAAAAGATGACATTAAAAAAAAAAAGACATTTTTGCCTATATGTATGACTGAAAAATTACTAGTGTTTCTAGAGTATTTATGCCTTTTTTGGTGAGTTGCACAGATAGAAGCAATCTATTTTGTTATGAAGAATTTTAAAGTAAATTGTCCTTAGTGGATTCTTCATGTTAATCTGTAAGGGTATTAAATTTTTCTTCCATTAACTTATTTATTTATTTACTGGCTGCATTGGGTCTTTGTTGCTGCACGTGGGCTTTCTCTAGTTGCGGTGAGTGGGGGCTACTCTGTTGCAGTGTGCAGGCTTCTCATTGCGGTGGCTTCTCTTCTGGAGCACGGTCTCTAGGCACCTGGGCTTCAGTAGTTGCAGCATGTGGGCTCAGTAGTTGTGGCATGCAGGCTCTAGGGTGCACGGGCTTCAGTAGTTGTGGCATGTGGGCTGTAGAGCGCAGGCTCAGTAATTGTGGTACAGGGGCGTAGTTAGTTGCTCTGCGGCACGTGAGATCTTCCTGGACCAGGGATTGAACCCGTGTCCCCTGCATTGGCAGGCGGATTCTTAACCACTGTGCCACCAGGGAAGTCCGTATGTATCTTCTTTACAGAAATACATTCAACAATTTTTAAGCTGTTTTAAAATTATTCTAGGTCAAAGTAGGCATTTTGTTGCTATAATGTATTTACAGCTAATCTATAGCTGCTGGCTAATAACAGCTGAATAGTTACTAGGAACACATTTCACAGTCATCAACACATTCTGTTTGTTTATTTATTTATGGTTGTATTGGTTCTTTGTTGCTGCTCGCTATCTTTCTCTAGTTGCAATGAATGGGGGCTACTCTTCATTGCGGTGCGCAGGCTTCTCATTGCAGTGGCTTCTCTTATTGCGGAGCACGGGCTCTAGGCGCGCGAGCTTCAGTAGTTGTGGCTTGCGGGCTCTAGAGCACAGGCTCAGTAGTTGTGGCTCACGGGCTTCGTTGCTTCGCAGCATGTGGAATCTTCCCGGACCAGGGCTTGAACCCATGTCCCCTGCGTTGGCAGGCGGATTCTTAACCACTGCGCCACCAGGGAAGTCCCATCATCAACACATTCTCTTTTTTCTTTCTTTTTTTTTTTGTACTCGTCTTTTCCTTATCCCATTTTTTAGACACATCTATTACTGTAACTTACAGTGTAGACAAAATAATAACTGATGGTTATTGAGGGCTTTTATGTGCCAGGCACTACGTTAAATGCTCTGGATATATTATCTTGATTTAAATTCTCACAATTCTAGGAAGTGAAGGTACTATTACTTTTACAGATGAGGAAGCTTGCCTGAGGTCATAATTATTACCTTGTGGTTAAAGAATATACGAAAACAAATTAGCAAGCTGGTTTTTTGATATGTTTTGTGGTTGACACGTGTTTCCAAAAAATACACGTTTCCTGCCTTTGAGTCTTAAGTTCTTTATTAAATCACTGGCCTCTCATCTTCAGTTGCTCTCAGTCCCTGTGGCCTTATGATTATAATTTGTTTTAACACTGAGCTGACTATTTTATAAAAGTTTTATCTACCACTTGAAATTTTTAGCTTACAACAACAGCTTCCCCACTCAAAAATGTTATTGCTTTAAGCTAACAATTTCAAATGGTAGATTTATCATTTATAAGGATCAAAAAAATTACCTGGGCTTCCCTGGTGGCGCAGTGTTTGGGAGTCCGCCTGCTGATGCAGGGGACATGGGTTTGTGCCCCGGTCCAGGAAGATCCCACATGCCGCGGAGCAGCTAGGCCCGTGAGCTATGGCCGCTGAGCCTGCGCTCCGCAACAGGAGAGGCCACAATAGTGAGAGGCCCGCGTACCGCAAAAAAAAAAAAAAAGTTACCTAAGTCATAGCATCAGAAAATTTGGGTAGTTTTTTTTTTTTAATTTTATTGAAGTATTGTTGATTTACAATGTTGTGGATTTTTTTAAAAGGATAATTCTAATTTTATACCTGATCTAAGATACTTTTTCATTTCTTAATATTTAATGTAATAACATGTAGCATTACTGTGAAAATTAAAAGGGCTGTGAGAATTCAGAAAGCCAATGGTATTTTTTGTCAGCAAAGCTAAAATAATGTAGTTAGTTGTATTCTGAATAATCTTTCTAATACATGATAAAAATCGATCATTTTGCCAGGGACAGGAAAAAAGAAATCCTTGTTAAAAAATGCTCAATACTGAATGATGTGTATATTGTTAGTGAGAATCGTAATTGCATTATTTTATCATATTTGAACATTAATCATTATATTTTTGTAGGAGAACGTCCGTATAAATGTGAACTTTGTCCTTACTCAAGTTCTCAGAAGACTCATTTAACCAGACATATGCGTACTCATTCAGGTTGGTAAGAAATGGGAACGTTTCTATCATTGGTAAACTACCATTATAAGAAAGTTCTTCTAGACTTGGAACTGGTTCCTTATTTATAGTTCATTTATAATATGATTTTGAAATTAGAGTTAAAAATTAGTGGTCTACTAGTGTGAAGCTGTATTTAAATGGAGATTCCTAACCAGGGAGTCTGTAGGTGGAATGTCCAAAACTAAATGTAAATGTATGTGTGTACTTTTTCTGGGAGGAGTGTCCTTAATTTTCATCAGACCTTCATCAAGTTCCATGATGTAATAAAAGTTGAACTGCTATCATAGACCAAGCCTGGTTTATCCTTTTTAGAGCAACCTCTGCCTTCTTATACTCCTTCCCGACTCTCCCTCCGCATCCCCAACAAAGTATAACACCAAGTTTCATAGTGTGTGGTTGCCAGGTTCCAGGGGTTCCTTATTAGCTACCTGCTCAGGTCCTGAAATTTGGCTTTATTCTCTTGACAATTGATAGGGCATCTGAGGACTGATTTATAAAAGCCAAACTTTAAAGAATGATAAATAATCCAGGATCCCATTTTATTAACCTATAATAGATAAAATGCAGGGCTATAACAAGTGGGAGATTTATATCCCCTCTAGTGACTGAAATTATCATGATCACCACCAGAATTGGTCCCCGCTATCAAAATATGTAGGTAAATGGCAAAGTTAAAAAGTCGAAATATGTAGGTAGATGGCAAAGTTAAAAAGCATAGTGGTCTTGAATGGATAATTATTTCATTTTGGCCACACTGACCCTGGGTGAACAGTCACATCTGATCAGAGTACTCTCTTCCTAAATTTAGAATATATACCCCTGTGGGGGAGGTATGCTAAAATCTTGCTGTTTACCAAAGTGTATGTAGACCCAACTCCCTTAAGTTAACAATTACCAATTACCTTAACAGTTTGTGCTGTCTAATTGGATAGCCACTAGCCACATGTGAAATGTGGCCGGTTTGAATTGAGATGTATAAAATAACACACCTGAATTTAAACAGTATGAAGAAAATTATGTAAAATATCTATTTTTTAATATTACACGTTGGCATGATACTGAATATATTGGGTTAAATAAGTAGTAAAGTTAATGTTACCTCTTTTTTACTTTTGTAATGTGACTGCTAGACAATTTAAAGTTACCTATGTTGCTTGCATTTTATTTCTATTGGGTATTGCTGTTTTAAGTCAGTGATTGAGTAAGACTTGATTATAGTATGAATTCTAATTTGAGCAGCTATGAGGGCTCACAGCATGCTTACTGGCTCAACTTGACCTTACATGCTTGTCAAGTTTTATACTTTGAATGTTCCTTCTCAATCTCCTAAACTATTGAGTCACTTAACCAGAAACCTGTTTTTAGTATTACTTTTGGGTGCTTCCTGGTTTCATTTTCTGTGGGTAATATGGTTGCTTTATTGAGGGTAGGCCATCATATCCTACTGATACTTGTGCTCTAACCCTTAAATAAAATATTTAAGAGCTTTTCATGAGTTGGATCATTTCCGTTTTCATAACTGTCTCATGATGAGTAAGTTCTGTTATTGTCCCCATTTTACAAATGGGGAAACTAAGGCCTTGGAGAAATATGGCCATTTTTCCTCTGGAATGTCCCCTCTTCTGGATTTGTGTTAATTTGCTTTCTCATGGTATCATTTAGTTTTTCCTCTGTCCCTGTGCCTTGTATAACTTGTACACTGGAAATTAAATCTAAATGCTTGAATTGTAGATAATAATGTGTCTCACTTGAAGTCATATCTGGTTGACCTAATATTAGTGTCACTGGATCAGAATGACAACACACTTGTATTTTTTTCATTGAATCGATAATACTTTTGTCACTGTATAAATTTTTATCTATGGTGTTTTACACCAGACAATAATGATTGCCTGAATGATTTTGCATTGGTTACTGTTATCTTTTGTCTGCTATATTTTAAAGGTGATTTTTAGTAGTTGCTGTTATAGTACAGCAAGTATTTAAAAAGTGTCATAATAATGAGTAGCAGTTACTATTTATTGTATGCATGCTGGGTACTGAAAAATTGGAATTTGTTATCTATAATCTTAGTACCTCTAGAATACTTAAATCCCAGTTTATAGATTAGGACACTGGCTTAGAGAAGATAAGTGTTTTATCTAAGGTTAATTGTCATTCTTCCAATTTAGAAGAGCTCGAGTTTGGCCTCGACTCCCCCACCCTCATTTTCAGTCATCAGCAGTGTTTAAAGAATATTATGGCTCAGAAAATGGCTCAAGAAACTACAGCATAGCACAGAGTATGGAGAGAGCAGAGCCATTGTCTTTTATCGTATGCCAATAATTTGTGAGTCACAAACAGGAAACAAACATGGTTAGTTTGTTTTGTGTATAAGTGTGCTGAATTATTTCGAGCCGGATCCTATGTTTTAGTACTTCTCTTAGAAGTTGCTGATAACACTTGCAAATTAAGTGAGGCTAAGTGTGGTCAAATTGGGTAGGTAGTCTTTCTGACTGGGTTGCATGGAGTGAATATCTTGGATGCTTTCTCTGTGGTCTTGAGTCTGAGCTTTATAGGTCATCTTGTGCATTCACTTCCTTGTTCATGTGAATGTATTTTAGGGAAGAGAAGTGTATGCTCAGTCTCTTATTTCTGGAAGAGACTAGGCTCTGCTGAGTTGGTACATTTTAGCTAAAATGACAAATTGGTTTATAAAGCAAAACCACATTGGTTATTTCCTTGGAGCACTACCATTAGGGTAGGTCTTCTGAGGCTAAAGTAAGAAGGGATCAGAGTATTGGTTTGGTGAAATATACAGACACACTAACCTAATCTGGTGTTATTCTGCGTTTTATTGGTGTTTGTAACTAATGGTTTTCAAGTATCCTCACTTGGGTAGTCTAGAGATACTGACATAATCCACAGCTCTCCATTTCCTATTCTGAGTGGATATGCTACCATTTCATCCTGGAGGAAATACATCCAGTTTATGATGTTTTTGTAGATATGACACTGGATAGTTCTCCCGTCCTGCCAGCATAGGAGTTCATTTTGATTATTTTCCCATTATGAGTATAATGGATGTTTGTTAAAGGAAACTAACAACTTGCCAAGTTCCACCTCCATCAACTACTCTTTAAGATGGAAAAATATTTTTTTCAGCAAAAATTATTTTCCTTTCACCAAGTATTTGAAACATGTTATGGTTTGAGGGTCTTTTTGTGAATTTTAGAATAATTTAAAAAATAGTATTAAGGTTTAATTAATACACATGAAAATGCACACATCTTAGGTATACAGGTCAGTGACCTTATGTATGTTTTCTCTTGTTTGACTACCATCTAGGTGAAGACATGAAATGTTTTACCACCTTCAGAAAAGTTCCCTCCTTACCCTTTCTAGTCAATACTCCCATAGTCTCCCCTCAACTGATACTCTGACTTAAATGTAACATCCTTCTGTAAAGTATTTTTGAGATTCATTCCATGCTGCATTATCAGAACTTTGTGTTTATTGCTGAGTAATATCCCCCTATTACTCTTTAATTAAAAGTTCCCTTGTTACTCTTTCTGGGCTCTTCTTGATAAGAATGTGTAAAGCTTGTAAAACTCCCTTTTTGAATTTCCCTTATCTCTGTAAATTAATTTAGGAAGAATAAAATAGACATCTGACACATTTATAAAGATCAAAAACAGGTAAATATTACTGTTGGTTCAGGGCAAAAGAATTTTCATTCAGCTAGGTATTAATAAACTAAACTTGATGAATAGATCTTTCAATACAAGAAAGGTTAACGGCAACAAAGCAAAAATGTGGGTAGGGTGAATGAAGCAACTAAATGATGCCATCACTGTTTAAAGAGAGTCCTACGAACTCCCATTCCCTGACCATTTCACAGATGGAGGTTTGCACCTTGCTTGATGCTGGCTGTGTAAATACCCTCATTCATTAGGACTTAAAAATGACCATTTTCATTTTAATTACTTTATGAGCACAAATACTTTCCTAAAGAGATCAGCTCCATTCATCAGCTCTTTGTTTACTGAGAGGTAGGGTTTATATGGTAAGGCAGGATAAACACGTGAAATCTTCCCTTTTGTTTACCCATTCTAAAACTTACCAGCCATTCCAAAAGTGATGCATTACAGGTAATGTGTATTGACTGCTTGGCTATCTATCCTTTGCTAAGAGCTCTATGTGGATTAGATTATTTATAGTTCACAACACTTAAGAATATTTTACAGATGAGGAAATTGAGCCTTACAGAGTTTTCAGTACCTTGCTCAAGACTTCACAGTAATTTGCAGAGCCCATATTTGATCCCCCCAGGTATTCTTACTGTAGAATAAATTCCTAACTGTTATGTCACATATCTTTTCCCCATTCTGTGTCTATATATGTTAAGTAAATGTTTGTCTCCTTTGAAGTCATTCAATGGAGAGGACAAGATAGGGCCAGGTGTAGACTAAGGCAGCATGTTGTTAGAAACCTCCATTTATGAATCTATTAGTGGACTAATGTGGAGAAGAGTTGTCCAGTTAGCTACGTTTACAATCTGACATACGTGGTTAAGTTTTTGTTTTTGTGATCGAGTATTCTATCATCAGACATTTTTTAATCATGTAAAGCTTACCATCTATATGGTTTTACTTCATGTCTGAGTAGTTTTGCTTTATGAAAAAAATTAAATAAGATTTGATGTGAATTTGAGAATGTTTGAGAGATGAATTTTCATAAATGTCAATTTCCATTTTTCTGCTATGCATTCCATTGGACCAGTGGGGTATGGATACCATTTGGTAATATTTGCTAGAGTGTGATCTAGATGGGTATGTATTCAGGTAGAATGAGTTAATCTTAATGCCTTTAATTTGGGGGTTGGGGGTGGGCTTCTGGTCTTGTATGTATCTGTGATTATGACTTTTTGTGCTTATTTTATATACCATATATATTTGTATGCCCCTTTTCGTTTACCTAGTTTCTTTGCCCATTCTTTAGAAGAAGGTGAGAGAAAATCAAGAAAAGATTTCTCACTTGTTTTATTTTTGCTGTGGAATAGCAACTCTGGCAGTGGAAAAGTTTGCTGAGTGAAACTTGACTCAGCTCTTGCCACGATGGGCAAAAGGGTTAAATTTAAAGAAAAAGCCTTTTGTTCCCTGAGGCCAAGAATTGTTTTAAAACTTTCACATGGAAGGTCTGGGAGTGTAGCCTATAGTGTATAATATTTCTTTTGAAGTCTCAAGGTTTATCTGAAATGTATGGGAGTTTTATGTTCTACTCCATTATACATTTGTTTTATCTAAACATGAAAACTTTAAAATTACCTTCTTTTTTAGTGCCCTTGTCCCAAAATTAACATCAAGAGCGCAAGTCACTTTGCCAGTAATTGTTGTGTACTTCTTTTTTTTTTTTTTTTGTGGCCACGCCACTCAGCATGCAGGATCTTCCCCGACCAGGGATCGAACCCGTGCCCCCTGCATTGGGAGCGCAGAGTCTTAACCACTGGAATGGTAGGGAAGTCCTGTTGTGTACTTCTTGATGAATCTGTATTTGATGAACTTTTTAGAAGATGATGATTAACTGAGATAATTATTCCTCCATTTGATATGAGAATCTATGTCAAGGGATAGAGAAAAGATATACAAATAAATATGGTAAATATGAGTTGCATGATAAAGTCTTCAAGAAATAGTTTCTGTCAGTTTTTTTTGTTTTTTGTTTTTCAATATATATCCAATTCCTTTTAAGTATGCTTGAGTAAATCTTGAATTCATTTCTTAATGTATGCCTTCTGCAACATCTTTTGTTTACCTTCAGGTGAGAAGCCATTTAAGTGTGACCAGTGCAGTTATGTGGCCTCTAATCAACATGAAGTAACCCGTCACGCAAGACAGGTTCACAATGGGCCTAAACCTCTTAACTGCCCACACTGTGACTACAAAACAGCAGATAGAAGTAACTTCAAAAAACACGTGGAGCTACATGTTAATCCACGGCAGTTCAACTGCCCTGTATGCGAGTACGCAGCTTCCAAGAAGTGTAATCTGCAGTATCATTTCAAATCTAAGCATCCTACTTGTCCTAATAAGACCATGGATGTCTCAAAAGTGAAGCTAAAGAAAACCAAAAAGCGAGAGGCCGACTTGCCTGATAACAAAATCACCAATGAGAAAACAGAAACAGAGCAGACAAAAATGAAGGGGGATGTGACTGGGAAGAAAAACGAGAGGTCTGTAAAAGTGGAGAAAAAAGATAATGTTTCAAAAGAGAAAAAGCCTTGTAGTAATGCCTCAAGCCAAGTGACTACGAGAACTCGCAAATCGGCACTGGAAGCTAAAGAGATGGATGTGCACCCAGGAAATAATGCAGAAAAAAGCTGTAAAAGCAAGAAAAGCAAAAGGAAGACAGAAGCTGAAGCCCGTTCCTTACAAGAACGTGTGAATGATGAGGAACCTGTGACAAAAAAGAAAAAGAAGGCAGAAAGCAAATCCAGAAATAGTCAGGAAGTGCCGAAGGGTGACAGCAAAGTAGAGGAGAATAAAAAGCAAAGTAGTTGCATGAAAAACAGTGCAAAGAAGAAAACTCTGAGAAGTAAATCATGTAAAAAAAGCGGCAAGCCTGCTCAGAGGAGGCCCACTCAGATAGAGCCTCCTCCTCCCACGGAGTCTGCTGAGGGGGGGCCTGTTCAGACGGAGCCTCCTCCCGCCGCCCCCCCATCTCCTCCTCCTCCCCTTGCCCCCGAGCGGCATGCTGAGGTCGAGGTTGTTCAGACGGAGCCTCCGCCTCCTCCTTCCCCTCCCCCCCCATCCCCTCCTCCACCTCTTCCCCCCGGGGTCGAGGTTGTTCAGAAGGGGCCTGTTCATGCGGAGCCTCCTCCTCCCGTGGAGCCGATCCCCAAAAGGTCTCCTCACAAAGATAATGGCAAGGAAAAGACCAACATGCACAGTGAAATGGCGCAGAAGGAGCAAGTCCTTATTGAAGTTGGCTTAGTGCCTGTTAAAGACAGGCAGGTTCTAAAGGAAAGTGCCGGTGCACAGGATCTCTTACCACCATCACCACCTCTGCCAAAGGAAGACTTAAAAGAGGAAGAGTCAGAAGACCAAAAATTAGTCCCTGCAGGGGAAGGACATAAAGAAGCTCCTCTTCAAAAAGTGGAAGCAGAAGAGGCAGATAAGAGTCTAGCTGGTCTTGCTGCTGTTACCAAGGCATCTGCCAGTATTTCATCCTCTGAACAAAACTTGAATATGCCAGAGGGTGAAACTTCAGATGGTAAACGTCAGGCTGACGCTATGCTTTGTGAAATGAAGATGGACGCTGATGAGAAGAAAACAGAGAATCCCCCCGGCAGAGACTCGGCGGTTGAAGAACCAGCTTCACCACCACTTCTTCCTCTACCGCTAGAAAAATGTGAAGCAGTGTCCACAGCTACTGTGGCATCACCTCCTGTCACCGTGGCAGTAAATGAGTCTCAGGAAATGGATGAAGACGAAGGCATCCACAGTCATGATGGAAGTGACCTAAGTGACAACATGTCAGAGGATAGTGATGACTCTGGATTGAATGGGGCTCGGCCAGTTCCACAAGAGACTAGTAGAAAAAATGGAAAGGAAGCCTTGGCAGTCAAAGTGGCCGAGGGAGATTTTGTTTGTATCTTCTGTGATCGTTCTTTTAGAAAGGAAAAAGATTACAGCAAACACCTCAATCGCCATTTGGTTAATGTATACTTCCTTGAAGAGGCAGCTCAAGGGCAGGAGTAAATAAACTTTGGGCAAGGCTTCAGTTCTTAGTTTGTAAGGTCTGTGACATTTTGTATTCATTTGTAGTAGTAGACAGCCTTTTGTTTTTAAAAAATTGCTTTAATTAGTATCCAATCTTGATTTTTAAGTGGCATTCTTTTCCTTAGGAATCCATGTACCTAATGATGTACAAATTTTAGCAAATCCAAGGGAGTTAGTGTAATAAACCAGCTAAATCTATTAGCTTTTGCTTTTAATTGAACCAAGAGGGCCAAGGTGGTATTAGAGCATTCTGTTGATTTGTTCAACTATAACTATTGAGTTTTTTCCCCATGTCTACTCCTGTTTCACTTTAGTTTATTCTTAGTTCCTTGTTTAGCTCTGTAAAAATTGGCATACTTAAATAGCAAATTACTTGAAGAATTTGCCTGCTTTATATAAAGTTAGCACTTTAAAATTGTTTTAGAAATGAAAAGAGACATTTAAATTGAAGAGAAGTTCTGCCAACAATGGACAGTGTATCAGCCCAGGTATTTACTTCCTGAGTTTTGATCAATACATATTTCTTATTTGTGTATATGTTAATTGTCATAAAAACATTGATTTTGGTGTGTTTTTTTATTTCGGTGCTTTAATAGCTTAAGATGTTGCACATTGTTTTTTAATCTATGCAGTTACATTTTTTTCTAGAACTAGCATTTTTGTTGAACAGTAACACTTTATACATATATTTGCATTTTATTTTTTCCTCTTTGGAGGGATGCTTTTAATCTTGTTTGCAAAAGGGCAGTTTTCTTTTTTCCTTTGCTGCAATTGTCGTTTTTGCAGAATATTAATGTGTGCAAATTTCTGAGCAAATGAAACATGCAGGTTAAATTCATTGATTTTGATATTCATATCTATGCCAGAATCTGCATTTCATAAGTTATTTATTTTAAATGCGTATAATGAATTCATAGCTCTCAGTTTGAACTTTACAATAAATAAGCCACTAGGTCTATACTGAATGGATTTTTTTTTTTCTGAATGGATTTTTATCTCAAATACCAACCATAAGTAAACTTTTGGCCTGTCTTAGTACATCTACTTCCTAAATGTACAGTGTTAAATCGTATTTTAGAGGGAAACCTCTTTCATAGATGGTTGGTGTTTTTATGTCTACTCCGCTGAATAAAGAACTGTAATTTTTATTTGGAAACTGCAAATCTGGAATTAGGAGGCATAATTTACTCCTTCAAGTTATACAGAATATCAGTTTGTGAGATTCCAAAGCCATAGCGATTTTACAGAAAACCTATGATGAGAAAGGTAGTATGAGTGCCGGTAGACCAGCTGCTACTTCCTGTGAATACAGTGAAAAAGGCTGGTGAAAGTTAAATTCAGTCCAGATTAAAAAAATCACACTTTCTCAGGGATCTCCACCAACTAGTGGGTGTCCTAGCTGTTCCTGTGACTGCCTTTTTCTACAGGCGAGGACTCAAAATGAGCTGCAGCTATTCTCGTGTTCCTGTGGGGCACTTTGTATGGAAGAGTATGTACTTCCAAACTTTGTTGGTAGGTTCTTTGGCCAGTCACCAAAGAATATGAAAGAATCCAGTAAAGGATTTTTCTTGTTGACAGCAGTTATTCATTGTAGTCCAATAAAGTATGATCCCCATAGGGAACCCTGAACAATTCCAGTTCTCCCATGTTCTATTCTGAAATAACCACTTTATATTTCATTGATTTTCTTCTGTCTGATGACCTCTGAAGCAGGTTTCAGAGTTTGGCAATGCAACAGGAAAGATTAGGAAAAGTATTGAAGTATGGGTGGAAAACTTGTTAAAATTCTGAGAAGTCCAAGTTAAAAGACATTTGAACTTGGAATTGACTGGGAGGCCAAAGATTTAAAGAAGCGGAAGATTCTCTCAAGACATGAGGAGTAAGTTGTGTTACTGGTGTGTGTTTTGTGTGCACGTTGGGGATTTGTAAATGATGTTGAATTCTAAGCTCCGACAATCATTGTCAATGGAAGATTAAGCTGCAAATATTTATGTTTTAAAACTTAAATTATAAGGCTAGTTAAATCTTTCTAACAACTATTTTTTAATATTCATGGGTACATTTTATATAAGTTACCTTTTACAGTATACATGAAAAGATTCATGTTAAGTACAAATTACAGATTGGGAATCAGTTTTGGGAAGAGGTTTTGTGGATTCTTTTGATACTTCAAAAGAAAAAAATCTGACTTCTGGGGAATTGGACTAATTTTCTTGTCTAGATTTTAAGACTAGAATGCCAAAAACAAAAATGTGAAGGAAATTAAAACTCCTTATTATGAAAATGATCTGTGAAAACATTGTTACTGGAAATTGAATGAACTTGAGGCCTTTCTTCCAGAAAACAAGGACTTGATTGTCAGGCCTATATTAGGTTCTGAACCTTAATGCCATGTATTTGTTCTTATTAAAAATTGTTTCAATGAAAAGTGCATTAGTAATAAGAACTTCTGGTCTAGTTGGGAGTTCTTCCATTTGAAAAATGTGATATTTGCATGGAACTGTTTGAATCTTTTTATTTTCTCAGTATACCCTCCACTGGATAGGATTGAAGCTAGAATTTTCCCTTTTGATAAAGGAATGAAAAGTGAACATGTTATTTGTAGATTGATGTTTAGTACTAGAGCAAAAGTTGAAATATTAGAATATAAGCCTAATCCTTGGTAGTCTTATAAAAATATATCTTTTAACTATCTTCTGAACCTATATTCACATTGGTTTTCAAGGTATTTTAAGTTATATTTTCTTCCTCTTTTCAGAGCTGCTTCTATGGGGCTGCCTTTTTTTCTTTTTTAAAGTTAAATTGAGGTGTCATTCGCAAAGGGCTGCATTTTTTGTTAAGGTTTCTTATGACTATGGCTGGGTGTTTTACTCTGGTCTCCCAAGAAGGGCCATTTTATCTTTGTCATGACTTTAGATTCCCTCTAGAGTCACTTCTAAAGTCATGTGGTCTTTAACTTTGGGAACTATTTCTCATCTGAGTGCTAATTCAGATTTAAGCTTGAGTCATCGCCTATCACCCCATGAATGTTGACAGTGGAAGGAATACCTTTCCTGTAGTTTCAGTTCTAGACTGAAAACCTGGGGGAAGAAACTTCATTTTCTTTTTTGCACAAATCAGAAAAACAGCTACTGTGCAGTTTCCTTGTTGACCTCAGCAGATGAACTGGACTGGTAGTGTTAATTCAGATTTAAGAAATTATCTGAATCTTGATTTGAGTAAACTTGTGATCTACATGCAATATTAACTAGATTGGATTGCTTTTATATTTTCACACGTACACATAGGCTCTCCCCACCCTCATCAACATCCATTAGTTATCGAACTTTGTGAACTGGCATTGAAACATTACAACAATGTTTTGTTGCACCAATTTTATAAACTTTTACAGTGCAATACGTGTTATTTTTCAGAGACAAACCAAAGTTTAATTTCTCAAGGTTCATGCTGTTTGCTTTAGCAGCATTTGATGGTGGATCTTTTATATACATTTGTAATAGATGGAAAAATAAACCAGATTGCAAATGCTTTTTCTTTCTTTTTTAAAGCAAACCATGTACCAAGTTTTTTGGTCCAAATTGTGTAGGATAAGTTAAATTGCGTTCTAATAACCAATATGAGTGTATTTCTGTAAGTATAGTTATGTTGAAATAAAGTTTTAAAAAGCATTTTATGCCTTTGTTTATTATTGGTACATCAAGTATCAAGGAAGTCAATTTATTTGGCTGGAATTGCAAGTGTATTAATTTTCAAAATCTTTTACCCCAGATAACCCATGGTAGGTAGAAAGGTTGTGGCAGATGTTTTTGTTTGAGTTAACAATCCCAGTGGGTAGTAGTCTAAAGCCCATCTTTCTATAATTTGCTTTTTGGGAGGCAGAGGTGAAGGTTGGGAAAAAACAACCTGCAGACAGTTTATAGGAGATTTTACGTAGTAATTCCTTCCCAACTACAGGTCCCTTTAACAGTTTTAATGTACACATCCATTCTCAGTTGCAGGCCTGGTATTAGTAAATTTTGACTCATAATTGGAAAAAGATGCACTGAAGAGAAAATAAAATGAGTTACATTGAATGTTCACAGAAAGCCCGGGCACTATTTTAAGGATTTTACTGTATTCAGTGGAAGTCTGAGAAGAATATGAAACCCATGAAAAAACCCATGAAAAAGCCACATTCTAGTAAGGTTCTCTTTCCTTTGTTAGTTCACATAAACAGTGGTGCTGTATGTTGAAGGCTTAGGTGTTTTTGTGGACTTTAGGGAAAAGGGAAAGCGATGCAAAGCATCAAAACAACTGGATTGCATCCTGTCCTGATGCAGCAAGTGACCTGGAAGCTGTCAGGAAAAGATAGATGTTTCTTGTTGAACCGATGAGTGTGATTCACTCTCTTCCCCCTCTTGCTTCCGCCTCTTGCAAGAGTCCTTATCATGAACAAAGCAAAATGAGTTTCCAAGCATTTGTTTTATTGGCATGGTAGAATCAGTGATGAGGAGCTGTAAGTTTCTGCCTAATGCAAGGATATATGGGAAATTTATCATGAATATATAAATGTTACTGATGTGTGACTTGGTTTGTTATTTTAAGGAATGAAAGAATTGTTATTAGTGTGTTTCTCCAGTCCCTTGCTACTCCTTTCTCAGAGGCTCACCCTGTTATGATTTTTATATGTATCATCCGTTTACGCTTAACTTTTGGCCATCCTTTCTTTGTATTCTGCCCATGGTCTCAGTCAGGGCTTAACACTAGTTTGTAGGTAGAGTTAACGGTACAGTAGTATGATCTCTAGGGTACGTTACAGCTCTCATCCTCAGCTCCAAAAAGGCAGGTTGGTGAAGCTGCTAAAACAATGTGCTAATGTTTGGTAATCAGGGAAGGTTTGTGGTACGAAATTTCCTTTTTAAAGGATTTCGATGTTTGCTGTATGAGGTGCTCTGTGGCCCTTGCAATTAGAGCTGGGTTCACAATGGGCCTCTCTTCCTTACTACTATAACTGGGCAAATCATTTTTAACTTTATTAAACCTCTTTCTTCATCCAGAAAATGGGGGCATATGGTACTTCTGTCCATAGAGTGGCTTTGAGTGTTAAATGCTTATTGAGCACTTAGCCTAGTGCTTGGCATGTAGTTTTAATATTAAGATATTTACCACTAGATAACAGAGTAAGTATCCTTAAATATATAGTGTGCTTCCTGTATTTGACATTATTAAATTGTATAATCCACCTGCTTGTCTTCATGTCTTGCAAAATAGTGGAGTTTTAATGTTATATGTGGGCTTTTGTGTCCGCTACTTTACTCAACTATATTGTAATCTCCATTAACAGTCAGAATGCTTTTGTGTGCACTGCTTTCCTCAAGCACCTAAAACAGTATCTGGCCCGTGGAAAGGCAAATAGTTTTTAATTGCCCAGGCCAAGAATAATTATGTGTGTGGTGTCTTGGTGTGTGTGTGTTTCCTTGATTTCAACTAATAATACAATGGTAGTGGTAATTTTAAGATTTTGATAATGCAGAAATCGCTGTTCATAGAGTAGGATTTTTTTTTCTGGGTGCATTAACAAGTCAAGGAGAGTTCACCCAAGTAGCAGGAAATAGTAAGTTTTGAGAAAGAGACTTAGTGAAGAAACTTTATTTTGGGACTTCCCTGGTGGTCCAGTGGTTAAGACTCTGTGCTCCCAATGCAGGGGGCCCGGATT
This sequence comes from Delphinus delphis, assembly GCF_949987515.2. Classification (NCBI taxonomy): domain Eukaryota; kingdom Metazoa; phylum Chordata; class Mammalia; order Artiodactyla; family Delphinidae; genus Delphinus; species Delphinus delphis. The sequence continues at coordinate 63,456,550 of NC_082687.1, read as the reverse complement.
TGATCCCTGGTCAGGGCAGTAGATCCCACATGCTGCTATGAAGATCCCATGTGCTGCAGCTAAGACCCAGCGAAGCCAGATAAATAAGTTAAAAAAAGAAACTTTATTTTGAGAAAGGTTCAGACTTACAGAGAAGTTACAGAAATGGTACCCTGAATTCTTGTGTACCTCTTATTATTTTTTAAAATTTTAATTTAATTTTATTTATTTGGTAGTGCCAGGTCTTAGTTGCAGCATGTGTGCTCCTTAGTTGCGGCTCGCCGGCTCCTTAGTTGTGGCATGCCAACTCTTAGTTGCAGCATGCATGTGGGATCTAGTTCCCTGACCAGGGATCGAACCCGGGCCTCCTGCATTGGGAGCTTGGAGTCTTAACCACTGCATCACCAAGGAAGTCCCTTGTGTACCCCTTATTGTGATCCACTACTCACATTTGCTTTCTATTATGTACGTATTATGTGGTGGACCCCCAGAAATTAAGTTGCAAGCATACCTGTTCATCTCTAAATACTTCAGTTTATCTCTTAAGGATTAGGGCATTCTCTTACAATGGTGAAATTCAGGACTTTAAAGATGGGTGTAGTCTTTAATACACAGTCTATATTCAGAGTGTGCCAAATGTCTTAATATTAACCTTCAACAATCTCCCTGTTCCTAATCCCTCCTCGCATTTAGTTGTCACATCTCTTCAGTTTCCTTTAATTTGGAACAACTCTATGCTTTTGTCCTTTACAACATTAAGAGTTTGAAGAACGTATGCCAGCTGTTTAAAGAATGTTCCTTAATTTGGGTTATTCTAATTGTTTTCCTCATGCTTCATTTCAGGTTACGCATCTTCACAGGAATAGTAAGTACTGGTGCATTACATCAGAAGGCATATGATGCCATTATTGGTTGTGTTAACTTTTATTATTTGGTTAAGGTGTTGTCCACCACATTTCTCAACCGGAAAGTTTTTTTTTCCATTTATAATTAATATTCTGTAGGATGATATAGTGAAACGATCTTATTCTTCAACACAGCCATTGATTTTAGCATCTACTGATTTTTGTTTAAGTCAATTATATATCTTCTATGGTAACTGGTATTCTCTATCAAAAACAGCTTTCTCTTTTCCCCATAGACCTAGGTTCTTGTTTCATGTGCTGAGTTATTCACTTTACCCCAGTTCGGGGGGGGGGGGGTGCCCTTTTAAGCTAAACGAGACTATTACAGTTTGAGTATCACACTGAACGACTGAAACTCAGAAATACTACATTACTCTGTGCTGAAGTCGTAACAGTCAATTAAAGTTATGAAAGCTTGATGGAATGCCTTAAGGGATAAACTGCAAGTAGAAATTTGCCAGTGGTAGAGATTCTACCACCAGAAGGCAATTTTACAGAATGATGTTTTAATTCTTTTATTGATTTTAAAATACCACACCTTTCATTTCTTTTTTGGTGTGCTCTAATTTTTAAAAGACATAATGCAAGTACAACTACATACTCAAAATTCAAGCAAGTTAAAATTCATCCCGACTAGCTCTCTTCCTACTAATCCTCTTACTTTCATTTGTTTCTCCTCTAGAATTAACTACTGTTAATGATCTGCTGTTAACTCTTAACCTCCATATGTGTATGCATATTGAAATGCTTGATTTCTATGCTTTTTACATAATTCAGGTTATTGATATTCTGCAGTGAGTAGAATTTGAGGATCTTTGTCCTAGTTAAGGACCTTCCTTATTCTTTACAACTGTTGCATAATATTTCATAGTATCATGGTTTAATCACTGATTATAGTGAAAAGTGACCATCTGGAAGTATTTTGAGAGTGGACACCAAGTGGAGTGAGTGGTTCAGGGGATCCAAAGGATCTTACAACCTTGCAAGTTATGTTTTTTGTTTGTTTGTTTGTTTGTTTTTTGTGGTACGCGGGCCTCTCACTGTTGTGGCCTCTCCTGTTGCGGAGCCTGTGCTCCGGACGCGCAGGCTCAGCAGCCATGGCTCACGGGCCTAGCCGTTCCGCGGCATGTGGGATCTTCCCAGACCGGGGCATGAACCTGTGTCCCCTGCATCAGCAGGCGGACTCTCAACCACTGCGCCACCAGGGAAGCCCATAAGTTATGTTTATGCTTATGTTCTTAAAGTAGAACAACTTTTAGATTTGCTAATAGTAATCAAGTCTTGTACTCTATTTCAAGGTGGTTTTTTGGTTTTTTTTTTAAATACAGAAGATGGATGTTTAATTTAGTGTTGCTTAAAGTAACAGAATGATGAGTAACATTTTCATTTAACATTCACCTTTGATGTGATAGGGGAATAGCACCTTGGTACTCAGCTAATTTTACTGGGGGGAAATGAATTCTCCATATGATGGTATATTAAGGAATTGCAAGTTAATAAGACAGAGGTCCCTGCTTGAGCACGAGCTACAATGGTAGCTGGAATTTTGCCATGTCTAGTGGACCAGTGTGGGGATCCCGGCAGGAGTTTTATCTGCATGGCAGGACAAAGATTTTTTTTTCTTTTTTTCCCTTTCAATTCGTTTAAGACCAAAGATTTTTCTGATGATATACAGCACATCTTACAGATACTGAGAATAAGGTAGGCAAGTTTGCCTAGTAGCAAGCATGAGGCCTTGCAGTTAACAGTAGCAGAGGTAGCTGTAGTGATTGCAGTACCCAGGGACCAGAGAGAGGCAAGGGCAGGAATCTGCACTAGTGTGTCAGAAGTGCTGAGATAGCCTCTTTGGTAGGGACACTAATGAACATGATTTTTCTGTAGGTTAGTAGCAGCAGCAGTGGAGTGGTGAGACTTGCATGTTTCTGCTCTGTGTCCTGTGTGCACAAGTATGAATTTCCACTGAAGGGAGCTGTTGTTGGGGAGGAAGGAAATGGCTGACTTCACGTAAGAGCAGGCTGGCCTTATTCACGACCCACGGGAGCCAACCCTGGGGACACCGGAAATAATTGGGAAACATTTTGCACAGAACTGGAGATCCCACATTAGCATCTAGGAGTAGTCCTTTTCTAAGTACCAGGCACTCTTCTAAGCGCATCCCATTAACTCTGAATCCTCTCAACATCCCTAAAAAGTAGATTGTTATTCCCACTTTGCTTCCTACAGACAAGCCAATTGCCTGAAGTCACACAAGTAGGAAGTGCCAGGTCTGTGTTACACTGCTTTTCTGATTAAGTGAAGAATTTTATGTGGGGAAATTAGGAGTGGTGGTGAAAAGGATTTCAGCCTGATCTGAATGTTCTCAATTTATGATAATGTATTAATTATATTAACATGATATAGAGGTCACTCTTTAAGCAGCCTTTCTCTATCATAACATCTAACCAATTTATATTTACTGACGATCATGAGTAGTTTACTAGCAGTAGTGAGATGAACTTCACCTTTTTGAGATGAAAGTGAAGTAGGGTAATACACTTGTTCCCTGATTCTACTTATGCCCGGTTCTGAGATAGCATAAGCTGGCATTTTTAGGTAAGCGACTATATTATGTGGGTAGTTATTTTTTAAAAAATAATTAGTATTTTAAAAATTTTTTATTGGAGTGTAGTTGATTTCCAATGTTGTGCTAGTTTCTGCTGTAGAGCAAAGTGAATCAATTATACATATTTCCACTCTTTTAGATTCTTTTCCCATATATGTCATTACAGAGTATTGAGTAGAGTTCCCTGTGCTATACAGTAGGTCCTTATTAGTTACCTATTTTATATAGTGTGTATATGTCAATCCCAATCTCACAATTTATCCCTTCCCCTCTTCCCTTTCCCCTTGGTAACCATAAGTTTTTCTACTGTGTGACTCTGTTTTGTAAATAAGTTCATTTGTATCATTTTTCAAGATTCCACATATAAGCAATATCATATGATATTTATCTTTCTCTGTCTGACTTACTTTACTTACTATGATAATCTCTAGGTCCATCCTTGTTGCTGCCAATGGCATTGTTTCATTCTTTTTTATGGCTGAGTAATAATTCCATTGTATATATATATACCACATTTTCTTTATCCATTCCTCTGTCGATGAACATTTAGGTTGCTTCCATGTCTTGGCTGTTGTAAATAGTGCTGCTGTGAACATTGGGGTGCATGTACCTTTTCGAATTAGAGTTTTCTCTGGGTATATGCCCAGCAGTGGTATTGCTGGATCATACGGTAGTTCTATATTTAGTTGTTTTTTTTTTTAAAGGAACCTCCACACTGTCCTCCATAGCGGCTGTACCAATTTACATTCCCACCAACAGTGTAGGAGGGTTCCCTTTTCTCCACGCCCTCTCCAGCATTTAATGTTTGTAGTTTTTTTTTAAATTAATTATTAATTATTTTTGGCTGTGTTGGGTCTTTGTTGCTGCGTGTGGGTTTTTCTCTAGCTGCGGTGAGTGGGGGCTACTCTTTGTGGTGCACGGGCTTCTCATTGCGGTGGCTTCTCTTGTTGCGGAGCACGGGCTCTAGGCGCGTGGGTGCTTCAGTAGTTGTGGCTCGCAGGCTCTAGAACGCAGGCTCCTGTAGTTGTGGTGCGCAGGCTTAGTTGCTCCATGGCATGTGGGATCTTCCTGGACAGGGCTTAAACCCATGTGCCCTGCATTGGCAGGCGGATTCTTAACCAGTGTGCCACCAGGGAAGTCCCGTTTGTGGAGTTTTCAACGATGGCCATTCTGACCGGTGTGAGGTGATATTTCATTGTAGTTTTGATTTGTGGGTAACTATTTGAAAACAGAAGAACATATAATTTAAAGAGAAGAGCGGCATTTATTTTTAAATGTCCTTGGTTCTTGGGCCCTGTGAGCCTGCTATATTGTAGGCCCAGATATTTGTCCCATTTGATCCATTTATTAGAATATCACTTGAGTTGCAGGCACTTGGCATCAGGTGCCTGTCTCCTGGTCTCTCAGAATCCATAGGGAGTGGTGGAGACATACAGCAACAAATGTCTCCACGTGGGTTTCTGTCTCCTTGTTTGGCGTCAGAGATGGAGAAATGCTGGTAGGTGGCCAATGCTAAGAGCAGGATTCTGAAATCACTTTCAACCCCATGTCACTCTACTCCTCTCCCTGGTTGTAGAGCCAGGAAAAGAAAGGAAGAGTTTCTAGGGCCTCAGGATCCTAAGCTTGGATTCTGCCTAAAACCTCCTTTCTCCTTCTTGGAGAGTAATAGGGTACTACTTTGAGATACTAAGTTCCTTCATTTCTGTGTCCTCATTACCTCCCCTAACAGAGACTATGCAGATAGCTGACATCCTGATTTAGCTTTCTGATAGTGTAAGTGCTCCATGAGGGTGGGTCAGGATGGGAGTAGAGATTGCCTAGGTTTGCACCTGAACGGATTTGTTTTTTCACTTTAAATTTATGAAAGTAATACATGCACAGTTAAAACACTATTCCTAAAAGATTCATGATGAAATCAAAATCCCACAGCCTTGTGTTCCTTCCTTTCCTCAGTCATGAGCTGTTCTATGTATCTGACTCCTGAGGTAAATTTAAGTCAGCATCAAATTTCTTATTTGATAAATTTACAGTGGATTTTCTTCACATAGGTCAGAATATATAGCATGTTATACTGCCTTTTCGTCAAGGGGATGAACATGCTGAAACCTTGTGGTGGATGAAAGTGGCTACAGATTCTTTGCAGCCCTTCCAGTCAGCTTGAGTCTGTGCTGCCATTGCGACTTGCTTTGACCAGTAGAATGCAGCAGAGTGACATTGCGTGATCTCTGAGCTTCAGAGGCATTGCAGCTTCTACTCTCATGCTTTTTCTGAACACGATGACCTTGTGAACAAACCTGAACTGGCCTACTTTGGGACGATATTCTAGGTAGAGAGAGGGACCCATGGAAGAATGCCCAGGTTTCCAAGTTATTACAGCCATCCCAGCTGAAGCTCCCGACATGGAGTGAGATCTGCAAATACATATCCCCACAGAGTGGGAGAACCATTGAGCTGAGCCCAGATTAAACTGCCAAACTAAAGAGCAAATAGAAGCTTGTTTGAAGTCACTAAGTTTTGGGGTGGTTAGTTATTCAGCAACAGATGTGGGTAGAAACCTAATTATGCCTTCAGTCTAGTTAAAAAAGAAGCATTTCCTATTGACAAATGAGCAAGTGTACCTAGAACTGATAGAAGCCAGGCTGAATGGGGGAGTTAGTGGGTAAGTGGGACTGTTAAGCATTGTTTTCTTTTGTTGAATAGTTTCATCCAAGTTCCCATGCTGTACATTTTCAGTACATTTCATGGAATTAACCTTTACATAATAACTTTTTCATCCAGTGAAAAAGACATTTTCCTTAGCAAGTGTTTCAGTAAAATATATATCTAGTATTTAAGGGAAAGAGGTCACCATATCTAATTTTTCTTCCAGTTGAATATTTAACCATAAAGTTTAAAGTGAACAGTGGAAAATGAGAAATCTCTTTAGGCTACATGTTAAATGTTGAGAAAACTGGAGATAATAGAAAGCTTTTAGTTGGGCAACTAAGATCCCCTTTTAGTGAAAATCAGTTAAGATGTGAAAAGGAACAGGAAACAGGATGAATGCTCAAGCAGAAAGGCAAGGCCATTTAAACACGTTCAGAACCAAATTAATTTGGTTTTTGAAGGTATTTGATTTGCGAATAAATAGGGACTACTAGTTCTATGTCACTTATAGGATCAGGACTTTATATATATTTTTAACATTACATTAGTTTACTTAAAATACAACTACAGAAATTTTTAAAATTAATCATCTCCGTTTCATTAATAAGAAACTTAATGAACTTCCTTTTTTCTCCTTTACCATCAATGGTTTTTCTTTTTTTTTTTTGGTAGGTTCTTATTAGTCATCAATTTTATACACATCAGTGTATACATGTCAATCTCAATCGCCCAATTCAGCACACCACCATCCCTACACCCCCGCGGCTTTCCCCCTTTGTTGTCTATACGTTTGTTCTCTACATCTGGGTCTCAACTTCTGCCCTGCAAACCGGTTCATCTGTACCATTTTTCCAGCTTCCACATACATGCATTAATATACGATATTTGTTTTTCTCTTTCTGACTTACTTCACTCTGTATGACAGTCTCTAGATCCATCCACGTCTCAAGAAATGACTCAATTTCATTCCTTTTTATGGCTGGGTAATATTCCATTGTATATATGTACCACATGTTCTTTATCCATTCGTCTGTCGATGGGCATTTAGGTTGCTTCCATGGCCTGGCTATTGTAAATAGTGCTGCAATGAACATTGGGGTTCATGCATCTTTTTGAATTACAGTTTTCTCTGGGTATATGCCCAGTAGTGGGATTGCTGGGTCATATGGTAATTCTATTTTTAGTTTTTTAAGGAACCTCCATATTGTTCTTCATAGTGGCTGTATAAATTTACATACCCACCAACAGTGCAAGAAGGTTCCCTTTTCTCCACACCCTCTCCAGGATTTGTTGTTTGTAGATTTTCTGATGATGCCCATTCTAACTGGTGTGAGGTGATACCTCATTGTAGTTTTGATTTGCATTTCTCTAATAATTAGTGATGTTGAGCAGCTTTTCATGTGCTTCTTGGCCATCTGTATGTCTTCTTTGGAGAAATGTCTATTTAGGTCTTCTGCCCATTTTTGGATTGGATTGTTTGTTTCTTTAATATTGAGCTGCATGGGCTGTTTATATATTTTGGAGATTACTCCTTTTCCATTGATTCATTTGCAAATATTTTCTCCCATTCTGAGGGTTCTCTTTTGGTCTTGTTTATGGTTTCCTTTGCTGTGCAAAAGCTTTAAAGTTTCATTAGGTCCCATTTGTTTATTTTTGTTTTTATTTCCATTACTTCAGGAGGTGGATCAAAAAAGATCTTTTTGTGATTTATGTCAAAGAGTGTTCTTCCTATGTTTTCCTCTAAGAGTTTTATAGGGTCCGGTCTTACATTTAGGTCTCGAATCCATTTTGAGTTTATTTTTGTGTATGGTGTTAACGAGGGTTCTAATTTCATTCTTTTGCATGTTGCTGTCCAGTTTTCCCAGCACCACTTATTGAAGAGACTGCCTTTTCTCCATTGTATATCCTTGCCTCCTTTGTCATAGATTAGTTGACCATAAGTGCGTGGGTTTACCTCTGGGCTTTCTATCTTGTTCCATTGATCTATGTTTCTGTTTTTGTTCCAGTACCATATTGTCTTGATTACTGTAGCTTTGTAGTGTAGTCTGAAGTGAGGGAGTCTGATTCCTCCAGCTCCATTTTTTTCCCTCAAGACTGCTTTGGCTATTCGGGGTCTTTTGTGTCTCCATACAAATTTTACAATTTTTTGTTCTAGTTTCGTAAAAAATGCCATTGGTAATTTGATAGGGATTGCATTGAATCTGTAGATTGCTCTGGGTAGTATAGTCATTTTCACAGTATTGATTCTTCCAATCCAAGAACATGGTATATCTCTCCATCTGTTAGTATCATCTTTAATTTCTTTCATCAGTGCCTTATAGTTTTCTGCATACAGGTCTTTAGTATCCCTAGGTAGGTTTATTCCTAGGTATTTTATTCTTTTCGTTGCAGTGGTAAATGGGAGGGTTTCCTTAATTTCTCTTTCTGATCTTTCATTGTTATTGTATAGTAATGCAAGAGATTTCTGTGCATTAATTTTATATCCTGCAACTTTACCAAATTCATTGATTAGCTCTAGTAGTTTTCTGGTGGCATCTTTAGGATTCTCTATGTATAGTATCATGTCATCTGCAAACAGTGACAGTTTTACTTCTTCTTTTCCAATTTGTATTCCCTTTATTTCTTTTTCTTCTCTGATTGTTGTGGCTAGGACTTCCAAAACTATGTTGAATAATAGAGGTGAGAGTGGACATCCTTGTCTTGTCCCTGATCTTAGAGGAAATGCTTTCAGTTTTTCACCATTGAGAATGATGTTTGCTGTGGGTTTGTCGTATATGGCCTTTATTATGTTGAGGTAGGTTCCCTCTATGCCCACATTCTGGAGAGTTTTTATCATAAATCGGTGTTGAATTTTGTCAGAAGCTTTTTCTGCATCTATTGAGATGATCATATGGTTTTTATTCTTCAGTTTCTTAATATGGTGTATCACATTGATTTGCATATATTGAAGAATCCTTGCATGCCTGGGATAAATCCCACCTGATGATGGTGTATGATCCTTTTAATGTGTCGTTGGATTCTGTTTGCTAGTATTTTGTTGAGGATTTTTGCATCTATATTCATCAGTGATATTGGTCTGTAATTTTCTTTTTTGGTAGTATCTTTGTCTGGTTTTGGTATCAGGGTGATGGTGGCCTCATAGAATGAGTTTGGGAGCGTTCCTTCCTCTGTAATTTTTTGGAAGAGTTTGAGAAGGATGGCTGTTAGCTCTTCTCTAAATGTTTGATAGAATTCACCTGTGAAGCCATCTGGTCCTGGACTTTTGTTTGTTGGAAGATTTTTAATCACAGTTTCAATTTCATTACTTGTGATTGGTCTGTTCATATTTTCTATTTCTTCCTGGTTCAGTCTTGGAAGGCTATACCTTTCTAAGAATTTGTCCATTTCTTCCAGGTTGTCCATTTTATTGGCACAGAGTTGCTTGTAGTAGTCTCTTAGGATGCTTTGTATTTCTGCGGTGTCTGTTGTAACTTCTCCTTTTTCATTTCTAATTTTATTGATTCGAGTCCTCTCGCTCTTTTTCTTGATGAGTCTGGCTAATGGTTTGTCAATTTTGTTTATCTTCTCAAAGAACCAGCTTTTTAGTTTTATTGATCTTTGCTATTGTTTTCTTTGTTTCATTTATTTCTGCTCTGATCTTTATGATTTCTTTCCTTCTGCTAACTTTGGATTTGTTTGTTCTTCTTTCTCTAGTTCCTTTAGGTGTAAGGTTAGATTTTTTATTTGAGATTTTTCTTGTTTCTTGAGGTAGGCTTGTATAGCTATAAACTTCTCTCTTAGAACTGCTTTTGCTGCATCCCATAGTTTTGGATTGTTGTGTTTTCACTGTCATTTGTCTCTAGGTATTTTTTGATTTCCTGTTTGATTTCTTCAGTGACCTCTTGGTTATTTAGTACCGTATTGTTTAGCCTCCGTATGTTTGTGTTTTTTATGTTTTTTTCCCTGTAATTGATTTCTAATGTCATAGCGTTGTGGTCAGAAAAGATGCTTGGTATGATTTCAATTTTCTTAAATTTACCGAGGCTTGATTTGTGACCCAAGATGTGATCTATCCTAGAGAATGTTCCATGCGCACTTGATAAGAAAGTGTAGTCAGCTGTTTTTGGATGGAATGTCCTATAAATATCAATTAAATCTATCTGGTCTATTGTGTCTATTTAAAGCTTGTGTTTCCATATTAATTTTCTGTTTGAATGATCTGTCCATTGGTGTAAGTGAGGTGTTAAAGTCCCCCACTATTACTGTGTTAGTGTCGATTTCCTCTTTTACAGCTGTTAGCTATAAATACAAAAAGCAGTTGCCTTTTGTATTGAGGTGCTCCTATGTTGGGTGCATATATATTTATATTTGTTATATCTTCTTCTTGGATTGATCCCTTGATCACTATGTCGTGTCTTTCTTTGTCTTTTGTAACATTCTTTATTTTAAAGTCTATTTTATCTGAGTATTGCTACTCCAGCTTTCTTTTGATTTCCATTTGCATGGAATGTGTTTTTCCATCTCCTCACTTTCAGTCTGTATGTGTCCCTAGGTCTGAAGTGGGTCTCTTGTAGACAGCATATAGATGGGTCTTGCTTTTGTATCCATTCAGCAAGCCTGTGTCGTTTGGTTGGAGCATTTAGTCCATTTACTTTTAAGGTAATTATCAATATGTATGTTCCTGTTATCATTTTCTTAATTGTTTTGGGTTTGTTTTTGTAGGTCCTTTTCTTCTCCTGTGTTTCCCACTTAGAGAAGTTCCTTTAGCCTTTGTCGTAGAGCTGGTTTGGTGGTGCTGAATTCTCTTAGCTTTTGCTTGTGTGTAAAGCTTTTGATTTCTCCATCGAATCTGAATGAGATCCTTGCCAGGTAGAGTAATCTTGGTTTTAGGTTCTTCCCTTTTATCACTTTAAGTATATCATGCCACTCCCTTCTGGCTTGTAGAGTTTCTGCTGAGAAATCAGCTGTTCACCATATTGGAGTTCCCTTGTATGTTATTTGTCATTTTTCCCTTGCTGCTTTCAGTAATTTTTCTTTGTTTTTAATTTTTGCCAATTTGAGTACTATGTGTCTCGGCATGTTTCTCCTTGGGATTATCCTGTATGGGACTCGCTGCGCTTCCTGGACTGGGTGGCTATTTCCTTTCCCATGTTTGGGAAGTTTTCAGCTATTATCTCTTCAAATATTTTCTCTGGTCCTTTCTCTCTCTCTTCTCCTTCTGGGACCAGTGTAATGTGAATGTTGTTGCATTTAATGTTGTTCCAGAGGTCTCTTAGGCTGTCTTCATTTCTTTTCATTGTTTTTTTATTTATTCTGTTCCGCAGCAGTGAATTCCACCATTCTGTGTTCCAGGTCACTTATCCGTTCTTCTGTCTCAGTTATTCTGCTATTGATTCCTTCTAGTGTAGTTTTCATTTCAGTTATTGTATTGTTCATCTCTGTTTGTTCTTTAATTCTTCTAGGTGTTTGTTAAACATTTCTTGCATCTTCTCAATTTTTGCCACCATTCTTTTTCCGAGGTCCTGGATCATCTTCACTATCATTATTTTGAATTCTTTTTCGGGCAGGTTGCCTATCTCCACTTCATTTAGTTTTTGTGGGGTTTTATCTTGTTCCTTCATCTGGTACATAGCCCTCTGCCTTTTCATCTTGTCTATCTTTCTGTGAATGTGGTTTTTGTTCCACAGGCTGCAGGATTGTAGTTCTTCTTGTTTCTGCTGTCTGCCCTTTGGTGGATGAGGCTATCTAAGAGGCTTGTGTAGGTTTCCTGATGGGAGGGACTGGTGGTGGGTAGAGCTGCATCGATGGTTTTGTTCTCAGATCAAGTACAGACCTTCATGAGAAGTGGTAAATTCTGAATAGAACATATTTTCCAGCACAGTTATAGGCACAAATGTAGAAGTCAAGCTGCTGCCTGCTGACCTCTCTTCTGGCTCTGTAACTGCAGATGACTCCACTTTTTAAAGCATCAGGATGAGGACTTTATATCAGTTTTTGTTTTTTAGGATACTTTACTGGTGTGTTTCTTTGGATGTTTGCATTCCAAATTTCCTGTATATGTAATTTCCTATTTTCTTCATCAGAATTGTGGGTCAGGATCTCCACTCATGCTGTGATCTGTCCGTGGTACTTGACAAAGCTCACTAGCAATGTGAAAAGATTCCCAGCCAGCCATGAAAGCACTTTCAATTTAAAACTACCTGAGATGGTAAGACAGCATGGAAATCACAGTGAGACACTTTAGGATTGGGCAGCAGTGCTGAAGTCAGACAGCAAGGGTGCAGCACATCACACCCCCTAGCTCTGAGGAATGTTCTCAGGCTGGGGTTGTATATGGGAGGGTTCAAAGGAAGATAGAAAGAGAACTAAGTGGCAGTAACACAGGGTTTCCAAGGAAATTGTGTCATAACCTTTGAGGTCTTCAACGTGGGTTGCTTTTCTTTTCTAAGATAACACGTTTACCTCTTAAGGTTGAAAAGTTCTTGCCTTCTCGCCTTTAGCCTTGTAATGGGTTCTAGTATATAGAGGAAGTATTATGTGGTGGTTAAAACCTGGGTGCTGGTGGAACTGTTTTGTATCCTGATTATGGTGGTTGTTAATTAACTTGTACATATATTAAAACTCCATAGAACTGTACATCGAAAGGGGAAAAAAAAAGTCAGTTTTACTGTATAATTAAACAAACCCACAGGGTGCTGTGGCTAGGCTGCTGGGGTTTGTTTGAATCAGAGATCCATCACTCCTTCATTGTGTGACCCTGGGCTGGTTACATGTTCCCTAGCTTCCTCATCTCCAAATGCAGGTAATAACAGTACCACCTGCATGGGATTGTTGTAAGGATTCAGTTAATCATGTAAAGTGCTTAAAAGCACCAGGCTCATTGTGCTTGCTTAAATAAGAGTTAGCTATTATTACTATTATAAGAATGTAAAGGAATAAAAAGAAGCTATATGGGCTATCATGATCATAGCAGCTGCGAAGTCTCACATACAACTGTCCTGAGGTACTGTCTTTAGGCAGTACAGGAAGAAACCCTAGAAAAATGTCAAGTTACTAAGCAAATTTAAGTCTGCTCTATTGCTATTTTTCAGGGAAGGCAAAAACCAGCTCCCAAAACAAAAAAGTCCCCTCTTCCTCCTAATTCATTCATTCATGCATTGAATGCTGGCTATTTTTGAGGGACTTACTGAAAAATTAGAAAGGATCTTGGCAGTCTCTCATGTCCAAAATCATCTGATGATGTGTTCTCTAGCATGTGTGTCTTTGTGTGTGTGTGTGTGTGTGTGTGTGTGTGTGGCCTCAGTTTTCTCAGATTTACCACAGTTACTGGCCAGAGGTACTGACTGACTGTGATTAAGCATCATAACTAGTGCACCTACCAGTGAGAACATTATGACCAAATTCTTCCACTAGGTTGATTAGCCAGAAGGTAAATTCTGACAATTGTTTGAGAAGCAAAAGGAAGCTTCTGCAAAACTGTTTTAAGGATGGTCTAGACTTAATAATCAGATCATGAAACTCCTGTATTAAATGAGAGAATATCGATGGTCTTTGACATGAAGGGGAAAAGTGAGGCATCATTCCTACATGATGTTAAAATGTTAATCTTTAGCCATTCCCACCCACTACAGGGCATCAGTGGGGCAGACAACATGACAGAGACATTAAGAGCAGGCAGAGGTGCTATCTATTGGATTCACGTGAGTCTGAAGTTTTGTTTTTATTGTTTAAGCACTACTCTTTGACAGTTGAGAGAAAACAATCCCCCGGGGAGGAGGAGAGCAGCCAAGAGAAAATGGAACATTCTGAGAAAGAATGGAAATGATTCTATTGCTCCACAAGACAGAGCCAAGCGGGAGGGATGCCAGGGTAAATGGTCAGAGGCCATCGACAAAACAGCTCGCCTCAGCTTCAGTGCTGGGTTCCTACTCAGTGATTAACAGCTCTGCCATGTCTGGCACAGGTGGAGCTCCAAGTTAGTCATCTGCAGGAAACTAGCCTTGATTTCCATTTTGCAAAAAGCGTCTGAGTGATCAAGAAACACAAGCACACAGGATTGCATCTGTGCTCCACTTTTCCTTGGTTGTCATGGGAATTGTTGCAAGTAACATAAACAAATTTAGACTCTGCGGAACTACACAGTAAAGACCTAATGATTAGTAGGGCTTGCTGTTTATGGTGATTAAAAATGCAAAATGTTTAAACTTCACTTTGTCTCAGTAAGTTTGAAGGAAATGCTCCTGTTTTAAAGAGGGGAAGAAAGATACGGAACTTTATAAAAATGCATATTTAATATCACATTGAAGTCAAAAAACTCTTCGATGGCACATATTTTCTTCCTTTTAAGGTGTCATGAATACAAAAGGGGTGACATGCTGAACACAACAAGGCTGCAGAACCAACTGGTATAAAGTTACTAAATCATTTTCTAGCCCCTCAAAACAACTTCTGTTCTGTGGACATGAGGGGGCTGTACTGACACCTTGCCATTAATTTCTACTCTTTACTAATTCCTGCATGCTGTCATAGTGTAAATGATTAATGATGGGAGGGCACTCTTCACACTAAGATCGATGGATTAAGGAGTATCAGTAAGCTGACGTATGCTCAGAAAACAACACAGTAAGAGAACTTTCTTAAAGCAAAATCCATTGTGGGTCAATTGGATAGAACAGCAGTGATCCTGGGCTGCATTAGGTTGGCAGAATGTGGTGTAAATTAATAGCAGATCCTAGCACCAGTTCTCAACTGTCTAGGCACAGTTGTCTGAGGTCTGAGGGCCTTTTCTGTCTGAGGTATTGTAAACACCGTTTCCTGGCTTTCCTGCCTGTTTTGGCTGAGAATCATAAAATGTTAGGACTGAAATATCTGCTGTCATTCCCCCCATTTTACAAATGAGAAAATGATGACCCAAAGAGACTAAATACAACCAGGGAGACTGAAACTTACTTAGTAAATTGCACTGTTTGAAATTGCTAGCAAAGTACCTTGGAACATTTTTAGATATGCCTCAGTCAAAACATAACCATTGAATTTTACAGGTAAGAAAAACCTGAGAATATAAGTTATGAACATTTAAAAATGGAATCTTTGCTGGTTGAGAGGTCTAAAAGCCTAGAGAGAAGATAAGGAGGGAGAAATATTCTGCTCTCTAAAATACATTATAAGTTTTCAGGGTGAATACAGTATCAGTTTTTGGATTCTGTATTTTTCCACAGATGCTAAGTTTACCATATTTTCTTCATTTTATCTAAAGATTCAGGCCTAGCTCCAAACTATAAACAGTAGATAGAAATATAATGGTCACAATTTTAACTTGTAAAATTAACTATTTCACTCTCTCCAAAATAAACTAGAAATCGACTACCAATCATTTTCTCAACTTGGGAAGCTACCGCCCTCTAGAGGGTGGGTCTGGAAACGTCAGGGGTACTTCTCAACTATCACGATGAGGGATGGGGCTGGGAAGTTGCTCCTGGCCTTTCATATCTGGGAATGAAGGATGCACATAAAGAACTACCTTTCCCAAGATGTCAATAGTATTCACTTTGAAACCCAATGAAAGTGAAATCTACAAAGTTTTGACAAGTTGCATTTTAAAACACTGACCGTTTATCCTTACTTAGTGAGAAGGGAGCTAGAGTGTACTCGTTGACAGAGAACATGGGACTATTAAGAAGTTCATGCTAGGGCTTCCCTGGTGTCTCAGTGGTTAAAAATACGCCTGCCAGTGCAGGGAACCCGGGTTCGAGCCCTGGTCCAGGAAGATCCCACATGCCACGGAGCAACTAAGCCCATGCACCACAACTACTGAGCCTGCGCTCTAGAGCCTGCGAGCTGCAACTACTGAGCCCACGTGCCACAACTACTGAAGCCCGTGCGCCTAGAGCCCGTGCTCCGCAACAAGAGAAGCCACCGCAATGAGAAGCCTGTGCACCGCGATGAAGAGTAGCCCCCGCTCGCCCCAACTAGAGAAAGCCCACACGCAGCAACGAAGACCCAGTGCAGCCAAAGATAAATAAAATAAATTTATTTTTTAAAAAAGTTCATGCTAAACCTGAGTCTATAGGAAGCTCATGGATCTGCGTTTCAGGCCAGCTTACTCCACGAGCTTTTATCTCAACATTGGGATCTGGGACTTGACTGGCCAGTGCATTGTCCACAGCTCTAGTGCCACTTACTCATTTAGGAATACATAAAGGTAAAGACTTCTGACTGATGTAATGTTATACAGTGTTTACAGGCAAATGTTGATAAAATGGTTAAAGTGCTCTGATCCTTGCAGAAGAAACTGAATGCCAGAAAAACATAACATGAATTCTTTTCTAAGATTTTCAGGCCCTTTTAGATTATGTAAGGGAAACTTCTACTTGTTTTCCAGTTTCTATTCTCCCCTTCTTCCCTTAAGTAATACAAGTCCGAAATCCCCATTTCCCTCTACATCCTCCAGCTTCCCCATGGGGGGTGTGGCCATGTAAGTGTTGACCAATGGGCGCTGTGATGTGGGCAACTTCCAGCACTTCCCCCTTCTTTTCAGTAGGGGAGCTGCACGCTCTTCACTCTCTTCTCTTTTTGCCATTGCGAAAGGATGACAACTTGAGCAACCACCTTAGACCCAGAGATGGAAGCTGCGGCATGTTCCCCCGGTGGGGTCCCTGGATGACTCTGTGGAGCAAAGCCACTTACTCGCTTCTATCTCATTTCAGCCCATGTATTTTGGAGACATTGATTTTCTGCCATTTTTTCATATGCCAACTGCTAAGCTGCTCTCTCAACTAGACTCCAAATTAGAAATGCCATCTGGTTTCATTAAAAATATAGTGGGAGAAACCTGAATTCAACAGAACTCCTTTTTAGGTATATCTGAATCACAGATATACACATATATGTACCCAGCAAAAAATAACTTCTGTTTACAAGCTCAATTCATTAAAAACTGGCACGGTCCTTGGTAGCTTAAAAAGGGTGGCGGAAGGTTTTATTATAGCAATATTTAATGCAATGTAATGTATACAGTATGTTGTATATCGTTAATTTTCAATGTGAACAGGTCAGCTTCATATATTATCTTTTTTTCTTTTTCTGCAGATTGTACACAAGGGCAGGAGGCTTTTTGGTTTTATAGGCCACGCTTCTCCAGATGCGCTCTCCTTTGATGTTAACTACATGTGGCAAGAGTGGGCGCCGGACCGTCAGGACTGTTCCTTGAGGTGTGTAGCCTCGGAGGTGCAGTTTGTCCTTAAACTGCGGCGTTACTGCTACCCAGCCTATGCAAGAACATGGCAGAACACAGGTGGTGTTAGCAACTATCTTATTAAAAACACCAAACACAGCTCAAAATGGAAACCCAAGGGAGGCTACTGTTGTCTTTCACTCTATTTTTTAAAAGCATACAATGCATTTGTGAAAAGGTACAGATTTATTTTCAGAGTAGGTTACATCTTATGAATAATCTAGTATGTATTTCTTAAAATATTCAGCTTATGTCAGTTAAGGCACATCTGTATAAAAATATACTAAAAGTCAGTAAGGCTACTTTATTCACCTTTTAACAAGTGCTTGGTGTAGGGACCTCCCTGGTGGTCCAGTCGATAAGACTCCGTGCTTCTATTACAGGGGGTGCGGGTTCGATCCCTGGTCAGGGAGCTAAGATCCCACATGCCGCGTGGTGCGGCCAAATTAAAAAAGATAAAAAAAGTGCTTGGTGTAAAATTACCTGCAGAGGAGAACTTGATATCAGCCACTGCTTCAGGTTCCCCAAGTCCTTCATCTAATGTGATGTCTTCAGCAACAAGAGGAGGAAATCCTGCCATTCTTTCTTCTCCACCCATTGGAACCTTCCATTGGGAGGAGATGAAGATATTTGGAGGTTCAAATTAAACCCCTGATAACTCTAATATTAAGTAAGGCACTGATAAGATAATACTGTACAGGTATCAAGAATAAAATCCTTTTAAACATTCAACTGTTGAAAAAACCTCAAATCATTTCTAGATCAAATGAAAAACCTGGGAGCTCTGTGATGGGATGAAGCCTATAGATCCCAGTGACAAGGGCCCCATGTGGGCATCCAACTGGTGGTAACCTCCAGACAGCAGAATCTTGCTTTATTAGCTTACAGTTTTTACAGTCCTCCATAAAGCTTTAGACACAATAATTTTGGGCAATTAAAGCAACATCCTTCCAAATACCTTAGTTCTTACAGGCCTGGCTGGACACAGAGATTAATCCCTGCCTCATCACCTCTCAAGGGTGCATGGATAACGGGTAAGATTCAGCTTCTATGTTTACATGAATTGGAAGTAACTGGATAATAATTTACCTGTTTATTAACAGATCTCTCCGTGTTTAGCACTAAGGACACAAAGATAGCTATTACAATATGTTCTATATGGTCCCTACCCCCGAGGAGATCAGAAGGTGGAAACAGCAAGTAAATAAATTACAAGGTAAGAAACGTGATGAGAGGCATCTACTAAGTACTGTGATTGTGAAGGAAGTAATGAACGTGGTTTGGTCAAGGAAAACATTAATGAAGAGCAGAATTTGAAAAATAGATTAAAGTTATTCAGTGGGAAGGTATCCTGGGTTAGTATCATGTACACAGAAATTGGAAAAAGGATGAGTTCAGAGAACTGTAGTTTAACTGTGCAGAGTATGTTATGTGTGTCTGTACATTACTGATGAGGCTATCAGTTTAGACTTCTCTCAGTAATGTGGAACTACCAAGGAATTATAAGCAGGAAAGAGAAAAGAATCAAAAAACAATACTGTGGCCTGCTTTGTAGTTTGGAAAAATCTGCGTAGTGCAGGGTTTCTCAACCTCAGCACTATTGACCTTTTGGGCCAAATAATTCTTTGTCTCGGGAGGCTGTCCTGTGCATTGCACAATTTTTAGCAGCCTCTACTCAGCATCCACCAAGTTGTGAAAACGAAAAATGCCTCCAGTCTTTGTCAAATGTTCCCTTGGGGTAAGAGTCAACCCTGGTTGAGAACTACAGCTGTGATGGGGTGAGGGTGGGCAGAAGGCAGTAAAACTGGGAGCTGGGAAAATACCTCAAAACAGGATTTCAAAACAGCCTAAAGAAAGTAGATTACAGTTTGGACTATGAGGCTGGACTCAGTGATAATTAGGAGGCAGGGTTGACTTTGACTTGGGAGGTGAGTAAGAAAACCAGAAGGCAAGGATGAGCCACAGAGCAGCCCAAGAAACCATTTGTATTACACCGGGAGAGAAGCCTCAGTGTTGTTTTGTGAATTATCAGTGAGTCCACTCTGAAGACTACACAGATGCATGGGGGTGGAGCCCTACCCTGAAAATCCCACATGTCTCTGGAGTATTAACTTTAGGGCAGTTATTTCGATGGAGTTTTAATTTCACTCTGGCTTTCTTAGGAAATCCAGAGAGAAAGAAGCATTTACTTCCCAAGTCAGGTTGGTTTTATCCTTGTTGAAGGGCGGGTGTGTATTTTGTGTTTTGACTTATTTTCAGTTGTATGAGCATTAATTAATGGTAAATCACCTCTGCATTGGACGTACCTGCTATTTTTGCAGTAGGTATGTCCCATAATCTTCATCACCACAAATACTTACGTAGCAGTGACAACAGTCGCCTTGCACTTGATCTTCTCCACAACCTCGTGGTGTAGGTACAACAGAGAGAGGTAAAGGAAACTTACCTAAAGTCACACAGCTTTGTTAAGTGGTGGAGCAGAGCAGGATTTGGACCCAGCTTGGCTCCAGAGATCTTAACTATCATACACTACACACCAGCCAACAGTGTATACCCATGTCTGGTTAAAGATCTGTAAACAGGCCCCATTCAGTCTCTGGTGAACTTGGAACAATTTCAGTGGCATAGAAAGGGCACAACAGGGACTGCAGAGCATGGGACGTGAGGAGTAAGCTTGATTGTAAAGAGGTGGAACGAGTGGGACACTGAGTTTTGTTTTGTTTTTTAAAGGTCAGAGAAATTTTAACACACTCCTTAACAGGTGAAAGGAAGGAGCAGGTAAAGCAGGAGAGAAGAGGTACGATAACCTCTAAGTGCCTGGGATTAAGAACCTCGGAGGAGAGCTTTTCCACTCATACAAGGGCTTCTCAACTCAGCACTACTCATATTTTGGACCAGATAATTCTGTGTTGTGAGGTACTGTCTTGTGCATTGCATTATGTTTAGCATCATCTCTGGCTTCCACCCACTAGATGCCAGTAGCATCACCCAGTTGTGAGAAAATCTGTAACTTAGAGCTCTTCACTCACATTATCCAGTACAACTTTCTGCAATGATGTGACCGTTGGGCAGTTGAAAAGTGGCTAGTGCAAGGGAAGGACTAAATTTTAAAGTTTATTTCATTTTAATTAACTTATTTAAATAGGTGCATGGCGCTACAATATTGGACAGTGTCACCTAGAGAAAACCCAGCTCTGTCACTATTCTAGGATCAGTCCAATCCAACATCACTTTTCTATAAGAGCCCACCTCAATTTATAGCCAAAATCCTCAAGGTGAACAAGGTCGGGGAGAGCTAGCTGATGGTGTAACAAAGTTGGTTCTGTCCAACAAAGTCTTTTTTAGCAGGGTGTGTTAACCTAACTATACAACCATCAAAGCATGTTGCCTCACCTTGAGTAACGTATGACCCCCGTGCTTCTGATATACAGTGTCCACCTTGTCCAATGAAGTAATGTGAACGGGAAGGAAGTTGGAAGCCACAACTGTAAGCACCGTTCACTGATTTTCCTTAAGAAAGGAAGAAGTAACTTATTTTATACAATGAAAAACTACCAACCAGTATAAAACTGCTGTGTGTATAAGTCAACTAAAGTTCTCTACAGAGAAAAACAGCTTTTCAAAGTTAAATACTGGTTTCAAAGGAACAAATGAAGTATTTAGTTTTGCCTTCTATGGCAAACAGGGCCATAGAAGCACCCATTCTGCAGTTACCACAGACGTTTCTTAAAGCCACATATTTGACATTTGACATTTGACATTCTTCTCAGCGAAGCCACACATCATATTGCATTAGTGAATTATTCAAATGTTAAATCTGTATAGTAATCTCATGAGTAAACTCAAGATACGAAGAGAAAGTGAGGGGTGAAGCTAGGTGTAGAAAGTGAAAGAAGGATTTTCCGGAGAAATATACAGAGAACTAAAGCTACGAGGGAAACCTCCAAGATAACAGAAACTACTTTGTCATCTGGTTCACATACAGTGCCTAGAAGAGGGACTGGTACATAGAAGTACTCTAATTATTTATGTTGGAAAGTTACTACAACATATACTGAATTTCCAAGCACTAAACTGACACAGAAGAGAAATGTGACCAAAGTAGGTAGATAATTTTTAAAGTGAAGGCTCCAGCCAGTCCCTGGTGGACATTAATGAAAGATATAGGATTAGGTGCCTGAACCACGATCAGACTCCCAGCGTCTCAGAAACCGATGGGGACTGGCGCCCTAAGGCTCACCATCTGGTCTATAGCTTCGGCGCCCTTGGCGATGCAGTAATCGGACTCCAGAAGCGTGTAGAAGAGAGTGCACTTGCCAGCGTTGGTGGCGCCAACCACGTAGACGTCGCCGCGGTAGCGTCAGGAACGCTGGAGCGCGGAGATCAAACTCTTCGACTCCATAGCCAGTCTTGAAGCTGATGAGCCGCACGTCTCTGAGCATCGTGCTGGACTTGGGCGAAGGATTCGCTTTCTCCTGCTCGTCCCGTGGCCGGTCCCCGCTGGGGTGTTGTGGCCTTCGGTAGCCAGGGGGCGGCAGGAGCCCGGCGCGGGCACAGTCGTTCCACTGTCGCTCCTGGAGCCGCTGTCGGTAGCCGGGAGTATCCAGGGGCAGCAGGTTCACCTTGTTTCCCAGCAAGATCAGCTGCTTGGGGCCCACCGGCGCGGGCAGGTGCGGTAGCAGGGCGTCGGGCAGATCAAGCAGGTCCATCATGTACAGCACCAGGGCGAGCTTGGGCCTCCGCAGCGCGGCGGTCACCAGCTCCGGGTACTACTGCTCGCGGCTCACCTGCAGGTGCAGGGCGCGCCGGTGAAACACCAGCAGTCAGCAGCGCTGGCACACGGTCTGGGTGCATCTGCCGGGAGTTCCGTAGTTCCTGCTGCCACCGCTCCTCCCGCCGCTGCAGCACCGTCGCTCCTCCTCTTCCTGCCGCTGCTGCAGCTCCCGCAGCTGGTCCTGGAGGGTCACTGCGGGCTCCGAATCCGGGACGTACTCGGGGAACACAAAACTCTCCTCCATGTCAGCCCTTCCTTGGTTATCCCCAGTCGCTGTCGCGCCACGGGGAAGCCCACATCCCAGGCCGGATGGGTACAGGGAGGAGGAGTTGGCCGCACATCTCCTCTCGAGGAGCGTCTCCCGGAGGCCATGGCGCGCTATCGTGGGAGTGGATCCCCGCAGGAAGCTGCATAGCAGCCTATGAGTGAGGCCCGTGGGCAGCATGAGAAACGCGGGCGTGGGCAAAAGGGGCTGAGCCACCTTTTCTCACGTGCTCTGTGGCCCCAGTTGTGCGCAAAACAGTAGAGACTACCTGAGAGCTGTCATTTGTCAGCGTCGCACTTCGGCTCCTCCTCTCGCGTCTAATCTCGTAAATTCTAGCGAGGAAGGCTCTGTGGCCTGAGAGCCCAGTTGAAACCGAGATAAAGGCACCGGGGGCTTAAGACTACGGTTGAATAGGCTAGCGAGTGAGGGTTTGTTCACTTTCAGGCTTCTTCAACGCGCCGCCGCTGGCACCATCTGCTGGTAAGAAATCACATTTTTAAAATCTTCGTGTTTTTTTTGTCTTTGGAACTGGAAAAAAATAGAAAATCGAATGCCGCAGACATATGGCCACAATAAAAACTTTTAAAAACATCTTTATATTAGAGTATAATTGCTTTACAATGGTAAAAACCTTTTATTAATACATCTTCTTGGCTTTTTTCCATGTGTCATTTGTGCAACAGCATTAAAAAGCAAAAACTTTCATTGGCTAGATCCAAAGCTTGAGAGTGTAGAAGCAGCCCCTGCTTCAACCGCTTGAAGCTTCAGCCCACAACTTGCGCATGTGCAGTTCAAGCCGTCAGCAAAGCTTAACCTGCACTTTGCGCAGGCGCAGAATTAATATTGGGCTTTTTTTTTTTTTTCCGCTCCCTCTGCCCCTCCCGCGCCGTGAGACGCAGAGTATTCTGGGAACGCCCGACACGGAAATGTTTTCTTTCGACGCTGCGTAGGTCTGTGGGCGCTTGGCTTTTCTCTCTGTGGTTTTGAGAGTTAGCTTCTCGTGAACCGTTTGTCAATATGTGTGACGCACACGAGGGTAGGTGACCACTCAGAACACTCCGCGGCGACCCATCTAAGGGGGGAAACGTGGGTAGCTGGACTAATTGAGGATTTGCGGCCTCCTCCCCGGCCCGCCGCACCATGGCCCCAGTCGTTTCCCCACACTCCCGAGGCCGGGAACGAATCCGGGATTTTGAGAGGTGGAGGGTGCAGGGAACGTAGCCTTTATCATCTCGGTCAGGGTGACTCTTGTTCTCTCCTCTGTCTGCCCCTGGGTGAGTCTGACACTCCCTTCCCGTGTTGAAAATAGTGCGCAGAACCATGCGACAGGTTCCGTTGTTCCGACTTTGAAGCAAAGGACTCCTTTCTTGATTTCCCTTAAGGCCAGAGTTAATGAATTTATGCATAGTTGAATTTTTGAGCGTCAGCCTGTGCCAGGCATTGTGCTAGGCTCTGGAAATACTCCGGGGACAAAGAGTATTGAGAGGAGGGGAGCAGGGATTAGTCTATTTTGGCGTTCCTTCATGCTGTCACGTGCCTAAGTAAATTATCTTAAAAGATGACTTTTCCATTTCCTCTTTCCACAAGATGACACAGTTCTAGGTGGCGTGTGTTTCACTGAACAGGACCAATATATCTTTTTTTTTTCTTTCTATATGTAGAATTCTTAGTCATGTCTAGTGTATTTTCATTATGTATTTTTAAAGCTCCCAATTCCATTCTCTACAGCTTCTATTTCTACGTCGTTTTCTTCTAGCTCCTTATACCGTGTTCACCCCTCACATTTATCCTTATTTTCTCAGCTGCTTCGTGGAGAAAATAGAAGCAGAAGCTTAAACTCTACTGTTTAAACGTCTGTCACTTTTAATCTTGAGTCTATTAGCATCATTATTATATTCTCTCTTTTTTTTTTTACATTCTCTTAACTTCTGTGTTGGAAAAAAGTGAAAGTTTTTTTAGCTTTATTTTTGAGTAGGTAATATATTCTCATGGCTCAGAAGCCATGAAAATGTAAAGTGTAAGGTCTTATTCTTGTCCGCCATCTCTCCTGTGTGAGCCCTCTCCATCATAAGTAACCACTGTTCTTTAGAGTCATAAGTAACCACTGTTCTTAGATTCTTAGCTCTCCAGATGCTTTATTTATATTCAAGGAAATACAAGTATAGTATTCTTTTTTTTTTTTTTACAAGTTTATTTATTTATTTTTGGGTGCATTGCACATGCTTTGTCTAGTTGTGGCGAGCAGGGGCTACTCTTCGTTGAGGTGTGTGGGCTTCTCATTGCGTTGGCCTCTGTTGTTGCGGAGCACGAGCTCTAGGCGCACGGGCTTTGTTGCTCCACGGCATGTGGGATCTTCCCAGACCATGGATCGAACCCGTGTCTCCTGCATTGGCAGGTGGATTCTTAACCACTGTGCCACCATGGAAGTCCCTACGAATATAGTATTCTGTTTTCCCCCTTTTTACAGACAAAAAGTAACTTCACATTTTTCTGCACTTTTATTTTTTGCTTTATCTACTATATCCAGGAGATTTTCATATCAGTACATAGAGAACATTCTAATTTTTTTTCACAGCTACTTAGTTTGTCTGGATATACCATAACTAAAGTTGTGTCTTGATGGATAGTTGGGTTATTTCCAGTCTTTTTCTGCTTTAAACAATGCTGTAATGAGTAATCTTGTACGTATCATTTTGTCCAATACAAATATATCTGTAGGATAAATTTTTAGGTGTAGAATTGTCAGGTCAGATAATGTATACATGTTACACAAAATATTAACATTTTGCTAAATGGTGCCAAGTGACCACTGTAGTGATTATGCTAATTAGTATTCTCTTAACAATGTATAATAATCCTGTGGGGAAACAGTTAACGTTATCTCAGTTATCAAGTTTGCTCCAGCGTTGAGTCTCAATTCCTGTCCTGCTTGTGTCCTTTGATCATTATTTGATATGCCCTCATCAGTTTTTAGACACTCTTTCTTCAGCTGGCTTCTTTCTGTGTGAAATACTAGATCTCTCTTGTCCTCAAGAAAGCAAGTTGAATGGTTTATTTCCTTTTTCTTCCAATATTTTGAGAAAATGAGTGACTTCTCAATTGATAAATCAGATGGACATTTTTTAAACCTTATCTAAACCCTGTGGCAGTCAACACTGTTGATGACTTTCTCATGGAAAGTCATTCCTTCTATCTGCAACATCACTCTCACTTAATTCTTCTTACCTTTGTGGCTTTTTTTCTCTTTCTCTTCTGCTATTCACATTATCCCTGGATGATTTCATCCCTTCCCCATGGCTTCAGTTTCCATACGTGGATGACTTCTGAGTACAGTCAGCCCTCCATATCAATAGGTTCTGCATCTGGGAATTTAACCTCAGATGGAAAATATTTGGGAATACAGTGCCAGGAAGGAAAACTTGAATTTGCCTTGAGCTGACAACTATTTATAGGTGTGCCTTGTTTTATTTTGCACCTCTTTTTGTGCTTCACATTACTGTTCTTTACAAATTTAGGTTTATGGCAACCCTGGATTGAGCAAGTCTGTTGATGCCATTTTTAAACAGCATTTGTTCACTTCATGTCTCTATATCAGATTTTGCTAATTCTTGCAATATTTAAGACTTTTTCATTATTATATTTGTTATGGTGACCTGTGATCAGTGATCTTTGATTTTACTACAGTGAGTCTCTGAAAGATCAGATGATGGTTAGCAATTTTTCACAAAAAGTATTTTTTAATCAAGGTATGTACATAATTTTTTAGACATAGTGCTATTGCATAATTAATAGACTATGGTGTAGTATAAACATAACTTTTATATGCCCAACAGGCTTTCTGTCTTGTTCAATTGATCTGTATTTGTTTTTGTGCCAGTACCATACTGTTTTGATTACTGTAGCTTTCTAGCATAGTCTGAAGTCAGGGAGCCTGACTCCTCCAGTGGCATTTTTCTTTCTGAGAATTCCTTTGGCTATTCGGGATCTTCGTTGTTACCATACAAATTTAAAAATATTTTGTTCTAATTTTGTGAAAAATGTGTAAAAATGTGTAATTTGATAGGGATTGCACTGAATCTGTAAATTTCCTTGGATAGTATACTCATTTTGACAATATTGATTCTTCCAATCCAAGAACAGGATATATCTTTACATCTGTTTGTGTCATCTTCCATTTCTTTCATTAGTGTCTTAAAGTTTTTGGAGTACAGATCTTTTGCTTCCTTAGGTAGGTTTATTCCTAGTTATTTTATTCTTTGGATGTGATGGTAAATGGGATTGTTTCCTTAACTTTTCTTTCTGATCTTTCATTGTTAGTGTATAGAAATGCAAGAGATTTCTATGTATAAATTTTGTATTCTGCAACTTTAGCAGAATTCTTTTTTTAAATTTTTCAATTTTATTTTTATACAGCAGGTTCTTATTAGTTATTTGTTTTATACATATTAGTGTATATATGTCAGTCCAGTCTCCCAATTCATCAGACCACCACCACCTCCCCCCCACCACTTTTTCCCCTTGGTGTCCATACGTTTGTTCTCTACATCTGGGTCTCAACTTCTGCCCTGCAAACCGGTTCATCTGTAGCATTTTTCTAGGTTCTACATATATGCATTAATATACAATATTTGTTTTTCTCTTTCTGACTTACTTCACTCTGTATGACAGTCTCTAGATCCATCCACGTCTCTACAAATAACCCAATTTCATTCCTTTTTATGGTTGAGTAATATTCCATTGTATATATGCACCACATCTTCTTTATCCATTCATCTGTTGATGGGCATTTAGGTTGCTTACATGTCCTGGCTATTGTAAATAGTGCTACAGTGAACATTGGGGTGCATGTGTCTTTTTGAATTATGATTTTCTCTGGGTATAGGCCCAGTAGTGGGGTTACTGGGTCATAGGGTAATTCTATTTTTAGTTTTTTAAGGAACCTCCATACTGTTCTCCATAGTGGCTGTATCAATTTACATTCCCACCAACAGTGCAAGAGGGTTCCTTTTCCTCCACACCCTCTCCAGCATTTCTTGTTTGTAGATTTTCTGATGATGCCCCATTCTAACTGATGTGAGGTGATATCTCATTGTAGTTTTGATTTGCATTTCTCTAATAATTAGTGATGTTGAGCAGCTTTTCATGTGCTTATTGGCCATCTGTATGTCTTCTTTGGAGAAATGTCTATTTAGGTCTTCTGCCCATTTTTGGATTGGGTTGTTTGGGTTTTTTTTTTTTTGGGGGGTTGTTTGTTTTTTTAATACTGAGCTGCATGAGCTGTTTA
This sequence comes from Delphinus delphis, assembly GCF_949987515.2. NCBI lineage: Eukaryota > Metazoa > Chordata > Mammalia > Artiodactyla > Delphinidae > Delphinus > Delphinus delphis. The sequence goes on along the minus strand of NC_082687.1, from coordinate 63,428,883 downwards.
TATATTTTGGAGATTACTCCTTTGTTGATTCGTTTGCAAATATTTTCTCCCATTCTGAGGGTTGTCTTTTCGTCTTGTTTGTAGTTTCCTTTGCTGTGCAAAAGCTTTTAACTTTCATTAGGTCCCATTTGTTTATTTTTGTTTTTATTTTCATTACTCTAGGAAGTGGATCAAAAAAGATCTTGGTGTGATTTATGTCAAAGAGTGTTCTTCCTGTGTTTTGCTCTAAGAGTTTTATAGTGTCCGGTCTTACATTTAGGTCTCTAGTCCATTTTGAGTTTATTTTTGTGTATGGTGTTAGGGAGGGTTCTAATTTCATTCTTTTACATGTAGCTGTCCAGTTTTCCCAGCACCACTTATTGAAGAAACTGTCTTTTCTCCATTGTATAACCTTGCCTCCTTTGTCATAGATTAGTTGACCACAGGTGCGTGGGTTTATGTCTGGACTTTCTGTCCTGTTCCATTGATCTATATTTCTGTTTTTCTGCCAGTGCCATATTGTCTTGGTTACTATAGCTTTGTAGTATAGTTTGAAGTCAGGGAGTCCGATCCCTCCAGCTCCGTTTTCTTCCCTCAAGGCCTCATTGGCTATTCGGGGTCTTTTGTGTCTCCATACAAATTTTAAGATTTTTTGTTTTAGTTCTGTAAAAAATGTCATTGGTAATTTGATAGGGATTGCATTGACTCTGTAGATTGCTTTGGGTAGTATAGTCATTTTCACAGTATTGATTCTTCCAATCCAAGAACATGGTATATCTCTCCATCTGTTTGTATCATCTTTAATTTCTTTTATCAGTGTCTTATAGATTTCTGCCTACAGATCTTTTGTCTCCCTAGGTAGGTTTATTCCTAGGTATTTTATCCTTTTTGTTGCAATGGTAAATGGGAGTGTTTCCTTAATTTCTCTTTTAGATTTGTCATCATTAGTGTATAGGAATGCAAGAGATTTCTGTGCATTAATTTTATATCCTGTAACTTTACCAGATTCATTGATTAGCTCTAGTAGTTTTCTGGTGGCATCTTTAGGATTCTCTATGTATAGTATCATGTCATCTGCAAACAGTGACAGTTTTAGTTCTTCTTTTCCAATATGGATTCATTTTATTTCTTTTTCTACCCTGATTATGGTGGCTAGGACTTCCAAAACTATGTTGAATAAAAGTGGCGAGAGTGGACATCCTTGTCTTGTTCCTGATCTTTGAGGAAATGCTTTCAGGTTTTCACCAATAGTGTGATGTTAGCTGTGGGTTTGTTATATATGGCTTTATTATTTTGAGGTAGGTTCCCTCTATGCCCACTTTCTGAAGGTTTTTATCAAAAATGTGTGTTGAATTTTGTTAGAAGCTTTTTCTTCGTCTATTGAGATGATTGTATGGTTTTTATTCTACAATTTGTAATGTGGCGTATCACACTGATTGATTTGTGGACATTGAAAAATTCTTACATCCCTGGGATAAATCCCACTTGATCATGGTGTATGATCCTTTTAATGTATTGTTGGATTCGGTTTGCTGAGATTTTTGCATCCATGTTCATCAGTGATATTGGCCTGTAAGTTTCTTTTTTTGTGATATCTTTGTCCAGTTTTGGTATCAGGTGATGGTGGTCTTATAGAAGGAGTTTGGGAGTGTTCCTTCCTCTGCAGTTTTTTGGAATAGTCTCAGAAGGATGGGTGTGATTGAGGTGCTCGTATGTTGGGTGCATATATATTTACAATTGCAATATCTCCTTCTTGTATTGATCCCTTGATCGTTATGTAGTGTTCTTCTTTGTTTCTTCTAACAGTCTTTATTTTAAAGTCTGTTTTGTCTGATATGAGTATTGCTACTCCAGCTTTTTTTTTACTTTCCATTTGCATGGAATACCTTTTTCCATCCCCTCACTTTCAGTCTGTATGTGTCCTTAGATCTGAAGTGAGCCTCTTGTAGACAGCATATATGTAGGTCTCGTAATTGTATCCATTCAGCCAGTCGGTGTCTTTTGGTTGGAGCATTTAATCCAATTACATTTAAGGTAATTATTGATATGTATGTTCTTATTACCATTTTGTTAATTGTTTTGGATTTGTTTTTGTAGGTCTTTTTTCTTCCCATTTTCTTTTGTTCTTTTCTCTTGTGATTTGATGACTACGTGTTTTTTTTTAATATATAAATTTATTTATTTATGTATTTATTTTTGACTGTATTGGGTCTTTGTTGGTGCACGCGGGCTTTGTCTAGTTGTGGCACACTGGGGCTGCTCTTCGTTGTGGTGCACAGGCTTCTCATTGCGGTGGCTTCTCTTGTGGTGGAGCACGGGCTGTAGGTGTGCAGGCTTCAGTAGTTGTGGCTTGCAGGCTCTGTAGTTGTGTGTTGTGGGCTCTAGAGCACAGGCTTAGTAGTTGTGGCGCATGGGCTTAGTTGCTCCACAGCATGTGGGATCTTCCCGGACCAGGGCTCAAACTCGTTTCCCCTGCACTGGCAGGCGGATTCTTAACCACTGCGCCACCAGGGAAGTCCCATGACTATGTTTAGAGTTGTGTTTTATAGCTTTTTCTTTTTTGTATGTGTATCTATTGTAGATTTTTGGTTTGTGGTTATCGTGAGGTTTTTATATAGCAGTTTCTCTCTATATTTTTATATGTGTGATTGCTTTAAGTTGCTGGTCTCTTAATTGCAAATGCATTTCCGATATCTTGCATTTGTACTCTTCTCTTCTCATGATTGCTGGTTTTGACTTCATATTTGTGTGTAGATGATTTCCTACCTTTACTGTATGTTTATCTTTACTGGTGAGCTTTGTCATTGGTAATTTTCTTTTTTCTCGTTGTGGCCTTTTCTTTCCCATCTAGAGAAGTTCCTTTAGCATTTGTTGTAAAGTTGGTTTGGTGGTGCTGAATTCTCTTAGCTTTTGCTTGTCTGTAAAGCTTTTGATTTCTCTGTCAAAGCTGAACAAGAGCCTTGCTAGGTAGAGCATTCTTGGTTGTAGGTTTTCCCCTTTGATCACTTTAAATATATCATGGCACTCCGTTCTGGCCTGCAGAGTTTCTGGGGGAAAAAACAGCTGATAGCCTTATGGGGATTCCCTTGTATGTTATTTGTTGCTTTTCCCTTGTTGCTTTTAACATTTTCTCTTTGTTTTTAATTTTTATCAGTTTGATTAATATGTGTCTCAGAATGTTCCTCCTTGGGTTTATCCTGTATGGAACTCTCTGTACTTCCTGGACTTGAGTGATTGTTTCCTTTCCTGTGTTAGGGAAATTTTCAGCTATTATCTCTTCAAATATTTTCTCAGGCCCTTTTTCTCTCTCTTCTCCTTCTGGGACCCCTATAATGCGAATGTTGGTGCATTTAATGTGTCCCAGAGGTTTCTTAGATTGTCCTCATTTCTTTCCATTCTTCTTTCTTTATTCTGTTCCTCAACAGTGATTTCCACCATCCGTCTTCCAGTCTCGTTTATTCTGCAATTGATTCCTTCTGGTGTATTTTTAATTTCAGCTATTGTATTGTTCATCTCTATGTCTTTGTTTCTTAAATTTTCTAGCTCTTTTTTTTTTTTTTTTTTTTGCGATACGCGGGCCTCTCACTGTTGTGGCCTCTCCCATTGTGGAGCACAGGCTCCGGACGCGCAGGCTCAGCGGCCATGGCTCACGGGCCCAGCTGCTCCGCGGCATGTGGGATCTTCCCGGACCAGGGCACGAACCCGTGTCCCCTGCATCAGCAGGCGGACTCTCAACCACTGCGCCACCAGGGAAGCCCTAAATCTTCCAGCTCTTTATTAAACATTTCTTGTATCCTCTCGGTCTGTGCCTCCATTCTTTTTCTGAGATTTTGGATCATCTTTACTATCATCACTCTGAAATCTTTTTCGGGTAGATTGACTATCTCCACTTCACTTAGTTCTTTTTGGGTTTTGTCTGGTTTCTTTGTCTGGAACATATTTCTCTGCCATCTCATTTTGTCTGACTTTCTGTGTTTGTGGTCTCTGTTCCTCAGGCTGCAGGATTGTAGTTCCTTTTGCTTCTGGCGTGTGCCCCCGGTGGGTGAGGTTGGTTCAGGGGCTTGTGCAGGCTTCCTGGTGGGAGGGACTGGTGCCTGCCCACTGGTGTGTGGAGCTGGGTCTTATCCTTCTGGTGGGCAGTGGTGTGTTTATAAGCAGCTGTTGGTTCAGGACAACTTCAGGCGGCCTGTCTGCTGATGGGTAGGGCTGTGTTCCCACCCTGTTGGTTGTTTGGCCTGAGACGTCCCAACACTGGAGCCTGCAGGCTTTCGGGTGGGGCAGGTCTTGGTGCCAAAGTGGCAACCTCAGGAGAGCTCACTCTGGGACCTCTACCACCAGTGGCCTTGCCCCTGGTGTGAGCCCCAGCTAACCCCCTCCTCCCCAGGAGACACCCCAAGACCTGCAGGTACATCTGGCCCAGACTCCTATGGAGTCACTGCTTTGCCCTGGGTCCCAGTGCATGTGAAAACTTGTGTGCTCCCTCCAAGAGTGGAGTCTGTATTTCCCCCAGTCCTCTGGAGCTCCTGCACTCAATCCCTGCTGACCTTCAAAGTCAAATGCTCTGGGGGCTCCTCCTCCTGTTGCCAGTCCCCCGCTGGGGAGCCTGACGTGGGGCTCAGAACTCTCACTCCTATGGGAGAACCTCTGTGATATAATTATTTTCCAGTTTGTGGGTTGCCCGCCTGGCAGGTATGGGATTGATTATATCGTGAAAGCGCCCCTCCTACCATCTCATTGTGGCTTCTTTTTCTTTGGATGTAGAATATCTTTTTTGGTAGGTTTCCATCTTTTTTGTTAGTGGTTGCTCAGTTAGTTGTGATTTTGGTGTTTTCATGAGAGGAGTTGAGCTCAAGTCCTTCTACTCCCCCATCTCGTCCTTATCTCCACAACACACTTATTCTTTTACATAAGAAGATGAGACTAATATTAGGACCAGTGCACACTAATTTTTACAATGCCCTGTTGTTTAAGTACCTATTATTGCATAACTACCCCAAAATGTGGCTGTGTAAAAATTAATTTAATATGCTCATGGATTCAGTGGGTCAGGAATTTGGACAGCATAGTAGGAATGGCTCGTCTGCTGCCTGATGTCAGTGGTTGAACTGAGAAGTCTCAAAGACTAAGTGTTGACAGCTGGGGGTTGGGTGATCCTAGAGTATTTACTCACATGTCTGGCATCCAGCCTAGGAAAACTCAAAGACTAGGATTGCTGACTAGAGCATCTGTAAGTGGCCTCTCCATATGGTTTGGGCTTCCTCACCCAAGTATACCAGCCTTAGAGTAGTAGAACTTCTTAATGGCAGCTCAGGGCTCCAGAAGAAAGTGTCTCAGCAAACAAGGTGGAACCACATTGTCTTTCCTGACCTAGCATCTAAAGTTATGTAGCATTGTTTTAGCTGTATTCTCTTGGTTATACGAGAGTCAAAAATCCACTCACATTCAAGGGAAGAAAAGATAGACTCTCATATCTTCGTAGTAGGAGTGTCAGTACGACTTTTATTATTATAAAGGAGCATGTGAAATGGACGATATGGATGTGATCATCTTTGGAAAATACAGCCTGTTATCCCTGTCCATGTATGAAATGTTGCTGTAATAGACAGCCCACCTTAAGGTATTGCCTAGCTATTGGAGTCCTTTGCTGGCTGTACCCTCTTACCCAAATGTCTCCAAGGAGCCTGTTGGTCAGAGGACTATGACCTTGTTCCTAGTTATCAATAGTTAGCTATTAATGAGAATTACATGGACTTTCTGGAGAAGATGGAATACTTAAAATTCACACAGTTTACACTGAACCTTTGTCATGAAGCCTCTTAGTGTTTTGGGAGAATACCTGTGTGACACAGACATATGTATACATAGACCTATGAATATTATTTCATTACAATTTAGTTAATGTAGTTGAAATTTTAGAAAAGTGGGGTAAAAGGATTGTTTTTTACTTAGGAGATAGTTATGTGTTTCTGCTACATCATATCATAGGAGCAAGATGTTAACTGGTTGCATTTTACTGAAAGTGAGAATATTTTTGTTTTTTGTAGGTATGCAGTATGAGGAGGAGGAGGATGAAATCCCCCAGATTTGTGGCAAGAGGCATGCTAGATTGTAATCAGGTAACTTTTTAGACCAAACTGAATCAACTTGAAAAGCACTATAACCTATACAGGGATTTCCTGCTAATTCTGTTTTTGAAAATTAAATGTTCTATATGAATATGCTACATGAGAGCTGGTTTCTCATTTTATTTATTTATTTAAATATTTAACTTTAACTTTTGAAGTATTTCCGACCTACACAAAAGTTACACAAAGAAATCATGTTTGTACTTCACCCAGATTCCATAAATGTTAACCTTATATTACATTTTCTTTGTCTTTTCCTTTTTCTCTCTCTCTACGTATATTTTTTTTCTGAAACATTTGAGAGTAATTTGGTTACATAAGAACATTCTTTTACATACTCATAATAGAACTCATCAAAATCAGGAAATTAAATATGCATACAGTTATCTTATTTAATTTAGAAACCATATCCAAATTCTGCCAGTTGTCCAACTAACGTTGTTTATAACAAAATAAAAAAAAATTTTTTGATCCTGGATCCAACATAAGAGCACATAGTGCAGTTAGTTTCCATGCCTTATTTTTTTGTCTCCCATAATCTACAACAGTTTCTCACTCTTTTTCTGTTTTTCCTTACCTTGACATTTTTGAAGAATACAGACCAGTTACTTTTTAGAATGCCCCTCAGTTTGGGTTTCCTCATAATTGGATTCAGATGATTACTTTTGGAAACAGTGAATTTTCTGCTCTTAGTGCATTATATCAGGAGGTACATGATGCCTATTAGGTGCTGTTAATTTGATTCCTTTGTTTTCTCATTATTTTAAATGGATGAAGCTACAGTAGGTGGTAGTATTTCAACACAAATTCCCATTCAATTCTGAGTATAATTAACTGTAGTAAAAGTCAGTAAGAAGCCTTACATATAGGTAAGAAGAGTAACTTTTAACTAAATAAAGTAACATCCTGCTACAGGATGTAAAATGTAAAAACTCTCCTCTCTTACCAAACTGACAGTTGCTTTGTATATAGTAACATTATGATGCCTCTTTGACCCTTGCCATCTCCAAGATGCACATCCTCTCAGTTGACCCTTTCTCCTTTTTCAAAGAACACATGCTTCTGACATTCTACTAGTTGTATTTGGAGGATAAGTGAACCTGTCTTGAACATTGTTTTGTTAAAAATCTATTGAGTTTTTGGTGTGTAAATACATATCTATTTTCCCTATTAAACATGACTATAAAAACTTCTTACTGAGATATTTTGTATTTTCTATGATGTTTGAGTATTAAACACCAAGAGACATTTTATTAGTAAATGCCTATATTCTGTAGGCTATGCCTAAATTCTGTAATCTCTAGGGAGAAAGAATATTTTGATCTTAGCCAAAAGAGAATTGTTTTCAATGTATGTGACAGGTTGCTCAAGGATAAAATACTCTATTTGACCAGTCATTGCATTTAACATTTGTTACAAAATAAATTATTAGATGCTTATACTTGAATTGATTATAGGTGCTTTGGCTATTGTGAGATGACATTTTGTTTTTTCACTATTTAACATCAAGTGATCTGTCCCAAGCATTGTGAATGTGATATTACTTAATATAACCAATGCTTTCAATAAGATGATTTCTTGTACAATTATGATGGTAGATGGCATAAATATGAACTATTCATAGAGTTTAGGTGTTTAAAGAATAGCATTTGAATGAAGTACTACTGTTCTAATGATTTGGGGGAAACTAACTATGGTTCAGCTCCGTGGGGGACTGAAACTTGTTCATAGTTTTGTAAAGATTTTTCATTGTAAATTGTCCATAAAAACCATTGCTATTTATCTTACGGACAGTGCCTTCTAGGTGCTTCTTACATATCAATGGCTAACCCAGATCATTGTGAGAAATTTTTCTTTCCTGTCAGCTCACAGTCTCTACTGAAGGAAATTGCCCCCACCATTCTCGAGGCCATACCTTGTACAGGGATGATTGTGTACTGTGTTCTCTACCATAGCATCTGACTTCTAATAGTGGTGGCCATGGTGGATTGAATCAGGGTGGGACTTTGACCCAAAGCCAGCCAATCTGTAGGCTGGCCAGTAACCTGTGTGGTAATCTGATGATGTCAAAATGGGAGGCTGATGATTAGTTGGGCTACACATGTTGTTTCAGAAAATTAATCTGAGGATGGGGGAGTTAGTTACTAAGGAGAGGAGGCTAGAAGCTGAGTCCGGCTATGCAGCTCTTCCTGTGTGGTGGTGAGGGGAGAGATTCCTCTTGCACTTATATCTACTTGTATCTTCATTGTATAGCTCCTTCCCCATCCCTGACATGAACAAGTGTCTATTCCTTATAAACAGTACATCTACTCTTTTAGATTCTTTGTTCTTCTTTAAGGCATCATTCTGTGATTTCTCTCTATCTACACTACTAATTCTGATCTCTCACTCTTGCTCCATTTGTTATCATCAGTCATTTGCTGAATATTTTCACTTCAGTGACTTATTCTCATCTTACCTTTAACATATTCAAAATAGAATAATTTTAACCTAAAGTTGAAATTCTTACCCATTCCATATTTTAGTCATTGATATCATCATCTTCACAGTCATTCAAATAGAGGGTTTTTTTGTTTTTTGTGTTTTTTTTAATAAGAAACGCTGTTTAACTTTTGAGGTGATAAAAAAGTAAAATAACAATGAAATATTTTGTTTTTACATGTCATGTTGAATCAGACAACAACTTAAACAAAATCGTTTGTTCTTAGAGTATATGGAAATGAGCAATCCTCCATACTCATAGCAGAAATATTAAGTGGCACAAATCTCTGAACAGCATTTGGGCAATTTAAATATTAAACGTTAATTCCAATGAATCATACATTTTCTGAAGAAAATAATTATATACATCAGCTTTTAAGAATTTGCAAAGGGTGTTTATCTCCAAGTTGTTTATGATAGAGGAAAAAAAAGGGAGGAAACAATCTAGCAACCTATATGTTTATCAAGAGGAAATTGTTATATTATGGTACAAACATTAAAGGAAAGATAAAAGTCATTAAAATTATAGTGCAAATAATTATTTGTGGTCATGGAAGTTGACTATGGCGTATTGTCAAATTAAGAAAGCAGTTTCAAGCAAGGTTTATAGCATGATTCCATTTTTGTTAAATCATGTGTATAAATATAGAGAAATTTGGGAGGAGATGCAAGAAATGTTAACAGAAGATCTGTCTGCATAATAGGATTATGTGTTGCCGTAATTTTTTCATTGTCCATAATTTTTTCATTGTCTAAAGAGATTTTAAATTTAGAAAATGTACAGTGAATATACATATAGTTCATACAAAAAAAACAAACAGATTTTCTCATTCTTTCATAGCTAAAGTATTGCCACGGAAATATTTTAATATTTCTTTTGTACTGGTAATATATGAAACAGAAGACTCGAATATATGGTTACAGGAAACAACAAAGCAGAGTAAAAAAAAATAAAACAACAACAACAAAACTATTTTTAGACACCTTTGGTATGAGAGAATCAGAATTTTAAAAGTAATTACTTAAATGTAAATAAATAACTCTTGCATCTATTTCCGAAGTGGATTTCAAACAGCACACAGTAAAAGTCAGTATAATAAAACCCTTTTTAAAAAGTATAGAGGAGCTGAGTAATATAGAGGAAAGGCAGAAGAGAATAAAAGATCTGGGAATGGGACTGAAATAAAAATCATGCTGGAAAGCAGCCTAAGTGATACAACTTCCATTTATCAGAAAATCAATTAGCGAACTTCTGATCAATCAAGGCTAAAAGTGAGCCTTCATAGGTTACATAGCTCTTAAGGTCTAATAAAGGAGACGTGGAGTTCATAAACTTTTACTGTTTTGAACCCTGAGACAATATCACTACGTGTTACAACATATAACAGAGATTAGAAAACACAGTTGTTAAAGAGAATGTCTGTGTTTTCTATATATGACTTTTGTAATGTTGGTACCTGGTTCAAAACTTAAAGCATAATTTTATGCTGTATATGTATGAAGAGAATTAAGAGTAGGCCAACTTTTTTTTTTTAGCGGTACGCGGGCCTCTCACTGTTGTGGCCCCTCCCATCGCGGAGCACAGGCTCCGGGACGTGCAGGCCCAGCGGCCATGGCTCACGGGCCCAGCTGCTCTGCGGCATGTGGGATCCTCCCGGACCGGGGCACGAACCCGTGTCCCCTGCATCAGCAGGCAGACTCTCAACCACTGCGCCACCAGGGAAGCCCCTAGGCCAACTTTTTGACCTGAAATGATACAGGCTTATAACTTAAGAAATGTGGAAGTTAAGGTTTTACTATTCAAGTCACAATTTTGATAACCAGCAAGCACCTGGATTATGTCAACCAATGGAAAGAACAGTAAAATATCCTATAAAGCAGGTTTGTAGGCAACATTAAAAAACTCCATCATTAATTTCAGCCATCAGAAAAACACCATTTCAGGATATAAATTGAAAGGAAATTCAACTATTTCCTAGTATTTTAAACATTAATTCAAAATGAAATTAGATATTGAGTTTGTAGTAGCAATTTTTAAACTTTGGTTTCTTTAAAAAAAAATAGGTGAGAAATTAGAAGATTTCTGTTTGTAACAATAAATTACTTTGCAATCCTTGGGTATAAGAACTACTTTGGGCATATTTTCATGGAAGAAATTGAAGCTAGCAATATTATTAAAATAAGAAGTATGCAATAAATGCAAATAATTACCACACTTCAGTTGGTTCAAAATGCAGTAAAAATATATCTAATTATACTTATTGCTATTAGCACTACATCAAAATCAGAAAAATATACCATATTATAATTAGATGGTGTGCCTCCATAAAAAGAACCGAGGTTCTAAGATTCACTTATTTTTCCTCCAAAGAAAAATAAATAGCTTTGTATACAAAACCTTCGATCCTAATGTTTACTAAACTAAGCACCCATCAGTTGGGATTTGAAATTTACTGAGGAGGATTCAGGCAGAGATCACTAACATCCCCCAAGCTGCTACAAACACTGGCTGGTGCATTAAGTTTTCCTCTCCTACAGCCTCTGGGCCAGGGCGATGTTGAGCGGCTTGGAGCCCAAGATGCGGCCATTCATCTCAGTCATTGCTTTAGTGGCCTCCTCAGGAGAGGAGAAGCAGATCAAGCCAAACCCTTTGTTTCGCCCTTCTTCCTGCATTACCTTAACTCTGCTAATTGATCCAAATGAAGAAAATTCCCTCCGTAGCTTTTCATCATCAGTGGTCTCATCCAGGTTCTTAATATAGAGTTTTGCCCCCCAGCACTGCCGAAATCTTTCCTGTTTCAGCTGTTCAGACATTTGCTTTAACTCAGCCTGTCACTCTGCTTTCTTTTGTGCCCGGCCTACAAAAAGCAGTTGTCCATTTATGTCCTTTCCATTCATTTCTTCAGCAGCCTTTTTGGCAGCCTCATGGCTATCAAAACTCACAAAGCCAAAAAGCCTTTGGATTTCCCACTGGAATCTGTCATCACCTTAACACTCAGGGTTTTCCCATATTTGCTGAAAACTTCCCTCAGTCTCTCATCATCCATGTCATCTCCGAAGTTTTTGATGTAAACATTGGTGAACTCACTGGCTTTGTTTTGGAGCTCGGCTTCCCGATCTTTGCGGCTTTTGAATCTGCCAACAAACAGCCTGCAGTCCTTAAGCAGTGCCCCATTCATCTCCTGGATGGCCCTGTCAGTGGCAATCTGGTTCTGAAAGTGTACGAACGCATAGCACCTGGAGCTGTGATCATCACTCATCATCTTGGAGGACGGGATCTTCCCAAAAGATGAAAAGTGTTCATAAAGGGTTTTGTTATCAATGGATTTGTCCAGATTCTTGATGAACACGTTCCCAATTCCAGATTTCCTCAAGTAGGCGTCACGCTGAGACCACATGAGACGGATGGATTTGCCCTTTATAGGGTCAAAGTTCGTGGTGTCCGGGGCCTTCTGGGCATCTGCCAGCTGCAGAAAGTTCACGTAGGCATAGCCCAGAGAGGGGCAGGTGACCAGGTCCCTGCAGATGCGGATAGACAGCACGGGCCTCACAGCGCTGAACTTCTTAAACAGCAGGTCCTCGGTGACATCCGCGTGGAGGTCACCCACGTACAGGGAGGCCTGGCGGTACTTGGCACCTACATGCATCTCCTGGCTCCTCACCACCACAAGCCGGTCCCTAAGGAGCTCCTGTTGTGACTTCTGCAGGAGGGTGGCCCGGGCTCATGCGTGGTGGCCTCAGAGTCGGCGCTCTGAGGCCAGGCGATGCGGTTCATTCATGTACAGCTCCCCAGGCTCGGGCAGCACCCTCAGTCAAAAGCCACTCAGCAACCAGTCCGGCCAACCCTGGAAGGGGGCGACAGAACCTTGAAATCTCAAAGAAGGATTCCTAGGTCAAGCCGGTCCTTCCCGGCCACTTGGTGAGGAATCTTCAAGTGGCGGGCTGGCCCTCCATCTCAGCGTTCTCCACAGCCATTCTCCGGTGGCTGGCTTCTGACTAAAAATAGGCCTCGCTCAGGCCGGTTTAAAGTTACAGCCGCCGGGGGAAAGAATTCCACAAGTGGCGTCTGAGGCGGCGGCCCGGGACGCGGCGCGCGGCCGGCGGGCGTGGGGCGCCGGAGCCCCGAACCAACCGGGACCGGGTCGTGCAGGCGCCACCGGCCGCATGCGCCCTGACCAACCCCGGCCGCTCTCCTCCCTGCAGACCCCGCCTAGAGTTCTTATTTTATCTTTTTTTAATCCTTTTTAAAAATTATATAAGTTTCAGGAATACAGCATTATAGTTCAACATCTGTATATACAACAGAGTGATCACCACCGTAGTCTAGTTACCATCCATCATCGTACAGTTGATCCCATTCACCCATTTCAACTACCCCTCAACTCCCTTCCCCTCTGGTAACCATTAATCTGTCCTATATCTGTAAGTTTGTTTTTCTGTTCTTTTGTTTGTTGGTTGGTTTGGTTTGGGGTTTTTTGTTTAGACTCCACATATGAGTGAAATCATATGGTATTTGTCCTCCATCTGACTTAGCATAATTATCTAAAGGTCCATTCATGTTGTCATACTTGTTTTTATCTTTGTGCATTTTCTTTAGTTTTTATCTTCAGACGCATTTTTCAAGAAATGTTTCAAACATATTGGATGAAATTGATATATAAAGGACATTTGTAAATTAGGGCTTTCTTATAGTTCTTAAGTTCTGTTTGAATTATTTTACCAATATGTCTCTTTCCCCCAAATTTAACTAAGTTCTACAGAGAAAGCGTTCTTAGACTTATTCCTTTTTTGGATACCACATAGTATTTTTTGTAATGATTTATATAGAGTGGTTGGTATTTAATGATTAGTATTTACTGAATTTAATAATAATGGAAATGGGGAAATATGCTGGAAAACATCACTGAGTTGTAACTGATTATGAACTCAACTGTTTTTCCAGTTCCCATTTTGACAAGAAAGGCTTGGTCAGACAACAGCTGGATGCTTTTGATGAGTTTATTCAGATGTCTATTCAAAGAATTGTGGAAGATGCTCCACCTATAGACCTATAAGCGGAAACAGCATGCTAGTAGAGAAGTTGAAGAACCAGTAAAATGGTTATTCTAATAAAGTAACATAAATAAGAGTATTGATTTGAAATTTCAGTCCTTAACTCACCTGGCCTAACAGTTAAAAAAAAAAAAAGAAGAGGGTCTGTAGGTGTTTTTAGTAGTGTTCTTCTAGTATCATCAATCAGCTCCTGATTTATTCTTACTAATGAAGAGATACATTTTTGCAAGTAATGTAAAACCCTAATCCTTATTCAGATAGTAAGTATTTAATAGCCAGTAAGACACAACTCAGAGATATGATAGACTACTAAGAGAAGCAAGCCAGAAATAGTTATATTGCTTCGGAAAAACCTCACTTTTTTTCTTTTACAGTGTAAGGAATCATAAAAGAAAAAGTATGTGAAGGACTTTTTCCCTTGATTATTTGTTGCATGAAATACATTATCATAACAATAGAAGATATAATAAAGGAAAACCATCAATCATATTAGCTGTTTTAATTTTTCTAAGTTCATTGTAGTCTCTGTTTTCATATGCATGTTTTTTTAGCATTGTTAAAATCATAGCAAGGCTATAACTTTATTTAACTTATTTTTTATATAACTTTATTTATTTTTGGCTGCATTGGGTCTTTGTTGCTGTGCGGGGGCTTTCTCTAGTTGCAGTCAGCAGGGGCTACTCTTCGTTACGGTGCACGGGCTTCTCATTCAGGTGGTTTCTCTTGTTGCAGAGCACAGGCTCTAGGCATGCGGGCTTCTGTAGTTGTGGCACGTGGGCTCAGTAGTTGTGGCTCACAGGCTCTAGAGCACAGGCTCAGTAGTTGTGGCACATGGGCTTCGTTGCTCCACAGCATGTGGGATCTTCCCGGACCAGGGATCAAGCCCATGTCCCCTGCATTGGCAGGCAGATTCTTAACCACTGCACCAACAGGGAAGTCCCAAGGCTATAATTTTAGAATCTAGTTTTACATGAATAATAATGACTGACCCTAGTTTTTGAGTAGAGAGGCAGCATGATGGGCCTTGAGGGACAGGGAAAACTGAAAAACAAGGGGAAGTAGGGAGAGCCCCAGAAATAGAATTAGACAGAAAGAGAGAATATTACTTCCGGCCAGTTCAGTCCCTCTTTTCTGTAGCTTATCTTGTAAGGGCTGATGTATTATTCTCATTCTGGCTGGAGGTGCTGCACAGACTTCTGCTGTTAAGAACAAAAATAATTGGCACTTCTGGCACTGTGTTGGAAAATGGGCATAAAATGCCTTTTTTATACGTAGAGCATTTTCTCTTCATGGTCTTTGCAAAACAAGAGAGACAACAATATTATAATGTAGCATTTTCAAAGTGCCAGTGTCATAAGTACTTATGGAGGAAGAGATGTCTCAAGCTGGTATATCAGAGCCTACAGGAGGAGATGGGAGGGACTTTAACTCTGAAGGGCAGGGTAGGACTTGTCTTAGTAGAGAAAAGATACTTAATCATTTCAGCAAATAAATACTTGGTATATCAATATTTGGCTTGGGGATAGATTTTAGGGTCTATAACAGTATATGATTTTTGGTTTGATTTGTTTTTGATAGGTATTAGTAGAAGATAAGATGAAACCAGATTGTCACAGCCTTTGGATGTCATTGGATGTCAAGGGGAATTGTGGAAAGATTGTCAAAGAATGTGCATGAAGCATTATTTTAGAAAGGTTACTTAGGAGATCATGTTTACTTGGCGTGGAGAGGCTGGAGTCAGATTAAAATCTTGGTATAGCTTGGGTTTCAGATAATAATGTCCTATACTAGAGTGATAGTAGAAATGAGTAGTTGGATGGCTGGCTTCCATTTGACTCATTATCACCACCAGTTCTCTATGCTTTTTTCCTACTCCAGTTTGGGAAGCTTGGGTGTCAACAATTTACCTTTAATGGTCTGCTTACTCTCATCTTCTCCTCCTCTGAGAATTGATCTAGAGAGAAATACACTATCCATTTATAATTGGAAAGTTTTCGTGGGTCTTGTTTTATTGGGCAACAAATAGATATGTTACTGAAAACTTTTTTTTTCTGCTAAGGGCTGAGCTATAGTCAGCCAGGGCTAGAAGTATTCAGTCCTTTATGTAGAGTAGTAATTAGGATTTTCTTTATGTTTAATTGAAGAGTTAGGTTTAGTTTTTCTGTGTTCTATTGATGAGATTAGAGTATAGTTCTAATTGTCCAAATTTATCTTTTCTTTTTTTCCTGGTAACTGTACTTCTGACCTGAATGAAGGAGAGGGCACATGAAACGGCTGTGTAGATCATTAGTGCAAATCCATTTTAATTGTTTCATATAAATTCAGAGCGTATGATACGTGTATAGTCTTACTTACTTGCGATATATTAACTCTTGATAAATGTTGCTTTTTGTCTTACACCTTAAGAAAGTGATGAAGTATAAAACTTTATGTCTGTGAAATATGGCTGTTGACTTTGGAGAGTACCCATATTAAAGTGGATTGATTTAGTCGGTTTATAGAGTTTTTTCTACTCAAAATGTTAATGGTGGTTTAAATGGAATCATCAAAAGTTTTATGGAAAAAAGTTGTTCACCCTCTTCATGTTTTTTGGTTTCATTTTAGCCAAGATATTTGCTGAAGTTTGAACAGCTTTACCTCTCCAAGCCCATAAGAGATGGTGCTGCTTCACCAGTGTTGCCACGTGAAGCCAGATTAAGAAATCTCACGTAAGAAAGAGTTATTCCAGCAGCTGATATTGAAATACAGTTTAGAAAATGCAGTTTTAACCAGTTGAGGGTTTTAACAATTACCTTACTATTAACTTGTGATCTGCTTTTATTTTCTGCTCCACTTTATAACAGAAACAGTCATTAAAGAAGGTGAAGAACAACTTCAGATGCAGCATCAGAAAACCTTTATTGGTAAAGTTCCAGTTATGTTGCATTCAATTTACTGTCTACTAAATGGCTTAGCAGATCATGATCTTTGTGAGTTACATGGCTGCCTCTTGGATCCTGATGGCTACTTCATTATTAATGGATCAGAAAAGGTATAGTAGCGTTATTTTTATAAATTTATTTTATTTGTTTATTATTTTTGGCTGTGTTGGGTCTTCGTTGCTGTGCACAGGCTTTCTCTAGGTGCGGCGAGCGGGGGCTACTCTTCGTTGCGGTGCGTGGGCTTCTCATTGCAGTGGCTTCTCTTATTGCGGAGCACAGGCTCTGAAGTGCACGGGCTTCAGTAGATGTGGCGTGTGGGCTCATTAGTTGTGGCTCGTGGGCTCTAGAGTGCAGGGTCAGTAGTTGTGGCGCACGGGCTTAGTTGCTCCGCGGCATGTGGGATCTTCCCGGGCCAGGGCTCGATCCCATGGCCCCTGCATTGGCAGGTGGATTCTTAACCACTGCACCACCAGGAAAGCCCTAGTAGCATTATTTTTTTAAAATTACACAATTATCATTAAGATTTAAATTATGAAAGTTGAAATTAAAAAGTAAGCTTTTCTATAGAATAATCTGAAAGTGGTAGTTGAATTATTTAGGGGGGTGACAGCTGAATTTATATAAACCAAAGTTTTATTTAGCTGTATATAATACGCACTAGAAATTTGGTCAGTTGTTCAAACTTGTATGTTTCTGTGGAGCATTTTTGCAAAATGGAGTTTGTAAAGTTCAAGAATTGATGTTTCAGTGAGCCTGTATGATGAGATTAAATTAAGATGCAGATTTCACGCTTCTTTCTACTTCAAGGACCTTGTGGGTTTTATGGCTGTAACTTTTATTGTCCATGTAGGTTCTGATTGGTCAAGAGAAAATGGCAACAAACACAACCTTTGTGTTTGCCAAAAAGGATTCTAAATATGCCTACACAGGAGAGTGTAGATCATGTCTGGAGAATTCTTTTGACCCACTATCTGGGTTAGCATGCTGGCAAGAGGAGGACAGGTATGGACTATTACATGATATTGTTTGGGTTTATTCCTGTTGGTCTAGTTTTGTAAGTTACCAGACTGCATGTTTAGTCAAAAAGTTTTTCTGGAGCATATTATCAGTGTTATATGCTAGGTATTTTATTATTTACTTACTACTGTGTAATAAATCACTCCAGTAGCAACATTTATCATCTTACAGTTTCTGGATGTGGCTTAATTGGGTCCTTTAGCTAAGTATCTCTCACAAGGCTTCAGTCAAGTTATTTGTCTGGGCTGCAGTCATCATCTTAAGGCTCGTTTGCATGGTTGTTGGCAGGAATCAGTTCCTTGCCGCTTGGCTCCCCTCCATACAGCAACTGATAACATGGCAGCTCACTTTGGCAGAGAGAGTAATTAAGAAAATTTGTAGAGCATAAGGGCAGGATGGTAGTCACCTTTTTTTTGTTTTTCTTTTTTTTGGCTGCGCCTCGAGACTTGCAGGGTCTTAGTTCCCCAACCAAGGACTGAACCCAGGCCCTGGCAGTGAAAGCGCCGAGTCCTAACCACTGGATTGCCAGGGAATTCCTAGAAATCACCATCTTTTTATACCTTAATCTTGGAAGCAACGTCCTATCATTTTTACCAAGTTCTATTTATTAGATGCAAGTCAGCACATCCAGTCCATACTCAAGGGAGGGGATTATACAAGGCAGTAATAGTAGGCAGGGATCATCGAGCAGTATCTTAGTAGCTGCCTACCCTAGGCATGTTGCTTATAATAATGTAATATAATAACAGCTAGCATTTCTTGAATATTTGCTATGTGCCAATTATGTTACTCAGTTTGCTTGATTTAATCTTTACAACTGTATTGGAAATTTGTTGTAATCAACTCTTATTTAATTTCATGTACATTTTTTATTAAATTGTTTTGAATAAGGCACATGTGCACATTAAAATAGTTCAAAAAATTACAAAAAAGGGTACACTATAAAAAGTAGTCTTCCTTTGATCCCCAGATTTCTTCCCCAGCGGTAGCTGTTTGTTTATTTATGGCTGCGTTGGGTCTTCGTTGCTGTGCGCAGGGTTTCTCTAGTTGCGGTGAACTGGGGCTACTCTTGGTTGCAATGCGTGGGCCTCTCATTGCTGTGGCTTCTTTTGTTGCAGAGCACAGGCTTCTAGGTGCGCAGGCTTAAGTAGTTGTGGCTTGCGAGCTTTAGACCACAGGCTCAGTAGCTGTGGCTCATGGGCTTAGTTGCTTCGCAGCATGTGGGATCTTCCCAGACCAGGGCTCGAACCCGTGTCCCCTGCATTGGCAGGCAGATTCTTAACCACTGCGCCACCAAGGAAGTCCTGTGGTAGCTGTTTTTGATAATTTCTCATGAATCCATCCAGAAATAGTCTTAACACAAAATTATAAATGGGAGCATAACATATGCACTGTTTGAAGGTTGCTGGTATCCTTTAAAAATATATTTAGATCAGCAATTGATCATTGTTTTTGAGCTGTGATATTCCATGTGTAGATGTAGCATAATTTTTTGAACCATTTCTTTTTTGATGGACATTTAGGTTTCCAGTCTTGTGCTCTTACAAACAGTTCTGCAGAGTCTAATATCACTTTTATAAGTTTTATAAAGAAGGAGTCTTGAACATCAGAGATGTTTAAGTGCCTGAAGTTAAAATCCCGTGTAGAATAGGTGTTTTAAAGAATTAAAATGGTTTTTACTTGTGAATGGGGGTAGAACGGGGCCCAAGCACAAGGGTTTGGAAAAGATCCCCAGGTGACTGTGATGTGCATTTTTTGTTGATAAGCATTGGCCTGGATTATGGAGGGCAAAAGTAAGAACCCAGTATGTTAGACAGATTATCATGGCAGCTATGGGCAAAATGAATTAATTAGTGGCAGAGAAAGGAAAATCATCCAGATATAGTGATAAATTTGATATAATATGAGAATGAGTCGATTAAGATTGTATGGTTCTTACTCTGAGGTCCTAGATAAAATAGAGAACTCCCAAGAATTGGTTTTTAGAGTGAACCTAGTGAGTTCATTTTTAGACAAAAGATTTTGGGTGGTGCATGATGTAGGCATTCTGCTTTAATGTTTTGCTTATTCAGAAAATTTTTTTTGATGAAACAAATAATAGACTGAATGGAATAATTGGTATCTAAGTCGAAAGAATGAAATAGCAATCGGAGACATGAGGGTTGACGGTACCGGAAAAAGATCAAGATGAAGATTTGCATATCCTTTATGTAAAGTTGTTACTGAACATCCGTGAGATGGGATAAGGTTTCTAAGGAAGAAGGCCTGAAGTAGGAGGAGGAAGACAACAGAAACTTTTATTAGATGGACCATGATAATGTAGGGTTATGAGGCCAAGAGAAGATAGAATTTGATATTGAAGGAAAGAAATTTGATTAAAACTGAGAAACCAGGTGTTGTGTAATGCAGTGTAAGCTAGTAACTTTTATTTCATTTCTGTCTGTGTTGCAATTAAAGGGGGAAAAATTGGAAAAGAGACGCTTATATGAGAGAGGCTGTTTGTTAATTTTGAAACATTGTTCGTATGTGGAGATACCTCACAGACCAACTAAGAGTTAATATTTATTTTTCATTTTGTGCTTAGCTTTTCCCACATTTGTCTATCCATATTCTCTCTTATTTTGCCCTCATTTCTTTCTTTCTTCCAAAGTTTTTAATTTTTTTGGTTGGGGGAAAGGACTGGGGGTCTGTGTTTTGCAGCCAAAGGTCATTTCCAAATCCAGCCTTGGGGAATTCTAGAGGATCTTGGCAGACAGAGAGAGTAGATAATGCAAGTTCTCTCAGGTCCAAATGACCAGTCTGTCCATCAAATGAGTAAACTTGTTCCATTGGTTTGAAAAGCAGCCATAGGACGTTCCTTAAAATATGAGAGGCATGCTTCTTTTGAAATACATATAATGAACATGTATATGAAATGGTTCTTATGATGTTTATATATGGCTACGATCTCTGTGTCCTCATATTCTAATGATGTTTTTTTTCCTAGGGTGCAAAAAGAGTGCTATTGGTCAGCACATTGTGGCAACCCTACCATATATTAACCCAGACATTTTCATCATTAATTTTTTTAGAGCGTTAGATTTTGTGTCTGACAGAGATATTTCAGAGCATATTATTTATGATTTTGAAGATCCAGAGATGATGGAAATGGTATTGCACAAGCAAAATGTATTCATAGTATTTTCATGAGATTTAAAGTTATTGACTGTTGCTAATCCTAAAACACAGTACAAAGCTGCTCTGAAGATCATTTTAGCTGTTGCAAACCCCATGCTGTTTACTGTGTAGTGCAAGCCTTCAGCCCTGCCTTGCCTTCTCTCCTGACAATTCTCTGTAAAATAGACATGAAACCTAGAGGCAGCCAGAGTTCATTGACATCAACAAGAAGAAAGAGTAGTAAGGAAAACCATAAAAGCATACTAGTCTGGCGCTATTTAGTATAAAGGGAAAAAGAGTAGTTGATACCGTTTTTTTTTTTAAACCTTTTACTTTGGAATCATTTCTAATTTGTAGGAAAGTTGCAGATAACCCTCCTATACTCTGCACCCAGAATCACCAGTTGTTACCTTTGCCTCATTTACTTTAGGATTCTATTATCTATATATACGTTTTATTTTTTTCTGGACCGCTTGAGAGTAAGTTTCAGGCATTCATGCCCCTTTAATCCTAAATACTTCAGTGTATATTTCCTAAGAACCAGGACATTCACTTACCCAGTTGTAGTATAATTATCCAAATCAGGACATTTAACTTTGATACAACACTGTTAGCTTTGCCATCTTATTCAGGTTTTTGCCTGTTGTGCTGATCATGTCCTTAATGGCATTTTTTTTTCTGGTTCAGAAATCTAGTCCACGATCATGTATTGCATGTTGTTTTTATGTCTCTTTAGTCTCTTTTTATCTTCCCTTGTCTTTATTTATTTATTTATTTATTTTTGGCTGCTTTGGGTCTTTGTTGCTGCACGCGGGCTCTCTCTAGTTGCAGCGAGCGGGGGCTACTCTTCGTTACAGTGCATGGGCTTCTTGTTGCGATGGCTTCTCTTGTTGCAGAGCACGGGCTCTAGGGGCGTGAGCTTCAGTAGTTGTGGCATGCAGCCTCAGTAGTTGTGGCTCACGGGCTCTAGAGTGCAGGCTCAGTAGTTGTGGTGCACGGGCTTAGTTGCTCCGTGGCATGTGGAATCTTCCCAGACCAGGGCTCAAACCCGTGTCCCCTGCATTGGCAGGCAGATTCTTAACCACTGCGCCACCAGGTAAGTCCCTGTCTTCCCTTGTATTTATCCTCAGTGTTTCAGAACACTGAAATTTTTGAAAAGGATAGGCCATTTATTTTGTAGAATATCCTCAATTTGGGCTTTTCCGTATTTCCTTATGATTAGATTCAATTTATGCATTTTTTGGCAGGACAAATACAGAGATCATATTGTGTACTTCCCAGGGCATCACATCAGGAGTCACAGGGTGTCATTTTGTCCCATTATTGGTAATATTAACTTCACAGTGGCATCTGTTAGGTTCTTCCACTGTGAAGTTACTATTTTTGTGGAAAGGTTTGTTGAGTCTAGATAAATATGCATTTCCTTATCAATTTTTTCCATTGATGATCCTTGTCTCAGGAGTAATTGATATTCTTAAAGTTGTCCTGAATTGTCCAGAGTCTTTAAGACTACAGAGAAGTAAGGTAATGTAGACCAAACACTAGTCACAGAGTTAGAAAGTGGAGTATATTTTAGTTATTAGAGTATTTATTGATATGGTTACATGACCCAAATGGATTCTTTAAATCCAACAGAGAATGAAACAAACAAATAAAATTCCCCACCCTTGTGGAACTAACATCCTAGTACTTGGAGATAGACCATAAACAAAACATTTACGTGGTATGTTAGAACTATATGTCATGTATTTGCCATCCCTGCTATAAGGGTCAGTTAAGTTACAGGGGTGAATAAGATTATCCAGGGCAGGATGGAGAAAGGAGGGATGGGGACAGTTGAACACTGAGTGGATTATATGTAAAAATATGACTTTGCTTCATTCTAGTATTTGCCAAAAACACGATAGTGTGAGTAACAGAAATGCCCAAACTTTAAAGATTTGCTATTGTTTTCTAGGTATTTAAACTGCCTGACTTTTGCATCTACTCTTTCTCACCTGTGTTGTTTAAATCCTTCCATTGGTAGAGATGGCAAGCTAGCAAAACCAAGACAGTTGCATAATACATTGTGGGGAATGGTGTGTCCTGCTGAGACTCCAGAGGTAATGCATTAGAATTTATGTTCAGGATAAAAAGTCTGACAGTAATTATGTAGGGTATAATTATTTTTAGAAGCAAATTTTTATTTAATTGTGTAGTGTAGTTTAGAACTAAGATATTATTTATAATTTTGTTCTTAAGAAGTAAGAGTACATCCTGAGGTCAAATTGAAGGAAAAATATTTTTGGAAAAGAATTTCGATAGGCATGTTAAATCAGTATGAGTAATACGTACTTTATTTATTCCAAGGGCCATGCTGTAGGACTTGTGAAGAATTTAGCTCTGATGGCTTATATTTCAGTTGGATCTCAACCATCTTCAATTCTGGTATTTTTAGAAGAATGGAGTATGGAAGTTTAGAAGAAATTTCTCCTGCAGCTGTTGCTGAGTGTGTATAGATGCAAAAAACTATTGTTAATCTTTAGTTATAGCTTATTATAGGGTTACTAAGTACAGAATGCTTTTGGTGTTGCATTTTAGTGCAACCAATATTTTTGTTAATGGCTGCTGGGTTGGAATACATAAAGATCCTGAACAACTTATGAACACTCTATGGAAATTGTGGCATCAGGTAGACATCACTGTGTCTGAAATAAGAGTCTTTAATTAACTAAGACCATGTGATCTGTGAGATTTCCAAATGAGGTATAAGACTAGTGAAAGTTATCTTTGCATTGGTATCTTTCTTGAACTGGTTTCCTTTGAATTGTAAAGTATATTGTCAAAATTATCGTTGATGTTTTGAGCTAAATTTAATTATAAGGTATTCCTTGCTTTAATGCCTTAGATATATACATCTATATGCATTGAGAATCTTTTTGTAAAGCTGACAACAGTACTTTTTTTTTTTTTTTTTGCCGTACACGGGCCTCTCACTGCTGTGGCCTCTCCCGTTGCGGAGCACAGGCTCCAGACGGGCAGGCTTAGCGGCCATGGCTCACGGGCCCAGCCACTCTGTGGCATGTGGGATCTTCCCGGCCCCGGGCACGAACCCGTGTCCCCTGCATCGGCAGGAGGACTCTCAACCACTGCGCCACCAGGGAAGCCCCTGACAACAGTACTTTTAAAAAGGGAATGAGCATCTCTGATTTCTCCTTTGTCTGATTCCAGAGATTCATTCATGAAATGTGATACACCTCTATTAGATCTTCTTATGTTTAGAGGCTGTTGAAGGACTCTGGGATTAGGACGAATTTTTTTTAATCATTAAAATAGAGTATGAGTTCTAATACTCCCTGAAAATAGGGCTTTTGCTTTTAGTGTACTGTATTGAGGGATAGGGCTCAGGCTTTTGATTCTCTCAGATATACACCTTGGGGTCTGTCTAGGTGAAAGTAGGTTTGGAGAGAAACTGTAACACACTTCACCCAGAGCTGGCCTCCTGTCTACGTAGCAAAGCAGAGAATCGAGGTTTGGCTGCTCCAAAGCAGGCAGACCCTGGGTTTTGATTCGGGTGTATTCGTACCTTGAAGTCAGGAACAGCATGCTTCACCTGAGGGCAGGCAGGGGTAAGAGAAAGCCTAAGAACCAACACTGGTTGTGTTTTTTATGATTGAGAACTCATTGTTAATGCCATGTGTTTCTGCTGAGAGCTGCCTTCAGCTTTTCTGTGTTCTCTAGGGTAAAATTGAGTTCTTTATGCTGTTTTAGGCCTCTTTGCCTTTCCATGGGCCCATTCCCTCAACCTGGAATGCCCTGTCACCCATGCCTCCTCAAAAATGGGTAATAGGGAAAAGGGTGCTTATTACTTTTTTCAGGTAAATCTCACTTATTCTGCAAAACTTATATTAACTCTCATCTCCTTCAGGATACCTTACCTGACCCCTCAATTTGATTTAGACCAGAGGTTGGCAAACATTTTCTGTGAAGGGTCAGATATTAAATATTTTAGTCTTTGTTTACCTTACCTGTTGTGTGTTGAACTCTGTTGTGTAGTGAAAAGCAGCCATAGACAATACGTAAACCAATAAAACTTTATTTACAAAAGCAGATGGCAGATGAGGGCAGATTTGGCCTGCAGGCTGTTCGCTGAGCCCCTGATTTAGATCTATCCTTGTGACTATATATGGCATATTTTCCTTAAATAACTTCTGACAGAATGTGTATACCAGATAGTAACTGTTGATTTATATGCCTGCCTCACTCACTACACTATTCAGTTTTCAGAGGCAGGGAACATGTCTTAATATGACTTTGTATTTTCAGCTCTGAGAATGGTGCCTGACATGCAGTGTCTGACACTGAGTGTGTGTTTGTTGAACCTATAAGTGGATCCTGTGTCCTTGGACTAGGCTCTTTAATCTTCTTTTGGGGAGTGTTGTTGGGATTTTATGAGTGGGAAAATTGTATTTTTCAGGAGTCTAGTAGTTTTCTTTTACTTCATATTTTCTGATAACCAGAGGTCCTCATTTTGCCTGTTTCTGGTAGGGTTTCCTGTCAGTAGTCCTCTCTAGACATACTAAAGAACCCCTGTTTCCTTTGGAACACAAGATACTATTTGGCCTTTGAGGAGACACAGCTCAGTTTATGTCTTCCTGTTAAGACAATAGAGCTATATTCTATTAGCTATATTGTAATATAATATTCTATATTCTATTAGGAATTCTCTAAGGATTGAAGGCAAGCATTTGAAAATGTCACTCATGCTGTTTTTGCTCACAAACAGTGTTTCATCTTAGATTGTTTTCTAAGGACAGGAAGTGGGCTAAGAATGTGGGGCATTTTCTGTTTCTTGACTTCTGACTCTTTGGGAGAACTTGATGTTTCTGATCAACCTTTTATGATTTACTGTTGTTTTTAAACTGAGTAATAAGCCAAAGCTTTTCCTTTCTTAAATAAACCTGATCTTTTTAAAAATAAAAGTGTCCAGATGTGATTTTACTTTTTTAAAGTACTTTTGTGGAGAAATACCAATCTATTTTTCCATTTCCCAACTAACTGGCAATTCACTTCTTAGTTGACATCCACGATTATACATTAGATATAGATAATTCACTGGAAATTCTTAATTTACTTTTTGACTTATACCTTTATATATAGGCACCTCAAAACCTGAAATGCTTTTAATAATTATTATGTCCTATATTGCATATTTTCCCAAAATATTTTTGATATTTTCACGGAATATATTTTCTAGTGCTATCCAGTAGAAATATAATGTGAATTACATATGCAGTTAAAAATTTTCTAGACACCATATTAAGGTAAAAAGGAAATAGATGGGACTTCCCTTGTGGTGCAGTTGTTAAGAATCCGCCTGCCAATGCAGGGGACACAGGTTCAATCCCTGGCCCAGGAAGATCCCACATGCCGCAGAGCAACTAAGCCCATGAGCCACAACTACTGAGCCTGCGCTCTAGAGCCCATGTGACACAACTGTTGAAGCCCGTGTGCCTAGAGCCTGTGCTCTGCAACAAGAGAAGCCACTGCAGTGGTAAGCCCTTGCACCACAACTAGAGAAAGCCTGCACGCAGCAACGAAAACCCAATGCAGCCAAAAATAAATAAATAAATTTATATTTAAAAAAAGGAAATAGATGAAAGTAATTTTAATAATATTTTTATTTGACCTAATACATCCAAAATATTATTTCAACATATAATCAACGTAAAAATTATTAATGAGAATTTTATATTTTTATGTGTGTGAGATATTGTCTTTGAAGTCCAGTGTGTAGTTTATACTAACAACATATCTCATTTCAGAATGGCCATATTTCAGGTGCTCAGTAGTGACATGTGGCTAGTTACTGCTGTATTAGACAGCTAGGCTAGAAGCCATTTGTCTGATAGGCAATTGTGAGAAGTCAGGCTTATAACTGGGAAAGCCTGATCAAGGCAGAGTGATATAGGACTGGATACTGAAAGGTTACAGAGTGAAGTATGTATAATTATCAGAGAGGCAAAATAAGAAATTATCAGATACAATTGACCCTTAAACAACACAGGTTTGAACTGCATAGTTCCACTTATATGTGGATTATTTTCAGTAAACATTTTGCAAAATTATTTGGAGATTTGCAACAATTTGAAAAATTCACAGACTAACCATGTAGCCTAGAAGTATTGAAAAAAATAATAAAAAGATATGTCATGAATGTATAAAATATGTATAGATACTAGTCTATTTGATCATTTTCTACCATAAAATATACACAAATCCATTAACAAGAGTTAAAATTTATCAAAACTTGTGCAAAGACTTATAGATAGTACATGGCCCTTTTGCAGTTGAGAGAAATATAAACAAGCATAAATATGCAGTATTGAATCATAAACTGCATAAAATTAACTATAGTGCATATTGTACTATTATAATAGTTAACCTCCTTTTAATATTGTGGTGAGCTCAAGTTTTGTGGGTATCCACTTAAAATCCCATGTGACACTAATCGTCTCCACGTGAGCACTTCATCTTTCCACTAAACTGCTTATCACAGCAAAAAGTGATGTCTTACAGTTCTTGCATATTTTTCTTCGTGTTTAGTGCAATACTGTAAACCTTGAATAACCCCATGGGACTCATTAGAAGTGCCACTAGTGTTGCTGGAAGTGCTCCCAGGAAGCAGAGAAAAGTCTTGACATTTCAAAAAAAAGCTGAATTGCTTGATGTATACTGTAGACTGAGATCTGTAGCTGCGGTTGCCAGACATTCAAGCATCACTACACCTATGCCAGTATACATGAAAATGTACTTTTTGTGAAATAACTTTTTATTTTATATTGAAAATGTAGCTTTTTTGTAGGTATAGGATTGCTATAAGAAAGGCATACCTACTAATATGATTTGAGAAAAAGCAGTCATTATATGATGACTTCAAGCAAAAGGAAGGTGAAGGATCTAAAGCTGGAGAATTTAATGCCAGCAAAAGTTGGTTTGATAATTTTAGAAAGAGTTTTGGCTTTAAAAAAAATGTCAAGATAACAGGAGGATGACCAAGAGAGAGCAGACCAGTTCCTAGGCACAATTAAAAAAATCATTGAGGAGAAACAATAGCAGGCTGAACAGGTTTTTAATGTAGAAAAGAGTGCCCTATTCTGGAAAAAAAAAATGCCACCAAGGACATTTACTAGTAAGGAAGGGAAGCGAATACTAGGATTTAAGACAGAAAGGGATAGGCTAACTCTCCTGTTTCGCACAAATGCAGCGGGGTTTAGGATCAGGACTGCCCTTGTCTATAAAGCTGCTAACCCCCGAGCCTTGAGGGGAAAGATAAACAGCAGATGCCAGTCTTTTGGTTGTACTACAGCAAGGAAGCCTGGACTTTGAGAACCCTTTTTCTAGATTGGTTCCGTCCATGCTTTGTCCTTGAAGTCAGGAATTACATTGCCAGTAAAGGCCTGCCTTTTAAAATTTATTTGATTTGGACAGTATTTCCCTGGCCACCCAGAACCCCATGAGTTCAACACTGAAGGCACTGAAGTGGTCTTCTTGCCTCCAAACACATCTAATTCATTCTGTAGATCAGGGGATCTTAGGGACCTTGATGGCTCATTACACATGGTACTCCATGGAAAAAATTGTCAGTGCTATGGTAGAGAAAGATCATGGAAGTCTGGAAGGATTATACCACTGAAGATGCTGTGTTATTATAGGAAAAGCTGTGAAGACCATCAAGCCCCAAACAATAAATTCCTGCTGGAGAAAACTGTCCAGATGTGCGCGACTTCACAGGATTTAGGACAGAACCAATCAAGGAAATCATGAAAGAGATTGCAGATATGGCAAAAAAGGTTGGCTGTGAAGGGTTTCAAGATAGGGATCTTAGAGAAATTCAAGAGCTAATAGACAGGACTTCCCTGGTGGTCCAGTGGTAAAGAATCCGCCTTACAATGCAGGGTTCAATCCCTGGTCAGGGAACTAAGATCCCACATGCAGCGGGGCAACTAAGCCCGCGTGCCACAACTAATGAGGTCACGTGCCTCAGCTAGAGCCCGCGTGCCACGAACTACAGAGCCCACGCACTCTGGAACCCCCGCGACACAACTACAGAGCCCACGTGCCCTGGAGCCTGTGTGCCACAACTAGAGAAGAGAAAACCCGCACACCACAACTAGAGAGAAGCCCGCACACCACAACTAGAGAGAACCCCACACACCACAATAAAAGAGCCCACGCGCCGCAATAAAGAGCCGGCATGCCACAACTAAGACCCAGTGCGGCCAAAAATAAATAAAATAAATAAATAATAAATAAATCTTAAAAAAAAAAAAGAGCTAATAGACACCATACCAGAGGATTTAACAAGAGATGACTTGGACAGGAGTGCTTCTGAACCAGTGCCAGACAATGAGGAAAAAGACATGGGAGAAGTAGTGCCAGAAAACAGATTGACATTAGACACTCTGGCAGAAGGGTTCTGATAATTAAAAACTGCTTTTGACTTCTTTTACAACATGGACCATTCTATGATACTGGTGCTGAAACTAAAGCACACAGTGGCCGAAGGATTAATACTTTATAGAAACATTTTTAGAAAAATATAAAAGCAAAAAAGTCAGATAGAAATGAGGATGTAAGGACTTCCCTGGTGGCACAGTGGTTAAGAATCCGCCTGCCAATGCAGGGGACACGGGTTTCAGCCCTGGTCTGGGAAGATCCCACATGCCGCGGAGCAACTAAGCCTGTGTGCCACAACTACTGAGCCTGTGCTCTAGAGCCTGCAAGCCAAAACTACTAAGCCCACGTGCCACAACTACTGAAGCCCATGCACCTGGATCTCGTGCTCCGCAACAAGAGAAGCCACTACAGTGAGAAGCCCATGCACCGCAACGGAGTAGCTCCTGCTCGCCACAACTAGAGAAAGCCTGCGCACAGCAACGAAGACCCAACACAGCCAAAAATAAATAAATAAAATAAATAAATAAATAGCTCCTCTATACTACATTAAAAAAAAAGAAATTAGGATGTATTTTTGTCAAGTTACACCCTGTGTGTGTACCTCTCCTGCCTCCCCTCCAACCTCCTCCACCTCTTCCACACCTGAGACAGCAAGACCAACCCTTCCTCTTTCTCTTCCTCCTCAGCCTACTCAATGTGAATCAAGACTACTAGGATGGGGCTTCCCTGGTGGCGCAGTGGTTGAGAGTCCGGCCTGCCGATGCAGGGGACGTGGGTTCGTACCCCAGTCTGGGAAGATCCCACATGCTGCGGAGCAGCTGGGCCCGTGAGCCATGCCTGCTGAGCCTGCGTGTCCGGAGCCTGTGCTCCGCAACGGGAGAGACCACAGCAGTGAGAGGCCCATGTACCGCAAAAAAAAAAAAAAAAAAAGCAAAAAGACTACTAGGATGAAGACCTTTGTGATGATCCACTTCTACTTAATGAATAGTAGGCAGTCATCATGTGCTACAGTTAATAAACTTATTTGTTATGTATGTGTGTGTCTTTCTATGAAAATCTAATAACTACTGCAAGAACCATGAGACATTGTGTCATCACCACCATCATCATCATTGCCTAAATATCATCATGTAGAACATCATGTTCAAGACTTGTATTGAAGTGGCTAGCCTACCTTATATAGGAATAAGGTGATACTTAATATAAAATTAATAATGTATTAGTTTTCCTACTGTTCTATAACTTTGCTTTCAAAGTTACATACATTACCATACAGTATGCCTCTGTCTTCCCTTCTAATTGGAGAAACTGCGTATCACGATGTCACCATAGGTAAGTGGATTTTTAAAAATGTAAGTGTTTCCAACACTGTATTATGAATATGACTGTATGCCATAACATTTTTATAAGGATTCATTCAGTGTATAAGCTAAGCTACTGTGAAGCAATTGTATCAATTACACTAAGCTTACCATGAAGTAATCATATTGCTGCTTCTGTATTATTATATTATATATGTATATAAATATATCTGTATATAAATATGAATTTGTTTTTACACATTATCTTTTCATTTGTGATGTCTAGAGTTAGTAATTCACATAGTATCTACAGTGTTTCGTATCATATACAATAATATGGATGTTAGGTACTGACAGATAATCTCATAAACAGATGACATTAACTTGTATTGATATAGTCTCTAGTTTATTGTAAGAGTACAATAATATTATATATAGTATCATGTATTTTGTATAATGGTACTATTATCATATAGTAGTACTATTGTATAATAGTGTATGTGTGGCATATAATATTGATACAAGTAACATAAAATATGTGTTAATTGACTATATTATCGGTAAGGTGGTCAGCAGTAGGCTATTGGTTGTTAAGGTGCAGGGGAGTCAAAAATTATATATGGATGTTTGACTGCACTGGTGTTGGCACCCCTAACCCCCATGTTGTTCGAGGGCCACCTGTACAAGCATCCTTGAAAAGATAGCCTGGATCAAAGGCAGTCATTGCCTCTGCTTACAACATGTGCAAAACCATGAGAGATCCATGGAGAATTGTCTCCCAACATTTAGTAGACATTTGTAACAAGTAATATGCATAAACTGAAAGAAAAATATTTTACTTTAAACAACTGCAGTCACTTGGTGATGGAATGTATATACCTATGGGGCACTGTACAACTCCTCAAACCTTGGAATCAGATTGGACACCACTACCCCATTCCCTGTTCCACATTGATTTTCTTAGAGGACTTGCTTTTTATCACAGCAGCCACCAAAAACCTAGATTCAGAAATATCTCATGTCATCAAAAAGTAGTGCTATCTCATGTTGAAACTGAACTACCTCAAATTAGTAGTTTATGTGGTATATATCAGATGTTGAGGATTACTGTGTTTTTCTCAAAAATTTGACACATCCCATGGTGCTCTTGTGAGCTCACTGAGGCACTTTGGGACAACTTGGGAACTATAGCCCTAAGCAGTGGTGGAAGAAGCACTGATTCTGAATGACCTCACAGAGTAGCGCTGTTTCGGTAGCCTAGACTAAATGGTTGTTGTTATACCAGAGAGAAATAAACTTCTATCCTCTTCCAGTCAGATCTGTGGATGTTTTTGTTGCAGTAGCATAGTCTCTATCCTAACTAGTACAATCTCCTAATAAATTCGGCTGCGTCTCATAATGTAGTATTTGATGACATGTCCTTACATTGTGAAAACAGTATTCACTATGTGTTTCTTTTGTCTTTCCAACTTCAGTCATCACCTCAGTCCACATTTATTGAGCCCCTGCTATGCCCTGGCAGTGGGTTAAATCAAATCCAAGTCCACTTCTATGTTCCTCCGTCCCCTCAGCTGCAGGCCAGCTGCTCTTGAGCATTTAGCCACGTCTAAGCAAATCCCCTCCCCATTTAGCAAGTAGGGTCTGGAAGTTGCATTGATGCTTTACTCCCAGGAGTAGGTGGTGTGCCTTTGTTGCTGACTGGGCTTGGACCTGGAACTCAGTAAGAAGAACTTGGGTGATTTGAACTGAAATGCGTGCATCAGTCCTTTTTGGCCAGTCTGGTTAGGACTAAGAACCTTCAGGCAAAAAGCCAATCTGACACATCCAGCAAGACACAGAGTGTGTTCAGAAAGAAGCAAGCACACAGGCAGCAAGATAGAAGGTACTTGTTGTCACTGCCAGTGCTGAGCTGGCTTAGACTACTGCTGGGGTGGTGAGCACTGTGTGTGTCTGTGCAAAAGGGAAGCAGGAAGGAGAACAGACTCTGGCCTGTCAGTGATTGAAGGAAGAGGAGAGACAAAGGATGGCTGGGCTGGCCTTGGGTAGTGTTGGGAGAAGCAGACCCTATGTCCATTCACTATTTTGCAACCTGGGGCTCCCGCGCGCACAAACACACACAGCTAGGAATGGGCCCTGACACCTTCCAGTTCTTCAGCATGGAGAGAAGAGAATGCTGAAAGAGTTTCAGTCTTCCCACACCCAAAATGAGTGACATTTTAACGTACATTAATTGCTAGTAAACTTGACCCAATAAGAGTCCTAGAATCTGAACAATCATGCCAACTTTCTTCTTGATGGCAGCACAGGGAAGAGGAGAAGGATGATGGAGGGGGCGCTTTGCTTCTCTTAAAGCATATTCTGTGTAATACTCATGGACTTCTTATAGCAGGAAGAGTTTATTTACCTAAGGATCTCAGAAGGGTTGAAATAAAGCAAGATTTTAGGTAAATTTTGAATAAATGAGAAAATTTGTCTTGATTTGAAACCAGGTTTCTGGTTTCAGAATCTATTGTTATATGTTATTTTTAACATGTAGGTTTGCTTAAAGTATTTTATTGACAGAGAAATATAGATGCAGTAAAAAAAATCAAGCAGTACAACTCTTAGCCAACGTGATGGGTGAAAAAGTGATACTTTGGTTTTATTTGCACTTCTTTAATGATGGATGAATTTGAGCATGTCTTCCCATGTTTAAAAGCTTTTTCTGTGAACTGCCTAATCATAGCCTTCATCCATTTTGTTTCTTTTTCTGTTGGTATTTTTCTTATCGTTTTGTAAGAGTTCTTACAAAACTCATTTTGTCTGTCACAATTGTTTTAAGTATTTTTCTAGGGTCTTTTAGTGTATTAAAGGTATTTTTCCATGTAGGAATTTTTAATCAGCTTGGTGTCTCATCCCAGGATCCCCATATATTCATGTCTGAGTGCTGGGAGCAACAACTAAAAGAGCTTTCAGTTAAAGAACACTCACTCAATTAAAACAAAAACCTCTGTCAGACAGTGAGAGAATATAAGCAACACTATTTGTATTCATTTCCTGAGGCTGCTGTAAAAAATTACCATTACTGGGTAGATGAACACGACAGAAATTTATTGTGGCACAATTCTGGAGTCCAGAAATCAGAAATCAAGATGTCAGCAGGACTGTACTCTCACTGGAGGCCCTAGGGAACAATCCATTCCTGCCTCTTCCATCTTCTGATGTGCCTTAGCATTTCTGGGCTTGTGGCCTCATCATTCCAAATCTCTCTTCATGTTACCTTCTCCTCTGTATGTCTGGCTCTTCTCTGTGTATTTATCTTATAAGGATACAGATGGTTGCATTTAGGGCCCACTAGGATAAGCACCTCCTCTCAAGATTGGTAATTTAATCACATTGGCAAAGACCTTAACAGATTCCAGGGATTTGACGTGGATATCTTTTGGGGGCTATTTTTTGGCTTACTACGTGACTCTTAAATACCCTAATAACAGTAAAATTTAAAATGGGGAATGAGGTGCTCTCCCCCTGCTTTGCCCTGCACCTCAGTAGTGCAGGGGGACAGTGCAGGATGCTGGCAGCAGAGTCCAGGGACATAACATTGTAACTCAGCTGATTTAATCCTAAGGACCCAAGAGAAGGTCCCTGTGGGCATCCAGAATTATTTAAAATGAGGAGTGGGGAGAACTTTGCAGGGGGCTGGGATCCTGCATTAGCAGGAGAGGCAAGAACACCCCAAGACTTTACTATTTGAACAGTTTGTAACAAGACCAGTACACAAAACCTGTGGCTGGCTTGGAGGAGGTCCAGAAGAGGCTCCCTGCACCCCCTAGTTTGCAGCTGTTAATCCGACAGGTCAGCCTGTTCCAAGGGACTCAACTCCTGGCCTCTAGGGCTGCAGTGTGCTCTGCCTCTGGGAGAATAGCCAGCTTGGTGCTTGTCAAGGCTTCACTGCCCAACCCCAGGAAGCTTGGTCCTTCAGGCTGATTCTGGGTCTGGATGGTGTGTTCCAGGCCCAGCCTGGGCCAGTTTCAAAGGTCACCCCTGTGCCATCTCAAACCACCTTGGGCTCTGGGAGATGTAAGATGGAAATGGCCAAAGATCCAGGGTGTACACCAGGCCAGAGGCAAAATGCTGGCGGTCTGTGGGCTTATGCAGTGGGAAAATACTCAGACATAGTGCAGTGGGGTCCTCCATACCCAGATATTGCAGGCAGCACCAGCGTATCAAACAGTCTGAGAGCTACGGGCAGCTAGGGTATGCTGGTAGGGCTGGATGGGCTTGACATTGTTAAACACTTTATTTATTTGGTTGCACTGGGTCTTAGTTGCAGCTTGCGGGCTCCTTAGTTGTGGCTTGCAGCCTCCTTAGTTGTGGCTCACCAGCTCCTTAATTGAAGCATGTGGGCTTCTTAGTTGAAGCAGGCAGCCTCCTTAGTTGAGGCAGGCGGGCTCCTTAGTTGTGGCTGGCGGGCTCCTTGGTTGTGGCATGCGAACTCTTACTTGCGGCATGCATGTGGGATCTAGTTTCCTGACCAGGGATCGAACCTTGGTCCCCTGCATTGGTAGTGCAGAGTCTTATCCACTGTGCCACCAGGGAAGTCCCTTTTGTTTTTCTTTTAAGAAAGTACAAGTACAAATTATGTTATTGTCTTTTTCCCGCTGGCCTGCCTACTGATCTGTTGCTTGAGGGAATCCAGTGCATCTCCCACAAATACTCAAGTAGCTGGGGAGTGTCCTGGCACCCAACCTTCTGTTCTGCCCTGTTAGTGTGAAGCCCCTGCTCAGGCTGTCAAGGGGGAGGGACACAGGATGAAATCTGGCATCTCTGGAGCCTTGGGTTTAGCACTGAATTAGGAAAGACTGTTGCAGTGGAAAGCTTGGGATGGGGGTTCAAGGGCTAACTGCCAGGATTTGACTTTCAGTGATAAGATGTGGAGGTGGGTGAGTTTAGTGCAAAGAACTGGGTTTTACTTCCTGGGAGTCTGTTCATTCTGCTCTGGCTGAACCTAGGTGCTCTTTTTTTTTCTCCTATATGGTTGTTTGTTTTCGGCTTTAGCTTACTGCAGTATCAATTTCTGTCAGAGTTTGTTAAAAAGGCACTTTGAATAACCAAAGGCCAGGATGAAAGTAAAATAGGGAGACTTTAAAATGTTGTTTGTTTTTACATAACTTTAATTCCCACCCAGGGTTAAACAAAGTTCTGGTCAGTATAAAGAATGCCCATTGGCTTGGGCAAAGTTTTAGAGCTGGGGGAGAAGCAGTGATAGCCCTGGAGTTGGAGACCCACCCTGTGGTACTGGAGGTATTTGGTTGCACCTACGGGCTCCAAAACACCAAGAAAAAAAAAAAAAAAGAATTGTAACTTCTGTTATAAACTAGCTATATTCCTGAAAAGTTATATGAAAAATTTCTAAACCAATTCCTAGTCACAATGCAATAGGTAAGCTCTCCAAAGAAACTTCACCAGAAAGTTTCATAAAGCAAGGCCCTTGCAGGGCCAGGATTAGAGTGAGGCAAGTAAGTGGTGGCCAAAAAACTCAGCAATCAAGATGAATAATACGTTACTAATCTAACAAATCAGAATTAATGCAAAGAATTCATGATGAACAAATTATTAAAATTTTACATGAAGACAGGATCTTTGCATTTCTGAGGACAGGATCTTTTCCAGTCTGAGATTTCAAGCACCACCAATTGCTTCAAGGGGGGATAAGTCCACTTCTTCATGATGCAGGGATGGAGAGAAATTTGTAGGTAACAGGCCTCATATGCCCTTATTCACCACTTTGCTCAAAGTGACGCCATTTCTTTTGTCTGCACTATAGGTAAACACCTTAATCATGGCTTGTGTATTCAGTGACTGGGTGGGAGTGTTCACCACCTTTTCTTAAGATCTTTATCAGTGTTGCCTGGGTTAACTTGAAAGCTTCCCCGAGATAGACTTTCAGCTGAAATCTAAAATGGCCCTCACAATTAGACATATGGGCTGGGCAACGGTGATGATGATCAGTGGCACCCTAGTAGCCCCCAGAAATAGAATAGAATTGTTTTGTGAAACCTGCATGCACGACTACTATGTGATGAACAGTGCTGGGACCCAGGGGGGTTCAGAGGCAGAAAAGAAAATAGGTTAAATCCACTTTGACCGTATGTGGGAGCCTGGGTTGGCATTCTCAAGAGGTACCACTGGTACTTAATTTTTTCTTTGTTTCCTTTCGCCCAGTGGGTAGAAAGTCCCCTCCTTGGGCAGACACCAGTTGTGCAATGATGAATGAAAGGGTTGTGTGCTGGGTATTTTCCATTTTTTCCCACCAGATCCACTTTCTCAACAAGGATCCCTGGTGCTCTCTCTTTGAGTTGGGTTAGGAAAATGGGAGGCAACAGCAGAAGATAGAGGAGGGAGAAGAGAAGGGTTGGGGTATTTAGTGCCCTGGCTCCCTTCCAGCCAGGCTTCAGATTGGCTGCATTCCTCCACTGAAGGACCCAGCTGTTCAGTGCCTCTTCTCAGTTGTTGTCTCTGAGCTTTGTAACTACTCCCTCCCCCTGTCTCTTTAGACCTGGGGTAGGGGGTGTTCTAGCCCTGAGGGGTCTCAGCATTCCTCATTTGTTTCCTTAACCCTACCCACACCTTGTAAATAGCCTTATATTAAACCCTCTTCCTCCATGGACCTCTGTTGGTGTGGCATCTGTCTGTGGCAGGACCCTGACTGATGTCAGTCGTAGGTGCCTATCACCCAGCAAAGGTGGGGCACAGTCCCGGCCTCAGGACCCTTGACTCTGGCAGTTACCTTTCCCCTTAGAGAATAAAGCAGCCCTGCCTGGCATTTCCTGGCTATAGATCCTGTGCACAGTCAGGTGCACCTGTGAATGAGTGAGCTGCAGGAACTTTAAAGAATGGAGGATTCCCATTAGCATCATTTCTGCCCCTTTGGATTTAAAATATTCAAGAATGAGAAGCTTAGTTAGCTTAGATGCAAACTATTACATATAGAACGGATAAACAACAAGGTCCTACTGTACAGCACAGGGAACTATATTCAGTATCCTGAGGTAAATCATACTGGAAAAGAATATTTAAAAAAGTGTGTGTATGTGTGTGTGTGTGTGTGTGTGTATATGTAACTGAATCACTTTGCTGTACGGCAGAAATTAACAACATTGTAAATCAACTATACTTCAATTAAATAAAATAAAAAAAAACAATGAGTGGAAAGCCCCTAGTTAGCTCAAATAAATACAGCCCCAGCAATTATGTTACTATTAAGCTTTCTTCCTTGTTCCAAAGTACTGGGAAGAGCAGACATTTCAGGCCCCAGACAAGATGCTCTGTATCTCTGCAGCTGTGAAGATGACAGGCGATATCAAAAGATCAAGGGACTTTGCTGCGCTCACTAAGGTACCATCTGCATCCTCCTGTACCTTTAACTTGGTGTCTCATACCTAATGGCTTCCAGGACATCCCCAACCCCCTTTTGTACCACCTCTGTCTCCAGGTATGCCTCAACAAGGAAGCACTGTAGCCCTGGTAACTTGGGCAGGTAACTTACAACTCTAAGGAAAATCGACCTTAGGTGAAGCTAAGGACAATGGAGTGGAGGAGTGGAAAGAGCCTGAGTTCTTGAGGACGTCATTGAGAAGCTGATCAACACTGTTACTGGAGCCCATCCTAATTCTGGACTTATCCTACAGTGACACAGTGAGAGGAAGCTGTACAATCAGCCTTTTACACTGGTGCATTAAAAAAAAAAAAAGCTGAGTGGTAAATTTAATGTGGCATAGACATAGTGGTCACCAGCCAGCAATGGAAAGCAGTGGAATCAAATACTGCATGTGAAAGCCTGGTGCGCAGGGCTTGGGCCATCAGAGCTGCTTCACTGTTCACTCAGCCTCACTGAAAGCAGGTCTTCTGTAGCAAGAAGACCTGATTCCTTTTAGAACGAGTGCCACTGCTTAGGTTGATTTCTTTCTTGCTTTGAGAGTTCTCACAAGCAGCAATATTAATAGAGTTGTTTTCTTTTTCTTTCCCAAGCTAGCACTGAAAGTGCTGATGAATATAAATAAAAATGAACCAGTCAACAAAATCTAAGTGATAGCAGTTAGAATGAGGAATACCTTCAGGTGGTAAAGAAGATGGGTGTGTGTGTGTGTGCACGCGTGTATGTGTGTAAATTCAAGCTCTACACTAGATTTTGCATGTATAGATTGCATTTCAATTTCATTTTTAAAAATGAGTCATATGAGATAGGCTAGCTGATAAGTGATACTGTGTATAAAAAAACTTTCTTCCGGGCTTCCCTGGTGGCGCAGTGGTTGAGAGTTCGCCTGCCGATGCAGGGGACACAGGTTTGTGCCCCGGTCCGGGAAGATCCCACATGCCGTGGAGCGGCTGGGCCCGTGAGCCATGGCCGCTGGGCCTGCGCGTCCGGAGCCCGTGCTCCACAATGGGAGAGGCCACAACTGTGAGAGGCCCGCGTACCGAAAAACAAAACAAAAAACTTTCTTCCTACTCCTAGCTCTGCCATGGATCTGTCTTCCATACTGCTGATCACAGCTTGAAACTCTAATATGTAACCCACTTGATAGAATTTTAAATAGATTCACAGAAAGTTGCAGCTAAGGCTAAAGAAGGCCTGGAATCTTCTATGTTTGAACTTTTGGAAGCCCTGAGTCACCACATAAGTCAGGCTACCCTACTGAAGAGACCACATGGAGGGAGAGGTCATGTACCAACAGATGGAGATCCCAGTCTTCCCGTCATCTCTGCCAAGGCAGAGATGAATGATACCTTCTCGAAGGTCAAAAAATTCCAATTATATGTATATTAAGTATGTAAAACAACACAGCCCTAAAAACTATGTAACACATGCTTCTTTTGTGATATTCTTCTCCATGGCCTAGATGTTGCAACTTATGATTTATTTTCCTAATAAATCAACCTTATGACAAACAAAGGATTTCTTCACTCCTCCAAAGACTAACATATGACATTGCAAGTTAGGGTCATCTGTCTCACAACTATTCATTGTCAATTTCACGTGCATGGATGCCTGTGAAAGTCTTTGAGTGGCAAATGTTTCTACAGTGCCACCTTGCCCTTCCTTTTCAGAAAGGAATGCGTTCCTGAGCTCCATACCCCAGAATCTAACACTTCCATTCTGCCCACATCGCACTGTTTACCCTGCAGCTTGGTCTGTGTTGCCAGGCCAATTCAGTGTCCTTAGCACTTGGTCCCCAACCTTTCACTGGTTTTTTTTATATTTGGTCAGTATATGGACTCTATTTCCAGTTAAAAAAAAAGTTAATTTGGGCTTCCCTGGTGGTGCAGTGGTTGAGAGTCCGCCTGCCGATGCAGGGGACATGGGTTCGTGCCCTGGTCCAGGAAGATCCCACATGCTGTGGAGTGGCTGGGCCCGTGAGCCGTGGCTGCTGAGCCTGCGCATCCGGAGCCTGTGCTCCGCAACGGGAGAGGCCACAACAGTGAGAGGCCCACGTACCGCAAAAAAAAAAAAAAAAGTTAATTTAAGTCAGAGTCAAAAGTCAAAGCATTTCAAATAGTGGGTGATAAACATACATGAAAGTGGTTTATAAAGTAGGAAAGACTTTGGAAACTGTAAATAGCCAAGCTAATATTGGATATTATGGATTTTCTGAATTAATGGATATGGTTACTAGGGCAGAAGTTTTTGTCAGCATGAAAGACGTTAAACCAGAGAGGGACAGGAGGCAGAAAACCTAGAGAAGAAAGGTTGGAAGCTTCTTCATAAACCTGCCCACCACGGAAGAACAGTCTTCTCTTAGGCCTGTCGGGTCAGAGCTTTTTGCTCAGGTCACCTAAGCTTGCACCATCCTCCTCTGGCAGCTTTTCAAATTCCACCCTTTCCAGCCACAATCTGAGAGCATTTGCCTGACCCCTACTCCAGAGGGTAAAACTGTTTGTCAGCATTTCACCTAGGTCCTTGACCCCGCATGAGCTCCAACTGGACCATTCATTCGGTGTTATTCATAGAAACAGTGTCTTCAAAGAATCAAAGCAGGAGTCTTTAAAAGCAGTTTGCAAGTGAAATGTGACTCTCCCAGGCCAGTGGCCATGCACTAGAGACACATGACTGAGCTGGTTTCAGGCTGAGCTGCATGATTTGCTGGCAAGTGCCAGTTCCCAGGGAGCCGCTGCCCCCTTGTGGCTCAGCACTGGCCAGGAATTATTCCGTGATGGGGAGAACACTTGGCAAAAGTCTGTAAAAGATTATTGGTGGGCTCTTTCTGGCCCTTAGATTTGTTGGTTCAAATAAAATTTCCTTTCATCTCATGGCTTTTTAATTTGTAATATTTCTTCCTTCTTTTAAGAAAACGAATTTTTAAAAGGCATATTTTATCATAATTATAAAAGTAGTGTATACTCCTTGAAGAAAAATTTGTGTAAAATTATTTAATTTTGTTAATTTTTGATGTATTTCCTCCTTAATTTTTTTATT
The DNA here is from genome assembly GCF_949987515.2 of Delphinus delphis. Classification (NCBI taxonomy): domain Eukaryota; kingdom Metazoa; phylum Chordata; class Mammalia; order Artiodactyla; family Delphinidae; genus Delphinus; species Delphinus delphis. The sequence continues at coordinate 63,387,959 of NC_082687.1, read as the reverse complement.
TCTCCGTATAAGGAAACCTGATTTTACTTGGAGACAGAAAAAAAAGCCACAGAACTATGGAATCTAATTTTATCATAAATGTATAAACATGATCTCTACAATAAGAAAATCAACTTTTGAATATGCTAGAGTACTAAGAAACAGTTGCCTTTTTTTTCACAAAATTTAAAATGTAAAGGGTGGCATTTTAGATCATAGAACTTCATAAACTTTGCCTGTAATTTCAGTTCTATGGATTAAGATTACTACAGTGAATGCAATTATTAGACACATTAAATTGAATATTATCTCAATTTCAAGACAGAAGAATGAAACTCCTTGCTCTAAAGATAGCCTGTGAGAGTTATGGTAATTTAGCAGTGTAAATGATCCAGTCATTGGCAAATGCTTCAGATGTGATTTCAGATGTGCTTTCAGATGTGATTGGTCATATTTCTAAATGTCATGTAGATATGTTGCTTCCCCCAACTATGGAGAATGTAGAAACAAAGGCTTGGATCTGGGCATTATAGGAGGAGATAAGAATGAGTCGTTTGTGTCTCTAAATTACTTTCCTTCTATATCTTGTCTGTGTCATCTAGTTGTGTATACAATATAATATAAATATGGGGGATGGTGTCAGAGACAGTCTGTGGACAAGAACAGGAATGAGCTGGGAGGAAGTTAAACATATCTTTAGCTTCTTTATCTGATCCTTTATTTTCCTTTGAGACCCTGTGACTAAGAGAATATTTCAGTGTGGGTCAGGATCAATCCCGATTGGGGGTTTGGGGAGCAACAGGGGAAAGGAGCCCTGTAACAAGAGTTCTCAATCTTTTTGATCCACAGATCACTTTAACTTTTTTCTATAGGAAGAAATTCCACAGTCCACCTACTTCTTGTGTATCACTTTAAAAAAATGTATATTAACATATTACCAATTTCAACACAGAAAAAAACAGAACTTCCTTATGTAAAGACAGCCATTACAGAATTATGGGGAATTATGTACTTTGGTCATTTAAATGATCCAGTTATTGGTGATTGCAAATGGCCATTACTATGCATACATACAAATTAATACTGTATAAACTTAATTTCACAAAAAAGTCTGCTGAATATTAAATAAGTATAATACCTCAAGGCCTCTGATCACTGTTATTATACATTTCTATATGTTAACATGATTAATCGGTGCCCTATTTTTGGTGCTCTACGTTTTAAATCTACTTTTATTCTTTGAAATATGTAATATTCAAATCTAATTCATGGTGGAAAATATTTATCCCATATATTTTAGTGGGATTTGCATTTTAGACTCATCTATGGAGATGATCTGAAGGGTCCAGAGAGATCTACTTCACCAGCTTTTTATAAAAGTAGTAACATAGGGTGCTCTACTCTAGGGCATGTGAAGGCAGAGCAAAACATGGGGCCCACGTTTCTCAAGCTGCAGTTCATCAGAGCTGAGGATGCAGAAAGCCAACCAAGGCCACAAGTACCTGTGTCAGGTTCACAGCTCTAATCCTCCTGGCCTGTGGTTTCTCTTACCATCTCAGTTGAACACCTTCACTGTGATAGAGACTATTGGAAAGAATTCCTCATGCTCCAAGGAAATTTGTTAGTTTTACCTCTCATCTATCTACTCCAGCTTTCTGCCATCCTTGCCAATTTCTAAAGGGAGAAGAGGAAATTACAAAACTGAAAGCTAATGCCGAACCAGTGATTAGCGGTAATTACCAACTTGATGTCTACTGATCAGATCCAGAGAGACAATGCCATTTTGGGCAACTCTCAACCCAGTTGCTCCTCAGTTTACACATCTGTAAAGGACATTGGTCCAGTTATACTTCAGTCTGTACTAGTTCAAACTCTAGGAATATGTATTTCATACTTGGGCTTCACAGACAGAAAAAGTGTTTGGTTTAGCCAAGAAAAACAAAACAAAACCCAGTGTATCAAAATAACTTTATACCTTAAAAAAAAGATAAATAAATAGTGCTTTCTTAAAAATAAATACTGTTGATCAAATATTCCAATAAGCTAGGATGTAGATCACTTAATGTCAAGACTCATGGCCAGGTGAGCCACGTCCCGCACCTGGTGAGGAAGTGGCTGTCCCTGGAGGTTGAATGAGAGTGATTTCTTTCTGACTGTTGCAACCTGCTTTACCGCCTGAATTTCAGACTCTCCTGCTGTTCAGAATACTCTTACCTTCCTAAATCTGGCCATAGAATACAGAAGCCAACAGAACTGACTTAAGCTAGCCAGCCCACAAATAGATATTAAACACCTGCTGTACGTCAAGCTAGGAATATAGTAGAGAAGATGACAGGTAAGTGTTCTAGCCTCATGGAATTTATAGTCTATAGCAGACATCAGGTTTTTAGTTTCCAGAAGTGAGAGTTGTTTGCTTTTCAGAGAAACTTAAGAGTATGATCCTATAGGCTCTGCATGAACAGGGCTATGTTTCATTCCTCACTGTAGACCCAGTGCTCAGTACATAATAGATATCCACAAATGTTCATGGCATAATTGAGGGAATAATCAGATATAAACTGGATACTTAACAAAAGACCTAAACCAAGTTTGAGATATGCTCCAAGAGTTTGTTCAAGATCATCTGGACATTCAGTCTCATTCGCTTTTTCAGAGTAATGAAGGAAAAAATTGCAGTTCACTGTTGGCCGAGAGTCAGAACCTTGTTTCCTTTGTGGTGTGTGGGTTGTGTATTTGTTTGCCAGTTTGCGGGGGAAGGAAGGAATTCAGGGAGGTTAGTGGTTTTGTTATTATTTTGTGAAGCCTCCTGGGCTATTTTTTTCTTCCTTTAATCAACAAATATGCACTATGCTAGGCATTGTCCCAGGCACTGAAGAAACCATGATGAGCAGGACTGGCGAGAACTCTGTCCTCTGGGATCTTCTATTTCAGAACTCTCCATGGACTGGTGGGCTATTCTTTTCTCCACTTACTTTGGATGACTCTAATGATTACATACCACTTTTATAATGAGAACCTTTTTAAGAGGGTAAAAAAAGAGACTTCTTCAACAAAGTACGGATATAAATCTGAGTTTTCAGTACAACTCTGAGTGAGCATATTTGGGCAGCACTGCTTCCATTGCACAAAATGAAAAGACTAGGCACTAGTTCACCACAGGGAGTATGTAATTAGGCACAACCTTTTCAGAAAGAAATTTTGCAGTTTCTTTCAATATTTTAAATTTTTTTATCTTCTAACTAAGTGATTCCAGTCTTTTGAATTTATCCTACAGAGTGCTTGCACAAATAAAAAAGGATATATATATATATATATATACACACACACACATATATGTGCAACATTATCTGTGATGGTGGAAAATGAGAAGTAACTGAAATGTCCATCACTAGAGTATTGCATAATAGGTAATTGTATGTCCATATAATAGAATACAATACTGTTCTCTTTAAAATGAAGTACAGGGCCTCCCTGGTGGCGCAGTGGTTGAGAGTCTGCCTGCCGATGCAGGGGACACAGGTTCGTGTCCTGGTCCGGCAAGATCCCACATCCCGCAGAGCGGCTGGGCCCGTGAGCCATGGCCGCTGAGCCTGCGCATCCGGAGCCTGTGCTCCGCAACGGGAGAGGCCACAACAGTAAGAGGCCCGCGTACTGCAAATAAATAAATAAATAAATAAAAATAAAATGAAGTACAGACTTGGGAAAATATCATGATATATTGCTATAGGATCAGGGATAAAGCCAAAAAACAGCGGGGTTTTTTCTTAAAAGTATAGTTTTGTATAATATAGCCAACATTTCAGGTGTTCTGAGCTCCTTACATATATCTTATTTACATCTCACAACAACCCTATGAAATAACTACTATTATCATCCTCACTTTCCAGGTGAGGAAACTGGGTCAAATTGTAACTTGCTTAATGAACACAGATACCTGACTTTGAGCTCACGTACTTAGTCACTCTGCTATATCCAGGATCCAATTACACAATTCTCTCTTTAGCTTAGACTAGTTTCAGTTGGGATTTTCAACTTTCAACCAAGGGAGTTCTCATAAACAATCCAAATATAGATCAATAAAAACTAGATAAATTATGACACAATGATATAATGAAATGCTATGTAGCTCTTAAAAGGAGGAAGCTACATATATTAACATGAAAACAAACAAGGGAGAACAAGTTTACAGAATATATATGTGTATATATATATATATATTTTTTTACATCTTTATTGGAGTATAATTGCTTTACAATGGTGTGTGGGTTTCTGCTTTATAACAAAGTGAATCAGTTATACATATACATATGTTCCCATATCTCTTCTCTCTTGCGTCTCCCTCCCTCCCACCCTCCCTATCCCACCCCTCCAGGCGGTCACAAAGCACCGAGCTGATCTCCCTGTGCTATGCGGCTGCTTCCCACTAGCTATCTACCTTACATTTGGTAGTGTATTTATGTCCATGACTCTCTCTCGCTTTGTCACAGCTTACCCTTCCCCCTCCCCATATCCTCAAGTCCATTCTCTAGTAGGTCTGTGTCTTTATTCCTGTCTTACCCCAAGGTTCTTCATGACATTTTTTTTTCTTAAATTCCATATATATGTGTTAGCTTATGGTATTTGTCTTTCTCTTTCTGACTTACTTCACTCTGTATGACAGACTCTAGGTCTACCCACCTCATTACAAATAGCTCAATTTTGTTTCTTTTTATGGCTGAGTAATATTCCATTGTATATATGTGCCACATCTTCTTTATCCATTCATCCAATGATGGACACTTAGGTTGTTTCCATCTCCGGCTATTGTAAATAGAGCTTCAATGAATATTTTGGTACATGACTCTTTTTGAATTATGGTTTTCTCAGGGTATAGGCCCAGTAGTGGGATTGCTGGCTCATATGGTAGTTCTATTTGTAGATTTTTAAGGAACCTCCATACTGTTCTCCCTAGTGGCTGTATCAATTAACATTCCCACCAACAGTGCAAGAGGGTTTCCTTTTCTGCACACCCTCTCCAGCATTTATTGTTTCTAGATTTTTTGATGATGGCCATTCTGACTGGTGTGAGATGATATCTCATTGTAGTTTTGATTTGCATTTCTCTAATGATTAATGATGTTGAGCATTCTTTCATATGTTTGTTGTCAGTCTGTATATCTTCTTTGGAGAAATGTCTATTTAGGTCTTCTGCCCATTTTTGGATTGGGTTGTTTGTTTCTTTGTTATTGAGCTGTATGAGCTGCTTATAAATTTTGGAGATTAATCCTTTGTCAATTGCTTCATTTACAAATATTTTCTCCCATTCTGAGGGTTGTCTTTTGGTCTTGTTTATGGTTTCCTTTGCTGTGCAAAAGCTTTCAAGTTTCATTAGGTCCCATTTGTTTATTTTTGTTTTTATTTCCATTTCTCTAGGAGGTGGGTCAAAAAGGATCTTGCTGTGATTTATGTCATAGAGTGTTCTGCCTATGTTTTCCTCTAAGAGTTTGATAGTTTCTGGTCTTACATTTAGGTCTTTCATCCATTTTGAGCTTATTTTTGTGTATGGTATTAGGGAGTGATCTAATTTCATACTTTTACATGTACCTGTCCAGTTTTCCCAGCACCACTTATTGAAGAGGCTGTCCTTTCTCCCCTGTACACTCCTGCCTCCTTTATCAAAGATAAGGTGACCATATGTGCGTGGGTTAATCTCTGGGCTTTCTATCCTATTCCATTGATCTATATTTCTGTTTTTGTGCCAGTACCATACTGTCTTGATTAGAGTAGCTTTGTAGTATAGTCTGAAGTCAGGGAGCCTGATTCCTCCAGCTCTGTTTTTTGTTCTGAAGATTGCTTTGGCTATTCAGGGTCTTTTGTGTTTCCATACAGATTGTGAAACTTTTTGTTCTAGTTCTGTGAAAAATGCCAGTGGTAGTTTGATAGGGATTGCATTGAATCTGTAGATTGTGTATATGTTTTATAATAGAAGTTTGTACAGAAAACACAGAAGTATTGATAGTTCAGTGTCATAAAAGCAGTACTGCAATAAAATCCTTATAATACAAGTTTACACAAATGAGTTTCTTTTTGAAATACCATTTTATCAGTTTTTTCCTGAGCATAAAAGACTTCCAAGCTCACTGTAGTAGGCAATGATTGTTTACTTAGGAGAGGAGAATGGGACTAGAACAGGGAAACTCTTTCACCTCACACATTTCTGAATTGCTTGAATTTATTAGTAGCCGAGTTTATGTGATGAAAACCCAACTTAAACTGCTAAAAACAAACAAAAAATGTGTTGTGGGGAATATTGAATGGACAGCATGCCAGTTCACAGAATCAAAGGAAAAGCTGACCAACTAAGCATAAACCGTGGCAGGGTAGACAACTGGGGCGCCCCAGGGACCCTACGGCCTGGAACCGGAATGCTGAGCTCCACCAAGACTCTCTGGGTCTCGGGTTTCTGCTCCCCATGGCATATTGGCCTCATGCTCTCCTACTGCAGTCTTTCTTTGTAGTGAGGGATCATGGCTTCCAGCAGCTTTCAGTGACAAAGATTCTCAATCCCACCACCTAAAAGGAAAAGGGCTCTTCTCTGAGGGAGGACTCTGAATGGTCAGAAACCCACTGCAGACCAACCTCTGTGACCAGGGTAGGGGGAATTATTACTGGTCATGACTGGTCTAATTTGGACCAGGTGCTCACCCTTCAACCTATCACCAGGGTCAGGGATACAGGATCTTGTAAGAAGGCGGCAGCTCCATTCAGCCAGAAGTCTGGAGTGGAGTGGAGAAGGAGAGTGGGAAGCAGAAACAGTGCTTTTTTGGAGCAAAAGAAGGAAGAGCTGCTGGGCAAAACAGGTGATTAGTGTATGCTACATGAGCATAATTTTATTCTAAATATTTTTAAGTTATTTTCATCATGTGTATATATACATATATACATTCAAGTGCCAAGAATGTATTTATAAGGATATTCTCTGAAACAGTTTTATAATCATTAAAAACTGTAAGCAGCCTATAGTTAACATCTACTGATATTTTGTCTTCTTGAATTTTTCCCTCTGGGAACATTGCACCCAAGTGCTCATCTCAGCTGAACCAATCACATATCACCGTACTTCCTGTGACTACAGCAATTGGCCTGAAGGGTGGGTGTGTGATCCAGCATGAACCGATTTGTCTTGGCCCAGAAAAGGGTCATTTTCTTTTCAGGTAGTGAGGCGGTGGGGCTGTGACTCAGGCAGACTTTTTCACCTGGAGCTGTTACAAAAGAGTCATCTCCTGTCAGGTCAGGAAGCTGCTAGGATACGATCTGGAGCCGCCAATTCTGCCTCCCACACAGGGGGTAAAGCTAGTCTATAAAGGAAGCTGTTTATGCTGAAATAAACAGAGATGAGACACGAAGAGACAGGGAGTCCTGATGGGTTAGAGGCCCTGGTCCCAGGCACCCTCTGAGGCTAACGCGCCCCAGCCCCGTCCCCCCACTCTTCTGCAAATATGACTAAATGGGCCAATTTCCTCCTTACCTAAGGCTAGTTTGAATTAGGATTCTTCCAGTTTCAGCCACGAGACTCCTAATATCTGACTACAGATCAGTAGAGCTGGGTAACTTATGGCACAATAAAATACTTTTAAGTGTAGCTTTTAAAAAGAACAAACTACATATATTGACGTAAAAAACAAATATAAGGAGAGAAGCAAGTTTATAGGGCAGGGGTGTGTTTCTGTGTGTGATTTTATATACACCACATACTTACGGAGACTGTGTTCCGAAAGGTTAATATTGGTTACCTCTGGAGGCTAGTATGGGAAAGACTTTCATTTTTTAAATATATTTCTGTATATATTTTTTAAAATAAATTTATTTATTTATTTTTGGCTGCGTTGGGTCTTCGTTGCTGCGCATGGGCTTTCTCTGGTTGAGGCGAGTGGGGGCTATTCTTCATTGCAGTGCACAGGCTTCTCATTGCGGTGGCTTTTCTTGTTGCGGAGCATGGGCTCTAGACTCGCAGGGTTGAGAAGCTGTGGCACGCGGGCTTAGCTGCTCCACAGTATGTGGGATCTTCCCAGACCAGGGCTCAAACCCGTGTCCCCTGCATTGGCAGGCGGAGTCTTAACCACTGCACCACCAGGGAAGCCCTCTGTGTAGTTTTTTTAACTTTCTGAAAATCATATACCACTTTTATAAAACTTTTAAGCCAAAAATAACTACAGGACATAATGTAATTGTGGCACATTTATGTTATACAACTTCCCACTTCATTGCCTCTATTCCATTTAAGAACAGAGGTCTGGGAATTTGGAGACCAGGCTTCTAGTCCAGACTGTTTTGCATGTATTCTATAACCTTGGGCAAGTTGGTTTGCCTCTGCAGGCCTCAGTTTCTTCCTCCTTAAGAGGGGTACTTAAGTAACAGTAGCTACTATTTCAGTGGTTTCCATGTGCCAAGTGCTGTGCTGAGCAGTTTCCTCACAGCAGCTCCATGGGTTGAGCATTATCCCCCTTTTCCAGATAAGAAAACAGAAGCTCAAGTAAGTCTTGGAATCAGAATTCAAATTCACATTTAGCCCATCCCCCAAAGCCATGTTCTTTTCACTACACACTCTCCCAGCCGCCTCTTGCCTCACGGTCTCACAGTTTCCTAGCCCTGGAATGCACTTAAATCCAGGACTTGACTCAAAATCCTCTATCTGGAAAACACTATCTTTCTAAATTAAACTTAGGTCACTTTTGTTATTGCTATGTCTGTTCTTTTTTTTTTTTAATATTTTATTTATTTATTTGGCTGAGCCAGGTCTTAGTTGTGGCAGGCAGGATCTTTAGTTGCAGCATGCGGGATCTTTCAGTTGCAGCATGTGGGATCTCGTTCCCTGACCAGGAATCAAATCTGGGCCCCCTGCGTTGGGAGCACAGAGTCTTAGCCACTAGACCACTAGGGAAGTCCCTCTGTGTATTCTTTATGTTACATCAAATTCTAAGACAGAATGTCTCAACCTCAGCACTACTGACATTTTGGACTGAAAATTTCTTGGTTGTTGGGAGCTGGATGTCTTTGGCAGCATCCCTGGCTTCTACCCGCTATATGTCAGGAGCACCCACCTTTCAACTTGTGACACCAAAGATGTTTCCAGACATAGTCGCAAATGTCCCCTGGGGGAAAATCACCCAGGGTTGAGAATCAGTGTTCTAAAAGAAGGGAAAAGGCAAATTTCTGCATTAACCCTGGAGTAAAATTGTATTGAAAAGAGACATGGAATCTTGTATTTTTACCTGCATGATTCTTGGACTCTACCAGCTCTGGCTAAAGTCAGCTCCAGTGTCTCACATTATTTGCTCTGTGCAGAACACTGTACCAGTTACACATACATTATATATCCAAGATTTAAGGAAATGGGGAAGGAGAATAAACCTTGCCCTCTCAAAAATGACTCTACTTCCTTAGTGAAATTCACATTTGCCTGAGAAGAAAAGAGCCACATGAGGCTGCTGAGTGAGAATGGATATTCGACAGGGAACAGTGGTAATTGAATACAATGCTGATTTTATTCCAACCAAATAAAGCAATACATAGGTCACCTGGGCAATAAGCTTAACTCAAGGGACAAAAGCCAAAAAACAAGGATTTTGTTGTTGTTTTATCAGTCACTGCCCACTTACACAACTCATCTCAGAAAATATGGGTTAAAAAATCTCATGCATAGAAACATAGGAAAAGAGGAAAAGGGAAAAATGAAGTTCATCTAGTGTGCAGTTGAAGGTGGTTTCTCCAATTTCCTTTCTGGTCCATCAGCATGGTCCACTTCGGATTACCTTAATATCATGACCATCGTCCCTGCAAATCGAACAACCATAAAAACATTTATTATTAAATTTCCCCCTGTACCCATCTTGAGTTCTTGTGGCTGGACTAAAAATAAAATGGACACAAGACAGATTAACAGGAGAAAAAGAAATTTTCATTCTTGTGCACGGAGTTCTCATAGAAATGGGACCTAATAAGTGACCAAAGCAGGCAGATTTTATACATTTTAGACAAAGAAACAATAAATTTGTGAGGAATTGACAAAGAAACTTAGGCTCTGGGAGCTTAATTAGTAAAGAATCTAAAGAGAGCTTTGGCTTGGGGTAGTAAATTAAAGAAGTAACAAGGTTTGTTTATACAGGCTTTTCAGCTCTGAATTCCCTATGTTTGGTGATAAGAGTGTCCTTCTACCTCAAGAAGCAGGGAATGCATCTTTCATATGATTTATTTCCTCCTCTCAGGGAGACAGAGAGAAGGGTCAAAGTGTAACTCTTGCATCGGCTCTTTCTTAAGTAAATTTAATTCAAAATAATTAATATGGCATTGAGGCATATTTTGGGGTGGCTTGCCCTGGGCCTCAACAGTTCCCTCTTCTAAAACTTCCTTGGCAATCTCACATATTAAAAGTCAAGCTGATAGAGTGTTCCATCCCACTAAACCAGTCTCTTAGACTTGACAGTAAGTCAGATGAGTTAAGCTCATTTCAGGTGATGCAGGTGGCATCCCAAAGTTAGGCCTATGCTGCAAGCAATCAGGCATTTAATAAGAGGCATGCCGGAACTTCCCTGGTGGTGCAGTAGTTAAGAATCTGCCTGCCAATGCAGGGGACACAGGTTCGAGCCCTGGTCTGGGAAGATTCCACATGCTGCAGAGCAACTGAGCCCATGCGCAACAACTACTGAGCCTGCACTCTGAAGCCCACAAGCCACAACTACTGAGCCCTCGTGCCACAACTACTGAAGCCTGTGCACCTAGAGACCATGATCCCCAACAAGAGAAGCCACTGCAGTGAGAAGCCCATGCACTGCAATGAAGAGTAGCCCCCGCTTGCTGCAACTAGAGAAAAGCCCCAAAATAAATAAATAAATAATTTAATTTAAAAAAATAAATAAGAGGCATGTCTATGGAAACAAAGGAAAAACAGAGGTTAATGATTGGAGCAGATTATAAACCAGTTTCTGAGCCCAGGGGTCAGTCAGTTATGATTTCTAGATGTCAGGGTCACAGCATCTTTTGCAATTTGAAATGTCTCTGATGATGTCATCAGGTGTTCAGGTAAACTTTCTGAGTTGCTTATACAGCAACAGGCACAAAGATTGTTTAAATATGAGCTTTTGAAGTTTATTTCAAATTGTCTAGCTTCAGTTTGTAGGGCTTCATAAAAAAAGGGCAGTTTTAGTTTTCAGTGATTTCAGATAAAAAAATAATAGGACAAATTTGGAAAGGATAGTTTGGAGAGTAATAGCCTGATATAGGAGGAAACTTGAAGAATTCAGGATATAGTCTAGTTTACAGGTAAATAACAAAACCCTCAAAGACAATGAACAGAACTAGAATTTGGTGTGTACAAGTGTGTATTATAGTTTCTGCTGAAACATAATTTTCTCTCTGCAATTACCCCCAGTTTTTACCAAAAATAGCCAAATTAGACTAATTTGTTTGCAAAATAAGTCTAGATTCAATAACCTTGGCCTGGTTGTTTACATAAGTACAGCAAGAATAGTGATTGAGCATATGGACTATTTTAAATCTGCTTTGCTGGAACTTTTTATGAGGAATCTCAGATTGAATTTTTTTTTTTTTAAGATTTTTTTGATGTGGACAATTTTTAAAGTCTTTATTGAATTTGTTACAATATTGCTTCTGTTTTTGTTTTTTGTTTTTGGCCGTGCAGCATGTGGGATCTTAGCTCCCTGACCAGGGATCAAACCCACACCCCTTGCATTGGAAGGCAAAGCCTTAACCACTGGACCACCAAGGAAGTCCCTCAGATTGAATTTTTAATAGCCTCTCAAGGCTAAGAAGCCAAGCCAAACATTCGCCAACAGACTTTGCCTGCAATAGGTATAGATTTGGGTGAATTCCTTTCTTCACGAGGTCCTCAAAATAAACTATTTCCTGGGTCTGCCAGGAAATGACCCTTCCTATTCACCTGGTAAGACTGCTGGGAACCCTGAAAGTAAGGTACTAGGCTGTTTTTCCAAGAGGCTTTATTGGCTACATAAAGTCAACCTTAGTTTCTCAAAGCTGTCTGGTCATATCTGAGTCTATGCATGTCTCTCTCCAATATGACATTCCAGTCAAAGCGTTGATAATATTATATAATCAATGTTTCCAATTGTGTTTTGTTGTAAGAAAAACAGATTCTTACTGAACTTATGCAAATAACTATATTGCCAAGAAAATAAGAGTACTCACTGAGAGTTTCTGAATTCTGGAGGGATCCAATAGAGAGAAAAAGATAAATGTTCCAATGCTGCTTAGAAACCTATAATGGACCAAATTGTTCTAAGTCACAGCTTAAGAGAAAAGAGAAAAAAGTCTCCTTAAATCTGGAGAAACAAAAAAATTTTTAAATCATCAATGTTTCAAATTTTAATAAATCATAAAAAATTATAATTATCTTCCTCAGTTTATTTGGTCCCATAGTTAATTCTTGCTCCACTTGATCTTTTGTTAGAAATTTTTTGAAGCCATCAGTTTCTCCATTAGGGTTCTGTAAATTCTTACCCAGGTATGATTTGAAAGTCATCAGAAACTTATATTCTAGAATAGTTGTTAGATTGCTTTCCATGAATTCCCCTCAAGATAAAACACATTTGCAGAAAGCTTCTGTAAAAGCATGTGAGTAAAACAGTAACTGTGTGTAGATGATAAGACTTTAAAATGTCCATTATTGAAGATCTGATTCATTATAATGGAACTGATAAAGAAATTTAGTTATCTCTGAGACACATATTATTTTAAGATAACAACTAGAATTATGGCTAACATACTAGGACATATCCAAAGCTTAGGATTTTCAGTTATTTTCTAGAACATTTATGTTAATAACATTTACCCATACAATATGACCTAAGAAGGTTTATCATCATTTACTTGACAATGCTTCCTATGTAATTTAACATACAAAATAAGCCTAATTAATTTAGTATCTCTTTTATAAGGAGAGAAAATAAATTTTTGAGGTGTTCCAGGGGCCCTCTGGAAAACCCCAAAATTATTTCCAGTTCAATAAGACTTCATTTAGAATTTGTTTTTTTGTGCAGTTTGTCAAAAATATCAAATGTTTTTAAAACACTTGGTCAAATAGGATCATAGGTCACTGTGAAAGAATACTGAGCTGCCCATTTAATCAAAGTGACAAAGACATCCCTGGCATATACAGAAAGTTAAATAGTTGTAAAAAGCCTTAGTTCTTTTAATATTGAAAAGACTTAGATTTGTGTGTGTGTGTGTCTTCTAAGTGATCAAAAATCTGATAAAGACAAAACATAGAATCTGTTTTTCTAGACAGATTAAAGGTAAAGAAAACTCTTTTTCTTACAATTTCTTATTAAGACTAGACCAATAATCTAAGAAAACTTTGTCCTTTTAACAGAGATACATACCAAATTTTAATTTTGTACCAGTTTACTTTTGATATTAAAACTCATTTACTTAATTAAATTCATTTCAGTCTTAGCCAGTCCTGATCACACATAAAATTCCTAAAGATTCTATTTTTCATAAACCTTTTATAATTTTCTATGTTCATTTTATTTGTCCCTTGTTTTCTTTCCCATTTAGAAATAGCCAACTTTAGGAAAAAATCGCTTTCTCTTTCCTTAACAAAAGCACCTCTTTTCCTTTTTCTAGCCCAAAACACATAATACTTCTTTTTTTATTTCTGGTACCTTTAACTACATATATTAATTAGAATTCTTAATCCTTTGAAATCTTAATTTCGGGGGGAAATAAAGAAGTAAACAACTGTGAACTGTATTAACATTTTGCTGCTTGGCAAACGTAAATACATTTCATAATTTCTAGAAATATATGCCACTTCATAGCACAGTATTTCAATAAAGCACAAGCTATATCTACTAACAGACCCAAACATAACACATCAAAAGTAGGTAAACTTAAACTTGTTTAGCAATTAATGTTTCTGTATTTTATCTTATTTGGAAATGATATAGACACCCAATGAATTCCCATCATTTAATTTAACTTAGCAAAACTCTAAGGTTGTAAATTAAATTACCAAAGAATTTAGAAAAATAGACACATAATAAAACAATTGTCATTAAAAGCCTCAGCTAAAAATTCTTATCTAATTTACATCTATTTAATTCATTTGTTTTTAACAATCACACTTAGTTTACTTATGAAAATTTAATGAGTCATTAAAGCAGCTATTCATTAAGGTTTTCTTTCATTTTTTTCTGCTGGCAGAATTTGCAACAGAGACAACATAAGCCCATTTGACTAGCAAAACTAGGTAGAACAAAATTTTTTATATGCATTATATTTAATGCTTGTAACTCTGAAGACATACCTATATTAATTAAACCAAAAAGCCTAAAATTAGCTTTTATTTATCAAAGATTATCCTAGAACTTGAAAAAATTTTGGGTTCTTATTATATGTTTGAGAATTTTAATGTAAGTGCTTGTTTGTTTAGGCCAATTAAGTGGAGCTCTTCTACAAATTAATTTTGGCAATACCATCTAGAGGTAGAAAAATATCTATGATGTACCCATATAGACATATACACAACCAGAGATCTCTTAGTTTTCATTTTAAAACTTTAGTCATGAGCAGGTACAATAGAAAAATCACTAGTTTATAAATAAAGTTGAAATAAATTAAGTTTACTTGCTCAGATGGCTAACATCTTTTATTATTTGTGGAGAAGACTTAAGATCTGTATTTGCCCTTGACAAATAATTGCAGAAGGGATGTGATTTACTAGAGTTTGGGCAAGAGATCCTTTTAGCAGTTTGTGTTTTAAAAGGCCTCTTTCCCTTTTTTTTTTTGGTTTCAGGTTTTACCAATTCAGCTAATCCAGGCTCAGTCTCAGGCAATGTGGGCTGTGTTTACATTTCAAAGACATGATAAGATTTATAGCTTTTAGGGCCAAAGAAAATGTTAGGTTTTCTCCTAGGAGTTCTGGAGTATATTTATCTATTATTTATATATATATATATATATATATATATATATATATATATATATATATATATATATTATAAGTCTTAGGGTAATTATTATTTTAAAATAATTTTTAAAGTACAGGACAGTTTTGCTCCAATATCCTGATCTTTTATAATATCTAGAAAGCATTTTGAGAGGAATAGGTAAGGACTGGGAATTGGTAAAGGCAAGTGGAACTTGACTTGTTTCTACAGTTGCATTTCTCATTTTGTAGAGTTTTGCAAGACAAAGAAAGTTGTTTCTATTAAACCCTTGAATATTGGCTTCCAGCTGATTTACTTCCTGATTATTTGCAGGAGGCACTGGGGAATTATAGAGGAGATGGGCGATTTTTTTTAGAAGGGGAATTTATGTTGCATCTTACTTTTAGGTCTAATTTCTGTTTTTTCATCTTTATAAGGGCCTACCTAAAGCTCACCATTATACTTTTTTTTCCTTTCAATTTGATCCTCCCATAAGTATCAATATAAGTTATTTATGATGAGAGCTTTCAAAATTTTTTTCCTCTTAAATATAGCCAACTTAAAGGATCCTTTTTCTGGCCATTGATGAGTAGGATCTTGTATTAATTTCAAATACAGACTCAAACCAATAAGCCTTTTTTATGGCTTAACCAAAGATGAAAGAAGTATCTCACAAGAGTATATAGCCCTCACATGATCAAGAAAGTTCACTCCCATAGTTAGTCTAAGAAAGTAAGGCAATGAAGGTTGAGACAACAGCCCATTAAGACAAACTCTCCTGAGAGCTGGTATGGCCAGAGTGCTGACTTTCTGTTTCAAAACCCAAGTCTATTCAACTGACCACCAGATGCACCTTCCAAATGGCCGGGACCAGAGAGAATATTCTCACTGGACACAAAACTGAGATCTCAGGACATAAAGCAAGGTGGAAGGACAAACTTTATCTGGGTTTATATGGAAGATCCACAGCAAAGTTTGTTTAAGTAGATGCAGGTCTGGTGAGAAACATTAACTCACCAGTCTATGAGGGTGGCTCAAACAGCAGGCTTATAGGAAGGACCTATGCCTGCATTCTGCCCTATGGTTCTTCCTCCTTATGGCAAACAATACAACAGACAGAGACGAAGAAAAACAGTGACCATCTCTGGGAAGAAAAGAATTCCCAAGAGTTGCTAAGTACAAGGAACTAGCTCAAAAATATTTTCTCCTGCTAATCTAAATTTAGAGAGGGAGTAAGGAACTCTCACCACTTTCCCTTCCACCAGACCTTGCAGACAGAGATCCAGGAAGCTGAGGTGGTAAGAAATCTTACCTTCTGCTGGTCTTTATCAGATGTCTCAGGATCTCTCATCTGCAGTAGCCTCAGGGCGGGAAGCAGGTTCCAGCCAGGCTCCTGCCTGGCTCACCAACTGTCAGGTTGAATAAATTTCCCCCTCTACCCTCTTGAGTTCTTGTGGCTGGACTAATAATAAAATGGACACAAGACAGATTAACAGGAGAAAAAGAAAAACTTTTATTTATGTGCACAGAGGTCTCATAGAAATGGGACCTAATAAGTAACCAAAGCAGGCAGCTTTTATTCTTTTTAGACAAAGAAACAATACATTTGTGAGGAATTGACAAGACAAAGAAATTTAGACTTTGGGTAGTTAATTAGTGAAGAATCTATACAGAGTTTTGGCTTAGGGAAGTAAATTAAAGACGTAACAAGGTTTGTTTTTACAGGCTTTTCAGCTCTGAATTCCCTATCTCTGGTGAGTAAGGGTGTCCCTTCTACCTTTCAGATGAAGGGAGTGCATCTTTCATATGAGATTATTTTCCTGCTTTCAGGGAGACAGAGAGGAGGGTCAAAGTGTCTCTCTTGCTGGCTCTTTCTTAAGCAACTTTAATTCACAATAATTAACATGCCATTGAGGCACATTTTGGGGTGACCTGCCCTGGGCCGCCATATTGAAACACTACCTGCCGTATTGAAACTGCCCCACTATTTGTATTAAAAAGACCCATGTCATTATACATTAGATTCTTTACAGGGTGACAATTAATCATTTTTAAAGCTAAATCGAGGGTGAAAGCCCAACTCAGCTATTTTTTTTCCCTAACCCTAGGGCACAGGGAACTATCCCCAAAGAATCACTCTGAGAAGAAAGACCTAGGTAACTCACTTAAGACTGAGGTCAGAGAATGGACCCCTGAAATACAAAGCAGCATACCTGGAGTAGAAGTCATGGTCACATGAGCTGGTTAGGTGTTTTACACTAAGGGTATCAGGTGTAATACACTTATTACTGAGCATTCTACCAGATGGAGTTATTAAGACCTCTTTTCCAACTAATAGAGCAGGGTGCGTAGGTTACCTGAACATGCCCTCTGACTTTAAAAGAACACTTAATATTCCACACTTAATATTCCACAGAGTTTAACTACTAAATATATTCTTTTTTGTTTAATTTTTATTTTATATTGGTGTATAGTTGATTTACAATGTTCTGTTAGTCTCAGGTGTACAGCAAAATGATTCAATTATACATTACATATATCCATTCTTTTTCAGATTCTTTTCCCATATAGTTTATTACAGAATATTGAATAGAGTTCCCTGTGCTATACAGTAGGTCCTTGTTGATTACCCATTTTATATATAGTAGTGCATATATGTTAATCCCAAACTCCTAATTTATCCCTCTCCCACCTTTCCCCTTTGGTAACCATAAGTTTGGGTTTTTTTTTTTTTTTTAATTTATTTATTTTTGGCTGTGTTGGGTCTTCGTTTCTGTGCGAGAGCTTTCTCTAGTTGTGGCAAGCGGGGGCCACTCTTCATCGCGGTGCGTGGGCCTCTCACTGTCGCAGCCTCTCTTGTTGCAGAGCACAGGCTCCAGATGCGCAGGCTCAGTAGTTGTGGCTCACGGGCCCAGTCGTTCCACGGCATGTGGGATCTTCCCAGACCAGGGCTCGAACCCGTATCCCCTGCATTGGCAGGCAGATTCTCAACCACTGCACCACCAGGGAAGCCCCATAAGTTTGCTTTTGAAGTCTGTGCGTCTGTTTCTGTTTTGTAAATAAGTTCACTTGTATCATTTGTTTTAGATTCCACATATAATATCATATGATATTTGTCTCTCTCTGTCTTACTTATTTCACTTAGTATGATAATCTCTAGGTCCATCCATGTTGCTGCAGATGGCATTATTTTGTTCTTTTCTATGGCTGAGTAATATTCCATTGTATATATGTACCACATCTTCTTTATCCATTCTTCTGTCGGTGGACACTTAGGTTGCTTCCATGTCTTGGCTATTATAAATAGTGCTCTAATGAACACTGGGGTGCATGTATCTTTTCAAATTATGGTTTTCTCCAGATATATGTCCAGGAGTGGGATTGCTGGATCATGTGGTAATTCTTTTTTTAAGGCATCTCCATACTGTTCTCCATATTAGTTGTACCAATTTACATTCCCACCAATAGTGTAGGAGGGTTCCCTTTTCTCCACACCCTCTCCAGCATTTTTTTTTTTTTGCGGTACACGGGCCTCTCACTGCTGTGGCCTCTCCCATTGCGGAGCACAGGCTCTGGACGCACAGGCTCAGCGGCCATGGCTCACGGGCCCAGCCATTCCGCGGCATGTGGGATCCTCCCAGACCAGGGCACGAACCTGTGTCCCCTGCATCGGCAGGCAGACTCTCAACCACTGCGCCACCAGGGAAGCCCCCTCTCCAGCATTTATTGTTTATAGACTTTTTTTAAAAAAATTATTTATTTATTTATTTACTTGGCTGAGCCAGGTCTTAGCTGTGACACACGGGATCTTTGTTGTGACATGATGGATCTTTAGTTGAGACATGCGGGATCTAGTTCCCTGACCAAGGATAGAACCCAGGCCCGCTGCATTGGGAGCACAGAGTCTTAACCACTGGACCACCAGGGAAGTCCCTATAGATGTTTTGATGATGGCCATTCTAACTGGTGTGAGGTGATACCTCATTGAGGTTTTAATTTGCATTTCTCTTAATAATTAGTGATGTTGAGCACCTTGCCATGGGCTTTTTGGCCATCTGTATATCTTCTTTGGAGAAATGTCTATTTAGATATTCTGCCCATTTTGGATTGGGTTGTTTGTTTTTTTGATATTGAGCTGCATGATCTGTTTGTGTATTTTGGAGATTAATCCCCAGTTGGTCGCTTCGTTTGCAAATATTTTCTCCCATTCTGTGGGTTGTTTTTTTGTTTTGTTTATGGCTTCCTCTGCTGTGCAAAAGCTTTTAAGATTAATTAGGTCCCATTTTAAAATTTTAGTTTTTATTTTCATTACTCTAGGAGTTGGATCCAAAAAGATATTGTTGTATTTCATGTCAAAGAGTGTTCTGCCTATGTTTTCCTCTAAGAGTTTTATAGTATCCAGTCTTACATTTAGGTCTTTAATCCATTTTGAGGTTATTTTTGTTTATGGTGTTAGAGAATGTTCTAATTTCATTCTTTTTCATGTAACTGTCCAGTTTTCCCAGCACCATTATTGAAGAGACTGTCTTTTCTCCATTGTATATTCTTGCCTCCTTTGTCATAGATTAATTGACCATAGGTGCATGGGTTTATTTCTGGGCTTTCTATCCTGTTCTATTAGTCTATATTTCTATTTTTGTGCCAATACCATACTGTTTTAATTATTGTAACTTTGTAGTATAGTCTGAGGCCATGGAGCCTGATTTCTCCAGCTCCATTTTTCTTTCTCAGGATTGCTTTGGCTATTCGGGGTCTTTTGTGTTTCCATACAAATTGTAAAATTTTTTGCTCTAGTCCTGTGAAAAATGCCATTGGTAATTTGATAGGGAGTGCATTGAATCTGGAGATTGCCTTGGATAGCATAGTCATTTTGACAATACTGATTCTTCCAATTCAAGAACATGGTACATCCTTCCATCTGTTTGTGTTGCCTTCACTTTCTTTCATCAGCATCTTATAGCTTTCAGAGTACAGGTCTTTTGCCTCCTTAGGCAGGTTTATTCCTAGGTATTTTATTCTTTTGATGCAATGGTAAATGGGATTGTTTCCTTAATTTCTGTTTCTGATCCTTCGTTGTTAGTGTATAGAAATGCAAGAGATTTCTGTGTATTAACTTTGTATTCTGCAACTTTAGCGAATTCATTCATGAGCTCTAGTAGTTTTCTGGTAGCATCTTTTTTTTTTTCAAGACTGGAGTTGAAGTTTATTCTTGGGAAGAACAAAGTCCCCCCAACCCTCCACATCCAGGAAGGCTTCCCCAGGAGGCCCTGCCCCTCCAAATGGTCGTCTCTCTTTTCTGAACCCCTGCTTCCACCAACACCCATTATGATACTGCTACTTGGGTGAGAGGCTCCTTCAGGTACTGCACCAAGGCCTGGGCCTTGGCCTTGAGCATTCCGAAGCCAACAGTCTCCTTGGCATACATGCACAGTGGAAGGTTGGCCACTCGAGTGATGGCTACCCGGCCCTCCATGCAGTCCATGAGGATGAATTTGAGATTGTCTTCATTAAAGGCTTGGTTCCCATTCCGGTCGTAGGCCGCCCAGATGTTACTGGTGATGGCAGCGGTGACCCGGGCGTCTGTATCCCCGTAACCGGAGCAGGCCAACAGAGATCCCTTGTTATTCAGCAGCAGGGTGCTCTGGATGCCTCCAGTGTTGGCCTGGCTTAGCACCTGGGTCAAAGCCTTGGGACGCAGCATGCCTGCGGCTCCTATCCCTGGGCTTTTGCATCCAGATCCCCGAGTTTCCTACTGCTGCCCTCTGACTGCCGCTTCCCATAGTCCAGCTGCCCTGCTCCGGAACGCCCTTAGCATCTTTATGATCTTCTATGTATAGTATCATGTCATCTATAAAGAGTGACAGTTTTACTTCTTGTTTTCCAATTGGGATTCATTTTATTTCTTTTTATTCTCTGATTGCCATGGCTAGGACTTCCAAAACTATGTCGAATAAAAGTGATGAGAGTGGACACCTTGTCTTGTTCCTGATCTTAGAGGAAATGCTTTCAGCTTTTCACTATTGAGTATGATGTGAGCTGTGGGTTTAGCATATATGGCCTGTATTATGTTGAGATAGGTTCCCTCTATGCCCACTTTCTAGAGAGTTTTTATCATAAATGTGTGTTGAATTTTGTCAAAAGCTTTTTCTGTATCTATTGAGATGATCGTATGGTTTTTATTCTTCAATTTGTTAATGTGGTGTATCACACTGATTTGCAGATATTGAAAAATCCTTGCATTCCTGAGATAAATCCCACTTGATCATGGTGTATGATCCTTTTCGTTTTTTTTTTTTTTTTTTTTTTTGGTGTATTATCCTTTTAATGTATTCTTGGATTTGGTTTTCTAGTATTTTGTTGAGAATTTGTGCTTCTATGTTCATCAGTGATATTGGCCTGTAATTTTCTTTTTTTGTGGTATTTTTCTCTGGGTTTGGTATCAGGGTGATGGTGGACTCATAGAATGAGTTTAGGAGTACTCCTTCCTCTTCAATTTTTTGGAATACAGTAAGTCCCCTACATATGAATGAGTTCTGTTCCAAGAGTGCATTCATAAGTCCAATTCATTCGTAAGTCCAACAAAGTTAGACTAGGTACCCAATTAACACAATTGGCTATATAGTACTGTACTGTAATAGGTTTATAATACTTTTCACACAAATAATGCATAAAAGACAAACAAACAAAAAATAAAGAATACATTTTTTTTTTGGCTGTGTTGAGTCTTTGTTGCTGCACGCAGGCTTTCTCTAGTTACGGTGAGTGAGGGCTAGTCTTCGTCGCAGTGCATGGGCTTCTCATTGCGGTGGCTTCTCTTGTTGCAGAGCACAGGCTCTAGGTGCGCAGGCTTCAGTGGTTGCAGCACATGGGCTCGGTAGTTGTGTCCCTCAGACCCTAGAGCGTGCGGGCTTCAGTAGTTGAGGAGCATGGGCTCAGTAGTTGTGGTGCGCAGGCTCAGTAGTTGTGGCGCACAGGCTTAGTTGCTCCATGGCATGTGGGTTCTTCCCAGACCAGGGATCAAATCCATGTCCCCTGCATTGGCAGGCATATTCTTAACCTCCGCAGTGGAAGGGAAGTCCCAAGAAAACAATTTTAATCTTACAGTACAGTACCTCAAAAAGTACAGTACAATACCAGCTACATCATTGCTGCTTTTACGCTTGCTTCTGGACATCCTGGGCTTGAAATAAAGATACTGTACTACTGTACTCTATACAGTACTGTACAGTAAAGTACACAAAAGCACACCACTTGTAGAGGATGCACACGTGACAATGTACGCCAGATACGTGAACTAACTCATGTGATTGGACATGCGAACGCATGTTCACATCTTTGAAAGTTTGCAACTTGAAGGTTTATATGTAGGGGACTTACTGTAGTTTCAGAAGGATAGGTGTTAACTCTCCTCTGAATGTTTGAGAGAATTCGTCTATGGAGCCATATAGTCCTGGACTTTTTTTTTGGGGGGGTGCTGCATTGGGTCTTCGTTGCTGCACACAGCCTTTCCCTAGTTGCAGCTAGAGATTTGGGCTGCTCTTTGTTGCAGTGTGTGGGCTTCTCATTGCAGTGGCTTCTCTTGTTGCACAACACGGGCTCTAGGCATGTGGGCTTCAGTAGTTGGAGCATGCAGGCTCAGTAGTTGCAGCACGCAGGCTCAGTAGTTGCAGCACACAGGCCCTAGAGTACGTGGGCTTCAGTAGTTGTGGTGCATGGGCTCAGTAGTTGTGGTTCACAGCCTCTAGGGCACGTGGGCTTCAGTAGTTATGTCACACGGGCTTAGTTGCTCCACGGCATGTGGGATCTTCCCAGACCAGGGATTGAACCTGTGTCTCCTACATTGGCAGGCGGATTCTTAACCGCTGCACCACCAGGGAGGTCCCAGGACTTTTGTTTGTTGGAAGTTTTTAAATCACAGTTTCAATTTCAGTACTTGTGATTGGTCTGTTCATATTTTCTATTTCTTCCTGGTTCAGTCTTGGAAGATTATACCTTTCTAAGAAATTGTCCATGTCTTCTAGGTTGCCAATTTTATTGGCTTGTAGTTGCTTGTAGTAGTCTCTTATGATCCTTTGTATTTATGTGGTGTTAGTTGTAACTTCTCCTTTTTCATTTCTAATTTTATTGAGCCCTCTCCCTTTTTTTCTTGATGAGTCTGGCTAAAGGCTTATCAATTTTGTTTATCTTTTCAAAGAAACAACTTTTAGTTTTATTGATCTTTGCTATTGTTTTCTTCGTCTCTATTTCATTTATTTCTGCTCTGATCTTTATGATTTCTTTCCTTCTACTGTCTTTGGGTTTTGTTTGTTCTTTCTTTAGTTGCTTTAGGTGTAAGTTTAGGTTGTTTGAGATTTTTTTGTTTCCTGAGGTAACATTGTGTTGGTATAAATTTCCCTCTTAGAACTTCTTTTGCTGCGCCCCACAGGTTTTGGATCTTTGTGTTTTTGTTTTACCTGTAGGTATTTTTTGATTTCCTCTGATTTCTTCAGTGATCCATTGGTTGTTTAGTAATATATGGTTTAGCTTCCCTGAGTTTGTGTTTTTTACAGTTTCTTTTTATTGTAGTTGATTTCTGATCTCATAGCACTGTGTTCAGAAAAGATGCTTGATATGATTTCAGTTTTCTTAAATTTACTTAGGCTTCCTTTGTGGACCAGCATGTGCTCTATCCTGGGGAATGTTCCATGTGCACTTGAGAAGAATGTGTATTCTGCTGCTTTCAGATGGAATGCTCTATAAATTTTAATTAAGTCCATCTGGTCTAATGTGTCATTTAAGGCCTGTGTTTCCTTATTGATTTTTTGTCTGGATGATCTGCCCATTGATGTAAGTGGGATGTTAAAGTCTCCACTATTATTGTGTTACTGTCAATTTCTCCTTTTATGGCTGTTAGCATTTGCTTTATATATTGAGGTGCTCCTATGTTGGGTGCATATATATTTACAATTGTTATATCTTCTTCTTGGATTGATTCCTTGATCATTATGTAGTGCCCTTCTGTCTCTTGTAACAGTCTTTATTTTAAAGTCTATTTTCTCTGATATGAGTATTGCTACTCCAGCTTTCTTTTGCTTTCCATTTGTATGGAATACTTTTTTCCATCCCCTCACTTTCAGTCTGTATGTGTCCCTAGATCTGAAGTGGGTCTCTTGTAGGCAGGGTATATATGGGTCTTGTTTTTGTATCCATTCAGCCAGTCAGTGTCTTTTGGTTGGAGCATTTAATCCATTTACATTTAAGGTAATTATTGATATGTATGTTCTTATTACCATTTTGTTAATTGTTTTGGATTTGTTTTTGTAGGTCTTTTTTTCCCCCTCTCTTTTGTTCTTTTCTCTTGTGATCTGATGACTATGTTTAGAGTTGTGTTTGGATTGCTTTTTCTTTTTTGTATGTGTATCTATTGTAGATTTTTGGTCTGTGGTTATCTTGAGGTTTTTATATAGCAGTCTATATATGTATTTATATATACGATTGCTTTAAGTTGCTGGTCTCTTAATTGCAAATGCATTTCCAATATCCTGCATTCGTACTCTTCTCTCCTCATGATTCCTGGTTTTGACTTCATATTTGTGTATGGATGATTTCCTACCTTTACTATATGTTTGTCTTTACTGGTGAGCTTTGTCATTGGTAATTTTCTTGGTTCTGGTTGTGGCCTTTTCTTTTTCATCTAGAGAAGTTCCTTTAGCATTTGTTGTAAAGCTGGTTTGGTGGTGCTGGATTCTCTTAGCTTTTGCTTGTCTGTAAAGCTTTTTTTTTTTTTTTTAATTTGGCTGTGTTGGGTCTTAATTGTGGCGTGCGGGATCTTGGTTGCGGCATGCGGGATCTTTCGTTGCAGCATGTGGGCTCTTCATTGTGGTGTGTGGGCTTCTCTCTAGTTGTCGCACATGGGCTCTAGAGTGCACAGGCTCAGTGGTTGCAGCACACGGTCTCTCTAGCAGTGTAGAGCTTTTGATTTCTCTGTCAAATCTGAACAAGAGCCTTGCTGGGTAGAGCATTCTTGGTTGTAGGTTTTTCCCTTTCATCACTTTAAATGTATCATGCCACTCCCTTCTGGCCTGCAGAATTTCGGGTGAAAAAAACAGCTGATAACCTTATGGGGATTCCCTTGTATGTTATTTGTTGCTTTTCCCTTGTTGCTTTTAACATTTTCTCTTTGTCTTTAATTTTTGTCAGTTTGATTAATATGTATCTCAGAGTGTTCCTCCTTGGGTTTATCCTGTATGTAACTCTCAGGGCTTCCTGGACTTGAGTGAGTTTTTCCTTTCCCACGTTAGGGAAATTTTCAATTATTATCTCTTCAAATATTTTCTCAGGCCTTTTGTCTCTCTCTTCTCCTTCTGGGACCCCTAATGTGAATGTTGGTGCACTTAATATTGTCCCAGATGTCTCTTAGACTATCCTCATTTCTTTTCATTCTTCTTTCTTTATTCTGTTCTCTAGCAGTGTTTTCTACCATTCTGTGTTCCAGCTCACTTATTTTTTCTTCTGCCTCATTTATTCTGCTATTGATTCCTTCTAGTGTATTCTTAATTTCAGTTATTGTATTGTTCACCTCTGTTTGTTCTTTATTGACTTATTTTAAAATTTTATTTATTTATTGGCTGCGTTGGGTCTTTGTTGCTGCGTGTGGGCTTTCTCTAGTTGCAGTGAGTGGGGTCTATTCTTTGTTGCAGTGCACCAGCTTCTCATTGTGGCTTCTCTTGTTGCAGAGCATGGACTCTAGGCATGCAGGCTTCAGTAGTTGCAGCACGTGTTCTCAGTAGTTACAGCATGCAGGCCCTAGTGTGTACGGGCTTCAGTAGTTGCAGTGCATGGGCTCAGTAGTTGCGGTGCACAGACTCTATGGCTCGCAGGCTTCAGTAGTTGTGGTACACAGGCTCAGTATTTGTGGCTCACAAGCTCTAGAGTGCAGGCTCAGTAGTTGTGGCACGCAGGCTTAGTTGCTCTGAAGCATGTGGGATCTTCCCAGGCCAGGGATTGAACCCATGTTGCCTGCATTGGCAGGCAGATTCTTAACCACTTTTCCATGAAGGAAGTTCCTCTGTTTGTTCTTTAAATCTTCCAACTCTTCGTTAAACATTTCTTATATCTTTTGGTCTGTGCCTCCATTCTTTTTCTGAGATCTTGGATCATCTTTACTATCATTATTCTGAATTCTTTTTCAGGCAGATTGCCTATCTCCACTTCACTTAGCTGTTCTTCTGGGGTTTTGTCTGGTTCCTTTGTCTGGAACATATTTCTCTGCCATCTCATTTTGCCTGACTTTCTGTGTTTGTGGTCTCCATTCCTCAGGCTGCAGAATTGTAGTCCTTGGTTCTGGTGTCTGTCCCCTGGTCGGTGAGGTTGGTTCAGGGGCTTGTGCAGGCTTCCTGGTGCGAGGGACTGGTGCCTGCCCACTGGTGTATGGAGCTGGGTCTTGTCCTTCTGGTGGGCAGGGCCATGTCAAGGGGTCTGTTTATAGGCAGCCGTTGGCTCAGGACAACTTTAGACAACTTTGCTGATGGGTGGGGCTGTGTTCCCACCCCGTTGGTTGTTTGGCCTGAGTCGTCCCAGCACTGGAGCCTGCAAGCTGTTGGGTGGGGCCAGGTTTTGGTGCTGAGATGGCGACCTCCAGGAGAGCACACGCCCGATGAATATTCCCTGGGGCCTCCGCCACCAGTGTCCTTGCCCCCCACAGTGAACCACAGCCGACCCCTGCCTCCCCAGGAGTCCTTCCAAGACCTGTAGTTACATCTGGCTCAGGCTCCTGTGGAGTCACTGCTTTGCCTGGGACCCAGTGCACATGAAACCTTGTGTGCTCCCTCCAAGAGTGGAGTCTCTATTTCCCTCAGTCCTGTGGAGCTCCAGCACTCAAGCCCTGCTGGCCTTCAAAGCCAAATGCTCTGGGGACTTCTCCCAGTGCCAGAACCCCAGGCTGGGGAGCCTGACATGGGGCTCAGAACTCTCACTCCTGTGGGAGAACCTCTGTGATATAATTATTTTCCAGTTTGAGGGTTGCCCAACCAGCAGGTATAGCATTTGATTATATCGCGAAAGCACCCCTCCTACCATCTGGTTTTGGCTTCCTCTTTGTCTTTCAATATAGAATATCTTTTTTGGTAGGTTCCCATCTTTTTTGTCGATGGTTGTTCAGCAGTTGGTTGTGATTTTGGTGTTTTCGTGAGAGGAGGTGAGCTCAAGTCCTTCTACTCCCCCATCTTGTCTTCTGAGGGACAATGCATTCTGAGGGAACTTGATGCTCTGGGACATCCCTGTTCCCCTTCAAGTTGTGCCAGGATGGGTAGGGTTGTTTATGGGCTGGGGTCTACATGGCAGGGCCTCATCTCCATGACCTGCCTCAAAACCCAGAAATATCTACCATTCCCTTCCTTGTTTTCTTTCATTCCTCTGAAGACACACTGATTCATTACTCTGGAACTGTCCCTAGACACTGGGTGGCAGACCCAGGTCTTCTTTCTCAGTGCCCAGCACAGGCTCGACCAACGGGGCTGCAAAGTACACTGCAGCTACAATCCTAAATATATTCTTAATTTTTGGAAACTACCCATCCCTGATAGTACATCACTTAATTATCCGGTCTATAATTGATTAATCACACACCTTATTGTCTAACTTTGGCCTGGAAAATGCACTGGAGGATTCTGTGTTTTTTAAAATATCAGTCTTAAAACAGAACTACTTATGTCACATTTGATTCTTGTGTCCAAGAAAAGAGTCACAACTTCCTAAGTAATCAAAATTCATGAGAAGAACTAAAGAAAACTTGGCTAGTTTATACTGTAAAATTGTTACCTGATTTTCACACACAGAGTACACTCATTGGGATAAGTAGACATGTCGCTTCCACACACAGGGCTAAAGTCCCTGGGACATCCTGGTAATTCATACTGATTGCAATCTGGCTGGAAAAGAGAAAGGAAGACCGCAATTGGAGAATACCGTGAGACTTTCTCATCACAAAACAGCTGAGAGGAGGCCAAACACCCACATTTTCCTAGATTTCCTAGAAACAGCCTACAGAAAGATTTCTATTTTCCACAAAAAAAAAAAAAAAAGCTTTTTCTAATGCAAAAATCAGATGCCGTGTTGAAGCAATGGGTCAGTACCTGCTATGTAAGAAAAGGACCTCAGAGGAAGGTTCTGTCTGGCTGATTTTTAAATGAAAGTCCAAGATATGTCACCAAACCTACTTTTCTATCCTCCAGCTTCATAATTTGCTCTTCACTCCCACCTCCATGAGAATGTCCTGTTACATTCCACCTAATCCCTGTGCATAATGCCCAGATACACTCGGGAATCCTGTCTGGACTTTTAAGATACTGGCATTTAAGCAACAGCATTAAAGAAAGCAGTAGGTTCAGAATTAGATCTCAGGGGTTGTTATGGGTTTAATTGTGTCCACCCAGAAAGATATGTTAAAGTCCTAACCCCCAGTACCTCAGAATGTGACCATATATGGAAATAGGGTCTTTATATAGGTAATCAACTTAAGGTTAGTAGAATTGGCCCTAATCCAATATGACTGGTGTCCTTATCAAAAGGGAAATATGGACACAGAGTCACACACAGAGGGAAGATCATGTGAAGACACCAAGAGAATGCCATTAACTAGCCAAGGAATGCCTGAGGCTACCAGATACTAGGGCAGAGGAATAGAACAGATTCTCCCTCTGAAGGAAGCAACCCTGCCAACACCTTGAGTTTGGACTTCTAGCCTTGAGAACTGTGAGACAGTGCATTTCCATTGTGTAAGATACCCAGTTTGTGGCTTTATTACAGCAGCCCTAAGAAACCGATATGGGGTCATGGAACTCAACCCTCAGATTCAATGGAATCGAGGCCAGAGACATAACATGTCTTATGCATAGCCACTAGTCTCTAGCAGGGCCAGGACTAGAAATGGTCACAATGGTCACACCATGGTGTGCAGAGTCCCACTTTAATAACAGGTTAAATATATGGCCTGCTGTATTTCTGTTTGTGTGTGTATGTTTTAGTAGTGATTACCATTCCTCACTTCAGAGTAAGTCACCCTGTTTAGCTTAATAAATGAACTACACATTTCTACTGATATCTGGATTTATAAAGAGCTAAGCAGGGCTGGCCATGGGCCAAACTCTAAAGTAAAGAACTTTTTTGACCCTTTCCATCCTCCATTCAGCCCTCTATCTCCATTTAGGAGCCTGATGTGTTCTTGCTGCCCCAGCTTCATTAAGATGTTGCCTTCCAGGGCTTCCACAGGAGAGTAGATGCCCTCTTATCCAATGAGATTGGGACAAGTGGTAATTGCTCACTTAATTGAAAAAGTCAATTAACAGGGAAACAATAACAGAATCTCTTAAAACATAAAAGAAAACAGATGCCAATCTTTTGATGTAAGACAATGACAAGGCACATGGCCAGCTGTAATGCTACCTACACTAAGATAACCTCCCTTGCAGCTAGGTATGACCATGTGATCAAGGTCAGGCTGATGGGGTACAAGTGGAATTATTGTGTAGTAGCTTCTGGGAACCTCCTTTAAAAGAAAGTTGGTACCTGTCCTCTGCTTCCCCCAATTCTTATTCTCCTTTGTCCATTCCTCCATCCTGCTCCTGGGTGCATGGAGCGCTACTTTTTATCTTACAGACCAGGAGGCCAAAGGCCACGTCCTAAGATGGCAGCTCTGCGAGCTGTTATTTTGAGTCGTTGTTTCTTGCAGCTGAATCTAATCCTACCTGACATAAGACATAAGACTTTTCCTATGAATGTTTCAACTAATTAGAGTTCTGTGCACTATCACTGCAAAAATCATACACATAATAAATCACCTATGATTTCCTGTTTTGGTGTCTTTAAAAATGGGATTTCTCAACCCCATTCATATTTTGGACCAGATAATTCTTTGTTGGTGAGGCTGCCCTGTGCATTGTAGGAAGTTTAGTAGCATCTCTGTTCTCTATCCACTAGATGCCAGTAACAACTCCCCAGTTAGACAATCAAAATGACTGTCTAAATGTCTTCTGGCGGGTAAAACTACCCATTTTAAACATTGTGAGAATTTAAAGACACTGTTACAACAAGGTAATATACAATTAAAACATAATTCCCCAATTATTTACCATTGTTTTACCTACACCTAATTCAAGAGCAATTTTTTTGTTTTTAGCGTTTTGTCTTTTAGCAAGTCTTTCAAAAGCATTTGACACAGTTCTCATATAAATGGCTTATCTCTTTACACTCATGTTTATGCTGTTTTTACATTTTTAATTAAAATAAGACTGGAGACTCACATAACAGGCCTGTGAACACACATACTTGAGTCTTAGTGAGAATACAACTCCACTGATGGAAATATTCGACTTTACAAGAGAGTAGTCATACAAGACAGTGGTATATCTACAACCAGTGAGTGAGTGATCTGCTGTGGAAACTGTTCAGAGAGAAAGGAGAGGGTCGTATGTGAGTTGCTTAAATGGAAGATGCCAGAGTGAGTTTTTGCTGTTATTATCCCCATTTTTCTGAAAGAAAATCAAACCCAAGAAAACTGAGTCATCTGAGTAAAAGTATTATTGGGCACCCATTAAGTGCTGAAGACTGGGCACCAAATAACAAGACATCATCCTTGACCACAAAATATACAGTTTACTGGAGGGAGACAGACAATTACAATTCAGTGCTCTGGTGGGCTAGTGAAGAGCACTGGATCTGGAGTCAGAATGCCTGGGTTGGAACCACAGTTCCACCATTTCCATGTGAACTTGACCAGGGGGATAATATTGGTACCTACTTTTACTGCTATAAAGGATTAAGTGAGTTATTCTATACAAAGAATTTAGAACACTGTCTGGTATCTAAGCATTCACTGTTGAAGGAAACCAGGCTATGTCACCCCCAAAATATGGCTCTTTGATATAAAAATTACTTTGAGCTAAAGGCAGTTAATATGCAGCTCTCTCTCTCTTCCCCTTTTCTGCCTAAGGGCAGGATATAAATTCTTCTTTACTGGAGATGACTCTGGATTCTTATCAGTCCAGAGGTGGGACCTGAGGAATCTGCAAACAAACCGTACCCCATTAGTTCCCTCCCACTATTTATCTTCCCACTGTTTGCCACCCTTGGAAGTCTAAAACCATTTTCCTTTGTCCTGTCATTTATCTACAAACTTATTGCTCTCTGGTAAAGATGCTATATAAGGCAGATTTCAAAGCCACCTCTTTGAGTTACTCATCTCTTGAGTGCTCCCATGTGTATGCACAATGCACTTGTTAATAAACGTTTGTTTATTTTTCTCTTGTTAACCTGTCCTTTGTTATAGGGGCCCCAGCTGAGAACTTAGAAGGGTAGAGGAAAGATTTTTTTCCTCCCTACACTAGCATGGTGGTGATGATAATGCAATGTAGTTTGAATGGAGGCACAGAGAAAGTACATGTATGTCTGCTTTGGAGGAAGAGAACAGGGTGGGAAAGTTTCCGGGAAAAGGTCTGTACTAAATTGAATACTCAAAGTTACCTAACCCACTGAGGTCAGTATCCCCATATGTAAATAATAATATCTATCCATCTTACAAGGTCATTGTGAGAAATGAGAGACTGCGTATACAAATGGACAGTGTCAGACCAGATATTAAGAACTCTGACCCACAACCTTAGCAAGCTGCCCAGGAAACCAACACATTATTTACAATAACCAGTCCAGGGAGTCAGTCTGCTAGAGTCAGACTGGTAAAAAATCAGATAGCTATCTGTAGTGACATCCAGGGAGCCAAACAGTAAGCTCTGTAACAATTGGCCCCAAATGGCCAGGACTTGATTAGGGAAGCTGATAGTTTCCTAAATTTTGTCCCTGCTTCCAACTTAGGGCCAGTCAGAGAAAGCCAAATATGTCCTTCTAACAATTCACATAGGATGCCTGCTTCTCGTTACCCACCTACAGCTTCGCCATGCCAATAGCCTCAATCGGCATACCTGATGCTTTCCCATTTTCCCACTTTAAAGCCTTCCCACTCTCTGCCTTTTAGTCTTAGCCAAAATGACGCAAGTGACATGGCTAACTCACTTGCTACATCAAGCTCTGAATAACTAGCTTTTTATTATTATTGACCTTTTAAAAAAATTGAAGTATAGTTATTTACAATGTTGTGTTAGTTTCAGGTGTACAGCAAAGTGATTCAGATATATACATACATATATATATATATATTCTTTTTCAGATTCTTTTCCATTATAGGTCACTACGAGACATTGAATATAGTTCCGCATGCTACACAGCAGGTCCTTGTTGTTTATCTATTTTATATATAGTATTGTGCATATGTTAATCCCAAACTCCTAATTTTTCCTTCCCTCCCCCTCCCCATTGGCAACCATAAGTCTGTCCTCTGTCTGAGTCTGTTTCTGTTTCATAGGTAGGTTCATTTGTGTCATATTTTAGGTTTAAGTTATATATGATTATTTGTCTTTCTCTGTCTTACTTCAGTTAGTAAGATAATCTCTAGGTCCGTCCATGTTGCTGCAAATGGCATTATTTTGTTCTTTTTTATAGCTGAGTAGTAGTATTCCGTTGTATATAAGTACCACATCTTCTTTATCCATTTGTCTGTCGATGGACACTTAGGCTGCTTCCATGTCTTGGCTACTGTAAATAGTGCTGCTGCTGCTATGAGTACTGGGGTGCATGTTGAATAACTAGCTTTTGCTAGTTATTTGGTTGGTCTTCCTTTACTTCCACAGAATTTAATTTGTTAATATACATAAAATGCCTAGTATAAGGTGTAACTGTTAGGCTTAGGATCTTCTAAATCATCAAAGGGAACATTAAAGGAAACAAAGCCCTGAGGTATCCAAGGCCTGAGCTATTTTCAACCAACCTGTACATTGTGATCCGTATCAAAAAGCCTGCCTGAGAATCTGGTTTCTAAAGAAGCAGTCCACTGTTTCGAAAGTGGCAGGTCAGACCTGAAAACCAGCCCCCAACCCAAACTGTTGTCAGCTTCACATATCAGTAGAAATGATACAAGTGGTTTCTTACTTACTGTTCTATATTCTGAATGTTGACCAAATTGAGCATTCAAAGAGGCTGCAAGAAGAAAACAGACATTTTAAAGGATGTAATTAAGGTCAGTTCTTCTTCATAAGGGGTTTTTTAAATCCAGCTTGTGATTTTTTTTTTTTTTTTTTTTTTTTTTTTTGCGGTACGCGGGCACTGACTCAGCCTCTCCCGTTGCGGAGCACAGGCTCCGGACGCGCAGGCTCAGTGGCCATGGCTCACGGGCCCAGCCGCTCCGCGGCATGTGGGATCCTCCTGGACCGGGGCACGAACCTGTGCCGTTTCTCCTGCATCGGCAGGCGGACTCTCAACCCCTGCGCCACCAGGGAAGCCCCAGCTTGTGATTTATACAGGCCACACCTTCTCCTTTTCTCTCCCACGTCCAGCTGTTGAAGAACTCCTAAGAAGTATGTTCATTTGTGTTCTGGCACCTCTCCTAGCAGGCACACAGAGAACATTTGGTACCAGCTCTGTAACTGACCACCCTAATAAGTTTGCTTGAGAAAGGAATTTGGAGCTACATAACAAAAATGAGAGAAGAGGCCCTGATTCCATCCTCAGATATGTTTGCAGGGTTGGTCATACCCACCCCGCCCCTTGCCCCAGCTGATTCCTGAGGAGCCAGTGGAAGTTCAGAGATCAGAAAGAACTTCCCCTGAGCCTCAGCTGGAGAATGCTTACCCAGCCCTTGGAACAACAGCAGAAGAGGCCGTGTCCCAAGGTCCACCTGCTGCTCCTTGAGGGGGGCTCCCGAGACAAGCATGATGGAGCTTCAGCTGAGACAGAACTTTGGGCAGCTGCAGTCCCCCCAGAATGGGTCCCTATTATCCAGCAGGACATTCAGAGCCAGCGGAAAGTGAACCCACAGCCCCCACTGAGCGACATCTACCTCAGTGATAGTCTTGCCAAGAGATGCAAGCTCCGGGCTGATATACAAAAGCCGCTGCAGGAAGACCCTAACTACGGCACCCCGCGCTTCCCTAATGCCCACAGGACCTCTGCTGATGATCCCTACTCTTTGCTCCATGGCCCTCCATCATCAGGGGACCATTTTGCCCCTCTTCCTTCACAGTATTTAAGAAATAAAAAGTCAGATTTTCCTGGCTAAAAAACCCCAAAAGTCAGGGAAGTAATTCAGTAACTCACGGTATTGTTTTCCTCTGTGGCTCACGGTAATAAACACAAAACTTAACACTAGCGGTTACCATTTTAACTCCATTTTAAATGGGCATCAAAGTCTGGCTGGACTAAGGCCCCTTTCTCATGAGCCCCAGAGTGCCCGACGCCCTTGTCATTCACAATTCCTGATTCCTGTACATCTCCTGCTGAGGCTCTGTAGGGCCCCTGGTACATAAAAACCCAACTCCCGATCTTGGGCTCCAGGAAATCTGCTTTAAGGGAGAAAGAGCAGACAGCAGGGTCACTAAGAAGATGCTGGGAACGAAGCCCAAGCAAGAACTGAAGAGGGTTGCTGGCTTCACAACGCCAGCCCCGCACATCCCCAAGTTCGTGTCCCTAGACAACCGCGGGGCGGGCCTGGAACCGCCAGTAACGGCTGCGCGGAAGGACGCCAAGGCCGCCCGGACCCGGGCAGGGGCAGTCGCCAGCGAGACCCCCTCTCGGTAACTCCTCGGCTGGCCCTCCGCGGAGCAGGCCCACAGGTGAGCGTTACCTGCCGAGTCCCAGCAGACCAGGAGCAACAGCCCCAAGCGCAGTGCCTCGAGCGCCATCCTCCCTCCGCGGCCGGCGGTCGGGTCCCTGCGCTCCAGCGCCCGTGCGACACGGAGAGTGCCCTCGGGTCGGACACGCGACAGGGTGGGGTGAAGGAGAGGCGGTTAAGAGGAGGAAGAACGGAGCAGGTAGGAGGGGCAGGAAAGGGTGCGAGGAGGGGGTATGGAGGAAGTGGGGAGAAAAAGGTAGAGGAGGGTGGTTACTAGCCTCCAACCTCCCTACCCTTGCCCCAGTCCCACCCCTACTCCACTGAGAATGGGAGCAAGCAATTAAGGGGACCATGTCCCCTGCAGCAGACAAAAACCTTGTAAGAGCCCTGGATAAGCTTGTGGACTCTGTCAATCAACCCCAGTTTATTCAGCATCTTCTCTATCCCAGGAACTGTTTTGGGGATGAACTTAACAAAGGCGTCCCTGCTGTCTGGAAGCTTTCCAGTGTAGGTGTTGGGGGAGAGGTAACAGAGGGAACTCCAAAACAAGTGAATACAATAATTTCTAAAATTAGGTGCTAGAGAGTTGGGAGCGGGGAGGAGAAGACTTTCCATTGGGAGGTCAGGAAAGGCCTTTCAGAGGTGGCATTTAAGCTGAAAGCTAAAGGATGAGAAGGAAGCCTGGTGAAGACCTTGAGGACAGATATTCCAGGCTCAAGAAAAAGCAAGTGCAGAGATCTGGACAAGGTCATGAACATGTGTGGTCATGTAGGGCATGATAAGGGGTTTGGATTTGTTCCTGTTGCAGTGGGAAGCCAGTGGAGGATTTTAAGCAGGGGCATGGCCCTGATATGACTTACATCTTAAGAGATTGGATGAAGAATGGAGGAGATAGGTAAGAGCGGAGGCAGGGGGACAAATTAGGTGGCTTTTACAGTAAGGGATGATGGCAGCTGGAATTAATGGATAATAGGGGACTGGTGAGAAATAGATTCAGGATGTCTTTTGGAGGTGGAACCAACTGGAGTGAGAAGAACCAAGGATGCTTCCTGGGATTTTGTCCTGAGCCGGTGGATGTGTGGTGATGCCATTTCTGTGATGAAGAACATTTGGAGAGGATGCTATTAGACCTCCAAGTTGGAATCACAAATTTGGAGCTGGATATATACCTCAATAAAAAAATTAAATTATATGCATGTATCATTAAAAATATTTTAATTGAGGTATAGTTGATGTACAATGTTATATAAGTTTCAGGTATACAGCATAGTGATTCACAGTTTTTAAAGGTTACACTCCATTTATAGTTATTATAAAATATTGGCTATATTACTTGTGTGGTGTGATATATCCTTATAGCTTATTTATTTATTTATTAAAAATATTTTTTTTGGCTGTGTTGTGTCTTTGTTGCTGCATGCAGGCTTTCTCTAGTGGCAAGCAGGGGCTACTCTTCGTTGCGGTGAGTGGGCTTCTCACTGCAGTGGCTCCTCTTGTTGCGGAGCATGGGCTCTAGGAGCACAGGCTTCAGTAGTTGTGGCACACAGGCTCAGTAATTGTGGCTCACAGGCTCTAGAGTGCAGGCTCAGTAGTTGTGGCACACGGGCTTAGTTGCTCCACGACATGTGGGATCTTCCCGGACCAGGGCTTGAACCTGTGTCCCCTGCATTGGCAGGCGGATTCTTAACCACTGTGCTACCAGGGAAGTCCCACTTATTCATTTTATATGTAGTAGTTTGTACCTCTTAATCCCCTAACCCTGTCTTGCCTCTTCCTTCCTCCTTCTCTCCACTGGTAACCACTAGTTTGTTCTCCATATCTGTGAGTCTGTTTCTTTTTTGTTATATTTACTAGTTTGTTTTATCTTTTAGATTCCACATTTAAGTGATATCATACAGTATTCATCTTTCTCTGACTTATTTCACTTAGCATAATATCCTACAAGTCCATTCATGTTTTCGCAAATGGCAAATTTTTATTCTTTTTTATCGCTGAGTAGTATTCCATTTTATATATGTACCACTTCTTCTTTATCCATTCATCTGTTGATGGACATTTAAGTTGCTTCCATATCTTGGCAATTGCAAATAATGCTGCTATGGGGCTTCCCTAGTGGTGCAGTGGTTAAGAATCCACCTGCCGATGCAGGGGACACAGGTTCGAGCCCTGGTCCGGGAATATCCCATATGCCGTGGAGCAACTAAGCCCATGCACCACAACTACTGAGCCTGCGCTCTAGAGCCATGAGCCACAACTACTGAGCCCACGAACCACAACTACTGAAGCCTGTGCACCTAGAGCCCATGCTCTGCAGCAAGAGAAGCCACCGCAGTGAGAAGCCCGTGCACCGCAATGAAGAGTAGCCCCTGTTCGCCACAACTAGAGAAAGCCCTCGGGCAGCAACGAAGACCCAACACAGCCAAAAATAAATGAATAAAGTAAGTAAATTAAAAAAGAAATAATAATGCTGCTATGAACATTGGGGTGCATGTACCTTTTTGAATTAGTGTTTTCATTTTTTTTGTATAAATACCTAGGAGTGGAATTGCTGGATCATATGGTAGTTCTGTTTTTAGTTTTTTGGAAACCTCCATACTATTTTCCACAGTGGTTGCACCAATAGTGTATGAAGGTTTCCTTTTCTCCACAACCTCCCCAGCATTTGTTATTTGTAGTGTTTTTGATGATAGCCCTACTGGCATGTATCATTTTTTATTAAAATAATTAAAATTTAAGAAATTTAACAGGGGACTTCCCTGGTGGCGCAGTGGATAAGACTCTGTGCTCCCAATGCAAGGCACCCAGGTTCAATCCCTGGTCAGGGAACTAGATCCCACATGCATGCCACAACTAAGAGTTCACATGCCACAACTAAGGAGCCCGCATGCTGCAACTAAAGAGCCTACTTGCCACCACTGAGGAGCCTGTGAGCCACAACTAAGGAGCCCACCTGCCACAACTAAGACCCAGCGCAACCAAATTAATTAATTAAGTTTAAAAAAAAAGAAATTTAACAAATAATGAAAGGTTATTCTGAGACACATACATCAATGCCCTCCAACAGGACCTCATATAGTATTTCAGAATATTTATTTACCGATCTTTTTCCCTTGAGAAGGTCCCATTGACGTATTTACTTATTCTAAATACAGACTTTGGTAGTTATTCAGCGAATATTAATAAGTTTAGGGAAGAGAAATAATTTGGCCAAAGAGGCACAACAAGTTAGTGCATAGATCTGTTTCTTTTCCAACCCTTATGCATATGTGTCAATGTTGATCTGTGACATACTTCCTGGTTCAGTCAGGGTCTAGTCTGGAAAACACAAGCCTCACTAGGTATTTCACCAGAGAGAATTTAATATGAGAACTTGGCCAGGCTAGAATTGGAGAACTGAAAAAAGCAGAAAGGGAACCATGAGGTAACACACAGAGATAGTAACTTCAGAATATGGGCATCATCCCTAAGTCTGGGGGAACAAAGGGAAGAAATTTGGGATTTGCAGAACCTAGCAATTTGGAGGAGAGGCCCTGGAAAGCTGGAACTCAGACCTCTGAGCGGGGGTGCTACCTGGCTGGTGCTGGTGGGTGTAAGGGCCATGATGAGACATTTTGTTTGTTTTTTTAAATTTCTTTATTTTTGGCTACATTGGGCCTTTGTGGCGGCGAGCAGGGGCTACTCTTTGTTGTGGTGTGTGGGCTTCTCATTGTGGTGGCTTCTCTTGTTGTAGAGCATGGGTTCTAGGCATGTGGGCTTCAGTAGTTGTGGTGCACGGGCTCAGTAGTTGCAGCGCATGGGCTTAGTTGCTCCACAGCATGTGGGAGCTTCCCGGACCAGGGCTTGAACCTGTGTCCCCTGCATTGGCAGGTGGATTCTTAACCACTGCTCCACCAGGGATGTCCAGTGAGGCAGTTTTGAGAATGTGTGACAAAGCTGGAGACTGGAACCAGCTGCTATTGCCAATGGCCATAGCTGGGGCACCACTGAAAGAAACAGCAAGTCCCTCCTCCATCCCCTTGACTTGCAGTCACCCCCTGACACATCCCTATTGGCAGAAGAAGCCAGCTAGCAAAGCAGATGGGAGGTCTGCAGAAATCTATCATCACAGAGTCTGGAAGGCTGGTTTTAGAGCTGACATACTACAACCTAATGACTGGCACTGTCACATGCCCTACCCCTTGACTTTAGCAACCTCAGGTACAGGGACAAGAAGACAATGTGCAGTTTTGTTTTTGTTTTTGTTTTTGTTTTTGCGGTACACGGGCCTCTCACTGTTGTGGCCTCTCCCGTTGCGGAGCACAGGCTCCGGGCGTGCAGGCTCAGCGGCCATGGCTCCCGGGCCTAGCCGCTCTGCAGCATGTGGGATCTTCCCGGACTGGGGCACGAACCCGTGTCCCCTGCATCAGCAGGCGGACTCTCAACCACTGCGCCACCAGGGAAGCCTGACAATGTGCAGTTTTAAACTCTACCTGGAACTGTGCATAGCTAAAGTTCTGGCTAGTGTCCTATTGAGGTCAGAGCGTAAATTTGAAATGGATGTTAATACTTTTCTGAGATACGTAATGTAAATTCTTTGAACAATGGTCATAAAATGGAGATGACTTATTTTGCTGACTTTCATACAAAAATATTTTCTTAAATTTGTGGGATTTCTATTACCAAATAACATAGACACTTGCTTATAAACACCTTCACATTTGATGTTCAGGAACACAAACTGAAATCTGAGCACAGACTCAGGAACAGCACTTAGAGTTGTGTTAGCAGGAATTTCAGCTTCAAAAAGAAAACCATGTACCCCTCAAGGTAGATTTCTTATAAATTGATGTGGGTGGACGCTGCTGCCTTTATGTTATTTTGTTCCAAACAGTTGATATCACACCTTAGAAATATTTTATACCAGGGTGCTTTTCACATAGTTGTGTCAGCATTTGTCAGCTAAGAATAAGAGTTGACAAAAAATTTTCTGTAAAGGGCCTGAGAGTAAGTACTTTAGACTTTCTGGATCATGCAGTCTGTCACAACTCATCACTTCTGCCATTCTAGTGCAAAAGCAGGCAGATTATGTATGAGTCAGCAAATGGACGTGGCTGCATTCCAGCAAAACTTTGCAGAAACAGGCATCAGGCCATATTTAGACTGTGGACCATAGTTTACTGACCCCTGAACAAATATGCTGAACAAAAATGGCCAATGCAACCATTGTCATGTTAGTAACACAAAGAGCAAGGTAGGAGATTTGTTCTGCAGTTCTGTGGTTAATGCTTGTTGCTTTGTTTTTAGTCCTTCTTTAGGTATTCACTACTGCTTAGGTCTCCACAGCTCCAAATGAATGAACATTCGATAAATTACCTAGGCAATGTTGGCAAAATAAAAATTTTTTTCAGCCCTATATATGGTCCCTTCATTCAAAATCATTTTTCTTCTATCCTGAATCATCTGGTCGATTGTGCCTCTAGGAAGTGTGACATTTAACTTTAGTGTCTGTCACTTGCTGCTCTTCTGCCTCTGATTACAGGTGCTGGTGAATCTTCTGAAATTATGCAATCTGAAGGTGCTTTTACTGTTTCTAATGCTACAACCAAATAAGAAATCTTACATACAAACCCCACCATAGGATATCATCCAGTCCATATTTAATTATTGATACTAGGCTTTTAAAAGGCATCCATAAGCATAAAAAGGAAGTCTTGTTACACTAAAATTAACTCAAAATGGAATGTGGATTTAAATGTAAAACGTGAAACTTTAAAATTTTAGAGAAGGGCTTCCCTGGTGGTGCAGTGGTTGAGAATCCACCTGCCAATGCAGGGGACATGGGTTCGAGCCCTGGTCCGGGAAGATTCCACGTGCCACGGAGCACCTAAGCCCATGTGCCACAACTACTGAGCCTGCGTTCTACAGCCCTTGAGCCACAACTACTGAAGCCAGCGCGCCTAGAGCCCGTGCTCTGCAACAAGAGAAGCCATCGCAATGAGAAGCCTGCACACCACAACGAAGAGTAGCCCCCGCTCACCGCAACTAGAGACAGCCCGCGCACAGTAACGAAGACCCAATGCAGCCAAAAATAAATAAATAAGATTTTAGAGAAAAACATAGGAGAAAAATTTCAGAACCTAGGCAAGGAGTTCTTAGACTTGACATAAAAGCATGGTTCATAAAAAGACAAATTGATAAATTGGACTTCATCAAAATTAAAAACTTCTGTTCTGCAAAAAAAACCCTGTAAAGAGAATGAACAGACAAACTACAGATTGGGAGAAAATATTTGCAAACCACATATCCAACAATGGACTTATATCTAGAATATGTAAAGAGATCTCAAAACTCCAGAGCAAAACAACAATCTGATTAGAAAATGGGCAAAAGATATGAACAGACATTTCACTGGAAAGGATATACAGATGGCAAATAAACACATGAAAAGAGGTCCAACATCATTAATCATTAGGAGAATGCAACTTAAAATCACAGTGAGTTGTCATTATATATCTATCAGAATAGCTAAAATAAAAAATATTAGTCACATGAAATGCTGTCAAGGATGTGGAGAAGCCAGATCACTCGTTGGTGGGAAAGTAAACTGGTACAGCTACTCTGAAATATAGTTTGGCAGTTTTTAAAAAAATGAAGCATACAAGTACAATACAATCCAGCAATAGCGCTCTTTGGCATTTATCCCACAGAAGTGAAAACTTATTTTTACACAAAAATCTATACATGAATGTTTATAGCAGCTTTATTGCTAATAGCCAAAAACTGGAAACAACCTAAATATCCTTCAGCAAGTTAATAGTTAAACAAACTGTGGTACATTCATACCATGGAATACTACTCAACAAAAGGAATTGACAACTGATATAGGTAACAATTTGGATGGATCTCAAGGGCTTTATGCTGAATTTTAAAAATCCAGCTTCAAAAAGTTACTTACTGTAGAATATTTACATTTGACCCTTGAACAGCTCAGGGGTGCTGACATCCCATACAGTTGAAATATAACTTTACCCACCTTTGTATCCATGGTTCTGCATCCATAGATTCAACCAACCACAGATTGTGTAGTACTGTAGTACTTGTTTGAAAAAAATTTGTGTATAAGCGGACCGATGTAGTTCAAACCCATGTTATCAAAGGGTCAACTATATATAACATTCTTGAAATGATGAAACTAAAGAGATGATAAACAGATTAGTGATTGGCAAGAGCTGAGGTTGGGGGTAGGGGTAGGAAAAATGGCTGTGGCTCTTTCAAAAGTAGCGTGAGAGATCCATGTGATGGAATTGTTCTGTAGATTCAGTGGGTCACAGGAATCTAAAGATGTTATACAATTGCATAGAATTCAATGCACACATGCAAATGGGTATGGATAAAACTGGTGAAATCTGAATAAAGTTGGTGGATTGTATTAGTGTCAGTTTCAGGTTTTGAAGTTGTACCAAAATCATGCAAGATGTTACCACTGGGGCAACCTGCACAAAAGGTATATGAGAGCTCTCTGTATTATTTTTTACAACTGCATACACATCTATAATTATCTTAAGTTATAAAGCATAAAAAGAAGTGAAGCTCTAAAAATTGTCTGAGGAATCTGAATAGTAAAGGAACATCATCATTAGTTAAATTAACCTGAATAATTAATGTTGATCTAGCAAATTGTGGTGGCTTTAACTCTGTGTTGAGGATATGTAATTTTATTATTCTCCATAAGGAAGGGCAGTTTGTTAAGCATAAAGTAATATGATATAATGTTTAATGTGACTTAATATTTAGACTTTTCTAAGACTTTCAACTAAACAGATTCATAAATGCATATGAAAACAATCTTTTGTCAAAGTGTATCCTGATTATTTTACAGAACACAATCACCACAAACAAAATGACTGTGTGACTTAGAAATAAATAATGCTAAAATACCTTAACTTTTTCCCCGCTTTACAC
The DNA here is from genome assembly GCF_949987515.2 of Delphinus delphis. Taxonomy (NCBI): domain Eukaryota; kingdom Metazoa; phylum Chordata; class Mammalia; order Artiodactyla; family Delphinidae; genus Delphinus; species Delphinus delphis. The sequence goes on along the minus strand of NC_082687.1, from coordinate 63,345,401 downwards.
AGAGTATTGTGACATTATGTGTTCTGATGTTTTTAAGTTAGTTTCTGGTTAGCTATATATGCTTCTAGTTAGCTGGAAAACAGAGAAATATAGCGGTCAAAACTGAGAATTTATCAAAAACATTTTTGCTAGCTTATTACATACATGGTTCTCAGAATTTTTAAAAAACTGATCATCAGGGACTTCCCTGGTGGTGCAGTGGTTAAGAATCTGCCTGCCAATGCAGGGGACACAGGTTTGAGCTCTGGTCCCGAAAGATCCCACATGCCGCAGAGCAACTAAGCCTGTGTGCCACAGCTACTGAGCCCACGTGCCACGGCTACTGAAGCCTATGCGCCTAGAGCCCGTGCTCCCCAACAAGAGACGCCACTGCAATGAGAAGCCCGTGCACCGCGACGAGGAGTAACCCCTGATTGCTGCAGCTAGAGAAAGCCTGTGTGCCGCAACAAAGACCCAAAGCAGCCAAAAAAAGAAAAAAACAAAAAACAACAAAAAAACTAATCATCAGTAAAGTTAAATTGTATATCTTTGGAAAGAATTCTCAAATATTTATGACTTTTACCATGACTTTTTTTTATGACTTTTGAGAGTCCCTTCCCCCACTTTAAAAAAAATAAATGTATTTTATTTTTGGCTGTGTTGGGTCTTCATTTCTGCATGCAAGCTTTCTCTAGTTGCGGCGAGTAGGGGCTACTCCTCGTTGTAGTGAGCAGGCTTCTCATTGCGGTGGCTTCTCGTTGCTGAGCACAGGCTCTAGGTGCACAGGCTTCAGTAGTTGTGGTGCGTGGGCTCAGTAGTTGTGGCCCGCAGGCTCTGGAGCGCAGGCTCAGTAGTTGTGGTGCAGGGGCTTAGTTGCTCTGCGGCATGTGGGTTCTTCCTGGACCAGGGATTGAAGCTGTGTCCCCTGCATTGGCAGGCAGATTCTTAACCACCACACCACCAGGGAAGCCCCTCCAACTTTTTTTTAAAGTGGGCACTGTGCATGATCACAATTTGCAAATTACAGAAAAAGAATTTTTTTAAGATAAGTAATTACTTTTGAATGAAACCATCCCTACTATCCAGAAGGATAAATGATCCTAGAAACGTCACACTCATTTCATACATTCATCCATTCCACAAAAATTTACAAATTATTTATATATGCAGTCCTAAGAATCAGATTTAGCAGTGAATAAAACATACATCAGAATCAAAATCTCTGCCCTCTAGGAGCTTACATTCTAGTGATATTACTGTGATAAAAAACCCAGTTAAAACAACAACAAAAGACTCTTCAAATATAGTCACAATCAATGTATAACCTACTCCTAATTGATTATACAAGAGCTATGGATCAGAGAATTTTTTTAAAAATTTAATCAGTGTAGTAAATCAGGCCGTATAAATACCAAAAAATGTATGTTGTCGCTCCTAAGCCCATCTTGGACCAGCATGTTATCAAATCTCACCTAAACAGAAGTTATGGAAGCACCAAAGTCACTGTGGAAAACTTTAACTGGCTCCGCTGAATCAAATCCAAACCTTTGTGGGGTTTTGGAATATACAATTACTTTTCACAAAAATTTTGTTATTTATGTTAACAAGTAATGAATTGTTTATTATTTTAAATGACTTAATATTTTCTAAATTTCTTAGTTTTAATTTCTAATAGTATTAAATATTGATAGACACAACAGGAAACACTCTTCAGGATCTTCAATAATTTTTAAAAATATAAAAATTTGATTTTGGAGACCAAAATATTAGAGATCAATTGCCAAATGAAATAAATGCTATCCCCATTTTCTAGTTAGAGTAAATAGGCCCAAAAAGATCAGGAAGATGTAAAAGACAAGGCTAATTCAATCTTGTTTTCCTTTCTATTCAGCTCTGTGATGGAGATATTCACTTCATCCTCTGAAACTAACATAAGTAGAATTCTACTATATTAAGTCAGCTTTGGCAACCTGACATGCGTACTTCTATTGCCTCTGTCATCAAATTTAAATTTTTAAGAAAAATTATCCAAAATGTGGAAATAAAGCAAAATATTACTATGTGCTTTTGCAAAGTCATACTAGAGCATTGTCTAAGAATCCTGCAAGGAGATCGTGAGATTCTAGGAGCTATGATCTTATATGGCTTATTATTTACTACTGATAGGGTCTAGAGTCTATAAAGTTAGATCTTAATTTGTAGCTGTTATAAATGACTTTGTCAGGTAGAAAAGATTATGCCAAAGGTTACTGTTTTATTGATCTCTCGACAAAAAGCAGTGTTCCATTTAATTTTCATTCTTATTCCAACATTCTTTTTTCCATAGACTGTATATTTACCAGTCTCCTCTCTTCTCCTTGAACTGGGTTTACCATCCTGCTGGTTCCCTCACTAATGAGTTAAATAAGAGGAGTAAATAAGAGGCCAGTTTGCCTAGCATATGGGGAAGGGAGTGTTTCCAATTTGGGAAGACCAGCATGTGCAAAAGCTTCATGACTCCTTTAGAGAATTCCAAGAGGTTCAATGTGGCTAAAACTGTGCTTCTCAGACTTTGATATGCATGTGAATCACTTAGGTTCAATAAGTCTGGGATAAGGCCCAAGGTTCTGTATTTCTACAAGTTCCCAGGTGAAGCTGATGCCATGAACCACACTTTAAGTAACAAGGGGCTAGACCAGAGCATAGGTGTATGTGAGAATGTCCAGAGCTGAAGAGGGAAACTGACCATCTGCATCAAACAAAAGATTCCTAACTAAGCCCAAGCTGGTAGTTCATTCATTTGAAATAATATATCCCTCCGGCCCCATTTCAGTATAATTACGGAAGTGGGACTAGGCCTAGTAAGTAACTGCATGAAAACTGGCCTGGTTTTTTTGTTTTTGTTTTTGCCCCATGGCTTATGGGGTCTTAGTTCCCCGACCAGGGATCAAACCTGGGCCCACGGCAGTGAAAGCATCCTAGCCATTGGCCCGCCAAGGAATTCCCATTAGTCCTGTATTCGTGTTCTCCCTCAGCTCTTTGTTTAGTTGAGCTCAGCTGTATTTGGTGATGCCTACTGCCATCTAGTGGAAATGAATTGACATTTTAACTAGTGCTTGATTTCTATGGTACTTTAGTTTTCAAAGTGCTCATTTTATCTTAACGGTAACCTGTGAAGTAGACATTGTTTTCCAGTTTGTTTTAACTTTTTAGAACTAGTTAATATTAATGAGCTTACTGTGACCCAGGCCCTGTACATGAATGATCTTACTTATTCCCTGTATCAATTTCGTGCGATCCATGGATATTGCCTGGGTTGTTATTCCATTTACAGATGAGAAAGCTAAGACAGAGAATTTAAGAAACATGCCCAAACTCCAACAGCTAATCAGGATTCAAACCCAGGGGAGGCACACATCACTAACATAAACCTTCTCCTCCTTCTCTTCCTCCCCACCCCTCCTCCTCCCTCATCTGCATCTTCATCATCTTCATTATCACAAACCGTTGTGATTATGTGCCAGGCATTTTCCTAAGCCCTTTACAGGTATTATATAATTTAATTCTCACAACCACTCTTATGAGTTGAGTATAATTATTATTCCCACTTCATAGATGAGGAAACCAAGGCACAGAGGAGTTAAGCAAGTTATCCAAGGTCACCAGCTAGGAAAAGCATGGCCAGAATTGGAACCCAGAGAATCTTGGGTTTTGTTTTAATATTTTAAAAAATTTAAATAAAATTAAAATTTGATTCTCTGAAGTCTATGAAATGAATCTTTTCTTCCTCATTTCTTGTTTTCCAGATTTATTGAGATATCATTGACATATAGCATTGTGCAAGTTTAAGTATACAATATGATGATTTGATACACGTAATGTATGTGAAATGATTACCACAAAAAAGTTAATTAACATATCCATCACCTCAATCACAAATTTTATGTATGTGTGATGAGAACATTTAAAAATCTACTCTCAGCAACTTTCAAGTATATAATACAACATTATTAATTCTGCAGTCACCATGCTGTTCCCCAGAACTTGTTCATCTTATAACTGGAAGTTTGTACCCTTTGGCCAACATCTCCCCATTATCACTACCCATACAGCACCTGTAAATCACCATTCTATTCTCTGTTTCTTTGAGTTTGACTTCTTTTTAGATTCCACATGTAAGTGAGATCATACAGTACTTGTCTTTCTTTGACTGACTTATTTCACTTACCATAATGCCCTCAAGGGAACCCCAGGGAGTATTATTCCAGAGCCCCATACTCTCAACCAGTAATCGATTTAAGAAATAAAGTTAATTTGCTCCTCCCACTTACAAAATTAATACATATTTAGAAAAGCAGAAAGAAAAAAATCACTCAAAGTTCTGTCTCCCAAACACAATCAAAATTAATATTTGGTGTCTTACTCCTAGCCATAATTCTAAGCTACTTTGATTTTAATATAGTTGTAATCATACTATAAAAACCATTTTGTGTTCTGCTTCTTTTATTTAACATTTTAACTTAGGCATTTCCAATATCCCCAAACTCTTCATAATTGTTACCGTGAATAGGTCCTTTATTAACATTATAACTTGTGTAATGCCTTCTATGGGTCAGGTACTGGTGCAAGGAATTTCTGTGTATTTACTCCTTTAATCTTTACAACAAACCCCATAGGATAGAGAGTATTTTTAGCCCTATTTTAGATGAGGAAACAGAGGCACAGCTGGTAAGTGACATAGCTCGGATATGAACCTCCACAGCGTGTATGCCATCATCTAACTGTGGAAGCAAGGATTTAAATTGTTTATATATATATATTTAAATATTTTATTTATTTATTTATTTATTGGGTTGTGCCAGGTCTTAGTTGTGGCTCGCCAGCTCCTTAGTTGTGGCATGCGAACTCTTAGTTGCAGCATGCATGTGGGATCTAGTTCTCTGACCAGGGATCGAACCCGGGCCCCCTGCATTGGAAGCTCAGAGTCTTAACCACTGTGCCGCCAGGGAAGTCCCTAAATTGTTTATATTTTTAATCAGTTACTGAAAACCACATGGAGAAGCACTAAGACGGTCTTTAACCATTAAATTATAAGAAACCTTTATGCAAAAAAATACTAATAATGATGATAATTAATGTGTTGCTTATTAAACAGACAAATTTTGCATACAATTAGATAAAGCCCAGAAAATAGAGGAGAGTACTAATAGTCACCATTTAGCAAGTGAAAGCTGTATACTTTTACATACTTTAATCTTCACTGTGACCCTGAGAAATAGTTAATATTGTTCCCTGTTCACGTGATGAGGAAAGGAAGCCAGAGAGGGGTAATTTGCTGAAGATCACAAATCTAATACTTGCTGAATTGAGGTTCATACAGTGATTTTTTTCACTTTAAAAAGATTCCTTAAGTTCTCACCTGCATGCTAAACTCTAGAGCTGCATTGTCCAATACTGTAGCCACTAGCCATGTAGCTATTAAACACTTGAAATGTGGCTGGTGTGAAGTGAGATGTGCTGCAAGGGTAAAATACACACTGAATTTCAAAAATTTACTACAAAAAAAGGAGTGTAAAACATTTCAGTAATTTTTATATGGGTTACACGTTGAAATTATAACACTTTGGATATATTGAGTTAAATGAATGATACGATGACAATGAATTTCACTTGTTTCTTTTCACTTTTTAAAGTGTGGCTGCTAGAAATTTCAAATTACACTTGTGGTACACATTATATTTCTGTTGCTTAGTGCTGCTATAGACCGGCACCTCTTAAACTTTAGTGTGCAGATGAGTCACTTGGGAATCTGAATTAAAATGCAGATTCTTTTTTTAAAATTTATTTTATTGAAGTTTAGTTGATTTACAATGTTGCGTTAATTTCTACTGTACAGCAAAGTGAATCAGTTGTACCTATACATACATTCTTTTTCGTATCCTTTTTCATTATGATTTATCACAGGATATTGAATATAGTACCCTACGCTATACAGTAGGACCTTATTGTTTAGCCATTATATATAATAGTTTGCATCTGCTAATCCCAAACTCCCAATCCATCCCCACTTGGCAACCACAAGTCTGTTCTCTATGTCTGTGAGCCTGTTTCTGTTTCATAGTTAAGTTTATCTTTGTCATATTTTAGATTCCACATTTATGCGGTATGGTATTTGTATTTCTCTTTCTGACTTACTTCACTTAGTATGCTAATCTCTAGGTCCGTCCATGTTGCTGCAAATGACATTATTTTGTTCTTTTTTATGGCTGAGTGGTAGTATTCCATTGTATATAGGTACCGCATTTTCTTTATCCATTCATCTTTTGATGGACATTTAGCTTGTTTCCATGTCTTGCCTATTGTAAATAGTGCTGCAATGAAGAGGGTGCATGGACCTTTTCAAATTATGGTTTTCTCCGGATATATGCCCAGGAGTGGGTTTGCAGGATCATATGGCAACTCTGTTTCTAGTTTTTCGTGGAACCTCATACTGTTTTCCGTAGTGGCTGAACAAATTTACATTCCCACCAACAGTGTAGGAGGGTTCCCTTTTCTCCACACCCTTTCCAGCATTTGTTAATCTGCAGACTTTTTAATGATGGCCATTCTGACTGGTGTAAGGTGGTACCTCATTGCAGTTTTGATTTGCATTTCTCTAATAATTAGTGATGTTGAGAATCTTTTCATGTGCCTTTTGGCCATCTGTATGTCTTCTTTGGAGAGATGTGTATTTAGGTCTTCTGCCCAAAAAATAGATTCTGATGCAGGAAGTCCAGGGTAGGACCGAAGATTCTGCGTTTCTAACGCACTCTCAATGAAACCAATGCTGCTGGTCCAGGTGGAACACGTTGAGGAGCAAGGCTCTAGATGGGAGGGAGGCGGGGGAGATCAGCATTAGAACCCTTAGCAACACCTGTGTTTAGGGGACTAAAGGGAAGCTCCAACGCGGGGAAGGGGAGAGGTGGCCTGAGAAGGTCCTTGCAGAGCCAGGACGGTGTGTTGTTGGGGAGGCCAGGGTGGCAGCATGTCAAGGCGAAATAATCAACAGCAACGCCTGTGCAGAGACTAATCGGGGCCTTGCTGGTTTGTCGACGAAGACGCTACTGATGAATGCAGCGAGGACAGTTTCCGTGAGTAATGAAAACGGGAAGCAGATGTCAGAATGTTGGGGAATAGGACAAGTGGACCTGGTCGCTCTCTTTTTTCCTAGAACGACAGGGAAAAAACAGTAGCTAAGGCTGATGTCAGGGGCAAGTGAGAGAAAGTGGGATGAGGAGTGTAATGGATTATGGGGACACTTGTTTGGTTTGCTTTTGCAGGGGGGAGACCTGAGTCTATGACTTATGCAGAAAGGGAAGGGTGTGAGGGAGAAGTTGGCCCAGAGAACATGGGCAACTTCTCTCCTAAGTAAAGGAACGGCCTCACTGAATGTCAGCTGTGAGGCCGTGCCAGGAATAAATATGACACAGCCTCTAGCTTCGAGGATCTCACAGTCTTGAGTACTAAGAGACCTGTGTGCCCCTTCCGTGAAGCCCTGAGAAGGCAGTAAAGCTGGCATGGATTAGTGATGAGCTATGTTTTCTAAATGAAGCCCAATTCAAAAAAAAAAATATGGTCCCCAATTTTCCTTACACTTACATTTAAGCATTTCTTATTTCTCCATCACTGGAGGGTTTCATTTTCAGGCTAAAATTTCACAAACATCACTAGTAGCACCCACTGCAGTGACCTTGGTAACTTGTATTTGTATTGTATTTGGTGACAATATCAAGTCTTTGAACAAATGTTGAGTGAGGTGACACCATGTGGGGTTGGTGAAGAGATTAAGACACAGAGGCAGGGAAGAGATTTGGCAACAGAATACAGTCACAGACCAGGGACAACCACAAAAACTCTGGCTCCTTGAAAATTGTACACTTGGTGGCAGCTAGAGGAGGCAGGCTGCCCTTTCAGTGGAAGCAGGTAGGAGTTGTGGACTAACGTGGCAATGTGCAGGGCCAGAGTGAGGGGAAGAGAGAGGCCGATGCTGTTGAACAATAATCAATATCAAGGCTTCATAAAACAAAGAGCTTTATTTGGGGTTTTAGGAATTGCGATTCAGGAGGCACATATTTGGGTAAAAACAAAAGAGTGTTGCAAGGAATAGAAAGAGGGGCTTATAAAGTGAAAAACCACTACCTTTTTAAAGTTGTCCGGCAGAAATTATGATTGACTTTGATGTGTGAAGGAAATATTTGTCCTTAGGGATAGGGTGACATGCGCTATTTTAGGGTAAGGGTACAATGAGTATCTTGAGTTTCTGGAATATTGGGCAGATGTTCTGGATGCCTGCATTAATATTCCATCTGAGCTGAAATGTGCATAAGTCTTACTTTCTGAATGGTTTCCTGGCTCCATTTTTAATTTTAATTTTTAAAATATTTATTTATTTGGCTGCACCTGGTCTTTGTTGTGGCACATGGGATCTTCCTTGCCACGTGCAAATCTTGTTGCCATGTGTGGGATCTTCGTTGCGGCATGCGGGATCTTTAGTTGTGGCATGTGGGATCTAATTCCCTGACCAGGGATCAAACCTGGGCCCCCTGCATTGGGAGTGTGGAATCTTAGCCACTGGGCCACCAGTGAAGTCCCTCCTGGCTACGTTTTAGAGAACTCTCTTAGCAGTACCCACTCCATTTGTTTTTCCTTTCATATTTCCCCCCTTTTGATGAAGATATTCCTTTTGGAAAGCATCAGTATTCAAACATTTGGTTATTTGGCATCAGCGTCTATTCCTTCTCACTGGGAAGACTCATTCCCAGAGAGTCATGTCCCACAGAGGAGGGAAAGAGGTAGTTGTGTGAGAGGTGTGCTTTTAGAGAGTTTATGCCCACCTTTGAGCAACAAGGGGCCATCTGGGAAGTGAGTCTTAGGCAGTGATCAAAACAGGAGAAATTCACAGACCTTCATTAGGAGGAATCGCATAGGAGTGATTAATTATCTCCAGACATCAAGCTATCATTATTCTTTTTAGTATTACTCCAAGACTGGTATTGGGCCATTCACAGCATTTGCTTTTTTCATGTAACTTATTAAGTGGGTGACATTAGATGATTTATCTGATATAAAACACAACATTCAGTTTGTATTATAGCACAGGTACTGCCTTGAGAGGCTATAGTAATGTCAAGAGTCATCCAGTTTTATAAGATTGCCTTTCCTATGAAATATACTTCAGAATTTAAAAGATTGATATCTTGTTGGCTGCCATTTAGGGCTTGCTGGGTAAATTTGGTTAAAACTTCTATATCAGTAATGACATCTTCAAGTCTCAGTGAGGGAACAAAATTAGCTGCCACATGATCATACCAGTGAAAGACTGACCTAGCCCATCTTGCTTTTAATAAGGAGTAGTTTGCAGGGGCCGTGTTGAGGGTTATGCAAATATGCCCTTGAGTCCAAGGAAATTCTAAAGTACAATGTCCACTTGGGAGGGAGCCAAGGCCAGGGTTTAGTTCCACAAAGCCATTGGGTTCCATTTGGGGCTACCCAATAAATATTGGACAGTCTATTCCAGTCAGTTCCAATACCAATCACTAGCTTTTTAAGTGATAGTCACAGTACAAGAATCATGTGGTGCCCATAATAGATGTTGGGTATTATTAGGTAAGTTCATCTTTGTATGGTTAAGCTATTCCCCACATACAGGGGCTTTGGTACCTAGATGTTCATAATCCTGTGTTAAGCATATAAATCTGTCCCATCATTGAGGAACAGTACCCCTTAAAAAATGAAAGGTGACATTCTTCAATTCTGGTCTAGTTCTTTCCCATGTTTGGGCCTTGGTAACATTAACAGAAAACAAATTCCTATGCCTAGAGTCATTTAAGGTTTCATTGATGGCCATTCATGTGTGTTCCAATTAGTGATATCTGTGGTTTCTAGAGTACTACTGGTGTTTCTGTCTTTTAAAATGAAACTTATTAAAGCCAACAAGTCAGAACCTTGTAGTCAATTAACTAATATTTGCCAGTTAACCCAGCAGTGCTGGATGAGGGCAGGTGTCCACAAATCCAACAATTGGATTCACTTTTTTTTAAATAGATCTTTATTGGAGTATAATTGCTTCACAATACTGTGTTAGTTTCCGTTGTACACCAAAGTGAATCAGCCATATGCATACATCTGTCCCCATATCCCCTCCCTCTTGAGCCTCCCTCCCACCCTCCCTATCCCACTGCTCTAGGTCATCACAAAGCACTGAGCTGATCTCCCTGTGCTATGCGGCTGCTTCCCACAAGCTATCTGTTTTACATGTGGTAGTGTATATATGTCGATGCTTCTCTCACTTTGCCCCAGCTTCCTCCCCAACCCCGTGTCCTTAAGTCCATTCTCTATGTCTACATTTTTATTCCTACCCTGCAACTAGGTTCATCAGTACCATTTTTTTTTTAGATTCCATATATATGCATTAGAATACGGTATTTGGTTTTCTCTTTCTGACTTATTTCACTCTATATGACAGACTCTAGGTCCATCCACCTCACTACAAATAACTCAATTTCATTTCTTTTTATGGCTGAGTAATATTCCATTGTATATATGTGCCACATCTTCTTTATGCATTCATCTGTTGATGGGCACTTAGGTTGCTTCCATGTCCTGGCTATTGTAAATAGAGCTGCAGTGAACACTGTGATACATGACTCTTTTTGAAATATTGTTTTCTCAGGGTATGTGCCCAGTAGTGAGATTGGGTCATATGGTAGTTCTATTTTTAGTTTTTTAAGGAACCTCCATACTGTTTGCCATAGTGGTTGTATCAATTTACATTCCCACCAGCAGTGCAGGAGGGTTCCCTTTTCACCACACCCTTTCCAGCATTTATTGTTTCTAGATTTTTTGATAATAGCCATTCTGACTGGCAGGAGGAGATACCTCATTGTAGTCTTGATTTGCATTTTCCTAATAATTAGTGATGTTGAGCATCTTTTCATGTGCCTCTTGGCCATCTGTATGTCTTCCTTGGTGAACTATTTAGGTCTTCCGCCCATTTTTTAATTGGATTGTTTGTCTTTTTGATATTGAGCTCCATGAGCTGTTTGTATATTTTGGAGATTAATCCTTTGTTGTTTCATTTGCAAATATTTTCTCCCATTGTGAGGGATGTCTTTTTGTCTTGTTTATGGTTTCCTTTGCTGTGCAAAAGCTTTTAAGTTTAATTAAGTCCCATTTGTTTATTTTTGTTTTTATTTCTGTTACTCTAGGAGGTGGGTCAAAAACTACTTGCTGTAGTTTATGTCAGAGAGTGTTTTTCCTATGTTTTCCTCTAACAGTTTTATAGTGTCTGGTCTTACATTTAGGTCTTTAATCCATTTGGAGCTCATTTTTGAGTATGGTGTTAGGTAGTGTTCTAATTTCATTCTTTTACATGTAGCTGTCCAGTTTCCCAGCACCACTTATTGGAGAGGCTGTCCTTTCTCCATTGTATGTTCTTGCCTCCCTTGTCATAAATTAGGTGACCACATGTGCATGGGTTTATCTCTGGGCTTTCTATCCTGTACCATTGATCTATATTTCTGTTTTTGAGCCAGTACCATACTGTCTTGATTACTGTAGCTTTGTGGTATAGTTTGAAGTTGGGGCACCTGATTCCTCCAGCTCCATTTTTCTTTCTCAAGATTGGTTTGGCTATTCGGGGTCTTTTGTGTTTCCATACGAATTGTAAAATTTTTTGTTTCAATTCTGTGAAGAATGCCATTCGTAGTTTGATAGGGATTGTATTGAATCTGTAGATTGCTTTAGGTAGTATAGTCATTTTTCACAATATTGATTCTTCCCATCCAAGAACGTGGTATATTTCTCCACCTGTTTATGTCATCTTTGATTTCTTTCATCAGTGTTTTATAGTTTTCTGAGTACAAGTCTTTTGCCTCCTTAGGCAGGTTTATTCCTTGGTATTTTATTCTTTTTGTTGTGATGGTAAATGGGATTGTTTCCTTAATTTCTCTTTCTGATTTTTCGTTGTTGGTGTATAGGAATGCCAGAGATTTCTGTGCATTAATTTTGTATCCTGCAACCTTACCGAATTCATTGATTAGTTCTAATAGTTTTCTGGTGGCATCTTTAGGATTTTCTATGTATACTATCATCTCATCTGCATACAGTGACAGTTTTACTTCTTCTTTTCCAGTTTGTATTGCTTTTATTTCTTTTTCTTCTCTGATGGCTGTGGCTAGGACTTCCAAAACTATGTTGAATAAGAGTGGCAAGAGTGGACATCCTTGTCTTGTTCCTGACCTTAGTGGAAATGCTTTCAGTTTTTCACCATTGAGTATGATGCTTGCTGTGGGTTTGTCATATATGGCTTTATTATGTTGAGGTATGTTCTCTCTATGCCCATTTTCTGGAGAGTTTTTGTCAAAAGCTTTTTTTGCATCTATTGAGATGATCATATGGTTTTTATTCCTTAATTTGTTAAGGTGGTGTATCACATTGATTGATTTGCTTATATTGAAGAATTCTTGCATACTTGGGATAATTCCCACTTGATCATGGTATATGATCCTTTTAATGTGTTGTTGGATTCTGTTTGCTAGTATTTTGTTCAGGATTTTTGCATCTATGTTCATCAGTGATATTGGTCTATAATTGTGTGTGTGTGTGTGTGTGTGTGTGTGTGTGTGTGTGATATCTTTTTCCGGTTTTGGTATCAGGGTGATGGTGACCTCGTAGAATGAATTTGGGAGTGTTTCTCCCTCTGCAATTTTTGGAAGAGTTTGAGAAAGATCAGTGTTAGCTCTTCTCTAAATGTTTGATAGAATTCGCCTGTGAAGCCATCTGGTCCTGGGCTTTTGTTTGTTGGAAGATTTTTAATTATGGTTTTAATTTCATTACTTGTGATAGGTCTGTTTATATTTTCTAATTCTTCCTGGTTCAGTCTTGGAAAATTGTACCTTTCCAAAAATTTGTCCATTTCTTTGTGGTTGTCCATTTTATTCTCATACAGTTGTTTGTAGCAATCTCTTATAATCCTTTGTATTTCTGTGGTGTCAGTTGTGATTTTTCCTTTTTAATTTCTAATTTTATTGATTTGCATCCTCTCCCTTTTTTGTTGATGAGTCTGGCTAAGGGCTTATCAATTTTGTTTATCTTCTCAAAGAACCAGGTTTTAGTTTTATTGAACTTTGCGCTTGTTTTCTATTTCATTTATTTCTGCTCTGATCTTTATGATTTCTTTCCTTCTACTGACTTTGGGTTTTCTTTGTTCTTCTTTCTCTAGTTGTTTTAACTATAAGGTTAGATTGTTTATTTGAGATTTTTCTTGTTTCTTGAGATGAGATTGAATTGCTCTAAACTTCCCTCTTAGAACTGCTTTTGCTGCATCCATAGGTTTTGTATCATCATGTTTTCGTTGTCATTTGTTTCTATGTATTTTTTAAAATTTCTTCTGTGATCTTCAGTGATTTCTGGGTTATTTAGTAGTGCACTGTTTAGCCTCCATGTATTTCTGTTTTTTACAGTTTTTTTCCTATAATTGATTTCCCATCTCATAGTGTTGTGGTCAGAAAAGATGCTTTGTATGATTTAAATTTTCTGAGGCTTGATTTGTGACCCAAGATGTGATCTATCCTGGAGAATGTTCCGTGTGCACTTGAGAAGAAAGTGCATTCTGCCACTTTTGGGTGGAATGTTCTGTAAATATCAATTAAATCTATCTGGTCTAGTGTGTCATTTAAAGCTTGTGTTTCCTTATTAATTTTCTGTTTGGATGATCTGTCCCTTGGTGTAAGTGGCGTGTTAAAGTCCTCTACTATTATTGTGTTACTGTCGATTTCTCCTTTCATGGTTGTTAGCATTTGCCTTATGTATTGAGGTGCTCCTATGTTGGGTGCATAAACATTTATAATTGTTATATCTTCTTCTTGGATTGATCCTTTGATCATTATGTAGTGTCCTTCTTTGTCTCTTGTAATAGTCTTTATTTTAAAGTCTATTTTATCTGATACGAGTATTGCTACTCCAGCTTTCTTTTGATTTCCATTTGCATGCAATACCTTTTTCCATCCCTTCACCTTCAGTCTGTATGTGTCCCTAGGTCTAAAGTGGGTCTCTTGTAGACACAGTATATATGGGTCTTATTTTTGTATCCATTCAGCCAGCCTGTGTGTTTTGGTTGGGGTATTTAATCCATTTACATTCAAGGTTATTATTGATATGTATGTTCCTATTCCCATTTTCTTAATTGTTTTGGCTTTGTTTTTGTGGGTCTTTTTCTTTTCTTGTGTTTCCCACCTAGAGAAGTTTCTTTAGCGTTTGTTGTAAAGCTGGTTTGGTGATGCTGAATTCTCTTAGCTTTTGCTTATCTGGAAAGCTTTTGATTTCTTTGTTGAATCTGAATGAGATCCTTGCTGGGTAGAGTAATCTTGGTTGCAGGTTTTTCTCTTTCATCACTTTAAGTATATCATGCCACTCCCTTCTGGCCTGCAGAGTTTCTGCTGAAAAATCAGCTGATTACCTTATGGGGATTCCTTTATATGTTATTTTTTGTTTTTCCCTTGCTGCTTTTAATATTTTTTCTTTGAATATAATTTTTGTTAGTTTGATTAATATGTGTCTTGGTGTGTTTTTCCTAGGGTTTATCCTGTATGGGACTCTCTGTGCTTCCTGGACTTGGGTGACTGTTTCCTTTCCCATGTTAGGGAAGTTTTCAACTATAATCTCTTCAAATATTTTCTCAGATGCTTTCTTTTTCTCTTCTTCTGGGACCCCTGTAATTCGAATGTTGTTGCGTTTAGTGTTATTCCAGAGGTCTCTGAGGTTGTCTTCAATTCTTTTCATTCTTTTTTCTTTATTCTGCTCCTCAGCAGTTATTTCCACCATTTTGTCTTCCAGCTCACTTATTCGTTCTTCTGCCTCAGTTATTCTGTTATTGATTCCTTCTAGTGTATTTTTTATTTCAGTTATTGTGGTGTTCACCTCTGTTTGTTTGTTCTTTAGTTCTTCTAGATCTTTGTTAAACATTTCTTGTATTTTCTCAATCCATGCCTCCATTCTATTTCCCAGGTTCTGGATCATCTTTACTATCATTACTCTGAATTCTTTTTCAGTTAAGTTGCCTATTTCCTCTTCATTTATTTAGTCTTGTAGGTTTTTACCTTGCTCCTTCATCTGTGACATATTTTTTTGCTGTCTCATTTTTTTTTCTTTTTTTTTTAATGAGTGGGATTGTGTTCCTGTCTTACTGGTTGTTTGGCCTGAGGCTTCCAGCACTGGAGTTAGTAGACTTTTAGGTAGATCTAGGTCTTGGTGCTGAGACGAGGACCTCCATGAGACCTCACTCTGATGAATCCCGGAATCTGAGTTTCTCAGCTCTCACGGAGCTCCCACTGCAGGAGCTTTGGCCCGACCCCCTGGGTCATGAACCAAGATCCCACAAGCTGTGTGGGGTGGTGAAAAAAAAAAAAAAGAGAGAGAGAGAGAACAATAATAAAATAAAAAATAAAATTAGACTAGGAAGCTAACAGATATGTTAGAAAGAATATAAAAATAAAAATATAGGTGAAACAACTGGAAGGTACAACAGTACCACCACAGTAAAAAAAGAGGAGAGAAAAGAGGGGAAAAAAAGGAAAAGCCCTTGCCTCTGGAGGGCAAGGCCTAAGCAAGGGTGAGGTTTGGGAGGTGGGCGGGGCCTATGCTCAGGACCCCCAGGGCTGGAAAAGGCCCAGGGGTCTGTGTGGGGTGGGGCTTAGGTTAAAGGAACAGAAGGGGCCCAGGCATGTCCCCCATCCCTGGTCTCAGAGGGCAGGGGACCTCACCTGGGAGCCCAGCAGGCTTCCTGGGCTTTAGTGGGTGGGGCAAATGCCCTCCTCTCCTCTCCTGCTCCTCCTGTCCCGGAGGGCCCCTCCCACCTGCCTCTCCTGTTCTCCCCTTGGCCTCCTTCCTATGCCCCCAGGGCCAGTGTGGCTGGTGGGGTGGGCCTTGGAGAGCAGAGGACTGGCCTGGGTGCTCAGCAGTCTCCCTGGCCTGAGCCAGTGAGTAAACACCCTCCACTTCTCCAGGAGGGCCCCTCCTGCCTGCCTCTCCTGATATCCCTGACCTCCCTCCTATGCCCCCAGGACCCACATGGCCTGGAGGGGTCTTTGGAGGTGGGGTACTGGCCTGGGAGCTCAGCAGGCTCCCCGGGGCCGAGTGGACCCGGAGATCTCCCTCTGTTCCTCTGTTGCTCCTCCCGGAGGGCCCCTCCTGCCTACCTCTCCTGATCTCCCCAGACTCAGGGGTGCCGATCCTGTCTGGCCTCCACTTCTCCTCCCCCCTCTGTACCCCCACGTTCTACTGGTTCACTTGGGGGTTCCTCCTGTCTCCTTGGGCATCACCATCCCCCACCAGCAGCCGGCAAGAGCCCTAGTTGTGGGAAGACGCTAACTCGGTGTCTTCCCACACTGCCATCTTGACTCCTGGATTCACTTTTTAAATTAGCATAGAATTGTACCCATAGGAGAAAAAACGTTTGAATCAAAAGCATTGATATGTGGAAAAAGGCATATAAAAAGGAAGATTTAGAGGCCTGGTCCTGAATCTTGGGGAAGCTGTCCACAACAGATGTCATCTGTTTCATTATCCCAGCCTTTTTCTGGTTAATTTTAGTTTCAGTTCTCTAGCCAGTTAAGTCTAGGTGTCTTCTTTAAATGAGAAACATGAATCCATGAGTCAATGTCCTTAAGTTTAGTGGCACAAAGGTTAGTTAACAATGCCTGGCAAGGTCACTTCCAGTGAGGTTGGAGGGCATCTTTGTGAAGATATCATTTCCAGTAGATATAGTCACTAAGTTGAAGGTCATGATGTTGTAGGTCTTCATCTCCTGGGAATGCACTGTGAAAAGACTGCTCTATGAGCTTTGCATGTATTTCAAGGGCTTTAGTTAATTCTTGGCAGTAGGTGAGAAGGTCTTCTTTAATCAGAGTAGGTTCATATATTCCTTCATCTAGTTGCATGGGCCTGCCAGTAACAATTTCAAATGGTAAAAGTATATTTTTCCTGAGGAAGTGGATATGAGATTAAGCAAAACCAAAGCCAATGCTTTGAGCCAAGGAAGCTTAAATGATTCAACTAATTTTGCTGAGTTCTAATTATTCCAACAGCATGTTCTACCCATGCAGAAGCCTGAGGATGCTTAGCACAGTGAAAATATTGCATTACTGGCCAAATATTACAGACAGACTGTAAAATTTGTCCTGAAAATAGGAGCCTCTGTCACTGTGTATTTCAGAAGGAATTCCCCAAGTTGGGCTGCTGTGGCTATAGCTCTGTGACAAGGAAATGCTTCTACCCAGTGAGAAAACATGAAAATCATTACCAGAACATATTTTTACCCTTGAGAGGGAGACAATTGGATGAAGTCCATTTGCCATATCTCAAAGGGTCCCCAGGGGAGAGGAAAATGTCCCAAAGATGCATGAATAGGCTTTCCTGGGTTATGTTTAAGACAGATTTGCCATCTCTGAACTTAGGAAGCCATCAGTAATTCAATGAGTTAATTCATGTATGTAATTCAAGACTATTCTTGTATTAAAATCTGATTCATTAGAATGGAATTGACAAGAAAATTTGGTTATCTCTGTGACACACATCATTTTAAGATCACTAGAATTATGGTGATAACATTATACTAGGACATATATATCTAAATTTTAGGAATTTCATATATTTTCTAATATATTCATATTAATAACATTTACCCATACAATATAACTTTAAAAGGTTTATTATTGCTTATTTGACAGTGCTTCCCATGTAATTTACTTTACCAAATAAGCTTAATTACTTTAATATCTCTCTTTCATAAGGAGAAAAAATAAATCTTTTGAGGTGTTAGAGGGGCCCTTTGGGAACCCCAAAGTTATTTCCAGGGCAATAAGGCTTCATTTAGAATTTGATTTGGGTGAAGTTGGTCAAAAATATCAAAAGTTGTTAAAGCATTTGATCTAATTGGATCATAGGTCATTGTGAAACAGTATTTTAATCAAAGTGACAAAGACTACATAGGTGAATACAGAAAGTTAAATAGTTGTAAAAACCCTTAGCTACAACATATAGAATCTTTGTTTTTGTAGGTAGATTATATTAAAGGTAAAGAAATTGTAACCATTGTTTACAATAATCTAAGAAAATTTTGTCCATTTAGCAGAGAGATAAACCAAATTTTAATTTTGTACCAGTTTATTTTTGATATTAAAACTCATTTACTTAATTCATTCTAATCTTAGTCCTGACTACAAATAAACTTCCTTTCTAAAGATTCCTTTTTTCACAAACCTTTTACAACTTTCTGTGTCCATTCTACTTGTACCTTGTTTTCTTTCCCATTTAGAAATAACCAACTTCAGAACAAAATCACTTTCTTTTTCCTTAAATGTATGTCCATTCCTTATGCCTTTTAAAAAATTTTCTTGTGTACAAAGATGTTTTCCTTATTAATTTTAGTAGTTTTAATTACATGTATTAATTTGAATTCTTAACCCTGAGAAACCTTAATTTCTAGTGAAAACTAAGAAGTAAGCAATTGTGAACTGTTCGTTATACCAGTATTTTTTTTTTTTTGGATTGGCAAACTTATGAATACATTTCATAATTTTTAGAAACATACATTTCCTCATAGCATTCTTTTTCTTAATGTGGTACAAGACATGCTTCTAATAAACCCAAACGTCTTTAGTTTTTCTATAATAAGACAAAACTAGGTAAACTTAGACCTGTTTAGCAATTAATGTTTCAGTATTTTATCTTATTTGGAAATGATTTATACATTCAATGAATTCCCATCATTTAACTTAACTTAGCAAAGCTCTAAAGAATCATGTTAGCAGAAATATTTAAGAAACTAATTTTAAGTAGATATACCATAAAACATAATTATTCTTAAAGAGTTTATCTAAAAACTCTTATCTCATTTACATTTAACTTACTTATGAAAATTTCATCCTAACAAGTTATTTTTCTTGCTGAAAAATTTTGTAACAGAGATAAAATAAATGTATTTGGCTTTTAGTAAAGCTAGGTACAATAAAAGTATCATACTTAATGTTGATAACTCTAAAGATGTGTCCATATTAATTAAAACAACAAACAAGCTAGCTTTAATACCAAATATTTTCCCAGATCACGTGAACCTGAAATTCTTTGGGTTAGTTTCTATTATATTTCTGAGACTCTTATATAAGTAGTTGTTGTTTAAGCCAATTAAATAGAGCTCTTTTACAAATTAATTTTGACAATATCATCCAAAGGTAGAAAAATAGCATTACTATAGCATACTTAGATAGACACAGAGAGCTCATAATTTTCACTTTACTTTAGTCATAAATTAGCTACAATACAAAACTCACTAGTTTATAAATAACAGAATAAATTAAATCTACTCACTCAGTTGGCTAAAGTTTTTTATTATTTGTGAAAAAGATTTTTATGATCTGTATTTGCCCTTGACAAGAAATTTTAAGGAAACTATTTGGGCAAAATTGTCCATTTAAGAGTTTGTGTTTAAAAGGGCCTCTTTTCTCTTTTCTTTTCTCAGTCTTAGGAATTGGAGATGGTCTAGAGTTCCATTAAGAGTTCCCAGAGAGATTACAAGCCTTTTGAGATAAATAGGGGGGGTTTGGGGGTTGATGATAAGGAATGGGTGGAATTTGAACTGTCTGTAGGACTGCATTTCCAGTTTTGCCAAGATTTTTAAGATTTAACTTAAATGATAGGTTGATCCACCCATCCAACTACATTATACCTGGTTTTAAAAGGAGCTGTCACTACAGAGTGGGGTGTGTGTGCGTGCAGTATGGCTAGCCATCTGTGGGGCATCAATCTTATTGTTATGAAAAAAAGAGTTCAGAGATATAAAGGAAGAGAGCACTGCAGTAGACATTTAGAAGAATGGGGAGGAGCAGAGAGAGCCAGAGGGAGAGAGTTCTCAGAAGACTTGGAAGATTTTTCCAACTTGGAAATCCTTTGAGATAATTGTGTTAGTTTCTCTGAGGAAAGCAATTATGGATTTAGTAGTATATTTGGAGGCTGAAAATGACAATCGAAACGTGCTTCCTATTCCTGTTGTCTTATTCTATAGCTTTTCTCCAATTGAGTGTGCAAATAAACTAATTTAGGACTCTCAAATAAGCCCCATGTGGGCCAACAGAGTTTCAAGTAGTCGTGGTTGATTTTAGTCCAACACAACAGAAATTTTCAAGAGGAGGGCCCATCAGTTTTAAACATGAGCCGAGGTCCAATGGCAGCTGCCTGTCAGCACTGCCCTTAGAAACCAAATTCCCCATAACTGAATACTCACCAAGATGAAGGATTCCCTTCCTAGATGAAGACAGCAACAGAGGACACACAAATAAAGGCTCAGAACCTCTAACAAACCGGTAGGTTTGGAATCAGGAGGAGTTACCCCCATGACCCAAGGCCACCAAGGAGAACATCGGAGTGCAAGGGAGTCCCATAAACACCTTACTCACCTTCACAGCAGTGCTGGAGGTAGAGGTGAGTCACTTTGGATCCCACTTCTGACACCATGTAATGTTAAACAATAATCAATATCAAGGCTGCAAAGAACAGAAAACTTTATTTGGGGTCTTAGGAATTGTAATTAAGGAGATACAGATTCGGGGAAAACTGAATAAGTGATTCAGGGAAGAGAGAGTTGGGAACTTATAAGGCAAAATCCACAAGGTTGTTAAAGTTGTCTGTCAAGAATTAGTATTGACTCTGATGCAGGAAAGGAAATATTTGTTCTTAAGGAATAGGCTGTCATGAGTTGTTTTAGGGTAAGCGTTTAACAACTATCTTGAGATTCTAGAATATTGAGCAGATGTTTCAGATGCCTGCATTAAGATTCCATCCATGCTGAGACATGCATAGGTCACACTTCCTCCCTGGCCTCCCAGCTCCATTTCAGAGAACTCCCTTAGAACTCCATTTTTATTTTCCTTTAGTAGTGCGAAAGAGAAACGTCATCCTCCCCTATCCCCTCTCAGCCCAAAAATAGTTAAAAGAGAATACTAATATTCAGGTCTCACCCAGTCTCTCTTCTGAATAAGCTCTGTAGTCCATTAAATTGCTGTAGAGATTCCCAGAAGAGTTGAAGGTCAGTCCTCCTCCAGTTTTGGTCCAGAATTTACACCAGCCCACCTGGGGTTCTGTGTAAATACTGTCCCATTGTATCTCATTTTTAAGCAAATATTCTGAAGCACAGCAATCAAAGAACCAGCCCCAGGGAGTAAACAAGCTTTAGGCACACAATGAAGATGCTCATCCCCCTTCAGAATTTAAGAGGGCCTACAGGAGCACAGAATCCTGGAGCTCTTTGTTTATTCACCTCCAGCATCTTGGCTTTCTGGGGGCTCAACTGCCTCCTAGCCCTAGGCCAACCCTTCTCTGCCAGCTCTCTGGGTCCTTCTTCCTCCCCTGGGCAGCCTGAGCCATTTTAAAGCAATTTGGTTCAAATAAAGGAAGAGCCATTGTATTTAGAAGTGTCTCTTTTAACACGTCTCTGGAGAATGATCTTCTACTTCTGTAATAACCTGTCCAGTACACCAAAGAAGCCCAGCCACTTATGCACCTTCAACAGTTTTCTGACACCTTAATAATTAAGGCCCATGCACCTCAACAAGGTGGTTTTAAAAAACCTTTCTGTTTCCTTGAAACTTTCCTGCTTAAAGCCACTGTCTCACCCTGGTTAAGCTTCCTCCCCTCAGCCTCCTCCCCAGCCTCCTAAGTGCACCTTCATCTCCAAAAACCAGGCTCCAGTTTGCCAGCGTGTAAAAGCCCTGCCAAGCCCTGGCCCTTCCCTGAAGCATGTCTGAAATTTCAACATTCTCCAAAAGGCACACCTAGCCCTCATGAATGACTTCTTTCTCTTCATTCCTATGGTTATTTTGTAAAACATCCACACTCACAGTGGCTAATTCAGAAAATATTTATGAAGGCTTACTGCATGCTTGGAGATTTTTACGGTGCACGAACAATTCCAAGATGTATAAAGTGGTCAGTCCTATTCCCACAGACCTTGAAGATCACTGAGGGAAAATGACATGTAAACATATTACTGTATGGTAGGTGTTATGTTTGGGATATTCCCCAAGTACCATGAAAAACCATCCCAGGCACCTATGTAGATTTTTATTACCTTATATTAAAAAAATGAATAAAAATATTTTGCCCACCTAAAAGCTTACAGGTGAAACAAGATGATTTTTTGATTATGATTGTTGATATATTGAACTCAAGTATCATTTTAGAGTACTTTATTCAAGTATTGGTCTGTTGGAATTCATTCTAGTGCACTCTTGTTGAATTTTTCAATCCACTCTTAAAATTTTTTTCCTCTCACCTATACGTAATGTAAGAATCTATATATTTAAAAAATAAGCCAGTGGTTTCCAAATTTATATTTTCAGAGTCTAAACATTTCTTCTGACTTCAAGGATTACTTATCTATCTACTTGAGCTCCATACTTAAATATCTAATAAACACCTAAAATTTAAAAAACAAAAAAAAACCATCCCAGACTTGGGGGCCCTAAAAAGGCTTTCTGGAAAGGGAATGGGGAAGGGCATCCCAGGCAGGAAGTAGACAGGCAAAGGCCTAGAGAGGGGTCTTAGCCTAGTTAAGAACACCATTGGGTCAGCTAGGCTGGAGGGCAAGGGGAGGGTGGGATGAGGCTGGAGTGGAACTCAGGGTCCAAAGGGTGAAGGATCTTTTCAGCCACGTTCAGGAGTTTGGTCTTGATCCCTCAGGCATGTGGGCCATTTAAGAAAATTCCTCTGTGGTGGGCTGAATGCATTGGTTGGGGTGAGGGGACTGCAAGAATGAAGGTGCATCATATGGGATCTGACACAAATAGGAACCAGACGAGTATTTCTTCCACGAGGAGACAGCTAGAAGCCTTTGAGGTTACCCAGATGAGAGATGACTGAGGCCTAAGCTCAACAGATGACTGTCTTCAGAGTATTTGTTTCTTCACTTGTGTATGCGTGTGTGTATGTTTCTCCTTCGTTGGAATGGAAGCCCTGAGATGGCATTTCTGTCTTGTTTACTGCTTATTATAAGCCCAGGACTTACAGTGGCGCCTTGACCCTAAGAGGCACTCAATAAATAGGTGAATGAAGGAATGAGAGCAGCTGACAGTTGATTTGACAGGTGACTGATTGGGGTGGGGGGAGAGGTAGAGGGAGGCAGGACTGCCTGCGGTCCCTGCCCCAATGCCATGACCCCTGAAATGAGGCCCCCTCAGAGTTGGTGATTTTTAGTTTCCTATTGCTACTGTAACAAATGACCACATGCTTAAAACAACACACATTTGTTCTCTTCCACTTCTGGAAGTCAAATGTCCAAAATCAATTTGACTGAGCCAACACAAGGTATTAGCAGGTCTGGCTCTTTCTAGGGATGTAGGGGAGAATCTAACTTTTCTAATTTCTGGAGGCTGCCTGCATTCCTTGACTCCTGGCTCCCTCCTCAAATCGATCCAACCCCTTGTTTCCATCCTCAGGTCTCCTACTTGCTATTTTGTACTCAAATCCCCTTCTGCCCGCCTCTTATAGAGACACCTGACTATGTTCAGACCCATCTGGATAATGCAGGATAGTGTCTGCCTTTCAAAGTCTTCTATTTAGTCACATCTGCAAAGTCCCTTTTGCCATATAAGGTGGCATTCACAGGTTCTGGACATTAGGACGTGGATATCATTGGGGACCATTATATCAGCCTATGACAGTGACCAGCACGTGAGGTGGTTACTGGGTGCTTGAGTTGAGCCCCCGTTGAGGTTGGTAGGACTGAACCTCTTCACCTGAGAGTGTTTAGGAGCACAGCCTGGAGCCAGACTGCCCAGATTCAAAGCTCTGCTACTCATTAGCTGTGTGACCTTGGGTAAATTACTTGACCTCTCTGTGCCTCAGTTTTCTTATCTGTAAAACAGAGATAATAATAGCCACCCCAAAGGGTTTCTGGGATGAGCTAATGCATAAAAAATGTGTGGGTAGATAAGTGCCAGTGACATAATAAGCCCTCAGGGAGTGTTGGCTTCTTGGGATAGCCCACAGGGAAGACCTGGGGATGCCCTGATCCCACTTCTCACCATGAGGTGTGTCAGTGGCTCAACCCTGAAGAAGCGAACTACTCTGGGCATCTGAAGCCTCTCCAGTGTAGGGGAGATTGAATGACTTAGAGGTGGCAAAGCAAGATGTTGCTACTCAGAACCCCTCCATTGAATCTCTGTCTTCAATATCACCATCTCCCCATTTCTGATTATCTTTCTTCAAGTTTCCTAAGGGCAAAGGTGAAAATGAGTCCCCTTTTGCATATACCCCTTTCCCAGTTTTTAATAAGAGTTCCAATGCTGGCAAATTACTTCTCTGGCTCATCGTTTTCTCATGAATAAAATAATAAAAGTCAACACTAAAATAGCACTTGCTGGATCCTGGTAGAAAATAGCAGGCAGCTGAGGCCTGGGTTTCTGGGCCACAGCTGAGGTGGCCTATGTCAAGTGGTACCCATGACTGGGAGGGCTCTCTGAGGTGGGAGTGAGCATGTTGACGGCCTTCCTGAAGCCACACCATGGAGATCATGGAAGACCCAAGTTTGTTGCCTATACCCAAGTCCGTATCATGTCCAAGCCCACCCAAGTCCGTATCAGGTCCAAGCCCTTTCCTGGGGGAAATGGTATCCATACTGTATTCCATTACTCTCATGTGAATCCACTTCTGACCCACTATGAAGATGAATAAAGAGAAACTGGGCCACTTCCCAGTGGGGACCACAGCACTGGTTTGGACCATTATTCTGCATATGGACCAGAAAGTTTAGAAGACCTCAAGCTCAGCTTAGGCAAGCATGCCTCATCACCCTGGTGGCAGCAGCAGCAGCAGCAGCAGCAGATGGGTTTCAGCCTCCAGGTTCTTTTCCAGGCTCCCTGAAGCAGCCCCACTCTACCCCTCAGAGGCCTGAGTCTCAGCTCTGTGGAGCCCTTCCTAGAACATGGCAGATGCTACCTGCAGACTTTACCTTGGAATTACCTCAGTGTCCCTTTGCTTTTTTCAGTCCTTTAATATCTCTTTAACCGATTTAATTTCCAAATTAAATTCTCTACGTTGAACCACGACTATGGTTTCCATTTTCCTAAGACTAACTGCATAGAGGGTTCATTTAACTCTTTCTTTGAAATAACTTCAAACTTATAGAAAAGTTGCAAGAATAGTACAGAGAAATCTTGGATACACTTTTATATCCTTTACTCAATCCATCAGTTTTTTCATTGAGGTGAAATTCACAAAATACAAAATTAACCATCTTGGGACTGCCCTGGTGGTCCAGTGGCTAAGACTCTGCGCTCCCAATGCAGGAGGCCTGGGTTCAATCCCTGGTCAGGGAACTACATCCCACATGTCGCAACTAAGACGCGGTACAGCCAAATAAATAAATAAATAAAATATTTTTAAAAAATTAACCATCTTAATGTGAACAAATCAGTGGCAATCAGTACATTCACAATGAATCCATCAACTTTTAACATTTTGCCATATTTGCTTTATAATTCACTATTTATAGCTATACACACATGATTATGCATAATATTTTTATGAACCATTCATAAGTTGCACACACCACACTCTTTTACTATAATTACAGGTACTTCTTTAGAATATACTTCTATATAACCATTGGTACATTACTTTTTTTTTTTTTTTTTTTTTTTTTTTTTTTGGCGGTACGCGGGCCTCTCACTGTTGTGGCCTCTTCTGTTGTGGAGCACAGGCTCCGGCCGCGTAGGCTCAGCAGCCATGGCTCACGGGCCTAGCCGCTCCGCGGCATGTGGGATCTTCCCGGATCAGGGCATGAACCCGTGTCCCCTGCACTGGCAGGCGGACTCTCAGCCACTGCGCCACCAGGGAAGCCCGGTACATTACTTTTATCCAGTCTATAATCCATATACCAATTTTGTGAAATGTCCCAATAATATCCTTTACAATATTATTTTTCCCATTAGTGCAGGTCCTGGTCTAGTATGACACATTGAATTTAGTTATGTCTGTTTAGTCTCTTTTAATGTGGAACAGTCCTTAGCTTTTCTTTGTCTTTCATAACATTGCCTTTTTTTTTGGCCGTGCCATGGGCCTTGTGGGATTTTAGTTCCCCAACCAAAGACTGAACCTGGGCCCCTGGCAGTGAAAGCATGGAGTCCTAATCACTGGACCACCAGGGAATTCCCACTTTGACATTTTTTAAGGAATACAGGTCAGTTATTAGAATGTTCTTCAGTTTGGGTTGCCTCATGATTAGATTCTGGTTTTACATTCCCATAAGTGATCTGTGTCTTTTTCATGGTGTCACAAGGTCTGTCTGCCTCTGATTGGTGATATTAATTTTGATCACACAGTCAAGGTGTTATCTAGTTTCTCCACTGAATAGTTACACTTTTGCTCCTTGGAATCAAACAAGAAATCTGGGGAGAGTCACTTTGACACCATGTAAATATCTAGAAATTTTATTATATTTATCTTCTGTACATTTTGAAGTTTGGGCTTGGATTTTTCTTTGATTCTAAGTTATTATAAAGAGAGCTTTAAAATGTCCAGATGTTAGGGTGTGATGTATAACTTCACAAATCTTTTTATTTTTTCTTTAAAGGAAAAAAAAGCATACTATTAAAGAAACTGTTGGTTATGCTTATTTTGTTATGGTGGTTTTGTTTTTTGTTTTTTGTTTTGCGGTACGCGGGCCTCTCACCGCAGCGGTGAGAGGCCCGCGTACCGCAAAACAAAACAAAACAAAAAATTATCCCGTTAAATTGCTAATATAGTTCAAAACGCAAAGGTACAAAGAGCATACAGTGAGAAGTCTCCTCACCAGCTACCAGTTCTCTGAAGTAACTTTTACAGATTTCTCTTTATCTTTCTAGAGATAGTTCCTCCATATAAAGCAAAAACGTATATATCCCCCTATCCCCATACAAGTTGACTTTTGTCTATACTTACCACACTGTTCTGCATTTGGCTTTTTTTGTTTAATAATATATCCTGGATCTCATTAAATGTCAGCACATTAAATGTTAGTTTCCTTATTCATTCCAGTGGCTGCTTAGTATTCCATTGTATACATGTACTGTGATTTATTTAGTTAGTCCTCTACTGAAACTTAGGTTGTTTCCATTCTTTTGCCTTTATATAAACTATGATGCAGAATAACCATGTTCATATATCAGTACCTATGCAAGTATTTCTACAATATAAATTCCTGGATGTGAAATTTCTGAGTCAAAAAGTTTGTAATTTTGATAAATGTTGTCAATGTATCCTTCACCAAGATTCCACAGAGACTGTATCAATTTACAGGGAATATATTTTAGCATAGTTGTTCCTTTATCTCCTTTGTACTCTATGCAATGGCTGTGAAAAAGGTAATTTGAAAATAGTGTTAACCCAAGTAGATTCGAAAAGTGTGCTTTTGCAAAAATGATACATTCAATATTGTAAAATGTAATTCTTAGGGTTCAAAAAACTTACCTTATAGTTGAAGTTGGAATTTTAGTTTAATTCATGTGTTTGTAAAGACTACTATTTCTCCCACTCTGAAATCTTGCTATTTGGCTTCATTTTTTACTTTGATGATGCACATATTGCCAGGTCTGCTATAAACAACTGAGTAAAAACCCAGAAAGGTAGCAAATAGTTCATCTGTTTTACAGACATGAGCCTTGGCAGAGGGGAAGAGAAAAAAGGGCTCTCAGCTGGCTTCTCCTGCAGGCTTTTACTGTCCTTGAGGCATTTTCCCTGCCCAAATAAAAAGGAAAATTGTTTTTCAGTCTTGAGTGCCAAAATTATTCTTGGAATTGCCCCCTTAATCTGTCAGTTTCATTTTTCCCATGGAAGTGTGATCAGGGTGGCCAAACCTTCCCAGTCAGAATCTGGGTTAGAACTTGATTGCTTCCGCAGACAACTGGTTTGGAAAAACTCCCTGCAAGGTGATTTCAGTGAGTGACCAGAAATATCAGAGAGCTGGTACTAGGATCTGAAGTTCTAACCTTGCATGTGCCTTCAGTCTTTCTACAGAGCTAGTGGCTAACAGAAATACAAAGGAATTAATCACCTCCAGGGATTTCTTAGGAAAGTAAAGACTGAGGAATCAAATTCCAAAGCTCCTTAGTGTTGGTCTCTAGCCCATTTCCCAAGTTCTTCATTTTCATTCTTTTTCCCAATCTGCTCTAGTCAAGAGTGTGGGCTTTGGTGGTGGATACACCTCAGCTCACATCCAAGCTTTGTCCTTTGCTGGCTTGGGACCACAGGTGAGCTAGTTAGCCTCCCAGAGACAAAGGGTCCTCACCGATAAAACTGGGATCACACTACCTTCCTTGCAGTGTTGATGTGAGGATTAAAGGAAGTCAAGTGTATGGGCACAGTGCCTAGCTCAGTCCTGAAAAATTAGCCTCAGTAAATGTTAGTTTTTTCCTAGTATCACCTTTCTACCCCTCTCACCAATGGATTAAAACTCATTCTTCTGGAGCTCATAGTCTTAACCTGTATTAAATTAGAAAACAAACATTATGGTAAGACAATCTGAGTGGAAACACCAGGCTTCATCTAGGCCTATCTTAGAATTTGGAAATTTTTAAAAATTCATTCCTTTCTACGTAGTAAGATTTCAGTACCTCAGAAATGCATTTTGCAGTGTTGACAGCCATGCTGTTTGGAAATCCACACCTTTGGGGGCAACTCTGGCAGGTTTTGTAATCAAGTCAAAACTACAGCTTTTGTGCAAACATTTTATTAGTTGTGTGTCTAGGAGAAGAAGGAAGTGGGTTTGGTAAAATTGCAAAGCAGTTTAAATACAAATGGATTTTTATAAAAATCAAGTTTAAGTTTTTCCTTTCTTTCCTTGGAGAAATAAAAGGCAGCTCACAAGAATAGGGAATGGTTTTGTCATAGTTGGAGACTTCGGAAATTCTCTGAAACAAATAGTTGCCAGATTTTATAAACACAAATATACAGGAGTGAATGATTTTACTCTGAACTCTTTATTTATAGATATCTAACAGGGACCGACTTATTTAACTACAGTGGCAGAGATTGGCTAGTTGTTTACCAAACCTGCTTTCTTCTCCTCCTAGACACACACCTGAACTATATTTCCACACCTCCCTTACACTTAGGTATGCCAAGTGGCATGTGGTCAAAAGTGATATGTAGCACTTCCAGGCCTGGCCCATTAAAACTTCCTTGCATTATCCTCTATGCCCTTGAACCCTCCCAGCTGACAGGAAGGGAGATGACTCTCCCAGGGCAACCTTGGGAGCCACATTTTTAATACGGGAGGAGCCTGGATCCCTGAATCACTACTTGGAAGAAAACTGCCCGAACAGGAAGATTCCTTGAATTTCAGTCATGGGAAGATTTACCATGACTTCTTTTTTAATTTAAAAAATTTTAAATTTTTACTGTTTTGATTTTAATTATGTTTTATTGAACAGAATATTTTAAAAGATTCGAATTTTGAATACAATTTATAAACCTTACGCTTGTACTTAATTTTCAGTTGATTGAACTATACTCATAATAAAAGCAAAAAGGTTAAACATAGCTAAGTGATCATACGTATATCATCTATTCTTCTCAAAACTTAACATAAATGTCAATAAAGACGTGGATTTTATAAAAATTTTGTTATTTTTTATTGAAGTATAATTGACCTACAACACTATAAGTTCCAGTGTACAACATAGTGATTTGATATTTCTGTACGCTGCAAAATGAATAACATGACAAGTCTGGTTAGCATCTGTCACCATACAAAGTTATTTTAATATTATTGACTATATTCCTCATGCTTTTCATTTCATCCCCATAACTCATTTATTTTGTAATTGGAAGTTTGTACCGCTTAATCTCTCTCACCCATTTCATTGAACCACCTACATACATGCCCCTGGAAACTACTGGTTTGTTCTCTGTATCTATGAATCTGTTTCTGTTTTGGTATTTTTATTCATTTGTTTTGTTTTATAGATTCCAATATAAGTGAAAACGTAGAATATGTCTTTGTCTGATTTATTTCACTAAGCATAATACCCTCTAGGTCCATCCATGTTGTTACAAATAGCAGAATTTCATGCTTTTTTATTGTTGAGTAATTTACATTTTGTTATACCACATCTTCTTTATCAGTTCATCTATTGATGGAAACTTAGGTTACTTCCATGTCTTGGCTATTGCAAGTAGTGCTGCAATGACCATAAGGGTACATATATCTTTTTGGATTAGTGTTTTTGTTTTACTTGGAAACATACACAAAAGTAGAATTGCTGGGTTGTGGGGTAGATCTATTTTTAATTTTTTTTTGGGAATTCCCCATACCATTTTCCATAGTGGCTGTACGGATTTACTATCCTACCAGCAGTGGACCAGGGTTGCCTTTCCTCCTCATCCTAGTAAACACTTATTTGTTGTCTTTTTGATAATAGACATTCTGACAGATATGAGGTGATATCTCATTGTGGTTTTGATGTGCATTTCTCTGATGATTAGTGATGTTGAGCATGTTTTCATGTATCTGTTGGCAATCTGTATGTCTTTGGAGAAATATCTAGTTAGGTCCTCTGCCAATTTTTAATCAGGTTGTTTGCTTTTTTGATGTTGAGTTTTATGGGTTCTTCGTATATTTTGCATATTAACCCCTTATCAGGTATATTGTTTGGAAATATCATCTCCCATTCAGTAGACAGCCTTTCTGTTTTGTTGATCGTTTCCTTTGCTGTGTAAAGCTTTTTAGATGAATGTAGTTCCATTTGTTTGTTTTTGCTTTTGATTCCCTTGCCTGAGGAGACACAGCAAAAAATTATTGCTGAGACCAATGTCAAAGAGTGAACTGCCTGTGTTTTCTTCTAGGAGTTTTATGGTTTGGGGTCTTACATTTAAGTCTTTAATCCATTTTGAGTTTATTTTTGTATTTGGTATGAGAAAGTAGTCCACTGTGATTCTTTTGAATGTAGCTGTCTAGTTTTCACACCACCATTTATTGAGGAGGCTGTCTTTTCCCCATTGTATATTCTTGGCTCCTTTGTCATAGGTTAATTGACCATATAAGTGTGGGTTCATTTCTGGGCTCTGTATTCTCTTCCATTTATCTATGTGTCTGTTTTCATGCTAGTACCATACTTTTTGATTGCTAAGCTTTGTAGTATAGTTCGAATTCAGGGAGTGTAATACTTCCAGCTTTGTTCTTTTTTCTCAAGATTGTTTTCACTATTTGGAGTCTTTGGTATTTCCATACAAATTTTAGAATTAGTTGTTCTATCTAGCTCTGGAAAAATGCCATTAGTATTTTCATCGGGATTGCATTGAATCTGTAGATTGCCTTGGGTAGTACGGTCATTTTAACAATATTAATTCTTCCAATCCATGAGGATGGTATATCTTTTCATTTGTTTGTGTCATCTTCAGTTTCCTTTTTTTTATTTTTATTTTGGAGGAGAGAAAGGCTTATTGCAGGGCCAAGCAAGGAGAATGGGTGGCTCATGCTCAAAAACCCTGAACTCCCCAATGGTTTTCAGGGAGAAGTTTTTAATAGGCAAAATTTGGGATGAGAGCTTCAGAGTGTATGACTTTCGTCTGATTGGTTGGTGGTGAGGTAAAAGGGCAGTGTTCCAGGAATCTTGTGCTCAGCCTGAAGTTACCATCCTCCACCTGGGTGGGGGCCTTAGTTCGATTTTAGGTGCTATCCCTTCCAAGGTAGTCTCCCAGCCAGGTGTTAGTGCCCAAAACGTTGTCACAAAGAAATACTGCAGAAGGTGTCTCCCACAGTGTTAACGATGAGCAGGAGTTGGTCTAGCTTATTGCTGTCCCTTTGTGGCTCACCAGCTGGTCTCAGGGACTAATGAAGCTCAGCTTCTTTATGTCTCAGTACAGAAGGAAGTCAGTGAGGGGCAAAGTGATAGGTAAGAAGTGATTTATTTAGAGAGGCACATATTTCATAGACAGAATACAGTCCATCTCAAGAGGCAAGAGTGGCACTGGGAGAAACACACTTCACAGACAGAGTGTAGGCCATATCAGAAGGTGAGAGTCCTTCAGTTTCTTACATCAATGTTTTATAGTTTTCCAAATATAGGTCTTTACCTGCTTGGGTAGATTTATTCCTAGGTACTTTTTTCCTTATGATGCAATAGTAAATGGGATTGTTTTCTTAATTTCTATTTCTGATAGCTTGTTGTTAGTATATAGAGATGCAACAAGTTTCTATATATTAATTTTGTATTCTGCAGCTTTACTGAATTCATTGATGAATTCTGATAGTTTTTTGACAATTCAAATGATATGTTTACTTTTTTGTATTTTAAAAAAAGGTGATAATCCTAAAATTTATATCAGACCATAAAAGACCCAGAATTGCCAAAGAAATCCTGAGGAAACAGAAAAACCTGGAGGCATAACCCTCCCAGACTTCAGACAATACTACAAAGCTACAGTAATCATAACAGTGCGGTATTGGCCCCAAAACAGATATATGGATCAATGGAAGAGAATACAGAGCCCAGAAATAAACCCACACACCTATGGTCAATTGCTCTTCGACAAAGGAGCAAGCATATACAATGGAGAAAAGATGGTCTTGTCAGCAAGTGGTGTTGGGAAAGCTGAACAGCTGCATGTAAATCAATGAAGTTAGAAGAAATCCTCAAACTGTACAAAAAATAAACTCAAAATGGCTTAAACACTTAAATATAAACCATGACATCATAAGACTCCTAGAAGAGAATATAGGCAAAACACTCTCTGCGATAAATCGTACCAATGTAGGAATGAGAAAGACAAATACCATATGCTGTCACTTATATGTGGAATCTAAAATATGACACAAATGAAATTATTTACAAAACAGAACCAGGCTCACAGACATTGAAAACAAACTTATGGTAACCAAATGGGAAAGGAGGTAGTGGAGGGGTAAATGAGGAGTTTGGGATTAGCAGATACAAACTACTATATATAAAATAGATAAACAAGGTCCTACTCTATAGCACAGGGAACTATATTCAATACCCTGTAATAAACCATAATGGAAAAGAATATGAAAAAGAATGTGTGTGTGTGTGTATATATATATATATATGTGTGTGTGTGTGTGTGTGTGTGTCTATATATATATGTGTATATATATATATATGTATGTGTATATATATATATATGTATATAACTGAATTGCTTTGCTGTACACCAGAAACTAACACAACATTGTAAATCAACTATAATTTAAAAAAACATGTTCTGTGATCCTTTTCATGTATTACTGAATTCAGTTTGCTAATATTTTGTTGAGGATTTTTGCATTTATATTCATTGGTGATATTAGCCGGTAATTTTCTTTTTTTGTGTTCTCTGGATCCATCCACGTCTCTACAAATGACCCAATTTCGTTCCTTTTTATGGCTGAGTAATATTCCATTGTATATATGTACCACATCTTCTTTATCCATTCGTCTGTCGATGGGCATTTAAGTTGTTTCCATGACCTGGCTATTGTAAATAGTGCTGCAATGAACATTGGGGTGCATGTGTCTTTTTGAATTATGGTTTTCTCTGGGTATATGCCCAGTACTGGGATTGCTGGGTCATATGGTAATTCTATTTTTAGCTCTTTAAGGAACCTCCATACTGTTCTCCATAGTGGCTGTATCAATTTACATACCCACCAACAATGCAAGAGGGTTCCCTTTTCTCCACACCCTCTCCAGGATTTGTTGTTTGTAGATTTTCTGATGATGCCCATTCTGACTGGTGTAAGGAGATACTGCATTGTAGTTTTGATTTGCATTTCTCTAATAATTAATGATGTTGAGCTGCTTTTCATGTGCTGCTTGGCCATCTGTATGTCTTCTTTGGAGAAATGTCTATTTAGGTCTTCTGCCCATTTTGGGATTGGGTTGTTTGTTTTTTTAATATTCAGCTGCATGAGCTGTTTATATATTTTGGAAATTAATCCTTTGTCCAATGATTCATTGCAAATATTTTCTCCCTTTGGAGGGTTGTCTTTTCATCTTGTTTATGGTTTCCTTTGCTGTTCAGAAGCTTTTAAGTTTCATTAGGTCCCATTTGTTTATTTTTGTTTTTATTTCCATTACTCTAGGAGGTGGATCAAAAAAGATCTTGCTGTGATTTATGTCAAAGAGTGTTCTTCCTATGTTTTCCTCTAAGAGTATTATAGTGACCGGTCTTACATTTAGGTCTCGAATCCATTTTGGGTTTATTTTTGTGTATGGTGTTAGGGAGTGTTCTAATTTCATTCTTTTACATGTAGCTGTCCGGTTTTCCCAGCACCACTTATTGAAGAGGCTGTCTTTTCTCGAATGTGTATCCTTGCCTCCTTTGTCATAGATTAGTTGACCAAAGGTGCGTGGGTTTATCTCTGGCCTTTCTATCCTGTTCCATTGGTCTATATTTCTGTTTTTGTGCCAGTACCATATTGTCTTGATTATTGTAGCTTTGTAGTATAGTCTGAAGTCAGAGAGTCTGATCCTTCCAGCTCTGTTTTTTTCCCTCAAGACTGCTTTGGCTATTTGGGGTCATGGTACCTCCATACAAATTTTAAGACTTTTTGTTCTAGTTCTGTAAAAAATGCCATTGGTAATTTGATAGGGATTGCATTGAATCTGTAGATTGCTTTGGGTAGTATAGTCATTTTCACAGTATTGATTCTTCCAATCCAAGAACATGGTATATCTCTCCATCTGTTGGTATCATCTTAATTTCTTTCATCAGTGTCTTATAGTTTTCTGCATACAGGTCTTTTGTCTCCCTAGTTAGGTTTATTCCTAGGTATTTTATTCTTTTTGTTGCAGTGGTAAATGGGAGTGTTTCCTTAATTTCTCTTTCAGATTTTTCATCATTAGTGCATAGGAATGCAAGGGATTTCTGTACATTAATTTTGTATCCTGCAAGAATATCAAATTCATTGATTAGCTCTAGTAGTTTGCTAGTGGCATCTGTAGGATTCTCTATGTTTAGTATCATATCATCTGCAAACAGTGACAGCTTTACTTCTTCTTTTCCAATTTGTATTCCTTTGTTTCTTTTTCTTCTCTGATTGCCGTGGCTAGGACTTCCAAAACTATGTTGAATAATAGTGGTGAGAGTGGACATCCTTGTCTTGTTCCTGATCTTAAAGGAAATGCTTTCAGTTTTTTGCCATTGAGAATGATGTTTGCTGTGGGTTTTTTCTTATGTTGAAGTAGTTTCCCTCTAT
Source organism: Delphinus delphis (assembly GCF_949987515.2). NCBI lineage: Eukaryota > Metazoa > Chordata > Mammalia > Artiodactyla > Delphinidae > Delphinus > Delphinus delphis. The sequence continues at coordinate 63,310,177 of NC_082687.1, read as the reverse complement.
GACCACCTTCTGGAGAGTTTTTATCATAAATGGGTGTTGAATTTTGTCAAACACTTTTTCTGCATCTATTGAGATAATCATATGGTTTTTCTCCTTCAATTTGTTAATATGGTGTATCACATTGATTGATTTCCGTATATTGAAGAATCCTTGCATCTCTTGGATAAATCCCACTTGATCATGTGTATGATCCTTTTAATGTGTTGTTGGATTCTGTTTGCTAGTATTTTGTTGAGGATTTTTGCATGTATATTCATCAGTGATATTGGTCTGTAATTTTCTTTTTTTGTAGTATGTTTGTCTGATTTTGCTGTCAGGGTGATGGTGACCTCATAGAATGAGTTTGGGAGTGTTCCTTCCTCTACAACTTTTTGGAAGAGTTTGAGAAGGATAGGTGTTAGCTCTTCTCTAAATGTTTGATAGAATTCACCTGTGAAGCCATCTGGACCTGGACTTCTGTTTGTTGGAAGATTTTTTCTTTCTTTTTTTTTTTCTTTTGCGGTACACAGGCTTCTCACTGCCGTGGCCTCCCCTGTCGTGGAGCACAGGCTCCGGATGCGCAGCCCCAACGGCCATGGCCCATGGGCCCAGCCACTCCGCGGCACGTGGGATCCTCCCAGACCAGGGCACAGACCTGCGTCCCCTGCACCGGCAGGCGGACTCCCAACCACTGCACCACCAGGAAAGCCCTGTTGGAACATTTTTAATCACAGTTTCAATTTCATTAGTTGTGATTGGTCTGTTCATGTTTTCAATTTCTTCCTGGTTCAGTCTTGTAAGGTTATACCTTTCTAAGAATTTGTCCATTTCTTCCAGGATGTCCATTTTACTGGCATAGAGTTGCTTGTAGTAGTATCTTAGGATGCTTTGTATTTCTGTGGTGTCTGTTGTAACTTTTCCTTTTTCATTTCTAATTTTATTGATTTGAGTCCTCTCCCTCTTTTTCTTGATGAGTCTGGCTAATGGTTTATCAGTTTTGTTTATCTTCTCAAAGAACCAGCTTTTAGTTTTATTGATCTTTGCTATTGTTTTCTTTGTTTCTATTTCATTTATTTCTGCTCTGATCTTTCTGATTTCTTTCCTTTTACTAACTTTGGGTTTTGTTTGTTCTTCTTTCTCTAGTGCCTGTAGGTGTAAGGTTACATTGTTTATTTGAGATTTTTCTTGTTTCTTGAGGTAGGCTTGTATAGCTGTAAACTTCCCTCTTACAACTGCTTTTGCTGCGTCCCATAGTTTTGGATCGTCATGTTTTCATTGTCATTTGTGTCTAGATATTTTTTGATTTCCTCTTTGATTTCTTCAGTGATCTCTTGGTTATTTAGTAATGTATTGTTTAGCTTCCATGTGTTTGTGTATTTTACGTTTTTTTCCCTGTAATTGATTTCTAATCTCATAGCGTTGTGGTCAGAAATGATGCTTGATATGATTTCAATTTTCTTAAGTTTACTGAGGCTTGATTTGTGACCCAAGATGTGATCTATCCTGGAGAATCTTCTGTGCACACTTGAGAAGAAAGTGTAATCTGCTGTTTTGGGATGGAATGTCCTATAAATATCAATTAAATCTATCTGGTCTATTGTGTCATTTGAAGATTGTGTTTCCTTATTAATTTTCTATTTGGCTGATCTGTCCATTGGTGTAAGTGAGGTGCTAAAGTCCCCCACTATTATTGTATTACTGTCAATTTCCTCTTTTATAGCTGTTAGCATTTGCCTTATGTATTGAGGTGCTCCTATGTTGGGTGCATATATATTTATAATTGTTATATCTTCTTGTTGAATTGATCCCTTGATCATTATGTAGTGTCCTTCCTTGCCTCTTGTAACATTCTTTATTTTAAAGTCTATTTTATCTGGTATGAGTATTGCTACTCCAGCTTTCTTTTGATTTCCATTTGCATGGAATATCTTTTTCCATCCCCTCACTTTCAGTCTGTATGTGTCCCTAGGTCTCAGATGGATCTCTTGTAGACAGCACATATATGGGTCTTGTTTTTGTATCCATTCAGTGAGCCTGTGTCTTTTGGTTGGAGCATTTAATCCATTGACTCTTAAGGTACTTATTGATATGTATGTTCCTATTCCCATTTTCTTAATTGTTTTGGGTTTGTTTTTGTAGGTCCTTTTCTTCTCTTTCGTTTCCTACTTAGAGAAGTTCCTTTAGCATTTGTTGTAGAGCTGGTTTGGTGGTGCTGAATTCTCTTAGCTTTTGCTTGTGTGTAAAGCTTTTGATTTCTCTATCGAAGCTGAATGAGATCCTTGCCGGGTAGAGTAATCTTGGGTGTAGGTTCTTCCCTTTCATCACTTTAAGTATATCATGCCACTCCCTTCTGGCTTGTAGAGTTTCTACTGAGAAATCAGCTGTTAACCTTATGGGAGTTCCCTTGTATGTTATTTGTCATTTTTCCCTTGCTGCTTTCCATAATTTTTCTTTGTCTTTAATTTTTGCCAGTTTGATTACTATGTGTCTCAGCATGTTTCTCCTTGGGTTTATCCTGTATGGGACTCTCTGCACTTCCTGGACTTGGGTGGCTATTTCCTTTCCCATGTTAGGGAAGTTTTTGATTATAATCTCTTCAAATATTTTCTCGGGTCCTTTCTCTCTCTCTTCTCCTTCTAGACCCCTATAATGTGAATGTTGTTGCATTTAATGCTGTCCCAGAGGTCTCTTAGGCTGTCTTCATTTCTTTTCATTCTTTTTTCTTTATTCTGTTCCACGGCAGTGAATTCCACCATTCTGTCTTCCAGGTCACTTATCCGTTCTTCTGCCTCAGTTATTCTGCTATTGATTCCTTCTAGCGTATTATTCATTTCAGTTATTGTATCATTCATCTCTGTTTGTTCTTTAATTCTTCTAGATCTTTCTTAAACATTTCTTTCATCTTCTAGATCTTTGCCTCCATTCTTTTTCTGAGGTCCTGGATCATCTTCACTGTCATTATTCTGAATTCTTTTTCTGGAAGATTGCCTATCTCCATTTCATTTAGTTGTTTTTGTGGGGTTTTATCTTGTTCCTTCATCTGGTACATAGCCCTCTGCCTTTTCATCTTGTCTTTCTTTCTGTGAATGTGGTTTCATTCCACAGCCTGCAAGATTGTAGTTATTCTTGCTTCTGCTGTCTGCCCTCTGGTGGATGAGGCTATCTAAGAGGCTTGTGCAAGTTTCCTGATGGGAGGGACTGGTGGTGAGTAGAGCTGGCTGTTGCACTGGTGGGCAGAGCTCAGTAAAACTTTAATGTGCTTTTCTGCTGATGGGTGGGGCTGGGTTCCCTCCCTGTTGGTTGTTTGGCCTGAGGCAACCCAACACTGGACCCTACCCGGGCTCTTTGGTGGGGCTAATGGCAGACTCTGGGAGGGCTCACACCAAGGAGTACTTCCCAGAACTTCTGCTGCCAGTGTCCTTGTCCCTTGGTGAGCCACAGCTGCCCCCCACCTCTGCAGGAGACCCTCCAACACTAGCAGGTAGGTCTGGTTCCGTATCCTATGGGGTCACTGCTCCTTCCTCTGTGTTCCGATGCGCACACTACTTTGTGTGTGCCCTCCAAGAGTGGAGTCTCTGTTTCCCCCAGTGCTGCTGAAGTCCTGCTATCAAATCCTGCTAGCCTTCAACGTCTGATTCTCTAGGAATTCCTCCTCCCGTTGCCAGATCCCCAGGTTGCGAAGCCTGATGTGTAGCTCAGAACCTTCACTCCAGTGGGTGGACTTCTGTGGTGTAAGTGTTTTTCAGTTTGTGAGTCACCCACCCAGCGGTTATGGGATTTGATTTTATTGTGATAGAGCCCCTCCTACCATCTCATTGCAGCTTCACCTTTGTCTTTGAATGTGGGGTTATCTTTCTTGGTGAGTTCCAGTGTCTTCCTGTCGATGATTGTTCAGCAGTTAGTTGTGGTTCCGGTGTTCTCGAAAGAGGGAGTGAGAGCATGTCCTTCTACTTTGCCATCTTGAACCAATCTTCCTGTTTTATCCCTCTTCTTTTGCTCTCTTCTCTTATGTTTTGACGACTATCTTTAGTGTTATTTTGGATTCCTTTATTTTTTTGTGTGTATCTATTATAAATTTTTGGTTTGTGGTAATATTATATTTTAAATATACATATATTTAAAGTTTATGATCTCTGGAATTCCCTGGCAGTCCAGTGGTTAGGACTTGGTGCTCTCACTGCCAGGGCCCTGGGTTTGATCCCCGGTTGGGGAAATAAGAAATAAGATCCCGCAAGCTGCATGGTGGGCAAAAAATAAATAAATAAATAAAAATTGATGATCTCTTATGTTCAGATGCATTCTAACAATGCTGCATTTTTACTCCCCCCACAACACACATTTGATAGTTTTGCCTTCGTATTTTACCTCTTTTTGTTTTGTGTATCCCTTAACTAGTTATTGGGGATATGGATGACTTTACTATTTTTGTCTTTTAACCTTCCTACTATCTTTGTAGGTGGTTGATCTACTACCTTTACTGTGTATTTGCCTTTTCCCTTTCATAGTTTTAATTTTTATAGCTGTGGTCTTTTCTTTTCCACTTAGAAAAGTCCCTTTAACATTTCATGTAAGGCCCGTTTAGTGGCGCTGAACTCTTTTAGCTTTTGCTTGTCTATAATTACTTTTTTTAATCTTTATTAGAGTATAATTGCTTCACAATGGTGTGTTAGTTTCTGCTTTATAACAAAGTGAATCAGTTATATATATACATATGTTCCCATATTTCTTCCCTCTTGCGTCTCCCTCCCTATCCCACCCCTCCAGGCGGTCACAAAGCACTGAGCTGATCTCCCTGTGCTACGCAGCTGCTTCCCACTAGCTATCTACCTTACGTTTGGTAGTGTATATATGTCCATGCCTCTCTCTCGCTTTGTCACAGCTTACCCTTCCCCCTCCCCATATCCTCAAGTCCATTCTCTAGTAGGTCTGTGTCTTTATTCCTGTCTTACCCCTAGGTTCTTCATGACATTTTTTTCCCTTAAATTCCATATATATGTGTTAGCATACGGTATTTGTCTTTCTCTTTCTGACTTACTTCACTCTGTATGACAGACGCTAGGTCTATCCACCTCATTACAAATAGCTCAATTTCGTTTCTTTTTATGGCTGAGTAATATTCCATTGTATATATGTGCCACATCTTCTTTATCCATTCATCCAATGATGGACACTTAGGTTGTTTCCATCTCTGGGCTATTGTAAATAGAGCTGCAATGAACATTTTGGTACACGACTCTTTTTGAATTATGGTTTTCTCAGGGTATAGGCCCAGTAGTGGGATTGCTGGGTCATATGGTAGTTCTATTTGTAGTTTTTTAAGGAACCTCCACACTGTTCTGCATAGTGGCTGTACTAATTCACATTCCCATCAGCAGTGCATGAGTGTTCCCTTTTCTCCACACCCTCTCCAGCATTTATTGTTTCTAAATTTTTTGATGATGGCCATTCTGACTGGTGTGAGATGATATCTCATTGTAGTTCTGATTTGCATTTCTCTAATGATTAATGATGTTGAGCATTCTTTCATGTGTTTGTTGTCAGTCTGTATATCTTCTTTGGAGAAATGTCTATTTAGGTCTTCTGCCCATTTTTGGATTGCGTTGTTTGTTTTTTTGTTATTGAGCTGCATGAGCTGCTTATAAATTTTGGAGATTAATCCTTTGTCAGTTGCTTCATTTGCAAATATTTTCTCCCATTCTGAGGGTTGTCTTTTGGTCTTGTTTATGGTTTCCTTTGCTGTGCAAAAGCTTTGAAGTTTCATTAGGTCCCATTTGTTTATTTTTGTTTTTATTTCCATTTCCCTAGGAGGTGGGTCAAAAAGGATCTTGCTGTGATTTATGTCATAGAGTGTTCTGCCTATGTTTTCCTCTAAGATTTGATAGTTTCTGGCCTTACATTTAGGTCTTTAATCCATTTTGAGCTTATTTTTGTGTATGGTGTTAGGGAGTGTTCTAATCTCATACTTTTACATGTACCTGTCCAGTTTTCCCAGCACCACTTATTGAAGAGGCTGTCCTTTCTCCACTGTACATTCCTGCCTCCTTTTCAAAGATAAAGTGACCATATGTGCGGGGGTTTATCTCTGGGCTTTCTATCCTGTTGCATTGATCTATCTTTCTGTTTTTATGCCAGTACCATACTGTCTTGATTAGAGTAGCTTTGTAGTATAGTCTGAAGTCAGGGAGCCTGATTCCTCCAGCTGTGTTTTTCTTTCTCAAGATTGCTTTGGCTATTCGGGGTCTTTTGTGTTTCCATACAAATTGTGAAATTCTTTGTTCTAGTTCTGTGAAAAATGCCAGTGGTAGTTTGATAGGGATTGCATTGAATCTGTAGATTGCTTTGGGTAGTAGAGTCGTTTTCACAATGTTGATTCTTCCAATCCAAGAACATGGTATATCTCTCCATCTATTTGTATCATCTTTAATTTCTTTCACCAGTGTCTTATAATTTTCTGCATACAGGTCTTTTGTCTCCTTAGGTAGGTTTATTCCTAGATATTTCATTCTTTTTGCTGCAATGGTAAATGGGAGTGTTTTCTTGATTTCACTTTCAGATTTTTCATCATTAGTGTATAGGAATGCCAGAGATTTCTGTGCATTAATTTTGTATCCTGCTACTTTACCAAATTCATTGATTAGCTCTAGTAGTTTTCTGGTAGCATCTTTAGGATTCTCTATGTATAGTATCATGTCATCTGCAAACAGTGACATCTTTACTTCTTCTTTTCCGATTTGGATTCCTTTTATTTCCTTTTCTTCTCTGACTGCTGTGGCTAAAACTTCCAAAACTATGTTGAATAAGAGTGGTGAGGGCTTCCCTGGTGGCGCAGTGGTTGAGAGTCCACCTGCCGATGCAGGGGACACGGGTTCGTGCCCGGTCTGGGAAGATCCCACATGCCGCGGAGCAACTGGGCCTGTGAGCCATGGCTGCTGAGCCTGCCCGTCTGGAGCCTGTGCTCCGGGATGGGAGAGGCCGCAACAGTGAGAGGCCCGTGTACCGCAAAAAAAAAAGAAAAAAGAGTGGTGAGAGTGCGCAACCTTATCTTGTTCCTGTTCTTAGTGGAAATGCTTTCAGTTTTTCACCACTGAGGACGATGTTGGCTGTGGGTTTGTCATATATGGCCTTTATTATGTTGAGGAAAGTTCCCTCTATGACTACTTTCTGCAGGGTTTTTATCATAAATGGGTGTTGAATTTTGTCGTAAGCTTTCTCTGCATCTATTGAGATGATCATATGGTTTTTCTCCTTCAGTTTGTTAATATGGTTTATCACATTGATTGTTTTGGGTATATTGAAGAATCCTTGCATTCCTGGGATAAACCCCACTTGATCATGGTGTATGATCCTTTTAATGTGCTGTTGGATTCTGTTTGCTAGTATTTTGTTGAGGATTTTTGCATCTATGTTCATCAGTGATATTTGCCTGTAGTTTTCTTTCTTTGTGACATCCATGTCTGGTTTTGGTATCAAGGTGATGGTGGCCTCGTAGAATGAGTCTGAGAGTGTTCCTCCCTCTGCTATATTTTGGAAGAGTTTGAGAAGGATAGGTGTTAGCTCTTCTCTAAATGTTTGATAGAATTCACCTGTGAAGCCATCTGGTCCTGAGCTTTTGTTTGTTGGAAGATTTTTAATCACAGTTTCAATTTCAGTGCTTGTGATTGGTCTGTTCATATTTTCTGTTTCTTCCTGATTCAGTCTTGACAGGTTGTGCATTTCTAAGAATTTGTCCATTTCTTCCAGGTTGTCCATTTTATTGGCATAGAGTTGCTTGTAGTAATCTCTCATGATCCTTTGTATTTCTGCAGTGTCAGTTGTTACTTCTCCTTTTTCATTTCTAATTCTATTGATTTGAGTCTTCTCCCTTTTTTCTTGATGAGTCTGGTTTATCAATTTTGTTTATCTTCTCAAAAAACCAGCTTTTAGTTTTATTGATCTTTGCTATTGTGTCCTTCATTTATTTCTGATCTGATTTGTATGATTTCTTTCCTTCTGCTAACTTTGGGGTTTTTTTGTTCTTCTTTCTCTAATTGCTTTAGGTGCAAGGTTAGGTTGTTTATTCGAGATGTTTCCTGTTTCTTAAGGTAGGATTGTATTGCTATAAACTTCCCTCTTAGAACTGCTTTTGCTGCATCCCATAGGTTTTGGGTGGTGGTGTCTCCATTGTCATTTGTTTCTAGGTATTTTTTAACTTCCTCTTTGATTTCTTCAGTGATCACTTCATTATTAAGTAGTGTATTGTTTCATCTTTATTTCTTCTAGGTCCTTGTTAAATGTTTCTTGCATTTTGTCTATTCTATTTCCAAGATTTTGGATCATCTTTACTATCATTATTCTGAATTCTTTTTCAGGCAGACTGCCTATTTCCTCTTCATTTGTTAGGTCTGGTGGGTTTTTATCTTGCTCTTTCATCTGCTGTGTGTTTTTCTGTCTTCTCATTTTTTTTTATCTTACTGTGTTTGGGGTCTCCTTTTTGCAGGCTGCAGGTTCGTAGTTCCCGTTGTTTTTGGTGTCTTTCCCCAGTGGCTAATGTTGGTTCAGTGGGTTGTGTAGGCTTCCTGGTGGAGGGGACTAGTGCCTGTGTTCTGGTGGATGAGGCTGGATCTTGTCTTTCTGGTGGGCAGGTCCACGTCTGGTGGTGTGTTTTGGGGTGTCTGTGGACTTATTATGATTTTAGGCAGCCTCTCTGCTAATGAGTGGCGTTGTGTTCCTGTCTTGCTAGTTGTTTGGCATAGGATGTCCAGCACTGTAGCTTGCTGGTCGTTGAGTGAAGCTGGGTGCTGGTGTTGAGATGGAGATCTCTGGGAGATTTTTGCTGTTTGATATTATGTGGAGCTGGGAGGTCTTTTGTGGACCAGTGTCCTGAAGTTGGCTCTCCCACGTCAGAGGCACAGCACTGACTCCTGGCTGCAGCACCAAGAGCCTTTCATCCACACGGCTCAGAATAAAAGGGAGAAAAAGTAGAAAGAAAGAATTAGTAGAAGAGGAAAGAAAGAAAGAAAGAAAGAAAGGAAGGAGGGAGGGAGGGAGGGAGGGAGGAAAAAAAGAAAGAAAGAGGGCTTCCCTGGTGGCGCAATGGTTGGGAGTCCGCCTGCCGATGCGGGGACGCAAGTTCGTGCCCGGTGACTGGTGAGTGCCGGTTGGAATCTCTCCGCTTTGCCCTCCGCACCCCTGTGGCTGCGCTTTCCTCCGCGGCTCCGAAGCTTTCCCCCTCCGCCACCTGCAGTCTCCGCCCAGAAAGGGGCTTCCTAGTGTGTGGAAACCTTTCCTCCTTGACAGCTCCCTCTCACTGGTGCAGGTCCCGTCCCTATTCTTTTGTCTCTGTTTGTTCTTTTTTCTTTTGCCCTACCCAGGTACGTGGGGGAGTTTCTTGCCTTTTGGGAGGTCTGAGGTCTTCTGCCAGCGTTCAGTAGGTGTTCTGTAGGAGTTGTTCCACATGTAGATGTATTTCTGGAGTATCTGTGGTGAGGAAGGTGATCTCTGCGTCTTACTCTTCCGCCATCTTATCTCTCCATCTATAATTCTTTATAGCTCCTTCAGATCTGAATTATAGCCTTTGTGAGTTGAATATTCTTGGTTGTGGGTTTTTTTCCTTTCACTACTTTGAATATGTATGGCTAGCTGTGAGGGCTTCAAAGCCAGGTATTCTGGGGGCTCATCTTCTGGTATAGGACACTTAGACTGGGGTCCTGTAACACAGGACCCTGGTCTGATCCCCACATTGGGAGCCCAGTGTGGGAATCAGACCCTTTACTACTTGCGGAGAACTTCTGCAGTTGTGATTATTATCATGTTTGTGTATATCTTCTTTTTTTTAATTTATTTATTTTATTTATTTATTTTTGGTTGTGTTGGTTTTTGTTGCTGCACACGGGCTTCCTCTAGTTGCGGTGAGCGGGGGCTACTCCTTCTTGCGGTGCACGGGCTTCTCGTTTTGGTGGCTTCTCTTGTTGCAGCATGGGCTGTAGGCATACGGGCTTCAGTAGTTGTGGCATGAGGGCTCTAGAGCACAGTTTCAGTAGTTGTGGCGCATGGGCTTAGTTGCATCATGGCATGTGGGATCTTCCTGGACCAGGGCTCGAACCTGTATCGCCTGCATTGGCAGGTGGATTCTTAACCACTGCACCACCAGGGAAGGCCCTGTGTATATCTTCTTTGGAAAAATATCTATTTAGGTCTATTGCCCATTTTTGATCAGGTTTTTTTTTTTTAAATTAAGTTATATGAGCTGTTTATATATTTTGGATATTAATCTCTTATTGGTCATGTCATTTGCAAATATTTCTCTCATTCAGTAGGTTGTCTTTTCATTGTTTTCAATGGTTTCTCTTCTACGGTTATTATTTTTTTAAGGGGTTGTTTTGTTTGGTTTTTTTTTTTTTGGCTTTGCAGGGTCTCTGTTGCAGCGCGCAGGCTTCTCTAGTTGTGGCATGTGGGCTCTAGAGCACGTGGGCTCAGTAGTTGCAGCGCGAGGGCTCTCTAGCTGTGGTGTGCAGGCTCAGCTGCAGTATTTGGGATCTGAGTTCCCCAACCAGGAATCGAACCTGGGCCCCCTGAATTGGGAGTGTGGAGTCTTAACCACTGGACCACCAGGGAAGTCCCTACATTTATTTTAAAATTGAGTAAACCACAGGTTCAGGAAAGTAAAATAGCACTTATGTGTTTTTTTAAAAAATAAATAAATATATTTATTTATTTATTTTTGGCCACACTGGGTCTTTGTTTCTGTGCATGGGCTTTCTCTAGTTGCAGTGAGTGAGGGCTTCTCTTGTTGAAGAACACGGGCTCTAGGCACACAGGATTCATTAGTTGTGGCACACAGGCTTAGTAGTTGTGGCTTGGCAGGCTCTAGAGTGCAGCCTCAGTTGTGAGCCTTAGTTGTGGTGCACGGGCTTAGTTGCTCCACAGCATGTGGAATCTTCCTGGACCAGGCCTCGAACCCGTGTCTCCTGCATTGGCAGGCAGATTCTTAACCACTGCACCACCAGGGAAGTCCCAAAATAGTAGTTATATCTTAAAGTAAGATATTTTTGTTATTTATTCAATCATTCATTTAGCAACAACTGTGAAGTTCAGACTATGTGCCAGGCATCGTTTCAGACATGGAGAACACAGAAAACAAATTCTCTGCATTCCAGAGCTTAAATTATGGTGGGAGAACATGACAATCAATAGAAATAAGGAGAGGATAGATATAAATATAACAGTAAGCTTAATTTTAGCTAGTGACGTGATATAAAGAAAAAATACAAATTTTATTGATATGAAAAGATATTTAGAATATGTTGTTAAATAAAAAATGGGAGTTGCAAAAGAATAAGGTGTAGGGGTCTCAATTTTCAGCATATGTAGGAGTACTACTAAAAAAAGGAAGTTGAGAAGTATATACACTAAAATATAAGCATATAAAATACTAAAAACAAGACCATTTGAATTTTGGATCTATTTCCCAATATTAAGAGCAAGGAAAATAAGGGGAGCTGAATTCTCTGGGACCTTCAAAACATCAGATCTATCAGATTTTATGTCTACCTGAAGAAGAATTTTTCCTAGTGGCCTGGAGCCATTACTGACAAAAATAATTGACAGGGTGATGATTTGTGTAAGATCCCTGGTTTGAATTAATGTGCTCCCCTGCCCACCTCTATCAAATTTTCAAATTACCTTGAAGCAAAGCTTTGCTCGTAGTAGGTACTGCAGGACTATTTACTGCAAGCTGGCAGGAAGGAATGTATGAACTTACTGTGGAATGGAAAACAGATGTCAGTACTTTGGAAATATAATAAAACAGCTTTTTAGGTACCAGGAAGGAGTGTATTTGCAAATCAGGAAACACTCAACCCCAGGAAGCAGATGCTAGTGTGCTTTTTGTCAAAACTCTGGGGTAACATTTTTACTTTGGTGACTATCAAATTTTTAATCTATCCAAGGAATTTATTTCCAAAATGACATTCTTGGTGACTGCTTCCATTCACAACAAGCTGGGTTTTGCGATAATTGCCTTTGATGTTTGTTCTGTGGCCTTCCTCCTTCTCCTAACCCCTGCCACTGCCAATTACTCTGGGAGGCTGCCCACAACAATGGAGACTATTGCCTCAGTAAAGGCGGTATCCATGGTGCCAGAGGCTGCAGGCACTGCTGAAGGCTATACTGAGAGCAAAGGGAACTTCCAAGGGTTTGCTTATATAATGTTCCTTTCTAAAATGTATGACCATCGTCACATGGCTTGGGGCAGCATTTTCATCTCAGATCTCCACTGGATTCACAAGCTGCCTCTGCTGTGGGCAAAGTGATTCTTAACATTGCAAGGCTGTAGCTGGGGAATTCCAAGGGCAGGTAGAGAAAAGAGGAGATCCTTGCTAGGGTGATAACAGTGCCCTAGGGGCTGTCTTCCATAAACCATTTCTGCCTTCTACACCCAGCAATATTTCTTGAAGGATTAAGACATTTTAGACAGTGCCAGAGAAAGGAACTAACATTTATTGGTTCATGATTACGGGGCACAAGTTGTACAAATCCGTCTTAATCCTAGAACATTTAAGAGTCCCAGTTTATAGATGAGAAAAAAAATGAAGCTCTCTTGGTATCTAAACTCAGATCTCTAGACTCTAAAATCATGTTCTTTCTACTACAAGGAGCTTTGAGAGAATGGGGAAATGGCATTCAAGATTACTGGCTTATTTGGGGCAGTATGCTCAGTAAATGATACCAGGACAGTGGTATTCACAGGGATGGGCATAAAATAGTCTAATCCAATATATTACTTTAGTTACATTGGAACAAAACGATCACTTTTAATACATCCTCATTTGGGGGAAATAACTGAAATTTTAAGACTATTGAAAGTACCTAATTATAAAATTTTTAACAGTTTAATAGGTGTCCTGACCCCCAGCCCATCACACCTCAACAATCGGTCAAGGACCAGGGGCTTCTTGTTCAGATCCTAACTCTCCAGGTTTCCACTCTTGGCCATTTCCTGTAAGATAAAGGAAGATGCCAGCCATACTGGATAAAGCTGTACTTTGGGCTCCCAATGCCTTCCATAATTAATCACATTTCAAATAGGTCCAAGTAGTATATGCTATGCTCATCATAATGAACTTATTAATATCTTTTTGCGCCCACTCCTAACTATTTAAAACTGACAAGCTGTTTCCGATAAATGATATAAAATGTACATGCAAACCTGATGAATAGAGTTGTAGGTAGATGTTGTTACAAAAAATTCCTTGAAACCAAGAAGTTCACAGAAAGGGCATTTAAAAATTATCAAATTCTTGTGTGGAACAATACAAGAACAAATTGTCATAGAGAATGCTAAGTTGTCTACAAGCAGTGGAACATGAGTTCTTTAGAAACAGGAAAAGAAGATTTTAAAAAGTGGCTACCATTGATTCTGGAAGGAAAAAAAGAAAATATGGCAAAAGAAACCATTTGACCTCTTCTATCTGACACATGTTCTTGGAGATGACTTTGTCCCAGGGCTGAGTCTAAAAATAAAGAATGTGTCCTTTCCATTGTCATTATTTAAGTCCTACTTATCAGTATGAAAGGCCAGCTCTCTGAAAAAGTTGAATACTTAAAAAACAGTTTAAATATTCAGCTGTAGCAAGTCACTTTAATGAGTATACAAAATGTCACAAATTTTATTTTGAACTTGTACATCTGATTTTGGAAAACATTTCCATGGTAGATTTAGTTTTAATTTGTCCTACTTCGGTGCAAAAATTCTTGGATCCCTGAAGTCTTCCCAAGTTCCTTTTACCTCTTTTGTAACAGTGACTCTTAAATTTTAATATGCATGAACAGCTTGTCAAAATGCAATTTCTGATTAGTAGATTTGGGTCGGGCCTCAGATTCTGCAGTTTTACTAAGCTCTCAGGTGATGACAGTGCTGCTGATTGATGGACTTACACTCTGTGAAGCAAGACTTTAGATTATAGAATTCTTAAAACTCAGTGGAATGAGATCTCAAAAGCAGGGACTAAATGGATTAATAGAGGAAAACTTTTTATAAGGGGACATTTAAGAATAAAAAGAATATGAATAAAAACTATCTTAAACCAGGACTTGAGGGCTTTACTGTGGAGAAACACTGACAGGTTTAAAACAAGGAGGAAGTTGGTCAGATTGGTTTACTATATCACTCCTTTCTTGCTAAGAACAACACACAAGGCACCACTGGCGAAAGTGCCTAGATAGCTACAACAATTCCCTAGCCAAGTCTTTTTTTCTTTTTTTTTTGGCCATGAGGCATAGGGGATCTTCGTTCTCCAACCGGCGCCCCCTGAAGTGGAGGCGCAGAGTCTTAACCCCCGGACCACCAGGGCCCTAGCCAAGTCTTTGTCTCTGTCTCGACCTCCCTCTCTCCCTCATGGCAGTTAAGTGCAAGCTGAGAAATTTCAAGCATAGATGACAGACACAGTCTTTTTTTTTTTTGGCTGTGTTAGGTCTTGTTGCGGCACACAGGCTCTTCGCTGTGGCATGGGGGCTTCTCTCTAGTTGTGGTGTGTGGGTTTTCTCACTCTAGTTGTGGTGTGCGGGCTCCAGAGCGTGTGGGCTCTGTAGTTTGTGGCACGCGGGCTCTCTAGTTGTGGCGGGCAAGCTCAGTAGTTGTGGCATGCGGGCTTAGTTGCCCTGCGGCATGTGGGATCTTAGTTCCCTGACCAGGGATCAAACCCACATCCCCTGCACTGGAAGACAGATTTTCTACCACTGGACCACCAGGGAAGTCCCACAAACACAGTCTTTATTTGAGATATTATCTCAAATAAGCCGACTTATGAAGCAGGTGCTACTAACTATCCCTATTTTACAGAGGAAGAAACTGAGATTCAGAGTTGTAGTAATTGCCAAGGTCATTGAGCTAGTTAATGAGACAGCTGGGATTTGAGCCCAGGCAGTCAGGGTCTAGAACCCACATTCCACTTCAGCAGAAGCTTCCTCAAGTATTGCTCTCAAGAATTCTATAACGTAGCACAGTGTGGTGTGTACCAGGCATCTAATCTTGTTGGATTTCACTTTGGTGCGATCAGCAGGATCCTGCTAGGAACGTAATTATTGTTTGTAGAGTCTAAATCTCTTGCAGAAGTCTCAGGTACATCTGTAGTATAAGTTTTCTACTTGTACTGTCTCCACATCTTTTTTTTTTAAATAAATTTATTTATTTTATTTATTTATTTTTGGCTGCATTGGGTCTTTGTTGCTGTGCGCGTGCTTTCTCTAGTTGTGGTGAGCAGGGGCTACTCTTCGTTGCAGTGCGTGGGCTCTAGGCGTGTGGGCTGCAGTAGTTGTGGCTCGTGGGCTCTAGAGCACAGGCTCAGTAGTTGTGGCGCACAGGTTTAGTTGCTCTGCGGCATATGGGATCTTCCTGGACCAGGGCTCGAACCTGTGTCCCCTGCCTCGGCAGGTGGATTCTTAACCACTGTGCCACCAGGGAAGCCCTTTCTCCACATCTTCAGCTTCCATTTACCCTTCAACCCATTCACATCCAGCCGGGCATCTGTCCTCATCACTCCACACTAAGTGACCTTTTTAAAGTCCTGGCTGTCTTCCTTGTTGCCATATCTAATATATGCGTTCTACTCCTTATCTGACACAGCCTCTCAGCAGCATTTGACCCAGCCCTCTAGTTTTTCTAACACTATACTGTTTTATTCTCTGGTGTGTCTGTTCCCTCTCCAGTCTCCTTTGCTACCGCTTCATCCTCTGTGGGTCTCTAAATGTTGTAGTTCCAATTTGGTATTGTATCATGTTAACAATTCTGTGTCAGTCTTTATTTCTTCTCTCATTCTTTTCCCCACTCCTTCATCCCTCTCTGTTTATACTCATGACTGTAAATACCTTCTTGATGATGTAAATGACTCTCAAACCTACATTGTCAGCCCAGGCCTCTTCCCTGAACTCTAAGTTTAGAACTTCCTTGACGTCTCCACCGGCATATCTTATGGGCATCTTAAACCTCTCATGTTCAAAACTAAATTTGCTTGTAAGGTATAAGCAGGAAAACTAAGCCCTGTAACCTGTGGAGACTGGGCAGATCTTTTGCCAAAGAAAAGGTCTTTTCCCATACAACACTGAACACAAAGAGGATATTTATTAGTTACTTGTCCAAAGTTAAAATATGGCTCTCAGAGAAATATGTGTGTGTGTGTGTGTGTGTGTGTGTGTGTGTGTGTGTGAAAGATTTGTTTAACTTATCAGTAAGGGAACAGACAGATGGTAAAGCTCACCATTTGAAAACAGAGACTTACAAAGTCTGCCAGGAAAGACATGCTAAAAAATATTTGCTAGATGAGAGACACAACTAGTTAATGTCCTATAGGGCAATAAAACTATAGCCTTTGGGGATATCTTTTCTGATGGAGAGAAATCATTTTCCTCTCTATCAGACAAAAATCTACACGTTAACATTAACTTCACAAAGTCTGTGCCTGATTGATAGTAAATAACATAGCAAAAGTGGTCATTTCCCTAGAGATTTAAATCATCCTTGAGCAGACCTGTTAAGATAGAACTCAGACATGACATTGAAAAGGTACACATGCTTCTTTTTGCCTTATTTCCATGTTTTGGATGATTTTTTTAAAGATGTATCAGAATCTTTACACACTATTTCTTAAGCACACAGTTTATAATGGACAGAGCTGGAATTTTGATTCTAAAGCTTGTATTCCTTCTACCATATTCCTTTGACACATACCTTTTATTTAGATGCTATAAAGATTTTCAGGTTCTAGGGCTGACAACTGAATATCCATTACCAGAACCAAGTGCTCTCAGAAAGCTGGGCATTGTTTATGGATTTTTTTCAAGCCTACTCTCTTGGGTCCCATTGAGTTTTCTGTTCCCAGAGACCTAGTAAGTATTTCAGGTTTATATCATTCATTTCCAAGGTTACCCAATGTTTCATTTTTTGATATTTATTTCTATGTACATATCTAGTCTTCTCAAGGAGACTGTAAGCCTCTCAGAAGGAATTTTTCCTTCTAAATACATTGCTGTAATTACAGCTCCTTGGATATGCTCTACAACATTCAGTAAGGATTAGCTATAATGAACCCATATATACATGAAAATGAACGCTAAAGAAGTTGAGTTAAAGGAGACATATTGTAAAGTAAAATAATATGAAAAACGCAATGGACAGAAGGAATCTGAATTTAAACTAGAAGAGAGAATGGATTTGTACTGATATACTAAGAAAGATTTGTAATGATATACTAAGAAGGCCATACTTAGCCCTGAGGAGAATTCCTAACAGTAGGAATTTCCAATGATACCTCCTGGAGGAATGTTGTTTCATGAGCAATAATTTATTCATTTAGCAATTTATATTGAGTGTCTGCTATGTATTAGCCACTGGGATACAGCTGTGAGTAAGTCAGACATGGCCCAACTTCATGGAGATTATAGTGTACTGGGAAAAACTAGTACTAATTTTTCAAAGAGAATTAAATTACTATTAAGAAATTATTCTTAAATAAACAGTTTCCTTAAAAAAATAACATCCGACAATGTACCTGACCAGTACTCCTCAAACTGTGAAGGTCATCAAAAATAAAGAAAGTCTGGGACTTCCCTGGTGGTCCAGTGGTTAAGACTCCGTGCTTCCAATGCAGGGGGGCTGGATTCGATCCCTGGTCAGGGAACTAGATCCCACATGCTGCAACTAAGAGCCCACATGCCACAACTAAGACCCGGTGCAGCCAAATAAATAAATAAATATTAAACACAGACACACACACACACACAAATAAGGAAAGTCTGAGAAACTGTCATAGCCTATGGAGACATGACAATGAATAAACATAATATGGTGTCCTGGATGGGATTCTGGAACAGAAAAAGGACATTAGGTAAAAACTAAGGAAATCTGAATAACTGTGGACTTTACTTAATACTAATAATGTGTTGAAAGAAATGAACACATACTGGTTCATTAACTATAACAAACGTGCCATTTTAAAAGTAAGATAATAGGGCAAACTATGTTGGGAGTGGAAGTGTATGGGAATTCTGTACTATCTGCTGTATTCTTCTATAAATCTAAAACTATTCTAAAAAAATAGTCTAGAAATTTTCAAAATGCTTTTTCTATAGATAAAAAGAAAAATTATTTATGATAAACACTAAGAAGGCAAAAAACTGGTGTTTGTTGTTAAGAGTCTCTAAAAGTGGCAAGAAAAGGCTTCCTGGGAAATCACATAAAAGCTGAAACTTGAAGTTTGAAAAGGAGTTGGACAAGAAAAGAGGACATTAAGATCCTTCTAGGCAGGGAATTCTAAGCCTGAGAAAGTTAAAGCAAGTGAGTGTGACCCCAGCAAGAGCCCTGGGCAAAGATGATAAGATGAGGCTGTGACTGCCCCAGATAGGCCTTGGATACCAGGTTAAGAATTTTTAAATTTATCCCCAAATGAAAGAACCATTTACTCATGAACCAGTATTATCAGCATGCCTATGTGAAGCTCTGCTAAGCACTGGCCCTATAGCAGTGAACAAAACAATAAAACTCCTGCCCTAGGAAGCTCCTTGCTTGGTCAGGCCATTCAAGATGGCTGTTCTCTTGCTCTCTGTACATACCCTACTCACATGACTGACCTTCCTACCTACTTGCCCCAGGCCCAAGCTAGTGATTGGGTGAGGGGCGGGCCCCTCTGCTAGTTTCCCTGGTAGTCCATGAACCAACATGATGTCTATTCCCCCTGTAACTGGCAATCTTCCCCTCCCCCCAGGAGAAAAGACTGCTCCCACATCCCACCCGCTGTCTGCAGCAAACAGTGGGGTGTCGCTTCAGGACATTGCTTCAGACATGTTAAATTCACCCCCATCCATTAAACCATTGATGTCTCTGTTGCTGACTCCAGGCTCTTTCTTAACATCTTGAAGCTGGGCAAGTATAGGCTTTGTAGGCCGGCTGGGTGCAGCCCAACACCCCCAAAATTGGTGGCGGGTGCTGGAGAGATTGAGCACTGAAGGGCCTTTGGTTTTACTATGAGATGAAGGCTTTTGAGCCAAGGAATGACTTAAACTTCGTGCGTTATTTATAAAACCTCAGTCAGGCTGCTACTTTTCCCTATAATCCATTCCCTCGCATTAGCCAAAGTGACCTTTTGCAAACAGACCTGGTCATTCTCCTCCCCTGTTGTTTCTCCTTGCAGAGAGACAAGAATCCAAACTCCTAAAATACTTAAAGAAACTAAACTCTAAAAAAATTTCAGCAAAATATGTCAATCTGAAAAGAAAATCTGATTATTTTCTAACAGGTTTTTACAGTATTTAATACTATTCTATAGTATTTAAAGCAGGGGTCCGGGGTAGAGTTCCTCTCCAGACTAAACCAATTCCAGAGGAATGTTGGAGGTCACTCTGAAGTGATCTGCATATGCAAACCAATGTCCTTTAGTTTATCTATTCTATCAAAACCTTGTCTTCAGTTAAAGACCTCACTCCTGTAAATGGGAAAATAATTTTCTTTGTATTCCTGAAACTGCATGTCACAAATGCACCAAATAAACATGTATGTGAAACATCCTCTTTATTTCTCTATACTGACTTTATCTATCCTCCTACAACTCTACTTTGGGGAGATTCCTCCAAGAAATTCAATTTGATCTTTTTATATATAACTGGATTTGGTGGGTTTTAGGTCTGAGCACACTTTACTGGAATATTTCTAGGAGACACACCCAGTAAAAACGATGAATAAATGAATTTCATTTGTGCAACATAAAGAAAATTTCAGTATACAAATATTTAATTTTGTTCTTGGAATGCTCTAAAATTTTAATACATGGGATTCTGGGAATTTATTAAAAAGAACTAGACAAATCTACATATAATGACAGGTTCAAGATCTATTATTAAAGGAAAAAAGTTCAGGACAGTATGTAATAATTTTAGTTTGAATATGTATTTTATATGTATGTCATATATGGTTAGAAAAAAGCCTTAACCATGTAACTATTGACACTACTTATTCTTGAGTATGAGTGATATATAAAATTTTAGTTTTCAAATCGTACACTTCTGGAATGTTTGATATTTTTTACAAGTTTGTTTCTAATTAGTTGTGAATCACAAAAAATTCCAGAATCTAATACTTATAAAGTATATAATACTTCAGTGTTTAAATTCATATTTATAGAAACTAACAAAATAGAACTAAATTATGACTATTGTAAAATAATGATAGTCAATGATTGGACTAAAACTTCTCTCTAGGTGTAAATGACCCATTTTATTTGGACTTCCAGATTAAGATGATCTATACTTGCTGACAAATTATCAGTGATTATTCTAAAAAAAAAAAAAGTTATGCTTCAGTTTTGCGGCTATATTAAGGAAAAGTCTACCTCCTTACTATAATTCCCACTTCCGTCTTTAAAAAAAAGGGGGGGCTTACCCAGTTCCTGCTGATTTACTAACCAGCCCATCTTGGTACTGACCAATAGTTGCTCTGCTCACTGTGAATGGGAAAAGATGGATGGTACCTGACCACAGGCTAAGTTAGTTTGGCAGAATATCAAGCAGGAATGTCAGTAACTGAATATTCCTGAAAGATCACTGAAAGAGTTCCCCTCCCTCAGTGAACCACTTACCACATATAAGAATAAGACTATTGGAGCCTTGTTGGATGGATTTCCTCCACAAAGTTGTTACCCGAAAACTGGGTTTGCTTCTTGGTGGGTGTCAGGGCAAAAGATACAACCAAGCCAAAGACTGGAAGAAGTAATGATTTGTGAAATAAAAGTCATATTTTTATGTCAAGACAAGAGAAGTTTAAACAAAAAATCTTCTCAGCCCTTTGGACTCCTCTCTCCCCACACTGCGCATTGTATATCTGCATTATGCATCACCAACCTTCCCCTGGGAGGGGGAGGAATACCTGCTCATCCTTAAAGAGGAACTTCTAGCATCAACAAGACAACTCCTTAAAAGATAGCATTACTTCTTGATCTTGTAAGAGGTCACATGACCTACCACAATGACTCATTTGATGTCCAGCCCTCTGTCTCAAAAAAGCTTATATAACAGTGCCTTGACTTCTAAAGGGTGGAACAGTTCTCAGAGCTTTCTGACATGCTCTTCCTGGGTTATAATCCTCAAATTTGTCTCGAATAAAATTTTCCATTTCTTTCTTAGATCGACTGATTAATTTTTCATCAACAGATTTATTACTTGCAGCAAGTAAGGAGAACACCAGAGATCTTTCCCAAAGCAGTGTCTCTCCAAACAGCAAAATGTGGAATTTTTAAGCTAAGGGTACATGCATATTTATGAAGGGGCTTGGGTGGTATATGCATATTCATGAAGGGGCTTGAGCAAGGGAGAATTCAGGCTAGAATTGGTGCAAAAGTTGACAGAGTCCAAGCTTTAGTTGATGGAAGTCAGAAAAGGTCAACATCATCATTCAGTCCTCCACCTGAGTGGGGCCCTCAGTTCCTGCACAACTCAGAATATCAGATTGTGATGTATACCCCTTGAGGGGGAACTAGGACTCTGTTTTATTGCTGAACTATTGCTTCCTGACTGCTTTTCTTTTGTTCCTCCATTCCCTCACTTCCCTTAAGATCATTAATTACTGAGACCCATTCAAGGGCAATCATTGTGGCCAGGCTTAGATCACAAAATGGCTTAGGCCCAAAATGGCTTCTCTTATGTCAAGAAAGCCATGCCTGGTTCTCTTTCTCTGGGGACCCCCTACCCTACCTGCTTACGAAGTCAGTGTCTCCTCCAGTAAACCTGTCCTGGCCTACACTGGGTTAGGTGCATGGATTGGCTGCCATGCATAATTAAATAAATCGTGTTTAGGGCCACGACATCCAAGTACCAGGTACTAACAGAGCACATAGAGGCTTAGCAGGACTTGATGTAGTTCAGGTGGAGGCTTCCTGGAAGATGTGACATTTAAGCAGATTCCTGAAATGAGAACAAGCTGCCCAAGCAGAGTGGGTCTGTGTTGCAATGGGGGTAAGTACTGAGGCCCAGAAGAACCATTTAGGTAGTTGGAACAGCACGTGGAGATAGTCTGAGACTGGAAATGGCCAATGTGGTGGAGCTGGTGAAAGGAGAGGTAGCAGCCGAGGTCAGGCAGCTTCTTATTGGACTTGTTAAGCAGTTCAAACATTGCCCTAAAAGAAATGTGAAGACACTGAGGGGATTTTATCCCAGGAATGATGTGATCAGATGATCTGATTTGCATTTTTAAAAGTTGACTTTTTAAGGCCTCTAGGTGAAGAATGGAATGTCGAGGAGCAGGAATGGGCAAAGGGACATTAATTAAGGCAAGAGATAATGGTGGCTTAATACTTGTAGATAGAGTGAATGACAGAACTTTTGAATAAAAGTATAGGATATAAGGTCTGAAAAGTCCCCACAAATCCCTGCCAGGTTCCAGGTTTTATGTCTCAGTTAACAAGGCACCATGAATTATCCAATGCTACATAGCTTATTCATAGTAGAGATAGACTACAAACCAATTCATAGTAGAGATAGACTACAAACCAATTGCATTTTTCTCTTGCTACCTTTTTTTATGGACCTCCTCATATGACTCAGCAAGTTTTTGAATTTTAAAAAATACAGTGCTTTACTAAATGATGGATATATGAACTTCATTACACTAGTCTCTCTGCTTTATGTTTGAAAATGTTATAATAAACAGTTCTATATAAAGCAGTGCTTTAAAACTGTTGGGGCATAGGTACAAATTCAAGGCCTTTGGGTCAGTTTAGCAATGGAAACAATTCCAGAGTTTCCTGGGGCTCCCATACTCACATGGTACCCTCTGGGCCCCAGCCTGGTAGACTCAGCTGGCTAGTATTTGGACTGATTGCCATAGTCATAGATAATGCCAGATTGCTGGACTCCATGGCACTTCCCTGGGGTAAGACATGGAACCTCTCTTTGAATCTTCTGTAAAATGGGAGTCCATACTCTTAAATGACAAAGATAATACAATTTAGTAACGCGTTCAATGAACTGTATTGAAGGGAAAACCATCCATGAATTGGGGATGCTGCTCACAGAGAGTGGATCCCTCTTTCCGAGGGGTTTTAGGCCAGATTGAGTTTTATAGCACTTAGAAGAGGCAACAGGAAACAGGGCGTGATTTCCTTATAAGCCTAGTAGGTCCTATTTTCCAGGGTAAGGCGAGCTAGCTAAAGCTCAGCTAGAGGACTGTGATCTGTGTGTGTTAGGTTTCCTTGAGAGTGCGGCGTTTCCTGGAAGTGCAGGCTGACTCAGGTTTAGATTTGTGACCTGGGCCGGGCTGCTGGGGCGGCCTCCATTTTCTGGGTCCCCATACATGAATTATCTTTATCCATACTTCCTATACAGGGGATATTGTGAGAACAAAGTGAGTCTGTGTTGGTCCCACATTCCCTAATCACTGAACGTCATTTTTTCTTAACTGTTCCTTGACGTTGAGTAATCAATGTCACCACAGCTGTCTGCATAAACCACCAAGAGTGACCACATAGTTGTCTCTTTTTGAGTTATATTACATGTTAAAAATAAACTTGAAGAAGTTCCGGGTTTGTTTATTTAACCTGGGGACTGTTACTCATTTAATAGCTTCCGAATATAGAAAGCAAAGATAGCAGTTTATATTCACTAAAACAATTATATGGAAGGTGAGTGAGTGGTGAGGTAATTCGATTGACTTTCAGTCTGAAACCTCTGGATCTTGGAGGGTGGTGGTTGACAGTTAAAGGAATTAGCTTTAGCTATTAATTTCTTTTCCAAATGGCTGGTGTGGCAGGTGTTCCTTAGGATTGTGATCAAGGAACTCTTCAAATAGCACCCTCTATTTTTTTTTAATTTAAAAAAATTTGTTTGTTTATTTTTGGCTGCATTGGGTCTTCGTTGCTGCTCATGGGTTTTCTCTAGTTGCGGCGAGCAGGGGCCACCCCTCGTTGCAGTGCGTGGACTTCTTACCGCGGTGGCCTCTCTTGTTGCGGAGCATGGACTCTAGGCACGCGGGCTCAGTAGCTGTGGCTCGCAGACTCCAGAGCACAGGCTCAACAGTTGTGGCACAAGGGCCCAGTTACTCTGCAGCATGTGAGATCCTCCCGGACCAGGGCCTGAACCCATGTACCCTGCATTGGCAGGCGGATTCCTAACTACTGCATCACCAGGGAAGCCCCAGCACCCTCTATTTTATCTTCTACCCGGTCTTTCTGCACCATGTAGATTCCTTGGTACCCAGAAAACATTCAATTGGTCATCTCCTTATTTGCATTGGTGAGGGAAGATTCAAAAGAGTAAACCTGACACATTGTAAGTACTGAATGATTGTTGAATGAATGAAACAATTTATAAGCAAATTTGAGGCCTATAATTTAAATATAACATTATAAGCTGCATAATATAGAAATGCATATTGTAGAAAGTGAAAGTACCTTCCCATAAGCCCATTCCACAAAATAAACCTGGTTAATATTTTAACCACTAATTTTATTGAAAACACTGGACTGAATATACTTGTATATCTATATACACTAGAAGATTTTGTTGGGTCAAAAGCCTTGTGTGTTTATGTGTGTGTGTGTGTTTATTTTGGCAGTGCCAAGTTATTCTCCAAAAAAGTTGTAACATTTTTCACTTCCCCAAACATACTCTTATAAGATGTTCCAAGATTATTTTATTTTACTTTAAAAATTCTTATTTTCTATATTATAAAAGTACACATTCTTTTGAGAAAAATTAGAACAATTTGGGAACATACAAATTAGAAAATCATAGTATTTCCTACCCTCCATCCAATTTTGGGGGTTATTTTAGAATTAGACGATGATATGGTCAATATATTAACCTCTCAAAATCAATTTTAGTTTATTATTTTTTTCTTTTTCTCCCCAGCATATGTAAACAACCTATGTCACTCCTAAGAAATTCTGGGAGAGACCTGCCTAGGCCTCCGAGACCTCAGGCACTCTTGCTTTTCAAGGCCCTACCTTACATCCTACCAATCAACTTCAAATGCAGCCACATCAAATATTATACATATATATATATACCCATACAAAATGGTAATAATCGAATATTTTTCTCTTAAAAATACTTGGGTGTAAGTAACTTATTTAATTTGTCAGTTATGATTTCTCAATAACTGTTCTGCATACTCAGGATTTCTTGAGAAGTGAGAAAATATAGTCTGTAAGTTTTTAAAAATATATAATGACATTTAGTAAATGCTAAATTTATGAATTAAGTTGACATAATGTATTTGTAATCTTTCATTAAACCTTTGTCAACTTGTCTTACAATTCCTTTTTCAAAGCTTAGAGCATAGACCTTGTAGAGGTGGCTGATCTAGCTTAGAAAGAATCATACCAGAGCAGAAGGACAGGATTTATTCTTTCTACACAAAACTATCTGGCCCAGCAATTCTTCAGAAAAATACTGTGGAGCTTAGTCTGAATGAGGGAATTTTCTGGAGGATACTATTGATTGTTTGGTGGCAGACAGTGCAAGAGATGTAACAGGAAAATGACTTGGCTTTTTGCAGACTTCCAATCAGCCTACAGCCCATGGCTATATCATGGTGCAGAGAGGGACAAAGAAGCGGAGTTTTCTGTATCAAGACTGATCTTCAGAAAAGTCAAGGCAACAAAGCAGTGTAACACCTAAGGCCAGTGGGTCTCAACCAGAACAACTAGTGCCCCAGGTAAGTTGCCAGATTTAGCAAATAAAATTATAGGATGCAACAGAGAAATATTACATGTGACAACCTTATAAAAATTATTTGCTATTTATATGAAATTCAAATTTAACTGGGTTGCTATGTAAGGCAACCATGTCACTAGGAGACATTTCCAATGTCTGGAGTCACAACTGGGCAGGAAGGTGTGCTACTGGCACCCAGAATGTAGAGGCCAGAATGCTGGTAACATCCTAGACTGCAAGGACAGTGACCCTAAATGAAGAATTATCCAGCCCAAGATGTCAGTGCTGAAGTTGAGAAACTCTGACCTAGGCTAACTGGTACATAAGGCATTTGCTGGATTGGCCATATATTTACATTTCAGTTTTTGAAAGAATAATTCTTGTTATAATAAAAAATTCAAATAGCAAGAAAATTATTATTTGAAAGCAGAAATCTCCTGTCATCCTACTTCCCAAATCACCACAAATAGTTTGAAACATTATTCCAGATATTTTTTCAGACCAATGTATACCCTTTTTATTTTTTGGTCACACCGTGCAGCTTGCAGGATCCTAGTTCCCTGACTAGAGATTGAACCCAGGCCCATGGCAGTGAAAGTGTAGAGTCCTAACCACTGGACTGCCAGGGAATTCCCATATACTCTTTTTAAAAAATTAAAAACTGGTGCATACTATATGATCTGTTCTGAAATCTGCTTTTTAAAAATTGTACAATGTTAGATATCTTTTTATACCAATATACAGTACTATTTAAGCCATATTTATCTATATGAAACATTTATTTTTAAAAAAGTTTTTATTGGAGTATAGTTGATTTACAGTGTTGTGTTACTTTCTGCTGTACAGCGCAGTGAATCAGTTGTACATACACATATATCCATTCTTTTTTAAATTCATTTACCATATAGGTTATTACAGAGTATTGAGTGGAGTTCCCTGTGCTATATAGTAGGTCCTTATTAGTTATTTTATATATAGTGGTGTGTATATGTCAATCCTAATCTCCCAATTTATCCCTCCCCCCATTTTTTCCCTTTTAGAAACTATATGTCTATGATTACATCCAAAACCAACTCCTGCTGATGAGCATTTGGACTGTTTCCAGTTTTTTGCGATTGCAAATAGTGCCACAATAACCATCTCTCTCTCTCTCTCTCTGTGTGTGTGTGTGTGTGTGTGTGTATATGTATATATATATATATATATATATATATATACACACATACACACATATATATGTATATATATATTTTTCCCCCAAATATTTCTGTAGGGTAAATTCTTAGAAATGGAGTTGCTAGGACAAAGTGTGTGCACAATGAAGTCTTCAAGAGTCTACCCTCCCAAGCCGAATTACCCTCCCAAGAGGTGATACCAGTTTACATGGCAACTTAACCATGTATGAGCCTGCTTAGAGATTTCTTTATGAGGGTTACTAATTTATTTACTTTACATTTTTACCCCACTGGAACTGAAAAAGCAATGTAAACACCAGCAAATAAATATGTTATTTATTTTAAATTTATTTATTTATTTATTTTTGGCTGCACTGGGTCTTCATTGCTGTGCGCGGGCTTTCTCTAGTTGCAGCAAGCAGGGGCTACTCTTCATTAACGTGCATGGGCTTCTTGCAGTGGCTTCTTTTGTTGTGGACCACGGGCTCTAGGCGTGCAGGCTTCAGTATTTGCGGCACGTGGGCTCAGTAGTTGTGGCATGTGGGCTCAGTAGTTGTGGCATGCAGGCTCCAGAGCGCGGGCTCAGTAGCTGTGGTGCACAGGCTTAGTTGCTCCACAGCATGTGGGATACTCCTGGACCAGGGATCGAACCTGTGTCCCCTGTATCCGCAGGCATATTCTTAACCACTGGAACACCAGGGAAGTGGACTTACCAAAATTACTTATCAAAATTAACAAGTTGCTCATTAATACTTGTTTCAAGACCGTCACCTTGCTATGCTCACCAATGCTATACTATTATATTATAAAGTCTGCCCATTCCCGACCAGTTCCCTGCCTTACCAGAGCAGCTTAAAGTCATCTGACCTGGGCCTGAAACCCTATAAATATCCTCCTCTTATTATTAAGAGTCTGTCAAGGTGCTGTTCCTTCTTTCTGCAGTATTAAACTTAGCTTTGCTTAGTCAA
This sequence comes from Delphinus delphis, assembly GCF_949987515.2. Lineage (NCBI taxonomy): Eukaryota > Metazoa > Chordata > Mammalia > Artiodactyla > Delphinidae > Delphinus > Delphinus delphis. The sequence goes on along the minus strand of NC_082687.1, from coordinate 63,282,384 downwards.
CAAGTTTTTTGGTGGTTTTATGGGAGGTTAATGATTGACAGCAATAATCTACATCACAGGATTGTCATGAGCAGTGAATGAAATCAAGTCCTGAAAGCATCTCTAAACAGTAATGTACTTTCCATTGCACAGCAGACAGTGCCTAAGATGGTGCCCAATTATCACTTCCCTCCTCTTCCTCTTTCTTGAACTGTGCAGGCCTAATGTGGCCTGAGAAACTTAGAAGAGCATGGCAAAGAACTGACATTTACTGAGCACTTGACACAACACTGTGCCAGGCACTCTGGTAGGAGTTCTCCATTTATGACCTCACTTTGTTCTCACATTAGACTTGGCAAGATGTCATTATTATTCTGATTTTCCAGACTAAGAGATGGAGACTGAGAGAGGTTAAAGGATTTGCCTGAGGTCTAAGTAGCAAAGCCAGGATTCCATCCAGCTCTCTCTGACTCAGCTTGTACTTTCCCTCCTATTACTACTTTACTTCCCAGGCTTGTAGAGTTTTCACTGCAATTGTGGAAGGTCAGCCTGAGATTTCAGGGCAGGAGGCCACTCAGCTCCTTATATAAGAACCCCAAAGGAGAACATCACATTCTAGGGCAGCACTGATGAAATTGAAATATAATGCAAGCCACATATGTAATTGAAAATTTTCTAGCAGTCATAACTGAAAATAGTGAAAAGAAACAAGTGAAATTAATTCTTTAAATTTTTCAATTTAAAGTAATTATAGATTCACAGAAGTTGCAAAAATAGTACAGAGGGATTTGATGTCCTCCTTCGTCCACTTTCCTCCAATTATAACATCTTATATGATTATGGTATAATATCAAAACAGGAAAATTGATATAGGTACAATCCACAGACCCTATTCGGATTTATCACATTTACATGCATATAGAGCTATTCCATCACCACAACAATCTCCTTTGTGGTGTCCCTGTATAATCAATCACAAGCCACCACCCCATCCCCCCAACCCCACAAACACACCCCCCTCTCCATTCTTAATACCTGGTCACATCTAACCTATTCTGCATATCTATAATTTTGTCAGTTTGAGACCATTACATAGACGGTATCATGCACTGTATTAGTTTCCTAGGGCTGCTGTAACAAATTGCCACAAACTGGGGCTTTAAAAAGAGAAATTTATTCTCTCACAGTTCTGGAGGCGGGAAGTCCAAAATCAAGGTCAGCAGAGCCATGCTGACTCTGAATGGCCTCTAGGGTAGGATCCATTCCATGCCTCTTCTAAATTCTGATGGTTGCCAGCTTCCTTGGCTTGTGGCCACATCACTCCAATCTCTGCTTCAGTCTTCACACTGCCTTCTCTGTTTTCTTCTCTGTGTATCTCTTATAAGGACACCTGTCTTTGGATTTAGGACACACCCAGATAATCCGGGATGATCTCCTTATTTCAAGATCCTTCATTTAAGTACATGTGCAAAGGTTTTATGACAGCACTATGCTAGGCATGTGTAGCTAGAGCCCAGTGAGTGAGAGTGAAAAAAAGGAAAGAAATATAGTAGGAGATGTTAGGGAGAGAATAGCAGGAGGAGATGCAAAAATTAGAATACTAGTTGTTTAATGACTTAATTGTTGCTTGAAATCAAAGTATGGACGGTATATGTTATTAGCTATTAACTGACTTTGTGAGCATGGACTTAATATCAGGAGAGATAATCTTCACATCTATTCTGAGCCAAAAAATCCAAGTGAACTATGCTTGTCCTAAACCTAGATTATGCATCTCTGTCAGATTCAGTGTCTCAGTGCTCTGCGGACAGTGTTAGGTAAACAGTGCCAATATTTCCCCCTTCATTTTCCTCTTTTCTAGATTACATGCAGACTATCTTCTTATGGAAACATTCTATCTTCTGAGCACAACATCGGAATTTAGATTTCATTTTCATCCAAATTGATACACTTGATTCAGTTAAGGTTTCACGGTGTTGATGCCGAAAGCTCCGCCGCTGTGCACCGGTGCTGAATTGAATCTTGGAGACAGAGTTTTGGGTAAAGTAGAAAAGAAGAGCTTTATTGCTTTGCCAGGCAAAGGGGGACACAGCAGGATTCTGCCCTTGAAAACTATGTGTCCCCTGGGCTTCCCTGGTGGCGCAGTGTTTAAGAATCCGCCTGCCAATGCAGGGGACATGGGTTCGAGCCCTGCTCTGGGAAGATCCCACATGCCGTGGAGCAACTAAGCCCGTGTGCCACAACTACTGAGCCTGCACTCTACAGCCCATGAGCCACAACCGCTGAGCCCACGTGCCACAACTACTGAAGCCCACGTGCCTAGAGCTTGTGCTCCGCAACAAGAGAAACCATCGCAATGAGAAGCCCGTGCACCGCAATGAACAGTAGCCCCCACTCACCGCAACTAGAGAAAGCCTGTGCACAGTAACGAAGACCCAATGCAGTCAAAATAAATAAATAATAAATATATTAAAAAAAAAAAGAAAACTATGTGTCCCAACCCAGGAGGATTTAGTGAGATGTTTTATAGCAGTAGTTCAAGGGTGGAGTTGTGCTGACAAAATTAGGGTGTGTGCAGGGCCTGCACTCCTCTAATCTGGTCTCAGGTAATCTTCTTTTTTTAAAAATAATTAAATAAATAATTAATTAAAAAATATTTATTTTTATTTATTATTTTTGTCTGTGTTGGGTCTTCGTTGCTGCACACCGGCTTTCTCTTAGTTGTGGCATGCGGGCTTCTCATTGCGGTGGCTTCTCCTGTTGCAGAGCACGGGCTCTAGGCACACGGGCTTCCATAGTTGTGGCACGCGGGCTCAGTAGTTATGGCTCGCGGGCTCTAGAGTGCAGGCTCAGTAGTTGTGGTGCACGGGCTTAGTTGCTCCACGGCATGTGGGATCTTCCCAGACCAGGGCTCGAACCCGTGTCCCCTGCATTGGCAGGTGGATTCTTAACCACAGCACCACCAGGGAAGCCCTAATTTATTTATTTTATTTATTTATTTTGGCTGCATTGGGTCCATGTTGCTCCGTGCAGGCTTTCTCTAGTTGGGGCGAGCAGGAGCTACTCTTTGTTTTGGTGCGCTGGCTTCTCACCATGATGCCTTCTCTTGTTATGGAGTATGGGCTCTAGGAGCGTGGGCTGCAGTTGTGACTGCAGTTGTGAGTATGGGCTCTAAAGTGCAGGCTCAGTTGTTGTGGCACATGGGCTTAGTTGCTCCACGGTGTGTGGGATCTTCCCGGACCAGGGCTTGAACCCATGTCCCCTAGCATTGGCAGGTGGATTCTTTACAACTGTGCCACCAGGGAGGCCCCTCAGGTAATCTTGATGAGCCTCTCTGCTTCCTTTAATCTGACTTCAGGTAGTCTTCTGTGGTATGAGGAATGCTGACATAATCCATTTTGGGGTTTTTAATTCTATAAAGAGCTTAAAGACATTGTTATGCGTATTCCTTGAGAGGGAACCAGGACCCTGCTCCAAGGCTGCACTACTGTTTCTTGGTTGCTCCTCCTTTGTCTCTGCATCCCATCCCCTCCCTGATTAGCAACTGTTTGAACCTGCCCTTTGGAACTCAGGGAAAGTCATGGAGGCTGAAACCTATTCCCTACAAACAAGAATCAAGGGACACGGAAAGGCTTCCGTGCCCAGAAGCCCCACAGGGTCCTGCTTGGTTTCACTATTGAAAGGGTCAGTGATACCCACTCACTGTGGCATAGAAATTATTTTATCAGAAGGCATTTGAGTTTGTGAAATCTCTTATCTTCCTAAAAGTAGAATTAAGAACTCAATTGTCATAAATCCCCTACCCTAGAGGCCATCCCTGGGATCCACCAGGGATGATTGACTCTTATCAGGAGCCATGAGAAGTCTCCACACCACATGTAAACAGACATTGTTACAAAACTATCCTATCTCCCATCTGTTCTCCTGAGGCCAATTTATCTTTCCAGAAAGTCATTTGTTTCCCCATGAATGCCCTTTCTCCCTCCCTTTCCCTTATTGAGAACTCATTTGTTTCCCCATAAGTGTCTTTCTCTCCCTCCCCTTCCCCATTAAGGTGGTATATAATAAGCCCTAAATTCTAACTGCCCCTTGAGTCACATTTTTCTGTGCACCCTCTACATACCTTAAGGAAAATATGGTGATTGAATGTTATCCTTTGTTAATCTGTCTTTTGTCAGTTGAATTCAAAAGACCTGAATCAAGAAAGAATGAGTACAGGAAAAGTTTTTGTTGTTGTTCTTTTTTTCTTTTTTATTAAAGTATAGTTGATATACAATGTTGTGTTAATTTTTGTTGTACAGCAAAATGATTCACTTATATATACATTCTTTTTTTTTTTTTTTTTTTTTTTTTTTTTTTTGCGGTACGCGGGCCTCTCACTGTCGTGGCCTCTCCCGTTGCGGAGCACAGGCTCCGGACGCGCAGGCTCAGCGGCCATGGCTCACGGGCCCAGCCGCTCCGCGGCATGTGGGATCTTCCTGGACTGGGCACGAACCCGCGTCCCCTGCATCGGCAGGCGGACTCTCAACCACTGCCCCACCAGGGAAGCCCTACATTCTTTTTTTAATATTCTTTTCCGTTATGGTTTATCTTAGGATATTGAATAAAGTTCCCTGTGCTATACAGTAGAAATTTGTTGTCTATCAATACTATATATAATAACTTACATCTGCTAACTCCAACCTCCCACTCCATCCCTCCCCCAACCCCCGCCCACCCTTGGCAACCACAAGTCTTTTCTCTATGTCCATGAGTCTGTTACTCTTTCTTAAATAGGTTCATTTGTGTCATATTTTATGTTACTTTTTTTAAGAAATTTATTTATTTATTTTTGGCTGTGTTGGGTCTTCGTTGATGCACGCGGGCTTTCTCTGGTTGCAGTGAGCGGGGACTACTCTTCATTTTGGTGTGAGGGCTTCTCATTGTGGAGCAAGGGCTCTAGGTGCGTGGACTTCAGTAGTTGTGGCTCGCGGGCTCTAGAGTGCAGGCTCAGTAGTTGTGGTGCATGGACTTAGTTGCTCCGTGGCATGTGGGATCTTCCTGGACCAGGGATCGAACCCATGTCCCCTGCATTGGCAGGCAGATTCTTAACCACTGTGCCACCAGGGAAGTCCCTGTGTCATATTTTAGATTCCACATATAAGGGATATCATATGATATTTTTCTTTCTGACTTACTTCATTTACTATGATAATCTCTGTCTCCATCCAAATTGCTGCAATGGCATTATTTCATTCTTTTTTAGGGCTGAGTGGTATTCCATTGTATATATGTACCATATCTTCTTTTCTTTTTTTTTTTTTTTTTTTTTTTTGCGGTACATGGGCCTCTCACTGCCACACTGCCATGGCCTCTCCCCTTGTGGAGCACAGGCTCCGGACGCGCAGGCTCAGCGGCCATGACTCATGGGCCCAGCCGCTCCGCGGCACGTGGGATCCTCCCGGACCAGGGCACGAACCTGCGTCCCCTGCATCGGCAGGCGGACTTTCAACCACTGCGCCACCAGGGAAGCCCCTGTACCATATCTTCTTTATCCATTCATCTGTCAGTGGACATTTAGGTTGCTTCCCTGTCTTGGTTATTGTGAATAGTGCTGCTATGAACATAGGGGTGCATGTATCTTTTTGAGTTATAGTTTTGTTGGTATATATGCCCAGGAGTGGGATTGCTGGATCATATGGTAATTTTATTCTTAGTTTTCTGAGGAACCTCTATACTGTTTTCCATAGTGTTTGCACCAACTAACATGCTCACCAATAGTGTAGGAGAGTTCTATGGGAAAAGTTTTAACTCCTAGACACTTTTGTATGAGTATATTAAAATTTTATTCATTCGCTAGCTGGGCTTTAGGCTTGTTTCTGTTCTTGGACACTAATCTATAGGGTTTTTTGCATGGCGTAAGTTTTCAATTCTCCTCAGTTGATACCTGGAATGGCATATCTAGATTGTGTTCTACGTGTCTCTATAAGAAACTTTAAGACTATTTTCCAGAATGGTTCTTTTGGGGGATGTTGAACCAAAAGACAGAAGCAAGCCGAAGATTGGGAGAAGTGAGGATTTATTACTTGCAGCAAATAAGGAGAACACTTGGGACGTTTCCCAAAGCAGTGTCTCCCAAACAGCAAAATTGGGGAACTTAATTTTAAGCTAAGGGTACATACATATTCTTGAAGGAGCTAGAGCAGAGAATTCAACACAGAACTGGGACATAGGTTGACAGAGTCCAAGCTTTAGTTGATAGAAGTCAGAAAAGGTCAATATCATCATTGCATCCTCCACCTGGGTAGGGGCCTTGGTTCCTGCAGAACTCAAAGATATGTAACAGATTGTTATTTATATCCCTTGAGGAGAAACTAAACTCGTCTTATCTCTGAACTATTGTTTCCTGACTGTTTTTCCTTTGTTCCTTTCTTTCCTAATTTCCCTTAAGATCTTTAATTACTGAGGCAAGCATGGTGCCAGTCTTAGATGCAGAAAACTTAGGCCAAATTAGTTTCTCTTATATGTCGGGAAAGCCATGCCTGGTTCTCTTTCTCTGGGGACCCCCTACCAGTTTTCATTTCCATTATCAATAGATGAGAGCTCTAGTTGCTCAGCTTCCCCATCAGCACCTTATATGGATAGCTATGTTACTTTTAGCCATTCTGGTAGGTTAAGTGATTATTTGAAGACAAATAAGGAAATGTCCATTGAAGAAACATTTATTTATAAAACCACCACCTGGTTTTAGCTTTGGCTGGGTTGATATAAATACTTTGTTTGATTTTATTGACTGTGTCAGAAATAAGATCATGTGGAGAACACACAACACAATTCTTTATCTCTTCAGGTCCTCATGGTCAGGTCAGAAAGGGTATAAAAACTATGTACAATAGTATACCTCTCATGGTACTCTGGAAGATTTTGCCTCTTTTCGGAAGGAAGGGAAAGACAGCCAGAAGTTGTCTTTTGAATCAAGTCCCATTTCCCCTAAATTGACAATGAGCTTTGTAGGTTAAAAGGTCAATGCTGGGGCATGAGTGTTTTAAAAGCAATGCAGGACAATAAGGGTTTCCCGTGCCAGAAGGTAATCTTAACCTTAAAATAGGCTTAAGAGTTAAGGAAATGTGGATCTGAAGAGACTTCTTACCTCAGATATATGCTATCTGTATAGCCATTGAACAAAATAATTCACCAGGCCCAAAAGAGTAAAAGATATTTTAGGTAAGGGCAGACTGCTGCCAGTGAAGAGAATTTAAGGCACGTGGGAAGGGCACTGGACCGGTTGGGAATCTGTGTCCCTGGATCCAAGTTCTGGCCGTGGCCTAACTAGTTGTGCAAATCTGGACAAGACAAATGCTTGCAGGCCTGTCTCTTTTCATCTATAAAACAAGAGCTTGGACCCCTAAGGTCTCTTCCAGTTGCAACATTTTGTGGTCAGCATATGACATGGAGGAAGGATTCTGGGAAGAAGGACAATAGAGGAGGCCACAACAAAGAGATGGAATGCAGGGGAGGGGCAGGGCTGTGCAGGGAGAGGGGTGTGGCTTGTATTTAAACAGGGGCAGGCAATTCCCTGGCAGTCCAGTGGTTAAGACTCCTTGCTTTCACTGTGGAGGGCCTGGGTTCAATCCCTTGTCGGGGAACTAAGGTCCCACAAGCTGCATGGTAGTGGTGGCGTGGCCAAAAACAAAAAACAAGGGGCTTCCCTGGCGGTCCAGTGAGTAAGACTCTGCCCTTGCCCTGCAGGGGGCACGGGTTCGATCCCTGGTCAGGGAAAGTCCCACATGCCATGTGGTATGGCCAAAAAAAATAGAGGCAAAAACCAAAAAAACAGGGGCAAATGGAAGGACCGTTGAGGCCCAAACGGACTCTTAAATTTCACCAAGGATAATCCAAGGAAAGACTGGTGTGTGGAACTAGGAGTGTGCTAGGAATACAATATGCAGAAGAGCCGGAAGGGAGATTTTCGACAGGAAGGCAGCGCACAGGGACCGGTGATCTGAGAGCATTTATTTGTCCATTCAACAAACAGCTATTGAAAAGGGGATATTTTAGGGGCCATTCAAAGAGGCAGGCCAGCATTTAGCATGAGGGAAGTCTGTGATGGGTATTGAGCTGGGGGTACCAATGGGGATATGAGGGGCCCCATTTTGAGACTGTGACACCAAACTAGGATCCTGTAAATTTAACAAACACTTGTTGAGCAACTACCATGTTATAGGCACTGGAGATAAAGACTAATTTCTCTGCCCTTCTGCACCTTGGTTCTAGTAAGGAAAGATAAACAATAAAATGGTAAATAAAATGAATAAATAAAATACATGGGATGTTTGTTAGTGATAAATGCTAATAAGAAAAACAAAGCAGGGAAGGACAGTAGGATTGGGTGTAAAGGGAATGGGGCTGTAATTCTAAAGAGTGTGGCCACTGAGAAGATAACATCGGACCCAGGAGGGGAGGGAGTGAGCGGGATGGACACAGAGGTACTGGATAGTCTTTCAGAAAAAGAACAGCAAGTCGGGAGAGTAGCCAGGGTTCAACAAGGCCAGTGAGGTGAAGGGAAGAGGAACGAGGGGAGAGTAGTTCAAAATGTGGTCTGGGTTCCATGAGGAGGCAGGAAGGATCCCGGCTCATTCTGGACCTCCCTTGCTCACCTCCTTCCCGTCCCTCAGCATTTAGGGAACACCTCTGTGGCTCAAGCTGCAGATACTGTCATGGATAAGACACTGTGTTCCAGTTACCAGAACCAGAACAGAAGGTCGGGGCCCAACTGGCAGCGAGGGGAGATGAAGCTGCTATCAACAGCACTAGATCAGGCCGTAAATCCCTGTCTTCAGACACCATCATTCTTGAAGCCAGTGTGGCTCAAGACCTACTGGTGGGTCTCCCCACAGAGGGCAAAAGAAGCTACAGAGAAGAAACTAGGACTGCCAGGTATACTGAACTAATATATATATATATATATATATATATAACTAATATATATATATAGTATATATATATAGTATATATATATAGTATATATATATATACTATATATAGTATATACATATAGTATATATAGTATATATATAGTATATATATATTAGTAATATATATATACTATATATAGTATATATATAGTATATATATATTACTAATATATATAGTATATATATTAGTATATATATATTATATATAATATATATGTTCTAGGAAATACCTGCACAATATTCAATTTTTTAAAAATAAATTCATTTATTTATTTATGGCTGCGTTGGGTCTTCGTTGCTGCGTGCGGGCTTTCTCTAGCTGCAGCGAGCGGGGCTGTTCTTCCTTGCGGTGCGCCGGCTTCTCGTTGCGGTGGCTTCTGTTGTTGCGGAGCACAGGCTGTAGGCGGGTGGGCTTCAGTAGTTGTGGTGCGTGGGCTCAGTCGTTGTGGCTCGCGGGCTCTAGAGCACAGGCGCAGTAGTTGTGGTGCCTGGGCTTAGTTGCTCCGCGGCAGGTGGGATCTTCCCGGACCAGGGCTTGAACCCGTGTCCCCTGCATTGGCAGGCGGATTCTTAACCACTGTGCCACCAGGGAAGCCCAAGATTCAAATTTTAACAGAATAAAAAGCACCTTATTGCTGTACAGCAGAAACTAACACAACACTGTAAATCAACTATATTCCAATAAAAACTAATTGAAAAAAAAAAGCACCTTAGACTACTAAGCTGCTGAGAATTTTAGCCATCAATAGTACAACCTCTTCATTTTACAGAAGAAAGTCAAGAGCAGTGATTTCTCAAAGCAACATAGGGAAGGAGAAACCATTCTCTAGCCTATCTGGCCAGTGCACTGTCTAATCTGTTGCCGGAAAAATGGGGCAGGAGAGGATGGTCATGTCTCAGGTCTCCGGTGAGTTCCTGGGATGGGCGCCAAGTGAGGGTCCTTGGCTTCTCTCAGGGAAGAATTCAAGAGCTAGTAAAGTGAAAGCAAATTTGTTTAGAGAGATACACATTCCATAGACGGATTGGGGGCTGTCTCAGAAGGCTAGAGGCCCTGGGGTGTGCAGGTGTTTACTTTTTATGGACTGGGTAATTTCAAAGGCTAACAAGTGGGAGGAATATTCTAACTACCTTGGAGAAGGGGCAGGGATTTCCAGGAATTGGGGCACCACCCACTTTTGGGCCTTTTATGGTCAGCCTTGGAACTGTGATGGCACCTGTGTGTGTTTCATTTAGAATGCTAATGTATTACAATGAGCATATAATGAGGCTCAAAGTCTACTGGAAATCTAATCTTCTGCCATCTTTGGCCTAGTAGGTTCTAACCCGTTTCTGTCATGTCCTGATCTTCTTAATGGTTGTATCATTCTTTTATTTGTTGTGCCCTGAACCCTTCCTTTTCTGTCTCAAATCTATCACAACTTTTGTTACCATCACCAAAAGTTTCAGAATAAGATTGTAGAGAGCACAAAGCAATATTTTAAGTTACTGTAAGTTATTGTTATTATAAGTTATTAAAAGTTATTGTTAAGTTATTGTAAGTCATTGTGAACTAAATGAGAAATGGAAATTGTGCTGACTCAGAGAACACAAATTTCAGAGCCAGATTTTAATCCTTACAGGATCAGTTATCTCTGGAGGAGACTCCTGGAGGTGCAAAGTGGAAATGTAGGGAAAATGGGAGAAAGGCCCCAGGTGTTCGTCCAATGTTACCTCTTTGGCTGGTGATAGTGGAACCATAACGTTTCAACATCAGGATGGAGATGTTGTACCCTAATTTTTTTTTTTTTTTGCGGTACGCGGGCCTCTCGCTGCCGTGGCATCTCCCATTGTGGAGCACAGGCTCCGGACGCGCAGGCTCAGCGGCCATGGCTCACGGGCCCAGCCACTCCACGGCATGTGGGATCTTCCTGGACAGGGGCACGAACCCATGTCCCTTGCATCGGCAGGCGGACTCTCAACCACTGCGCCACCAGGGAAGACCAAGATGTAACATTTAAAGTGGATTATTGAACTTCTTAAAAAGAGCTCAGTCAAATTGAGCTTTTCCTGAAGAAAAAGCGAATCATGGTCAGGAATAAAAAGCATAGAAGCTCAAAAACAATATTTAACCAAACTTATGAAGTGAATCTCTAGAGAAAAATATTACTAAGAACATATGACAATTAAAAATTTTTAAATGATGAATTAAATTTCTGGGAAAGAATCCATGGGCTCAGATTTTAAAAACCAGAAATCAGTGACAGTTTAAAGTCTTTATTTTGTAGAAGATCTTAAATTTTGGATGCAGCAAAGTAACACAGAGCTTCTTGAAAACAATTAATAATTAGTTTATAGAACCAGCTTTTCAATGGAAAGTTTCTATTGATTTGTAACTTGGCTTTGAATTTGACCTGTGGCCTTCATGTCATGATAATTTGGGTCACTCTGAATATGCCATCTCTTGAACAAGGGCCTCCGCTAATTTTAAATGAATGCAGCTGCTGATTTGCCATTCATCTATTTGCATCACAATATGTGGGAATAAATTCCCAATTAATAAAACATTTCCAGTAAGCAGTCAGACTGAGGAATGAAGGACATTTATCTAGTAAGTTTAAAAAGAGATGCTGCCTTTTTGGACATGAAAAAGGGAAAGAATGTTAACATTTTTGAGGGCTTTGTAGAGGACAGAATTGTTCCCTGGGCTACAGCATCTAAAAAACCCATGCAACCTCAAATTAGATTTTAGTTAAAAAAATTTTTTTTTAACTGAATAAATGCAGAAACATTTGGGGGATTCCCTGGTGGTGCAGTGTTTAGGACCTGGCGTTTTCACTGCCAGGGGCCCAGGTTCCATCCCTGGTCAGGGAACTCTTGATTCATGCAAGCCATGTGGTGTGGCCAAAAAAACAAAAAAGTTTGTTACCAGGCCTACAAAGGTTTTCTTCCTTCTTTCCTTTCTTCCTTCCTTTCATTCCTTCTACACTCCCCCCACCCCCCATTCTCTCTTTTTTTTTTTTACCGTTCCCTTCTGCATTTTTCTTTTTCTTTTGGGATCAATGAAGGTGAATACTTCTTGATTCATGGGGAGAGTTTGAATTTGATATTAAGTATCAAAACCTTTTGTGGTTAAGCACCATAGGACCTTCATTCCATTTTGCATCTGACATTGCATTAATTAATAACATTGTCAACAGTTAGGAAAAGAAGTCTACTGAGGAGTAGACCAGAGAGTCTGAAAGCTCTCTCATAAGAGAAAAAAGTGAAGGAACTTTAAAGAGAAGGAACTGGGGGAGCCTGAGAAGGAGGTAGGGAAGTCTCAGGTAGGTTTTTGAGCTTGCTGTTTTCACTGTGTATAATGTTCCTTCCCTTATTTTCTACCTGTTGAAATTCTCCCAGTGCTCAAGGCCAGATCAGATAATCATCTACTGTGACGTTTCTAGATCCTCTTAGTTAGAAACTATCTCCCTCCTCTAAACCCCCAAAGCACTTGCTGCTACCTCTTTTATAAAACTGATAGTCCAACTTATCTAGATCTGGGTAGTCAGGATCTCGAATGCCACACTAAGGGGTTTAAGGGAGCCATTCAATTTCTGAGGACAGCTGTTATTTAAGACATCTAAGGCATTTCTGGTACAAAAAGAAGGGAAGGGGGCATGAAACTACTCTCTCTCTCTCTCTCTCTCCCTCTCTCTCTAGCATATTACTGTGTACCAGGTAGCATGCATGGGTTACCCCACTTTATAAACGTGGAAGCAGGTTACTCTCCAAAACTTGCTCAGGAAGCAGCCTCCACGTCCTCACCACCCTCTATACCCTCTGTAATCTGAGGGTAATTGCTACACTGAAATAGTGCTTTGAAGGCTCAGCAATGACCTTCCACGTCTAGGGACTTGTCCCCTCTGTCCTCATTCTCACAATTTTGAATCCACAACCTTCCTGTAACATTTTCTTTTCACAACTCACTAACTGATTGCGTTTTTTTGGCTTACATTTTAAAATTTGGAAGGCATTTTTTACGTAGAAGCTTAAAATGAAGCTTAATTAGTTAAGGGTGGAGACTTGAAGAGATTCTTAAAGGTATTTTCAAGCACTTTAGACTTGAAAGGGAGGGTGACAAAGCTTATACATTTTTCTTTTAACAGTGCTGTTCTCATGCATGCACGCCAGGGCTGGGAGTTAACTTTTCTGTTTATGATGGAAATCAAGAAAGGGAGGCGGCCTCGCTTCTCTTTAGACCTAAGGGTCAGAGTTGGGGATCTGAGGAGGTCAGGGTCAGCTATCCGTCGGGGCGCCCCTAGCACGGCTGGGGCCCAGAGCAACCTCCTTCATCCAGGGGCGGGGCGCGCCAGGCGGCCACGCGCGGGGGCGGTGGAGAGGGCGTGTCCCGCGGGCGCGCGCGGGAGGCGGAGGGGGCGTGTCCCGGGAGTGGCGGCGGCGGCTGCGGCGGCGGCGGCGCCGCGGGCCGGGTGCGCGGCGCAGCCTTCTGTGCTGGAATGTGCGGCTCCCGAGAGCTCACGGCGCAGGAGCAGAGCAAGCGCCGCCGAGGTCCGGGGCCCCAGGTGGCGGCGGCGGCGGCGGCGGCGGCCGGGACGGTAGGGCGAGAGCCGGAGGCCTGAATACTCTCTGCAGCCCCTCTCCTGGGTCTTCGCGGGCCTCGACTGCCCCAGCGTCCAACTTTTCCGCCCTCTCCCTCCCCTCCCCCGAAACTCCAGCAACAAAGAAAAGTAGTCCGAGAAGGAGCGGCGACGCGGGTCTTCGCCCCTCCTCGCCCAGGAAGGCCGGTAAGCGTGGCGCGGTCTGGGTGACGGTTGGGTGGGGGCGGCGGGCCGGCCGGGCGGTCGTGGCGGCGGTTGCCGCGGGAGGGGGAGGGCGCGGAAGGACGCGGAGCGAGGCGCTGTCCAGGGCTGATTTGCAGATACTGTGGCTCCGGCGGTGGCGGCCGCGTCGGGCGGGGACTGGCGGCTGAACGGGATCGGGTTACACCGTCGCGGTCCGGGGGCTGGGCCGGGGGCGTTGGTGGGGAGCGGCGCGGCGCCGGGACCCCCTCCCCAGTTGAGGCCGGGCCGCCGCCTCCGCGCGGGCCCGGGCGTCCCTGGGAGTCTTGTCCTGAGGCCAGGAGCGGAGCTGCTTGGGGCCCTAGTTCTGAAACTTCCTCTCGTGCTCCTGCTCCAGGTCCCGCCGCAGCTCCTTGCTTGCCGGCGGTCCTCCCGCCCCCTCCCTCTGCGGCCTCTCCCTTTCGCCGGAAGGCGCCGTTGAGTGCGGCCGGGAGGGTTGAGTCAGCCTGGGGCTCGGGTGGTTCTGCCAATGGGGCTGGACAGCGATTTCTGCGATCGGGCCGCCCCGCCGCCGGGGCCCTCTGCGTGGGGCCACCTAGCCGCCGCCGTCGGCGGGGTCGGGGCGCGCGTCCCGCGGGGCGCCGTGGGGGAGTGAACCCGCAAACTTCCGGGGCGCGGGGTGCCCCCTCCGGCGCTCGGGGCCCGGCGCCTCGGGAGGGCGCTCGCGGCGGCTCCTCGGCCCCCTGCGGAGGGCGAGGCTGGGGCCGGCGAGCAGCCGGGACGGCGGCGACGCGGTAACTTTCCTCCCTCTTCCCGGACTCCGGCGCGCGAGACAGGAGGGGGCAGGCTGAACTGGGGAAGACTTGACCTGGCCCAGCGGCACCCCGAGTTTGCCCGTCTTGCAGTCTTTAGTGTTGGGGAGCCCAGGGAAAGGTTCAGGACGAGTGTGGCGGCAACTGGTGTGTCAGTGGTGCAGTGAGCGGGCCGAGCCGAGAGGAAGCGAGAGCTCCCGAGTTTGCAAAGAGCTGCTTTGTGTTTGGTACGTATTTTGAGAAAATGGCCGAATGCCTATTTGAGTTAGGAATGCCGCCGCCGAGGCAGGCTCTGGTGGCAGCAGCACGTAGGAATTCGCGTAGCACGTTGGGCTTTCGGACTGTGCTTGGACAGTCTTCCCGACCAACGTTAAAATCCCTTTGGGGATGGTAGTTAGAGTTTGGGAAGAATTAGAAATTACCGAGTAGTCTGGGCTGTTAAACCCTTGGACAGCGTTTGCTTTGTGTGATGGCATTTGATTCCAACTTTTGTTGGTACCTATGACTCAACCGGATTGTGTTTATGCACTTGGGTGAGACAGGATTACTTTTTGTATTTTGGGTTTAACATTTTTTTTTAGCCTTTGCCACCTATTTTGCTTTTTCTAATTCGCAGGAGAACACCTAATTTGAGAATTACACCTTTTAGATTGGAAAGTAGCATGGTTAAGACAGTTTATAAAAAAGCCCAACATGTTTTCAAGGTGATCTTGTTATGGCTCCGCCAGGCAAGTGGGCCAAGTCAAGCGCAGTGCAAGAAAGTTGCTGATTTGGAGCTGAGTTGTCCAGTTATTTTATTAGGGGGTTTGAAAGTTTCTGTATTTTCATTTGTGTATTTTTGAATACACCAAACTTCCCTTTTTACAGGAAGAAAGGTCCATAACTTTTGTTTACTTTGAAACAGGTCATCAAAAAAAGAAACTAAGTGGTACTTTAATGGTACTAAGTATGTTTTCAGAGTACATTGGACCCTTGAAACAACAGGAGTTTGAGCTGTATGGGTCCACTTATATGTGGATTTTGTTTTCCAAGAAATATATTGGAAAGTTTCTTAGAGATTTGCAACATTTTGAAAAAATTTACAGATGATACACATAGCCTAGAAATATCGAAAAAATTTAGAAGGTACCTCATGAGTGCCTAAAATATATGTAGATAATAGTGTATTTTATCATTTGCTACCATAAAATATATACAAATCTAATAAAAAGTTTAAATTTATCAAAAATTAAACAAACACAGACCACCCATGGCACCATTCCAGTCCAGAGAAATGTAAACAAATGTAAAGATGCAGTAGTAACTCATTACTGCCTAATATTAACTGTAGTCCATACTGTAGTACTGTAATAATTTCATAGCTACCTCTTTTTGCTGTTTTGGTGAGTGCAAGTGTTGCAGGTATCCACTCAAAACGTCTTGTGAGTCTAATCATTTCCAGGTGAGCAGTTGGTCTCTCCAGTAAACTGTGTTTGCAGTAAAAAAAAAAAAAAAAGTCACCTCTCGTAGTTCCTGAGCGTTTTTTATCGTGTTTAGTGTGATACCAGAAACCTTGAATAACACCGTGGGACCCATATGAAGTGTTCTAGTGATGCTGGAAATGCTCCCAAGAAGTAAAGTCATGGCATTAGAAGAAAAAGTTGAATTGCTTGATATGTACCATAAACTGAGTTCTGTAGTTTCTGTTACCCGCCATTTCAAGATCAATGAGTCCAGTGTAAGGATTGTTGTAAAAAAAGAAAAGGAAGTTTGGAAACTGTCTCTGCATTTTTGCCAGCAGACATGAAAGACTTACACTTTTTGCGAAATGCCTTTCTATCTCATTGAAAATGCATCTTTTACGTGGTTATAGCATTACTATAAGAAAGGCATACCTATAGAGTCTAATATGATTCGAGGAAAAGAGAAGTTATATGACGACTTAAAGCAAAAGGAAGGTGCAGTTTCTAAATCTGGAGAATTTAATGCCAGCAGAGGATAGTTTGGTAATTTTAGAAAAAAATATCAAGATACCAGAACCGGCTTTGAGTTCCCAGATGCCGTGAACACAGTTATTGAAGAGAAAGGCTGTCTGCCTAAACCAGGTTTTTAACACAGAGAAATGTGCCCTACTCTGGAAAAAATTGCCAAAAAGGTCATTCATTAGTAAGAAAGAGAAGTGAGCATCAGGATTTAAGGCTGATTGAAGACTAACATGTTTTGTGCGAATTGATTTTTTGATCAGGACTGCTCTTATCTATAAAGCTGCTAAGCCCACTATCCTTTTTTTTTTTTTTTTTTTTTGGCCACGCCATATGGTTTGCGTGATCTCAGTTCCCTGACTAGGGATTAAACCTGCGCCACGGCAGAAGCCTGGAATCCTAACCGCTAGGCTGCCAGGGAACTCCTGAAGCCCACTATACTTAAAGGGAAAAAAGATAAATACCAGTTGCTATTCTTTTGGTTGTACAACAAGAAGGCCTCGGCAATGAGAACACTTTTCTGGATTGGTTCCATCAGTGCTTTGTCCCTGATCACGAAGTACCTTGCAGTAAGGGACTGCATTTTAAAGTTTTTTGGTATTGGACAATGCCCCTGGCCACCTAGAACCATGAGCAACATTGAAGGTGTCAAAGTGGTATACTTGTCCCCCAACACAACGTCTTTGAATGAAGCCTGTATCGAGGTGTTGTAAGGATCTTGAAGGCTCATTACTTGTGGTACTCTATGAAAGGATTGTCAATGCTATGAAAGACAACCCCGATAGAACATCATGAAAGTCTGGAAGGATCACATCATTGTGATAGAAAAAGCTGTGAAAGCCAGCAAGCCTAAAACAATAAATTCCTGCTGGAGAAAACTGTGTCCAGATGTGCAAGACTTCACAGGATTTACGACAGCCAATCAAGGAAGTCATGAAAGAGATTGTGGGTATGGCAAAAAGGTGGGGGGGGGGGCGGTGAAGGGCTTCAAGATACATATCTTGGGAATATTCAAGAGCTAATAGACACCATACCAGAGGAATTAACGGGAGTCGATTTGGAGTTAAGTGTTTCTGAGCCGGTGCCAGATGATGAGGAAAAAGACATGGAAGTAGCAGTACCAGAAAACAAATTGACATTGGACAGTCTGGCAGCAGGGTTCCTTTTGTTGAAGACTACTTTTGACTTCTTTTATGACTTGGACCCTTGTGTGATACAGACACTAAAACTAAAGCCAGTGGTTGAAGAAGGATTAGTACCCTATAGAAACATTTTTAGAGAAGTGGAAAAGCAAAAAAGTCAGACAGAAATTAAGATGTATTTCCCTCAAGTTACACAGAGTGCCTCCCTCCTTCCACTTCCTCCACCTCTTCTGCCTCTGCACCTCTTTCTTCCTTCCCTTCCACTTCCTCTACCTCTTTCCACTCTGCCACTCCTGACTCAGCAAGACCAACCCCTCCTCTTCCCCGCCCTCCTCACCCTACTCAACTGAAGACAGAAAGATGAAGACCTTTATGATGATCCACTTCCACTTAATGAATAGTAAATAATCATGCCATTCAGTTAATAAACTTATCTGTTGGATATGTGTGTGTGTGTCTTGTGAAAATCTAGTAATCGTATAACAAGAGCTGGGAGACATTGTGTCATCATCGTCATTACCTAAGTATTCATTGTGTGCAAGACTTGTACAAAGGTATAAGATGATATTTAATATGAAATTAATAATGTATTAGTTTTTCTACTGCTGTATAACTTTGCTTTTAAATACTTACATTAAAATACAGTATGCCTCTTACAATTTGAGAAAGCGTATCAGCCTATCATCACATGTATGTAGTTTCTTAAAACAAAACAGTATTTCCAATACTATATTATGAATATGCCTTATACTATATGCTTAAAAATTTTGTGATTAATTCATTTGCATATAGGCTAGGCTACTGTGAAGCAGTCCTATTGATCACAATAGACTACCATAAAGCAATCATTGTTGCTGCTTCTTTATCAGTGCATTAATCGTTATACCTGTAAATAAGTATGAATTTCTTTTTCACATTATCTTTTCTCTTTTGATGCCTAATGTTAGTAATACGTGTAACATCTACAGTATTTTGCATCGTATAATACAATATTGATAAAGATACTGACAAGCACAATTCATCTTGTACACTATTATATAATGCACATAACATGCAAAATATGTTTAACTGATTGTTAATGTTATCCATAAGGCTTCCGGTCAGCAGTAGGCTATTGGTAGTCTAGTTTTTATGGAACCCAAAGTTACATGCAGATTTTTAACTGCACTGGGGATTGGTGCCCCTAACCCTCTTGTTCAAGGGTCAACTGTAGTTTATTCTTTTGGAGCTAGTTGAGTTCATATGAACTTCAATTCACTAACTATAGGCTTCTGCTTTTCAGGCTGTTTGTACTTAATAAATGCACAGGTAGCTTTTGGATTTTTCCCCTTTCTGATTCAGACCAGTAAACTTTTGAAGGGGGAGTTGAGAGGACAGCAGTTTACTGTTCATATATGGAATTTAAAATAAAATTTTAATTAGCACTAAAAATGAGGGTTACTTATATTTTTCCACTAGAAAAAGTAAAAGTGCTTGAGGGAAGGCAAGCCGGTGGTAGACCTAGTTGATGGATGAGTTGTGTCAAACGCTTGATAGAATTTTTTGTAGGGGCTCATAGAAATTTTTTTTGATAACTGCAGTAAAGAGAATTTGGAATTACAAAAATATTGTAAAGGCTTATTTTCAGTAGTTAATGAAGCTGATTGAGTTTAAAGATTATATTGGAAAATGTATCTTTTTAAGTTATGAAGAATTACAGTGATGTTGTGGTTTTAGACCAGTAAAAGTTGTGTTTAAAGTGGTGCTTTCGTGTTATTTGTTTTGTTTTGAATGCAGAACACCGTTATGGCCACCCAGGTAATGGGGCAGTCTTCCGGAGGAGGAGGTCTGTTCACCGGCAGTGGCACCATGGGCATGGCCTTGCCTAACGACATGTATGACTTGCCTGATCTCTCCAGAGCTGAACTGGCTGCGCCTCAGCTCATCATGTTGGCAAATGTGGCCTTAACTGGGGAAGTAAACGGCGGCTGCTGTGATTACCTGGTTGGCGAAGAAAGACAGATGGCAGAATTGATGCCTGTTGGGGATAACAACTTTTCAGATAGTGACGGAGAAGGACTTGAGGAGTCTCCTGAGGTAAAAGGCGAGCCCAGTGGGCTGGAAAACATGGAACTGGAGAGTTTGGAACTCAGTGTTGTGCAGCCGCGGCCTGTGTTTGAGGTGTCAGCTGCCTCAGAACCGTACAGCGCAAATAAAGATCTTCCTCGGGAAACACCTGTAGCAGAGGACAAATGCAAGAACTTGAAGACCAAGCCCTTTCGCTGTAAACCATGCCAGTATGAAGCAGAATCTGAAGAACAGTTTGTGCATCACATCCGAGTTCATAGTGCCAAGAAATTTTTTGTGGAGGAAAGTGCAGAGAAGCAAGCCAAAGCCAGGGAATGTGGCTCTTCCACCGGGGAAGAGGGAGATTTCTCCAAGGGCCCCATTCGCTGTGACCGCTGCGGCTACAATACCAATCGCTATGATCACTATACTGCTCACCTGAAACACCACACCCGAGCCGGGGACAATGAGCGAGTCTACAAGTGCATCATTTGCACGTACACCACAGTAAGCGAATATCACTGGAGGAAACACTTGAGAAACCATTTTCCAAGGAAAGTATACACATGTGGAAAATGCAACTATTTTTCAGACAGAAAAAACAATTATGTTCAGCATGTTCGAACTCATACAGGTAAGAGGACCTTTCTTGTTTATAAGTGTACGCTACCCCCCAAATGAAACACTTTAAAAATGAAAAATTTCAAACATCTCAGAAGAGAATGCCCCACTGCACCCATGGGTCCCCATCAGCTATACTCAAGAGTTATTAATATTTTGTCATATTTGGCAATTCAGTTTTTTAAATAACAGCTTTATTGAGATGTACTCCACTCCCACACAATTCATCCATTGAAAGTTAGAATGCATTGGTTTTACTGTGTTCACAGAATTGTGCAGCCAACACCACAGTCAATTTTGGGACATCTTCACCCCAAAAGGAAACCCCTCTCAGTGGTTGCTCCCCATTTCTCCCCAACACCCCTTAATTATTCACTTTTAAATTGACTTTCATTAAGGGGTCTCATTTTTTTTTTTTTTTTTTTGAGGTCCATGGGCCTCTCACCGCTGTGGCCTCTCCCGCTGCGGAGCACAGGCTCTGGACGCGCAGGCTCAGCGGCCATGGCTCACGGGCCCAGCCGCTCCGCGGCATGTGGGATCCTCCCGTACCGGGGCACGAACCCACGTCCCCTGCATTGGCAGGCAGACTCCCAGCCACTGCACCACCAGGGAAGCCCAAGGGGTCTCATTTTTTAAAAGCAGTGTTTGTAACTACTGATAGTTATGTTAACATTTTCCTGATGTGAATTGGTACCTTTGAGGACTGATTACTGGTCTGAACAAAATGGTTAGGGTAACCTAGTACTCTACTCTGTATCAGAAGTGAAAAGGGGCTCTGGAATGCTGTTTGCATCAGATCCCTTTTGCAGTAGTTGTCACTCTGCAGGACTGAACCCCATGCTGAAATGAGTCATACTGAGGAGAGGAATTGATGTTGCTTTGCTTAAGTGGTAGACATAAACAAGAAAACTTGCAGATGAAATTCTATTATAAGAAAGACCATGTGTAGCAAGATTCCTAAGCTCTAGTAGATGGCTTCTGTGTAATTTAAAGCTTTAAAATCTAGTTATGTAAAAGAATTTGCAATCTCTTTGGAATTTGTTATAATCTGTGATTGTCTCCAGGCTTCAAAACCATTTTATTACAAAAGTAAAAAAGTACACACACTTCACAATTACATGGCATAGGAAATGAGAGTTACTTGGGAATTCTACACCATTAATCACTTAACAGTTTTAATTAAACAAACTGTTAGACTAAACTAACCTCACCTGCAATATCATAAAACAAATCCCAGATACCATATATTCTTTCGCCCTAAGTACTTTATGTCCTTTCACAGTTTTGTGAAAACCTTGGGGCCTAATTTAGAATTGGCCATAATCTGTAGAGCTTTCAGGTAGTAACTGTGACATATGGTAAAAGTGCATGACTTTTATGTGTACACCTTTATGAATTTTTTTAAATTGAGGTATTATTGACAATGATGAAGTTTTACAAATATATATACTCATAGCCACCATGCAAGTCAGCATAAGGAATATTACCAGTGTTGGGACTTCCCTGGTGGTTCAGTGGTTAAAACTCTGTGCTCCCAATGCAGGGGGCCTGAGTTCGATCCCTGGTCAGGGAACTGGATCCTGCATGCCGTAGCTAAAAGATTCCCGCATGCCGCAACTAAGATCCAGCGCAGCCAACTGAATAAATAAATATATTTTTAAAAAGTATTAAAAAAAAGAATATGACCAGTGTCTTTGTCATATTAAATTTTGATTTTTTGGTGTCAGTTATATTTTGATACTTTCAAAATTGTTGAGTCACTGAACAGTTTAAAAATTTTCCCCAAAATCTAAAAATGTTTTCAACAATAAGTCTAAATTAGTTGATTTAAGAAATTTTTAGAATTAAAAAAAAGGAAAATGGAGAGAACTGGGAAAATTTCAGTTTTGTTGTATATTTTCAATTTTTTATGTATACTTTTTTAAAAATAGGATCTCTACTTTTTGCCATTTCTTAATTTTACAGTGGTTTCTTTTCACTTAATTACTGTCTAGGTGACTAATTTTAATGGCTGTATTTTATATACGTCATCATTCATTACTTAACTTTTTCTCCACATTAAAGTTGCTATTTCCACAATAAGGTTATGACTTACATAGCTAACATTGGTTGTACATATCTCATTTCATTTTAGTGTTAAACTTATTTGGTCTTAATACATTTTTTATTAAAAAATTTTTTTTATTTATGTGTTTTTTAAATTAATTAAATTTTTTGGCTGCGTTGGGTCTTGGTTGCTGCACACGGGCTTTCTTTAGTCGCGGTGAGCGGGGGCTACTCTTCACTGCGGTGCGCGGGCTTCTCATTGCGGTGGCTTATCTTGTTGTGGAGCACAGGCTCTAGGCGCGCGGACTTCAGTGGTTGCAGCACGTGGGCTCAGTAGTTGTGGCTCGCGGGCTCTAGAGCGCAGACTCGGTATTTGTGGCACACGGGCTCAGTTGCTCCGTGGCATGTGGGATCTTCCTGGACCAGGGATCGAACCTGTATCCCCTGCATTGGCAGCTGGATTCTTAACCACTGCACCACCAGGGGAGCCCTGGTCTTAATACATTTTTTAACAAAATATTTGTTTTATTTTTGGCTGTGTTGGGTCTTAGTTGTGGCATGTGGGATCTTTCGTTGGGGTGTGTGGGCTTCTCTCTAGTTGTGGTGCAGGGGCTCCAGAGCGTGTGGTCTCTGCAGTTGTGGTACATGGACTCATTAGTTGGTGGAGCTCAGATTGCGTGGGCTCTGCAGTTGTGGTACACGGGCTCATTAGTTGGTGGAGCTCAGGCTCAGTTGCCCTGTGGTATGTGGGATCTTAGTTCCTGGACCAGGGATCGAACCCACGTCCCCTGCATTGGAAGGTGGATTCTTAACCACTGGAGCAGGAGGGAAGCCCCTGTCTTAATACTTTTAAAAAGCTTTTTCCCCCAGTATTACCTAATTTGTGGTTTTTTAAAAGAAAAAAATTTCAAAACAGTTTGTTGGTGTATAAATAGAAGGATAGTATTTATTATGTAAATTCTGAGAGTGTCAGTGGTATTAAATGCATGGTTCTGAAAATGGTATTTATGGAAAAATTAATTCATCTAGTGCTGAAGAGCAGAGGAGATAAGAAGCGATCATCAGCAGGAATCACTTGTTTCTTATTTCTCCCTTAGGTAGCCTACTTTTCAGGTTCACTTAGTGGGTGTCTTATGTTCCTGTATTGAGTGCTCAGTGTTAGGTGCTTTCTTCTACTCTCTCCTAATCTTCAGAACAATTTACTGAGGAAGACAGTGTTTACTGAGGGAGAACTTCAGGCTTGATAGCCTAAAGTGATGTGCCCATGGTCATATACAACTAAGATTCAAACTTCTGAATCTCATTTTATATGTAATCATCATGGTAGGGGGCTGAGGATTTCCATTTGAGTCTTCAATCAAAAGAGTTTTCATTTTGTGGTTTTGATATCTAACCAGTTCACAAATTTTACTTTAGTGCATTCATTTTTTTTTTAATGTATTTATTTATTTATATTTTGGCTGCATTGGGTGTTCGTTGCTGTGTGCTGGCTTTCTTTAGTTGCAGCGAGTGGGGGCTACTGTTTGTTGTGGTGTGTGGGCTTCTCATTGTGGTGGCTTCTCGTTGTGGAGCACGGGCTCTAGTCGCACGGGCTTCAGTAGTTGTGGCGTGCAGGCTCAGTAGTTGTGGTTCTCGGGCTCTAGAGCGCAGGCTCAGCAGTTGTGCACGGGCTTAGTTGCTCCGCTGCATGTGGGATCTTCCTGGACCAGGGCTCAAACCCGTGTCCCCTGCATTGGCAGGTGGATTCTTAACCACTGCGCCACCAGGGAAGTCCTCACAAATTCTACTTTAAAAGATGATGTTTTTGCCTATATGTGTGACTGAAAAATTACTAGCACTTCTAGAGTATTTATGCCTATTTTGGTGAGTTGCACAGGCAGAAGCAACTTGTTTCGTTAGGAAGAATTTAAAAGTAGATTATCCTTAGTTGATCCTTCACGTTAATCTGTAAGGGTATCAAATTTTTCTTCCGTTAACTTTTTTTGGTAACAGCTTGACTGATACACAATTGATGTACCATATAATTCACTGTAGATTGGCCTGTTCTGAACATTTCATATCAATGGAATCATATAATATGTGGCCCTCAGTGGCTACCTTCTTTCACTTAGTATAATGTCTTCAAGGTTCATCCATGTCCTATGTACAGTACTTGTTTTCCTTTTACTGCCAAATAATACTCTCTTGTATGGATAAGCAACATTTTGTTTATCTGTTTATCAGTTAATGGATTTTTGGATTATTTCCACTTTTTGGATATTATGAGTAATGTTGCTGTGACCATTCTTATACAAGTTTTTGTGTAGACATACGTTTTTATTTCTCTTGGGTAAATATACACCTAGGAGTGGAATTGCTAGGCCATATGGTAATTATGTTTAATCATTTGAGGGACCGGCAAACTGTTTTCCAGAGTGGCTGCACTGTTTTACAGTCTCACAGGCACTGTATCAGGGTTCCAAATTCTCCACAACCTAACAAATAAATGTTAACATCTGTTATTTTTGATTATAGCCATGTTGGTGCGTGTGAAATTTTCATCTCACTGCGGTTTTGTTTTAATTTCTCTTTTGGCTAATGATACTATGCATCTTTTCATGTGATTATTGGCCAATTATGTATCTTTTTTTACAAAAATACATTCAACATTTTTTTTTTTTTTTTGCGGTATGAGGGCCTCTCCCGTTGCGGAGCACAGGCTCCGGACACGCAGGCTCAGCGGCCATGGCTCACAGGCCCAGCCGCTTCGTGGCATGTGGGATCTTCCCAGACCAGGGCATGAACCCGTGTCCCCTGCATCAGCAGGCGGACTCTCAACCACTGCGCCACCAGGGAAAGCCCACATTCAACATTTTTTAAGCTATCTTAAAATTCATCCAGGCTAAAGTAGGCATTCTGTTACCATGAGCTATTTATGTCTAATCTATAGTACCAGCTAATAACAGCTGAACAGTTATTAGGAACACATTTCACACTTATCACCACATTCTCTTTTTATTTTTCACTCTGTCTATTCCTTTCCTTGTCCCATGTTATTAAATACATCTATTACTGTAATGTATAATATAGACAAAATAATAACTGTTGTTTATGTGCCAGGCACAGGGGTTGAATGCTCTACAGGTATTATCTTAAATTCTCACAATTCTAGAAAATGAAGGTAGTGTTACTGTTATAGATGAGGAGGCTTGCCTGAAGTCATACTTATTATCTTGTGGCCAAAAAATAGACAAAAACAAATTGTCAAGGTGTTTTTTTCAGTATATTTTGTGGTTGACAACGCCTGTCCAAAAAACACACATGTTCTGCCTTTGAATCTTAAATTCTTTAGTAGTAAATCACTGGTCTGTTATTGTCAGCTGGTCGCTGTCCCTGTGGCTTTATGAGTATAATTTAAAACTGACCTGAGTCTGGGACTTCCCTGGTGGCGCAGTGCTTAAGAATCCACCTGCCAATACAAAGGACATGAATATGAGCCCTGGTCCGGGAAGATCCCACATGCCGCAGAGCATCTAAGCCCGTGCGCCACAACTACTGAGCCTGTGTGCTAGAGCCCGTGAGCCACAACTACTGAAGCCCGCGTGCCTAGAGCCAGTGCTCCGCAACAAGAGAAGCCACCGTAATGAGAAGCCTGTGCACCACAACAAAGAGTAGTAAGTAGCTCCTGCTCGCCGCAACTAGAGAAAGCCCGCACGCAGCAACGAAGACCCAACGCAGCCAAAAAATACATAAATTTAAAAAAGAAAAAGAAAACTGACCTGAGTCTTCTATAAAACTTCTAATTATCACTTGAAATTTTTAGCTTAAAACAATAGCCTCCCCACTCAAAAATGTTATTGCTTTAAGCTAACAATTTAAAATGGTAGATTTATCATTTATAAGGATCCAAAAAATTACCCAAGCCATAGCATCAGAAAATTTGGGTACATGGTTTTGTTAAGGATAATTCTGATTTTCAGAAGTTGATTGATACCTGATCAAGATAATTTTTCAGTTCTTAATATTTGCTATTACACATGTAGCATTACTGTGAAAATTAAAAGGGCTATAATTCAGAAAGCCAATGATACTTTTTCTTCAGCAAAGCAGAAATAATGTAGTTATGTGTATTCTGAATTAAGTCATTTACTGTTTCAATAAATGATAAAAACTGGCCATTTTGCCAATAATAGGGAGAAAAAATTCTTGGTAAAAAATTTTTGCTCAGTATTGAATAATGTATGTATTGTTAGTGAGAATTGTATTTGCCTTATTTTATTATTTGAACATTAATCATTATATTTTTGTAGGAGAACGTCCGTATAAATGTGAGCTTTGTCCTTATTCAAGTTCTCAGAAAACTCATCTAACCAGACATATGCGTACTCATTCAGGTTGGTAAGAAATCGGAATTTTTCTATCATTTTTAGTAAACTACCATTATAAGGAAGTTCTTCTAGACCTGGAACTGGGTCATTATTTATGATTTATTTTTAATATAATTTGGATATTTATATACTTTTAATAATTTCAGTGTGTGGCTGCTGGGTTCCAGGGATTCCTACTTAGCTGCTTTCCTGAAATTTGGATTTGTGCTCTTGAGAGTTGATAAGGTTTCTGAGGATTGATTAACAAAAGCCAAACTTTAAGGAATGATTGATAATCCAGGATCCCAGTTTATTAACCTATAATAAATAAAATACAGGACTATAACAAGTGAGAGATTTATCCACTCTAGAACTGAAATAATCATTGTCACCATCCAGAATTGGTCCCCGTTATGAAGGTATATAGATGGCAAAATTAAAAAGCCAATATTAGCATAGGTGGTCTTGAATGGATAATTATTTCATTTTGGCCACACTGACCCTTGGGTGGTCCTAGAGATATTGACATGGTCCACAACTTCCTTTCCTTTTCTCAATAGATATGTTACCATTTCATCTTGCATGAAATATTTCGTACTGGAGGAAATACATCCAGTTTGTATTTGCCTTTGTAATATTTTTGTAGGTATCACACTGGATAGTTCCCCCATCCTGCTAACATAGGAATTCGTTTCCCATTGTGAGCACAGTGAATGTTTGTTAAAGGGAATTGACATCTTACTAAGTTTTTTCACGGACTACTCTTTTTTTTTTAACATCTTTATTGGAGTGTAATTGCTCTACAACAGTGTGTTAGTTTTTGCTTTATAACAAAGTGAGTCAGCCATACATATACATATATCCCCATATCTCCTCCGTCTTGTTTCTCCCTCCCACCCTCCCTATCCCACCCCTCTAGGTGGTCACAAAGCACTGAGCTGATTTCCCTATGCTATGTGGCTGCTTCCCACTAGCTATTGATTTTACATTTGGTAGTCTATATATGAACATGCCACTCTCTCACTTTGTCTCAGCTTACCCTTCCTCCTCCCCATGTCCTCAAGTCCATTCTCTATGTCTGCGTCTTTATTCCTGTCCTGCCCCTAGGTTCTTCAGAACTTTTTTTTTTTTTTAGATTCCATATATATATGTTAGCATACGGTATTTGTTATTCTCTTTCTGACTTATTTCACTCTGTATGACAGACTGTAGGTCCATCCACCTCACTACAAATAACTCCATTTCATTTCTTTCTATGGCTGAGTAATATTCCATTGTATGTATGTGCCACATCTTCTTTATCCATTCATCTGTCGATAGACACTTAGGTTGCTTCCATGTCCTGTCTGTTGTAAATAGAGCTGCAATGAACATTGTGGTACATGACTCTTTTTGAATTATGGTTTCTCATGGTATATGGTAGTGGGATTGCTGGGTCAGATGGTAGTTTTATTTTTAGTTTTTTTTCTTTAACTTTTTTAAAAATTTATTTGTTTTATTTATTTTTGGCTGCATTGGGTCTTTGTTGCTGCGTGTGGGCTTTCTCTAGTTGCGGTGAGCGGGGGTTACTCTTCGTTGCAGTGAGCAGGCTTCTCATTGCAGTGGCTTCTCTTGTTGTGGAGCATGGGCTCTAGGCACACGGGCTTCAGTAGTTGTGGCTTGCGGGCTTTAGAGCGCAGGCTCAGTAGTTCTGGAGCACACATTTAGTTGCTCTGCGGCATGTGGGCTCTTCACGGACCAGGACTCGAACCCTTGTCCCCTGCATTGGCAGGCGGATTCTTAACCACTGCACCACCAGGGAAGCCCTATTTTTAGTTTTTTAAGGAATCTCCATACTGTTCTCCGTAGTGGCTGTATCAATTTACATTCCCACCAACAGTGCAAGAGGGTTCCATTTTCTCCACACCCTCTCCAGCATTTATTGTTTGTAGATTTTTTGATGATGGCCATTCTGTGAGGTGATACCTCATTGTGGTTTTGATTTGCATTTCTCTAATGATTAGTGATGTTGAGCATCCTTTCATATGTTTGTTGGTGATCTGTATATCTTCTTTGGAGAAATGTCTGTTTAGGTCTTCTGTCCATTTTTGGTTTGGGGTGTTTGTTTTTTTGATGTTGAGCTGCATGAGCTGCTTGTAAATTTTGGAGATTAATCCTTTGTCAGCTGCTTTGTTTGCAAATATTTTCTCCCATTCTGAGGGTTGTATTTTCATCTTGTTTATGGTTTCCTTTGCTGTGCAAAAGCTTTTAAGTTTCATTAGGTCCCATTTGTTTATTTTTGTTTTTATTTCCATTTCTCTAGGAGGTGGGTCAAAAAGGATCTTGCTGTGCTTTATGTCATAGGGCGTTCTGCCTGTTTTCCTATAAGAGTTTTATAGTGTCTGGTCTTACATTTAGGTCTTTAATCCATTTTGAGTTTATTTTTGAGTATGGTGTTAGGGAGTGTTCTAATTTCATTCTTTTACATGTAGCTGTCAGTTTTCCCAGCACCTCTTATTGAAGAGACTGTCTTTTCTTCATTGTATATTCTTGCCTCCTTTATCAAAAATAAGGTAACCACATGTTCTTGGGTTTATCTCTGGGCTTTCTATCCTGTTGCATTGATCTATATTTCTGTTTTTGTGCCAGTACCATACTATCTTGATTAGAGTAGCTTTGTAGTATAGTCTGAAGTCAGGGAGCCTGATTCCTCCAGCTGTGTTTTTCTTTCTCAAGATTGCTTTGGCTATTCGGGGTCTTTTGTGTTTCCATACAAATTGTGAAATTTTTTGTTCTAGTTCTGTGAAAAATACCAGTGGTAGTTTGATAGGGATTGCATTGAATCTGTAGATTGCTTTGGGTAGTATAGTCATTTTCACAGTGTTGATTCTTACAATCCAAGAACATTGTATATCTCTCCATCTGTTTGTATCCTCTTTAATTTCTTTCATCAGTGTCTTATAGTTTTCTGCATACAGGTCTTTTGTCTCCTTAGGCAGGTTTATTCCTAGGTATTATTTTTTTGTTGTTGTAATGGTAAATGGAATGTTTCCTTCATTTCTCTTTCAGATTTTTCATCATTAGTGTATAGGAATGCCAGAGATTTCTGTGCATTAATTTTGTATCCTGCTACTTTACTAAATTCATTGATTAGCTCTAGTAGTTTTCTGGTAGCATCTTTAGGATTCTCTATGTATAGTATCATGTCATCTGCAAACAATGACAGCTTTACTTCTTCTTTTCCAATTTGTATTCCTTTTATTTCTTTTTCTTCTCTGATTGCTGTGGCTGAAACTTCCAAAATTATGTTGAATAATACTGGTGAGAGTGGAGAACCTTGTCTTGTTCCTGATGTTAGAGGAAATGGTTTCATTTTTTCACCATTGAGAATGATGTTGGCTGTGGGTTTGTCATATATAGCCTTTATTATGTTGAGGTAAGTTCCCCCTGTGCCTACTTTCTGGAGGGTTTTTATCATAAATGGGTGTTGAATTTTGTCGAAAGGTTTTTCTGCATCTATTGAGATGATGATATGGTTTTTCTCCTTCAATTTGTTAATATAGTGTATCACATTGATTAATTTGGGTATATTGAAGAATCCTTGCATTCCTGGGATAAACTCCACTTGATCATGGTGTATGATCCTTTTAATATGCTGTTGGATTCTGTTTGCTAGTATTTTGTTGAGGATTTTTGCAACTCTGTTCATCAGTGCTATTGTCATGTAGTTTTCTTTCTTTTTGACATCTTTGTCTGGTTTTGGTATCAGGGTGATGGTGCCCTTGTAGAATGAGTTTGGGAGTGTTCTTCCCTCTGCTATATTTTGGAAGGGTTTGAGAAGGATAGGTGTTAGCTCTTCTCTAAATGTTTGACAGAATTTGCCTGTGAAGCCATCTGGTCTTGGGCTCTTGTTTGTTGGAAGATTTTTAATCCCAGTCTCAATTTCAGTGCTTGTGATTGGTCTGTTTATATTTTTTATTTCTTCCTGGTTCAGTCTCGGAAGGTTGTGCTTTTCTAACAATTTGTCAGTTTCTTCCAGATGGTCCATTTTATTGGCATATAGTTGCTTGTAGTAATCTCTCATGATACTTCATATTTCTGCAGTGTCAGTTGTTACTTCTCCTTTTTCATTTCTAATTCTATTGATTTGATTCTTTTCCCTTTTTTTCTTGATGAGTCTGGCTAATGGTTTATCATTTTTCTTCTCAGGACTACTCCTTTTAAGATTAAAAAAATATTTTCTTAAGCAAAAATTATTTTCCCCTCGCCAAATACTTGATGGTTACTATGGAGGCACTTTTTTTTTTTTGGCTGCACATCCTTCAGGATCTTAGTTCCCCCACCAGGGATTGAACCTGTACCCCCTGCAGTGGAAGCGCAGAGTCCTAACTGCTGGACCACCAGGGAATTCTGTGGAGGCGCTGTTTAATAGCTGGGTCATTTGACACATTTTATGGTTTGAGAGTCTTTTTATGAATTTTAGATTTTTTTTTTTTGGCCACTCCAGGCAGTATGTAAGATCTTAGTTCCTCCACCAGTGATCGAACCCGTGCCCCTTGCATTGGGAGCTCAGAGTCTTAACCACTGGACTGCCAGGGAAGTCCCTAGAATAATTTTTTAATAATTTTTATTAAGGTTTAATTTACACATACCAAAATGCACGCATCTTAGGTATATGGGGCAGTGACTTTATGTTTTCTCTTGTTTGACTACACCATCTAGGTGGAGACATGAAATGTTTTACCACCTTCAGAAAAGTTCCCTCCTTACCCTTTCTAGTCAGTACTCCCATAGTCCCCCCTCAACTGATACTCTGACTTACGTTAAGAAATGTAACATCTTTCTGTAAAATATTTTTGAGATAGATTTCATGCTGCATTTTCAGAATTCTAAATTTATTGCTGAGTAGTATGCCCCTGTTACTCACTAATTAAAATTTCCCTTGTTACTCTTTCTGGGCTCTTCTTGATAAGCATGTGTAAAGCTTGTAAAACTCCCTTTTTGAATTTGCCTTACATCTATAAATTCATTTGGGAAGAATTAAACAGACATCTGACATTTATAAAGATGAAAAGCAGGTAAATTTTACCAGAACTGGAAAAGGGAATTAAGTTAAAACTGTTGGTACAGGGCAAAAGAATTTTCATTTAGCTAGGTATTAATAAGCTAAACTTGATGAATTGATTTTCCAATACAAGAAGGATTTGATGGCAATAAAGCAAAAATGGGGGTGGGGTGAATGAATCAAATAAATGATGTCACAGTTTTATACAGACTCCTAGGAACTCCCATTCTCTGACCGTTTCACAGGTGGGGGCTTGCATCTTGTTTGATTCTGGCTGTGAAAATACTCTCATTCATTAGGGCTTATAAAATGATGACATTTTCTTTATAATTCTTTTAAGAGCACAACTATTTTCCTGAAGAGATAAACTCCATTTATCAGCTGTTTGTTTACTCAAAAGTAGGATTTATGTACTAAGGCAGGATAGGCACATGAAATCTTCCCTTTTGTTTACCTATTCTAAAACTTACCAGTTCATTCCAAAAGTGATGCATTACAGGTAATGTGTATTGACTGCTTGGCTATCTATCCTTTGCTAAGAGCTCTATGTGGATTAGATTACTTATAGTTCACAACACTTAAGAATATTTTACAGATGAGGAAGTTGAGCCTTAGAGAGTTTTCAGTACCTTGCTCAAGACTTCACAGTAAGTTGCAGAGCCCATATTTGATCTCCGCACGTATTTTTACTGTAGGACAAGTTTTTAACCGTTATGTCACATACCTTTTCCCCATTCTGTATCTATATATGTTAAGTAAATGTCTCCATTCAAGTCATTCAATGGAGAGGACAAGATAGGGCGAAGTATAGAGTGATGTAGCATATTGTTAGAAACCTCTATTTATGAATCTGTTAGTGGATTAATAATGGAAAAGAGTTGTCCAGTTAGCTGCGTTTACAATCTGACATGGGCAGATAAGTTTTTGTTTTGTGATCGAGTATTCTATCATCAGACATTTTTTAATCATGTAAAGCTCACCATCTACATGGTTTTACTTCATGTCTGAGTAGTTTTGCTTTATGAAAACATTAAATAAGATTTGATGTGAATTTGAGAATGTTTGAGAGATGAATTTTCATAAATGTCAATTTCCATTTTTCTGCTATGCATTCCATTGGACCAGTGGGGTATGGATACCATTTGGTAATATTTGCTAGAGTGTGATCTAGATGGGTATGTATTCAGATAGAATGAGTTAATCTTAATGCCTTTAATTTGGGGGTTGGGGGTGGGCTTCTAGTCTTGTATGTACGTGTGATTACTTTCTTTGCTAATTTTATATACCATATATATTTGTATGCCCCTTTTCATTTACCTAGTTTCTTTGCCCATTCTTTAGAAGAAGGTGGGAGAAAATCAAGAAAAGATTTCTGACTTGTTATATTTTTGCTGCAGAATAGAAACTCCAGCAGTGAAAAAGTTTGCTAAGTAAAACTTGACTCAGCTCTTGCCACGATGCACAAAAGGGTTAAATTTAAAGGAAAATCCTTTTTGCTCCCTGAAGACAAAGCATTCTTTTAAAACTTTCACACAGAAGGTCTGGGAGTGTAGCCTAGAGTGTATAATATTTCTTTTGAAGTCTCAAGGTTTATCTGAACTGTATGGGATTTTTCTGTTCTATTCCATTATACATTTGTTTTAACTAAACATAAAAACTTTAAAATTATCTTATCTCTTTGAGTGCCTTTGCCCCAAAATTAACATCAAGAGCCCAAGTCACTTTTCCAGTAATTGTGTATTTCTTGATGAATCTGTGTCCTTTATTAGTGCTGGAGAGCCCTAGCTTGATGAACTTTTTTGAAGATGGTGATTAACTGATATAATTATTCTCCCATTTGTTATGAGAATCAATGTCAAGAGATAGAGGAAGGATATACAAATAAATATGGTAAATGTAATTTGCATGATAAAGTCTTCAAGAAATAGTTTTGGTGGTTTTTTGTTTGTTTGCTTTTTTACATATATCCAATTCCTTACAAGTATGCTTGAGTAAATCTTGAATTCATTTCTTAATGTATGCCTTCTGCAACGTCTCTCGTTTACCTTCAGGTGAGAAGCCATTTAAGTGTGACCAGTGCAGTTATGTGGCCTCTAATCAACATGAAGTAACCCGTCACGCAAGACAGGTTCACAATGGGCCTAAACCTCTTAACTGCCCACACTGTGACTACAAAACAGCAGATAGAAGTAACTTCAAAAAACACGTGGAGCTACATGTTAATCCACGGCAGTTCAACTGCCCTGTATGCGAGTACGCAGCTTCCAAGAAGTGTAATCTGCAGTATCATTTCAAATCTAAGCATCCTACTTGTCCTAATAAGACCATGGATGTCTCAAAAGTGAAGCTAAAGAAAACCAAAAAGCGAGAGGCTGACTTGCCTGATAACAAAATCACCAATGAGAAAACAGAAACAGAGCAGACAAAAATGAAGGGGGATGTGACTGGGAAGAAAAACGAGAGGTCTGTAAAAGTGGAGAAAAAAGATAATGTTTCAAAAGAGAAAAAGCCTTGTAGTAATGCCTCAAGCCAAGTGACTACGAGAACTCGCAAATCGGCACTGGAAGCTAAAGAGATGGATGTGCACCCAGGAAATAATGCAGAAAAAAGCTGTAAAAGCAAGAAAAGCAAAAGGAAGACAGAAGCTGAAGCCCGTTCCTTACAAGAACGTGTGAATGATGAGGAACCTGTGACAAAAAAGAAAAAGAAGGCAGAAAGCAAATCCAGAAATAGTCAGGAAGTGCCGAAGGGTGACAGCAAAGTAGAGGAGAATAAAAAGCAAAGTAGTTGCATGAAAAACAGTGCAAAGAAGAAAACTCTGAGAAGTAAATCATGTAAAAAAAGCGGCAAGCCTGCTCAGAGGAGGCCCACTCAGATAGAGCCTCCTCCTCCCACGGAGTCTGCTGAGGGGGGGCCTGTTCAGACGGAGCCTCCTCCCGCTGCCCCCCCATCTCCTCCCCCTCCCCTTGCCCCCGAGCGGCATGCTGAGGTCGAGGTTGTTCAGAAGGAGCGGCGGCCTCCTCCCCCTCCACCCCCATCTCCTCCTCCACCTCTTTCCCCCGGGGGGCATGCTGAGGTCGAGGTTGTTCAGAAGGGGCCTGTTCATGCGGAGCCTCCTCCTCCCGTGGAGCCGATCCCCAAAAGGTCTCCTCACAAAGATAATGGCAAGGAAAAGTCCAACATGCAGAGTGAAATGGCACAGAAGGAGCAAGTCCTTATTGAAGTTGGCTTAGTGCCTGTTAAAGACAGGCAGGTTCTAAAGGAAAGTGCCGGTGCACAGGATCTCTTACCACCATCACCACCTCTGCCAAAGGAAGACTTAAAAGAGGAAGAGTCAGTAGACCAAAAATTAGTCCCTGCAGGCGAAGGACATAAAGAAGCTCCTCTTCAAAAAGTGGAAGCAGAAGAGGCAGATAAGAGTCTAGCTGGTCTTGCTGCTGTTACCAAGGCATCTGCCAGTATTTCATCCTCTGAACAAAACTTGAATATGCCAGAAGGTGAAACTTCAGATGGTAAACGTCAGGCTGACGCTATGCTTTGTGAAATGAAGATGGACGCTGATGAGAAGAAAACAGAGAATCCCCCCGGCAGAGACTCGGCGGTTGAAGAACCAGCTTCACCACCACTTCTTCCTCTACCGCTAGAAAAATGTGAAGCAGTGTCCACAGCTACTGTGGCATCACCTCCTGTCACCGTGGCAGTAAATGAGTCTCAGGAAATGGATGAAGACGAAGGCATCCACAGTCATGATGGAAGTGACCTAAGTGACAACATGTCAGAGGATAGTGATGACTCTGGATTGAATGGGGCTCGACCAGTTCCACAAGAGACTAGTAGAAAAAATGGAAAGGAAGCCTTGGCAGTCAAAGTGGCCGAGGGAGATTTTGTTTGTATCTTCTGTGATCGTTCTTTTAGAAAGGAAAAAGATTACAGCAAACACCTCAATCGCCATTTGGTTAATGTATACTTCCTTGAAGAGGCAGCTCAAGGGCAGGAGTAAATAAACTTTGGGCAAGGCTTCAGTTCTTAGTTTGTAAGGTCTGTGACATTTTGTATTCATTTGTAGTAATAGACAACCTTTTGTTTTTAAAATTGCTTTAATTAGTATCCAATCTTGATTTTTAAGTGGCATTCTTTTCCTTAGGAATCCGTGTACCTATTGATGTACACATTTTAGCAAAGCCAAGGGAGTTAGTGTAATAAACCAGCAGACATCTAAATCTATTAGCTTTTGCTTTTAATTGAACCCAGAAGGCCAAGGTGGTATTAGAGCATTCTATCGATTTGTTCAGCTATAATTTGTGAGTTTTTTCCTCATGTCTATCTTCCTGTTTCACGTTAGTTTATTCTTAGTTCCTTGTTTAGCTCTGTAAAAATTAGCATACTTAAATAGCAAATTACTTGAAGAATTTGCCTGCTTTATATAAAGTTAGCACTTTAAAATTGTTTTAGAGATGAGAAGAGACATTTAAATTGAAGAGAAATTCTCCCAACAATGGATGTTATATCAGTCCAGGTATTTACTTCCTGAGTTTTGATCAGTATATGTGTTTTGTGTATGTCAATCGTCATAAAAAGTGGTTTTGGTGGGTTTTTTTTTTTTCGGTGCTTTAATGCCTTAAGATGTTGCACATTGTTGTTTTTAACCTATGCAGTTAAATTTTTTCTAGAAATAGCATTTGTGTTGTAACACTTTATATCTATATATGCATGTTTATTTTGACCTCTTTGGAGGGATGCTTAAGTCTTGTTTGCAAAAGAGCAGTTTTCTTTTCCCCTGCTGCAATTGTCTTTTTTGCAGAATATTAGTCTGTTCAAATTTGTGAGCAAATGAAAGATGCCGGTTCAGTCCATTGATTTTGATTTTAACATCTTATATCTATGCCAGAATCTGTATTTCATATAAGTTATTTATTTTAAATTGATGTGGTGAATCACAGCTCTCAGTTTGAACTTTACAATAAATAAACCACTAGGCTCCATACTGAATGGATTTTTATCTCAAGTACCAACCGTAAGTAAACTTTTGGCCTGTTTTAGTAGATTTGCTTCCTAAATGTATGGTGTTAAATCGTATCTTAGAGGAAAACCTCTTCTCATAGATGGTTGGTGTATTTATGGCTACTCCGCTGAATAAAGAACTGTAATTTTTATCTGGAAGCTGCAAATCTGGAATTAGGAGGCATAGTTACTCCTTCAAGTTATACAGGATTATCAGTTTGTGAGATTCCAAAGCCATAGCAATTATGTGGAAAACCTAGGATGAGAAAGGGTAGTATGAGTGCTGGTAGACCAGCTGCTACTTCCTGTGAATTCAATGAAAAAGGCCTGGTGAAAGTTAAGTTCAGTCCAGATTAAAAAATCATACTTTCTCAGGGATGTCCTGGCTGTTCCCGGGACAGCCTTTTTCTACAGGTGAGGCCTCAAATGAATAGAAGCTATTCTGGTGTTCCTACAGGACCACTTTGTATGGAAAAGAGTATGTACCCCATATTTGTTAGTTGGTTCTTTGGCCAGTCACCAAAGAATATGAAAGACTCTAACATAGGTTTTTTTCCTTGCTGATAAGTTATTCATTACAGTAAAATAAAATATGATCCCAGTAGGGAACTTTGATTCCGATCCTCCCATGTTCTATTCTGAAGTAACCACTTTATATTTCATTTATTTTCTTTTGTCTGGTGATCTCTGAGGCAGGTTTCAGAGTTTGGCAATGCAACATGAAAGATTAGGAAAAGTATTAAAGTGTGGGTAGAAAACTTATTAACCTGAGAGTGAAATTTAAGGTAAAAGACATTTGAACCTTGGAATTGGCTGGGAGGCCAAAGATTTAAAGAAGCAGAAGATTTTCTCAAGACATGAGTAAGTTGTTTGTTACTGGTGTGTGTTTTGTTGAATTGTAGGTGAATTCTCAGCTCTGACAATCATTGTCATACAGATCAATCTGCAAATATTTATGTTTTAAAACTTAAATTATAAAGCTAGTTAAACCTTTCTAACAACTAGATTTAATATTCATGGATACATTTTATGTTAAAAAGTTACCTTTTACAGTACATATGAAAATATTTGTGTTAAGTTCAAATTGGAGATTGGGAATCAGTTTGGGGAAGAGGTTTTGTGGATTCTTTGACACTTCAAAAGAAAAAAATATGACTTCTGGGCAATTGGACTAATTTTCTTATTTAGATTTAAAACTAGAATTCCAAAAACAAAAATGTGAAGGAAATTAAAACCCCTTATTATTAAAGTGATCTGTGAAAACATTGTTACTGGAAATTGAATGAACTTGAGGCCTTTCCTCCAGAAAACAAGGACTTGATTGTCAGGCCTATATTAGGTTCTGAACCTTAATGCCATGTATTTGTTCTTATTAAAAATTGTTTCATTGAAAAGTATATTAGTAATATGAACTTCTGGTCTAGTTGGGAGTTCTTCCATTTGAAAAATGTGCTATTTGCATGAGACTGTTTGAATCTTTTTGTTTTCTCAGTTTCCCCTCCACTGGATAGGATTGAAGCTAGACTTTTCCCTTTTGATAACAGAATAAAAAGTGAACATCTTGTTTATAAATTGATGTTTAGTATTAGAGTGAAAGTTGAAATACTTAGAATACATTATAAGCCTAATGCTAGGTAGCCTTGTAAAAATAGATCTCTTTTAACTATCTTCTGCACCTATATTCACATTGCTTTTCAAGATATTTTAAGTTATATTTTTTTCCTCTTTTCAGAGCTGCTTCTTTGGGGCTCTTTTTTTTTTTTTAAATTGAGGTGTAATTCACAAAGGGCTACATTTTATTGATAAGGCTTCTTATAACTATTGCTAGATGTTTTGCTCTAGTCTTCCAGGAAGGGCCATTTTATTTTTTAGAGTCATTTCTAAAGTCATGTGGTCCTTAACTTTGGGGACTCTTGCATCTGAGTGCTAATTCAGATTTAAGCCTAAGTAACCTCATTGCCTCTCACCCCATGAATGTTGACAATGGATGAAATACTTTGCTGTAGTTCTGGACTAAAATGCTGGGGAAGAAACTTAATTTTCTTTTTTGCACAAATCAGGAAAACAGCTACTGTGCAGAGTTTCCTTTTGACCTCAGCAGATGAACTGGACTGATAGTGTTAATTCAGATTTAAGAAATTATCTGAATCTTGGTTTGAGTTGATTCAGGATCTACATGCAATATTAACTAGATCGGATACCTTTTATATTTTCACATGTATGCATAGGCTTTCCTCACCCTCATCAACATCCATTAGTTATTGAACTTTGTGAACTGGCATTGAAACATTACAACAATGTTTTGTTGCACCAGTTTTGTAAAGTTTTACAGTGCAATACCTGTTACTTTTCAGAGACAAACCAAAGGTTAATTTCTCAAGGATCTTGCTGTTTGCTTTAGCAGCATTTGATGGAGTATCTTTTTTATATATATATACATTTGTAATAGATGAAAAATAAACCAGATTGCAAATCCTTTTTTTTTTTGAAGCAAACCATGTACCAGGTTTTTGGTCCAAATTGTGTAGGATAAGTTAAATTGCATTCTATTAACCCATATGAGTGTATTTCTGTATGCATAGTTATGTTGAAATAAAGTTTTAAAAAGCATTTTATGCCTTTGTTTATTTTTGGTACATCAAATGTCAAGGAAGCCAAATTTATTTGACCGGAGCTGCAAGTGTATTAATAATTCTCAAAATATTTTCCCCCTGATAACCTAGAAGTAGAAAGGTTGTGGAAG
Organism: Delphinus delphis; assembly: GCF_949987515.2. Lineage (NCBI taxonomy): Eukaryota > Metazoa > Chordata > Mammalia > Artiodactyla > Delphinidae > Delphinus > Delphinus delphis. Next base: position 63,242,932 of record NC_082687.1, on the reverse strand, counting down.
TCTTTATTTGGGGTAAACAATCCAGTGGGTAGTAGTCCAAATCCTCTCTTCCTATAATCTGCATTCTGGGAAGTGGATGTGGAGGTAGGGGAGAAACAACCTGAAGACAATTTTATAGGAAGTTTTATGCGGTAATATTTTCCAAACCACAGGTCCCCTTAACAGTTGTAATATACACGTCCATTCTCAGTAGCAGGCCTGGTATCAGTAAATTTTCACGCACAATTGGAAAAAGATGCATTGAAGGGAAAATAAGATTAAGTTACATTGAGTGTTCACTGAATGCTAGGGCAGTATTTTAAGGATTTTACTCTACTAGTGGAAGTCTGAGATGAAAGTGAAATCCAAGGGAAAGTGATAAGCCATACTGTAGTAAGGTTCTGCTTCCTTTGTTAATGGAAATAAACAGTTGTGCTTTATGTTGAAGGCTTAGGTATTTTTGGACTTGAGAGAAAAGGGAGAGTGAGTTGGAGAAACATCAGAACAACTGGATTGCATTCTGTCCTGATGTAGCAGGTGACCTAGAAGATCGTGAGTCAGGAAAGAATGCATATTTTTTGTTGAATTGATGAGTGATTCACCCTCTTTCCCCTCCTGCAAGACTTTATCAGCGAAAAGCAAAATGAATTTCCACCATTTATTTTATTGGCATGGTGGAATCGATAACAAGTATGAAAATTTCTGCCTAACTAAGGATATATGGGGAGTTTATCACGAATATATAAATGTTATTGATGTGTGACTTGGTTTGTTACCCTCAAGTTACAAGTGTGTTTGGTTACAAGTGTGTTTCTCCAGTCCTTTGCTACTCCTTTCTCAGTCATCCATTTTACGTTTACCCTTTGGCCATGCTTGTATTCTGCTCATGTCTCACTAAGGGCTTGACCCTAGTTTGTAGGCAGAGTTAACGGTACGATAGTATGAGCTCCCCTCCAAGAGTACTTCAGAGGTCTTGTCTTCAGCTCCATAAGAGCAGGTTGGTGAAGATGCTAAGGATAATGTACTGATCTCTGGTAATCGGGAAGTTTCAGTGTCACAAAATGCCTTTTTAAAGGATTTTGATGCTTGCTGTACTAAGTGCTTGGTTGGCCTTGCAATTAGAGCTGGTTCACGATGGGCCTCTTACTACTGTAATTGGGCAAATCATTTTTAACTTTACTGAACCTGTTTCTTCATCCAGAAAATGGGGGCATATGGTACTTCTATCCATAGAGTGGCTTTTGAGTGTTAAATGCTTTTGTTGGTTTTTTAAATATTTTTTTTGTCTCTGCTGCATGGCTTATGGGATCTTAGTTCCCCGATCAGAGATTGAACCTGGGCAATGGCATTGGAAGCACCGAGTGCGAACCACTGGACCGCCAGGGAATTCCCGAGTGTTAAGTGCTTATTAAGCACTTAGCCTAGTGCTTGGCATGTAGTTTTAGTATTAAGACCTTTTCCACTAGATAACAAAGCAAGTAAGTATCCTTAAATATATAAAGTGCTTCCTCTGTTTGGCATTGATTAAGTTGTATAAGCCACCTGCTTCTCTTCCATGTCTTGCAAAATAGCTTTTAATGTTAAAGTAGTATGTGGGTTTTTGTGTCAGATGATATTGTAATCTCCACTAGAGTCAGAATGCTTTTGTATTCACTGCTTTACTCAAGTACCTAAAACAATATCTGGCCCTTAGAAGGGCAAATAGTTGATTGCCCAGGCCAAGGATTGTGTTTGTGGTGTTTTTCTGTGTGTGTGCTTCTCCTTAATTTCAACTAATTAATATACAATGGTCGTTTTACTGTAACTTAAAAATTCTGGTAATACAGAAATCTTGGTTCATAGACGTCGGTATTGTCTGGATGCATTAGCAAGGCAAGGAGGAGAGTTCACTCAAGTAGCAGGAAATAGCAAGTCTTGAGAAAGCGACTTTAAGAAACAAATGTTTAAACTTACAGAGAAGTTGGAGCAGTGGTACCCTGAAATCTTGTGTACCCATTATTTGGATCCACCACTCACATTTTGCCTTCTGTATATTATGTGTGTCTTATGTGGTGGACCCCCAGAAATTAAGTTGTAGGCATACCCCTTCATCTCTGAATACATCAGTTTGTATCTCCTAAGGATAAGGGCATTCTCTTGTACAATCGTACTGTAAAAATCAAATTCAGGACTTTAAAGATTGGTGTAGTTCAGACTGTGCCAAATCGCTTAATACTAATCTTTAACAGTCTCCCTGTTCCTAATCCCTCATTGTATTTAGTTGTCACATCTCTTCAGTTTCCTTTAATTTGGAATAACTCCTTAGCATTCGTCCTTCACAGCATGAAGAGTTGGAAGCTGTTTAAAGAATGCTCCTTAATTTGGATTATTCTGATTGCTTCTTCATGCCTCAATTCAGGTTATGCATCTTGGCAGGAATAGTAAGTACTGGTGCATTACGTCAGAAGACACATGATGCCGTTATTGGTTGTGTTAATTTTTACTATTTGGTTAGTGTGTTGTCTACCAGATTTCTCCACTAAGTTATTATTTATACATTTTTATACATTCTGTGGGATGATATAGCGAAATTATCTTCAACAAACCCAGTGATTTTAGCGTATATTGATTTTTTGCTTGAGTCAATTATATCTTTTATGGTAACTGATATTCTCTATCAAAAAGAGCTTTCTTTCCCCTTTCCCCATAGACCCAGGTTCTTGTTTCTGTGTTATCTCACAGTCATTTGTTTACCCCCATTCATCCTGTGGGGTTGGGGGAGGGTGCCCTTTCAGGCTTCCTAAATGAGACTCTCGTGAGACTATTACACTGAACGACTGAAACTCAGATTTATCACATTTCTCTCTGCTTATCTTGTAACAGTGCTATAAAATTTATGAAAGCTTGATGGAATGCCTTAAGGATTAAGTTGTGGAAATTTACCAGTGGTCAAGATTCTACCACCAGAAGGGGCAATTTTAGAGAACAGAATCCTAATTCTTATATTGATTTCGAAATACCACACCTTTCATTTCATTTTTTTTTGTGCTCTAATTACTTTTTAAAGATCACATAATGCACGTACAACTGCATACTTATAAAACTCAAACACGTTAAAATCTATCTTGACTAGCTCTCTTCCTATTAGTCTTCTTACTCTCATTTGTTTCTTAAGAATTAAATACTATTAATGGTTAATATTAACTCTTTACCTCCATATGTGTATGCATGTTAAATGCTTGATTTCTATGCATTTTACATAACTGAGATTATTGATACTCTGCAATGAGTAGAATTTGGAGATCTTTAGTCAGTATTTAGGACTATTTTCATTCTCTACAACTATCGCATCATGTTTTATTGTATGGATATATCTGGTTTTATCACTTTAATTATTGCCAAAATTGGTTGACACTTTGGAAGTACTTTGAGAGTGGACGCCATGTGAAGTGAGTGATTCAGGGAACCCATAATATCTTACAGCCTTACAAGTTATGTTTATGCTTGTGTTCTTAAGATAGAACTTCTTTCAGGGCTTCCCTGGTGGAGCAGTGGTTAAGAATCCGCCTGCCAATGCGGGGGAGACGGGTTCGAGCCCTGGTCCAGCAAGATCCTACATGCCGCGGAGCAACTAAGCCCGTGTGCCACAAGCTAGAGCCCGTGAGCCACAACTACTGAAACCCACAGGCCTAGAGCCCATGTTCCGCAACAAGAGAAGCCACTGCAATGAGAGGCCTGCGCACTGCAAAGAAGAATAACGCCCACTTGCTGCAACTAAAAAGCCTGCGTGCAAGCAACGAAGAACCAACGCAGCCAAAAATAAATTTCAAAAAAAAGGTAGAACTTTCAGATTTGCTAATAGTAATCATGTCTTGCACTCTTTATGTTCAAGTTTTTGTTTGTTTTAACACAAGATGTATATATTCGGGATGTTTAATTTAGTGTTGCTTATAATAACAAAATGATGGATAACGTGTTCATTTAACATTCATCATTTATGTGGTAAGGGAGTGGAGATAGCTTAGATTTGCATCTGAATGGAGTTTTTGGTCATCTTAAATTTAGGAAAGTAATACACCCACAGTTAAAAAAAAACCAAACTATTCCTAAAAGATTTATGATGAAATCAAAATCCTACAGCCTTGTGTTCCCTCCTTTTCTCAGTCACGTAGCTGCTCTATGTATCTGACTCCTGAGGTAAATTTAAGTCAGCATCAGATTTCTTATTTGATAAATTTACAATGGATTCTCTTCACATAGGTTAGAATATATAGCATGTTATACTGCATTTTCCTCAAGGTGATGAACATGCTGAAACCTTGTGGTGGATGAAAGTGGCCACAGATTCTTTGCAGCCCTTCCAGTCAGCTTGAGTCTGTGCTGCCATTGCGACTTGCTTTGACCAATAGAATGCAGCAGAGTGACATTGCGTGATTTCTGAGCTTCAGCCTCCAGAGGCCTTGCAGCTTCTACTCTCATGCTTTTTCTGAACATCATGACCTTGTGAACAAGCCTGAACTAGCCTACTATAGGATGATATTCTAGGTAGAGAGAGGGACCCATGGAAAAAGGTCCAGGTTTCTCACCTATTACAGCCATCGCAGCTGAAGCTTCTGACATGGACTGAGGTCTGTAAATGCATGTCCCCATAGAGCAGAAGAAACACTGAGCAGAGCCCAGATTAAACTGCCCAACTAAAGAGCCAAATAGAAGCTGTTTCAAGTCACTAAGTTTTGGGGTGGTTAGCTGCTCAGCAACATATGTGGATACAAACCTAATTATGCCCTCAATCTGGTTAAAAAAGAAGCGTTTCCAATTGACAAATGAGTAACTGTACCTAGAAGTTACTGAAGCCACGCTGAATGGTAGAGTTGGTGGGTTAGTGGGACTGCTAAGCATTGTTATCTTTTATTGAACAGTATTAGCCAACTCCCTGTGCTGCAAATCTTCAACACATTCCTCAGAATTACTTTATGTAATAGCCTTAGTTGTCCAGTGAAAAACAAATTTTTTTAGCTAGTGCTTCAATAAAATACATCTTTCATCCGATATTTTAAGGGACAGTCGTCCCCATTTTTCTAATTTTCCTTCCTGTTGAATATTTAACCATAGTTTAAAGTCAAAGACAGGAAAATAATCTTTTTAGGCCAGATGTTAAATGCTGAGGAAAACTGGAGATTAATAAAAAGCCTTTAAGTGGGCAACCAGGATCCCCTTTTAGTGAAAGTAAGATGTGAAAAGGAACAGGAAACAGGATGAGTGCTACACAAGTACAAAAGACAAGGCCACTTAAGTTCAGGGCCAAATTTTGTTTTTGAAGCTATTGGTTTTGTGAATAAATACGGACCACCAGTTCTCCTATGTCACTAATAGGATCAGGATTTTAAATAGGTTTCTATTTTAGGATAGTTCAGTGATCTAATTCTTTGGATGTTTGCATTCCAAATTTCCTGTGTATGTAATTTCCTATTTTCTTTTCTTTTCTTTTTTTTTTTTTGTGGTACGCGGGCCTCTCACTGTTGTGGCCTCTCCCGTTGCGGAGCACAGGCTCCAGACGCACAGGCTCAGCGGCCATGGCTCACGGGCCCAGCCGCTCTGTGGCATGTGGGATCTTCCCGGACCGGGGCACGAACTCGTATCCCCTGCATCGGCAGGCGGACTCTTAACCACTGCACCACCAGGGAAGCCCTCCTATTTTCTTAATCAGGATTGTGGGTTAGGATCTCCACTCATGCTGTGATCTGTCCGTGGTACTTGGCAAAGCTCACTAGCAATGTGAAAAGATTCCCAGCCAGCTATGAAAGCACTTTCGTTTTAAAGTTGCCTGAGATGGTAAGACAGCATGGAAATCACAGTGGGACACTTGTTTAGGTTTGGGCAGCATTGCTGAAGTAAGACAGCAAGGGTGCAGCACACCGTGCGTGCACACACACGCACACACACGCACACACACACACACACACCAGCTCTGAGGAATTGTTTTTAGGAATATTCTTCTCAGGCTGGCATTGTATATGGGAGGATTCAAAGGAAATTAGGAAGGGTCAGTAACACAGAGTTTACAAGAAAATTGTGTCATTACCTTCTTTGGAGGCCTTCAAAGTGGTTTTCTTTTCTAAGATAACACATTTCCCTCCTAAGGTTGAAAAGTTCTCGCTTTTAGATTTGTAATGGATTCTAGTAAATACAGGAAGTATTGTTGGGTGGTTAAAAACCTGGGTGTTGTTGGAACTTTTCTGTCCTGATTATGATGGTTGTTAAACGAACCTATATGTATATTAAAAATCCATAGAACTGTACATTGAAAGGGGGAAAAAAGTCATTTTTACTGTATAATTAAACAAACCCACAGGGTACTGGAGCTTGTGTTTGAATCACGGCTCTGTCACTCATTAGTTGTGTGACCCTGGGCAATTACTTTTACCTCAGCTTCATCTCTAAATACAGGTAATAATAGTATATACCTCCTACATGGGGTTGTTCTAAGGATACAGTTAACCTATATAAAATGCTTAAAACAGTGCCTGGCTCATTGTATGTGCTAAATAAGGGCTAGCCACTAGTATTATTATAAGAATGTAAGGAATTAAAAGAAGCTATATGGGCTATCATGTGATCATAGCAGCTAGGAATAGTCTCAAATACAACTATCTTAAGGTATTGCATTTAGGCAGGACGGGAAGAAACCCTAGAAAAGTGTCAGTGCTACTAAGCAAATTTAAGTCTGCTCTATTGCTATTTTTCAGGGAAGGCAAAAAACAACACCCCAAATAGAAAAGTCCTCTCGTTCTAATTCATTCATTCCTGTACTGAATGCTGGCTGTTTTCCAGGGAATTACTGAAAAGTTAGAAAGGATCTTGGCAGTCTCTCATGTCCAAAATTACCTGATGATGTGTTCTCTAGCACGTGTATCTCTGTGTGGCCTCAGTTTTCTCAGATTTACCAATACTCCTGGCCAGATGTACTGACTGTGATTAAGCATCATACCTGTTGCACCTACCAGTGAGAATATTATGACCAAATTCTTCCACTAGGTTGATTAGCCAGAAGGTAAATTCTGAGAATTGTTTGAGAAGCAAAAGCAAGCTTCTGCAAAACAGGAACCTGGGGCTCTAAGCCATGGGTATATTAAGTATGCTCTTAGGTATATTCAGATCATGAAACTCCTGTACTAAATGCGAGAATATCGATGGTCTTTGACATGAAGGGGAAAAGTGAGGCATCATTCCTATATGATGTTAAAATGTTAATTTTCTTTCTTTTTTTTTTTTTTTGCAGTATGCGGGCCCCTCATGCTGCGGCCTCTCCCATTGTGGAGCACAGGCTCCAGACGCGCAGGCTCAGCGGCCATGGCTCATGGGCCCGGCCGCTCTGTGGCATGTGGGATCCTCCCAGACCGGGGCACGAACCCGCATCCCCTGCATTGGCAGGCGGACTCCCAACCACTGCGCCACCAGGGAAGCCCCTAAAATGTTAATCTTTAGCCATTCCCACCCACTACAGGGCATCAGTGGGGCAGACAACATGACAGACATTAAGAGCAGGCAGAGGTGCTATCTATTGGATTCACGTGAGTCTGAAGTTTTGTTTTTATTGTTTAAGCACTACTCTTTGACAGTTGAAAGAAAACAATCCCCCGGGGAGGAGGAGAGCCGCCAAGAGAAAATGGAACATTCTGAGAAAGAATGGAAATGATTCTATTGCTCCACAAGACAGAGCCAAGTGGGAGGGAAGCCAGGGTAAATGGTCAGAGGCCATCGACAAAACAGCTCGCCTCAGCTTCAGTGCTGGGTTCCTACTCAGTGATTAACAGCTCTGCCATGTCTGGCACAGCTGGAGCTCCAAGTTAGTCATCTGCAGGAAACTAGCCTTGATTTCCATTTTGCAAAAAGCGTCTGAGTGATCAAGAAACACAAGCACACAGGATTGCATCTTGTGCTCCACTTCTTGGTTGTCATGGGAAGTGTCCCAAGTATCATAAACACATTTGGACTCTGGGGAACTACACAGTAAAGCCCTGATGATTGGTAGGGCTTGCTGTTTATGGTAATTAAAAATACAAAATGTGTTAAGCTTCACTTTGTAACTTTGAAGAAAATGCTGCTGTTTTAAAGGTGACGGCAGGGGTGGTGGGAAGAGAGATGGGGGTACTTCAGCCTCTGTCCTGTGGACAGGAGGGGGCTGTCCTGACACCTTGCCATTAATTTCTACTCTTTACTAATTCTTGCATGCTGCCACAGTGTAAATGATTAGTGATGGAAGGGCAGTCTTCGCACTTAGTTCAATGGATTAATAAGTGTCAGTAAGCTGGGCTTCCCTGGTGGCGCAGTGGTTGAGAGTCCGCCTGCCGATGCAGGGGACACGGGTTCGTGCCCCGGTCCAGGAAGATCCCACGTGCCGCGGAGTGGCTGGGCCCGTGTGCCATGGCCACTGAGCCTGCGCGTCCAGAGCCTGTGCTCCGCAACGGAAGAGGCCACAACGGTGAGAGGCCTGCGTACCGCAAAAAAAAAAAAAAATAATAAAGTATCAGTAAGCTGACTTAGAAACCAACACAGTAAGAGAACTTTCTTATAGCAAATCCGCTGTGGATCAGTTGGATAGACCGGCAGTGATCCTTGGCTGCATTAGGTTGGCAGAATGTAAATTAATAGCAGATTCTAGCAGCAGTTCATTGCCTTATGCTCAGAGGGCCTTTTCTTTTTTCTGTCTGAGGTATTGTAACCACTCTTTCCTGGCTTTCCTGCCTGTTTTTGCTGAGAATCATAAAAGGTTAGGACTGAGAAATATATAGTGTAACTCCCTCATTTTATAGATGAGAAAATGATGACCCAAAGAGACTGATATAACCAGAGAAACTGAAACTTACTTAGTAAATTGCACTGGTACATTGCAAGGTACATTGGAACATTTTTTAGATACTCCTTGGTCAAAACGTAACCATTGAATTTTAGAGGTAAGAGAAACCTGAGAATATAAGTTATGAACATTTAAAAATGGAATCTTTGCTAGTAGAGAGGTGTAAAAGCCTAGAGAGAAGATAAGGAGGGAGAAATGTTCTGCTCTCTAAAATACATTATAAGTTTTCAGGGTAAATACAGCATCAGTTTTGGGGTTCTGTATTTTTCCACAAATGCCAAGTTTACCATATTTTCTTCATTTAATCTAAAGATTCAGGCCTAAGCTCCAATCTATGAACAGTACATAGAAATATAATGGTCACAATTTTAACTTGTAAAATTAACAGTATTTCATTCTCTCCAAAATCATCTAAAAATCGACTACCAATCATTTTCTCAATTTGGGAAGCTACCGCCCTCTAGAGGGTGGGTCTGGAAACGTCAGGGGTACTTCTCAACTATCACAATGAGGGATGGGGCTGGGAAGTTGCTCCTGGCCTTTCATATCTGGGAAGGATGCACATAAAGAACTACCTTCCCCAAGATGTCAATAGTATTTACTTTGAAACTCAATGAAAGTGAGATCTACAGAGTTTTGACAAGTTGCATTTTAAAACATTGACCGTTTATCCTACAATGACTTACTTAGTGAGAAGGGAGCTAGAGTGTACACGTTGACAGAGACCATGGGACTATTGAGAAGTTCATGCTAAACCTGAGTCCATAGGAAGCTCATGGATCTGCGTTTCAGTCCACCTTACTCCACGAGCGTTTATCTCAACATTGGGATCTGGGACTTGACTGGCCAGTTCATTGTGCACAGCTCTAGTGCCACTTACTCAATTAGGAATACAGAAAGGTAAAGACTTCTGACTGATGTAATGTTATACAGTTTACAGGCAAATGTTGATAAAATGGTTAAAGTGCTCTGATCCTTGCAGAAGAAACTCTGAATGCCAGAAAGACATAACATGAATTCTTTTCTAAGATTTTCAGGCCCTTTTAGATTATGTAAGAGAAACTTCTACTTGTTTTCCCGTTTCCATTCTCCCTTTCTTCCCTTAAGTAATACAAGTCCGAAATCCCCATTTCCCTCTACATCCTCCAGCTTCCCCATGGCGGGTGCGGCCATGTAAGTGTTGACCAGTGGGCGCTGTGATGTGGGCAACTTCCAGCACTTCCCCCTTCTTTTCAGTAGGGGAGCTGCACGCTCTTCACTCTCTTCTCTTTTTGCCATTGCGAAAGGATGACAACTTGAGCAACCACCTTAGACCCAGAGATGGAAGCTGCGGCATGGTCCCCCGGTTGGGTCCCTGGATGACTCTGGAGCAAAGCCAGTTACTTGCTTTTATCTCATTTCAGCCCATGTATTTTGGAGACATTGATTTTCTGCCATTTTTTCATATGCCAACGGCTAAGCTGCTCTCTCAACTAGACTCCAAATTAGAAATGCCATCTGGTTTCAAAAAATAGTAGTGGGAGAAACCTGAGTGTAACAGAACTCCATTTTAGGTATATTTGAACCATAGATACACACATATACATACCCTACCAAACAATAACTTGTGTTTACAAACTAAATTCATTAAAAAGAGGCACGGTCCTTGGTAGCTTAAAAAGGGTGGCAGAAGGTTTTATTATAGCAATATTTAATGCAATGCAATGTATACAGTATGTTCTATATCGTTAATCTTCAGTGTGAACAGGTTAGCTTCATATATTTATCTTTTTTTCTTTTTCTGCAGATTGTACACAAGGGCAGGAGGCTTTTTGGTTTTATAGGCCACGCTTCTCCGGATGCGCTCTCCTTTGATGTTAACTACATGTGGCAAGAGTGGGCGCCGGACCGTCAGGACTGTTCCTTGAGGTGTGTAGCCTCGGAGGTGCAGTTTGTCCTTAAACTGCGGCGTTACTGCTACCCAGCCTATGCAAGAACATGGCAGAACACAGGTGGTGTTAGCAACTATCTTATTAAAAACACCAAACACAGCTCAAAATGGAAACCCAAGGGAGGCTACTGCTGTCTTTCACTCTATTTTTTAAAAGCATACAATGCATTTGTGAAAAGGTACAGATTTATTTTCAGAGTAGGTTACATCTTATGAATAATCTAGTATGTATTTCTTAAAATATTCAGCTTATGTCAGTAAAGGCATATCTGTATAAAAATATACTAAAGGTCAGTAAGGCTACTTTATTCACCTTTTAAAAAGTGCTTGGTGTAGGGACCTCCCTGGCAGTCCAGTCGATAAGACTCCGTGCTTCTATTACATGGGGTGCGGGTTCGATCCCTGGTCAGGGAGCTAAGATCCCACATACCGCGCGGTGCGGCCAAATTAAAAAAGATAAAAAAGTGCTTGGTGTAAAATTACCTGCAGAGGAGAACTTGATATCAGCCACTGCTTCAGGTTCCCCAAGTCCTTCATCTAATGTGATGTCTTCAGCAACAAGAGGAGGAAATCCTGCCATTCTTTCTTCTCCACCCATTGGAACCTTCCATTGGGAGGAGATGAAGATATTTGGAGGTTCAAATTAAACCCCTGATAACTCTAATATTAAGTAAGGCACTGATAAGATAATACTGTACAGGTATCAAGAATAAAATCCTTTTAAACCATTTAACTGTTGAAAAAAACCCAAATCACACTTCTAGGTCAAATGAAAAGCCCGGGAGCTCTGTGATGGATGAAGCCTATAGATCCCAGTGACAAGGGCCCCATGTGGGCATCCAACTGGTGGTAACGTCCAGACAGCAGAATCTTGCTTTATTAGCTTACAGTTTTTACAGTCCTCCATAAAGCTTTAGACACAATAATTTTGGGCAATTAAAGCAACATCCTTCCAAATACCTTAGTTCTTACAGGCCTGGCTGGACACACAGATTAATCCCTGCCTCATCACCTCTCAAGGGTACATGGATAACGGGTAAGATTCAGCTTCTATGTTTCCATGAATTGGAAGTAACTGGATAATAATTTACCTGTTTATTAACAGATCTCTCCGTGTTTAGCACTAAGGACACAAAGATAGCTATTACAATATGTTCTATATGGTCCCTACCCCCGAGGAGATCAGAAGGTGGAAACAGCAAGTAAATAAATTACAAGGTAAGAAACGTGATGAGAGGCATCTACTAAGTACTGTGATTGTGAAGGAAGTAATGAACGTGGTTTGGTCAAGGAAAACATTAATGAAGAGCAGAATTTGAAAAATAGATTAAAGTTATTCAGTGGGAAGGTATCCTGGGTTAGTATCATGTACACAGAAATTGGAAAAAGGATAATGAGTTCAGAGAACTGTAGTTTAACTGTGCAGAGTATGTTATGTGTGTCTGTACATTACTGATGAGGCTATCAGTTTAGACTTCTCTCAGTAATGTGGAACTACCAAGGAATTATAAGCAGGAAAGAGAAAAGAATCAAGAAAGAATACTGTGGCCTGCTTTGTAGTTTGGAAAAATCTGCGTAGTGCAGGGTTTCTCAACCTCAGCACTATTGACCTTTTGGGCCAAATAATTCTTTGTCTCGGGAGGCTGTCCTGTGCATTGCACAATTTTTAGCAGCCTCTACTCAGCATCCACCAAGTTGTGAAAACCAAAAATGCCTCCAGTCTTTGTCAAATGTTCCCTTGGGGTAAGAGTCAGCCCTGGTTGAGAACTACAGCTGTGATGGGGTGAGGGTGGGCAGAAGGCAGTAAAACTGGGAGCTGGGAAAATACCTAAGGATATCAAAACAGCCTAAAGAAAGTAGATTACAGTTTGGACTATGAGGCTGGACTCAGTGATAATTAGGAGGCAGGGTTGACTTTGACTTGGGAGGTGAGTAAGAAAACCAGAAGGCAAGGATGAGCCACAGAGCAGCCCAAGAAACCATTTGTATTACACCGGGAGAGAAGCCTCAGTGTTGTTTTGTGAATTATCAGTGAGTCCACTCTGAAGACTACACAGATGCATGGGGGTGGAGCCCTACCCTGAAAATCCCACATGTCTCTGGAGTATTAACTTTAGGGCAGTTATTTCGATGGAGTTTTAATTTCACTCTGGCTTTCTTAGGAAATCCAGAGAGAAAGAAGCATTTACTTCCCAAGTCAGGTTGGTTTTATCCTTGTTGAAGGGCGGGTGTGTATTTTGTGTTTTGACTTATTTTCAGTTGTATGAGCATTAATTAATGGTAAATCACCTCTGCATTGGATGTACCCGCTATTTTTGCAGTAGGTATGTCCCATAATCTTCATCACCACAAATATGGAGCAGTGACAACAGTCCCCTTGCACTTGATCTTCTCCACAACCTCGTGGTGTAGGTACAACAGAGAGAGGTAAAGGAAACTTACCTAAAGTCACACAGCTTCGTTAAGTGGTGGAGCAGAGCAGGATTTGGACCCAGCCTGGCTCCAGAGATCTTAACTGTCATACATTACACACCAGCCAACAGTGTGTACCCATGTCTGGTTAAAGATCTGTAAACAGGCCCCATTCAGTCTCTGGTGAACTTGGAACAATTTCAGTGGCATAGAAAGGGCACAACAGGGACTGCAGAGCATGGGACGTGAGGAGTAAACTTGATTGTAAAGAGGAGGAATGAGCGGGACACTGAGTTTTGTTTTTTAAAGATTAGAGAGAGGGACTTCCCTGGTGGTCCAATGGTTAAGACTCTGTGCTCCCAATGCAGGGGGCCCAAGTTTGATCCCTGGTCAGGGGACTAGATCCCACATGCATGCCGCAATGAAGATCCCAAGTGTCACAACTAAGACCCAGCACAGCCAAATAAATAAATATTAAAAAAAAATAAAGATCAGAGAAATTTTAACACACTGCTTAACAGGTCAAAGGAAGGAGCAAGTAAAGCAGGAGAGAAGAGGTACAATAACCTCTAAGTGCCTGGGATTAAGAACCTGGGAGGAGAGCTTTTCCACTCATACAAGGGCTTCTCAACTCAGCACTATGCACGTTTTGGACCTGATAACTCTGTGTTGTGAGGTGCTGTCTTGTGCATTGCATTATGTTTAGCATCATCTCTGGCTTCCACCCACTAGATGCCAGTAGCATCACCCAGTTGTGAGAAAATCTGTAACTTGGAGCTCTTCACTCACAGTATACAGCACAACTTTCTGCAATAATGTGACCGCTGGGCAGTTGAAAAGTGGCTAGTACAAGTGAAGAACTAAATTTTAAAGTTTATTTCATTTTAATTAATTTATTTAAATAGGCACACGGGCCTACCGTATTGGACAGTATGACCTAGAGAAAACCCAGCTCTGTCACTATTCTAGGATCAGTCCAATCCAACGTCCCTTTTCTATAGGAGCCCACCTCACAAATATAGTCAAAATCCTCAAGGTGAACAAGGTCAGGGGAGAGCTAGCTGAGAGTGTAACAAAGATGGTTCTGTCCAACAAAGGCATTTTTAGCAGGGCCCTGGGACTATCACAGGGTGTGTTAACCTAACTATGCAACCATCAAAGCGTGTTGTCTTACCTTGAGTAACGTATGACCCCCGTGTTTCTGATATATAGTGTCTGCCTTGTCCAACGAAGTAATGTGAACGGGAAGGAAGTTGGAAGCCACAACTGTAAACCAAGCTGACTGATTTCCCTTAAGAAAGGAAGAAGGAACTTATTTTATATAATGAAAAACTTGCAAAACCAGCACATAACAAGGTATGATTAAAAAAAAAAAATGGAATTCCCTGGTGGTCCCCTGGTTAGGGCTCTGCACTTCTACTGCATGGCGCACGGGTTCGATCCCTGGTTGGGGAACTAAGACCCTGCATGCTGTGCAGTGCAGCCAAAAAAAACAAGGTGGGGGGGTGCAAAATATGGCAGAATACTGCATTTCACCCATTTACATAAAACTATGATTCCTTCCATAGGTTTGTTGATACTTAAAAAAAAAACAAACAAACGTCTATTATAAAAAACAAAAAATACTGTCTGCTTTAAGCGTCCCTGTGTAAAGTTTGGTTTAAAATGTTAACATTCTATGGTCTCTATGGAAATACATAAGGTTTTAAGTGTGTAAGCCTAAATTTCCAACAAATTATGAACAAACACAAAACCAAGAAGTGTGCTAAGGCAATGGCTTGCAGGTTGCATTTAGTGTTGTTGGACATATCCATGTTTCATTTTCCATTTTTCTCCTCACTTTGGTAAAACGGGGATCAATTCTATAGATGCTCTAAAATCTCTGAGTGATGCTATGTAAATGAATACCAAACCCAAAAACACATCTATAAAAGTATACACATCATGGAATATAAAGAGCATGGAATTTATTTAATGCATATTAACCCTGCACTTAAAGGTACGACCTCTGATTTCCATGTAAGACAATACCACAGGAGAGGGAAAGTATCTTTGCTTAATGCCAAGCTGTATGGGGCACTCGACTGCCTACTGAAGATACAGTTTTTTAAGACCTATTACTTTTTTTCCCCCCATTTCATTATCCCAGGTTTTTACTATAGACATTTTCAAACACACACAAAGGAATAGTATACCAACCCCCACATAGTCATGACCTGGTTATCAACATTTTGCTAGTCTTGATTGTATATCTGCTTCCTTAAAGTAAATCCCAATACTAAAGTCATTTTTCAATGGTACGGACTTTCCTTACCTTCAGAAAATCTATGCGGCCTATGGCACCCAAAAATAGAACCATTCCTGGTTTAAGCACGAAAGTTCTTGGAACAATGGAATGTGTTGGCAAAACAATATTTACTTCTTTTTCTGTTAGAAGACTTAAAATCTGTAAAGCAGAGGGCAGATTTTTTAGAGAATTACTTTCAATGAACGTCTGATATATCATGCTTTACCTGTAGGATAAAAAGTTATTATATATTCCAGGCTTCACAAGAAATCAAAGTATGTATTTTAGAATTTTCTGCACATAAAATTCATATATTCTTTCTAAATGAATCAATTTATAGATGGCTTTACTCTTGTTTTACAACTTAATCTTGAGTAATGGCAAAATAACTTTACAGGAATATGAAACAGCAGCATCCTCTGAATTCTGTCAAACTTGCTGTGAACTGAAAACACTGATGATTCAATCCCAGGAGAAAAAATATGTTCTCTCGTCAAGCCTTCTAGGGAGCAGTAGTTTTCAGATAAAGGTAAGGTAAGGTAACGTGCTATATTCTGTCCTAGTGGCAGCTATGCATGCATTAAATGAAAATGATCACCCCGTTCTTGGAGCAGGCAAAGAGCTTGAAGAAGCTTTTCTAAATTCCAGTCTTTGGTTTCCTTATTTCCTCCAAATACTCAGCAAAAAAATGAGAGAAAGTTATGAATCCTGTGGCTTCTAAGGATGAAGAGTTCCTAAATAGACTAGAGAAAATGGAAAAGAAAAGCCAGGCGGTACAAGATTCTTGTAAGACTTAGGGAATCAAAATCTGATTTAAAAATTTTTGAGAAAGTAAAAAAATGGCCAGAAGTCTTTTGTGAACTTGCTTCTTAAGAAAAATAACAAGGAGATAACAAAATATGTGATATCTAGGGAGACTCACAAGAGAATATGTAAGGGGGCTGTGAGTATTTGTGCTTGAAAAAGCACATTAAAAGCCACGTGCAGTAAAGAAATATTTTAACCCTTTTAGCAGAGACCCTAATACTTCACAATAGAGTTCCTTGGTTCAATTTGGGAAACACTGGTTCAAGGCATTAAATAAATATATCAATAAATGGACAGAAAATCAAACTGCCTGAGAGAACTCTTATATCTAAAACCTTGAGGGTCTCACTGCAAATTAGCAAATCTGAATTTGCGAGTTAGCAAAGTCTTGCCTTTCTGACTAATTAACAAGAGGATATACATGACTGAAGTAACTGCTATCTCTGACCTAACTGAGCCTAAAACTGAAGAATGAGTTGGTGAAGTTAAAGTTAAAGAACAGTTAAGGTTAAAGTTGAAGTTAAAGTTAAAGAACATTACTAGGAAGCACTACAGTTACTCTGAAGTTCTGGATTGCTAAGGAAGTAAAAACTGGACACAATTATTCTAGGAGAGAGAAAAAAAAGTTAAAAGGTACATCAAATTCTGAGAAGGAAACAAGTGATTCTGATGAGGCAAAGGAAGGAAAAGTATCTAAGAATCTAATGTTGTTTCATAGGGATATACGGAGATAACTAGGTGAATTAGAACCTGGTCACTAACCATATTCAAAGGAAGCTGATTAGTGGATCTGTTGAAAGGCAGTATCCTGGATACACACTTGATTCAGTCAGTGACTTGGATAATGATCAAAACTGCAAATGAGGGCTTCTCTGGTGGCACAGTGGTTAAGAATCCACCTGGCAACGCAGGGGACACAGGTTCAAGCCCTGGTCCGGGAAGATCCCACCTGCTGTGGAGCAACTAAGCCCGTGTGCCACAACTACTGAAGCCCGCGTGCCTAGAGCCCGTGCTCTGCAGCAAGAGAAGCCACCGCAATGAGAAGCCCACACACCACAACGAAGAGTAGCCCCTGCTTGCCACAACTAGAGAAAGCCCACATGCAGCAATGAGGACCCAGCCCAGCCAAAAATAAATTAAGTAAATAAATTTAAAAAACAAAAAAAACCAAAAAAACTGCAAATGAATAAAAGGTTCTGAGATATAACAAATAGGTAGGATATAGGCTGAATTTAAGATAAAATAAAAGTTGCCCGGGAGATCCTGCAACTGGACTAAAAAGATATACAAGGGCAAGATAGGTAGAGTTGATTCTATTCTAAATTAGGTTCATCTGAGGGCACTTACATAAGAAAGTTAGTTCTTTGTGTCATACTTTCAGGAACAAAAACAAATTAGAATTCGTTCTGGAAAGGGTCCTTTGTTCATAGCCTGTTCTCAGAATAGCTATAGGAAATGAAGACAAACCATCTGGATTACGTCAGCACAGTAAGTGCTCCATGTTTGTTGGCTGAACTAATGAAAGAGAAGAAAAGGGTAGAGTGAGGAAGAGAGAGGATATTACACTCTAAAACATTTCAATGTCTGGCAAGGGGAACTAGACATTATATTTGTTCTATACACCTTTGGGGAACAATAGGTACAAATTACAGGGACACTGCTCGGCTCAATATAAAGAGCAGGGTTACCTTGGGAGGTGAGGTGACACTGCTTCAGCTGATGGTGAGTCACTCCTTACTTCAATTCAAGGTGGATGCACCTTCTGGTGAACATGTTATAGAGGGAACTCAAGCATGGAACAGGTGGCTGGACTGCAGTGATATTTATGCTTTCTTCCAACCTCAAAATCTAGGATTCTGTAAATGTCTTCCTAACTAAGGTAACAACCACAAGGATAGAAGTAGGTTGTTAGCAGTGACGTCTACCAAATGGCATACAGTACTTGATGGCATATAGATTCATCCCTGAAACGCTTCTATGCATG
The DNA here is from genome assembly GCF_949987515.2 of Delphinus delphis. Classification (NCBI taxonomy): domain Eukaryota; kingdom Metazoa; phylum Chordata; class Mammalia; order Artiodactyla; family Delphinidae; genus Delphinus; species Delphinus delphis. The sequence continues at coordinate 63,224,697 of NC_082687.1, read as the reverse complement.
AATCAGAACTGAGTCTAAAATGAAAGGATACCTCTTTTTCTGCCAATTAAGACACTACTCTTGCAATTGAAAGTTAATGTTTCTAAAAGACATTAAATACCTACACAATTTTCTTTTGTAATTCCAGGGGTGTCATAAAACCAGTGGGCATCTTTCACATCTTGTGGGGTCAATTCTACTCGTTTGGTGGATTTATCTGCAACCATAACAGGTTCATTTCCCATGTCAAAGGCAAGTGAATCGGCATCAAACTCAAAGGCAGCTTTATTCTTCTGTTCTTCTGAATACAAGAATGTTCTTCCAACTCTTCCTAGAACAAGTTATACTGAAGTTAGTAGTCACTCCTTTAAAGCTTTTGACTTGAGACAGGTAGTTCTTAAGTTTGCCTCGTAGAAGTTACTAGGACTAACAATGGTGTTTGGAAGGAAGTGAGACCACAATGATACTTTTGCTTTATTTCTAAATGCAGTGGGAGTCGGACTCTTGCATTGATCAAGTATGTGTGGCTGGCTGTGCACACTGGGCAAAGGGGGAGAGTTTTGGGAATCAAACTGTTTTTAGTAAAGAAAGGTTGTAAAGAGATACCAAGGAAAGGGGGACAATCCAGTTTAAACCTGCTGCAGGTCAACAACTTGTACAGGGGGCTGGTATCTTAGTGAAAATGCTTGTTGCTGACAATGGCCAGAGAGGCAGTTATTTGCATTTCCTTTCCTGGATTTCTCCAAGTATCTACTGTCTCAATTTTCCCAACACAATGAATTCTGGGTTTCCAAACAGTAGCCTTGCCTCTAAAAGGCCTCTATGTTCCAGAAAGAGGAAGTGTCTCTCCCCACAAAAACTGGCTAGCTCCAGAGAGCTCTATTTCAGGTTGTTCTACAGAAAATTTTAGCATAGACCTAAGGAAGAGTTTTCCTACAGAAGATGCTTACCTACTACGTAACCATGCTTTTTCAAGAGATTAAGTTTATTTTGTTCTTGCTGACTAAGATCTTCTTCTGCTTCTGTTGCATCTTTTTTAAGCCTTTTTTGCCTTTGAAACATTCTGTAAGGAGTTGGGTTACAAATAGGAAACTTCAGAAGGTTTAATGTAGTACCTGAAATACCAAAGAAGACATATATTCTCATAAACGTTGTACAAGAAAATGGAATAAAACATGTATGAGGATCTACACTGTCTTGGATACTGTGATTATTTCTCTTAACTTTCATGACAACCCTCCACAAAATTATTCTTACTTTACAGATGAGGCAATAGGTTCAGAGATTGGCCCACAAGCTCAACCAGGATTTGAATGCCAAATCTACAGGCCTGATCTTTTACATCTTCTGCATACTCCTAACCGGTATAAAAGCACTTCTGTGTATAAGTCAACCAGTGTCCCTGACAGAGAAGTACAGCTTATCAAGCAAAGTTCAACACTGGTTTCAAAGAATCAAATGAAGTAGTTCACTTTGCCAACTATTAGATACAAACAAGTCACAGAAGGACCCAGTTTGCAATTACTACAGACGTTTCTTTAAGTCACAAAGTTGATATTTCTTTGCAACAAAGCCACATATATTGCATTAGTGAATTATTCAAATGTTAAATCTGTATAGTACTCTCCTGACTAAACTCAAGATATGAAGAGTGAGACTGAAGGGTGGAGGGAGGTTTAGAAAGTAAAAGGACTTTCTGGAGAAATATACAAAGAACTAAAGTTACAAGGGAAACCTCCAAGAGAGCAGACACTGCTTTGTCCCCTGGTTCATCTACAGTGCCTAGAACAGTGACTGGTACCTAGAAGTACTCTAATTATTTCTATTGGAAAGTTACTAAAACATGTACTGAATTTCCAAGCATTAAACTGACACAAAAGAGAAATGTGACCGAAGTAGGTAGAGAATTTTTAAAGGAAGCCTCCAGCCGGCCCCTGGTGTACATTAAGGAGGGATATAGGACTAGGTGCCTGAACTACGATCAGACTTCCAGCTTCTCAGAAAACGAAGGAGGGTACTTCCCTGGTGGTGCAGTGGGTAAGACTCCACGCTCCCAATGCAGGAGGCCTGGGTTCGATCCCTGGTCAGGGAACTAGATCCCACATGCATGCCACAACTAAGAAGCCAGGCTGCCGCAACTAAGGAGCCCAAGTGCTGCAACTAAGGAGCCTGCCTACCTCAAGACCAGACACAACCAAATAAATATTTTAAAAAAATACGAAGGGGACGGGTATCCTAAGGCTCACCAGGCCAAGAGGAGATGGTGGCTCTGTCGATAGCCTCAGCGCCCTTGGCGATGCAGTAATCGGACTCCAGGAGCGTGTTGAAGAGAGTGGACTTGCCAGCGTTGGTGGCGCCAACCAGGTAGACGTCGCCGCGGTAGCGCCAGGAACGCTGGAGCGCGGAGATCAACTCTTCGACTCCATAGCCAGTCTTGGCGCTGATGAGCCGCACGTCTCTGAGCACCGTGCGGGACCTGGGCGAAAGATTCGCATTCTCCCCGTCCCGTGGCCGGTCCCCGCTGGGGTGTTGTGGCCTTCGGTAGCCAGGGGGCGGCAGGAGCCCGGCGCGGGTACAGTCGTCCCACAGTCGCTCCCGGAGCCGCTGTCGGTAGCCGGGAGTATCCTGGGGCAGCAGGTCCACCTTGTTTCCCAGCACGATCAGCTGCTTGGGGCCCACCAGCGCGGGCAGGTGGGGCAGCAGGGCGTCGGGCAGATCAAGCAGGTCCACCATGTACAGCACCAGGGCGGGCTCGGGCCGCCGCAGCGCGGCAGTCACCAGCTCCAGGTACTGCTTGCGACTCACCTGCATGTGCAGGGCGCGCCGGTGATGCACCAGCAGCCAGCAGCGCTGGCACACGGTCTGCGTCAGTCCGCCGTCCTCCTGCGCCGCCGCGCTGAGGAACTTCTCGCTGGGCAGGTAACCGGGCAGTCCCGGGTCCTGGCAGTGCAGCTCCGCCCCGCAACCCGAACAGTTTAGGCCGCTGGGCGGCACCGTCGCGTCCGGGTGCCCCACGACCGGGTGCACCCGCCGGCCGGTGCGTAGTTTCTGCTGCCGCCGCTCCTCCTGCCGCTGCAGCACCCGTCGCTCCTCCTCCTGACGCTGCTGCAGCTCCCGCAGCTGGTCTTGGAGGGTCACTGCGGGCTCCGAATCCGGGACGTACTCGGGGAACACAAAACTCTCCTCCATGTCAGCCCTTCCTTGGTTATCCCCAGTCGCTGTCGCGCCACGGGGAAGCCCACATCCCAGGCCGGATGAGTGCCGGGAGGTGGAGTTGGTCGCACATCTCTCGAGGAGCGTCTCCCGGAGGCCATGGCGCGCTATCGTGGGAGTGGATCCCCGCAGGAAGCTGCACAGAAGCCTACGAGTGAGGCCCGCGGGCAGCATGAGAAACGCGGGCGTGGGCAAAGGGGCTGAGCCACCTTTTCTCACGTGCTCTGTGGCCCCAGATGTGCGTAAAACGGTAGCGACAGCCCGGGACTACCTGAGAGCTGTCATTTTTCAGCGTCGCACTTCAGCTCCTCCCGCGTCTAATCTCGTGAGTTCTCGCGATGAAGGCTCTGTGGTCAGAGAGCCCACTTAAAGCGGAGATAAATGCCCCGGGCACCTTAACTGGGGTGGGTTGGCCCAATAGGCTAGTGAGTGAGGGTTTATCAACTTTCAGGCTTCTTCAACACGCCGCCGCTGGCTCTACCTGCCGTTAAGAAATCACATTTTTTAAAGCTTCGTATTGTTTTGTCTTTCGGATTGGAAAATAGAAAATCTAATGCCGCAGACTTATGGCCACAATTAAAACCTTTTATTAATACATCTTCCTGGCTTTATTATTTTTTTGCGGGTGTCAGTATTTGTGCAACAACATTAAAATATTTCTTAAACATTTTAAAAAATTGACAATGGTTTATGTACACAGAAATCTTTTTTTTTTTTTTTTTTTTTTTTTTTTGCGGTACGCGGACTCACTGTTGTGGCCTCTCCCGTTGCGGAGCACAGGCTCCGGAGCACAGAAATCATTTTTTAAATCTTCGTATTTTTAAGTCTTTGGAACCGAAAAAAATAAAGCAGGGCTACAACTAAACCCTTTATTATTAAATCTTTTTGACTTTTTTTTTTTTAGGTGCCATTATTTGTGCAACAACACTGAAAAACAAAGTTTCATTGGCTGGATCCGACTCAAACTGTAAAGAACAGTTCTCATTCTCAGGCACAGGGAAACTTCAGCCCACAAATCGCGCATGCACAATACTAACCCTTAACACAGCTTAACGTACCCTTCGCGCAGGCGCAGACCTTAATTGGCGTCTTTGTGGGCGGAGCTTCGTGTGGGACGCAGCGTATCCTGGGAACGCCGGAGACGGAAATTACTTCGCCTCACGCTGCGGACGTCGGAGTCGTTGCGCGCCTTTCCGTGTGTGATTTCTAGAGTTAGGAGCTCCGGAACCGTTTACCAATATGTATGACGCGGACGAGGGTAGGTGACCACCCAGAACACTCCGTGGCGACCTGTCTAAGGGGGGAAACGTGGGTAGCTGGACGAGTTGAGGATTTGCGGTCTCCTCCTCGGCCCGCCGCACCATGGCCCCAGTCGTTTCCCCACACTCCCGAGGCCGGGAACGAATCCGGGATTTTGAGAGGTGGAGGGTGCAGGGAACGTAGCCTTTATCATCTCGGTCAGGGTGACTCTTGTTCTCTCCTCAGTCTGCCCCTGGGTGAGTCTGACACTCCCTTCCCGTCTTGAAAACAGCGCGCAGAACCATGCGACAGGTTCCGTTGTTCCGACTTTGAAGCAAAGGACTCCTTTTTTGATTTCCCTTAAGGCGAGAGTTAATGAATTTATGAATAGTTGAATTTTTGAGCATCACCCTGTGCCAGGCATTGTGTTAGGCTCTGGAAGAACTCTGGGGACAAGGAATATAGTTTCTGTGTGTGTGCGGCGCGGGGGCAGGGTTTGGTTTAGTTTGGCGTTCCTTCATGCTGTCATATGCCTAAGTAAATTATTTTAAAAGATGACCTTTACATTTCCTCTATCCGCGAGATGACACAGTTCTAGATGGTATGTATTTTAACGAACAGGGACAGTATGTCTTTTTCTTTTTACATGTAGAGTTCGTAGTCACGTGTAGTGTATTTTCATTGTATATTTTTAATGCTCCCTCTTCCGTTCTCCAAAGCTGCTATTTCAAAGTTCGTTTTCTTCTAGCTCCCAATCTCCTGGCCACCGCTTACATTTCTCTTTATTCCCTCAGCTACTTCATGGAGAAAATAGAAGCAAAAACTTAAACTCTACTGTTTAAACTTGTCTCATTTTTATCTTGCGTCTAGAAATTTATTAGCATCATTGTATTCTTTTTCTTAACTCCTGAGAAAAAAATTCAAAAAAAGTTTTTTCAGCTTAATTTTTTGAGTAGGTAATATAGTCTCATTTCTCAGAGGCTAGAAAACAAAAATGTTAAAAAGGATAAATGATGTACAAGTATAACTAAAACTGACTTCATTATTATCTCTCCTTTTCCAACCTTCCTACTTCTCCTGGGTGGCTGTGATAATAACATCTAGTGTGCCATCAAAGCTAGAAATCTCCAAGCCATTTTAGATACCTTTGTCTATTTTACCTCGCCCCCCGTGTGTAGGAGTCAGTAATTCCAGACCATTCAAGAAGCACTTATTAATAATTTATTTTGGATATGTATCAAATTTTGAATCAAAGTTGTTAAGTTTTACAGACTATGTATATAGGTCAGAATAGAAAAACAAAAATAGAGCACATTTATTCTTTTGCAGAAGATGAGACTAATATTAGCACCAGTGCACACTGATTTTTCAAATGCCGCATTTTATAAATTACTGTTGCTGCACAAATTCCCCAAAGTTTTGCTGCTTAAAAATTATTTAATATGTTCATGGATTAAATGAGTCAGGAATTTGGACAGGCATAGTAGGAATGACTTGTCTGTTGCCTGATGTCTGTCAGTGGTTGAACTGGGAAGACGCAAAAGCTGAGTGTTGACTGCTGGGGGCTGGGTGATGTGGAGTGTTTACTCATGTGTCTGGCATCTAGCCTAGGAAAACACAAGGACTAGGATTGCTGATTGCAGCATCTCGTAAGTGGGCCCACCATTTAGATTTTCTCACCTAAGTAGTAGGAGTTCTTAACGGCAGCTCAGGGCTCCAGAAGTAAGTGTTTCAATAAAGAAGGTGGAATTGCATTGTTATTCCTGACCTAGCTTCTAAAATCATGTAGCATTGCTTTAGCTGTATTCTCTTAGTTATGGGAGAGTCAAAAACCCACCCAGATTCAAGGGGAGGAAGCATAGACCCTCTATATTTTGATGGTAGGAGTGTCAAGATCACTTTATAAAAGAGCATGTGAAATGGAAGATAGTTGTGTCCATCTTTGGAAAATACAGCCTGTCATCCCTGTCCATGTGTGAAATGTTGCTGTTATAGACAGTTCACCTTAAGGTATTGCCCAGCTATTGGAGTCCTTTGCTGACTCCTCCCTCTTAACCTGATCTCTGACTGCAGTCTCTGAGGAGCCTATTGATCAGAGGATTATGAGCTTGCTCCTAGTTATCATTATAGGTAGTTATTAATGAGAATTATATGGGCTTCTTGGAGATGATGGAACAATCACAGATTCACACGACTTGCACTGAAACTTTCTCACGAGGCCTCTTTGTGTATTGGGAGAATACTGTGACGTAGACCTATGTATGTGTACATATATACCTATGTATATTGTTTCATTACAGTTCAAGTAATGTGATGACTGAAATTTTAAAGAAGTGGGGTAAAGTGATTGTTTTTTATTTAGTAAAGAGTAAATGTGTTTTTGCTACTTCACATCATAGTAAGATGTGAGCTAGTAGTATTTATTGCAAGTGAGAATGATTTTTTTTGTTTTTGCAGATATGCAATATGATGAGGATGATGATGAAATCACACCAGATTTGTGGCAAGAGGCATGCTGGATTGTAATTAGGTAACTTTTTAGACCAAACTGAATAAATTTTAAAAGGCACTGTAAACTGTACAGGGATTTCCTGCTTATTCTGTGTTTGAAAATTAGATGTTCTGTGTGAATATGCTGCATGAGAGCTGGTTTGTCATTTTATTTATTTTTTTAACTTTTAAAGTATTCTGATATACAGAAAAGTTACACAAAGAATTCATGTACACTTCACCCAGATTCCCTAAATGTTAACCTTATGCTGTGTTTTCTTTGCCTTATTCTTTCTCTGTCTACGTATTTTTTTTCTGAAATATTTGAGTCAGTTGTTTACCTAGGAATATTCTTTTACAGAATCATAATCTTATTAAAATAAGGAAATTAATACAGTAATCTTATTTAATCTAGAGACCTTACGCAGATTTTGCCAGTGTCCCAGTAATGTTCATAGCAAAATAAAAATTTTCTTATCCTGGATCCAACATAAGATCATATATTACATCTTGTTTTCATGACTTATTCTTTTGTCTTCTATAATCTAGAACAGTTCCTCAATCTTCCTTTCTTTTTTTTTGTTTCTCAAACTCACCATCTCTCTACAGCTTCCCATGACCTCACCTTTTTTTTTTTGACCTTGACATTTTTGAAGAATATAGGCAAATTATTTTTTAGACTGCCCCTCAGTTTGGGTTTGTCTGATGTTTCCTCATGATTAGTTTCAGATGATTACTTTTGGCAACAGTGATGTTCTGCTCTCAGTGCATTGTATCAGGAGGCACATGATGCCTATTTGTTACATTACTGGTGCTGTTAATTTGATTCCTCTTGGTTTTCTCCTTGTTTTAAATGGATAAAGTTACAACAGGTGGTATTTCGACCCACATTCCCATCCAATTCTAAGTGTAATTAAACTGTAATAAAACTCAGCAGGAAGCCTTACATATAGGTAAGAGAAGTAACTTTTAAGTAATAAAGTAACATCCTGCTATGTTAGGATATAAAATGCTGCAAGTCTCCTCACTTACCAAACTGACAGGTGCTTTGTATATAGTAACATTTTGATGCCTGTTTGAGCCCCACCATCTCCAAGATGCACATCCTCTCAGTTGACACTCCCTTTTCAAAGAGCACAAGCTTCTGACATTCTACCAGTTGTGTATGGAATAAAACTGAACCTTTGCTGAACGTTGTTTTAAAAATATGAGTTTTGGGGATGTAAGTATGTGTTTTTTTTTCCTATTAAACATGGGCTATAAACACTTTGTATTGAGACACTTGAATCTTCTATGATTTTGAGTATTAAACACAAAGAGACATTTTTAGCCAGATATTTGGAGTATGCCTATATTTTGTGATTGCCAGGGAGAAAGAATATTTTGATCTTAGCCAAAAAAACCAAATTGTTTTCAACTTATGTGACAAATTGCTCAAGGATTATATATGCTATTTGACAAGTCCTTGCATTTAACATTTGTTACAGAATAAAATGCCGTTTGATCTTTATATTTTAATTGATTATAGGTGCTTTAGTTTTTTGTGATATGACATTTTGTTTTTTCACTATTTAATATCAAGTGATCTTTCCCAAGCATTGTGAATGTGATATTACTTAATATATAGTGACTTCAGTAAGATGTCTCTTGGACAATAATCATGGTAGTAGATACCATAAATAAGAACTATTCAAATAGTTTAGGTGTTTAAGGGATGGCATTCTAATGAAGTACTGTCCTAATGATTTTGGGGAGAGTAACTATGGTTCAGCTTCCTGGGAGGATGAAACTTGTCCATAGTTTTTTAAAGATTTTTCATTGTAAATTGTCCATAAAAACCATTGCTGTTTACCTTACAGATTGTGCTTTCCATGTGCTTATGTACCAATGGCTGACCTAAATGGTTGTGAGAAATTTCTTTCCTGTCAGCTCACAGTCTCTACTGAAGGAAGTTGCCTCCACTCTTCTTGAGTCTGTGCCTTATACAGGGATGAATGTGTACTGTGTTCTCTGCCATAGAGAGCTTCTAATATTGGTGGCCATGGTTGATTGAATCAGGGTGGAACCTTGACCCAAAGCCAGCCAATCTGTAGGCTGGCCAGTTACGTGTGAGGTGATCTGATGATGCCAAAATGGAAGGCTGATTCGTAGTTGGGCTACGAATGTTGTCTCAGAAAATTGATGTGAGGATGGGGGGAGTTAGTTACTAGGCAGAGAGGGCAAGGAGCTAAGTCCAGCTATGCAGCTTTTCCTGTGTGGTGGTGAGGGGAGAGATTCCTCTTGCAAATGGTGTGTCTACTCTTCTCGAGTCTCTGTCCTTCTTTAGGGCTTCAGTATTTGATTTCTGTGTCTATACTAATAGCTTTGATCTCTCACCCTTGCTCCATTTTTAATCAGTCATTTGCTGAGTATTTTCACTTGAATGACTTAGTCCCATCTTACCTTTAACGTATTCAAAGTAGAATAATCTTTAACCTAAAATCGAAGTTCTTACACATGCTATATTTTAGTCATTGATATCATTTTCTTCCCTCTTATTCAAATTAAAGTTCTTATTTTTATCTTTTTTTCCATGCTTTTTTTTGTTATATAAGTTTTAGGTGGACAGCATTATAGTTCAACATCTGAATACACTACAGAGGGATCACCACCACAGTCTAGTTACCATCCATCACCATACCTTTGACCCCCTTCACCCATTTCACCCACACACACTAACCCCCTCCTCTCTGGTAACCACTAGTCTGTTCTCTGTGTTTGTGAGCTTTTGTTATCTTTTGTTTGTCGGTTGGTTTTGGTTTGGGTTTTTTTTTTTTAAGATTCCACATATGAGTGAAATCATGTGGTATTTGTTTTTCTCTGACTTTTTTCACTTAGCATAATATTCTCTTTGTCCATGTTGTCATTTATTTTTCTGTTTGACTATGCATTTCATTAGTTTTGAGAAATGTTTCAAGAGGTTGGATGAAATTTATCTATAAAGGACATTTATAAATTAGGACTTCCTTATAGTTCTTATGTTGTGCTTTAATAATTTTACCCACAAGTATGTCTCATTTCCCCAAACTTAACAATAAGTCCTACAAAGAAAGTGTTCCTAATCTTACCTCTTTTTTGGACACCTCATAGTATTTTATGTAGTGATGAGTGCAGAGTGTTGGTATTTAATGATTAGTATTTGTCAAATTTGATGATAATGAAAATGGGGAAATATGCTAGAAAACATCACTAGGTGTAACTGATTATGAACTCAAATATTTTCCCAGTTCCTATTTTGATGAGAAAGGCTTGGTCAGACAACAGCTGGATTCTTTTGATGAGTTTATTCAGATGTCTGTTCAAAGAATTGTGGAAGATGCTCCACCTATAGACCTACAAGCCGAAGCTCAGCATGCTAGTGGAGAAGTTGAAGAACCGGTAAGATGGTTCAATAAAGTAATATAAATAAGGGTATTGATTTGAAATTTCAGTCCTTCTGTCACCTGGCTTAAAGGTTAAAAAAATAAAAAGTTAGGAGGTGTTTTTATTAGTGTACTTAAAACGTTTCAGTCAGCTCCTGATTTATTCTTACTAATGGAGAGATGCATTTTTGCAAGTAATGCAGAACCCTAATTCTTTTTCAGATAGTATGTGTTTAATAGCCAGGAAGAGGAAACTCAGAGGTATGATGAACTACAAAGAGAAGCAAGCCAGAAATAGTCGTGTTGCCTCAGAAAATCCCACTTTTTTCTTTCATAGAGTAAGGAATCAAAAGAAAAATAGGTGAAGGACCTTTTTCCCTTGATTATTTGTTGCATGAAATACATTATTATATCAATATAAGAGCTAATAAGGGAAAAGCACCCAAATATATTAGCTCTTTTAATTTTTCTAAGTTCATTGTAGTCTTTTTTTTTTTACACATATGCATGTTTTCAGCATTGTTAAATCATAGCAAGGCTATCATTTTAGAATCTAGTTTTACATGAGTGATTGTAAATAACTGTGTAGTCCAAAAAATGACTGTCCCTAGTTTTTTTTTTTTTTTTTAACATTATTTATTTATTTATTGGCCGCGCTGCCTGGCTTGCGGGACCTCAGTTCCCTGACCAGGGATTGAACCTGAACCACGGCAGTGAAAGCCCAGAATCCTAACCACTAGGCCACCAGGGAACTCCCATGTCCTTAGTTTCTGAGTAGAGAGGCAGCATGATGGGCCTTGAGGGACAGGGAAAGCTAAAAAAAAAAATGAGGTAGAGAAGAAGTAGAATTAGACAGAGGGAGAGATTATTATTTCCTGCCAGTTCAGTCCCTCTTTTCTGTAGCTTATCTCGTAAGGGCTAATGTATTATTCTCATTCTGGTTGGAGGTGCTGCACAGACTTTTGCTGTTAAGAACAAAAATAATTGGCTCTTCTGGCACTGTGTTGGAAAAATGGGTGTAAAATGCTTTTCCTATACTTACGGCGTTTTCTGTTCATGGTCTTTTCAAAACAAGAGAGATAACAATATAACATAGCAGCTTCATAGTGCCAGAATAAGTACTACCAAAGAGCTCTCTCAAGCTTGGCTATCAGAGCTTAGTGGAAAAGATGGGAGGGACTTAAGCTGACTGTGAAGGGCGTTAGTCTTAGTAGGGAAAAGATATTTAATCATTTCAGCAAAAATACTTTGTGTTTTTGGCTTATGGCTGGAATAGAGGGACCACAGCAGTCAGTAGATTGTTTTTGGTTTGATCTGTTTTTGATAGGTGTTTGTGGAAGATAAGATGGAACCAGATTGTCACATGCTTTGGATGTCATGGGGCATTGTGGAAAGATTGTCAAAGAATGTACATGAAGCATTATTTTTAAAAGGTTACTTTGGAAATGGTGTTTACTTGGAGTGGGAAGAGGCTGGAGTCAGATTAAAATCTTGGAATAGCTGAAGTTTCAGATAATAATGTCCTAGATTAGGGTAATAGTGGAAATGAGTAGTTGGATGGCTGAATTCCTTTTGGTTCATTATCACCACTAGTTCTCTTTGCTCTTTACCTACTCCAGTTTGGGAAACTTGGGTATTAATAATTTTCCTTTAGTGGTCTGCTTAGTCCCATCTTTTCCTTTTCTGATATTTGATTTAGAGAGAAATCCACTATCCATTTAGCTCTGGAAAGTTCTCATGGATCTTGTTTTATTGGGTAGCAGATAGATATTTAATTGAAAACTTTTCTTTCTCCTTTCTTCCTTTCTTTCTTTCTTAACTATGGACTGAGCTAAAGTCAGCCAGGGTTGGAAATTCTCATTCCTTTATGTAGAATAGTAATTAGGATTTTCTGTGTGTTTTTAAATTCCTCTTTGCACAGAGCGGTATATGAAGGTGGCTGTCATCCTGACTCTATACATCCCTTACACAAAAATGCCCCCCAAGGATGCCCAGTTATCCACCCCACTTCAGTTTTGGAGAATTGGCAGGTGGGGCAAAACACTAAGTCTCAGGAGGGTTTCTTGAGACATTTTTGTGGGAAGTTTTGGGTCAAGGGGAGAGATGAGACCCAACAGTGGGTGTGCCATCCTCTGCCTTCCTGGGGAAATCCAAATCCCAAAAGTTTTCTGAAGAGAGGCACCTCTCTGCGTGACCTAGGGAGGGGAGGTGACCAGATGACCAGACCTACTGCCTGGATGTAAGGCTGAGGCAGAGAGAGGACAGGGTCAAGCAGATATCTCAGACCCAAGACAGAAGAATGAAATGCAAGAGAGGGGGAGAAGGGGACTGAGAGATCCCAGAGGCCCAAGTCATCAATTCCACCCTGTCTCCAGTTCTGAGCAGAAACTCTTCTTCCCAAGACTACAGTGGAGTTTTAGTTCAGGGACTGGCTTTGCTCCAGGGCACAGAGAGGACAAGCCAGGCAGAGATCCCACAGGTAGTGAAGGTGGAGAGTTAAGGTATCGGACAAAAAGATGGACGCTCCCACAGTGGGTACGCACAGACCACAGCAGTTTTGAAACTGTAAGCCAGGATCAGGGTAAAACATGCAGCTGTGGCTGAAATACAGAATGTTATAGGCCCTCTCCAGTAAAATTTAAATCACTGCTTATTCCACTCTGTCCCCTGCCTATGAGCTGTTCCCAAGGTTTTTTCCAAGGCTGGAGTCCTGGACAGTAAGAAGGAATGGGAGAAAATACTGAGGTCAGCATGTAGGGCTGCGGCTGAGACTTGATATGCCTCTCCCCACCCCCACTCATTCTGTAGAAAAGAATTTGCTCTCCCTCCCCTTGATGGGCTGTTGGGATGAAGGCAGGGTAAAGACAAAGGGAGGAAAACACTCAGCACATTCTTTCTCCTGCTTTGATCTGAAGTGTAGCTGCAGCCAAAGGGCACAGAAGTGGGGGAGAAAATATGGGGGATAGGAAAGCATGGGAGCATAATCCAGCTGAGAAAGGAAGAGGGTTCTTCCACTGCCCTGTGTCCAAAAATCTGCTGAGAGCTTTAGTCCCGGAACTGCAAAAAAGAGTGCGAAGGAATGGGAAGCGTATATGGGTTTGTGGGGGAGGCAGCCACAGACAGGATGGAGATCTAAGGATCCCTGGGATCCCCGAGCTGACTCTGAGAGCATTAGTTGGGGGACTGGATGAGAAGTCACAGCAGACATGTGGATTTTTTGAGGGGGTATGGAGCCAGGAACAGTGAGGTCTTCACCGAAGGAGTGACCACTTGATCTGTTCTTTGGCTGACTGCAGCACCTGAGACTCAGTCTTCTCTGTAAGGGGGACATCTCCCCTTAGTGCCACCCGCTGTACCACTTGCTGGGGATTGCTCTCTAGGATCACCCCTCAATCTACGATTTCATCCACAACCAAGAAGAACCCCTCCATGTTCTTCAGCAGAGCTCACTTTTCTACATTTTTCCTCAGCATCTGGCTCAGTGAGTCGAAGAAGAGGCAGTTCAGAATAGCCATGAGCATCATCTCATTTTCGTATGAGCTGCCAATCGTATAGAAATAGAGATCGATAACTGCTTTTGCATACCACTGTCAGGACTCCCAAGAGGGCAGTTTCAGTGTCAGACTGACAGGTCTTGTTGAAAGTGTTCTTCTCAAAGGCCTTTTGCTCCTTGACACAGAGGTAGCTGTCATCACAGTACTTGGCAAAAAATCTATCTCCATCATTGTCCAGAGTCAGAATGGCTTTGACAGTGTACAAGGAGGGGTCCGAAATCAGTGCATCTATCTTGCCCCATAGCTGGCACCGATGTCTTCTGTACATTTAATTGAAGAGTTAGGTTTTCTTTTTTTCTATCTTCTGTTGATTAGTTTAGAACACACTTCTAATTGTATGAATTTATCTTTTCTTTGTTTTCTGATAACTTTGTTAACCTGACCTAAACTAAGGAGAGGGCACATGAAACAGCTATACAGATCATTAATGCAAATCCATTTCAGTTGTTTGATATGAACTCAGAGCTTAGTCTTTATTTACTTGTGATACATTAAATCTCCTTTTGTCTTCCACCTTAAGAAAGTGATGAAGTATAAAACTTGACGTTTGTGGAGTATGAGTGTTGCCCTGGGAGAGTCACCATTTTAGTAAAGTGGATTGACTTTGGCATTTTCTAGAGCTGTTTCTACTCAAAATGTTAATGTTGATTAAAATGGAATCATTAAATCGTTTATGGAAAAAAATTATTTACCCTTTTCCATTGTTTTTGTTTTCATTTTAGCCAAGATACTTGCTGAAGTTCGAACAAATTTACCTCTCCAAGCCTACCCATTGGGAAAGAGATGGTGCTCCATCACCGATGATGCCAAATGAGGCCAGATTAAGAAATCTCACGTAAGAAAGATATTTCTTTTCCAGCAGCTGATATTGAAATAAGATTCAGAAAATAAAATTTTAGCCAGTTGAGAGTATTAGTAATCACCTTAGTATTCTCTTGTGATCTATTTTTATTTTCAAAGGTACTCTGCTCCACTTTATGTTGATATAACAAAAACAGTCATTAAAGAAGGCGAAGAACAACTTCAGACACAGCATCAGAAAACTTTTATAGGGAAAATTCCAATTATGTTGCGTTCAACTTACTGCCTATTGAATGGCTTAACAGATCGTGATCTTTGTGAGTTAAATGAATGCCCCTTGGATCCTGGTGGCTACTTCATTATTAATGGATCCGAAAAGGTATAGTAGCATTATTTTTTTTTAATTACCAAATGATGATTAAGATTTAAATCATGAAAGTTGAAATCAAAAAGTAAACTTTTGTATAATCTGGAAGTAGCAGTTGAATTATTAAGGAGGTGACAGCCGAATTTATATTAAACCAAAACTTTGTTTAGTTATATATATTGGGTTGGTCAACCCAATAATATACACTAGAAATTTGGTCAGTTTGAGCTTGTATGTTTTGGTGAAGTGTTTATGCAAAATGGAGTTTGTAAAGTTCAAGAATTGATGTTTCAGTGAGCCTATACAGTCAGACTAAATAAAGATGTAGCTTTGACTGTTGTTTCTAATTCAAAGATCTTGTTGGTTTTATGGCTGTAATTTTATTGTCCATATAGGTTCTGATTGCTCAAGAGAAAATGGCAACAAACACAGTCTATGTGTTTGCCAAAAAGGATTCTAAATATGCCTACACAGGAGAGTGTAGATCATGTCTGGAGAATTCTTCTCGACCCACCAGTACCATCTGGGTTAGCATGCTGGCAAGAGGAGGACAGGTATGGACTATTATATGCTATTTGGGTTTATTCCTTTTGGTCTAGTTTTGTAAGTTACCAGGCTGCATGTTTAGTCAGAAAGTTTTTCTGGAGCATATTATCAGTGTTGTATGGTAGGCATTTTATTATTTACTTACTACTGTGTAATAAATCACTCCAGTAGCAACATTTATCATCTCACAGTGTCTGGATGTGGATTAGCTGGGTCCTCTGGTCACAGGGCTGCAAACAAAGTGCTTGGGCTGCAGTCATCATCATAAGGCTTATTTGCATGGCTGTCGGCAAGATCCAGTTCCTTGCTGCACGGCTCCCCTCCATACAGCCCCTGACAATATGGCAGCCTGCTTGTCAGAGAGAGTAATTGAGCAGAGCCGTAGAGCATATGAGCAAGGTGGAAATCACCATCTTTTACACCTTAATCTTGGAAGCAACATCCTATCATTTTTGCCATGTTCTTTTTGTTAGATACAAGTCAGTAGTACATCTAGTCTGTACTCGGGGCGGGGGGGGGGACTACACAAGGCAGTAGTAGTAGGCAGGGATCATTAGTCACCATCTTAGAAGCCACCTACCATAGGCTTGTTACTTACAATAATGTAATCTAATAATAGCATTTCTTGACTGTTTGCTATGTGCCAATTATGTTACTCAGATTGCTTGATTTAATCTTTGCAACTATACTGGAAATTTGTTGTAATTAACTATTTAATTTCATGTACATTTTTATTTGTAAAATTTTAAAAAATAAGTCATATACACATTAAATAGTTCAAAAAAGTACAAAAAAGCGTACACTATAAAAATTAGTCTTCCTTTGACCCCCAGATCTCTTCTCTAAGAAGCAGCTGATTTGATAATTTCTCATGAATCCATCCAGAAATAGTCTTAATTAAAAAATGCAAATGGGGGCTTTCCTGGTTTTACAGTGGTTAAGATTTTGCCTGCCAGTGCAGGGGACACGGGTTCGATCCCTGGCCTGGGAAGATCCCAGGCCGTAGAGCAATTAAGCCCATATGCCACAACTACTGAGCCCACGTGCCGCAACTACTGAGCCTGCATGCTACAACTACTGAACCCTGCATGCCTAGAGCCCGTGCTCTGCCACAAGAGAAGGCACTGCAATGAGAAGCCCATGCACCGCAACAGAGTAGCCCCCGCTCACAACTAGAGAAAGCCCACTTGAAGCAACGAAGACCCAATGCAGCCAAAAATAAATTTAAAAATTAAAATAAAAAAACCAAATGGGAGCATACCATGCACACTGTTTGAACATTGCTGATACCTTTTAAAAACAGATTTAGATCAGCAGTTGATCATTGTTTGTAAGTTGATATTCCATGCGTAGATATAGCATAATTTATTGAGCCATTTCCCTTGTGATGGATGTTTAGGTTTCCAGTTTTGTGCTCTATTATAAACAGTTCTGCAGAGTCTAATGTCACTTTAATAAGTTTTATAAAGAAGAACTTGAACATTAGAGAGGTTTAAGTGCCTGAAGTTAAAATCCTGTGTGGAATAGGTGTTTTAAAGAATTAAAATGGTTTTTACTTGTGAATGGGGGTAGAATGGGGCCCAAGTACAAGTGTTTGGAAAAGATCCCCAGGTGATTGTGATGTGCATTCTTTGTTGATAAGCATTGGCCTGGATTATGAAGGGCAAAAGAAAGGAAAATCATCTAGATTTAGTGATAAGTTTGATATGAGGATGAATCAGTTAAGATTCTTTGGTTCTTTCCAGAATTTTCATTTAATCAATTTAGGAATCGGGCCTAAATTGCTGTTGGTGCCCATGTTGCTGTTGTTTTTAATTCCCCAGAGTAGTCTAATGTGAAGCCAGAGTTGAAAATCACTGAGCAAAAACACAAGGTCTTTGTCGTATAATCATGGGAAATAAAATTAAAAGGATAATATTTTAAAGGGAATGAAGTGAACAATCAAGGTGTATGATTTTTATTTTGTTGAAATTCAGTATACATGTATATTTCTGTGTAGGTTTTTTGTTTGTTTTTTTGTTTTGACCTTGCCACTCGGCTTGCGGGATCTTAGTTCCACGACCAGGGATTGAAACCAGGCCTCGGCAGTGAAAGTGTTGAGTCCTAACCACTGTACCACCAGGGAACTCCCTCTGTGTAGTCTTTTTAATTTTTTTTAATTCACAAACAGTTGTTCATAGTGATTCTGTCGACTTGGACGTTGTGGCTAAAAGATGTAGCCAACTGCCCATTCCCATACTCTGTGTGCTTTCGGAGTGCTTTGTAGTCAACCCTGGCTAAGTATGGGACAGTTGGTATCTCACAACTCCTTGTATCCACCAGGCTTTGTGTAATCATTGCCAAGGGCTTCATTGTCATGTCCATTAGTGCCCACAGTAGCTATTTGAAAACAATCTGAAACCTTCCCTCACCTTTCCAACTTTACAAATTACTTGCCTTGGGCCTTGAGGCTTGCTGGCAATGGAGTGAAATTAGGATTCTCAGCCACTGAATTTCCTGTATTTATTAGGCTCCTAAAGTGTGTGCACCCAAAAAGCTGACTAGTCTGCCTGAGCTGCCAACATTGTGATTATAAGTATCAGCAGCATGTGGGCAGCCGCAAAAAAAAAAATTCTATCGTTCTCTCCTGAGGTTCTAGATAAAATAGAGAACGTCCAAGAATTGATTTTTAGAAAGAACCTAGTGAGTTCATTTTTAGACAAAAGGTTTGGAGGTGGCGTGGTGCATGGTGTAGGCATTCTTTTTTAATGTTTTGTGTATTCTGAAAAAGGTCTATGATGAAACAAATGGAATAATTGAAAACTAAGTTGAAACAGCCAAATGGCAGTTGGGATGGGAGGGTTGAGAGTACAGGAAAAAGGTCAAGATGAAGATTCACCTGTCCTTTATGTAAAGTTGTTACTGAACATCCGTGAGATAGGTTAAGGTTTCTAAGGAAGGAGGCCTGAAGTAGGAGGAGGAAGACAACAGAAACTTATTAGATGGACCATGATAATGTAGGGTTATGAAGCCAAGAGAAGATAGACTTTGATATTGAAGGAAAGAAATTTGATTAAAATTGAGAAACTAGGTGTTTGTATGCCAGTGTAGTAACTTTTATTTCACTTCTGTGTTGCAATTAAAGAGGGAGAAATTGGAAGAGAATCTTATGTGAGAGAGGCTGTTTGTTGATTTTGAAATGTTATTCATATTTGGAGATATGTCACAGACCAACTCTGAGTTAGTATTTATTTTTCATTCTGTGCTTAGCTTTTTTCCACATTTGTCTAGCTATATTCTCTCTTATTTTCCCCTCATCTATTTCTTTCTTCCAAAATTTTTAATTGTTTTGGTTGGGGGAAAGGACGGGGGGGGTCTGTGTTCATACCTGCAGCCAAAGGTCATTTCCAAATACAGTCTGGGGCAGTTCTAGAGGATCCTGGCAGACAGAGAGTAGAGAATGGAAGTCCTCTCAGGTTCAGATGACCAGTCTATCCATCAAATAAGTAAACCTCTTGCAGTGGTTTTTGAAAAGCAGCCATAGGATGTTCCTTAGAATATGAAAGGCATGCCTCTTTTGAAATACCTACAATGAACATGTATGTAAAATGGTTCTTTTGATGTTTATATATGGCTATAACGTCTGTATTCTCATATTCTAATGATTTTTTATTTTTCTAGGGTGCAAAAAAGAGTGCTATTGGTCAGCGCATTGTGGCAACCCTACCATATATCAAGCAGGAAGTTCCCATCATTATTGTGTTCAGAGCATTAGGTTTTGTGTCTGACAGAGATATTTTAGAGCATATTATTTATGACTTTGAAGATCCAGAGATGATGGAAATGGTAATGTGCAAGCAAAATGTATTCATAGTATTTTTCAAGAGGTTTAAAGTTACTGTTGCTAATCCAAAAACATAGTAGAAAGCTGCTCTGAAGATCAGTTTAGCTGTTGCAAACCCCATGCTGTTTACTGTGTAGTGAAAGCCTTCAGCCCTGCCTTGGCTTCTTTCTTATTTTTTTTTAAAGGCATATAAATACCAGAATTTAGTGAATTAATTTTCTGTTTTACCTTTTTTTTTTAACACCTTTATTGGAGTATAATTGCTTTACAGTGGTGTGTTAGTTTCTGCTTTATAACAAAGTGAATCAGTTATACATATACATACATCCCCATATCTCTTCCCTCTTGCATCTCCCTCCCTCCGACCCTCCCTATCCCACCCCTCTAGGTGGTCACCAAGCAACAAGCTGATTTCTCTGTGGTATGCGGCTGCTTCCCACTAGCTCTGTGTTTTACATTTGGTAGTGTATATATGTTCATTTGGCTTCTTTCTTGACAATTCTCTGTAAAATCGACATGAAAACTAGAGGCAGTCAGAGTTCATTGACAGCAGCAAGAAGAAACAGTAGTAAGGAAAATCGTAAAAGCATACTAGTCTGATGCAGTGTAGTAAAAAGGGAAAATGTAGTTGATATCTTCTTTTTTTAAACAACTTTTTATTTTGAAATCATTTCAAACTTACAGAAAAGTTGCAAACAGCTCCTGTATACTCTACACCTATTTTCAGCAGTTGTTACCTTTGCTGCATTTGCTTTAGGATGCTCTTTATCTATATATACACATTGTTTTTTTCGGGATCATTTGAGAGTAAGTTTTAGGCATCATGCCCTTTTACTCCTAAATACTTCAGTGTATATTTCCTAAGAATCAGGATATTTACTCACATAATCATAGTATTACAATTTTTAAAATTGGTACTTCAGTGCAGTACATACTGTTAACTTGGAGATCTTATTTAGGTTTATGTCAGTGGTCCTGATCATGTCCTAATGGCATTTCTTTTTTTTCCTGGTTCAAAATCCAATCTAGGATAATGTATTACATGTTGTTTTTATGTCCCTTTAGTCTCTTTTAATCTTCCCTTGTCTTTTTCCTCAATGTTTCATGACACTGAAGTTTTTGGATAGGATAGGCCATTTATTTTGTAGAATATCCTTCAATTTGGGTTTTTCTGATATTTCCTCATGATTAGATTCAATTTATGCATTTTCTGGCAGGACAAATACAGAGATCATATTGTGTGCTTTCCAGGGCATCACATCAGGAGTCACATGATTTTATTGTGTCCCATTATTGGTAATGTTAATTTCACAGTGCCGTCTGTTAGGTTCCGCCACTGTAAAGTTATTATTTTTGTGGGAAGGATTGTTGAGTCTAGAGAAATATGCATTTCCTTATCAATCTTTTCCATTGATGATCCTTGGCTAAGGAGTAGTTGATATTCTTAAAGTTGTCCTGAATCATCCAGAGTCTTTAAGACTACAGAGAAATAAGGTAAAATACAGGCTAAACATCGGTCACAAAGAAGCTGGAGTATATTTTAGTTATTAGAGTATTTATTGCTATGGTTACATGACAAAAATGGATTCTGGTTAGATTTTTGGCAATAGTCATGTGCTTTTTTTTTTTTAAACTTAAAGATAATAAGTATTTAGATACTTAAAAGATAACCTTTTAAACCAAGGCTGAAAACAGTATGACACATTTATTCATTTGAGACTTAGTAAATTTTAATTTGAGTGTTAAACTTCTCTAAATTGATTTTAGATATTTGAAAGGAACTTTTTAAAGCTACTGTTCATTAAAATGTAAAAAACAAACAAAACATCCCCAAGACTCACTGTGCTCTGTTATAATGGAATTATTTGTATTTTTCTGGAAAGTATAATTGTGCTGATGAGTGGATTTTTTTCAGAGGTCCCTAGATCTCTAAGGTGTCTTCAAGTTCTAAGATTTTGTGATTCCTTGAATTTCTAAAAATATTTGCATATTCAGTTAGGTTCATAGGGATATTTAACATAAATTAAGTGACAGTTGCCTTATTTTAAAGTAAAGATGTGAATTTGAAAATAATTTTTATTTAAATTAACTGCTAGGTTAAACCTTCTCTCGATGAAGCTTTTGTCATCCAAGAACAGAATGTTGCACTAAATTTCATTGGTTCAAGAGGGGCAAAGCCTGGTGTCACCAAAGAGAAAAGGATTAAATATGCAAAGGAAGTATTACAGAAAGAAATGCTCCCTCATGTTGGCGTCAGTGATTTTTGTGAGACCAAGAAAGCTTATTTCTTGGGGTATGTCAAATTTCATTGTTTCAAGTTCTTTGCCAAGCTGTGGTTGAGATAAAATTTTTCTTAAAGCTAAAAATGTCAAAATTGATGTTTTTAATGTATAAGTTTAAAAAAAATCCCAAACCATGTCCTTTCTTTTTTACTTCTTTCTTTTCTTTTTTTAAAGGTACATGGTTCATAGGTTGCTGCTAGCAGCTTTGGGTAGAAGAGAATTAGATGACAGAGATCATTATGGAAACAAAAGATTGGACCTTGCTGGACCACTACTTGCATTCTTATTTAGAGGGTAAGGAATTACAGAATGATATTGTTAAAAGTAGAGAGATTTCACTTTAGATTGGTTATTGCACTTGAGATGCTAAACTATCTTGGCATCCATATTGGGTACACATGAAGTTAGCTACATTCTTTGCCACTTGCCCAGTTTAGTTCTATTGATACTTCAAATTTGAGAATTTCAAGATTGTGAGGAAATTTATAACTTGTTTACGTTTTCTCTACCTTTACAAAGCATTTGAGAAAGCTGAATTATTGCCTTGATTTTCTAAGTGCTGATACTGGAATTTTTATTAGTTCTGCTTTGCAGTTTATAAAAACAAAAGCTGGAAGGAAGTCTATCAAG
Source organism: Delphinus delphis (assembly GCF_949987515.2). NCBI lineage: Eukaryota > Metazoa > Chordata > Mammalia > Artiodactyla > Delphinidae > Delphinus > Delphinus delphis. The sequence continues at coordinate 63,202,372 of NC_082687.1, read as the reverse complement.
ATATTAGCAGTGGTTGTCTCAGTATTGGGGTTATATGTGATTTTTATCTTATTCTTGATATGTTTTTATATTTTTCGTATTTTCTATAATGAACATATACTTCTATAATTAGAAAAACTTATTTGTAAAAATAATGTAGGTAAAAATAATGTAGGTAATAATATAGGTAAAAATAATGTAGGTAATTTAATACAGAAATAATATTATTGTATGTGTTCTGTTATTTATTATATTGTATATTAGTGTTTTTCAACCTCGTTTTGTTATTGCCCCACTAAGGGGCCTCTTTTGAGTATTTTTCTCTAATTGCTTTGCTTGTATATGTTTATGTACCATATGTACGTCTTTGCTTTTTATATAAAAAGTAATAACACTTCCCTCCCTCTACCTCAACCACTTTTCGCCCCCTTGTGGGCAATATTATCCTTGTTAAGGATGCATATTGTAGACCTTTACATGTTTAAAACATTTTATTGGGCAGAATGTTTAAGAATTTGCTTAAAGAAGTACGGATCTATGCCCAGAAGTTCATTGATCGAGGAAAGGATTTTAACTTGGAGTTGGCAATTAAAACAAGGATTATATCTGATGGCCTAAAATATTCTTTAGCTACTGGGAACTGGGGTGACCAAAAGAAAGCTCATCAAGCCAGAGCTGGAGTATCTCAGGTAAGGATGTTAACTGTGACTACAGGTTTGATAAGAAAATGTTATGGGACTAATAGAATCTTTCACTAAATGTAAATTGTTTTGCCTTTTTTTTTTTCTTGGTCAGATATAAAAGTACTTGGGGGCTTTTGAATTATGAAAGTGAAATTTTTCTTAAATTAGCTGTTAGCATTACTAAGAGATTTAAAAGTTTTGACTTGCATCAAGATATTTAATGAATTCGAGTAGCTTCTTGGGAGGTGAAACAGTCCATGTTTGTGAAATTTTTGGTTTTTTTTAATGCCTTAAATATTCTTCTTTAATTAATTAATTTATTTATTTATTTTTGGCTACATTGGGTTTTCGTTGCTGTGCACGGGCTTTTCTCTTTAGTTGCTGTGAGCGGGGGCTACTCTTCGTGCGGCGCGTGGGCTTCTCGTTGCATTGGCTTCTCTTGTTGCGGAGCACAGGCTCTAGGTGCGTGGGCTTCAGTAGTTGTGGCACGCAGGCTCAGTAGTTGTGGCTTACAAGCTCTAGAGCACAGGCTCAGTAGTTGTGGTGCACAGGCTTAGTTGCTCCGTGGCATGTGGGATCCTCCCGGACCAGGGATTGAACCCATGTCCCCTGCATTGGCAGGTGGACTCCCAACCACTGTGCCACCAAGGAAGTCCCAGTTTTTCTGTCTTAAAAGCTCTGTATTAGAAGCTGATACCCAGAGAATAAATGGGCACCTGCTTCCTTTTTTGCAAAATGTAATACCTCTAACAGTGATTTCTCTATGTTGGCCTGTTGTTATGTACAGTGATTGCAATAGCTACTCTCAGGAGGAGTAATGGGGGAAACCTTTTACAAAAATGTCTCACTAGGTATTTTTTATTTATTTTTTGTATTTTCATATAAGATTGAAAATTTATAGTGTATATGTCTAGCTTTATGGAGGGGATCTCCCCCTCTTTTTTTTTTTTTTTTTAAACTAGCCTATACCAGCGTCACCTTATTAATTTGGCATTCAGACACCAACTTTAAGCTCCTGATTCCTAGAAACCTAGATGCCTTAAGAAATTCTGGAAGAATGCTTAGAGTCCAGTTAAATTTCTAGTTCCTTTTAGTTTAGTAAGGATTTGTTGAGTCTACTTGGTGTTTGTGATGCTGGGTTCACAGAGTTGAATGAGACGCTCTTCCAGCCCTCGAGCTTACCATCTATTAGAGGAAACATTCGTCCATGTACAGCTCATTCTGCCTTGAGCTGAATTATGATAAACGCCATCCTGCCAATTCAGTTCAGTGTGTGTACTGGGACTTAAGATGTGCCAGGCACTCTGTCACACATTGGAGATACAGAAATGAATAAAACATGATCCTTGATCTTCAGTAGTTCACAGTCTATACTCATAGATGTAAACAGATATTACAACATGATACAGTGAGTATTAAATGAGAGCTGTGCACACCTGTTCTGTGGGAATGCTGGAGAAAGGCATTTAGCACTGGCTGAAAGGGTGAAAAGAAGTGTTTTCTTTAGGAGGTGACAGTTGAGCTGATTCCTGAAGGGTTGTTGGGAAATAGCCCAAGTCTTGGAGGAGGGTAGAACCAGTAGCTCACAGGAAAACTGGAGAAAACTTAATATCCTGAACAAAGGGACAGGGAGAAAAGAGCATGTGTATGTGGAAGGAGCCAGAGCATTCTTGGGTTTTCAGATCAAAGCGAGAGAGTTAGGAAGATGGGGTTGGAGTGGAGAGCTGGAACACCTCATAGAGGGGAGTGACATGTTCATTTTTGCTTTTTAGGTAGATTCACAGTAATTGGCAGTGTGGAGAAAGATTTGAGAAGGGCAGAGTTGGTGGCAGAAAGATTGTTGCAACAGCCTTAGTGAGAAATAATTAGGGCCTGCACTAGAGCAGTTTTGTAGAGGTGGAGAGTGGAGTCAAATTTGAGAAATATTTACGAAATAAGTTTTGTAAGACTTTGTGACTGATTAGTTGAATGATGGAAAACTCCACAGAGTAGAGAGAAGAGAACAGTTCTTCCTGGAGGTGGGTCGTATGTCTTCTATGGAAGTGGTAACATTTCACCAGACAGAGCAGAATGGGGTAGTACATTCCATTCTGTGGCAGTAGCGTGGTCAGAGTTGTGGAGGTGAGAAGGTGTTTGGCAATGTGAATGGAGTACAGGAGTTCTGGAGACTGCTGGTAGGGGAAGGTCATCTGGGGCTTCATTGAGAAGAGCTTCAGAGTCATGCTGCTCTAGTTGGCGGGGAACTGTATAATATTTTTTAATTCAGTGAGTGATGTGAACTTATCTATATCTGTGTTTTAATAATTCTGGTAACTGAGGAGAGTAGATTGGAGAGGACATTACAGGAACTTATGAGCTGATGGCGATAGTATAGGTAAGAGGTAAGGGGCTGGTTTATTGCTGTGACATTGGGAATGGTTTTTTGAGAAAGTTTGAAAATAGAGTTGACAGGATATGCTTATTGTTTATTATATGTGAAAGGAGGAAGTCAGAGACAAAAATATCTTGAGATTTCTAGATTGGGAGATAAAGGGAAGGGTGATGCCATTAACAATGACAGGAGACTTAGGAAGAAGAAGGAGGATGGGTTGTTGTAGGGCTGGGGAATGTGGTGATTTTGTTATTAGGTACATTGAGTTTGTGTTGCTTGCTTTATATCCCTCTAAATATTATCTTACTTACAAGTATTACCTTGCTTAGTGTTCTGTAAGTGTTGAATCTCTGTGTTGGATTCAGAGGCCTCAGCCTGGGAAAAGTTCTCGGATGGATTAGTGATGTCTGCTATGATCAAAGGAATGTGAGTTGGTAGCATATAAGACTTACTGAGTGCCTAATGTATGCCAAGTGTACTGTTCTAGGTACAGGGATACAACAGAGAACAAAACAAACAAATAAAAATTCCCCACCCTTGTGGAACTAACATCCTAGTGGTTGGAGATAGACCGTAAACAAAACATTTATGTGGTATGTTAGAACTGTATGTCATATATTTGCCATTGCTGCTGTAAGGGTCAGTTAAGTTACAGGGGTGAATAAGATTATCCAGGGCAGGATGGAGAAAGGAGGGAGGGATGCGGACAGTTGGACACTGAGTGGATTATATGTAAAAATATGACTTTGCCTGATTCTAGTATTTGCCAAAAATGTGATAGTGTGAGTAACCGAAATGCCCAAAATTTAAAGATTTGCTATTGTTTTCTAGGTATTAAACCGCCTAACTTTTGCATCTACTCTTTCTCACCTGCGTCGTTTAAATTCTCCCATTGGTAGAGATGGCAAGCTAGCAAAACCAAGACAGTTGCATAATACGTTGTGGGGAATGGTGTGTCCTGCTGAGACTCCAGAGGTAATGCATTAGAATTTATGTTCAAGACAGAAAGTCCAGCAGTAATCATGTAGGGTATAATTACTTTTATAAGAAATTTTTTGTTACTTATAATTACTTATAATTTTATTTAACTATGTAGTATAGTTTAGAACTAAGATATTATAATTTTGTTCTTAGGAAGTAAGAGTACATTCTGAAATCAAATTGGAGGAAAATGTTTGTGGAAAAGAATTTGGATAGGCATGTTAAATCAGTATGAGTAATATGTACTTTATTTATTCCAAGGGCCATGCTGTAGGACTTGTGAAGAATTTAGCTCTGATGGCTTATATTTCAGTTGGATCTCAGCCTTCTCCAATTCTGGAATTTTTAGAAGAATGGAGTATGGAAAATTTAGAAGAAATTTCTCCTGCAGCTATTGCTGAGTGTGTATAAATACAATTTAAAAAAAAAACTTGTTAATCTTCGGTTATAACTTATTAGAGGGTTACTAAGTGCAGAATGCTTTTGGTTTTGCATTTTAGTGCAACGAAGATTTTTGTTAATGGCTGCTGGGTTGGAATACATAAAGATCCTGAACAACTTATGAACACTCTACGGAAATTGAGGCGTCAGATGGACATCATTGTGTCTGAAGTAAGAGTCCTTAATTAATTAAGAGGACGTGATCTCTGGGATTTCCAAACTAGGCATAAAGACTAGTGAAAGTTATCTTTGCATTGGTATCTTTCTTGAACTGGTTTCCTTTGAATTGTAAAGTACATTTTCAAAATTCTAGATGATGTTTTGAGCTAGATTTAATTATAAGGTATTGTTTGCTTTAATGCCTTAGATATACGCATCTAAAATTTTGACATGTAATTTGTTATTAAATTATATTTTGGAATTCAAATTACATTTTGAAGTAAAAAATTCTTTTGAGAATCTTTTTGTAAAGCTGACTACAGTGCTTTTAAAAAGCGAGTGAATATCTCTGATTTCTCCTTTGTCGGAATCCAGAGATTCATTCATGAAATGTGATACACCTCTATTAGATTCCTTTATGTTTAGGTGGATGTTGAAGAGCTCTGGGATTAGGATGGATTTTTTTTTTTAGTCATCAAAATACTGTATGAGCTTTATTCCTCCCCAAAATAGGGCTTTTGCTTTTAGTGTACTGTATTGAGGGCTGGGCTCAGGCTTTTGATTTCCCCAAATCTACACCTTTGGGTCTGTCTCGGTGAAAGTGGATTTGGAGAGAAACTGTAACACACTTAAGCTGACCTCCTGTCTATGTAGCAAAGCAGAGAATCGAGGTTTGGCTGCTCCAGGCCTTCCTCTAGTAGGCAAACCTGGATTTTGACCCAGGCGTATTCATGGCTTGAAGAAATCAGGAACAGCATGCTTCACTTGAGTGTGGCGGGCAAGGCTAAGAGAAAGCCTAAGAACCAAAATTGGTTGTGTTTTTTGTGATTGAGAACTTTGTTAATGCCAGGTGTTTCTGCTGAGAGCTGCCTTTAGGTTTTCTGTCTTCTCTAGGATAAAATTAAATTCTTCATGCTGTTTTAGGCCTCTTTACCTTTCCATGGGCCCATTCCCTCAACCTGGAATGCTTGTGCTCCTTGTCATCCATGCGTCCTCAAAAATGGGTAATAGGGAAAAGGGTGCTTATTACTTTTTTTTTAGGTAAATCTCACCAATTCTGCAAAACTCTAGTGTTAACTCTCGTCTCCTTCAGGATATTTCACCTGACCACCCAGTTTGATTTAGATCAGAGGTTGGCAAACATTTTCTTTAAAGGACCAGGTATTAAATATTTTAGTCTTGGTTTACCTTACAGTGTCTGGTGTGTATTCAACGCTGCTGTTGTAGTAAAAAGTAGCCATAGACAATACATAAATCAGTAAAACTTTATTTAAAAAAAATAGATGGCAGGTGAGGGCAGATTTGGCCTGCAGGCTGTTCGCTGAGCCCCTGATTTAGATCTGTCTCTGTGACTATATGTGGCATATTTTCCTTAAATAACTTCTGACAGAATGCTTATACCAGATAGTAACTGTTGATTTATTTGCCTACCTCACTTTCTAAACTATTAACTTCTCAGAGGCAGGGAACATGTCTTAATATGACTTTGTATTTTCAGTTCTGAGTATGGTGCCTGACATGTAGTGTCTGACACTGAGTGAGTGTTTGTTGAAACTATGAATGGACCCTATGTCCTTGGACTAGGCTCTTTAATCTCCTATTGGAGAGTGTTGTTGGGAGCTTCTTAGTGGGAAAATTGTGTATATTTTTCAGGAGTCTAGTATTTTTTCTTTTCCTTCATACTTTCTGATAATCAGAGGTCCTCATTTTACCCATTTCTAACTTTAGCCTTGTGTTGGACCTGTTAGGCTTTCCTGTCAATAGTCCTCTCAAGAACACCTGTTTCCTTTGGAACACAAGATACTGTTTGGCCTTTGAGGAGACGCAGCTCAGTTTATGTCTTCCTGTTAAGACAAGAGCTATATTCTATTAACTGTATTGTAATATTCTATATTCTATTAGGAATTCTCTAAGGATTCAAGGTAAGCATTTGAGAATGCCACGCATGGTGTTTTTGCTCATAAACACAGTGTTTCAGATTGTTTTCTAAGGACAGGAAGTGGGCTAGGAATGTGGGACTTATCTTCTTCTTGGCTTTTGACTCTTTACTTTGGGAGAACTTGGTGTTTTTGATCAAGCTTTTATGATTTACTATCATTTTAAAACTGAGTAATCCAAACCTTTCCTTTCTTAAATAAACCCAATCTTTAATTTCTTTCTTTTTTTTGGCTGCATTGAGTTGCTTGCGTGGTTTTAGTTCCCCCACCAGGGATCGAACCTGGGCCCCGGCAGTGAAATCGCAGAGTCCTAACCACTGGACCACCAAGGAATTCCCCACCCAATCTTTTCTTTAATAAAAGTATCCAGATGCTGATTTCACTTTTTAAAAGTACTTTTGTGTAGAAATACCAATCTGTTTTTCCATTTCCCAACTCATTGGCAATTCATTGCTTAGTTGACTTTTAAGATTATATATTAGATCTAGATAATTTACTGAAGATTCTTATTTGTTTACTTCTTGACTTATTTCTTTTTATATTGGCACTTCAGATTCTGTAGTGCTTTTAATATTATGTTCTTTATCGTAAGTTTTCCCAAAATATTTTTGATGTTTTCCAGGAATATATTTTCTAGCACTATCCAGTAGAAATATAATGCAAGTTACATATGCAATTTATGTTTTTCTACTAGTCAGGTTAAAAAAGTAAAAAAAAGGGAATTCCCTGGTGGTCCAGTGGTTAGGACTCTGCGCTTTCACTGCCGAGGACGTGGGTTCAATTCCTCGTTGGGGAACTAAGATCCTGTGAGCCATGTGGCATGGCCCCCCCCAAAAAAGAAATAGATGAAAATAATTTCATTATGTTTTATTTGACCGGATACATCAAAAATATTACAATTTCAACATATAATCAATGGAAAATTATTAATGATAAATTTTATTTTTTTGTACTATCTTTGAAATCCAGTGAGTAGTTTATACTTACAGCATATCTCCTTTCAGAATGGCCACATTTCAAGTGCTCAGTAGTGACATGTGGCTAGTGACTGCTGTATTAGAGAGCTAGACTATAAACCATTTGTCTTATAGGTGATTGTGAGAAGTCAGGCTTATTACTGGGAAAGCCTGATCAAGGCAGAGTGATATAGGGCTGGATATTGAAAGGTTACACACGTGAAGTACATGTAATTACCAAAGAGGGAAAACAAGAAAATAAGAAATATACTCGTATTTGTCATATCAAACATATATTTTCTTCATTTTAATTTATTTTGCATGACATTATTACCAGATATTGTTCAGCTTTATAATTACCAAGGTTAGATATTTATCCTACATAAAATTTTAAATTATACCTAGGTTTTTAGTATATTGAACAATGATAAACTAAGATCTATTAATTTTATTTGATAATCTATTAATCCTGTTGTATTTTTAGCTAAGCCTTAATGATACAGAGAAAATAAAAGTGCATGAGACTGTTTTGTCTTTTTATGTATAGGTTTCTATGATCAGAGATATTCGAGAGAGGGAGATTCGGATCTATACAGATGCAGGCCGTATTTGTAGACCACTTCTGATTGTGGAAAAACAAAAGCTACTTTTGAAGAAGAGACACATTGATCAATTGAAAGAGAGAGAATATAACAACTACAGGTAAGAACATGCAGTTAGAAAAAAAGTTAGATATAATTCACATGCCCTAAAATTAAGCATTTTAAACTATGTAGTTCGGTGGGTTTTAGTATAGTCACAAGATTGTGCAACCATTACCACTATCTAATTCCAGAATATTTTCATTGACCCGGAAAGAAACTCTGTACTCATTAGCAGTCACATTTGCTTTTTCTTAATTTTTGTTATCAAGTAAGAGACTTTTAGGGTTTTATTTAAGCGTAAAAGTCTTTGTGACATGGTAAAGACTACCTCTACTACTAATAAGAAATAACCTCTGTGCTTTCACTGCATGGGGAATGGGTTCGATCCCTGGTTGGGGAGTTAGGATCCTGCATACCGTGTGGTGCGGCCAAAAAAAAGAAAAATAACCGATGTGATATAGATAATGTATAACATAAACAATATAATAATAAATTTAATAAAAAGAATCTTTTACAATTTATTATTAGTGATATATGAATGTGTATATTTTTATTGTTAAAAATTCAAAAAATAGGTGTAATAAAAAAACATAAAAGCCCCCAATTCACACTCTCCTTTTCAGAAGTAAATACTGTTACCATTTGGGGTATTTGTTCTTCCAGACCTTATTTTTTGTTTTTATATACTCACCCTAGCCCCACAAGTAGGTTCTTTACATCAGAGCAGAGCAAAACAAACTAACAGTAGTTACAGAGCCATACTTTATGTGTATTGTTCAGTAACTTGTTTGTTTCACTGTTAACAATGGTATGCTTATTTTGGGACTCTTTCTATGTGAATGCATACAGATATAGGAATACTCTTTATTAAGTAGGAAGCCTAGTTAATTAAAATAGTTCAGGAAGTAAGGAAATTAAATGAATTCTTTTTTAGTTGGCAGGATCTTGTGGCCAGTGGGGTAGTAGAATATATTGATACTCTAGAAGAAGAAACAGTGATGCTCGCAATGACCCCAGATGATTTACAAGAGAAAGAAGTAGCTTATTGTTCCACATATACGCACTGTGAGATTCATCCATCAATGATTCTTGGTGTCTGTGCATCTATTATTCCTTTTCCTGATCATAACCAGGTTGGTAGCAGTTTTTGACTATGCTTTGTAAGGAATTGGGGGAAGCAGAATAAAAATTAGAGATTAGTCTGTAGTTTTTTCTGGAAGAAAAGCCTTTTAGTGTAAAGATGATGAACTACAGCATTTAATATGCTTATTCTTGTGTTTGACTCTTAAGAGCCATAATTGATTATTCCAAATGGTTATCACTTATCTTTCAGAAAGAATAGGAACTTTACCAGCCATATTTCTGATTTATGAAGTACCCTGTAAAGTCTGTTTATTTAGAAGTAATTAAATTTTCACTGATTCCGCTTTTCATTTCTACCTTTAGTCCCCTAGAAACACATACCAGTCTGCTATGGGTAAGCAGGCTATGGGGGTTTATATTACCAACTTTCATGTTCGTATGGATACATTGGCCCATGTTCTCTATTATCCTCAAAAACCACTTGTGACTACACGGTCAATGGAATACCTACGATTTAGAGAGCTGCCAGCAGGTATGTTCAGTTTTGTTCTACATTTTTTAAGATCCTGCCATGCTTAAGACACTTTTGTGGGTTCTTTGGACGGTTAATAAATGCATATGACACAGTCTCTATTCTCTTAGAATTTATAATGTGGTGGGAAAACATGAGCACAATTCAATAAAAAGGTAGATATATGTAAAGTGTTATGATGGAGGTATATATTCCTTTGGAAGCACAGAGTGAAAGAAATGATTGATTCCTGTTGGAGTCTAGAGCCAATTTCATAGGGGAGGTAGCATTTTGGACTAGAGTAAAGTTGATGAAAGGGTATTTGAATTTGAGAGATGGTTTGAACAAGGTCCTGGGTGCATGAAGGCAACTGTCAGTATTTATGTCAGTTTAGTATGGCCTGAGTGGAAATGCATGGAAGTGATACTTGGTCTCATAGTGTGGAGACAGCAGGTTGAATTTTATTTGGAGAATGAAGAACTATCCAGCGTTTTTTTTTTTTTTTTTTTGCGGTACGCGGGCCCCTCACTGTTGCGGCCTCTCCCGTTGCGGAGCACAGGCTCCGGACGCGCAGGCTCAGTGGCCATGGCTCACGGGCCTAGCCGCTCCACAGCATGTGGGATCCTCCTGCACCAGGGCACAAACCCGTGTCCCCTGCACCGGCAGGTGGACTCTCAACCACTGTGCCACCAGGGAAACCCTATCCAGCCTTTTTGAACAAGGAAGTAATACAGTTACAAATTTATTTTACAGTATAATTCTGGCAGTCACGTAAGGGATCGATTAGAGTCATATACGGTATTAAGTAGGGAGGTAACTTAGAGGTTCTTGTAGTGGTCTAAGTGAGAAATGGTAAGGTCCTTATTGAGACATGAAAAAGCGTAAGGGCGTGAAACACCTGTTGGAATACACTTGTTAACATTAACACTTGATTACTTATTGGATGTAGAATGATGAAGAGAGGGGAGAAAGGAATTGGAAATATTGTTGGTGTTCTTGGCTTGGGTGATCAAGAGAGAGATACTATTAATAACATTGGGAGCATGTTAGAAGAAAGAAGAGGTTTTATTTATTTATTTTTTTAAATCAATTTTTATTGGAGTATAGTTGATTTACAGTTATACATATATCCACTCTTTTTTAGATTGAAAGAAGAGGTTTTAGACGTAAGATAATAAGTTCAGTTTTCAACATGCTGATTTTGAGTTGCTGCCAAAGCATCTCAGGAATGATCCTCCAACAGTGAGTTGCAAATGTGGTTAGAAAGAAGGTCAAATCAAGAGCTGTGAAGTTTTTGATATATTAATGATAATTATAGATTACTGTGAAATTGCTGAGGGAAAATTCAGAGTGAGAATAAAGCCAGAAAAAATAAAGTCAGGCACCAGGAAGAGAAATCCAGAGAGGAGATTTGAGATGTAGATGATAAGGAGAAGAATCAGGAAGTTGCAGGAAGAGGTTCTCAAGGAGACTGGACAACGGGTAAAATGGTGCAGAGAAGACTGAAGGGTATCAGTATTGAATATAAAGGAGACAGCATAGTTCTTTGGCAGAGTTGTTGTCTTACCGTATTATTAGCGGAATTTTGGCTTTGACCCTGGATAACATTATTTAGTAAAGTTTGCCTTGTAAATAGTGACTTTAAATTATTTAATAGGGGATCTGACATTTTGATAGCAAATTCTCACAGGTTAGAATGATTTATTTTCAAAGTCTTCCACAAGGGGTTACTATTGTCTAGAAAAACAAAATCTGTTACGTTGTCTACAGTATGCTGGTATCTTTGGGCTATACTTGCAGTGCTGTGTTTTTCTTCAGCATTTAGATAATTTCTTTATGGCTAGAGAAGAAAAGAAACAGGTGAAGGATTGGATTTGAAATAGAATGTTCCTTTGGCACTGATACGAAGTGGTGAGGGCATGGCTGGTAGGGACTACAAGCCTTTCAGCTCTGTTATTGCTTCATGCCTTAATCTTGTTATCTATCTATATTTTAAAAAACTTTATTTTGAGATAATTTCAAGCTTACAGAAAAGTTGTAAGACTGTTACAAAGAACTCCTATATAATATTCATCCAGATTTCCTAGTTCACATTTTACCACACTTGCCTTATTCTTTCCCTTTCTCTTTCTTCTTGAACCATTTAAAAGTTAAGTTACAGACCTGAAGCTACATGACTAATTAATTAATTAATTTATTTATTTTTGGCTGCGTTGGGTCTTTGTTATTGTGCGTGGGCTTTCTATAGTTGTGGTGTGTGGGCTTCTCATTGCGGTGGCTTCCCTTGTTGCGGAGCACGGGCTCTAGACACGCAGGCTTCAGTAGTTGTGGCACGCAGGCTCAGTAGTTGTGGCACGTGGGCTCTAGAGTGCAGGCTCAGTAATTGTGGCGCACGGGCTTAGCTGCTCCGTGGCATGTGGGATCTTCCCGGACCAGGGCTTGAACCCGTGACCCCTGCATTGGCAGGTGGATTCTTAACCACTGTGCCACCAGGGAAGTCCCACATCACTCTTTTTTTTTTTTTTTTTTTTTTTTTTTTTGCGGTACACGGGCCTCTCACTGTTGTGGCCTCCCCCGTTGCGGAGCACAGGCTCCAGACGCGCAGGCTCAGTGGCCATGGCTCACGGGCCCAGCTGCTCCGCAGCACGCGGGATCTTCCCAGACCGGGGCACGAACCCGTGTCCCCTGCATCGGCAGGCAGACTCTCAACCACTGCGCCACCAGGGAAGCCCCCACATCACTCTTTAATTCTTCAGTGTATGTTTCCTAAAAAAGACATTCTCCACAGTACAACCATCAACATCAGGGGGTTAACATTGATACCCATCTAGTCAGCAGTCCCCAATTCAGACTTTGCCAGTTGTCCTCATAATATCCATTATTGGTCTAGGATCTAATCCAGGATAGTGCATGTCTCTTTAGTCTCTTTAATGTGGAACAGTTCTTTCGTTTTTCCTTGTCTCTATGACCTCCACATTTTTGAAGAGTCCAGTCAAGTTACTTTATACATTGTCTCTCAATTTGGGTTTGACTATTGTTTCCCCATGGAAACAATATTCAGGTTATGAATTTTTGGCAGTACTAGCATAGAAGCAGTGCTATATTCTCTGGGCATGATATCAGGAAGCACATGCTGTCTCTGTCCCATTATTAGTGATTTTAACTTTTATCATGTAATTAAGATATTGTTTGTCAGGTTTCTCCACTTTTTATTAATTATAATTATTTTGTACTTATTAGGTAAGTAATAAGTCTTTGTGAGAAGATACTTTGAGATGATGTGAATAGCTATTCCTTGTCACACTTTCAGTCATTAATTTAGCAGGTGATTATTGCCAAATGGTGATTTTCTAATCTTATCATTCCTCCCTGTTTGATGCTGAAATTGTCCCAGATTTTCCAATGGGAGTATCTTCAAGATGACTCCTGATAGGTCCTCATTGTTCTTCAAGCACTTCCTTACATTTTGCCTCATCTTGTGCTTTTCTTCCCCTAAACTTGGACTTGGTCATTTCTCCTTTTAGGATAAAAGAATAGTGTGTAGAAACCAAAATCTGGGTGCTAGGTGTGCTCCTTGCTATTATAATGTCATCATTTCTAGGTCCTCTCGGCTGTTGGAACTAGGAAAATATATGTATGCATATACCCCTCCCCTCCTTTATCTATTTTTTTATCTCTATATACTAAAGAACCATGAGTTCATATCAATACCATATCTCCCATCCCAGTACAACACCATAGTGTTTATTTTAGAATTCCATTCTCTGACAGTGACAAACCTGGCTCCCGTTGTCCTCAGTATATTTAGTTATTTGCTCAATCTATTGATGTAACCAATCTCCTGACCATCGTGGCTGAATTATTAGCTCTGGCCCTGCCTAACCTGCCAGCTGCATTGGCCAAATTCTAAGGGGCTTAGGAGCCCTAAGGAGAAGGGGCTAATAGGGTTATCTTAAGGAATGTCTTTGGATTAGTATCATTCCTATTTCTATAGAGTACTGTTTCTTTGGTTGACATCTTCTGGGAGCAAAGATCCTTGTGACAAAAGTTCACCTTGACTTAAAGTGAGTCAAGATACTTAGAGCCTCCTTACTGCTGAGCTGAGGTTTGAAGTAGGTGGGGACAGAATGGCTGAAAGGGTTTGAGCCTGGCTGACAGGTGGGTTGTAATCCTAGATTTCACATGTTTATAGTCTTTGAGATCACAGATACTTTTTTGAAGTTACTAATATTTATTGAGCAGTTCGTGTGAACCACCAGCCAAGGCACCTTACACGTTATTTCTAAGCATCATAAAAGCTTTGTGATGTTTTTTCACCTAAAAAGTGAGAATAATAATAGTACCTGCCTCATAAAGCTTTTCTGATGATTAGATGGTTAAATCCACTTAAAACTCAAGGTTTAGTGCCTAGCAGTTAATAAGGGAGAAATAAATGTTAGCTGATTAGTGATAGTGGTGGTTGTATCATCTCTGTTTTACAGATGTGGCGACAGGATCAGAAAGGTTATTTGCCCAAAGTTTATACAACTTAATTTGAAAATCCAGAATGTAAACTCTGGTCCTTTTTTTTTCCCTTTTAGACCAGATGTACACCTTCCCCCCATTTCACTTTCTTGTGCTGTTTCCTCTTCACTACATTGTTTCTTGATTTGGGGCTTTTAAGCTAAGAAGAAAATATTAGACATATAATTCAGAAGTTTACTGTTTTTAGCTAAATTTAGCTGATCTTTCAGACTTGCCCAGATACCTTGGATAAAGGTTGTAGGATGGAGGGGGTTGCCTCCTGGGCTGTAGTTGATACAGCAAGTGTGGGCGATCCAGGGATTGTCACATGAGAGGAGGAAAGCCCCACAAGGGCCAAGACAGTTGAGCACCTATAGGCTGTCACCTGGAGAAGAGGGAGGGCATAGGTAGCGCTGCATAAAAACATGAGGACGTGCTAGGGAAGTCTTGCCCATTCGATGTATCACAGATGTCACGTATGTCCTGCTCCTGGCTCCTTAGCAGTAGGATCATATTACATCTCCCAAGACCCTGGAATTTCTGCCAATTCCCGACTCCTTTCAGATCACCCCCTGCCGTCAGGATCCTGCATCTTTATGTACTTTTTCTGTGTTATGCAGCTTGACTGTGCGTGAAAATTAAAATTCTTCTAGTTTTCTCAGACAGTCCACACAAAAGAGTGGTGACTAGTGTGGATATTACTAAAGATTCCTTAGAGGAAATCATTTAGATTTCAGGAGTTTTCATTGCACGCCTGAGGAGAGACTATTTGACTTTTCTGATCTCTGAAAACTCTTCTTGGCTCCCTGCTATTGGGTGCTTTATCTCTGGTCCTTCCCAGGAAGGACTCAGCTTCCTTGACACTGCCTTTCCCTTGGAGGATTTCTTACTCCCCTTCCTCTCCCAGCAGAGCATTTTAGTTTTTCCTGCTCCAAATACAGGTACACAAACCCATCAGGGTGCCCAGAACAACAGATGCCCTCTTGTTACTATGATCCTTCTTTAGAGAGCAATCAAGGTTATATTTAGCACAAAGTGTTTCGTGTTATCTGTTCAACAGAGCTTGCAGTCTCAGATTCCTACAGGCTTAGGCAAGATTGGTTGAGTAGGTGGAGTTGAAGAGAGGTTTGCCTTTTTGCTGGGGTTAGCCCTATTCAGCTTCAGCTGTGGTTGTGATGTGTACGTGCAGACTCAGTGATGCCAGATCTGACTTTTCAAGAAAAGCTTGAAATCTAAGCTTTAGTGTGAATTTATTTTTTTAAATGTTATGGTCAGTGCATTTAAAATAGCTAGTGGAAAGCTTTCTGTGGCACAGTGGGCCATAGAAATGTAGTTGTTAAGGAGGAGCAAATGTGGTAGTTGGGGAGGAGGGCCTGCTTTTTGTGAGTATCTCTTTCTACAAATCTATTCCTACCTTGGGTTGGGAATTACTGAGAATCAGAGACTTGGAGGAGTGTGTCTTTAGTGACCCAGACTCAGACCAGCAGTGCTACCACCCCTTACCTGCACTCTGCTTATGAAAACTTTTGCATCCCTGCTGTACACATAAAAGTGTGAATGAATGGTGTGTCTCCTCTTGAAGGGTGGGTTGTGTTTTGTTTTGTTTTGTTTTTTGCGGTACGCGCGCCTCTCACCGTTGTGGCCTCTCCTGTTGCGGAGCACAGGCTCCGGATGCGCAGGCTCAGTGGCCATGGCTCACGGGCCCAGCCGCTCCGCGGCATGTGGGATCCTCCCAGACCGGGGCACAAACCCGTGTACCCTGCATCGGCAGGCGGACTCTCAACCACTGCGCCACCAGGGAAGCCCGGTGGGTTGTGTTTTGAAAGTTGAATTTAGCTTTAAGGAAGCAAATATAAACAGTTTATTCAGAACTTAGATAACCAAAACATTCAGTCATCCAGATTTTGGTTCCTTTGTATTCTGTAGTCATAGTTTTTACTCCACATTTGAAATATTTAGGTCAAGGTACTATGTTACTGTAGCTTTAGAGTTGAGTGTGTTTCAGTTTTTGGAAAATCTGATGATTCACGTATATATGAATTATGTTCATTGAAACCCCACTCAGGGACTTCCCTGGAGGTCCAGTGGTAAAGAAACCACCCTGCAATGCAGGGGACTCCGGGTCAATCCCTGGTCAGGGAACTAAGATCCCAAATGCTGCGGGGCAGCTGAGCCTGCGTGCCATATCTGCTGAGCTCGCACGCCTCAACTAGAGCCCACGTGCTGCAAAACTACAGAGCCCACGCGTTCTGGAGCCCATGCGCCACAACTACAGAGCCCACGTGCCCTGGAGCCTGTGCACCACAACTAGAGAAGAGAAAACCACGCCACAACTAGAGAAGCCCCCGCACCGCAACGGAAGATCCCGCATGCCGCAACTAAGACCTGATGTAGCCAAAAATAAAATAAAAAAATAATAAATAAATCTTAAAAAAAAAAGAAACCCCACTCACATTCAACAATCATTTCTTATATTGCAATCTACTAGTTTATAGAGTTTTCAGCTTTTTTTCTTCTTTAATACTTGTTACTTTATTTAAATATAATTTTAATTTTATATTGTAGTTGATTTACAATATTGTGTTATTTTTAGGGGGTACAGCAAAGTGATTCAGTTATACATATATACATATCCGTTCTTTTTCAGATTCTTTTCCCATATAGGTTATTACAGAATATTGAGTAGAGTTTCCTGTGCTATACAGTAGATCCTTGTTGATCCCAAACTCCTAATTTATCCCTCCCCCCCACCCTTCCCCTTTGGTAACCATAAGTTTATTTTCGAAGTCTGTGAATCTGTTTCTGATTTGCAAAAAAGTTCATTTGTATCATTTTTTTAGATTCCACATATATTCCAAATATCATACGTGTCTTTCTCTTTCTTACTTCACTTAGTATGATAATCTCTAGGTCCATCCATGTTGCTGCAAATGGCATTATTTCATTCTTTTTTATGGCCAAGTAGTATTCCATTGTATATATGTACCACATCTTCTTTATCCATTCCTCTATCAATGGACATTTAGGTTGCTTCCATGCCTGGCTATTGTAAATAGTGCTGCAGTGAACGTTGGGGTGCATGTGTCTTTTTGAATTATGGTTTTCTCTGGGTATATGCCCAGTAGTGGGATTGCTGGGTCTTATGGTAGTTCTGTTTTTCATTTTTTAAGGAATCTCCATACTGTTCTCCACAGTGGCTGTATCAATTTACATTCCCACCAACAATGCATGAGGGTTCCCTTTTCTCCATGCCCTCTTCAGCATTTATTGTTTGTAGGTTTTTTGAAGATGGCCATTCTGATCGGTGTGAGGTGATACCTCATTGTAGTTTTAATTTGTATTTCTCTGATAATTAGTGATATTGAGCATCTTTTCATGTGTTTGTTGGCCATCTGTATGTCCTCTTTGGAGAAATGTCTGTTTAGATCTTCTGCCCATTTTTTGATTGGGTTGTTTCTTTT
This sequence comes from Delphinus delphis, assembly GCF_949987515.2. Taxonomy (NCBI): domain Eukaryota; kingdom Metazoa; phylum Chordata; class Mammalia; order Artiodactyla; family Delphinidae; genus Delphinus; species Delphinus delphis. The sequence continues at coordinate 63,184,663 of NC_082687.1, read as the reverse complement.
TTGATGTTGAGCTGCATGAGCTGTTTGTATATTTTGGAAATTTATCCCTTGTCAGTCACTTGGTTTGCAAACATTTTCTCCCATTCTGTGGATTGTATTTTCATTTTGCTTATGGTTTCCTTTTCTGTGCAAAAGCTTTTAAGTTTAATTAGATCCCATTTATTTGTTTTTATTTCCATTATTCTAGGAGGTGGATCCAAAAAGATATTGCTTCAATTTATGTCAGAGTGTCTGCCTATGTTTTCCTCTAAGAGTTTTATAGTGTCCAGTCTTAAGTTTAGGTCTTTAATCCATTTTGAGTTCACTTTTGTGTATGGTGTTAGAGAATGTTCTAATTTCATTGTTTTACATATAACTGTCCAGTTTTCCCAGCACCACTTATTGAAGAGACTGTCTTTTCTCCACTGTATATTCTTGCCTCCTTCCTAGATTAATTGACCATAAGTGTGTGGGTTTATTTCTGGGCTTTCTATCCTGTTCCATTAATCTATATTTCTGTTTTTGTGCCAGTACCATACTGTTTTTATGACTGTAGCTTTGTAGTATAGTCTGAAGCCAGGGAGCCTGATTCTTCCAGCTCTGTTTTTCTCTCTCAGGATTGCTTTGGGGTCTTTTGAATTTCCATTACAAATTTAAAAATTTTTCGTTCTAGTTCTGTGAAAAATGCCATTGGTAATTTGATAGGGATTGCATTGAATCTGTAGATTGCCTTGGGTGGTATAGTCATTTTGACAGTATTGATTCTTCCAATCTAAGAACTTGGTATATCTTTCCATCTGTTTGTGTCATTTTTGATTTCTTTCATCAGTGTCATATAGTTTTCAAACTACAGGTCTTTTGCCTCCTTAGGTAGGCTTATTCCTAGGTATTTTATTCTTTTTGATGTGATCGTTATTGGGATTGTTTCCTTAATTTCTCTTTCTGATCTTTTGTTGTTAGTGTATAGAAAAGCAAGAGATTTCTGTGTATTAATTTTGTATCCTGCAGCTATACTGAATTCATTCATGAGCTCTAGTAAGTTTTCTGGTAGCATCTTCAGGATTTTCTGTGTATAGTATCATGTCATCTGCAAACAGTGACAGCTTTACTTCTTTTCCGATTTGGATTCCTTTTCTTTCTTTCTCTTTTCTGAGTACCAATGGCTAGGACTTCCAGAACTATGTTGAGTGAAAGTGGTGAGAGTGGACATCCTTGTCTTGTTCCTGATCTTAGAGGAAATGCTTTCAGCTTTTTACTGTTGAGTACGATGCGAGCTGTGGGTTTGTCATATATGACCTTTATTATGTTGAGATAGGTTCCCTCTATGCCCACTTTCTGGAGATTTTTTGTCATAAATGGGTGTTGAATTTTGTCAAAAGCTTTTTCTGCATTTATCGAGTTGACCATATGGTTTTTATCTTCAGTTTGTTAATGTGGTGTATCACACTGATTTGCAGATACTGAAAAATCCTTGTATCCCTGGGATAAATACCATTTGATCATGGTGTGTGATCCTTTTTTTTGTGGTATCTTTGTCTGGTTTTGGTATCAGGGTGATGGTGGCCTCATAGAATGAGTTTAGGAATGTTCCTTCCTCTGCAATTTTTTGGAATAGTTTTAGAAGGATAGGTGTTAATTCTCTCAATGTTTGATAGAATTTGCCTGTGAAGCCATCTGGTCCTGGACTTTTGTTGGAAGTTTTTAAATCACAGTTTCAATTTCAGTACTTGTGATTGGTCTGTTCATATTTTCTATTCCTTCCTGGTTCAGTCTTAGGAGATTGTACTTTTCCAAGAATTTGTCCATTTCTTCTAGGTTGTCCATTTTATTGGCATATAGTGGTTTGTAGTCTCTTATGATCCTTTGTATTTGTGTGGTGTCAGTTGTAACTTCTATTTCATTTCTGATTTTGTTTTTTCTTTTTTTCTTCATGAGTGTAGCTAAAGGTTTATCAATTTTGTTTATCAATACTTGATACTTTAAATCTTTATGGTCTCATCAAAAATAGTTTTGGCAGCAGCAACTAAATAAGATTGTTTATATTAAAAACTTGCTTATATCAAACATTTAGCTATCAGAGTAGTTGTCTCACAGATTGCTATTCCAGGAGGAGTAGACTTTGACAGTTACCATGGTGAAAACATTTGAGGCAAATATGATTAAATAAAATTGATTTAAAAGAAAGGGGTAATTTTTCTTTGTTTCTCATATGGTGCTTTAATGCTTTCTCTTAAATGCACTGCAGGTATCAACTCAATTGTGGCCATTGCATCATACACTGGATATAATCAAGAAGACTCTGTTATCATGAATCGTTCAGCTGTAGACCGAGGCTTTTTCAGGTCAGCTATTTATAAAAGTTGTCAAAATACATATATGGTGGAAATATTAATATTTTATTTTTAAAAAGTTCTTTAAAAATAGGTGCGAATTGTGTGTTTCCAAACTTTTGGTGGTTTTAAATGTCAGTCCGGAAGAAATTTTGATCTGACAGCAGAGAAATTTTTCTGTTAGGATATTTAATCTTCTGCCTCCATTCATGGAACGTTGTGGATATCTGCCAGGCACATGTTGTTATATGGTTTCCTATATCGGGGTTAGTGTGGTAAAATCAGTGCCCTACTCCAGAAAGCAGAAGGCTTGGGTGATGGTCACGAACAACTGAAGACACTGCTTCTTGTATCTGAGGATTTTCAGTTGCTAATATTTTGAGCCCCCCTTTATTTGTAAGCAAATAAATGTTTGTGTTTAGATAATATAGAAATATCTAAAGTAAAAATAAACCTAGAGTTTCAGGACCCGTGAATATTGGGTTAGCTAAAAAGTTCGTTTGGGTTTTTTTGTAAGATGTTATGGAAAAACCCGAATGAACTTTTTGGCCAACCCAATAACTACTATTAAAATTATAGTATATTTTCTTTTTCAATCTTCTATTCTTCAGTTTATTCTATTGTCAAACATTAATCTCAAATCCATGGTATGTGAAAGTTGGTTAAAAAACTGGGAGTTAAGAAGAGAGGATGGATTTTTTTCTGTATAGTTTTCAGAGGATAGGCACTAAGACCAGAGGTGGACGTTATAGCTTAATATCATAAACTTCTCACTAGAAATATTGGGACAGATCCTGGGTGACCATCTCTGAGGGTTATTATGGGAGGGATTCTTATTTTGGGTAGGAGGTTGGACTCAGTGACATTAGTCCTTCCTGGTCTCACATATAATTCCAGCTGTGTTAAGGTTATGGGTCAAATGCTACATGTGTGGCCTGTACAGCTCTTATGACTTAACTTTGACCCTTAATACAGTTAACTCTTGTCCCAGATTCATGGTTTAAATTGCCATGGTTTAAATTACCACATATCAATTAAGTAAAATTTATTGGTATGTTCTAAGCCCTATTATTAAAGGAAAATAAAAGTTAACTTTAGAACCATGTGTTTTTAGGTCTGTTTTCTATCGATCATACAAAGAACAGGAGTCTAAAAAAGGGTTTGATCAAGAAGAAGTTTTTGAGAAGCCTACACGTGAAACTTGCCAGGGTAAGCAATACTGACATTGAAATTATGGAATTCAAAGTTAGCTTACCATGGTTTTCCTGATTAATTTTTTGGGTTTTGCCCGCCCCCCTTTCTTTTTGCCATGTGGGAGTATGTTTTCTTATTATTCTTAGAGCTTATATTAAGGAAATAGGTATATTTGCCAGAAGTCTTTGCACCTAGGAGTGGGCTTGCTATAGTCCTTCCATTCCGCTAAGTCTTGCATTGAGGAGGGGATTTAGGATATCAGAGAGGTCATGTAATTTCATGGGACACACCTCAGCCCCATTCTCACTTGTACTGTGTCCTGTCCCTCAGTTTATCTATTTGCATGGGAACTTCCTCTCCTCTTCACGTTGTGGTGTGACCATAGTGTTTGTCTAGCCACACTATTTGTATGTATTTAACAAATAACTAATGAGAGGACGCCTAGAACTTTCTGTTTCTTCTGGAAAACTCAAAACTTATTTTCTAGTTATTATTTTTACAGTCACTTAAAAGCTGTATAAAGTGGGATGGATAGGATATCCCAGGGAAAAGGGTTATCTCTCCTATAGTTTTGGCTTTTTTTTTTTTTTTTTTTTTTGCGGTACGCAGGCCTCTCACTGTTGTGGCCTCTCCCGTTGCGGAGCACAGGCTCCGGACGCGCAGGCTCAGCGGCCATGGCTCACGGGCCTAGCCGCTCTGCAGCATGTGGCATCTTCCCGGACCGGGGCACGAACCTGTGTCCCCTGCATCAGCAGGCGGACTCTCAATCACTGTGCCACCAGGGAAGCCCAGTTTTGGCTTTTAATAGTATTGCATGAAGTAAAATGTTTTTTTTTTTTCCTTAGGTATCTTCCTGTTACTCCATTTCCTGTGGGTGGTTCTCTGTGGTAGTGAATTGATGTTCAGTGGAGTTAAGATTATAGAAGATTAAATTCAAACTTTCTGTTGGAGTTTATATGTAGAGGACATAGATACTCTTCCTTATGCAATATAGAGATCAGAAGATGGCAACACACTTACCCAAAGTCACTTAGCAAATGGAGAGTCTGAATCAGCCCAATGCTTTTCTACCGAGTTCAGAATAGTTTGTAGTATTTGGAATAAGGGCACATTACTACACATGTTAGAGATTCCTATGAACTTCTCTCTGACTTGGAACTGATTTATATATTTGGTTTTTAATCTTTTGGGGAGGGGGATTATGGGACATTTTAAATACTTTTCTTTATGGTATTACCATTTCAGAAAATTCTCTTTCTTCTCAGGTATGAGGCATGCTATTTATGACAAGCTGGATGACGATGGTTTGATAGCTCCTGGGGTTCGTGTATCAGGAGATGATGTTATTATAGGCAAAACAGTCACGTTGCCTGAAAATGAAGATGAATTGGAGGGCACTAATAGACGCTATACTAAGAGAGACTGTAGCACTTTTCTCAGGACTAGTGAGACGGGCATTGTGGATCAGGTTATGGTAACTCTCAACCAAGAAGGATATAAATTTTGTAAAATAAGGGTGAGTATAGCTTTGTCATATTGCTATTTATAGAAAGTAAATCAGAATGACTTAACTAACCTATTTTTTGTGTGAATTCAGGTACGCTCTGTTAGAATTCCACAGATTGGAGACAAATTTGCTAGTCGACATGGTCAAAAGGGTACTTGTGGTATTCAGTATAGACAAGAGGTAGGTATCTTTTATCACCTCTAACCCAAAGTTTTGTTGAACATTTTATTAAATCAAAATGTTCTTTAACTTGAGAGCCCAGAGGCAGTAAAGGCTTGACTTTTAATTTTAGTGTTTTTTTTTTTTTAGATTTTATTTATTTATGGCTGCATTGGGTCTTCCTTGCTGTGTGTGGGCTTTCTCTAGTTGTGGTGAGCGGGGGCTGCTCTTCGTTGTGGTGCATGGGCTCTAGGCACACAGGCTTCAGTAGTTGTGGCTCGTGGGCTCAGTAATTGTGGCTCATGGGCTCTAGAGTGCAGGCTCAGTAGTTGTGGTGCATGGGCTTAGTTGCTCCATGGCATGTGGGATCTTCCCGGACCAGGGCTCGAACCCGTGTCCCCTGCATTGACAGGCGGATTCTTAACCACTGCGCCACCAGGGAAGCCCTAATTTTAGTGTTGAATAAGTAGGTGAACACACTACGTTGAACAGAATTTAGGACATAGAAAAGTTTAGATGAGCGGGAGCTAGTTCTAGTTCTCTAGCTAAGAGATTTAAGTTTTTTTAAGTGTCTTTAAAAAAAATTCCTTTATAGGATATGCCTTTCACCTGCGAAGGTATCACCCCCGATATCATCATAAATCCCCATGCCATTCCCTCTCGTATGACTATTGGTCACTTGATCGAATGTCTTCAAGGGAAGGTAAGAGATTTTCTTTAAAAATATAGGTTCCAAATTGATGTTTCTTCTGAAATGTTAGGTCATTTCTTTCATTTGAGCCAGGGTACTTTGGAAAAAGCCAATATGACACTTAACTTTCCTGCTTTTAAATTGGTTTGATTATGTCTCTGTTTTTTGCCAAACTTTGCAAAGTTATGACTGAGAAGTTTTGCAAAATTTACTACATCCAGTCTTTACTTGTATATATGGTTATTCTTTTGACTGGTTCTTTTCTATAAATGGTGGTTAGTTCAGTGTGAACCTAATGGTTTTATAGCTATACTATTAGCTATGCATGCATCTTTCAGTGGAGGTTTTTCTATTTTTGAGTATCTTATTAAGGCAGAGAGGCTACAGCTTAACACATGGATGGCTTGGTTTTAGGGCATTAAAATGTCATTTTCCTTGAGTCGTAGGAAGTACTTGGGAGTCTCATTCTTTTTGTATCTGGCCTCACAGAGTTTCCTACTTGAAGGCTTATAATTGAGTTGCTTTTATTTTTTAGGTAAATTAGTTTGTTATATTTTATGTAAAATGCTAATAAAATGAACCTTACTATATTACAGCTTTCCATAACATAGATATTTAAGTTAATCCTTAATCTTAAGTTCAAAATCTTCCTTTCCAGAAAGGATTTTTTTTTTTAATATATTTATATTGACATAGACTTCTAAAGGGTGACAGAAGGAAGCAGGCTTTTAGAGATGACTTTTCTTTTTAAAGGTATCAGCTAACAAGGGTGAAATTGGTGATGCCACTCCATTCAATGATGCTGTTAATGTACAGAAGATTTCTAATCTTTTATCTGATTATGGTTACCATCTCAGAGGAAATGAGGTATGTTTGCTCTTACATTGGTAATTTGTTATGAGTATTCTTTTTTGTATGTGTGTGATTTCATTTTTTAAAAAATTAAATTTTTCATTAAAGTATACCACATACTTCAAATTACATACAAAATCGTAAATTTACAGGTTGATGAATTTTCACAAAGTGAACACAGCTGTGTGACTGGCACCCAGATCTTGAAAATTACCAGAACCCTTTTATGCTTAGATGCCCCCCTTGTGTCCCCTTCCAGTCACTACCATCATACCCCCCCCGTGACTACTCTCTTTACACTATAGTTTTGTTTTGATTTTTATAGAAATGGAATTATACAGTATATGCACATATATTCTTTGAGCTTGTTTAATACTTTTAAGTCTGCTTCAAAATCTGTCTGTTTCAGGTCCTATACAATGGATTCACTGGTCGAAAAATCACATCACAAATTTTTATTGGCCCCACTTACTATCAGCGTTTGAAACACATGGTGGATGATAAGATTCATTCTCGTGCTCGGGGACCTATTCAGATCCTTAATAGGCAGCCCATGGAGGGTAGATCTCGGTAAGAGAGCTGCATCATCATCATTTTTATATAAAGGAATGGTTCTCAAATTTCTTGATTCCAGGACCCCAAAGGCTTTTGTCTGGGAGTTGTATCTTTTTTTGTTGTTGCACTGGGTCTTAGTTGCAGTAGGCAGGCTCCTTAGTTTAAATATTTTCCAAGTAAATTTAGTGATGAGTGACATTGGTTTACCTTTTTGCAAATCTTTTTAAATGAACTGGTTTGTGAGAAGACAGCTGGATTATTGTGTCTGCTTCTGCATTCATCCCATTGCAGGATTTTATTTTTTATAATTAAGTATTGCTATATGAGGAAAATCTGACCTCACACAGATTTGTGGTTGGAAAGGGAAGAATATTTTAATAATTTTCAGGTGATTGTGGATTTTTTTTTTGATGCTACACCAAAACAAGTTGTCCTTTTTTTAAAAATAAATTTATTTACTTTTGGCTGCGTTGGGTCTTCGTCGCTTCGTGTAGGCTTTCTCTAGTTGCTCCGAGCGGGGACTACTCTTTGTTGTGGTGTGCGGGCTTCTCGTTGCGGTGGCTTCTCTTTATTGTGTAGCACGGGCTCTAGGCATGCGAGCTCAGTAGTTGTGGCGCACAGGTTTAGTTGGTCCACGGCATGTGGAATCTTCCCAGACCAGGGTTCGAACTCGTGTCCCCTGCATTGGCAGGTGGATTCTTAACTACTGTGCCACCAGGGAAGTCCAAGTTGTCCTTTCTTAAAGGTTACTTGTGATGTAGAATTTGAAACCACTTAAGTGAATCTTTTATGTTTATTATATTAAAATCCATTGGGCTTATTTGTATCTTTTATACTTATGTAATTTTATAGTATCATATTTGGTCATTTGGAAAATATTTTCACTCAGCAGTGAAAGCGCTGAGTCCTAACCACTGGACTGCCAAGGAATTCCCTCTCACAGTCTGGATTTTTGTTGATTGCATTCCTGGGCTCTATGTTCCTATTTTTCTTGTAAATAGCTAATCGGATCTAGAGCCTTGATGAGGTGAAGGGTTTGTGTTCTTTCACAGTAATACTTCAAAGGCAGTGCTGTATACTTTCAATATCTGGTTGTCTCTTTTATGACTTTAGCAGCTATTAATGATCATTACGTAAAACCTTTAATTATTGGGCTTCCCTGGTGGCGCAGTGGTTGAGAGTCCGCCTGCCGATGCAGGGGACACGGGTTTGTGCCCTGGTCCGGGAAGATCCCACATGCCGCAGAGCGGCTGGGCCCGTGAGCCATGGCCGCTGAGCCTGCGCATCCAGAGCCTGTGCTCTGCAACAGGAGAGGCCACAACAGTGAGAGGCCCGCGTACTGCAAAACAAAAAACAAAAAAAAAAACCTTTAATTATTTAAAGGTTTGCAAACTGATGAGATTCTAATTTATCATTTCTTCATTTATTAGCTGGAATACTTTCATAGAGAGAAATGTTGTTTCCTCAGCTGCTAACCTGGTGACATGGTTCATATACTAAAAGGCAAAATAAATGCTTAATTCTTTCCTTTTATTTACCAATTTTCAAAATGACGTGGTAGTTGCCTAGAATCCTCCAAAGCTGACCAAATGTTTTGTTTTTGGTAATATCATTAGAAGCTCATTGATCTTATGTATTTTGTACATTAAGAATGTTAAGGAAGCCATCATCCACTTGCCTGGCCATCAGAACAATGCATTTCACTTACATGCTGGGGAAACCTGTGATTAGTCACCTGTTCTTTCCATCACTTTTGCCAACATGCATTTATCATTTTAGGTTTGATTGCCTGGGAGTCTCATTCATGGAGAAGCTGCTTTATTTAGATTGACTTTTTTATTATTCATTTTTTAGTATAGAGGTGAATTCTAGTAAGTTAAATAGTCTGATGAGATTTTATTTTGTACTTCATTGTATTTTATTTGGAAAAGTATATGCTATACTTGAGAATCTTATGTGTTTACTCTGGGGACCTTCTAATGCACACCAAATAGTTGGTAGACTTCTCACCCTCCCCACCATATAGAGAGAATGCAAGAGTAGAAAAATCGGAGTCTAGTTCTCTTTCTTTCTAATATTCTTTATGATAATAGAAAATCAGTACAAAATAGTCTGTTGTTTTTTTCCATGACAGTGATGGTGGCCTGCGTTTTGGAGAAATGGAACGAGATTGTCAGATTGCCCACGGAGCAGCCCAGTTTTTAAGGGAAAGACTGTTTGAGGCATCAGATCCATATCAGGTTCATGTTTGCAACCTTTGTGGAATAATGGCGATCGCTAACACCAGGACCCATACGTATGAATGCAGGGGCTGCCGAAATAAAACCCAGGTATGTACATACCTTACTGACAGTTGATATCTGTTTAGGATATAACCACGTTGGCCTAATCATCCAGGTAGATTTAGTGTGGTGGAACAGATTGGCATTTTCACAATTTTGATAGCATGCTTCTATAAGATAAGAGTCCTAGTTTTAAATGAGGAAAAAGGTAACAATTCTGTTTTTCTAAAAACTAATTAAGTTTCAGTGTGGTAATTTCTCTAAGCTAAGCTGTTCATCTTTTGGAAATAATAAGACCTTGTACAAGGAATTTTAAACAATGAGTTTTGTTAAACCTTTTAATTGAGAAGGGTGAATATAAATTATATCTGGCAGAAAGGGCAGAATACCAAAGCCTTTTAGGAGAAGAGCCCCAAAGGCCAAGGTAGGATGAGTGTTATCAGCCTCATTTGTTCATCACCTCCAGTACCAAGTCTTTAGCTTTTTCTGGGGTAGGGAAGTGGGGTCCCTTCAATACAGCTTTGCTAATTACCTTTTTTTTTCTCTCCCCCAGATCTCTTTGGTGCGAATGCCTTATGCATGCAAACTGTTGTTTCAGGAACTCATGTCTATGAGTATTGCACCTCGAATGATGAGTGTTTAGCTCTTTTAAAAATCTTTGTGTCTTGTTTGTTTCTATGATATAGCTTTTAAAAAATTTTTAAAACAACAAAAATGTACTTGCACTAGGAGAAAAAGCATTTTATTTGTTTTGTTTAATGATATGCATGCTTTTCTTCTGTAAATAGACAAATTTTTGTAGACAGTCTTGATGTGTTATCTTTATTTTGTATTTCATGGTATTTTGTATTTCATGGTGTAAAACCAGTGAATATAACTAAAGTGTTAGTGGACTGGATGAAAAGAAACTGGTTATTAGGCAAGAACAGGGGTTGTAGTTACCCATGACTACTTTTAGCTATGCAGATTAATATATTCTGCAGGTTTACAGCTCAGCACCTTCACCTGTTTAAAAAGAAAAGATAAAAATAAGTTACATATATGGACATGGTTGACTTTCTAATTTTGAGGTAGTTTAGTGTTTGTTTCCAAATAAATGAAGATGTTAAAATGTGGGGATAAAGGATGTGTGAGTAACTATAAATGATATGGTGGAATTTGAGCCATATGGTTTTAGATGTGGAAGGTGATTTTGTTGTACTTGTCTATCTGTAAGTGACAGACCTTACTATAGAACTGGGAGAAGCATGTTTCACAGATGAGCAAGGTGAGATCCAGAGAGGCCAAGGAACTTTCCTTTGTCATCCAGTTCTCATTCAGAATTTAAAACGGAATAATTAGTGGCAGAGCTGAGACTCAAACACATGACTCTTAGCTACTGCTCTGTTTCATCACTTGACTTTACACATCTTGGCTGAAGAGAATCTGACCAAACACATCTTTACTTGATATTTCTTCCTTTCGTACCGCAGCTGAGTGATCCACACAGTGGAATGGTTTTGACAAATGCTGACAGTAAATTTCGTTATTTTTGGCTTAAGGAAAAACCAAGTCAGACATCAGTCTAATAGATCTATATAAATGTAAAGTAGCATTACTCTCATACCGCCAGGATGGATGCTTAAGAGGAAGCTTTTGACAGTGAAGTGGATAGAGGCAGAACAGAATTGAGTACTTGCCAATATACTCTTTCTGGGTTTTTTCTTATAAAAGCTCAAAGTGAAGGACCAGAATTGTCTACAATCATTTCCTTTTAAATGGGAATTTAATATAATAGTCACAACACCAAGGAAAATGCTGTGATGATAGATAGAAAGTTATGGGAAATATAAACCATTCCAATCAGGTTTGACTCTTATGTGTAAGATAAAGTGAAAGCATCTGAGTCATAATAATAGCATTCCATCAACCACTGAATGTTCTTTTGGAGCCATGCACTCTACATTTTGATTACATACTTAATGTCCTTCCCTTGTGGATTCCTAACATCACAGAATTTCATTAAGAGCTATGTCTGATACTTTCATACTTGGTTCTGTGCTTTATTAAACAAAAGCACTAGTCATTTTTAAATGGTTATGAGATTTATTACCTACCTTTTTTCACTGGTATTTCATGTAAGGCATCAACCACTGTAATTTTTGCTGATGCCGAAGCCTGTCCTTGGGAATTGGATGCATGGCACTCATATTCTCCGGCATCTTCCTTACTAAGAGGAGATACCTGTGAAAGAAAAAGGATCTTTAGTTTCTCTATGGCAGTGAACTTTTTTCTTGTGACTTCAATTAGGTCATTATTTCATAAGTTTCCTAACATGACCAGGCGTTTCATAGCAAAGTATTTCTACTGCTAGAAACAGTGCAAGTCTTGTGTTAGGAGTAATTATATAGCTATCGAATTTGGTCTGCCAGGAGGATTCCTACTATGAGGTAAAGCTGTCATGGACAACTTTAGGTCACGTTGCATAGGTTAAAAACAGGCTAGGTGCACATATCCTCATTTGAGGGAGACGTTGGTGTAGGGTATGTGATCTAAGTACTATCCATGCGTGTCCATGGCTATCAGAGGTCAAGTAAAATAATCAATAATTGATTAAAATAATGCTTGGGTCATTAGTTCCCTTTGAGGATTTTGCTTTGAACTCTTAGGGGAAAAAAAAAGTTGGTTCTGACTTATTTTTTGGTGATTTCCAAAACATCCTAATAAAGCCCAGCTGTTTTTTTTTTTTTTTTTTAAGTTTCCTTTGAAAGAGAAACAGCAGCTTGTGGTAAGGCTGTTCTAAAGAGATGTGGAAGGGCAGACGAATACTTTGAGCCTGGTAGTACATCAGGCACCTTTGGTTTGCTCTGTCTATTCCTAAGAGTGAAATCCTTGCTAGCTCTTGGTACTCACCAGCACCCAGCCAGTTACTTCATGCTTTTCTGGGCCACCCCGGGTCTGAATGGCCAGGTTGTCTCGGTCGCCAGGCAAGAGTTCTGTTCTTTGAACTCCATAATGACCCCTTTTAACCTGCAAAAAAAAAAAGGCGGGGGTGGGGGATATAGTCTGAGTTCTCTGCACTGGATCATCAGCTTGGAAGTGGTCAGCATTCCTAGAATTGCACAGGGTATGCATCAGACTTTCTAACTGGATTAAACCCAGCAATTTCCATATTACCCTTTCCTGAATACTTATGTAAAATATACATTCTTTTTTTTACTTCTTCCTGTCAGTTTCCCTCTAAGCTTGTATATTTTGAATTAATGTATTTTTCTGCATGTTTGGGGAATACAGACTCACACTTTCCTGCCACTGGCTACCATCATTAACGCATGCCCTTGTAAATTCTGCTTCTCAATGTTGGGTCTTGTTTGCCATATGCCATTTTGATAAACTGTCACCGAGTCCTAGGTTTGATACTTGGGACCTTGTGTAAGAGCTCAACTCTTGGGACTCTTCCTGCAACAGCTTCATCAATGGAAAATAACAGTTTGAGTCCAAAGCCAATACCATTACTCTATTCTGAGGGCTAAGGGTTCATCACATGATTTACTAAAGACCTGAGAACAAAAACGCCTGTCCAATACGAGCTGCTGTCGTTGTTCTCTTATGACAAAACTTGCTATCCCTGTGCATGTCATGATGAGATTCAGAAAGATGAAGAAAGAAGAAACTGGGTTTCCTTGGCTTGAGGCCACTAGAGAATACTGTCCTACTTCCCCCCCTCATCTAAAAAGGTAAACTGTGCTCATTATGTAAACTTTGGAAAATGTATAAAAATTCACAGAATAAAATAATTTACCTGTAACTCCTCCATACATATACATTTAGCATAAATTTCTAGAAGTGGAATTGCTGAGTCACAGTATAAATATTTTAAGGCTTGTGATAATGATGGGTTTAAAAATATATATCGAAGAATACATGAAGCAATGTTTGTTTATTCCATCCCAGCCTTCAAGAGTTAGGTTGATGTTTATTGATATTACCTTTGTAATTAGAAAAAAGGATTTACAGTCTCAAATAGGTAGTTTTCATTTTCTTTTATAATTAAGCAAATCTTGAGTTAGATCATAGTATCTAATTTTTTTTTTGACACTTTACATCAGAGTTGCTTCTCCTACTTGTGAGCCCACTGCCACCACATGCTGTTACTAAGCTGTTGTCTCAGCATCAAACCCACCCTTTATTTTTTCTGCTTCATGACACCAGGATTGGCACTCGGCAAACCATGTGGAATCTAGGCCAACTCCTACTCTAAAAAATACCTAGCATTACTTATTTGGAATGCCTGGTTTTCACCTGTTTGCTTTTCTTTTTTTCCTGACACTTCCCCATATTGCCACTATTAGTGAGAGAAAACCAGGTATCTCAGTGTTTTTCTCATATGAATGTTATAAAGACAAAACAGATAAACTCAATAGGCATCTTTTTCCTTCAGTTTCCAAGTTGCAAACTGGAAGAAATGGTTTATACTAGTGCAGATCTTGAAACATTTATTTAAAAACGGTTTTAAATAATGGTTTTGGTATTTCTCTCTTTTTTTTTAAATAATGGTTTTAAGTATTAATTTGATTCAGTGGCTAAAGTAATATATCTCTGGTCTTTATATATTGAATTTCAGAATTCTTTAAGGGTTTTGTATGTGACCAAAGCAGAAAAACACTACCGTGTTGAAATAGTGAATCTTAGCAACTGAGCTGTTGCTCCTCAGCTCATGTAGCTCTCAGTAAAGAGCATTCTGTACCAATTAACCTGACCCACTGTGTGCCAAGAAACTGTTCTTGTTAAGTATTTGATTGGAAAATGAATGCTTATATTCAACAGAACTCATATCTTAATTAACATATTGTAAAAAGTTTTATATCATGTAGAAAACATATAGAAGTGCAAAGAATTTTTACGTGGCAAATTTTTATATGGCAAACTACTGCCTTACTTATGTAAGGGGAGTGGGTTGATAAATACATTTTTGGTTTGAGAAAAAAAGATGCAGGCTGAGCTAAGTGATTTCTAATACAATTCTACAGATGTGCAATGGGCTGGAAGTTTGTAGGGTGGAAAAAACTGCCTAGAAGTCACTGCTCACCATAGAGCCTCAACTAGGTGAAGAATCAGAGGGAGACCCAGGAATTCACCTCAGCCCTCTGTGGTTGTGTTTTAGCTGCAACAAGCAATAACTAAGAAAAAGGTGCCAATGACTACAGAAACAGGATGCATTAGTCTGATTGCTACAGGTTGATAAACCTCAAGCATCCATTGAATTGCAGGGATCATTTATGCAGCTTAGAACATATTTGCTGTGCCTTTTTGGTGAAATTTCAGAATTCTATGATGAAATAGAATACACAACTGTTAAAATTTTAAGCTCCTCAGCCACTGTAAACAAATAAAAGAATGGTTGGCTAGGAAGAAATATTTGTAATACATGATAAAGGGTCAGTATCTCTAATGTACAAAAAGCCACAAACTGATAATAACAAGAATCAACCGAATAGAAAAATGACTAAGGCTATGAACAGGTAATTCATATAAAAGAAAATTCAAATATAAAAATATTCTGAATGTAGTCAAGGAAATTAAAGCATTAATGATACTTGTACCCATCATTAACAAAAACTAAAAAGAGTGGTAATATTCATTGCTGGTGAGGATGCAGGGAAATGACATCCAAACATTGCTGGGGAGAGTGTGAACTGCTACAATCCATTTAGAAAATGATCTGACACCACAGCAATCAGACAGGAAAAAGAAATAAAAGGTATCCAAATTGAAAGGGAAGAGGTAAAACTGCCATTATACTCAGATGACATGATTCTGTGTATAGAAAACCCTAACTGTCCACACAAAAACTACTAGAACTGATAAACAAATCCAGCAAGACAGCAGGGTACAAGAATACCATACAGAAGTCAGTTGCATTTCTTTACACTAACAAGTATAAGAAAGGGAATGTAAAAAAAAAATACCTTTCAAGATTGCACGCCCAAAAATAAAATATTTAGATATAAACCTGACCAGGAAGGTGGAAGACATATGCTGAGAACAATAAACCATTAATAAAGGAAACTGAAGATGATTCAAAGAAATGGAAAGATATCCCATGCTCTTGGATTGGAAGAATTAATACTGTTAAAATGGCCATATGACCCAAAGCAATCTGCAGATTTAATGGGATCCCTATCAAATTACCCATGACATTTTTCACAGAACTAGAAAAAATAATCCTCAGGTCTATATGGAACCATAAAAGACCCAGAATTGCCAAAGCAATCCTGAAGAAAAAGAACAAAACAGGAGGCATAACCCTCCCAGACTTCAGACAATACTGCAAAGCTATAGTAATCAAAACAGCGTGGTACTGGCATGAAAAGAGACACATGGATCAGTGGAACAGAATAGAGAGCCCAGAAATAGACCCAAACACCTACGGTCAATTTTCAACAAAGGCAAGAATATACAATGGGAAAAAGACAGTCTCTTCAGCAAGTGGTGTTGGGAAAATTGGACAGCCGCATGTAAATCAATGAAGTTAGAACACACCCTCTCACCATACACGAAAATAAACTCAAAATGGCTTAAAGACTTAAGCATAAAACAAACCATAAAACTCCTAGAAGAGATTGTAGGCAAAACATTCTCTGACATAAATCGTACCAATGTTTTCTTAGGTCAGTCTCCCAAGGCAATAGAAATAAAAATAAACAAATGGGACCTAGTCAAACTTACAGGCTTTTGCACAGCAAGGGAAACTATACAAAACCTGCAAAGACACCCTACAGAATGGAAGAAAATATTTGCAAACAATGTGACCCACAAGGGCTTAATTTCCAAAATATACAAACAGCTCATACAACCCAGCAACAAAAAAAATGACTCAATCGAAAAATGGTCAGAAGTCCTAAATAAATATTTCTCTGAAGAAGAAATACGAATGTCCAATAAGCACATGAAAAAATGCTCAACGTTGCTAATTATTAGAGAAATGCAAATCAAAACTACAACGAGGTGCCACCTCACACCAGTCAGAATGGCCATCATTAAAAAGTCTACAAATAACATGCTGGAGAGGGTGTGGAGAAAAGGGAACCCTCCTACACTGTTGGTGGGAATGTAAATTGATACAGCCACTATGGAAAACAGTATGGAGGTTCCTTTAAAAATAGAATTACCATATGATCCAGCAGTCCCACTACTGGGCATATAGCCAGAGAAAACTGTAATTCAAAGATACGTGCACCCCTGTGTTCATAGCAGCACTATTCACAATAGTCAAGACATGGAAACAACCTAAATGTCCATCAACAGATGAATGGAAACAGTAGATCTGGTTCATATATACAATGGAATACTACTCAGCCATAAAAAGAACAAAACAATGCCATTTGCAGCAACACGGATCTAGAGATTATCATACTAAATGAAGTAAGTCAGAAAGAGAAGACAAATACCGTATAATATCACTTATATGTGGAATCTAAAATATGACACAAATGAACCTATCTACAAAACAGGAACAGACTCACGGACATAGAAGACAGACTTGTGGTTGCCAAGGGGGAGGGGGTTGGTGGAGGGATGGAGTGGGAGGTTGGGATTAGCAGATGTGGGCTATACTCAGACATATAACTGAATCACTTTGCTGCATAGCAGAAATTAATACATTATAAATCAACTATAGTTCAATTAGAAAAGAAACCAGACAGAATTCCTTGAAAACAGGAACAAATGAGATTAGCAGAGTGCATAACACACTGTAGATAAGAAATAAATGTTTACTGTATTGAGGGTACTAAGGAGTGCTCTAAGAGGTACACTGCCTCCAACTTGTCAGATTTTTTAACATTTTCATAATTATTAAATGAAGTGGTAAAGAATTTAAAAAAAAAAGTAATCTGACAATGTCTATTAAGACTAAAATTAAATCTTTTGACTTAGTCATGTATCTTTTGGGGGAATCTATCCTATAGGGGCAAAAAAGGTGGTTGCATGTAGGATATGTATACTCAGATATTTAAGGCAGCATTATCTAAGGTGATGAAAAGTTGGAAACACAGAAACTGTGTTTATTATGGTATATCCACACTTGGAATATTATGTAGTTCTTGAGAAGCAGACCTGGAGGGATGCCCATGAAATATTTCTTGAGAAACGCAATTTCAGAGTACTTGCACACTACATCCCCACCTCACCCCGCACACTGGGAATATGTGTTTGTATACATTTGGGCATGAATAAGGGTATAGAAAGATAAAAACCTGGGAAGTTCACATTGCTTATTTCAAGGAGTGGAAGGAGGTGGGAGGATGTTATGACCTCTTTCTTTATACATCTTTGGATAGTTTCTCCTTTTTACCACAATCACACACATATACATATATATATATTTTTTTTACTAAAAAAAGAATATTCTTAGAGGTCATGAAAGTCCTAATCTGAAGAAATGTTCAGGTAGGAAAAGAATAGAAAGCCTCAATCTCAGAAACATCTAAATGTTTGGAAGGAATTCTGGTGTTTCACGTTCCTTGTAAGCATCCCTCTGACTTACCAGGGTTAAGGTAAATTCAGCTATTTCAGTTCATTTCCCCATTTCAAAATATTTCCCTTGGAATCTTTATAGGCTAGGGGTTTTCTGAAAAAAACTATGGGACTTGTTAAGGTCACATGATAAGTCCTGGTCAGGATAGCACAGACCACTCACTAGGCTGCCATAGAACTGTCGCTGTAGCCTGAAGTGTCTTGGAGAGAAGGCTTATCCTGTCAGTTCTGCTGTTGCTAAGAAGCCTTGAGCAAGAAAGACATGCTACCTTCTTTGAACCTTGGTTTAACAAGTCAGGATTCTAAGATTCATTTATGTCCAAAAAGCAGTTCTGCGCTTAAATTGGCTTTGACAGGTGATCTTAAATATAAATCTGCATTCTTAACAGTTTGGTTACAAGGAGAGTGGGGCAGAAAACAAATGGCCTGTTTTAATTCTTTAGGTCAGTGACTCTCCAAGTGCTTTGACATGGTCCATAGTAAGAAATATATTTTGCATTGCGATCTGGAATATACAAAGGAAACGTTTTATGAAATACCTTTACTAAATGTACCTTTACCTAAGACATTTTATATTTTATTTTTTAAGAAAATTCTTGTTGTGATCCCTACATTAAATTCAAGACTCACTGATGGGTCATGGTCTGCAGTTTGAAAAACACTGCTTTAGGTCATGCATGTGGCAAAGTACATTATGAAGGTGGAAGAAAATCAGCAGAGCCTGGCAGTTGGGTTTTTGTTTGTTTTGGCAAGTCTGTAGACATTTTTTTTTTCTGTTTCTCTCTCCACTCCCACTCCATCCATTCCCACCGCCACCCCACCCCCCCCCCCCCGAACTCCCCCAGTTGACAAGCCCTCAGGGAAGTCCATGGAATCTGCCCCCATAGGATCCTAAAATTTAAAGGAAAAGATTCCTGAGGTTAATTTATTCCCTGGTATGTGCGTACGTTAGCTGGAGCGATAGGCAGAGCAAGGACTGAAGAAATTACTCTCTGTCAAGATCGGTCATGAAGGTCACATGCCCTGGGACGCCTGGGTCACCCTGGCTTCTCATTGTGTATCCCTAGAGAACTGCACAGAGCTTTTTATGGATATCCTTTGGAAAAGTTGTTCCTCACCTCTCCACCCCCTGGATCAAACCAGCAACCTCCAAATAAGCAATGAGGAGCATAAGCAGCTTTTGCTGAAGGCCAGGAGGAACACATCCACCGGCTGCATTTTTGCTTTTCACTGCTCCTGCCTCCCCTTTTAAAAAATATAGTTTACGGAGGTAAAATTTCATCCCTCCCTTTAACAGACGTTCTGGCTGTAAAGGGCAGTAATAGCACAGCTGGTGTCATCTCTGCCCACCCCCCAGCCCCAGAGAGGTTCCAGAGTCCCCCTGACACCGCTCCTGCCAGACGGCCACATGGGAGACCCGGAGGTTAGCAGGTGACCCAGCCTGGGTCAGAGCCCTTCAGTGGGAATTCTACAAAGCAGCAGAGAGAGGAGGCGCTTTCTCTCCTCTGGGGTCTTGAAACATTATAATGTGACCTTGGAGCTGCCAGTGACACTATGGCCTATAGCATGGAGGAATCTTTCTGAAGTAGAAGGAAAAAATGATGTAAGGGTACATTGAGAGCAAAGAGTCAAGAGTTAGGGTTCTGACCCAACTGTGAACCTGGATCCAGCTGCCCTTGAGGCTAGAAACGTCCCCCCCCCCCTTTTTTTTTCTCTTTTGCCTAAAGTTGTGTGAAGTGAGTTTCTACAACTTGCAACACAAAAAGTTCTGACAATGGGAGCCAAAATCCCTCCTGGAGTTCTAGAAGTTGCTCCCCTGGTCAGACACCAAGGAAACAAGATAATCAGGAGAGCCCATCATCCACCTTAGAGCTTGCTGGAGAAGAAAAGCAGCTGAAAAGGGGCTTCTTGTCATGCCTTTTAACGGAAACTACATTTCCCTTTTGTTAGCATGAGTTCGATGATATTTACCCCACAGACTGTTGTGAGACTTAAGTCAAAAGGTATAAGGGCAATAATGTAAAATAATGTACAGTATGACTGTGAAGTATTACTTGAGCTGGCAAACGAGTGTTTTCTCTTCCCTTCTACAGACACACTAAGAATATGTTGTCTTTCAAATATAAAGATAGCTATACAAGATAACCGCTCCTCAAAGGGAAACATGTTCAGGAACAAGAGCTAACATCTCCTGAGTGCTAATTATGTATCTGACAACGGGCCAAGTGATGTAGCTGGGTTACTTTATGTAATCTTTACAAGAATGCTATGCCATGTTCATGTGGAGGAAAAACAGAGAGAGCATTGTTTTTCAATCTAGGGTGGCTTTTCCCCCAGGGAACATCTGATAATGTCTGCTGGCATTTTTAACCGTCACAGTGGTGTGTGTATGTGCGCACACGCGCACCTGCTACTGGCATCAGGTGGGTAGAAGCCAGGGACGCTGCAAAACTACTTACTGTGCACAGGGCAGCTGCCACAACAAAGAACCATCTGGATCAAAATGTCAACAGTGCTGACGCTGAGAAATCCTGGCTCAGAGACAACCCAGCCAACCCGCCCAAGGAGCTCACAATCTTAACTTGTAACAATGTTACACTGCAACACACACACACACGCTCACACTCACATATGCACACACACACACACACACACACAGAGGGTGGGATGGGTGTTTAGCATCATAGTTCTTCTAGCTCCTAAGGCTCCCTGCTCAGGGACTGCTAACAAAAGCAGGGCAGGGACTATTCTGGAGGTCAGTAAAATTGTTTGATAGATCCAGGACAGGTGTCTGGAAGACTGTCAGAAGGCCTTGAGTTTAAGGAGCCGCAGGCACTGGACTGGCTGAGGACTTCAGGCTATTACTACCCTGTGCAGCATAAGAGGAGCCGGTCAATCTAGGGTATCTTCTGAAATCTGGGCCACTGACCTTGTTCCAGATGAGGACAGGGGTTGGGATTCCGATGACCTCACAGCTCAAGTACACCTGGGCGCCAGTGACATTCCAGATATCCTTGGGGGGCGTCACGATGGAGGGACCTATAAGAGAGGGCACAAAGTCAAACCATCCTTTTAAGCAGTCTTTAACATCCCTCAGCGTGCTAGTAATCTGTTAAGTATTACTAGGAAGTAAATACCTCATTATATTTAGGAGGCTATCCCCTCTGTTGATTACCTGAAGCCAATTTCAAAGACCAGACTAGCTTACCCCAGCCACCAGCGGGAGTTTAAGCTATTCTCTGGTGATGCATACATCTTGACAGTCAAAAGACAATTAGGAAGAAAAACATATTGCTTACAAAATTTTCTTCTCCCACGAATCATGCTTAAATGAGTTTTAATTTACCAGCTGTTTTGCTTATCTGCGACTTTCCAATTAATATAGTGAAACTTTACTCCCAAAATAGTGAATGTTTCTCTTTTTTATATACCAGTATTTCTGTCTGGGGGGAAGGGGCAACAAACAACCACTCCTTGGTTAATGTGCTGGACACTCAGCACATCCACTGCTAATTCGCAGTGCCCGGTTTCAGGCACCAGGGGCCTTCAGAGAGTCCACATTAGAGGGAAGGAGAGCCAGGAGCCTGGGGTGACAGCACATTACTTCCAGAACCGAACCTGGCCTGAACCCAAAGCTCGACGCCATTTCTTCAAAGAATGAGTTAATTATTCCCTCTGAATTTCAGCTCTCCACTGCCTTGGGTCTTCCAGCTGAATAAAATATCTAACTTTAGGGTCATCTTGCATCACAGTCCTGGGAAAGGGACAACCTCCCCTTGGGGCCTGGAAAGTTTTCTGGCATAAGCAGCATTCAAAGGGCATGAAGTCTCCCCTTTTGCAACAGGCTATTTCCAGCCCACGATTAACTTCTTGAAACAGAAAGGAAGTAACAGCATGTAAGATTTTTCCCACTCATCTAAAGTATTAGAAGCTGATTTTTTAAAAATCCCTCAGGGTAGTTTTATTTTTCCCCTTTGTAAGAATGTGCCAAACAAAGTTTTGAAAGCTCTAAATATATTTCGTGTTTCCTTCCCGCTAAACCCTAGGTCTGAAAGGAAGCATCTATTTTGGCCAGGGGTCTTGGCTTTTCTGTGGCAAACATGGACGTGGTTAGCACAGCGGTGCTGTGTTTATGTGTGTTGCTGGCTCGGTCTCTGATGTTTCCTCATCTGTCCTCACCAACACAAGGCCCCACAAAGGGCAGGGCTGGGCCTCACTGCATCCCAGCCTTCCTCCAGGGCCCTGGGACCCCAAGAGCTTGGACACCACAGAACCGGATCTGGCTCACCTCTGAGGGCCCCAAGAGACTGTCCTCCTTCCCACACACGGACTTGGTGGGATGACCTCAAGGCTCGGGGGTTCTCAAGGGAGTGTTCTGAGAAGAATACACCAGTGTTCAGAGACTAGAGGGGCTCGGGAACAAAGCTGCCTCTCACGTAGCAAAACCACATGAGGAATGCAAGATTCCTGTGAGATCTGAGTGCCTCAGCCTTGTGACAAACCATTTATTTCAACTCACAGCCATCTCTCTATAGGCAGAGCAGGGAGCAGAGTTATCCATCGTTGCCAGGGGCAGATTCTGGAGAGCACGTGGAAGAACTCCAGCCTAATTTTCTGTCACACGTCTTGAAGACATGCTATGGATTCCTCTGACAGCCTAATTTTAAAACTAAGATATTCTTTTTTTTTTAATTTTATTTATTTATATTTATTTATTTAGCTGTGCCAGGTCTTAGTTGCGGCACACGGGCTTCTCTCTAGTTGTGGTGCACTGGCTCCAGAGCGTGCGGGCTTAGTTGCCCCACGGCATGTGGGATCTTAATTCCCCAGCCAGGGATCGAACTGGCGTCCCTTGCATTGGAAGATGGATGCTTAACCACTGGACCACCAAGGAAATCCCAAACGAAGATATTCTTTATTTTACTTATTTATTTTTGGCCACACTGCGTGGCTTTCAGGATCTTCCCTGACCAGGGATTGAACCTGGGCCACCACAGTGAAAGCCTGGAATCCTAACCACTAGGCCACCAGGGAAGTCCAAAACTAAGATATTCATAGTTTTAATATAGTCTGATATATCAAAATTTTCTTTTATGATTAGTGCTTTTTGTGTCCTATTAAATTTATTTTGTGTAGCCCATGGCCCTAAAGATCTCCTGTTTTCTTCTACAAGCTTTATGGTTTTACCTTTCACATTTCGGTTTGTGGTCCATCTTGAATTAATTTTTGTGTATGCTATGAAGTAGAGGTCAAAGTTCATCACTCTCTCCCCAAAGGATAACCAATTGTTTTGGCATCATTTGTTGAAAAGACCATCCTTTTCCTACTGAAAGTGGTGCCTTTGTGGTAGATCCATTGATCATATATGTGTGAGTCTTCTTCTGGATTCGCTATTCTGTTCCATTGGTCTATGTGTCTATCCTTGTACCAACAAACATGGTATGATTTAGAATTAAATGTAATAAAACTGAAGCACTGAATGGAGAACAGATCTGTTTTATCTCCCTGCAAGTCTCTCCTTATTCCATGAAGCAGAACATTTCAGGAGGAGCAAACATTCTTTAAAAACATCTGAACCTACCCAGGAATACTCTGAGAGCCATCACCAGGGCATTCAAATTAGGACGAATCATGCTGTGAGTTCCTCTTTCTCTCTCCCAACTCTTGAAATACATATAAAACCTTGGGTGGATGGGCTGAGTCAATATTTGGACCATCACAGGAACATAAATAATTTTGTCAATTCTGCTACCAGGCAATGCCTAGAATTCAACAAGAGTTGCATACCACAAAAATCTGTATTATTCACTGACCCCTGTTGAGTTGATGGGGTGGAGAGGCAAAGGAAGGGCCATCAGGACCAGTTTGCTGCACAACATTTACAAAACCCCTTGCTACTTCAGATGTCCCTGAACAAATGTTGACCCACAGAGACACCAAGTGGACACGTTCTGTATGGAAGTGAAGGATGGTGAAAATATGTGGGGCTGATATGATGGCAGATCCAACAGCACTGCACCCTGTCCCCACTCTGAAGAACCACCGTCCCACATACTCCATTGACAAGCAATTTCACTGCCAAAATCACCTCAAATTGCAATTCCTGAAGGTTCTGTTCTACCTCAGGAGAGCAGTTGAAAAAATAACTCTTTACCAAAATAATTTCTAAATCTTTCCACGTTGCCTTTTTTCCAAGAAGGCCAAAGCAGACCCAGAATTATTTCTGTTTTTAAGGATAAAATAACTTTTTAGTTCATTCTGAGCTCATTTTTGGGCAGAAAGCTCAAAACCAGCCCTTGAGGCCAAGCCAAGGGTAACAACATTGCCATCTAAATCATGCACAGTGTTTGGATTCCACTTAAAACAAGTCACAGAATATTTAAATGTATAGGGACAAACACCAGAATAGGTTCAATTATTTATTTATCCTTGCCTTTGTTCCAGTAAGGACTTCAGGCTGCACAAACATCTGTCTAGCAGACATCCTGTACAGATTAACTGCCCACTGCCTCTCTCCTCTCCTTCCCCACTGCGGACAACTCCAGGCAGCAACCAAGCTGTCACAGCGATGCCTGGTGGCTGATGTGGGGAGAGTCCATCCCAAGACTTTCCCCACCTCCAACTCACCCTATTTTTCTATTTCACATGAATGTCCCCAAACCAGGCTACTCCATGTTCCATTCTTACCTTTCTCAACTCAATTCTCATTCAATTTCATTCGATCTTTCTCAGATCTCTAAGTTTGTTTTCTTGCTCCCCCCCCTTTTTTTTTTTTTGCGGTACGCTGGCCTCTCACTGCTGTGGCCTCTCCCGTTGCGGAGCACAGGCTCCGGACGCGCAGGCTCAGTGGCCGTGGCTCACGGACCCAGCCGCTCCGTGGCATGTGGGATCTTCCAGGACCGGGGCACGAGCCCGTGTCCCCTGCATCGGCAGGCGAACTCTCAACCACTGCGCCACCAGGGAAGCTCGCTCCCTTATAAGTCTTGCCTGGTAAACTTAGGTGGTCTCTTCCTTTTAATCAATCCTTGAAGAGAAAGAGGAAGAAAAAGAAGGGAGGGAGGGAGGAAGTAAAGGAGAAGGAGAAGAAAGAGAAAGTGAAATAAAGAGAACCAGGTCCTGAATGAAACTGTGTAAGGAAGAAGAAAGTTTTAAGTTTGGAATAAAACTAAAATTAAATTTAAGGAACCAGTGTCACCTTAAAACTACCTGGAAGGAGTCAGATTCTCCTATGGAATGTCCACCTAAGTCTACATCGTCCCCCTCAGACACTCTTAATTAAATTCTAGACAAATGGCCCACAGACCACAGATTGCTTATTCAATTATAACCTAAAATTAGCTATGGTCTGAAAAATCACTAGAGATACAGAAAAGGAAGAATTTTCAATGGATTTAAATTTGTAATATTTCAATTTGATTCTGAAGAGGTAAAGAAGGGCAGTTCTCACAAAACACACAAATGTCATGAGAAAAAGACCCTGAAATAGAATTAATTTTGAACTTGACAAGAAATTGATTCAACCTGATCTTACATAAAATTGTAGGAGAGGACAGAGTTAAAATTTGTTACCTATAAAAAGCATGGGAATAATATAAAAGAAATATGGGAACAATTTCCTAGTCTCTTACAGAGCACAAAACACTCCCCAGACATGACCTTAGATGCCTTCACCATGTTACCATTAAAACAAACAAACAAACAAAAATACCCAAAGCACTTTTGGGAAGAGAACACTTGGCTCTGGATCCTTGTCTACTGCTTATAGCCAAGAGACCTTGGACAAGTCACTTACCCATTTATACAGAAGAAACCAGGGCAGGTCTAAGAATTTTCTTTTTGGGCTGGAAGTGAATGTACCCATCATGAATGTGTCCTAGAGCACAGTCATATGGCATCTTTGACAACCATGAAGTTTTGAGGCTCCACTGCCTGCCTGGTTCTGGGAGCTCTCATTCCCTACAAATCAGTCCAATGCACCACCTCATCTACCTAAATGCACTGTACATGACTCATAACAAAGTTCATTCTCCCAGTGATGGAAAAAACAGAGCTTTATTAGAAAGGTATCAGTGGTTACCTAGTTAGCCAATATTTTCATCTGGAAAAGCTGCACAGAAGATGTTAGGAGAGGTCATGTTTTGGAGCTAAATATACATACTCGATTGAACCTGGGAAATGGTCAAAAGTCAAATTCTCCTTAACAGTCAGTTTTTGTTCAATTTTGTTGATATCCTATTCAACCGCATTTTTTTTCATTGCTGCCTTCATTTCCCCCATGATCTCTCCCATGTTTACCCTACAAATTCACTCTTCTTTCTTATTTCTACCAAATTCTCTGCTCCTAGCATCCATGCTCACTCTCTCATTACATGCTTATTACCACTTCTAGAACCTTTGCTTATGCTGATGCACTTGCCTACTTGGGATGTCCTCCTTCCTCTCATCTATTATCTATGCCCTACCCTTTTATTTGGAGCTCTAAGGCTGAAGTTTCATCTCCTTTTTGACTTTTTTTTTTTTTTTTTTTTTACAGCTCCAGTTTGCACTTATTTCTTCTCTGAAATCTTGTTGAGTTCAGAGTTAGTGCCACACAGCTTAGTGCATCATTATTCTCTAGCGCTTTCCTTAGCAGGGCTAATTGAAGATGCCAGTGTCCTGATAGAGTCATAACTGAGCCAGAAACTCTGGAATCAGATGTACTTCGTGTTCATTGGGAGGAGGGACAGACCAGATTCTATGTAGTGGAAAAAGGGCAGCAGTAAATTCAGAACATAACATGACTAGTCATACGGAACTAAGAAGATAGCCACGATCTTGAAAATATACCAGTGTACACATTTGCCAAGGTACCTAACCAAAGTGGTGCTATAGTCACTTCTTATTTATCAACTGGAAGATTATTCACTGCGACTTTCTTTAATCTTCCACTTGACTTCCTCTTGCCATAAACAAGGTTTCTTGGCTACTGCCCACTCAACAACCAATTTGTATACAATCTGGGATGCAAAATAATTTAAATATATATTAGCTAAGAAAGTTCCAATGAGAAGGGTAGATCTGCTGTGGGGAAACGATCATCAATCAACCATACATCAAAAACAGGGTTTCTGCAATATGCTGGTTTATATTATTCACATTATAGCTCTCACTAAGTACTTATTAACATGGCTAAGAGAGTCGAGTATAAAGACTTCTCCAAGTTATGGTAATTTGCAAACCACACTCATCTCGTCTCTTAATGATGCTGGGTCCTAAAATAGCTCACAGAGTATGTGCATTCATACCAAAAAAGGAGGGTTTAAGAACGAAGTGAGACACCACATATGGAGATAAAGAGTTCAGACAACTTGGCAAAAATCCCCAGATTGGATTCCGATAACACGTTGAAGGGAAAAGCACCAAACAAAAGTACAAAATGGGAAAAGAATAGTAGGAAGGCACTATGGCCAAGAGGGGGAAGGGGATGAACGATGTGGAAACTTCCTGATATTAAATCAGGGGAAGCAGGAACTGTATGGCTAATTAAAGGGCAGAGCCACCTGCCAAGGCAAGTCATTTCGGGAACTTCTAGAGGTGCGGTGATACAGCAGCTGACCCTAGGTATGAGAATCTGGCACGCAGTCTCATGGGTATCAGCTGAGGACAGTAAGGGCAGGAGAAAAAAGGACTAAATCTTAAGCACCATAGGCCAGATTTAACTTCAGAGTTTTTGTTTAAGGCAAAGTCATCTCGTTATGGTTGCTCCTGTTGGTCATTTACATTTTAGTGTGAGTGAAGGCCCAAAAGTTTATAATGATGGGGTTCTCCCAAACACTGCTGGGGGGAAATGTATGTAAGAAATGCTTCCTCTTTTTCGGATACAATATATTGAGGTGGGATGGGGAGGTTGAACAGATATAGACAGATTAAAATGCTACGAAGGTAATAGACTGCTCTACCACTTCTGAGTTATGTGACACTGAACAAGTTATTTAACTTTTCTCAGTTTATTCATCTGTGAAATGGGATAATACCTAAGTCATTAGATTTTCAGAAAGATCAAACAAGATACAGCAATTAGCACAGTACCTGGCATGGGGTAAACACTCAGTAAGTATTAGTTACTGCTTTTATTTCAAAGTAAATCCTTATGACTGGAGCTAATACAAATTGCTTCTTCAGAGAATGGAGATGACACATCGTTTGGAGCTGGGGTGGCTGGCGAAAGGAGCTGGTATCTGAGCAGGCCCTGAAGTTCAGAAGTAAACTTTCTCTCAAGGAAGGTTTTCAACTTCAGAGACCTGCCTCAGCAGAGGTGTGGAGGCAGGAAAACAACAGCTGGCTGGTGGAACAGCAAGCACCCCAGTCCGCTCGGGGAGAGCATAGCTGAGATTCGGGTGTGGAGCACAGTGGAAGGAGGAGGGGGGGACACTTTGTGGTCCACTGCGTCTCTGAATGTTGGAGAGATGTGATTCAAGTGGCATTTCAGGAGATGACTTTGGAGGCCTTTGCAGCAGGACTGGGACAGGGTGGGGATTAGAAGCCTAAATCAAGGTGGTAGGAATGGGAACAGAAAGGAAAGAGGCAGATTTGAGAGATTATTCAGGAAGAACCAACACTACCTGGGAACTGACTGGATGTGGGCATGAGGGAATGAGTCAAAAGTTGTGGGCTGGGTAAGAGGAGGCTGCGACACCATGGACAGAAAAGCCAGGGTGTCTGTCTGAGGAAGGCCTTGGATTGGAGAAGGGGGAAAGGATGAGTTTGGGCTTAGATTTGCGGATTTGGGCAATGAGGAGGTGCCGAACCCCACAGAGAGAAAGGAAACAGACTGGGGGACCAGTGGTACCAAGGTAAACACTGTCAAGTTTACACTTTAGCCCTAGCAGGCTGGGTGGGTTCCTGGGTATGGAAGGAAGACAGCTTTGGCTCGCTTTCCCAGGGACAGCTTCTCTGGAGGGAATTCCAGCAGCTCGCTGCTGACACCCAGCCCATTCTCACCCCACCCCATCCCAGGTAAAGCAGGGGAGTAGACAGCTAAGACACTGCTTAGCAACCAGCCACTTATCTGCAGGGGCAGTTCATCTGAAAGTAGACTGTCCAGTATGATGCAACCCTGGTAACGGCATACACAGATCCTGTGAATTACATTTCTCGGCTGACAGCCAGTTATCTCTGGGTTAATGAGACACCCCATTTTGGCTCCAATCTTTGATGCTGAAAATCTTCCTAGAGTGTATTAATCTTTTTTTTTTTCTGTAGTAGATATCATAGTATTCAGATGTCTTTCTAGGATTATGACTCTTGCAATGTCTCAGAAGTATCATAAGTTTGAACGGACCATGGAACATAAAAAGAAAGTTGCTGTTTCTTGTAATTTGTCGCTTGCAAACCAATCTCTTATTTCATGACGTCTTCTTATTCTTTTCCCCTAACAAGTATGGACCCAGCACAAAATGATAAATAACCAAGGGTCTGACTCCAGGCTGAGGTTCCCACCCACAGGTGATTCTGGTACATGTGGTCTGGGGTCATCCTTGCAGCAACGCTGCACTAGGTAAAATAAATCCATGAGGGATTTAAAGCCAAGTTCAGATGTGTAAGGGGGAGAGATCACTCTGGTGGCCGTGTGGTGGCTGAGCTAACCTGGGGCTGTGTCAGCAACATTGCCAAGGGATGAGCTCATGTATCCGGCAAAGCTCCCACGGAGCTGGAATAGCTGAACTACCATCACAACACCGGCATGACTGACATCCACACATGTTAAGTTAGCGGGCTACATTTTTATGTGGTTTGAGCATATGGAAGAACTGACTTCACACAGGGTACCTTTATGAAGGGAAACTCCCTAGTTATGTGGGTGTATCTTGTTCATGCTAACGGAGCCTTGGAAATACTTTTTTCCCCCACATTTCATGGGCCTGTCCTCTCTGGACTGTGACTCACCTTAATTCCAACACGTGAAAATTTAGGGTCACTTTTTCCTATTCTGCAAGCACAGAACTGGGTGGGGAAGTTTCCACAGGAGGGCACTTATGCCACCTGATTCTGAGCTTCCTAGAAACCCAGAGTGCAAGTTCCCCCAGGACACTTCGTCTTTGAGTCCTTGCCTTCCCTACACACCCCCAAGTGCCTGGCATCGTCAGGCATCAGAACTGTTTCCTGAGCCGAGCTGTGAGCTGTAAGGGGAACTCCTCCAGAACCTGGAGGCTCACCCACCCTCAAAGCTTAGTCTCTGTCCATAGGCCCCGAGCTGACTAACAAGGGATGTAGTCCAAAGAAAGAGATGCTCTTGAACCCTGCCCCTAGGGGGAAGGATATGCGGGACTGCCAAGTGGCCTTCAACTTCAGGAGCGTTGGACTTGCTAAGCCTAGTACCTAGAATATTTTGGAAAGCTGAAGAAGGCTGAGGCCTGAGCTCCCAGGAGGACCTGGGAGGATGCTACCGTGGGGACATTTCTGCAGTTCCCTGTCCACTAGACAGCCCGGGCTCCAGGGAGCTTCCCACCTGGGGTCTTAAGTAGAAGACTAAAGTTCTTCAGCTCCCTGAGAACTAGATAAGTCCTCAATTCCACTTCATCCAAGGAAGAGATTTACATTGTAGGAGGCCCAGTAAATCCCTCAGGCCAGGCTGACCACTCTGGAAGCAGACTGTGGGGATGGGCAGTGCAGTACCGGGTCACTCTTTTAGATTAGGAATTATCAAAAAGAGGAGATTTGTTCAGTCTCTGGAAGGTTATGCAGGTTGGAAGAGATCTTGCAGAGGGGCATCTGCAGGAATAACAGGCACCAGACACACAGCCAACAGGGCAAGCTCCAACCACCCGGGAACCAGCCTCTAAGAAGGATGCTGTCTTACAGTGGTTGCCAATCCTGGCTGCACACTGGGCTCCTCTGGGAGCGGTTAACTACTACGCAGGCCTGGGCTGCACTCCCAGAGTTTCGCGTTGGTCTGGGCGTTGGTCTGGGTGTGGGGTCTGGCACTGGAATTATTTTTTTTCAACTCCCCAGGTAGAACCACTCACTTAAAACGCGGCTTCAGAGCAGGAGACGCTCAGATGACAAAGACAACACCAACGTGGAAAGTAAGAGAGGAGAAGAGGAGGACAGATTTGGAGAAACATTGCTCCCAAGTCTTTTCAGGGAGAGGCTGAGGACACTGGGAGGTGCAAGCATTTAAGGAGAAGAGAGGAAAGTTCCAGGAGCTGGAGTGAAGGGTATAGATACCCGATAACCTTCTTATTGTTACTATTATCGCTCTAGCTCCATGGGGGGTACGGTGGGCCATGTCTGACCTCCCCGCGTTTGTCACAAGCTTTGAGTTGCCTGCTCTCAGAGTCTCAGTAGTTCTCCTTCTATGCTGTTTTCCATTTTCCTAAAATAAAGCACTTGGTTCACATCCCCAGCCCCGCCCCTGCCCCTCTCCTGCCCTCAGAATTCCTACCCTTCATGACAGTGCCAGAGATGGGGCTCTGCGTCCGTCTGGAGTCTGTGGGTCTCATTTAAGAGCCCACTAAATCCGGACCCTTTGCCTTTGCTCATTTAGAGTCAGATCGCCTCCCTGCTAAGACGCGTTCAGCTCGGCTTTGCGAGGGCCTGGAGCCGCATTAAACACAAGGGATCTGTGTGAGGCACGGCCCCCTCCGTCCCCCCCAACCATGAACACAGTGCGGGGCATGCCGTGCCTGTGCCTGGCTGGCATTTTTACCCAGTGATGTCTTTGCCCGTCAGGCCCCAGTCTCTACAGCTCTCATGGTTACAGTTGCCTCCTTGGCCCAAAACCCCAGACATTAATCAGCCGCGCATAACGGCTCCCCCTGTTCTCTCTCAGTGTTTTCCCCTCCTTCACTTGTGCCCTCTGGTTATTTTCTGTACTCCTCTGTGACCTCCACAGACTTGAAAGCTCTCAGCTATTTACCCCAAGTCTCATCCTTTGTTTATCTCTGCTTTGCTGAGTGTTCTCAGATTTCCTCCCCACTTCCTAGTAGGATTTAGGTTCCTTCTCCCATGTTCTGCACTTCTCTAGCACTGCCCTCCAGGCTCAAACTGGAACAGAACATTCCTCTTACCCGTGGGCTAATTCTTTTCATGTGCGTCCTGAGTACTTACTACATTTGCTACCGTGTACTTGCTTTGTGGACATACTGTGTGTTCCCAGTATAACAAGACATTCTTTCTGAGTGCTGAGAGGAAATTCACATTACAGAACGTGCTAGATGTGGGTGCAGTGGACCACCTGAGCTTGGAAGAGCTGGATTGTTCAAAGACGCTCAGAAGTGCCAAGTAACACTGCTCTGAAAATCAGGGAAATGGGCAGGTCTCTGATCACGGGGGAGGAAGACCTCTCTAAGAGGGACTGGGGGACTTTGAATAAGGGTTTTGTATTTTTCATTAGTGAGGCAAGTCTTGCTTGCTCTTGTTGGGTGGAGGTTGACCTGGAGCCCACCCTGCTGGGCGTGAGCTATGAAAGTGGGAACCAGACTTCCCTGGTGACGTAGTCGTTAAGAATCCGCCTGCCAATGCAGGGGACACGGGTTCAATCCCTGGTCCGGGAAGATCCCACATGCCGCAGAGCAACTAAGCCCCTGCGCCACAACTACTGAGCCTGCGCTCTAGAGCCCGTGCGCCACAACTACTGAAGCCTGCACGCTTACAGCCCATGCTCCACAACAAGAGAAACCACCGCAATGAGAAGCCTGCACACCGCAATGAAGAGTAGCCCCTGCTCGCCGCAACCAGAGAAGGCCCGCGCGCAGCAACGAAGACTCATCGCAGCCAAAAATAAATAAATAAATAATAAATCAATTAAAAACAAAAAAAAAAAGAAAAGTGGGAACCAGGTGAAGGAAAGCTATGCTACCTCATGGGCGAGTAGTTACCCCAGAAGGAGGGTCTCTGGGGGCATAAAAATGCTCTTTGCTGCTCTTACTGGTATTTATAGGACCAGACAACTTTACTTTGGCATCTTGATTATTTTCAGACAGTGATTATTTTTCTATAATTAGTGGTTCTTTTTCTTTTCTTCTTTTTTTTGAGTTTTTTTTTTTTTTTTTTTTTGCGGTACGCGGGCCTCTCACTGTCGTGGCCTCTCCCGTTGCGGAGCACAGGCTCCGGACGCGCAGGCTCAGCGGCCATGGCTCACGGGCCCAGCTGCTCCGCGGCATGTGGGATCCTCCCGAACCGGGGCACGAACCCATGTCCCCTGCATCAGCAGGCGGACTCTCAACCACTGCGCCACCAGGGAAGTCCCCGCCCCTGTTTTTTTTTGAGTTTTGTTTTCCTTGAGTTGTTAATTCCTTTTACAGTGCAGGAAAAAAAGGGGCTCTCATGGTTTCAATAGTAAACTGGGTTTGAAAGGTTAAGATACCGCATCTTTACAAGGACTTGGAGCAACTGCCTGTGAAGTGTGCTATGGGGCCTGTCATCGAAACATCCTTTCCCTCTGCAGGTGTTTCTTCTAGGGCAGCCACCAGCTCCAGCCTTGGAGATTCTATTCTTCTGTTTAAGTAAAGGAAAGTAATTTCCTTTCAGAGCAGTAGCTGGGATTTCAGACTGGGCACCTCTTTAGAGCAGCCATGCATAAGAGCAGGAAACTCGTTCTTTACAAACTTGGGGAAGAAAATGTGCACGATTTTCCCGAAATTGACATAGAACCTGCGCTTTATGCCTCCTTAGTCCTTGCCTTTTGGGTACATTCTCAGGGGATCTCTCTAGCAAACGTGTGACCCCTTTAGCAAGCTGGGGGCTTCAAGGGGATGATGCCTGCTCTGCCTATGAACAAGGGGTGGAAAGCAGCCCAGACTTATCTAGTCCATGGGAAAGGATTATGGTCTCTGAGCCTGTAAATCAGTTAAACTGACACTTGAAGAGAAGAAAGTAGACTCAAACAGGTAAACTGAGACAAGACCCCCGGGACAAGCATGACGCTGGTAATCACGAAACCTGCTTCCGCCCACACATCCACGGGAGCTTGGCCTCCGTGAAAACACAGTCATGATCTCTGCAGCTGAGAGAGCTTAACCTCACTCACAGACGGTTCTGAATAACGCTTTGGAAAACAAGCAAGCAGCATTTTAACCTACACAGCAATAATGAGGAATAACAGATCCACACATACTCCAGTGTCAGCACTAGATAGCTTTCCCAATGTCATAACATGCTCAGACGATTAAAGAACAGATATTTTTGGAACATATTGATCGACAGATGTAAAACTGGGTTGGCCAGGGACTTACTTCCCTGGTGGTCCGGTGGTTAAGACTCTGCACTCACTCCCAATGCAGGGGCCCCGGGTTCCATCCCTGGTCAAGGAACTAGATCCCACGCCGCAACTAAGAGCCCACATGCCGCAACTAAGAGCCCACATGCCACAACTAAGAGCCCACATGCCACAACTAAAGATCCGACATGCCGCAACTAAGACCCGGCACAGCCAAACAAACGAATAAATAAATAAATAATTAAAAGAAAAAAAAAAGAAACTGGACTGGCCAGTGGTTTAATTCCTATTAGTTAGGGGTTATCAAAAGAAAAATGTCATCAATTCATCATTAATATTCATTTCCTGTAATGAGAGCACTAACTTCTACTGTTGCCTAGATGAAGTTACTCCTTAAGGGAAAATCCCTATGGAAAAAGGTATAAAAGTTGAGAAAGACTCACAATGAAACTAAATCGAATTTCAGCATTGTATGGCACTAAGCAGGTAAAAACAAGGAGTGGATTAATTCATTCAGGTCCTCCACAGACTAAGTGCTGTGCTGGGTGACAGGAGGAATGGAAAGATGATGGGGTTGGACTCCTATCTGACATGGATTTAGAATCCACAAAGTGTAGACTAGAATACAAGTATAGAATCAATTATAATATGGAAGGAGTATGACTGGTCCTATGATATAAATATAAAAAGCATTCTGACTGAGTAGGTCAGAACTGAATTCATGGAACAGGAAAAGGGCTTTCAAAGTTAAAGGCAGTGGGTGGGGTTGGTAAGGAAATTCCAAGCGAGGGGGTCAGCCTGCTCGAAGAGGTGAGATGTCGCTGTATATTGGCGTTGGGGTTTACAGCCCACGTAGAGTTTTTATAACTATTACTTCATTTTCACTTTCCCAACAATCAGCTAAGCGAGTCATTTTACAGATAAAGATATTGAGGTTCACTAACGTTGAGCGTCTTGTGCAAAGTCCCCAAGCCTGGGAGTGGTGTGTCCAGGACATGAATCTACGTTTTCTGAGTCCAAACCCAGAGCTTTCCCTAGGCTCCTGTGGTGCCTCTCTACACAACCCAGTATTGCTGAAGTGTCCCTTTCTTGCTTTGTTTTGTTGGAGCGTGAGGGGTTTGGAGAGAAGGAAAAGAAGTCTTGAGAACTGGAGGCCAGACTAGATTGCAGCGGTTTTCAGTGTCAAGGCAAGGAGATTAGGTATGTCTATAAGTTACCATGAAGAAAAGAAAAACAAGATAATGAAAACATTAATGTCTTTTGGAGGAAAGATTACACAATCGTGAGAATCCTAAACAGAGGTCACGGCTCACCATGACCTGACTCAGAGGTCACGGCTCACATGACTCCGGCCTGAAATGTTTCAGGGGTATTTTCTGAGCGGCTCTGGGTAAGCAGTTTGGACTTGTAACCCCAAACAGGTCAGAATTATCCTGCTCATGCTGAATGCTCAGCAGATGTTAACTCTACCGCGACCACGTAGAGTCCTACCACATCTTAGAATAAAACAGTCTGAGAACGCCAGGCCTTTTCATTAGATTTGAATGGTTTCAATGAATGTTTAATGGGAAAATCAGTATTTGAAAATAGGCTTCATGTTTTGCTTTGCAAATCATTAAGAAGATGCCATCTTCTTAGAAAGTACCTTATATAGGCAGGAATCCTATGAAAACTTTATTTTTTTAATTTTATAAATTTATTTATTTTTGGCTGTGTTGGGTCTTTGTTGCTGCACGCGGGCTTTCTCTAGTTGCGGCGAGCAGGGGCTACTCTTCATTGTGGTGTGTGGGCTTCTCATTGTGGTGGCTTCTCTTGTTGCAGAGCACGGGCTCTAGGCATGCGGGCTTCGGTAGTTGTGCTGTGTGGGCTCAGTAGTTGTGGCTCGCGGGCTCTAGAGTGCAGGCTCAGTAGTTGTGGTGCATGGGCTTATTTGTTCCACGGCGCATGGAATCTTCCCAGACCAGGGCTCGAACCCGTGTCCCCTGTATTGGCAGGCGGATTCTTAACCACTGTGCCACCACGGAAGCCCTTTTTTTTTTTTTAATAGAAAACTTTAAAAGTCAATGTTAACAGTTAGTAAACATTCCTGGGCAGAGCCAAGCAATCCTTCTATTAGTGAAAATGTCTCCTCTTTGGGCTTAGATATGTTTCAGATTTACATCTTCATCTTGAGAAAAAATTTAACTGCCAGTAAGGGGAGAAGGGTTCGAAATGACTACATTTATTTAAACTATAAAATCCAGAATAAATAAGATCTGGCCCTGAGTATGTTCCCAGCCTCCTTTCTTGCCTCGTCCCTCCTGAACTCTGAGCTCCAGC
The DNA here is from genome assembly GCF_949987515.2 of Delphinus delphis. Classification (NCBI taxonomy): domain Eukaryota; kingdom Metazoa; phylum Chordata; class Mammalia; order Artiodactyla; family Delphinidae; genus Delphinus; species Delphinus delphis. The sequence continues at coordinate 63,148,080 of NC_082687.1, read as the reverse complement.
CATAATGAACTTCAGTGTTCCTCAAATGTGTCCTGCTCTCCCTGGCCCCTAGCCTTTGGGCATGCCATTCCTTTTCCTGGAACATTCTCCCCATTTCCCATTCCTTCCCATCTTTGCCTAGTTAACCCCTAGATATCCTTTAGATCTCAGTTATCTTTTTGTTTGACACACCTCCCTTGACGTCTTTCCTCATCCCCCTTCCCCGTATTTAGAATGGAGGCCTTCTCAAGAATATACAATGGGGAGGACAGTCTCTTCAGCAAGTGGTGTTGGGTAAGCTGGACAGCCACATGTAAATCAATGAAGTTATAAGAAATCCTCACACCATACACAATAATAAACTCAAAATGGCTTAAAGACTTAAACATAAGACATGATACCATAAAACTCCTAAAAGAGAACATAGGCAAAACATTCTCTGATCTAAATCGTACCAATGTTTTCTTAGGTCAGTATCCCAAGGCAATAGAAATAAAAGCAAAAGTAAACAAATGGGACCTAATCAAACTTACAAGCTTTTGCACAGCAAAGGAAACCATAAACAAAACAAAAAGACAACCTATGAACTGGGAGAAAATATTTGCAAATGATGCAACTAACAAAGGCTTAATTTCCAAAATATATGAACAGCTCATACAACTCAATAACAAAAAAACAAATAACCCGGGCTCCCCCGGTGGCGCAGTGGTTGAGAACCTGCCTGCCAATGCAGGGCAACTAGGCCTATGAGCCACAACTACTGAGCCTGCGCGTCTGGAGCTTGTGCTCTGCAACAAGAGAGGCCGCGACAGTGAGAGGCCCGCGCACCGCGATGAAGAGTGGCCCCCGCTCGCCGCAACTAGAGAAAGCCCACGCACAGAAATGAAGACCCAACACAACCATAAATAAATAAATAAATAAATAAAAATTTAAAAAAAAACCCAATTGAAAAATGTGCAGAAGACCTAAATAGACATTTCTCCAAAGAAGACATACAAATGGCCAAAAGGCACATGAAAAGATGTTCAACGTTGCTAATTATTAGAGAAATGCAAATCAAAACTACAATAAGGTACCACCTCACACTGGTCAGAAGGGCCATCATTAAAAAAAGTCTATAAATAACAAATGCTGGAGAGGGTGTGGAGAAAAGGGAACCCTCCTACACTGCTGGTGGGAATGTAAATTGGTGCAGCCACTATGGAGAATAGTATGGAGGTTCTGCAAAAGACTAAAAATAGAGTTGCCATATGATCCAGCAATCCTACTGCTGGGCATGTATCTGGAGAAAACTATAATTCGAAAAGATACATGCACCCCAATGTTCACTGCAGCACTATTTACCACAGCCACAACATGGAAACAATCTAAATGTCCATCAACATATGAATAAAGAAGATGTGGTGTATAAATATATACATATACACACACACACAGTGGAATATTACTCAGCCATAAAAAAGAATGAAATAATGCCATTTGCAGCTACATGAATGGACCCAGAGATTATCATGCTAAGCAAAGTCAGAAAGAGAAAGACAAATACTATATGATACCACCTACATGTGGAATCTAAAATATGACACAAATGAACCTATCTATGAAACAGACTCACAGACATAGAGAAGAGACTTGTGGTTGCCAAGGTTAGGGGAGGGGAGGGATGGACCGGGAGTTTGGGGTTAGTTGATGCAAACTATTACATATAGAATGGATAAACAACAAGGTCCTACTCTATAGCACAGGGAACTATATTCAATCAATATCCTGAGATAAACCATAATGGAAAAGAATATAAAAAAGAATGTATATATATGTATAACTGAGTCACTTTGCTGTACAGCAGAAATTAACCAACACTGTAAATCAACTATATTTCAATAAATAGAATGAGGGCCTCCTTCCTCGTTCTTGTATGGCTCTATTTACCCTCATCACAGCAATTTCTCAGGGCTTTCACTGTGTCTTCGCACCCCATTAGACTGTGGGCTCAATGCTGGTAAGGACAGGCCAGCTTCTCTCAAGTTCTATTCTGTATCCCAGTGCCTGGCACTGAGTAAATGATCAACAAACCTGAGTAGCTGAGTGTACTGATGCTGTTACCAAAATATACACCAGGTTTTGTGCTTTCATGTAAAGGTTTAAGTAGCAAGACTTTAGGAACCATTCCAAGAGCTTCCTTTGTTGTTATTAAAAAGATTTGGGGGGGCTAGCTAGTTATAACTACTTTTATTCCAGAGTTTGTACAAGGGCATGTTTTACCATTTGGGCAGAAATTTTGATTACTGTGGCTTTTTTTTTTTTTTTCGCGGTATGCGGGCCTCTCACTGTTGTGGCCTCTCCCGTTGCGGAGCACAGGCTCTGGACGCGCAGGCTCAGCAGCCATGGCTCACGGGCCCAGCCGCTCCGCGACATGTGGGATCTTTTCGGACCGGGGCACGAACCCGTGTGCCCTGCATCAGCAGGCGGACTCTCAACCACTGCGCCACCAGGGAAGCCCCTACTGTGGCTTTTTAAAAATTGGTCCTCAGCTGTTCATACGTACAAACAGGCCAATGTTTAGGGATGCTCTGTTTATGTTCCTGACCCAGCTACTCAACTAGAGCAATAAAGTGGCCAGAGTTGCTGATGCTGTATTCTTATGCTTACATTAACATAGAGCATATGTTAAAAATCTATACAAAAGTAGCAATTTCATTAAAAAATTTAGATAAAACCCAGGAGACAAAAGATAAAGGATGACTCTATAGCAAAATGCTGCCTTATTAGTCAGTTTATAAGATTTAAAAATTGGGATTATTTTTTAAAAAACAAACAGCTGGACTTCCGGGAAGATGGCAGAAGAATAAGACGCGGAGATCACCTTCCTCTCCACAGATACACCAGAAATACATCTACGCGTGGAACAACTCCTACAGAACACCTACTGAACGCTGGCAGAAGACCTCAGACCTCCCAAAAGGCAAGGAACCCCCCACGTACCTGGTTAGGGCAAAAGAAAAAACTAAACAGAGACAAAAGGATAGGGACGGGTCCTGCACCACCGGGAGAGAGCTGTGAAGGAGGAAAAGTGTCCCCACACTAGGAAGCCCCTTCGCGGGTGGAGACTTCGGGAGGCGGAGTGGGGGAGCTTGGGAGCCGCGGAGGAGAGCACAGCAACAGGGGTGCGGAGGGCAAAGCGGACAGATTCCAGCGCAGAGGATCGGGCCGACCGGCACTCACCAGCCGGGAGGCTTGTCTGCTTGCCCGCCGGGGCGGGTGGGACTGGGAGCTGGGGCTCCGGCTTTTGTCGGAGCGCCGGGAGAGGACTGAGGTTGGCGGCGTGAACACAGCCTGCAGGGCGTTGGTGCGCCGCGACTGGCCGGGAGAGAGTCGGGGAGGGGGGGGCGGGTCTGGACCTGCCGAAGAGGCAAGAGACTTTTACGTCTCTCTTTGTTTCCTGGTGCACGAGGGGAGGGGATTAAGAGCGCTGCTTGGGGGAGCTCCGGGGACGGGCGCGAGCCGCGGCTGGGAGTGCGGAGCCCAGGGACGGACATGGGACGCTGGGGCCGCTGCTGCTGCCGCCGCCGCCGGGAGGCCTGTGTGCGAACACAGGTCACTGGCCACACGCCCTTCCGGGGAGCCTGTGCGGCCCGCCGCTGCCGGGGTCCCAGGATCCAGGGACGGCTCCCCGGGAGAGCGCACGGCGCGCCTCAGGCTGCAGCGTCACGCCGGCCTCTGCCGCTGCAGGCACGCCCCGCACTCCGTGACCCTCCCTACCCCCCGGCCTGGGTGAGCCAGAGCCTCCGAATCAGCGGCTCCTTTAACCTCGTCCTGTCTGAGCAAAGAACACACGCCCTCCGGCTACCTACACGCACAGGCGGGGCCAAATCCAAAGCTGAGCCCCTGGGAACTGTCAGAACAAAGAAGAGAAAGGGAAATCTCTCCCAGCAGCCTCAGAAGCAGCGGATTAAAGCTCCACAATCAACTTGATATACCCTGCATCTGTGGAATACCTGAATAGACAACGAATCATCCCAAATTAAGGAGCCCTGTGGGTGAAAGGCTCTTGGTGCTGCAGCCAGGACTCAGTGCTGTGCCTCTGAGGTGGGAGAGCCAACTTCAGGACACTGGTCCACAAGAGGCCTCCCAGCTGCACATAATATCAAACAGCAAAAATCTCCGAGAGATCTCCATCTCAACGCCAGCACCCAGCTTCACTCAACGACCAGCAAGCTACAGTGCTGGACATCCTATGCCAAACAACTAGCAAGACAGGAACACAACCCCACCCATTAGCAGAGAGGCTGCCCAAAATCATAGTAAGTCTACAGACACCCCAAAACACACCACCAGACGTGGACCTGCCCACCAGAAAGACAAGATCCAGCCTCATACACCAGAACACAGGCACTAGTACCCTCCACCAGGAAGCCTACACAACCCACTGAACCAACCTTAGCCACTGGGGACAGACACAAAAAACAACAGGAACTACGAACCTTCAGCCTGCAAAAAAGGAGACCCCAAACACAGTAAGATAAGCAAAATGAAAAGACAGAAAAACACACAACAGATGAAGGAGCAAGATAAAAACGCACCAGACCTAACAAATGAAGAGGAAATAGGCAGTCTACCTGAAAAAGAATTCAGAATAATGATAGTAAGGTTGATCCGAAATCTTGGAGATAGAATGGACAATAGAATGGACAAATTGCAAGAATCAGTTAACAAGGACCTAGAAGAACTAAAGATGAAGCAAGCAACGATGAACAACACAATAAATGAAATTAAAAGTACTCTAGATGGGATCAATAGCAGAATAACTGAGGCAGAAGAACGGATAAGTGACCTGGAAGATAAAATAGTGGAAATAACTACTGCAGAGCAGAATAAAGAAAAAAGAATGAAAAGAACTGAGGACAGTCTCAGAGACCTCTGGGACAACATTAAACGCACCAACATTCGAATTATAGGGGTTCCAGAAGAAGAAGAGAAAAAGAAAGGGACTGAGAAAATATTTGAAGAGATTATAGTTGAAAACTTCCCTAATATGGGAAAAGAAATCGTTAATCAAGTCCAGGAAGCACAGAGAGTCCCATACAGGATAAATCCAAGGAGAAATACGCCAAGACACATATTAATCAAATTGTCAAAAATTAAATACAAAGAAAACATATTAAAAGCAGCAAGGGAAAAACAACAAATAACACACAAGGGAATCCCCATAAGGTTAACAGCTGATCTTTCAGCAGAAACTCTGCAAGCCAGAAGGGAGTGGCAGGACATATTGAAAGTGTTGAAGGAGAAAAACCTGCAACCAAGATTACTCTACCCAGCAAGGATCTCATTCAGATTTGATGGAGAAATTAAAACCTTTACAGACAAGCAAAAGCTGAGAGAGTTCAGCACCACCAAACCAGCTCTACAACAACTGCTAAAGGAACTTCTCTAGGCAAGAAACACAAAAGAAGGAAAGGACCTACAATAACGAACCCAAAACAATTAAGAAAATGGGAATAGGAACACACATATCGATAATTACCTTAAATGTAAATGGACTAAATGCTCCCACCAAAAGACACAGATTGGCTGAATGGATACAAAAACAAGACCCATATATTTGCTGTCTACAAGAGACCCACTTCAGACCTAGAGACACATACAGACTGAAAGTAAGGGGATGGAAAAAGGTATTTCATGCAAATGGAAACCAAAAGAAAGCTGGAGTAGCAATTCTCATATCAGACAAAATAGACTTTAAAACAAAGACTATTAGAAGAGACAAAGAAGGACACTACATAATGATCAAGGGATCGATCCAAGAGGAAGATATAACAATTGTAAATATTTATGCACCCAACATAGGTGCACCTCAATACATAAGGCAAATACTGACAACCATAAAAGGGGAAATCGACAGTAACACATTCATAGTAGGGGACTTTAACACCCCACTTTCACCAATGGACAGATCATCCAAAATTAAAATAAATAAGGAAACACAAGCTTTAAATGATACATTAAACGAGATGGAGTTAATTGATATTTATAGGACATTCCATCCAAAAACAACAGAATACACATTTTTCTCAAGTGCTCATGGAACATTCTCCAGGATAGATCATATCTTGGGTCACAAATCAAGCCTTGGTAAATTTAAGAAAATTGAAATTGTATCAAGTATCTTTTCTGACCACAACGCCATGAGACTAGATATCAATTACAGGAAAAGATCTGTAAAAAATACAAACACATGGAGGCTAAACAATACACTACTTAATAATGAAGTGATCACTGAAGAAATCAAAGAGGAAATGAAAAAATACCTAGAAACAAATGACAATGGAGACACAACGACCCAAAACCTGTGGGAGGCAGCAAAAGCAGTTCTAAGGGGGAAGTTTATAGCAACACAAGCCGACCTTAAGAAGCAGGAAACATCTCGAATAAACAACCTAACCTTGCACCTCAAGCAATTAGAGAAAGAAGAACAAGAAAACCCCAAAGCTAGCAGAAGGAAAGAAATCATAAAAATCAGATCAGAAATAAATGAAAAAGAAATGAAGGAAACAATAGCAAAGATCAATAAAACTAAAAGCTGATTCTTTGAGAAGATAAACAAAATAGATAAACCACTAGCCAGACTCATTAAGAAAAAAAGGGAGAAGACTCAAATCAATAGAATTAGAAATGAAAAAGGAGAGGTAACAACTGACACTGCAGAAATAAAAGAGATCATGAGAGATTACTACAAGCAACTCTATGCCAATAAAATGGACAATCTGGAAGAAATGGACAAATTCTTAGAAATGCACAACCTGCCAAGACTGAATCAGGAAGAAATAGAAAATATGAACAGACCAATCACAAGCACTGAAATTGAAACTGTGATTAAAAATCTTCCAACAAAGAAAAGCCCAGGACCAGATGGCTTCACAGGCGAATTCTATCAAACATTTAGAGAAGAGCTAACACCTATCCTTCTCAAACTCTTCCAAAATATAGCAGAGGGAGGAACACTCCCAAACTCCTTCTACGAGGCCACCATCACCTTGATACCAAAACCAGACAAGGATGTCACAAAGAAAGAAAACTACAGGCCAATATCACTGATGAACATAGATGCAAAAATCCTCAACAAAATACTAGCAAATAGAATCCAACAGCACATTAAAAGGATCATACACCATGATCAAGTGGGGTTTATTCCAGGAATGCAAGGATTCTTCAATATACGCAAATCTATCAATGTGATAAACCATATTAACAACTTGAAGGAGAAAAACCATATGATCATCTCAATAGATGCAGAGAAAGCTTTTGACAAAATTCAACACCCATTTATGATAAAAACCCTGCAGAAAGTAGGCATAGAGGGAACTTTCCTCAACATAATAAAGGCCATATATGACAAGCCCACAGCAAACATCATCCTCAATGGTGAAAAACTGAAAGCATTTCCACTAAGATCAGGAAAAAGACAAGGTTGCCCACTCTCACCACTCTTATTCAACATAGTTTTGGAAGTTTTAGCCACAGCAATCAGAGAAGAAAAGGAAATAAAAGGAATCCAAATCGGAAAAGAAGAAGTAAAGCTGTCACTGTTTGCAGATGACATGATCCTATACATAGAGAACCCTAAAGATGCTACCAGAAAACTACTAGAGCTAATCAATGAATTTGGTAAAGTGGCAGGATACAAAATTAATGCACAGAAATCTCTGGCATTCCTATATACTAATGATGAAAAATCTGAAAGTGAAATCAAGAAAACACTCCCATTTACCATTGCAACAAAAAGAATAAAATATCTAGGAATAAACCTACCTAAGGAGACAAAAGATCTGTATGCAGAAAATTATAAGACACTGATGAAAGAAATTAAAGATGATACAAATAGATGGAGAGATATACCATGTTCTTGGATTGGAAGAATCAACATTGTGAAAATGACTCTACTACCGAAAGCAATCTATAGATTCAATGCAATCCCTATCAAACTACCACTGGCATTTTTCACAGAACTAGAACAAAAAATTTTGCAATTTGTATGGAAACACAAAAGACCCCAAATAGCCAAAGCAATCTTGAGAACGAAAGAAGGAACTGGAGGAATCAGGCTCCCAGACTTCAGACTATACTACAAAGCTACAGTTATCAAAACGGTATGGTACTGGCACAAAAACAGAAAGATAGATCAATGGAACAGGATAGAAAGCTCAGAGATAAACCCACGCACATATGGTCACCTTATCTTTGACAAAGGAGGCAGAAATGTACCGTGGAGAAAGGACAGCCTATTCAATAAGTGGTGCTGGGAAAACTGGACAGCTACATGTAAAAGTATGAAGTTAGATCACTCCCTAACACCATACACAAAAATAAGCTCAAAATGGATTAAAGACCTAAATGTAAGGCCAGAAACTATCAAACTCTTAGAGGAAAACATAGGCAGAACACTCTATGACATAAATCACAGCAAGATTCTTTCTGACCCACCTCCTAGAGTAATGGAAATAAAAACAAGAGTAAACAAATGGGACCTAATGAAACTTAAAAGCTTTTGCGCAGCAAAGGAAACCATAAAGAAGACCAAAAGACAACCCTCAGAATGGGAGAAAATATTTGCAAATGAAGCAACTGACAAAGGATTGATCTCCAAAATTTATAAGCAGCTCATGCAGCTTAATAACAAAAAAACAAACAACCCAATCCAAAAATGGGCAGAAGACCTAAATAGACATTTCTCCAAAGAAGATATACAGAGTGCCAACAAACACATGAAAGAATGCTCAACATCACTAATCATGAGAGAAATGCAAATCAAAACTACAATGAGATATCATCTCACACCAGTCAGAATGGCTATCATCAAAAAATCTAGAAACAATAAATGCTGGAGAGGGTGTGGAGAAAAGGGAACCCTCTTACACTGTTGGTGGGAATGTAAATTGATACAGCCACTGTGGAGAACAGTATGGAGGTTCCTTAAAAAGCTACAAATAGAACTACCATATGACCCAGCAATCCCACTACTGGGCATATACCCTGAGAAAACCATAATTCAAAAAGAGTCATGTACCAAAATGTTCATTGCAGCTCTATTTACAATAGCCCAGAGATGGAAACAACCTAAGTGTCCATCATCGGATGAATGGATAAAGAAGATGTGGCACATATATACAATGGAATATTACTCAGCCATAAAAAGAGACGAAATTGAGCTATTTGTAATGAGGTGGATAGACCTAGAGTCTGTCATACAGAGTGAAGTAAGTCAGAAAGAGAGAGACAAATACCGTATGCTAACACATATATATGGAATTTAAAAAAAAAAAATGTCATGAAAAACCTAGGGGTGAAACAGGAATAAAGACACAGACTTACTAGAGAATGGACTTGAGGCTATGGGGAGGGGGAAGTGTAAACGGTGACAAAGCGATAAAGAGGCATGGACATATATACACTACCAAACGTAAGGTAGATAGCTAGTGGGAAGCAGCCGCATAGCACAGGGAGATCAGCTCGGTGCTTTGTGACCGCCTGGAGGGGTGGGATAGGGAGGGTGGGAGGGAGGGAGACGCAAGCGGGAAGAGATATGGGAATATATGTATATATATAACTGATTCATTTTGTTGTGAAGCTGAAACTAACATACCATTGTAAAGCAATTATACTCCAATAAAGATGTTAAAAAAAACAAAAAACAAAAAAAAAAATTGGGGGTCACTGGTCAGACTTTTAGTGGGAGAAACCAGAGTGAAGTTTGGGGCAACTATTTAAAAGTGCAAAAGGGCAAGTCTATGTTGACAAGCAATAATGTTATATTAGAAAAGATGGATTTAAAAGAAACAATCAGCAAAGCATAAACCCCAGTTCCCTAAAACACGTTAAAAACATTTATGTGAGGTTTTAAGTGAAAAAGGTCCACTTTAAAGTCTGTTTCCAAACGTGAAAGAAGAATTGCTGATTCCACGTGCAGAGGAAAAGCACCGGCTGACAGACAGGCCCTTTCCGGCGGGATGGTTGACAGGAGACAGTACTGAGATTCTCCTCTTGTGGTAAATAAATCCTACCCTATTAATACTTCCATGTTCTTAAATTATCACATAGCCAGTGACCTTTAGATGTAGAAGGACCCTAAGATCCATTTTGTCCAAATTCTCATTTTATAGATGAGGTTTGGGAGGGGCGCTGGTTCGACATTTGCCTACACTCATTCCAGGATGCTGGCAGAAGCAGAACTAGAACGGTATGAATTCATTTCCTTGTACTTTATTAATAATCAGAAAAAAACACTATCTGTTCTCAATCAGCCGGCTGCCATCTGAACAGTGTAAAGCTGAGAGATTAGAAAGGCGCGGAGCAAAAGCATTAAGCACGAACAGCTGCATTTCCCAGGCAGAAGGGCGGCACACAGTTTAGTTGTGGGAGTATTTCCAATTTGCATGAATGGAACATGGACAAGTAAGATAAAGCTGGCTCCAGAAAAGTAATTCCCCCAATTTCCATGAGCCTGGGATTTGGGAAACTGCAGTCTGCTCTGGAATTCGGGGACATGACAAACGATACTGGGAAGAACTCCCTAGGTGACCTCAACCTATGCACACACAGAGGCTTGTCAAGGTCCCAGGTGCTGGGCTCGCCCACGGGTTGTGGCTGAGACAGAAAAACAAAGGAAAACAAAAATGCTCCCCAAACACGCACATAAGCAAAAACGATCTTCCTGTGTTCTCTGCCAAGAGAACTGGAGCCACAAAGGATGAGTTCAAGAATCTGATTCATCCATCAAGACAAGTCAACTCAGTCTAAGGAGGCTAGAAGGGCAATTGAGGTAAACAAAAGTTCAGTTTCAGAAAGAGGCTTTGGAGAAAACACAGAGGCCATCCCTGGAATCCAACTCCATAGTGAAAACAGAAAAGGGCTCACTCTTAAGGCATGGAGTTCTGAACATGCCAACAGGTGGACATGTTCCAAGGGGCAGCTCCAGAGGCAAACAGCACCAAGATGTTAGCCCTCCTCCCATGTGGAGTCTGGGTTCTGAGCCAGCTCCTTGCTGAGCTGAAGAAGCATCTCTAGTGAAGAAGGCCTGAGAGCACTGTTCAAGTTCAGCAACAGCTAAGGAAAGTCATATCGGCGAAAAGTACTTCCCCTCCAGGAGTGCCAAGCTCCTGGGCTGGCCTGGAGCATCGACCCTTGCTCATGGTCAAAGCCACTACTCTTACCTGTATCATTTCTCTGGTTTGGCTGGCCAGTTGTTTCCCCAGTTCCCTCCCCCACTGCTAGCCCCCATGCCAGCCACAGATTGGAGTTTGTGTCCACATTCTCTTTCTCTTTGTCTCCAGGTATCACTAGAGTATCTGGTCCAGATCCTGTTCATCCCTTCTGCGTCATGGGTCTCCCATCCCCTTATCAAATCCTCCCTTTTTAGGTGGAGCCGAATTCTGCTGCCCTTGAATGTGGGCTAGATTTAATGACTCCATTCTAATGAAAAGAATGTGGTGGAAGTGACAATATGTGAATTCCGAGACTACGTCGTTAAGGGCATTGCAGCTTCCTTCTTGCTTTTTCTCAGATCACTTGGTCTGGAAGAAGCCAGTTGCCATGTTGTTAGGATGCTCAAGCAGTGCAATGGAGATGTCCACGTGATGAGGAACTAAGTCCTCAGGACAATAGGCATGTGAGTGAGCCAACTTGGAAACAGATTCTCCAACTTCAAACTTTCAGATGACTAGCCCCCACCGACATCTTGACTGCAACCTCATGAGAGACCCCCAAGCCAAAGACTATTTAGATAAGCCAGTCCCAAATTTCTGACCCACGGAAACTGTATGAGATAATAGATATTCATTGTTGTTTTATTTAGGCTGCAAATTTTGGACTAATTTATTGTGTAGCAGTAAATAACTAATACAACATCTTTGAGCTTTCTCTACCGTCAACTAGAGTTGTCCCTTAATTAATCATAATCTCTTTTTGGAGAAGGAGGGTTTTTTGTTTTTGTCATACAGTTCTTTCCTCAAGGGTTACAACAAAACCTCCCACATTTGTACAGTCCTCATGGATGGACATTTATTGATTTGGGGTCATTATGGCTAAGTCTCAAGGAGGTCACTGCAATAATGATAATATGCATTTTCAAGGACTGTTCTTTGTACATGCTCTCCTAGAATCTTTTATGTTACTTCATCGTTATATAAAAAATAATTGGACCTTGTATCCCCCACAGGATCCCCCAAACATAAGCCTTAACTGTGAGTATTTGTAACCTTAAACAGCCCATAGAAACTATAAAAGACTTTTTTTTTCCTTAAGGGTCTTATATTCACACTTTAGGAAACAGTGAGATTAATCTGCCATATACTACAACATGGATAAACCTTGAGGACACTAACCTAAGTGAAATAAGCCAGTCATAGAAAAACAAATGTTGCATGATTTCACTCACACGAAGGATCTAAAGTTGTCAAACTCATAAAAGCAGAAAGTAGAATGGTGGTTGCCAGGGGCTAGAGGTGGGGGAGATGCAGAGTTGCTGTTCGATGTTTCTGCAAGACGAGAAAGTTCTCGAAATTTGCTGTATACCAATGTGCCTATATTTAATAATACTGTATGTACACTTAATTTGTTAACAGGGTAGATTTCACGTTATGCATTTTCTACCTCAATTTAAAAAAAAAGGAAATAGTGAGTGAGATTAAAATGACCTTATTCCAAGATTCACAGCAGTGATTCCTTTTTTGCAATGCCTTTTCCAATACACCACTGAGTGTCATGTCATCCCCAAGCCCCCTCAAAACTAAAAAATTTTTTACTTGTTTTTACATTAAAAAACAAAAAATGTTGCTCTATTCTTCCTGGAGGATTGATAGGGTGAAAAGGGAGGTAGGATCTCATACAAACCAAACGTAAGGATAGGTTGTTAAAATTCCCAGAAGTTTGGGAATCATTGATCTGGAGATATGTTGAGGTTTCAGAAGAAGTATGCTTGAGAAAACATCTGACATGTGCCTAGAGCCCATGCTCTGCAGCAAGAGAAGCCACCGCAATGAGAAGCCTGTGCACCTCAATGAAGAGTAGCCCCAGCTCGCCACAACTAGAGAAAGCCTGCGCGCAGCAATGAAGACCCAATGCAGCCAAAAATAAATAATTAAAAAAAAAACTTTCAGGCAAAGAATCAGAAAAATGTTAGCCATAAAAAAGTACAAATAAGTAATAAAAATAATCTGAGCATTTGAAAAAGCTAAGCTCCAATCAAAGGACTGCTGTCGCCAGTTTACTATCTAATTCTCCATAGAGACAAGACCTATAGACATCATGCCCAAGAGATCAAGGCAAAACAGAAGCCAGTGAAGACTCAGATAAGAAATGAGCTAATGCCCAGATAAGAGGAGCCTAGTAATGCATCAGCAATGACAGAGAAAAATAAGGAGACTGAAATACTTTCTATCCGTTAATACATGACTGGGGTCAAAAGTGAAGAACAGGGCTTCCCTGGTGGCGCAGTGGTTGAGAATCCGCCTGCCAATGCAGGGGACGTAGGTTCGAGCTCTGGTCTGGGAAGATCTCACAGGCCACGCAGCAACTAAGCCCGTGTGCCACAACTACTGAGCCTGCGTGCCACAATTACTGAGCCCACATGCCACAACTACTGAAGCCCGCGCACCTAGAGCCCATGCTCCGCAACAAGAGAAGCCACCGCAATGAGAAGCCCGCGCTCCGGGGAGGAGCCGGAGGAGCGAGTGGGCCCGCGAGGCAGAGAGGCAGGCAGGAGGCCAGAGCTTATTTAATGAAAAGTGCCACAGACTGAAAAACCAAACACGAGGGTAGCAGGTGCTGCAAAGTTGGTGGTGTGGTAGCCGTGGCAGTATTTTTACTGACATTCTATGTTATTTCTCAAGCATTTGAAATAAAAATGGATGTGAGTTTAGGAAATCTATTTGCAAGGTCAGCAATGGACGCAGTTGCACGTTCCACAAAACCTCCCAGGTATAAATGTGGGATCTCAAAAGCTTGCCCTGAGAAGCATTTTGCTTTTAAAATGGCAAGTGGAGCAGCCAGTGTGGTAGGACCCAAAATCTGCCTGGAGGAGAATGTTTTAATGAGTGTTGTTAAGAATAATGTTGGAAGAGGAATCAATGTTGCCTAGGTAAATGGAAAAACAGGAGATCTAATAGACACCAGATATTTTGACATGTGGGGAGGAAATGTGGCCTCATTTATTGAGTTTCTGAAGGCCATACAAGATGGAACAATAGTCTTAATGGGAACATATGATGATGGAGCGACCAAACTCAATGATGAGGCCCGGCAGCTCATTGCTGAACTGGGGAGTACATCTACTACTCATCTTGGTTTTAGAGACAACTGGGTCTTCTGTTGTGGAAAAGGCATTAAGACAAAAAGGCCTTTTGAACAGCACATAAAGAGCAATAAGGACACAAACAAATATGAAGGATGGCCCGAAGTTGTAGAAATGGAAGGATGCATTCCCCAGAAGCAAGACTGATGTGGAGAAAATTGAAGAGAGCTCACTTTCACTTGCTAATGGGAAAGCCCTGACGGAAAAAACTACATGTAAATATTTTAAGAGCATGCAGCCATCTCGGTGTGTGCGTGACCATTATCTCTTTTGGTATCAGGATTATTTATTGCTAAGGTAAATAGACATCTTTGTAAATAGTCATAATGAGCAAATCACTGAACCATTTCTAAGCACATCTCCCTAATGGTACAATGTTCAGACTGCAATGATAATGGCATCTTTTAATTCTAAAACCATTACCCAATGGATAACTGAACAGATTTGAAAACTATGTCGATATAGGGCTTCCCTGGTGGCGCAGTGGTTGAGAGTCCGCCTGCCGATGCAGGGGACACGGGTTTGTGCCCCAGTCCGGGAAGATCCCACATGCCGCGGAGCGGCTGGGCCCGTGAGCCATGGCCGCTGGGCCTGCGGTCCGGAGCCTGTGCTCCACAACGGGAGAGGCCACAACAATGAGAGGCCCGCGTACCGCAAAAACAAACAAACAAACAAAAACTATATCGATATATATATACTAGTCACTGTGAAAATCTATCATGGGATAATATGGATTTTAGGGAGGAGACTTTTCTTTTATAAATATATATATAAATAAATATATAAATATATATATTAAAATATATATAACCTTTTGATGATAGTATCTTTTAAATTAAAAAGATATTGGGCCAGTTGTGTGTGTAATGTTACTTTACAGTCTGACTCCCCTGTTCTATTTCTTTTTTCTTAGTCTTTCTCTTCCCTTCCCAAGAAACCTAGAAATAAAATATGAAGACTTATATCCAATATGTGAAAAGCACAACAGAATTCTTTGTTTAATGTACACAGTAAAAAGTAAATATATAAATGTAGGTGGCATCAGGGCTGTAGCTTGCTGGATTTTGTGTTAACAGTGTGCATAAGTTGATTTTGTATAAGCTGTTTAGAGTAAGACAGGAGGGGGCAACTTCACAGAGCTGAGGAACCAGGCCAGGTCCCTTCCCCAGCCTTGGTAGGTCATTCAGGACAGCGTGTCAGTATAGTTAGAGAAATACTGGCCTAAGTTTTCCTTATTTAAGTGTCATTAGCATTGACCAAATGGTTTGGAAAGAGGCATGCTTTAATGTCACAATAATAATTTTGGATTGTAAACCAAGAAATTCTGTATTTACTTTCATCTAACTTCATAATAGTAATTTTTGCCTGAAAAGATGACGACATATTTAAAAAAGTCCTAATTACTGATTGGGACTGATAACATTTAAAAATAATTTGACACACAATGACTTTATACCCAACTCTACATAAAAATATAAGAGATCTAACTTCAGATGTTCACAAAATGACTCAAGTTTTTAAAATATTTTTAGGGCATTAAATATCTGTTGTGTGTGAAGTGTCAAACTGGAACATAAAAAATGTTAACAATCAAACTGCTATTCACAGTAAAAGGCAGCACTTCAATTTTGGATTTAATTTTAGATGACTTATATAAGAAAAATTAAAAGCGGTATTTTTTATTTTGTTATAAACCAAGGCGAAAGTTATTCAGCTAGTTCTTAAATATCAGGGCGTCTGGGGGCACCGTTTCTTCCCTCAAACTGAATATAATTCATGTATGCACCTTACATACCTAACAATTTTTGTAGACTTTTCAGATTTTTGGTGCTGATACACTAAATCACATTCAGCATGTGTGTTTTGACATTTAAAATACTTCCCTCAATTCTGTAAATTAAAAGAATGGCTATTTTACAGGTCCAGGGATTGTGAAATAAGTGTTGCTTTTTTCTTTTTAAATAATGAGAATAACTACTCTTGGTTTTACACTGTGAATTTTTTGGTATTATCTGGCAAAGTAATATGCCTATAGAACTTCACACAGATTTGTCAAGCGTGTACTGTACTGCTTAACATGCAAAATTAAAGTCATTCCTATGGGTAAACACACTAATATCCTCAGGCTGTATCTTAACAGGGATAGAATTTAAGTATCTAGATGGCAGGACATCCCTTTCAAGATAAGGACTATCACGTGATAGCTTTGTAGAGCTGTATAAAATGCCAAAAGAAGGGATAAAGATTGGTTATGTAACTGTTTTCATGCAGTATGCTATTGGTTCAATTCTGCCTTGTATAGATTATGTCAACATAACTTTGGGAAGCAATAATTTTACTATATTTTATTTTCAGATAGCTTTTAAAAATCAGCATTGTAAATGCAGCAATGCTCCTTTAATGTTCAGAATTTTCATTAAAATCAGAAATTTGGCATTGACACTTTGGTTTCTTTTAATGGTGTTGAAGGACTTATGGATGCGTATTTTTTTATTTGTAATCATAGAGGCTGTCCCAGACTGTTAAAATTCAGCAAAGACAGTAGGAAAATAAGTGATATGTGGGAAATTAAAGAAAAATTGAGGTAGAATCTTTATATTCCTGACTTTAATTTGATTAAAGTTTATCACTGTTCTTTCAAAACAAGAAGCCTGCTCAACGCAACTAAGAGTAGCCCCCGCTCACCACAACTAGAGAAAGCCCGTGTGCAGCAATGAAGACCGAACGCAGCCAAAAATAAATAAATAATTTTTTTTTTTTTTTTTTTGCGGTACGCGGGCCTCTCGCTGTTGTGGCCCCTCCCGCTGCTGAGCACAGGCTCCGGACACGCAGGCTCAGCGGCCATGGCTCACGGGCCCAGCCGCTCCGTGGCATGTGGGATCCTCCCGTACCGGGTCACGAACCTGTGTCCCCTGCATCGGCAGGCGGACTCTCAACCACTGTGCCACCAGGGAAGCCCAATAAATTTATTTTTTTTAAAAAAAGTGAAGAACATGCAGATAGCAAGTTTCTGTTATATCATTTTCCACAAAAAAGGAAAAAATATCGGAGAGGAAATGGCACATGAAGGGTTAAATTTTCAGGATGCATATACATAATTATCATCGCCATGTAGTAAACCAGGAATGGGGTTAGTGGAAGGCAGGGAGGGAAGTGAAAGGAAACTTCGGGTGTTATATGGATAAGGAGAAAGGGACAAATTATGTTTAAATTTAGAACATCCACTAATGCTCTCCAAGTTGTCTGACAGCTGGAATGTGCTTTCGCTTCCATCATTCCTCAGCTTGCTTTTTTTCTTTTGTTTTTAACATTAAAAGCTAATTCTGTGAAGCTTTTCAATTTGCCATTCTGGTGTGCAGAATCCATCTGAAGGACATGAGAGAAAAGCCAAAGCTCGAAGGAAGCCTTTCTAGCCAAGACTAGAGAATGTTCTGAGCCTCTTGCCCAGACATACAGTAGGGTCCAGGGCGGGGGGCTTCCTCCAGGCCACCACTCTCAGGCTTTCCTCCAGGAGTGACAGAGACTGTCATATCCTCTCCTTGTATGGTTTCAGGACAGAATGTTACCATGAGACACACTGACTTGACTCAAATTGGTGTAGAAGCCTGAAGGCCCCTCTGAGCCTCTTGGACCATCTGTGGGGCTGGACGGAGCAGAAGAGAAGAATAAAGATGGCAAATGAGCGGAAGCTGGGCAGGAAGCAGAGGCGGGGGGAACTTCCAGTTACTGGGATCTCTCTCTCTCTCTCTGGGTTGTTTATGGTCCCTCACCACAAAACACAGATGGGAGGTCCGCCACCAGGAGTTCTCTTTAGATTTCCTGCAGGAATCTTAGGTGAGTCTTTCTTTCTTCTAGAAGTCCTTCCACAGTAAGATGTTTTCTCTTCAAAATGCCAATCATACTCATTGTACAATGTTGTCTTATTAAGAAATAAATTTTATAAAGAGGAGGCTGGTTTAAATAAAAATGAAAATCACGTAGATACTCATTTCATGTTTGTTTTTTAACATCTTTATTGGAGGTTAATTGCTTTACAATGTTGTGTTAGTTTCTGCTTTATAACAGACTGAATCAGCTATACATATACGTATGCCCCCACATCTCTTCCCTCTTGCATCTCCCTCCCACCCTCCCTAACCCACCCCTCTAGGTGGTCACAAAGCACTGAGCTGATCTCCCTGTGCTATGCGGCTGCTTCACACTAGCTATCTATTTTACATTTGGTAGTGTATATATGTCCATGCCACTCTCTCACTTCGTCCCAGCTTACCCTTCCCCCTCCCCGTGTCTTCAAGTCCATTCTCTACGTCTGCGTCTTTTTCCTGTCCTGCCCCTCATTTCATGTTTGACAGAGCTTTTTCTATCTTTGTTTCCCGTATCCTGTCTCCCACTCCCAAATCTGACTATATTCACACAGATTCTGTTTATCTATGCATTTCCATTATGGCTAACAAATAAAAAAAGCGCATTTCCTGCTGAAAATCACATTTAACAAATCCCTTTGGGGAAAGAAAGAAGTGCACACCATTGAAAAAGATTAGTTTGTAGGAGGCAGAAGTCAGGCCCCAATCACTCCTTTGCGTTAAGCTCTAGTTAAAATGAGGTGGGCGCCACAGGCCACATTTATAATGATGGAAGTTTCTCAATCTCTGACTGTGGGCCTGAACCTCTGTGAGACCATAATCAGCCTCAAAAACATGCAAAATGAACCACCAAAAGTTTAAGTAAGAATGCTTCTCTTCTGAATGCCTCAGACCCCTTGAGCCGGCTCACAGATTTGGGGGAGGAGCAATGAGCAACGAACACAGGGGGGCCTCAGTGCATTTTTCTATTTGGTTAAGATTGATTCCTCCTGAAAAACAAATGTGATCGATCTGGAAGATCAATGCTGAACAGTACAACACAATGTATTCAAGAATGTACTGAAACAAAACTGCTCATTAAAAAGGCCAATTTTTCTGCAGATGGGCTCTCCCTGCACGTGTTCGTTTTTCACTACATGCTATTTCTTCTGCTCTAAACACACCAGGCTCACCTAGTTAAGGAAGCCCCTCGGTCCTCGTGCATGTGGCAGTGGTGAAACCTAGCTGGAGGAAGTGTGTGAATCAGTACAAGCTGCAGCAGGAGTACATTTTGGCCAAAACTGATGCTGATCAAGGCACAACTCTAGGTCCTACTAGAGGCACCATTTCTTGTATCTCCGGGGTACGAAACACTAGCTTGGAACTTACAAAGAATGTTCCTCTTTCTTGCTCTAGCCTTTGGAAAGCCTCTTCTAGTCAAACACTACGTTTCATGCTGCTATTGAGTACATATATGTCTCATCAAATCAGGCGAGTTCTGCGTGGGTAAGAGAAGGACCAGGGCTTCCCTGGTGGCACAGTGGTTGAGAATCTGCCTGCCGATGCAGGGGAAACGGGTTCGAGCCCTGGTCTGGGAGGATCCCACATGCCGTGGAGCAACTGGGCCCGTGAGCCACAACTACTGAGCTTGCGCGTCTGGAGCTTGTGCTCCGCACCAAGAGAGGCCGCGACAGTGAGAGGCCCGCGCACCACGATGAAGAGTGGCCCCCGCTTGCCACAACTAGAGAAAGCCCTCGCACAGAAACAAAGACCCAACACAGCCAAAAATAAATAAATAAATTAATTAAATAAAATAAGAAAAAATTAAAAAAAAAAAGAGAAGGACCAGTCAGTAGGAGGCCTACTGGGGCTGTTACATTTAGCAGGCCTATTTCTTTCCTCTATCTGTGCTGACAAATGTTCGCTTTCAGTCTGGCACTGTCCTTGGTTCCTGATCATTCAGGCTTAGACTAAGCGACTCCAGATTCCAACGCTGGCGGGTTCCAACACACACGAGGTAAGACAGCTTCCCTTGGTTTTTCCTGGGTGGTCACTCAGTGGGCAGGATCCTCTAACAGCACACGCTGGGCCATCACCCCCCGCCCACAGTCCTGGCTCCCAGCCCAGCAGAGGGGGCTGGGCTGGGTCAATATCATGACAGGTGTAAGGGAGCCACACTGGTGCTGTGCATACTGTCTTCCCTCAATATCTGCAGGGGTTTGGATCCAGGAGTACTCACGGATACCAAAATCCACAGATGCTCAAGTTCCTTATATAGAATGGCGCCGTGCGATGAATACGGTTGGCTGTGGGTATACGGAGGATGAAAAGCCCACGGATTTGGAGGGCCGACTGTACTTGGCGTGGGGGAATATCTGGGGACTCAGGAAGGCAGGTCCACAGTGGCTTTCAAAACTTTGAGCCTGCTTAAGAGGTCTTGTCTTGAACAGCTTTTCTCTGCAGATTGTGAACCCTTGCTGCGGGAAGGGAGGTGGTTATAAAGAAAGCCAGAACTGCCTGAGAACTAGGGTCTCTGGATCAGAAGGGGCAATAAGATGGGCCTTCTGAGTAGCCCCATGAGCTTGCACGGCTGCAAAGGAACTGGCCAGGCTTGGAGTCAGTCAGGATAAGACATCAGAGTCATCATCACCACCTCCAGCTTGCCCCACCATCACTGCCCATTTGTGGAGAACTTTCTAAACTGTGTTATCTTACCCGACCCGCAGCACAGAGCTGTGGAGTTGGTTGAGAGCCTCTGTGACCCCTAATGCACAGAGATGAGGAGACACAGTGTGTGTGTGTATGGGTACT
Source organism: Delphinus delphis (assembly GCF_949987515.2). Taxonomy (NCBI): domain Eukaryota; kingdom Metazoa; phylum Chordata; class Mammalia; order Artiodactyla; family Delphinidae; genus Delphinus; species Delphinus delphis. The sequence goes on along the minus strand of NC_082687.1, from coordinate 63,127,104 downwards.
CAGAGTAACCTGCCTGAGGCCAGCGACTCACACAGCGGGTCCTGGTCTGAGCACACAGATCTCCAAACTGCATTTTCTTTGGAAAATGCACCTCTAACACATAACTAAACCATTTATTGTTTCTGCCCGTCCCTCCCTCTCTCCTACCTGCCTTGGAAGGTATGAAAAGGTGAAAGTGAGCCATCATTGGCAACTGGGTTCTGCTTGTCAATCAGGCAAGCCGAAAAGCACTACATGATTCTTTCATTTATGTCTGTCACTATGCAGGATGCTCCAGTTTCCTCTCCAACCTTATTTCAGCGGCTTAATGTCACTCTTGCCAAAATGCTCCATTCCTTTTCCTTTCTCTCTCGATAAAGGAGGAGGCCCTCCTTTCATACGACCATTTGCTTGCTGCCCTATTTCTACCATTCTAATAACTGAGCCCTCTTTTTAGTTTTTTTTTTTAAAAACACCTTTTCAGGGTTTCCCTGGTGGCGCAGTGGTTGAGAGTCCGCCTGCTGATGCAGGGGACACGGGTTCGTGCCCCGGTCCGGGAAGATCCCACATGCCGCGGAGCGGCTGGGCCTGTAAGCCATGGCTGCTGAGCCTGCGCATCCAGAGCCTGTGCTCCGCAATGGGAGAGGCCACAACAGTGAGAGGCCCGCGTATCGTGCAAAAAAAAAAAACAAAAACAGAAAAACACCTTTTCAGACAGCTTGCTTCAAGTCTTTCAATTAAAAGAAAAAAGATACAGCTCCTTAAAAAAAAAAAAAAGTCACCAGCACCCAAGTATTGCCCTGCTTCAGGAACTTGTACTTCATTTGGTATATATACTCTGTGTTGAAACAATATAGCATTATCTACTTTGAATACACTAGAAGCCCTCCCGGTAGCTTTTTTGTATGGGAGACATTAAATCTGGTTGGAACTCAACAAGAAACAGTGTCATGTGGGAAATCCTTGCCTGTTGGACCCTTGACTGATCACATTTCAAAGCCCAGTGCTGTGCTAAAGGGCATCTTTCTTTAAAAATAAAGCAATCCTATTAGTCAGATCCTTCTCTGCACACCACAGCTTTGAAGGAATTTGATAGTTTGCAAATTCAAAGTTGAAAATTAAAAACCCACGAATAAGACTTGAATCCATTTATTCATGGTAAAATGAATATAGCTTTGAAAAGTCTACCCTCATTAGGATCATTTCAATGTGATCTGTGATCTGGAGTGAGTCTGTTTAACTAGGCTCTTGCCACTGAAAGAGACCCATTTTCTAAAGTAAGTCCTATCATCAAAGGACTCAGGAGATACCACAGAATAATATTAAATAAAGTGCAATTCTTTTTTGAGAATGTTTCATTGTTTTCTTAATCAGTGTTATTTTTATTTTGCCAGATTTAGAGTACCTCTTCCCCTTCCCCCTCAAATGCATTAAAATAAACCCTGGCCCCTGCTGGAGTGATCAAAGCTTCCCAATTCACAGAGGAATGTCCGTTCCTCCAAGCCTGGGGAGGTTTCCTAACTAATGAACTAGAACACTGTCAGATGTCTGGTTGCCAAGTAATATATTAAAGTGCTTTTCTAATGAGATTTCTGCAAGGTAACTATAAAACCATGAAAAGCACATTAACCTTCAGTAAAGCAAAAACATTTAAAAAAATAACCAAATGCCTTTAAGGAAAAGAAGAGTTCAACACAGCAGCTAAAAAGCTGAAGAGAATTTGACAAGTGGAAAAATAAAGCCCAACAATTTCACATCTGAGAAAAAAGGGTGGACACAAAGCAGAGCAATGTAGGAGTTAGATCAAAGGGAGCCACCTGATGATCTCAATATGTGACTTTAAACGTCTCCCTCTCCATGCACCCCTGTCTATTTGTAACATGGATCTGTGATAAACATAGCTACAAATGCCCCCTCTTATGAAAAGAAGGAACAGCTTTTCACTTTTAGAACTTGTGCCTGAGAATTGAGCAACAGTCCACACAAATCTTGAATGTCAAGGATCCTTTTGTTAGAACCCACATGAGGAACTCTCACGTGAAATACAAACGATAGCAATGACTCGAAGTCTCTATCACGGACCACTCAGAAACAGTTTGGGGAAATCCTTCTAGTTGGCTTCTGCTTATCACCCTTTCTTTATTATTTAACCATGGAGTCTATCATGACATCAGTGAGGCTAGGAGGCTGGAGGCCATCTGTCTGGGTCTGCATTTGTGTGACCCTGTGGCTGCAGTGTGTTCTGTATTGATCCGGTCAGTCCTGCAGCCCTGGATCTTGTTCAAACTCTTAACCACCCGTTAAAGACTGGTGTGGGGTCTGAAAACCAACACAGAAGGTGATGTGGGTGTTTAGCTTAAAGAAGAGATGCCTGGGGTGGGGGACTACCTGTTAAATATCTTCTACCATCTGAAGGGATGCCATGTCAGGGAATGAGGAGTCTTGATGTTACTTACTCCCAAAGGAAGCACTAAGATCAAAGACGCATCGCATATTTAAAGTCAGGGTAACACAGCGTTTGTCAGCAGTTAAGGATCTCTAACAATTTCAAATGCATCCATACATGGATGAGCAAAGGCTGAGAGTTGTCAGGGATGGATTCTTCATTTTATTCACAATTTCAATCAGATCCAATCAAACGATGGATTGATTCCAAAGGAAAATTTTTTATTACTTAATATTATCGTTTCTTTTAAATAGCTAACCAAGAACTGGGAAATGATTTACTCCAGATTAATAGAATTAAAGTATTTTTCAAAATATGGTGCCTGGATTTATACAGAACAAAACAAAATAAGGCATGTATTCATGGGTATGAAATATTTGCTTCAATGGGACCATAGAACACAATAAATCAGTCCTCTCTTTGCAGAGGTTCTCCAAGGAAAGCACACTTTAAAAAGTCAAATAGGGACATCCCTGGTGGCGCAGTGGTTAAGAATCCGCCTGCCAATGCAGGGGATACGGGTTCGAGCCCTGGTCCAGGAAGATCCCACATGCTGCGGAGCAACTAAGCCCGTGCGCCACAACTACTGAGCCTGTGCTCTAGAGCCCGCAAGCCACAACTACTGAGCCTATGTGCCACAACTACTGGAAAGCCCGCGTGCCTAGAGCCTGCGCTCCGCAACAAGAGAAGCCACTGCAATGAGAAGCCCGCGCACTGCAACCAAGAGTAGCCCCCGTTCGCCGCAACTAGAGAAAGCCAGCGTGCAGCAACGAAGACCCAATACAACCAAAAATAAAGTAATAAATAAATTTATTTAAAAAAAAAGTCAAATAATTGACAAAACAATGACCCTGGCACTCCAGGTCCAATGCACGTGCTGGGATGCAGCCTTCAGTTGAAATCTGTCCTGACAGTTGAAATCTGTCCTGAAGCTTTAGTCTTCAGGAATGTGATAGAAAATGGAAAGCAAAGGGAACAGAACTGCTGTGTTGTGAACATAATCTCTGGATTCAGACAGATCTAGGTGATGTTGGGTAAGTTACCTAACATTTTGAGCCTCAGTTTTCTCATTGATAAAAATGGTGTAATAATAAGTACCAGGGCCCACGGGATTGTTAGGATGTGTGCACAGGGCTTCCCATGCTGTCTGGCACACAGTGAGTACTCCATAAACGGTCACTGTTATTTATGATTTCAAATTAATTATTTTAAAGTGGACTAGGATTTGTTTTCCTGGTTAAGGAGGAAGCTGGACCCAGTGACTTTCCTAGTTTCTAACCACCATATACTCTGTTATCCTATTTCATGCTAATTGTTTCCCCTCAACTCAGTCCTGCCCCCCACCTCCCCACCAATGGCCACTCACACCAACAGCTACGCCTATTCATTGACTGCTCACCGTGGGCATTCAGGTGTGTAACTAATCTAACCCTGTCAACCACTCTGTGAGGTTGGGGCTGCCTCCCATGTCACAAGAGGAGACACCGGAGGCACAGGAAAGCTGAGTGATTTGCCTAGAGTCGCAAGGCTTATAAATGGTAGAGGTGGGATTCCAAACCAGGCAATTTGGTTCTAGAGCCCAGGCTCCTAACCACTGTCCCATATGACCTTCCAGGCAACCTAAAATTCTGCCTCGACATATCAGCTAACCCATGTGCAGTCAACTACTTGCTGCAGCTGATGAAAACGTGGTACAAGATCCAGTGTTTGCCTTCAGTCTCCTCTCCTCCGTCTTCGCCACAGATCTTCTAGCTTTACATTCCAGAGTTCATTCCTAATCACCAATTTCTCTCCCTCCCCACAAAACACCCTGACCTTTGACGGCCCAGTGATATAAATATGCATTTCCATTCACTTGTGGGTTTAGGGTTGTTTTTTTCCTTCAAAAAATGGCTCTACCAAGTTCCTCTGATCTTTGCTAGTGATGCAGACCAGGTCCCTGGAGGGCTGGCTAATCCTGAGCTTACAGAGCCCTGAGCACAGTCAGGCATTTCAGAAATGCACTTAGATGATGCAGAGGTGGTTTCTCTAACAACAGAAAGTTCCCACCATCGACTGCTGGCCCGGGAGCTGCCACATGGGTGCAGCTGGCTCCCGCCCACAGGGTCCCCAACCCTCCTGGGCTCAACTCAGGCCTCCTGCTGCAGTTGCTCGTTCCTTCCTGTTCCACGTTTTCTCTAGCACCGATGGTTAACGCCCTCTCTTTAGGGTAAGAAAAATGACCTTGCTCTCCATGCAAGTAGGGACCACTCATTCCATCTACAACAGATGCACACAGCTACTCGGTTCAACTCAAGAGTATCCTCTCTGCTGTCTTGTCACTTTTTCAAGCAAGGTATTACATTGCCTTGTAATTTCCTTTTTTCTCTTAAAACCAAAACAAATTGCAGGTGATTCCTTGCAATTCGTGTTGCAAAAATTCACATTCTGCTGTACTTCATGAGTAAAAGCTCTTTCATCCCCACCTTTCAACACTGCCCTATGAGATGCAAATAGAACCATTTCAGTTTTCCAGTTGAACAGCCAGGAAAAAAGAAAAAAGAAATAAAATGTAGCAGCACCCTGCTTATCTCCATGTTACACATTAACATGGTCCTCCTTTGCAGAGGTTCTTCAAGGTAAGCACACTTTAAAAAGTCAAATAATTGACAGAATAATTACCTTAAGCACTCTAAGGTCAATGCAAATGCTGGGATGTAGCCTCCAGCTGAATGCTGTACCAAAGCTTCAGTTTTCAGGAATGTAATAGAAAATGGAAGGCAAAGGGAAAGGAATTTCCAAATTTCTCCACTAAGATGTCATTGAAAAAACTAATAGAGCTCAAGGGAAAGAAAGCCCACAAGTCCTCTCCTGTCCAGCAATCTCTCGCCTGCTGAAACCTATCACTTTTGCTTTGCTCTCTCACTCTTGTGCTCTTGGTCTCATTAATAGTAGTAATCGCTAATAACAGAAATTACTACTATCCTTACCATAACCTCTAATACTGCCTCTACCACCACGTACTGAGCTTATTATATTCCAGGAACGGCGCAGGTTCTCTCATGTTATTTCAGGTAACTCTCACAGGAATCCAATGAGGTGTTTATGCTTATTAGTCCCATTTTCAGGTGAGAAATCAGAGGCTCTGAGAGGTTAAATACCTTGCACAGAGCGTATCCGTAGCAGGGCCAGGATTCTATGGTACGTTTAACTCTAGAACTTTCATCCTGAGTAATGGCCCATTGACATGGCCCATTCCATCCCCCCAGAGCCCACCATAGGGCTTGGAGGGCACTTGAATGTATGAATTAATGAATGACTACATGAAGAAACAAATCAACAAACAAGTGGATGTGCTTTCTGAAGACTAGCTTTTTAAAGTAAAGTTCTCTCTCATGTCTAAAATGGAGTATGGGAATACTCCATGAGTCCACAGTCATGACTTCAAAATGAGATCTCCACCTGCTTAAAACTCAACAGTAAGTGGGCTTCCCCGATGGCGCAGTGGTTGAGAGTCCACCTGCCGATGCAGGGGACGCGGGTTCGTGCTCCGATCCGGGAAGATCCCACATGCCGCGGAGCAGCTGGGCCCGTGAGCCATGGCTGCTGAGCCTGCGCGTCCGGAGCCTGTGCTCCGCAACGGGAGAGGCCACAACAGCGAGAGGCCCGAGTACCGCAAAAACAAACAAACAAACTCAACAGTGAGTAACTGACACAATTGCATTCTACCTACATTGGTCCTCAGTGCTCCCGGCCACAGAGGTAATGGCTGAAATAACTGAAGCTGACATATTCAAAAGAACTTTGATTTCAGATACATGAAGGGTTTCACTAAAGTTGACATCAACGTCTCTTCTTCCAATACTGAATCTCCCTCCTCCCATTGAGAGGGAGCTTGCTGACTGACATTTATTCTTCTTGCTTTTTATTTAGTACAGGGGAGACAGAATGCCAGTCTTTACCTACATCTCCTTCCCTCAACACACACGCATCCAGGAAATGTAAGGAGACAAACCAAACAGCCCATGGGCAGGGAAGTGCTCAAGACACTGTATCTGCACTACCAGTGAAAGCCCTTTGGGTCACAGAAACTATGCTGCTTTCTTTTCCCCTGTGAAGGGGACATCTATGCTGGCTCTCTGCTCTTCAATCTCTGCTCCCTGTCCTGGGCCAACGCCCCAGAATTCCTCGGGTGGGCTGAGGATGCTGAGAAGTCCCATCTGGACCAACTCACCTTTCCTCCCCCAGAAGTCAACGCCCATTTCCTCTACAGAGCTTCCCCCTTTTGTCAGCAAAGGAAGGGAGCATCCCAACCGGGTACTTAAATTGTGCCTTGAGGGCATACGTTTCAGGGCACTCGTGGTCTGAGGGTGGGAAACAGGGAAACCGGCCCTAATTGCCCTGCGTAGCTCCAAACTTGCTTGGTAATCACTTTGGAATTGCTGGATCTTCACCTTTTCCATCTCTCTCCTCTTCTGGCAAGCACCCATCTATGGGTCCTAAGTAGGAAAGCCTGTCAGAGTATTAAAAATGGTTGCTGCTAAAATGCTTAAGAATTATGGAAGGAGGAAGCTGATGTTTAGATTTATTCCCCTCTGCTCCCTCCCACTCACACCATAGACTGCATAGTTTCCCCTCAGAAAGGAAAACATTCTTGACCTCTGTTTAAATGTTTATCAGAAGTTGTCTGGACGTGCAGAGTCTGAAGTCACATTCAGTATTAGTCACATCCTTCTGTGTGTGTGGTGTAACCCTCCTATCAGGCCAGGAGGAATGCCTGGACTTTGTACAGAAACCATTTGGTGCTAGAAGCATCCACTACCACCCAGGGATTTTCACTAAGCCCAGACACAGGCAGAAGCTGAGCAAAGAACTTGAGCTTCCTGATGGCTGTAGGGCTTCAGTTTTGAATAGGTACGGAAAAAAAAAAAAATCCTCTTAGCTCTGTGGGTCCTGTGGGGTCTTGATTTTAAAACAAAGCTCTAGCATGGAGCCTGGAACCAGTGGAGGTTCTAGGTCCTCAGCACAAAATGAGGGTCATTCAGAGTTTTATCTTTGCTCCGAAACACTCCTACTTTGGAGTAGGAAAAATCGCTTTGCCTTCTTGGGCCTTTGATATTGATAAATTAGTTTATGCTTCAGAAGTTCTGTAAGTAGTACGTATCTAACAGACCTTGTATCAATGCGTGAAAGGCACTGTATGTAGACTCAACTAGGTGATGCAGGTGTGTGTCTGAGAGGAAGGTATGACTAAGGCAATAGAAAGTGTGTGGTCTGGCAGGTAGGATAAGTGGGTTTTGGTACCACTCTCACCACAGGCAGGTTACACATTCCACTCGTCCTCAGCTTTTTCATCTTTAAAATGGGAAGTTTGAAGCAATCATCTAGGAGGTCCTTTGGGGGCCAACGATAATTTCTGATATTTTTGTCTCTAATATCTGAAGCTGAGGCAATAGGCATAAGCTTCAGCCCAAAGGACATGAGTCACAATAAGAAAGACTTTCCTGAGAGTAACCCTGAGTTTGCAAAGGACACTCTGGAACTTTCCGTTCTAGACCAGTGTGGGTCTTAAACTGTGGTCCAAGAAAACTCTTCCAGGACTGGTGTTTTGGAGCTGTCAAATTTGAAATCTCATAGACTGGGATGATACAGGATGTGGGCATTGGATGGTTATGGTGAACTAAAATATCACTTGAGAATCATTCTAGATCTATGAGTCTACACTCAAAATCTAATTAAGTTTTTTGGTAATTAAAAGAAGGGAAAGAAAATTTCCCTTCACAAATTTAGCAGCTTTTATCATGTTACACAGGGATCACCAATGCTGTAATGGTACAGTATTTTTTTTTTAAATTTTGTTGGTATTTTAAAAAAATACAAAAGTGCATGCTCATCAACATCATTTATGATAAAAACCCTCAACAAAGTGGGTATAGAGGGAACATACCTCAACATAATAAAGGCCATATATGATAAGCCCACAGCTAACATACTCAACAGTGAAAAGCTAAAAGCTTTTCCTCTAAGATGATAAACCAGATGAAAATGCCCACTCTTGCCACTTTTACTCAACATAGTATTCGTAGTCCTAGCCAGAGCAATTAGGCAAGCATCCAAATCAGAACGGAGGAAGGAAGGCTGTCATTATTTGCAGGTGACATAATGTTATATATAGAAAACCTAAAGACTCCACCGAAAAACTGTTAGAACTAATAGACAAATTCAGTAAAGTTGCAGGATACAAAATAAATATACCCAAATCAGTTGCATTTCTATATACCAACAGTGAACTATCAGAAAGAGAAACTAAGAAAAGCAGTCCCATTTACAACAGCATCGAAAAGAACAAAATTCTTGGGAATATATTTAACCAAGGAGGTGAAAGATCTGTACACTAAAAACTATAAGACACTGGGCTTCCCTGGTGGCGTAGTGGTTGAGAATCTGCCTGCTAATGCAGGGGACACGGGTTCGAGTCCTGGTCTGGGAGGATCCCACATGCTGCGGAGCAACTAGGCCCGTGAGCCACAACTACTGAGCCTGCGTGTCTGGAGCCTGTGCTCCGCAACAAGAGAGGCCGCGATAGTGAGGCCCGCGCACTGCGATGAAGAGTGGCCCCCGCTTGCCACAACGAGAGAAAGCCCTCGCACAGAAACGAAGACCCAACACAGCAAAAATAAATAAGTAAATTAATAAACTCCTACCCCCAACGTCTTCTTTTAAAAAAACAAACAAAAAAAACTATAAGACACTGATGAAAGGAACTGAAGAAAATACAAATAAATAGAAAGATATCCCTTGCTCATGGATTGGAAGAATATTGTTAAAATGTCCATACTACCTGAAACAATGTACAGATTCAATGTAATCCCTATCAAAATAGTGTTTCTCATAGAAATAGAGAAAACAATCCTAAAAGTTGTATGGAACCAAAAAAGAGCCTGGATAGCCAAAGCAATCTTGACAAAGAAGAAGAAAGCTGGAGGCATGATATGTCCTGATTTCAAACTATATTACAAAGCTGTAGTAATCCAAATGGGATGGTTTTGGCATAAAAACAGACACATAGATCAATGGAACAGAATAGAGAGTCCAGAAATAAACTCACACATTTATGACCAATTAATTTACAACAAAGGAGCCAAGAACATACAATGGGAGGAGAATAGTCGCTTCAACAGCTGTGTTTGTAAAACTGGACAGCCACATGCAAAAGAATGAATGAATCTGGACCACCATCTTACACCATAAACAAAAATTAACTCAAAATGAATTAAAGACTTGAATGTAAGACCTGAAACCATAAAACTCCTAGAACAAAACATAGGGGGTAAGCTCCTTGACATTGGTCTTGGCAATACTTTTTCAAATCTGGCACCAAAATGAAAAATAAACAAGTGGAGCCACCTCAAATCAAAAAGCTTCTGCACAGCAAAGGAAACCATCAACAAAATGAAAAGGTAACCAACCAGTGGGAGAAAATATTTGCAAATCATATTATCTGATAAGGGGTTAATATCCAAAACATATAAAGAATTCATACAATTCAACAGCCAAAAACCAAACAATCTGATTGAAAAATAGGCAGAGGATCTGGATGGACACTTTTTCCAGAGAAGACATACTGATGGCCAACAGGTACATGAAAAGGTGCTCAATGTCACTAATCATCAGGGAAGTGCAAATCAAAATCGCAATAAAACTTCACATCTGTTAGAATGACTCCTATCAAAAGAGAAGGAATAACAAGTGATGGGGAGGATGTGGAGAAAAGGGAAACCCTTGTGCACTGCTGGTGGGAATGTAAATTGGTGCAGCCACTATGGAAAAAAGTATGAAGGCTCCTCAAAAAATTAAAAATAGAACTACCATTATGATTCAGCAATTCCACTTTTGGGTATTTATCTGAAGGAAACAAAAACACTAACCCGAAAATATATGCACCCCTGTGTTCACTGCAGCATTATTTTTACTAACCAAGACATGCAAGTAACCTAAGTGTCCATTGATGGATGAATAGATAAAGATGTGCTGTATATATATACAATGGAATAATATTCAGCCATAAAAAAGGAAATCTTGTCATTTGCAACAACATGGATGGACCTTGAAGGCATTATGAAAAGTGAAATAAGTCAGACAAAGAAAGACAAATACCATTATGATCTCGTATGTAGAATCTAAAACAAACCAACAATGGAACTCATAGATACAGAGAACTATACTTATAGATACCGTGGTTGCCAGAGGTAGGGGATTGGCGAAGGGGGCAAAAGGTACAAATTTCTAGTTATAAAATAAGTCATAGGGATGTAATGTACAGCATGGTGACTACAGTTAATAATACTATATTTGAAAGTTGCTAAGAGAGTATACCTTAAAAGTTCTCGTCACAAGAAAAAAATTATAACTATGTGTGATGATGAATGTTAACTAGACTTATTGCGGTAGCCATTTCACAATAAAGTATACAAATATTGAATCATTATGTTGCACACCTGAAACGAATATAATGTTGTATGTCCATTATATCTCAATGAAAAAACCTTTAATAAAAAATAATCACAAGTCTCACTGTATAACATTAAGCTATTATAAAACTATTGGGGTTGGAAAGAACCTTAAGAGTCATCTAGTCCAACCCTCAAACTGGACACAAAAGTCTGCTCTCCAACAGCTTATGGTTCTCTGTCTGAATACTTCCAGAAACCCTCAACCAAGGTTCCCAAATCCATTGCTGAATCACTGTTGTTGTCATAAGGTTCTTCCTTAGGTGAACTAAAATCAGCCTTCCTGCAACTTCCACCTTTGATTATAGTTCCACCCTCCAAAACATCATTGAATAAGTTAAATTGTTTTTCAAGATGATTAAAAAAAAAGTACATGCTCATTGTAACAATTAAAACAATATACAAGTATATAGACAGTAAATTGTCTACTTTTAATCTCATGATAATCCTAACCTCCCAATAACCTGTTAACAGTTTATACATCCATATACTTTTTCATTTTATTTTTTAAATTAGAAAGTTTATACCTATCACCCTACAAATTGCCTGTTATCAGTGATCAATATATCATATATTGATTTATTAAGTCAATACACATAAATCAACTTCATTCTTTTCAATAACAGCAAAATGTTCCATAACACGGGTGTACCTCTTTAATAATATTCAGGGTGTTTCAACTTTTTTCTATATGCAAACTATGATACAACAAATATTCTTACACATATTCTTAGTGCTTTTGTTTCTGTGGGATAGGTTCCAAGAAATGTGCTTTCTGGGTCAAGGGTATGAGAATGTGTAATTTTAATAGACATTCTTAGATCACTTTCAAAAAGTTAGGAATTCTTGCACCTAGTGATAGTGTATGAGGGTGCTCATTTCCTCACACATTTCCCAGCAATGGGAGTTAGGAATTTTAAAAAATTAGCCCCAGTTGAAGGGGGAAACGCTGTATGTCATTGCTGTTCTAATTGCATTTTCAGGACTGCTTGTGTGGTTGAGCAACTTTTCAGAGCAACTCTTCACATGTTTATTGGCCATTTGCATTTGTTCTCACTTTAATTCACTATAATTTCTGTTTATTTGCCTTTGGGTCATTTATCAATTTATATGAGCTCTTGTTTATTACAGATATTTACTCTTTATATTTTGCGAATAATTTCTCCATGCTATGACTGTCTTTCAAGTTCGTTTGTTTTTGTTTTTTTTACAGACATTTATTTGTGGTACTGGTTGCCATATAGCATGTAAGCTCCTTGAGAGCAGCGATGCTGGCTCTTTAGCACACTGCTGTATCTTCAGCATCAAGAACAGTGCCTGGGGCTTCCCTGGTGGCGCAGTGGTTGAGAGTCCACCTGCCGATGCAGGAGACGCGGGTTCGTGCCCCGGTCCGGGAAGAGTTCACATGCCGCGCAGCGGCTGGGCCCGTGAGCCATGGCCGCTGAGCCTGTGCTCCACAACGGGAGAGGCCACAACAGTGAGAGGCCCGCGTACCGCAAAAAAAAAGAACAGTGCCTGGCACATACTTCGCTCCCAATAAAAATAATGCCTGACTAACTGAATACAAGCTTAAAACTTGTATGTAGCTGTTAACCTTTTCCTTTATGATTTCTGGGTTATCAGAATAGCTCTATTTTATTACTTTTACTTTTCTGCATTTAATCCTTTAATCCATCTTGAATTTTTTGTTAAAAAAATTTTTTTTTCCTATTTGGAGTGCTAATCCATCTTGAATTTGTTTTGCATGCAGTAGGAAGCGGCATAAACTGTTTGACCCTGCTTTGGCCACTACTTTGTATAAAAGGCATTATATTAAAGTAAGTTCTAAAAAGAACTTGCATTTTATGTGTTCTATACATTAAAATAGAAGTACACCCTACCAACCATTTTATGTGCTATTAAAATATCTAAAATTAATTATTCAAAAATAAAGATGGTAACTTGCTCTTTGAGATTTCCTTGTTCTGTTTCCCTCCCCAGTTTTTTGTTTTTTTTACCTCCCCACTGGAAAATTTTTATGTAATTGGTGCTGAGCTGCTCCCTAGGAGAATTACTTGATAAGAGACCCAGGTGCTGCTTGAGACTTATTCTGCTTAGACAATAAAATTATGTCACAGGCTTGAATGTGGTTGATTATACCTTATATTATAGTCTAGGAACCTTAAAGATAGAAATCATACCTTATTCATTCTACATCCTGCCATAATTCAAAGATTATTTTGATATATTAGGTAGTCAATAATACTTATTTAAATTAATACTGTGGTAGTAGAGCATGTATTTAACTTACCCAAGAGAATTGAGGATATTTTGAAAAAGGCTCAAACAACTGTATATGTCACCCTTGAAGACTCATTTTGCATGTGTGATAACATACCTACCAACTGCAATTAACAGAAGAATTCCCATAGACTTGGTGTGACTGCACTATTGGAAGATCAGAGGCATAATTGGGCATGATGGCAAGATAGAAGATAGCACATTGTTGCAAATACTGTTGATTATATACCCAGTAGGCAGGCCCCTTCTTCCTTGATGGCAAACCAGGCTTTTGTTTGGGTCTTCAGTCTCTCATGCGACAGAAGCAGCTTAATTCTTAAGTGGTGAATTACGACTGGTGTCAGCCCATCATGGTGTCTCATTCCCCTTGGCAGTGATTGGTGCAGGCATGGGTGTGTGCTCCAATTCTGGCTGATGAGACTCACGAATAAATCTACAGGAGCATTTCTTGGAAAGGTTTTCTCTGATAGCAATGTGGAATGCATGAGAAGATAGGATCCTCTTTTCTCCGGTTGTTGTTGAGCTGTCTCGCAATCACAAGGACCTAAATCCCTCCCCAACTGCCTTTGTCTTTCCTTCATCTCTGTTGTCTCTCTCCTGCTCAATTTTGATTCTACTTCTAGAAGTTTCTCCTTGGTGAAGGACCCTGTCCTGGAAGGGAGTCCTAGTCAGCTGTGAGAATTCACAGGGCTCAGGATGCTCCAGCTCCATAGACCCTCCCATGGGTGCTTGCACTCACCCACTAATGGACTGGGTGCACGACACTTTCCAGTGAGTGAACACCTGTTGGCTATGTTGGAATTTTCCTATTATCAGATCTGTCTTCACCTCATTACTTCCCTCTGCTTCCTTCCACAGAGCTGCTGACATCATGCAGGCCTCCCAGCACAAGAGGGCTTGTTTAAAGCCACTTATATTTTGGGATTCACAGGGCTAGCTTGTCACTTTTGTGTGGTAAATGCTGTCCATGGGGTTTTGATTTTGGTATCTAGTGGCTTTATTTTTTACTTTTTAAAAAACTGTAGTAAAATATGCAACATAAAATTTACCATCTTAGCAATTTTTAAGTGTATAGTTCAGTAGTGTTAAGCATATTCACATTGTTGGGCAACAGAGCTCCAGAAATCTTTTCATCTTGCAAAACTGAAACTCTATAGCCACTCAAAAACTCCCTACTCTTCCTTTCCCCCAGGTCCTGGCAACCATCCTTCCAGTGGCTCTGTTTTTATGAGGGGATTGAATTCAGGGAGATCAACAAACTCTGCTGTTGCCACGGTCCCATTATTAAACTGTAACTCCTGGAGACTGGAGCCTGTTCCATGGCCACAGTGCCAGTGTAGCACCTGACACAGAAAACATGCACATAGTTAACTGACGAAGGAGTCATTCTTAATTCCTGTTCCTTATGGCAGGGTGATAGGATGCTTTCTTGTACTCATTAAAGTGATTGATGGTTAACATAAAAGTTGCCATCGTTACCTGGACTGATACCTTTCCAGGTCAATATGCAACACGAGCTTCTAGATGGGAGAGCACTGCCAACTCTTGGTTACTCAACAAATGGAGGGCAGGAGAAGAAAAGACTAACTCAAATGGATGCTGATTTTAAACTACTTTATAGTTTTGCTGTGTATGAATTTGTTGGGGCAGATTTCCTTACTAATTATGTTTGGTTCAGGCTAACATTATAACATAAGCAGTTCCTGGGCACTCTTTGCTGGTAGTGATTTGAAGGGAAGGCGTACATGGGGTGGCCTATTAAAAAGTAAACATTTGACACAGGTGTACACAAGGTAGATAACTAATTGGGCATATTTGAGAGTTGTTGCTATAACAACGGGTGAAATGAAAGGGAATCAAATCTTGCATTCATACAGGGCTTTACAGTTACAAAGAGCCTTCAAATCCATTACCTCATTTCTTTCCCATAACCTTAACCCTTTAATACAGGTCTTGGTAGCTCCATTTTACAGGTGAGGAAATAGACAGGACTGGGAGATTAAGTAATGTGCTCACAATCACACATTTGGTCAATGTATAATCAGGACTCTGACTCTTCTAAGATTAGTGGTTTTAAAATTTTTTTATAATTTTATAAAATTTTATTGTATTTATAGGTTATAGCCACCCTTTTCATTCCTAATACCATATGTTCATACCCTTTATTTTAATTTTTATTTTATTATTATTTTTAACTGCAGTCTAATTGACCTACACCACCATGTTAATTCCAGGTATACAACATAGTGATTGGATACAAGATTAGTATTTTTAGAACACTATTGTTATACCTGAAGAGTGTGATGATATAGACTACCTCATATTCCATTTTGGAAGAAGGCAGGGTACCAATTATAAATATATAAAGACAAAGAGGTTCTGGACTAGTTTGGGCGAGAATAGCCTTCATTTTCTCCATACAATCCCCCCAAATTACTCCTACCATTCAGTTGCCGCCTCCATCCTTGATTACCACATCTCTAGGCATCCTTGCAGAAAAAGACAGAAAAAGAGGGAAGAAGGGTAAAAGTACCAGCATGACATTTGGGGGCTGTTCCAGAAGCATTGGCACTACAACTAATATGAGGGTAATGACCAGACTGTGAGCCCCTACTGTGTGTGCTGAGTACCACGCTTGAAGACAACCATGAAAAGTAGGCAATATCGTCCCCACTTTACAGATGACAAAACCGAGGCTCAGAGAAGTAACTTGCCCAAGATCATGCATTTAGTAAGTGGGGGAGTGGGAATTTGAACCTCATGCTCTCAAGCGTTTATCTCTGCAATACATACGATTTAAATAAGCATAAAAACATTACAGCAATTAGAAATTCACCATACTTAGACCGGAGGATGAACTGAAGTTCATCTTTATACAATTTATGAAAAATCAAAGTATGCTTGTTTTCTAAGCATTTTTACAGCTCTTACCCACAAACAATTAAAAACCCCTAGTTCCTTGTTTGAGTTAATTTCAAATGATCCCTTTCCACGTATTTAAAGCAAATAAGGCATGAACCCTCAAATCTGTCAGCCATCATTTCTGTTAAGGAAACTGTTAAGGAGTGAAATATCGTTTCTTTCAAAGTGGTCTCTATGAAGATCTTTGGCACCTTTTACATAGGACTTCTTCCCTCTTCCCACTGAATTTTGGGAATGACATATTTTTCTAGAAAGCTCTTTTTTTTTTCCCCAGCCATGATCTATTTCATCACCTGCTTCTCAAAAGTAACTGATTACTGTTCAGTGAAATCTGAGGGGGTCTGTGGACTCTCAAACACTGAGCTTCCAGTCATCCTTTAAATTTGCCTCCAGCAACTGTTTCTGAAGTGTAAAACTAATAACTGCTGCCCAGCTATAGCAGACATTGTAGGTAGGCAGACTCTGCCCTAATCTCCACCCTCCTTCTCAGTCTTTCTTGCAGCTAGAGGTAGCCAAGTGACCCATTTTTGGCCAATGAGATAGACGTTTGCTGAGAGTGTACGGGAAACTTTTGCTCACCTGATAAAATGGGACATGCGACAGGCACTGCCCTTTTCCTTGTTCCTTCTAATTGCCTTGAAATTAGCACTCAATGATCTGAAGTACTGCAGCCTCCTTGTGACCATTAGGCATGAAGTCAAAAGCCAACACACAAAGGACAGCAGAGCACAAAGAACAAACCTGGGTCCTCCAAGCTGTTACTGTTGAACTGTTAAACCCACACCAATAGCTGTCTACACCTGGACTCTGTTCTGCAAGCAACCAACCCCCTTCTAAGGGAGCCACTGTAGCCAGGTTTTCTATTACTTGCAGCTGAACATGTTCCTTACTGAGAGACCAGCTCTTGTGCTTTTGGGTGATCATTCTTCTTTTCCCCTTCCCCAAATCTAAACATCCCCTTATATGTTGAAGGAACTGGTATAAGAATGGCACTTTCACATCAGGTACAAGCTCACATAACCTAAAAGGTATTTGCAAACTAAAATATAATGCACACTAAATTACACAACTGATTCAGAAAATTGCTGAGAAATGTTCCTTCACCTCTGACTAAGAATTTCTTCAGTCTGAGATAAATGTCACAATTTCATGAGAAACCTACTATTTCCTGCTTTCTTTGGCAGTATCTGAGGTCAAGGCCTTCTAGTTCTTATGATACACTGTTAGTTTTAAGGACCTCTCAGTGGGTCACATTCTCATTCCACAAAGATGAAGCACACGCACATGAATTCATGTGACACAAGGAAAAAAAATCCCGAAATCTCCCTGAGACTCAATTTTATTCAAATTGATCAAAAATTTAATTTGTTCTTCACAAAGTTCTCCTTAGGCTCTTCAATGATATAGGTTTTATTTGTTAGAAAACATGTGAAAGCAGCGATTTATCTCATTACCTTTTCTAACTTATTTTGCACTTCCCTCAGAACACTGAATGGCACACTGGTTATTTCACCGAGCAAAGCTTACAGATCCTGGCAGTGTGCTTGCTTTGGGAGTTGGACTACCTTAATTAACCAAGTTAATCACAAGCACTTGGGGAATTATTATTTCATGCTATATTAGACAACTGCCACTGCCAAAACCTTGAATTTAGGTTATTTGCTGAAACAACAGCTTCGGATTCTCTTTCTTTGAAGAAGGATTTTCCATCTTTCTTCAAAAACACATACATGGTTTAACAAAACAAGCACAAGTATATGCATTTCCATACTTTAGTAATAATCAGAGTAACTTAACAATACAGGCGGGACTTCCCTGGTGGCGCAGTGGTTAAGAATCCGCCTGCCAATGCAGGGGACACAGGTTCGAGCCCTGGTCCAGGAAGATCCCACATGCCATGATGCAACTAAGCCCATGTGCCACAACTACTCAGCTTGCGCTCCAGAGCCCGTGAGCCACAACTGCTGAAGCCCACGTGCCACAACTACTGAAGCCCGCATGCCTAGAGCCGGTGCTCCGCAAGAGAAGCCACCACACTGCAACAAAGAGTAGCCTCCGCTCGCCACAACTAGAGAGACTGCGCGCAGCAACCAAGACCCAACGCAGCCCCCCCCCAAAACAAAACAAAACAAAACACAATACAGGCAATTTAATGGAGACACAAGTTTAGGAATGGCAACTGAAATGCACAGATCAAGAACTGGAATGAAGCATTTATGTTTAACTGGCTCTGCAACTCAATTTTAGCTTCCTGTGGCTTTAAATGTGGGCACACGGGTATGTGTGGGTGCGCCCATCTACACAACAGCTCACCCAAAATCCTTGCTCCAGCTTCACTGGATTCCCCCTTAATTAGGGCTCTGTTTGGGCATTCAAACTGAATCATGGTTGCCTAATTTATAACGTAGGGATAACACACCACAGGGTTCTGGTGGGGATTAAAAAGGTGATATATGTGTGCATGTAGGTGAAAATGCTTATAAACTGTACTGTGCTATGTTGATTTAAGGTCTTGTTAGTATTCCTCTCTCGCAGTCAAATATGGGAAAAATTCCACCCGAACAATCACATACAGAGTCTCCATTTTATAAATATATTCTCAGCACTGTTTAGTTACTGTCTTAGCTGGAATAACTGCCTTACAAAAGACTTTTGTTGCTGAATGTGCTGGAGATTAAAGGACTTAAGGAAAAAAGAAACAAGGCTTTGCCAGTCTCTTTAAGGACCCAAGGAAAGCCCCAAGGACACGTGCAGTAAAATGTTGTAAGTAGATTCTTTTCCAGTTTTATGAAGTGGAGCAGGCCACAGGCTCTCACTGAAAAGTGGAGAGTAACAGTGCATCTCACAAACTGAGATGAAACAGGGGTCAAACCATGGTCTTGGTATTATGCACACAACTCATATTTAAAGAGATGCTGAGAATCAATTGTACGTATATTTGGCTGTAGTCAAATAAAGCTGTGAAGGCTATTTATTTTCTTCTGTGAAAAAAATACCAAAGACAAACCTTCCAAATTTCACAAAGTTTTTACTGTTTACGTCTCATATAGGTGGCTGCCACTGCAACAGACATTTTCAAGCTACTCTAGCAGGGATGCACGTGCTTTGTATAAACCCCAATTCAATGATGTAAGCAGAGTTCTAGCTGATCTGAACTATTCCCGATGCCTGGCAGTCTTGGACGCAAACTAGATGAGTGGCAGGGCCCTCGGTTTTTTGGCCAGTTGTTACAAATTTCATAAATGGGAACTGGGCTGAAGGAACAACTCTCAATGGTCTCTATGCCATCAGAGTGGGGCAGTCACGAGAATAACCCAAGTCTGAAGATAATTAAAAAGTAATTCCAATGGCATATTGAAATGCTTTGCTTTTGGCCTTTTGTTTAAATTATTTTGGAGAGGCTAATTTTTAACCTGGAATCTACCAATGTCAACATGTATCAAAAAATGTTTAAATGTTCACACCTTTGAATCAGTAATTCTAATTTGCAATCTATTCTAAAGAAATAATGCAGAAGAAAGAAGATCTATATGTCCAAAGATGTGAATTTAAAGCTTGTTTTTGACAGAGGAAAACTGGGGTAAACTATGGCTCATTCAAATGCCTATGCAACATTGTAAATATTTATAAAATCTTTTAAACACATGGAAAATAGTTACAAATGAAAAACAAGATGTAAAAAATATATGGATAGCACTATCAAAAATGGCTGTATAATACATGCCTAGAAAAACACTAGAATAAAATATAATAAAATATGAACTGGGTAGAATAAAAATATTAATGATTGATTTCAATGTATTCTACAGATTTCTTTAACATTTTTCTTCAATAACAAAGATCTTTATTGAAAATGAAATTAATTCTGGGAATTAACATTCCCAGAACACACAGCTGAAATTAAATGAACAAGGATATGTAAGTCCAGAATTTAAAACCCACTGTGGTTTGTCCGACAAGCTAAACATCTGATGGCTGTTTAGCAGCTGCAAAATATATCCTCCTGGTCTCAGTAGGTCACTGCCTCTGTTTAAAATTTTGCTTTTACACATTGCCAGGGAATTAGGTAGAGCAAAGTGAATTTACTGAGTTTTTTTCTTAGTGTTACCAAAGTATTTAAACACAATCTTAAAGATTCTTTTGGATCAATATTCTATACTTAGTTCAATTCTGAGCAAACAAAAATAAAATTCACTCGTCTCCTCTCCGGAATGGCACTTTGGGCAAAGTAATAGCTAATTCATTTATCTACTACACACCTAGCCATAGTTACATTCTTTATAAGCTCTTAAGTCTATAATTAAATTATGATGTATTCATAGGCCACAAACATGAATGTACTTTTGTTCATCTTTTCCCTTCCAGTATAAACTGCACAGAAAATAAATGCTTCCAACGATAAAGAGCTGAGTACACATGTGTGTGTATTCTTTGCTCCTATGCATTCTTATTAACCTGACTTAAAAGGGCTCTTTTATTTTAGTGTAAATGCCACTTCTGCCTTCCCACACATTACCAACCACCAGATGGACCACAGGTTTGTAGGCTTCTTAGAGAAGGGGCATTATCGTCCTCACCACTGCAAATTTCCTTATTATGGCACCTTGCACAGCATTTACAGAAAGCAGGCACTTGACTGACAGGGAAGTCATTATCATTTTCCACTTCTAATGACAGCGAGGACCAGGTAACCGTTGTTTCCCGAGTTACGTGATGCGTGAACTCATAGGAGCCAGGAGAGAGCCTGACTGCTAAGCGTAAACCTGGAGAGGGATGAGAGGCCCGGCTGCGGGCAAGGTGAGGGATGGCACCATGAGCCTGGCTCTGCGTGAGGGAAGGAAGGGCACCCAGGAGACCAGCTGGTGGTAAGGCTGGAGAGAGAAATGGGAGGACCTTCCTGCCACCCTACAAAGACTTAGTAAAATCTACACTTCTCATGAACGCCTTTGGGATGGGAGTCCTGCTTGCAGGTGGGTGCAGGGCAAAAATAAAGACTGATCACGGGGACAGTCAACACAGGGATAGCACATGTGTTTGTTAAACTGGGTCACGGGTCCAAGAATAATCTTCTAAGCACCTGCTTAGCGCGCACCTCCAAGCACCAGAACTATGCAAAGGAGGCATAACCCATACGTGTGCTCTGCTTTCAGAAACCCTGGTAGTTCCCTATTGCTTGTCACTGATCTGACCCTTTCTAACAGTGTTGATCATCATTATTTGTGGGTTCCGTATTTGCGAATCCACCTACTTGCTAAAATTGATTGGTAACCCCCAAATCAAATCATCCTTGGACATGCACAGAGTGGCAAAAAACGTGAGGCCCAGCTGAGGTCGAACAAGGCGACACCCCCCTTCTCGTTCCTGGTCTCACACTGTAACCTTGCGGTCTATTTAGTGCCACTGAGAATTCAACAGTGAACAAAAAGGATAAAAAGCACTGGGCTCACGGGACTTATGTTCTAGTGACGCGACTGAAAGGTTGGATTGTGCGCGTTTAGGTGAATACTTAAAGTACTGCGGTACTCAAACTTTTATTAATACCAACAAGACCGATGGATGTAGAAATACTTTCATTGCGTCCGATTCAGATTACAGCACTGAAACAGTCAAGGAAGCAGTTAAGCCACCACGCTGCTTGTGTTGTATCGAGTGATCGTGTTTTCTAGGGCTTCCGCTTCCTGTGGTGTACTAGATAGCCTGAAAAGTCATCCTGCTGTAAAACACGAGAAGCTGGATGAACGGAGCAAAAATTGGCCCATCACTACTATAATTATCCCGAGGAAACGATGCACCCCCTAGGTCACATGAAGTCTTTTAAGAACAATGGTTCCGAACCTCGCCTGGACATTAAATCATCTGGGGAGCTTTTAAAAGTCCTGCTGCCCAGATCACAAGCAAACTAATTAAACCAGCATCCTGGAGCGGCACTCAGGCATCAGCAATTTTATAAAACTCCCTAGGTGATCTGGTGTCCAGCCAAGGTCAAGAACTACTGCTTTAGAAGGTGATAGGGTATATAGTGCATGGAGAGGCAGTAGTCCCAATGTTCTGTCAACTTCACTCAAAATTACCGACGCTGGGGAATCTGCAAAGTTATCCAGCTTCTTAAATCTCTTCTCCACAACCTCATTTCTTCTGCTTTCCCCCCTTATACTGGGAAGTGGATGCTATCACTTTTCAGATGGATGCAAAGAACCAACCTAAGTGGGTACCTTCCTGAGTCTAAATATGCCCGTTTATAGTTAAACATTTGAGTTTTTAAAATGAGTTCCCGCTAAGCTAAGGCTACATATGAAAGCCAAAGAAGAGACACGTGAATTGCAAACAAAAGGCTTTATTATTTCCATCAATAAGTCTCTAAAAGTCAAGGGTAATACCCAATATGGACTTAATGGATACTAATCATACTCTTCCTCTGCCAATCTCTGTGTTTTTGGTTCACATTCCTCTTTGGAGACAATAACTCCATTTTTTTTTTTTTTTAAATGAACCAACCAGCATTTCCTATACATGTAGGGAAGAAATACACCAGTAATTACTGAATTTGAGTGTCCTGAAAATCCAAAATGTCCTCTATACATAAAAGGTGTTATTAGAAAATACTGTGTGTGACCTGCGCTCGAAGATGGAAATATTCCATGCTGTAAAAGCAAAGTGAATCCTCCGGCAGGTATCCTGCGGGGTTCCCATGTGATTGTGCATTTGGACTCTGGGATCTCTCCCCGATGGAGTAGGACTCCCTGTCCCGGAATCCTTGAAGCGCAAGAACAAGAGCTAGGCGGAAGTTTCCAGGGATTTGTTTATAAGAACATTACACTGCTATTTTGTTTGCATAGATCTAAACACAGGTTTCAGATCTAACCTGGAGATAGTTTGGATTGGTCAAAGTTAAGACATCAAGACGTCACAGTCAAGGCACTTATAAACTAACTCATACCAGGGTTTATGATGCTAATAACAATAAAAACTGAAGTGAAAACAGCATTTAATGAGACTTTACTATATGCCAGGTACCCGTGCTTTTCACGTATCTCACTTAAGCTCCCAACAACCCTAAGTGGCAGACAGTATTATTATACTTGATTTGCAAGTAAGAAAACTATGAATCAAGGAGGTTAGAGTCACACAAACAGTTAAGTGGCGGAGAGGAATTTGACTCAGGTGGTCCGAGTCCAAAGTTCACCCACTCACCCCTCTGCTGTATTTTCCCATGCATACCAGGCACATTTTGGTTTCTGGTGACCAGCATAGTCACAAGAGTTGAAGACAAGAGTCAGGCCTGGGGTCAGCCTTGGGGACCTGTTAAGCCCATGGTCACCATGGGATGTGGCCATCTCCCCAACCCTCTGGACTGGACCTGAGAGGGGTCACAGGGTTTGGGGCTGATTACACGGAATGGATTAGGCTCCTAAGACATCTGAAAAACTGCATCCCAAAGGAGTATCAAGAAGAGAAGGGACAGCCAACTCCTGGCTGACGTGGACCGAGCTGGCTGCGTTATAGGGGTGGCACACCAAGTGTCCGCGTCTTCATTGTCTTGTGGGGGAAGCCAGGAGATGGCTCATGAGTCTGGGGATGGAGTTGAGGAAGCAGATTGAGCAGAGCTCACCATTTATAAAGTTGCCGGCCAGGCTCTGTAGCTAAGAAAGGGGTGGGAGGTGGAGAAAGAACACCACATTTGCACTCAGTCAGACAGGAAAAAGGGGCAGCGTGTAATGACAGGCCAGGCAGAGCGGGTGAAAAGAAAGAGGCTTCAGATGAGGCGGGGCTGACAACCTGCCCACATCACGACTGGGTCCTGAACAGGCCTGCCCTGGACCTGACAGTTATCTTCTAGTGCATCAAAGGCTCGGTGGTATAGAGAGAGCCAAGCTGGATCAGCTTCTGTCTTCTGCTCTGCAGCTCTGATCTGAGACACAGCTGAGCAGAGAGCGGCCTCTGGCTCCACAGTCCTGACCTGTCAAAACTCAGGCAGCATCTTCATCTCTGCCCCAGCCTGCCCTCTCCAGCTGGGCTGAGCATCTCTAATAAGCGGCCTCGCTGCACGGATCCCTGGCCTCACCTCCTCTAACTCAGAGCTGCGCCGCCACCTGGGCACTTCATTCTGGATCACGCGCTCTACGGCTTCCTGAGCGGTGTCCCCCGGAAGCCAGGGCTGCGGTGTAATTGCTGCAGCTTCTATTGAAATTCACTTTTGGATTTCCGTTCCCTGAGCAGAAAGTTCTGAAAGCTCCCAGGGAGAAGGGAGCAGGCTTTGCATCCTGCAGGCTTGGGCTATCCTGAAAATTCCTAAAGCCTCATTTCTGTGTGGTCTCTTTCAAAACCTTCTGAAAGTTCCAGGAGATATATTTCTTGATAACTTTTTCTCCCTTGCTTGAGGTCGGGCCAGAAGAGAGCTGAACAGATGTCAGGTCTGAAGCTTTCCCAATTCAACCAGTTGACCGCCGGCCTGCTAATCTGCCCTAATGTAAATGAAATGTCTTTGAGCTTTTCTCACTCAGAGAAAAAGACAAGACTCCAAAAAAGCTGGAGACGTCCCTTCTTCAAGAAAAACAACATGAAAGAACAGGGTGACTGGAGTCAGCTGCATTTCTGCCTGTTAGAATATTAAAGTGTGCTTGTTTTCCTCTTTCTCAGAAAGTCACAATGGATTATCTTGAGTTCTCAAACTCCTACATGGATTTTTCCTTCTTCTGCAAGTTGTCACTTGACTGACAAAAGATATGCTTCAGTCCCTAAAAATGCAAATTCCCTGAAGAGAGTACTGACCTACAATGAACTACAGCTGAGATGTGGAGTAAATGTTATTATCCCAACTAGGAATATTGATGGCTCCATGCTGGGGGCAGGCCTCAGTCAGCACTCAGGGCTAAAACCTCAGGTGAAAGCACATACTTGAGCGTGTTGACAGTTATCTTAGTGATTTTCCCCTATATCCTGGTTGGAGTTACCAGAAAGGCCTGGCCAGTGATCAAACACCACACACAAACGTTATACCCCAAGAGGTCCTGCTTGGGAAAATATCCAGGCCAGCTGCCCCCAGCATACTGGATCTTTAAGAGCCTCTTGGTTGCAATTAAAGACACTGGCTCTCCGACTTCCAATCTGGCCCTGGAATGGCTGACTCTAGACTGGGCTCAGGGATCTGTACAAAGGTGCCCCAGAGACACTCATTCATTGAAGACATACCATCTTTTGCTGAATATATTATGACATTTATTACAAGGTGTACCACATTACCACAAAAAGCCAATTAAACTATGATATCAACTCTGTTATCATATAGAATTTCTCTTTTATGCTATTGAAAGAGCTCTTTTAGAGCAGTTTAGACGGGAATGTATCACATATCCCCCTTGTCGATTCATCAAAAGGCAAACAGAAGCAAGATAAATTCATTAAGCTCTTCCTAATGCTTTTTCATACCCAAGAGTTTGACTTTGTGAATCACTTTTGTTTTAAGCTGTTAATTTTGAAATAATTTTAGGTTTACAGAAGAGAAAGACACTATGTACACAGAGCCGATGCCACTGGGTCTACATGCCACACTGTGAACAGCAAGGCTGTAGCAGAATTCCTAGATTTATGTACCAGGACTGCTAGTTACTGGCTGTGTGATGGCTGACCTTCAGTTCCTTATTTGGAAACTGGGATAATCATTCCCCTTATCTTCCCAAGGCTGTTGTGAGGTTTTGGAGGAAACATCCACAGAAACCCTAAGTGCTGCACAAACATCAGTTATCATTAACACACCCTACAAGGCACTATGTAGGGTTCTGGTCCCAAAGGAGTTTACAGTCCAGTCAATAACGGTTCTTTGCATTTATTTGGTGCCGCACAGTTTTACAGTGACTTCATATCCATTCTATAATCTGACCTTCGCAATGATCCTGTGAAGTAGGTAGACTATACTGTGCCTTCATTTGTAATATATGTTATCCTGAGGTTTGGAGGGGGTTCCTTTCTCATAGTGGTAAACTCTACTTTGAGCACGTTGGCTTGTCCTTGGCCTTGCCAACACTCTGTAAGTAACTTCAGACCATGTGAACGGGGCTTTGTCAACAGTGGGTTACTAGGACTGTCTAACCTGGTCTGAACCTTTCTTACTTTTCAGACACCAAACTTTGCCACCTGGACCTGCTTTGGGGCCCAGGCGATTTCATGGATGCCTCCTCTCTCTGGGAACCCACTGCTTGGTGGAGGCCCTGAGCGGGTGGGGCTCTTGCTAGCTCCAGCTCTTTCTAATTAACCTCACCCTGCTTTCCTCCTAGGATGGTTAAGTCAATTCAACAGATAAGCATTTTCAAAGGCACCGGATCACTTGCCATTAAACCAGCTTGGGATAAAACAGAATTCAACCATTTTACACATTAATTTTCAGTCAAGAATAAAACACCAATTTTGAATTTTTCTTTATGGCGAGGGAGAGGCCACTGCCGGGACCCCATCGAATCCCCGGACTCTTAGCCTAAAACCATGCCCAAGTTCAAGCAACGAAGAAGAAAGCTAAAAGCCAAAGCGAAAAGATTTTTCAAAAGGAAAGAGGCCTCTCACTTTCAGTCTAAGCTAGTTACACCTCCCGCTCCACCACCCTCACCAGAAAGAGTGGTTATTCCTTCAACAGATACACCCCTTAGCAGAAGCTGGCTAAGACCGTCCTGGAACTTCAAATTTCCCAATTTTAAAGATGCAGTAAAGCTTTGGACAAATAGAGTATGGTCTATATACAACTGGTTTCAGAACTGCATGGCCTGGAGTTTGGAAGTACTGAAAGACACCATCTTTCCATCCCGTTTCTGCCACCAAGAACTTCATAGACTAAAACAACGGTTTCGCATTTTGGAAAGTGAATTACACAAGCTCCAGGAAGCATTGAAGGCCGTCTCAGAAAATTCTTCCTGTCCAAGCTGTGGTTAGATGTGTCACATGCGTGGTAAACTTACAAATGTGCCTGCATGTGCTCTAACCACCCCTGGAGACTCCGAGGCTGTACTGCCCACCTCACTGCCACAGCCAGCCAGTCGTCATCCCCCGCCCCCTCCGCCCCCGCTCCCTCCGCCTCCACCACTGACAGCACCTTTGCTGCTCAGAAAATCTGATCTCACTAAGGCACATCAGGCTGGACCATTAAAAAAAAAATGTACCCATGCATATAACAGTTAAAGATCTACTGACTGTGAAATTAAAGAAGACACAGAGTTTTGATGAAAGGAGGAAGCTTGTACCATCACCAAAGGCACAGAATCCACTAGTTACTGTCTCTGACCTGCGGTGCGTTTCCCTGAAACCGAAGTCCAAAGTGTTATCAACTCGAGTTACAAATGTCTTAATTACTCCTGGTAAAAGCCAGTTAGATCTGCGAAAACTACTCAGAAAAGTCGATGTAGAGAGGAGCCCAGGTGGAACCCCACTTACCAATAAAGAAAATATGGAAACAGGAACTGGGCTGACCCCAGTAATGACCCAGGCCTTGAAGAGAAAGTTTCAGGTGCAGTTATGACATTAAGAAAATAACCTGGTGCCCATTCATCTTGGGTAGTCTCAGGTAATTGAAAAGCAAAGTATTTCAGCCTGTAAAGTTCATGCATTCATTAAGTGCTACAAACTTAACCATAAAAAACAGACCCTCTAGATTTTATTTCTGTTCCCTATAATCAATTAAGAAGTAAAACCATCCCCCATTCAAACCTAACTGTTCCAAAAGAATTTGAAACAAAAACTCCAATGTGACCTTAAAAATTAGAATATCATGGGACTTCCCTGGTGGTGCAGTGGATGGGACTCCGCTCTCCCAATGCAGGGGGCCTGGGTTCAATCCCTGGTCAGGGAACTAGATCCTGCATACATGCGCAACTGAGAGTTCGCATACTGCAACTAAGGAGCCTACATGCTGTAACTAAGGAGCTGGCAAGCTGCGACTAAGGAGCCCTGGAGCCACAGCTAAGGAGCCTGCCTGCTGCAACTAAGACCTGGCGTAACCAAAACAATAAATAAATGGTTTTTTAAAAAAAAAAAAGAAAAAAAGAATAAAACACCCCTCCCTCCATTATCAACCTGTTTTTTTTTTTTTTTTCTCCTGACCTCCTCACTTTCTCTTGGAGACTTCATGGGGGTAGTGGGATACTGGTGGGGTGATGGTCTATGATCAACCTGAAAAATCCACACAAGTCAGGCTTGGCAAAGCTTTCCTTAGAGATTTCTATAGTCCCTCCCACTCTCCTACCCCCCTCATAAAGAGTAGAGGACTCACTGGGAAATCTTTAAAATTTCCTAAAGTAACTAGACTCATTCATTTACATATTCCTAAGTCTGCTTCCATCTCAAAGCTTTTTAACGGTGCCACTCCCGGATCTAAACTACAAAAAACGTTAGTCATGTGTTCCCTGGCTTAAAAATTCTTTTGACAATAATTCACCTTTTTTTTGTTTTTTTTTCAAACAGTTGCTAAAAACAAGATGTTATTTATCTTACAATTAAAAACACAGATGAGGTGAGATCATTTGTGGGGTAGCTTGAGGTAAAGGAAGCACCATAATCTTATCCACTGTGGGGAGGAATTTAGAATGAGGGAAGGCTGGCTGGCCTTGGACCCTATCCAAGGGAGTTCTGTCACTAAACTACCCAAAAGAGAGCCTTATAAGGCAGTTTCTTCTAGAAGGCAAGTCTGTAATAAACCCTGAGGGCAGGCTCTAGAGAAAGATGGAAATCGTATCTAAGGGCATCAAATAAATGCCTTCTCAGCTCAATCACTCCGTAGCGTAGGTCTAGAGTGCAAAAGATCTTAAAAGTTATAACATCCTCTCCCAGACACTTCCCCTCCTCCCTTAGGAAGCTGAGAGATAACCTAAAAGGGAATCTTGGAAACAGAATTCTCCTGACTCCCACATAGCACTTACAGTATCCAACAGCTTTTATTGCAAGTTCTTCCTGGTGTGCAATTTAAATGTGCCTTGTGGCTATTTAATTCCAGCCTGTTAATTCCTCTCCCGAAGAGCTGTAGAACAGTAGGTCAGGCACCTTCCATTTAATTCCCAAACCACAAAGAAACATTAACTTGTTCTTTCGATTACATTCCTTTAAAAGAATCTTGTGTGCGTGTGTGCGTGTGTGTGTGTGTGTGTGTGTGTGTGTGTTTGAAACTCTTGTATTTTATTTTTTTAACATCTTTATTGGAGTATAATTGCTTCACAATGGTGTGTTAGTTTCTGCTGTATAACAAAGTGAATCAGCTATACATATACATATATCCCCGTATCTCTTCCTTCTTGCATCTCCCTCCCTCCTACCCTCCCCATCCCACCGCTCTAGGTGGTCACAAAGCACCCAAGCTGATCTCCCTGTGCTATGCGGCTGCTTCCCACTAGCTATCTATTTTACGTTTGGTAGTGTGTATATGTCCATGCCACTGTCTCACTTTGTCCCAGCTTACCCTTCCCCCTCCCCGTATCCTCAAGTCCATTCTCTAGACTTTTAAAAGAATCTTAAGGCAACCTATGGAATAGGAGAAAATATTTGCAAATGATGCAACCAACAAGGGCTTAATTTCCAAAATATACAAACACCTTACACAACTCAAACACAAAAACCCAAACAACTCAGTCGAAAAATGGGCAGAAGACCTAAATAGACATTTCTCCAAAGAAGCCATACAGATGGCCAAGAGGCACATGAAAAGATGCTCAACATCACTAATTATTAGAGAAATGCAAATCAAAACTACAATGAGGTATCACCTCACACCAGTTAGAATGGCCATCGTTAAAAAGTCTATAAATAAAAAATGCTGGAGAGGGTGTGGAGAAAAGGAAACCCTCTTGCACTGTTGGTGGGAATGTAAATTGATACAGCCACTATGGAGAACAGTACAGAGGTTCCTCAGAAAACTAAAACTAGAATTACCGTATGACCCAGCAATCCCACTCCTGGCCATTCATCCAGACAAAACTCTAATCCAAAAAGATACAAGCACCACTATGTTCATAGCAGCACCATTCACGATAGCCAAGACATGGAAACAACCTAAATGTCCATCAACAAATGAATGGATGAAGAAGATGTGGTACATATATACAATGGAATACTACTTGGCCATAAAAAAGAACAAAATAATGCCATTTGCAGCAACATGGATGCAACTAGAGATTATCATACTAAGTGAAGTCAGAAACAGAAAGACAAATACCCTATGATATCCACTTATATGTGGTATCTAAAATATGACACAAATGAACCTATCTACAAAACAGACTCACAGACATAGAGAACAGACTTGTGGTTGCCAAGGTGGGGGGAGGGGAGGGATGGACCGGGAGTTTGGGGTTAGTTGATGCAAACTATTACGTATAGAATGGATAAACAACAAGGTCCTACTGCATAGCACAGGGAACTATATTCAACATCATGACATAAACCATAATGGAAAAGAATACAAAAAAGAATGTATATATATGTATAACTGAGTCACTTTGCCATACAGCAGAAATTAACACATTGTAGATCAACTGTACTTCAATAAAAAAATAATTTAAAAAAAGAATCTTAAGTCCTTTAAGACCTTCTTCAAGGCTGCCTATTTTATTTTCTAAAGCTTCTTCAGGTTTTCAATTCTTTCCTAAGATGCAGTGATTAAAACTGGGTAAAGGGATAAGAACGAACCAACAACTCACTCAACTTTCTGGAACTTTCTGTCTGAAAAAGGGCAACTGAAGCCAGAAGAATATTTTAAAGCATTTCTATTGGGCTGGGGTAGACTCTTTGAGATGTGACTTTTTCTGATTCTGATCTAAAAGCGAGGTGAGTCAATGTCAGATGTATTCCCTGGTCTACACATCAGACAGGCAGAAGATGCAAGGAGAGAAGAGGGCAGACATGCAGCAGAGCCCATTGCCTGCATTTCCAATGAGAAGGCATTTTGAGAGGAGTCCTGTGTTTAATCAACAAATATTTAGGGAGTGTCCAACCATTAGCCAGCCACTGTGTTTATGAAGAATAATCAAGATGGAGTCCCTCTTCTAGGATGCTCCCAGTCTAGTGGGGAAGACAGACATTCAAAGAGCTCTTTGGAGTCAGTGGAAGATGCTGTACCAACTAGAAGAGTTCTTTCTCTCCTCAGGAGCTCTGTTCCCTTTCCTGAAATCCTCACGAGGGTCCTCGGCATGGCTTGGCCCACCTCACTTAATACTGCTCAACCATCCCTAAGTCTCTATCCTTTGCCCTGGTGTACATTCTTTACAGCACATACTACTACATGAAAGTATCTGTTCACTTGTTTCTGTCTAAAGCTTATGGTAAATGCCACAAGAGAGGGATCTTGTCTATCTTATTCAAGTCTGCTTACCCCGACAACAGAAGAGTGCCTGGCAAATTCATATATTCATTCATTCATTCAACATATATTCAAAGCATCTACTAGTGCCAGGCACTGATCTCGGCCCTTGAGGATAGAACAGGGAGCAAGAATTCCCTTCCCTCCTGGAGCTTACTTTCAAGTTGAATAATGACAACAGTAAACATTCATTGAGTGCTTTCTATGGATTATCTTATTGAATCCTCACAACAATTCTATGAGATAGGTATGATTATAATCGTTATATTATAGGTGAGTAACCAAGGCCCAGAGAGGTCAAGGAACATGCTCAAAGCTCAGTAAGTGGCAGGGTTAAGATTTACACTCAGGGAGTCTGGTTCTAGAGTTCTGCATCTTAACTATTCTGCTAGAATGTCTCTTGTTCACATATACATAGTACATGTGCAATGAATATTGTTTAAAAAATTGCTAGAGGGCAGAGGAGCTGAATAGGTATTTTTCCAAAGAAGACATACAGATGGCCAATAGGCACATGAAAAGATGTTCAACATCACTAATTATTAGGGAAATGCAAATCAAAACCACAATGAGCTATCACCTCAAACCTGTGTCAGAATGGCTATTATCAGAAGAGGATGTGGAGAAAAGGCAACCTTTGTACACTGTTGGTGGGAATGTATATTGGTGCAACCACTATGGAAAACAGTATGGATATTCCTCAAAAAATTAAGAATAGAACTACCATACAATTCTACTATCCCACTTCTGGCTATTTACCTAAAGAATAAGAAAACACTAATTTGAAAAGAAATACACACCTTATGTTCATCACAGCATTATTTACAACAGCCAAGATACGGAAACAATGTTAAGTGCCCATCCATGCATGAATGGATAAAGATGTGGTACATATACATAATGGAATACCACTCAGCCATAAAAAAGGTGAAATCTTGTCATTGGCAACAACATGGATGGACCTTGAGGGTATTGTGCTAAGTAAAGTAAGTCAGACGGAGAAGGATAAATATTGTATGATTTCACTCATATGTGGAATCTAGAAAAAATAAAACCCTAAAATAAATAAACAAAGCAAACAAAAATAAACATGTAGATACAGAGAACATAGCAGTGGTTACCAGAGGGGGTAGGGTGGGGGAGATGGCAAAATGGGTAACGGGGGTCAACTGTATGGTGACAGATGGAAACGAAATTTTTGGTGGTGAGCACCCTGTTGGGTATACAGAAGTAGAAACATAATATTGTATACGTGAAACTTATCTAATGTTATAAATTAACGTTACGCCAATAAAAAATTTTAAAAAGTAACACCCTCCACCCCCCCCCCCACAAAATGTATAAACAGAATCAGAACATAAAAAAAAAGTCTGGGGTCTTCCCTGGTGGCGCAGTGGTTGAGAGTCCGCCTGCCGATGCAGGGGACACGGGTTCGTGCCCCGGTGCGGGAAGATCCCACATGCTGCGGAGTGGCTGGGCCCGTGAGCCATGGCCGCTGAGCCTGCGCGTCCGGAGCCTGTGCTCCGCAATGGGAGAGGCCACAACAGTGAGAGGCCCGCGTACCGCAAAAAAAAAAAAAAAAGTCTGGAAGCCTACACAGATCTGCAAAAGGACAAAGACATCATTATGGGGGTTGGGGAGGGGAAAGACAAGGGGTTTCACAAAGAAAGTGACACCAGCTGATCCTTGAAGGCTAAGAGTTCAAAGGGTGGAAAGATAAGTGAGGGTGTGATTATAAACAACAGCAAAGAGCAAACAATTACGGTGGCCGGACCACAAAGGGGGTTGGACAGAAGAGGCCAAAATAAGAGTTATTGCTAGGTAGTTTTTTAACTTGCTACTAAAGGTACTAGCAAGCAAGACCCTTAAGAGTGAATTCCGATTCCACAAATAAAAATTAATTCTAAGGAAGAAGAGGGGATGGGACCCAAAGGAAACAAGGGATTGCCAAGGAGCTCAGCTATAACGGCCCATGAACAAAAAGAGTAACCAAGAACCGGAATAAGGGAGCACCATGTTCTCTTCTAACTGTGAGATTTTATTACACATCTTGGTGTCTCTATTAACTTTTTATTAAACTGAATTTTCAAATCTCCTCTTCCAGTTTCGCATGACTTCAGGGACCTGAATAAGATCTAATGGCACTAAATTAATGATAACAGTTTTAGATTTGAGATTATTACGTCACTACCTTTTAGATAGATTTATTTTTAGAAAGATGGCTTTGCCTCTTATCACAGAGGCACAGAAAACAAGCAGACCAAGGTCTCTCCACAGAAGGTGGGTAAGTGTTGACCTCAGAAAAGAAGGGACTGGGAAAAGATTCAGAGTGGCTCCAGGGCAAGCACTCTGGGAGGTAGGTTTGTAACTTGCATGGACACTTTGTTAATCAAAGTATCCTGTTTTGTGCATCCTCAGCTGTAAAGCATCTTAGCACAGTGCTGACACCTGACAGATGCTCAATAAATGCGGGTTAAATGAGACCAATCACCAGAAGGAATGATGCCCCCTCCCTCTCAATACTTGAGGAAGCATAAAGTTTCTTCCGCGGGTAGAAGAAGAACCCTTTCTAGGCTGGAAGAACCTAGAAAATGCATTTCCTATTCTTTGCAAAGCCCCAATACTAAATGGCACAGAAGTTAATGGCACTCTGATGGGTTTGCTTCTATAATTGTTAAAACACTTCCAGGAGTCAGGAGAAATATATTAGGAGATCTGGCTTTAGCCCCATTTATCTCTGCTGTGGAAAAGTACTCTGGTGGACCTCACATTCTTTTCTGCTCTCCCTGGCATTCTTCTATAAATGGCCCGAGGCACTAGACCCCTTATCTCTAAATTTAGGTTGGGAAGAAAGGTTAATATATGACAAGGTTTCCAGTTTTAGATGCTATTTCTCTTAACATTTTCCCCAAACATAAAGAAAAACTAGGTCTGTACCCTCCTGAGGTTTGCACTCTAGAGATGCTGAGGATCTGGTTTTCATGATAATGAGGTTATATGACTAGTTCTATATGACTATCAGTCTCAATATTTTATAATTGCACTGTGTGAGGGTTTAGAGATGTAAATAGCACGAGAGAAGATGGATAAAACTAGCTACAGGCTAGAATTGACAATAATACTTAAATAATCACCAAGCTATCCTTCTGCTCTGATAAGGCAAGTTCCAGTGATTTGGAAAGACTAGGGAAAAATTCCCCTTGGAACGTGTAAGAAAAATGTCAATATTTGGAATGAATTCTTAAGCTATGCTCATTTCTCTTTTCATGGTGTGACTGATAAATTAGACCCAAAGGGCTGTTTCTGTGGGGAAAGTGTGTGATTATTTTGGATTGTGATTTAAGTTTAAGGTGATGATAATATAGTTAACAGTAAGCTGGTTACACTATTTAAGGCTTTCAATAGTGAACTCTGAAATCAGTGGCAGATGACCTATTAGCCATGTGGACTTCTGGGAAAAACTAAAAAAAAAAAAGAATTACTTGGAAAGCTTGGAGAAAGTCTGAACTGTGTTAAAGAAGCAACTGCTTCTGTCATTTCAGGAGAACTGCCTCTTCTCTCCCTTTTTCCTACCTTGGCTGGGACCAGGAGAGAAACTGCCAAGGTTGCATTTCTAACCTTCCCTTGAAACTACTGCCTAAGCAGACATTAGAATTAAAAGCTCTTTTTTTTTTTCTTTTTTGCAAGTCCAGACTCTATGTTCCCCTTTCATTTATGGCAAGCTTGGACTTGTTTGGAATAAAATAAACGATCAAACATAACCTCAAAGGCATTCCTGCTGAACAGTGCATCCTGGGGACAAATTACACAAGAAAGGAAAAAGAAAAACAAAATGGTCATAAGGTTCGCAACACAAACGACATCATAAAAACATCCTTCAAAGAGTTTGTATTTTTTTGCCCACAAATAATTAGCTAGTTAGATTACTGTTTGAGAATCTGTAACTTCCAGTAAGTGAATTATTTTCCTTAATATTAAGAAACCATGAAATCCAATTTTTAAAATTCTTACAATCTAACCAATCAAACATGGGACAAACAACTTCTCTCTGAAAGTCCTTATACTGTATTTCATCGTCAAACGCCTTTCTCCTATCTCTTGACTTCATCTCTATACACTCAAGCCAAGAAAGAATGGAGAGAAAATGACATTTTTGGGTTCCTAGAAGAGTGGGGGCAGCTTTTGCGAATCAACTTGCCAGCTGTTCGCATGACCTGGGTGAGCTTTGGGGACG
Organism: Delphinus delphis; assembly: GCF_949987515.2. Lineage (NCBI taxonomy): Eukaryota > Metazoa > Chordata > Mammalia > Artiodactyla > Delphinidae > Delphinus > Delphinus delphis. The sequence goes on along the minus strand of NC_082687.1, from coordinate 63,091,429 downwards.
GGAGAATCTGTAGTATCTGGAAATCTTTTCTATACATACACTCGCCCTGCAAGTCCTCACTTTCTTGGCGCACGCATCAATCTCTCAAAACCACCAAAAAAAGAGAAGGGGAGGCGTCGCCCACCCCTCCCGGCATCACACGGCTGCCAACTCCCCCCTCCCCGAGTCTGCCCGGATGCCCACGGGAGAAGCCGCGGGAACCAGCCAGGTGCGCCGGCCGCGGACGCCCTGTCGGCTCTTCCCCGCAAGGGGGCGCCTGGTTCTCCCCGCCCGGCGGCGCGGGGTCGGAGTCGGAGGGGAAAGCGCACATGCCCACCTTGCTCGCAGGTGCCCTTGCTGACCTGGGTGATAGCCTTCTCCCCGCGGCTCTCGGCCTTCAGGCTGGCGGCGCGCAGCTGGCAGCCGCTGGGGTAGGTGATGCCGTTGCTGCCGCACACCGGGTAGCGGCTCTTGCACACGCACACGCCGCTCACCTCCGGGCCGCCGGCTGCTGCCCCGGCTTTACCCTTCCGCCTCTTGCGGCTCTTCACGCACTCCATCCCCGGCGCGCAGTGCCCCCTGCCGGCGCCGCTGCCCCCGCACGGCTCGCCCTCGCCGCGGGCGCACACCGGGCAGCAGCCGCACGCGTCGCGGGTCTCGCCCAGCTGGCAGCCCCGCGGGGGCAGGGGCGGGCAGGCGGCCGGCTCGCAGGGGCCGCAGGCGTCCGAAGAGGAGGAAGAGGAGAGGGGCAGAAGCAGGAGCAGCAGCCCGGCTGCACCGAGGAGCAGGGCGGACAGCGGCGGCCGCTCCATGGCGGGGAGCGTTGGCGGCGGCGGGAGCGCGAGTGAGGCGCGTCCTGCCGGCCAGCGCTTTAAATCCGGCGCCCCGCCCGGCCGGGCCGCGGGAACCACACCCCCCGGGCGGCTAGAGCTTGGCCGCCTCGTCCGCACCGCCCCTCCCGGGACCGCGGGGCTCGAGCGCGCCCCTGCTGGCGGGGCATCCGCTGGGCCCGGGGACGCTCCGTCTCACGCCTCTTCGCTTTTGGTTTTGGCTCTGAGCGCACCCCGCCGGCTGCTGCTCAGGCCCCTGCTCCCGAGGGCTGCACCCCGTCCTTTGGGGCTCTCCCGCAGTGAAGACAGTTCCCTCCCCTCTGGTCCCTCTACTCTCGCAGTCCGGGCATTCATACTTATTAACAACAGCTTTGAGATGACCCCATGTGTAATCCATTATATTCTCCGTGAGTCTGGGAGACCTGAGTGTTGATTGCTCCGCGGTTTGGGAAGCTCTTTTAAGAACAATTAGTTTTTCAAACCCCGCTTGGGGATTTTGTGTCCCCGTTGGCCACAGGCCCGGTGTGGTCTTGGGTGCCAAGCTAAAAGGACAAACCGTTGCCAACCACGCCTGTTCTCAGCACCTCATAACTGCTTCCTTATGCCAAGTTTTAAGTCTGAGTACTGGAACCCATGCGAGAACAAGTCATGTCTTCAGTTTATAATATGTGGTGCTGGACCTCCATCAAACCTCTCCGGAGAACTGAGCACAGCTGGGGGTGCCACTGAGGCCCCTAAAGCACCCCAGTTTTCACGAGTCATTCCGTGAGGTTTTTGATATAAACGACTGACAATTCCTCCTCAGTCTTTCTCAAAAGTGCTCTGCAAGCTCAACTTCAAAGCTTTTTTTTTCCAAGAAAAAGGGCTCTTCAAATCCCTCTTACCCAGACTTTTGTTTCCATGTTTATTAGATACGCAACACTGCAGTGTGCGTCATTCTGCACGTCACATCTGAATTCTTTTTTCTTAGCACAAATCCAAGGATGTATAGGATTGCTAACTCAAAGTGTGCGGTTCACTATGCCACCAGCAATGTATAGATGTCACTCTCACCAGTCTTCCTGGGATAATCATTGTAAACTTTTCTGAAAATTAGATAGTCACAAAACTCAGAGAATAAAAAACCAAGCACCCTCCTAACCAGAAAACCTAGCACCTATTCTTTGGCCTCTCCTTAGCATATTCTAGAAAAGTGGCACTTTTTTTTTAAAGGTCATGTGTTGTCATGACAATTGTTTATAAAACAATGAAAAGTCTTTGGAGCAGACTTTTTCTAAGTATTCTTGCCTTTGTCCCTCAGTAATAGAGTTTACATGACCCAGTCTACAGTCCCAAACTAAAACAAATGCAGAGAGGGCACTCTGATATTGCCTGTTCTATCTCAATTTTATTAATTCACTGGTCAAGGTCCACTAAGTTGGTTTCATGACCTGTTATAACTGTTGTAGTTTTAGGATCTCCAGAACCTGAGACAAGGATTCCAGTGCAATAGTTTACCTGAGAGGCCATGTCAGGACATACCAACTCTGGGGGGCGGGGGGGCGGGGCAGGGGCGGTAGGGAGTGAGCCGGAGGGGAAGACAGCCAATAAAGATGCTTATCAAGTCAGCTCTGGGCAGGGTGGGCTCTGTAGCCAGATGAAGCCCCCTCAGGCTCTGCAAAGTTTTGTGTATGGGGGGGTTGGGGGAGTAGGGGGCAGGCACTGCACCACTCAGGGCTGTATACCACCGTGTTTTTCAAACCCTGCGTTGGAGCCAGCAGTAAGAAGGCAAATACGAGGCACAGTAGAATCCCTTTGGCGGCGTGGGGAGACCCTTATTGCCCAGCAAGCAGAAGAGCAAGTAGGGTTTTTAATCACTGGAGGGGGTGCCTGGGCTTTGTGTGATGACACCAATCTGGAGGACTTGAAAATAAGAAGAGATGTGCTTATTCAGAAGAAGGAGAAAAGGCAGGAAAATGGGGCCTTTACAAAGAAACTTGACAACCCCTGCCTTCCAAGAAAGAAGATATTGTCACCCATTCAGCTTCAGTTCTGGTGAGACGAAGAGCCTAGATCTGGAGACAGGATATGTTATCTGCAAATAGAGAGCATTTTACTTCTTCCTGTTTAAGCTAGATGACCTATATTTCTTTTTCTTGCCTAATTGCCCTGGTTAGAACCTCTAGTATAACGTGGAATAGATTGGTGAGAGTGAGCTTCCTTGCCTTATTACTGACCTTAGAGGGAAAGCTTTCAGTCTTTCACCATTAAGATGTTAGCTGTGGGTTTTCCATAGATGGTCTTATTACACTGAGGAAATTGCTTTCTATTTCCAGTTTGTTGAGTGCTTTCATCATGAAGAGGTATTGCATTTTGTCAAATGTCTTTTTTTGCATCTACTGAGATGATCAATAAAGTTGTATTTTATTTTATTGATTTTTGAATGTTAAACCAAGCTAGCATTCCTGGATTAAATCCCACTTGTTATATAGTGATGTATAATCCTTTTAAATATGTTTCTGTATGTGATTTGCTAATATTTTGCTGAGGATTTTTGCATCTATATTCATAAGAGATATTGGATTGTAATTTTCTTGTGATGTCTTTGATTTTGATATCAGGGTAATAGTGGGTTCATAGGATGAGTTAGAAGTGTTTTCTTATCTCCTGCTTTTTTGGAAGAGTTTGTGAAGAATTGGTATAATTCTTCTTTAAATGTTTAGTAAATTCAGTGAAGCCATCTGGACCTGGGTTTTTCTTCATGGGAAGTGTTTGGCTATTAACTCAATCTCTTTACTTATTATAGGTCTGTATTCGTTTGCTAGGGCTACCATAACAAAATACCACAGACTGTGTGGTTTAAACAACAGAAATTTATTTTCTCACAGTTCTGGAGGCTGGAAGTCCAAGATCAAGGTGCCAGCAGGGTTGTTTTCCTCTGAGAGTCATAAGGGCAAGATCCTCCCCACAAGGTGCCACCCACAAAATACCAAGAACCCTCCTCCCTTCACTAAATAAGACCTGCTGCTTTGCCAGTTGTAGCTTTACATTGCTCAAGTCTGCCTTTCTTATAGATAAGATTTATTGAGATACTCAGTCACAGAATTCTCCCCATCTAGAGCAAGCTCCTGCTTCCTTAGACCTTTGCCAAAATTACTCAACCAAAGCCCAAATCCCATGATAATTTCATAACTTCCTCTTACTGAGACCCCCAACAGTTCCATATGGAGTCCATTCTCTCTTGCTAAGATGGGTAATAAACCCAACTTATTTGACTACGGGTATGTTCCTGGAGGTCTTTACATGAAGGGCAATGACACATGAGAGATTTCCTTTCAGCTCCTTCTCTTCTATCCTACTTCAGCTCAAAATTCTCCTGCCCGAACCCATAGTACACTCCAATAACCTTCGCTGATGGGTCCTTGTACCTGGCAAGCATCTTTCTTTGTGGGGCATCTTTAAGACTTCTCTGGCAAGCAAACTTCAGTGGCATTTGTAGGAAACCCATGGTGCCGTGCAGTCTACACTGCTGTGTCCCTCTGTGCCCATCCTTCCCAGCAGTTAGATGGCTACCTGGAAAATGGAATGTTTGTCTCCCTTTATTGCAATCGTCACAAATATTTTGGCTTCTCCCCCTTTACTTGGCTTCTTTGGGTAGGGGGGACAGGCATGGAAGGGGAGGAGAAACCCCATGCATCCTCCACTAGGCTCTTATCCCCAACCTCCTTATATAGAGAGGGGGTTAGTGTGCCTGGTGGGGTTGATTGAGGTAGGGCCATTTAGGAAAATTTGAGGAACATTCTGCTCCAGTTCTTGGTGGCTCTTTTTCAGAATGTGGGGACACATAGCACCTGTACTTTTGGGTTATGGATGCTAGTGCTGTTTTCAGGCAAGGGAAAAGTTGTTCTATTCAATAGTCCGTTACAGTAATTATCTATCATCTTTATCATCATCTCATGTTTTCCCCTCTCCCTCCTCCTTCATCATCACCAGTAGGTAGATTGTCAGGTGGTGGGATGGGATGTGGATGACCCTCCCAGCCTAGATAAACAGCATGTAAAAAGGAATGAAGCCAGTGGAAATCATTTGGGCACATTCCAGCAACCAGAAAAAGTCCAGCACAGCTGAAGCAAGGTGTGTATGGGGGGAAATGGGGGGAAATGAGTCTGGAGAGAGGGCAGATGTCAGATAACCAAGGGCTTTGCAGATCATGCCCAGGACTTTGGACTGGAACATATAGGTGACAGTGAGCTGTTGAAGGATGCCGGGGAAAAGGAAGATCAGGTTTTCAATGTAGGAAGGTCAATACAGAGGAGAGAAATGCATTCAGATGGAAATGGACTTAAGAAGTAATGTAATTTTCACAGTGCAGAGGCGACCTGAAGCCTATGCAGCGCCTTCATATGAGAAACTATCAAACTCTTAGAGGAAAACATAGGCAGAACACTCTATGACATAAATCACAGCAAGATCCTTTTTGACCCACCTCCTAGAGAAATGGAAATAAAAACAAAAATAAACAAATGGGACCTAATGAAACTTAAAAACTTTTGCACAGCAAAGGAAACCATAAATAAGACCAAAAGACAACCCTCAGAATGGGAGAAAATATTTGCAAATGAAACAACAGACAAAGGATTAATCTCCAAAATTTACAAACAGCTCATGCAGCTCAATAACAAACAAACAAACCCAATCCAAAAATCGGCAGAGGACCTAAATAGACATTTCTCCAAAGAAGATATACAGATTGCCAACAAACACATGAAAGGATGCTCAACATCACTAATCATTAGAGAAATGCAAATCAAAACTACAATGAGATATCATCTCACACCAGTCAGAATGGCCATCATCAAAAAATCTAGAAACAATAAATGCTGGAGAGGGTGTGGAGAAAAGGAACACTCTTGCACTGCCGATGGGAATGTAAATTGATACAGTCACTATGGAGAACAGTATGGAGGTTCCTTAAAAAACTACAAATAGAACTACCATACGACCCAGCAATCCCACTACTGGGCATATACCCTGAGAAAACCATAATTCAAAAAGAGTCATGCACCACAATGTTCATTGCAGCTCTATTTACAATAGCCAGGAGATGGAAACAACCTAAGTGTCCATCATTGGATGAATGGATAAAGAAGATGTGGCACATATATACAATGGAATTTTACTCAGCCATAAAAAGAAACAAAATTGAGTTATTTGTAGTGAGGTGGGTGGACCTAGAGTCTGTCATACAGAGTGAAGTAAGTCAGAAAGAGAAAAACAAATACTGTATGCTAACACATATATATGGAATCTAAGAAAAAAAAAAAAAGGTCATGAAGAACCTAGGGGTAAGATGGGAATAAAGACACAGACCTACTAGAGAATGGACTTGAGGATATGGGGAGGGGGAAGGGTAAGTTGTGACAAAGTGAGAGAGTGGCATGGACATATATACCCTACCAAACGTGAAATAGATAGCTAGGGGGAAGCAGCCGCATAGCACAAGGAGATCAGCTCGGTGCTTTGTGACCACCTAGAGGGGTGGGATAGGGATGGGGGGAGGGAGGGAGACGCAAGAGGGAAGTGATGTGGGAACATATGTATATGTATAACTGATTCACTTTGTTATAAAGCAGAAACTAACACACCATTGTAAAGCAATTATACGCCAATAAAGATGTTAAAAAAAAAAGTGACAACTTAAATGATATATGGAATATTTTGCTGACTTACAAGAGCATGCAGAATATGACAGAGTTGAAAAAAAAAAGAAAAAGAAAAAAAGCACTGTAGGCAGATGCGGCACTGAGGGTACAAGACTTGGCAAGAAGCTGGCGCCTTTGTGCCAAGAAAAAGGAACCTCTTTCTCCTGAGAAGAGGACCTGCACCCCACCGAGGTGCATGGCTTGGCAGGTGGAGGAAGGGCTGAACTTTGGCCTCACTTGCTCCCTGGGCTGGGCACCCTTGCACAGTGTGCAAACTGCACAGACTTACAGGGAAACCCAATCTGGTGCCAACACTGTGTGTGGTTCAGAATTAGCACTCAATTAAAAAGTTTGAAAGGTAGATGGATGAAAGGGAAGATCAGTTGGGCAGCTACTACCACCCACTACTGTCAACTACTACTACCATCCAGGCAGGAATCAATGAGAGCTTGGAGTAATTCGTGGCCATGTGGCTGGAGGGAATGGACTATATCATTTCTGGTCCTTCCTGGATAAGTTTGTGAGCAAAAGGGGGCACTGTTCACAATTACACTGGACAATAGGCATAAATCAAGATTGCCTTGGACAATAGGGACATATGTTCACCCTAAATAGAGGGGAAGGGATGGTTGAGAGATCTTTAAGAGGTAGAATATATCAGGCCTCAGGAAGCAACTGACTTGTGAGAGGAAGTCAAGAAAAACCTTGACATTTCTTGCATGGGAGACGGGGTGAAAACTGCTGCAGGTTTGTGTTGGGGGAAGGAAACCAGCTTGATTTTGGACATGCTGATTCTTTACAAAACCAGGTCTATCCTATTTGGACAGTTCTAGAAAGGGAAACAGGGGAAACTAGTAATCATATGACATTGCTGTAGAGACACTGCAGGGCTCTGACTTAGAGTAAGCCCTTGATGTTTGTTCTCTCTATATGTGAAGTCCCTCAGTGATTAAATCTTATTGTTTAATAAAGGACAGAAACTGATTTCTTATCAGCATTCTGTATCTGATCTCTTAAAAGAGCTACGGCTATGCAGGGAAATAGCTAATGATATAATTGAAAAGGCATTAATAGCCTATAAAATTCAATATTACAGACAGAACTTGAAGAACTCTCTAGAGGTCATTTAAAGCTAGCTGACACTGGAGTGTGCCATTAGCCCTGATTGTAAGTCATCAGGGGCACAGAGATAACTGAGAACTCTTAGAGATCATCGAGGAAGATGGTCTTGTTTGTATTCTGCTCTATTATTTGACAGTCTTTCAAGATTTCAGAAAGTCACTGAATAATCAGCCAACTTCCAAATATATACAGCTGCAAAGAAAATGTAGGTTTCAGCTCTAATCCTTACCATAGCAGATATGTCATGAGAGGCTTTTAAACCTCTAGGAGCTTCACTTCCTGACTTAAAATTCATTATTTTATACCTTAACTTTGAATTAACATAGACTTTTACATTTACATTCCTCTATAAAATAAATTAGAGAGCATTGCTTCTTATGACAAAAAGTAGGAAGAAATCTCTTTGGGTTATTCCATAATTAGGCTTCATCCTTTTTTGTTATGGGGGAAATGATATGATCATTTGGTGGTAAATGATGCAGTGCCCCTATATTAATCTTCCAGTTGCCTGATTCCATAATTCACCTTGGCAAAGTAGAAAAATAAAAAAATTAAAAATGGCTCCTCATCGTAAGAAGCCTGGGAGAACATCAAACCAGGAGGGAAAAGAATATTTTCAGGGAATAAGCGGTTCAGTCACAAACTTAACTGTGAGTGAAACTTTGTGCTCATGAAGAGGTTACATGAGTGTCTTTGATCAGCGGTCCCCAACCTTTTTGGCACCAGGGACCAGTTTCGTGGAAGACAATTTTTCCTCTGATGGGGGTGTGGGGGTGCGGGTTGGGGAATAGTCCGGGCGGTAATGCGAGCGATGGGGAGCAATGGGGAGCGGCAGATGACGCTTCGCTCACTCGCCCGCCTCTCACCTCCTAATGGGCAGCCCGGTTCCTAACAGACCACGGACCACTAAGGGGGTTGAGGACCTCTGTCTTTGATAGTTTGTGAGGATGTTTATCCTGAGAGCCTCGATTCCTTCCCTTCTGAACGGATGATCAGCTACAATGTTAAGAAGTTGAGGAACAAATTTTCTTTCACTGATGCTGTTTTATTCATTCATTTTAAGCTTGTTAAGGGATTAGAATAACACTAATAATAATGTTATTAGAATAACATTCCTTTCAATGCTGCTAAAAATTCACTTTTTAAAAACCTGATACCTGAAGGACATGATTGTTCCTTTATTCCTGCAATGGAGCTACCTAGCTGGGATGTCAGCCTCTTAGGGGAATAACAAGCTAATTCCAGTATTGTCAAAATCCATATCTTATCAAGCTTCAAATTCAAATCCCTTCATGCCAAGCCACTTCCCTCATTAGTGCCTCCTCATATCATTCATGTTTAATAAAATATGCTTGCTTTTTTTTTTTTTTTTAATGCTTGCTTTTTAAGATAAATGGTGATGTGCCAGAACTGAGGGAATACCGGAAAAGTGTAAGTCCCTCTTCTTTTTATTTTTTATTTTATTATTATTATTTTTTAATTGTTTTTTGTGGTACGCGGGCCTCTCACTGCTGTGGCCTCTCCCGTTGCGGAGCACAGGCTCCAGACGCGCAAGCTCAGCGGCCATGGCTCACGGGCCCAGCCGCTCCGCGGCATGTGGGATCTTCCCGGATCGGGACACGAACCCGTGTCCCCTGCATCGGCAGGCGGACTCTCAACCACTGCGCCACCAGGGAAGCCCCCTTATTCTTTTTAATTCTTGCTGAGTGGAATTCTCTCAGGTCATTTGAGTATATTCCTATGCCTTCTTGAGAAGTAACATTTTTAGGTTTTCCTCAAGGTTCAAAGGTGAAAATTTTGTCCTCAAAAATGTCCTGAAAGCCCATGAGATGCACTGGTTGTTGGCTTGAAAGTCAAGGCCTTCAGGGGCAGGGGAGGTTCCCCAGTGACTTTCTTACTGCAGAAAAACTGATTTGGGAATGAGGTAGTCAAGAAAGGGGAGAGAGGATACAACTTTAAGAGAAAGGAACTAACGCCTCCTTGGTCCTGTGCAGTCCCAGGTCTCAGGAATCCACAGGGCAGGCTAACACACAGCAGGGGACCCTAGCGGGGGCTTGAACAGCCTTCAGGGTGGGAAGCAGACCCACTGAGTTGTCCTGGTAGGTGCACAGTGAGTGGCAGGAGGGCCTTTGTGGTGGCAATGACGCAGGTGTGGAAAAACCTTCCACCTCTTTAACCATGGCAGTCAGGTGATGCACATTCCAGAGTCCAGGAAATTCACTTACTGTGGGAAAGTGACACATTACAGCTTCACGTGCCTCTCAGAAACCATCTTGCTAAATCTTTTTGGGTCACATTCTTAGTGTAATTGTCTACCACTAGCATTCACAAGAAGAGCTCACTGGGGACCGAATTAGAGCTATTCTCAGGTATAACTGCATCAAACCATTCAGAACATATAAAATTCTTCATCTGGGCCTCTCGAGGCAGGTCTGGTCAGTCAAGGGTTTGTGTTCAAATAAATACTATTGATTTATCACCCCCAGTTAATAAGAAGAATGCCATACTTCTTACAATTTTCTTTTTCTTTCTCTTTTCTTTTCCCAGGCAGGGATTGAACCTGCACCCTTTGCAGTGGAAGCATGGAGTCCTAACCACTGGACTGCCAGGGAAGTCCCTTATAGTTTTCTTTATAAGGCACTTTAAAACCTGTCCTCCAGCTGCATCGCTGCACCCTTTTCCTTTGACCTCTCTGATCCACCAAACTGAAAGGCTTCCAGTTTCCTGGATGTGTTAACTTTTCTAGACTTCTCATGAGCTGTTTCTGCTTTCTGGAATTCCCTGGAGAAATTGAGCATTCATCTTCTTCCCAAGACCCAGTTTTGTCTGTGATGGAACCCTGCCTCCTTTGCCTGTTTCCCTTCTGGGAGCTGTGCTTCTGAACCCCACCCACGTCTGGACTCCCGCAGTTTGTTGCCAGGTCTGTCTGATGCCCATCTGCCCATGTAGACCTCTGTGTCATCTGCTCCAGAAGTTCAGCTCCTTCTTGCTGGGCTGTCCTGGGCGGGCGCTTACCTGGACTACCTTCGCCCTGCATATGTCGTATCGTCCACATACACATCCACACACCAGGCTGCGTTCCCCCACAGCGTCTGTAGCTTGGCTTGCCCCCCAGGGGTTCCTTCCTTTCAGTAAGCACATCATGTCCCAGCTTCCAGCCTTTCCCAACACATCCATCCTGCCTTTACCAAGCCCTGTCTCTTTCCCTAGGGTAGGAGGAAACATAAACTCTGACGGAAGTCGTTTGGGATTTGGCTGTCAGAATCTTCTCTTCTTTGGGGGTCTATTTTTAAAACATTCAGGGCTCAGGAGGAATGAAAACTTTTCCCCAAGACTAAGGCATTCTGCTCTGACCCCCAGAGCATCCTGGCTCCTCCTTCAAGTCTCGGCTCAGACATTGATCTCCATGGGAAGATCATTCTCTAACCCTCAGGTCTGGCAGAGGGGCCCCTCCTGGGCACGTTCTCCCTCTTAGCTTCATTGCACTCTATCCAACCAACAGAATGTGCAATCTCAAGGATGATGAATGGCTTTAGAAACTGATTGACTACTAATGTTGTATCTCTAGCACTCAGCCCAGTAGGAGTATGCATGCATGAATGAATGCATGAATGAATGTCTTCTCTCTATGTCTTCCACTAGTTAGCTCTCTGTTGTCTAAGACATCTCAGTTACCATACATTCCTCAGACTCTTTTTTTGCAGTTATTCCAGTTTCTTATTCCAGAAACTTATTCCAGTTTCCAGCAGTTTCTAGCGTGTGACCCTGAGTAAGTAACTTAACCTCTCTGTGCCTCAGTTTTCTCATCTATAATGTGAGGAAAAGAGTAGTACCTACCTCACAATGTTGTAGGAGCATCAAATGAGCTAATACACATTGAGCACTTAGAATAGTGCTTGGGACCTAATTAACCCTCAATAAATGTTATTCTTCTATCATTTCCTGTGCATCCTTTGGTGTTTTCACAGGATTACTAAACCAACAATTTTGTCAAAATTGATAGAATAAAATATTGTTGGACATTTTCCTCTCACTAGGTTGGCGGGAGTTATGTAACATAGCTTTATTTTCCCTTCACTTTGCTTCTGCATTTGACTCCTCCTGTCTTTTTTGGAGAGACTCAGGGTACTGAAGGGGGGGGGGGTGGGTAGCTCTGTTGGTGGCCCTTGGGACTAAATGACTTTGCAGGCCACACTTAGGATATTAGTGATACCTAAGGTTTGAGACTTAAGTTTGAAGATGTTTCAACAGTTTTACAAGGACATCCGTATTTAAAAAAAAAAAAAAAGCCCTATGTGAACACTGATAAAGTTAAAATGGTGCCTGGGACAAAATGAAAACTTGTTTGTGTAGGGCTAGTCTTTCTAGCCTAACTTGCAAGACTTACAAGCTGGGTCTCTGAGCCATGTGCTGATGGGAAGGTCTCTAGGAGAATAGTCCATACTTCTTGAAAAGCACCGCCTCCTCTGCACCCGTGGAGTTCTTCAGTCTCATGGCTGTTGCCTTAGGACCTACAGAAGTGTGTGGATTCTCCTTCCTCATTCTTTTCAAATAAGCAATAAGGCAGAGGTTCCAAGGCATCAAAGGGTTTTCCTATTGCTCTTTAATTCAATATCTCAAAGAATTGGAAATGACATTTAAATATTCCCCACACTGGTTTCAGCTCCCTGCTGGTCAGATACACTTTTTTCCGAAGGCTAAATATTTCTAGTCCTTCACTTTTTTTTTTTTTTTGCGGTATGCAGGCCTCTCACTGTTGTGGCCTCTCCCGTCGCGGAGCATAGGCTCCGGACGCGCAGGCTCAGCGGCCATGGCTCACGGGCCCAGCTGCTCCGCGGCATGTGGGATCTTCCTGGACTGGGGCACGAACCCGTGTCCCCTGCATCGGCAGGCAGACTCTCAACCACTGCAACACCAGGGACGCCCCTCTAGTCCTTCACTTTTAAGGGCAAAGTGAACACAGAGGGTTCAGCTCACAAACAGGGGCTGATTCAGAGGGGTTGGGGTAGGGCTGTTTTTATCTCTTTTTATTATCTCCCATGTAGCAGAAATGATGATCAGTGTCAATATCCAATCTGAATTTAATCACCCCATTTGAAGCAGGTTCATAGTTAAGTCCACCTCTGCTCCGTAGCAGCAGCATTGAACAGTGAACTGGCACAACTTTTAGGGACAGGTGTCTCCCAGGAATTGCACAAGCATTACATGTTCCACCTGTTGCAGTATTTGTCTTTTTGGAAAACGTGCTTGCAGATCTCAGTGTAACTTGTTTAATATTCATAGATTCTCAATTCCATCCTCTTTTCCAGAGAGAGGAAATATTATGAATTTTATGGTGAGTGTTAGGGGGTGGTGTCTTACATATTTGATGAAGCAGAGCCTCCATAAGAAAAGCCAGTAGATGCTTTGGAAATGTCTTGTCATTCTGGCCTGAATAATGGAGGGGGTGGTGGCTGTATTAGTTTTCTATTGCTGCTTAACAAATTAACACAAGTTTAGCAGCTTGTAGGACTGACTGGGTCCTCTGTCTAGGCTGAAATGAAAGTGTGCGTTGGTTTGGGTTCGTATGGAATCCATAAGAGGGTCTGGGGGAAGAATCCACTTCCAAGATCATTCAGGTTGTTGGCAAAACCCAGTTCCTGTGGTTGTAGGACTGAAGTCCCCACTTCCTTGCTGGTTGTTGGCTGGTCAGCTCTCTGGTCCTTGCCTGTGGCCCCCTCCATCTTCAAAGCCAGTAATAGCATAGTCAGATCCTTCTAGTGATTCAAGTCTCTCTGACTTCCTCTTCTGCCACAGAACACTCTCTGCCTTTAAAGGGCTCATGTGATTGGACTAGGCTCATCTGGACAATCTCCCTTTTGATTAACTCAAAGTCAATTGATCAGTAATAATTTAATTATATTTTCAAAATCTCTTTTGCCAGGTAATATAACGTAATCAGGGGCATGATATCTCATCATATTTACAGTCCTGGAGATTAGGGTGGGAAATCTTGGATGGTCAGTTTGGAATTCTGTCTATCACAGTTGTCAAGTGTTGTTTTCTGAAATTAGCTCTTCACTGAAGCCAAGCTTCTGTGACTTTCCTTTCTTTCTTTTATGTGTCTGTGAACCTTGCCGTTTGTTGCCTGTTCCCTGTCTTATCGATGTGGTTCAAAGAGGGTGCCAACCTTCCAGGGCACTGATTCCTGGGGCTCTCTGTTGGTTTTGGACTTTGAGGTTTGGTGTTCCAAGCACCCATCTTTGCTTGGACCACCCAAGGAGAGCTATGAGAAGCAGATAGCAGTCAACAGAACCAGGGCCAGCCTCCAAACCTGGGTGTTTTTAGTTTTACAAGGAAATAAGAAATTTCTGCTGTATTCACAGACCAACAATTATCTCATTAAATAACTTCTCAGACCTTGATTTAGCCATTATGAAAGATGTTTTGGTAAAGAACATCTGGTGTTGTTTTCAATTAAATATTGTACCACTAAACTTTGATTAAAAACTGATTTAAAATTTTAATTGCCCCTTCTTTAGAAGATGGCTAAATGCAAAAAAGAAAAATGTCACTTATTTAAATTGTTCCCTCCCCCGCCCTTTGTTGCTCTATTTTATCCGGATTCCTATTAACGACTGTTTAAAACCCACGCAATTTTGGATGCAGTAAATCTAGATGCATAAATAAGATTACCATACCAATACTGCTGTTCTCACTCTTTTACTATTGGTACCTCATTTTATTTTTATGCTTTAATTAAATTGAGTATATTTTATGTTTCTGTTTGCTTTGAAACAACTGCAGTGCCTATAATTGACACTATTTCATCCTTGTTAGAAAGTGCTGAGTTGAATTAAACACATCAGTTCCATTTCCTTTTACATTTACTCTGTGGAAAAGCCAAGACAGAAATAATATGAACTGTATTTCTTTTCCAAGTTGCACTGATAGGTGAAAATAACTAACTGCTTAGTAGTTACTAATAAAGACTGAAATGAAATCTTTACTGTTAGCATACTCTTACCTATGTAAAAATATTTAGTGGTATAAGGTAATTTTACTTAGTAATTTTTCCCAGATGATATGTAACAAACAACAAATACATTATTGCTCTTCCATGTACTCCATATAAAGCATAAATCTTCAAGCACATATTTTAATATAGTTTTACTTAAGATATCATGTCTAGCTTAAGTATTTTTGGTGGGGAAATAACATTACGCCATGTTTCAGAAGAGCAGCCTTGGCAAGATTTTTTTGGTTAAGGGCCACATAGGAAATATTTTCAACTTTACGGGCAATATGATCTCGAAACTATATAACTCTGCTGTTGTAGCATGAAAGCAGCCAGAGATGATAGTTAAACAAATGAATGTGGCTGTGTTCCAATAAAACTTTATTGACAAAAACAGGTGGTGGGCCCCGGCTTTGACCCATGGGCTATTGTTTGCTGCCCCTGACTATCGAGGATAATGACCAAGCATTGGCTAATGTAAACAGCTGAGAATAATCGATAGGTCAATTCATGGATTAGGGTCCTGATTAGGGTCCAAATTTTTGTTATCATAGATTTTTTTTGCTTGTCTTGCAATAGTTTGTCTTAATTTAATCTGTTGATTCCCACGTTGGAATTCCCCCCCACCCACATCTTGTATTTAAAGTGGGAACCTAGGCTCATCGACATTTCCACAAGTCTAAATTAAGTCAATGAATAATTATCCTGATTAAAAATTTCTCTTCTCTGTTGGTTCAGACTATAATGACAGCATATTTATTTTACACACAAACTTGGCTTAAGTCAGGCCAGACTTTGCAAGTCTCAGTTCATATGATTGTAGATTGTAGATTTTAGATTTAGTGCCAGTTTTGGGTGGGAAGAGGGTCAAGCAGAGAGAAGAAGCCAGGAAGCATTTCTTGAATGGAATTTGGGAACTGGATACTGTTATTTTGCTAATAACAAACAGGAAAGATATTTCTCCTTGCCTCTTGTTCGTGATGATGGATTTCCCCTCACATACAAATGTGCCTGTAAAATGTGATATGTGCCTGGCCCGTGCTCATGTGATGTTCCCATAGTGCTTTTGCTGGGCTTCCCTGGTGGTGCAGTGGTTGAGAGTCTGCCTGCCGATATAGGCGACACGGGTTCGTGCCCCAGTCTGGGAAGATCCCACATGCTGCGGAGCGGCGGGGCCTGTGAGCCATGGCCGCTGAGCTTGCGCGTCCGGAGCCTGTGCTCTGCAACCCGAGAGGCCATAACAGTGAGAGGCCCGCCTACCGCAAAAAAAAACAAAACAAAATAGTGCTTTTGCTGCCCGTTGCTTTCTGTGGGCACAGCATTCTTATTCAAGAGCAGCTACTGACTTCTATGTCAATTGCTTTGTGGCAGAATAGCTGCCTCCTGGTCTGTAGTTGCTGACACAAATGTTATTTAATAAGGGCATATTGCCTCAATGAAAAGTCAGATTCTGGACGATGTTAATTTTCAGAGAAGCATGCATCTGGCCTGACAAACAACTTTCCTGTATGACTGGACTGAGGTAGCCTACACAGAAACAAAGCAACCCGTAAAGCACTAATATTTTTTCACGCAGGTAACATTGTCTTACATGTTTAAACCATACAGTGTTAAATATCAATCTGCAACAGGTTGGGGGAAGGCATTAATAATACTTATACCCACCATTTCATTGAGGGTCCACTATGCTCTAGGAATCGTGAACATGTTTTCTCTAATACTTACAATCATCATACGAGGTAGGAATCATTAGCACTATCTCACCTGCATGGAGGCTCAGAGATTTTAAGTGACTCGTGGAAGATGGCAAAGCTGGTAAATGGTGGAGTTGGAATTCATGCTCAGCCTGCTTTGGAACCAAAGTCCTTGTCTCTCTCTTATGATAGGTGTTTTGATACAGCTTCAGGCCAGTAGTTTTCCATGACCACACCCTACCTCAGAGCAGTTAAGTCACAATCACTAGATTGGGGTCTGGACTTCGGTAGTTTTCAAAAGTACTCCAGGTGATGTTAATCGTTGGTCCAGGGGTACAATCTAGAGACACCTGTATTTGGGTAAAGGCTGGGCTTATCCTGGTTGTTAAATGGGCACAATGTTATCCCTGGCTGCCTCTTTCCATGTCAGTTTGTGCTGCCACAGCATTCTCCAGTGGCCTCCTACAGGAAGGAGGCCACCTGGCATGGATGTCACACTTTATCTCCATCTTACTGTGAATAAGTCTTTGGGTTACCACTGCTTGGGTTCTCTGTGTGGCATTTTATTACCTGATTCTTGCCTTTCTCTTAGAAAGAAGCCTGGAATAAGTTCCTAATAGAAGTGAAAACAAGGTGGCCCCAGGGCTTCCCTGGTGGCGTAGTGGTTGAGAGTCCGCCTGCCGATGCAGGGGACACGGGTTCGTGCCCCGGTCTGGGAGAATCCCACATGCTGCGGAGCGGCTAGGCCCGTGAGCCATGGCCGCTGAGCCTGCGCGTCCGGAGCCTGTGCTCCGCAACGGGAGAGGCCACAACGGTGAGAAGCCTGTGTACCGCAAAAACAAAAAAACAAAAAAACAAAAAAAACCAAGGTGGCCCCTTGGGAGAAAGGAGTGACTAATTTAGAATTACAGAATCTGGAAAAGGAGTAAAATCTGAGTTGAATTCTGAAGTGAGGCTATAACATCTATAGACTGGTAGTGGGGCTGGGCTAGTTGGGGCAGGCTTTTCTGGCAGAGAGGGAAGAGCTTGAGGCAATATCTGGAAGCAGGGGATACAGGGTGACCTAACAAAAATTTTGGAGTGTCTAATTTGAACCAGGTGTCTGCATGGTGAGTGGCCCATGGGAATGGGATAGAGAATGGGTTGCACACACACTTGTTCACACATGTGTGTAATGAGAGGTAACTCTGCAAAGTGGCCAGCTCTCTCTGAGACAGGTTTCAGTATCTTCTTCATCCATAGAGCCCTCTAGAGACCCAGCACCTCCCATTCTCTTGGAAAGGGCTGTCTGTGACTCCTCCCCTGTGACCTGGCTGATTGGACCAAGGACAGATGCCATAACTACAGGCACAAGTCCATTGGTTGGCCAGAGCACCAACCGGATGATCTCTCTTGGGAATTTGAACCAATGCTCACAGAGATTTTCACAGCAGAGGGCACTGGGTGTGAATGATCATGCATCTACAGAGTGTCACCCGCCTCCTGCTGTTTTAGGGCCCAAGACAACAGTGGTGCACATGAGAAAGTCCTCTTCTCATCGAGCTCATGTCAAAGTGGGGAAACGGCCAAAGGAAATTTTAGTGTTCATTGTCCTAGTCAGTTTGGGCTGCTATAAAAAAGTACCATAGATTGAGTGGCTTATAAACAACAGAAATTTATTTTTCTCAGTTCTAGAGGCTGGAAGTCTGAGATTAGAGTGCCAGAGTGGTCACATTCTGGTGAGGACCTGCTTCTTGGTTTGCAGACAGCTGTCTTTTAGTTGTATTCTCACATGGTGGAAAGAGGGCTAGGTAGCTCTTTGGCCTCCTCTTATAAGGGCACTAGTCCCACTCATGAGGGATCCACCTTCATGGCCTAATTACCTACCAAAGGCCCCACTTCTAAATAACATCACATGGGGGGGTTCAGTTTCAACAAACGAATTGTGAGTGCGACACAAACATTTGATACATTGCAGTGATAAAGGCAATGGAATGATAAAACAGGGTCATCTGATAGAGTATAACTGGGTGAGACAGATAGCACCATATAGAGGGGGTCAAGGAAGGCCTTTCCAAGAAGGTGACGACGTTGTTGGGCCGGGAGGCCATGGCCACAAACAGGAAAATAGTTGACAGGTGGAGAAGTCCATGAAGGAACCAGAGATGGGAGGGACAATGAGGTCCCTGAGGGATTTAGGGAGGTCACAGGTGATTCCTGGTGGACCCCTGGTTGTTTTGAGCCTCTTTGCATTCCTTCAATAATATCTATACACACACACACACACACACACACACACACACACACACACACACACACACACACACACACACACACACACACACACACACCCTCTTTTGAGCTAGCTTGAATGGGTCTCCCATCTTGCAAGCCAAAGTGCTTCAACTAAGAACAGGGATAAATGGAGGAAGATTCTGAGTGGCCGTCTGCAGTTTTGGACTTTGTCTCTGAAAGGGCTTTTGAGCAGTGAAGAGCGTTGTCTTCATGCTTTGGTGTCAGGGAAAACATTCCTTTTTCAAAAGTGGAAAGCTTCTGATTATACTGAAGCATGCATTCCTCTGCCAACTGCTGGAACAAGAAAAACCACCACCACCGTCCTGACTGCCAGCAGTCTGCCCAGCTAACACATGTTCTCAATGTCTGTGTGTTGTGTTTAGCTTAGCTAGGCAGCTCCAACAGCACCTGGGCTGCAAAAACATCCTGAATTTCTCCAAACACCACAGCGGGGCTGCTTAAACAGCACGATATTCAGGAAATAGTCATTATCTCCACACCTCCTGATTCCAGTGGGTGGATTATTGGATGAGTTTCAGAGGGCAGCTCCAATGAGTGCCAAGTCCTACCCACCTATATCTCCCATCCACGTGGATATGCTGCCAGTGGGGAGGTGGGAGCAATGGAACCAGGCTGCTCCTCAGGATGTTGGAGAAGAATTTGGGCTGGATTCTTTCCTCCTGTGTGGGGTCCTCTCTGCACATCAAATGAACAGTCTGCCTCAGCACAAAAAATGGGTGCAGTTTTGCGAGGGAAGGGGAAGTGACTGTTGTTTTTGCACATCTTTTCCACAGGGGCTACTTTGGCCAATTACAAGTGGGGAAAGGTGGAGGTAGGCGGAAGAGTCTCGTTTCTCTTCACTTCCTCGGAAAAGAAAGAGGATACACTGTCAGCCATCACCTGGTGTCATCTGCCCTTCATTTCCTCTTTCCTTTCCATATCTGGCAGCTATCAAAGCTGACCTCAGAGGGAAAGCAATTGTTATGAGTTTGGGCTGGATGAGGTTCTCATCAGGGAAACATAGGTGGGTAGTCAATAACCATGTGAGACTTTAAAAATACTCTTCATTTTACCACTGTGTATTGTCACCCTCTGGTGTACTTGATGTGCACGCCTATGCTTTTGTGGTTTTTAAACTTTACTTAAAAGTCAAACCCTTTATTCATGTGAATTTTATAAAGCTGGATTAGGAAGCAGGTCAGCTGAGCTACTTCCTAGGGAGGCAACTATAAGGGATGCTGGAATAAATCAGAAATATGGTACTTTTAAACTCAGGTTTCCACCTGCTATTATTATCTTCAAAAGCGTCAAAATGTACATTGTTCCTAATCCTAGTGAAGCAGAAGCCTTCGTGTGGAAACAAAAGCAAAAACACGAAACGCTCTTTGAAGGTGGCGGCCAATTTTGTGTGAATGTTTTGGTGACTCCGTGAAGTTCAGTCGGCCCCAATCAAGCCTAGCCAGCCAGCCAGCAACCAGCCAAAATTCTGAAACTCAACAGCACTCGCTTCGTCCCACTTACTGAGAACAAATGATTTATTTTATCATATAAATTTTAAGCCCTTTAATGTCCCCTAAAATATATCTGGTTTGGCTACACCCAGGTTTACAGCCTAAATAAGATCAAACATTTCAGGAAACAGAACGTTCTGTTAACAAGAACAACAAAACGAAACAGGATAAAAGCACATGGAAAAAAGCCACGTAGGCTCCTTCTATCCCAGTGAGTCTGAAGAGCCGGGTATGAGTGCACAGTGCTTAGCGGTTAAGAATAATGGGAAAATCAGTGAAATGAAAGACAAGTGCAAATAAGTGCAAGTATTATGTTAATGATAAGTATATGGAATCGCCTGTTGTTCTGAACACAGAAACGTATATAATTTTTATCAACAAAAGTCAGTTCATTTCTTTCTCTTCTCACCATATAGGCTCACTCGATATTTAAAGAATTGGCATGAACCATTAGCCAGGCCAGAGAACCTACGTGCTCCTGGCTAGCCTGATTAGGTGGAATCCTAATATATGTTGAATGAGGGTAAGGCCTCTCTGGTTGAAGTGGGAGCCAGGAGACCCACAGCCGACCTTCTCCTCCTCCCCTGCAGCTACTCTGTTCAATCATTGTCTGATGGTTCCTAATCTTCATCTCTTTCTCTACATTCACTAGTCCACACTGACTCCATTCTTGTATTTTCCGCCACCTCTCAGCTGGTAGTCCCCAAATGCCAGTGCTCAGAGCAGCCCTGGCCTCTGACAAAGTTCATACTATACACGGCGAGTGGTGAAAGAAAACATAAGCACCCTGTAGGGAGTTTTTGCAAAGCCAAGTTAATCAATATAAAACATTTTCTTTCATCATGGGATAATGTCTGCCATACCTGTATGTCTGTTAAAAAGTTCTTTCTTTGGGCTTCCCTGGTGGCGCAGTGGTTGAGAGTCCGCCTGCCGATGCAGGGGACACGGGTTCATGCCCTGGTCCAAGAAGATCCCCCATGCCGCGGAGCGGCTGGGCCTGTGAGCCATGAGCCATGAGCCATGAGACGCTGAGCCTGCGCGTCCTGAGCCTGTGCTCTGCAACGGGAGAGGCCGCAACAGTGAGAGGCCCGCGTACCGAAAAAAAAAAAAAAAAAAGTTTTTTCTTTTATGAAATAATGAGGATAGCAGATTAAATAAATAATCATTTGGGAGGCTAAATATAAAATTATTAGCCCTGTGTTAGTTCTCAGAATTTTTATTAAAGTTGTACTTGTCTGTAAAATTCTAAAATCTGGGCACCACTGTCTTAAGGTGCATTTTAAAGATGCTCTATATTTTATTGGAAAAAAAGGAAATAGGTCTTTCTTTCTGATTACAGTGTTACACATGTTTATTAGAAAATTTAGAAAATAAAGATATGATAGAACTGGTGACACAAAAAGTATTAACATGTAAGTAATCTCAGCTTTCCCCACTCCCTCCTTTTCTGAGAAGGCTCGGCTCTAACATCTTGCTGTGCTAACTGAAGAAACATGAGGCTGCAGAACTGGAAAGAAGAGAGAGACTAGACTGATTTTTAGTGGGAAGAGCCCAGAGCTACTGGGAGAGCAGAAAGGGTCTCAGAGTAAGTGGCTGGGGTGGGAGGAAGAGGAAGAAGGATGAAGTTTTGTGTGGAGCTGCCAAGGAGAAATATTAAAAAAAAAAGACAAAGACATTTTTCCAAGTGTCATGCCATCTAATACCCCTTTCCCACACTCTTCAAAAGAATTTCATAAAAATTTTAATTGCTTTTCAATGTGCTTTTTTTTTTTTTCTTTTGGATTTTGGATTCTTTTGCATGCAACACTGTGTTGAAGCTAACCATGGAATACCCAGTTTTATTTGGGTTACAAAGGGAAAAACAAGTAAGAACATTTTTAAAATGCATAATTCCACTTTTAGCATCTATTAGATTTTTTGAAAACATGGTAAAGATAGCATTTCACATTTATTACCTTTCATTCCTCTGAGGAGAGCAAACACATCAGAAAATAAGTCATGCTGTTTTCAAGTAGGTAGAAACGGACTAGCCACTGTCTTCTTTTGATAACGGGACGCTAGTGTCATCATTAACTTGGTCTCTGCTGTAATGTTTCTTTTTTTTTTTTTTTGCGGTATGCAGGCCTCTCACTGTTGTGGTCTCTCCCGTTGCGGAGCACAGGCCCCAGACGCGCAGGCTCAGCGGCCATGGCTCACGGGCCCAGCCGCTCCGCGGCATGTGGGATCTTCCCAGACCGGGGCACGAACCCGCGTCCCCTGCATCGGCAGGCAGACTCTCAACCACTGCGCCACCAGGGAAGCCCTATAATGTTTATTTTTGATAAAGGCTGCTGGAACTTGTGACCGATGATTTAGGGGCTATCCAGGGATTTCTTGGCACTTCTGAAAACCTTGGGTTCCCTCTCGCCTCCTCCCCACCATTTCTCTATGGTGTCTGATATTTAATACATTTAATACCATCTTCAGTTATCTCTGTTGCATGTTAGTTCAACAAACATCCAGTAAACAGCTTCTATCTGCCAGGTGTGCCTCTTGGGACTGGAGATAAAGACAATGATCACTGAGATCGTGGTCCTTGCCCTTGATGGTGGGAGAGGGAAAACCTCCACATTGATCTCTATGCACAATCCTCACCATTACATAGATGTGATGGCAAGTGGGAGAGCTGGGAAGGACACCTATATCTGCCTGACCCTAAAGATCTGTCTGATAGAAAACAAACTTATGATGACCAAAGGGGAAGGGGTGGGGAAAGGGATTTTCAGTTTGGGATTAGCAGATACAACATAATATAAATAATATAGATAAACAACAAGGTCCTAGTGTATAGCACAGGGAACTATATTCAATATCCTGTAATAAACTATAATGGAAAAGAATATGGAAAAGAATATGTATATATCTGAATCGCTTTGCTATACAGCAGAAATTAACACAGCATTGTAAATCATCAACTATACTTCAATAAAAATAAAGATCTGTCTGTGCTCTTTCCAATATGCTGCACCACCCTGGGCTTGCCTGGAAGGCTGAGGAGCAAATCCCCAGTCGGGGGAAAGAGAACCACATTTGAGCATCCACGATGTGACTGGCACTCTAGAAATATAGTTTGAAGGACATAAAGTTTAGTCATTGAACATAAAGTCTAGTCTTTGCACTTTCTCCATGGAGAGAGGATTGAGATGTCTTTGAATTGGAGGAGATAGGTGCATATTTAGAGGCTGGGAGTGAGAAGGTGGAGAGATGGGAGCATTTGTGATGAGGTGCTGGATGGGGTAGAAATGAATATTTCAAGATACAGCAGGAGGCAAAAATGGGCAAAACTAAGAGAAAGTTGAGGTGTTTTTTTGGGAATGGAAGTGCATTTATCCTGGGATGAGTTTGAAGGAGGGACGATGGATTATAAGTACATTCAAAGGTTGAGAGGAGAAAGTTTGGAGGATTTATCCCCAGGCGGGTTTTCTCAGAGGCCAGTGGGTCCTATGATGAAGGTTGCATTGGATAATCTCAGACTGGTCTAGTTGTCCTAAAACACAAGAGGTAAACTGCTTCAATTAGTAATAGAAACTGGAGAAGTAAAATAGATACACATGAAGTAGGTGGGGTGGGAGTGCCTGTGTAGGAACCACCTCTATCTATTTATAATGGTCACACAAAACAAGCCAGAAAAGAAACTTAGTGAATTTTGGAGCTCGGGGCAATTTTAGGATCCATGTTTGTTTTGTTTTGTTTTTAAATTTTTTTGGATCCATTTAGAGTAGAAGAGTTTCAGTCAGTAGAGACCTTGCTGAAAAGAGATGGTAAAGAGGCCTTGAATACGCACACAGTCTAAGTCTCAACTGAGTGGGGGGAACCGGCTCCGTTCTTACTTGGGAAAGAGAAAGATGATTAAGTCAGAGGGAGAAACATGATTAAGTCATTAGTTAGACAAATCAAGAGCTGACAACGATAATAAAGCATTGATATAGCTAAAGAGAATTTTTTGTGAAGCTCTAACAAATATTTTACACTTTTAAAAAAGCGGGTGGGGACTTCCCTGGTGGCGCAGGGGTTAAGAATCCGCCTGCCAATGCAGGGGACATGGTTCGAGCCCTGGTCTGGGAGGATCCCACGTGCCGCGGAGCAACTAAGCCTGTGCGCCACAACTGCTGGGCCTGAGCTCTGGAGCCGGTGGGCCACGACTGCTGAGCCGGTGGGCCACAACTACTGAAGCCCACATGCCTGGATCCCGTGCTCTGCAATGGAAGAGGCCACCGCAATGAGAGGCCCGCACACTGCAGCAAAGAGTGGCCCCTGCTCGCCACAACCAGAGAAAAGCCCGTGCAGCAATGAAGACCCAACGCAGCCAAAAATAAATAAATAAATTTAAAAAAAGGTGAAGTCAACTAATTTGTCTTGCTATATAAAGCATTAAAAACTTTTTTACTGACACCCAATGATATTGAATAGTATGTTTCTCCTCTTCACATCCTCCGTGCCTCAAGTCTGTCTGCCCCCCGGTCCTGTTTCCCTCATTAGGCACCTGGAAACAGCCAATGAAATGAGTTACAGAGCTGGAAAGGCATGAAAAACCTCTTCTGGGACTTAACTGAGTTTCCAGGAACGTCCTGTGGAATTTTCCTTCTGTCCATAGAGCATCTCACTGGGACTGATTTCTCTTATAAATTGGATTGGTATTTTACTTGAGCTGATCCTGGGCTAAATTGGAAAGTAGGTATCTGTGGCGTCTTTTTGCATTTCCTTTCTGTGACTCTCTTCCTGTTCCTCCTGTCTCTCCCCCATCAGGAGGCTTCAAATTGTCATAAAACCTTGTGCTCAGTGCCTGCCAATTTAGAGGACATCTCTGCTAAGGAGGAGATAATATTTAGCCCTCTCAGTGGTACTAGAATTTCACAGGGACCACTGAGAGACCCTCATTTTGACTGAACTCTAATGAAACACATTTTTAATGGTGAAATTTTAGGTATAATAGGCTCCCGGGGAAGGGCTTGGGGTTAGGGAAAACCTTAGGAGCCCTTGAATTCTACCCTGTGAGAAACTTCATACCTAAAATTCCTGAGCTCGCTGGACTCTGATGTCCTGGGGTTGTGAATAGCATGAGGCTGTTGCTCAGAGAAACTGTTGTCTTCCTCTGTCGGCCAACAATGACCAACCAACTACCTTCCACAGGTTTTAATAGTATTCTGGTAGCCAAATTAGCCTTTTTTTTTTTTTTTCCCGGTACGTGGGCCTCTCACTGTTGTGGCCTCTCCCGTGGGAGCACAGGCTCCGGACGCGCAGGCTCAGCGGCCATGGCTCACAGGCCCAGCCGCTCTGCGACATGTGGAATCTTCCCGGACAGGGGCACGAACCCGTGTCCCCTGCATCAGCAGGCGGACTCTCAACCACTGCACCAACAGGGAAGCCCGCCAGTAATTCTTAATTCATCAGAAAGTGATAAAAACAACGATTGGTGCATTTGAGCAGCAGGAATGAAGTTTGGTCTGGCCTGGGGGGAGGTGATGACACCCGGTATATGTGCTGGTTTGCATTTGGTCCCATTCTCAGTCAAGCAGAAAGTGTTTACAAACTAGAGTAGGTCAGGCCATCAGAGATTTAAGTTGTTAAATGGTGGCCAGGGCTGCGAATATGGAGTGACTTCTGAGGAATTCAGTTCTGCAAAAGTTTAAAGAATATGAGGGTGCCTTCATCTTAGTCGAATGCAGGCAATCAATCTGCCCTTTGCATGCAATAAACCAGGACCTTAGAAGGGAAGATCAAACAATTCAGGGTGGAAAATTGGCTGGAGAGCGTCCAGCCTGACCTGGATGTAGACATGTCTCCTGCCCTTGTCTTGTCTCTCGCTGCAAATCATCCTGCAAGGAATAGGCAACAGCAACTTCAATCCACACACATTTGAAGGGTGGTGACTTCCACATTATCCATGGTGAAATACACAGCCAACAACCATTATGTATTTTCAGGCAAAGAACCATCATTTACTTCTGTTATCGGACAATCTCAGGCAGAAATCATATCTTTTGTGACTTGAATGCACAGCATTTTCAACAGCTTTTATTACTGTGACCGAGAATAGAGCTTTGCTCTGACTGGCATTTAGTTGCCGCAGTTTTCTGAACTGCCATTTGTATTAGGTTGTCCAGGATAAGTGTGAGTTTTTGGGGAAGAGAAGGGGAAGAAAGAGAAAGAAAAAGTTGTTCTTAGGGAAAAAGCTATTGTTGTTAGCTTGCAGCAGCTTAATTTGTTATCATTGACACTGAGTGTAATGTTGATTTAACTTTTGCATTTGGGGGTATTGATTTTATGGTGAAAAGCCAGACACCTGCCGTTGTCTAACAATGAGCATCACTACTAGAACTTCAAACCCAGCATGACATAGAGGATGAATGGCGGCCCGAAGATAAAGGGTCTTGTCCTGGCTCTTTGAAGAATTAGCTTGAATGACACTAGCCAAGTCACTTTACCTCTGTGGGCTTCAGATTTTGCATCTATCAGGAGACAGATGTAGAATGCTTGACTTAAGATGCCTTCTAGCTCTGAGAGTCCTTGACCCTATAATTGGGGTTATGTTTTACTCTTCATTAACATCATAAATGCCTAAAATGAGGCAGGTTTCTGGTGAATGACAGTAGGTTGTTTCCAACTCTTTGCTGTGACAAACAATGCTTCAATGAACTTCATGATTGTACATATATATATTTCCATACTTGTGAGAGCATGTCTGAAGATTATTTTTCTGGAAGTAGAATTGCTAGGACAAGAGTTATTGCACATGAAAAAAATTTTTTATAGATATTGACAAGTTGCCTAACAAAAGCTGAAATGATTTATACTCTGTACCCATTAAAATGGTTTTTGTGTCAGGTGATAGAAAAGTCAACCCGAAGTGGAGAAGGAACATTTAATGGACCTTCTACCAAACCACTCTGAGGCATGGTTCAATACAGGCTCGGAAATGATGTCTTCTGGCTCCAGTTTCTCTCTCCTGGCCTCTCAGCTCCTCTTCCTCTTTGGTGGCTCCATCTCAGACAAGTTTCCCTTCAAGCAATTAAAACAGCTATGGAGTTCTAGGCTTCATCCTTTCAGATTCCACTCTAGGGAGAAATTTCACATGTTTATATCCCAGAAGCTTTAATCAAAGTCTCTTTGGCCTTGAAGGGTCATGTGCCCATCTCTGAATCAGTTAGAGTATCCAGGGTCATGAAGGCTTTTATTGGCCAAACCTGGAGCTGGGTGTGGACTCAGCTGCACTAGAACTTCCTGGTCTGAGAGTGGGGCAGGGTGGCTCAACAGTTATCTCTGGAAGTAGGGTCAATGGATAGAGTGTGAAATTGATAAAGGTGGATGGAGTCCTACTGTGGAGACAGACACTTTCATCTGGATTTAGGAGCTTAGATTGTGTTCCATCCTGTGAGTTGGCTTTTTTTTTTTTTTGCGGTACTCGGGCCTCTCACTGCTGTGGCCTCTCCCATTGGGGAGCACAGGCTCCGGACCTGCAGGCTCAGCAACGGGCCCAGCCGCTCCGCGGCATGTGGGATCTTCCCGGACCGGGGCACGAACCCGCGTCCCCTGCATCGGCAGGTGGACTCCCAACCACTGCACCACCAGGGAAGCCCCAGATCACTTTCTTGATGATAGGATAGGAATAGGAGGCAAAGCAGAGGATGATAGAAAGGAGCACAGAAAGGGGTGCCTGGCGGCCTGCGGACCTAACCCTACAAATACATTAAGTGAATTCGATACTCCTCTCAGGACTATGTATTAATTTTTCTTCCAATTTTGGGACTGTAGTCAGTCTCAAAATTGGTCAGGTGGGAGGAGTATTTCGGGAGCAGGGGACCTTCCGAGAAGCCTTGAAATCTCATCAAATGGTGAGTCTGCAGTTTTTCTCCCACCTCTGCTCTTCCCTTAAAGGGGCTCACTCATTCCAGAATTTCTGGTGCACTTTAGGTCATCAGCAATTCATTTGGAGGGTCTTCTAATCAGCAAGCTCCTGGTGGTAGCATACACTGGTGCTGGACTGGCTGAGTTCAACCCCAGTTCTGCCACCCTGTGACCCAAGGGCAAGTTACTAAACCTCCTAGAGCCTTGGTGTCCTCAGCTGTAAAAGGGAAATTCTATATCTATCTATCTATATCATCTATATTTATATCTGTCTATATCATCTGTATCTATATATCATCTATATCTATCTATATCATCTATATCTGTCTATATCGTCTGTATCTATAGATCATCTATACCTATATATCATCTATATCTGTATCTATATGTATATCATCTATATCTACATCTATATCATCTATATCTATATCTATCTATATCCAACTCATAATAGTGCAGATGAAGAGGGGCAACGTGTTATGACATCTAGGCCACTGCAGACTGGATTTTTCAGAAGGAGATGCTGAGATGGAGTTTGGGGTGCAAGCCCTTTCTAGGGACCTGCCTCTGTGAGTAGCAAGGCGGGGAGGCATGCCTGGGCAGAGGGAGAGCTGGGCTGCAGTGCAGGCCCCCAGGCCCCCCACTGCCCATCTGCATGGTCCCACGAGGGGCTGAGATGGCCGGCCCTCTCCATCCCTGCCTCACTCAACCACCAGATGTGGCTGCCTCGGAGAAAGGCGTGCTCTTTGGTTAGGCAGCTCCTGCATCAGAGGCAAACCCTGAGCTGACATCGGGAGGCTGCCTGCTGGCCACAGTCCTGCAGCAAAGCAGCAAGGCTTCCCTGGAGACTGGGTCGGCTGGTCTACCAGGTAGGAATGCAACAAACATGCCTCCTCCCGGCCACCAGAGCCATCCTCTTTTATATATAGCTTTCCTCCATCTTCTTTCCATTCTCCATCTGTCTGCTTCTCTTGCGCCTGCTCCTTCAGGAGCTCCCATCCTTCCCATAGTCCTGAGAGCTTGCGGCTCCCCTGCAGGGGGCCTAGAAGTGCGCACGCTTCAGCTGTCTTCCGTACAGTTCTACGAAAGCAGGAAGTTTCTTAAAAATTTGTTGTCTCATTCAGATAATTTGTCAGTTACTCAGGACTCCTCTTTTACTTTGGTAGAGAGAAAAAACAGCCAGGCTTTATTCTGCTGGATAGAACAACACAGATGCTGGTGAATGCACTGTCGGTCCATGGCCTGCCAGCTGGTACTAACAATAGGGGAGAAGGCTTGGATGCCTTGCTTACAGATTTCCAAGAACACCATGGGCAGCCAAAAAAGCCATTTGGGCTGGTTTCTTTTCCCTCTGTTACCTTTCTAAAAGATAAAGAGGCTGACAGATCCTGAATGGGAACATGGATTTGATAACATTTGGGAGGAGGTTAATGTCAAGGGTGCTGGGAAGCCAATGTACAAAATAGAAAATAGGAGAAGATGATACATTCCTAATGCCTTTGACATTCAGAAGCTGCTCTTGTGGGAAATTTGAAGGTGCGTGGGCCATGGGAAACCAGATCATGGGCAGAGGGTTGGAAACAGCTGTGAGGGCCCCCAATGGGTTTGTGATTGTCTTCCTAATATGACTGATCCTGGCATCACTCCCTGGAGATGCTGGCGTTTTTGGTTTTTTTGTTTTTTGTTTTTTTACAACAACCACCGTTTTAATTACTTGTGATTCTATGCGTCAGCAAATTAGGCTGGGCTCCGGTGGGTGGTTCCCGTGTTGGTTTTGCCTGGGGTCACTTCATGCAGCTGCAGTCCTGTGGTCCACATCTCTCTGAGCTCCTGGGATAGTTCCAAAAATGGCAGAGAGAGTGAGAGCATGTGCATCATTTGGCCACATTGTAGAGAGGGCCACTGATTCTGTGTTCTGGCCGTTGGTTTGCTCTATGTGAAATCTCCTACGCCTGGGCTATAAGCCCACGCCAGGGGCTGGAAGAGACCACCAGCTCCCTCCACGGACGGCAACCATGAAGTCCACCCTACGGGGGCCCCTCATGCACTAGTTTCCTTCAGGAGTCCCACAAAGGGGAGTCCTAGGGAAGTGGAAACTCCCTTTCAGACACTATTTCAGGCCTCAGCCATTCTTTTTTTTTTTTAATTTTACTTTGCTAAAAAATACTTAACATGAGACCCCTCTCCTTAACAAATTTGAAGTGCACGTATTATTGCTGACTACAGGTACAATGTTGTTCAGCAGGTCTCTAGAGCTTATGCATCTTATTGGGCTGGCCAAAAAGTTCGTTCGGGTTTTTCCGCAAGATGTTATGGAGAAACCTGAATGAACTTTTTGGCTAAGCCAATAGTTAACTGAAACTTTATGTCAGTTGATTAACAACTCTCCATCCATCCCTGGCCCCCTGCCCCTGGCAACCACTGTTCCAGTCTTGGAGTCTATGAACGTGACTATTTTGGATACCTCATATAAGTGGAAACATGCCGTGCTTGCCTTTCTGTGTCTGGGCTTACGTCATTTAGCATAATGTCCTCAAGGTCTAGGCATACTGTCGCTTATTGCAGAATTTTCTTCTGTTTTAAGTCAAGCCTCGGATATTCCACGGGAGAGGCCAAGAGCAGGACCCTGGTTTAGTTCCATGTTTGGGGAGGTAAGCCTGGAACCCTGGAGTGCCTTGTGCAGGAAAAGAGAAGTATCAGGTTTGGCAGTGTTGACACTTGACTGTCACAGCAATGCTCCATTTCATTTGTGAGGACACCGGCACCCAGAGGGGCTGAGTGACTTGCCCCAGGTCTCATTGATTGTGAACAGGTCCTGAGTTGTGGCCCCATCTGGCTCCGTGGACTTCAGGTCCGTGGTGACCCTGCTTCTGATTTTTCTCAAATCGGAGAAGACATGGGGACATAGACATTTAATCCCGTGGACAGTCAAATCAGGCTGACTATATAACCAGGGCTTCAGAGGATGCTCTCACCCTCATTTATAAGCAGTCAGACATCTTCTGCCAGCCCCTGGATTGTGCTGGCCACCAGCACATGTGGCGGCTGAGGCCTTGAAATGTGGCTCATCCAAATTGAGACGTGCTGTGTGAATTTTAAAAGCTTAGTATCAAAGAAGAAGGTAAACTACCTCATTCATAATTACCAGATGGATTACATGCTGAAATTATATTTTGGATATATTGGGTGCAATAATTACATTTAAAAATTATACTTTGTATTTATAAGAATATAAAATATATTATTACAATTAATTTCACTTGCTGCTTCTTGCTTTTTAAAATTGTGGCTACTAGAAGATTTAAAATACCCAAGTGGTTCACCTTACATTTCTATTGGATTACTCTATATTCACCCACATCCCTGAATGCCTTTACTCTATTTTTAGCTTCTGCTTCTTCATTTGACATCACTGTTGCTAGTGGAGACCAAGTAGGTCTTCTGCTTTGGACCTTAAAACTTAAGAGGTAGTTCACAGCATGGTGTTATTTTATACTCAGGTGTGAGTTACAAGCGGGTGTTCATCAGGGTCTTGTTAGTTTCATATCAATGAAGAAGCCTCCTGGGGTCATTCACTCAACAAATATTTATGTAACATCTTCGTGATGATGAACTATTATGCCAGGTTCCGGGATTATGTCTGAGAACAAGAAAAAACAGTCACTGGGCTCAGGGAGCTTACAGTCTGGTAGGGGCAATGGACATTATGATGGTTCACTTTCTGTGTCACCTTGACTGGTCCATGGGGTGCCCAGATATTTAGTCTAACTTTATTCTGGGTATTTTAGGATGAGGGTCACATTCTAATCGGTAGGCTGAGTAAAGCAGATTGCCCTCCCCAATGTGGGTGGGCCTCATCCAATCAGTGGAAGATCTGAATAGAACCAAAAGGCCGAGTAAGAAGGAACTTCAGAGGCAACCCCCTGAGATGGACAGCAGTCTGTTCTGCCTTTGGGCTTGTACTGGCATTTACACCAGCAGCTCTCCTGCGTCTTCAGCTTGCTGACTGTGGATTTTGAGATTTTTCAGCTTCCACAGTCACATGAGCCAACTCCTTATAATAAGTTTCTTTGTCTCTCTCTCTCTCTCCCTGGAGAATCCTGACTAATACAGACATTAAACAAACAATGTACATACTAAATAATTATATAACTGCTTGGGGAGGTGGTATGTGGTGAGCTGATATGGAAATATCTAGGGGCTGAATGTATTCTACCATCTTCAGGGTTATCCTAGTCTCTGGCCTTTTTCCAAAGCACCCTGGTCCACTGGCTCACCTCCCACAATTTGACCACCTCCTTGCGCCCACAGGGCAGGACATGACCAGCCAGGTCTCTACCTTAAGTCTGGTCCAGAGTGGAAAGGCTCTTCCTGTGACTTTACCAGTCTCTACTCCAGGCAGGGGAAATCTGCTCTGTTTTTCTGTTCCCCTCATTTCCTTTTTATGATTTAAAGTTCTTTTGATAAGATGAATTAATGAAAATGAACACCTTGAACACTTCTGCCACCTGGCGTTCTGCATGTTTTATGATGTTTTGACAGTGAAACAAAAAATGTCATCCTTCTTTATATACCTCAATACCATGATTGCAGCTTTAGAAGTAGTTTTGCATTCCTGGTGCAGAGCCTGGGGGTGGGTAGGCGGTGGGTACTACACTGTGGGTGGAAGCAGGTGGGTTTTGGATGTGGTGTGGTCAGATTAGCATGGATGTCAATCCCGGCTGTCTACTGCCTATGTGACCCTGAGCAAGTCATTCAGAGTTGCCAGACCTCAGCTTCCTTGTCTGTATGATGGGGCTCACACCACATACTAGGTGGGTTTCCAGAAGGATTAGTGATATAGTACAGAAAGCACCTAGCACCACTCTAGCATACAATAGATGCCCAATTAATGGTTTCTATGGCCATGGTGGATAATTTTCATAGGGAGGCTTCCATGTTCCTCTCTTATTCCTTTGTCCTAGTTGGTCAGGTTGACAGAGGGAGAGTTTGAACACTTAACGTTGGAACGATGTTCTGGTTATCTATGACAGCATTACACACTACCCCTAACTTAGGGTATAAAACAGCAGTTGTGTTGTTATGCGCGTGGGTTAGGGGTAGTGGGTTAGGGATTTGGAGGGCACATGAAGGAATAACTTGTCTGCTCCACCGTGTCTGAGTGGGAAGATTTGAATGGCTGGGGGTTGGAATCATCTACAGGCTTCTTTACACACGTCTGGCTAGGTGTGAGGTGGGTTCTCTGATGGCTAACGATGCTGAGGATCTTTTCATATGCTTATTGCCATTTGTATACCTTCTTTGGAGAAATGTCTAGTCAAATTCTTTGCCTATTTTTTTTTTTTTTTTCGGTAGGCGGGCCTCTCACTGTTGTGGCCTCTCCCGTGGCAGAGCACAGGCTCCGGACGCGCAGGTTCAGTGGCCATGGCTCACGGGCCCAGTCCCTCCACAGCATGTGGGATCTTCCCGGACCGGGGCATGAACCCATGTCCCCTGCCTCGGCAGGCAGACTCTCAACCACTGTGCCACCAGGGAAGTCCTCTTTGCCCATTTTAACATGGGTTATCTTTTAAAATTATTGACATATATGAATTCTTTATATATTCTGGATACAATTTCCTTATCAGATATTCGATTTGCAAATAGTTTCTCCCATTCTGTAGGGCATCTTTTCACTTTCTTGAGGTGTCCTTTGAAGTACAAGTTTTAAATTTTAAGTCCAATTTATCTATTTTTACTTTCGTTGCTTGTGCTTTTGATGTCGTACCTAAGCAGTCTTTGCCTAATCTGAGTTCGTGAAGATTTACTCCTATATTTTCTTCTAAGAGTTTTATGTTTTTGCTCTGACTTAGGTCTATAATCCATATTGGGTTAATTTTTGTATATAGTGGAGTAAAGGGTCCAACTTCAGTCTTTTACATGTATATATCCAGTTTTCCCAGTACCATTTATGGAAAAGACTATTCCCTCCCCCCATTTAATTTTCCTGGCATCTTGGTCAAAAATCAGTTGACCAGGGCTTCCCTGGTGGCGCAGTGGTTGAGAGTCCGCCTGCCGATGCAGGGGACACGGGTTCGTGCCCCGGTCCTGGAAGATCCCACATGCCGCGGAGCGGCTGGGCCCGTGAGCCATGGCCGCTGATCCTGCGCGTCCGGAGCCTGTGCTCCGCAACGGGAGAGGCCACAACAGTGAGAGGCCCGCGTAACGCAAAAAAAAAAAAAAAAAAAAAAAAAATCAGTTGACCATAATGTTCAGGTTTATTTCTGACTTCAATTTTATTCCATTTATCTATATGTCAATCCTTTTGCCCATACCAAACTTATACCATGAATATTGCAGCTTTGCAATAAGTTTTGAAATCAGGAAATGTGAGCCCTCCAACTTTGTTCTTTTTCAGTATGTGATGTTTTGGTACCAAAACCACATCCCATCAACAAAGCCAAAACTCTAGGTAAAACAGTGAAATAGACAATTTTGGGCAACCTGCCTCCCTTTCTGTATCCCTTTTCTTTTTATTCCCTGTGAGCACTCAGACTCTCTACATGCTTTCCATCCATCCTTTTATCAAAAGCTGCTCGCTGGGGGAGAATATAATAAACTTTTTCTTACGTAGGTATAGATAACTAAAAAAGCTTAAAGTTATTACCATCCTCGGGAGAATTTGCTTTTCAAAAAAGGAAAAAAATGTCTTAAACCTGAGGAATTATTGTCTAATGGTAACATTTTCTCTATAAGCAGGTATGGAAAGTGCTTTTTTTAGGCAGGGAAGTCCTCATATTACATTTGGAAAGATGTTATGGATGGCCCTGTATCCTGCCTATGCCCAAGGCTTTGTTCAAAGTTTATTGATTAATTCTCCCCCAACTGTGAATTTTATACCCATCACTTACTTGCTTTATGTCCTTGGGTAAATTAACTTCTATGAACCTCAGTTTGTCTTATGCAATATGGAGAAAATCATTCTCACTGCAAAAACGTCTAGCATTTGTTCTGTTTAGCTACAAAAAATAAGACCGACATACATTTGGACTTAACAAATACAACTCCAAAAACCTAATGACCTCATCATTATCTCTCCAGGAACAGAGACAAGCTTTCTGTTAAAGTGATTTAATTTTTCCTTACAAAATCCCTAGGGATGGTATGGGAGAACCATTCAGGAAAGTCAGGTTTTATAGAAAACAATATCTGGGAAAATGGAACAGAGATACTCAAATCCTCTCCTCCCTACCAGCAACTGCTGTATGTGCGACATCTTCAGTCACCTCTGATTTGGAAGAAAAGTTTGCACTTGATCACAGCTAGTGATGACATGTAGTTTTATACTTTCCACACTGTTCCCAAGGATCAGCATATCTGATCCCCCAAGCATTCCTGTGAGGGCAACTTTATTGCCATGTTACAGATGAAGAAACTGAGCCAAGAGAAACAAACAGACTTAAGACCCAAACCCTCTTTCCAGGCGCCTCACAGATTTGTAAGGCTGAGAATGACCTTGGACCCTAAGACTGCCACCCGCACAATTCCAGACCCCAGAGACTGATCTGCTCTTTGTTTTATACACTTATTGGAGATTTTATCTCATTTGGCCATGGGAGCGATTCTGTGCCTAGAAGCTTCTTTGTGGATGTTTTAAGATGGAAAATCCAAAACCAATGACCTCCAAACACAAAACACCTGTATATTTTCCCGAGTTGCTATGTGAGCCGGTGAGTTTGTGTGGCTAAGCCTGAAAACCGCTCGCTAAGACCAGATCCGGTGCCACTGTTGAGCGGGACGCAGCTCCCTCTGCATTGAAGTGCCGCCCCCCCCACCCCGGGGCGAGCACCGGGCAGGCCGGTAGATGGCAGCATTGCACAGCCGATGCCTCTTCTCCCCGCGCCAGCCCCACTTCTCCCCTCCCCGTCTTCCCTGTGCTTGACCACGAGGCAAAGGTAGCAGCATCTCCTGACTCCCCGACGTCCGCCGTGCTGCACCATCTACAGACGGTCTGTGCCTGGCGGGTCACAACAGGTCGGAATCCACAGCATGGATCTGACTCAGGCTCGGGTGTTTTTGTGGCTCCGGGCATAACCTTTGCTTTGGCTAATTGGCCCAGATCGGTACCCTCCCCGCCCCCCCTCCCCCCCGCCGAGAAGTGCAAGAAAGGTTGAAAAACGTACCCCATCCAAATGGTTTCTTTCCCCACTCCTTTTGTGCCATGAGCTTTATCCTTAGCGACCCCTGTGTCCCCAGCCGCTCAGGGTCCCGAGTCACTGCCTCTCGCTCGGGTTCTCCCGCCAACGGAGACTCCACGTGCCGTACGATTCCGACTACCGCCACTAGAGGGCACCGACGTCACGTGCTGCTCAGGAGCCCGGCTGGGAAGGCGGCGGTCTGGTCCCACGGTCCGCGTCCTAGGTTGACCTTGGGACCTGCAACCGCCTGAGGGGGGGGGCATTCCCTCTTCCCGTGGGCTCCTTCAGGGGTGCTGGGTCTCTTATTCTCAGAAACCTCATTCCACCCATCCTCCCCCTTCTTGCTTGTTTCTCAATCTCTCTGAATAGATTGGCTCGTTCCCATCAGCTTTTAAACAACTTCAGGTAAAACTCATGGGGGTGAGAGGGGTGGATCTCCGTGACACTGAGTTCCTCTCTGCTGTCTACCCGCGTCTCTCAAGGCGCCCTCCCCCACCACCAAGCTGGCCAACTTCCTCAATCCCCTTCACCACTCTTCCAGCCCCTCCCCTCCACTTCTCAGAAGCGCATTCTTACTTTTTTTCCATCTCTCTGGAATTGGCACTTTGTCCTTTCCTCCAAGATCTATGCCACCTTGGCTAGATTTTGGTTTTGAGATTTCCACCGCTCTGGCTGTTCCTTTCTCTATTCAGAAATGTGCTCCCTCGCCAACCCTTTAAATATCCATGGTCCCTGAGTTCTGTCTTTGGCCCCCTTCTCACTCTCTTCACCTTCCCTGAGAACCTGTATATGTGCCTGGAGCCAACCTACCACCACCTTCTCAACAACCACCAGCATTTGTTGATCACTAATGCTGATGACAACCATTTTTTATCTCCAGTCCAAATTTCTCTTTTGAGCTATAGACCCATTTGTTCACTTTTGCCAGGCTAGCAGGGCCTGCATGGAAATAATGTTTAGAAAGTAGTCTCCGGGCTATTACACTGAGCGTGGTGGGCAACCTTTGTCTCCTGTATAGCAATGCTTTAAATTAACAATGTTTTTACCTCCAAACAGCTGGTGCTTCTCTTTCAAGGCTTGTCCAAGATTGAAAAATGTCCTTACCCGAGCTTAACTAGAGATGCAGTCGCTGAACCTAACCATTCCTTCTTCCTCCAGCCCCTGTTGAGGGAAGCACATCGGGCCACATGATCCGAACCTCCATCCCAGCCCTGCATGATTGGACCTGGGCAGGATGCCTGACCCAAAGCTACAAAACTGGGGTGGAAATGGGATGATCAGAGTCTCCTTGTGAGATTTTGGGACTGGGACACTGAAAAGAACGGTCTAGTCAGACTAGGGAGAGCTGAGCTGAAAAGTCACGTAAATTGGGGGTGGACATGTGAAAGATGAGTAAAGTGAGGCAGCTAGCTGAGTCGAAGGAAGAAGAAAGAGAGGAGGGTTAGGTAGCCCAGAAGGTCTTCATTGCGAGTTTCTCAAGAGACCCAACAGTCCTCTCTGTCCTTGGTTGCTGACGGTTTTTTCTATCCTTTCAGTAGCCTTTTCATTTTGAGCCAGTCCAGAATTATAGCTATTTCATGAAGAAGGGGAGGACAGTGAAAGCAAAGAAAGAAAAGACAGGCAGTAGAAAGGACTAGCAGCATTGAGCAGACACCCTGCTGGACTGACAGAAGCTGGGGAGGTTAGTGGCTGGTGATGAAGGAGGAGACTGGGAGAGACTCAAGGGCCCTCACATGGAATCTGCCACCTCTGTTACTGAGAATCTCCACACTTCACCTATCGCTGGACCTTAGTTTGGAGTTGGTCAGCCGTGGCTCCAAAAGTCTACTGCTTTTTTTTTTTTTTTTTTTGCGATATGTGGGCCTCTCACTGCTGTGGCCTCTCCCGCTGCGGAGCACAGGCTCCGGAGGCGCAGGCTCAGCGGCCATGGCTCATGGGCCCAGCCGCTCTGCGGCATGTGGGATCTTCCTGGACCAGGGCACGAACCCGTGTCCCCTGCATCGGCAGGCGGACTCTCAACCACTGCGCCACCAGGGAAGCCCTTTACTGCTTTTTGAAAGTGTCACGATACCTGTGGAACAGGACAATACCCAAAGACAAAGTGAAATGGAGCATTTGTTAACTATCTATTCTGTGTCAGGAACTGAGGTGCTTTCTGGGGAAACAGAGGTAAGATATGGTCCCTGCCCTCAAGGAGTTCAGATTCCTTCAGAGAACACAAATACCTACATGTAATACAGGGCGAAAATTCTAAAGTAGAAGTATGTACAGAATGCTACAGGAATATAAGCGAAGGAATCTGCCTTTGATGGGAGTAGGAAGGGGACAAGGAGACCTTCCAAGGGGAGGTGACTTTTGACCTGGACCTTGAAGGATGAGTAGGAGTTTGCCAGGCAGAGTGGGAGTTTGCATTCTAGGGAGACAGAGCAAAGCCTCAAAGATACATGAGCACATGTTCTGTGGGAAGACCTGTAGTATTGCAGTGTGTTGGGGGAGGGTGTCGGGAGCAGCAGATGACAAGGAAAAGCAGACAAGGACCAGAACACGATGGACCTTGAAT
This sequence comes from Delphinus delphis, assembly GCF_949987515.2. Lineage (NCBI taxonomy): Eukaryota > Metazoa > Chordata > Mammalia > Artiodactyla > Delphinidae > Delphinus > Delphinus delphis. The sequence goes on along the minus strand of NC_082687.1, from coordinate 63,052,720 downwards.
GTCACTATTAGGAGCTTGGACTTCAGCCTGAGGACACTGTGCAGCCACAGAGGTTATTAATCAGGGAGTCGTGTAATCGGAGCTGCCTTTGGAAGGACAGTTGGAGGCTGAATAGAGGATGCCTTGAGGCAGAAGAGGGTAGAGGAGGTCAGTCACAGCACAGCCGGATCTCAGCTGTATCTGACAAACTCTCTAGCAATATCCTGGGGCTAAGATAGAATGTGGGCAGGTCATAAATTGTAACTGATTGGGGCTTCCCTGGTGGTGCAGTGGTTGAGAGTCCGCCTGCCGATGCAGGGGACACGGGTCCGTGCCCTGGTCCGGGAAGATCCCACATGCCGCAGAGCGGCTGGGCCCGTGAGCCATGGCCGCTGAGCCTGCGCGTCCGGAGCCTGTGCTCCGCAGCGGGAGAGGCCACAGCAGCGAGAGGCCCGCGTACTGAAAAAAAATAAAATAAAATAAAAAATAAATTGTAACTGATGGAAGCACTGTACTCAAGGAGGGCTGATGAATCCATGCATGCTGCCATCCACGCAAGGGGCAGGGGTTCTGTGGCTGTGCTGCGGTTGCTATTTTCATTCCTTCCTCCCTTCCTTCATTCAGCCTATGTTTATGGAATATCACTTTAGGCCAAGTACAGCATTAGGTACCATGATGAGAAAGCAGGCGTGGCCAGTGCTGTCACAGAATCTTTTGTTGAGTGGGGGAGCCCGCTATGAATCAGCTAATTTTGTGAGTGTGTGAATTTCCCACGTGGAAGGAAAAGAATGGGGTTCCATGGGTATATAGCAAAGAACTCACCCTGGCTCAGCTGGAATTGAGATGTTGAGGGACTACAGGGGGTTCACCGGGGAAGGGAGGGGGTTTCAGGTGAGGGAGCAGAATGTGGTGGTGAGGTCCTGTGGCCAAGAGAGCAGGGTGTGGCCGACCAACTGGAAGGCTGAGTGTGAGATGAGCCAGTGAGAGAGGCAGGAACCAAGCCATGTGACTCTGTCTTGTCCAGGTCAAGCTTTAGATAAAGTATTCGTTTGAGGAGAACAGGTCAGTTACATCTGAATGACACAAAGTTCGGGCAAAGTGGAAAATTTGAATTGCAGAAATAAGATCCAAGAAAATCTCACAGGTCTAAATTAAAAGTGATGGAATTCAGTAAATGTGAAGTTCTACATTTAGGTTAACATTTTAAATAGACTTTCAAAGATTTATGTACAAGGATGTTTATCACTGCACATATGTAATAGTGAAAAAATAGGAAAAATGAAATATCCAACTACTGGAAAATGATCAGATACCCTGTATATTCAAAATTGGGTTCAGGGCTTCCCTGGTGGCGCAGTGGTTGAGAGTCCGCCTGCCGATGCAGGGGACACGGGTTCGTGACTCGGTACGGGAAGATCCCACATGCCGCGGAGCGGCTGGGCCCGTGAGCCATGGCCGCTGAGCCTGCGCGTCCGGAGCCTGTGCTCCGCAACGGGAGAGGCCACAGCAGTGAGAGGCCCGCGTACCGCAAAAAAAAAAAAAAAAAAAATTGGGTTCAGATGCTAGCTTCTTCATTTACTAGCCATTATTAACAAGTTACAAAGCCTCTTTGTACCTCCATTTCCTTATTTAGAGTATAGGGTTACTAATACTATCTCACATGGTAAATGCTACATAAGCACTACATTATATGATTACCTATTAATATTACATTTCCAAATATGTTTAATGTCATTAGAAAATGCTCAGTATATGATGTTAAGTGGGGAAAAAGAGTCTACATTATGCAGCTTAATCTCATTTTGTTACACATTATGTGAGTTTGTGTTCGTCTGTAGTTTAGATCTTCTGCTTTGTCACCTTGGGGTATAAGATGAATGAAGATGTGGTCACATGTCTCCAGTGAACTGAGGAGAGGCCCCATCTCACCTAGCATGAAAATTCCCTTCTCTTTCCCAGTGGTCCCCATCTTGTGATACATTTAAGTCTCCTCTGTCCCAGTTTATTAAGGTTCAGTGATACTCTCACGTGCCTTGTGGAGAGAGTCTTGGAGAATCTGGCCCACTGCAGGCTGCGTTTGCTGCTTCCAGCACTGGTGTCTGGTGGAAGCAGTTGACCACCACCTTGGGCCATACCTGCCTGTGCCATCACTGCTGGTCAGGGCATTGTTCTCGTGGTTCTGAGAATAGGATATGTCTTATTGTTCTATATGAACAATGGTGTGGGCTCCCAAAGTTTCAGCTTCTTAGTTGGCCCTTGAACACATTTTCCTCAAACTTTCCCTTGGTGCCTCAGGGGTTGCTGCAGTAGAAGGCTCCTGTGTTGGCCTCATGCTCTGTGGAAACCACTTCCCTTCAACACCAACGATTCAGTAGTCAAGGCTCCTGCCTAAAACCAACTGAACTCATCAGAGATGTTTGAAAACAAGTGAACCTCAGGGGAAGTAGTTGGGGTCTTGATTCCTTTCCTCCTAGGAAGCTTCTGGGCTCTCTCAAACTGGCTCACCTACTTCCCAGTGACATTTGGCCTTAGTAACGGAGGACGAGATGGACAGCCTTTGTCAAGGAAAACACTGTCCTGTGACTGACATTCTTGCCTCTGGAAGGTAGGTGCCTCAGCCTTATGTCTGCAAAACTGAAACTGCCCACGTGATTGTTTCCAGACACCGATGTGTCCCAAGATGACTTGTTAGACATGGAAGTGGCTGGCAACTTTTAACTTGCAGGTTTTCTTGCTAACAAAAAATTTTAAAGATTCTGTCTCATCAGGGACGCTGCTGCATATTCATGAAAAAGAAATTGACTGGAAAGAACTATACCATAGTATTAGCCATGCTTATCTCTGGGTGGTGGGATTCCAATGGACTATTTTTTTTAATATATATTTTGTTATGTTTTCCAGATTTTCAACACTGAATATACATTACTTTCACAATTAGAACCATAGATCCTGCTAATAAACTTATTAAAAAAGCCAGTCACATAGATGAATACCAGATGGTGATATCTGTATGAATTTTTGCCCCTGTCCTAGATTCACCCCAGTTATTCCAAATGACAACCCTGTTTTCCGCAGGCATATCTGGCATATTCCCCCACTACCAGTGAGAGGCCAGTGGGACTCTTATATGAGTCCCATATCATCACAAAGAGGGAGGTCTGGAATTTGTCTTTGTATTGGGTTCTACGTCTGAGTTCTAAGCCTTCCAACAAGGCTACTGGTCATAGCCACCTCCTCACAGATTCTGCTATCGGGGTATCTGCGTCGGTTCCCCAAGATTACCCTCAGGCTTGCCGATTTGCTAGATGGACTCACAGACCTCAGAGAAGCTGTTTTCTGTTTACACAGTTATGGTTTGTTATAGTGAAAGGATGCAGATTAAAATTAGCAAAAGAAAAAGGAGTGGAGTCCAGGAGAAACCAGGCACGAGCTTTCAGGTGGCTTCACCCAGTGGAGTTGCATGGACAGCATGTAATTCCCCCAGCAATGATGCCTGACAACACGCATGCAGGATTGCTAACTTGAGCCTTGGTGTGCAGGGTTTGTATGAGCAGTCAGTCGTGTAGGCATGCAGTGTTTGTGTGACTGGCCTTAGCTACTCAGTCTCCAGCCTCCCCAGAGGTCAAAACGATAAGAGTCTGGCCCAGTGCCCCAGGCAAACAAACATAGGCATTTGCCATATATCACATTATTATTAGAAACTATTTGCCCTGGCTCCGGGCCCCAGGTATACAATATTCTTCTCAGGCAGGATATTCCGATAGCTTGTAGGTGATCTCCCAGGAGCCGGTCAAGGGCCAGTTCTTCCTTTGGAAGATGCAGAGTTTGGGCCCCCATGCCTGCTGAATTAAGCCTTTCCTGCACAGAAAGTCAGGCTCTACAAGCTTGGGCCTAGCTCCCTTCTGTTTGGATCTTGGGGTTTTCCTGTTTTTCACCCCTTTCTAGATCATGGGGCCTGAGTCAGGCAGGCAAAGCCCTGCTTTATTCTCCTTGTGGCTTTATACACTGTTTTCTGAGGCCCTGCTGGAGGCAGAATTCTGTGTAGGACCTTGGGTTGGCTTGATGTTCTCATAGTATTTTATACCCCTGAAGCTGTGTCCCTGCTCTGGTCTCCCCACAGGTCTTTCTGAGACCCCTGGAAATGGGCTGCGTTGGCTATATATCTGCTTGGATTAGGGTTTGGACAATTGATGACCTAGTCTGAGGCCACAGCTCTGCCCACACTGCCCTGTACACCTCCCAGGCTGGGCCCAGCCTCTTTCTCCCAGCATGCCTTGCAATGAATGCCACTACCTTGCAAAGTAACTTACTCCCTGCTAGGTGCAAATCCTTAGAACAGGTGAAGGTGAAAGAGGTCTGGAGATTGTAGTTGACTATAAATTCCAATGAAAGAACAGGGAGGTGGTCATTAAGAAAATATTAGGCAGTGACAGAGAGAGTGGACAGCAAACAGCATTGGAGTCAAACAGCTGAATTTGAGTCGTTGCTTAGCTATTTTCTAGTTCTGTGAACTTGAGAGAGTTATTTGTTCTCTGAGTTTCAATTTTTTTCATCTTTAAAATGGGAATCCTGGGACTTCCCAGGTGGTGCAGTAGTTAAGAATCCGCCTGCCAATGCAGGGGACACAGGTTCGAGCCCTGGTCCAGGTAGATACCACATGCCTTGGAGTAACTAAGCCCGTGCACCATAACTACTGAGCCCACGAGCCACAACTACTGAGACTGTGTGCTACAACTACTGAAGCCCGCTTGCCTAGAGCCCGTGCTCTGCAACAAGAGAAGCCACTGCAATAAGAAGCCCATGCAACGTAACGAAGAGTAGCCCCCACTTGCTGCAACTAGAGAAAGCCCATGCGCAACAACAAAGACCCAACGCAGCCAAAAAATAAATAAAATTCAAAAAAATTGGGAATCCTGGGACTTCCCTGGTGGTCCAGTGGTTAAGAACCTGCCTTCCAATGCAGGGACGTGGGATCGATCGCTGGTTGGGGAACTAAGATCTTACATGCTGCAGGGCAACTAAGCCCGCCCACCACAACTAGAAAGCCTGCATGCTGCAACTACAGGGCCTACGTGCTCTGGGGCCCATGCACCACAACTAGAGAGAAGCCCGTGCACTGCAACTAAGACCCAACACAGCCAAAAAAATAAATATTTTTTAAAATGCGAATCCTAAAACTGGCTGTAGTTCTGATTAGAAAAAATGTATGACATGTGGTGGGCTGCAATGAATAGTAGTTACTACTACTATTATTTGGCTGTATTAACAGAGTAGGTGTTTCTAGATCATAAGAGGTAGTTAACACACTCTTAGCTTCATCTGGGGACACGTTCAATTTGGGGCACTCTGTCTTTAAATATTTGCTGGGTTACCATGTAGACACATGGTGGTGTAGCTCCAAAGGACAAATTAGACCCAATGGGGAAACTCTAGGGAGGCCAGACCCTGTCAGAAACAATTCCAGCTGTCTAACAATTAGAGCTGCCCAATAGCAGATTAGACTGCCCCTGAATTGTCCCGGTCCTGGAATCATGCATTGGAAGATATGTGCCAGGTGGGAACATGGAGATTTCAATTTAGGATGGGAGCCTGGCTGAGAATCAATCCAGTCTCCATGTCTTTAGTGGCTGTCTTGCCTGTTTCTCTTATTAAGATTCTACAGGAGGCACTACTCATAAAGACGCCTTGGTACCAAATACCGTTATAACTGTGAAGGAGCCGCAAACACCCACGGAATGTGAAAAGTGAAGTCCTCTTCTCCTCTACCTACTTGTCTCCCTAGAATGAAATTTCAACTTGGTTTAGGAGAGAGTGTCCCAGCAAGTGTTTCTCTTCAGAATGATTAAAGTCTTAAGGCCCATCTGGACTCATTCATTTTAACTATTCCATTTCCCAAGAATATCATCTCATTACTTTTTCAATGACCCAATATTTTCAGCACAAGTGAATGAGTCCAGAAAGTCATTTCAGCCATTGATTATTTTTGGTAACCTTCTGATCTGTTCTGAATCCCTTTTCTTTCAATTTCCATTTATGTCCTCCTGTCTTGTCATCTGTTCTGAGCTGAAAATAGTAACTTGGTTTGACCTTATTATCTACAATTTAAGATTTTTATAGTCTTTGGTTAAATCTCATCTTAATAAGTGTAGCTAGGCTGTAGACTGTAGTTTCTTCTTCTTCTTCTTTTTTTTAAAGGCTGCTCTTTGTAGCTCATATCTGTTATCACAGGACCAACTTTACACTCCTCTAAATATGCCAAAATCTCACTTCATCTTTTCTATAAGAGCTGGCTTCAAAGCCAGTCTTATGAAGATATACCTGTTTGCTTAGAAACAAAAAATACCTCCTCTTTAGCCTTGAACTGTCTCCCAGACCTGTTGTGAATAAACAAAAAAATCCTACTTAGATGGGATTTCAAATGCCACTGGGCAGGGCAACATACTAAGTGGTATTAGATCTGAATGTACCTGAATGTATCAGCTTCTTTGCTAGGAGTAAATTTTGATGAGGGAGAAGAGCTAGGGCAATAGGAGAACTCTGGTCATTTATTTGAGCAAACAATATTCTTTAAGCCAACATGTATTGAATACCTGGTTATGATTTGGTAGTAGGATATGGAAACAAACATGAAAAAGACACAATAGTTGACCTCAAGGACCTGGCGTGCAGGAGTGTAGGGATGTGGGTTAAGACATGTAAGAAAACACAGACAGGGAAGTTTCAGAGCCTAGAAGACAAACTTCATATTCTGAGAAGAACAAGATCTGGGTAGCCTAAAGTAGTTTTCATATTCAGAAGTGGGGAGAAAGGAGACAGAAAGTGGTAGAAAAGAATAATTTTCTTCCAGCTCTCTGGAAGTGAAATGAAATATTTTCATTGAAGAATAGAATTTCTTTCAATTTTAATGATCTTTCTAGTTTGTCCTGCTTGGTTGAGTATCACTAAAACCCATCCAGTTCTTTGAGGTTTGGGCAGACCTCTGATGCATGTCCTCAAGGCCTGTCTTTGGTAGCAAATCCAATTTAAGAGGAGGCAGCGAATCAACAGGAAAGGAAAAGACTCCCCTTTCTTCGTGGCTAGAGCCCTCCTCCTTCTTCTCTGTGACACCAAGTCGTCTTGGTGTTCCCAGGCCCAGCTTGCATTCCGCCTTCCCTGTGACACCTTCTCTGAACCGCAGCTGGACTTGAGCTCTGCTTAGCTGCAGTGCGTTCAACCATCATTCTCTAGAACTCTCCTGTGGTGCTTACCCTCATTGGCTGGCCTCTCGAGCTGTCCTTCCTGTTTAGGGTGGGAGGCTGGCCACAGTCATATCGCCATCATCACTTTCAAATGGTGGGAGAAGGCCTACCAGGTCAAGGACTCATAAAGGACAGCACTCAGGCCTGCCTTCTGTCAAGGGCTCACAGTCTAGTCCAGTCTTTCTCCAAATGAGGTTTGCTGGGATTATCTCAGGTACATGAATTCTGTGAGAACTTTAAAAAATTGTTTTTCTTTCAATAATAAAAAATATTTTTATCAGTTATATTTTTTTGCAACGATAATTTGCTACCGAGAGACATTTTCAAACAATAAGAGTGAAATATGTTATTTAAATTAGGGTTTTATAGACAACCTCTGGGGTCAAGAGATTATTATTTCTCCAGAAGAGGTCCCTCATATTGCTCAAATTTGAGATATGTTGGTTTAGTTGATTTCATTCTTTATTCATTCATTCATTCACTCACTCTATAAGCATTTATTGTATGTCTACACATCATGTGCTGGGCACTGTGTCAGGCCCGTGAGCAAGTGGTCAGACATGTTCTTGGCTCCACAATCCTAAGTGATGTTACTGACTTACCAGGGAGCACCTCCCACATGGCTCAGCTTGTCAATTTTTCTATGCTTTGCTTTCTCCATTAATAAAACAAAGGTGAGAGTGTCTTATCTATTTCTGTCATCTCAGAGGTGTAGAAAAACATACCCTGAGATTGAAAAAAAAAAAAAGCCCATGACAAATTACTAGTATCCAAATCTGGTGTTTCTAAGTCAGCTGCAGGTGGTAAATCCACATCTCTTCCTACCTTCTGCTAGTCTCAGGGAGAGGGATCCAGGACCCATGGAAAGTCTCAACCAGCTTTAGCAGAAATGGGTTCTACACTGCAGAGCAGAAGATTTTTCACAAGAGCTATTTTCAGGTTTGTTTATGCTGTCATCGACCTCCAATTTCACATTTCACAAACTCCTGTGGGGCTGAGGAGTTACTCCCTGGGAATATTCTCTGCTTAGTGGAAACTCAAGGGCAGCGTGCCAATGGGTCTGGCGTTTAAAGAACGATCTGTCACAAAGCTAAGGGGCATATTACTCATTCTAATACTGAGCACTAAATAAACACCAGACTAGATGGAGACATAACCTGGGACCTTTAACACAGAGCTAATATGAATAGCCATTAAAGTAGCACATTTGCAAACCCACCACCCACTGAAACAGCTCTTGTTAAAAATGCCTAACCATCCGGCATCTAGTTGCAGTGCAGTCAGCAAGAACTACAGCATGATACTTAAACATGTCAGAGTAAATCTCTAAGGGGGCCACTACCCTGCTATTCCACTACTACCATAGTAGTAGGTGGGATGCACTTCGTGTTAAAGGGAGAAACTCCTTTTAAACTATGCTAACAGGCAAATGGGGATCCAGGGTCCCTCAGTCTAGTTGGGCAAGTTTTTCTGAAGCTGAACATCATATCCAGCAGGGCAAGCAGACCTCCATTCCGCCAACATTTACTGAGTGTCTGCTTTGTTCCAGAGACCACACTAGATGCAGAGATACAGACATGGGTAAGACACAGTCCCTACCTTACAGATGCTTATAGTCTAAGTGGAGATACCGACAAGTAAAGAGGCAATTCTAATACAGAGCAGTCAGAGTGATGCTGACTGCTTTGACCCAGTCTTAGAGGACCGGAAAAGGCTTGCTGGAAGTTCGAACTGAGACCAGAGGGTGTATAGGATATAGCAAGTCAGTTTGAGGGAATGGTGAAGTGTATAAGTCCCAACGTGTAGGACAGCATGTCAGTTTGGAAACTACATATATTTTAGGATGGCTGGTCATAGAATGCAAGATGGTATGATGAGAAATGAGATGGGAGAAGTAGATGTCCTGGATTAAATTGCATTCAGGTTGTTTTTCCCTGCACTCCTTCCCCAAAGCAGACATGGCAGGTATACCTCTGCGTGTGTGAATTAAACAAAACAAACCCCCCCCCCCAAAAAAAACAAAACAAAACCCAACCCTTGAGTAACATTTTCAATTGCTTGGTTGAAGGCTACTTAGAAGTAAAGTGATGGGCTCTGCTTGCTCCAAGTCATGTTGGGAAAAACACCACATGTGAGGCTAGTTATCACAAGGGCTGTGACTTGGCTATTTGCTAACCTTGCAAATATTCAACTGAAAGTTCAGTTTTTAAGAAAAAAAGTTATGCTTGGTATAGTAACAGAAGGAAATGTGCCAGAGGGATGTTAGGAGCAACTTTCACATGTGAACACAAGACATCTGAATGTCTAGTTGTGCAGCCTTTGAGACCTGCAGGAACAGAAACTGTAGTCCTGTGCATAAGATGGTGACTGTTTTGTGACAATTTGGGTTGTCAAATGAAGGCAGTAGGTGTAATTAACAATAAGAACCATATCAAGTCTTGGCATAACAGTTTATATATTCAAAGGATTTTGCAATAATTAACATATTGGTTCAATTGCTATATCAGAGAACAAAATAACAGTGGATTTAATAAAATAAAAGGACCCTTTCTTTCTCCCATAGAAATCTGAGCTGTTATATGGCCCAGGGGTGGTAGGCAGCTCTGCTTCATGATGTTGTGCAGGACCCAGACATCTTCTATTTTGCTCATCCACTATCCTTTAAGGTCAAAGATGACCCACCACCACCACGTCCAACTTTCAATGTGCAGGAAGAAGGAAAGAGGAAAGTAGGGCAAACAGCTCCTTTTTAAAGGTGTGGCCTGAGAATTGCAGGTATGGTATCCTTTCTCTTGCCTTGGCAAGCAGTAGGTTGCTTGGTCACATCTAGCTGCAATGAAGCCTGGGAACTGTAGTCTCTGGCTGGGCAGCGTGTGTTTAGCTGGAATTTGAGGTGCTATTGCTGAGGAAAGAGGCAGGAATTGATAGCGGTGGGTAATTGGCAGTCTCTGCCACAGATGTTAATCTCCATCATGTCGTTTGAACCTCTCAACAACCTTGTTAGAAAGGAGGCAGAGATTATTTATCTTCCTGTTTGTAGATGAGGAAAATGAGACAGAAAGACTAAGAGACTTGGTCAATATATGCCACATGGCATAGCAGGACAGCCACAAAAACCTTGGTCATGAGGTGCCCTGGTAGGGCACACTATTAATCACTATGTTTTCTAAAACGTATTCCTCAGCCTGGGAATAGTGTTTCCAGCGATGTAGTGCCTTTCTAGAAAAATCTTCAAGGTAAACCTGAGTTAGAAGCCCGAAGAACACAAGTCCAAGGGCATTTTGAATATGGTCCCATGTCTGGGCTGACCATGTCTCATCGTGACTCTTCTAATCCAAGCAAAGATCCGGGCAAATAGGACAATGGGGCTTAATGGAAAGAACATTGAATCAGAGGTCAGGATACTGGGCTCTGGTTCTTGTTCTGTGACCCATGTAGTCATCTTTAACTGGCATCAACGGCCTGCCTAGGAAATCATTGTCACTGAGCCTGATACCAGCACGTCTTTTCATGCAACCTCAGAACAACATTGTGAAGGGGATATTATTATCTACATTTTACAGAAGACATCACTGAGGCCCAAAGAGCTGAGCTGGGATTCCAACCCAGGCTCTCTGATCCCAAGGCCAGAGTTCTTCCTGCTAACGCACACAGTCCTATATGGCAGGCAACTGCTGGGCGAACCGGATCTGAAGTCAAATCTGTGAACTATTGTGTGCACAACCAATAGCGCATCTCGGGGCCCATGGAGTTAGGTGATGCTCTTGTGACTCTGACTTTTTGTGAAAGAAGCCCCTATACTGGAGGGCAGATCCCCTAAACCAGCCTTCCTCACACAGACAGTCTGCTTGATGGGCTCTCCCTGGGCAACCCTTTTTCCTCTATTAATTTTCTTCTCTTTTCCAGATTACAAAAGGAATACATGCTCACAAAATTCAAATAACATGGGAGGGTCTAAGATAGATTGTGACAGTTTCCCCAGCCTCCCCACCTTCCCTTCCAGTTCCTTTTCCCGGAGGCAACCACTGCTGGCAATCTGGTAAGCACATGCAGATGTTTTTGTCTATGCATTTATTTTTTGGCTAGATTTTTAAAAAGTAAAAATGGGAATGTGTAGATTGTTCTGCAACTTGCTTTTTTCACTTAACAATACATTGCATTTATCTTTCTATCCTGGGACATTAAAATTGGACTCTTTGTTACTGATGGTCAGCTGTTGGACTGGCCACGTAGCCGACTTTGGATCCTGCTCACATTTTGGTATTATCAGATATGTTGTTAATAGTGTGGACTTTAGATCCATACCATTTCCCTTCTGAATCCCAGATCCATCACATATTAGCTGAGCAATCCTGGGAGACTTAACTGCTCTGTGCCTCAGTTTCTTTGCCTGCAAAGTGGGGTTAATAAGAGTAACCTTCCTCATAGCATACTTGGAGGACTAAATGAATTAACACATGTAACATACCTAGATCCTGGCATATATGTCATATGAGTGCCACGTGAGGATTAGCTGGTCTGTTTTTATTTTATTCTATTTTGTCTTATTTTTAGCATCTTTATTGGAGTACAATTGCTTTACAATGGTGTGTTAGTTTCCGCTTTACAACAAAGTGAATCAGCTATACATATACATATATCACCATATCTCCTCCCTCTTGTGTCTCCCTCTCACCCTCCCTATGCCACCCCTCTAGGTGGTCACAAAGCACCGAGCTGATCTCCCTGTGCTATGCAGCTGCTTCCCACTAGCTATCTATTTTACGTTTGGTAGTGTATATATGTCCATGCCACTCTCTCATTTCGTCCCAGCTTACCCTTCCCCCTCCCTGTGTCCTCAAGTCCATTCTCTACATCTGTGTCTTTATTCCTGTCCTGCCCCTAGGTTCTTCAGAACCATTTTTTTTTTTAGATTCCATATATATATGTTAGGATACGGTATTTGTTTTTCTCTTTCTGACTTACTTCACTCTGTATGACAGACTCTAGGTCCATCCACTTCACTACAAATAACTCAATTTTGTTTCTTTTTATGGCTGAGTAATACTCCATTGTATATATGTGCCACATCTTCTTTATCCATTCATCTGTCAATGGACACTTAGGTTTCTTCCATGTCCTGGCTATTGTAAATAGAGCTGCAGTGAACACTGTGGTACATGACCCTTTTTGAATTATGGTTTTCTCAGGGTATATGCCCAGAAGCGGGATTGCTGGGTCGTATGGTAGTTCTATTTTTAGTTTTCTAAGGAACCTCCATACTGTTCTCCATAGTGGCTGTATCAATTTACATTTCCACCAACAGTGCAAAAGGGTTCCCTTTCCTCCACACCCTCTAGCTCGTCTGTTCATACTTGGATAGCATTTCATATTATGTCCAGTTTCCTATTACTTGACATTTAAATTGTGATTTCTTCTTTTTTTTTTTTTTTTTTTTGCTAAAGGAAATGCTGTTGTGATCAATATGCTTTTACAAATACTTTTGTGCACATGAGGAAGTATTTCTGTAGAATAAATTTCTTGGAATAGCATTAGTGAGTCAAAGGGTATGGGCATTTCCAATAGTGATATAAGCTGGTGCGCTTCGCCTGACCATGCTTCTCTTGGTTCCCTCGCATCAGCTCACCCAGTAGCAGCTACTGGGCTTTGTTCCATCATCTTGGCCTCCACAAGGCCAATGGTTGGCAGAGTTACATGGCAGCAAGCAGTCGCCTTTGTCTTCCCAGGGCCTGGCCCTTTGTGAACACACATTAGGCTGGATGGCTTCCTGGTGATCCTGGCGGGGATTCTGAATTGCCACTTTATGTTAAGTGTGGTGCACAGAGGACAGATGACCCTGGCCAAGAACCTTGATCAGATCCCACATGCCCACTGTTAGACTGAGGCTGAGATTGTCCAGGTGGTCAAGAGAATGGACGTGTGGTTTCACTCCTGAATCTGTCCAGCTTCACTAAGGGCTTGATGACATGGGACTATTTTTTGCCATCATGTCTTTGCTGAGTGACATGGGGGGAATGAATGTGGCAGGTATGGATGTGATGATTCACAGGACACAGGGACCAAGGGCACTTCCAGAAAAATAGGAAGAGAAACGAGGCAGTGCTATGCATTGCTGCTATGGTATTTCTCTTAATCTAATTAATACAACATGGGCTAAGGAATAACTGTGATAATCTGACTTGGGGAATAAAAGGTTGGTGATTTGTTTATCTAGTTAATGAACACTGATTGAGCAGATACTTTGTGTTCGGCACTATGCTTGTGATTTGCTGGGGGTACGGAAATGACTAAGACATAATTCCACCCTTTGAAGACACCAGACATTTTAAGAGTCCTTGAAAAGACTTAAATTTTCAGGGACAATGGGAGTGAGTTCTAACACAGATCTGAGGCTTGGGGGTGGGTGTGAATGGGTGTTTTGGGGTCCCTTAGCGTAGAAATGATCAGTGGGGAGGCTTTCCTGTACAAATATTATAAATTTAAAATTACATTCTATTTTCTTTCTCTTTGATTAGAAAAGATACAGTTGTATAGACATTAAGAAAAATCTGAAGGAAGTTAAAGATCACCCATAACTTTCATCTAGAGACAGCCATTGTTAACAGTGTGTTTATGTTCGATCACATTTATAGTAGGTATATGTCCACCCCTGCACAAACAACGCCTTTAAAAATTATTGAGAAATGCACACTCACACACTCTTAGCTGATACAGGAACAATAAAGGGCACAGGGATTTCAGCCTTTGTTGATGAATGTACCCCGGGGAGGTGGCGAGGGCTCACTGGTTGATTATCATTGTCGTTTCTCCGGGACTCCTGTTTTTTGCTTTTATTATGATTATGATTTTTTTTTTAAAGATGGGAAAAAAAATCTAGAATTTTGAGTATTGAATCCCCATCCTTTGCAAACAGCGCTTACAGGCACACAAAGCAACATGATTTCAGTGTCTACATTCGTTTTAGTATTTCAAGACCACCATTGAAAAATTCCTTCTTAGAACTTCATTCGGGCCTTACCTCCGAGCTGATTCAAAGCTCACCATCCAAACCCGCTGCCCTTCCCGTTTCCCAGTCCACTCACCTAGCGCTGTTTCTCCTTCCTTTTTCAGACACCACAGCCGCAGCTGACTCCAGAAACATTTTCCGTCTTTTAAGTCTGCTCCACACACTGCCCTGTTCCCCTCATCGTTTCTCGTTTCTCACTGTGAAAATCTCTCCTTTCTCTCTTTATGGCTTCCTGAAACCTGAAAATAGAGGTAATTTAAATTTGGCAATTATGACGACAGTGAAACATTTTGCGAAAAGCAGAGTTGAAAATTCAGGAGTTTCCTGCTGTTGAAACCTAACTCTCGGTTTGCCTTCCTTCTGTGGATGACACTGGAGGGGGGGTGCCTCTGAGTTCATTCCAGGCCTGGTTGTCCAGCCCTACAGGATGAGAAACAGTGACCACACACAGGTGACTTCTACCACCTGGAGGGGTGAGGTGGGAGCGGAGTCAGTCAAAATGATCAGGTTCAGCCCGGCCTCTTCTACCTGGAATGACCTTCCTAACCCCCACGTGGAATCTCTGCCCTCCTACCCTGCACCCTGCCCTGGGACTGTCCCACGCTCCAGCCCTGGGGTGGCATTAGGTAGCTGAAATCGCAGTGTCGGGGCTAGGGAGGGTGCGATTTCTTCTCTGCTAATGCCTAGAGGAGGCGCCTCCTGTGGGCTGCTCATGGCAACCTTTTCCTCCATCCTGGGAGCAGGGTCTTCTGAAGACTTCACCCCCTCCATTAGGAAGTGGTTTGAACTCTCCAAAAGTCAGCAGCAAATGTATTAGTGTGATTTAACATCCCACTTCCCCGGCACACATCTAGGCTACCACTTAACCAACTGGCTCCTATTCTCGGTAAAAAAGAAGATCTTCTAAAATCTGGTTTCAGAAGGAGGACACAGGAGGCATATACCTGGAGCCCATCTCCCGACGGGCGCCATCTGTTCTCATTAGAGTGATCTAGCAGCCTCAGCTTGGGAGGGAGGGGCCCCCAGGTGCCCAGAAGGAAGCCTGCTCGCCAGTTAGTTTTTCGGAGACTTTGCTTTTTTGTTTTCCTTAGTTTTGTTTTCTTCTGGCAGGCTCAAAGAGAGACTGTCCTACTTTCCAAGAGAATGATCGTTCCAACATTTTAAGAAATTAAGTCCCTAGGAAAAAAAAAAGTCTCGTTTGAGAGGGCTTGCAATGGCTCCTCGACCGCATGTTGTGCTGTCCAACTTATAAGGGAGAAATATTACAGAGGTGGGGGGTTCCTTAAAAAACTACAAATAGAACTACATATGACCCAGCAATCCCACTACTGGGCATATACCGTGAGAAAACCATAATTCAAAAAGAGTCATGTACCGAAATGTTCATTGCGGCTCTATTTACAATAGCCTGGAGATGGAAACAACCTAAGTGTCCATCATCGGATGAATGGATAAAGAAGATGTGGCACATACACACAATGGAATATTACTCAGCCATAAAAAGAAACGAAATTGAGTTATTTGTAATGAGGTGGATAGACCTAGAGTCTGTCATACAGAGTGAAGTCAGAAAGAGAAAGACAAATACCGTATGCTAACACATATATATGGAATCTAAGAAAAACAATTGGTCATGAAGAACCTAGGGGCAAGACGGGAATAAAGACACAGACCTACTAGAGAATGGACTTGAGGATATGGGGAGGGGGAAGGGTAAGTTGTGACAAAGTGAGAGAGTGGCATGGACATATATACCCTACCAAACGTGAAATAGATAGCTAGGGGGAAGCAGCCGCATAGCACAGGGAGATCAGCTCGGTGCTTTGTGACCACCTAGAGGGGTGGGATAGGGACGGTGGGAGGGAGATGCAAGAGGGAGGAGATATGGCAATATATGTATATGTATAGCTGATTCACTTTGTTATAAAGCAGAAACTAACACACCATTGTAAAGCAATTATACTCCAATAAAGATGTAAAAAAAAAAAAAAAGGGATGGATGCTTCCTGGGGACAGTGATCCTCCCACCGGACTCCCCAGCATTTATTCAATCTGGAGAGAGTCTGTCTGCCAGGCTCCCACTCCTACGTTCCAGGAAGAGCCAGGCCCATTCATTGTCCTCTGTATTTGGAAAGTGATAATAATTCCTCTGAGATGTCATAGGGCTCGGGAAGATGTGATCAAAGTCCTGCTGGTGATGGGAACTGCCTTTGGCGGGCAATTTATACATTTTGCAGGTGTCTTTTTTTTTAATTAATCAATTTATTTTTGGCTGCTTTGGGTCTTCATTGCTGCGTGAGGGCTTTCTCTAGTTGTGGCGAGCTGGGGCTGGCTACTCTTCGTTGCGGTGCACGGGCTTCTCACTGTGGTGTCTTCTCTTGTTGCGGAGCACGGGCTCTAGGCACGCGGGCTCAGTAGTTGTGGCGCATGGGCTTAGCTGCTCCGCGGCATGTGGGATCTTCCAGGACCAGGGCTTGAATCCGTGTCCCTGCATTGGCAGGCGGATTCTCAACAACTGCGCCACCAGGGGAGCCCTGCAGGTGTCTTTTTATTGCAAGCCTGCGGGCATGCCCACTGAGTCAAAAATATATTACCATGAAGATATTCCTTTTGAGGGTATCTTATGTCACATTGCAGGGAAAGGCAGATAAAATAACAAGAGCTTTTGGCCCCAACTTTAAAATGACTTTTCCTAGATTTTATATTATCGACTTTGCCTGCAAGATTAGCCCTGCCAGCCTGAGGGCTAAAATGTGACTCTCTCGGTCTCCAGCATACTAGGAATACGTCCTGTCCTGGGGTCTCCTTCCTGCCTGTCCCCCGCACCCCTTACCAAGCTGGTATTCTACCTCCTGTCAAGTGCTTCGTTTGTGTAACACGTCCTGTCAGCTGATTCCTGCTAAAATGTTAGCGGATGTTAAGATGTTAGGATATTCTCAACGGAGGATATTTGCATTTTAATAGGTGGCTTGAATATGGAAAAGCTTCAGCCTTAAGCTGTGAAGCCTCGTGAGGGAAGAGACAGGCACTTTTGGATGGGGACAAGGGTGTGTGAGATCTGAGACATTATCAAATCCTACAGGATTGATAAGAAGGAACTAGCCCTTCTTCTTTTCTTCTTTTATCTCCAAACCTCAGAGTATACAGCACTTCACACATTCTTGTGGGGCAGAAAGGAAGCCTTTTACAAGCAGGTGGGAAATAAGGCAGCAACTTTTCCAAGAGTACTGGAACTCAGTAAGTCCCAGGGTGGAAGCAGTATCATTGGGGAAAGCCCCCGGCACCTGCTCCTATATAAGGGAGCAATTTAAGCTATATTTTTTAAAAGCACTAAGTAAAATTTTGCTCTGGAATTTGAGGGGGAGATGCACTGATGTAACTGAGCAGAAGTCAAAGACTGAGTGAAAGGTGCTTCTTTCTGTTCCTGACCCTGGGAGTAGACAGGGGCTGAGGTGGCATCACAGTCAGCGCCCTCCCCAACCTCCCACCCGTGGACTGCAGGATTTAGCAAATAAAAATACAGATGCCCAGTTAAGTTTGAATTTCCAATAAACATTTGTCAGCTACAAATTGGCGCTTGCCATTGGCACTTGCCGTCTACCTGTACAAGGATTAAATCATGCGCTGCTGCAGCTGCTGATTTTCAACACCCCCTGAAAGGAGTTCAGGGTGGAGAGCAGAAACAAGGCACTCTGTGCTCTGGGAGAAAACTGGCAGAACAGGCCTTCAGATAGTTAGATATTTTCAGGAGCCAATTGTATGAGCCCAGTTCTTGTATCTCCTCATACCTAGAAAACCACTAAAATCCTTCATGGTGACAACTGCTCCTTGTGACCAGCAGAAAACTTCTGCAAAAAAATATGTGCTCAATGTGAATTGGTACAGCCACTATTGAGAACAGTATGGAGGTTCCTTAAAAAACTACAAATAGAACTACCATATGACCCAGCAATCCCACTACTGGGCATATACCCTGAGAAAACCATAATTCAAAAAGAGTCATGTACCAAAATGTTCATTGCAGCTCTATTTACAATAGCCAGGAAGGACATGGAAGCAACCTAAGTGTCCATCATCGGATGAATGGATAAAGAAGATGTGGCACATATATACAATGGAATATTACTCAGCCATAAAAAGAAATGAAATTGAGCTATTTGTAATGAGGTGGATAGACCTAGAGTCTGTCATACAGAGTGAAAAGAGAAAGAGAAAGACAAATACCATATGCTAACACATATATATGGAATTTAAGAAAAAAAAAGTCATGAAGAACCTAGGGGTAAGATGGGAATAAAGACACAGACCTACTAGAGAATGGACTTGAGGATATGGGGAGCGGGAAGGGTAAGCTGTGACAAAGCGAGAGAGAGGCATGGACATATATACACTACCGAACGTAAGGCAGATAGCTAGTGGGAAGCAGCCACATAGCACAGGGAGATCAGCTCAGTGCTTTGTGACCACCTAGAGGGGTGGGATAGGGAGGGTGGGAGGGAGGGAGACGCAAGAGGGAAGAGATATGGGAACATATGTATATGTATAACTGATTCACTTTGTTATAAAGCAGAAACTAACACACCACTGTAAAGCAATTATACTCCAGTAAAGATGTAAAAAATATATATGTATGTGCTCGATGGCATGTAGTCCCCCTTCACCAAAGTCACATATATACTAACCTTCCCCCCTACCCCTTTAGGGCAGTTTCTCAGAGCAATCTGAAATGCTGCCTCCTGGGCTGCAGTCCTCATTTTGCCCCAAATAAAACTTAACTGCAACTCTCACGTTGTGCATTTTTTTTAAGTCGACACATTGAATTTTTTTCTTTTACTAGGAATATGTCCCGTGTGATATTTGGGACATACTTAAAAAAAAAAATTCGTGTTTATCTGAATTCAAATTTACCTGTGTGTCATGTATGTTATCTGGCAACCCACTACCACACTAGCTTTTTATGATTCCTTGTATTTGTTGTTAAAAAATAATTTTTAAAATGGTAAAGTCATGGGCTTCCCTGGTGGCGCAGTGGTTGAGAGTCTGCCTGCTGATGCAGGGGACACGGGTTCGAGCCCTGGTCTGGGAGGATCCCACATGTCGCGGAGTGGCTGGGCCCGTGAGCCACAACTGCTGAGCCTGTGCGTCTGGAGCCTGTGCTCTGCAACAAGAGAGGCCGCGATGGTGAGGGGCCCGCGCACCGCGATGAAGAATGGCCCCCACTTGCCACAACTGGAGAAGGCCCTTGCACAGAAACGAAGACTCAACACAGCAAAAATAAATAAAATAAATTAATAAACTCCTACCCCCAACATCTTTTTTTTAAAAAAAAGGTAAAGTCATAACTCTTATACAAACATAAAATGAACATATGTCAAAAATTTTTTTATTCATTGATTACTGAGAAAACCAGTAAGAGGTCACAACTGGCTCAAAAGAGAATTCAGTACACATACACACACACACACACACACACACACACACACAATCAGGAAATGCTAAAATGAAATTTTTAATAGATGCAAAACTAGCCGTATTTGTAGAGCAATAATTAATTGCATTCCCTTGGGCAAAATTAGTTTGCATTTCTATGGATATTACTATCAGTTTTCTACAACTTGCAATAGTTGTAAAAGAGACCAACAATAATGAAAGGCACAGATAACCAGGAAGGGTGTGCTAGACAGAACGTCCAGTAATCATTTTTGCCTATTTTCAAGTCTTTTATAATTTCTCCTGGGAGTGTCATGCTTGCTCCCATCTCAGGGCCTTTGCATATGATGGTTCCCCCACCTCCTCAGTTATTTTGTACTTACTGTTGATATCTTCTCTCAAATATCATTACCCCTGGGGATCCCTCTCTGACCCTTAATCTGTTAGATTCATTTGTTACATGCTCTCAAAGGAGCATATTTCTTTCACTAGAGCATTTATGTCAGTTTATAATTCCTGCCCTTACTGAGGTCTCTAATTCCTTGCCCAGTCAAGCCCCTGTTCTCACCAGCTTCCCTTCGATAATTATGCTTTGGTAATACTTTTCTCCTTTCTGTTCTTCGACCATAACAAGTTCTCCCTTGCTTCAGGGACTTTGCTATTCCCTGTGCCTGGAACATTTTTGTCTCTTGGCTTTTGCATGGTTTTTCTTTCTTTCTTTTTTTTTTTTAATGTCTCAGGTCTCAGTTTGAATGTCAGAAAGGCCTCTCCAGATCGTCTTATCTAAAGATGCTCCCCTTCCCACTTTATTTTCAATCCCAGTGGTTCTTAAACCATTAAGCACAGATCAGAATCCCCTGGCAAGCTTGTTAAAACATGGATTGCTGGGGCTTATGACAAAGTTTTTGAATCAGTAGGTCTGGGGAGGGGTGTGAGGATCTGTGTTTTAACAAGTTCTTGGATGATGGTGGTGCTGCTGGTTTGGGCACCACTAGTGGAGAAAAAAAACTCTGATTATTTTCTCTCAAAACTTAACATTATCTTCTTTTCCCCTTTACTAATTTGCTTTCTGTCCCCTATACAACTGAAAATTCTACGTGGGGAGGGACAACGATGCCTCTCTTCTCTGCCTTGTAGCTCCACAGTAGCAAGGGCAGTGCCTGGTTTATAAAAGATGTTCAATAAGTATTTATTGAATGAATGCATGAACCATTTTCTCTCTTCTTGTTCTGCATTGGTATAAAGGGTTTGTTCACCAAAGCACTGTTGAATTCAGGTGCTGAGACTAAGCCAGAGAGATGGGCTTTCATCACTAAAATGAGTTTGGGGGCTTCCCTGGTGGCGCAGTGGTTGAAAGTCCGCCTGCCGATGCAGGGGACGCGGGTTCATGCCCCGGTCTGGGAAGATCCCACATGCCGCAGAGCAGCTAGGCCCGTGAGCCATGGCCGCTCGGCCTGCACGTCCGGAGCCTGTGCTCCGCAACGGGAGAGGCCACAACAGTGAGAGGCCCGCGTACCGCAAAAAAAAAAAAAAAAAAAAAAAAAAAAATGAGTTTGGGAAGGAGAGGTCTTGATAAACCACACCAATATCTGTTCAATAACTTGGATAAAGACCTGTGATTGTTGGGGCCTGTGCTGTCCCATGAGTGTGCCCTCCTCCTTGGGGCCAGCGTGTCTAGCCTACAGTTAGATGTCCTCAGGGCTTTGGGTACTGTTGGCAGGTGTTGGGCTGCACCTCGCAGGCCTGCAAGGCTTGTACTTGCCCAGCTTCAAGACCAAAGAAAGAGTCCCAAGAGTTCCGAGTCAGTGACAGAGACATCAATGGTTTAATGGACGGGGGAGCTTACATTTCTGAAGCAAGGTCCTGGAGCAACACCCCACCGTCTGCGGCAGACAGCAGGCAGGACCTGGCAGCAGCCTTCACTCCCAGGTGGAGGGGGAGGTTGCCACTTATGGGGGAACTGATGTCAGGCTGGCTCACTGGTTACCAGGGAAACCAGCGGAGGGGAATGCCCCTCACTGCCCCTTTGATAAGAACAATCACTAGCTGGGATCTGAAGCAAGTACGCAGGAAGGTCAGACATGTGAGTAGGATGTAAGAGAAGCAGGCACTGGTCAAGCAGAGGATGTACAGAGAGCAAGAGAACAGCCATCTTGAGTGGCCTGACCATGTCGCAGGGCACAGGCTGACCTGGGTTTTACTAAGACCAGCAGCTACAATGAGCTTGCAGAAGACATGGTCAGGTACGGGGAGGAGGGGCTTGTGCTTTGGCCTCAGGTGTGCTTCCTTGATGAGGCAGCTTGGGTAAAGAAACAGAGTCAGGAGCAGGCTATAGGTATTGCTCTTACATCTTTTGGCATCTTCTTAAATAAATGTCTTAGCATCCTTTGCCTTCTGGTCTTAACTCTTGGCCTCCTGCTGCCAATATCTTGTTCCAAAGCCCTCAGTTCAGGCCTTACGGCACACCGTCAGGACTTTCTCCCCAGCAGCCCTCCAAGTTCTAGCTCTTTTTCATCTACTCTCTTCTGTATCATCCCTCTAGGTTTTCATCTTCTGTACCATTCATCTAGGGTATGTAGTAAGCTAATGGGTCCTTGAGAAAGACGATATGACATAGTGCTTAAAAGACCACACTTTGAAGTCAGCCCTAGATTCTAGTCTTACTCCTGCTAAATACTGTGTGTCCTTGAGAAAGTTACTTAACCATTCTGTACATCAGATTATGGGGATAATGATAGCACTAAATCTTAGGGTTGTTGCTGGTATAAAAGAGATGATACTTGTAAGAAGTTTAGTTCCTGTGCCTTGTAGCTACAGGGTAATGGCCTACTCCTTTATGAAAACAGCTTTCCATTTTAACAAGGAACTTTGGTAGACACATGCTTTGCGTGCAAGAGTCTTGGTAGGTCGAATACTTGGGGTCCTTTAGATGACAGCATGTGAACAAATGCCAATTCTGTGTGTAGGTTAGAGGAACCTCTGCAGACCTCTCTGGGGAACAGAGCACTATGTTACTTGGCTATTGCCTCTCAGCCTAAGAGAGAAGCCCTGCTCAGACCCTGGCAGTTAAGGGTAAGACAATAATAGCAATGTGGTATTCAGGAGCATTGCTTTAAATAATCCTTCTCCTTAATAGCTTTGCCCCCGGCATGTGACAGGTGTTTACATTATTAAGTAAAAACATTTAAACAGTGACCTCCTTGGTTTAAGGGTGAAGGAGATTAAAATCCAAGCAGTGCTCCAGCCATTTAAATCAATGAGACTTGTCAGATCTGTAACACATGAGCCACTTACAGGGCGCAGGCACCTATTGTTTCTGAGCTTCAAGTAATATCTCAATATGCTCATTCCTTCAAAGTCTGCCCAGGCCCTGGGATGCTTGCTAAAGCCCTGGTCTGGCCATGGCCTCTCTCCCTTTGGAACCAGCATTATTTAATAAACAATAGCATTATTTAATGGCAAATGTGCACCAACTAGAGCTTGCGTTGATTCCTGTTTAGATAAATGACCTTTCAAGGAATCCCAATGGTCAAGTCCCTAAGCTAATCTTTCCTGCATTAGGGCCTGTTAAACCAGGCTGCTTGAGTTCACTCACAGTCACCCTTTCTTGAATTGTGTCCTTCTAGTCTTAGCCACAATACTGGCAACCCCATCTCCATCAGCAGCATTGAAGAACAGAGTTTTTGAGACTTAAAACTTTTTTTTTTAAAAGCTTCATGCTCCTTATTCTCTCTCCCTTAATGATCAAACCTAGATTTTCCATATGTGGCCATGGAAGGGGAAATTTCCATGGAGGGGAAATCTCCATGTAAGAATTGCAGCTGAGACTTAAAGATCCAACTCTTATTCCTTGAGATTTATCTTTCTCTTGGAGGTCTCTAGCTAATTTCTGTAGGTACCACCAAGCTGGTTTCAGGGTGCTGATTCATTATTAATGTTCTAGTTCTAAAGGGGACATTTGACCCTCCAATTCCTAGGATTCACAGTTGAATCAGGCTGGCCACAGAAGGAACCGCATGCAGGTGGGGTTACAAGGCAGAGTTTACTTTTCTTCCACTTATGGTCCTATATGCCGGCCTGCAGTGGGGAGTGGGCAAGACCTTGATCCCTGAGGGACTGCTTGGGCCCCAGCTACAGACGTGCCCTGATCCAGCAGAGGGTGAGGAAGTTCTTCTCTGGATGGTCTGAAGGGCTCATTCCCAGGAGACTGACTTGGGTGATGGTTTTCACTTCTGAGGAAAGCCCTCCTCCTACTCACAGAGGTAAGGCGAGGCATGGCCTCTAGTGTCTACAGAACTTCTTTGTCAAAGTGTAACATCAGGGGCTTTGCACTGGAAAAGAGGGAAGTGTAAATAATACTGGCCACCTGCACGTTCGGGACCAGCAGCATGAGCATCCCCTGGGGGCTTGTTAGAAATGCAGCATCTCAGGCCCCCAGACCTGCTGAAAGAGGATCCATATTTTAACAAACTCTCCAGTGATTTGTGTGTTTGCGGAAGCCTGAGAAGCACGGATACAGCACTAAGAGGGCTATTCTGCCCACACCATCTCCCCCCCTCCCACCCCCCCACCCCACCCCAGGAAACAACTCCGTTTAAGCCTGGCTCCGGGAAGAAAGTTCCCTGACATCCCTGTCCCTTGAAGCTGAGGCGTCAACGTGGCCTCTGTGGGGTTTTGCTGGATTATGGCAGAATGACTGGGGACTCTTGGATTTCTGAGACTCTTTGAAGGAAGAAGGAATGTTAAGGACCTTCTGCTCAGAGCAAGGGGATAAGATAGCACATCATGGGCAGGAGACCACTGCACAAGTTAATTTGTTTATTTCCATAAGCATGGTCAGTACCTCCACAGCATGTGACCAATGGTGTGCTGGTCCCCAGGGGGCCTGGAGCAAGATGGGTACCAAGGCAGCAGCCTCCGAGGAGAAAGCCCTACTCAAAGCACTGGAAAGCCCCCCAGGCAATGGAACACTCATTTAGTTCAATCAATTCTGTCAAAAGCCCATGCGATGAAAACAATACTTCGTGGGTGTCCAACTGCTTAGTCAAGTTGAGTCTCCACAGCAACCTGGAAGCCATTGATAAATGCAGGCTTAAGGTATTGAAGGAATTCAGGTATTTATTCATAGAGGCAGTAGAGACACCTTACCCTCCACTTGTGACTGGACGCAAGTGTTTAACCTCCCCAACCTTTAGTTTCTCCATTTTATTATTTTTTAAAAATTAATTAATTATTTTTGGCTGCGTTGGGTCTTTGTTGCTGTGCACAGGCTTTCTCTAGTTGCGGCAAGTGGGGGGCTACTCTTCGTTGTGCTGCGCGGGCTTCTCATTGCGGTGGCTTCTCTTGTTGCAGAGCATGGGCTCTAGGCATGCGGGCTCAGTAGTTGCGGCACGTGGGCTTAGTTGCTCTGTGGCATGTGGGATTTCCCCGGACCAGGGATCGAACCCATGTCCCCTGCATTGGCAGGTGGATTCTTAACTACTGTACCACCAGGGAAGTCCCTAGTTTCCCCATTTTAAAATTGCTGATCAGAATGGTACTCATCTTACGGATGTGTTCAAATACTAAGCTTAGTCCTCATCCTGTATAACACTCACTCTGTGTTACTCTGACTTAAAGTCATCTCTACAAGAGGTAAGAATTTTATTTCAGTAGTGGAAGGAATCTTGAAGTCACCTGATAGAAAAGGGATGAGAAAGGATAACTACAAAGATGAAAAAGCTTCTGTTTTCATTTTCCAGAGCCCTGGGTTCCAACTCTAGGTCTGTCTTTGTGTTACTGAGATCCAAACAAACATAACCTCCCAGTGCCTATGAGGAACTCTGGGCAAAATATGAGCTAGGAGCAGAAGTGGGGCTGTTGCAGGTCAGCTGGAGGCCATCAAGCTAGTTAACGGGGAAGCTAGATGAATCTATTTGTCGTGGCAAAATATCAGAAGATCTGAGGTATCAATAGTGTTGGAAAGGGCTTCCCTGGTGGCGCAGTGGTTGAGAGTCCACCTGCCGATGCAGGGGACACGGGTTCGTGGCCCGGTCCGGGAAGATCCCACATGCTGCGGAGCGGCTGGGCCCGTGAGCCATGGCCGCTGAGCCTGTGCGTCCGGAGCCTGTGCTCTGCAACGGGAGAGGCCAGAACAGTGAGAGGCCCGCGTACTGCAAAAAAAAAAAAAAAAAAAAAAATAGTGTTGGAAAAGAACACAATGTTTTATTCCTGATGATCGATATTGCCGCGAAGGAGAAAGACACAGCCAAATACCACATCATGGGCTTAAAAGGTGCTCCTTCAGAGGAGCTCACAAGTGCCCCTGTGGGCTCTGCACCTCTCCTGATTGCCCCTGTCTCCACTCCTCATGGCTGCCAGGGTGCCAGTGGGCAGGAGGTGGTCCTAGCACAGAGAGGATTTTCTAGAGCCTTCAACAAGCTTGCAAAGCACATGTACTTTGTAAGGAATATTCACTCTTGCAGTGCGATTCCTGAAGCTCGAATAGCTTGCTGCTTTTCACCAACAAATGGTTTTGGGTAGGGAGATCTTGTGACCTTGTAAATATGGCACGTATATTTGAATTTTTTATTCTGGAAGCTAACTACTGAAAGTAAGTTAAAAAAAAATGATCTGTCTTATCTCTGGCAGAAGCTAAAAATACAGAGAGGGGTTTTCATTCGGCAGTGATCTGGGTGCCTTCTCACCGCCTGTTTTCCACATGAGCTCGGCTCGCACTTTCAGATTGCTGTCCTTTTGATCTTCTATTTTCTGTGTTCACGTACCCTTTTGTGCCTACCTGAACCATGTGAAACAAATCATCTTAATTGCTTCAGGTCTGGCTTCCTCCTCTGGTTCTCATTTTTTGAAATTCCTGCAGTGGTTACCAGATAAATCTGTGTGGGGCTCTAGCCCTTGGAAACAGCGCGGAGGCACCTGCAGCAGTGAGAGGAAATTCAAAGTTAGTTAAAAGGCACAGGAGGAGTGAGGGAATTGAATGAGAACCCCCCTGGTTTTCAGCCTGGAGATGTAAGTCTGACTGTACATCAAGTCCATGTTCATTGCAGGGCACAGCCCTCACCCCTTTGCCTGTAGAAGAGAGAATAATTAATGCTGTGTCTCCTTGGTGTGGTACCCAGAGCCCCGTCTCCATCAGCCGTGCCCCAGATGGGGTAGGAACATACCCTCTACGAGGAAGCCCAGGCGGGCAGAGAGGAGGAAGGAGATGGTCGTGTTTCCTCACCTGCAGGGACTCCCTGTTAGTCACTAGGAGGCCCCTAGCAAGGCCGAGGGTCTCGGGAAAGTGGGCCAACTCCCGAGACCTGTCCCTGAGCTGGAGCTGGGTTGCGTGGGGCTGCATTCTAAGTGAGCCATTCTGAATGAAGAACCACTCTGGCGGAGAGGTGCTGAGGCAGGCCAGGCTGTGATCCTGCATGCTGGGCAGTCTAAGGGGAGGTAATTAGGAGCAACGAGCTGAAACTGTGGAAAAGAAAATGTAAGCTGCGCACCATAAAAACCTTCCTGACAGCGATGTCTATGAGCCGATGGCATGCTCTCCTCAGGGAAGTTTCGAAAGACCCATTACTGGAGGCTTTAAGGGGGCCCTGGTAACATCTGGGGCGGGGGTGGGTGGGGTAGGGGCCTGCTGGGAATTGCATTGCTGCTTCTCAGCAACCAGTGCTACCAGCACCGGCTTGAGGCCAATTGCTTGGACACCTGCCCCTGCAGTGCTGTTGGAAGGGCCACTTAACACGTTCCTCCAGCAGGATTATTTCCCTTTGGAGTGATTTCTGCCCCTGCAAAAGGGAGGTGCTACATAGGCCCGTCTATAAATACAGGCAGCACACTCCACTCCACAGCCCCTCAGGGGTGGGAGGGACCATTAGGTTCCATAAGAGAAATTTTGAAAACAAAATTTTCACTGGTTGGGTGATGGTTTCCAAAATAATTTTGAGGGAGTCTTTTCAGAGCTGGATAAGGTTTACTCATCAAGCATGCTTAGTTTGTTTGTTTGTTTTTTTAATTTTTCTTTTTTTTTTTTGCGGTACGCGGGCCTCTCACTGTCTGGCTTCTCCCGTTGCGGAGCACAGGCTCCGGAAGCGCAGGCTCAGCGGCCATGGCTCATGGGCCCAGCCGCTCCGCGGCATGTGGGATCTTCCCGGACCAGGGCACGAACCCACGTCCCCTGCATCGGCAGGTGGACTCTCAACCACTGCGCCACCAGGGAAGCCCAAGCATGCTTAGTTTTTAAAACCTAGTGATGAATCAGGTTAGAGTCTGCCAAATAGAAATGTCACTCCTCTACCCCCTCTCCCCGATGGCCCCAGTGTCCTGGGGGACTTTGAAGGTCACCCAAGTAACCAGGAAGTGGCTTCTCCTGAGATAACCATCACTGTCCTCTCTTTCCTTGGTTCTGTTCACAAAACAGCAGTGTGTTTGGCACCCTAGGGAGACAAAATGAATTAGATTTGGGCCCCTCCAGGGTTTTGCACTCTCTTCCCTCATTCCCTTCCTTCAAAGGGGCTTTTGGTGATTACTGGCAGCCATTTAGGATGCAAAGCTGGACTAAGTCAACAGCTTGAACTTGTAGTTGCTTTGGGCTCCAGCTCACCCTTGATTTTCCTAGGCCATTAGTCCTGTAGCCCTGTTGATAGCTTTTCATAATATTGCTCATGTTCACCAGCTCCATCTCATGTTAGATGATCAAGGGCTCATTCCTGGATAATTGCATGACCTCCCTTTCTTTATATTTGTTCCTTCTAACCCATCCTTCCACCCTAGCCAGGTCCATCTCTGGAAACCACCTTTTCATCATGACTTGCACTTTTGCAAAATTTTTCAATGGCTCCCCAGGGCTTCTAGGACAGAGGACTGGGCTGGAATGAAGGTCCTTTTCTACCTATAAAAATGGTTGGTTCTGGTAATATTCTGAGAGATTCAGACCTATTCATTTCAGGAATTGACTAGGATTGACATTAAGGACTGGTGGTCTTCATGACTTATGATTTTAAAATATATCTAAATATTGACATTGATAATCAAGTTACATTCTGAATCGTTTACCTTTTAAGCTCAGCCTCCTCAGTAAGATGATGAGGTTGTAATAGGAAAGTGGTTCTCAGCCCTGGCTGCATGTCGGAGTCATTTGAGAAATATTTCAAATTATGGATGCCTGGATCAGAATCTTTGGAAGTGGGGTCTGGGTGTTAGAATTTTTAAAGAGTTCCCCAGGTGATTCAAATGTGCAGCCACGGCTGGGATTAATATATTAGGATTAGCTCTAAGATATATCATTTCAGATGTTTTTTGGTTCCCATAATTCTTGAACCGTTCTAGTTCAGCTCAATACTTCTTAGGTAGCATGAAGTAGGATCCTTTTAGTTAGGTACAATGTTAGATCCAAATTGACAGTGCTTTTTTGTGGCCACTATAATCCCAAACAAGATTCTATTTTCCTCCTATTCAAAACACAGTCATCCCCTGGTTCATCCCCCCTGCCAATTCACCCATTCTAAAAATGTTTACTGAGCACCTATTAATTGCCAGAAACCCCATTCTAGTCATTAGGAAAAGATACAATGGTGAGCAGGGCAGACAAGGAGCCTGTTCCCATGGAATTTATATTCTAGAATCAGGTCCAGATTAATATGAATCTCATACTGGTCTTGTCTGAATCACTTTCCTAAGCTTTCAACCATATTCTTCTGGTTACTCATTCCTGCTTTGTCCCAGGGCATCAACATAAAGTCCACATCTATACTTGATTATCTTTCATCTACAGAAAAGCACTAAATCAGATAAGAGATAACAATTGTGAAGAACAGTATCCAAAGGGTATTATGGTGCCTCCATAGCAGGTGGGATTAATATTCTTTCATAACTAAAATGGTTAAGGAATCTAACCATTTGGATGCGTATATTTTCCTCTCCATATTTAAGAGTGAGTGTTTCTTTTGGTAGTGGACATCTCTTGTTGCTATCACCATTCATTCACTCTCTTGTTAAATATTGGGAGGAGACATTTACTCCCCATTCCTCCATTGTTGTGTGTAGCGACTTCTTCATAGTAACAATCCAAGCTTCTCTACCCCCTGTATCCCCCTTCTCCCTTTGCCCCGAAGGAGGAAGAGTGACTTGCCTGATTGGTGAATTTTGGTGCAGTGACCAAACAGATTGAACTCAGCCCCTTTTTCTCTATTTTTCTTCATCATCCACAGTTTGCAGAGTGTTCTCTGCTTCTCTGTGCCATAAAGCTGACAGGGGCAGGCCTCGGTGGGAGACTGCATGTCTGTGGTGGGGCAGGTCCATCGAATTCAGGAGTTAGTAAGCCCCCTCGGTTAACAGACCTAAAGACATATCATAAAGGTGACATTTTTGTATCTGTCTACCTGGCTCCCGGGTCCTTCAACTTGTTCCAAGCGTGGGGCGTTGAGCCTCCTCCAATAGTATCTATACCCCAATTCCCCTCTATAGAGCCCCCTTCTCCAACCCATAGTTTGGATTAAGTGAAACTGATTCCATACATGAGACCCACAATTAGTTCCCCCTGGCTACAATGATTAGTTTAAGGGTGAATATATGACCCAATCAGATCCAATGAGCCACAGCGATGTTTTCCTTGTTGAGGAACTCATGATCTTATCTGCTGGACCTAAAGAGGGTATAAGGGTTGCAACCATTGCTGCCATTCCATTCCAACATGAAGCTGAGAGATGGAGAGAAACAGTCCTGATGATATTGGTTGAGCTCAGGATTCAATCGTGACTGAAGCTAAGTATGCTTCTGGACTTTTCATCCTAAGGGAAACAATAAATTCTCTTTTTGCTTAAGTTAGTTTAGGTTCAATTTTATGCTACTTGCAGTGGTAAATGAGCCACTCTTAATTTTATTTTCACAGTTTTTATTTAGTTTTAATTGATTTTAGAAGCTCACAGGTCACCTCTCTAACTCACTCTAGATTCCAGGAGTAGAGATGACTTCAGAAATTATTAGTTCACCACAAGGAGTATAGTTAGGTTACAGTGTTGCAATATTAATTGCTTTAGGCACTTTTCACTGCTTTTTTTCCTTTGTCTATTCGTTATTTTTTGGAAAGATAATTTTTTTTTCTTTTTGCGCTACACGGGCCTCTCACTGTTGTGGCCTCTCCCGTTGCGGAGCACAGGCTCTGGATGTGCAGGCTCAGCGGCCATGGCTCATGGGCCCAGCCGCTCCGCGGCATGTGGGATCTTCCCGGACCGGGGCACGAACCCGTGTCCCCTGCATCGACAGGCGGACTTTCAACCACTGCGCCACCAGGGAAGCCCTTTCGGAAAGATAATTTGATGTGATACTTGACTCAAGTCTTTAATCAAAAACATTCAAAATGCAAACAGCTTATATTTTCCTTCTGATTAACTGGAGAAGAATGAACACTGTTCTTTAAATTTATAATGATCATAATAAATATCCTCAAGGAAAAAACAAACTCTTTGGGGAAAGTTACTTTATCTACTTACCAAGATAAAGGACTGGAATTTTTTTTACTGGGAATTCTGATGGAGATGAAATATAACCAGAAGGGTGTTGAGGTTTGGATGGACAACAAGAAGGGGGAAGAGCCTTCTGGTAATGGGGAAGGAAGTTATCAGAAGAAGAGCAAGCCATATTCATGGCTGCTGCAGTGGAGATGTCCACAAAAAAGTGTGGTCTCCCTTCCAGTTTGTAGAATTAGGAAGTGGTTGTCCTGCCAGGGACTATATTTCCCAGCACCCTTTGCATCTAGATATGGCCATGTGATTAGTTTTCACCAATTAGATGTGAGTGGAAGTGATATGCAACACTTCTATGCCAAAGCTTTTAAAAAGTGGTTCGATTTCTGGATATCTTTCCCCTTCTATCTGCATATATGGTCCTAGTGGTTAGTAGAGATGTAAGCTCAACGTAGCTTGGGTCCCTGAATCACTGAATGAAGGAAAACTTGCTTTGGATCGTTTTATGAAAGGTAAATAAACTTCTATTGTGTTTGGCCACTATACATTTACAGATATATTTGATACAGTGAGAACTCGGTGATGCTCCAAGTATGGTCACCAGACCAGGAGCATCTGCATCACTGGGACTTATTAGAAATGCAGGTTCTCACACACCATCCTAGACATACTGAATCAGAAACTCAGATCCATAAATCTGTTTTAACAGGCTTTCCAGGTGATTCTAATTCATGCTCAAGTTTGAGGATCACTGCCTTCTTTATCAACTTCACTGTCACCCTAACTGATCAGTAGACGTGAGTTGTTTCCTCAGTTTTTTCTTAGTTAAATGCTCTAAGCATCGTAAATTGCTGGCTTTAGTTAGGAATGGTGACTGAAAGTTAAGAACAAATTTAGAAAAACTGGTGCAGTTGGAAAGACATTTGGTGAGTTTGAAGTTCCGTTGAATTTTGAGGACAAACACATTCTCTTAGAAACAACTTTCGTTTAGTTCTAAATATTTTCATTGTTTAAAGGGCTTATATCCCAGAACAGGGGTCACAACCCTAACGCCTACCAGGTAGTCTAATCAAGGGAAGTGAGCTGAGTGGAGGGAAGCAACCTGTACTCAGCTACAGCTGATGGTTGAGAATGTGGGCCCAGTGTTTTCAAGCCTAAGTGTTTTTGAAGGGAACTGGAAATTTGGATTTTCACATCAAATTTTCTGGTTTGTACATCTTGGCTTACATTAAAACAACAACAAAAAACCCAAAACTAAACAACAACAACAACAAAAAAAACAAAGCCAAAAAACTTTGTGTGGGCAAACATGCTGTAATGTTGAATTTGGCCCCTGGGCTGCCAGTTTTATAACCTTTATCTGGAAGAACCAGGGAACCAGTCAGGCTGGCTAATGTCTCCTCTTAGTCATTAGAAGGCAAAATAACTTTTACATACATGATAAGCTTCAAAAGAGGGAGGAATAAGAACTGTACAAAGTAGTTGCCAAGGTAACATCTTGCTGATCAGAAAGGGGCGGTGATTAGGTTTTATGTAGACTCAGTGGGAGAATGAAACATAATCTTTCTCGGTATTCTTTCCGTTTAAGATCAGTGAGGAAATGGATGTGGACGCAGTGTGGTTGCCTGAGATTATCAGGAAGCAATTCTTTGGAGAGACCCCTGGGAGACCTGATCACCAACTAGCAACGTAGGGAAGTCACACCTTAAATCTTCCAATTTGCTAGCAGCAAATCAATGAACTCCAAGAGCTGCTGCCCTAAGCTGGCATCCAGGGAACTATGGACAAGCTGTTTGATACCTGAATTTTAGTGAAGGAAAGTTAAAGCTTTTTCTTAAAGCAGGGGAAAAAACTTCTACTATGCAATGAGAGAAGAGTTGAAGTTTTGTGAAAGAGAGTCAGTTGTTTTAAACTATCTTAACTAAAATATATTGGAAAACTATTGGTAATTAGTGTTTTGCTGTTTATTTATACTAACAAATTAATAAAGGCTTTTATATTTTATTTCATTTAACTGATGCTTATCTTTATTTTTAATTATGGAAATCAGGCATTGTTCTAGGGCATGCCAAACTTAGGCAGTCTCTTCTCTCTGGGCAAAATCAGACTTTGGTATATTTTCAACACAATAAGATGGAAACTTTAGGACAGCAAGAGACAGATACTTGCCTGAGGAGTTTTACTTGCTCTTTGATCCTTATCAGATATCCAGATATTACCTGTACTGCCTTGACATGCTGCCTGAAGGTAGGATTCTTTGATTGTATGAAAGAGTTCTAGGCCCAAGAGGTAGTCTAACTTTGTACTGGGGGCAAATAACAGGGTGTTGCCTGTGACATAATCAAGCCTCTTTTTCACTTAACAACCTACTTTGGACATCTTTTGGTAGAGATCTGCCTCATCCCTTTTAATAGCTGTGTAGAATCTTCGACATTTGGAGGTCTCCAAATATTGATTGTCATTTGTGGTGTATTCTGTTTTTTTTATTATGATAATATTGTAATAAGTATCCTAGCAACCCATTTTTGCTTTCATGTAATATAGCTTTTTTTTTTTTTTTTCCCGGTACGCGGGCCTCTCACTGCTGTGGCCTCTCCCGTTGCGGAGCACAGGCTCCGGACGCGCAGGCTCAGCGGCCATGGCTCATGGCCCCAGCCGGTCCGCGGCATGTGGGATCTTCCCGGACCGGGGCACGAACCTGCGTCCCCTGCATCGGCAGGCGGACTCTCAACTACTGCGCCACCAGGGAAGCCCAAGGATAAATTCTTAAATGTGAAAATAAAGGGTTAAAGTATATATGGATTTGAAATTTCAATAGTTATTACCTAATTGCCCTACAATGGGATTATAACAATTATATTTCCATCAATAGTTCACGAACTGCTGGCTTCCCCTCTGCCTTACTATATATTATAAAATTTCTAATATTATCCTATCTGGTATGAAAAAAAGTGTTTCATTGTTCTAACTTATATTTCCTTCATTATGAGAGAGTTCGAACACCCCTTCATGTTTTAAAGATACTTGCATTTCTTTTTCGGTTGAATACGTCTTCATATGTTTGCTTTTCCAAAAATTGTTGGGATTTTATGAACTATAAAAGCTCTTTATATGTTAAGCAATTTAGCCTTTTAGGTAGGTTTTAAAAAAAAAAGTTCTAAGTATTTATATTCTCAGCCTAAGACACCTGGGGAAAGTCTAGACCATGGCTACACCTAGCTAATTGCCCAGCGAAAATTGCATGATCTCAGAGCGGATAACCTAGAAAGACTTAACCTGCACATGCATATCTATAAAGGAAGACAAAGTCTTAAGACCATCTGGAGACAGTTTACTGAGTACTTAGTTCAATGTCGTGGGCACAGGTGATGGTTGGAGGTGCCGGGATGAATGCGTGGTGGGAGGGGAAGTCAGGGCTAGGTCTGAGGTGGGATTAATAAGAATGATGTGTATGTGAGCATCTCAGAGCTACGAGTCTCATGGCAGAGGTGCTTTTCATTCGTATTCAAGGAGAGCCATTTTGCCTCACTGTTTCTTACTTGTGCATGGAGGACATTTAGTTTCCTGTGGATCCTTTTTTGCTGTCAAATGCCTTTCCAGGCTAGGACTTTGCTCGCACTCAGCAGGATGCTTGTTTAGGCCAGCACCAGCCTATCTTGGGGATAATAGACATATTTTCTTTTGAGTATCTTGTGTGGTTCCCACATGACACTTTCCCTCATTTTGGGTCCCAGGCTGGCCCAAATCTCTCCACGAAAGCTAGTGGAAAAACCACAGTTAGAGTTAACCCAATTTTCCTTCTTTGGTATTTATAAAAAGCAGCACGTAAAAACCTTGAAATTTACTTAACTAACAAAAAAAACCCCATTGCTCTATTAATTCCTTCTTTAATTCCTTAATTAATTCTATTAATGTGGGAGATGGTTCATTCTTCTCAAATAGGCCACTTTGCAGACTAGAAATCACCCCAAATCTTCAAATAGCCCCATGTTTTTCAAGTGTGATTCCAGCAAATTGCTGTTTGCATGATGCCGTGGGGACTCACTTAAGAGCTTGATTTGTTACTGTATTTACTGACATTTTAACATGACATTTTTAGCTGCCTAAATAATTGTAATATTTACGAGAAAAAGAGAAATCAAAGTAATGAAATATACTAAAATTATTCATATCTCAACATTACAAGCCTTAATTTCCTGCCTGAAGCATGGTGAATGACTCATTTTTAAAGTCATCTCTAGCTACTGGGAGTCTATGGTGATGTATATAGATGGTTTATAGATTGGGAAAATCATTGAATATCACAGATTGTCAGGATAGGCAGTGTAATTATAGAATAATAAGATCAGCTAAAAACATTGGATCTCAGACACCCAAATTGTAAGGAGAAAATGAGGACTAGGGAAGTAACTTGCTCAAAGTTTTGTGGGTACCAAACAATACAGCAGCATCTCCCCCCATCCCCCGCTCCGTGTTTGCCCTTACTATAGGCTTAGGTGGGCTGGGAGATGACTTTGCAGGAGCAGAAAACTGTGATCTAGGCTTTGGGGGATAGGCTTTCTGGTTTTACATGACTATGCCCATGCTGGGAGAGACCTGTGACAGTATCTAGGTTAGCCAACCTGTGGACAGCATGGGAAGCCCTCATAATTTGAATAAACAAAAATAATGCTTACTTGATCAAAAAATACTTTTTTTCTCCTGATAGAAACTACTATCAGTAGAATCATTCCTTAAAGGCTCATGAGTTTAAAGGTGCATTTTAATAGGCCAAGTGCTCTTCTAACTGGGAGGGATAATGCATTCCTAGGAAAATAAACATGTAAGTGTTATATCCTCCCTTCCCTTATATCTGGTCTTATAAACCTATGTGCATCTTTATGCCTGTAAGCCTTTTCTCTTGGCCTAGAAAGATCTTCTCAGACTGGATAACTGTCATAATTTTCCAAGGCTCAGATCAAGTATCACTTCTTTCTATGGTTTTCTTGATCCTTCTTCCTAAGTAAAAATAGTACCATACATAAACCTGTACAATTCATTTGTAAGTAACATAAACCTCCTCGGTCTGCAGATAATTTGAGATAGCTTACCAACATACCTACAAAAGGATAAAGGAGAATTTGGGGTCAAGGGTAAGCAAGAGCAGCAAAATAAATACCTGCCACCCACTCTGGTACAGTTGCTCGAGAGGACTACAGATTTGGACCTAAGCTTCTGGCAGCTAAAGCAAAAATGGAAACACAATGAATTATAAGATTTTGCTGCATCTGTAAGACAAAAACAGATGAGATGTTCTGAAAAAACTCTTCCTGAATCTGAGATCTAAGAAGAACTCGTCCATGGAGTCCTTAGAAAATGAGCACAGTGTGATGTAGGGGAGGACAATCTCAACATTCCTACACTGGGTGCATATTTTATTCCATTCAGGAGTTTAAAAATGTTATTCATTCTAGGCAGACGATGAGACATCAAAGTACAGCCAAAGCAAAAGCAGTTCTATTGAGGTGTGAAAACAAGGCTGTGGCTCATATTGTTTTAGTTCTTCATAGATTTTTTTTCAACCTGAATTATGCTTCTATGTACATAAATAGTAAATTTTAGGATATCTGAAGTAATAGGTGGGCTGTTTGTCTTTTAGGTAAACCTCCATAAATTATTTATTGTAAATATATTTGATAAGGATTTTATGACTGAGTGTTCAAGGTTGCATTTTTTTTCCCCAGCAAGAACCAAGAGTGCACATAACCTGCAGCCAGTCGAGGACAGATCTGTATGGTCTGTCAATCAATCTGTCAGAATGTACCTGTAGTGTAGCACTTATCACTTTGTTTTATAGACATCTGTGTCCCTGGCATAACTGCATACTCTTCAAGGGCAGGAACTATTTCTTTTTTGTCTCTGCATCTCTAGCCCCTAGCATGCTTGAAACATAGCATCTCTATAATAGACTTTGTTGAATTGAATCACCTTAAAAACTTCCCACTATCATCCAGTGCTACGTGGCAAAAATGAGAGTTCTGAGGAGAAAAGGACAGGGAACATAGGATAGCTAAGCTTTGAAGACAGGGAAAAGGCAAAGGAGGCAAGACATGACTGGAACCAACCTTTTCCTATTGTGCCAGCTATTGTCTGTTGTTGGTCCTATTCCCATCCTTATTTCCTCTCCTCTGAGTTGCAAGCTGCTGGAAACTTTTCTAGACTCCCTTGGTAGCTGGACTCTAGGTAGGGTTTGTCAATGGAAGCACTTGTGGGAGATTGGAAAGTGATAGGAACGGAAGACCATTCATTTGGCTGTGAAGGTGGTAGCAGAGGATGGTGGCATGGGTGACTGGAGCTCCAATAGCATTGGGGGGTGGTTCCAGCATCATCAGTAGGAGCTGGGGCTCCTGGGTTCCTCCTAAGCAGCCGGGAACAATAGCCTCCAAAATGGCCTTCGATGATCCTTGCTTCTTGATATTCATGGCCTTGTATAATCTTCTCCTCTAAAGTAACTTGCTGCTGACAAATAAAATATTGCATTGTTGAGGGATACCACTTCTGTGATTTGTTACAAAAGATTTTGACTACTGTCTTGCTAGAAGACTCTCTCTGTTGCCTTCTCAGCTTGCATGATTTTTTGTTTTTTTTTGCCACACCACACAGCATGAGGAATTTTAGTTCCCCGATGACCAGGCATTGAACCTGTGCCCCCTTTAGTGGAAGCGTGGATTCCTAACCACTGGACCACCAGGGAAGTCCCTCAGCTTGCATGCTTTGATGAAGCAAGGCACCCTCTTCATGAGACCCTCATGGCAAGGAACTGAGGGTGAACTCTGGCCAACAGCCAGAAAGGAACTGAGGTCCACCAGCCTACAAGGAACTGAATCCTGCCAACATCCACATGAGCCTGAATGTGTATCCTTCCCCATTTGAGCCTTCAGATGAGTATAGCCTAACTGACACCTTGACAGCTTCCTGAAGAGACCCTGGAGCAGAGAAAGGACTCAGTTAAGCCATGCCAGATTCCTGACCCACAGAAACTGTGAGGTAGTAAATGTGTGTTTTTTCAAGCCATTACGTTTTGAGGTAACTTGCTACACAATAGCAATAGAGAACTAATATAATGGCAGAGCCATCAGTTGCAACCTCAGCAGGGAGTATGTGCCAGTGGACTCTGGGTAACATTGCATTCTCCCCTTCACTCCTCCAGCTATGGGAGGACTGACGACTTTCTGCAGTTGCCAGTCTCTAGGTAATGCCGCCTTCCCCTTAGCCAGCATTTCTATTACTGTTGTCACTTTTTTTTTTTGTACTAAATTCCCCCTGTCTGAACTATCTAAGTGGTGACTGATAAATCTACATAACTGTTTTTCCTGGGAAGGAGATGAAGGGGAGCATCACATTATTCTAAATGCAGTCATGTCTCTTTAGACATGTTACAAAATGTGATGCAACTTTTGGTTTGCTTTTTAAAAAGCAAATAGAGGTTTGCTTTTCTGCAGGTCTTGGCTTCCGGGGAAGGTCAACTTCAAAAGGTGGAGTCATCTGTACCTTCTTTCCTGAGTATAGTAGGTATATATCTCTGCCCACCTGCAGGCAGCAAAGGCAATGCATAAGGGATTCTGAAGCCCACACAGTGGCTTCCTCTCCATTTTCATGTGGGAGTACATGGAAATACAATCACTGCATGCTCTCTGTAACTAGAATAAAATAATATGGCATGTATTGAGGGCAAACTCTTAACTCAGCAGGTGAACAACCATATCGACTCCATTTCCCCTGGAGACTGTGAAACTAGAAAGAAATCTATGTATCAGGCCAGAGCAGCCCTTGATGAGGCTCAAGAGAGAGGTGGCAAACTCACAACTACACAGCAAAATACCACGTCAGAGGTAGCAAAAGAACAGAGGGAGAGAAAATGACTAGTCAAAGAGGTCATATCCATCCAGCCATAGAACACCCAGTGAAGAAATTGACCTACACTTCTCCCACTAGAAGGCTTGCGGGGAGGGAGATATTAAGAAAAACCACAGGGGTAGAAAATTAGATAGTTTATCTGAAAGAGAAGAAATGAACTTAAGTGTGCTTTTGATATATAGCTGAAAGTAAGGACAAAGGCAAAGCACCAACGTATACTTGGCATCAGAAGAATGCCTTTTATCCAAAGATCTCAAAGCAGTTTGAGTCTATTAATTGACTTGTGAGGCATTTAAATTATTATTCGTTCATTTTGTGCAGCATTTTATTCTAAAATTTGCTAAACGTTTTACAACCCAAGTCAATTTGTTATTCCCCAAATAACCTGTTAACATACAGTGTGACCATTCCTGTTTGGCATATGTAGAAACCAACCCTCAGAGAAGTTTGGGTAACATATTGAGGATCAGGGCATGGTAGAGGATCAGAAACGAATGTATAAACTTTGACTAAGGAGTGGGGAACTCTGCGGAGACAACTCAGTGTTTTCTATGGTTAGTCCTTCATGGCATCTGTGGTAAGTAGAATAATGGTCCTTCAAAGGTGTCCAAATCCTAATCCCTGGAACCTGTTTATATGTTAACTTGTATGGCAAAGGGGGTTTTGTGATTAAGTTAAGGATCTTGAGTTGGGGAGATTATCCTGAATTATCTGGGTGGGCCCAATGTAATCTCAAAGGTCTTTGTAAGGGAAAGAGGAAGGTAGGAGAGCCAGGAAGGAGATGGAAGCAGAGACTGGAGTGATGTGAGGCCATGAGTCAAGGAATGTGGGCAGCCTCTAGAAGCTGGAAAGGGCAAGAAACACATTTACCTCTAGAGCCTCCTGACAACCCATTTTAGTCTTCTGACTTCTAGAACTGAAAGATAATAACTTTGTGTTTTTCTAAGCCATTACATTTGTGGTCATTATAGCAATAGGAGACCAATACAGCATCTTTGAGCAGTGGAGATCTGGGTGATTCTCTGACACTACAAACCTAGAATTGTATTTTCTGTGTTATTTGGGTAGCACAATTAAATAAGATTTTGGGAGGGGGGTGAGGATTACTTGGGTATTTATTCATGACAATAACGAATTTAATGGTTTGAAGGAAACGAATAATGGCAGTAACCACAGTGATAGTAATGAGTAATAGTTACTGAGGCTTAGTAGGTGCCGAGTGCTGGGTCAGCCTCTTGATGTGCCTGCCTTCTGTCTCATATCTTACAACAGCTCTATGTGGTAAGAATTATGCTCATTTTACAGAGGAGGAAACTGAGTCTGAGAGAGACATTCAGGTGGTGGGGGAGTTGGCATTTGCACACCAGTATATCTGACTCTTAACCACTACTTGAACTAGCTTTTCTAGAGACTCCTTAAATCACTGAAGGGAAAGAACAAGTCCTGTGTGAAGGCAGCCTGTGACAGATAACCGAGGACAGGGCTCTCTGTGGCTCCGAGGAGGTGTGATGACTCTGCTTCTCCAAGAGGAGGTGAGGGACAACTTCTCCTTTCCTTCTTGTCTTTCTGGCACTCTAGCCAACCACTTTATAGAGTACCCACCATCAGAGGGCAACACCTTTCCCCCACTCTTCTTTGCCAAGAGACACCTCTATTGAAAGCAAGCAAGCAATTTCGCATTGCATAGTGAATGTCTTTTCTACTAGAAGCAACTACAAGAGTGCCGAGGTCCTGGGACTTCAGCTTACATAAGTGGCGAGGGGGTTTCAGTGCGCGGGGTCAGGAAGAGTTGAGTAAAAGGGACCACAGTCTTACTGAGATCCCGTTGGAACTAGCGTAATCAAGTTTGGTATCAGTTAGAACTGAATACTTCAAAATGTTATAGGCGCTATTGTAAAATGGACACTTATAATAATCCCTACTTCATAGGGTAGTTGTGTGAATTGAATTAATAAATGTAAAGTGCTTTGAATAGTCCTGTAAAAATGTAGCTGTTACTCTATGGCACTCACTCCTGCTGCTACCAATACTGCCATGGTTATCACCACTGCTACAATGACTACGACTCCATTGCTACTACCGCCACTATGATTACTACACCATTGCTACTATTACTACCACTATCACAGTTACTTTTATTTCTATTACCATTGAATACCCCTGCTACCATTACTATTATTTCAAATACTACTATTACTACAATAATTATTACTATCACTATCACTACCACTATTGTCAACATCCAGGCATGGCAAATGCTTCCATCATGATAAATATGCAACACAGACTTCCATACCTTCAAAAAGGGGCGGCTAGAGAAAATCCTCAGGTCATCCTCGCTTTGCCTGCCAATACTTCCTTGTCTGGTTCATTTTTGGGGGCTGTTGTCATCCTTTTGCTACTGTTCAGGCTTGGACAAAGTGGCTGTCATTGCCCTGAGCTCTCTGAGGTAGCAACCCTGCTTGCTTCACTAATCCTTGTCAGTGACAAATGCTCCTCAAATCCATTCCCAATGGCCCTTTGAAGTGGACAAACAACTCCACAGCCATGAAATATCATGTTTTAAATAGAAGGCACTGTGTCAAATGTCATCAGCAGCTCAGCCAGAGGGCTGCTGATCTCAGACTCATTCAGATAGTTTGCAGATAATAATAAGAACTAAACTATATTGAGCGCTTATCAGATTTTATCAAGTGCTTTTTGAGGCACTAAACATAGACTGACTTATTTAGCCCTCCACAAAACCTTATGAGGTAGTTCCTGCTATTAAGCACAAATAAGAACAAATGAGAGCACTGAGACACAGGGAAGTTGAAGCACTTGTCCAAGATAACACAGTAAGTGGGAGAGCTGGGATTTGAACTCAGGCAGTTTAACTCCAGAGAAGACAGCTGCTGGCCCCAGCAAACCAACACACTGGCTTTACATACACAGCATTCTAGTCAAAGGCGATGAAGACCTGGTAAAGACAGCTGCCCACAGTAGGTACTCAGTAAGTGCTAGACAAGTGAATGAATGAATAAACAATGAGAGGAAGAATGAAAGTAACCTAACATGCCATTTGTGTGACTGAAGGACGGAGGAGGCATTATGAGTGTTCTAAACCAAAGGGGCAACTCAGTTATCTGCAGGAACAAATTGGAAAGGGAGTCACAGAGGTCAAGAAGAAATTGATGAGGAGGTACTACCTTGAGATCTACCTTGCCAGAGATCTAGGGAATTTGTCACTAGGTTCTCAGCCTGTAAGGATTTTCCTGGGCTTCCTGGGTCTGCTGGTAGCTGCAAGTGGAAGGCAGTTCAGTGGTGGAAGGACTTCTGGTCAGTCGACCTTGGCTTGGACTCACAAAGTACGGTACACGATATGATTCCATCCTCTACAAGTCGGCACCTTTCTCTCATGTGGAGAGTGATTTGTTTGCTTCTCTTAGGTATTAAAATTGTGTGCCATAGAATTTGTGTTGAAAAACTCCTTGAAGGTCAACCCCTCTCATTTTCCTCATTAGGCACCTGAGTCCCAAAGGCATCAAGTGACTTGATGAAGCCACAACACTAGCAAGGAGCAAGTTCCCCTGATTTTCCAGGCACTAAACCACACCTTTAATTATGGTTTATTCATTTGTCTGCTCTGATCTGGTGACAGTCCCTTGTGCTGATCTGAATGCCTTGGTGTTTCAGAGAAAATGGTTGGCTTGAGCCAGGGCCTCAGGTACTCTTTGCCTTCCATGGCACTGGATACAACAAAGACCGAATTAGCTAATTAATCTATATTGCATTCCCTTGACACAAGGTCATTCAACTTTCATCTTTAAGATGGACAAACTAAGGTAGTTAGCATTTGCTTTCATTTAATATTTAAAACCTCTTTGTAAGAGGAAGCAGCCTCAAAGAATTCTATTTGCACTTATATTAATATCACTTAATTTAAAACATTTTTCAGCATTGTAACACATAGAGCAACTACCTTTGCTATATGTTCTTCCAGCAGCAAAATTTTGTCTCTTTACCTAGTTAACAAATATGACTATCATAAGACTGTAATAAATTATTTAGAGGGTATTTACTTTTAATTATTATTTCCTCCATAAATTCCAAAATTCAATTCCAAAGAAACTAAGATGACTTAGTTACATACAAATGTTTCACACAGGACTCATTTTGGCTTTCTGGAAGTGACTACATTATTTTATTAAAAGTTTCTTTTGTCTTTAATAAGGGAGAGACCACTGTGTCATTTAATTGCTCACTCTGCCCTGCTTAGCATGTTAACTTCTCTATAATTGTGCTTTTCCATAGTTCTTCCTCCTGAATAGAAAATACTAAATCTCCTAATTAGTTCTCCTACATGACATAAAAGGGTGATTAAAGTAACTCATGTCTAGAACCAATTTGATATATGATAATAAAAATTTCTTGTCAAATTCCAGTGTGAGCTGGGTGA
Organism: Delphinus delphis; assembly: GCF_949987515.2. Lineage (NCBI taxonomy): Eukaryota > Metazoa > Chordata > Mammalia > Artiodactyla > Delphinidae > Delphinus > Delphinus delphis. The sequence goes on along the minus strand of NC_082687.1, from coordinate 63,009,283 downwards.
TTTAGGTGTATACACATAGCCTGTTATTGATTTTCCCTGCTTTGATAATCCAGCATTACATGTCTTTGGATTTTCTCTAGCTCAAAAGGAAAAAAATAATTCCATTTTTATCCTTACTCTCACCAAACATTTTTATTTATAAGGGACCATCTGGTAGTAGTCACATATATTCTGCAGTATTATAATTCAGGTGAGTAATCTAGCCCTAATACCTTTCAGCTATGGATGGGCACACATTTTTCTTGGTTCAATGATGTACACTTCAACCTGAACCCAAGATATTCCCTAGTTCCCTTCCCTCTTTTATTTCTCTCTTCCATTATTCCATTATTTGAGTCTTGTGGGATTAATATGAATTAGCACACAAAATGGAACTCAAGTGTCTGGTTTGAAGCCCCTTTCTTCCTTTGTAGAGCTCACAGCAGAGAAAAATGTAGCTCCAGGAATCTCTTCGTTTTATTTGTGACCTCGCCAAGGAGCCACTGTTACTTTTCCATTTTATAGATGGAGATATTAAGACAGAATCAGCTTGGGGACTTGCTTCAGGTTATATAGTGAATCAAGGTTGCAATCAAGAGGAATAAAACATAGGAATAAAAGTCAGTTAAATAAAGAAAGTCATTGCCCCATGCACAGTATTAGCTGAAAATGCTAGTATAAAACTCAAGTAGGGTTTAAGTAAAGTTGTGGATGATAGAGCCTTAATAGGGATTTAAGGACATTTAGGAGTTGCTGCTAAGCTTGTGAGATCATGATTATGGAGGAAATTACCACTCTTTCCTACAAAATACCTCTTCGTGCTATTGTCAGACAGTTGGTTTAAGCCAGTATGGCAATTCTTATTTTGTTATGTTTCCCAAAACCCCTTTTGGTGTTTTACCTACTGGAGCGTTCATTTGAGACAAACAGCTTATGTACTCTTTCTAGCCAAGCAGAAATCACAATGAATGAGAAAATCGCCTAAGAAAATCTGTCCTCCTGATTTCCCACATGAAGCTGGCTGGAGAGTCACTGTTCCCATGACAGAGCATCCACAGAACTTGTCAACTCCCTGGCTTGTCATGGGGATGGTGGCAGCTGCTGCTTCCGATTCTTCCAATAAAAACCGCAGATAAGTATATTCAAAAAGTGTGTCCATCCTAGTTCATCTTTCCAGCTGTTTTTCTGGAATTAGATTAGTGGTGTAAGTGAAACCTTTTCTGAGCCTGATTGAAAGCCAGACTCGCTTAGTCAGTGGCTTCATTTATTTTTATTTACCTATATTCTTATTTATATATTTTTCTTATTTTTATGATAAGGCACTGTGCAAAAGGCTTTATATACTTAGTTCAGGCTGCTATAATCAGATACCATAGATTGGGTGGCTTAAACAATGGAAATTTATTTTTCACAGTTCTGGAAGGTGGGAGGTCCAAGATCAGGGTACCAGCAGATTCAGTGTCTGGTAAGGGTTCTCTTCCTGGTTTTCAAATAGCTATCTTCTCATTACATCCTCATGTGGTGGAGAGACTGAGTTCTAGTCTTTTATCTATCTATCTATCTATTTATTTATTTATCTTTTTATTTTTGGCTGCTTTGGGTCTTCATTGCTGCGCACTGGCTTTCTCTATTTGTGGTGAGCGGAGGCTGCTCTTCGTTGCGGTGACTTTTCTTGTTGCGGAGCACAGGCTCTAGGCGCGCAGGCTTCAGTAGTTGTGGCACACAGGCTCAGTAGTTGTGGCTTACGGGCTTAGTTGCTCCGCGGCATGTGGGATATTCCTGGACCAGGGATTGAACCTGTGTCCCCTGCATTGGCAGGCCAATTCTTAACCATCGCGCCACCAGGGAAGTCCCTCTTTCTTTTCTTATAAGAACACTAATCTCATCATGGGAGCTCTACTTTCATGACCTCTTCTAAACCTAATTACCTCCCAAAGGCCCCACCTCCTAATACCGCCACATTGAGGATTAGGGTTTTGACATGAATTTTTTTGAGACACAAATGTGCAGTCTATAACACATATATCTCATTTAATCTCAAAACAGTCCTACAAAGTATATGTTATTATCCTTAGTTTACTATGTTTAAGTGACTTGCTGAGGTCACCCAGCTGGGTGGCATACTCAGGTCTGGCTGACTCCAGGGCCTATGTTCTTAATTAGAGTACTCCTAATTAAGGAGTACCCCAGCTGGGGACTTTATAGTCTTGCAGAGTTGAACCCCTTCAGATGTCCTTGTAGATGCACACCATGAAGATGTGTTCTTAATGACCCATTGACACTTCATTTTTGTATACTTCCTAGGGACTGGTGGTAATGACTCAAGCTTTCTGTGAGCTCAATTTTCATGTGCCAATTTGGCTTCAGTGAGTATTGATCTGGTCCCAGACCTTCTGGTTTGCATGTGTGTATGTGTGTGTGTGTGTGTGTGTGTGTGTGTGTGTGTGTGTGTGTGTGTGTGTGTGTGTGTGTGTGTGTGTGCTTTCTCTGGCTTGGAGAGTCAGCAATTAGTGATGATCAGAGTTCTTAGTGTGCCTTTATTCCAAGGTCAAGTTGAGTATGGTAGTTCTCCCAGATCCTTTCCTCTTAACTCAGCAAAGACAAGTGGAATATTTTAGAAGGAAAAAAAGGAAAAACAATCAACACCAACACCCAAATAACTATATACATGCAACCAAAAATATATGCAACATAGATGGAGATGCATTTTCAGAGCACAGATTGATTATCTAAAGCAAGCTGGACTGACAGTTTCTTGTTGGCATTGCCGAGACTTACTTCTGAGCCTTTAATTCTGCATATGAGCCCTACTGTCATCCCCTTTGGGGTTAAGCTCTCCTTCATCTGTATAGTCACTCAGGCAAGTCTTTCCTGAATGCAGACGGCTATTCTCTCTGTGGTTACACAATCTCTTCCTGGAATATAGGCTATCTGGTGCTTTGATCTCACCTTCTTTCGTCCATATACCCTCCATTTGCAGTTTTCAGCGACACTTAAACTTCTTTACTCTTTGGGGGTTAGGGCAAAGAGTGGCTGGGCTTGTTTTCTCTTAAGTTTCTGGATCCCTATGGTTGAAGGATCCTTCCTGAAAATGTCTTCACTCCAGTTCAGATTCCTGTCAAGGTAAAAAACCTACTTTTCTTCCAGTTTCAGAACTTTGCATCCCTTGTTGGATTTCTTACTGTGTTTCTACTTCAGTCCTAAGGGGTATCTCTTGAGCTCATTTGCAGGGACAGGATTATTGAAAGAACTCTACCATGTTATCAATCATTTCACTTCCCTAGTTACTCTTGGGAATTCACCTAACCAGAGAGATGGGTAACAGTACAAAAGTACCTCATACATAGTGTAGCAATAATAAACATATGAGAGAAAGAGTATTCATTTTCTGTATGTGTTTCTCATATTATTAAAAAACATAAAATAGGAACCTAGAATAATAATGAGCTTTTTGGAAAGCATACTTTTTTCCCTTGGGCTGTCTCCCCATTCTGGCCTCACTCTCACATTCACGGAAATCCCATAATGATGGATACCGGTTATGATGTTTTGGGTTGCAATTAACAGAGATCAACTCTGACTCTAAAGCAAAGAAGGGACATATGGAAAGCATAGTGGAGGTTGGGAGATCATGTCTGGAAAATGAACATGAACTAGAGAGTCGAGTTGCAAGGGAATCTGGCCACGTCATTGTTGCGGTCATGTTGCTGCCATGAGGACGTTTAACCAACCCTTTATCTTTGCTTCACTTGCTCAGAATTCAGATAGTTGAGAACATCTGATAGGCTGAGCCTTGATTGTGTGCTGGCATTGCCTACCAAGGGGTGGGAGCTTCTGGGAAACCTCTAAGAGAATGCTCAAGGAGGTAGGAGGTAGGTACACCTCAAAACCAGGAAGGGGGAAGGTTGGATGCTATACTGCCATCAAAGAAAAAAAAAAAAAAAAGACAAAGAAGACAAAGGACTATAATGGGAGAAAAAATGGGAGAAAAAAATCTGATGGTGAGTCCAATATATTTTCAGCACTGCTTTTTAAAAATATCAGTTAGTATTCTTAACACTGTTCTCAATTTCTATAGCCCTCCCTTTTGTTCTCTTTCTTAAACACATACTTTTTAGGTTAGCAATTGCCTTAGTACTGTCAACATTTTATACTGAGACCATACAGTAACTTGCTAAAGTGTGTAGTCAGAATTGGATTCAGAAGATTGATGTCCTCTTCAGGCTGCAGACCATCTGATTACTGGATCTCCTTTGGGCAATGAAGCTGCCTCCTTTTTCTCCTCTCTCGACCGTCAAGCTTGCACCACAGTAATCATATTTAATAAGAGCAGCAGTAAAACTATGTCATTGCTTCTCTGATGGTCAGAGTGGAATGCAGCTCCAAATAAAACAGGAGTGATAGTCATACAGATAATACAGTTGTTTTAGTTCTTTCACCTTGGGAAAGGATGAGGTAGCCTGAATGCTGATTGATGCTTGCCTCTCACAGCCTACTGGAATAATACATTAGGTGTTTGGGTGAAACTGTGAGGTGCACTTGATCATGTATTAAACATTTGCAAGCTATTTGCTGCTGTACATTCTGATTGGATCTTGAAAAACAGCTTTGCTAGTTCAGGATAAAGGAAATAAAGCCTTTGTGTTTTGGCTGCTCTGCCTGAGTCAGGTGGCTTTTTGTGAGGATGTCCAAGCACTTTGCCTCACTCATCTGCCTTTTTCTCATGTCATCTCAGAATAAGTGAAGAATAATATTAAGATACAGGGGAGCCTCATTAAAAAAACCTTCTACATACAGAAATCAGAATTTATAAAACAGAAAAATTGTGGGTAGGTTATTTACATTACAGAAAATTTTCTTTTTGGTTTTATAAAAGAATTCACATTAGGATTTTTTTAAATTGCAAAGTCCCTTGCTGGATTAAGAATATGACCGAAGCACTATCAGAAATACATCTACTATGAAAACGAGCCATGTTTTATGTCATCCAATTTTATAACTGAAGAACTGGGAACAATTCAGAAAAGAGGCATAGAAACTCTCTGTAGCTCTAGAAAGAGGATCTAGGATACCTATTTTTCACTCCCTTACTCTCCTAGAAAGAGAATAGCTTCCATGGAAATAAAAACTGAGACCCTTCTTTCCAAAAACCTGGAAGATTCCCACATTGTCATGATATAATCATGAGATCATTCTATTACCGGTGACATTTTCAAATGATGAGAATAAGATATCACGTTGATGGTTTGAATTTTCTGCCTTGGAAAAAAGAATTTTAGCAAGTTTGACATCTAAAAATAAAATACACTCCAAGAAAATACTGTCTTCAGGTTCCTTTGTAATTTAGGGGAAGACATTTCACTGTGACCTTTTTGGGACTTAGTTTCCTCACCTGCAAAATAAATTTCTTAAAAATTGAGATATAATTAACATATAATGTTATATGAGCTTGAGGTGTACAACATAATGATTCGATATTTCCATATATTGCAAAATGATCACCACAGTGAGTCTAGCTAACAACCAAAATGAAGGTCTTGAACTAGATAATCTTTGAGGACTTTTATAGCTTCCAAATTTGCTACTTAGTTCTTTATAAGAGTGACATTAATCCTATAATTCTGAGATTCTATCCCCTTTCCTAAGCTTAATTCAAATCTTATCTTAAATCACTGATCTATTCTATGCATTTTCTCATCTAATAAATATACTTAGTGTTCTTAAAGCCTGTGTCCAGACTTGTAGCCAGTTAGAGATCTGAAGAACAGTGCAAAAGATTCCCTTTTTATTTTAATGAGCAACAAAATCTTAGATTGTTTCACAGTGGAGGTGCAAAAAGAATAAAAGTGTAAGGGAGGAAAACTCATAGAGCCAATGAGCAGAGATTTCCCCCCCACCCCGTGGGGATCTTGAGGCAGCTGTGCTGGTTCCTCATTATCCTGAATGAGCCCTGGGTCTGGTGGGTTAAATTAAGATCACCTGCTTAAGTGGGATAATGAAGCACGGACACAGACGCAACAGCCGTGAGAATAATGTTGCTCATGAAAGCCGTGTGATGGTGGGTTCTGAATCCTGAAAATATTTTTTAGCCAAGTTGAGATGAATATAGGAGTTTCCACATAGCTTTGAGCAAAGAGTTCTGACACTAACTACCCAAATTTAGGCCAAACTTTACAGGTTAAGGGCACGGTCCTCCACAAGATTTCCCTACTTCAGACACCAGCCACAGACGCGGGGGTTCCCAAGCTATGCTCATTTATGACCAATCAGTACAAATTTGGGGGTGCCCACCACTTTGGAATAATTTGCTAGAATGACTCACAGAACTCAGGAAAGTGCTATACTTATGACTACCATTTTATTACAGCAAGGAGGATAAAAATCAGAACCAGACAGAAGAGATGCATAGCATGAGGTTTCCTCCTACCCTGGAGTCAGACTCATCAGTGTGTAACAATACAGGCACAGTACTGCCAACCAGGAAAGCTCATTAGAACTTCTGTGTCTGGAGTTTTATTGGGGCTTCATTATGCAGGCACAATTCACTGAATTACTGGCCAAAAGGTTGAATTCAATCTCTAGTCTTCCTCAGAAATCGGGCTGATATCACTACGGTTCAAAGCCTCAACCACCTAGTCAAATGGTGGTGTTTGAGGTGTGGCTGGCCCCCATCCTGAGTGCTGTCATTAGCTTAAACTACAGAGGGTTCATCTTGAATGATCTTGTTAGCATAAACTATCAGGGTCCACTAAGAATAACAAAGACACTCCTATTACTATGGAAATTCCAAGGATTCAGAGGCTTCCTTCCAGGAACTCAGGACAAAAACTACCCAAATTCTTTATAACACCTTGCCTTTGCTTTTGTCTGTTCTGTAGTCTTTGTAAGGAGTACAGATTCTAGTTCTATCTTTAACAGGGACTTCATTAGGTTAGAGACCGGGTAGGAGCATGGTTAACAGCAAGGACTGTGTTGGGTTGCTCCTGCTTTGGACCTTGGCATGCATTAGATCGGCCCTGTCGAAGCCCCAACCCAGAGCCCCTGCCCTGGGCCTCCTGCAGGCCTAGAAACTTGCGGTGGCGCATGCGCAGTTCACTGCCCCAACCAGGCCTCAGGCGGTCCTGCCCCTGAAGCTCCATAGGGCAAGAGGATGGTTGTTCTCCCACACCCAAATTAGCCCTTGGGGCGAGCCAGCCGCAGCGCTGTGACTGACTAGGGAGCACGCGGTGGGGAGAGGGGGGCGCAGAATGGGAAAGTGTCCGTGAGGATCGGGGTTTCCTTGAAAGGTAGCAAAAGCCAGAATCCTTACCGGGTGTTTCTCATTCCGGGGCTTTCCAGTCCACCTCTGCAGAACTCCCGCGAGATTCCGTGAGGGTCGAGGTTTCCTTGAAAGGTAGCAAAAGCCAGAATCCTTACCGGGTGTTTCTCATTCCGGGGCTTTCCAGTCCACCTCTGCAGAACTCCCGCGAGATCCCGCGAGATCCCGCGAGATCGGGCTTCCTCTGGGAAGAGGAGGCGGCTGCGTCTTCGGCCGCGTTCGCTGCCGTTCTCTGCCTGCCCCAATATCTGGACTGAGCCTTACTTTCCTTGTCCTCTCCCATTCATCGCCACAAAGTGCGCCCTGAAGGCTCCAGCGTGCCTTGCTTCTCTTTGTGGGAAGCCCCATATTTCGCCTACTCAGACCAGGCCCCTGGAGAGTCTCCCGTGGTGTTCACAAGAAGAAAGCATTTCCTGATTGAGGGACTTGGTGAAGAAGCCACCTGCCCCACCACAGCGTGCTGGCACTTGGGCTGGGTCAGAAAGAGAGAACAATGCTCTGAGGCTGTTCTTCCGTGGAGAGGCGCCAGGTACTGGTAGTGACGGTCTCCTGGGAAGACTTCTGGGCCCTGGCTGCTGCCGGGAGGGACAGCTGACCCCTGCGACAAAGAAACGGCGTGTTTTGCGTTGCTGTGGCCTTGTACCTTGGCAGACGTGGGATTGACACCCCAGGAGCCTGCGCATAGCCTCTAAGAAAAAAAGGGACAGGTAGGCTGCTTGGTTTTATCTTGGTTCTATCTTGGTTCCACCACTCATCAGCTTGATGATCTTGGGCAAGTTGCTTAACTTTTCTAAGCTTCAGTTTACTCATCAGTAAAATGGTTGCTTACCATGATGCAATAAGTTAATGCTTGTAATGTGCTTAGCATAGCCCTGGGCACATAGGAGAAACTCAGGGTTTGCCATTAATGATTACTTTTGGGCTTTTGAATAGCCATTGAATGTTACCAAATGTTTATTTTTTTAAGGTGACACAACCAAAATATTGCCAGGTCAGTGGTTTTTATCAGATTTTTAGAAGTCAATCCCTTAAGGAAATCCTTCACAAAATACAAATCTGTAAAAGCAGATAGAAATCTATGCAGGGACTTCCCTGGTGGCGCAGTGGTTAAGAATCCGCCTGCCAGTGCAGGGGACACGGAGCAAGTAAGCCTGAGCGCCACGACTCCAGAAGCCCGCGTGCCTAGAGCCTGTGCTCCGCCACAAGAGAAGCCACCACAACGAGTAGCTCCCGCTCGCCGCAACTAGAGAAATCCCGGACACAGCAATGAGGACCCAGTGCAGCCAAAGATAGATAGATAGATTTAAAAAAAAAAATCTATGCAAAGCTGAGCTCCTCTAGTTGAAGAGGGTCTGGCTCATCTAACCACTCTTTTATCTCTAGGGTACTGAGGCATGTTTGATGAAGTCGGAATGAAAACTAGTCTACAACACTGCCAGTCTGGCTCTTTTCCAACCTTCCCTCAACTAGCTTCTGTGATAGGGTTAACAGAAGCACCTCTTACAATGTCAAAGTCAGGCTATAATTTTCTTATTTCAGTTTCTCCATGAGCAAAATGGAGAAGATAACGCCAGCTTTGTTGTGACAGGGAATTAGATAATGTCTGTGAAGTATTTTGAGCTTTTGGGGATCAGCTTTAGAGACAAAGACCCTTGCTATCTCTAATTTCTAGCTTGGTTTTTAAATATGGTATTCTAAACACACTACTTAAAAATGGGTCAAACGCTTACTTCTGTGTAATTTTAGGGTAGAATGGAAGCAGTGACAACCATCCAGGAAAAAATGTTCTCTGGTTAATTGAGAGATTTTTGAATTAGAGTTATTCAGAAAATCTGTTGGGAGACCAGAGAAAGATACGTGTCAGCATATACAGAAAGCTGTCTATGAAGCTGGGTTATAATCTGGTCTTTCTTGTAATTTAATGTTCTTTGCTGGGGCCTGAGACAGACCCTTACTATAGGCTCCCTCTTCCAGTATGACTAGTTTCACAGCCAGGCCTCATATAATCATTTTGTGTTGCAGTAATGGGAAGTGAGAAGGCATGGCTGGTTATCAGCATGCACTCTGCAGTTAGTCTTGAGTTTGGTCCTGTTTCCATCACATTATCAGAGGAAAGTCTGTAGTTTATTTGAGCATTGGAAGAATAGAAATAATAACACCTATATCAAAGGTTTGCTATAAAGGTTATATGAGGTAATACATGGAAAGCATAATGCGTGATAGCATAGTAAATAATAAATAGTTATGTTAGACATCAGTATTTATTATTGTTACTAAAATTTCTAAAAATCAAGTTATAATTGACATAACATATTAGTTTCATGTGTACAGTGTATTGATTCGATATTTCTGTATATTGCAAAATGATCACCACAATAAGTCCAGTTAACATCCATTGCCATACATAGTTACAATTTTTTTTCTTGTGTTGAGAACTTTCAAGATCCTCTAGCTAGCTACTTTCAAATATGAAATATAGTATAGTCACTATAGTCATTGTGCTGTATACTACGTTACCATGACTTACACATTTTATAACTGGAAATTTGTAGTTTTTGAACCCTTTCACCCATTTCACCCACAACCCCGCCTTCCACCCCCACCCCCAGGTAACCATCAATCTGTTCTCTGTATCAATGAGATTTTTTTTTTGATTCAACATACAAATGAGATTATATGGTATTTATCTTCTTCTGTCTGACTTATTTCACTTAGCCTTCCAGGTCCATCCATGTTGTCAGAAATGGCCCGATTTCATTATTTTTTATGGCTGGATAATATTCCATAATATATATACACACACAGACACACAAATACACACACACACACGTTTACACATATATACTAATATACCACATTTTCCTTATCCATTCATCCATCAATGGACATTTAGGTTTTCCATGTCTTGGCATTGTAAATAATGCTACAGTGAGCATGGAGGTGCATATATCTTTTCAAATTAGTGTTTTCATTTTCTTTGGGTAAATATCCAGAAGTGGAGTTTCTGGTCATAGGATAGTTCTATGCTAATTTTTTTGAGGAACCTCCATACTGTTTTCCATATTAGTTGCATCAATTTACATTCTCACCAACAGTGCAAAAGGGTTCCCTTTTCACCACATCCTCATCAGTGTTTGTTATTGCTTGCCTTTTTGGTAATAGCCATTCTAACAGGTATGAGGTGATATTGCATTGTGGGTTTTGTTTTTGTGTGTGATTAATATACTGACTTTATTTTTTTAATTCTTATTTTATATTGGCATATAGTTGATTTACAATGTTGCGTTAGTTTTAGGAAGGTAATTTAGTTACACATATATCTATTCTTTTTCAGATTTTTTTGCTTATCATAGCATATTGAGTAGAGTTCCCTGTGCTATACAGTAGGTCCTTGTTGATTATCTGTTTTATACATAGTACTGTGTATATGTTAATCCCAGAGGGATTGCCCAGGAGTGGGATTGCTGGATCATATGGTAGCTCTATTTTAGTTTTTTAAGGAACCTCCATACTGTTCTCCATAGTGGCTGTACCAATTTACATTCCCACCAACAGTGTAGGAGGGTTCCCTTTTCTCCACACCCTCTCCAGCACTTACTGTTTGTAGACTTTTTGATGATGGCCATTCTGACTGCTGTGAGGTGATATGTCATTGTAGTTTTGCTCACTGTGGTTTTTATTTGCATTTTCCTGATGATTAGTGATGTTGGGCATCTTGCCATGTACCTGTTGGCCATCTGAATCTCTGCCCATTTTTAGATTGGATTTGTTTGGTTTTTTGCTGTTGAGTTGTATGAGTTATTTATATATTTTGGATACTAATCCCTTATATGATTTGCATATATTTTCTCCCGTTCAGTAAACTGCCTTTTCATTTTGTTGACAGTTTACTTTGCTGTGCAGAAACTTAATTTTATCTAGTCCCACTTGTTTATTTTTGCTTTTGGTGTCAGATCCAAAAAGTCATTGCCAAGACTGATGTCAAGGAGCTTATTGCCTCTGTTTTCCTCTAAGAGTTTAATGGTTTCAGATCTTACATTCAAATCTTTAAAACGTTTTTTTTTTCCTGAATGCAAGCTCAGGCTGTTTTAATTTTTTTGTTGTTTTTTTGAATTTTTGAATATTATTTATTTTCTTTATACAGCAGGTTCTTATTAGTTATCCATTTTATACATATTAGTATATATATGTCAATCCCATTTTGAGTTAATTTTTGTGTGTGGTGTAAGATAGTGGTCTAGTTTCATTCTTTTGCATGTGGCTGTCCAGTTTTCCCAACACCATTTATTGAAGAGATGTTCTTCTCCCATTGTATGTTCTTGGCCCCTTTGTCATAAATTACTTGACCATGTATATGCATGGGTTTATTTCTGGGCTCTCTGTTTGGTTTCACTGATCTATGTCTGCCAATACCATATTATTTTGATTATTATAGCTTTGTTATATAGTTTGAAATCAGAGAATGTGCTGTCTAGTATTATTAATTATGTTTGTCATCATGGATGCTAAATGTCTATATCTATGACCCTGATCTAAAATTCCAAGTTCTGAAATCATCAAGATGTTAGAACTTGAGGGATAATGCCCTTTTATGACTGAAAAACCTGAAGCTAGGAGAGATTTTGATTTGCTCAAAGGTAATCTGTGAGTCTTTGTTATTTAAGTCTTCATTATCTGGGCCCTTGCAGTTATGAGCTTTCATGCAGGAAACAGAGCTCCTTATGTGCCCCACCCCGCTGCAAAATGAAGTGACCAATTATAATATTAACCCCATTTCAATATCCTTGGGTAATAATAGCTTCTATCTCTGTTCATCTTATTACATCGTTTTAAACTAGTCTCTTGTTGATTGCCTTAAGTTGTTAACTTCAGACAATACATAAAAAGAAAAGGAAAACTGGTTGCAGAGTAAAATTACAAATCTTATAAAGGATGCACAATTTCATGAAGGTAACGAAAGTGATATTGGAGAACTGTCGAATCAGCAGATATTTATTGGGCACCTTCCGTGTAGCAGGTACTAGGTATTGGAGACTATCCCTGAATAAGTCAGATAAAAATCCCAGCTGTCATGGATCTGACATGACAGATTTACAGAGAACCAATGACAAATGGATCTGGCAGAGTTGAACCAGTCAACAATCAGAATAGAAAATCAACAAAGAAGACATGATAGGTGGTTTTGGTAATTTAAAAACACGTTCACATATTCTTTGACACTCCTCTTAAAGAAGGTAGAGCCTAATTCTCCCCTTGAAAGTGGGCTGGCTTTAGAGATTTGCTTCTAAGGCATAGAATGTGGCAGAAATGATGCTGTGTGACTTCCCAGCATAGGTCATAAAAAGTGATATGGTTTCTGCCTTCTCTGTCAGGGGCCTTGAAGTGCCATGTATAAAATCCAGCCATCTGAGGCCACTATGCTAGAAAGACGACGTGGTTTGATCAGGGAGAGAGAGAAAAAAGCCCAAGGAACCCTTGCTGTTTTGGCCTTCAGCTGAGTCTTTCCAGCCCATGTGCCAGACATAAGAAAGAGCAGGCTGGCAGATGATCCCAGCCCCCAGACTGCCCCAGCTGATGACAAGTGGAGAGTGACAAGCTGTCCCCACTGTATCCTGCACATACTGCCCATTTGTGAGCAAGCTAGGTATTGTTATTTCAAGGCACTAAGTTTTGGGGGTAATTAATGTAGCCATAAATACTAGAACAATGCCTCAAAAGAGAATGATATGAAGATCAAAAGAAAATAGAGACCCATGAAAAAACTGAAGAAACCTTTAATGTTTTTGCAAAAATAGCCCTTTTTATGATCATTCTTTAAAACTCAAATGGGAAGTGATGGATCTGAAATTGAATAGTCATTCAATTATTTTGGGGGAAAAAAACGGACCCCGCCCTCTCCACATTAAGGCAGTGTTTAAAGATGTTTAGAGTCTACATTCTGTTAAATATAAGACATAATACACATATTCTCTTAATACATACTTTCATTTTTCTAAACAAAGTTATAATCAAACCTTCCCTGCCCACCATGACTTTACTCTTCAGATTTGTCCTCCCTATTAAGTGAAGTCACATTAATTGGCTTTTTCTCATTTTCCTGTTTTCTCAGGACGTCCTGTAGCAGTGACAGGAAGGGAATGGGACTGATGAGGAATTTGATTTATTATGATTGTTACACAGTGGCTTTCCTCTGGTGAGCTCTGGAGAAAGTATGGAGCACTTTCTTAACATCAACCTGAAGCATAAATAATGAATCACTTAAGTGGTGGAAGTGTATGTGTAGGGTCATCATTGTATTTTAGGTGTTGTAAGGAGGTGATGGTCTTATCAGAGGGTGCTATAAACCTAACCAGTCCTTCCTAAAGGTTTCTGTAGCAAAGGCCCCCCATTTGGTTACAAAGACCTTGCCTTACATCAGACTGTAACAACACAATTCATGGTTCATTAGAACAAGCTTTCACTTTGAAAACCAAGATGTATGAGTACCTCGAAGAGGTTGCCACACAGAATAAGGGGTCAACCATTTAAGTTTTGGTACTGAGCAGCTTAGAGTTTTTGTTTTGCAATTGGGATCCCTTAGGATGAACCTGGCATTTTTGTATTGATTGCCTTCTGCACTAATGTAGTTAGAAGAGAGAATTTTTGCAGAATGTGGAATTTAGCAGGGGGAGAATGTATTAGACTGGTTGTGTTTCCTTGCCTCTGGACATGGTTTGCTCCTTGAAGGTTAGAGCCGAGGGAATTCTTTATCTTCCAACATTTTCATTTAGGGCAATCAAACACCACAATGTGCAGTATTCAGCTTTAGGGAATCTCAGATTTCAATAAAGAGGATGGTATTTTATTATCTCCTCAGGTTGTTTTCCGAACTTTGAAAAAAAATCACACAAACACTTCTACTGACTGGATGACTTATAATGGGGCAGAACAAACCACTCGAGTCTAGTTTCACTTAGGAAAGCAGTTTTCATTGTTCAAGACACTTGTAGTAAGGATACTACAAGTAAGGTTTTGGATTTCTTAGAAACCTCTTCTGTAAGTAGCCAGCACTTCCATTCCCCCACCCCATAAATTTATTTATTTTTAAAATTTATTTTTATTTATTTATTTAAACATCTTTATTGGAGTATAATTGCTTTACAATGGTGTGTTAGTTTCTGCTTTATAACAAAGTGAATCAGTTATACATATACATATATCCCCATATCTCTTCCTTCTTGCGTCTCCCTCCCTCCCACCCTCCCTATCCCACCCCTCTAGGTGGTCACAAAGCACTGAGCTGATCTCCCTGTGCTATGCAGCTGCTTCCCACTAGCTATCTATTTTACATTTGGTAGTGTATATATATATGTCCATGCCACTCTCTCACTTCGTTCTAGCTTCCCCTTCCCTGTGTCCTCAAGTCCATTCTCTACATCTGCATCCTTATTCCTGTCCTGCCCCTAGGTTCTTCAGAACCATTTTTTTTTTTTTTAGATTCCATATATATGTGTTAGCATACGGTATTTGTTTTTCTCTTTCTGACTTACTTCACTCTGTATGACAGACTCTAGGTCCATCCACTTCACTACAAATAACTCAATTTCATTTCTTTTTATGGCTGAGTAATATTCCATTGTATATATGAGCACTTCCATTTTATCGAGTGCACAGAGATGGGAAGTGGCAATTCAAAGGGTTTGTTCATGGTGGACAAATGGAGGGCTCCAGAACTTTGTTTTCCAAGCTCTAATTGGCCAGCACAAACCTGATCTACCCTCTGTGAGATTTTTTTCCCTTCAAAAGTAAATCTGCTTCTGAAGTCCTGTCAGGGTGATTGTAGGGAGATCTGTTGATGTGCCTGAATGTGGGGTCTAAGATTTCCATCCCAGCCATGACTCTGACTGCTACATGCCCGTACTCGAGCCGCTAAAAGACTTGTTGAGTCTCAGTTTCCATGTCTCTCAGCTGGGGGAAAGTGATAACTTCCTTGCAGCTAGGATCAGAGGCTTACGTGAGGTGGCTTGTGTAGTGGCCTCAGACAGTACCTGGCATATAGTAGATGCTCCATGAATATTAAGTAGCAGTCTACATGCTCCCCTGAGCCTTACCTTTCCTGTCTTTATCATCACATCAGGAGGCTGTGAGGATCAGATGTCTGTGACAAGGAAACTGCCATGCAAGGGACAAGTATAAGGCAGGTGGCTATTCACTTCCATCTAGCAAGTAAGAAGGGTGTCAGTTATGGATATGAAGAGGGTGCCTGAATGAGCAGTCTTTGAGGTGATCAACAACAGCCAGGAGCTAGGTCGCTGGAAGAGTCAGTCATCGGGCTGTCAGGACTTGGGCTGAAGGACTAAATGTTTCCACCACAAGTGTGGGCCCTATCCTTTATCCTTCAGGCAGAAGAAAGCATCACTGTTATTCCTCAGAAGTGGGCTTGTCATTCTTGGGCCTGTGGCAGGTTGGTAGTCCTCACCTCACCTGAACACTGGCCAGAGTGTTTGGGTGCTTGTCCCCGATTTACCTGGAGCAGTCTAACCTCAAGCCCATCAGTGAACCCCAAGATGGCCAACACATCTTCTTTGCTCAGGGGCTGGTAACAGCAGTGAGGGTAAGATGCTGAGCAGTGAACACTTCAGGAGACCCAGATGGGAAAATGCCAAGTCACAAACCAGGTGCAAGGGCAGGTGTTGGTGTGCAACCAAAATGGCTTCTTCACTTGGCAGCATGGTTCTTCTAAACAGGACCCCCTCCCACCCCGTACGCTTCTGAGTGATTACGTAGTTGATGTGGGTGTGCTGTGATGCAGTAGAGGGACCGCTAGGAAGGAGGGAGTTAAAGGTCAACTAGTTGGGGGAAGAGAATTTAAGTTATTAAAATTAGGTTTATGCCCAATCTTGGTTTACTTGTGGCATCTAATGGAATAGACGTAAACCATTTTCTCTCTGGCTCCTCTCTCTGACTTTGTCTCTCTCTCGAGCCCTCTGTCTCTTTGTCTCTGATTCTCTCTCAGTCTGTGTTCCCCCCCTCCCTGTCTTACTGCCTGTGTCCCATCTCTCTGCTGCCTTTCTCTTTTTCTGTCCCTCAGTCTCTTTGTGTCTCTCTGTTGGAGAGAAAGGAGGTTTTCTTTTTCGCTCTTTGTTATTAGATGCAAAAAAATAAGTAAATAAAGGCAATTTATCTCCATTGTCTAAATAAGAGTTGTTGGATCTTGACGCCACCTTCTTCTCATTGGCGGAGAAAGTAACCAATCCTTTCAAGTCCAGCCCCAACCAGTAGAACAAGACTGAGCTTGGTTCAGAAGTGAAGGAAAATTTTATTCTTTGGTTAAAGAATGGAGAGATGTGAGCACGCTTTCCCTGAAAGGCGGTTGGTGGGGCTGTTTTATAGGTATCTCTTCAGCGGGCTGTGGGAGGGGGTGGAGCTCTCAAGGGGCAGGTGCAGCTGTGCTGCTTACGTGGCTCCAGATCACAGTGCCAGGTGCAGTGGTTCTGCACGCAGCCTGCTGCTGCCATCTTGAAGGGAGGTGCGCTGCACACAGCCCACCGCACTGAGGTGTCTTGTGCAGAATCTGACATGTTAAGGGCGAGGCCTCTGCACACGACCTCCTATAGGCTAGTGAAACTAGACTAAGCACAAAAGAAGAGGTTAGACTTTATCACCTAGATTCCCTCTTATTTTATCCTGGGGACCCCAGTGGGCTTTGCTGGTGACAAGACTACTCCATAATGGTCAAAGCACTCTTGTCTGCCCTGGCCTTAGGTAATTTTCACAGAAACTAATCCAGGAAAAATGTAGGGCAAGAATTATTCTCCTCATGCTTTAAATAGGTAGATCTCAGAGAGGTTGGAAACTTGCCTGAGGTGATCCAGGCAGTGCGCTGGTGGCCGGAGCATATACTTCTACCAGAGGGGCCTTTCCCTCCACCACGCAGATGGATTCTCAGGACGGAGGTGTTCTAACCTAGGCCTGTCTGGTCTGATCTGGAATATAAGATCTGGGTCCAGGTTTAGGGTCAGTAATAAGGGTGCTGTGTACTCTGCCTTCCAGCCTTTTTACCTCGGTAAAGTTAACGATAAAGAACGCGGGTGGATGGGCTGAGGTGGGGTGAGGGTGGGGGAAGGCAGTTGTTGGGGGGTGTGTGAAGAAACGTGAAAAATGGAACTTGTATCCTAAGGGGATGT
Source organism: Delphinus delphis (assembly GCF_949987515.2). Lineage (NCBI taxonomy): Eukaryota > Metazoa > Chordata > Mammalia > Artiodactyla > Delphinidae > Delphinus > Delphinus delphis. The sequence continues at coordinate 62,991,820 of NC_082687.1, read as the reverse complement.
ATGGAAGGGTGTGGTTAATTTCATGCAAGCTGGAATCAAATTTCCTGGTTTCAAATCCTAGCTCATACCACTAACTGTGTGATCTTGGGCAAGTTACTTAACCCTTCTGAGCCTCCATTTCCTCATTAGTAAAATAAGGATAATTATGTTACTTACATAATAAGGTTGCTTGTAAGTGTAAAATGAGACAGTCCAGCCCCAAAATGTCTAGTACAGTGAAGCAATCACTCAGTGAAGGATGATGAAAACAAGCCCCATTTGGTGGGTTTTTTTTTTTTTTTTGGTTTGGTTTTGTTTTTAACACTAGCTGAGACTGGTACTAACCCTACAAGCTGCCTCCTGAGTCATCGTTGAGTGCTTATATCAGCTAGATACGGTGCCAAGTTCTATAGAAACAAAAGTGAACCTGTTTTCTGATCACAGAGCTATTATTGCCTATTGAGTGAGACATGCCATCGTGTTCCTGGGCAATGTCAGTACAGTGTGATTGATGTGCATTGAGATGGGGTAAACACAGGGTGGTATGGGAATCCAGAATGAGGCATCTAAAGGCTCCCCAGATCCGGACCCTGATGCTACTCCTTTGATTTGTAGACCCCAGGCACACTCTGTACAAGACCTCCTTCCTAGCAAGTTTAGCAGATAGGAATCACTGACGAGAATTGGAAGTATGGGTCACCCCGTGGGTCGGAGCTTTGCGTTGTGGGACAGACACCACTGCTGCGGCACACTGGCCTTCCTGGAGCTTAGAACATTAATAAAAATGGAGACTAACCCTTTCCAGCCATTTTGTTTGATCTTTTGTGACTGCCTCTCTATAACATGCACTGCAGATGGAGATGTTTTAGCGGTGGGGAGAGCAAGCAGTGCTTACAGCTCAGAAGGGCCTCCTATCAGCACAGTTAGCAGTGGCAAGCACATTCACATTTTGTGGGTACAAAAGGTATTTTTAACAGGCCTGTGTCTCCCAGCTTATCTCTGTATGGGTCTCTTCTCACAATAGTGTTTACAGAAAAGAAGCGGCAGGGTATATAAAAAATGAAAGTTAGGGCTTGTTCTCCAAAGGCAGGGAGGACACAGTAGAACTGCAGTTCCAGTTCCTCATGGGCAGCATCTACAGTCGTGAGCACTGCTACCACCCGGTAGACAGCAGAGGGCTTTGTTGTTTAGGACAGAAATGACAGGTGTTTGGGATGCAGCGTGTTCTCCTCTGCGTCTCATCATGGTCTGCAGTACAACACCATGCTTCTATTTGTATGTTTTCTCTTTTTTGGGAGCAAGAAAATTTTCTCCCAGATTAGACCAACAATTTTAAAAGGAATTATTGGCATTGAAACATAATGATGATATGAATACCCCTCTGTGATAAGATGAGGCTTTGGAAGGAAATTCACTGCTGTTGCTGATTTCTTTTTTACCATTATTCATCACCACACTGTTCAACATGGCTTCAGAACATCATTCTTAGGCAGGAGAGCAGAGTGGTTACAAACACACACTCTAGACACTCTGGCTCCACTACTTACTGTGTGACTCTGTACCCTTTTCCGCTCTGCTTCACTTTTCTTACCTGTAAAATGGGCATAATGTACTCTCTGCCCCAGAGGGCTGTTGTAAGGATAATTATTGAAAGCGGTTCCAGGCTCACACAGTGAGTTCTATATAAGGGTTTGCTGTTATTATTACTATAAATATACAACCAAACTTTTCATGATATTCCTTGTGGTGAATTTAGATATATTTCATGTAGCAACCAGCATGTTAGTACTGGCTCTGGGGTCAGTTGGATGGCTCTGAACCCTGGTTTAGTACTTACTAGATGTGTGATCTTGGCCAAATTATTAACCTTTTTGTGCTTCAGTTTTCTTATCTGACAAATGGTGATCCCCTCAAAGCATTGAGGTGAGGATTAAATGAGATAATACATGAAAAATAAGTCACAGAAACTCTCTGGGCCTCAGCTCCCTTAAATGCAAAGTGAGGATTTTCATGGAATTTAGCTTGTGGGGGTGTTTTGAAGATTAAATGAGGATTAGATATGGATAAGGTGCTTAGGACAATGCTTTGGATGTAGGAAGAACACAATACTCTTTAGCCATTGTTTTTGTTACATGATTACTACCCGCATTGCGTCATTATACTGTCACTACTACCATTTTTTTCAATGTGCATTGTACTTAAGATACAATGATATAGTGACCCACATATTCCAAACTTGTCTCACTCAGTATTTCCTCATGAAATGGCAGTTTTCACCCCTCCCCCATTTTGGCCTGTTGTCCAGTCTGATTTTTTATTGACTCAATTATTACTTCCCTGAGTACTATCCACACAGGCCAAGTTAATGGCATGTTATTTGCTGAGTGAGGCTTTTTCCTCTATCTTGCCTCAGTTTGTGAATGGTCTCTTGAGTTCCCTCCTGACATGAAGAGTTCAGGTGTAATGTTATTAAAGCTCCCAGTGGACTCCTGGTGTACCCTGGTTTTGTGACTATAACTGCTTTTCAACAGTTTCAGAATGTTATTAGCTTGAGGCCTTCGCTCAGGCAGGAAGAGTTAGCATTAATTAATTAACGCTTCCAATCTTAGCCTATTTGGAAACTTTGTATGTTTTACATTTGGTGGTGGCTGTCGGCACCTATAAACTCTAACTCATATAATTAATTTCTCAACTTCCTCAGGTCCTTTCTGGAAGCGGCAGAATGTAAAAAATGAATAATAGCTTAAATCATCCTCGCATCATTCATTTATTCATTCACAATTTGAAACGTTTGTTGAGTGCCTACTATATGCCAGGCATGTGGGAGGGAAATAGAGGTGAAAATGAGAAGGCCTGGGGGAAGAGCGAGATGTCATAGGAATGCCCAGACCCATATCTACAGTATAAAAAAGAATGAAAAATGAATAATAATGGTAATTAACCTTTATTGAGCTCTTAATATTGCCTGTGCATGCTTTACCTTATTTAGTCCTTGAGAACAACTATCATTATGCCCACTTTCTAGAGGTGGAAGCTGAGACTTGAGAGATCAAGCAACTTACTGAAGATCATGCTACTAGAAAGCGGCAGAACCACCATTGAAATCCAGGCCTGTTCAGATCAGAGCGAGTGATCTTAAACACTACACTTTGCTGCCTCTCCAGTGGAGCCGAGGCCTCAAAATCAATGACCTCTGTTCTCATCCCTAAGGGAAAATGAGCTGCTGAGAGGTCTTGCTAGTTCCTATGTCTCCCTAGTGAGAGGACAGCCACATCAGATGCAGAAGAATAAGCTCCTGCTGCCTCTTCATTTACGTACTTGCCAGAGGCTTGTGAGTAAAACAGCGCCATCCGATGACTTTGCTGCTTGGGGCTGGTGCTTCATGGCCCAGCTGCGCTATGTAAAACAGAACGTTGATGGTAAGAATAATAACAGCCAGTAATTATTTGGTACTAACTAGACTCTATTCTAAATATTAATTTATTTAATCATCACAGTAACAGAAGACTACACTGAGACTAGTATTTTAGTATCAATAGTTTATTTGAGAGGTGAAGAAACCCCAGTAGGGAAATGGGAAGTGAGATGGGAAAGGGCAGGCATATAATAAAAGGTGGACAACTGGAGCTTCATGCCCCTGGGGGCTTTGTGAACTGGCAGAAATATGTGCCTAAGAATTACCTCACCAGAGGGCAAAGGGTCTGGGGTACTTACACACCAACTCGTGTGTGTCTTGGATTGGTTAAGGACCTCTCCCGGGGAATATTAATTCTCTGGAACTTCTGCCTTCATGTGGCAGAGGCAGAATGACTTTGACTGCCAGGGAAAGCCCTTAGGCGGTTGAAGTTCTGGCTGCCTGCCCCACACTGGCACACTGGCAAGGCCCAAGAGCATGTGGGGAGTGCACTGATAGCTCTGCTGTAGTCCTTGCACCAAACCTGAGGAATCAGAGGTACAGAGGATAAGTGACTTGCCCAGGGTCTCATGGCTTAGTTGTGTTATGGGTTGAATTGTGTCCCCACCTCTGCCACTCCAATTCATATGATGAAGAACTAACCCCCAGTACTGCAGACTGTGACCTTATTTGAAAATAGAGTCATTGCACATGTAATCAGTTAAGATGAGGTCATTAGAGTGGGACTTAATCCAATATGACTGTTGTCCTTTTGAGAAGGGGAAATTTGGACACAGAAGTATGCATACAGGGAGAGTGCCAAGTGAAGAAGAAGGCAGAGATCAGGGCGGTGCTTCTACAAGCCAAGGAATGCCAAAGATCGCCAGCAGAACACCAGAGCCTGGGCGAGAGGCATGGAACAGATTCTCTCTCACAGCCCTCAGAAGGATCTAATCTTGCCCACATCTTGCTCAGACCTGCAGCTTCCAGAACTGTGAGACAATAAATTTCTGTTGTTTAAGGCACCTGGTTTGTGGTACTTTGATAGGGCGGCCCTTGCAAAATAATGTGTGTCAGTTGTTACTTGTTGGTTATGATTTCCAGCCCCAATCCGTGGGTGCAATGAGAATGGATGGTGTAGGGAGAGAGGGAGGAGGAGGATGGGAGCTAGCAAGCACTGTCAGGATGTTATAGTCCTTGCTGGTCTCTTCCCACTTCTCCTCCTTCTCAACCCCCAGACATTTATTAAGTGTGCTGAGCTCTTTACATGCATTGCTCCATTTAATCTCCACACAGCCTGAACCAGAAGGTAATATCGGCATCTCTGTTTTACAGACAAGGTGGCTGTAGATTCAGAGAGGTTAAGTAACTTGCCTAAGGCCACAAAGTAGGTCATTGTTGAGCCAGGATGCAAACTCAGGTTGTCTGACTCCTGCTATGCCACCCTCTACTGTTGCAGCAGCCAGACTGACTCATGTCCAAAGAACAGACATCTGTTTTAGAGCCATCTTAGGGACCAAAGTTGTTGCAGGGGAGACCTGACGTACAGGGATGGAAAGAGTCTCTCAGAGAGAAACACTGAGCGACAGAGTATTAATCGGCACCAGAGCACAAAGTCCTGTATGGATTATTTGAATATTATCTTTTATTTTGGATACTTAAAGGTGTTCTCCTTTTTAATGTTTGTAAGGATCCATGGAGAGAATTTTGCTTCTATCCCAAAGGTGTCCTATGAACACTTTCAGTATGGAGTTAGAGTAACTGAGGACATGATTCTGCAGAACTGCACTTGTTCCCTGCCACTGCCTGGGCCCTCTCCCTGCTTCACTGTTAATACTGCAAGGAATTTGGTTCTTCTGCTTTGTCAATTTTTTCAGCCAGAAAAATGTTCTGCCATGTGTCTTTTGTTCTTTTTCTGAAGCGGCTGGGAAGTTATAATTTACTGGCATGTAGAGAAAAGTGGATTTTCTTGTTGCAATTCCATTTCCCCCCTCCTTTGGGATTCTTGGGAAAACCTGATTAAAATGTCAGCCAGAAGAATGGCTGGTGATTCTTTAAAAGGACTGATTAAACCAGGATGACCCACAGCACTAACGGGAGAAGAAAACCCTGTGGGGACCTGAGCATATAACTTTTTAGTTATTCGAGTATAGCAAAAAAAGTCAGAAAGAAAATAATAAGCTTTGATGGAGAGAAGGGGTGATAATAAAATTGTTATTAACAGTGGTAATAATAAATGTCACTTGAGTAATTTCTGTCCTTGGCCCTGTACTATGCCCTTGTCTGTATTGTCTCTAACATCCAAGTTCTTGGAGGTAGGTGGGATTGCCTCTGTTCCCTATAGTGTTAAGTCATGTGCCTGTGGTCATACAGCCAGGGCCTGTCTCCTGGGGCCTGACAGTCATACTGAGGGAGGGTCTAAAGACCTTTAATAGGAGATTGTCACTCCCAGGATGGGGCTGCACCGTGCTTGCAGAATTGATTCCTTCTACCTGGGATTTAAACACTAACTCCTTGCCTGCTTTTCTGGGACCCACGCTTTTTGCCCTGATCATGTACCTGCTTTCAGAATTTCTTGCTAATTGTTTCCAGTTTAAAATTCTCCCTTTGGAGAAAAGCTAATCACAAATACATGCATAGAATCATCCAGTTCTGTAAAAGAGGAAGAATTTGTTGACTTAACTGCAGTGTTTTAATTTTGTGTTTTCTGAGAATTGGATTCTACATGCTAAACAATCTAAAGAGGGAACATTAAAGTGGGACTGAGACCTGTGGCCTGGTTCCCTCTGAGGTTATTTGTGGCCCCCACCATACCCTATGGCTGCATTGTGGACGGGATGCCGACAGAGGGACAGAACTGTTGTCCAGTTGATTTTGGCCAGGCTTATCTAGAGCCTGACCCCACTAGCTTCTCCATTTCTTTCTCCTATTATTCAGGGCCCAGTCCAGTTAAGCCACACAGAATATCGTCTCCTCCAGTGCTAAAGCTGCTCATTGTTTTTATGGTACGAAAAACCATATTACGTTACTCTTTAATTATTTTATTTTATAGTAATAGTCTTGTCTGCCCAATAGATTGTGAGCTTCATGTGAGTATGAAGGGATCTCTCTTTACTGTCCTGCCTTCCCTCATTCCCCTGGCCGCCAGTCTTCACCTCTGCACTGATCATAATGCCAGGCATGTAGAAAGCACTCAGAATCTACTATTGAATGACTACTAAACAATTTTTCTTTTAGAGTGTCAGTTTCTGTAATAAAGCATATGTTCTGTAGAATGAAGAACCACTCCATTATAAGGGTGCGAGTTGGTGTGGGCAGCATGAAAGGTAAAATGTCAGGAAAAGAAACAGTGATGCTATAGACCACTATTCAGCCCAGTGTTGGGGAATTCCCTTAAAAAATCCCTTGAGATATCCCTGCCCTGGCAGGGAGTGCCAAACGGTGGTAATTATTGATCCCTGTTCTTAGTTGTGGTCCATCTGGGAGCTCCTTTCCAAAATAGACTACATATTGGCAACAGGGAGGAGAATGTGTATTACTGAAAAATCACAAACTCAAAACTTCTTTGTTTATAAAGGAGGTATTTCTATAAAAGGAGTGGGATCGATCTGCCCCTCCATCTTGGATGAAATAAAATGTTGTAATTGGATATTCCCATGGGTCCCCAATCTCTGTGCTGAGGAAAGTGTAAGCAGGGATGAAACACCTCTGCTCTGAAGAGTTTCCAGGTCAGCTTCAGAATTTTCTCTTCATGGAGCAGAGGACCACTCTTGTTGCCATCACCCAGTTACCTGTAGGACCCCTGGACTATTCACACAACTGAAGAATCACATCTTCTCGCAGAGGGCAGAGGTAGTGCAGGAAATATCTGGATCTTACTTTAGCCCACATTTAAAAGAGTCTAAAGCATGGGTCTCTATCTCTTGGATCCTGCAATTTTCTCATCTCTGTAAAAAATATAATCAGGGCTTCCCTGGTGGCGCAGTGGTTGAGAGTCGGCCTGCTGATGCAGGGGACACCGGTTTGTGCCCCAGTCTGGGAGGATCCCACGTGCCGCGGAGCGGCTGTGCCCGTGGGCCATGGCCGCTGAGCCTGTGCGTCTGGAGCCTGTTGCTTCGCAATGGGAGAGGCCACAGCAGTGAGAGGCCTGCGTACTGCAAAAAAAAAAAAAAAAATATATATATATACATATATATATATGTGTGTGTATATATATATATATATATATATATATATATATAAAATCAAAGTATTTTCTTCCCTGGAGGGAAGACATCACTAAATTGTGTGGACCCTAGAACAGGCATTCTTTTTTTTTTTTGGTCTTCCCACACATGATTTCAACCTTCTTATCATACAGAAATCAAGAGACTATAGAAAAAAATCTCAACTATCAGTCGACTATTTGCTTCCTCTTTTTAATCCTCCCATGTTTTTGTTTAAAAATCTACCGCAGGGGCTTTCCCGGTGGCACAGTGGTTAAGAATCTTGCCTGCCAATGCATGGGACATGGGTTTGAGCCCTGGTCTGGGAAGATCCCACGTGCTGCAGAGCAACTAAGCCCATGCGCCACAAGTACTGAGCCTGCGCTCTAGAGCCCTGAGCCACAACTATTGAAGCACGCCCTAGAGCCCATGCTCTGCAGCAAGAGAAGCCACTGCAATGAGAAGCCCACACACCACAACGAAGAGTAGCCCCCGCTCTCCGCAACTAGAGAAAGCCTGCGCGCAGCAACAAAGACTCAATGCAGCCCAAAAAAATAATAAAAAAAAATACCCCAAAGGGAAGAATTGAACTGATTTTAAGCAAATTTTTTTAATGCAAAAATATACATAAAGGAGCAAAGGGCAAGAATTTAAATTACGTGAAATGATTAATTTTTTTCAGATAATACAGTTATTTGATAACACTATCTTGTCCTGATATTTCTCATTTGCAGTTAGATGTATGCCGCTTTTTTTTGTATTCAGGAGAAAATGTTACCAAACAGACTCATGGGGTTTAAAAGATTTACTTTAAAAATGAAACAAAACGAAAGAAAACAAAAAACCCCAAACTACTGGTGTTTAATTCACTAGGCATAGGGGACTGGAAATATGACCCTGGTTTATTAAGCATCTTTGTGGGGATTCACAGCTCATTACCTCCTGAGGTATATCACTTCATCTACGAATAGATCTGTGGGAAGTGTTTCTTTTTTTCTTTCTTTTTTTTGGTTGAGCCATGCAGCTTGTGGGTCTTAGTTCCCCGACCAGGGATTGAACCTGGGCCATCGACAGTGAAAGCGTGGAGTCCTAACTACTGGACCGCCAAAGAATTCCCATGTAGGAAGTTGTTTGTGTTGAACAAAAATCAATTCAGAACTTCCCTGGTGGCGCAGTGGTTAAGAATCTGCCTGCCAGTGCAGGGGACATGGTTTAAGCCCTGGTCCGGGAAGATCCCACATGCGGTGGAGCAACCAACCCCGTGCGCCACAACTGCTGAGCCCACGTGCCACAACTGCCGAAGCCTGTGCGACTAGAGCCTGTGCTCCACAACAAGAGAAGCCACCGCAATGGGAAACCCGTGCACTGCAGCGAAGAGTAACTCCCGCTTGCCGCAACTAGAGAAAGTCTGTGCACAGCAACGAAGACCCAACACAGCCAAAAAATCAATTCAAATATATTTATTGAGTGCATACCATGTTCCAGATACTAGATATTGTTTATGTTCTGTGGATACAGCAGTGAACAAAATAGACAAACCCCTGTGCTCTTGAAGCTTGCTTTCTGTGGGAGGGTGAGAGCAAATAAAAGCATGTAGAACGAAGAGTATGACAGGAGATAAGTAAGAAAGGAAGATTGTGCAACGGTGGGCACTTGCAATTTTTTTTTCTTTTTTCAGCTGTGTTGGGTTTCATTGCTGTGCACGGGCTTTTTCTAGTTGCGGCGAGCGGGGGCTACTCTTCGTTGCGGTGTGTGGGCTTCTCATTGCGGTGGCTTCTCTTGTTGCGGAGCACAGCTTCAGTAGTTGTTGCATGTGGGCTCAGTAGTTGTGGCTCACAGGCTCTAGAGCGCAGGCTCAGTAGTTGTGGCACATGGGCTTAGTTGCTCCGCGGCATATGGGATCTTCCTGGACGAGGGCTCAAACCCGTGTCCCCTGGATTGGCAGGCAGATTCTTAACCACTGAGCCACCGGGGAAGTCCCTAGGCACTTGTAGTTTTAACTAGGTTGGTCAGGAATGGTCTTACTGACAAGTGACTTTCAGTTGAAGTCGTGAGTGAGCCATGTGAGTATCTGGGGGAAGAATATTTCAGCCCATAGAAACATAAGTGCAAAGGCCCTGAGGTAGAGGTGTGTTTGGTGTGTTCATGGAGCAGTAAGGAGACCAGTGTGGTTGGAATGGGGAATACAAAGGGGAGAGTGGTGGAATATGAGAGAAAAAGAATGAGAGCCAGGTCATGTGGGGCCTTGTGAGCCATTGTAAGGACACTGGATTTTACTCTAAGATGGGGAGTCATTGGAGAGGGTTGAGCTAGGGACTAATATGATCTGACTTATGTTTTAAAAGATTTGCTCTGCAAATAGACTATACAGAGAAAATGATGGACTTAGGGAGAGCAGTTAGGAGGCTGTTGCCATAGTTCAGACCAGAGATGATGGTGTTTTGGGTGAGGGGAGGTGTGAAAGTGATTGGGTTCTGGATATATTTTGAATAGTGCTCTTCAAGTCTCACCTGCTGATCCTAGCATTATCCCCTGGAGCTTATTTAACACATGTCATCCTCCTTCATATATTCAGACTAAAATAAAATAGGACAAATCTTTCCTTTGACGCTCCCCATAGGCAAGCATTCTAATATGTCTGATGTGTATCCTTCTGCTTGTATGAGTTCTTACAAATCAGCCATTGTTCTTTGGTTATAGAGTTTTAATTTAAATAGATGGCATTGTGGTACAGATCACATTTTGTTTCTTGCTATATTTTAAAGATATATCTGTGTTGCTGAATGTACCAAGAGTTTGCTGCTTCTGGCTGAAGTGACTTCTTCAAATGAGACAACTGAACTGTGAGAAGACTATGTTAAATTAATAGCACAGTTCCCTGAGTTTTTTCCACTCCATTCCAAACCTGCCCACTTCTTCCAACTGTCCCCAGATAACATGGCTTTGAGCTTCTCATGGCTTGGCCAGTCTTCTCTGAGTCTCCCATGATTTATCTCTGCTCACAGACCTGGGCTTCTGAGAGCAGCATCTATGCCTGGAAACTCCATGCTGTTTGTCAGATGTGGAAACGAGGTTTTGTAGCTGAGAAATGGGTGTAAGGACTTTGGGGCTAAGAAAATAGAAGCCACAGGACAAAGTGAGCCCCCAGATTCCACATGTGCCCAGGGCAGACCCTTGCCTCAGTTTTCATGGGCACAGTAGGGTAGTGGTTAAGAACTTAGGCTCTTGGATCATGTACATGTAGGTTTGCCTTTAGTTCTTCCTCCTACTGGTTGTGTGATGTTGGATTGATTGCTTAGCCATTCTGAGCTGCACTTTCCCCCATCTATAAAATGGTGATAATCATAACACTAATTTCAAAAGGATGTTATTAGTATTAGATATAATACTCTATATACCTTTTGGTATAAAGCCTGACACAGAGTAGGTCCTTGGTAAATATTGGCTATAATTTTAAGCATAAATTCATACAAACCCACATTTTCACAGGAATTGAAATATGGGTGTTCATTTACATTGCAAAAGATAATAAAAGAATTCTCTTTCATAGCAATTTCTCTAGCGCACTTGTGATGTGCTTTAAGTGACCAAAATTGGGTTTACATATTGCTTTACAGCAGTATAGACTGTATAAAGGTTGGTTTACCTGTATGATGATAGTGAGGGAGATGTGCTACATGACAGTAAGAGCCGAGTTGAATGTTTCCTGGCAAATGCAGACATGATGATGTTATTGTGGGTTCTCTCTTTCTCTGTCTGCCTGGCTGTCTGTCTCTCAGACTCTGTACAATTGTAGAACCAGCAGTGGGATATACTTTTTAAAAAATCTTGAGGATAACACTATACTTTCAGAAGTGATGTACCCTATTTTTTTCCCAGTGAAAACCTATAATAATGAAAATACAGAAGAGGATTTGAAGACACAAAGGGTTTAGTATCACTGAAATCACAAGATGAGAAGGCAGTCCAGAGGTCATCAAATATTCCCTTCTCTTTCCACAGGTGACACTGAGGATTATAGAGGTGGGGTGACTTGGTCAAGCTCACCCAGCTTATACATGGCACCGCAGGGGCTCAGTTTTCCTGTCCAGTATTCTTTCTTCTACTCATGGTTCCTCGTAAGGGTTGGATTTAAATCACTCGTTTTGAGGGTTATTTTGTCTTGAAAACTCAGGGAATGGAATTTGTACCTTCCCATGGTAATTATCCCAGTAAGAAAGTTTTTCCTTAAACCCAGTCGAACTGCCTCTTGGAGCAATTTAAATATCCAAACTCAGGCCTGCTATAGAACTATCATGATACCATTACATTTGGATATGGTCAAGAGAAAAAACACATTGTAGGCAATACATATTTAGTATGCTTTTTCCTCCTTTTGCCCCCAGCTCAGGCTTCTCAAAGGCTCTTCCTTACTTTCTTCCCTCCTGTATTTAATGTCTCTCCCACTGGAATGAACAGGGTCTTTATCTGTTTCATTCCCTGTTGTATGAATAGTGCCTGGTACAAAATAAGTACCAAGTGGATGTTTGCTGAGGGACTAGTAAATTTATTGAGTACCTACTATGTGCCAGGCACTCTTCTTGGCACACTGGATGTATAGCCTCCCTTGGTACCAAGAGTAGGGAAGAGGAGAGAGAAAACTATCTGTCTCTGATAGAGAAGCAAGGTTTAAATTCATTCTTCTTGTTCTTGGCAAACTCAGAGGAAATCTTTTGATTAAAGAGCAAGCAGCTTCTTTCTGACCCTCACATCATGACAGCATGTCACTCCCTACCTTACCACACTACCACAGGTCACACATGTGTCTGCATGCACACACACTTGTGGGTCAGTTTGATGTGATTTAAGTAGCACCTAAATTATCACGTATCTCCCTAATTATGTTTCTCACACCCTTGCATGGTACCTAAAATCCCCACTATTGAATGATTCTCTTGGTTAAGGAACATCTATAATAGACCCATTATTTTAAATGATAAAAGTTTTATCAAGAGACACCAAACATTAGTCATTAGCAATACCAATACCTTTACATGAATTACTTTCTTAGGTTAGTTATTGAGAAGAGCAGAACCAATGGGAAATGAGCATAAATAGTTATGTTCTATTGAGGAAAGAGAAGAGGGGGCTGGGTATATTCTAGAACACTGCTACTCAAAGTGTAGTCTGGGGACTGCTCCTCGTCTACCACCATGAGATTAGTAGCTTGCAGGATCACTAAGCACTCTTTTTTAGTTAAGCTGATTTTTTTCTTCGTCTTTTTTTTTTTTTTTTTTGGTATCAAGACTTTTCTGATTGAAGGAAGCAAGAAATTAATTCACATTCAAGTGCAAACCTCTTATTTTGTCATTGTCTGCTAACAAGCTGATGGACCAGCTATATTGAGTAGCACTGATCTAGAAGATGGGCTACTGTCTGGGTAGGTAGTCCTAGTGAAGCATTGTGAGAAAATCCCAGGGCTTACAGGGGCAACATGAAGATTCTGTTCTCTGGAGGTGGACAGCAAGGATAGAGGAGATCAGTTTTGCTTATTACTTCACAGCTTTGCCTAAGCATCAGGTTTGACTTAAGTTTTGTTTTGTTTTGTTTTGTTTTTTCCAGCATCTTGGCAAATACATGCTAGGGGGACATAACACGTTTTGTTTGTTGAGCATCAGTATGGTGCAATGGAAAGAACAAAGAGTCAAAATAGAAAAAAGTTCAAGTCTGTGGTTCTCCACTTATATCACCTTGGTGACTGTGGGCAAAATTCTTAAATTTCCTATTTTGTCTTTTATAAGAATTGGAATGACAGGAGCTACTATGTAAGTTTTATTATTATAAGCATTAAGTGTGGTAACACCCCTAAAAGCAAGAGTTTTAGGCATACGAATACTTTTTTGAATAAATGAACTGAGTGGTATTTCCCATGCTCTATCTCATTTATTCCCCTCAACAACTCTATAATGTAGGAGCTGTTATAAGCCCATTTTGTAGATGAGGAAACAGAGGCTTAAAATCACAAAGCCTAAGAAAAGTTAAATAATTTACCTAAAGTTGAGACCGGAGCCAGGATGACTCATAGATCAAAAGAATGGCTCTAGATAGAGCAGCACCCACAATTTTCTTGAAGGCATCTTTGTTATATCTGATACTAATCACTTGGCTGTGTGGGCAGTGACTTGATAAAGGAACATGAACTGAGTCATTGAGCCTCCAAGTTACTGTCTCGACTTTACAGACTATCAAAATGATGTGGGTGAGGAAATTCTACCAAACACTTTAACATGGAAAAAAAAAAAGAAAAATAAAAAAGGTGAGAACAGCATGAGGGAACAGCATGGGACTACTCATGTAATAGAAATGTAATGTATTTGCCCTTTTTCTCTTCCTTTGCAGCGAAATGTGTGATTACTTGAAGCAAGTTGGTAGAATAAATGGTTACACCTAGAAATTGTGCTCTGGAAATAGGTTGATTATCTGCAAATGTTATTTTACGTTCTCAGATTCATCAAAAATCAACTCAAGGTACCTTGAAAAGAATGAGTAGGTAATGGGCAGCTAAAATTGATGGATTGGAAGCCTGGAGAAAATGTGCACTCTTGGGGACATTTGCAATTACCTCCTAAGTTCTGTATAATTTAAACAAACTATCTTTAACTCACTTTATAGGTCAAACTTCATTTTTAACCTCCTGTGAAATGAAAATTAACCTTGAGGTAAATTCGTAGAATTTCCTAAGTAGAAATGAGAGTCCTAGCAGACATTAATAAATGTTCTTGGGAAAAAAGGTTATGTAGTTAAAAAGTTTTGAAGCCACTGGGTTCAGCAGATGTTCATAGATTTCTTTAGTGCAGGACTTAGAGCCCCTAAGTGCTAATATGGACTGTTAAGCCTCTCAGAGGGCTGCAAATAGCATAAAATTATTTGACCATGCAAACTGCACCCCCCTATGTATTTTTTTCCCCTGAACAATTCTTAACATTTTGTGGGGTTAGTGTCCCCAGGAACATACTTTGAGAAATATTGATCTTCTCTAGCCCTCCTCATTTCATAGTTCAAGAAATCACGTTTCACAGTTATGTACCTTATATTTAATGTCTTAGTTTTGTGTCTGCTTATGAGGTGTGACTATAAAGTAATGTGATTATAATTTTGTGATCATAGAAATATTGCTTGGAGATGAGTGTTATCTTCCAAATAGAACCCTTGAGTGTGTTTACCCTTGAGTGTCTTGATGATGGTGGCTTCATTCAAAACAGTTTCAGAGCTTCTCTTTTGGCTATTGCTGCACTCATGTTACCAGACCTGCTCACAAGGTGATCAGCCTCAGGACTGCAGAGCAACAACTGACTGGTATTCTTGTGGTGGAAAGAGCACTGGATTAAGGCATCAACGAAATTTTGGTTCCTTTAGTCTCCACTTGACCATTAACATGTTGAATAACATTATCTCTTAAACTCTCAGAGCCCGGTTTCTTCATCTGTAAATTTGGTCACTAGAATAGCTAGTGACCTTGTCAGGATTAAATGAGATAATGCTTGCAGAGATTCTTTATAGGGTAGATATTAATTGTGTAGGCTCTGGAAGTTGACTGCTTGAGTTAGATTCTCAGCTCTACTGTTTACTAGCTTTTTGGTCTTGGGAAAATTATTTTAATTATTTAAGAATTTCTACCTTACAGGGTTGTGTGGACTAATAAAGTAATATATGTATAGTACTTAGTCCAGTGCCTGACACATAATAAATGTCCTATAAATGCTAGATGCTATTAATCTAAACTGTAAAGAATTAGGTAGATTT
The DNA here is from genome assembly GCF_949987515.2 of Delphinus delphis. NCBI lineage: Eukaryota > Metazoa > Chordata > Mammalia > Artiodactyla > Delphinidae > Delphinus > Delphinus delphis. The sequence continues at coordinate 62,976,460 of NC_082687.1, read as the reverse complement.
GAAAGTGCTTCCTTTTCAGGGGAACTCTTGATTTTGTTAGGAGTGAATTGGTGGGAAAGCAAGGTAAGGAAAAGATAATTAGAGGATAAGATTTGAGAATGATAGCTTGGGTAAGAAAAAAATTACGTATTCTATTGACTAGTCCTGGCTCAGAATGACCACAGTTTGTGTATTAGTTATCTCTTGTTGTGTAATAATATTGTCACAAGCTTAGCAGCTTAAAACAGCCCACACGTATTATCTTAAAATTTCTGTGTGTCAGGAGTCTGGGCACGGCTTAGTTGGCTCCTCTGTAAGGTTGCAGACTGTTAGCCAGCATTGGGATCTCATCTGAAAGCTTGGCTGGGAAGGGTTTGCTTCCAAGCTCACATGGTGGTTGGCAGCATTCAGTTCCTTCCAGGATGTTGGCTCAGGCCTTCAATTTCTGGCTGTCTGTCGGTTTTAGGCCACTCTCAGCTCCTTGTTATATGGACTTTCTCAACGTGATGACTTGCTTCCTCAAAGCCAGCAAGGGAGAGCGTGTCTCCTCGCAGATGGGTTACAATGTTAGGTAATATTCTCATGGACATGTAGTTAGGTATATCCTGCTCCCTTTGCCATATTCTATTGCTAGGGACGAGTCACAGACCCTGCCCACGTTGAGAGGACGGGATCACACTAGGGCATGAACACCAGGAGGCAGAGGTCATGGGGCACCCTAGAATCTGCCTGTTGCAGATTGTTTCCAAAAATCAGGCCCAACTTAAAAGGATGAAGATCTTGAGAAAGGGCCCCTGAAACACAATGTTAAAAGATGACATTTTGGGAACAAAAGCAGTATGGTTGGAATATGTATTGTCTCCCAAGATGATCATTTTGAAAGGACAATACCTATTTCAACCAGAATTTACATCTGGTTATGCTGTTAGAAGCCGGTTATATTATTTCATGGTCAAACTTCATCAGTTCCAAAACTAAAAGGATTTTCCTTATAACCTGCATTTTTTCGTATACTTTATATAACCCTTTGGTATTCTACTTTGCATGGACTTTCCCCTAAAGACCTGTCCAGACTGACAGATAGGTTGACTGAAGTTACTTTTATTATGCAGCAAATCTTAGATATGACCTGTTATTACCTACAGAGGTCTAAAAATATAAATCTGCCTTTATCAAAATTTTCTTGATTTTATGTGTTCAAGACTCAGAATTTAGCACATAACGGCACAAGTTGTTGCTTCTGTTTGGCTGTATAGGCCTGTGGGAGTTTGTGTTCAGTAGCTCCAACGGTCTTTATTATAATTAGATACTATCATCAGGATTTTATTATTGAACGTCACGACATGGGAGAAGCATTGTGTAGAACTATGTCATACTCATCTATGTGGTAACCACCTTAAGGGAGAATCACACACAAGCATCATAAAGAAACTGAGACTTAGTAAATACCTTTCTGAAAACACTGTTGGGGCAAAAGGTCATCTTAACTTTCCGGTATAAGGAAGCTATAAAATCAACAAATCATAGGGTATAAAAATCTCTTAATTTAGTGTGATGAAGACAGATTTTAGGTTGTGCTTGAACAAGGGAATATGCGTTTACAGCTAACCACATGAAAAATGGAAGTGAGCAGGAAGGGCCTTGGTTAGTTTCTGCTCCACAGAAATCACAGCAAGCCAATAGTAAACACATTTGGATGCTGCGATTGCTCCCTGGAAGAAAATCTTCTGGAAGATTTTTCAAAACTCTGATCCATTTCCCAGAATTTTCCAGTCACGTTATTGATTCATTATTTTCACTTCATTTGAATCATTATTCATCAATGACTGGTTTCTGGTTGAGGTCTGCTGAGAATAAAATCAGCAGAATGTTTCTACTTGAAGTTCATTTTTCTTTGGATGTTTTTGATAGTAACAGTAGGACATGGAGTGGTTTTGTCACAGGCCAGTATATGTACGTACTAAAATCTGATATACTCATCATTGAAACTTTGGGTCAAGGTAGAGCATGCTGGCTGTATAAGTAAATTCAAGGTTTCTTATAAATATTATTATTTTGGCAAATTAATAATCTTAGGCTCATACTTAAAAATCACATTCCTGGAATGAATCAGCTCAAGATCCCAAAAAAGAAAAACTAACCATAATTATGACAACAGTACTGAACAACAAAAGATCTCATCTTCACGTTAGATTTTAGACTAAGGTCTGCCGTATCTGTGACATTGGGCAGTTTACTTAACCCAAGACTTGGATATTATATAAAGGGCTTTTGAGATCTAGAACCCCACAACTCCTAGAGAGACAGAGTGGCAGCAACTCTTTACAAAGAGAGTGTTAAACTTCTAACCTCTGATCGTCCAGTATTTTCAAGGCATAGCAGAGGTCACTTTGTGCTGACTCCTATGAGCAGGAGTGAGAGAGGAAGTACAAAGGTGATAAAAGGATGAAAAGCGAGTCCCAAACTGTCAAAGGGAAAGTGTTATTGATCAGTTCGGCCACATGTATTGAGCATTTTCAAGTACATAACACAGTGCCAGATATTGCAGAGGGTACATAGAAGATTAAGTCATAGTCACTGCTTTAAAATGCTTACAAGACAGAGGAAAACTAAATGCTGATAAGTAAATAAAATAAGTGAAGGCAAGGCAAGGTATAAGTAATGTCACAAGAAATAGACCAGGTGTATTGTTAGTTTGGAGGGGGTGGGCCCATAAAAGCTTTCATTGAAAGATGACATTTGAAATGGACCTTAAAGGGTGGAGAGGAGTTTGCCTGATAAAAATGGAGGGAAGGAAGCTCTGGGTAGAGGGAGATGCATAAACTACAGTTTGGAGAAGGGAAGATGTGGACTTTGGGGCTAAAATTGAACAGTCCATTTTGTTGGCCAGTGGACAGTTGTGTTGAAAGAGTAGGCAATGGGCTCATGACTTTATCAACAACAAAATTATGAAAGCCTAGATGGGTTACGTGATTGGGCATTCTGGCTTATGCAGCATGCTGGCCTTCTGCGACAGACTCATTTTTATCTTTATGCCAGTAGAATGCATTTTAAGGATACGAATGTCATTCCAGCAATATCCTGTCTTTTGCACTGACCTAGTGTAGTTACACAACATTTATCTGTGTAATGCAGTGCTTTCTAACATCATTAGAGAAATAGCTAACATCTTCATTATTCAACAACCTCAAGCACCATCCAACATTCATTTTGTCAGCAGCTTGAAAAAAATCTTTAAGGCTTCTATGTGGAGAAAACCACTCTCTATTTAGTGTGTCCTCTTGAACATGAAAATAGTCTGGTTCTTGAAGGGACCATTTCCGAACCTGTCTAAAAAATGTTGTACTTCTTTTGTTTTTATCACCTGGTGACTATCACATTCACATTGCTTTTGGATATAACTATTCTTTAAATATTTGTCTTGCCTTCTTTGGAGCACTTAAATTTTTAAAATTTTATATATTTATTTTTTTAGCATTACTGAATTCCGTGCTAGCTGCTTGTGTTATCAAAGACCATGTAAAGGCATGTAAGGAATAAGCTGCTCTTGTGCAATTTACTTGTCTTTGTCAATTGCAGGCACAGCTCTCATGAATTATTTAAACTTCTGTCCTGGAATGAGCCCAGTAGTGCTTCAGGTGTTCATAAAGAAGTCTCTCAAAGCTTCCCTGAAGGAATCACACTCTCAGTGGTAGTGAGTGAAGTGAAGTGGCAGCAGCAGTTGTAGGACTAAAGTAAAATTGGGCCAAAATCCTGAACTGAGATTTGGGCATTTCTGTAATCTATGTCCATTGGTATCTAACATCAAAGCACTTTTACAAATGAAAGAGACTGGTTAATGAGGGAGTAAAGCCCAAAGTAACAATGACAGCAACTTCAACAGCAAAAACATTTTCCAGGCACATGCACATACACAATCAAAATATGTTTCAGAAACTAATCTGTGCTTTTACTATGTACAATGCACTGTGATTTCTTTACTGCCCACTTCATTCCATTCCATTCTCTTTCCAAGGAGGGACCAATCTAAATGTCTCTGGAGGCTCATTTTCTTTCTTTTTGGCTTAGTAGAGAGCTGGCTCATTAGCTCTGAGTCACTCACAGGAAGAACAGGGCAGTGCTCTGGAGTCTCCCTGTCACTTCCGGAAGCAGAAAGTCCCTGCAGTTACCTGTTGCCTCAGGATAAGTATGTGGGTCCCTCTCAACTGATTCGCTTGTGTACGCATCCAGTCTCGTCAACTCAATAGGATTATGAGAGCTTGGTGATCTTATCCACACTGCTTTTTCTCTACCTATCAGTCTTCTTCCTACAAATCCTACTTTGTATTTACTTTGCATGGTGCTAGGGATGTGTGTTGATGACCGGATATCCCTAACTCCCAGAAAACTGAGAGACACATCAGAACTGGTGGGAGGGGGTGTTTTGAAAAAGCTTAATGGGTATCTGGCTTGTGCCCCACTGATGAGAGAAGCCTTGTTGTAAGCAATAGAACACTATTTGAAGTAGGAAGGAGACTTCTTCCACTCTGCAACCAGGTTGTTCTGGCCAGAGAATGTACATATGGTGTGGAATGGGAAAAACTGTGGGGGCCAGATGTAGGGGGGTGGTCAAAGTTCATAAGCAAAACTGGGGTTTTGGAAAAATTTCCCCATTTTCTCCCTCCAATTTAAGTGCTTTGGGAAGGTACCTTGAAAATATGTATGTCAACCCTGTACTACTGACATTGTGGGCTAGATAATTCTTTCTGTGTGTGGGGGCCTGTCCTGTGGATTGTAGGATGTTTAACATCATCCCTGGCCTCTATCCACCAGATACCACTTGGTCATACCCCTGCCTCCAAGTTGTGACAATCAAAACTGTCTCCAGACATTGCCAAATATTCCCTGGGGGCCAAAATCATCCTTAGTTGAGAATCACTGTTTTAGATGAACCCTAAACATCATTAATGCTTTCCTGTACTCATATCATGTTAATTTTTTTTGTACAAGGGTGAAAACACTTCTACCCTGAACACAATAACATTTAATAGTATTCCTACTTATTTTTGACATATGTGGATATTACATTTTCATATATAGATGTTCAACATATTTTTATAGTGGCCATTAAAAATGCTTTAGACTACTACTCAGTATAGTAGTAAGCATAACTATTCCCCCCTCCCTTTCTGTGATCTGTAGGGTCACCAGGGAGACTACGATTAGAAAAACTTACTAGGTAATGAAAAATGGAGGTTCTACTAGATATTGATTAAAGAGCAATGTGTCAACAGTAAGTCCCGTGGTTAACTCTATAACTTAATAATAAATAAGCGTCAATAAAATGTATTAAGAAGTCTTAGGAGTTTCCAAGGTTTATAATGAGTTCACAGTGAGCCCTTTTCAGAAATGAATTACAGAAAAGTTCACGTGGTATCATTCAGGCCACACTGTCAATTTAGTGTTAGCTTGCCCCACTGCTTGTCCTGTTCTTGGCTAGCTCTCTCTTTCTTCCTCTCAAACTGTGTGTGCTAGGAAATGAAAAATACTTGAACCTAAACAAAACGTAAGGAAGGAAAGGGAAGCAACTGGGGAAATAATAATAATCACACAACACATTCCCAACCTTTTGGGTTCTCTGGTCTTTTGAATAATCCCTCCTATGGTGCTTCTCCTGTAGCAGAGTGATTGCGGGCTGACTGGGAGAGGGTGTTTGCCCGCCTTAGGAGAAGCCCAGAATCACTCAGAGAGAACGGAATGTCATTTGTATCCAAGAAACAAACAGTAGTTAGCCTTGCAGCATTTAATATCCACAGCGAGGTGAAGGTTACCAGAGAAAGCTGAGAAAATACTGTAGGAATTGCCTGTGGAACCTCAACTATCAAGGCTGTTTGGTTTACAGAAAAAGGAGCTAATTGTTTTTTGAGCAGAGCTATTTTTCTTTCTTTCATTTTTCCTTCTTCATTGTCTTTTATTTGCACTCAGTTTTTCTTGCCCCTTTGCTCTATGGAACATGTACATGCATGTGTGTCCACATACACATAGGCATACACACACAGACATATGCACACACAATGACATTTCTGCTGGACCTGTGTTTCCTTTCCTGAAAGCTATCAAAATGGAAGGGGGACTGAGCTTTGTACAAGTTCTCTCAGCTTGGGATGAGCGCTAACTTATCAAATATCTCTTTGCCTACATTTTACTTACTTTTGATATCTGTTACAAAAGAGAGCAGGAATTTGAAAATATATTTCAAAAATTTTTTTTTAAAAGAAGGCTTTCTATAGGAATCACTTTCTTCCATTATGAGAATATTATGTACTTATCCTAGGAAAATTTGAATTTAAACAAAAGAGAGTGGAAAGGAGAAAGGGGAAAATGGAAAAGGGAAGAGAGAGAGAAGACAGACAGACAGAGGTAGAGAGAAAGATAGAGACAGAAATACCTGTGTATATTCTTACCACTCAAAGGTGGCCATCAGTAGGCTTCTGATCAACATTATATAAAACCCAGTACAGTGTTTTGCAGTTGCTGCTTGTAAGATCCATGAATAAGGAAGAAGGCCAGCCTGCATTTATCTTTGTTCTCTTTTTATTCCTAGCAGAGCCTAGCACAAAGTAGAACCTCTGTAAATATTTGTTGAATGTTAATGATTTTAACTTTATTCTTATGTTACTCAAAATATGTTGGTGAATGAAGATAACTGGCTAGGAGGAAGTGAAAACATGTGGGATCACAGAGTGCTGCAAGCACTCGTTTTGGCTAAACTTCTCATTTTACACATGAGGGACATCAAGCTCAGAACACTTTAGGAACTTGCCCAAGGTCTGTCAGTGGCAGAACTAGAAGACAACCTAGTCCTGTACTTTCATAATTAATCTTTTATAATCTAAAATCCTTTCGACTGAGGTTGCTCAGAGAAGTCCAGAAATGTTTGTTTATTTAAAAATCAATCTTTTTACCATAAACAAAATGAAAAGACAACCCACGGAATGGGAGAAAATATTTGTGAACGATGCGACCAACAAGGGATTAATTTCCAAAGCATACAGATAGCTCATACAGCTCAATATCAAAAAACAAACTACCCAATCAGAAAATGGACAGAAGACCTAAATAGACATTTCTCCAAAGAAGACATACAGTTGGCCACCAGACACACGAAAAGACACCCTACATCGCTAATTATTAGAGAAATGCAAATGAAAACCACAATGAGGTTTTCTCACACCTGTCAGAATGGCCATCATCAAAAAGTCTACAAATAATTTATGCTGGAGAGAGGGTGGAGAAAAGGGAACCCTCCTACACTGTTGGTGGGAATGTAAATTGGTGCAGCCACTGTGGAGAACAGTATGGAGGTTCCTTAAAAAACGAAAAATAGAGTTACCATGTGATCCAGCAATCCTACTCCGGGGCATATATCCAGAGAAAACTCTAATTCGAAAAGACACATGCACCCCAGTGTTCACTGCAGCACTATTTACAATAGCCAGGACATGGAAGCAACCTAAATGTCCATCAACAGATGAATTGATAAGGATGTGTGTGTATATATATATATATATATATATGATATATATATACATGTGTATATATACAAATATATATCAATATATACATACATACAATGAAATATTACTCAGCCATAAAAAAGAATGAAATAATATCATTGGCAGCAACATATATGGATCTGGAGATTATCATACTAAGTGAAGTAAATCAGAGAAAGACAAATATCATATGATAGCTCTTATATGTGGAATCTAAAAAAAAATGATACAAATGAACTTATTTACAAAACAGAAACAGACTCACTCACAGACTTAGAGAATGAATTTATGGTGACCAGGGGGGAAGGGTGTAGGGGGAGGGATAGATTGGGAGTTTGGGATTGACATGTACACACTGCTATATTTAAAATGGATAACCAACAAAGACCTACAGTATAGCACAGGGAACTCTGCTCAATATTCTGTAATAACCTAAATGGGAAAAGAATTTGAAAAAGAATAGATACATGTATACGTATAACTGAATCGCTTTGCTGTACACCTGAAACTAACACAACATTGTTAATCAGCTATACTCCAATATGAAATAGAAATTAAAAAAAAACTAAAATCACATCTGATTAAATTTAAAAAAGAAAAAGAAAAGATACATTCACCCCAACGTTCATTGCAGCGCTATTTACAATAGCCAAAACATGGAAGCAACCTAAGTGTCCATCGGCAGATGAATGGATAAAGAAGATACAATGAAATATTACACAGCCATTAAAAAGAATGAAATAATGCCATTTACAGCAACATGGATTGACCTGGAGATTATCATACTAAGTGAAGTAAGAAAGAGAAAGACAAATACCCTGTGATATCACTTATATGTGGAATCTAAAAAAATGATACAAATGAACTTATTTATGAGACAGAAATAGACTCACAGACATAGAAAACAAACTTAGATTACCAAAGGGGAAGAGGGGGATAAATTTAGAATTTGGGATTAACAGATACACACAATAATATATAAAATAGATAAACAACAAGGACCTACTGTATAGTACATTCAATATCTTGTAATAACCTATAATGGGAAAGAATCTGAAAAAATATATATATAACTGAATCATTTTGCTGTACACCTGAAACATTGTAAATCAACTATACCTCGATAAAAAAATCAATCTTTTCAATTTAATCTTTTAGATGACTTTAACATTTAACTTTGAATTTCTCTTTATCATTGGTCTTAGCCTTAAGAGTGAATCCTATTCACTCCTGTGGACTTAAAAAATGTAGATGCCCAGGCCCCTATCCAGATTCAAAATGTCTAGGACTTGGGCACTGATATTTAAAAATAATTTGCACAGATGATCCTGACATTCAGTGACCTCGATCACAGGTGATTCTGTGACATTCAGTGATGCTGGGAACAACTGCTCTGGATAGTATACTTTTCTTCCTTGACAGTATTTCTAGAGTCCATTTCTCACAGAGCTGAATTTGAGGCTCTTATTCTTTATGAAGTGTCATATCATTATAAACGTTCCTATGATTTTCTCCCAGGCTGGTAAATTATTAGTATCAAAAGTTTGAATTTATAAATGGGAACTTATATTGGCTTTTTTTTTGGAAGTTAGTGTGCTGACTTCCATTATCTATTTCATTTTCCTCCTCTTTTTCATCATAATAGAAATTTCTGCTGCTTCACACAGCTGCTTGGCAAAAGATCACAATTTCCAGCCTTTTTTATAGCTAGGTTTGGCCATGTGAGTTGGTCTGGCCAGTGGGATGTGAGAGGAAGTAATTGTATGAATTAGGATCATGCCTTTAGAAGGAAAGAAGTTTGTCCTACCCTTTCTTTTTTCCCTTCCTGCTGGAGAGCAACCATACCAACTCTGATACAGACTATTATGTGACAGAGAAGTAAAGCTCTATCTTGTTTAAGCCCCTGTATTTTTGTTCTTTGTTACAGCAACTCACTAGTGCAACAAGGCTGTTAAAAATCTAAATTATAAGTGATAAAAATATAAGTTATAATACTAGCTTCCCTGGATCTCATTTCCTTTGTTTATTATCCATGGCACAGCACAGTCTTTCCACAGTGAGGTCCTTTTGAACTGGTATCAAGTCTTATGCATTCTTTCTAATTCTGAAAGTCTGGTAATGCTGGCTACACCTATTTACTCCATAGCTATATGTTGATGAATGCCAGTCTTTCCACACTCTAAAATAGAAAAAAGGGGATAGACAGTTTCATTCTGAGACAACTGCGTTAGCAAAGTGATGGAATCACAGAGGAACATAGTGGCTGAGGATGACATTTGTTCGTGAAAATCCATATTCTCTTCGTCTGAGCACACAGTTGGCGGACATCTCTTAGCTTTCCCAGGAGTTAGGCGTGGTCACATGACTGAATTCTTTATTGTTCTGTTAGCTCATTCTGTCTTTGAATCTCCTTATATGCCTTCACATTGTTTGCCACTCTAACTTCTATTCCTGTTTTCTGTTTCCCTACTCATCTAACTTCCCTTGGAATCTAATAAAATCTGTGATCTCAAAGTCTACCTCATGCTTCCTCTGAATTGAGAAACACTTTTTCCCTTGCTTCTTCTTACCCTCTCACAATTTCCGACCATGTCCAACATTTATCTTTTAGGTTGCATATAGCGGGAAACTGTTGATTCAGAAAAGTAAGGTCGCACTAAGTGCTTGCTTTCTGCTTCAGATTAATTTCTTTATTGTTCCTTCCTGCAGTATTGCTTTTATATACTTCTTATTTCCAGACTTTCTTGGGCTGTGTGCCACGTTTCTGGCCTGGGGAAAAGTATGCCTGAAAGAGCATAGAAATACCTTTTATAACATTCCATTTTCTCTGAGAGCATAATGCCAGCTGCAATCTTTGTTTTTCTGTTTGTTCTTCAGTTTTCCTTAGAGTAGGAGCATTTCTGTATTTCTAACTTGGGTGTCCTCTTCCATTGTCTTGGGCTAATTATAGCATTTGTCAGTGGAACTGAAACTAAAACACATTAACAAATCAGTGAGTGCTCATTAATGGAATGGCAAGTGCAAAACTTGAAGCATGGAGATCATTTCAAGAGGCTTACTTCTTTGCAAAATAAAAGAGTGGTGGTGTAAGAAGATACTCACATTAATGCTCAAAGTTCAGTTTTGAATGTCCAATGCTCATATAGGTAGTCTTCAAAATATATTTTACCTGCATACAGTTTAGCTTTGTCAGAGTGTGGATTTACTTTGACTTGTGGCTAGCAGAAGAAACCTCAGCTCTTTAATGTGACCTACCTCAATCTAGCCACCATTTAGGTTTCCAGTTAACTCCCAGCCTGAATGCTTCTCTATTTATCTTTGCTACCTATATTCAGGTAATGCAAGCTTCTGTAATAAGTAGACCCAAAATGCGTAATGAGTTCAAACACAATAGAAGTTTATGTTTCTCATTCACTGAACTGTCCAAGGTGGGTGCTCCTGGTGAGCAGGGGGGCTCTCCTCCATGAGGCCATTCATAGTTTTGAACTGTATAATAAGAGGTATCCATCATTTTAACATCATACAGAATAATTTCACTGCTGGTCCACCTATTCATCCCTCCCCCACCATCCCACCCCGAGGAATGATTAATCGTTTATTGTCACCATGGTGTTGTCTTTTCCAGAATGTCATATAATTGGAATCATGCAGTGTGTAGCCTTTTCAGATTGGCTTCTTTCACTTAGTAATATACATTTGAGTTTCCTCTATGTCTTTTCATGGCTTGATAACTCATTTATTCTTAGTGCTGAATAATATTCTATTGTCTGGATATACCACAGCTTATTTATCCATTCACCTACTGAAGTCCGTCTTGGTTGCTTCCAAGTTTTGGCAAGTATGGATAAAGCTGCTATAAATGTCTGTGTACAGGTTTTTATGTGGACAGAAGTTTTCAACTCCTTTGGGTAAATATCAAGAAGCACAACTGCTGGATCATAGGGTAAGAGTATATTTATATTTAAATTTTCTTATTTTAACAAACTTTTAATTTTAGAATAGTTTTAGATTTATAGAAAGTTGCAAAGATATGCAGAGTGTTCTAGCATATTCTATACCCAGTTTCCACTATGGCATTTTTTTTTTTTTTTGTAACAGTGTGTTTAATTTTGTAAGAAACTGCCAAACTGTCTTCCAAAGTGGCTGTACCATTTTGCATTCCCACTAGCAATGAATGAGAGCTCCTGTTGCTCCATATTCTCGCCAGCATTTGGTGTTGTCAGTGTTCTGGATTTTGGCCATTCTAATAGATGTGTAATGGTATCCCACTGTTGTTTTAATTTGCTTTTCCCCATGGGAAATGACGTGGGGTATCTTTTCATATGCTTATTTACTATCTGTATATCTTCTTTAGTGAGGTGTCCGTTAAGGTCTTTCTCCCATTTTTAAACTCAGGATATTTATTTTCTTACTGTTGAGTTTTAAGAGTTCTTTGTATATTTTGGATAAGAGCCCTTTATTAGATGTGTCTTTTGTAAATATTTTTTCTCACTCTGTGACTTGTCTTCTCATTTCTCTCTCTCTCTCTTTTGATATTCATGTTTATTACCTGTGATGGATATAAAAATGGACAGACTTAGGTGGAAAAATATATATAAATCCTATGCTAAACATGACACAGAAGTTCTTCCTTTATATAATGCACCTGGATACTGCTGTGCTCTATAAGACCTTACCTGAATTGATCATGATTATTTCCCTGACTCATATGCATTGCTCTCCCTCTCTCCCACTGTACTCTAGCTACTGGTCTTCTGGTTGTCTTTTAGGCACACTGGGCTCACTAATTTCTAGGGCTGCTACACTTATACTTCCCCCAGGACTCTTCTTGGTCTCATTCTCTTGATACTGTCTTTCACAGAGCAGAAGTTTTAATTTTAATGAAGCCCAGCTTATCAATTATTTCCTTCACGGATTGGGCCTTTGTTGCCTAAAAGGGCCTTTGTATCTAAAAGCCTTCTTCCATACCCAAGGTCATCTAGGTTTTTTCCTATGTGAGACCTTAATTATGTCACTTTCCTCTCTTCTCCTCATTTCCTCACCTTAAAAACAGTGGTAATACTGCATAATGTTATAAGGTTAACTGAGATAACATATTTAAAATTTCCTGTCAGGACCTTGTATATAATAGATGCTCAATAAATGTTTATGCTGCTGCCTTTTGTCTCTTCCACAGTGATATTCCCTTAGTCAATAAAAAAAAAATTTGCTGAATTGAACTGTAAGTCTTCACAGCATTACAGTAATAGAAGTTCAAGTTAATAGTGTGAACTCCTGTAAGAACCCTCCTACACTGTTGGTGGGAATGTAAATTGATACAACCACTATGGAAAACAGTATGGAGGTTCCTTAAAAAATGAAAAATAGAACTACCATATGACCCAGCAATCCCACTACTGGGCATATACCCTGAGAAAACCATAATTCAAAAAGAGACATGCACGGCAATGTTCATTGCAGCTCTATTTACAATAGCCTGGACATGGAAGCAACCTAAGTGGCCATCACCAGATGAATGGATAAAGAAGATGTGGCACATATATACAATGGAATATTACTCAGCCATAAAAAGAAACGAAATTGAGTTATTTGTAGTGAGATGGATGGACTTATAGTCTGTCATACAGAGTGAAGTAAGTCAGAAAGAGAAAAACAAACACTGTATGCTAATGCATATATATTGACTCTAAAAAAAAAAGGTACTGATGAACCTAGTTGCAGTGCAGGAATAAAGAGGTAGACATAGAGAATGGAGTTGATGACATGGGGCCGGAGGGCAAAGCTCGGGCAACGTGAGAGTAGCATAGAAGTATATACACTACTGAATGTAAACTAGTTGGCTGGTGAGAAGCAGCAGCGTAGCACAGGGAGATTGGCTCGGTGCTTTGCCATGACCTAGAGGGGTGGCGTAGGGAGGATGGGAGGGAGGCTCAAGAGGGAGGGGATATGTGGACATGTGTATTACATATGGCTTATTTGCTTTGTTGTGCAACAGAAACTACCACACTGTTGTGAAGCAATTATACTCCAATAAAGATGTATTAAAAGAAACCCAAAAAACGAGGCCTTGGAGCCAGAGCATCCTCAGAACTTACTTGCTGTGTAACCTCAAGTCACCAAATCTCTACGTGCGTCAGTTTTCTCATGTGTAAGGTGGGCCTAATTACCTAATAGAGCTCTTTTAGGATTGCATGAGTTAATGTACATAAAAGCCTAAGAATAGTGCCAATGGTAATTTCCATGTAAGTGTTAAATGAATATTCATATATGTATAGAGCTGGAAAACCACTTTCCTCCATTCCTCACCAGGCTCCACAGCAGTATTTATTATACTTACTGTAGATGAGGAGGCTCCAAACCCTTTATCATTTACCAGAGTTTGGTTCAGACCCATTTGGTACGTTAAATGTACTTATGTGTGTATAAACTAAAGCCACATCTCAAGAAGGGTATTGTGGGAATGGGGTAGAAAGTTGAGAGAGAATTTACCATAAAGAAAAAGTCTGGCTTGTCTAGGAAGACAGATTTCTGAGGTTTAGAGAGGAGTAGATTCCATGTACTGGATGGTAGCTGGCAACCAAACATATCCTGCCTAACTATTGTGGCAGTGTCTTCTTGCCTTCGGGAGAAACAAACTGTGTCTGAAACCTGAGAGTCACATCAACCCTTAATGGAGCATAATGCAGAGGAAGAGAGGTCCTTTCTTTATCACAGGGGACTGTGGAGCACTCACAGGGCATTGAGGACTGAGGGAGTGATTTCTGGGTTGACCACAAGAGATGTGGATCTCAGCAGGGGTAGAGGAAGAAAATCATGCTAAGCAGTTCAGACCCCCTGGGCCAAGTCAGGTGCTGTAGGCAGCCAGGATGACTTCATGTCATAGGTTGGGTTCTCTGGAAGCCGATGCTGAGGTGGAATTTGGTATGCAGGATATTTATTAGGAACCAGCACCTGTGGAGGGAAGGGACAGGAAGCAGGATTGGGCAGATAGAGAAGTTAAATTGTTGCAGGCCAAACAAAGCCTTGGTCAGCCCCATTGGGAGCTCTGGGTCACACATGGCCTATCAGAGTTGTCCTGAGTGGGCTGACATGGTTGAGCCTTTACCTCCCTTCTCCATCTGCCACTGGGTGTGGGCTGCCCTGGGAAGGGTGTGCCCTTGGGTGATACGGCTGTTTGCAGCTGAGGCCAAGGGAGACGTTTGCTGGGACAAACCCTCCCCTGAAGGGGAATCTGGATGGTGCATCTCTGTGTCCACCAGAGTTCATACAGCCAGAGAAGGGGATTCTCAGAGATCCTGGAGGAGGAGGGGTGGGAGCTCTGCCAGGGACTGGTGTTCCTGTATTAGCAAGTAGGGCTTTGAAGCTGATGAAATATGTGCAATTCATATTAATGTGACCATGTGCATACCCATGACGTGATGAGACCTGGGACATTCAAGTTACATATGTTCATTGAGCACTTTTATAATAAAAATGATCGAAATAATGAAAAAAAAATGACCTAAAACTCCACCACTCCCTCTAGTCACTTGCTCCCTTCTGGCCTTTCTCAGATATATCTGTAAATTTTATAGAGTCCAGTTTTATCTTGTTTTTATGCTAATTTGAGGACTTAGATCTAAAAGTCTAAACACTGTGTGGGAAAAGTGGTCTAGGTGGTAATGAAAGAGGTGTAACCTGGACAGCGTGAGTGAGGAGATGTGGCATACATCACTGCTCAGCCCAGGCATCAGGTAAAGAATCGGCCTGAGGAAATAAACTCTTGTAGCTCTGACTACGAACTCCACCCCGCCCCCTTTCAGAAAAATTAATCTTTATGATTAAGTGGTGGTGTTGATATCAAGAGCAATGTTCTTAATATCTTATTCCAGCCTGCTTCTTCTGAGTCATCAGTACAATTTCCCTGAGCTTGTTAGTTTTTGCGTGTTGGCCTCATAACAGGCTGCTGCATTTTGGGTTGATTATTTGCATTTAAAAAAATAGGCTGCTCGCACTGCATTAAATTTTTATAGCTACTCTGTTCATTGATCAGATCACTCTGATAGCAGTTACTACTCCAGCTGTATGTTTTAATTACGCTTGAACAATCAGCCTTTCTTAGTCCTTGAGTAATTTGCTGAGCTTAATTTGTCCTTTTGTCTAATTCCAACTTAAATTATTTCATTAGTGTTGGCAGTCCTGTATTACACATCCTTCCTGGTCTTTTTAAGTCAATTTCTTGGGGTTTTAATTATGTAGACTAGTCAATAAAAGTTGATGCCAACCAAAGAACTATCAAGGCAAATGATCACGAAGAATATATGTGCACAAGATACATTTCATTAATGAACATCCGTAGCATTTATGCCAAAACATTAACTAATGAATTTATACCATATCCCATAAGAATGGTCAGCAATTTTATTTTTCTTTTAGTTAATGACAATCTGTGTCACAAAGAAACTATACAAACTATTGAAAGCTGCACAGCAAGCTAGAGAAAAATGATTAGGTATTTCTGGATCATGGAAGCATTAAAATAAATGATTTATTTGAAGATAGTAATAATATATTAGACGCTGATCAAAACACTGACTTTTGATAACTATTTTATTTTCATACCTAAGAGATTATGCAAGGAAGGGACTTAAGCTTGCAGTTCAGAGGTTTTAAATTGCCTGACTGTGGGCTATATTTGACCCACAGACCTGTCTTCTGGAGTCTACACAATTTTATTTTTTTTAATTTGGATTTGAATGCCTTTAAAAGGGACATGAACTCTCCAGCCCCCCACCTCTGCCTTGTAACCTTGTATTTGGCCTGCTTTATACATATTTAAGTAACCGTCCTGATCCTGTGAGGTGCTTGAGCTTGCTACTCCTGATTCTAGTTCAGTGCCGTCTCTTTCAACTAGAGAGCTAAGACCCAGAGGGCTGAAGTTTGAAAGCACCCAAACAATTACTAGTAGAGCTCAGCCTAGAACCCTTATGTCATGGTTCCACTCCAGTATTTTTTCCATTACATTGAGCAGCCTCTATAAATTTCCTTCAGAGAATTAAAGCAAGACACGTATTTCATTACATCTTTTTGGATTATGGAAATAAGGCCTTAAAGCTATAATTTAGAGGTAGTTATTAGTAAATATGCACATTAACACTTAGAAGATCTCTAGAAAGAACTAAATGGATAATTCGGAGGTCTTGAGCCTCTCTGATCCCTTTGAGGAGGGTGTTGCCAAGCCACTGACTGTCATGTCAGCTAGATCATGAGCTCCTTGAGGACAAGGGCTCTCTTTCATTCCCTAGTTTGTCCAGTCATTCATTCCATGAATATGTATTGAGTGTCTCTTATGTACAGGAAGATTCTAGGATACAGTAGTGAATCAAATAGATGTAGTCCCTGTACCAGGAAGCCTGCCATTTCAACTGGACCATGATTACTGACTGGGATAAACTATGTGTGAAAGCTCTCTACTCCACCAATGACCAATTCTCAGCCCTAACAACCTTACTTTGGAAATGAAACTCCTTCTCTGATGATACCATCCTCAGGTCTCTCTGAGACTTTCTCCATGTGTCCCAGCACATTGCTCTAGGAGCTCCAGTATTCCTGAGGTGGTCTGCATTTATGCCATCTATCTGTCACCCAGCCTTCACCTTGGGCTCAGTTTCAGCCACCATTTAACATCTCTTAAACCACCATCATGTGGGAACTTGCCTGTGCCAATGGCCACATTCACCTTCAGAATAACTGGGCTCATGCTTGGTCCTGGGAGTGGGGGCAGGAAAAGAAACTCTAGTCTACTCTTTTCTCTTTTCCTGGCTGGGCAGGAAAAGCAGTAGTGACAGTCATGTTAGGAAACACTGCCTTATAGCTCAGTCTCGTGGAGAGTTTTCTCTTCAGACAGAGGCCATTCAATCCTTTCTCTAAAGTCTCAGCGAATAGCTGGTTGAAAATTTATCTTTTTGGAGTTGGTATTAAGGAAAATCTGAAATGAGTATGGATAGGGAATAATATGGCTGAGGGGCAGCCTGGGCCTGAACACACAAAGTCATGAAACATGTCGCATTTCAGGAACACAGTGTTCAAAGTCGTCAGCCGCCACCTGCATCCTCCACAGTTGATTGTTCAATCAAATCTAAGCTCTTTAGCATGGCATCCCAGCTCTCCATGGTTTGTTCATAGGCTAACTTTCTACCTTCATCTCCCATGAGTTGCTCTGTAGTCTTTGCTTTGGTTAAACAGAACCTCTCAGTATTTGCTTCATCATCCCTATATTTTCTTCCTCCTGTTCTTTGCTTAGGCTTTTCTCTCAGTTTGGAATCCCTTCCCTCTACTTAGAAGACCCACCCTTCCCTCCTATCTCTGCATGCCCAAAGCCTAACTATCATTTGAGGCCCATCTACGATGCTACCTCCACCATGAAGCATTCTGTAATTCATGATGGTTCTCCTTTTCCCACGACTTCTTCCCCAGCTGGAAGTCCTCTCTCCCTGTTTTGAGCTTCTACAGAGCCTTCTCTTTCCATGAATATCTGCTTTTAAATAGAATATAATTATCATAGTCATTCAGTGGTAATTATACCAGGTTAAGCTCCTTGGAAACAGGGCCCTTGTCTGATATCTTTGAAATTTCTACAGGCCAGTTTGAGTGTTTTGCACTCACCAAATACAAAATACATTGAATACATTACTCTCAGAAAATGCCAAACACATATAAATATCTAAACATAACCGTGTAAGATGAAGTCGCTATATGGAACAGTCTCAATACAGTCTTTAAAAAAAAAAAGACCCTTGTCTGAAATTCCAAAAATACTTGAAAAAGCAATTTTAATCTTTAAACAAGCAATCTCGCAAAAATACAACAAAAACTAACGAAGAGCAAACACAAAACTAAACAAAAATGATTTACCTTTACAGAGTATAGCATAACTTCTTAAAATCATCTTTTCCCATCTTCCTCTTTAACAATGTCCTGAAGGCTTTCACCCCCACCCACAGCAGCACCCTCACTCTCCCACCCGCAGCTTTAGTAAGCCCTCCAGGCTCCCTAGTTTTTCTATGCTCTTGCCAATATAAATCCAACTAGTCTCCCCGAGTTTTGCCAGTTCTCCCCTCTCCTTGACCCTAGCAGGCTCACAAGGGTTGATGGGACTGAGCAAACCATGATACTTGTGGGTGGATGTGAGTTGGGGAGTTTATCAGTAACCCCTCCCTCCCTTACAGAACATTTCCATGTTCCATAACATTTACACCCACCCAATGAGTGTTTTTGCTAAGGATTTCTGAGACAGGGAATTGCCATCACTTCCGAACTGAAAAAGAACACATGAGAATGTACTTTGGGATTAGTGCCTGAGAGCCTCTTTCTGAACTGGGTCTTTGGACCGAAAAACCTCACATAAAGGTAGTGCAACTGCGGACAGTTAGGTGAAAGTGAGTCTTGCTGGTTGGCAGCCATCAGCTCCCAAGCTACAGGCAAAAAAGTGAAGAGCCAGAGCCTTCTGAGCCATTTGTTACCTGTGATGGCAGGCCTCCCCCTCCCCCTTAAATGAGGTGACAGTAAGTATTTTTCAGCTTGTGCTTTCAGAATGTAACTAGTGTAGTATTTTTTATTCTGGTGCTGCTTGGCTTGCTTCATTTGCTTTTATGACAGTGCTTGGGTACGATTAAATGACAATTTAATGTGTATAATAACTCATTTAAAGTTTTAGCGAGGGCTTGAATGAAGGTGATGGGGTTTGAGCACATATTCAAGCAAACTGTACAGTTTAAACCTAAGCTAGGGACAACTTAGAACGATTTCTTATCTTGGCAGAAAAACAGCTCAATTATCTACATCTTTCCCTTCTCAGTGCGCTCGCTCGCTCGCTCGCTCTCTCTCTCTCTCTCTATCTCGTTTCTTACGTGTAGTTTCTACTTTTTGATTTTATAGGGGACAGTGCTGGGGAATCTGGGCTTAATCCCCATCCTGTGTACTTTAATTTCTTCCTGGGATTCATAAGCTATTTGAAAAATACCTTGAGTCACGGAAACTCCTCTTAGCCCAAGGTTTTGTGAACCATGTCGGGTCGGGGGTTCAGAATGTTCGGGACTTAGGCAAAGGCTCCAGACTCTTTTTCTCTTCCTGTCAGAACATGAGAAGAATGTAACTTGTCATCTGTTTGCCTCATATGTGTTTTCTGAGGATAGTCAGATGATGTTTGATGACTGACTTTGTCACCATTCAATTCAATGTACAGTAGGTGGAGGAGAGAGGGGGAATAGGAGTTGAGTTCACCATCCTCTCCAGGAGATCCTGGCTGAACTCAAGGCTTGGTTGCGGTGAACAGGCACCAGTACCATAGATCGGATGGCATATGCCTTCTTCAGCTGACCACTATGGTCATGGCCCAGGAGGAGTGGAGGGCAAGGGGAATCCTGACCCAACACATTTTTCCAGCTTTTTTTTTTTTTTTTTTTTTTTTTGCGGTACACGGGCCTCTCACTGTTGTGGCCTCTCCCGTTGCGGAGCAAAGGCTCCAGACGCGCAGGCTCAGTGGCCATGGCTCACGGGCCCAGCTGCTCCGCGGCACGTGGGATCTTCCCGGACTGGGGCGTGAACCTGTGTCCCCTGCATCGGCAGGCGGACTCTCAACCACTGCGCCGCCAGGGAAGCCCCATTTTTCCAGCTTTAAATGTTCCCTGCAAATGGAAGTGCCAAAAAGTCCCTCCTGAATGGATTGGAGGGTAGCTTTTTTCTAGGGCTCGAGCTTCTGGGTCTTAAGCTCTTAACAGTCTGCTGATGACCTGGTGTCTGCACTAAGTTCAGCAAGAATACGGCGACCTCCGAGGGGCCAGGGACCACCAATTTGCCTAACGAGGGATGAACTGGCCCAGGTCAGAAATGGAGCAGTTCAGAACTCCCATGCTGATCAGGTATTGGTTGGAGAATAAAAGGTTCCTTTTTGTTCATTTGTTTTACTTCTTCAGACTTTGAAATGGCAAATCACAGAGTACACCAGATTTATAATAGTTGATACATAACTACTAGCAGGTCTCCTTAGGTCCAGAGCTCAGTTCACTAGGAATCTGCCACTTCAAGGGGGAGAACTGCTGGATGTTAGCACAGGTTGAAGCAAAACTGCAGAGATTTCAGAGCCATTGCTTTTCAATCTAGATGTTTTTTAAGCCTGATTCCAGGAACTCTGAGTTGTCTGCTCCTAGGAGACATTTTTGAATTTCTTATCTTCTCTCGGCTGCTTTGTAACAAAGAGGGTCTAATGTGTGCCAGGCTGGTATGGAGAGAAATGACCCAGTTTCTAGAAATGTGGCCCATCATGGCAGGTTTTTATTTCCTTTTAAATTATTAATTTTTTTTTTTTGTGATAAGAACACAGCATGAGATCTACCTTCTTAACAAATTTTTAACTGTATAGTATGGTATTGTTAATTCTAGGCACTATGTTGTAGACAGATCTCTATAAAGTATTCATCTTGCATTCATCTTACTCACTATAAATTGAAATTTTATACGTGTTGAATAGCAACTCCCCATTTTCCCTCTACTCCCAGTTCTTGGAGTAGAAAGTAGCATCATGCTACTTTCTGTTTCCATGAGTGTGACTATTATAGGTACTTCATATAAGTGGAATCATGCAGTATTTGTAACTGGCTTATTTCACTTAGCATAATGTCCTCCAGGTTTATCCATGTTGTTGCATATTATAGGATTTCCTTCTTTTGAAAGGATGAATAATATTCCATTATATGTATATACCACATTCTCTCTCTTTCTTCCTTCCTTTCTCCTTCCCTTCCTCCTTCCCTCCCTCCCTCCCTCCCTTCTTTCTTTTCCTTCTTTTTCTTTCTTTCTCTCCACCACCCCCCCTTCTTTCTTTCTCTCTGTGCGTTGGGTCTTCATTGTTGCGTGCGTGCTTTCTCTAGTTGTGGCGAGTGGGGGCTACTCTTCATTGTGGTGCACAGGCTTCTCATTGTGGTGGCTTCTCTTGTTGCGGAGCACAGGCTCCAGGCACGTGGGCTTCAGTAGTTGTAGCATGTGGGCTCAGTAGTTGTGGCATGTGGGCCCCAGAGCACACGGGCTTCAGTAGTTGCGGCGTGTGGGCTCAGTAGTTGCGGTGCATGGGCTTAGTTACTCTGTGGCATGTGGAATCTTCCTGGACCAGGGATCGAACCTGTGTCACCTGCATTGGCAGGCGTATTCTTAACCATTGTGCCACCAGGGAAGTCCCTACATTTTCTTTATCCATTCATCTGTTGATGGACATTTGGTTTATTTCCATATCTTGGCTATTGTGAATAATGCTGCAGTGAACATGGGGGTACAAATATGTCTTCAGCATGGCATTTTTGATTCTTTCTGATATATTCCCATAGGTGTAAATGCTGGATCATATGGTATTTCTTTTAAAATTTTTTGAGAAACCTCCATACTGCTTTCCATAATGGCTGTAACAATTTGCATTTGTATCAACAGTGCACAAGGAATTCCTTTTCTCTACAGCCTCACCAGCACTCATTATCTCTAGTTGTTTTGATAAAAGTCATTCTAACTGGTAAGAGGTGATATCTCATTCTGGTTTTGATTTGCATTTCCATGGTGATTAGTGATGTTGAGTTCCTTTTCATGTAACTGTTGGCAATTTGGATGTCTTTGGGAAAATGTCTATTCAGGTCCTTTGCCCATTTTAAAATTACATTATTTGTGAGTTTTTTGCTATTGAATTTTGTTAAGTTCATGTATGTTTTGGATATTATTCCCTTATCAGCTGTATGGATTGTATATATTTTCTCCCATTCCTTAGGTTGCCTTTAGATTTTGTTGATTTTTTTTCCTTTGCTGTGCGGAAGCTTTTTAGTTTGACGTTAATGACTACATATTAAAGTTGTGTTTTAATTCTTAAGTTAGTCCTGGGAAAAATAGCTTTTTATTTTTTTCCTTTCATAACTGTCTCTTGGCTCTAGGCCAATTAATAACTCCAATTTAATGATTTTAGCTTTATTAACAGTCTGCTTTACTGCCAATCAGAAGATTCTTGCAAAAGGTAGAGGAAATCGGGTTTCAGTGGCTCATTTCCTTCCTCTTTAGGAGGTGTCTGAATACCAGTGCCAGTGCTTTGGCACAGCTGACCTTGAAGGGTGCTGTTGAGAGAGCTCATGAGGGGAGCCAAGATAACGAGGGAGGCTGAGAGTCTCCTATTTGTGGAAGCCTTTTAGATCCAACTGGAAATCGGTGTCTTAATTACATATGCTTTTTTCTGTTTTGTTTGTCTTGTTTTTTTCCCCTACACGAGGAGGCAATTAATTTCCACAAAGCACAACAAGCATATTTTGGAGTGTCACGTTTTAAAGTCATTTTGTTTGCATCTCAATGGCCAAATTCAAAATAGGGGCGAGGAGGGTGGTTTGAACATTCCAAGAATAACAGAGTATCCAGATCATCAGTGGGGATGCAACCTTATAGGGCAATCAGAAGGAGAAGCTGAAATCACAACCTCTCATTTATCCACTAGTAATAATGCTGAGTGCATTACAGGGTGTTTTTCTGGCAGGAGCATTTGTTTCTATAGAACAAGACTAGATTTGAAAATGCATTTTGGTTTAGCAACCCCATTTCCCCCTGACTGAGGGATAAGGGACTTGAATACCACTTTTGTGCTCAGTGGTTAATTGTGTGCGTGTGTGTGTGTGTGTGTGTGTGTGTGTGTGTGTGTGTGTGCCCGCGCGCGCGCATGCACTCACATGTGGTGTGAGGGCAGGGAGGGATGGGAGAGGGCTATGCAGGAGGACTGTGAGAAATAGGTAGGAACATACATATACTCTCAGTCACTTGGCTTTTGTTCCTGTGTCTTTTCCTTGGTGCCAAATCTGAGCAGTAGGTGTTAGGAAAGAGAAATGGGCACATGGTGGGAGAGTGATGACAAAGATGGGGGGTGACAAGGGGGCCATCTGCTCTCTGTCTTTATCACCAGGGCCTAATACTTGACTCTGAATGCTAAATTTCAATTCTTAAAAAAAAAATATTCAACTTAATTTTAATTTCTATCTTGCAGGACTTAGCTGAATGCTGAACATTTAATCTAATCAAGATTACACTCAGCACTGCTTTCAGTCTTTGCTGAGAGTTCTGTTGAGTCATTTATTAACTCAATGGTTTAAACAGAATTAACAGGACAGCCACAAATCTAAGAGAGAGAGGCTAGGCCCAGGCAGGCAAGGGGAAGATAGTTGGCCTGTTTTGTCTTGGGGCTAGAAAGCCCTGGACAATGTTACAGTGACCTCTAGACTGAGGGGTGTTTTCAATGAGAAGGATGGAGACTGCTGTTTGCCATCAGCATAGCATGGACAATAGTTCATGAGCTCTAGCAACAGTGTAAAAGCTATTCCTGGTTAGTGAGGACTTGGCACTTGGGGGGATGTGTCCCTTTGGAACAGTGGAGACCTCTGAATAGAGAGTGTTCCCATCACTACTTGCCCCCATAGCAAAACATTACCTGCTTACTGATGGCTGCCTCAAATGCCCAATCTAGCCTTTCCTGAGATATGTGTCCCAGGAAGCCTGGTCCAGGTAGCCTCAGACATGAAAGTGATATGAGGAGGTCCAGCTCTTGGCATGTGAAGAGAAGATCTCTGATTCATATAAGGATAGTACTTAAGGTGATTTCTACAGGTCTTATTTTCCTGATAATTCTTTTCTGAGCCTGTTACTTCTAACTAGAGGTTTTCATTTCTGATATCTTCCTTTAGATTTAATGCTGTCTACTGTGGTGAAGACACAAATAGCAAATGCTCCCTTCTCTGTAATAGTCTATGGCTCTATCATTACCAATATCTCTGTGAAGGTGTAGCCATAGTGGCTTGTCTGGGGTGAGACGTGATAAACTGGATATGATAGCTTCTGAGTCCCCCAATCAAATACTCTTGCCCATATAGGTATTTGATTATGGCAGTTAAAATCTCAGCATATCCTTGTGTCCTGTGTCCCCAGAAATAGGAACTGAGGTACTAGATGTTTATACATTAGTCTGTGACACCAAACATGTTCCAGAGTGGAGGGATGCCCGGGCTTATATCATACCGGGTCTATTATGCTTTAGCCTGAGCTAATCAACCCCTCTTCCAGCAAAGTAGTCTGGGTAGTTATTTTCATTTTCAGAGTGAAATGACGGATTTACAGACCAGTCCCTAAGCTTGACAGCTGCTCCCTCAATCCCCTCAACAAAGCTCTTGAGCAGGTGTAGGTGAGAAGACACTGGGTGAAGGACGGTTGTTATCTTCTGTGCTTGAGAACAGAACCATAGGGAAGAGTGTGGACTGAAATCCAGCCTGTGCTTCAGGACACTGTCAGTCTTGATGAAGAGGGGCTTTTTAAAAAAATATGTAAGAAGACACTGCTTGCCAAACTCTTCACCATCAGAGGAGTGACCTTCTTTTCTGCACAAAGATCCTATATATACTGTGACCCTTATGCATCCAGATGCCACGAGTCTCATTGCACATTGCACAGCCAGCATAGGGGCTGAAGGAGAATCTAATGACAATCCATTTGGTCAAGTTATTCCCTTAACATTAAAGTCTGACACTCCCAGATTATGATGGATTGTAATCATGTTATGGGAAGCTTACTGGAAGCAGGACAAGTAGAGGTAGGATGGGGGACTCTTTACTTTCCCCTTTTCTTTTGTACGCTGCTCTCATGGTTGTCTAGTAAAGGCAGGGAAGCTGAGTTACAAAGAAAAGCACAGTAAATTTCGGGGAATTGATATACTCTCACAAAAAGAAATGCTACAAAAAATGTCCCCCAAATGTAAATGCAAAGCGTGGAGTTTGTCTTTGGGCTGTCTTCAAGAAACGGACTTAAATCCGATTGCTAGGGCTATACGAGACTCATCTGATCAGCAGGCATTCCGTTCCACAGGGGCTAAAACTGTTTTGTTTTCAAAGGGGAAAACACATCTGTGTTTGCCCTCCTTTGCTTTGTAAAATTGAACTGCAGCGAACTCATGAATAATAGAAAGAACACTAAGGACTGTGAAATTAACACTGGCATGAAACAAAATTTCTAAAAGGGGAAACTCTACTGGAAGAAGACTCGCTTCAACCTCCCCCAGACAGGGGTTTGGAAACTGGGACATCTTAGCATTGGAGGGTGAAATAAGAAGTCCAATTTGGTTGCTGCTTTCAGGAAGGTGACAATTTTCAAATCCTTTGGGTCAGATATTTCTTATTTTATGAAGATCTTTAAGGGTGGGAACTATGGTGGATTATGGCTCCAATGAGGAGCATATGTCCAATTGTGACATTTGTCCATGGGAACTACCATCTTACTCTTTAGTAATGAAGATAGCTAACTTTTATCGAACACTTACTATGTGCCAGACACTGTGCTTTACACATAGTTTCTCACATAATTTCATAACTAGTAAGGTAGATACAATTACTTCCATTTCACAGATGCAGACACTGAGGTGCACAAGGGTCAAGTCACACAGCTATTAGGAAATGAGGCTGGCTCTCAACCCAAGTTTGAATGACTTTGGAGCCTCTCCTTTAACCACCACAGCACCCCTTTATCTTCGTGTGTCCTCTTAGCCCTTTGCAAAGCTCCCGTACAACTTACTGTGATGGCCTAGTGGCCCCTCTTCCTTCGCCTTTCTGCTCCCCACAAGGCAACACCCTGCCTTATGTACTCCTCATGTTCCAGATTTTCTCCAGGTTGTCTTGGGGTCATATAGAATAAGCTGGGGGAAGAGGAAGTATCCTACAAGAAGTGCTTTATTGAGAGAAGTAGTACTCTGTGCTGTTTCTACCCCAAAGTCACCACAGCATACTTAAAAGTACTTAAAAACCGTAAAGCACTGAATAAATAAAAAGTCTGAGTTTTGGAATCAGAGAGATCTGGGTTTCGTTCATTCATTCATTTGTGGATTTTTTACTGACCCCCTACTATGTGCCAAGCACTGTGTTAAATGCTAGATTTGAATTCCAGATTCACTACTTATAGCTATGGACCTTGGGAAATTTATTCAACCTCTTTAATGAGAATAATAATAGTTACCTCTGAGCTGTTCTAAGATTAGAAGCTAGCACATAGTAAGAGTTCAGTAAATAGTATTAATAAAAGGAAAAAAGTGCTGTTTTGGGGCCAGTGCCTGCTTATATTACTCTCCCTTAAGGCTTTGCTTGCCAAGGTTTCAGCTAGCTAGAGTGCATCACCAAGGCCTGGGAAGTTAATGTACTAAACTAAGCTATTATCCTTTGCAAAGGCCTTTTAGCAAGATAATGACTTAGCCCAAAGGAATACCTAATTCTGGGCACAATGGCAGACTCAAATGGAGGTCATTTCAGCAAGGGACTTGCACATCAAACCATCAAATACCTGCCTGCCTCTTTACTTTAGTAACTGCCTTCTGACAGATAAGAAGTTTTCCTCCTGTATGATCAAATGAACAGGTAGTTGCTTAGAAGTATGGATAAATTTATTTTAAATAATGAGGGAATTTCCATTTATCCTTCTAGGTATTAATATCTCACCTCTATTTAATGCATAGTCCACTGACGTAAGCATTTGAGGTTTTTCAGATGCCCTCAGTAACACTACTTGGCTAATCTAATGTGATTCAGCTAATAGGTTTTCTATCAGCGTTTATGGACCATCTCATCCATCTACCCTTCTGCCTAATAGAAGTGTTTGTATCCAGTAGGTCTGAGCTATCGTCTTTCCCAAAGCAGTTAATTCTGTTTGAAAATCAATACGTAGAATTTGTGCTTCCATGGTATATTCTCTGAGACAGAATGGAAGCTAATTTCTCTCTTTCCAATGAGTTCGTAAAAGAGTAAAGAATGAGTCTTGAAATAATCCTGTTTTTAGAATAAGGCTTTTTAAAATTACTTTTTTTAAAATCTACAAAGCCTAAGGGTTAGGAATAGTAACTACTTGAAGATGATTTAAGTTTTTAGCAGGAAATAGTGTTCCCTCTCTCTCTGGATCAGTAGCCTCCAGTGGCTTCCATCTCACTCTGAGTTTCATCCAGACAGAGCCAGACTGTGGTTTGCAAAGCCCAGTCCTATCTGGCCTCTTCTCTTACTTCATTTCCTAGCAGGCTCTCCTCACCCACTTGGGTCCAGTCACATTAGCTTTTCCACTATTGCTAGGCTCAGTCATGTTGAGGATGCTTCCAGCATAGGGTCACCTCCTTCAGGTCTCTGCTTTCAGGTAAGTTTATCAATGATGCTGCCTCTACTCTCTTACTCTTTCTGCCCTTTACTGGCATTCATTAACTCCTTTCCTGACTTTATTTTAATTCTTAGCCCTTGTGCTCATCTCACATACTACTTACTTTTTGTTTAATCGTTCATTATATCTCTCTCCAGCACAATGTAAGCTCCTTGGGCGAGAATTCTTCCCTGTCTTGTTCGCTGCTGAATCCCCAGGGCCTGGAAAGCTGCCTGGCAGGTAGTAAGCACTTAGTAGATACATGTTGAATTCAAGTATGATTGTGGATGAATTATTTAGTTTGTTAAATTTCACTCTTGGTGTTTAGATACAACAACAACAATATGTTACTGTTGTATAGAAACGTAGAGGTTCTCAGACACTTTTCAATCCAGGCTGTTGAAAAGCCAGTATTCAAAATGCCCAGAGAGCAGCAAAAGTCTATCTGGAATTCCAAATAACTCAAAATACAGGGGTTGTGGTAAAACCAACTGGAAGTATTAGAAATCTACATGCTAAAAGAAATCTACATACAAATGAAAAACACATTAAAGACCCAAATCACAGGACTAAAGGAGGCCCAGGAAGAGAAAGCAACTGGTTTGCAATCTTAGTTTCCATCCTAAATCACTTTCTGACCTATAGCATTTTTTCTAACCTCTGGGACTTAAAATTTTTTTTCCTAGTGGGAGATGACTTTTCCCCCTTTCTTTACTTTATTATCTTGTATTGTTTCAGTCATTTACTTTGAGATCTTTAAGCTGTGGCATGTTATTTGTAACGAGGTAAGGAAGGCACATTGGCTCCTTTGAAACTTTCATTATTATTAAAACTAATGCAGTGAAGTTGAGTCCTCTTCTGAGGCTTTCCTACAGCCGTTGCTTGCTGCTGGTAAATATTCATAAATGTGCTATCATGGAAATGAGATAGAATGCCTCAAAATTACTTTGGGGGCATAAGGAAGGCCCTGAAGAGTGAACGGGGAGGATGCATTTCATTTTCAGATTTGTAATGAAGAAAGTATTCTTTCTGTCAGTGGATGATGTGCCTTGCCCTGGAGAAGGATTCCAAGGACCTGAGCAGATAGTGTTCAAGGCAACAGTCACACAGTGATGGCAGCAGGTTCTATCCATACCTGAGTGGGGTACCTCTGAGGGGGCTGGTAGCAATTTCTTAGGAGTTCCCATCAGCAAAAAGGGACTCTTGGCACTGACCGTGTTTTGGAATACATCTTAAAACTCCTTGATGCCTTCTCATGCTCATTAGAGGATTTTCTAATGAGCTTCTGATGGCGGTCATACTGTTAGGGGATCTTTAACTGTAAGTGTTGAATCCTCCTCTCCTCTCCCTCTTTCATTATCTACCTGTGGGCAAATCTAGGCTCCAGGGTTAAGGGCAGAATGATTCAAAGATTTTGGTGAGTTGATGAAAGTGATATATTTAATCAGAGGCTGTTTCGGGAGAGAGACATCTGTTCTTTGGAATCACTTAAAGGAGAACTATAATCTAGAAAATTAAAGGCATCAGCAATATTTGCAGTTGTGGAACGTCAAGGTCAGGAGAAAAAAAAAAAAAGCCCAAGAGGGCACTCTTGTCACTGATTTCAAAGGAGCTAATTCTTAGGGTTATTAGCTGCCTCAATTTACAACGCTACATACCCTTGAACACCAAATGCTCATTATCAAAAATTAAAGAAGCGTGGAGCTGAGATTTGAATTATATTTCAGATAATAGATTTTGGAACATGCTTCATATTGTTAAGATTGACCTGACCTTACAACTAATAAAGGTTTCCAGTAGGCACAGAATCTCAGTTATAATACCTTGTTTCCACAAGTATGAGAAAAGTAAGGAAAAACTCCTTTGTTTTTACTTCCATCATGGTGCCCCGAAGTAGGCAAAATTGTTAGGTGGGTAAAGCCTGGCTTTGGAATCTACAGCCTTGACTCTCCTTGGGCTCTCCATGTCTGAAAGATCTTAACCACTTACTCTCTCTCTCTCTTTTTTTTTTAACGTCTTTATTGGAGTGTAATTGCTTTACATTGTTGTGATAGTTTCTGCTGTATAACAAAGTGAATCAGCTATACGTATACTTATATCCCCATTTCCCCTCCCTCTTGCTTCTCCCTCCCACCCTCCCTATCCGACACCTCTAGGTGGTCACAAAGCACCGAGCTGATCTCCCTGTGCTATGTGGCTGCTTCCCACTAGCTATCTATTTTACATTTGGTAGTGTACATATGTCATTGCCACTGAGGATGCTTCTGTTTCCTTCCTAAAAAATGATTAAGATAGAGTAGGTGCAAAGAAGAGAAAGCACCTACTCTATCTTAATCATTTTTTAGGAAGGAAACAGAAGCATCCTCAGTGTTAAAACATGGACAGTAGATTAGTGGGTTTATATGAAGCCAGAGAAAAATGTTCTAAATGGTGGATTTTCAGGCTTCTGCTATCTATGTGGGGGGGTCTGGGAGGTAGATGGTTATATACTGAGTTCATGGTAAGGCTGGCTCATTGCAGTGACTCTAGCTGGTCTCCTGCTCTTTACTTATTCCAAGCCAACCTGCACATAAGTGCTAGGGAAAAAAAAGTTTCATTAAATGTGGTTTTTGTCACAAGTGATTGCCTATTATATACTGTCACCATCAGAGACACATCTCTTTGGCTTCCATAATCTTTTACTGACTGTTGAATTCTCCTTCACTCTGTTAACAAAATTCTGGTTCTTCCATTTTTAACCCTAACAAACACATTTCTCATGATCTTCTGGACTTTATTCTTCAACTGAACAAATTATTATCATGTCTCAGACTTGCTAAAAAATGACTTCTGTGCCTCAGCCCTTGACATTTCACCTTCAAAGTGTTTTTTTGTCCCCCATTCCACCACATATCTTTGTCTAAAAGCCTGCTTCCCAGCCTAGCATATTCTGATCACATCTCTGGAGAAGGAGACTGACCAACCATTCATAATAATTATCTCTGGGTAGAAAAAATTCCTTCGATTTGTCTGAATCAAAGCCCTTACTTTATGGTTTAAGTCCATGTGCTTTCATTTTTTCTTTTGTATTCTTAGAATATGATAAAAAAAGCTAGTTACCCTCTTTCATTTAAGCTTGTTATTTCATTTAAGCTTCATAAATTTAAGCTTGTTAAATTGCCTTTTATCCTATTCTTCCAGCTAAGTACTTCCAGGTTTCTTCATCCCTTTCTTACTGGGCATGTTTTCCAAACTTCTGATTATTATCTGCAACTTTCTCTTTATATCAAGTCCAGACAGAAATGTCATATTTCACCAATTCTAAGAGGCACTTTTTCTCTCACATTTTAAACATATCAAATTTCAGCATTTAGCAAGACTCATAATTCATGTCATTTTGCAATTACAAATGGCAGAACTTTTTTTTGATTTTAAAAATGAAGGTATTATGTACATTGAATGATTAAAAAAGGCAGGGGGAACTAGTTTGTATTAAAGGAGAATGAAGAGAAATGACAACCAAATGCAATGTATAATTTCTGATGAGATCTTAGATTGAAAACAAAATTAAAGAGCAATAAAAGTTTTACTATTTTTAAAATTACTTTTTCAACTTTATTGAGGTATAATTAACAAATAAAATTATATATTTAAAGTGTACAACATGATGTTATGATATACATATACATTATGAAAGGATTCCCACCGTTGAGTTAGGTAACGTATCCATCCCCCACATATTAACTATTTTTTTTTTTTCTGGGGAGAACACTTAAGTTCTACTTTCTTAGCAGATTTTAATTGTATACTTACAGTATTATCAGTCATAGTTACCATGATATGTATTAGATCCTCCCAACCTTATTCATCTTATAACTGAAAGTTTGTACCCTTTTACCAGCCTTCCCCCTACCCCGCAGGTCCCTGGTAACCACCATTCTACTCTCTCTATGTGTTTAATTTTTTTTTTTAATTCCACATATAAGGATACCATGCAGTATTTGACTTTGACTTATTTCATTCACTTTAACATAATACCCTCTAGTTTCATCTGTTGTCACAAATGGCAGAATTTCCATCTAAGTCTGGATAATATTCTATTTTATATATATGCCACATTTTCTTTATCCATTCTTCCATTGACGGACACTTAGGTTGTTTCCATATGTTGGCTATTGTGAAAAATGCTGCTGTGAACATAGGTACAGATATCTCTTTGAGATAATGATTTATTTTCCTTTGGGTATATACTCAGAAGTGGGATTGCTGGATTATATGGTAGTTCTATTTTTAATCTCGTGAGGAGCCTCCATACTGTTTTCTCTGGTGTCTGTATTAGTTTACATTTCTGTATTAGTTTACATTTAGTTTTATTAGTTTACATTTACATTATATTAAATGTAATACATTATATTAGTTTACATTTCCACCAACAGTGTACAAGCGTTCCCCCATCTCCACATCCTTGCCAGCATTTGTTATCTCTTGTCTTTTTGGTAATAGACATCCTATCAGGTGTGAGATGATACCTCATTGTGGTTTTGTTTTGCATTTCCCTGATGATTAGTGATGCTGAACACCTTTTCATGTACTTGTTGGTCATCTGTATATCTCCTTTGGAAAACTGTCTAGCTGGGTCCTTTGTTCATTTTTTAATTGGGATATTTGCTTTTTGCTATTGAGTGGTGTACGTTCCTTATGTATTTTGGTTATTAATCTCTGATCAGACATGTGGTTTGCACGTATTTTCTCCCATTCAGTAGGTTGTTTTCATTTCGTTGATGGTTTCCTTTGCTGTTCATAAGCTTTTTAGTATGATGTAGTCCTACATGTTTATTTTTGCTTTTGTTGCTTTTACTTTGGTGTCACCATGAAAAATCATCACCAAGACCAATGTCAAGGAGCTTACCCCTATGTTTTCTTCTAGGAGTTTTATAATTTCAGATCTTACATTTAAGTCTTTAATTTATTTTGAGTTGATTTTCATCTATGATGTAAGACAGTGGTCCAGTTTCATTCTTTTGCATTTGGCTGTTCAGTTTTCCCAACACAATTGTTGAAGAGACTGTCTTTTCCCCATTGTATATTCCTGGCTCCTGTGTTGAAACCTAATTGACAGCATGGGTTAATCCTGGCCTCTCTATTCCATTGATCTATTCTGTTCTAAAGTTATCTGTTTTTATGCCTACACCATAATGTTTTGATTACTATATCTTTGTATTATAGTTTGAAATCAGGAAATGCAATGCCTCCAGCTTTGTTCTTCTTTCTCGAGATTGCTTTGGTGATTCAGGGTCTTTTGTGTTCCATACAAATTTTAGGATTGCTTTTTCTATTTCTATGAATGCCATTGGAATTTTGATAGGAATTGCATTGATTTGGAGATTTCTTTGGGTAGTATGTACATTCAAACAATATTAATTCTAATGCACGAACACAAAATATCTTTTCATTTATTCGTGTCTTCGATGTTTTCATCTATGTTTTATAGCTTTTAGTGACAGATCTTTCTGCTCTTTGGTCAAATTTATTCCTAAGAATTTTATTCTTTTTGATGCTATTGTAGATTGGATTATTTTCCTAATTTCTCTTTCTGATAGCTCATTGTTAGTGTATAGAGATGAAACTGATTTTTGTATATTGATTTTGTATCCTGAAACTTTACTGAATTCGTTTATTACTTCTAACAGTTTTTTGGTGGAATCTTTTCGGTTTTCTATATATAATGTCATGTCATCTGCAAATAGTGACAGTTTTTTTTCTTGCTTTCCAATTTGTATGCCTTTTATTTCTTTTTCTTGGTAATTGCTAATGGCTAGGACTTCCAATACTATGTCAAATAGCAGTGGCAAGAGTGGGCATCTGTGTTCCTATCTTAGAGGGAAAGCTTTCAGCTTTCACCATTGAGTATGAAGTTAACCGTGGGCTTTGCCTACATGGCTTTTATTATGTTTAGGTGTGTTCCTTTTATACCTGATTTGTTGAGAGTTTTTATCATGAAAGGATGTTGAATTTTTTCAAATGCTTTTTCTGCATCAGTTGAGATGATCATATGATTTTTATCCTTCAGTTTGTTAATGTGGTGTATCACATTTCTTGATTTGTGTATATTGAACCATTTTTGCATCCCAGGAATAAATCCCACTTGATCACAGTGTATAATCTTTTTAATCTACTGTTGAATTCAATTTGCTAATATTTTGCTGAGGATTTTGGCATCAACAAAAGTGTTCATCGGAGATATTGGTCTGTAATTTTCTTTTCTTGTAGTGTCTTTGTTTGGCTTTGCTATCAGGGTAATACTCATCTCATAAAAATGTGTTTGGAAGTATTCCCTTCTCTTCAGTTTTTGGGAAAAATTTGAGAAGGATTGGTATTCTTTAAATGTTTAATGAAATTCATCAGTGAAGCCATCTGGCCTGGACTTTTCTTTGTTGGGGAGTTTTTGATTTCTGGTTCAATCTCCTTACTAGTAATAGATCTGTTCAGATTTTCTATTTCTTTATTATTCAGTCTTGGTAGGTTGTATGTTTCTAGGAATTTATCCATTTCTTCTATGTTAATTTGTTGGCATATAAATATTCACAGTGGTCTCTTATGACCCGTCGTATTTCTGAATTAGAAGTTGTAATGTTTCCTCTTTCATTTCTAATTATATTTGTTCAAGTCTTCTCTCTCTTTTTTTTGTAGTCTAGCTAAAAGTTTGTCAATTTTGTTTATGTTTTCGAAAAAGCAACTCTTACTTTCATTGATTTTTT
The DNA here is from genome assembly GCF_949987515.2 of Delphinus delphis. NCBI lineage: Eukaryota > Metazoa > Chordata > Mammalia > Artiodactyla > Delphinidae > Delphinus > Delphinus delphis. Next base: position 62,942,013 of record NC_082687.1, on the reverse strand, counting down.
TCTATTGTCTTTATAGTATCTATTTATTTTCACTCTTATCTTTGTTATTTTCTTCCTTCTGCTAATTTTGAGCTTAGTTCTTTTTCTAGTTTCTTGAGATATAAAGTTAGGTGTTTATTTGAAATCTTTCCTTTTTCTTGATGTAGGCATTTATTGTTACAAACTTCGCTCTCGGAACTGCTTTTCCTGCATCCCATAAGTTTTGGTATGTTGTTGTATTTCCATCTTTGCTTGTCTCAAGGGTTTTTTTCCCGGCTTTTTCAAGGTATAAATAACCAATGACATTTAATAAAGTGTACAGTATCGTGATTTGATATATGTATGCATTGTGAGAAGATTCCTCCCATCTATCCATCCATCACCTCATATTTATCTTTCTTTTTTGTGAGAACATTTAAGTCTTACTGTCTTAGCAAATTTTAATTATATGATACAGTGTTATCAACTATAGTTACCATGTTATACATTAGATCCTCACACCATGTTCATCCTATTAGCTGAGAGTTTGTACTCTTTTACCAACCTTTTCCTATTTCCCCCACTCCCCACCCCCTGGCAACCACTTTTCTTTGCTTTGTTTCTATGAGTTTGACTTTTTTTAGATTTCATATATGTTATACCATGCAGTATTTATCTTCCTCTGTCTAGCTTATTTTACTTAGTATAATACCATCAAGCTCCATCCATCTTGTTGCAAATGGCAGGATTTCCTTCTTTCTCATGGCTGAATTCCACTGTGTGTGTGTATGTGTATATATGTGTGTGTGTATAGATATGGATAGATGTAGATATATTCACCTCATAGCTTTTTTTTTTTTTAGATGTTGGAGGTAGGAGTTTATTAATTAATTTATTTTTGCTGTGTTGGGTCTTCGTTTCTGTGAGAGGGCATTCTCTAGTTGTGGCAAGCGGGGGCCACTCTTCATCATGGTGCGCGGGTCTCTCACTATCATGGCTTCTCTTGTTGTGGAGCACAGGCTCCAGACGCGCAGGCTCAGTAGTTGTGGCTCACGGGCCCAGTTGCACCGTGGCATGTGGGATTCTCGCAGACCAGGGCTCGAACCCATGTCCCCTGCATTAGTAGGCAGATTCTCAGCCACTGCACCACCAGGGAAGCCCACCTCATAGCTTCTTTATCCATTCATCTGTTATTGTACACTTAGGTTGTTTCCATATCTGGGCTATTGTGAATAATGCTTCAGTGAACTTGGGAGTTCAGATATATCTTCAATATTCTGTTTTCCTTTGCATATTCTAATTTCCTTTGCATATACCCAGAAGTGGAATTGCTGGATCACATGGTAGTTTTATTTTTAATTTTGTGAGGAACCTCCATACATCTTCCACAGGGGCTACACCAATTTACGTTCCCACCAGCATTGCAGGAGGGTTCCCTTTTCTCCACATCCTCCCCAATGTTTGTTATCTACTGTCTTTTTGATGATAGCCATTCTAACAGGTGTGATATTGTTCAAGATATTTTTTGATTTCCCTTTTGATTTCTTTTGGATTTATTAACTTATTTGTTGTTCAATAGCATAGGGAGTAGAACTGAATGTTCTAACCCTTTAATCATAGGATTGGCTTTTTTTGGTCACCAGCTCCTATCCTAAAGCTATCTAGGGGCTCTTCCACCAAGTATTGTCTTGTAAGCATACAAAAGACACTCAGGAGATTCCAAAGTTTTTATGAACTCTGTGCCAGAAATTGGGGACAAAGACCAAATATTTATTTTGTTATTATACCACAGGCCCGTAATGTGCGTGGACTTAAGAAGTTCTCAAAGAGTGGGTATGATATGGCCTGAATATACATTCCAATAGTCATTCCTATATGACCTCAGGATGACAGCAGAGGAGAATGAAGGAACTTATTCGCTGGAAGGATGACTCTATCTTCAAACATATCTCTTTTATCTGTTCGTGTATTGCTGAGGGAGTGCTCCCCTCAAACTGTTCTACAGGATGCTTCTCCTTGCCTTTTTATCTCCTGTCTCAATTAACTTAGGCTGTCATAACAAAATACCACAAACTATGGCTTAACAGAAATTTATTCCTTTTAGTCCTGGAGGTTGGGAAGTCCAAGATCAGGGTGCCAGCAGGGTGGATTTCATTGTGAGGCCTCTTCTCTTCACATGTAGGCATCTGCCATCTTGCTGTCTGCTCACATGATCTCTTCGTTGTGCTTGTGAGGAAAGAGAAATTTGGGGGAGAGAGAGAGAGGGAGAGAAAGAAAGAGAAAGGGAGGGAGGGGGGAGAGTGCCTGCAGTCTCTGGTGTCTTTTCTTATAAGGGCACTAATCTTATGGGATCAGGGACCCACCCTTATGACATCATTTAACTTTAATCACCTCCTTATAGTCACTAGCTCCAAATCCAATCACATTAGGAGTTAGGGCTTCAACATATGAATTTTGCGGAGGCACACCATTCAATCTGTAACATGCCCTGGTTTCAATACCACCCAACCCCCCCAAGAGTCCAGTACCTTGTTCCTAGAGAATTTGCTATAAAAAAAGACCACCAAAGGAGGAATAACTTAAAGGAATTGATTACTAATGGTGATGTTTTAGCAATCAGTAGGAAAGAGATTTGTGGGATGAGGTTGGAAATAGAGATTTGGGAGGTGAAGTGAAAGGATCTATTAAGCTTCAAATGATGCTTTCTGGACAGCCTTATATTTAACTACAATCAAGGCTAATAAGTCTTCCTCTTTCCAACAAACTTTATAACTAACTCCTGGAACCTGGAATCAGTGTTCATTAAAATTCATTTTAAGTTGTTGATTTTCTTCTTCCTATTTGACTAGCTCTTGGCCACTTTTTGGAACTATTTTTCTTTTCCTTGAAGAATGCTCTCATTAGAACTGTTTCTGAGCTCAGCCCTTTGGGACACATCATAGATAGGAAATCCCCACTCTGTATGTTTGGATATTTTTGTGTTGGTCCTATTTCTTCTCTGGCTTCTCACTCCATGGGGCTGATTCAAGCACAGAGCTCCCACTGACTTCAAAGTCTTCTGAGGTAAAGTGAGAAATAGTCTTACAGAAATTTCCCAAAGATATTTTGGATATATAAAAAAGCAGTGGTAATATTTTAAAATATGAATATTTGTCCTGGAAAATGAATGGATATTATGAGTACCAGCTAGACAAAGTCACGAAAATTCTCCTTTGATAGTAGGAAAAAAGCTCTTGTAAATTCATAATACTTGGTAAATGCACTCATCCTTCTGGGGAGAAATTTTGGTTCTGTTGTGGTTTAAAAAGCATAAAGATGGAATCCTTTAAATCAGATTCCTGCTTTATAGATGTCAAATATCTACTACATTATTTTCATAATATGAGTGTAAAAATTATGAACTATTTGAAAAAGATATATGGTATATACAATTTAAAGAAGATACCTTCTTTTTTTTTTTTTTTTTTTTTTTTTTTTTGCGGTATATGGGCCTCTCACTGTTGTGGCCTCTCCCGTTGCGGAGCACAGGCTCCGGACGCACAGGCTCAGCGGCCATGGCTCACGGGCCCAGCCGCTCCGCGGCATGTGGGATCTTCCCAGACCGGGGCACGAACCCGTGTCCCCTGCATCGGCAGGCGGACTCTCAACTACTGCGCCACCAGGGAAGCCCAAGAAGATACCTTCTTAATTTCCCTAAGCTTTCCAGATTTCTCAGAAACAATTGTTTTAAATTTCATGTAGGATCTAGACAGTGACTAGTTGTGTTTATAATGTTGTTTCACAGATTGGAGATCTATATGAGACTCATTCAGGCACCTTCAGAAAAAAGGAAACTTATTGTAAGATATAAGGGTCTATGCAGACAGGAACCGGAAATAGGGTCAGTGATGCTCTGGGGACTCTTTGCAATCATGTTTTTTGTGTGTTTTCTCCATTGTACTTGCCCTTCCAACTGGCCAATTGTAGATACTGTGCCTTACATGTCTAGTTCAATAGTCTTTTTTTCCTGTTTTCCAGAATTTTCTGTTTCCTCCACTGGAGCAGCTCCTCTGGCAGAACAGGGCAGAAATGATGGGTGTCCTGGACATTCCTCTCAATGCAGAGACAAACACAACAGATGAGATTGAAAGTAGAAGTAAAGAGAAAAGCCCAGAATTCCAGGCTATAGAAAGAATGCTGTGAGGATGATAAAGAGACATGACAGAACTCAAAGAAAGAAAGAAATAGGATTCTCTGATTAGGCAGTAAACAGGTATCTTTCTTTGCTCATAGAGGTCTATCATTTCTGTTCTGCTGCAAGTTTGGCATTCTCTTTATTGTTTATATAATCATTCACACTAAGTGATCACTGCTACCACCACCCCACTGTGAGGGAAAAGGACCAAGGTGGTTTTATGATAAACTAGTCATTAATGCCTTTTATTTTCAGGAACATGTGGCTAGAGGTTCATTGACAAAGTAAATATCTAAACTTGAGCTCCTGAATTTGTATGTAGATACTTAGCATTCTTATTGCCAGATATGTAGCTTCATTGAAATATTAAGAAACAATATTTCATTGGGAAGATATACCATCTTTTAAAGGAAAGAAGGAATAACTTCTTCCCTAACTTTAATGGAGAGCATGATCTTCATGCTTTGTGTTGATCTATTCACTAACTCTCCTTCTTATCAGGTATAATATATTCCTGTTGACAGCTTGATTTAATTGGACTTGTGGTAACTGATTCAATTGAGCACTTTAATTAGGTAATTATTTTGTTATAAGAACTGCTTTTCAGCTTGCTAGAGAGAGTGAATTTTCCATTTTTCTCAAGCTAAAAATGGAACCTGGATTCTTTTCTTTTAGAACAAAGTGGAATAAAAATGGTCAGTTATAGAATTAGGCTGAGATTGAGCTGTAGAATGAAGAAAAATAAGCTTGACTTATGTATTGATAAGACACAAGTGGGCTTTTGAGAAATGAAGACAGAATTAGTTTCTCAGATTGTGAATACTGCCAGTGAGTAGTCATGAATTTGAACAGAGTGATTGTTCGCTGCCTCAGTTTCCTTCCAGAAGTGGGACCCTGTGCAAGAAAATAAGTGCTGGAAAAAAAAAAAAAAGAACACAAGGAAATACTCCTATCTCATGATTTTGAACAAATGTTCCTCGCTCTAGGGAGTTTTTTTTTCTCCAGGCAAATTAATTATTGCCTTCTTTGAAAATATATTGTGAAAGTTATTCATTCATTAACTTCAGAGGGAGACTTTGTCTTGAAGAAAAGGCTCAGGTTCTGAAAATATTGCCTCAGACTGAGCATCTAGGAAAAAAGCTATCCTCGAATTCCCCACATACTTGGTGCGATTCAAGCTTATCTTTTGTTGGTTGGCAGGACTGATTGTAAATAATCTGAGGATACCTCAGATCAGACAAACAAATAATTAGAGTTGACACTATTAAAGCCAACAAGACCCTGATTAATTGATTTGCTAATAGCTATACTCCATTTGCTGATGTTAGCCCTGATTGGGTTTTAAGCTGTGACAGGGCCACAAGATAAACATTTTCTTTCTCGAAATTACTGATTACCTACCGGCTTCCCAGTCTCGCCATCAACTAGTCTTTGGAGGTTTTTGTTCATTAAAGGATTGAGGCTAATTCCAAATAGCTTTCATCTGAAACATAATATTCATACATAAGCTTTTTGTGGAATGGTCAGTCAACATAGTAATTACGTTTTGCTTTAGAATTTTTTAGTTTTACATTTTCAGCAAGGAAAATAAACAAAGGAAACATTTCTCACTTAAACAAATGATGTTGCAAGTGTAGCCTTCCCTAATAGATGATAAGAATAATGACAATTCTGTTCCAGACACCCAGGGGCCAGAGAGGGGCTGTGTTCCAGCCACCACTGTGCAACAAACCATTCTAAAATCTAACGGTGCAAAATAGCAAGCATTTTATTATCAGTAGCAACTTTGTGGGTTGGCAGGGCTCAGCTAGGGCTATTCTTCTGTTTCACATGATGTTATCAGGGCTGCAGTCATCTGGGAACTCAGCTGGGCTGGAACATCCAAGTTGGTGCACTTACATGGCTGGCAGGAGGTGCCAGCTATCTGCTGGGAGTTGAGAAGTTGACAGGAGCACCTCAGTTTTCTCCATGTGGGCTTCTTAAAGCATGGTGGTTGGGCTGCAAGAGAAAATGTTCCAAGAGAAGACAGAGGAAGGTGCAAGTCTCTCAAGGCCCAGCCTTGAAATTACAGTGTCACACCTGTCACATTCTATTAGAGTGGTTTACAGGGTCAGTCCAGGTTCATTGTGGTTATGCTAATAAGTAAGGTATGGTCAGTAGGACCATCTTTGGAGACTAGATATCACAAACATCTAGAGTGGAAACAAAGGCAGTGTTTCATTGAAGTGTTCTTAAAAAAGCTGTGTCTTGCCCTTTCTCTATGACCGTCTTCACTGGTTATTACTTCATGGTTATCATTTGTTATTATTCATTGGTGACTTCAGTTGGAGTCAGGAGTGGGTATTTAGGTCTCTCTTTGTAAGAGGAATAGTTTTGAGTTAAAAGCTGTTCCAAGATGAAGTAATACTACCACTCTCCTAAATTTTCTTGCTTATTAAATAGAGTCAGCAGGTGAAAACCTGCACTCTTTTTGTCTGAGAAGGTTTTTCCAGATATTTCTCCTTTCTCCAATCTGCTATGGTTGTGATGGCGGAGTGCAGGCTTAGGAGTCAAGTTTTTCAGTTTAGCTCCTTCAGTTACTGTGTGCCTAGCTGTGTGAATCTGGGCAAGAGATTGGTACTTGCAAGCCTCAGTTTTCTCATCTTTATAATGGGGTATTCTTTCTACTGCTTAGATCGTGAAAATTGAGATACTTCATGAAGTGTTTACCCGAGTGCCTGGAAGTGAGTACTCAGGAAGTTGTAGGTACTGTTATTATGTAATAATGGGTATATAGGAGAACCTAAGCACCAAGGAATTGAGCATAAAGTCACAGGATGCTGAGAGTTTACAATAAGATAGGAGGAGATCTCTTAAGCCAAACATCTTTAAGAGTAAATGTCACTGTACCAAATAGATCTCCTGTTTCTTCTTCTTATACTTATGCCACATTTTATACCTTCTGTCACAGAGTCAGGTGAAGAGGGTTGTTTTGGTGTTGAAAGGGGGCTGGAACTGGGAGGGGACTGGAAAGCAGTGAGTGGAAGGAGGCCAGGAACACAAATGTCTAGTTCCCATGGTCTCCACCTGGACATTATGATATCAGAAAGTCTTGAATTGTGTGAACCTGTGGTCTTTGTGGTCTGTTCTTTTAAGTTATTCCACAGCTCCTGCAAAGGAAAAGTATAGCTATCACATACTTATAAAAAATGAAGGGTGGTAATTTGCATGAATTACACCACCTGGAAAAGCAAACTTATTTATTTCATTTACTCCCATCTCCCACATTCATTTGTCACATATGTGCTGTGACCTAGTGGTTGGAAAAGAAATACTTACCAAGGGTTTACCTTTCATGGGTGGCAGTGTGGTTTTTCCTTTCCTCCAGCCTCATTGTTTCCATGTGTAGGGACTTAGAGTAACCGTTTTGGCCTCTTGTCCCACCCATTATTTCTTGTGAGTTTCCTGAGTTACCTGAATAATATCCATTGGTCCATGATTCTCAAGGCCCCCAATTCTGGGGATATGTTCTTTTTGTATTACCCTAGATACAATGAGGAAACACTTGCTGTATGTATATGTGTCCCGCAGAGCCAACCATTCCTTTAGATGGGATTTCCCAAGGACAAGTATGGGTGAGGGAGAAGAAACGTTCATAAATTATTTGGGTTACATATAATTATCAGTGCATCTCCTTTATTTATCCATTGGCCCTAAACTAGGAGAAGGAAGAAATGGATGTTGTTTATTGGTTCCCTAAAACCCCAACAGTGACATTTTCCAACTGCAAGTTAGCTGGGGTTGTCTGTATGATTGAGACTGATCTGATGGAAATGAACTCATATCCAATTTTTCTTGAAAGAAATATATATTTCTTTAGTGTCTATGTATGAGCAGTAAAAACTTTTCTTTTTAAAAGCAAACAGTTACAGAATTCTTAAAAAGAAGTTTTTCTTGCATACCCACAGTATCTCTGCTAGTGAGACAGGTGTGTTTCTCTTTACTTATTCAACAAATATTTATTTAGCACCTTCTACATGCCAAGCTCTGTCTTAGGTGTTGGAGCTATTGCTGGAAAGCAAAAATAGATATGCCTCCTACTCTTCCTGTTGATCTTATATTCTACTTGGGGAGATAGGCATGAATCTAAAAATAAATCATACAAATTGTTGTATATATAAGAACAACCTGAAGTAACAGTCCACAATTCTGTGAAAGTGTTTAACAGACACCCTGACCTGGACTGTTTGTGGGATTTGGGATCTGGAAAGTTTATCTCTGAAGAAATGATGCTTGAGGTAAAGCTGAGCACAAATAAATAAACAATTAAGGTGAAGTTAACTGAGTCTGTATACCCACAGAGAAACAATTAACTGACCCTCTAATTTTGTATTTCACCATGTGTAGTAGTCTATCCAGCCTTTCTGAGTATTCAGGTATGGCAATGATTTTCTCTCATACTTTCCAACTACTTGACAGCTTTCCCTGGTCACATGGGAAAATGAGAACACATGACCTATCAACAGATTTTTTCCCCTAAGTTGTCAATTTATTTTTCACTCACTCTCTCTCACTCACTCACTCACTCTTCCAATCCACCCAGCCATCTATCCATCTAAACACCTTTTATCAGTTGTCTGTATGTGCCTAGTACCATGCTAGGAAATGGGGTTTAGCAAGCCATAAAAACAAAATCATAGTTAACTGACATTAATTGTACCTTCACTGGGTTCCTACACTACTGTGTTTCTCTCTCTGCCCTTTCAAGTTGTGTTTATTAACTTTCATGTTAGTCTCCTTCATGAGATTCAGCTCTGCGGCAGGCACCATGTCTTAAGCAGTTTTGGGTTCCTTGTGCTTAATATGGTGATTGGCACACAGTTGGTATTTAAGAAATACTTGTTAAGTGAATGAACTTAATGTTACTATTATTGAGGAGCAGAACATTAAATATCAGATGAATGATCACTGTTATTTTATAGGCTAAAACTGGAATAACCAGCTTGATGCTCTGGTATGTTAAAAGATGAGCTGAGGCACATTAAAATTTTCAAGAGTTTTTATGAGTATAACTTTCATTTGAATTGGGCACTGCCAAATCTTTTTTTTTTAAACATCTTTATTGGAGTATAATTGCTTTACAGTGGTGTGTTAGTTTCTGCTTTATAACAAAGTGAATCAGCTATACATATACATATATCCCCATACCTCCTCCCTCTTGCGTCTCCCTCCTACCCTCCCTATCCCACCCCTCTAGGTGGTCACAAAGCATCGAGCTCATCTCCCTGTGCTATGCGCCTGCTTCCCACTAGCTATCTATTTTACATTTGGTAGTGTATATATGTCCATGCCACTCTCTCACTTCGTCCCAGCTTGCCCATCCCCCTCCCCATGTCCTCAAGTCCATTCTCTACGTCTGCATCTTGCTTCCTGTCCTGCCCCTAGGTTCTTCAAAAACATTTTTTTTATATTCCATATATATGTGTTACAAATGGTATTTACTTTTCTCTTTCTAACTTACTTCACTCTGTGTGACAGTCTCTAGATCCATCCACCTCACTACAAATAACTCAATTTTGTTTCTTTTTATGGCTGAGTAATATTCCACTGTATATATGTGCCACATTTTCTTTATCCATTCATGTGTCAGTGGACACTTAGGTTGCTTCCATGTCCTTGATATTGTAAATAGAGCTGCAATGAACATTGTGGTATATGACTGTCTTTGAATTATGGTTTTCTCAGGGTATATGCCCAGTATTGGGATTGCAGGGTCATATGGTAGTTCTATTTTTTGTTTTTTAAGGAACCTCTATACTGTTCTCCACAGTGGCTGTATCAATTTACATTCCCAACAACAGTGTGAGAGGGTTCCCTTTTCTCCACACCCTCTCGGGCATTTCTTGTTTGTAGATTTTTTGATGATGGCCATTCTGACTGGTGTGAGGAGGTACCTCATTGTGGTTTTGATTTGCATTTCTCTAATGATTAGTGATGTTGAGCATCCTTTCATATGTTTGTTGGCAATTTGTATATCTTCTTTGGAGAAATGTCTACTATGTAGGTCAACTGCCCATTTTTGGATTGGGTTGTTTATTTTTTGATATTGAGCTTCATGAGCTGCTTGTGTATTTTGGAGATTAATCCTTTGTCAGTTGCTTCATTTACAAATATTTTCTCCCATTCTGAGGGTTGTCTTTTCGTCTTGTTTATGGTTTTCCTTTTATTTATTTATTTATTTTTGTGGTACGCAGGCCTCTCACTGTTGTGGTCTCTCCCGTTGCGGAGCACATGCTCTGGACGCGCAGGCCCAGTGGGCATGGCTCACGGGCCCAGCCGCTCCGTGGCATGTGGGAGCTTCCCAGACCGGGGCACAAACCCATGTCCCCTGCATTGGCAGGTGGACTCTCAACCACTGTGCCACCAGGGGAGCCCCTGTTTATGGTTTTCTTTGCTGTGCAAAAGCTTTTAAGTTTCATTAGGTCCCGTTTGTTTATTTTTGTTTTTAATTCCATTTCTCTAGGAGGTGGGTCAAAAAGAATATGGCAGTGATTTATGTCATAGAGCATTCTGCCTATGTTTTCCTATAAGAGTTTTATAATATCTGCCCTTATATTTAGGTCTTTAATCCGTTTTGAGTTTATTTTTGTGTATGGTGTTAGGGAGTGTTCTAATTTCATTCTTTTGCATGTAGCTGTCCAGTTTCCCCAGCACCACTTATTGAAGAGGCTGTCTTTTCTCCACTGTATATTCTTGCTTCCTTTATCAAAAATAAGGTAACCAGATGTGCGTGGGTTTATCTGTGAGCTTTCTATCCTGTTCCATTGATCTATATTTCTGTTATTGGGCCAGTACCCTACTGTATTGATTACTGTAGTTTTGTATTATAGTCTGAAGTCCGGGAGCCTGATTCCTCCATCTCTGTTTTTCTTTCTCAAGATTGCTTTGGCTATTCGGGGTCTTTTGTATTTACATACAAATTGTGAAATTTTTTGTTCTAGTTCTGTGAAAAATGCCAGTGGTTGTTTGATAGGGATTGCATTGAATCTGTAGATTGCTTTGGGTAGTAGATTCATTTTCACAATGTTGATTCTTCCAATCCAAGAACATGGTGTATCTCTCCATCTCTTTGTATCATCTTTAATTTCTTTCATCAGTGTCTTATAATTTTCTGCATATAGGTCTTTTGTCTCCTTAGGTAGGTGTATTCCTAGGTATTTTATTCTTTTTGTTGCAATGGTAAATGAGAGTGTTTTCTTAATTTCACTTTCAGATTTTTCATTATTAGTGTATAGGAATGCCAGAGATTTCTGTGCATTAATTTTGTATCCTGCTACTTTACCAGATTCATTGATTAACTCTAGTAGTTTTCTGGCAGCATCTTCAGGATTCTCTATGTATAGTATGATGTCATCTGCAGACAGTGACAACTTTACTTCTTCTTTTCCGATTTGGATTCCTTTTATTTCTTTTTCTTCTCTGATTGCTGTGGCTAAAACTTCCAAAACTATGTTGAATAATAGTGGTGAGGGTGGGCAACCTTGTCTTGTTCCTGATCTTAGTGGAAATGGTTTCAGTTTTTCAACGTTGAGGACAATGGTGACTGTCAGTTTGTCATATATGGCCGTTATTATTTTTAGGTAAGTTCCCTCTATGCCCACTTTCTGGAGAGTTTTTATCATAAATGGGTGCTGAGCTTTGTCAAAAGATTTCTCTGCTTCTATTGTGATGACTATATGGTTTTTATTCTTCAGTTTGTTAATATGGTGTGTCACATTGATTGATTTGTGTATACTGAAGAATCCTTGCATTCCTGGGATACACCCCACTTGATCATGGTGTATGATCCTTTTAATGTGCTGTTGGATTTTGTTTGCTAGTACTTTGTTGAGGATTTCTGCATGTATGTTCATCAGTGGTATTGGCCTGTAGTTTTCTTTCTTTGTGACATCTTTGTCTGGTTTTGGTATCAGGGTGATGGTGGCCTCCTAGAATGAGTTTGGGAGTGTTCCTCCCTCTGCTATATTTTGGAAGAGTTTGAGAAGGATGGGTGTGAGCTCTCTCTAAATGTGTGATAGAATTCGCCTGTGAAGCCATCTGGTCCTGGGCTTTTGTGTGTTGGAAGATTATTAATCACAGTCTCAACTTCAGTGCTTGTGATTGGTCTGTTTATATTTTCTGTTTCTTCCTGGTTCAGTCTCAGAAGGTTGTGCTTCTCTAAGAATGTGTCCATTTCTTCCAGGTTGTCCATTTCATGGCATATGGTTGCTTGTAGTAATCTCTCATGATCCTTTGTATTTCTGCAGTGTCAGTTGTTACTTCTCCTTTTTCATTTCTAATTCTATTGATTTGAGTCTTCTCCCTTTTTTTCTTGTTGAGTCTGGCTAATGGTTTATCAATTTTGTTTATCTTCTCAAAGAACCAGCTTTTAGTTTTATTGATCTCTGCTATTGTTTCCGTCATTTCTTTTTCATTTATTTCTGATCTGGTGTTTATGATTTCTTTCCTTCTGCTAACTTTGGGTTTTTTTTCTTCTTTCTCTAATTGCTTTAGGTGTAAGTTCAGGCTTTTTATTTGAGATTGTTCTTGTTTCTTGAGGTAGCATTGTATTGCTATCAACTTCCCTCTTAGAACTGCTTTTGCTGCATCCCTTAGGTTTTGGGTTGTCGTGTTTTCATTGTCATTTGTTTCTAGGTATTTTTTGACTTCCTCTTTGATTTCTTCAGTGATCTCTTGGTTATTTAGTAGCACACTGTTTAGCCTTCATGTATTTGTGTTTTACACCTTTTTTTCCTGTAATTGATTTCCAGTCTCATAGCGTTGTGGTCAGAAAAGATGCTTATATGATTTCAATTTTCTTAAATTTACCAAGACTTGATTTGTGACCCAAGAGATGACCTATCCTGGAGAGCGTTCCATGAGCAGTTGAGAAGAAACTGTATTCTGTTGTTTCTGGATGGAATGTCCTATAAATTTCATTTAAGTCTATGTTGTTTAATGTATCATTTAAAGCTTGTGTTTCCTTATTTATTTTCATTTTGGATGATCTGTCCATTGGTGAAAGTGGGGTGTTAAAGTCCCCTACTGTGATTGTGTTACTGTCGATTCCCCCTTTTATGGATGTTAGCATTTGCCTTATGTATTGAGGTGCTCCTTTATTGGGTGCATAAATATTTACAATTGTTACATCTTGTTTCTGGATTGATCCCTTGATATTTATGTAGTGTCCTCCTTGTCTCTTGTAATAGTCTTTATTTTAATGTCTATTTTGTCTGATGTGAGAATTGCTACTCCAGCTTTCTTTTGATTTCCATTTGCATTGAGTATCTTTTTCCATCCCCTCAGTTTCAGTCTGTATGTGTCCCTAGATCTGAAGTGGGTCTCTTGTAGACAGCATATATACAGGTCTTGTTTCTGTATCTATTCAGCCAGTCTGTGTCTTTTGGTTGGAGCATTTAATTCCTTTACATTTAAGGTAGTTATTGATATGTATGTTCCTATTACCATTTTCCTAATTGTTTCGGTTTTGTTATTGTAGGTCTCTTCTTTCTCTGTGTTTTCCTGCTTAGAGTAGTTCCTTTAGCATTTGTTGTAAAGCTGGTTTGGTGGTGCTGAATTCTCTTAGCTTTTGCTTGTCTGTAAAGTTTTTAATTTCTCTGCCAAGTCTGAATGAGTTGCTTGCTGGGTAGAGTAATCTTGGTTGTAGTTTTTTCCCTTTCATCACTTTAAATATGTCCTGCCTCTCTTCTGGCTTGCAGAGGTTCTGCTGAAAGATCTGCTGTTAACCTTATGGGGATTCCCTTATATGTTATTTGTTGTTTTTCCCTTGCTGCTTTTAATATTTTTTCTTTGTATTTGATTTTTGATAGTTTGATTAACATGTGTCTTGGCGTGTTTCTCCTTGGATTTATCCTGTTTGGGATTCTCTGTGCTTCCTGCACTTGGTTGACTATTTCCTTTGCCATATTAGGGAAGTTTTCAACTATAATCTCTTCAAATATTTTCTCAGTACCTTTCTTTTTCTCTTCTTCTTCTGGGATCCCTATAATTCGAATGTTGGTGCGTTTAATGTTGATCCAGAGGTCTCTGAGACTGTCCTCTGTTCTGCAGTAGTTATTTCCATTATTTTATCTTCCAGGTCACTTATCCGTTCTTCTGCCTCAGTTATTCTGCTATTGATTCCTTCTAGAGAATTTTTAATTTCATTTATCGTGTTGTTCATCATTGTTTGTTTGCTTTTTAGTTCTTCTAGGTCTGTGTTAAATGTTTCTTATATTTTCTTCATTCTATTTCCAAGATTTTGGATCATCTTTACTATCATTATTCTGAATTATTTTTCCCGTATACTGCCTGTTTCCTCTTAATTTGTTAGGTCTGGTGGGTTTTTGCCTTGCTCCTTCATCTGCCTTGTGTTCCTCTGTCTTCGTATTTTGCTTAACTAACTGTGTTTGGGGTCTCCTTTTCGCAGGCTGCAGGTTCGTAGTTCCTGTTGGTTTTGGTGTCTGCCCCCAGTGGCTAAGGTTGGTTCAGTGGGTTATGTAGGCTTCCTGGTGGAGGGGACTGGTGCCTGTGTTCTGGTGGATGGGGCTGGCTCTTGTATTTCTGGTGGGCGGGACTGTGTCCAGTTTTATGTTTTTGGGTGTCTGTGACCTTATTATGATTTTAGGCAGCCTCTCTGCTAATGGGTGGGGTTGTGTTCCTGTGTTGCTAGTTGTTTGGCATAAGGTGTCCAGAATTGTAGCTTGCTGATCATTGAGTGGAGCTGTGTTTTAGTGTTGAGATGGAGCTCTGTGGGAGAGCTTTCACTGTTTGATATTACGTGGCGCTGGGACATCTCTGGTGGACCAGTGTCCTGAACTTGGCTCTCCGACCTCGGAGGCACAGGCGTGAAATCCGGCTGGAGCACCAAGACGCTTTGGCCAGTTATGGTAGCTGTTCTAATTCATTTTGATTCTTTGCAAGCACCAAGCTGCATTTGTCAGCCCTCCTCTTAGCTGGTGGGGACCCCACAATGGAGTCCTCACCAGGTCAGATGAGCAGAAGTGATATGACTTCCTTGGAGGCTTGTCTTGAGCAGCCACGAGACATGTAATTCTCTTAACATGCCAGCCCCAATCTCCATAGTTTATAGAGAGGCCTTAACGGGGTTCAATCACATGTAACCATCCAGATGGTCCCAACTACTCAGCAGTGCCAGATATAAAGTGGTTAGGAGTACTCTGCTCGCAGGAGCTAGTGGAGAGGTTTTATATAGAGAAGATGCTGCAGCAATGCAAATAAATTATTTAATTGGTTATATTTTATGTGGTTGCCTTATTTGGGAAAGTCTAGTTGGCTGTTTGTGATTGGTTGTTCTTAAGTTTCAGTTTCTTGGTTTAAGTGCATTGATCAGTGAAGTTAGGTTTTGGTTTGCTTCGGTTGTGGTTTGCTTACATAGTCTACTAAGACATTAGAGCCACCTCAATCTAAAGTCTCCTTGTTTAAACACTTTAACAGGTATAAGCTAATAATGCCTCACCTTAAATGAAGCAGATGGCTTCTGGTGAGACCTCAACAGGCATGACCAAGAGCTATTAGTACTAGTCCCTCTGCCATCGTCCGAACTGCATCCCTCAGCCAAGCACTTGGCTGCTTACTGTCTGAAATCTTAGAAACATCTAGCAAGCAAGAGCAATAACAGATTGCCCCACTCCTTGGGAAGATTAATGAAATGAGATTGATAAAGGGATCCTTTTCCTTGGACACAGGTGCTGTATGACCAAGGTTGTAATTGTTACGGCAACCTATGAATTGGCATATCTTAATCATCCCACACCACACTGTTTCTCTAGATTCTAGAGGAGTTTAGTGAAATAGTCAAAAGCTAAAGAATTTGAACTTTTTTTTAGCTTCAGAAAGAATTTGTATAAATTTCACAGCTGAGTTCTCTTAAAGTAAAGGCTGTTTTAGAAGATTGAATGAGGTACCTCACACTGATCTCAACTCTCAAAATAGAACTGTGAGATTCAGATGCAAAAAGAGGCCATAATTTCTTCTCTCACAGGTGCAGTAGAAATCAAATGGTTTTCATTTGTTTTTCTTGTCATTTTAGCCACCACTATAGCTTTATTATATCTTTGTGTTTCTCTCCTGTTTGCCCTACCAGTGCCTCCTAAGATTTTCCACAGTTCTTGGCTGAGAAGTAAACTTATAAATTACCTGACAGTAAAGTCAGAGGATAAGTAAATCACCATCCAGTCTGATCACAAAATCAAAACATTTGTGATATCTCAAACCTTTAACAAGACAATTGCTTCTTTTGAAAAATGTGCCTGTTCTCCTTCATGCTGAGAACAACCAAGTCATTCCATGAATTTTGCTCTAAGACCAAAGATGCAGTATCTTCAGACTACATATTATGCCAGACATCTAACAAAATGGTTAGACATCTTTAATGTCTTTTTATTTTTAAGAATCTTATTTTTTAGTTTAATTCCTAATAAAACAGAGTTGAACTCTGGGTTTTTGGTAACTCAAAAATTGTCCTGAAGTTTAGAGAGTAAAAGTTTAGTCTACATGCCCTGATCCATTTATGCTTTCCTGTTAATTTCACCAGATATATTCCTTTTAAGTTATTTTCAAAATTACACTATATATGTGCGTATATACATTTATATGTATATATAAAACTCTCTCCTCTCTAAGAGTTGTTCATCAGGTCCCAGTTTGTTAATGACTGTTGTTCCTGCTTCACTTCAAATAATCTTGCTCCAGATGACAAATTGGGGAACTTTGGAGCACATTTATTAAATCCAAGTTCTTTTATGAAGCCAAAAGTGTAGATCTTAAAAAAAGATTTTGTAGAAGTGTTTGGACATTAGAGTTGTGCAAGCATTTCCAGCTCTGCTGAGAGTGATAATCATTGCAAACAATGGGCTTATTGAGCCTTGAGGAATTCAAGCAGGGCTACCAGTTTCCAGGTGAAACATTTAATACTAGAGGAATGTGTTGGCTTATTAAATACAGAAACCCATTTCTGAGAATGGTCAATAACTGGAGCCTTCGAAAAAAGGCAGTATCTCAGAGGACCTATCAAGAATGGTTAAAGAAGACATTCCGGAGCCTTTCCAAATGCTGTAAACGGTAATCTGAGATGAAACAAGAATACTCTTTGCTGAACTGGCAAGAAGAAAATATATTTTCCCTCTTACCTCTCTCCCCGCCTCCCACAAAGTTACACATGTACATGTAATGCTCTTTAAAGCTTAGGTATGAATTTCCCTGGATTAGAGTTTCAGAACAAAACTATTTTATCTGGCCATTGAAAGAACTCTAAGATCTTTTATTCTCACACATGTCATCTTCTCTCATCTTGCTTCCTATCTCAAATAACTTTTGCCCAGTTTACAAATAAGCCTCCAATAGAACATCAATATTTTGGGGTTGTCCAACTAACTAGTAATCATATATTTTTCTTGCCCACAAGTATTGTTAGACAGCGTTGGCTAATTCTCTCAAAGATTAGGGTCCATCTTGACTTCTTTATTTCAGCTCTAAACACAAGATGAGGGGCCAATAAGACTTTGGTGGATGTAGTTGAGAGATAAACAGTCTTTCAATGCCCTCCGTTTATAGCCTCCATTATCATTTTTCTCATACATGAATCAGATCATCCTCTTTCTCAATTTGCCAGCCCTCCTAGTGGCATGGTCTTCTTCAAATGGATTGCTAGCTGCACATCACACATGCTCAAATATCTCATCAATTCCACAAAATTCCCCTAATTAGGTAACTTGTACTTTCATAACATTTTCAGAAAGCAGATTCCTAATGAAAATTAGGAAATATTAGTGGCATTAAAATAGTGCCACTTTGCAGCCTTTAGAAAAGTCCCTCTTTTGCATGGTGTCATGCTATAATTAGTAATACAGCATTGGTGATTAAGCTGAATACCACTATGAGGCATTTACACAGCCTTGACAGAGTTTAGTCACTAATGGGATATGACACTTTGATTGTTCCTTGAAACCTGAACACTGTGGCAATATTTAGATCTTTGGGTTACCTTGAAATGTTGATTTCGGACTCTTGAAACCATGGCAACAGTTGATTCAAATGAATCCCAGAGTTTTAAAAACCAAAATTTTGTTGTTGAGTTTCTTTGCTTTTTTTTTTAACCCCTTGGTTCACACAATTCATGATAAAATAGTTGCAGCCAGACTTTGTATAAATGCAGTATCCATTCACCTTTCTTATAGAAAAGAACACAGATGTGATTATCTTTCCATCAGGGAGAGAACAGAAAACCGATGTATGGGTCCCATAACTGGTGTCCAAATGTTGCATGATAATATGGTAGGAAAATAGTAAAGAAAACTGTACTATTTTAAAATCCACCCAGTTGTCCAAGCTTAGGAATCACCCCTCCCATATGATACCAAAAACATAAAATTCTATTGAAAAAAATATTTTTTGTATGTCTTTCCTCCTCATTTTCATTACCACGTCCCTAATTTAGGCAGTAGTCCATTAACTCAGCTCCCTGCCTCTCTCATCTGGCACCTTTCCAATCCATCCTCATATCTAGTTGATGCTTGAGTGATCTTGCTACCTGAAAACCTGTTCTGGATCTCCATCACCTTCAGAATAAAATATAAAATTTTGACATGAATTCAAGGCTCTCTACAAACTGGCTCAGCTTAACTTTTTAATCTTTTCTCTATTCACTTCTCCTAATGCACCCCAAATTCTAGACATGCCAGATTATTGATATTCCCTGAAATGAGCCTGTAATTTCTTTTCTTTCCAGCTTTGTTTTTACTGTCTTCTCTGTCTAGACTCTCTCTCTGTTCTCTCTGATGCCTCATAGCAAATACGTAAGTTAATATGATCTCTTGAGAACAGTAGGTAGTCATGGTCTATTACCAGTTATCTGATCTTCAGTAGCATCTGAAAATAGAAGAAATTAAATTCTAGGGCCACATTTTCTTCCCCCTTGAGAAGCTGCCTCTATACTCTTATTAAAGAACCTCAGTCATTTCACTTTGAAATCCCCAGTGCTATATTGTCTCATCCCAGGGGTCAGAAAGTTGTCCAGCAGAAGCAAAAACTTCATCTCAGACTCTTCTCTGTTTACTATTTTTGTTTTACAGCTGTTTGACAAAAGGAGGCTAGAGAACAACAGGCAAAGTGAATTATGTTTCTGACTTGGGCAGGGGCAGAAGTAGTAGGGGTGCTTCACACAATTTGTGTTTTTCTATCCTCTGTCTTGTCTCTAGGCTTCTTTAACTCTCAAAGCCATGTATTCTTAGTTTAGCCTTTCCTGCTCTTAGATTCTATCATTTATTTAAATATTTCTCAGTTAATTTTTGAGTCATTCATTCAGTCATTTATTTCAACAAAACTTTATTGAACACAAGCTATATTAGTCAGGGTATGTAATGCTAACTATTGTAACAAAAATCTCCATAGCTTAGCACAGTGCTTTATTTCTTGCTCACCTAAGGTCCAGTGTGAATGTTCCTGCCGAGATAGCTCACCTTGTAACGGTAATCCAGAGATTTGATCTCTTTTATCTTGCAGCACTGCCACATGAAGGGATATAAGAGTTCTTTGCCTCCAGCCTCATGAATAGAGAAAGAACCTTTGCAAAATTGCTTGGGATGTATTATGGCTAGGTTTGGTAGTGCTGTATATTACATGCACTCATGTTCCATTGGATAGGACTCAGTCACATGTTTACATGTTCCAGGCTGGCAGTGGGTAGATGCAAGATGGTATGGGAAATGTACTTTAATTGCGTATGCAGGAAGGAGAAGATAATTGATGAACACAGTGCTGGACATTTTGCTTAGTATTGGGAACTTTAAAACATGAATAAGGAACAATGCTTAGTATTAGGAACTCATAGTCCAGGGGGCCAGGCACACATAAATAGAAAATTAATGTAATATGTTATTAACAGTTATTGAGTGTATACCTTCCTCCATGCATTAGATTAAGCCCTTAATATAGTGGCTTTTAATTAATGTATTCTTTACAACAGTCCCATAAGGTAGGTACTTTTGTTATCCTCATTTCATAGATAAGGAAACTGAAGCACAATAGTTTAAGAAATTTGCCCAGGGTCACACTACAAATAAGTGGCTGAGTCAGAATTCAAACCTAGGTAGTCTATTTCCAAAGGTTGAACACTGAATCATTACATTATACTACAATGATGAAGAGATGCACAGGATGTTAGTGGACTACAAAGGAGACCCAGCTGGTTGTGGGATTCTGCAGCAGGCGATCCCTGAATTTAGGTATAATGGCCGAGTTGGAGTTTGTCCAGTTTTGGGGCAGGAAGAATTCCAACAGAGGAAATAGGGTGGGTAAGGGTAGAACAGTGACAGATATCTTAGCGTATTCCAGGATCTGTAAGTAGTTTGATGCCATGGGTCAAGTTCCAGGCTTGGAGTCAGGAGAGACTAGCTGTAGAGGTAGATGAGGCCGGGTCATGGAAGGCATTTTATGCAGTGCTAAGGAGCTCAGCACTTATTCTAAGTGATGGAAGCCTTAGAAAAGTTTCAATTAGGGGATTTAAATAATCAAATTTACATTTTAACTACATTCTGCTGGTAGCTGCATGAAGGATGGATTAGAGTGGCTGAAAGATCAGTTAAGAGGCTTTTAAGATAGTCCAGGATGGCCAAATTTTAAAATATCTTGTTTTATTTCTTATTACACAGGGAATATAAAATGATAGCAAATGACTATCACTTATCATAGCACTCATTTGTTTTCACAGCCATGTGAAAGAGGTACTGTTATTATCCCCATTTTACAGATGAGAAACTGAGGCACTGATTGTGTATATTAAAGGCTAGTAATCAATGGCACCAAGACAGCCTCTGCAGTCTAGCTCCAGAGGGTGTAAATTAACCCCTAGTGTATGTATACAGTCTCCCCATAAGAGGTACTGTTACACATTATCAAAGATACAAAAAGCTGGATAGGTTATGTGGGTGAGGGGGAGGAGGAGGGATTGGGCAGCAGGATCAGTAAGAGGTGAGCCAGTCAGGGGGTACAGGAACCTCCTCCTGAGGGGCCAGAAAATGGGGAGTCTTGGAGGCAAGGTCAGATGGTCAGGTGTGCCTCATTTTACAGAAGAAAAAACTGAGGCACAGAAAAATTAAGTGACTCACCCAAGATCCTATAACTAGTAAGACACAGAGAGGGATATGAATCCAGGTAATTATTTCTGGAGTCTATATCATCATGCATCGTTACCTCTATTTGTGCCACATCCAATCAGTTATTTAGAGTGAAAAGCATTTTCCTGGAGTATGAGAAAGTCTTGGATCAATGTAAAATTTAACATCTCTCAAATCTATTTTTACAGCTATTAGTAAATACTTTCTATCAATAATAAAACAAGAGTAGCTGTAGAATATACTTATTCTTGGTAAGAATGGGAGCCATTTTTTGGTGGTTTGCTAATGAATTACTCCCTACAGATACCATAAGGTATTTAAAAATATACATTTATGTCAAATCTGGTGGTATAAAAGTATCCTAACTCTCTCAGACCTCTCTTGGGGTTTCCTTGCTTTCCTTTTCTATTATCCTGGGGTTTGCAGCCCCCAATCCAGAGCCACCATAAACAGTGCTGAATACATAATCTGTGGGGCCCAGGGCAATATGAAAATGGGAGCCCCCTGTTCAGAAATCAGGAAGGATTTCAAGATGGTGACAGCAGAGAATTAAACCAAGCTTAGGGCTCTTCTGAGTGTGGAACCCTGTGACTGCCTAGATCATACAGCTGTGAAGTAGGCCCTGGTGGTGGCCCTGTCCAACCCTTAGCTCAGTAGTTTCAGCAGGCATTGTCTGGTGTGTGTACCTCTGTTGATCCCTAAATATATGGTATTTGTGTCTCCAAAATGCTTAATTTGCTCACTAGGGGGTTCATCTTTAGGGCTTTCTCAGTTTCCCTCATTGTCCAGGGATATAGTGGTGAATGACCCTGAGAGGACCCTGTTCCTTCTCTCAGAAGGCAGGCTGCCCCTTTCAGTCAGATCCTGTCTGTCTGCCTCATGGCATCTTGGTGAACAGGTAAGACTATGGACAAAAGGAAAGAATTGGAATTCAATGGCCTTTTTGGTTTTAAGAATATGACAAAGAGTGAGAAAAAATATATTTTTAATACACATAACTGTCACAGGGTAATTGTCCAGAATATATACAGAGCTCCCATAAATCAATAAGAAAAAGACAACCCAATAGAAAATAGGTAAAGACCTGATTAAGCATTTCACTCAAGAGAAATTACGAATAGCCAACAATCTTATGAAAATATGCTCTATCCCATGAGTAATTAGGAAAATGCAAATTAGGACTACGAAGAGATACCCTTTTGTATTTGTCAGATTGACAAGTTTAAGTTTATTAATACCAATTTTTGGTGAAAATATGGATCAGTGGGAACTTGAAAATTGGTCCAGAAACTTTGGGAAACAACTTGGCTTTATCTCATAAAGATATGTACGCCCTACAAACAAGCATACATCTCTTAGCCTCATGCCTTATGGCTCAAAGGGTAGTTCCTCAACCAGCAAAATCTGGAGTTGGATACCTGGATATTTGTTAAAAACGCAGTATTTCAGGCCCCATCCCAGACCATGGAATCAGAATTCACAGGTGATGGGTGTTCACATTACAAGTTGAGAAGCTTTGCTCTAGGGCACTGTTTCTTAGACATTTTTGACATAGACTTCTGCTAAGAAAGTCTTAAGAGTAAGAAATACATTTTACAGGGTACCACAGTGTGTACACACACACACACACACACACACACACACACACACACACACACACACACACACACACACACACACACACACACACACACGGAAACAAAATTTCCTAAAGCAGTTCTTACCAGATCACTTGCATTGCACTCTGATATTTTTTATTTCTGTTGCCTTGGGAGACTGACCTAAGGAAACATTGATACTGTAACCACAAGTGAGGTCTGGCTGCTTGCTGCTCAAAAGCTAATAAAGAGGCAAGGTTGGTGGAAAGGAAAGTTTGCTTTGTTTTGGATGCCGGCAACTGAGAGAGGGGAGAGGGGGGAGAGGGGGCGAGGGTGGACTCCTGTCCAAAGAATCAGTGGGCTAGAGCTTTTATAGATGGAGAGAGGGGTCTACATGCAGAAACAGCCCAGTCAGCTCTGACAGTCATCTTGAAATTGGTTATGCGGTGGTCTGACCAGCGTCATCTTGATTGTTTTAAGTACAGTTAATCTTCAGTTCCAGGGTTGGTTTTTCCCATTTCCTTGAGGCCAGTTTTCAGAATTGTGGCAGCTTATGTCATGGCTACAGGCTGGTCATCATGTAGTTAACTTCTTCCACCTGGTGGGGGTTTCAGTATATATAAGACAGCTCACAGGATACGGCTCAGAGTATTATCTGTAGCCCTTGAGGAGGAACTGATACTGAGCAGGGCCCTGTGGGGCTCCTGGGCACAAAGCCTTTCTGTGTCCCTCATTTCTTTGATTAGAGGGAAAACGCCTTCATTCAGCCTCCATGACCTTCCCTGAGTTCCAACAGGCAGATTTGAGCAGTTGTTAATTAGGGAAGGGAGGGGATGCCAGAACAGGGAGAAACATACAGCCAAGAGAAACAACAGTTGCAGGCTTGGGGCAAGGTCCTGGTTCCCCATCAACAGATAAACACAACAATATCTTTGAGCTGTTTTGCAGATACTGAAACCCCCTCCAGGTGGGAGAAGTTAATGATTAACGATGGTATGCTGCCCACAAGCATGTAGACCCCAGACCAGTTAGAACCTGAAGGTTGATGGTGCTGACTTCTGCTTACCTCACCACCAACCCATCAGCAGAATGTCCACGAGCTGATCATGCCCTCTTTGAACCGTACTATGAAACCTCTCACTATCCTCTCCAAGGGGGACATAGTTTTTCGAGGCAGGAGCCTGCTGTGTCTCCCTTTGCCTGGCAAAGTAATAAAGCTATCCTTTTCTGCTTCATCCAAAGTGCTGTCTCCGAGATTTGATTCGGCACTGATTTACAGAGAAGCTGAGCTTTCGGCATCAGAACAGAAGGTCCTTGACTTTGCTTAATGACTAAACCAGTTATTTAGTCTTGTTGGACTGCTTTTCTTTGCTTCTGCAGTTTTCTCACTTCTCTGATTCAACTTATTCTTTGGCTAAAGTTTTTCCACAGACAAAAGGCAGGCGAAGGACATGGTGGGGCAAGGACCATAGGGTCCTGCTTTGTTTCAGGATAATTTATGTCAGAGAACGTTTTGCCTATGTTCTCTTCTAGGAGTTTTATAGTGTCTTGTTTTATATTTAAGTCTTTAAGCCATTTTGAGTTTATGATATTTTTTATTCTAATCTAAACTGCTAGTTGAGACTCACTAAACTTACCCACTGATGGGTGGAGTCTTATCTAGAAAGCTCTTTTCTGGAGAAACTCTCATACATGTTCTCTGGGAGACACAGAAAAGAATGTTCATACCAGCAAAATCCATAATACTCACACTTCGATACAGCAGTACTATATAGCAGTGAAAATGAATGAACCACTGCTGTTTGTGTCAACGGGATGCATCTTATGGACTTAATGTCAAATGGAAAAAAAACACGAACAACCAACAGATTGCAGAGGAATACATGCTTTGTATTCCTTTTGTATAAGGTCCAAAAACATGGAAAATTATATAACATTTCTTAGGGATACACACATATATATGAAGCTATAATGACAAGAAATTGATTAATACATAATGTAGAATAGTGGTTCGGGGGTTGAGTTTAAGGAGAAGTACACAGGAAGCATGAAGCTGTTGCTGTATTTCTTTAAGCTGGGTGGTGGTTACATGGTTGGTCATTTCCTTGTTATCCTTTATTCCTTGAACATTATAAATATTCATTTGTATATATTTAATATTAACAACAATGACAACAACAGCAAAGATAAAGGAAAGACAACCTCAAAGCTATTATGAACATGGCTTCCAAAAAACACTTTTTTAAATAAAGTTTTTGTAAAAAAGTAAGTTTGTATATTAAAAAAATACTGCACTTCCCCCATATGACTTGCATAATAAGATGAAAGCACACAAAATTGATTTAGAAACCACCCCTGCAGCATAAATATCCCTTTAATCACTGTGTTGGTAAAAATATTTAATTATGGTACTTCATTCTTCCATTTCATCGTAAGAAAAACATGGTTTTGCTGATGACAGTTATGCTCTCATATTACAGTGGGGGCAGATGTCTGCACTTAATCCGAGAAATTATTTGCATTTCAACATTGCAAATATCCTTCACGGTAATTAGTAACAGACTGTGTAAGCAGACCCTTTCACCTCTCTGACAAATGCAACCAAATTGGTGATACATAACCGTCTACAAACCGAGGTACCATATGCTCCATGTGGTATACCATTTGGGGCTGGACACTAACTAATCAGGATTCATTAGACCCTCAGTTTTTACTGAGTTTACCATTTCTTTATTATTCATTCTTTACCAGCCCTGAAGAATAGGGTTGGATTGCTACCCCCATTTTGCAGGGAAGGCAGTGAGATGTGAGGTAATTTTCCAAAGGTGGAAGAGGGAGATGGTGACAGGCCTGAGATTAAAGCCCACAGTCCCAGGGGGGTAATTTGGAGTCTCCTGCCTCTGTGAGTGGATGCTGGCTATGTGTTCATCACACGCTTTTATCGGAGGTTGCTGAAGCATTTCATGAGCAGAAATCTTTTTCTCTCTGATCTCTCTGGCCCTTACAGGATGTATTACACCACTTAGCACATATATTGCTCTTATATGTTTCTATTTTCTCCTTTAAATGCCCATTTGTGTAAAGGACTTGAGTCCCTAATAAAGTTGTGAGCTCTTTAACAGCAGGAAACATGTTTTTCTATTTCTTTTGGTATCCTCTCTCTTTATCAGCACAATGCTAGGCAAGTAGGCCAACCCCCAATAAATGGTTATTACTCTCTGATCCCTTATGATGACCCTTTGTAAATTAGGTGACCAAAACACAGGATTCCAGTTTGCTTTATAAAATTACATTTTGCTTTTTACCAGGAACGATTTGTGTTTGGACTACTTTTGAAACATGGCTAGATTTAACAAAATTCAATTTTGATGTAATTTCATGTGTACACATTCAGCAGGGGTGGTATCTGGAGTAATCACCTTAGGGAATCATTTGCTCATGTAAAAAATTATAGAAAACGTGCTCTATGCTCCCTGTGAATATTTGCTTGGGAAACTGGAACTATGTAAGGCACCATCATCCCTTGTCAACTCTAATGTTAAATTTCTTATTTAATTAGATGCGTCTGGCCTTTATGATTTCCAGATTTGAAAGGAAAATGAAGGAAAGGATAAGAGAATTGAATTGCTTACCAGTGGATGGTAGGAATAAATGACTGTGAAAAATACTAATCTTGAATTTGAATTATTTTAAGTATTTTAAAAAGAATTAGTTGTATAAGATTATCTGTGTCCTTCCCCCCTTTGCTTTCTCCTTTCTTTCTTTAAGCTTTTAAAATGTTCCTTTTTGTTTGGTTTGGAGACTCCTAAGTATCAAATCCATCAACCCCAGCCTGACAAATTGCACAGTGTCAGTTAGGCAGGACTGATATATGCCAGTTCCCAGTGATAGACATAACAGCTGGCATTCATTCTGAGTTGTCAGTCCCTGTACCATACTGGTTGTTAAAGATTTGACTATCACCCATCTCTTGCCATGTGTGTTATGGACTGGCTGCATATTTGGGTTCTCTTCTTTCACAATGTTCTTGTTGAACCTTTCTCTTCAGTTCCACTTTGGGTTTCCAAAGTTGAAGATGAGCAAGGTGTAGTGGGTTTTTGTTATTTTTACCTCTCCAGCATGTATTGGCCCTGTTTTGGTAACAGCCCCCAGATTTTGTTTGGACTCATCCCTTCCCATCTCAGTCCACAAGTTTCCAGAACTGCCTCCATTCCCAATACATGTTCCAGACCTGGCCACATTGATTCAGGATGGGTGATGTCATCTCATCGTGCTTTTTATACTGGCCTAGAAGCAGATCTTCAGTTCCATTGGTAGGGATGGAGAGTCCGAGGCAGCCATCATCGTAACAAGTGTGGTCTGAGAATGGAGTCAGCACAGAGGCAGTAGAACAAGGAGTTGGAGAGTGAGAGAAACCTGGTCGTAGGACATTGGTTGAAATTTTGTAATCAGCTATTCCTAAAGCCAGTTTTACTCCTGGAGGTTTAAAAAATTAAAAAATCAGAGAAAGACAAATATCATATTATATCTCTTATGGGTGGAATCTAAAAAAAAAGATGCAAATGAACTTATTTACAAAACAGAAACAGACTCACAGACTTAGAGAACGAACTTATGGTTACCGGGGGAAAGGATGGGGGGAAGGGATAGTCAGGGAGTTTGGGATCGACATGTACACACTGCTATGTTTAAAATGGATAACCAACAAGGACCTACTGTATAGCACAGGGACCTCTGCTCAATGTTATGTGGCAGCCTGGATGGGAGGGGACTTTGGGGGAGAATGGATACATGTATATGTATGGCTGAGTCCGTTTGCTGTGCACCTGAAGCTATCACAACATTGTTAATTGGCTATACTCCAATATAAAATTAAAAGTTAAAAAAATAAATTATCAAAGAAACGAATAACCCAATCAAAAAATGGGGGTAAGATCTAGATAGACATTTCTCCAAGACATACAGATGGTCAGCAAACACATGAAAAGATGTTCAGCATCACTAATTATTAGAGAAATGCAAATCAAAACTACAATGAGGTATCACCTCACACTGGTCAGAATGGCCATGATCAAAAAATCTACAAACAGTAAATGCTGGAGAGGGTGTAGAGAAAAGGGAACCCTCCTACACTGTTGGTGGGAATGTAAATTGGTACAGCCACTATAGAGAACAGTATGGACGTTCCTTAAAAAACTAAAAATAGAGCTACCATATGAGCCAACAATTCTACTCCTAGGCATATATCTGGAGAAAACCATAATTTGAAAGTTTGTATGCACCCTGATGTTCATTGCAGCACTATTTACAATAGCCAGGATATGGAAGCAACCTAAATGTCCATCAACAGAGGAATGGATAAAGAAGATGTGGTACATATATACAATGCAATATTACTCACCCAGAAAAAGGAACAAAATAGTGCCATTTGCAGAGATGTGGATGGACCTAGAGATTGTCATTTAAAGTGAAGTAAATCAGGAGAAAAACAAATACCGTATAATATCACTTATATGTGGAATCTAGAAAAATGGTACAGATGAACTTATTGGCAAAGCAGAAATATAGTCACAGATGTAGAGATCAAATTTATGGTTACCCGGGGGGAAGGGTAGGGTGGGATGAATTGGGAGATTGGGATTGACATATATACACTGCTATGTATAAAGTAGATAACTAATGAGAACCTACTGTATTGCCCAGGAAACACTACTCAGTGATCTGTGGTGACCTAAATGGAAAGGAAATCTAAAAAAGGGTGGACATATGTATACCTGATTCACTTTGCTCTACAGCAGAAACTAACACAACATTGTAAAGCTACTATACTCCAAAATTAATAAAAAAATTAATACACAGTTTTTTAGAGCACTGTTAGGTTCATAGCAAAATCGAGCAGAAAGTATAGAGAGTTCTCTATATCTTCTTTCCCTACACATGCACAACCTCTCCCATCATCATGTACCTAGAGTGGTACATTTGTTATAATGGATCAACCTACACTGACACATCATTATCGCCCCAAATCCATAGTTTACATTAGGGTTCATTCTTTGTATTGTACATTCTGTAGGTTTTGACAAATGTATAATGACATGTATCTACCATTATAGTATTATACAGAATAGTTTTACTGCCTCCCATATCCCCTGTGCTCCGCTTATTTATCCTTCCCTTTCCCCTAACTCCTGAAAATGACTGATTTTTTGTTTTTTTTTTTACTGTCTGCAAAGTTTTGCCTTTTTCAGGATATCATATAGTGAAACCATAGAGACCGTAGACGTTTCAGGTTCATGTTGGCTTCTTTTATTTAGTAATATACATTTAAGATTCCTCCATGTCTTTTTGTGGCTTAACAGTTAATTTCTTTTTAGCTTTGAATAATATTTCATTGTCCAGATGTATCACAGTTTATCCATTCATCTACTGAAGGACATCTTGGTTGCTTCCAAGTTTTGGAAATTATGAATAAAGTTACTATAAAAATTCATGTGCAGTTGAACAGGAATCACTCATGATTAAATATACTGCTTTCTGCATTTCAAAGATTTTATTTTACATCACTCCAATGCTTTCTGAATTATTGCTTTGTTCTATAATGGTAGCAGTGTCTGGCCTATTTTAGGATTGTTGGCAGTTGTCAGCTGCTCTCCAGAGCTGGCTGGACAGTTTGTTGTGTCTGTACTATATCAGAGACATGGCATGTTGAGATGACCAGTTTCTTCTATTGTTGCAATTGTTATTTTGTATTTGTACAATCATAGAGGTATTTCATATAAAAACATATTACCAAGAAGAAAGAGGAAATCAGAAATGCTTTATGTTCAGGATTTTGTTTACCCATTTGAGGCACATTCTTAGATAAAATGGAAATGTACTCAACTGAGCTGGCTACATTAGGGAGGATATTTCTGTGTTCAACAATTTTTGTGGTGAGTAAAGACTTTCCTGTTTTTAAGATTTTTGCTGCTACTCTCTCCAAATTTTTTTTCCAACACTTTGCTTAATAAGAGATGGTTAGCAGTTACTTACAAACCTTCAATCAGCAGCCCTTAAAATCTTTTCTTAGTTTTAAATAATGTTCTTTTTACCTTTTCTAAAGTCTTAGTTTCCTTGATAAAAATTATTTTAATTATTATGGGAAAATGAGAATGCTTTCAAACTTGGGTAAGTTAATTCTGCTTACAACAGGAATCAGCTGAAAATGCTGTTGGTCCAAGGATAAATCAATTGTGGAAAAATCAGGAAGGTTGAATTACCAAGCAACATGTAGCTTTCTCCATATTCTCCCAGGGGCCACTCCCTAATTTCTCCAAGAGAGGTTCAAGTAGAGATTAGGACATGGCAGTAAAGTAATAAATTCATAAAAAACAAATATACAAAATAATGGAAAAATAGTTTCTCTAACTCTAAATTTAAAACATCCATGCTTATGGCACACAAACACAAATGTATGTGAGAAACCAGCAGTGGTTGGATCTTATAAGAGGAACACCCTGTTTCTTGAGAGAACCTTGCCATCAACATCAGTTTGCTCCCTCCAATCAGTACTTAACTCTGTAATGTTTTTAGCTTTTTCCCTTCACAAAAGCTTATTGATTTTTTGGCAAACATTCCAGTATTTCAGAAAAAAAGAACAGCAGATATTGAACTGGCATGAACCTTCATACAGCTAGATGCTTGGCTCTTCTAGTCCTAATTCTCTGGCTATTGGGCTTTGACTGTAATTGTTAGAAACTGAATATAAAGGAAGAGGAGACATCAATACCTATTGCAGGAGCAGTTTCTTCAATCTCACCATTACCAAATTGAAGGGAAAAATAAAAGTGAAAGACCATTCCTACTTTCTCTAATAAGGATGTGGATGTTGAACTTAAATTCATCCTTTGGAGGAGGGATAGTTGGCTTGAGAGGGTATGGAGAGTGAGTTGGAAAGACATTCTTCAGTTCAGGGAGAGGGAAAAATGAGGAGCAAATAAGAGGTAGTGTGTTCCTGAACAGACAGGAGGCAGGTCAGCCATTTATGCACATATTCATAATTATTTCTTTGCTCTTTGACTTTGGGATATAATTCCAGTTCACATCTTAGCTCTAGATGTCCCTACTTTGGGATTAGGCAAGGCTTTTATGATGAACTATTTTATGAGACTTCAGAACTGCCCAGTTGTACAGGGATCACTTACATTAAATCTGGTCAAAATCTGTCTTTCTCT
The DNA here is from genome assembly GCF_949987515.2 of Delphinus delphis. Lineage (NCBI taxonomy): Eukaryota > Metazoa > Chordata > Mammalia > Artiodactyla > Delphinidae > Delphinus > Delphinus delphis. Next base: position 62,910,917 of record NC_082687.1, on the reverse strand, counting down.
CTCTGATCACCTCTGTATTTTAGACACACTGTTCTGCCTGAGTGTCTATAAACATGTCATATTGTTTCATCCTTTTATGCTTTGCACATATGATTTGTTGTCTTTACTTGCCCGTCTCCAAGTTACGCTTGAAGGTTTGGTTGAGATGTCACTCCTCTATAAAGTCTTTTCGTATGCTTTCAGGCAGAAATAACTAATCTGTGATTCCACTGCAATTTAAAAATTCGTTTTCAATTTATAAATTCTTTTTATATTATAGCTAGGTATTTGTGTCTATCTTTTCTACTAGATGATGAGCTCCTTGAGAACATGCTAATGTGCTAATCACCTCTGTTTCATAAAGCACTGGGTAAAAAGTAGGCAACTAACTTCCTTATCTTCCATTTCTTTTCTATCTGTTTGAGGCAGGATGGAATTTTTCTACCCCTTCTTCTTGGTGGAAAGAAGGTCTTTGTTAATAACAGTAAAGAAAGAGTGACTGCATAACATGCATCCAAGTCGAGCCAGGACAAGAGGCAGTCAAAACTAGCATGATAAATATTTGTCTTGTTCAACTGTAAAAAAATGTTAAAGATCTAAGGTTTTTCCTTTGGTGAACTGTCGAGTTCTTCCTCTTCTCAACAAGGACAGAGCCTTGATTGATATTCATGATTTCAAGGACATTGCAGAGTATATCCAAATGAACGTGAGATGAAAGTGGACCTTGAAGAGTTGAGGGAAACGGAAGGAATCTAGGGAGAGCATGATTTTCTGGAATTCCTTCGGATGAGATCCCCACATGGAGGGAAGGATCACTGAGAGGAAAGATCAAATAGTAGAAGATGGTAAAAAGGATGGTACAGATCCTTTGTACCATCTTCAGGATTTTGTGTGTTCATGGTCATCTAAAGACGAGATTGTTTTTGTGGACTGTGCTTTAGATGGGAGCCTGGGAGTCTCTCTGGTGTTCTTTCCTCTTCTTTCCCCTCCCTCCACCATACCCATGTCCCTGCCTTGTTTTTTTCATTCCCCTCCCCATCCCTAGAATCTCAACCGCATCTTCAAGGCTCAACCCTGACTTGTTGGAGGGAGATCACTACTGTGCTGTAAGAAATAAACATAGGTCCAGCTGGTGTGGACTGGTGTCCCCTCACTTCCTTCATTTCCCTGGCACCAGGGGAAGGGTTGAGGTTAAAATTTCTACCTGTCCAGTGAAAGGGGACCGTAGAGTCAGAATGTAAGTTGAGTTATAGAAAATAAATATTAAATAAATATTTCTTGTATATTTATGTTTGTGTACTATGATTCATACTTGCCAGCTTTGTAAACATTTATTTCTTTTTTGCATTATGAAGCTAACAGATGTCCGTTATATACATGTTAAGAATATAGAAAAACATAGAAAACCCCATCGATAGTTCTACCATTATTTTACCCAATTTTTGAAGTGTAAAAGGTAAGTAAGTGGCAGTTTCCCTCCTCCATCATGCCCTCAGTCCATAACACCTACTTATTGCTATCCAACCTATATTTCTTTTAATATAGTTAAATATATAAATTATTTAATATATTTATTTCTATAATCGAATAATTGGAAAATATTAATTGAGTACCCTGAGGGTGGAATGCTGTAGTGGGTTCTATGAAGCTGTGTGTGTGTGTATGTGAGTGTGTGTGTGCGCATGCATGTGTATAAAAGTAAGCTTGATTCTTACCTTTCAGGAATCAATTAACTGCATGTCAGAAAGACAGATGTGAAAATATTTTAAATAGAAATATGTAACTACACACAGCTTCAGCCTAAACAGATTGAATTATTTCTTAGGAATAGGATAAGATTTTGGGGAAAAGAAGTTTTTTTTTTGGGCCCTTCAGTGACATTTAGTACTTTACCTGTTATATCTTTGAAGTTACTGCATTGAGCCATGCACTCAGAAATATAATCAACTCAAATACTATATGGCTTTATAAAGAAAACAAAAAAACCCTCTTTTTCCTAGGCCAGCTATAGGAAAAACCACTATCTTTTTGCCCCATTCTGCCTTCGAAGCAGCACTGTGTGAGACCAGGCATGAAAAATGATTGGGAAAAGAAGCCCCTCTGTGGTACTGACAGGAAGGGAGTAAATACCGCAGTTTTTCATCTTATAAAAATAAATAACATTTCCTCATTCCCTCACCTTGGTTTAGGCTTGATTGAGCATGAAAGGGGAATTTTCTTCCTCCTTTCAGAGTGGCATTTATGAACCTCTAAATGGAAGTCTCTCTCTCTGCTCCTTTGCTCAGACAAGGGGCCTTGCTTCCATATCCTCAGGGTGTAATACATGGACCACAGACTGCCAAGCAGGAGATGCAGATCCTATTTCTGTCACTGCCCCCTGGCTTGCTGTGTGACCTGGTATAAATCACTTAACACCTCTCCATTTCCCTGAAGGCAAGACAGCTGCTGAAACATTCACCACTGTCTCCAGTGTCACAGCCAGTCTCTTGCTACAGGCTTGAGAACAGGACAGAGTTGTGTCACTTGTCAGAAGAATCAGGCAGTCAGTTATTCATTTTTTCTAATATGATTTCATTGCCTTGGATAAATTCACCAGAGAGCCAGAAGCAGATGGTGTGATTTTTCACTTTACCCAATGAAAAAAAAAAAGGAAAAAAACCCCCACCTCAAAACCTACAAAACATCCTCAAAATGCTCAGGTAAAGTTCTGTTTCAGTTTTGGGAAGCTTTAAGACTTAATCTGTTTGGTCCTCCTGGGAATATATACATACATACATACACACACACACACACACACACACACACACACACACACACATATACGTGTATATTTATGTGTATATATATATATATATATATATATTTGGCTTTGAAATGAGAGAATTTGGGAAATCTTGGAATCATAAAACTTGAGGATTAGAGAAAATTTTGGAAGTAGTCAAGATCTGACTACTGATTAGAATCAACCAAGGAACTTGAACAAGAATATAGATCCCCATATCCCAAATGAAATATGTTAATTCAAGGGACTCAAGCATTGGTATTCTAAGGAAACTCCATGGAAAAGTCTGATGCTCAGTTAGGTTTGGGAACCATGGAACAAGTCCACTAAATTGGACACATATCCTTTCTCAGTGTGTTTGAATACTTCTAGATTTGGGTAAATCACCACTTACAGAAAAAGTAAATTATATTTTGGAGTTGTTTGAGAAATTAGCTATTACTGTCTCCTTTGATTAGGAACTAAAACACTACTTCTACCTCAATTACTGCTACCACTGGTTAGTGTTAATATTTATTGAGCACTTTCTTTGTACTAGATACTCTTTTATAGGGTAATCAACCAACCAGTTTGCCCTGTACTGTCCCAGTTTTAGCATTATCCCTTTTAATTCTCAAAATTGGTCTATGAGATAGATCCTGTTATTGACCTCACTTAATAAAATTTGAGGAAATCAAGGTACAAATATAATAATAAGCAGTTTGCTTAAGGTTACTCAGAATGTAAGCTGAGAGCTGGGATTAGAACCCAGATGGTCCAACTCAAGAGCCCTTTTTCTTCATCATTACTTATTCACCAAGAGTCATTCTTTCATCTTCATTGCTTCTCAGGTTCATCATGGTTTATGCAATTGGGCCCTTTCAAGCAGTCCTATTTAGTGCTCTGTGATTGGACCTGTTTAACACCAGTCTTTCTGGGTGACAAAATCTAAGCCTTGCTATAGTGCTGCGGGAATTAATATGGGGTGTTCCCCTCAGTTTTTTATACAGGTCAGATTGCTTGTAAAATAAGTATCATATGCAGTGGCCTCAAAGGAGAAGATAAGCCATGGCAGAATAAACTTCAGTTGAGGGGTTGAGGGCATGTGCAGAAGGAGGCAGGCGGTGGTGTTGCCTGGCTGCTGACTGTAGGCTGTTTGTTGGCTTAGGGAGCGTTTATGATGTGATCGTCTCCGAGTCTCAAGGTTGGTTGCTTTATTTTACTATTACTATTATTATTCTTTAGCATTAATTGGTAGTGCTCTCAGCTTGTCCTCTGTCTATTGCCTGACCTTATTTTTCTAAAAAATGCCCCAAAGAAGTTTGAACACTGACTGAATTTTATGATTAAGGAGTTAAATGTTATGTTTTGAGGTATGATAGTGATATTGTGGTTATATTAAGACATATAGAAGTCTTTTAGAGATACATGCCAAAATACCCTGGGTTGAAACAATTTGCTGTGTGGATTTGATTTAAAATAATCCAGTAGAGGAAAGGGGGATATGGGGAGGTATGCAGATAAAACAGGATTGGATATATATTGATAATTATGGAAGTAGGATGATGGTTACATGAAGGCTCGTTTTCCTATTCTTTGTACTTTTGGCTTGCTTAAAATTTTCCATAATAAAAAGTAAAAGACAAATCCCCAAAGTAGGATCAGGGAGGAATCGCACTATATTTCAGGGTGATCATATTGCATAATACCAGTCAAAGTTTCTTTTGGTTTGATGTTCCACTTGAGATGCCTTCTTTACTTAATTTGACCTGACTCATGCTGAAGAGACTTTAGAAGGCACTACATTATATATGACTTTATTTTTAAATGTCTTTATCACATGGGCATTTCCTCTGTGTGCACACAGGGCAAAGCCCTAGGGAGGGGGCCAGGGGTAGACTCACAGCTAGGTCACTGGCTTCTGGGGTAGGACAGAGTTCAGCCAGAAATGAGCCAGGGGGGGATGTAGTAGGGTCCAAAATGAGGCAGGGGATCTTGCTTATAGCATGATTTGATTAGGCTTTCTGTCAGTCTCAGGACTCCCTTATCAGGTTTCCCATCCCTACCTCCAGCTCATCTCATTTTGCTTAGTAATTTCCCCGTTCTCCCATTCCTTAAAAAATTCCTTTGCTTCCAGACACCTTATTAAATCTACTCTCTTCTGGCTGTTAGAGTTAAGAATCTGTCAGCATCTTCCATTATACACCTCTCTCAGCTGACACTCTATTCTTTTTTATTTTTTTTAATTTTTAAATTTATTTTTATTTATTTTTTAACATCTTTATTGGAGTATAATTGCCTTACAATGCTGTGTTAGTTTCTGCTTTATGACAAAGTGAATCAGCTATACATATCTGTCATACAGAGTGAAGTAAGTCAGAAAGAGAAAAACAAATACCTTATGCTAACACATATATATGGAATCTGACACTCTATTCTTAATTGGCACTGTTGTAGTGGGGAAAAAAAGACAAAAAGCTTTACTTAATGCTGGGTACCAGGGCAGGTTTTCAGTCTTTACTCTGCATTTCCTGGATTAGTGTGTTTAAGTTAGTTCTTTCATTTACTTGAATATGTTTTATTTCCAGTTGACCTCTCTGTTATTTGCCGGGTTGTACTGACAGCCAAAGGGAAGTTCCTTTGCCAGGAAGATCAGGTTCTTTACTTAAATTTAACCCCAATCTCAGTTGTTTTCCAAATAGGCTGGCTCACAAAGGGGAATAATAACACCATAGAATATACCAATTGGAGGCATCCTTAGAAATTATCTTTTCTACTCCCCTCACTTTGTGGATTTTAAAAATTGCCCAAAATATTTGAATGACTTTTCCTAGTCAGAAATCAGTTTAGTACAATATAGTCTTATGATTTCCATTTAAAAATAGATTCAGCCATGGGTATTTTTATTTTATTTTATTAAAATATTTTTTCTTCTGGTTTTATTGAGATATAACTGACATACAGCACTATATAAGTTTAAGGTGTACAGCATAATGATTTGACTTATATACATCATGAAATGATCACCACAGTAAGTGTAGTAAACATCCGACATCTCATATAGATACAACATGAAAGAAATAGGAAAAAATTTTTGTGATGTGAACTCTTAGGATTTACTCTCTTAACAACCAGCTTTCATGTATAATGCGCAGCAGTGTTGATTACATTTATCATGTTGTGTATCCCTATTACTTATTTATCTTATAACTGGAAGTTTGTAGTACATTTTGGCTGCCTTCATCCAATTCCCCCTCTCCCTACTCCCCGCCTCTGGTAACCACAAGTCTGATCTCTTTCTATGAGTTTGTTTGTATGTTTGTTTATTTGTTTTGAAGTATAATTGACCTACAATTCTATGTTAGTTCCTGTTCAAAACATGGTGTTTTTTTCTATATATTTCAAAATGATTACCAATGTCTGGTTACAGTATGTCTCCACAAAGATATTACTTAGTTATGACTATATTCCCCACACTGTGTATTTCATATACATGACTCATTTGTTTTGCAAGTGGAAATTTGTGCCTCTTCATCTCCCTTGCCTATTTCTTTCCTCCCCCCATGTCCCTCTCTTCTGGTAACTGCCTGTTTTTGTTCTCTGTATCTCTAACTCTGTTTCTGTCTTGTTATGTTTGTTCATTTGTTTTTTAGATTCCACTGTGAGTAAAATCATACACTGTTTGTCTTTCTCTGACTTATTTCACTTAGCCTAATATTCTCTAGGTCCATCTGTGTTGTTACAAATGGCAAGAGTTCATTCTTTTTTTCTTTTTGCGGTACGCGGGCCTCTCACTGTTGTGGCCTCTCCCGTTGCGGAGCACAGGCTCTGGACGTGCAGGCTCAGCGGCCATGGCTCATGGGCCCAGCCGCTCTGCGGCATGTGGGATCTTCCCGGACCGGGGCACGAACCTGCGTCGCCTGCATCAGCAGGCGGACTCTCAACCACTACACCACCAGGGAAGCCCAAGAGTTCATTCTTTTTTATGGCTGGGGTATATTCCGTTGTGTATATATATACTACATCTTCTTTATCTATGCATCTATTGATGGGCACTTGGGTTGCTTCCATATCTTGGATATTGTAAATAATGCAATGGTGAACATAAGGGTGAATATATCTTTCTGAATTAGCGTTTTTGTCTTCTTTGGATAAATACCCAGGAGTGGAATTGCTGGATCATATAGCAGTTCTATTTTTAATTTTTTGAGGAATCTCCATACTCTTTTCCATAGTGGCTGCATCAATTTACAATCTCACAAACAGTGCATGAGGGCTCCCTTTTCTCCACATCCTCACCAAAACTTGTTCTTTGTTGTCTTCTTGATAGTAGCCATTCTGACAGATGTGAAGTATATCTCATTGTTTTGATTTGCATTTCCCTGATGATTAGTGATGTTGAGCATCTTTTCATGTGCCTGTTGGCCATCTGTATGTCTTCTTTGGAAAGATGTCTGTTTAGATCCTCTGGCTATGAGTACTTAAAAAAAAATACTTTTAAAATAAGCATTTCCATCATGTGTTAAAGTAGAGAATTAAAAAAAATAAACATTTAAATATTTATTTTACCTTAAAACGTGGCAAATATACTTTAATTTGCCAGGTATTGATTTCTCTGACATCCATAATGTATCATCTTTGATTCTACTTTCTTTAAAGGACTTGTAGTAGAGTGAAGCTTAAAAATAGTGGTTTAGCAATCTTATAGCAGAATTCTTCTAAATTTTTAAGACTCCCTGATGGTCTTACAGTTTTGTAATTATAGCTAATTTGATAGCAATATTTTTAGCAACTCACCTTTGTTGAAATTTCCAAAGAATTCAAGCTGTTTCTATAGAAACAATAAGTCCCTCTCTTATTTACTCACATTACATCAGTTACCTTAATATTTAATTAAATTATGGAGTTAAAGTTACAAGTACTCTGGGCAGTGACAGGCTTAGGAACCAGTGCTATTTACCCTTTGTAGGCATAGCAACCAATGAAAGCAGAAGCATATGGGTGTAGCCGGGAATTACTTACTAGCCAAGACAGGGGCATTAGTCAGTAGGTTTGCAAAGGTAATGAAGAACTTTGGTTTATCTGGCCAGATGGTTAAGTGGTGGCCATTTAAGAGATAATTTTTAATATATATTTTTTCCTATCGATGTGCTTTGAAGCTTGTGGACTAATGCAGGGGCCCAGTTCCAGCTTCTCTGCCTTTTGGGACCCTTGCCACATCCTACCCCTGGACCTAAGACCCACACCCAGGAGCACAGCTCTGCTGGAGGGTTCTGAGATTAGCTCACACTTCGTGCTCTGTGAAATCTCCTTTTGTTTTTGATCACCTGGATATTTTTATTCCTATATTTCAAACTCGGTTATGCATCATTCTTTGGGTCATATTTTATCCAGAATTTCTACCTTTTTTTAGAGGAAGGGACCCGTCCACATCAGCTTAGTTCATTTGTCAGAAGTGAAGTAAGTTAGAAAGAGAAAAACAAATATCGTATATTGACACATGTATGTGGGACCTAGAAGAATGGTACAGATGAACTGGTTTGCAGGGCAGAAGTTGAGACACAGATGTAGAGAACAAACGTGCGGACACCAAAGCCGCGGGGGGGTGGGGGTGGTGGTGTGATGAATTGAGTGATTGGGATTGACATGTATACACTGATGAGTATAAAATTGATGACTAATAAGAATCTGCTTTATAAAAAAATAAATAAAATTCAAAAATTCAAAAAAAAAGTCCTTTAGAAGACCTTTCTATTTTAAGTAATTTGTTTAAGAAAGAAGAGCTGGGATTCTTCCAGTGAAATGTTGCAGATCTTTGTTTTCAAGAAGGCAGACACAGGTCTTCTACTGGGGGAATCTCTGTTGCTTATATCCACCCAATATGGGAGCTGCCTTTGCTCTAGCTTGCTCCTCACCCGACACATTACTCCCAAGTTACCTTGGAAGTGCTCCAAGTTATCATTGCTTTTTATCTTCCGGGAAGCCAAGTTTTAATTCCACTTCCTATTTTCCCATCACTCTGTCTCTTGGACCTTCTTCTTTTGATATAGATCTGTCAGGCCCCTTTGTCAAAATGTGAACCTATTGCATTCCCTTTATTCACCCTGGCACTAATGTCCTGACTTCAAATAAATGTCCTGAAGCTCTGTTGGCTGGCCTTTACAGAGCAGCACATTTTAAAGTTACCTTCCATCTATTGTCCTTTTTTACTTTGTTTAAGATGTAAAATGAGGGCAAAGAATCACTGGCCTTAACTAATGGTCTGCAATTTCCTGCTGTCTCTATACCTTTTTTATGACATTAATTCATTGCCACTTCTCTGACCTGTGGAATCTCTTCTGGATAGAAATGACTAGGAGTTAAAGTTAAAGAAAAATGCCAGTTTGATTCAGTAGTCTTGTCAGAGTTCTTGTCACTGCCTCTTTGGGACAGCATGCACTATTTTAATCATTTAAACAACTGCTCTCTGTGTTAAAACACCCATCTTAATTACTTATCTCTTTTACCTGAAGGTTAGGGTTTTGATTTAGTTTCTCCTTTGATTAGAAAAGAAGTGTTATCCACTTAAAGTGCTTGAAGTCATCTAAATATCCCTCCTCTACTTTCTCTATTTTGTCAGTTTTCTCCAAACAGATCTTTATGGTATAAGTACTAAGAAAAACATCCAGTTTAAGTTTTATGTTCTCAGTATTATTATTTGGTATTCTACTCTGAGTTTCTCAAAGTTGTATGGTTAGTAAATATCAGATAGGCTGTTTGGATTGCAATTAATAAAAACTGATTCTAATTCATTTAAGCACAATAGGAATTTATTGGAGATGCCTAGTGGCTCAGAAAATCAAGGGAAGGCTTCAGAAAATGAGCCATGAGTTAATCAGCTATTTCCACAATAATGTTGCATAATAAACCACCCCAAAGCTCAGGGGCTTAAAACAATGAGCATTTATTCCCACTCTTATGGGTCTACAGATTGACTGTGGTTTGGTGGGTCCATGAAGGACTCAGCTGGTGTGGCAGGCTGAGTCATGGCCCTCTCAAGATATCCAGGTCCTAATCCTTGTAGCCTGTGAATGTTACCTTATGTGGAAAAAGAGACTTTGCAGATGTGATTAAGTTAAGGCTCTTGATATGGGAGATCATTCTGAATTATCCTAGTGGGCCCTTAATGCAATCATAAATGTCCTTATAAGAGGGAGGCAGACGGGGCTTTGACACAGAAGGCAGAAGGTGGTGTGTGGTGGCAACAGAGAAGATTTGAAGATGCTGTGCAACTGGCTTTGAGGATGAGAGTAGGGCCTGGGAGCCAAGGAATGCAGCTCTAGAAGCTGGAAATCGTGGAAATATATTCTCCCCTAAGGCTTCTGAATAGAGCATGGCCCTGCTGATACCTTGATTTTGGCCCAGTGAAACTTACTAGGGCCTCCAGAACAGTAAGAGAATAAATTTTTTTTTTTTTTTGCGGTACGCGGGCCTCTCCCGTTGCGGACTCCGGACGCAGAGGCTCAGCGGCCATGGCTCACGTGCCCAGCTGCTCCATAGCATGTGGGATCTTCCCGGACCGGGGTATGAACCCGTGTCCCCTGCATCGGCAGGCGGACTCTCAACCACTGCGCCACCAGGGAAGCCCGAGAATAAAGTTTTGTTGTTTTAAGATACCAACTTTGTGCTAGAGCAGCCACAGGAAACTAGTACAACTGGGTAGTTCCGCTTTGAAGTGCAGGTTGGCTGGGCTCCTTAGCTCCAGGCTCTGAGGTGGATACTGTATACTGCATGTATGTCTTTCCCCAGGCTCAGGGAAAGGGAAGAGGCTTCCTGGGGCATAATCTTTTTGTGAAGCTTATGCCCTGGAGCATAAGCCTCAAGCCAAACTATACAAGCACATGTTTGTCTTTGTGCATCACGTTGGCTAATGTTCCTTTGTAACCAAAGCAAGTCACATGGCCAAGGAAAACAACAGTGAGGTGGGGATGTAGGTATTCTTGACCTACAGTGGGAAGACAGGAGGTGGGTGGAGTAAATATTTGCTGAGCTATAATCCAGACCATCACAGGCAGGGATCAAGTGAATCTGTGGGCCTGAACCACAGATGATCCACACACAACAGGAACAGCTGGTAGTAGTTACTAGAAATCAAGTGTTTCTTCTGGCCACTAGGCACAGGATGCTGCCATTACCACTTAATGAACTCTAAACTGCCTCCTGATTCTTTTTTTAATCATTTGATCTAGAGTCAGTGTCCCAGGTACAATCATTTTATTGGCCAAGTCTAGGTTATGCATTCAGGGAAAGCAATTGTCTGGTCCTTTCAATTTTCATACTGGGAGTGGGGGGCCCCTGCCTACAGCCAAATCTCACACAATGGCAGGACTCCCTCAATTCAAAGGGATTTTAATGCTGGGCAGCAAAAAACAATAATAAAAATCTTCCAAGGGGCATTGTGATACAGTGGTAAGAGAAAGGATTTGTTAAATGTTCTGAAACTTAGTTTCTTCATCTCTAACAGAGGGATAAAAATAACATAAGGCTTTTCGTGAATAATAGAATTCAAGTACTTGACGCCTTTGATGCTTAATAAATGGCAGCCCTTATCTTTCTTTTTTTTTTTAGGAGACAACCCATTTTTTTCTGACTTTATTTTTCATGAGGCAATTTCCATTTCATTGCCCAAGAAGGACCTACGTTATGACTCCGTGTGTGTTTGTCAGCCATCTAAAGCCAGATCCCCTTTTCAATCTTCATTCTCCATCTTTTACTTAGTTTTCCAGAACTGGTTTACCGTTTCACTGAGGTGGCAGGAATTGGACACCCACAGTTTGCATTCTTCTGGATGAGGTCCTGGTGATGAGTGTTGCCCTTCTTCATTCTCTTGGCCTGTGCTTCATACATTTGTGTTTTCCTTCTTTACCTGTATGTGTTAAGTTTGTTCCTAGTGAAACTCAGTGTTATAAAGGATAGATGGGTTTGCTCTGTAAGGAAAGTGTTAGGAAAACCATACAGGGTCAGGTCCAGGTGTAGTTTCAAATCTGGCATTCCCAGCAATTAAGTGGTACTTTGATATCCAGTCACCCACTCTGTTTCTCAACTGATTCCAGATCCACAGTATGAAGGTACGTAATTGGCAACCTCAAACTTTCCAACATTATTTTTATTTATTTTTCCTAGTTGAAGATTTTTTTGTTTTTAATTTTTTTTTATGCAGCAGGTTCTTATTAGTTATCTATTTTATACATATTATTATACATGTCAATGTATACATGTCAGTCCCCATCTCCCAATTCATCCCACCACCACCACCCACCCCCAACATTATTTTTTTTTTATTTTTTATTTTTTTTTAATTAATTAATTAATTAATTTATTTATGGCTGTGTTGGGTCTTCGTTTCTGTGCGAGGGCTTTCTCCAGCTGTGGCAAGCAGGGGCCACTCTTCATCGCGGCGCACGGGCCTCTCACTATCGCGGCCTCTCTTGTTGCGGAGCACAGGCTCCGGACGCACAGGCTCAGTAATTGTGGCTCACGGGCCCAGTTGCTCCGCGGCATGTGGGATCTTCCCAGACCAGGGCTTGAACCCGTGTCCCCTGCATTGGCAGGCGGATTCTTAACCACTGAGCCACTGGGGAAGCCCCCCAACATTATTTTTAAGTGAGACAAAGAATAAAGCTTAGAGTGGAGAATTGTTATCTGGAACTCTTAGCTCTAGTCTCATCTTACTGGGCTGGTTTCATGTCCTATAAAATGATTTATTTTTGTGTACGTAAATGGCTGAACTCCAAATGTCAAAAATAAACTTGAGAAGGCAAATGACAAAGAGTTGAGCAGTAACCGCAGTGAAGAGCAACCTATAGTGTTCATAGTCATCTGAGTTGGCTCAGATAAAGCAGACCATGGAAGTAGCATATGATTGGGAGCCAGAACAGACTTGCTGTTGACTCTGCCACCAGCTTGTTTCAGTTTCTTTATTTTTGGACCACATGGACTGCATGTTCTCTGGTAAGTGCCGAGGATGCTAAGTGGACCTCATCATAGCTCTTGCCACCTGGGTGTAAGTATGCTCACAGAAAGTAGTCCTGGGTGGGTAGTCATCATGGTCCTTTTAAAGTGATAATAGTTATTTCTTTCCAGAGGAGTAGACATGTGGATAGAAGAATCATCAATGCAAAGTCATCCGTTTCTTCACCTTCCCAATCCTCAACCAGCTCACATCACTTTTCAGGTCTGACTAGCCTAGCTAAGTGTAAGATGAAGCTCCACTTTCCTATCTGGAGAACGTGAAAGATGTGAAAGCTTATTTTAAGTATACTTCCTCTGTAATTCAGAGAAATTATACTTGAAAGTAGTTGCTCAGCTATATATATGTTGTGCAGACTTGTCTTTACTGGAACTTTTCCAGAGTGAATCCTTATAAATCAAAGCAAAGATTAGACCCAAGAATAAAGGTATCTAATGAAAGTTAATGAAATCTTGATACAAATGGCAGACATATGTAGTTAGTGCTGTTTAAGAGTGGCATGGATGTTGATTTTTTTGCCTGCCCAGCATCCACTTTCCAGTCTTCTGATATCAGCATCCTGAACTTCCTTGGGTAGAACCATTCCTCCTCCACCTTCATTCTATGTGGTTTGGGTTAGGATGACTCTACTTTTTAGATATTGAGAATTGCCACATGACCCATATTGATCCATTAAAATAAAATCCCAGGAATTTTGATAGAACAGCTGGAGTCTGATGTGTGACTATGAGGGGATTACCAGCCTGAGAATGGAGCTACAGAGACTGAAGAGTAATAACCAAGTAAACAGTATAAATCAAGTCCCTGGATTTAGCCATGCCTGAATCCCTGTTGCCCCTGGACTTTTTACTTTACTTTAGACAATAAATCTCTTTTTACTGAAGCTTGCGTTGGATTTTTGTTACAATTGAAGAAATTCTTACTCAAAAAAATTGCTGACAGCAGATAAGAAAAATAGAGGTAGCATGAAATTGCAAGTAGAAAATACGCAGGCCCAGGTTATTAATCTCAGTTCAATCATTGAACATTTCTGGGCCTTCTTCTTCACCTGTAAAATGAAACTGAAGTTTTATAAATGTTATTTATTTTATTGAGAATCTACAGATTGCATGCCATGCAGCTAGTTACTAGCATAGTCCTGCAGTGGGCAGCTGACCAGTGTTCTCATTTCAGGGCTCTGTTCACAAGATATTTTTCTGAGACTAGTAGTCTTTTATCTTATTGGATTGACATTCTCCACCATGTTTGGAAATTCACATGGATAAAATGGTATTGATTATGGACCATGAATGAATGTTTCTCCTATGGCAGAAAAATATTTAGTATTAGATGTGAGGGGGCATTGGAAAACTGACCCACATTTTTTATACATTAAACCAAAGATTGGTGCATTAGAGACTTTTCTCTCCTATTAGATTATTTGAGAAGGATTTAAGTAAGTTATTTATTAGATACCCAGTGCCTTAGTAGTGTATCTGGTACATAATGAATACTTAATAAATATTTAGTAAATTGTTGATTATTTGGTGTTATTTCTGCTTATATTACAAAGTATTTCATTTTAATTCAATAACACTTCCAAAAGAAGGAGATTTCCAGAAGTCTGTTCCTTTTGTTATTTCTAAAACATATTTATTAATTTATTTTCAATAATTTTTTTAACATCTTTATTGGAGTATAATTGCTTTACAATGGTGTGTTAGTTTCTGCTTTATAACAAAGTGAATCAGCTATACATACACATATATCCCCATATCTCCTACCTCTTGTTTCTCCCTCCCACCCTCCCTATACTACCCCTGCAGGTGGTCACAAAGCACTGAGCTGATATCCCTGTGCTATGCAGCTGCTTCCCACTAGCTATCTATTTTACATTTGGTAGTATATCTAAGTCCATGCCACTCTCTCACTTTGTCCCAGCTTACCCTTCCCCCTCCCCATGTCCTCAAGTCTGTTCTCTGTGTCTTCATTCCTGTCCTGCCCCTACCTTCTTCATAACCATTTTTTTTTAAGATTCCATATATATGTGTTGGCATACGGTATTTGTTTTTCTCTTTCTGACTTACTCCACTCTGTATGACAGACTCTAGGTCCATCCACCTCACTACACATAACTCAATTTTGTTTCTTTTTATGGCTGAGTAATATTCCATTATATATATGTGCCACATCTTTATCAATTCATCTGTCAGTGGACACTTAGGTTGCTTCCATGTCCTGGCTGTTGTAAATAGTGCTGCAATGAATATTGTGGTACATGACTCTTTCTGAATTATGCTTTTCTCAGGGTATATGCCCAGTAGTGGGATTGCTGGGTTGTATGGTAGTTCTATTTTTAGTTTTTTTGTTTGTTTGTTTTTTTGTGGTATGCAGGCCTCTCACTATTGTGGACTCTCCCGTTGCAGAGCATGGGCTCTGGACATGCAGACTCAGTGGCCATGGCTCAAGGGCCTAGCCACTCCATGGCACGTGGGATCTTCCTGGACTGGGGCACGAACCCATGTCCCCTGCATCGGCAGACGGACTCTCAGCCACTGTGCCACCAGGGAAGCCCCTATTTTTAGTTTTTAAAGGAACCTCCTTACTGTTCTCCATAGAGGCTGTATCAATTTACATTCTCACCAACAGTGCAAGAGTGTTCCCTTTTATCTACACACTCTCCAGCATTTATATTGTTTGTGGATTTTTTTGATGATGGCTATTCTGACTGGTGTGAGATGATATCTCATTGTAGTTTTGATTTGCATTTCTCTAATAGTTAGTGATGTTGAGCAGCTTTTCATGTGCTTCTTGGCCATCTGTATGTCTTCTTTGGAGAAATGTCTATTTAGGTCTTCTGCCCATTTTTGGATTGGGTTGTTTGTTTTTTTGATATTGAGCTGCATGAGCTGCTTGTAAATTTTGGAGATTAATCCTTTGTCAGTTGCTTCATTTGCAAATATTTTCTCCCATTCTGAGGTTGTCTTTTCATCTTATTTATGGTTTCCTTTGCTGTGCAAAAGCTTTGAAGTTTCATTAGGTCCTATTTGTTTATTTTTGTTTTTATTTCCATTTCTCTAGGAGGTGGGTCAAAAAGGATCTTGCTCTGATTTATGTCACAGAGTGTTCTGCCTATGTTTTCCTCTAAGAGTTTTATAGTGTCTGACCTTACATTTAGTTCTTTAATCTATTTTGAGTTTATTTTTGTGTATGGTGTAGGGGAGTCTTCTAACTTCATTCTTTTACATGTAGCTGTCCAGTTTTCCCAGCACCACTTTGAAGAGGCTGTCTTTTCTCCACTGTATATTCTTGCCTCCTTTATCAAAGATAAGGTGACCATATGTGCGTGGGTTTATCTCTGGGCTTTCTAACCTGTTCCATTGATCTATATTTCTGTTTTTGTGCCAGTACCATACAGTCTTGATTACTGTAGCTTTGTAGTATAGTCAAGTCCAGGAGCCTGATTCCTCCATCTCCGTTTTTCTTTCTCAAGATTGCTTTGGCTATTTGAGGTCCTAAAGAATATTTAAAAGTGGTATTTTCTTACACGCATGAACAATTTAAAAAATGGACATTTATGTATGGTGACTCTTGAATTATTTTTTTTAAATATAGCTTCCTTAAGGACTTAATATTTTGTTCTGTAGAATTCTGCATTCTGCCTCTTATTAGTTTTCTAAAATTTGTTTGACTTACTTTTCATGTTACTTTAAAAGATTAACTTCCTCCTTCCTAAATAAATCAATATTATACATGTTGAAATTATATTTTCTTAAATGTTAACACATTCCACTCCCTTCCATCTTATTTGCCTTGCTAGTGCATTTTCCTTCACTGCACAGAGTATCAGAAGTACATTTAGGTATAATTGGGTCACAGATTATTAAATAACCAGCTTTTCAACTTAGTCCTGTAAAATTTCCAGATGCACACACACATTTCCTTTTCTGGCCACCACTGCAGAGTATTTCTCCCCACTAAAACTAACTGAATGGAAATTTGTTCATGATCTGAATTTATATAATGGCAGCTATCTCTTATTTGTATCTCCTCTTTGAAGTCTTTTTTTAAGCCCCCAAACTGGATTTATAATTTATTTCATATTTTCAGCTATTTATTTTTTCATTTTTCCTTCCTCCTTCACACGCAGTGGCCTCAAATCTCTTCAACTATTCCATTATTACTAAAGTCGTTGCCTTCCGTGTTCCTTCCTTTTTCCCTCCTTACCCCCTTATTCCCTCTTTCTCTCCTTCTTTCCTTACTTCTTCTTATCTTTTAAGTTTATTTAAATAAATATTTTGAAACTGAATTACCAATAGATTCCCTCATTTTGGAAATTCTTGGTCATTTATGTGGGTCCGTGCACAAGGGCTCCATCTCCACCTTTTGATTCTATGATTATCTTTGTTCTTCTTTAATTTATATGGGTTTAGGCCTCGGATTTAGACCCTGGATTTTTTTGTCTTTTTCACAAAAAATAGTAGTAAAATAGCAACATGATCTAGCCTTCATGAAGCAGAACTGTGAGATTATTGGCCTCTGTCCACAGCTAGCTCTGATATGTGTATTTCCTGGCAGGTTAGCCTTTCTTTATGTCAAGCAGAAAGAGGGGAAGAGAGGGAATTTAGTTCAGTGGCTTAAAGCAAAGGTTCTGGCTGCACACTGCCTGGATTGAATCCTGGATTTGCCATTTACCAGTTAGGTAAATTACTTAATTTCTCTTGCTCAACTTAATTACTTTAAAATGAGAAGATACTAATGGTACCTAATGAATCAAAATATTGGGAGGTTTAAAACTCAAGCAGAGATGGAAAACTCCTGAAAATATTCTATATATGCTAGCTTTTATTATTAAGTGGGAATTATATTGAAGTAGCTGGAAGAGGAAGATTAATATTTTTATGGATCATCAAAATGCCTAACTTAGAAACAAATGTTAAAATGATCCAGTCATTCAATGACTCATTCAGACAGTGAATAAAGAACTATATAATTTCAAAGGTACTAGAAGCAAGTGCAACACTCTTGAAAAATTTCTTTCTATATTAAGAAAAATCTTATTGACTGTTTTCTTTCTTCCAGTTTTATTGACGTATGATTGACATACAGCACTGGTGTATGTCAAGGTGTACAGCTTAAACTTATATATATCATGAAATGATTAGTGAACATCCATCATCTCATATGGGTAAAACATTAAAGAAATAGAAAACGTTTTTTTTCCCTGTGATGAGAACTCAGGATTTCCTCTCTTAACAACCAACTTTCATGTATAGCAAAGAGCAGTGTTAATTTTTGCTTTTATTTTCCTTGCCCGCGGAGACATCCAAAAAAACATATTGCTAAGACTGATGTCCAAGAGCATACTGCCTGTGTTTTCTTCTAGAAGTTTTATGGTTTCAGGTCTTACATTTAACTTTTTAATCCATTTTGAGGTTTTTTTTGTATATGGTTTGAGAAAGTAGTCCAGTTTGATTCTTTTGTATGTAGCTGTCCAGTTTTCCTAGTATCATTTATTGAAGAGGCTGCCTTTTCCCCACTGTATATTTTTGCCTCCTTTGTTGTAGATTAATTGCCCATATAAATGTGGGTTCATTTGGGCTCTCTATCCTGTTCCATTGATATATATGTTTTTGTGCCAGTACCATACTGTTTTGATTACTGTTGCTTTCTAGTATAGTTTGAAATCAGGGCACATGATAACTCCAGTTTTGTTCTTTAATCTTAAGATTGTTTTGGCTATTTGGGGTCTTTTGTGTTCCATACAAATTTTAAAATTATTTGTTCTAGTTCTGGGAATTTTGCCACTAGTTTTTTGATAGGGATTGATTGCATTGAATCTGTAGATTGACTGTTTATTAAAAGATCATGTATATGTTTGTACACCAGGAGAAGGTATGTTTCACTTACCTATTGCTGCATAAAAATCACTCCAAAATATATAGGAATAAAACAATACTAGTTTACCTGTACATGGTTTCTGTGGGTCAGGAATTTGGACGGAGCACAGACTGTCTTGTCTTGGCTCCACAATGTCTGGGGTCTCACTTGGGAAGACTCAACTGTCTGGGGATTTGAATCATGTGGAGGCTTCCTCACTTACATGTCTGGCACTGGATAAATGGATTGCGCTGAGATAAATGGAAGGCTTGGCTCACTGGGAATGGTTGACTGGTCTATGTACCTGTTAGCCACGTGGTTTGGACCTCTTCACAACATGGTGGCCTCAGAGTAGTCAGACTTCATACTTGGCAGTTCAAGCCTCCAAGTGTAAGTGTTCCAGAAAAGAAAGAAAGAGCTGCATGATCTTTTATGAAATGTTGTATCAGTTTACACACCTGGTATCTGCAAAACTTTGGAGTTGAGATCAGGCTAAAATGTTGCTATAAAATGTTATGTTTGGTTCAAAATAATTTCCTAAAGTTAAGGTTAATAATACCTTGTAAAAAAGGGCCAGAATTTGGCCAGAAAATGATAAACACTTTTCCAGTGATTCATTGAGTACTCAAAATTCCATGGAATTTCTATGAAGAATGTCCTCTGTTGTCCCTTGGCAGTCACCTTCCTATTGCTACAACAATAAGGAAATCTGGATATATCTTAGTGGGGTCAGGTCACTTGCCTTGGTATGGGTCTATTATAAATGAATATGAAATAGAAAATTCACAGTTCTGGAAATATGCTGTTTCTCTTGAGAAAAACAACGTTAGGAATGATTCCCCAACAAAACTGTCTCCATGTTTGCAACTGGATTGTAAAACTTTTCAAGCTATATTTTATTACTTCATAATTTTTCTTGTTCTTCAGATTAAAATAGTATCCTGAGGCAAACGGCTTTTGGATCTTTTGAGAGAAATTTTTTCAGTTCAGGATATAAATAAATATAGGACTGGATTTCTAGACCACCTTAAATCTTGACTTCTCTTTCCTTTTATGTTGAAGATCACTCCTTGTTATTTAGTCCCCATTGCTATGGATGGCTAATTTTATTTGGTTAAGGTGTGTATTTGTGTTTAATTTCACAATTAGGTTCTCAGCTCCGTGAACACAAGAAGCATTCCTTGCATATCTTTGTATCCCCAGATGGTGCTAAAAAAGTACCTTGACCAGTGGGTTCTTCATTTGTTTATTTGTCCAATGTGCATTCTTCATTGGATTCTTCATTTGTTTATTTGTCCAGTGTATAAAGAGGCACACATTCTGTACCATACACTGTGCTAGTTCTGAAGGTTCATTGAATATTCATAATTCCCTATATTTTCCAGCTTCACTTGCAGTTGGATTGGGACCATATGACTAGTTCTGACCAACAGACTGTGAACATTTAACTGGGCTGAGACACTTTGAGTTTGTGTGCCATCACCATCTCTCTCTTACCCTGTTACGGCAAACTTGGAAGTCAAATACTTAATCCCTCGGTCAGTGGAAGTGAGATGGAAGTCCCCACCATGTACACTAGACACTGTGAGTGAAAAATAAACTTTTGTTGCCTTAAACTATTACAATTTTCAGGTTTACTTGTTTCTACAGCAAAACTTATTCTATCTTGAGACACTAAACTTAAGCATCTCATAGTCTAGGCGAAGTAAGGACAGGTGTGATTCACTTTTGTGTACGTGGCTGTTAAATAAAGTGACCTGTGGACTTTGAGGTTCTCAGTAGAATAAGAGTTCAATATGATTGGTTTCTCTGGGTTTTGGACTTGAACAATCTGCAAGTTTGAGGGAAAACACAGCTTCCTAGGGATGTAATTTCCTCATTTGTAAAATGAGAGGGCTGGCTGTTTTTCCTGCTTTAATTCCATCTTTGTTTTGTAACAGCTGTGAGAGGAGAAGAAACAGAGACTATAAAGACGTTCTATCTTTATAAAAATAGGTACTTTTCTGTGATTTACTGGTTAGGCCCTCACAAGACTACACTGAAGTAGCAGATGGAGGCAGGAAGGTCCATTATCTTCCAACTCACACATAGATCTTTCAGTCTATCTTCAGAGAAGCACAAAAATTTGTTGCAACACATTCATTGCTATCAAAAGGATACCTTTTTCTTTAGAAAGAGAACTCCTACTCAAAGTTCCATGTTGGATATTGCATCTTAGGGCAATCTTTTCTGGAATATCTTTCCATTCTCTTACACAAAGAAAGTTACCCACAATTGCCTACATGCTATCTCTACATTCCAGACACACTTCCATTATTTTACTTAATACATGGTCTTTTATTATTGTTTTTTAAACAACTGTTTCTGCTCTACATATTGTATACTTTACAAGGAAAGGGCTTTTCTTCATTATATCCCCAGGGTCTAATCCAATGCCCAGCACACTATAGCCACTTAATAAATAGTTCTTAAGTAACTGAATGACAAGCAAGTGAATCCTTCACTGTTACCCAACATTTCCTGGTAAACTGGACTTGGAAATGGATGAGACAGAGCTAATACTCTAATCATTTTGCTGTTACCATAATCCCTTCCCCACTACCTTTTTTTTAAAAAAAATTATTTATTTATTTATATTTTATTTTTGGCTGTGTTGGGTCTTCGTTGCTGCACTCCGGCTTTCTCTAATTGCGGTGAGCGGGGTCTACTCTTTGTTGCGGTGCGTGGGCTTATTGCGGTGGCTTCTCTTATTGCGGATCACGGGCTCTAGGCACTCTGGCTTCAGTAGTTGTGGCTTGTGGGCTCTAGAGTGCAGTCTGAGTAGTTGTGGCGCATGGGCTTAGTTGCTCCACAACATGCGGGATCTTCCCGGACCAGGGCTCGAACTTCTGTCCCCTGCATTGGCAGGCGGATTCTTAACCTCTGCGCCACCAGGGCAGACCCTACCTTTTTTCTTTTAAGAGAGGGGTCATTTCCGGGTAACCTGCCACGAAGTTGCATTATAAAATCATGTTTTAGCTCAGGCTTCCTGGCTTGTTTTTCAAGGGAATTAGGAGGTTTAATGAATTTGTGTTGCTAAAGAGCTTGAGATCTGCTCAGGAAAGTCACTTTAGAATGCCTAAGTGCTAGAATCATAATATTTATTGGGAACTGATGAATAGAGTTCTTAAAATAGTCTTGCCCATTGTGGTATCACTGAAAGCATGCTATATTAATCCCTTTTGTCTTAGGTGTATGATTTCTGGAAGATGAATGGAAAGAGGAAATTAGTGGATTTTGGAGTGGATTGTATAAGAATGAACAATTTTTATAAAGGTCCCTTTTCTTAAAGTGACAAATGCTAGAAAAATACCTTTAGCTGCACCAACATGGGCCTGGTAATTACAAGTCTAATAAATGGGCAAATCCCATATGCTGCTAGATGGAGAGTGTGAGAGGCACCTCCGCATGGAAGTCTGTTCTGAGATGGGGCAGAGTAACTGCAGAGGGTCACTCTTATCTAGAGTTCCTAATGTTGGGTATGTCATTTATTGTCACATTCATTCTCTGGGAGAAGGGAGGGCTTCATTCTTGTTTTTTGTGGGTTTGATAGCCTTTGGTATTTATATCAGGAATGGATTTAACAAATGAACATGTCTTCAATTCTGAGGAAGGATTTGGTGGTCAGAGCAATTGCTTCCTGAGGTGGGACAGTCACCTTCATTTGGGAGAGTTTGGGGAGAGGCTCAGGGAGACAGCTGGAGGGTAGGCAAATTACTCCACCTGGTGGTGCTAACTATTCTCTGAAGTGTTTCAAACATCTAGTCTAAAACGTGCCCTTCTCTCCTCTCTATAGCTAATGAAAAGGCCAAGGCTGAGTTTCTCTTCTCATACCCATTTTCTGCTTCTGGTTACTCAGTTTTCTGTACAAAGGTTCTCTTGCTATTCAATCAAATCTCATTTTACTTCTATAAACGTATATAGTTTCTTGCCCAGTGTTCCCCAAAGACCTACCCTCTCCTAATTTTCAGGAGTGAATACTCCAAAACAGAGAAGCTAGCCCAGTTTTTGCTCTAGGAGAGTACTTGCCATCATCATCCACAAACTTCTTTAGGTTACCCATTCTGCATAATAATAATAGTTACAATAATTGCGGTTCTGACACAGGGCGTATGCATGCGACTTTTGTCATCACCATGTGGGAGAGGCAAGAACAGCATCTGTCGTACAAATTCAGTGTAGAACTATATCAAAATGATTGCTTGATAATCATCCATGTTTAGCACTTATCTCAGAAAGACAGGTTTTGATGACCATCAGTTCCTCTGATCAGAGGAAGGGAAATTTTTCCACCAAAAGTGACAGTAGGAGGTATGACTGGGTGCGGATATGGGTACATTTGTCATGGTTGCATGTAAGGCGTGTGTGGGAGATGGCAAATAGAAAATAACTTTAGCTAAATGACATTGACATTATTATCTCTAAAATAGAAGTTGAAGTTTTCTACTGAAAGTGAGCGAAAGAGGAGGCTTAAAGAGTGTGGTTATATTACTCAGACTGGTCTGTAGGTTATCAGATGTGTCTTCAAATTACAATTGTAAATTTCAGCAAATTACAGAACTTAATTTTTTTCTCCATCATTATAAATCCTCTAGGTCTGTGATTTCATCAGACAGCATATATGCTTATAGAATGTCGGAGAACTGGCTGAATTGAGATGTCATTTTGAAAGTAACCTTTAATGTAGAACTGGGATACATGGGCTCTAATATTACCTGCAGTTGGAAAGTTGTGGACAAAGACCTCCTGAGTTTTAGTAAATTCTCATTAACTCAGAAGTCAGATGGAAGACAGGAGAGGTTGACACCTCCTACTGTACCTCTGTGAGTGTCACACATCACTCTTCTTTTTCCAATTGCCCCGTAAGAATTGGGCAGGGCACCTATTTCTACCCACTTCTTAGAACTTCAGGGGTGATTGCATCAGAATGAAACATTTTTTTTAACTTTTTAATTTTGTTGCATTTTCTCTCTTGGAAAGATTTACATTGAAAGTACATAGCTTATCTGTTCACAATTTTAGCAATTTGTCTGCATTTCTATTCTGAATTCAACTATTACCCTTTTGAAGATTTTCATGTCATGTTCTGTAAAATCTTCTTTTTACAGCCATAAAAAGAGCAGAAGTAGATATTGCTATTCAGTAAGGAGTGGGTATCATTAGCTCAGTACATCAGAAATCCTCTGAATATAGAAGGATTTCTTCTAAAATGATACAAAAATTAGAGTATTTAGCAAAGAATACCATTGTCATAAGCATTTCACTTCCTAAAAGAATTCTAACCTTCAATTTCTCACTTCTCTTTTCTGAAGTGCTAAGCAGGGGAAGTTTAGTGTCAATACTTATAAAAGCACATTTTCCTTACTAAAGCAGTAGCATGGTCTTCTGGGTAAGTGAGGCAAATTAAAATTTAGGTGGACTGGGTTCTTTCAAACTCAACTGCTACCTGACCTTGGTAATGCTGTTTACCCTCTCTGAGCCTCAAGTTACCCATCTGTAAAGTTGGACTCATAATGATCTTGCATTTACACACTCCTTTGAGGATTATAAAGGGAAGGTACTATATAAACCAGGAACTTTTTATTCTTTATAGTTTTCAACTGAGAGTATTACTTACGTAGGGTTCAGAACAGATCAATGAGGAGCTAGGAAGTAGGATTTTTAAAGAAAGGTTAAACTAAAAGTTGTGCAGAGAGCAAATATTTATATATTAACTTATGTAATCCCATTGGTTTCCAATATATGTTTGGAAATGTTTCTATAGGAAAAACCAAATAGCTCCAACTCAAGGAGAAATTTCACTTGAGAATCCTCATACTCTACTTCAGGGAGTGTTTAGCCTTTGTCAAAAATATAGTTTGATTATATTTAATTTTCCTACTCACTCTGGTAGGATGTTAGATGACCATTGCGTATGACCAGGCATAAAATTTAAAAATATATGGGACACTAATTATTATCTCACTGCATGTCCTCACTGTCTCAACTGAAGTTGGACTGTCTGGGCTGTGAGATAGCTGTAGTTGATTAGTAGACGTCTTTAGTAGCAGGAAGCTTAGGGAGATGTATTTTCAGAACAGATGTTAATTGTCTTCATTTAGCATAATAACAAACCTCTATGGATCTTGATTCCCAGAACTAGACCAAAAGAATACTCTACAATGGCAGTGTTGATGAACCCCGCAGGAGTCCTGTTATCTTTGGAGGCAACTGTGACTTCAAATCTAAAATAGATCATTGTTTACGTTAGCAAAATGAACTTAAACCAAATGTAATCAAGTTGAGAAGAATTGTTGTTTGGAGAACACATAAACCTAAGTAAGAAGAATTTAATAAGGCCTTCTGGCTTATGTAATGGTGAATTGCAAACAGATGGTCCAACTGTCTATCTACTTAGCATTTATGGGTAAGGAACAGTGCTAGAAACTGGGATATGGTAAGTAAAAAATTTCTATATACAAAGAAGTCCCTTAATCAAAGAAGAGGATAAATAAAAGAAGAACAACAATAGCATCATAATTCAGGAATTAAAGATCTTGATGGTAGTAGAACTAATCAGCCCTTTAAATGGGTAAAATATATTAGAAGTACTAGCTTAGAAGGATAAAGAAAATTATGGAAAAGAGGAAGTGGAAGATAATGGAAAACATGTTGGAGTTTATCATTTATGAAATACTGAGAGCACCATATTGTGAGCTTCTGTAATATCTTTGTGTTATTTGGTGATGGAAAAATGACTTTAAATATGTATTTTATGCTGTCACATTTTATAATAGAAAGTTGTGGAATCTCCTTTCTAATATTTTGAAGGAGAGAATGTAGAGTGATTTTCTGTCATCAGTGGCTCCAAATATAAATGATGACTTGACTTGAGGTGTTAGGGAGTGGTGGAGACTATGGTGAAGTGTCAGCTGCCAGTTATGTTCAGAGGAAAGAAGATGAACTTTCTGACCCCTTCAGCTCTAAGTTTTTGGCTATAAGTAAATTTCTTTACACTAATTTTAGGACAAAATTAAATGTGGCTTCCTTGACCAACAGATCACGTAAGAGAAGCTGGTCTTATGTGAACAAAGCTATTTCAGAGCCTAAAAAAGTACAGCTCATTTCCACAACAGCACTTTCTCTATGAGCATTTGGTGTCCTGTCGCTGATTCCAAGCAGCATAAACTTTGTGCAGCTGACATTTTCTGACTCAACTCCTGCTATAATTGAAATTACTTTATTAAACAAGTTGAATCATTTCAATTACTTCGTGGGCTGGAGTGCTGGAGGCATACATGATGACTACATGCTGATTAAATTAGAGCTTGTACACCCCAGAAAGATGTGCATACCAGAAAAAGGCTTTCTCTTTCTTCAGTATAAAAAAGTCCTCTCTAATTCATATTCACTGGATAGATCCCTTTGGGTTGTATATTAATATTCATAAGATAAACCACATAGGTAAAGCAGAAGATTAAAATCAAGTCCTTAATAAAGAAGCAAGAGTAATGACTACAGTAAAATCTCCAAAAATGCCATTATCCCCCTGAAGAGTGAACAGTACTACTGTACATGTGTTGAAGCTGAGCTAGAGAACAATAAAAAATGAATTACTGCAGTGATTTGGATTTTAAAATCTGCTGGAGAGGAATGCACAAACACAGTCACTTAGACCAATAGAAGAGAATATCAGGATCAGATGGTTGTACAAAGCAACATCTTAAGAGTAGAGTTTACAGTTCACCTTATTTTGATATGAGAATAGATTTGTGCTATAGGAGATAGCACTAAAAACTATTTCTCTTAAATAGACTATATTCTCTTGGATTCAGTACTGAATTCTGAGGATTGGGGATGAATAAAGCACTGCCCAGTTAGTTGATTCTTGCTAGTTTACCTACTGTATTTCTGCTTTCCTTTGGCCATTTGTGTTGAACTCTTCTTGAAGAGACAAGGAAATTACATTTGCAGATCCTTCCATAGATATTTACTGAGTGCCCATTTTGAGCTGGATACTTTCTTAGGAACTAGGAATCCCACAATTAACAGACAAAACTTCTGCTCTCATGAAGCTTATATTCTAGTGGGAAGCAAAAAAACATCTAAACCAGTTATAATGATAATTTCAGAGAATGAGAAGTGCTGTGAGAAAACAAAGCTGATAAGGGTATTGGGGTGACTTGTTTGTTTTTGCTCGGAGTTGTGCTATGTTAAATAGGGACATCAGAGAAGGCCTGTCTCTAAGGAGGGGGCGTTTGAGAAGAGAATACTTGCATATTAGTGCCATTATACTAATAACTTATTGTTGTATCATGCTTTAGCATTTACAGGGCACTTTCAAATAAAATATATCATTTAGTCCTCATATCAATCTTGTGAGATCAGAATTATGATCTCAATTTTCTAAATGAAGCTAAGAAAGCTCAAGTGACTTGCCCCAAATTATATAGCCAGTGTGTGGCAAGACTTAGGTCCATGTCTTATATTGCAAAGATAATTTTACTTTACAAAGAAAACTAGGGGATTTAAATAAACTACTGCCACTTCAAAAATATTATTTTTGCATAACTTCCTTTCAGTCCTTGTATGTGTATTTGTGTTTGCATGCGAGCATGAGTGTATGTGTATTGGTTCAAAAAGAATTGAACTCTTTCAAAAATGTATTACTCAGTAACTAAGTGGTACATTAACATTTGGTCAAAACCAATTTATAAAGGAACTGTGATGTTCATTTCTATAATTTACAAATATTCAAGATGTACCCCTCATGTCAGAAGGCATACATTAATCCTGTAGTCTAGCTCATTCCAAATACTCCAATATATCACAGTTAAAGGGTAAAATGACAGCTTCAATGCAGTCTTTATTTCCTCATGGCTAATGAGGAAGAAGACTACAAAGTGAGGTTCTTGACATAACTTACATGCAAACCACATGTTTCTATAATCTGGTTGATGAGTAATGTAATTTTAAAAGACTTCATTTTGAATCACCCTATATTTTGCATAGTGGTAATCAGTTTCTACCTTTGTGCATTTTTAATTAACTCTACATGCCGCAATTTGCTAAATGGTTCAATTGTCAAACGCAGGTTTTCTCACTCAAAACTGTTAGTACAATTTCTACTTACCTAAAAAAATTCATCTTGTTTCTGCCAGAGCTTGAAGCAGTTGCATCTTCATTTTCATTTTTTTCAAGAAAGCTTTTCTAAGAAGCCATGTCCCAGGCAGAATGAACAGCATACACGAATGCCTGGAGGTTGGTACTTAGAGAGTGAAGGACAGAGTGACATAAGACAAAGATTGAACAGCACGTAGTGAGGCCTGATCTGGGGGGCATTGATGCCATGCAAGGGGGTGTGAGCTTTCTCCTTAGGATGATAGGAGCCGTGAAAGGCTTTAAGCAGGGTATGGGCAAATTTACTTAGTTCCTTTGATTATATTTCAAATGTCATTTTCTTTTTAAACTTCTTGTCATATAAATTTCATGAGAAACAGGCTGTTTACTATATGGGAGGGCATTTTATACTCAACCCTGAAGCATATTAACAGACATAACCAAAGTAATTCTTTCCTTTTCTTCTGAGCACAGTTTTTATCATTACTGGAAGAATTTGATGAGTCTTGAAAAATATATATTCATATTTTCAAACGTGTATTTCAGGAACTTAGTGCATCCACGTTCATGTGTTTGAGGGTGTTCATTCCATCATCATAGCAGGCTGTATTTTCTCCTCCTTTCATTCTCTCATCTCCTTAGAAATCAGCAATTAAAGTCAGTGCTGTACCAAAATTAGAAAGCAGCAGAAATATTCTCGGTATTATCATTTGGGTTCACACTGTTTTAAACTAGAGTCTTGAAGAAGATTGAAAAATTGGATTTTGGAATTGAATACTGACTCAACAGTAGGTACCTTCCTGTGGAGATTAATATTTTGTTCTGTTTGAGGAAAAGACTGATTTATAAGATATATTTGACTGTTAGAGGACTTGAGCTCTTATAATAGCGTTACATAATAATAGCGGTAATTTATTGTGCTAGATTTTATATATACATATGCATATATATATATATATATATATGTATATCATAATTTGCAAAACAACTCTATGAAGTCTTTTTCTCCCCCATTCCAAAGTGAGGAAACCACGGGCTAGAGAGGTTAAGAATCTTGCCCCAGGTCACACACAAGAGGTAAAACCTGGCTTTGAACCAGCTTATCTGAATTGTAATATGCTGCTTCTAACCATGTCACTCAACCCCTCCCACTTCAGCAAGCCAACTTTAGACAAATTAACCTCTGTGGATCTCAGTTTTCTATAAAATATAGAAATTGGACTAGGTAAAGAAGTTAGACTAAATTATCTCTAAACTTTCTAGCTTGGGCATTCTGTAAGTCGTCTTCCTCTTAGACATGGCCAGTTGTGAGCAATAGAATTATTTGATAAAGTCATTATGTGATTCTTGGTTTATATTGCATTTTCTTTATAGGAAGAAAAAAGGAATCAAAGTTTTTGGATAGGCAAATAGTGAATGATAAGGATAAGGATTTCAAAAAGTGCAGACCTTGGAGCCTGAGGTAGCTGGATGCCAGTCCTAGCTCTGACACTCACTAGATGGGTCGCATAACATTTCTGAGCTCCAGTTTGTTTATCTGGAAAACTGGGATGATGATATACAACTTGCAGAGTTGCATGAAATTTAGAGATAATGTTTAAGTTTTAGATTTTCCTTGATACAAGTAAATATTATCATTAATATCATTATCATTGACAGTGTGATTACACATCACTGTCATTATCAGAACCCACAACATTAATGATAGAAAAATGGAAACTTGCTGTGGTTTCCTTTGATATCTACTTAAAAAAATGGTCTGAATCAGAGAATTGATTCACACTCAAAACAATGGATTAATAAAAAGAAATGAAATTGAATTATTTGTAGTGAGGTGGATGGACCTAGAGTCTGTCATACAGAGTGAAGTAAGTCAGAAAGAGAAAAACAATACCGGGTGCTAACACATATATATGGAACCTAAAAAAAAAAAATGTGGTTCTAAAGAACCTAGGGACAGGACAGGAATAAAGATGCAGATGTAAAGAATGGACTTGAGGACACGGGGAGGAGGAAGGGTAAACTGGGACAAAGTGAGAGAGTGGCATGGACATATATACACTACCAAATGTAAAATAGATAGCTAGTGGGAAGCAGCCACGTAGCACAGGGAGATCAGCTCGGTGCTTTGTGACCACCTACAGGGGTGGGATAGGGAGGGTGGGAGGGAGACACAAGAGGGAGGAGATATGGGGATATATGTATATGTATAGCTGCTTCACTTTGTTATAAAGCAGAAACTAACACACCATTGTAAAGCAGTTATACTTCAATAAAAATGTTAAAAAAATAAAAAAGATCAAAAGATCTATATTGGAGAAGTGAAGATTAATTAAAAAAATCTTATAAGTGAAAAAAAAAGCAATGGGTTAGACCTGAGTGGATAGACCATAAGTAGTTGAATATAATAATATTTACTCATTCATGCAATAAATATTAATTGAACACCTACTCATAGCTATGTTACTATTTTAAACCATGGATTTAACAATAAACGAAACAAAGTTCCTGTGGTCACAGAATAACATTTTATTGGGAATGACAGAAATAAACATAAATTATGTCAGTAGAGATTAGGGCAATGATGAAGTATAGAGCAGGGTAAGTGGAGAGAGTGTGAGTTTCTGTGGAAGAAACTTTTTTATTTATACAGTGGTTGGAGTGAATGCTCTCAGTGATGACATTTTAAAAAAGACCAAAAGGAGTGAAGGAACAATGTGGACATCTGAGGAACATTCCAGGCAAAGGGAACAGCATGTGCTAAGACTCTGAGGTGGAAATGTGCTTCAGTGCTTAAAGAAGAGCAAGGAAGCCAATGTATCTGGAGCAGAGTGAGCCTGAGAAGAGCAAGAAGAGGTGATGTCAGAAAGATAGCAAGAGTCTATCATATTGGGTCATATATGCTATTATAAAGTTTCTTGGCTTTTCCTCTGAGTGAGGTCAGAAGCCATCAGAAAGATTTAAGCAGAGAAGTGACATACTCTGACATATATAAAAAGATTACTTTGGCAGAAATGTTGTGAATAGACAGTAGGTAGGCAAGAGTGGAAGCAAGGAGTCAAGTTAGGGGACTATAGAAATGAATGTGATAATTTTACGATAATGCTGTAATAATCCAGATGGTTTTAACAAGATAGTAGCAGCGGAAGTGCTAAGAAGTTGTTGGAGCTTGGATACATTTCCATGATGCAGCCGAGATGATTGGCTGATAAATTAGTAGCAGTACATGAGAGAGGATGAGGGGTCAAGGATGACACTAAGGTTTTTGGGCTGAGCAACTAGAAGGATGGAACTGATATTTATTGAGAAGGAGAACACAATGGGAGGAGTAATTTTGGTGGTGGTGGTGAGTTAAAAATCAGTTCAGTTTTGAATATGGTAAGCTTGAGAAACTGATTAGGTAATCCAAAGGGAGACACCAGTAAGAAGTGGAATAAATGATCTAAAGTTCGGGGGGAAAAGATGGTGTAGAGATAAAAATTTGGGAGACATCAGCATATAGATGGTAGTTAGAGAAAAGGAACTGAATGAGATCACCCAGGAAGTGAGTGTCAATAGGGAAGTTCGGAGACTGAGCCCTGGGACTTGCCAATGTTTGGATGTTGGGAAGATGAGAAGGAACAGACAGAGGAGACTGAGAAGGAGCAACCAGTAAAGTAGGAGGAGACCTGAGAGAGGGTGACTTGGAAGCTAAGCAAAGAAAGTGTTTCAGGAAGGAGAAGATGTATTGAATAACATGAGGATTGGGAAGTGACCTCTGGATTTTATATCCCAGTGGTTGATAACTTTGGCTGCAGTGGAGTGTTAGGGTTTAAATCCTGACTGGAGCATATTCAAGAAAGAATGACAGAAAACAGAATGTTTGAAAGTTTTTTGAATAGTTTTGTTGTTACAAGGAATAGACATTGGGGGCAGGGTAGTTGGAGGGGGGACGTACGATATCACAAGAAGATATTTAAACACGGGAGATGTTACAGTCTGTTGTATGGTGATGGAATGATAGGATTGAGCGTGAAAAATTGGTGCCGCTGAGAGAGAGAGAGAGAGAGAGAGAGAGAGAAACAACTGCATGATGTCCCTGACTAGGTGAAAGGGGGATGGCCTGAGATATGCACACAGGCAGCTTAGGTAGCTAATCAGATTGCAGAAATCAGGGATCTATTAAAAGTCATGCGAATAAAGATAGGGACACAACTACAGAGCCAGAATCAAGAGACTACAGTAGCTGGGGCAGCTTTCTGCCTTTGATGCAGAAGCTTGTATGGCATACAGCAAATTGGGAGGTCCACGAGACAAGGCCACATGGAATATTTGATTATAATCAGAAATCCATGGGCAAGAAGTTAGGCGCTTTCTGGATTATTGCTGCCATAATGATAATGCAGCAACACCCTCCTGGTCAGGTGGCATCGTTTTTCAGTCTTAGAGTTCATTACCTATTTGTAAGCTTACTGAGAGCAGGGACAATACCTTATATCTCTTTATATCCTCCTTTAGCTCCTACAGTGCCTTGTACACAGTGGCTGCCAAATAAATATAAAATTGAATTGAAGATACTCCTCAGTACTAAAAGTATTTATATTGGGCCAAAGTAACAAATTGAAACGTGGAAAATTGAGCCTCTCAGTCATCAACAACCTATATGACTGATTACTTCTCAATTAACTAAATTTGACTATATTGACTAGTTTATCTAGAGATGGAGATGAGACTTCATGGACAGCTGTGCATTGAATGACCTCTTCCAGGTTTCCCAACCATTTACCAAAGAATATTTGGAGGCTGTCTTCCCAGCTTCTTTGTTTCAGTGGAAATAATGCACTTTTACTACTAAGTAACAGAATATTTCTATTTTATTCTAGCAAAGCAGGTCAATCACTGCTATTTCTATTATGATTATTTACAACACCCTAAATGGTAGAGAGAAGGGAGAGGAGTGAAATGTAAAGCAAAGAGTTTGCAGATGGGACAGAGCCGCAGATATGAGCTCCCTCTTTTTGTCACCAGCTCTGTGATTTGGGGCAAGACCCTTATGTTTCTGAGCTTCAAAGTCCTCTGCTATAAATTATAATCATACCCATTTTGTTGATTTTGCAGATCACGGTGAAGAGCAGGTGAAAATGGTTGGAGAAAGATAAAATATTGCTCCTTTACTGGGGTCCATAGACAGGCTTCATGTGTATTTAGGAACCTCCTGAAATTGAATGAAGATTTGCCTTTATGCATTTCTGCATTTTCTCTCTAGATTCTCAAAGGTTTGTCTTCAGATTCTCAAAGGGTTTTGTGACAACATTGCTGAAAAGCAATAATAACAGACAAAGTTGAAATTGTTTACTCTGGCCAGGTGTGATAACCCTAAATTACAATAATGTTTTCTGTGCCCAGGTGAGGGTTAAAAATAACACTGCATGCAGTAGTGGTTCTCCATCTTTAGTATGCATCACAATCACCTGGAAGACTTGTTAGATTTCTGGGCCCCACCGCCAGGATTTTTAATTCAGTAGGTTTGAGGTACAAATCTGCGTTTCTAATAAGTTCCCAGGTGCTGCTGCTGCTACTGGTCTCGAGTCCACATTTTGAGAATCATTGGCATAAAGTATAGATAAGCTCTGTAAGTATTTAGTAGGCAGGTTATTGGAGAAGCTTTGATTTTCAGGAAGTGGGTAATGTCCTTGAATAGATAGTGGTAATGGTCTCTACTTTGGACTTTGTTGAAAGAAAAATAAGTTTTTTTTTGCATTTTTGGTAGTGTTACTAAAGCTGACTTCTTTCTTGAGCAGCATGTCACAGATCAACAGCTCTTAACATCTCTCTTGGGGGCCAAAATGGTGTAATATTCTATCTGACAATATGCCTGCTATTTCCCTGCTGATCTCACAGAGAGGCAGAATTAGAGCCTTGTGTCTCAAGTCCAGGAACTGCCAATGGCTGCCATGTGGGCTGAATGGACCCTTTAACTGAGGAAGTCACAGGGTTCTCTGTAAAGCCTTTACAAGGATATGAAAATACATTTTCTTTTGAACGAGAAGGAAAGAGGCTTTTGGAAGTAAGTACCTTTTGAAGATGTTTCCATTCGTGGTGAACAGGGAGTGAGGAATTGAAATATAAAGTACTGTTTGTCATTTTGATTCTATATTTCTTGCTGTGGAACATGGTCCAACATTACTTGCCCTGTTCCTTCCTTAGGAGGAGGATGTATACACATTTTCATGGCTGTCCTGGACAGCAACAAAGAACACTGGCAAATAGCATAGAAATAAAAGTGCTAACTAGCAGCACCCAGGATGAGAAACATTTGGGCAAAGCTTGTTATTGCAAAGCAGGAGAACATATTTTAAACACTGCCAACAGTGTGCTCTATAATTTCATTCGTCCTCATAAATGCCATTTTTCAAAATCTCACTTCATTGCTATTTTAGTTTTCTCAGGCCTGCCCTCATCTTCATTTTCTGTTTGCCCTTAGTCCTTTAATACTTTCTTATCTTTACCAGACTGTTTCGAATACTTAATCTTTGGAGAAACTCTTTTTCAGTCAGATCTGGTACCTGTCAAGGAACAGTAAATAAGCATAATATTATAGATTAGAGTTTAAAAAGACTATTTAGGTTGCATCAGTGCAAGCCATATTAATATCTGAGATGCCAAGGAGCTTTCACAGTTATGGAACTCAGAGGTGACTAAAATGTCTTAATCCTTCAAATGTGGAAGAGGAAGAAGGAGAGATCATTTTCACTTTTACATAAGCAAAACTTGTCTGTCCAAGGGCATGCAGTCTTAGAAACAGAGCAGAAGGAGCTGAGCTGGCAGACAGTTTGCTGGGTGGGGGCAGTCTTGTCTATTTGCCTGTACATGTTTCTTCAATGCCCCCAACACTTATTCCCTTCAAAATCAGTTGGGACTTACAAGAACTTGCAGACTATTTTTAAACAGGTCAGAGCTGGAGCATTAAAAATGGTGAATAGCTGTAAATCCCAGAGAAATAGCATATAGGTAAAACTACAGATATTTATGCAGTACCTTTGGTTCCAAACATCCCCGTTTCTCAAGGCATTTGAATATTTTTGGTTTACAAAATACTTCCGCTTGCTTTTTTAATGTTAGAAGTGTCTACATTTTTATAACTCTCACTGAGGTATCTTACGCTCATTACTGTCTCCATAAAAGCTAGTGATTTGGTGGTAGTGGTGCACTTTATGAGCTGTCATGGGATATACTACATATTACGTTAAGGCGAGGAGGGAGAAGATGACAAACAAATCATAAAGTTGTCCATTTTCCTAGACAATTTTACATCTGTTTTCCTCATTTTTTAACGTTTTAAATGATCTATATATTTGGCAAAGTAAAATGTTTGTGTTGCTTTTTCATGCTTGGTGCAATTAAGGACCATGTTCTTATCAAAACATATATTTCACATTTTTTTTTAAACCAAATAAGAAGAGACTTGGATGCTTATTCTAGTTATGCTATTAAAAGAAGTGAGTCATTGTGAGTCTCTTTCTGTGTTATAAAGCCATAATAATACTAAGTTCTGCAGGTCTGGTTATAATGTAGACTCCAAGAACTAGGAGAATGGGGCAAAGTGATTTGATTTGTACATTGTGTGGTATTTGGGTTACTGCTGGGGTGTAGTCCTCATTGTAAATTAATATGTTGGTATTTTAATTTATCAATACATTTATGAAACTTTGGTAAATGCAACATAATCCCACTTAGACCTGATCACTCTTGAGAAAATTTGGTACAAAGATAAAGGAACACTGTATGTAAAGCTAAATCTAAAGATTTAGATTTTTTTTTAACATCTTTATTGGAGTATAATTGCTTTACAATGGTGTGTTAGTTTCTGATTTATAACAAAGTGAATAAGCTATACATATACATATATCCCCATATCGCTTCCCTCTCACATCTCCCCCCCTCCCACCCTTCCTATCCCACCCCTCTACGTGGTCACAAAGCACCAGGCTGATCTCCCTGTGCTATGCGGCTGCTTCCCACTAGCTTTCTGTTTTACATTTGGTAGTGTATGTATGTCAATGCCACTCTCTCACTTTGTCCCAGCTTACCCTTCCTCCTCCCCGTGTCCTCAAGTCCATTCTCCAGTAGGTCTGCATCTTTCTTCCCGTCTTGTCCCTAGGTTCTTCATGACCATTTTTTTTTTATAATCCATATATATGTGTTAGCATACAGTATTTGTTTTTCTCTTTCTGACTTACTTCACTCTGTATGACAGACTCTAGGTCCATCCACCTCACTACAGATAACTCAATTTCGTTTCTTTTTATGGCTGAGTAATATTCCATTGTATATATTGCCACATCTTCTTTATCCATTCATCTGTTGATGAACACTTAGGTTGCTTCCATGTCCTGGCTATTGTAAACAGAGCTGCAATGAACATTGTGGTACATGACTCCTTTTGAATTATGTTTTTTCTCAGGGTATATGCCCAGTAGTGGGATTGCTGGGTCGTATGGTAGTTCTATTTTTAGTTTTTTAAGGAACCTCTGTACTGTTCTCCATAGTGGCTGTATCAACTTACATTCTCACCAGCAGTGCTAGAGGGTTCCCTTTTCTCCACACCCTCTCCAGCATTTATTGTTTGCAGATTTTTTGATGATGGCCATTTGACCAGTGTGAGATGATATCTCATTATAGTTTTGATTTGCATTTCTCTAATGATTAATGATGTTGAGCATTGTTTCATGTGTTTGTTGGCAACCTGTATATCGTTTTTTGGAGAAATGTCTATTTAGGTCTTCTGCCCATTTTTGGATTGGGTTGCTTGTTTTTTTGATATTGAGCTGCATGAGCTGCTTGTAAATTTTGGAGATTAATCCTTTGTCAGTTGCTTCATTTGCAAATATTTTCTCCCATTCTGAGGGCTGTCTTTTCGTCTTGTTTATGGTTTCCTTTGCTGTCCAAAGCCTTTAAGTTTCATTAGGTCCCATTTGTTTATTTTTGTTTTTAATTCCATTTCTCTAGGAGGTGGGTCAAAAAGGATTTTGCTGTGATTTATGTCATAGAGTGTTCTGCCTGTGTTTTCCTCTAAGAGTTTGATAGTGTCTGGCCTTACATTTAGGTTTTTAATTGATTTTGAGTTTATTTTTGAGTATGGTGTTAGGGAGTGTTCTGATTTCATCCTTTTACATGTAGCTGTCCAGTTTTCCCAGCTCCACTTATTGAAGAGGCTGTCTTTTCTCCACTGTATATTCTTGCCTCCTTTATCAAAGATAAGGTGACCATATGTGCGTGGATTTATCTCTGGGCTTTCTATCCTGTTCCATTGATCTGTATTTCTATTATTGGGCCAGTACCCTACTGTATTGGTTACTGTAGCTTTGTAGTATAGTCTGAAGTCCGGGAGCCTGATTCCTCCATCTCTGTTTTTCTTTCTCAAGATTGCTTTGGCTATTCAGGGTCTTTTGTATTTACATACAAATTGTGAAATTTTTTGTTCTAGTTCTGTGAAAAATGCCAGTGGTTGTTTGATAGGAATTGCATTGAATCTGTAGATTGCTTTGGGCAGTAGATTCATTTTCACAATGTTGATTCTTCCAATCCAAGAACATGGTGTATCTCTCCATTTATTTGTATCATCTTTAATTTCTTTCATCAGTGTCTTATAATTTTCTGCATATAGGTCTTTTGTCTCCTTAGGTAGGTGTATTCCTAGGTATTTTATTCTTTTTGTTGCAATGGTAAATGAGAGTGTTTTCTTAATTTCACTTTCGGATTTTTCATTATTAGTGTATAGGAATGCAAGAGATTTCTGTGCATTAATTTTGTATCCTGCTACTTTACCAAATTCATTGATAAGCTCTAGTAGTTTTCTGGTAGCATCTTTAGGGTTCTCTATGTATAGTATCATGTCATCTGCAGAAGGTGACAACTTTACTTCTTCTTTTCTGATTTGGATTCCTTTTATTTCTTTTTCTTCTCTGATTGCCATGGCTAAAACTTCCAAAACTATGTTGAATAATTGTGGTGAGAGTGGGCAACCTTGTCTTGTTCCTGATCTTACTGGAAATGGTTTCAGTTCTTCACCTTTGAGGACGATGGTGACTGTGGGTTTGTCATATATGGCCTTTATTATCTTTAGTTAAGTTCCCTCTGTGCCTACTTTCTGGATAGTTTTTTATCATAAATGGGTGTTGAATTTTGTCTAAAGCTTTCTCTGCATATTATGAGATGATCATATGGTTTTTCTCCTTCAATTTGTTAATATGGTGTATCACATAGATTTACGTATACTGAAGAATCCTTGCATTCCTGGGATAAACCCCACTTGATTATGGTGTGTGATCCTTTTAATGTGCTGTTGGAGTCTGTTTGCTAGTATTTTGTTGAGGATTTCTGCATCTATGTTCATCAGTGATATTGGCCTGTAGTTTTTTTTCTTTGTGACATCTTTGTCTGGTTTTGGTATCAGGATGATGGTGGCCTCATAGAATGAGTTTGGGAGTATTCCTCCCTCTCCTATATTCTGGAACAGTTTGAGAAGGATAGGTGTTAGCTATTGTCTAAATGTTTGATAGAATTCACCTGTGATGCCATCTGTTCCTCGGCTTTTGTGTGTTGGAAGATTATTAATCACAGTCTCAACTTCAGTGCTTGTGATTGGTCTGTTTATATTTTCTATTTCTTCCTGGTTCAGTCTCAGAAGGTTGTGCTTTTCTAAGAATGTGTCCATTTCTTCCAGGTTGTCCATTTTATTGGCATATAGTTGCTTGTAATAATCTCTCATGATCCTTTGTATTTCTGCAGTGTCAGTTGTTACTTCTCCTTTTTCATTTCTAATTCTATTGATTTGAGTCTTCTCCCTTTTTTTCTTGTTGAGACTGGCTAATGCTTTATCAATTTTGTTTATCTTCTCAAAGAACCAGCTTTTAGTTTTATTGATCTCTGCTATTGTTTCCATCATTTCTTTTTCATTTATTTCTGATCTGATGTTTATGATTTCTTTCCTTCTGCTAACTTTGGGTTTTTTTTTTCTCCTTCTTTCCCTAATTGCTTTAGGTGTAAGTCCAGGTTGTTTATTTGAGATTGTTCTTGTGTCTTGAAGTACGATTGTATGGCTATAAACTGCCCTCTTAGAACTTCTTTTGATGCATTCATAGGTTTTGGGTTGTCGTGTTTTCATTGTCATTTGTTTCTAGGTGTTTTCTGATTTCCTCTTTGATTTCTTCAGATATCTCTTGGTTATTTAGTAGGATATTGTTTAGCCTCCATGTGTTTATATTTTTTTACCTAGTTTTTCCTGTAATTGATATCTAGTCTCATAGTGTTGTGGTCGGAAAAGATACTTGATATGATTTCAATTTTCTTAAATTTACCAAGGCTTGGTTTGTGACCCAAGATATGATCTATCCTGGAGAATGTTCCATGAGCACTTGAGAAGAAAGTGTATTCTATTGTTTTTGGATGGAATGTCCTATAAATATCAATTAAGTCCATCTTGTTTAATGTATCATTTAAAGCTTGTGTTTCCTTATTTATTTTCATTTTCGATGATCTGTCCTTTGGTGAAAGTGAGGTGTGAAAGTCCCCTACTGTGATTGTGTTACTGTCCATTTCCCCTTTTATGACTGTTAAAATTTGCCTTATGTATTGAGGTGCTCCTATGTTGGGTGCATAAATATTTACAATTGTTATTTCTTCTTCTTGGATTGATCCCTTGATCATTATGTAGTGTCCTTCTTTGTCTCTTGTAATAGTCTTTGTTTTAATGTCTATTTTGTCTGATGTGAGAATTGCTACTCCAGCTTTCTTTTGATTTCCATTTGCATGGAATATCTTTTTCCATCCCCTCACTTTCAGTCTGTATGTGTCTGTAGGTCTGAAGTGGGTCTGTTGTAGCCAGCATATATACAGGTCTTATTTTTGTATCCATTCAGCCAGTCTATGTGTTTTGGTTGGAGCATTTAATCCATTTACATTTAAAGTAATTATCGATATGTGGATTCCTATTACCATTTTCTTAATTGTTTTGGGTTTGTTATTGTAGGTCTTTTCCTTCTCTTGTGTTTCCTGCCTAGAGAAGTTCCTTTAGCATTTGTTGTAAAGCTGTTTTGGTGGTGCTGAATTCTCTTAGCTTTTGCTTGTCTGTAAAGGTTTTAATTTCTCCATCGAATCTGAATGAGATCCTTGCTGGGTAGAGTAATCTTGATTGTATGTTTTTCCCTTTCATCACTTTAAATATGTCCTGCCACTCCTTTCTGGCTTGCAGAGTTTCTGCTGAAAGATCAGCTGTCAACCTTATGGGAATTCCCTTGTATGTTATCTTTTGTTTTTCCCTTGCTGCTTTTAGTATTTTTTCTTTGTATTTAATTTTTGATAGTTTGATTAATACGTGTCTTGGCGTGTTTCTCCTTGGATTTATCCTGTATGGGACTCTCTGTGCTTCCTGGACTTGATTAACTACTTCCTTTCCCATATTAGGGAAATTTTCAACTATAATCTCTTCAAATATTTTCTCAGTCCCTTTCTTTTTCTCTTCTTCTTCTGGGACTCCTGTAATTCGAATGTTGGTGCGTTTAATGTTGTCCCAGAGGTCTCTGAGACTGTCCTCAATTCTTTTCAGTCTTTTTTCTTTATTCTGCTCTGCAGTAGTTATTTCCATTATTTTATCTTCCAGGTCACTTATCCGTTCTTCTGCCTCAGTTATTCTGCTATTGATTCCTTCTAAAGAATTTTTAATATCATTTATTGTGTTGTTCATCTTTGTTTGTTTGATGTTTAGTTCTTCTGGGTCTTTATTAAACGTTTCTTGTATTTTCTCCATTCTATTTCCAAGACTTCGGATCATCTTTACTATCATTATTCTGCATACTTTTTCAGGTAGACTGCCTATTTCCTCTTTATTTGTTAAGTCTGGTGGGTTTTTACCTTGCTGCTTCATCTGCTATGTGTTTCTCTGTCTTCTCATTTTGCTTAACTTACTGTGCTTGGGGTCTCCTTTTCACAGGCTGCAGGTTCGTAGTTCCTGTTGGTTTTGGTGTCTGCCCCCAGTGGCTAAGATTGGTTCAGTGGGTTGTGTAGGCTTCCTGGTGGAGGGGACTAGTGCCTGTGTTCTGGTGGATGAGGCTGGATCTTGTCTTTCTGGTGGTGTGTTTTGGGGTGTCTGGTGGTGTGTTTTGGGGTGTCTGTGACCTTATTATGATTTTAGGCAGTTTCTCTGCTAATGGGTAGGGTTGTGTTCCTGTCTGGCTAGTTGTTTGGCATAGGGTGTCCAACACTGTTGCTTGCTGGTCGTTGAGTGGAGCTGGGTCTTGGTGTTGAGATGGAGATCTCTGGGAGATTTTTGCCGTTTGATATTACGTAGAGGTGGGAGGTCTCTTGTGGGCCAGTGTTCTGAACTTGGCTCTCCCACCTCAGAGGCACAGCCCTGACACCTGGCTGGAGCACCAAGAGTCTGTCCTCCACACGGCAAATTGCTGTGAGTCATAATTAGCTTGAGAGGAAGAGTTTTCTTAAATCAGAGCAGAGACTCCGTAATGGGAATCACTGGCAGAACCAGACCTGGGCCAGGAAAACCTGCACTGTAATTGACCAAGTGCTGGAAGCTCTGTGCAGACAACTCTGAGAGTTAAAATCTTCAGGGGGACCCAGTCATGGCGGCCGTACAAATCTGTGAGATTTACCTACAGGAGCTCCACCAGGTTCTCACAGTAAATATTGGAGAAAATATCTCCGTGTACTTCCAGCAAGAAGAGGGGACAGGGAATCATTTTTGTAAAGATTTAGAGTTAATTGTACAAGTATTCTGAAATTTGTGCCTAAATGATCACCAAAATCAAAATTAAAAGGAAAATGATAAATTGGGCTAAAATGTTTATGGCGAATACAGTGGTTAAATGATTAATGGCCTTAAAGATACAGAGGTCTTATAAATCAATAAGAAAAACTTTCAGATCACAATAGGAAAAGAACAAAAGATATGAATAGGCAGTTCATTAAAAGAAGAAAATTAATTGCCAATTGGAATGAAAAAACCCCTCAAATTTCATCAGTAATCAAAAGATAAGAGGTAAAAATCACACACCATTCCTCTTGATCAAATTGGCAAAGATTTAAAAAGATGATATTTAGTCCTTTATCATTTATTCAGTATAAATGGCTGCCCTTGAACCTTCAGGGTGGCCCTGAGATTTTAGAATGTATACCATTGTAACATGCTACCGTTTTCATCCTGGGCTATGCAGCAATGGGCAATGAGACAAAGCTTTGAAATCAGGCACGGCAGGTTAGATTCCCAGCACTCCTATCTACAGTTTGGCGGTAAAGAGGCTGCCAGTTTCTTAAAATTTCTGAGCTTCCAATTTCTCTTCTGTAAGATGGGGATAATGCCTTATTTGCAGAGTTATTGTGAAGAGGCAGTGAAACTAGTAATGCTTCTAGAAAAAGGTAGCTGCTTAATAAATGGTTGATATGCTGTTGTTTGTAGACTATTTTCTGTAGTTTCAAACACAAAATTTCAAAGTTTGTATTTTGTAATGCAAAAGACTCGACCATTCAGAGTATGTGTCAGGTAGTAATGTGGGGCAGGAACTGGCCCATCAGTAAATCCTAGGCTGCTTTGTGCTATGAGACATTTGATGGTGTGACTCTGGATGTCACTTG
This sequence comes from Delphinus delphis, assembly GCF_949987515.2. Lineage (NCBI taxonomy): Eukaryota > Metazoa > Chordata > Mammalia > Artiodactyla > Delphinidae > Delphinus > Delphinus delphis. The sequence continues at coordinate 62,868,546 of NC_082687.1, read as the reverse complement.
CTTCTGTATAGCAGGGATCTTTTTTTTTTTTTTTTTAGGTAATAGGCATCGTGGAATTTTGTTTTTTCCCCACCAAAAATCTATACTGGATTTTGCAGCATGAAACATAAAATTCATAAAGAACAGTGAGACAGACTAAGCAGGAGACAGAAAGAGGCATCATACAAAAAGACAAAATCTGTTTCCTGGGTAACAGGCCTAGTCCCCTAGGGGGAATTTTGTAGATACACACAGGAGGAGAACCCAATCTATTACATAGATATCTGCAGTAGCAAGTCAAGAATGAGCCTCTCTAGAGTTAGAGAACTGCATTTGATGAAGCTGCTGCACTTAAAATGTGAACACTGGGCAATTGAGGATAGAGAGACTGAGGCAAAGGGTCTGATACCAATAAACAGCCTATGTGTGTGGTAGTGGAAGAGCTTGGAGCACAGAACAAGGAGCTTCAGGCAAGACCAAGTCAGAAAAGCAACAGGCAGCCTCTGCCAGGAAGAGTTTTTCTACTTGTGCAGTGATGAACAATTGGAATTAACAGTACACCAAAATGCTTATAGTTTAGTTTGTATATGTGTAGCCCCCATATCTACTAGCTCAGTATTATCCTACCTGAGAAATAATAAGACTTTAGGACCTCCTCATCCAAAATCCATCTTCTCTTTTATTTATGGGAGTTTTTGCTGAATGGTAGTCAATTGACTGAAGTCAGTAGCATTAACATCTATGCATCAGCTTCTTCCTGTCTAGTACTGGCTCCCACCTGTCCACACCTGCTGCCTGCAGACCCTTTGGAGAGACACTTTTTTTGCTGGCACTGACATCATGAGAATCCAGTGTCCACATGGAAGGTGACATCTCTGGGGCACCAGAACTGAGCTGGATCCCAGTAGAGGCTGGACAAAGGGCCTCCTCATCTCAGCCATACACTTTCAGGTTCCTGAAGTAGATTTACTTGTGACCAGTGAACCCAAAACTTGTCCAAGGGACCCCAATGGACAATAGCCCAGCTCTGATCAGTGTGTCTTCTATGTATTCCTTTATAGTTTCCTCACCTCATCAAAATGTCCTCTCTTCTCTCCTAAGTATAACCATTCCCCTCCCCCCATGTCATCCCAAAGTGGCCCTGCAGGAGACTTATGATACTGCATGTGAGCAGGGGTGTCATCTGCAGCCCAGATGCTGACCTACCTAAGTCTAAGCCTGCTTAAGTTAACTCTTAGAGAGGGGTCCTTCACTCCACTGTCAGTTTCATTGTCATAAATTTTTCAAAATAAGAATCTGCATTGTAATGGAACAAACAGTAAACCCCAACTAGAAATTAAAAGGAACGTTCTGCTTCCTGAAGCTGGAAGACCAGTTTGACAGGTCCCCACCTCTTCCAGAAGGGGCTCAGCAAAACTTGCTTTGGGCTGGGTGTGCTACACATTCTCTATGCTTCTGAATAGGTTACACTTCTTGATGCTCCATTTTATCAGCTTATAATTTTCCTCGGGTAACAGCAAGCAATTTCTCATTTCCTTCCTCCTTTGATGTATGATCTTTCAAATATTCATAGATGTTTTCCCTGCCTTTTTTTGCTGTGAACCTGGGGTATTTATCTTTAATCCCTCAATCACATTGGTTTTGCTATTCTGAGTTCTTTCCTAAATGTATGACAGCTGGATGTTTCTAGAGTCTGGTTCCCAGAGTGGAATAAGAAAGTAAAAGCCTTTGGGTAGGGCTTCCCTGGTGGCGCAGTGGTTGAGAGTCCGCCTGCCGATGCAGGGGATGCGGGTTCGTGCCCCGGTTTGGGAGGATACCACATGCCGCGGAGTGGCTGGGCCTGTGAGCCATGGCTGCTGAGCCTGCGCTGCTGAGCCTGCGCATCCGGAGCCTGTGCTCCGCAGCGGGAGAGGCCACGGCAGTGAGAGGCCCGTGTACCGCAAAAAAAAAAAAAGCCTTTGGGTACATGGCTTTGGGGCTTGCAGCAATAGGCAATAATGGTGTCCTCCTGGCTGAATCCAACCCTGTGTCACTTCTCTGGGTCTGAACCTCAGATCAGGTTTTCCTGTTCTTCCCACTCCAGAAATAGCAAAGCTGTGGCACCTAAAGAAAGGAAAGTATGTTTTTGTTTTTTCTTGGGCAGCTTGAAAACATTAAATTTAGGAATCTCTGTTCTGTTCTGGAGTAGAGTGGGGTTCAGGCGTGGGCATCATAGGAGCAAGCACAGAGTTGTACAGAGCTGGCTCGGTAGCCTTGGGTGAGTGACTTCAGGTCTCTGAGCTCAGTTCTCTTATCTGTAGAATGTCAATAATTTCTGAGGCTGAATTGGGATGTTTGAACATGGCTCTGACTGTTTGGAGTGTACAGTAGGCTCAGAGTAATTAGGAGATATTGCCACTATGATTACGCATTTTGGAAACAGAGAAACCTAGTTTTATATTCCACCTCTGCCACTCACTAGCCATTTGACCTTCTGTTAGGGGTCAGCAAGTTTTCTGTAAAGGACCAGATAGTCAATATTTTAGGCCTTGCAGGAGCTAGATGCTGTTGCAACTATTTGAGTCTGTCACTGTAGTGAAAGCAGCTATAGTCTATGTGGAAACAAATGGGCATGATTGTGTTCTAATAAAACTATTTATAGACTTGAAATTTGAATTGCATATAATTTTTACATGTCACAAAATATTATTCTTTTCACTTTTTTCAATCATTTAAAAATATAGAAATCATTCTTAGCTTGCAGGCCAGACAAAAACAGGTGATGAGCTAGATTTGGCCTGTGGGCCATAGTTTGCCAGTTCTCACCTTAGGTCAATACTTCATCTCTCTAACTCTCAGTTCCTTTTCCTGTGAGTTGGTTTGGTGTCTGTTTCAGTGAGACAAAGTGCTTTGCATATATTGTGTTCAATAAATTGTAGTTGTTATTATAATTATTATTAACATTAGAAAGTGGAGACCTGTATGTCTGCAATGGTATATATTTTTGGTTTAATATGATTACAACTAGGAAAAAGGGTTTCAGTTTAGTTCCTTTTTGAGTTTGTCTAATCAAAAGGGGTAGATGAATGAAATCCAATTTTATAAGCTTCCCATCCATTGTATAATAAAGAATTCATCTGGTCTTTGTCCTGGGTTCTTGAGAGGGAGTTTCTAAACCCTTGGAATTTTCCAGGTGATAGGAGTGTCTTTATTATTCACTGTGGGCTCCAGGGATCACACCTGAGTTTATGCTAATGAAGTAACTATAGTGGGCCCCTAGACAGTGTCAGCATGGGAACAGGTTTCAACATGAGAATATTGGGGGGACACATATTCAGTCTATAGCCATATAGATATATATTATTTTAATCCTCACAATAACCACTTATGATAGATACTATATTATTTTATTCCTCTTCTATAGGTTAAATAACATAAAGGCACAGGGGAGTTAATAACTTGTCTTAAATCACACAACTGAAAAGTGATGGAGTCAGAATTTGAACCCAAGCAGGCTGGCTGTGGAGTTCATGTTCTTAGTCACTAAGCTATATTGCATCTTAGAAGAATAGTGACAGCAACTAACATATTTGGGACGATCGCTATATGCCAAGCATAACACTTGCCTATGTTAACTAGGGACCATTATTAATCCATTTTATAGATGATGAAACCAAAGTACAGAGAGGTTAAATACTTGCCTAAGGCTGCTAGGTTAGTAAGTGGCAGAACCAGTGCCCAGTACTTTGTAAAAGAATCACCCCAGTTCTCTAACTTGCTTGAGGAAGAATATTTAGGTGACAAGACTGGCAATGGGAAAGTAGATTCAATTCTGTGCTTCTAGGGGGACATTGCTAAACCTTGTGGAAAGAAAAGAAGAGATGCTGAAAAGAAGGATACTGCAAAGAGTCGCTCACACACACCCCTAAGAGATACCACCAATAATGCATAGATGGGGAGACAGTCCCTGAGTTACCTGTGGTCAGCATTAGAATAGTAAATCCTCCATCCACATGGGAAAATGTGTCAAGGAGCCCCTTTCCAGCTTACACTCTGAGAGGATTGTAAAGTGCTCTGGCACTCCCCTTGTTTCTGCCTCTCCTGGTAGCTGAGAGGCAGATCAGGCTGCACTTTTGCTAAAGCTGGCCATTCTGAAGGTTGTTCAGACATGTGATGATGCATTTTGTCCTCAGGTCATTATGTTGTGGATGGGAATTACTGACTTACACCCTCTCTGCCACATCTTTTCCACTTTCACGGCCTCTGTATACAGCTCCTAGGGGATCAAACTTTACTTTTACAAAACTGCAACTTTTTTTAACAAGATTTTACTGTGAAAGGCAGAGACAAAACTCTTTAAAAATATGCTTTTAAATTGTTTCGTTTTGGGAGAAAAAGAATAAACTATAATTTTTACATGGGTTTGTGCACAGATAATTATTTCCTTAAAAAGAGTAATAGAGAAAACAAAGTATGCCCGGTGGGGTGCACAGCAGTTTGCTGGCAATATTGATCTGGGGACTGGAAGCTTGTTATCAGATAAGAAATTAAAGAGAAGAACTGCACAGTTCACTCTTGCTCTGTGTGAGCATGAGGCATCTGTGCTCTGGATTCCGCGCTGGCTTCCCATCTGCTTGGGGACGCAATTCAAGGAGTCAAGGTGGAGATTGAGATCTGTGGGCTCATGATGATTGGATCCTCACTCCTAAACCGTGCCCCTCTCTTTCTTGGCAGGGGCTGGTGACAGCTGAAATGCTGAAGTCCTCTTGGGAAGAATTCTATATTGGGAATCTTCAGGCAGGGAGGTCCTAGGAGAGGGCCATCAGAGGTAGAATAGATGTCCTGTTATCCTGCAACAGCCTAAATCTGTCGACTTTAACTGGCCCCTGGCAGAGCTGTCGAGCACTAATGTTGGCTTAATTTAGTGGTGATGACTCCTGGGCGAGGGGAGGAAGGTAAAAGCCAAATTAACTAGAGGATGGGCTCAGTGTCCTTTCTTCTTTTCCTCTTTCCCACCCCTGCTCCTCACGTTGTGTTCCCTTTCTTTGTTAAATTGGTTAATTTGCCCGAGCACCATCTATGCTGTTGCCTCAGCTGGGAACCCTGGAATCATTTTCCAGTTCTTTTTCCTTATTTCCCATGTCCAGTTAGCCACCTCAGCCTCACATTTGACCTTTGCAACAATTTGTTTCAGAAGAGACCATCCCTTCCATTATTGAGATCTGCCCTAGATCAGATTATCATCATGAGCTACTTGTATTAGGAGATCTTAGTAACTAGTTTCTCCGCCATCAACATGCCCCTCTCCAATTTAATAAAAACACAGATTCCAGAATGATTTTTCTTCAGTGGTGGTTCTCAAACTTTGCTACACATCTGAATCATCCGGGAGCTTTTTAAACTGATGTTCAGACCATACACCATACCAATTAAATTAGAATCCCTTGTGGTTGGATCCTGGCATCCTCATTTTGTACAACTTCCTAAGTGAATCCAGTGTGTAGTCATGTCTGGAATCTTTGATCATATCTAATTCTTTTTTCTCTTGCTTAGAAATTTTTCAATTTCTAAGGCTCCCCATTGCCTGTAGAATTGAAGGCTTGTAGTCCTTAACTTAGAATTTCTAGCCCTTTATGATCTGTCCATAAGCACTATTTTTAGTCCTATTTCTGCATCATTCTAGTTCTAGTTCTGACATACTGTCTTGCGTTATTCATCACTCCTTATTTGTGCCACACCTTTTTTTGCCTCACGGATCTTGCTCATGTTTTTTGTTTCTTCTAGAAACCAGACTAATTCAGAGATGATGAAGAAAAGGTCCCCAAATGAGGTTTTATTATCCCAGTGGAGGCCCTTGGAGTAAGCAGCTGTGATCCAAACTAATGGCTAAAGATATCCAGTTAGCACTCCCTCTGCATTTACCCCACTTAAAAAAAAAGTCGATGTCATGACCCTACTAAGAAAGGTCTCTAGCAGTTTGATGCTGCACTTAATTATAGATGCCTCATTCATCATGCCCATAGACTGCTTTCTAACTGAACCCCTCTGAGGAGCTATTTTCCCCCTTGATCTAGATAAAGTGAATAATGTAAGAGTTAGACATGTCCCCCTTTTCTCCTTCCATTGTAGTTCCCTGCCCCACATCCATCTTCATATTGCGGAGTCCAAACAGAATATTTTATTTCTTTCTTCAGTTATCACATCTTTTAAGGGAACAAATGAATCTTTTACTTTTTAATCACAAAATTACCACTTGTGCCTTCTGGTGCAAGATGTTCTATCTTCCCTGTAGCATTGCCTTCTGGCAAAGTGCTATGGCTCTCTTTTGTCCAAAGTCAAAGTGTAAATCCAGTTACTTTATAACAATATTGAATGAAATGAAAATCTCTGAAGTTTCTCTTCTCTGACTCAACATTTGTTTGACAAAAATGAAGTTGCCATTGTTTGAGCTGATGAAGATTAAATGGACTGCCTCTGAATTTAATTGAGTCACTGTTTGAATAATATCCATGGTGGGTCCTACTGCAATGTTTGGTGATTAATGGTGAGAATGAACAACAGTAACATCTGGACCCAAAGCTGTTCTTGGCTTAGAAGGTGTTCATTCTTTTGAGAAAAAGGATTCTCTGCATCATTGTCCAAATAATCATTAGCAGATAGATCAGCTGAGACATTTTAAAGTTTCAACATGTAGGGAGAGGAAAAGTTTTTTAACACTCTTATTTTATGTAACCAAGTTAAAATCAAAATTTATTATTAAAGAAGGAGATAAGTTTCTGTTTTTTCTGAGGAAGAGAAGGAAAAGTGGATTATGAAGTAGAATTTGCTTATTATGAATAGATATACAAAAAGAACTCGGGCCTAGGATATGCTGCCGTCAGTTGTTTTAACTATCATTGTAGGCAATATTTAAGATAACTTTGAGGAATCATAAGATTGAAAATAGTTTTGCCTGGTTTTTATTATATAAATTTGTATAAACTAAACATAACAAAATAATAGTTATAAATATTATTAATCATGAATAATTAAGATGATATAAGAAATAAAAGCACAAGAATGTTTTGGGCTTCCCTGGTGGCGCAGTGGTTGAGAGTCCGCCTGCTGATGCAGGGGACACGGGTTCGTGCCCCGGTCCGGGAGGATCCCACATGCCGCAGAGCGGCTGGGCCCGTGAGCCATGGCCGCTGAGCCTGCGTGTCCGGAGCCTGTGCTCTGCAACGGGAGAGGCCACAACAGTGAGAGGCCCGCATACCGCAAAAAAAAAAAAAAAAAAGAATGTTTTAGAAGCTTTTGTTTCTAAATGTTGACAAACTATACTGGAATTATTACAAAATGTTTGGGTATATAAAATGACTCCTACACCTGTGCTTGTTATCATAGGAATTCTATGGGAGGAGGGGGAGACAGCTAATCAAACACATTAACAAATTGCTTGGAAACGGTATCTTAACTAATGATATTTTAGTCTAATGATCAAGTAAAAATACAAGGAATACATTTTAAAGAGCCAACTGTTTAGAAGAGATATAACCCCAAGGAGTTCTGGGATATATCAACATTATAAAACAATAAACACAAGCAGACTAGGGAATAGAGATGCTGTGTTTATCTGTAAGCTACATTCATGTTTAGAAGTTTCATTTCACAATGTGAAGAGATACTATTAGTCAAAACAAAAATAGCCACTAGAGAAAAATGAACCAATAAATGTGAAAGAATTGTTTTAATCCAGGTCATCATTTGATATTGTTCTCATTTTGGCTAGCCAGCTTATTCTGTGTCAAAATGAGTGTACATTACCATAATCACAAGAAGCTGGATTGGGTTTAGGCCTTTCACTAATATTGGAATATAATTTGCATGATAGGGAGTCAGTGTGTCTGCTCTACCAGGGGAAATCTCCTTACCTACATGATAAAGATTTGTTTTTTTTCTTAGCTTTATCCTATTATAATTGGAAAACCCACATACTTTCTGCCCAAGATGAAAATATTTTGTTTGTACGGAATGCCAAGTTCAGTGATTATCTTACATACAGATAACAGTTTAATAATAGCAGACTAGTAATTTGTAGATTATGAAAATATATCTAATTACTTTATAATGTTGGAATCTCTTGTAAATACATTTAGTTTTTCAACAGATAGTACTGAGCGTCTGCTGTCTATAAGAGCTATATCTTATGAAGGATATAAAAGTGAATTAGGGGCTTCCCTGGTGGTGCAGTGGTTGAGAGTCCACCTGCCGATGCAGGGGACACGGGTTCGTGCCCCTGTCCGGGAAGATTCTACATGCCGCGGAGCGGCTGGGCCCGTGAGCCATGGCCGCTGAGCCTGCGTGTCCGGAGCCTGTGCTCCGCAACGGGAGAGGCCACAACAGTGAGAGGCCCACGTACCGCAAAAAAAAAAAAAAAAAAAGTGAATTAGATTTGGTGATTGTCCTCAGAGAGCTTAGAGTTTAGAATGGGAGACTAAAAAAATTAGGGTTCAAACAAGAATATGATAAGCATCACTGGGTTGGCAAAGAGCTTATACACATCAGAGTTATGGAGTCACACAATGACCCAGGGTGACAGAGCTTCTGCCATCTCAGAAGCTGCTGTTTACTGTGCTGAGGGAAAGACTACCCAAGTTATTTCTCATCACACTGGCAATTAAATGTGCAGCCTAGAATTGGCACATGTAACTTCCACTGTAACTTAAGGTCCAAAGAGAGTCACAGGGCCTCATTCGCTCATGAAGTACAAATCTACCATGTGAAATGTTATTGGGAACTGGAAGTAAGAGTAATGACTATTCCAGAGTTACTGTTCTTAGGTTGGAATATCCAGTTGCCCTTGACTCTGTGGGAGGAGATTCAGTGAGAAGAAAATTTGACAGGGGTTGATAATTTGGCTTAAGATTCACTATTGCAAATGAAGGAGACAATAGCAAAGATCAATAAAACTAAAAGCTGGTTCTTTGAAAAGATAAACAAAATTGATAAACCATTAGCCAGACTCATCAGGAAAAAAAAGGAGAAGACTCAAATCAACAGAATTAGAAATGAAAAAGGAGAAGTAACAACTGACACTACAGAAATACAAAGGATCATGAGAGACTACTACAAGCAACTGTGCCAATAAAATGGACAACCTGGAAGAAATGGACAAATTCTTAGAAAAGTACAACCCCTCAAGACTGAATCAGGAAGAAATAGAAAACATGAACAGACCAATCGCAAGCACTGAAATTGAAACTATGATTAAAAATCTTCCAGCAAAAACCCAGAGCCAGGTGGCTTCACAGGTGAATTCTATCAAACATTTAGAGAAGAGCTAACACCTAGACTTCTCAAACTCTTCCAAAGTATAGCAGACGGAGGAACTCTCCCAAACTCATTCTACAAGGCCATCAGCACCCTGATAGCAAAACCAGACAAAGATGTCACAAAAAAGAAAACTACAGCCAATATGACTGATGAACATAGATGCAAAAATCCTCAGCAAAATACTAGCAAACAGAATCCAACAGCACATTAAAAGGATCATACACCATGATCAAGTGAGGTTCATCCCAGGAATGCAAGGATTCTTCAATATACACAAATCAATCAATGTGATACACCATATTAAGAAATTGAAGGATAAAAACCATATGATCATCTCAATAGATGCACAAAAATCTTTTGACAAAATTCAACACCGATTTATGACAAAAACTCTCCAGAAAGTGAGCATAGAGGAAACCTACCTCAACATAATAAGAGCCATATATGAAAGCCCACAGCCAACATCATTTTCAGTGGTGAAAAACTGAAACCATTTCCTCTAAGATCAGGAACAAGACAAGGTTGTCCACTCTCACCACTCTTATTCAACATAGTTTTGTAAGTTTTAGCCATGGCAATCAGAGAAGAAGAAGAAATAAAAGGAATCCAAGTTGGAAAAGAAGAAGTAAAACTGTCACTGTTTGCAGATGACATGACACTATGTATAGAAAATCCTAAAGATGCTACCAGAAAACTACTAGAGCTAGTCAACGAATTTGGTAAGTAGCAGAATACAAGATTAATGCACAGAAATCTCTTGCTTTTCCACATACTAACAACTGAAAATCAGGAAGAGAAATTAAGGAAACACTCCCATTTACCGCTGCAACAAAAAGAATAAAATACCTAGGAATAAACCTTCCTAAGGAGGCAAAAATCTGTATGCAGAAAGCTATAAGACACTGATGAAAGAAATCAAAGATAATACAAACAGATGGAAAGATATACCATGTTCTTGGAATGGAAGAATCAACATTGTGAACATGACTGTACTACCCAAAGCAATCTACAGATTCAGTGCAATCCCTATCAAATTACCAATGGCATTTTTCACAGAACTAGAACAAAAAATTTTGCAATTTGTATGGAAACACAAAATACCCCAAATAGCCAAAGCAATCTTGAGAAAGAAAAACGGAGATGGAGGAATCAGGCTCCTGGACTTCAGACTATACTACAAAGCTACAGTAATCAAGACTGTATGGTACTGGCCCCAAAACAAATATAGATCAGTGGAACAGGATAGAAAGGCCAGAGATAAACCCATGCACATATAGTCACCTTATCTTTGACAAAGGAGGCAAGAATATACACTGGAGAAAAGACAGCCTCTTCAATAAGTGGAGCTGGGAAAACTGGACAGCTACATGTAAAAGAATGAAATTAGAACACTTCCTAACACCATACACAAAAATGAACTCAAAATAGATTAAAGACCTAAATGTAAGGCCAGACACTGTAAAACTCTTAGAGGAAAACATAGGCAGAACACTCTTTGACATAAATCACAACAAGATCCTTTTTGACCCACCTCCTAGAGTAATGGAAATAAAATAAACAAATGGAACCTAATGAAACTTAAAGGCTTTGGACAGCAAAGGAAACCAGAAACAAGACAAAAAGACAAGAGAAAATATTTTCAAACGAAGGAACTGACAAAGGATTAATCTCCAAAACATACAAGAAGCTCATGCAGCTCAATATCAAAAAACAAACAACCCAATCCAAAAATGGGCAGAAGACCTAAATAGACATTTCTCCAAAGAAGACACACAGATTGCAAACACATGAAAGGATTCTCAACATCACTAATCATTAGAGAAATGCAAATCAAAACCACAATGAGGTATCACCTCACACTGGTCAGGATGCCCATCATCAAGAAATCTACAAACAATAAATGCTGGAAAGGGTGTGGGAAAAAACCCTCTTACACTGTTGGTGGGAATATGAATGGATACAGGCACTATGGAGAACAGTATGGAGGTTCCTTAAAAAACTAAAAATAGAACTACCATATGACCCAGAAACCCCACTACTGGGCATATACCCCAAGAAAACCATAATTCAAAAAGATGCATGTACCACAATGTTCTTTGCAGCACTGTTTACAACTGCCAGGACATGGAAGCATCCTAAGTGTCCATCGATGGATGAATGGTTAAAGAAGATGTGGCACATATATACAATGGAATATTACCCAGCCATAAAAAGGAACGAAATTGAGTTATTTGTAGTGAGGTGGATGGACCTAGAGTCTGTCATACAGAGTGAAGTAAGTCAGAAAGAGAAAGATAAATACCGTATGCTAATGCACATGTATGGAATCTAAGAAAATGGTACTGATGAACCTAGTGGCAGGGCAGGAATGAAGATGCAGACATAGAGAATGGACTTGAGGACATGGCGGGGATAATCTCATTTTCTTAATCTCATTTTCTATCATTTTCCATGGACCTTCAAATCTTTTTACTTTTGACATAGGTGCCTTAAGGCTATAGATGTATAGTAATTTTGATCTGAGGAAAAAACTTGGTTGGGTGTCTATTATTTTGCTTTCCAGTGATCCCAAGGGCAACTTCAGATTTGCCTTGCTTTCTCTAAATCCCTTTTGGGTGGTCTTTTACTTTACAAAACCATGTATAATATCTCACATTTTGAATCAGATTTCATTTTCTGAGTATCTGTGATTTGCATTGGTTATGTATTTTTGAATCACATGAAGTTTTGAGGAACCGTTTTTCTTTTTCTTCCCCGGTTCATTTAGCTTAGTCATTTCAATCACTGGAAGCTTGTTTACTTTTCTGTGATAGGTGGGACCTTTCAAACCATCTTGACTATACAGAGTTATCCAAGGCCTGGTTTAGATAGTCAGACTAAAGATTCCTTTAGAACGTCAGAAATAAAAATTGCTAGAGGTTTCTGGTCAAGGACTGGGTAAAATAGCTCACACTTTAATCAAGCTACAGTGTCTTAGAGTATAGCAGGGGCAACATGCAAAAGTAAAGCTCCCTTCTCTTAGGAGATGACAGCAATAAATCCTGTATGTGTATAGAAAATATTCCCATAGAATAAGCACATTCAGTGCAATACAATTATAACACATTTGCATAACACTCTTCAGTTTATGAAACATTTTCTTGTAGAGTCTCTGAGCTTGACAGCAGTTCTGTTAGGTGGGTATGATGGTTGTTAATATGATAGCCCCAGTAACTGGTGAAAAAATGGAGACTTAGAAAGTATAAGTGCCTTGTCCAAGGTTACATAGTTGGATATAGAATTAAGGTTTTTTGAGTCCAAACTCAGATCTTCTGAAAACTAAAGGACTGTACCTGCATATTTGTGACTACCTATCGGATAAGATTTCAGGGGCAGGGTCACTGATAGGCCCACTTGTCCCAAAATAGCATTCTCCCCTCCCCCTGGTAATGGTAGCTCTTATTCTACTATGAACTTTTGGATGATGCTTATACTCTTTGTCATTCAGAGCCTCTGGAGAATTTAAGGAGATAATAATGACCTAGAAGGTTTTGCTTGTCCCCCCAGTTCACAGCCAATGTTCAACTAAATTCCATAGACACTCCAAGATAGCATTTCCCCCAACTTCAGATTGCACTTCCTAGCTGTGTGATCCTGTACAAGTTACTTAATCCCTGTGGGCCTGAGTTTCATCTGTAAATGGGGATAATAACAATCCCTATTGCACTGGGCCGTTATGAGCATGATCTGTTCAAAACATTTAAAATAGTGCCTGGCACATAGTAGCACTCAATAAATGTTGGACATTATTATTAATGCATGCAAAGTGCTTGGTAAGTAAGTAAGCACTTACCAAGTAAGTGCTCAATAAAAGAGTTTAAAAAAATTAAGGAAAGATAAAGGAATACAAACTATACTGAATTCTGTTTTCAGGGCAGGCCTTGATGACTAGAAAGAGCAGAAGAAATAACTTCTCTGCGCAAACTTATAATCAGTAACCTTAATGTAGCTGAATACTGAACCTCTTCTGCCCCTACTCTCTGCTAGAATTTATTACCCTCCATCAGGAAAATGCCGACAAGCCACTGGACTGTGATTCACAGTGTCCATCAGAGCTGGTGCTGGTAATGGCCTCTGTTGCTGCCTCCTTGAGTAGGGTTTGAACCTGGAAACCCAGCCATTTACCTGCACATTTTTCAGTACTCTGGGCCCTTGCTGTAATGAATGGATTTGCAGGCACTTTTCTCAGCAAAAATGACAGCAGTGCTTTTAGGAAGAATGTTCAGAAGCACATTCACAAGAATGTTAAGCCAGGCATGTAAGTAGTAAATGTGAATTAAGTCATCACATTCTGGCTAATCTCTAAAGAGAATGTGCCTGCTTTTGAGCAGGTAAGAAAAATAAAGGATTAAATTATTTGCGTGCAGTCAGACTAAATGCTAAGTTTGTCTTTAAGGCAAAATGTTTTTATTATTTCATACCACGTCTGCAAGCAAGCTCTTGTGCTCCTGGCTAAGATGATTAAGTGTCCAGCTACCTGGGACGTCAGAACATGAGGTTCTAACTAGTCTTTGAAGAGGAAAGGCTCTTAGGAAGGATATAGAAAACAAAAAGGGATAGAAGCTCTAAGGCTTACTTTGGCATGTTGGTTTCTGCAGTGAGAATTAAATGGCTAAGGAAGATTTGCTTTTCTTTAAAAAAATGGCTTATAGAAAACCAGGGGTAATTACCTCTCTGGCAATCTACTCCAGAGAGGTGAAAGAAGCCAGAAGTAGGTAACTATAAACAAAAAAGTCATGCTAGGCCTACCTCCTTGGAAACACCAAGTACCCCATTCCCCGTCTGAGATTTGATATATTTTTTCTTTTTTCCCCTTTTTAAAAAAATTGAATAAATTTTTACTCTCTTTTTTATAGGTTTAACTTTTTTAGTTTCCACATATAAGGGATCTCATACAGTACTAGTCTTTCTCTGTCTGACTTATCTTGATTAGCGTAGTGTGCTCAAAGTCTGTCCATGTTGTTGCAAATGAAAGGATATCCTTTCTCGCGGCTGAACAATATTCCATTGTGTATATGAATTACATCTTTTTTTATCCATTCATCCTTAGGTGGGCTTTAGGGTTGTTTCCATATCTTGACTACTGTGAATAATGCTGTGAGAAACATGGGAGTGTATGTACCTCACTGAAATCCTGTTTTCATTTCCTTTGGGTATGTACCCAGAATGGAATTGCTGGATTGTATGTCAAATCTAGTTTTAATTTTTTGAGGAACTTCCTTATTGTTTTCCATGGTGGTTGGACCAATTTACGTTCCCACCAACGATGTATAAAGGTTCCCTTTTCACCACATCTTCACCTGCATCTGTCTCTTGTCTTCTTGATAATAGCCATTCTAACAGGTATGAGGTGATATCCCATTGCGGTTTTGATTTGCATTTTCCCGGTGATTAGTGATGTTGAATATCTTTTCATGTGTCTGTTGGTCATTTTGATGTCCTCTTTGGAAAAATGTCTATTTAGCTACTTAGTCCTTCTGACTATTTTTAATCAAATTATTTTTTTTTATTAAGTCGACTGAGTTCTTTATATATTTTGGATATTAACCCTTTATGCAATATGTAGTTTGTAAAATTTTTCTCTTATTAAGTAGTTTTATCTTTTCATTTTGTTATTTCTTTTGCTGTGTAGAAGGTGAGTTTGATATAATCCCATTTGTTGATATTTGCTTTTGTTGTTTGTGCTTTTGGCATCATGTTCAAAATGTCATCTCCAAGACCAGTATTGATGAGCTTCTTCCCTATTTTTTCTTCTAGGAGTTTTATGGTATCAGGTCTTATATTTAAGTCTTTGATCCATTTCTAGTTTATTTTTGCCAGTGGTATGAGATAGGGGTCTAATTTCATTGTTCTGCATATGTTTCTCCAGTTTTCCCAGCACCATTTATTGAAGAGACCATCTTTTCCCTATTGGGTATTCTTGGCTCCCTTGTTGAATATTAGTTGACTGAATATGCCAGGATTTAATTCTGGGCTCTCTATTTTGTTCCATTGGTTTGATGTGTCTGTTTTTGTATTGTTTTTATTACTATGGCTTTATAGTAGAGTTTGAAATTCAGAAGTGGTGATACTGCCAGCTTTGTTTATTTTTTCTCTCAGGATCGTTTTGGCTATTTTGGGTCTTTTGTGGTTTTAGATAAACTTTAGGACTGTTTCTTCTATTTCTGTGAAGAATATCTTTGGTATTTTGATATGGATTGCATTGAATCTGTACATGGCTTTGGGTGGTATGATCATTTGAAAAATATTAATTCTTCTGGTCCATGAACACATGATGTCTTTCCATTTGTTTGTGTCTTCTTCAGCTTCTTCCAGCAAAGTCTTGCAGCTTTCATTGTACAGATATTTTACTTCCTTGGTTGAATTTATTCCTAAGTATGTTTTTATTTTTGATGCTATTGTGAATGGGATAGTTTTCTTTATTTTTCAGATACTTCATCATTAATAAAGAAATGCAATTGATTCCTGTATATTGATTTTGTATCCTACCACTTTACTGAAATCATAGATTAATTCCAACAGTTTTTTGACTGACTCTTTGGGATTTTCTGCATATAAGATTATATCATCACCAAATAGTGATGATACTACTTCCTCCTTTCTGATTTCCAATCCTACAGAAGACTAGAACTATCTCAATGTTTTGGGTTTTTTTTCTGTAAAAAACACTCAAATATTTTTTTTCTGTAATAATAAATCTATGTTGGTTTTAATATAATTAAATTTTCCCCTAATAGATTTTGAGTAAAGTTGACAGAATGAAAGCTGTTCCAAGTAATCTAGTGACTGTATTTTCCTAGTATACCTAGGTGTGGGAGTTTGTGCACACTAAGCTGGCAAACATTGATGCATGAGGGCAAATAATTGATTGGCTGCCTTATATAAAGAGCTAGAAGTTAATACCAGCTCAACCTTGAGTTCTCGGTTCAAATGCCGTCTCTTCAAGAGAAAGGCTTCCTTGCTTCTCCTTAACCCCACAAGTAGGTCAGTCGATCTTCCATATCCCCCCTTCCTAGACACCAGTTTTTCTGAAATATTACTAATCTTCAGTAGCTCATAAAGCTTTTGTAATTTTACAAAAAGTACATAACATGAAGGCAAAGATCATGTCTAGTTTTTCTCCACTGCTAAATTCCTGGGTTTAATACAGTGCTTGACACATAGTAGGGGCCTGAAACTGTTAAGTGAATGAATAAGGGAATGCATGAGCTTTCTTCAGAGTCAGCTCTCGTCTGCCTCAGCTGGGCGTGGATGTGAGCAGCATCTCTGGGCTTGGCACTCTCCCTCTGTCCAGATCCAGTACAATTGGTAACTCGTTTATTAGTCATCTTTAGGGCATGAAGTTGTCCTCATATGTGATGTATCTGTATAAAGGGAAACGGGTATTTACGTTTTAAAACATGGAAACTGGGCTTCCCTGGTGGCGCAGTGGTTGAGAGTCCGCCTGCCAATGCAGGGGACGCGGGATCGTGCCCCAGTCCGGGAGGATCCCGCCTGCCGCGGAGCGGCTGGGCCCGTGAGCTGGGTCCGGAGCCTGTGCTCCGCAGCGGGAGAGGCCACAACAGTGAGAAGCCCGCATACCGCAAGAAAAAAAAAAAAAAAACAAACATTGAAACTATTGCCATTTGGACAGGTACCCATCTGGTTACCCTGTACTGGCTACTGATAACTTTTTAGTACAAGGTAGCACAGTCCCAGTATTCAGCAGCACACGTCTATACCTTGCTCAGGTGGTATGATCTATGGTGGGAGGTGGGTAGGTAGAGAGCATTGGTACCAGTCCATCTTCTATAGTAGCTGACTTCTCCACCCTTGCAACACTTGCTTTCCTAATGGGGTGCTTTTTGGGAATGACAGGTTTACCCCCTTTGGCCAGTTGTTTTTTTATAGAAACTGCAGGGAAAGGAGAATCCCCTGCAGATTCCTCTATTTCTTTGGCCTAAAATTACTTTGGTCAGCCGATGCTGGGCTGTTTAAATAACACTGTGAAATTTTCACTTTTCTAGCACTAGGGGGGGATAGCAGTGTTCCACTTAAGTAGATTTTTCGGATAACTGAAACTTATCCTGCTAAATTGCAAACTTAAAAAATTCTATAAACCTGCTGTCTTTTAAACAGTATACTGAATATATTTTACCTTTATTTTGATGGCTCATGGTCAGAAGTTTGAACATAGAATCATAGGATTTTAAAGCATGGTGGGCCTTGATGAAGACCATCTGGTTCAGCTCCCTCACAGTAGACAAGAAGAGAGTGAGGCCCAGAGAGCTGGCATGACTTTCTGAAAGCTGCCCAGCAGGGCAAATAGAGACCTAGATGAAAATTCAGCCCTCAGCTCTTAGCTGAGTGCCCTTCCCATTGTCCTACATCAGAGGTTCTTTAGGTATGCAGGGTTTTTCATCTCTTCAATAAGTAGCTCTAAAACTACTATGTTTATTAAGTTCTTATTCCTGATTTTCCTATTCCCCAACCCCCAACCCCTGTATCTTCTCTAGCTGAAAAAGTCATATTTCATTTCTCGGTTTCTTGAGGTATTTACCTCTTATTCTGTCTTCTTATTTGGGGTACCTCTTCAATAAAGTGGGTGGTCATAAGGACAGGAGTGTAGACTTAAATTTTTTTTTAACTAATAAACTTTACTTATTAGAACAGTTTTACGTTCACAGGATAATTGAGTAGAAAGTATAGAGTGTGCCCATGTACCCCTGGAGTGTGGACATTTTTATACTTTCTTCTAGTTCCCACAACTTAGCACAATGTGTTGTGTGTAGTAAGCACTTAATAAAATAGTTGGTGATTGGTGGATTCTATCATCTAGTGGGTTGGCAAACCAAATAGTGAAGGTTGTTTGAAATCTGTTTTAAATGAGAGTACACTGTACTGTAATGAGGCTCTGAGGGAGGACCTGGGGACCAGATTATAAATAAAGTGTATCAGCTTTGTGACATCAGTTTGGCTGCTCCAAAGACCTTGCTTGCTTACTTCTGAGTTTTCAGGCCATTCTGGATGATTAAAGCCATTGGTCAAAAGAAGTATAACTAGTAGGAGTAACAATAAAAGTAATAACGATGATAATATTCTACATGAACAATGCTTTAAGCTAGGTTTGAGAGTTAGATTTTAGAACTAGTTGTGCCACCATAACACGGATAGGTCATGTTTACAGTTGTAACCTAGTATCTAGCCCAGGGCCTGGTTTTAACCTGGTGTCTACCACAGTTTCTAGTTGTAACCTGGTGACTATCACAGTACAGAGGAGGGGTTCTAACCTTCAGAGGACGCACTGTCTGACTTGAATCCTGAAAAACAAATTGGAATTAACCACGTAAAGGGAGTGGTTGTCTTTGAAAAATATGTTACTCTGAGGGAAAATGAATTACAAACTCCACTGGGAGAGAAAACCCCTTGAGAATGAGGGGACTGTAGTCTGTGACACCAGAGGAATAAGCAGAGATATTTCATGGAGGTTCTCAGAAATTTGCTAAGGAGCAGAAACTTTATCTGGAAATACAATAAGGAGTCACTGGAGCATTTAAGTTGAGAAATTACATGGTCAGAGTTGTTTTATAAAGATCATGTGGGCTTCATGATGGAAAATTTATTCATTCCACAAATACACATTGAGGATCTGCCTTGCACTAGGCATTCTTCTACGAGGTGGAGATAAAGCTCTGATTAGTCAATTCCCAAATCTGAGGGAGCTCACATTCCAGTGCATGTTTTTGTGTATCGTGGCAGCAGTGGAGGTGGGGACAACTAGATAGATATGCTTACAGTTTCAGATAGTGACAAGGGATCTGAAAAAAACATAGAATAAGGCAGTAGAAAGTGGCTGGGGTAAAGGGAGTTTTGGGGTTGGATGATCAGGAAATGGGATGGGACTCTTTGAGACAGGACATATATTGGAAGACTGAGAGTGGGAAGACCAGGTAGAAGACTACAGATTTGCAAATGAAGGTGGCGAGAGGCTAAAGTAAGGTAGTGGTAGCAGTAATGGAGAAAAGGGGCCCATTACTGCCCAATACAGCAGTATTTAAGGAGGTAGAACCTGTAAGACTTGAAGAATAATTACATGTGAGAGGTGGAGGTTAAGGAGGTGGCAATGATGATGGTATCAGCAGCAGCTGCCTCTGGACCGAGCCTTGCCTCCTGGTCCTTGGTCATGTTCTGCTTAATGATCTGGTGCCCCATGGTGGCCTATTAATCTTGGACATTTTGGAAAGTATGGTGGTGACTAGGGATGGTTCACTTTTCTTTCTTGGAACTTGGAAGATTGAATTTTATAGTCCTCTTACGGTTGCATGGAGTCACAGCCTATTCAAGCCAATGGGCTGTGAGTGCAAGTGACACATGTAGTTCTTGGCTAAAGCACTTAGTTATTATGCTGAGATCTTTCATTCAGTCTCTTACCCTGCTGTATGGACCATAGGCTTTGTGTTAAGATGGCTGAGCTAAGAGATTCAAGCACCTGGGTCTCTGGGTATAGAAGTAGTTACCTGGAGAGATCCCTAGGTCTGAGGGGACTTTGTGTGAGCAAGAAATAAACTTCTGGATATTAAACCACTGAGATTTTGGGGTGGCTTGTTACTGCAATATAAACTAGCTGAGTGGGGGCCTTCAAGATAGCGGAGGAGTAAGACATGGAAATAACCTTCCTCCCCACAAATACATCAAAAATACATATGCACGTGTAACAACTACTAGAGAACACCTACTGAATGCTGGCAGAAGACCTCAGAATTCCCAAAAGGCAAGAAACTCCCCACGTACCTGGGTAGGGCAAAAGAAAAAAGAAAAAACAGAGACACAAGAATAGGAACGAGGGGGCTTCCCTGGTGGCACAGTGGTTGAGAGTCCGCCTGCCGATGCAGGGGACACGGGTTCATGCCCCGGTCTGGGAAGATCCCACGTACCACGGAGTGGCTGGGCCCATGAGACATGGTCGCTGAGCCTGTGCGTCTGGAGCCTGTGCTCCGCAACGGGAGGGACCACAACAGTGAGAGGCCCGCATACGGGAAAAAAAAAAAAAAACGGAACCTGCACCTCTGGGAGGGAGCTGTGAAGGAGGAAAAGATTCCACACACTAGGAAGCCCCTTCGCTGGTAGAGAAAGGGGGTGGGCGGGGGAGGGAAGCTTCGGAGCCATGGAGGAGAGCGCAGCAACAGGGGTGCAGAGTGCAAAGCGGACAGATTCCCGCACAGCGATGGGTGCTGACTAGCACTCACCAGCCTGAGAGGCTTATCCGCTCACCTGCCGGGATGGGTGGGGGCTGGGAGCTGAGGCTCCGGCTTCGGAGGTTAGATCCTAGGGAGAGGACCGGGGTTGGCTGCGTGAACACAGCCTGAAGGGGGCTAGTGCGCCACAGCTAGCCGGGAGGGAGTCCGGGAAAATGTCTGGACCTGCCTAAGAGGCAAGAGACCATTGTTTCGGGTGCGTGAGGAGAGGGGATTCCCTGTCTGCCCACAGAAGGCAGAGCACTGCCTAAACGAGCACCAGAGACAGTCACGAGCCACAGCTATTAGCTCAGACCCCAGAGATAGGCATGAAATGCTAACCCTGCTGCTTCAGCCACCAAGAATCCTGTGTGTAAGCACAGGTCACTATCCACACACCCCTGGGAGCCTGTGCAACAAGCCACTGCCGGTGTCCTGTGATCCAGGGACAAGTTCCCCAGGAGAACACACGGTGCGCCTCAGGCTGTTATAATGTCATGCTGGCCTCTGCCACCGCAGGCTCGCCCTGCATTCCAATTATAACTACCGTACCCCTCCCTCCCCCCCGGCCTGAGTGAGCCAGAGCCCCCTAATCAGCAGCTGTTTTAACCCGGTACTGTCTGGGTGGGAACAGATGCTTGAGGGTGACCTACATGCAGAGGCGGGGCCAAAACCAAAGCTGAACCCCAGGAGCTGTGCGAACAAAGAAGAGAAAGGGAAATCCCAGCAGCCTCAGGAGCAGCGGATTAAATCCCCACAATCAACTTGATGTACCCTGCATCTGTGGAATACCTGAATAGACCATGAATCATCCCAAAATTGAGGCAGTGGACTTTGGGAGTAACTGTAGACTTGGGGTTTGCTGTCTGCAACTGAGTTGTTTCTGATTTTTATGTGTATCTTAGTATAGTTTTTAGCTCTTGTTATCATTGGTAGATTTGTTTATTGGTTTGGTTGCTCTCTTCCTTTTTTATTATTATTAAAAAATTTTTTTTGATTTTAATAATTAAAAAAATTTATTATTATTATTTTTTCTTTCTTTTTTTCCTCCCTTTTCTTCTGAGCTGTGTGGCTGACAGGGTCTTGGTGCTCTGGCCTGGTGTCAGGCCTGAGCCTCTTAGGTGGGAGAGATGAGTTCAGGACACTGGAACACCAGAGACCTCCTGGCCCCTTGTAATATCAATCAGTGAGAGCTCTCCCAGAGATCTCTGTCTCAATGCTAAGACCCAGCTCCACCAAAGAGCCAGCAAGCTCCAGTGCTGGATGCCCCATGCCAGTCAACTAGCAAGACAGGAACACAACCCCACCCATTAGCAGAGAGGCTGCCTAAGATCATAATAAGTTCACAGACACCCCAAAACATACCACCAGGGACTTCCCTGGTGGTGCAGTGGTTAAGAATCTGCCTACCAATGCAGGGGACACAGGTTTGGGCCCTGGTCCAGGAAGATCCCACATGCCGCAGAGCAACTAAGCCTGTGCGCCACAACTACAGAGCCTGTGCTCTAGAGCCCACGAGCCACCACTACTGAGGCCAATGTACCACAACTACTGAGGCCACCATCTCCCTGATACCAAAACCAGAGAAAGGTTTTGGCCAATATGACTGATGAACATAGATGCAAAAATCCTTAGCAAAATACTAGCAAACAGAATCCAACAGCACATTAAAAGGATCACACACCATGATCAAGTGGGGTTTATCCCAGGAATGCAAGGATTCTTCACTATATCCAAATCAATCAATGTGTTACACCATATTAAGAAATTGAAGGAGAAAAACCGTATGATAATCTCCATAGATGCAGAAAAAGCTTACAACAAAATTCAACACCCATTTATGGTAAAAAGCCTCTAGAAAGTAGGTATAGAGGGAACTTACCTCAACATAATAAAGGCCATATATGACAAACCCACAGCCAACATCATTTTCAATGGTGAAAAACTGAAACCATTTCCTCTAAGATCAGGAACAAGACAAGGTTGCCTACTCTCACTGCTGTTATTCAACACAGTTTTGGAATTTTTAGCCATGGCAATCAGAGGAATCCAAATCAGAAAAGAAGAAGTAAAGCTGTCACTGTCTGCAGATGACATGATACTATACATAGAGAATCCTAAAGATGCTACCAGAAAACTACTAGAGCTAATCAGTGAATTTGGTAAAGTAGCAGGATACAAAATTAATGCACAGAAATCTCTGGCATTCCTATACACTAATGATGAAAAATCTGAAAGAGAAATTAAGAAATCACTCCCATTTACCATTGCAACAAAAAGAATAAAAAAAAAAAAAAAGAATAAAATACCTAGGAATAAACCTACCTAAGTAGACAAAAGACCTGTATGCAGAAAACTATAAGGCACTGATGAAAGAAATTAAAGACAGTACAAAGAGATGGAGAGATATACCATGTTCTTGGAATGGAAGAATCAACGTTGTGAAAATGACTATATTACCCAAAACAATCTACAGATTCAATGCAATTCTTATCAAATTACCAATGGCATTTTTCACAGAACTAGAACAAAAATTTTCACAATTTGTATGGAAACACAAAAGACCTCAAGTAGCCAAAACAATCTGGAGAAAGAAAATCGGAGATGGAAGAATCAGGCTCCTTGACTTCAGACTATACTACAAAGCTACAGTAATCAAGACAGTATGATACTGGCAAAAAATAGAAATATAGATCAGTGAAACAGGATAGAAAGC
Source organism: Delphinus delphis (assembly GCF_949987515.2). Classification (NCBI taxonomy): domain Eukaryota; kingdom Metazoa; phylum Chordata; class Mammalia; order Artiodactyla; family Delphinidae; genus Delphinus; species Delphinus delphis. The sequence continues at coordinate 62,845,308 of NC_082687.1, read as the reverse complement.
CCAGAGATAAACCCACACACATATGGTCACCTTATCTTTGATAAAGGAGGCAAGAATATACAATGAAGAAAGGAAAGCCTCTTCAATATGTGGACTTGGGAAAACTGGACAGCTACATGTAAAAGAACGAAATCAGAACACACCCTAACGCCATACACAAAAATGAACTCAAAGTGGATTATAGACCTAAATGTAAGGCCAGACACTGTAAAACTGTTAGAGGGAAACATAGAACACTCTTTGACATAAATCACAACAGGATCCTTTTTGACCCACCTCCTAGAGAAATGGAAATAAAATTAAAAATAAACAAATGGGACCTAATGAAACTTAAAAGCTTTTGCACAACAAAGGAAACTATAAACAAGACAAAAAGACAGTCCTCAGAATGGGAGAAAATATTTGTAAATGAAGCAATTGACAAAGGATTAATCTCCACAGTATACAATAAGCCCATGCAGCTTAATATCGAAAAACTAACAACCCAATACAAAAATGGGCAGAAGACCTAAATAGACATTTCTCCAAAGAAGATACACAGATTGCCAACAAAACATGAAAGGATGTTCAACATCACTAATCATTAGAGAAATGCAAATCAAAACTACAGTGAGGTATCACCTCACACTGGTCAGAATGGCCATCATCAAAAAGTCTACAAACAATAAATGCTGGAGAGGGTGTGGAGAAAAGGGAACCCTCTTACACTGTTGGTGGGAATGTAAATTGATACAGGCAGTATGGAGAGCAGTATGGAGGTTCCTTAAAAAACCAAAAATAGAACTACCATATGACCCAGCAGTCCCACTACTGGGCATACACCCTGAAAAAATCATAATTCAAAAGGAGTCATGTACCACAGTGTTCATTGCAGCTCTGTTTACAATAGCCAGGAAGGACATGGAAGCAACCTAAGTGTCCATTGACAGATGAATGCATAAGGAAGATGTGGCACATATATACAATGGAATATTACTCAGCCATAAAAAGAAACAAAATTGAGTTATTTGTAGTGAGGTGGATGGACCTAGAGTCTGTCATACAGAGTGAAGTAAGTCAGAAAGAGAAAAAGAAATACTGTATGCTAACATATATATATATATGGAATCTAAAAAAAAAAAATGGTTGTGATGAACCAAGGGGCAGGATGGGAATAAAGATGCAGATGTAGAGAATGGACTTGAGGACACGGGGAGGGGGAAGGGTAAGCTGGGGCGAAGTGAGAGAGTGGCATGGATATATATACACTACCAAATGTAAGATAGATAGCTAATGGGAAGCAGCCACATAGCACAGGGAGATCAGCTTGGTGCTTTGTGACCACGTAGAGGGGTGGGATAGGGAGGGTTGGAGGGAGACGCAAGAGAGAGGAGATGTGGGGATATATGTATATGTATAGCTGATTCACTTTGTTATACAGCAGAAACTAACGCAACATTGTTAAGAAATTATACTCCAATAAAGATGTTACAAATAATAAAGAAATAAACTAGCCTGTTTTCGCTAATACAAGCATCTTGAGTTTAATGTGGCTGTGGAATCACCAGGTGGAGGTGCTTTTTAGGTAGATATATAGGGCTGGCATATAGTAAAGGTCTGGAATGAGGATATAGAGTTGTGAGCCTTTCACAGGTATATGGTATTTGATGGGAATCAATGAGATCAAACAGACGAATGACTAGTGAAGGCTGAGGACAAAATACCAGGAAAAACAAAATTTAAGGGGAGGAGAAAAGGAAGAGAAACCCACACATACAAAAATGGAGTGGCCAGAGACATAACAGGAGTATTAGATAGAGAGGTATGAGTTTGGAGAGGTGGAAAGAGAGGGACAGTACAAACAGTGGTTGCTCTCAAGTTCCTGAATAAGCAAGGCTTAGGGGCTGCAATACGGTTGGAAGAGAGCCTGGTGGTCTTACCTTGATTGCATCTGCAGAGAAAACAGTGTTTTCCTTGATCTTGTATGTCAATCAAAGTTGAGGGAATTGATGAAACTCATGGGGAAGAACTTATCTCTCGCTCCCATTTCTCTTGTTGCTACTGCTAGGTGCGGGACACATTATGAAGGAAGTATTGCAGAAGTTTCCTCATTCCTTTAATACATATTTATTCAGGACCTATAATGTACCAGGCATTCTTGTAGACATGGGGCATATAGCAGGGAGTAAAATAAAATCCTTGTTCTCTAGGTACTCCTCATCATTACAGACAAACAAATACATATACAGCATTTCAGGTGATGGTAAGTACTAACTTCGGAAGTTAAACACAGTCAAGTGACAGAGTATGACAAGAGATAACATAAGGTATTCAAGGAAATATGACACTGACTATTCGAGCAGAGACTTCAGATGTGGTAGAGAGTGCACTTGGGGAAAGAGTGTTCCAAGCCAAAAAACAGCAGTGGCAAAGGCCCTGAAGCAAGGTTATGCTTGGGAAGATGTTTGGGGTATAGCAAGGAAGACAGTGTGGCGGGAGCAGAGCGAGCCGGGGAGGGGTTGTAGGAGGTGATCTCAGAGAGACTGTGAATACCAGTTCATGTGGACCTGCTGGGTCTTGAAAAAAGTGTGGTTTTTATTCTGAATGAAATATGAATCTTCTGGAATGTTTTGAGTTTGAGTAGAGAAATGACCTGAAATGACTAACATTAAAAAAATTACTCTGGTGGTTCTGTGAGGAGGGAAATACAGGGGTTAAGGGTAAAAATGGGCAGTCTGATTAGAAGATGATTGCAAAAATCTCGATGCTTAGACTAGGTTAACAGTGGATGTGATAGGAAGTGGCTGGATTTGGCTATATTTTGAAGGTGGCACCAACAAATTTGCTGGATGTAGGAGGAAAGAACAAGAGAGTAAGATAATTTCAAACTTTTTGGCATGAGCAACTGGACAGATGGAATTGAGCTATATATATATATATATATATATTTTTTTTTTTTTTTTTGGAGAGAGGGTTAACTGTAGGAGAAACAGTTAAGAGGGGAAAAATTTAGTGTAACTTCTGTATATGTTAAATTTGAGATGCCTGTTAGCTATGCAAGTGGCAGTGTCTACTTGGCAGTTGGAGACACAGGTAGAACTTGAGGAAAGGTCATAGCTGGAAATGTTGACTGTGAAGTTGCCAGTTTATAGCTGGATCCTCATCCTGGGGGCCAAATGAAGAAAGTATTTCAATGACTAAGGAATAGTAAGTCCTGTTATATGCTGCTACTATATGAGGTTAGGTGAGAGTTGAGATATGACCATTGTTAGGATGGAGATTAAGAGCAGGTACAGTGAAATGGTGGAGACAAAAGTCTGGGTCAAGAGAGCATTGACAGAGAGGAATTTGACACTGCAGGTATAAATAACTTTAAAAAAATTGAGATTTGCTATAAAGGAGAGCAAAGGAATGGTACTTAGAGAGGAATTTCAAATCTGGAAGGGATTTTATGAAAGATAAGTGATATTATCGTATGTTTGTTTACTGATGGAAGTAATCCAGAGGGAAAAATTCAATGATGTAGGAGAGAGGGGGTACAAAATCCTTGGTTAAGCAAGAGCAGAAGAAATCCAAAGTACAAATCAAGGGGTTGGCCTCTGAAAGGGGTGTATATGGTTCATCCGTTTTAACAGGAGGGAAGGAGGAGTATATGGGTATAGATGCAGGCTGGTTTATGGCTGTAGGAAGATGTGGATCTCTACTGACTACCTCCATTTTCTCAGTGAATAGAAGTCAGGTCATAGCTGAGAGAAAGTATAGCAGAAGAGGTGTTGGAAGTTGAGAGAGAAGAGAGGATATGGAATATTCCTCTGGTGAGTGGGAGACTGAGAATGGGTTGGGGAAATACAATATGCATGTCAAGAAGCAGTAGAGACTGTAGTCATAAATTTGAAGCAAGATGAATCAGCATAATTATGTGTTCACTTACCCAGTGGCTTTGGTACCTGTGATTCAGGTGCAGGTTCAGAGTGGTGTTTGCAATTATCAGGGTTGGGGTAAGGGAGGTTAGGGCATGTGCAATATAATGAAAATAATGATAGGTTGTGGAGTCTAGGCTAGGGTGAGGAGGGCAAGTGAAAACATGGATGGGTTCAAATAGATTGTTGGAGTTGGGGTGCTAGAGGGAGTAAGCCAGAAGGTTAGCAGATGGAGCTCAGAGAATGAGATACTCGAAATTGAGCCAATGGAAGCAGTGCAGTCATTTGAAATGACAGTATGTATAGAAAAGAAGGAAGCTGAAGTGGGGTGGAAGATCAGATCGTTGTAGCGGAGAAGGCAATGAAACTAAAAAGCTAAGATATTGGAAGGAATTCCAAGCGGACACTGAACTCACCAAGAGCAGTGGTGGAGAGTCACTGTGAGTCAGGTGCTGCATATTTAAGAGATGAAGAGAATTAACCTGTGGATCTGCAGGTAAATACAACAGGGAGGATGAGCAAGATGATAGAAGAATGGTAGCATGACTTTGAAGGAGTTGGGATTTATGGCATTGAGGGAGAAGCATCTGAACCTCACATAACACCTTGAATATATCTTCATGATGCTATCTTATTCTACATTTTGATTTAGTCTGTGCCTTTTTTCTGTCTCTTTGAGAAGCCCCATCTCTTCACTGAACTGTGAGTTCATTAGGCACAGGAACCTGTGTTTTCATTTTTAACCACCACAGTGCCCAATCTATAGCAGGCGATTACCATTTGTTGAATAAGATTGCAGCAAATGTAGAATTTTTTTAAAAGATTTTTTTTTGATGTGGACCATTTTTAAAGTCTTTATTGAATTTGTTACAGTGTTGCTTCTGTTTTATATTTTGGTTTTATGGCCGCGAGACATGTGGGATCTTAGCTCCCCGACCAGGGATCGAACCTGCACTCCCTGCATTGGAAGGTGAAGTCTTTTTTTTTTTTTTTTTTTTTGCGGTACGCGGGCCTCTCACTGTTGTGGCCTCTCCCACTGCGGAGCACAGGCTCTGGACGCACAGGCCCAGCGGCCATGGCTCACGGGCCCAGCCACTCTGCGGCATGTGGGATCTTCCCGGACCGGGGCACGAACCCGCGTCCCCTGCATTGGCAGGCGGACTCTCAACCACTGTGCCACCAGGGAAGCCCGAAGGCGAAGTCTTAACCACTGGACTGCCAGGGAAGTCCCCAAATGTGGAAATTTAAAGATCAAATGGCTAACAACCTCAGAGGATATAATTTTGAAATGAAATTTACACCTAGGTTTATTGTGTATACTAAAAACATAGCACTGTCAGCTAATCATGTGGTTCCAATAGTTTCTCCTGTTCCAAAGACATTAAAAAATATAATTTGATCATAAATATTGCAAAGAAAAGCCTAGGGCCATTCTATTTGCATGTAAAGGTGCTATTTCCTTGCTTTTATGCTTCAGGAATAAAAATGTCTGGGAAGGAGAAGACATTTTCTAGCTTTGACCATTTTTGGAACCCCTTAGATATTTGTTCATCCAGAATCACTCTTTAAAAGCTAAAGAATAGTTAATTTTTACTTTGCAGAAGGAGCTATACCTCTGTTTTACCATGCCTAGGGCAAACTGGGAAAAGCAAAAACACTGTTCTTGAAAATCTCCTCATTGTGTAGTGGCATTGTATACAATGAATAAAAACATCACCAGAAAAGAGAAATTTTGATTGAAACTGTAAACTCAACTTAGATTTGCTTCCATAACTTATTTCTGCAGCATCTAAGTGTAAATTGTAAGGATGAAGAACTGTTTTATGTGATGTCCAAAATTGCCTTTTGAAAACCGTGATGCAGTGTCAGCACTTTGGTTCTACCATTGACATAGGTAATAGAGAGAGGCTATCTACCACACACTATTGCTTTCCTTGGGTAATTCACATTCTCCTTGTGTCTTTCAATTACTGCTGGCAAAAATGCATAACTAATCAACTTAGATCAAAGATACTTGATTTGTACTCTTCCTTTCTCATCTCTGTCACATCTTGCTCTCTGTCTTCTTTCCCTCTCCTTCCTCTTTTCCTAGACACTCATAAACCAGAATCACTTAAAGATAATACCCCCTTCAGAAATGCAGCTCCACAGGATTTAATTAAACCTTAAGTCCCATTCTGGCCTGGGGAGGCTGAAGCAGTGCGAGATGAATCTTTGTTCAGAGTGAACATGGGATTCTAGTGGCCTCAAGGTGTCAGAGACCAAGTGTATTAAAAGAGAGATTTGGCTTGTCGCTGCTTGTATGAATTCAGTGAGTTAAACAGTGGGCTGCAGAGTTAGCAGTCCTCCCTTTTGAGCGACCTTGGTTATGGCAGTGTCCTTTCTTCCTGCTTCATTATCTGTGAAGTGGACTTTGAATACCAACCTTAAACTCTGTTGTTGCTTAGAAAACAACTTTTTATTTTTTTAATTTATTTTTTATTTTTTGGCTATGCCATACGGCATGTGGGATCTTAGCTCCCTGAACAGGGATCGAATCCGCGTCCCCTGCAGTGGAAGCGCAGAGTCTTAACCACTGGATTGCCAGGGAAGTCCCTAGAAAACAACTTTTTAAACTTTGATCCCTAATATTTTTTTCTTTGGTTTACAAAGTCTAAATAACTATATGGGGAATATTTCTGTTGTTGTAGATAATTAGGTAAAGATGAAAGAGATTGTTTTGTTAATTGGTATCCCATGTTCCATCATATCTTCTTGGGTCCTGGAGTAAAGTAAATTAAAGTGCATTAAGACGGAAGTTACTATACCCCTTCCATAAACTTAGAGCAAACTGCTCATGCAAATTACTATTCTTAAAAAAATGTTCTGGCTGGAAGAATTATTGTAATAGCTAACATTGACATAATGCTTACTATGTGCTAGAGACTACTTAAACAATTAATATAGAGTAACTTATTTATGCCTCACAACAATTTTCTGTGATAGATGCTGTTAATTATTGCCAATTTATAGACAGAGATAGCAAAGTTAAGTAATATGATCAAGGATCCCAACAGCATGTGTATTAGTCAGTGTTCTTCAGAGAAACAGAATCAATAGGATATATGTATAAAGAGATTTATTGTAAGGAGTTGCCTCACGTGATTATGGAGGCTGAAAAGTCTCAAGATCTTCAGTTGGCAAGCTGGAGACTCAGAGGAACTAGTGGTGTTAAGCTCCAGTCTGAAGGCTGGCAGGCCCAAGACCGAGGAGGAGCTTATGTTTCAGTTCAAGTCCATAGTCTGGAAAAAAACACTATCCCAGTTTGAAGAACATCAGGCAGGAGATGTTACTGTTACTCATGGGAGGGCCAGCCTTTTTGTCTATTCAGGCCTTCAACTGATTGAATGAGGCCCACCACAGTAGGGAGAGCAATCTGCTTTACTTGGTCTACTGATTCTAATGGCAATTTCATGCAAAAACACCTTCACAGACACACCCAGTATAATGTTTGACCAAATATCTGGGTATCCCATGGCCCAGTCAGGCTGACACATAAAATTAACCATCATAGCATGTAAGTGACTGAGCCGGGATTTGGGTCCAGGCAGTTTGGCTCCAGAGCACATACCTTTGGCCTTTACTTTTAACCTCTCTAAGGCCTTAGAGATCCTTTCTGTCACCTACTCAACATGAAAGTCAAGCAATGCCCCCGTTCAGACTTTAACAAAGATTTTATAATTTTTAAAATTACAAATACCTAACCTCTTCCCACAAACAACATGTCATGGTGCTAGGGGGATCTTACAAAGAGTGAGAGTTTGCTACTAGAATATTTGACCTTATTCCTAGGACATATTATTTTGTCCTTTAATATTTCAAATTGACCAAAACTAGATCCTTGGTTGCCTCATACCAAACCTCAAACATTCTAGATTGGATGTTTCATAAACCACAAAAGGAAAAACAGACATTCTTTACCTTTCTTTCCTAGATCCTTATGCGCAGAGAACTGTAACCGTGCCACAGGTCTGAGGGCTGGGACTTCCTGCCTAATCCTGCTCTTCTGGAAGTAAAATACTGCATGAAAGAGGCAAAGACCCTACTCACCTACTTTACAGTGAGGGATGCAGTCAATACAGAAGTAAGTAAACATAATAGTATATAATTGAATGTGGGTTAGAGATAAAAGTTCTGTGACACCAATTGAACTGGGAAGAGGAAGAGAGATGGAAGGTGTGAGTGAGGTGACTATTAACATAAGAGAATCAGAGAAGGCCTCTCTGGAGCAGGTGACATTTGAGCAGAGATTTGAATGAAAAGAGGGAGTGAGGCACGAGACCATCTGTGGAAAGAACCTTCTACATGACAACTGTGTAAGTCAAAGCCTGAGTCGGAGTATGCTTTGAGTGCTTAAGGAATAGCATGCTTGGAGTGAAGTGAGCAAGGTACAGAGAGGAAGGTAATGAAACCAGAGGGGCAGCCAGGGCCAGGTGATGTATGGTCTTTTGGTTAATGGAAAAGACTTTGGATTTTGTGATGGGAAGACATTGGAGGGTTTTGAGTAGGAGAATAACATGATATGGCTCACACTTTAAGGGATCCCTATGGCTGCTCTAAGAGAATAGTTACTTGGGAGCAAATGTGGAAGCAGGGAGACTAATTATGAAGCTATTGCAGCGATGGCTTGGGCAGGGTGGGTAGCAGTGGAGGTGGTGAGAATTATTTGGATTTGGGTTATATTTTGAAGATAGCATGAGGAGTCTTGTTGATGGATTCTCTGTGTGGTGAATATTAGACCATTGTACAAAGATCTTAAAACTTAGCAGATTCGTGTGCAAAAGAGTGGGTTGGACTGAGTGGTATCTAAGGTCTATTTCTCCAACACAGTGATTTTAATCACATTTATTACATGCTCCCTGAGATATAACAGCACTCAACTATTTTATCAGCTGCAGTTAAACTTTATTCTTTCCGTATCTAAGGCTCAGAATATCTTCTTTGATCCAGGGTGATTTTTAATAGCAACATTATTAGTCCACCAAAACAGAAGCTGGTGAAAGAAAATGAATGAATGTTCATTGTATTCATGAAAATGGCAAGAAAATGTACAAAAGATTACAAAAAAAGTTTTGAGGGTGTGTATCTTTTAACTAAATATGGGACAAAGAAACTCATGAAGAAGACAAAAAACATATAATATGAAAATGTCCCTCAGGGAAGGACCAAAGAAAGGATTATTTCATTTAGCAGCATCTGCAAAAAATTGCCTGGCTTTATATCAGAAAAAAGTCCCGATAATCCAGTTTTAAAGTGCTTGCTCCATATATTATGCATGACATTTGCAGGCTGCCAAATTTCTAATTGAGCTGGTGATTAGAAGACAATGCAGCACCTCCTTTTCTCTTTCTTACTTTCTTGGAATCAGCATTGCCTCAGCTCTCCTTCTTCTGAATGTCTCGTGAAAGTCAGAAACAAAGAAAGCAATGAGAGAGAGACATGCATCAAAGAGTGGATTTGGTTAAAGAGAAATACCTAGCGGGAGTGTGCAACAGCTAAGACAGGAAGAGGTGGCAGAGGGGAGAAAGGGAACAAGAAGGGTCAGGAAAGAGTGGTTTTACCTGCAGTGTGTGAAGGTCGCAAAAGTGTCAGATATCAACAGTACCTGGGTTAATTGCCCCTGACACCAAATGAAATAAGCTCTGTTCGATTTGCAGGCAACTCTGAAGAGAGATGGCTCATTTTCGACCTGCATGTGTATATCATGTTACTTAATTGGCCTATTGAAGCATGAGGGCTGCAGTGAGGCAGCAGTGGGGTTGGGGGGGAGGATGCGTGGTGTGTGTGTGTGTGTGTGTGTGTGTGTGAGAGAGAGAGAGAGAGAGAGAGAGAGAGAGTGTGTGTGTGTTAAAAGTGATAATTTATTATGATTGCTTTTCATGCTCACCATAATAGACCACTTCTGAGCAATCAGGTTGTGTTCCTGCAGGACTTGGGGTGGCACAGGTAGGCATTATTTAATTCATCTGTGAGAAAGTGAGCAACAGAGGGAGATAAAGTGGGTATTAATCAGAACTGTATGAGATTTGAGATGGCTGCATTTAAATCAATTCAAGAAATCGTCTGGGAAATCAACTCCCTGTTTTCAGCCGGCTTACACATTTTATTCTGGTGGGGGGATATTAGAAGCTTTTTTCAATCACATCTTCCCAGTTTGGTTCATCCTAATAAACTCCAGAAAATTCATAAGTCAGGATGAATTTGCTCTGACTGGAATTCCATTCCACAGTCTCTGAATACTGATGACCAGTAAGTGTTGCTGGGATGTTATCTGTTAGCCCAAGGCACTTCTGAGCTTGTTCTAGGTGCTAGCAAGGAATTCTCAGTACCTCCTGAGTCACAGGATATGGTTATGCCAGTTTGGGAGCTATGATCTAGTCAGTACAGGTGACAGAGCAAATCTGAAACGGGATAAAATGAAAAACCAGGAACGAAATGCCACTGTATCTTGTTCTGAGCTTAATGTGCAGTATGGAAGCAGATTAAGGAACATTTCCCTTGACTTTTGATTATGGACTACAAGAGATACTCTCACTGGCCTTGAAAGAATGTTTTGAAGAGGAACCCTGTTAGTTTGGAACGTACCAAAATTGAAGAATAAGAAGATAAATGCTGTCCATCAGTCCTTAGCCTTTGACCACAGCAGTGGCACCCATACCTGAGCTCGCTTAGTTCCATCTACATGTGGACCCCAGGTTTGAGAAGCCCTGCGTTAAAACTTAACTTCTGCCACTTTAGGTTCTCCCCACTTGGAAATACTCAGTTGTAAGGGGGCACCCAGATAATCCAGAATGTGCTTACATTGTTTTTGAAAGATCATTGAGGGACTTCCCTGGTGGCACAGTGGTTAAGAATCCACCTGCCAATTCAGGGGACATGGGTTCAATCCCTGGTATGGGAAGATCCCACATGCTGTGGAGCAACTAAGCCCGGGCGCCACAACTACTGAGCCTGCGCTCTAAAGCGTGTGAGCCACAACTACTGAGCCTGCATGCCACAACTGCTGGAGCCTGTGCGTCTAGAACCCATGCTGCACAACAAGAGAAGCCACCGCAATGAGAAGCCCTTGCACCGCAATGAAGAGTAGCCCCCGGTCGCCGCAACTAGAGAAAGCCTGCGTGCAGCAAAGAAGACCCAACGCGCCCAAAAATAAATAAATAAATAAGTTAATTAATTTAAAAAAAGATCATTGACATTGAAATGAAAACATGCACTGCATAATCATAATACCTGAAGATTTCCCAAAAACATATCCATGGATTCCGAGGAGTCCTTGAGAAGAGGCACTTGGTTGTAGGATTCTTCAAAAATAAATCCTGGGGCATGTAAGCTATTCTTTGGGCATTATTCTGTAGGATCTCTGGTAGGCAAATGTATTCTTTAGGGTCACCTGGGTGCTGTGAGTTGATGTTCCAATGCACTTAATGCATGCCCTCCCAGGGTCCCCATCTTTCCACCGTCTTTTGTTCCAAGGGACCCAGAACAACTAATGGGCCATCTCATATGACCTAATATATATAAAAAATAGTTTGCTCAGGGTTAGTGAAAGGGCTGATAATTTCTAAGATAAATTTACAGGATTCAAAGATTTTGAAACATGGTTTCAAATTAATAAAAATAAAAAGATTCATATGAGACAAAACATTGGTTTATCTGATATAAAAAGATTCTAATCAAGGGACTGGTGATAAAGCCTAAATTACAGTGTTTGGTTGCTAAATCCTGCATCCATACCAGAATTGCAAAGCACCTGTTCCCAATTGGTTGATCTTTACAAATTGTCTCTTTTGGCATGTATGTTGTTTACAGACCTCAATAAAAATGGTTAACGTATATTGGCCAGTATATATTTTTGTACATGTGTTTATTTATTTTTTTTTTTGCGGTACGCGGGCCTCTCACTGCTGTGGCCTCTCTCGTTGCGGAGCACAGGCTCCGGACGCGCAGGCTCAGCGGCCATGGCTCACGGGCCCAGCCGCTCCAAGGCATGTGGGATCTTCCCGGACCGGGGCACGAACCCGCGTCCCCTGCATTGGCAGGAGGACTCTCAACCACTGCGCCACCAGGGAAGCCCCATGTGTTTATTTTGAAAACACACATTGTTTTCCCAATGCAACATCTTGGGCCATACATAAATCAAAGTTGCTTAGTATGTTATTGACTCAATGGGCTACTGGGGATTTTAATGGACCTCTAAGCCCTGTTGGGTTCATCTTTCTGTGTTTAAAAAAGAAAAAAGAGAGAGGGAGAAAGAAAGAAAGATCTTGCTCTTCATCTTATCTGGGAGAGGAGAGTAGAAAGGAACCAGAGACAAAGGCCTAAATTCACCTTTTGAGAAACGCAAGCAACAGAAAATATAAGACATAGCTCCAGATTTTGCAGAATAAATGGCTCTGTTGTGTAAAGGTTAGGGAAAGAGAAAGAAATGGTTTTCTCAGAGTTGCTTGCACACGTCTGCCCTCCTTGGCCTTCTTTCTCTGGGAATTCTGATGCTTTGTCCCATTTGGAGATGTCAGTGCCATTCTGGGTACACATTGAGGTAGAATTAGTTCCATTCCCTGTACAGTGGCCCTGGTCTCAGCTAGGCAGGCCAGATTCAGAGCCAGGGGAAGGAGGCAGAACATACTTGGGGATAAAAATGGGAAGCACAGGAAGGAGAGGTCTGTCAGTGGCCAGGAGCATCAACCAGAAACCTGTTTGACAAAAATAAAGCACGAAAGCTGGAGCTGATTTTCTTCCTTCAGGCGTTATTGCTTCCCACCAAATCCTGAGCTGTCAGTGTCTCTTCTGAGTGTGCTTCCATTCCCTTCCAGATAGCATGTCCATTTCCAAGACAGGCCTTTGCATTACTACTTTTCATGTGTTCCTGGTTGATGAATAGTATTAAAAACAATAACAATGCTTTTAGATATATCATGAAAGTAGGATACTAACAATAGGTAGGCTTCATTAGTTGAGCTCGTGTTTTCATAATATCCATGAATAACTGAGCTCAGAGTGAAACTCTTTTTTATTCTACCCAGAGCTCTGATGTGGAGATGTAAAGTACCTTCTATACTCAGTACTGCATGTTAAAAAAATTCTGTTGCTTCTCTTAAATCTACATCTTTTTCAAAGAAATCTGAACACTTTCTTTTTCTTCTTATTCTGGAAGATGAAGATAGAACACAGTCCTTGTGATCCATCACATATGATCAACTCCTATTTTATCCACCTGTGATATATCACTTTGTGGATTCACTGGCGAAGTGAGAATAGCAAGAGGGGAAAGCCGCGGGGTGGGGGGGGGTAGGGATTGTGGTGTGATGAATTGGGCGATTGGGATTGACATGTATACACTGATGTGTATAAAATTGATGACTAATAAGAACCTGCTGTATAAAAAAAATAAAATAAAATTCAAAAATTAAACAAAACCACTAATACTAAACTTTCTTTGAGTTATTTGTATGGAAAAAAGAAAAGAAAAGATTGCCCTTCATTTGCCATAGGGGTGTTGCCAGTCTACATTCTCTGTACCATTTATGATATATATTCAAGAAAAATGCAAACTGACTTTAATATTAATTGAAGAAAAATTATAAACAAGAACATAAATTCTATGCAAACACTGAAAATCATTCTAGAAGTATGTATATAAATTGTAGATTTTCCAAGGTTGGTATTACCTGAACCATGATTACTCTTCATTGGAGCTGTAAAGCATATGAAGACACAGAAATATGTATATTTTAAAATTGATTATTTCATGTTTTTTCCTTGATGACCTAAAGAGAGTCCGTATTGATAGGCTAGAAGTGCACATTTTAGCAGTAGTTAATAAAGTCTGTTGCACCTACAGACACTTTGCCTACAGGATTATTGACCCCATTTACTCCCAATGTGTTTCTCCAATTCAATTCAATTAGGAATATTTAGGAAAATGATTCAAAGTGAAGAGCTAATAAAAAATCTCTTCACGTGCTGAATTATAGGGACAGTGAGACAAGATGTGTTTTTATTAAATGAAAGATTATCTAGACAAGACTTCCCATGATTTTATAGGATCAGAATTCTAGTTGGTGTTTAATTTTGTGACTTTACGAAAGATCACTTGGCCTTATCACCTCGTCATTCCTATCCTCAAATACTTGCAATAGCTCCCTATTGCCTGGAATAGGTTGAAACTCTCACTGGTAATCTGACGTCTCTCTGACTTACCTATCATACTCCTTTTTTAAATTTAATATTTATTTTATATTGGAGTATAGTTGATTTACAATGCTGTGTTTGTTTTAGGTGTATAACAAAGTAATTCAGTTATGCATATACATAAATCCATTCTTTTTCAGATTCTTTTTCCATATAGGTTATTACAGAATATTGAGTAGAGTTCCCTACGCTATACAGCAGGTCCTTGTTTATTATTTTATATATAGTAGTATGTATATGTTAATCCCAAACTCCTAATTTATCCCTGCCCCCCATGTTTCCCCTTTGGTAACCATAAGTTTGTCTTTGAAGTCTGTGAGTCTGTTTCTGTTTTGTAAATAAGTTCATTTGTATCATTTGTTTAGATTCCTCATATAAGTGATATCATATGATATTTGTCTTTCTCTGTCTGGCTTACCTCACTTAGTATGTTAATACTAATTCCACCCATATTGCTGCAAATTCCTTCTTGTGCTTGGCATCATAACCTCAAGGAACACTCAGCATTTGCTAAGCTTACCATTCACGTTCCTCTCTTGGAGTGTTTTTTTTTTTTAATCTTCATGTTTTCCCTTCAGCCTTAGAACCCGCTTTTACTCCATTTTCTATGCTGAAATCCTACTTTAGGACCCAACTCAAGTGTATCACAAAAAAATATGATTCACTTCTCTACTTGGAATGAATTTTTTTCTTTCCTTCACTCTTTTAGCACACTGGTTCTTGATCATGGCTATACATTAGGATCTACTGGAGGATTAAAAAAAAAATACTGATGCTTGAGTCAAACCTCCTTACCTACATTTCTGTGCACCAAATTCTCACTTTAAATCTGAACAATGACCAGCAATTACATTTTACTCTTTACCCAATCCTTTCTAGACAGGATTGGGTAGTATCTCTTTTCAAGGGCAACATGAAGGTACCTGCTGATATATCAAAGTGAGTTTGGATGTGAGTGAATGGGGGCAGCTCACTCCCTTGGGTCAGGTGGTTGTATGGTCAGGGCACTCAAGGTGGCTGTTCTCTTGCTGTCTGTACATCCCCTGCATGACCAGTGTCTGCCTCCCCTGTACCCTACTCACATGATTGACCTTTCTACATACTTGCCCCAGGCCTCAGCTAGTGATTGTTCTTATCCAGGGAGCAGTGAGGGGCGTGCCCCTCAGCTGGTATCCCTGGTAACCAATGAGCCAACCTGACAAAATTCCCCCCATAACTGGTAACCTCCCCTTGCCCCTGGGACTGAAGACTGCTGCCAGGTCCTGTCTGCTGTCTGCCACACGCGGTGGAGTGTCACTCCAGGACCTTGCTTCAGACATGTAAGGTCCCCCTATTCATTAAACCATTGATGTCTCTGTTGCTGACTCCGGGATATTTCTTTGGTCTTGAAGCTGGGCAAGTACAGGTCTTGTAGGCCTGTGGGGTACAGCTCAATAGTGGAGGTGAGAGAAATCTTTGATGCAGCTGCCCCTACCTGCCACTGCTGTACCAGTCAGGTGAACGTGCTTATGTCATGATCTGTGAGGTACATGAAACTATGGGTAGACATATATGACATGTTTGTGGAAAATCAAGCCTGAGCAATCCTGCTGCAGAGCCTATGCAGATTAGTTGGAAATCTCTTGCTACAGTGGTTCTGTGGTTCACTAACTGTAACTCATAAGTTTACAATTATTTTATTGTTTGGTAACACTTTTTTTTTTACACTGCAATAAACCCTTTTGTGTTTTCTTACTCACGTACAGGCAGTGAACCACACAGTTCTACCACATTCCCCTAGTTGAGTCACTCTCCACAGCTCCTGATGGGTACTTCACGTTTCTTTTATCCTCATACTTTCATTACTCCCTCCCTACTCCTCACTCTTAGCTGATGGCCTTGCTCCCTACTTCCCCAAGAAAGTATAAGGGATCAAGAAAGGACATGCTCATTCTCTCTTACCAATCCACTGAATCTCTGCTGTAGACTCTGTTTCCCTTCCTGTGGCACAGTCCAGCTCAGGTCATACTCCCACTCATGTAGCTGATCCTGCCTTACCTCTTTTCAAGGATTTACTTCTGCCATTTGCCCTTCTCTCTTCTTCTTGATTATGATCTTCTCTACTGGGTCATCTGCCATCCTAAAAAATAAGTTCTCCCATGACCCTTCATTTTCTCCATTAACCTTTT
Source organism: Delphinus delphis (assembly GCF_949987515.2). Lineage (NCBI taxonomy): Eukaryota > Metazoa > Chordata > Mammalia > Artiodactyla > Delphinidae > Delphinus > Delphinus delphis. Next base: position 62,829,011 of record NC_082687.1, on the reverse strand, counting down.
GTGGCAGCCTTAGAATGTGCTGGCAGAAGTCCTACTAAAGGGAATGTTCTTGACTGAGGGCCCCAACTGCTGAGCTTTGGAATCTATTCTACCTTTGCAGTGAGTCAGTGCTTCCTGTAGACTGCTCCCCGCCAATGACTGAGTTTGGCAGGGATGCTAATACAGATCCCTTCCTGGTAGACACAGGACTCCTTTGCTGGCCACTTCTGGCTCAAGAACTGATGGCTTTGTTGAACTTTTGGTGGACTGCATGGCTACCTAGGAGCCTTTCACTCAACTCTCTCTTCTCTCTCCTTCATTCAGTGTCAGACTTGCATTGTTGTCTGACAGCTCTCCCCACCAGCTCTAGCTCCCTCTCTGTCTCCTTTCACATAGGCATTACCCCTAATAAAATCTTTGCATGTTTAATCCAGGCTTGGAGTATAAGTTGTGAAGGACCTAGGCAAACACACTTCCTCAATTTCTCTAAGTTCTAAAGTGGAGGGGCAAGCTGGCACAGGTGGGTACCAACCTATAGAAAAAAAGAAATAGGCAATCATGGGAATTGGAGAAGGTGTGCAAGATATGTGATCCCATATGCTATGCATAACAGAACTCTGATTTCTTTCCTCTTTCCCAGTTAGACTCCTTAGCTCTGCCCCATCAGACTATTCCCAGATCATATATTCAGATCATATATTCACCTGCTCATAACTTCCAGGAGTTTCCCATCACATGTAGAACAAAATTCAAAGTCCTCCTAGTGGCCTGTAAGCCAATGTGGAAAGGCCTCTCTGGCTTCATGTCCTGTAACTCTCCTCATCCTTCTTCTCCAGCAGCCTTCATACCTGTGCTGTCCCTCAAACACACCAAGCTTGCTCCCACACTCAGATCCTTATACCTGCTCTTCCTGCTACCTGGAACTTTTGTCCCAGCTTTTCCCATGGCTCACTCCCTCACGTCATCTTTCAGATCCTCTCTTTAGTGAGGCTTTTCCTGATTATCCTATGGATAATTGGAGCCACTTTTATCCTCTTTTCCTTTATCCTGCTTTATTTTCTTCTAAGCATGTGTATCCCCAACATTATATTATATATCTGTTTTTACAATTTTCTGTCTCCAATTACAATATTAGTGCAGTGGGAACTGGGACTTTGTCTTTTCCATTGCTGTTTCCTCAGTAACCAGAAAAATGTCTGGCACACAGAAAGCATTCAGTATTTATTGAGTGAATTAATTCTGGAATATGAAGCATACATGCCAGGGTAATAGAGATAGGAGGAAAGGAAATAGTATGGATTGTTTATCAGGATCTGTCTCCAGATAGCTTTTTTTTTTTCTTTTCCCTTTTTTTTGTATTATAAAGACATCTACTCACCACAGACAGAAGAAAGTTCCACTATACCAGTCATATAGTGCTAACAGGATGCTAAAGGGTCAATTTCCCCCAGTTCTTCGTTAAACAGCTTTGTGTGTCACTAGCCTCCTGGTTGCAAAGGTTGCAAATTTACTTTGAGTAACTGTGTAGGAGCTGGGGCTGGGTACTGAGTGGACCTGGCAATTCTATTCTTGGGTCTTGGTTGGCTTCTTCCGGTCTGACTTTTTGTATTGTGTCAGTGAGGCAAACCAGATGTCTTTGGATGCCCAGAGGTTCTATGGAAAGAGACAGAGGCAACAGGCTCAGCCCAAGCTTTTTAAGGCAGCCCTTCTATGTTTGGCTGGAATGTGAGGAACACAGCTTTCTGCTGGGTAATGAGAAGAAAACATTCTAATAAGGACTCACATTTGCAACATCTGTATCATTTGGGTAATTTTAGATGGATAAAACCCACATCTCAGAATGAAGAGAGCTCCTATCATCTTACAAATGATTGCTGCGATGTCTCAAAGCACCCACCACAGTAACTAATAGACTGTAAGGGCTAAGAAGAAACAGGGCCTTTATTGAGCTCAGGAAACAGCATACCTTTAGGGCAAATTGACACAGAGGAAAACAGTATAATGTTCTCTCTCTCTTAGAATAGCCTAAAAAGGTCTTTTCTTTTTTTAGAGCTTTAGTAGTGCATTAAGGATTTTAATATTTCTATTAACCTTTTCTTATCCAGATATCTATGCTTAACTAATCCCTACCACTTTTTAAAGGAAAAATAACATCATTCAAAAAAATTTACATGGATAAAAATTGAATTTTAAAGGTACTGACCAAACCCCATTGTTATGAGACCTTTTTCTAAAGATAGCACTTAACAGAAATGATAGCACTTTTACTTAGAGTATTTTTGGGTGGAAACATGAGGGAGATTAGAAGCTGTTAATTGTATTGCAATTAACAATGAAATTGGAGGCCTGTAAAGGATACTTCCTCTGCTTTTCTACCTCTCACAGCATTTCCCATTATGCTCCCAGCAAGTGCTTAATAGACTTATCTTGAAAAAAAGGCATGACTATAAATGTAGATAATAGTGGCAAGACAGGAAATGTAACTCTGATTTCATAACATGTGGATCCCCTTTTATCCAACAAATTTTATTCTCTTTTAAATATCAAAACAAAAAACCCTCCAATGGAAAGCAAAATGATGGAGTACTCACTTTAGAATGTGTGAACTTCAGAACAATCTAAATGGGCTCTTTGTCAAGCTGACTCCTCTTTGTATGGCTCTGTGCAGTAAACAGAACACTTTGGCATACATTATCTCATTTGATCCTCAAAATAATCTCTTCTGAGTTGAATCCCAAAAGCCTTCTCAGAGCCAGAAAATGTTTCAAAGTATTTCATTGCCACCCAGAGACTGATACTACTCCAATGAACATGAAGATGAAATGTTCTTTGAGAAGGAGCTATTTGGTCATCATGACTTTTCTGCCAAGTATCAGTCTAGAGTGTTCTTTTTGCTAAGGCTAATATATAGCTATATTAGCCTTAATATACCACACTGTATTATGTTAACCAGGGTAGGATAAGTTATGCTGTGGTAACAAACAACCCCCATATCCCAGTGGCTTACCAGAAGAAAGGTTTGCTTCTTGCTTACAAAGATGACTGCAAATCCAGGTGACTCTCTGGGGTAACTCAGTGGTCCAGGATGATGAATGCTCACTATCCTGTGACTGTACCCTTGGGAACATGTACCTGCTTGGTTATTGCATCAGGGAGGGACTGTGCTGGGAAGTTCATACAATTAAATGTTTTGTCCAGGAAGTGACACATATCATTTCTGCTTACTTGGGCATGGAAGTAGCATCTTCCTACGTGCCAGGAAGGAGAGGAAAATCAGATGTGGGTGACACTTAGGAATTCCTACTACGTAAGGTTTTTCTTTTATCAATCAATGAGGAAGTGTCAAGTGCGCAGCTTTAACTTGGAGTAGACTTAGCTAAATGTATCAAGGTCTGTGGCTTTTTTCCACTAAATATGTTAAAATTGTTACTCTAAAATGGCAGAGACAACTCCTTTTTAGAACAACTGTGTTGGGTCCCAAAGTTTCTCTGCTGTCAGGCTATGGTGGTTTCAATATGATGCCAAAACCACCCAGTAAGTTCAGTGAATTCAGTGGGGAAAGAAAATTGGCCTGGCAGTTTTGATAGTGTGTAGAATAAATAACTGATTGTCTGCAATATTCATTTTCTAGTGCATCAGTGAACAATGTGATAAATGCCTTTTGCCTGGCCTTTTCTTTGTGCAGTTTTGGAGAGCCTAGAAAACATAGAAGCAAGAAAGACTGAGGGTCACAGATTAGACCCTCATGGGTTATGACTTTGTCCTTGGTACCAAATCGTTGTCTCTTGCAAATGTGATTTCGGCCTTCTGCATGTTTGTTGATCTTACACCAGCTAATACATTTGGTTTAACAAATCGTTGATCACTAAATGAGAGTGTGTGGCCCTACCTAAAAGAAAACTCTGTTGTGATTGCCTTAGTCCAAAACACAGTGATGGGGTTTTAAATCTGGTGCTTATCATGAGATTTGTGTAAGAATCACCTGAATAACTTGTAAAATTCAAATTCCAAGCCTCCACCCTCAAAAATTTAGAATCGCTAAGAAATCATATTTTTAACAAGAGTCTCAGCTGATTCTCATACTTGCTAACCTACAGGCCATGTTTTGAGAAACACTGAAGTAAGTAAAAGAACCTAGATTAGCTAGGAAATGGTCAGAGTCTTTTTGTGAATTCTAAGCAGCCCTCAAAAATATCTGTATTGTCATGTAATTTGTTCAATATCCTATACAAAGGGCTTGGAAAACAGTCTGCATAGTAATAGCACAATAGGCTTTCCAAGATTTGACTGCTGGAGATTGCTGTAAAATTTCTAAATAATCTGTACAACAGTTTTAGGCATTTCTTCTAGTTAATATTGAGGGCTTTCCACCCACTCCATTTACTGGTGCCCTTTAGGATTGTAGAAAAGAACAGTTGGCCCTCAATGAGGACAATGAAAAGCAAGTTGAATGAATCCCAAAATGGCATATTTTACTTGAAAAACATGCATTATGCTCTTTTCCAAGTAAACTGCACAGAAAAATGTAAATGAAGCATAAAGCTCTTATGAATTAGGCCCTAAGCATTTTTCTTTTTAGCATATCAACTGCCACTAAGGATGTGATAGGAATGCATTTTCTACTATTTTTCAAACTGTAATTACGTTTCCCTAGTAAAACTCAAATACTTGCTATGGTCCTGTTGCAACTGTACCAGACAGGTAATAATTGGAAAATTTAACACAGAGCTTTATCTCTTAAATGCTAAAAGGTAGGGCTACTCAGAGCATACAGAAGAGTTGGCATTAAATAGAAAATGTGTGAACCTGGTGTTTCTCTATGATGTTAATTTTGCATCTGGAAATGTGTTCCAAAGCTGTAGCACCCTTTTAAATATGTAAGAATACAAGACAATTCCTTTCCCAACCTTCATCTAAAAGAACCTATAATCTTCATCTACTATTCAATAGTTCCATTTTTTCACATTTACTGCATTTCAGGTTGGAATGTAATGCATGTAAGTCTCAGAGCAGTAATTTAACTTATTTAGGAAGCAGTGGAATAAAATGAAGCAAAAAAGAGGACAATTCTCTGAAGAGCACTGTTCAATTGTGTACCTAAAGACCATCAGAAATGGGCACACAATAAAGCTCATATAGAGGATTTAAAAGATTTGAGCAATGGTCTTCCCATCTATCCACAGTAGGCTTTGTTAGCCAACATTTTTTTATTACTGTCTTTTTGAAAATTTAGCAATTCTAAGACTTACACTACATTAAAGATGCGTGAACTTACACAGGTAATGAAAGTCTCCTTAAGCCCTCTATATGAATTGATAATACTTTTTTGCAGACAGTGCAAATTAAATAGTTTCCACATGGACACATCATATGCAATTTCTATGGGAAAACCATAGAGTCGCAAATTTAGAACAAAGCCCATCATTGTATGAAATATGATCTTACATTTTAAGATGCTTAGAAAAGCAAAATCTCTGAAATAATTTCTGATAAGATTTCTCATGAAATCTTCAAACTGACTTTGCATTTTCAGTTGGGAAACTCTGATTTTTTTCTAGTGCATGTGAAACCACATTCTGCAGCCCTTTGACAATTGCTCATCTGTACTTGAATTTTTTATGGGTTTCGCCCAGAACTGATGCAACTTGTTTTTGTGTCTGTCAAAAGAGATATTAATTTATTTCCATGCTACTTTTCATATCTCATGACTACGCACATTTGATTTCAAGGAACTTGCTGCAGTACAACTTTGTCACCCTGAATTAAACTTATGATTTCTGAAAGTGTTTATCAACTTTGGATGCATAAAAACCAAACTAAGTATAACTAAAAGCAGTATAACTTTAATCCTCAAACTAGAAGTTGCATTCAGTATTCTCCAGTAGGTCAGACTGGAAATCACCTCATTCAGTGGAAATATATAGCTTTTGACAGCTGGGGAAGCCACAGAGTGAAAGGATCAATAGCTCAGACTTTGGAATCAGACAAGTTTCAAATTTATGTTCTAACATTTACCAGTAGTCCTGACCTTAAGTTTCTGCTCTTTGAGCTCAGTTTTGCTCATGTGTAAAATGGGTAAGATAGTATTTATAATACTTAGGATGAACTAACTGCTGTGTCAGACTCCCAAATTTATAATGGTTCAAATAGAATAGAAATTTGATTTTTATTCACTAATGGTACTTGGTAATGACCAAGGAGCCTCTCCTCCATTTAGTTATTCAGAGACCCAGGCTGACAGAAGTTCTACCATCTCCAGTATGCAGGTTCCATGGTTACTTTAGAGCAAATGTTTCTCAAATGTTTTTTCATTTTTTCCCCCTTAAGGAGAAAAATTAAGTTAATTAAACCCAATTAATTAAAATTAAGTAACTTAATCAAATTTAAATTCTCTCTAATGAGAGAAATTAAAATTAAGAAATAAGATTTTACCAGGCAGGTTGAGCTTTGAAGAGCCACCAGCTATTTTAATATCTAAGATTTTTTTTGCTCCCTCAAGCAAATATTTCCACTTTTTGGGACCAATATTACTCCCATTGAGAATGCATGTGTTAGAAGTACCTCCATTCTAGCATGCTAGAAGGGGAAAGGAGAATGTAGGAACAAACCTGGGAGATCTTAATGGATCAGGCCTGGAAGTGTCACACATCATTTCCATTTATAGTCCACTGGCTAGAACTCAGTCACATGGTCACTCCTAACCACAGGGACACTGGGAAATGTAATCTAGCTATATGTCCAGGAAAAAGAAAAGCAGATATTTGGTGAATAAACTAGTGTTCTTTTCTATTATTTTATTTGCTTTGTATGAATTGTTGTGAAGATTTAATTAATGCTTAATAGAGTTAAAGTGCTTAATGTCACGTCTAGTACATCGTAAGCATTTAAGGTTTTTTGAATCCCATTAGGAAAAGAGAAAAAATTAAGAAATAAATCATCTTTCCATCATTTAATCTATTGGAGAATAAAAGAAATCTTAGAGTTGGAAGGTACCTTAGAAACCATGTAGACCAACCTCCTATGAATGGATTTTTGCTTTAATGCTTAAAGAAAAAAAGGAGGCAGTACATTTCCTTATTGTATCTTGAGCTACCTGAAAATTTTTATTCCAGGCAAAAATTTATGTCCTCCAACTGTCCCATCCTATGCATTAGTATTTGCTTTGCCCTCTGAAGTTTTTACTCATTAGTTCATTGAACAGATGGATCATTGAGAGCAGCTGATAGTGTGCTGGGCTCTGGATATTCAAAATCAAATGTATGCTCCTTACCTTTAAAGATTTGAAACATTCTACCATTCAAAAAGTAGGGACTTCTTAGCCCTTATTTTTTCCGCAGACCCTAGCATAGTGCAGGAACAGTCAGTAGTTTTAGAATAAGTGGCTATGATAGTGGAGACAGAAGGGAAACAGGTGGTGCCAGTATAGTGAACTGAGTGGTATTAGGAATCAATGACTGGTCTCTGATAAAGTGGTCAGGAAGGGCGCCCAACCCAGCTGTGGAATGTAGTGAGGAGGAGGTGACATCTGAGCTGCGTACTGAAGGATGTGAGAATTTAACATGTTAAAGAATGGGGGAAGATCCACCAGATAGCAGACAGCAGAAGCAAGAAGAACTACAATCCTGCAGCCTGTGGAACAGAAACCACATTCACAGAAAGACAGACAAGATGAAAAGGCAGAGGGTTATGTACCAGATGAAGGAACAAGATAAAACCCCAGAAAAACAACTAAATGAAGTGGAGATAGACAACCTTCCAGAAAAAGAATTCAGAATAATGATAGTGAAGATGATACAGGACCTCAGAAATAGAATGGAGGCAAAGATCGAGAAGATGCAAGAAATGTTTAACAAAGATCTAGAAGAATTAAAGAACAAACAGAGATGAACAATACAATAATTGAAATGAAAAAGATACTAGAAGGAATTAATAGCAGAACAACTGAGGCAGAAGAATGTATAAGTGACCTGGAAGACAGAATGGTGGAATTCACTGCTGCGGAACAGAATAAAGAAAAAAGAATGAAAAGAAATGAAGAAAGCCTAAGAGACCTCTGGGGCAAATTAAACGCAACAACATTCACATTATAAGGGTCCCAGAAGGAGAAGAGAAAGAGAAAGGACCTGAGAAAATATTTGAAGAGATTATAGTTGAAAACTTTGCTAACATGGGAAAGGAAATAGTCACCCAAGTCCAGGAAACGCAGAGAGTCCCATACAGGATAAACCCAAGGAGAACAACGCCGAGACACATAGTAATCAAATTGGCAAAAATTAAAGACAAAGAAAAATTATTGAAAGCAGCAAGGGAAAAACAACAAATAACATACAAGGGAACTCCCATAAGGTTAACAGCTGATTTCTCAGCAGAAACTCTACAAGCCAGAAGGGAGTGGCATGATATACTTAAAGTGATGAAAGGGAAGAACCTACAACCAAGATTACTCTACCCGGCAAGGATCTCATTCAGATTCGATGGAGAAATCAAAAGCTTTACAGACAAGCCAAAGCTAAGAGAATTCAGCACCACCAAACCAGCTCTACAGCAAATGCTAAAGGAACTTCTCTAAGTGGGAAACACAAGAGAAGAAAAGGACCTACAAAAACCAACCCAAAACAATTAAGAAAATGGTAATAGGAACATACATATTGATAATTACCTTAAACGTGAATGGATTAAATGCTCCAGCCAGAAGACACACACTGGCTGAATGGATACAAAAACAAGACCCATATATATGCTGTCTACAAGAGACCCATTTCATACCTAGGGACACAGACAGACTGAAAGTGAGGGAATGGAAAAAGATATTCCATGCAAATGGAGATCAAAAGAAAGGTGGAGTAGTAATACTCGTATCAGATGAAATATACTTTAAAATAAAGAATGTTATAAGACACAAGGAAGGACACTACATAACGATCAAGGGATCAATCCAAGAAGAAGATATAACAATTATAAATATATACGCACCCAACATAGGAGCACCTCAATACATAAGGCATCTGCTAACAGCTATAAAAGAGGAAATTGACAGTAACACAGTAATAGTGGGGGACTTTAACACCTCACTTACACCAATGGACAGATCATCCAAACAAAATTATTAAGGAAAAACAGGCTTTAAATGACACAATAGACCAGATAGATTTAATTTATATTTATAGGACATTCCATCCAAAAACAGCAGATTACACTTTCTTCTGAAGTGTGCACAGAAGATTCTCCAGGATAGATCACATCTTGGGTCACAAATCAAGCCTCAGTAAATTTAAGAAAACTGAAATCATATCAAGCATCTTTTCTGACCACAATGCTATGATATTAGAAATCAATTACAGGGAAAAAAACGTAAAAAACACAACACATGGAGGCTAAACAATACGTTACTAAATAACCAAGAGATCACTGAAGAAATCAAAGAGGAAATCAAAAAATACCTAGAGACAACTGACAATGAACACATGACAATCCAAAACCTAAGGGATGCAGCAAAAGCAGTTCTAAGAGGGAAGTTTGTAGCTATACAAGCCTACCTCAAGAAACAAAAAAATCTCAAATAAACAATCTAACATTACACCTAAAGGAACTAGAGAAAGAAGAACAAACAAAACCCAAAGTTAGCAGAAGGAAAGAAATCATAAAGCTCAGAGTAGAAATAAATGAAATAGAAGCAAAGAAAACAATAGCAAAGAACAGTAAAACTAAAAGCTGGTTCTTTGAGAAGATAAACAAAATTGATAAACCATTAGCCAGACTCATCAAGAAAAAGAGGAAGGGGACTCAAATCAATAAAATTAGTAATGAAAAAGGAGAAGTTAGAACAGACACTGCAGAAATACGAAGCATCCTAAGAGACTACTATAAGCAACTGTATGCCAGTAAAATGGACAACCTGGAAGAAATGGACAAATTCTTGGAGAGGTTATAACCTTCCAAGACTGAACCAGGAAGAAATAGAAAATATGAACAGACCAATCACAAGCAATGAAATTGAAACTGTGATTAAAAATCTTCCAACAAACAAAAGTCCAGGACCAGAAGGCTTCACAGGTGAATTCTATCAAACATTTAGAGATGAGCTAACACCCATACTTCTCAAACTCTTCCAAAAAATTGCAGAGGGAGGAATACTTCCAAACTCATTCTATGAGGCCACCATCACCCTGATACCAAAACCTGACAAAGATACTACAAAAAAAGAAAATTACAGACCAATATCACTGATGAATATGATGCAAAAATCCTCAACAGAATACTAACAAACAGAATCCAACAACACATTAAAAGGATCATACACCATGATCAAGTGGGATTTATCCCAGGGATGCAAGGATTCTTCAGTATAATCAAATCAATCAATGTGATACACCGTATTAACAAACTGAAGAATAAAAACCATATGATCATCTCAATAGATGCAGAAAAAGCTTTTGAACAAAATTCAACACCCATTTATGATAAAAACTCTCCAGAAAGTGGGAATAGAGGGAACCTACCTCAACATAATAAAGGCCATATACGACAAACCCACAGCAAACATCATTCTCAATGATGAAAAACTGGAAGCATTTCCTCTAAGATCAGGAAAAAGACAAGGATGTCCACTCTCACCACTACTATTCAACATAGTTTTGGAAGTCTTAGCCACAGCAATCAGAGAAGAAAAGGAAATAAATGGTATCCAAATTGTAAAGAAGAAGTAAAACTGTCACTGTTTGCATATGACACAATACTACACATAGAGAATCCTAAAGATGCCACCAGAAAACTACTAGAGCTATTGTTAAAGTAGCAGGATACAAAATTAATGCACAGAAATCTCTTGCCTTCCAATGCACTAATGATGAAAAAGCTGAAGGAGAAATTAAGGAAACACTCCCATTTACCATTGCAATAAAAAGAATAAAATACCTAGGAAGAAACCTGCCTAGGGAGACAAAAGACCTGTATGCAGAAAAGTATAAGACACTGATGAAGAAATTAAAGTTGATACCAGCAGTTGGAGAGATATACCATGTTCTGGATTGGAAGAATCAATATTGTGTAAATGACTATACTACCCAAAGCAATCTACCGATTTAATGCAATCCCTGTCAAATTACCAGTGGCATTTTTTACAGAACTAGAACAAAGCAATCTTAAAATTTGTATGGAGACACAAAAGACCCCGAATAGCCAAAGCAGTCTCGAGGGAAAAAAAATGGAGCTGGAGGAATCAGAGTCCCTGACTTCAGACTATACTACAAAGCTACAGTAATCAAGACAATATGGTACTGGCACAAAAAACAGAAATATAGATCAATGGGACAGGATAGAAAGCCCAGAGATAAACCCACGCACCTTTGGTCAACTAATCTATGACAAAGGAGGCAAGGATATACAATGGAGAAAAGACAGCCTCTTCAATAAGTGGTGCTGGGACAAGTGGACAGCTACATGTAAAAGAATGAAATTAGAACACTCCCTAACACCATACACAAAAATAAACTCAGAATGGATTCGAGACCTACATGTGAGACTGGACACTATAAAACTCTTAGAGGAAAGCATAGGAAAAACACTCTTTGACATAAATCACAGCAAGATCTTTTTTGACACACCTCCTAGAGTAATGGAAATAAAAACAAAAATAAACAAATGGGACCTAAAGAAACTTCAAAGCTTTTGCAGAGCAAAGGAAACCATAAACAAGACAAAAAGACAACCCTCAGAATGGGAGAAAATATTTGCAAATGAATCAACAGACAAAGGATTAATCTCCAAAATATATAAACAGCTCATGCAATTCAATATTAAAAAAGCAAACAACCCAATCCAAAAATGGGCAGAAGACCTAAATAGACATTTCTCCAAAGAAGGCATACAGATGGCCAAGAAGCACATGAAAAGCTGCTCAACATCACTAATTATTAGAGAAATGCAAATCAAAAGTACAATGAGGTATCACCTCACGCCAATCAGAAAGAGCATCATCAGAAAATCTACAAACATCAAATGCTGGAGAGGGAATGGAGAAAAGGGAACACTCTTGCACTGCTGGTGGGAATGTAAATTGATATAGCCACTATGGAGAACAGTATGGAGGTTCCTTAAAGAACTAAAAATAGAACTACCATATGACCCAGCAATCCCAGTACTGGGCATATACCCTGAGAAAACCATAATTCAAAAAGACACATGCACCCCAATATTCGTTGCAGCACTGTTTACAATAGCCAGGTCATGGAAGCAGCCTAAATGCCCATTGACAGATGAATGGATAAAGAAGATGTGGCACATATATACAATGGAGTATTACTCAGCTATAAAAAAGAATGAAATTGGGGCATTTGTAGTGACGTGGATGGATCTAGAGACTGTCATATAGAGTGAAGTAAGTCAGAAAGAGAAAAACAAATATCGTATATTAACACACATATGTGGAACCTAGAAAAATGATACAGATGAAGTGGTTTGCAGGGCAGAAATTGAGACACAAATGTAGAGAACAAATGTATGGACATCAAGAGGGGCAAGTGGCGGGTGTTGTTGTTGGTGGGATGAGCTGGGAGATTGGGATTGACATGTATACACTGATGTGTATAAAATGGACAACTAGTAAGAACCTGCTGTATAAAAAAATTTAAAAAAGAAAAAGAAAAAGAATGGGGGAAGGGGATTTCTAGAGGACAAAATGGCATGTGTGAGGCCTAGAGGTGAGAGGACTTGTCAAAGTATGGTGTAACAGATTGAATAGTGTCCACCAAAAATTCATGTCTGCCAGGAACCTAAGAACATTAACTTTCTTGAAAATAGTTTCTTTGCAGATGTAATTGGGTTAAGTTAAAATGAAGCCTGAATTCACTGACTGATGTCCTAATAAAAAGGCCATGTGAAGATACACAGACAAACATGGAGGGAAGACAGCCATATGAAGACAGAGGCAGAGTTTGGAGTTATGGTGCCATAAGCTAAGGAACTCCAAGGGTTGTTGGGAGTCAAGAAATTAGAAGAGGCAAGGAGGGATCCTTTTCTAGAGCCTTCCGAGAGAGCACCTTGATTTTGGACTTCTGGCCTCCAGAACTGTGAGAGGATAAGTTTCTGTTGGCTCAAGTAGCCTAGTTTGTGATAATTTGTTATGGCAGCCCTAGGAAACTAACACAGGTGGTCTTATCAAAGTACAGTGAATGGAGAGTTGGGAAGAAGGGATTAGCAATCAGTAATGCTATCCTATACAGCCTATGAAGGCATCACTGATATAAATACAGTAGGAACTTTTGAAAACATTTACTAGATGAACCAGAACTCTCTATGCCCTTTGTACAGGATGCTTAGTTGGATAATTTTGGTTAGTAGATTACTCTATAGTTTTCCCAGGTCCTTTTGATCTCAAGAGTTGAGGTGTATGCTTACCAAATCCATTTCTGTCCACTGTACGTTTAATTATGCAATATTATTATAATATATATGTTATGATAAATTATGAGAGTTGTGTCTTTGAAAAATAATTATATGTTTAGGAAAGAATGGAGTATGATTCAAGGGAATTCCCTGGCTGTCCAGTGATTAGGGCTCGGTGCTTTCACTGCTCAGACCTGGGTTTGATCCCTGGTCAGGGAACTAAGATCCCACAAGCCGTGTGGTGTGGCCAAGAAAAAGTATTGTAATAATCAAGAAGGCTATGTAGTTAGATTGCTTTTCAAGAGTCTTAATGTTCTGTGTGTTAAAGACACCAAAACTACCAATTGTAAAGGAAGCATTTTGGGAATGGTTTATACAAAAAGAACTATGAGGAAATTCAGGCAGTGGCTGCTTGGTTATATACCAGAGTTTGACACATTAATGTATACTTGCATGTTTGAAGTTTAAGTAAAATACTTAAGTAGTTTTTTGTATGGTTTTCTGTTGGAAACAACTTTTATACTTAATTTTCCTGATTGCACTGAATGAGAAAGTATCTGTTGTACATTGGTAAAGTGACTGGGTAGGAATGTTAGCAGGTGCTGGTTTCAGGGTTAATGAAAGCTTTCTTTCAATCACAATGAGTAGGGAGCAAATTTCCTTCTCACCTGGCAAGTGGCTGTTTTAGGAAATGGGATTGGGGTTCCTGGTGATGCCCTGCATTCTCAAGCGGGAATGATGTTCACTATGTAAACAATATCATAAGTGGTGTCTTATTTCTCAGCCCTGGGAATCTGTTTAACTCAAGGTCACAATGCCATTACTGATAGAGCCAGAAATGGAAACAGGTTCTTCTTTTACTCTATATCATATTCTTTATAATGTGCCTCACAAACACAAAGATAATATTATTCCAGACACTTTTTAGTGAAAACAATATTTTATTTTTTTCTTTTCTGCTTTCTCTCTCCTTTTACTTCTTGAGAATATGTTTCAGGTTCTGATCCCTACTTTACATATGATCTTTCAGAACACCACACATTTGCAAGTTGGGATAGTCTTGTATGTATACTTTTTAGCATATTTAAGTTTCAAGTTACATTTTGTTTGGATAAACATTAATATTTAAGTTCCCTGAACATAAATCGATTGATTATTGGGCATGTGGCCTAGAAATAGGGAACAGGTCAAATGGTAGGGGAATTTAACCTGGGTTTGAACTTTTATCATGAATTCATCAATGAATAATTACAAAGTTATTAATCAGTCAGCAAATATTGTTTAAATGTCTAGCATTTGCCAGGCACTGTGCTAAGTGCTGGCATATGATAAGTATGAAGAAGAAAGACTCCATCACGTTCTGGAGATTCTATATTGGCATGATCTCTGTCTTCTGAGATCAAAACCAGGGACAGTAGCTGTAAGCCTTAAAACCCTGCTGGAATATTTAAATGCTACAGGAAGTAGCAATCTCCATGTAAATGCTATCAGGAGGAGAGAGAGTACTAAAATTTAGGCCCCAAGATTTAAGAAGGCACTCTCCATGTTTAAAATGACCAGTTAACTATTCAGGAGCGTACAAAGTGCTTGGCATAATATTCGCTTTGAGTTATTGTGATGTGTTGTAAAGAACATAATTTAGAGAAAAAGAAGACAGTTTCCAGTCTTAGCTCTGCCAGTAACAAGCTCTGTGATCTTGGGCAATTCAGTTTGCTTCTTGGGTCCCCATATCTTCCTTGGTACTGATTGGATGAGGTGATGTCTACAGTCTCCTCCTGTTATAAAATTTGCATTTATTGTAGAATTTCAAGGCTGTTTGAAGGACCCAGAGCATCCTTTATAGAAGTTTTGAGCTACTTCATTACCCTCAACACACGGCATGATATTTGAAAGTATAGTTTTTGTCACAGTGACATTATATAATCCAGTCTGCCTTCTTTCACCCCATTAGTGCTCCTGTTGGAGGGAGGAAGCAAGGAGAAGCCAGTATCTGCTTGCTGACTTGAGGAATAGTTGAAGGCATCAGAAATGTTTAGCCTGGACTAGCATAGCCTTGGGAGAAATAAAAGCCAGTGTGAAGTATTTGAATGGGTGTCATCAAATGTTAGGTACTCACTTCATAAAGAAGGAAACATGATTTTTGTCCTCCAGAAAGTCACTTGGTAGAGGAGACAGATGCATGAAAAACACGTGATGAGTCCTAATGCAGAGGCAGGAAGGGCTGGATATTAAAGGACCCTGGTAGAGAAAAAATGGAAGTACAAAGGGAAGAGTATGTTTTAGTGTTTCCCCAGAAAGCAGAATAATAACATGTGGGTAAAAGTTACAGAGGGCCAACTTGGCTCAATATAAGTAAGGGCTTTCTAATAATTAAAGCAGTCTACCAGCAGATGGTGCACCCCGGGAAGGAGAGGAAGACTCTGCTTTGTACTAATCAAAAAGATTCTGGACACATCTATTGGATGCCTGCACCAGATTGGGGGTTGGGGGGGTCTCTAACTTGCCTTTAGCTCCTCAGACTTTGTGAGACCCCTCTCAACTGTCCAAACAGCTTTCTTTCATTGGAATCATCTTGTAGGAAACCACAGGGCAGATTTTGTGTTATCAAATGAAAACAACAATAGCAACAACAACAGTAGAAAAATGAGATTGTTTTGATGAAAAGGAGAGCCATTATTTCCATCACCATTGCTATCGCCATTAAATAACTCTTAATATCTATGGGTAGAATGTATGACCCCAAACCAGAGTAATGGATATACAGAAAAATCCAAGAAAGCCTCATTCCTTAGCAAGTAGTGGACTCCATGACTTCTGAAATGAGGGATGCTGGAATGCAGCTTGTGTAGAAGGTCACTGTGACAAGTTTTACTCCAAAGTGCTAAGCTAAGATTTCCTTTGAGCTTGTTACTTTTAAGCTGCATGACTCTCCTGCAAATTCACAAAACAAAAATGTGATCACCGTGGATTATGCCGCCATTGCTGGTAACATGCTGGCAATGGTTGTAACAAGATTTGCCAAGCACACATTGACCCTCTGAGTCACATTGGTTCCTATGGAGATTAACACCATCAACGGTGAGAATAATGGCCCAGAAGTGTGATTGGTGTTAGACAGGGAGGAGAAAAATGACAATATGATCCTCTAGAAATGCAGCAATTGCAATGAAAAAGGAGCATGGGGTGGCGCAGCTCAGGAGAGAAAATGACCTGTAATGGCATCACAACCTACTTCTCCACCTCTTTCTGCAAATGACTGGGGGAAAAGTATGGTTCCTGGCAGATAGGCTACAATCTACTTTTATTTATTTGGCCATTTCCAGCAAGTTCTCTTCTCATTCCAGATAGCTTATCTCTTCAAGGGAGTCTGTCCAAGGTGACCTCACCACAGACCAAATAGTCCTGATGCTGGAACCGCAAGTCTGATTAACATGTCGGGGTTCAGTGGCGGGAAGGACACAGATTACCTAGATATATCTTGAAAGGTTTTCATTTTCTCTCTGGATAAAAAGATTTTGACTTGTATTCCAAGAAAACCATGACTTGAATTTCACAATTTAAGGTGTTTCATGTATCTTAATAGAACAGTTGGCTTACTGAGAGTTAGAGTCCGTTTTTTTCCTTGGAAGTTGTGTGGAGGGCATGTGCTGTGCAACCAGTTCCATCTGGGCACTACCACGAGCAGCTTTGTGTACAGGCTTATCCTATGGTGCCTGAGTCTCCAGCCTCTCTCCCATAAAGAGAGGGAAAAAGTCTGGAGACATACACATTTTCCAAATTCAAGATACGTGACTCATGTGCCCCTCGGATGAATCAGGGTATATAAGGTGAGCTGTACTTTTTCTTGTCTTTCTCATATCAGCAGTTGTGGAAAATGCCTATTAGTTGCTGAATGATGAAACAGATATAAGAAGAATAGCTGGTTTCAAGCAAAATCAGATTAAATTGCATCAAAAGTAACCAAGCTGAAATGACAGTGTCAGCCTGGAAAAGAAAGAAGATAATGGTTTTTCAAAGGAATAACAAAGCATTTTTGGAGAAAATTAGTGTTAATAGGATGGTTAGAGATGAAAAAACATGCCACTATTCTCCCAATGTTGGGTATTGATGACTGTTCTATCTAGTGGGGGATGTGACTTGGTATAGAGGGAAGTGCACTGGGCTGTGATGAAGAGTCAGCTGATTAATCACATGATTAAGAATCAGCTGACTAATCAGATGATTAAGAATCAGCTGTACCACTGACTATTAGTGGAGTCTTAGGCAAGGCTCCCAAGTTCACTGGGCCTCAGTTTACTAATCTATAAGAATCCATATCCACATAACCTCAAGTCACTGAACACAGTGCTTGACACACAGTAAACACTCAATAAGTGCTAGTGATGATGATGATGATTTTGACAATGGCAACAATGGTGATGTTGATGATGATGATGATGATATAATGATCATGATTATCAAGGGATCTTTCCCCTTGGCTCCAAATTCTGATTCTGGAAAGGGAACTTTATTTTATTTTTTAACATCTTTATTAGAGTATAATTGCTTTACAATGTTGTATTAGTTTCTGCTGTATAACAAAGTGAACCAGCTATATGTGTGTGTATATATATATATATATCCCCATATCCCCTCCCTCTTGCGTCTCCCTCCCGCCCTCCCTATCCCACCCCTCTAGGTGGTCACAAAGCACCGAGCTGATCTCCCTGTGCTATGAGGCTGCTTCCCACTAGCTATCTATTTTACACTTGGAAGTATATATATGTCCATGCCACTCTCTCACTTCGTCCCAGCTTACCCTTCCCCCTCCCTGTGTCCTCAAGTCCATTCTCTACGTCTGCGTCTTTATTCCTGTCTTGCCCCTAGGTTCTTCATGACCATTTTTTTTTTTTTTTTTTAGATTCCATATATATGTGTTAGCATACAGTATTTGTTTTTCTCTTTCTGACTTACTTCACCCTGTATGACAGACTCTAGGTCCATCCACCTCACTACAAATAACTCAATTTTGTTTCTTTTAATGGCTGAGTAATATTCCATTGTATATATGTGCCACATCTTTATCCATTTATCTGTCGATGGACACTTAGGTTGCTTCCATGTCCTGGCTATTGTAAATAGTGCTGCAATGAACATTGTAGTACGTGTCTTTTTTTTTTTTTTTAACATCTTTATTGGGGTATAATTGCTTTACAATGGTGTGTTAGTTTCTGCTTTATAACAAAGTGAATCAGTTATACATATACATATGTTCCCGTATCTCTTCCCTCTTGCGTCTCCCTCCCTCCCACCCTCCCTATCCCACCCCTCCAGGCTGTCACAAAGCACCGAGCCAATATCCCTGTGCCATGCGGCTGCTTCCCACTAGCTATCTACCTTACTACGTTTGTTAGTGTGTATATGTCCATGACTCTCTCTCGCCCCGTCACAGCTCACCCCTCCCCCTCCCCATAACCTCAAGTCCATTCTCTAGGAGGTCTGCGTCTTTATTCCTGCCTTACCCCTAGGTTCTTCATGACATTTTTTTTTCTTAAATTCCATATATATGTGTTAGCATACGGTATTTGTCTTTTTCTTTCTGACTTACTTCACTGTGTATGACAGACTCTAGGTCTATCCACCTCATTACAAATAGCTCAATTTCATTTCTTTTTATGGCTGAGTAATATTCCATTGTATATATGTGCCACATCTTCTTTATCCATTCATCCGATGATGGACACTTAGGTTGTTTCCATCTCCGGGCTATTGTAAATAGAGCTGCAATGAACATTTTGGTACATGACTCTTTTTGAATTTCGGTTTTCTCAGGGTATATGCCGAGTAGTGGGATTGCTGGGTCATATGGTAGTTCTATTTGTAGTTCTTTAAGGAACCTCCATACTGTTCTCCATAGTGGCTGAACCAATTCACATTCCCACCAGCAGTGCAAGAGTGTTCCCTTTTCTCCACACCCTCTCCAGCATTTATTGTTTCTAGATTTTTTGATGATGGCCATTCTGACTGGTGTGAGATGATATCTCATTGTAGTTTTGATTTGCATTTCTCTAATGATTAATGATGTTGAGCATTCTTTCATGTGTTTGTTGGCAGTCTGTATATCTTCTTTGGAGAAATGTCTATTTAGGTCTTCTGCCCATTTTTGGATTGGGTTGTTTGTTTTTTTGTTATTGAGCTGCATGAGCTGCTTGTAAATTTTGGAGATTAATCCTTTGTCGGTTGCTTCATTTGCAAATATTTTCTCCCATTCTGAGGGTTGTCTTTTGGTCTTGTTTATGGTTTCCTTTGCTGTGCAAAAGCTTTGAAGTTTCATTAGGTCCCATTAGTTTTTTTTTGTTTTTATTTCCATTACTCTAGGAGGTGGGTCAGAAAGAATCTTGCTGTGATTTATGTCATAGAGTGTTCTGCCTATGTTTTCCTCTAAGAGTTTGATAGTTTCTGGCCTTATATTTAGGTCTTTAATCCATTTTGAGCTTATTTTTGTGTATGGTGTTAGAGAGTGATCTAATCTCATACTTTTACATGTACCTGTCCAGTTTTCCCAACACCACTTATTATAGAGGCTGTCCTTTCTCCACTCTACATTCCTGCCACCTTTATCAAAGATAAGGTGTCCATATGTGCATGGGTTTATCTCTGGGCTTTCTATCCTGTTCCATTGATCTTTCTGTTTTTGTGCCAGTACCATACCGTCTTGATAACTGTAGCTTTGTAGTATAGTCTGAAGTCAGGGAGCCTGATTCCTCCAGTTCCTTTTTTTGTTCTCAAGATTGCTTTGGCTATTCGGGGTCTTTTGTGTTTCCATACAAATTGCGAAATTTTTTGTTCTAGTTCTGTGAAAAATGCCAGTGGTAGTTTGATAGGGATTGCATTGAATCTATAGATTGCTTTGGGTAGTATAGTCCTTTTCACAATGTTGATTCTTCCAATCCAAGAACATGGTATATGTCTCCATCTATTTGTATCATCTTTAATTTCTTTCATCAGTGTCTTATAATTTTCTGCATACAGGTCTTTTGTCTCCTTAGGTAGGTTTATTCCTAGATATTTTATTTTTTTGTTGCAATGGTAAATGGGAGTGTTTTCTTGATTTCACTTTCAGATTTTTCATCATTTGTATATAGGAATGCCAGAGATTTCTGTGCATTAATTTTGTATCCTGCCATTTTACCAAATTCATTGATTAGCTCTAGTAGTTTTCTGGTAGCATCTTTAGGATTCTCTATGTATAGGATCATGTCATCTGCAAACAGTGACAGCTTTACTTCTTCTTTTCCGATTTGGATTCCTTTTATTTCCTTCTCTTCTCTGATTGCTGTGGCTAAAACTTCCAAAACTATGTTGAATAAGAGTGGTGAGAGTGGGCACCCTTGTCTTGTTCCTGATCTTAGTGGAAATGCTTTCAGTTTTTCACCATTGAGGATGATGTTTGCTGTGGGCTTGTCGTATATGGCCTTTATTATGTTGAGGAAAGTTCCCTCTATGCCTACTTTCTGCAGGGTTTTTATCATAAATGGGTGTTGAATTTTGTCAAAAGCTTTCTCTGCATTTATTGAGATGATCATATGGTTTTTCTCCTTCAAGTTGTTAATATGGTTTATCACATTGATAGATATGCGTCTTTTGAAGAATCCTTGCATTCCTGGAATAAACCCCACTTGATCATGGTGTATGATCCTTTTAATGTGCTGTTGGATTCTGTTTGCTAGTATTTTGTTGAGGATTTTTGCATCTATGTTCATCAGTGATATTGGTCTGTAGTTTTCTTTCTTTGTGACATCCTTGCCTGGTTTTGGTATCAAGGTGATGGTGGCCTCGTAGAAGGAGTTTGGGAGTGTTCCTCCCTCTGCTATATTTTGGAAGAGTTTGAGAAGGATAGGTGTTAGCTCTTCTCTAAATGTTTGATAGAATTCACCTGTGAAGCCATCTGGTCCTGGGCTTTTCTTTGTTGGAAGATTTTTCATCACAGTTTCAATTTCAGTGCTTGTGATTGGTCTATTCATATTTTCTATTTCTTCCTGATTCAGTCTTGGCAGGTTATGCATTTCTAAGAATTTGTCCATTTCTTCCAGATTGTCCATTTTATTGGCATAGAGTTGCTTGTAGTAATCTATCATGATCTCTTTTATTTCTGCAGTGTCAGTTGTTACCTCTCCTTTTTCATTTCTAATTCTATTGATTTGAGTCTTCTCCCTTTTTTTCTTGATGAGTCTGGCTAGTGGTTTATCTATTTTGTTTATCTTCTCAAAGAACCAGCTTTTAGTTTTATTGATCTTTGCTATTGTTTCCTTCATTTCTTTTTCATTTATTTCTGATCTGATTTTTATGATTTCTTTCCTTCTGCTAGCTTTGGGGTTTTTTTGTTCTTCTTTCTCTAATTGCTTGAGGTGCAAGGTTAGGTTGTTTATTCTAGATGTTTCCTGCTTCTTAAGGTGGGCTTGTATTGCTATAAACTTCCCCCTTAGAACTGCTTTTGCTGCATCCCACAGGTTTTGGGTCGTTGTGTCTCCATTGTCATTTGTTTCTAGGTATTTTTTGATTTCCTCTTTGATTTCTTCAGTGATCACTTCATTATTAAGTAGTGTATTGTTTAGCTTCCATGTGTTTGTATTTTTTACAGATCTTTTCCTGTAATTGATATCTAGTCTCATGGCGTTGTGGTCAGAAAAGATACTTGATACAATTTCAATTTTCTTAAATTTACCAAGGCTTGATTTGTGACCCAAGATATGATCTATCCTGGAGAATGTTCCATGAGCACTTGAGAAAAATGTGTATTCTGTTGTTTTTGGATGGAGTGTCCTATAAATATCAATTAAGTCCATCTTATTTAATGTATCATTTAAAGCTTGTGTTTCCTTATTTATTTTCATTTTGGATGATCTGTCCATGGGTGAAAGTGGGGTGTTTAAGTCCCCTACTATGAATGTGTTACTGTCGATTTCCCCTTTTATGGCTGTTAGTATTTGCCTTATGTATTGAGGTGCTCCTATGTTGGGTGCATAAATATTTACAATTGTTATATCTTCTTCTTGGATCGATCCCTTGATCATTATGTAGTGTCCTTCTTACGTGTCTCTTTTTGAATTATGGTTTTCTCTGGGTATATGCCCAGTAGTGGGATTTCTGGGTCATAGGGTAGCTCTATTTTTAGTTTTTTAAGGAACTTCCATACTGTTCTCCATAGTGGCTGTGTCAATTCACATTCCCACCAACAGTGTAAGAGGGATCCCTTTTCTCCACACCCTCTCCAGCATTTACTGTTTGTAGAGTTTTTGATGATGGCCATTCTGACTGGTGTGAGGTGATACCTCATTGCAGTTTTGATTTGTATTTCTCTAATGATTAGTGATATTGAGCATCCTGGAAAGGGAACTTTATAAAAAGCGATTTTCAAGAAGTTTTTATAAACGTTCTGCATCATAGGAAGCTCAGAGCGTTATATTTTTCTACTTAAGGAAGTAATTTAAAATCAGAGTCTTATGCTCTAGAAACATGCTTTTCAAATTCTTATGTCCTCTGACGCTGCTTAATGGCTTAAGGACATCCAATCTCACTGTGCTACATTGTATATATCAGAGAAGCAGCCTAACATAGTGCTTAAGAGCTCAAGATCATGGTTATATTCCTGCTCTGCCACCTACCGGCTGTGTGACTTTGGGCAGGTTATTGAATCTCTGTTTCAATTTGTTTATCTGTAAAATGGGATGATAACAGGCATATCTCATAGGGTGGTTGTGAGGATGGTATATATTAATACATGTAAAATACCTGGACCAGTACTTATCTGGCACATAGTACACGTTCAATAACTATCAGATATTATTATTATACTTCTTTCTGAAAAATTAAGGATTTAAAGATGTATTTTAGTCTTTTTCATTTATAAATTTGTGGGGAAACGTTCTAAAGAATATCGTTTATTGACGGTAGTTTTATAGTTGTAAACTCAGCTTTGGGTTTTGTTCTCAAATCTTCCTTGAAAAAAAGCAAGTGTGTGTGTGTGTGTGTGTGTGTGTG
Organism: Delphinus delphis; assembly: GCF_949987515.2. Classification (NCBI taxonomy): domain Eukaryota; kingdom Metazoa; phylum Chordata; class Mammalia; order Artiodactyla; family Delphinidae; genus Delphinus; species Delphinus delphis. Next base: position 62,805,629 of record NC_082687.1, on the reverse strand, counting down.
TGTGTGTGTGTGTGTGTAAAGAAAAAAAAGCCTCTGCAAATGAATGCTGATGCCACGTATTTTCCCACAATGGTGCAGCACTCCTGCCATTCCAACATTCAGCTACCCAAAGGGAGGCAGGCAATTTTGATTAGCATCCAAAGAATCACCTCATCTCTCCCTGCAGAGAACACAGAGCACAGGACTCCATGTTCTGTCAAGTACATGTCGCTAGTTCTTGCTTTTGATTTCATAGGAACTACATAAAAGCAAAAGCCACTTTAGCTTTTTGTTCCCAGTATTTTATTCCAGTCTAAATTTGACCTTCAAGAACACATTTTGTCTATGGCTCCTTATTACATCTGAGGATGGTGGCAGAGTGAGAAAAGTGAGATAGAGTCTGTCTCCTGCCTCTCTAGATCGACTATGGAAAACAGACAATTAACAAACAGACCCACAGAAAACAAGAGGCTGTTTATTTACTGGAGGTAGAGTATTGGTGGGACTCGATCTGAACACAATGTTATGGAGGTGAATTTTGTGCCCCTGCCCCTTCCCTCAATGGTCACAGCCTCTTCTCCATGACCTTAGGCACCCCTAGGCCTGTGCTGCCTGGACCTCAATGATGCTCATACCTCATTCATACCCACCCTGCCCTGCTCCTTACTTGTCCCTCATGAAAGCTTAATTCTTCTGAGGTTTCAACCCTCAGGGCCCTTCCAATTTACTGAAATACAGTCTCCTAGTGGATTATTGTGCGGAGATGCTTTCCTCATAAAGAAACACATTTAATTTGTATTCAAAGCTGATAATCCCAGAAACTGAGAAACGGGGCTCTCTGTGCAGACTCTGTTAACTTTTCCTAATGGGCCATGATATTATTTTTGTAAGAAGTTTGTATTATAGAAAAATTGTTTATAGAACTAATGAACTTATTTGAAAATTGCTGAGAGTAGATCTTAGAAATTCTCATCACAAGAAAAAGAAATTTATAGCTTTGTGAGGTGATGGATGTTAACTAAGCTTATTGTGGTGATCATTTCACAATACACGTGCATATTGAATCATTATGTTGTACACTTGAAACTTACACAATGTTAATGACAGTTATATCTCATTAAAACTGGGGAGCAATAAAACTAATGAACTAAACTAAGTTGATTCTATATATATATCACATATATATCATACATGTGTGTGTGTGTGTGTGTATGCATATCCACAGGTGTAACATCCTTTTTCTCTCTGCTGCATCTCTCCCACAAAAGCCCAACTCTTAGACAGCAAGAGACTTCTCCGATTGTGTCAAATTGCTCCTGAGTTGGAGAGACTAACATGGTGCTAATGGAAATCAAATGGTCAAGCTCAGCTTCCTGGTAAGAGCTGGCCTTGGCTTCTTCCCGAGAGGAAGGCCTAGCTGGTGTGGCTGGCTGTCTTCCCCTCCTGTGCCCCCTGAAATCTGTGCCCTGAGCCTGCTGGCAGCTTTCTAAACCTCTGTTCCAGATTTGGTACAGCCTTCCTTCATCTGTGACTTTGGAGTCTTGTGACGTATCACTCTGTGACTCAGGCTGGAGACGGAAACTGTTTCATTAACTTGCCATTTCCCATAAGAAAAAACTTCTTTTACCCCTAAAGAATGTGAAGGGCACAGCCCTTACAAAAATAGTTAACTTATTATTTTGAAAACTGTTTTGAAGTCAATCAAGACTGTCATGTGTTGCTGTCTTGTAGCAGAGCAGAGTGACTTGTATTTGCCCATTTTCACAGGTGCAGTCTTCCAATCCACTGCGCCCCAAACTGTCACAATGATCTGTTAGAAATATCAATTAAGTAACCTCACGCCTGTGGTTAAAACTCTTCATAGACTTCCTGTTCTCTCTTCCTAACATCTTTATTCATTGTCTTCAGAGCACTAATAACAATTTGTAATAATATCACTCATTAGTTTAATTGTTTATTTTACATCTTCCCACATAGAATGGAGGTTCTGTGAACAGGAATCTTATTGATCTTCTTCTCCATTGTATCTCCATGAGTTAACACAGCCAAAGTAATGTCCACAGCCAAAGAAAATTACAAAGGGGTCACAATGGAAAAAAATGACCATTTATTGAGCACCTATTATATGCCAGGCATTTCAGGCACAATAATTCTATATCTTGGATTTTGCAAGGTTGATAGTGTTATTTCAATTTTATAAGTGATGAAGGTGAGGTGAAGTGATAGACCCAAAAGCACACAGAGCTGAAATAAAACCCACATATATTTGGTTTCAGAGTTGATACTTAATCTATTATTCCAGACTTTGTCTTCATCATACAATCTTTACATTTCTCCTGATCCTGAAGATGGTATTATTCTTTACAACATGGGGGTAGAGTGACACACAGGTAAATGTAGCATGTAGTTGCATATTTTCTACCCTAAGACACAGATATATTAGGGAGATAATTTTTTTTAATTAATAAAGCAACCATGATGCCCTCAAAGATTTTTCAAACTGTAAAGTACCTTGTACGCTAGACCAGTGGGAGGGACAATTCTTTGTATAGCCCAAAACTTTAGGCACATCCATCCCTGACCTAGCTCCCATTTATCTGGGTTATGGAAACAGAAGGCTGAATGTAAAGAATCTAAAAATGTGTTTTCTTAAGAAATGGGAGACATCAAGGCACAAGCATTCCTGTTTGGCTGTTCTTCTGAAGGAGGGTAATGAGCCCAAATGGAGAGAGACATTCCTCCTACATTCCCCTACTAGAACTTCAGCAATGCAACAACGCAGGGGGAGCAGCACTGCTAGTTGGTGGGCAACTGGTGCCCAGGGGGAGATGCCAAGGGAGCCTGCCAGTGGTGGTGGTGCCTGATGTGTATATTGGCACACAGCAGAAAGGCCTTTGCTCAGCAAAGGTGGCAGTGCTGGGCAGAACCGGCAGCCATTCCTCAGTGATCCATGCCAGGCAGAAGGATGAGTGATATCTGGCAGATGCCAAGAGGTATCTGACCAACTAGTTTTGTGCATGAACCATGTATGACACCCTTGGAGACAGAGAGAGAGATGTGGAGGAATTTTACGGGGACTGTATCCTGTATTAACTGATGGCAGCTAGGTGATTACTGATGATGTGACACAGCTTGTTCTAAGACATGAAGAATACTCCTGTCTAACAGTTGGTGGGAATGTAAATTGATACAGCCACTATGGAGAACAATATGGAGGTCCCTTAAAAAACTAAAAATAGAGCTACCCTATGACCCAGCAATCCCACTACTGGGCATATACCCTGAGAAAACCATAATTCAAGAAGAGTCATGTACCACAATGTTCCCTGCAGCTCTGTTTAAAATAGCCAGGACATGGAAACAACCTAAGTGCCCATCGACAGATGAATGGATAAAGAAGATGTGGCACATATATATAATGGAATATTACTCAGCCGTAAAAAGAAACGAAGTTGAGTTATTTGTAGTGAGGTGGATGAACCTAGAGTCTGTCATACAGGGTGAAGTATGTCAGAAAGAGAGAAACACATACCGTATGCTAACACATATATATGGAATCTAAAAAAAAAAAAAAGGTCATGAAGAACCTAGGGGCAAGATGGGAATAAAGACTCAGACCTACTAGAGAATGGATTTGAGGACATGGGGAGGGGGATGGGTAAGATGGGACAAAGTGAGACAGTGGCATGGGCATATATACAATACCAAATGTAAAATAGATAGCTAGTGGGAAGCAGTCGCATAGCACAGGGAGATCAGCTCTGTGCTTTGTGACCACCTAGAGGGGTGGGATAGGGAGGGTGGGAGGGAGGGGATATGGGGATATATGTATATGTATAACTGATTCACTTTGTTATAAAGCAGAAACTAACACCATTGTAAAGCAATTATACTCCAATAAAAATGTTAAAAAAAAAAAGAAAGAATACTTCTGTCTTACAGGACAATCATGAGGACTGAATGAGACCACACGTGTGAAATACCTGCTCAGTGCCTGGCATAGGGTAGGTGATCAACGTGGTCAATCTCCTCCCCTGCCCTTATTGTATTCCCTTAGACTGCCAAAGGCACTGTGTCATTTCACTGTTCCTATTTAAAGGCACTTTTTAGGAAGAGTGTAATAATTTGAATATCCAATTAAGAGCATTAAAATAAAATACCAGTACCGAATATTTGTACTGAGACTGTTCTTATTTCTTTATATGTGCAAATGTATTTAATCTTATTAGATATTTACTTTCACTATCTCCATTTTATAGAAGAGGAACAGAGGTGCCAGGAGGTTAGGTAACTCACCCAAGGTCACACAGTTAGCAAGTGGAAGTCAGAATTCACATCTGAGCAGTGACCGTGTGCTTAACCAATATATTTACTGCTTCTTTGTATCAGGTATGTTCAGGTAATAAAGAAAGCATTGATTGGGCTTCCCTGGTGGTACAGTGTTTAAGAATCTGCCTGCCAATGCAGGGGACACGGGTTTGATCCCTGGCCCAAGAAGATCCTATGTGCTGCGGAGCAACTAAGCCCTTGCGCCGCAACTACTGAGCCTGTGCTCTAGAGCCCAGGTGCCACAACTACTGAAGCCCGTGTGCCTAGAGCCCGTGCTTGGCAACAAGAGAAGCCATGACAATGAGAAGCCGATGCACCACAACCAAGAGTAGCCCCTGCTCGCCGCAACCAGAGAAAGCCCGCTCACAACAATGAAGACCCAACACAGCCAAAAATAAAAACAAATAAATAAATTTATTAAAAAAAAAAAAAAGAGGGGCTTCCCTGGTGGCACAGTGGTTGAGAGTCCGCCTGCCGATGCAGGGGACACGGGTTTGTGCCCCGGGCTGGGAAGATCCCATATGCTGCAGAGCGGCTGGGTCCGTGAGCCATGGCCGCTGAGCCTGCGCGTCCGGAGCCTGTGCTCTGCAACGGGAGAGGCCACAACAGTGAGAGGCCCGCTTACCGGAAAAAAAAAAAAAAGAAAGAAATCATTGATTGAGTGCTTTCTATAGACAAGGTACTGTGCTGGGTGCCGCAGGCTGCATCGTACAGCCTCAGGGGGCGTCACTCACCATAATCTAGGTAAATGCGGTGCACAGCCTGGACAGCTATACATTGCAGCCCTAAGGTACCCAAGATGTGATACTTTTCCTGAAACAAGGCAGTCTATGAAAGTACCATTATAGAGGGCAAACAATGCCAAAGAAGCAAAGAGGACTGAGATTAATTTTGAGTTTTATCTATTTAAAAGTCATAGAGCTATCAGATAAATTTGTAGGTAAATGGTTTCAAGCTCATAGATTGCCCTTCATGGGGACTAATGGGAGATGTGTCTCTAAGACTTTAGTACCTGGAAATATTACTTTTCTGGGCAACAGGTATTGCTTTATTTTATGCAGAATATATCTCTTTAGTAGATAAAGTTATCTTTTTGTTTTGGATATTTAGAAACTTAGAACTGGACTGGGGTTCCAATTTTGATAATTGTGTGTGATCTTATGGTGTGTGTTTCAGTGAGCTAGTTTTCCATCTGATCTCATGTACCTCCTTTCTTTTATCTTTCCTGTGATTTCTTTTAAATATGTACATTTTTACATCTAATTGCATGCACTCTTGCTGGTTGATTCCAATCTTTTGTCATGGGGTAGAGTCAGTGAGTGTGGAGTTATTCTCCCTTAAAGGGGCATCAAGCAGGCCCCGCTATGCAGTCCCTGTTCACTGTATAGAATGACCAAGCACAGTAACTTGAGCCCCAGTCAATGTTTGATGTATGACTCCTGGCTGTTTCAGAAGGAAGAATATTTTTTCTGTTCTTTGCATGAGAGGTGTTGCTGTTCTTATGGCTGATTGATTGATTGATTGTATGATGACAGTCCAGCTGTAAAGACCATTGTCTTGACATATTTAATATTACATTTGATCCACTGAGGGCTGGCTTGATTTTGATAAACACTTAGTTGAAACGGAAAGTCTGTTTCTTGATAGGGCAGCTGTGGAAGTTTATGGAAACAGGAAAGCAGGTGGTCTTAGTGGAGTAAAGATCAAGAGAACTGCACACAGTTCCCATAGGTCTAGTCTGTTCCCTTTTTGTGCCATGAGGTACCACACTTAACATTTGCCAGGGGTGGGACTTGGTATCTGTATCTATTAGAGAGGAAAGGAAAATAAGGAAAAATGTTCCAGGAGATTTCCATCTTGTTTAGTCTTTACAACAACCCTAAAAGATAATCATTTCTAAAATGTTTATCTGTCGTATGGAGATAATACAGCTTTAGCGAGGTTCAGGACCTTACACAAGGTCACACAGTTCGACTGTAAAAAGGCAGGGATTAGGAATTGGGCAGGTTTGACCCTAAACATGATCACCAAACTCTTTCAGCATGCAGTTGGGTGCTTGCTTTTCTAATCACAGGACAAGATTTAACTGCGATACCTTAGCTTACTGAAGGCACTAATAAAGAGGGAAATCACAGTACTTCCTGGAGGTAGAAGTACCTCTGCAGTCCTGTCTGGTGGTGTAGTTTGTGTGTAGGAAGGCAACAAATCTCTCTGAATCCCAAACTGTTTCTCAGGCTGCGAAGGGTCTTTGAGGTGGCTTGTTATGTGTGTATATATATGTATAAAACATCTTTATTGGAGTATAACTGCTTTACATTGTTGTGTTAGTTTCTGCTGTATAACAAAGTGAATCAGCTATATTATATCCCCATATCCCCTTCCTCTTGTGTCTCCCTCCCACCCTCCCTATCCCACCCCCCTAGGTGGTCACAAAGCATCGAGCTGATCTCCCTGTGCTATGCAGCTGCTTCCCACTAGCTATCTACCTTACGTTCGGTAGTGTATATATGTCCATGCCTCTCTCTTGCTTTGTCACAGCTTACCCTTCCCCCTCCCCATATCCTCAAGTCCATTCTCTAGTAGGTCTGTGTCTTTATTCCCGTCTTACCCCTAGGTTCTTCATGACATTTTTTTTTCTTAGATTCCATATATATGTGTTAGCATATGGTATTTGTTATTCTCTTTTTGACTTACTTCACTCTGTGTGACAGACTCTAGGTCCATTGAGGTGGCTTGTATATTGATTGACTGGAGTTGCATGTGTGGTGTTTTGTGATCACAACAGACCACAGCTGCCCTTAGTGCTGCCAGAGGACAGCCTTTTCAGACAAAATAAATCATTATCCATCCTTTGTCACAGAGGAAACTGCCTTCTCTCTGTGCTGCCTTCTTCTAGTTGTATTGGGTTAGGAACCCATCAATCCAGAGAAATAGATAGGATGTGACTTTTTTTTTCTGACTTGGTGTTAATAATTCAGAAGTTCTGGGCAATATATGTTTTAAAAATCCAAAGTGTGCAAAAAGTATATAGCTTTACTTTCTTAGCATGTAGCCCGTGTACTGCTAGCCCTCTGAGAAAGCAGAGGGCTTAACTATGATCATTGACCTTGGCCTCTGAGAATCCTCTGTGGCCACTGTGGAGAAAAGAGAGCCAGTATCATCCATTCTGGATCAGAGTCTTCTCTGTAAGTCTTAGAGGGCACCTTGATGTTTCTGTGGCCCCAGTTCACCACATGGGGTGAGAAAAACTGCTGTATGTCACGGGAACAGGGACTAGATAAACAATGCAAGCAGTGTGTTTACAGATATGCAAATAAGCATGCAAATTAGACTTCTGTCGGCTTCATTTAGAATGTAATTTAAAATTAATTAAAAATTAAGAGGTAAATTAGAAGCTAACACTCAACACCATATGGGAAAATATACATATTTATCCAAATGGCATATATATGTATACTGCACGGATGGGAGCTAGTCATGATGTGTGCAAAATTCCTCCATTTTGGTGTGGCATAAAATCAATGTGGGGAAACCCAATATGTTGTAAGGATTATTTTTTAGGTCTCTGTGAATTAAAATTCACTTTAACTTAAGGATTAAATGAATATATTTCAAATGCATTAAATTCTCTGTAAACTTACACTAAAGGACACAGAGTTTTGCAATTGGAAAGTGAAATGATAAATCAGGTACAGTTTACCTCCATATGCTGTAAAATACTCGTGAAACTCATTTTTCTCAAATGGGGTCATTGAGCACATTCACCCTGCCAGACTTTTTGCATATTGTTAATATGCAGTCTATGCTTGGAAAGTAATGATTTCCTCTCTCAGCCACTCAGGAGTTCTGGGTGATTAATGAGTTAATGGCTGCATCCACACAAGGCCAAAACAACTCATTGAAAAGTGAAAAATTCAATCACTCCACTGACTGTTTCGTGTACAAAACAACCAAACAACCTCTGTGATTGATTTTCTTTTCACTAAATTGATTGCTATTTTTTGGCAACTTCATTGAATTAACCAGTTGTTTGGTATAACCAGAGTGTGGACCAACTCCTTATGTGAATGTTGTAAAACATTTCTATATCAACCTTTCTTCTCTCCCTAAAAATACATATAAGCAAGGATTCAACTTATAGTACCTGTGTAAAAAATTAGAATTATTCTATACTTTGGCTATCTTGAACAAAATATTTAATTGTATTGAAATGTAGGTAGTTCTTTTAAGATAATGACAAGTAATGCAAAGGACATCTTATTTTTGAAAAATTCACAGACACAAAGGGATCTGAAGTCAACCAGAATAAGATGACCACAGTGTACATGTCATAAAGAAAAAGAGAGAAAAATTGACAACAATAGTGACAACAAAAAAATAACAACAAAACTCGCACAAAGACCAAAGGAAGCTTCAGAAGACAGTGCAACTAGTGAGCAGATTAGGAATTTGGAAGCATGTTCTGAGAGCTAGAATGGTCAGTGTTGAATTTGGTAAACAGGTGTGGAGATAAGAAAAAAGGAAATGCAAGAAAAAAATGTGTGCTCTTGGCTAGTATACAGATTATACACTGTCCTAATATAATTGAACATTGAATAAAAATAGTTTCTTGTATTCATTTACCTCTGTTAACTTTGATTGCTTCATTTTTAATAATGCTGGCAGGCTCTGGCTAATGTGATGAAAAATGTTATTCTTTAAAATGTTGGAGTGGAGAGCAGGGTAAAACACACCTATTAAAGAGTCAATTAATATTTGGAAGGAAAAAAAGGAAAGTTATATTGTAGGAAGCTTTGCTTTTATTTGTCCTAATTTAAAGGTGCAGCAGGTGTGCAAAGAGGGAAGTTCACATTGTTATTTGCCGCAATTGAATGAGAAGAATCATACTTAAAGAAGGTAGAAATTTATTGAAATTAATGGCACCACAGAGTAGAAATGAGCCTTGGCAATCACTCACTCCAACCCTTCTTAGTTTACAGATGAATCTACTGAGGCTTCTGAGGGTGAGAAGACCCGTTCAAGGTCATAAGACCCATTCACAGTCATGTGGCTAGTTTGTACTCAGGCAGAAGAAATTTCCAGATTTCCTGACTATCAGGCTAGGGAATAGTCCCCATGAGTGTGTCAGAGATGAATGAGTAAGGTACAAATTTTAAAAGGTGAAAGAAAAGCGACAAATTCCCATTTCAAGAACTTGAATATTGGTTGCAGTAGATGGAGGGGCTCGCGCTGAGACCTAAGAAAGTGGAGGCTGGCTCAGAGTCCTCTTTCTGGGTTACAAGAGTTAATGGCAGAAGGAGGTGCAAGGTGCTATCTAAATGGGCCCTCCAGGTTCCAGGAGAGTAAATGGTCCTGGGGGAGGTCTTCCAGCTGATTTGAGAAGGGACACAAAGGACTAGAGAAGGGAAGGTTGAGATGAATTTCTGAGTTTGGAATGTGTGTTCATGTTAGAGCCGCCTCAAAGTCGTCTAAGAGATTTGTCAGTTTGGGAGAAAAAAGAATTGTAAGAGAGGAATGTTTTAAAAAGATAGTGCTATAAGAGCTATAGTGCGATAGTGCAGAGGGTAGAGGTGAAAGTCAAAAAGGATCATGCTCAGATGAAGCCAGGCAGTGGTGAGAAAGCCGAAACTGGGGAGAGTTCTGCTAGAACTTGGGATAGACAGATGTGGAAAGGTCAGATGTGCATTTTGACTCAAATGTCTTTTAACAAACTGTCCATATAACTCTGATGCTTGTCTTAGGAAAATTGACAGGTTATCAATAGACATTGCAATTCTGTTGTGGCACGATTCATTCATATTCAGTAGACGTGGCTGAGGTGTTTGCCCACCATCAGCCTGAACAAACAGCAAACTAAAACAAGGCTGGCATAAGTTTTTTCAAGGAAGAGCTGCTTCTAATCAGAGATCTGAATTGTGGGCCACAGGCTTACAGGGGTCACGAAGTCCCAGATTTTCACAGGATCATTACATGGCTTATATATTAATAGGATGAGGAATCAAAGTTAATAAAGGCATGGTAGTCTGGGGAAGGGGTTAAAGTTGGGAGCTGGTATAGCAATTCACTTAGGCTTTCTGTTCCTAGAGAGAGTAGGAAGAAGTAGGACAGAAGAGAGAAAGAAGTGAGGTGGTCAGTCAGGTACTTCTCTCTCTCCCTCTTTGGCTTGGGAATAGGAAGGCATATAGGACACCCGCTAAGAATACTGGGGTTTTGTTTTGAGACCCTGGGAGGAGCCAGCACCAACATGGGATAGCTATAATTAAGAGCGGGGACAGATCTAGTTGGCATACTTCAGGGTCTCTTGTTTCCTATTAATGAGGGTGCTGAGTCTATAGTCAATAGGGCTGATGCGGCAGCTGTAGGACACTTAAGCTGCCTTACTCTCCCACCACACTTGTTGCCACCAATGGAGAGAAGCAGCGGGAGGGGAAGGTTGTTTGAAAGATGGAGCAATTTTATTCAGGAGAGACTGGGTATTCCCTAAAGCGGCTGTTTAAATTATTGGATCAAACTAAATTTAAACCAGGTTAGACATTTAGTTAATTTATTTTTCTCTAACCAGCAGGTGGAAGTTTGGAGGAAGACAAGATTATAGACAAAATAAAGGCACTACATTTTCTCTGATAAAAAAGTCTCTTAACATTTTCATATCCTGTTGGTTTTCCAGGAAACGTAGAAATCCTGTGTAAGAAATAATCTCAAAATTGACATGATGGATTAAAGATGGGAAAACATGTTCTGGAATGCCGAATGGCAACGTTAGTCTATGTCTACATACATAGATCAACATGTACTTTAAAGCAGTTGAATTCAGCAAGGCAATTATTTTATTACTCAATAAGAAAATATTTGGATTGAGTGAATTTTTTTGCCCTTTATTTGGGAGTCTATGTTTATTATCTCAATATGAGAGTGAAAATTTTCTCACAGAGACTTTCCATAGTCTTATAATGAGCCAGATTTAAGGCATTATTCTATCTGGAGATATTTGAGGGAATGTTTAAGCAAGGGATGCCATGTGATGGGGTAAGACCAGTACAATTCAGCAAAGGTTGACTGCTCCCTTATTCTGTGGAGGGCACATGACAGGCATTGAGGGTGAGAAGGGGCATCAAGGGAGGAGGAATGCCATGAGGAGATAGAAGACGCAGAGAATAGTTTTGGTTGGGGGAGCCAGGAGGGCTTCATAGAGGAGACGGTCTTTGTGCTGGGCTTTGAAGAAAGACTTCCATAGGTGGTGATTTTTCATGGGAAAGGCATTTGAGCTGAAGAAATGTGGATAAAGGAGCAAAAATGAGGAAATGCCCAGTGGGTCTATGGCCAGTGCAGTAGTCTGATGTGCCTAGCTAGAGACAGGCAACTAGGTGATCTCTAGTGGAGAAGGAAGAATGGCCACAGGGTGGGGTGAGTGAGATGGAATGGGGGAGGGGGCAATCAGGAGATAATGTTAGGAAGGCTGGAGCCTGCGAGTGAGGGAGATTTGAAAATAAGGCCAGCACGGCCTACCTGCTCTGACGTTGTCTAGATTTGGTAGATGTCATTGTCCCTGTGACTGGGACATAATTAAAAGATTCAGAGCTTGTGATTCTGGCACCTGCCATGTCAAACTAGGATCTTCAGGTCTGTGCTGCTCTAGTGACTGTTTTGATGGGCTCCATTGGATTAGACTGACTGCATCTCTTGGACGTTGTCAGTTCCGCTGAGGAGATACACAAGTCACCACTCAGACACCATGGGCAGCAGCAGCTGTTGGCCAGAGGATCAAAAGACACACAGGAAGGCTCAGTAAAAGGGAAATGCAGCCAATAATAAGAGCTTCAATTTCCATATTGGGTAATGAATAGAGATGGCAAAGCCTCAAAATAACCCCAAACCCTAATTTATCTATGAGGTTCAAGCAAAGCTACAAACTCTTGTGGTTATATTGTAAAATCTCTCTGTAGGCTGGTATTTTTAATTTGTTATTGAGTGTAACAACTGTGTTGGTGCATTGTTACTCAAATTCCTGAGGTAATTAGTTTCATAGAATATTGCTAGGTTGGCATATTTCCCTTGCTCTCATCGCTCTTGGGAATATCGAAACTAGAAGACAGGTACTCTTATCACAGAGTTATATTAATAAATTTAATTAACATAAAACCACATTAATCCAATGGCTGGCTCTGAGGCTGAAGAGCTTTTCCTTCTCTCATACTACCAAATTGCCAATCTTGTGAGTATCTGCCAGCTAGTGAGTTTTTTTAGAGTCAGGTTTGTTGAGGTATAATTTACGTATAGTAAAATCTCCCCTTTTTAGGGGTACTGTTCTGTGATTTTTTGGACAAATGTATACAGTTGTGTAATTACCACAGTTAAGATGGAGAGTATTTCCACTGCCCCCAAATTCCCTTGTGTCCCTTTACAGCCAATCCCCTCCCCTCACTCCAGCCTCTGGCAACTACTGATTCCTGTTACCACAGTTTTGCCTTTTCCTAAGTGTCTTTTGAGTGGCTTCTTCATTGACCATAATCTGTTTTCCAGACTCATCCATGGTATTGAATGTATCATTTTGTTCCTTGTTATTGCTCAGTAGTTTTCCATTGTGTGGATGTGCTTGAATTTGTTTATTCATTTACCATTTAATGAACATTTGGGTTGTTTCCAGTATCTGGTGGTTATGATCAAACTTGATCTAGAAATTCACCTACAGGTTTTTGTGTGGACTTATGCATCCATTTCTCTTGATGACCTAGAAGTAGGATTGCTGGGTCATATGGTAAGTGTATGTTAAACTCTAAAAGAAACTTCCAAACTCTTTTTGAAAGTGGTAGTCCCCTTTGACATTCCCACCAGCAATGTATGAGATTTCCAGCTGCTGCACGTTCTCACCAGCACTTTTTTCTCCAACATTTTTTTATGTTAGTCATTCTTATAGGTGTGTAGTAGTATCACATTGTGGATTTAATTTGTGTTTCCCTAGTGAGTAATGATGTTGAGAATATTTCCATGTGCCTATTTTCCATCCGTACTTTTTCTTTGGAGAAGTGACTGGCATTGGTGAAAGAATAGGCATATAAATTACTGGAACAGAAGAGCCAGTCAAGAAATAGCCCATAATTATATGGTCAGTTGATTTTCTACAGAGGTGCCAAGGTAATTCAATGGAGAAAGAATAGTTTTTTCAACAAGTGGTGCTGAGGCAATTGGATATCAATATGCAAAAGAATGAACTTAGACTGATATCTAACACCACATACAAAAATTAGTTTAAGATGGTTCTCAGACCTAAATGTGAAACCGAAACTATACAGATGCAAGAAGAAAAACATAGGAGAACATGTTTGTGATTGTGGGTTAAACAAAGTATTCTTAGATAGGACACAAAAAGCATGTACTGTAAAAGAAAAAAAATCCTAAATCAGACTCCACAAACTTAAAATCTTCTCTTCTTCAAAAGACACTATTGGCCTTCCCTGGTGGTGCAGTGGTTGAGAGTCCGCCTGCCGATGCAGGGGACACGGGTTCGTGCCCCGGTCCGGGAGGATCCCACATGCTGTGGAGCGGCTGGGCCCGTGAGCCATGGCCACTGAGCCTGCACGTCCGGAGCCGGTGCTCTGCAATGGGAGAGGCCACAACAGTGAGAGGCCCGCGTACTGCAAAAAAAAAAAAAAAAAAAAAAAAAAAGACACTATTAAGAAAATGAAAAGACAAACCACAGGGAAAAAATATTTGCAAAGTATGTATCCAATAAAGGACTTATATCTAGAATACATAAAGAACTCTCACAATTCAGTAAGTGTGCTAGTCTGTTCTCCTCAGTCTACAATGCCTCTGTGCCTCCAAACATGAACTTCCCTGGATGGTACAACTTTTCCTTACACTCACCAGCTTCTCTCTTCCTCTTCCTCCCTCTCTCTCTTTCTCTTCCCTTCCTCTTCTGAGTGGTTGATCGATTGATTCTGACAGAAAAAGCATTGGTTTTGGCTCTAATTGCTTTCTGGCATACCACTTAAGGAACTTTTTTATATTGTGAACTTTTTAGTACAACCAAGGAGATACTGGCTTGAGCTTCAGTTTTGGGGGGCTGAGCGCAATGAACTCTGGGAAAAGGTAGGAGTCTTCAAATGCACCTTGGTTATTTGAGTAGATCCAGTACTGATGTGACTAGAACAGGGAAACTAACACCCAATATTTCAGATTAGTATACTTTTAGTTGTTATCACTCACCGACAAGATATCTTCATGTCTCCATGGGAAGGGTGAAGGGAAGAATTGGCAAAGACATATGACCAACAGTTGTGAGGGTCTTCAGGCCGCAGCTCTGAGTTCTTCATGAATGCACCTCCCGGAGTGGCGAGGTGGGGTTGTGCAGGACCATCCCTACCTGTCCCTCCTGCAGTAGGGGTGAGCAGGGAAGCAAAAAACACTGAAGCAGAGCTGGGCCCCAGGAGCATGCTGCTTGGTGAATCTTTCCTGCTTGCAGGAGAGGGATAATTTTACACAACTGACAAGTCACGCCTAACGATTTTTTGACCCCGTGTTGTAGTTGCCCAGAGTGAGGGCTGCTGCCCCAACACTTTCTTAAAGCAAGAACTAGCCTGAAGCTATGATTCTTTTCCCCAACCACTCTCAGAGAAAAAGCCAAGACAAGAGCTTTGGAGTAGACTGAACGTATTATACTCTGGGCTGATAAAAGTAGGAGAGCTTTCCTTTTGTTTGAAATATATACTTCACACACATTTGAGGAGTGTGTGAGGGAGGGAAGGGCATTACGTGGTGTTCAGGCAAAGACACAGACTCTACAACAACAGCTTCTAAGTCATACTTCATTGTCTCAGGAGCTTATCCACTGATACTGGCTTATCATGGTTATAGATTTCCCTCCTCAGCAATTAGAAATGTTCCAAAGATTCAGCTGCCTTGTCACTGCAGTCCATTGTAGAGGTTCTTTGCTCTACATTTATTTGCTAATTGCCTTTTGTACTGAATTCCAGAGAGAGTTGTGTGTGTGTGTATGTGTGTGTGTTTGTGTGTGTGTGTGAGAAATGCTTTCATCTGAGACCTTTATTTGTAGGGAATTTTGGGATTAGTCCTTGAACTATAGAACAGAGATTCCAAATTATTTTAGTTGAGGATTTTTTAAAAACCAAAACTTTCCTTCATCCTTTACCTGGTAACTGTCACATTTCTTGTATCTGTTGATTAAGAAAATACAAGATGGTATCATTACTTCAGTATGTTGGTAAAGGATTAAAGATAATAATACCAGCAATTAAAAACAGTGGTGTGGAGATGCATAAGGTAGGACTGCAGACTCTTTTGCCCTTACTCCCAGGGCCCTCAGGTGCAGTGAGCCCAAGGGCTGTAGGAAATGGATGGGCTGATGTGTCATTCTTATTATATTTTATTTTTTCTTTTGCTCCATTTATTTCTTCTGGAGCACTTACACTGCTGTCTGAGAGTACAAAATAAAGGTCATGGATCATAACATGTCTCAGCTGGAAGGAATCTCAGGCATCCTTTAGCCAAGGCAGCTCATTTTACAGATGGAGAAACTGAGTCTAATAGTGGGAAGTGTCCTTCCCAGTTTCAGGCAGTAATTTTGTGATGGAGTTAGGAGTGTTCATGCCTCTTGGCTGTCTCATATTTTCTCTAGCAGTATGAAGAGCAGCTGCTTGTCTCTCTAGTGCTGTAATGCATTGGAAGCAGCCACAGTTTGTGCATCAACCTACTGCATCTATTTAAAAATTATTTTAGTGTTAAAAAGTTTGTCCCTCAAGCTCAATTTTTTGAAATCGTATTTTTAAAAAGCCTGTTTACATGAGAAGGCAGCTGAGTTGACCAGCATAAACAAGGATGTTCTCTCCTAGTTGGCTGCTTCTTTCCTAGTGTGCTGGTGCCTGGGAGAATATTGGTCAAGGACAAGCTCTCAGGTGGTGTCTACCTGAAAGCAGATGTGATTTTCTAGCTCTTACTCTTCACCAACCTGTGTGTGCATTTGCTGCCTTCTGAAGCACCAATTGTCATGCCAAGAGTGGCCTGCAGAGGGCAGCCTTTACTTTCCCGTGCTTTACTGTCACTGGAAAAAGTCCTGGCCTTTACCTGGAATGGAATGGGCTTGTTTGTCACCTAAGTGCAAATGTCATTTTAGCACTTCGCTGGTCACAACACTCTTTCTGGCCTTTATAGGAAATGACACATTCCTGTGTTCTTTGTCTCCAACACATGCTGCAGGAAGGCACGGGCAGTTATTATGCTTTAAAAGGTTGAAAAGAAAATGCTGAGACCTGTAAGCCAAATACCAGGGAGCACAGAGAACACAAATTAGGTTTCTGTGTCACCTGGGTCTTGTGGAAAGTAGAGAAAAGAAAGGATTGGCTTTGTGTCCTGTTGCTATTAACAAGCTCTCCACTGTTACTTCTCTTCCCTGGGTTAGAGGGATATTCAGACAAGATTGGCACTCTCCTGGCCAGATTGGCTTTCCTTTCTTCCATCTCACTCAGCTTTGCCCCTGGCCCACCACTTCCCCATCCCTGTCCCTTGCCCTCTTTTCTGCCCTGGTTGTGTGCTCTGGCACTTAGGTCTCTTTATCAGCCCCTCGAGGTGTTCTTGGCACAGATGCAGCTGCCAAGAGGTGCTGGTGAAAGTGCTCCCAAATGACCAGCAGTGGCAGGTGCCAGGAAGGCATCCGGTGAAATGTGAAAGTCTAGGAAGAGCAATTTTATGGCCCATTGCAGCGCTGCTTTCTCTCAAGGCGCAAACTGACAAGTGGTTCCGCTCTACCTGTGTCTCTCCTTTTAATTACAATCATTGTTGCTCCTGGCCAGGCCTCACCCACAGTGGCCAGAGGCACGAGGAACTTTCTTCATCAGCAGGAGTGGTGTTCACCACTGGTTTTTCTTCCCATCCAACATCACACCTGGATAATACTGTTATCAAGCACTCAGCTAACACGTCCTAAGCGCCGTGTGTTTCCTCCGTGCTGTACACGTATTACTTCATTTACTCCTCATCTCCCAACACTCCTTTGAGGGAGACACTATTACAAACCTGCTTTTCAGATCAGGAAATGGTGACACGAGAGAGGTTAAATACCCCACTCAAAGGCATATACCTAGTGACTGGTAGGGCCAGGCTAAGCTTCCATCCCTGGCAGAGTGGCTCCCCTCCCTGCCTCTCAGCACCATGCTCTGTTATTTCCAGAGACAGCAGTGATCTCACTTCCTCTGAGAAGAGAGGAAAGTTTACCTTTAAGAAAGTATGAGAATGTTGTGCTACCTCAGTTTCTCCAAGGTGGTCTGTCTTGGGAGGCAAAATGGATGGATTGTTACTGATGGCCATAAGCACCAGAGTTATAGGCTGCTTCTTCCAGCAGGGTCATCCCGACTTGACTTGCTAGGACAGTCTCAGTGTGTGCTGTGGATCACAGCATACATTGTATCATTGGTTCATCCTCAGAAACAAAAAATCCCATCCTCAGCTATCCCTAGAGGCTGCTAAAGTGCTTCAAAGAGCAAAGTCCTTACCTTTAAGTTAATTAAGTAAACAGAGACTGTCTACTACATGCCAGCACTAAGCTCAGTTCTGGGGATATGGAGATTCATAAGACACAATCTTGCCATCTAGCACCTTGTGGTCTGGAGGAGGGGACAGATAAGTCAGCAGTGCCAGAAAGCCTGCCTCTGCACTCCATGGCTGCACTCCTGGAGGTGGATGCAAAGCCCCTCTGCAGGGTTCTTGTAAATGGGTGTGGCCCAGAATATTAGTAAACAGGACTGTAAGACCTGGACTGGAGGAACTACCACCTCTGTTAAGGAAGCTGTCCTGGGACATAGCAAACTACACCTTTCTGTAAACTCCTGACGGAGCAGGGAGAGTGACTTATGACCCACATATGGGGTGGACAGGTGAAGCTTTAATTTAAAGCATAATCCCCTGCACATTTATCAACACCACCTGGAAAGTATATATCTCCACAGAACATTTCTGCTACACTAAGGCTTCGTTAGGTCAGTCTTGTAAATAGCAGTTGGTTGCATGGTTTGGAATTTTGACATTTTGAGGCATGTGCACCTCATTGACCTATCATAGCTCACATATGCCGCCAAGAAGGAAGAGAAGAAGAGAAGACGATAAGGCTGGATTTGAACCTGGAGGTGGAAATGAGGAAGAGGGAAGGGAAGGAGGAGCCACCAAAGGAAAAATGCCAGAAGGAAGGGTGGGCAAGGCCAGTTGGAACCATGATGGGGAACACTCACGTGGTTCTGACTCTGGTCCTGACACTGCTCTGATGGCCTCATTACCATTCACAGCAAGCATGGAAGGGAGGGACTCTTATTATCCTCACTTCATAGATGAGCAAACTGAGGCACAGAGCAGCTAAGTAATTTTTCCTGAGACACATAATAAGCAAGTAGCAGATCTAGGACTTGAACCCAAAGTGCTGCTGCAGAGTCTGGGGTCCTAATCACACACCACCCAAGGGAAAAAATTACTCTGTACAGTGCCATGAAATATTCTACTCAGTAGGGCCTGTTTCTTTTTTTCTCTGTAGGCAGCAAATAATAATTTAGTCTGTTGTTTCAATGTTCAACTTCAAATTCGACTGAGTGCCTCGCAGCCAGCTGTTTGGGAAGCAGGCAGCTATTTTTTGATCCTAAGGGTATGGGACTCAGCTGTGACTAGGTTTACTGGCATCAAGCATGTCAGTCAGGGACAGTTTTCTAGTTCCAGGCCAGATTCCATGACAAAACAGGCTTGTGACAGATCCTGCCAGGAGTCTCTCTTCAGGCAGGAAATGGGATTTAGAAAAGGAGAGCTCATTGCTTGTAGAGGCACACAGTGCTGGCCCAAAGAGCTGGGCTCTAAGGAAACCGGAAACCGCAAGCTGATTAGCGTAGACGTTGATGGAGGACACTTTTTTCTCCCAGTGATCCAGGGAAGCTCATTCTGTCTTTATTATACTCCCGACTCCTCAGAGTAAGTATCTGTCCTCTGTGGTACAATAGATACCGTAGTTGTTTGTCTAGGTGTCTGTCTCCTCAGCTAGCCTGTGAATTCTAAAACAGGTAACTGTATTTTATTCACCTTAACATTTCCAGAGCCTGGGATGGTGTCTGTCTAGCATTAGGGACTTCAAAACGTTTATTACGTGAATTAACAATTAAGGAATAGGTTCGCTGGTTAGTCCACGAAGTGATTAAGTAAAGCATAGCACCATGTAGATTACAAAGATAATCTCATATTTTTGGGTAAATATTCTCTCCTGCTGTTCTTGGAGAGGAGAGAAGTGGGGCAGGAGGAGGCGTAGACTATATGCGATATGCATCCTACAAACACACACACACACACACAAACACACACACTTATGTTTATTCCTGTGCCATTTTGGAATCTGGAAAGGTTGGCCGTAAGGAAGTGTCTTGTCAGGTAATCGTGCTTTTGAGTGTTCTCCATTCAAGAAGCCTGCCATGCTTACAAACAGTTTGCATAATACCTTGTTCATTAAGAGCCATAAATTAGTGCTGTTTTAATTGATTCCCTAGAGGCAGTAAATAAAATGACATGAAGTGACATTAAAAGGGGGAAATGACACTTGGTAGGTGTTTTTCTTCTTCCCATCCCTGCATCCCCTGAAGTCTGACAACACTCTCCCCTGTAACAGGCCATTTGTTCCAACCCATTCAAGAAAAGACCAATACAGAGTCAGAGTCAAGATGGCAGAGTGGGAAAACACCGCGTTAGCGTCTCCCCACAACTAGGGCACCTGCCAGCTGCTGGTGGGGGACTCTCACGCCCAAGGAGTTGGGAGGAACCCCAGAGTGAACTGGTAAGACGTAGGGGGACTGAGAGGGGAGGAGAAGTGGAGGCCAGACAGGATCGGCCCCCCTGAGGCCGGAGAGATCAGGAGAGGCAGGCGGGAGGGACTCTCCGGGAAGAGTGGGAGAGAAACACAGGGCGATCACCTGGCCCTCTTGGGCCGGGGAGCCTGCCGAGCTCCCAAGCCAGTACCCCACCTCCAAAGCCCCATCCAGGTTGTGTGGGTCCTTGGGGGCATAGGAGGGAGGCTGGGGAGAACAGGAGAGGCAGGCGGGAGGGGTCCTCCAAGACCGGGAGAGTAGGGCATTTGCCCTGCCCACTTGAGCCCAGGAAGCCTGCTGGGCTCCCAGGTGAGGTCCCCTGCCCTCTGAGACCAGGTGAGGGGGGCACACCTGGGCCCCTTGTGTTCCTTGAGCCTAAGCCCCACCCTCCAGAGCCCCAGAGCCTTTTCCAGCCCTGTGGGTCTGAGCATTGGCCCCCCCCACTGCCGAAACCTCATCTTTGCTTAGGCCCTGCCCTCCACAGCCAAGGCCTTCCCCCCCCCCCCACTTTTTTTTTTCTTCTTTTCCTTCCTCCTCTCTTTTTTACTATTGTGGTACTCATTGTACCTTCTGGTTGTTGATTCATCTATATATATATTTTTAATATTCTTCCTAACATATCTGTTAGTTTCCTAGTCTAATTTTATTTTTTACTTTGTTATTCTTTTTTTTGCCACCCCAGGTGGCTTGCGGGATCTTGGTTCATGAGCCTGGGGTCGAGCTGAAGCTCCTGCAGTGGGAGCTCTGAGTCCGAACCACTGGACTAACAGAGAACCTCAGACCTCAGGGAATATTCATCAGAGTGAGGTCTCACAGAGTTCCTCACTTCAGCACCAAGACCCAGCTCTACCCGGCCTACAAACTCCAGTGGTGGAAACTTCAGGCCAAACAACCAGTAAGACAGGAACACAATCCCACTCATAAAAGAAAAAGAAAAAATGAGATGGCAAAAAATATATCACAGATGACGGAGCAAGGTAAAAACCTACAAGACCAAATAAATGAAGATTAAATAGGCCATCTACCTGAAAAAGAATTCAGAGTAATGATAGTAAAGATGATCCAGAATCTTGGAAATAGAATGGAGGCATGGATTGGGAAAATACAAGAAATGTTTAACAAAGATCTAGAAGAAGTAAAGAACAAACAAACAGAGATGAACAACACAATAACTGAAATGAAAAATACACTAGAAGGAATCAATAACAGAATAATGGAGGCAGAACAATGAGTAATTGAGCTGGAAGACAAAATGGTGGAAATAACTGCCAATGTGCAGAATAAAGAAAAAAGAATGAAAAGAAGACAATCTCACAGACCTCTGGGACAACACTAAATGCACCAATATTCGAATTATAGGGGTCCCAGAAGAAGAGGAGAGAAAGGGTCTGAGAAAATATTTGAAGAGATTATAGTGGAAAACTTCCCTAACATGGGAAAGGAAATAGTCACCCAAGTCCAGGAAGCACAGAGAGTCCCATACAGGATAAACCCTAAGAAAAACACACAAAGACACATATTAATCAAACTATCAAAAATTAAATTCAAACAAAAAATATTAAAAGCAGCAAGGGAAAAACAAAAAATAACATACAAAGGAATCCCCATAAGGTTATCAGCTGCTTTTTCAGTGGAAACTCTGCAGGCCAGAAGAGAGTGGCAGGATATACTTAAAGTGATGAAAGAGGAAAACCTGCAACCAAGATTACTCTACCCAGCAAGGGTCTCATTCAGATTTGATGGAGAGGTCAAAAGCTTTTCAGACAAGCAAAAGCTAAGAGAATTCAGCATCACCGAACCAGCTTTACAACAAATGCTAAAGAAACTTCTTTAAGAGGGAAACACAAGAGAAGAAAAAGACCCACAAAAACAAACCCAAATACCAAATGTAAAATAGATAGCTAGTGGGAAGCAGCCGCATAGCACAGGGAGATCAGCTCCGTGCTTTGTGACCACCTACAGGGGTGGGATAGGGAGGGTGGGAGGGAGGGAGACGCAGAGGGAAGAGATATGGGGATATATGTATAACTGATTCACTTTGTTATAAAGCAGAAACTAACACACCACTGTAAAGCAATTATACTCCAATAAAGATGTTAAAAAAAAAAAAAAGCCCCAGGACAGAGGAAGAGACAGAAAATTAAAGTCTTCCATGACTGTAACCCCAGCAACACGAGGCAGAGGTTGGGTGGAGTCATTATGCAGAAGGACACATGGTTTTCAGATTGAATGCCCTAGAAAGTCAGTGCCTTGACAATAAGCATTGTCAATATGCAGAATTCTTTTGAAGTGAGAATTTGAGACAATTTTATGCAATTTTCTTTTTTGTTATTTTTCTATTCACTCTTTATTGTGCTGACTTATTAAAGGCACTGTGGGTACTTCAAAACAAACAAACAAACCCAAAACAATTAAGAAAATGGTAATAGGAACATACATATTGATAATTACCTTGAATGTAAATGGATTAAATGCCCCAACCAAAAGACACAGGCTCACTGAATGGATACAAAATCAAGACCCATATATTTGCTGTCTACAAGAGACCCACTTCAGACCTAGGGACACGTACAGACTGAAAGTGAAGGGATGGAAAAAGATATTCCATGCAAATGGAAAACAAAAGAAAGCTGGAGTAGCAATTCTCATATCAGACAAAATAGACTTTAAAACAAAGACTATTACAAGAGACAAAGAAGGACACTGCATAACGATCAAGGGATCAATCCAAGAAGAAGATATAACAATTGTAAATATTTATGCACCCAACACAGTAGCACCTCAGTACATAAGGCAAATGCTAACAGCCATAAAAGGGGAAATCGACATTAACACAATAATAGTAGGGGACTTTAACACCCCACTTACACTAATGGACAGATAATCCAAACAGAAAATAAATAAGGAAACACAAACTTTAAATGACACAATAGACCAGATAGATTTAATTGATATTTATAGAACATTCCACCCAAAAGTGGCAGAATACACTTTCTTCTCAAGTGCACATGGAACATTCTCCAGTGTAGATCACATCCTAGGTCACAAATCAAGCCTCGGAAAATGTATGAAAATTGAAATCGTATCAAGCATCTTTTCTGACCACAACGCTATGAGATTGGAAATCAATTACAGGAAGAAAAACTGTAGAAAACACAAATACATGAAGGCTAAACAGTGCACTACTAAATAACCAAGAGATCACTGAAGAAATCAAAGAAATAAAAATATACATAGAAACAAATGACAATGAAAACACGACGACCCAAAACCTATGGGATGCAGCAAAAGCAGTTCTAAGAGGGAAGTTTATATCAATACAATCTCACCACAAGAAACAAGAAAAATCTCAAACAATCTAACCCTACATTTAAAACAACTAGAGAAAGAAGAACAAAGAAAATCCAAAGTCAGTAGAAGGGAAGAAATCATAAAGATCAGAGCAGAAATAAATGAAATGGAAACAAAGGAAACAATAGCAAAGATTAATAAAACTAAAAGCTGGTTTTCTGAGAAGATAAACAAAATGGATAAACCTTTGGCCAGACTCATCAGGAAAAAACGGTAGAGGATGCAAATCAATAAATTGAAATGAAAAGGGAGAAATCACAACTGACACTGCAGAAATACAAAGCATTATAAGAGACTACTACAAACAACTCTATTCCAATAAAATGAACAGCCATGAAGAAATGGACAAATTCTTTGAAAGGTACAATTTTCCAAGACTGAACCAGGAAGAATTAGAAAATATAAACAGACCTATCACAAGTTATGAAATTGAAGCCATAATTAAAAATCTTCCAGCAAACAAAAACCCAGGACCAGATGGCTTCACAGGAGAATTCTATCAAACATTTACAGAAGAATTAACACCAGTCCTTCTCAAACTCTTCCAAAAATTTGCAGAGGGAGAAACACTCCCAAATTCATTCTACGAAGCCACCATTACCCTGATACCCAAACCCAAAAAAGATATCACACAAAAAAATTATACACCAATATCACTGATGAACATAGATGCAAAAATCGTGAACAAAATACTAGCAAACAGAATTGAACAGCACATGAAAAGGATCATACACCATGATCAAGTGAGATTTATCCCCGGGATGCAAGGATTCTTCAGTATACGCAAATCAATCAATGTGATGCACCATATTAACAAATCAAGGAATAAAAACCATGTGATCATCTCAATAGATGCAGAAAAAGCTTTTGACAAAATTCAACACCATTTATGATGAAAACTTGCCAGAAAATGGGCATAGAGGGAAACTACCTCAACATAATAAAGGCCATATCTGACAAAGCCACAGCAAGCATCATACTCAATGGTGAAAAACTGAAGGCATTTCCACTAGGATCAGGAACAAGACAAGGATGTCCACCCTCGCCACTCTTATTCAACATAGTTTTGGAAGTCCTAGCCACAGCAATCAGAGAAGAAAAAGAAATAAAAGGAATACAAATTGGAAAAGAAGAAGTAAAACTGTCACTGTTGCTGATGACATGATAGTATACATAGAAAATCCTAAAGATGCAGCCAGAAAACTACTAGAGCTAATCAGTGAATTTGGTAAGGTTGCTGGATACAAAATTAATATACAGAAATCTCTGGCATTCCTATACACCAACAATGAAAAATCAGAAAGAGAAATTAAGGAAACACTCCCATTTACCACTGCAACACAAAGAATAAAATACCTAGGAATAAACCTGCCTAAGGAGGCAAAAGACTTGTACTCAGAAAACTATAAAATACTGATGAAAGAAATCAAAAAGGACATAAACAGATGGAGAAATATACCATGTTCTTGTATTGGAAGAATCAATGTTGTGAAAATAACTGTACTACACAAAGCAATCTACAGATTCAGTGCAATCCCTATCAAACTACCACTGGCATTCTTCACAGAATTAGAACAAAAAATTTTACAATTCATGCGGAAACACAAAAGACCCCGAATAGCCAAAGCAATCTTAAGAAAGAAAAACAGAGTTGGAGGAATCAGGCTCCCCGACTTCAAACTGAACCACAAAGCTACAGTAATCAAGACAGTATGGTACTGGCGCAAAAACAGAAATATAGATCAGTTACAGGTTAGAATGACCAGAGATAAACCCACACACATATGGGCAACTAATTTATGACAAAGGAGGCAAGAACATACAATGGAGAAAAAACAACCTCTTCAATGAGTGGTGCTGGGAAAACTGGACAGCTACATGTAAAAGAAGGAAATTAGAACACTCCCTAACACCATACACAGAAATAAACTCCAAATGGATTAAAGACTTAAGTGTAAGACCAGACACTGTACAAGTCTTAGAGGGAAACATAGGAAAAACACTCTTTGACGTAAACCACAGCAATATCTTTTTTGACCCATCTCCTAGAGTAATGGAAGTAAAAACAAAAATAAACAAATGTAATTAAACTTAAAAGCTTTTGCACAGCAAAGGAAACCATAAGACAAAACGACAGCCCTCACAATGGGAGAAAATATTTGCAAATAAAACAGCAGACAGGGCTTCCCTGGTGGCGCAGTGGTTGAGAGTCTGCCTGCCGATGCAGGGGACACAGGTTCGTGACCCGGTCCGGGAAGATCCCACATGCCGCGGAGCGGCTAGGCCCGTGAGCCATGGCTGCTGAGCCTGCGCGTCTGGAGCCTGTGCTCCGCAACGGGAGAGGCCACAACAGTGAGAGGCCCGCGTACCGCAAAAAAAAAAAAAAAAAAAGACAAAGGATTAATCTCCAAAATATACAAACAGCTCATAGAGCTCAATATCAAAAAAACAAGCAATCCAATTAAAAAATGGTGGAAGACCTAAATAGACATTTCACCAAGAAGACATACAGATGGCCAAGAGGCACATGAAAAGATTTTCAACATCACTACTTGTTAGAGAAATGCAAATCTAAACTACAATGAGGTATCACCTCACGCCAGTCAGAATGGCCATTATCAAAAAATCTAGAAACAATAAATGCTGGAAAGAGTGTGGTAAAAAGGGAGCCTTCCTGCACTGTTGGTGGGAATGTAAATTGATACAACCACTATGGAAAACAGTATGGAGGTTCCTTAAAAGACTAAACATAGAACTACCATATGACCCAGCAATCCCACTATTGGGCATATACTCTGAGAAAACCATAATTCAAAAAGAGACATGTACCCCAACGTTCATTGCAGCACTATTTACCATAGCCAGGACATGGAACCAACCCAAATGTCCATTGACAGATGAATGGATAAAGAAGATATGGCACATATATGCAATGGAATATTACTCACCCATAAAAAGAAATGAAACTGAGTTATTTGTAGTGAGGCAGATGGACCTAGAGTCTGTCATACAGAGTGAAGTAAGTCAGAAAGAGAAAAAGCTGTATGTTAACACATAAATATGGAATCTAAAAAAAAAAAAATGGTACTGATGAACCTACTTGCAGGGCAGGAATAAAGAGGTAGACACAGAAAATGGACTTGAGGACATGGGTTGGGAGGGGGAAGCTGGGGCCAAGTGAGAGTAACATCAACATATATACTGTACCGAATGTAAAATAGTTGTCTGGTGGGAAGCAGCAGAATAGCACAAGGAGATCGGCTCAGTGCTTTGGGATGACCTAGAGGGGTGGGATAGGAAGGGTGGGAGGGAGGCTCAAGAGGGAGGGGATATGGGGACATATGTATGCATATGGCTGATTCACTTTGTTGTGCAACAGAAACTAACACAGTATTGTGAAGCAATTATACTCCAATGAAGATCTATTTAAAAAAAAAAGAAAAAAAGCAAGGACCAATACCTTGAACAGGTTGCAGGGCTTCTGGAGAGCTTCAGCTTCTGGATTTGGCATCATGAGTTGCCAGGGCAGGCTATGCCCAAAAAAGGAGTAGGTTCTGTCAGGCTGCAAACTAGGAGTAGCAATTTTGCTAATTATGGAAACACTTCTAACTGTGAAATCAAAATCTTGATCCCTTATTAAAGGAATTTCAGTCATTATGTGTCTTTGTCATTAGAGTCACACTAGCTCCCTAGTCTCTGACTAGAAACCAAGCTATTTTGGGAATGGCAAGGAAGCTAATGTTTATGATGTCCATTCTGTGCCAGATCTTGCTCTGGGGATTACACATATGATCTTACACCACAACCATGATAAATTGACATCAATTTCTCTATTTCTGTAGATGAAAGCACAGAGATTCAGAGAGGTTAATTATCTGGCTAAAGAACACACAGCTTCCAAGTAATGGAGCCAAGATTTAAATCCATGTCTATACAACCTTAAAGTATGTATTCTTTCTACAAAATTACGTAGTCATGATAGCTTTTGTGATTTGATCATAGAAAAACCAAAAAGGGGCCATTGCCCATTTAAAATAGTTACCAACCTCTACCAGTGATACATAACTTTCACAGAGAATTTTGGTAACATGCATGAATAATTCAGTGTTTATGTAAATCTATGCATTACTTCTCAGCAATATTTGCATTAAAAGGGAGGCCTAATTGTGAAATAAAAATATTGATCTCATATTTTTATGTTTTGTTCATTGCTCTATCCCCAGTGCCTAGAACTGTGCCTGTTACATAGTAGATAATCAGTATGTCTTTACTGAATAGATTAAAGCAATGTCAGTCATCAAAGACAGTTTGGGAGAAATTTTGGGGGTGGAGGAGTGCAGAACAGTGGTGTGTTGTTCCCCAGAACCCCTGAAATCACACACCTTAGGCAGTGGGTCACTCTACTTACAGATAAAACTGAATATGTGTCTTTAAACAATGCTGATAGAAACCTCAGGGGTAGGCCCAAGACATAGACAGGGGTATGCGGAAACGGAAATGATTAAAGAAGGAGTAGGAAGGAGGAAAATATGTAGGAACGGGTATGAGCAAAGGATGCAGAACTGTGCAGAGCAGGAACATGGCACAGTGTTTCCTGGTCTGTCCATACTCTGCAACATTGCTCATATTCCCCTCCCGTCTTCTTTCGGAGCAGTACAGGACTCCCAAGGATTAATGTGATGCAGGTGTGGAGGTTGTAGGGCCTCCAGGATGGTGTGCTTTTCAGGCCGATACCAGGTGCGACCACCAGATGGCAGTAGAGGACCAGCCTCAATGTCTTCCTCCTCAGTGTCCTGGGGCAGTAATTCAGGAAAGAAACCTGGAATGGGGGTGGGGAAAGGGAGGGCAGTGGTCATAGTGGGAGGAGTGTGCCAGGGTTGAAAGTGGAAAGACGAGATCTGTGGGAGAAGGGGGATCTCCGTGGTGATTTTGGAGGATGGTGGGGCTTGATGGGGACTTGCGGTTAAGTTCCTTGTAGTTCTTAAATAAAATGCCTTGGACAGAGTGTAAACAAAGAGATCTCATTGTCTAGATCCAGTAGACTCTGAGCTCCATGAGGGCAAGTACTGCTGGCCTAGGTCACCGTTGTGACCCTGCCGCATAGTATGTAGTCAGACATATATGGTAAGTGATTGACAGAGATATTTCAGTCACTTTCAGTCGAGGATCCTACCATCCATGGAAGAATTTTCAGTTGTGTTTGGGTGTGTGTGTGTGTGTGTGTGTGTGTGTGTGTGTGTGTGTGTGTGTGTGGCGGGGGGATGGGAGGGTTTGGGGCTCATGTGAATTTTTTAGGCAAGAGGGATTTTTGCTTTTGTCAGATTTTTCAAAGAGCCTAAGTGGCCCCTAAACCACTGAGCCACTGTTTGGCTAAAGTTTTTCAACTGCTATGATAAAAACTCCATAAAATTTCCAGGTCCCTCACCAGACAACTATTTCCTGTGTTAGGATAGCACCAGTTACTGTAACAAATGGACCTTTAAAAGGCATGTCGGGTCCAGTAAATGTCATATATAATAGAAGTTTATCTCTTGCTCAAATAAATATCCAAGGCAGTCCCTAGTTAGTGGCAGTCTTTGAGGGACCAGGACTTCTGTGTCTCTGACATCCTCAGTGTAAGGCTTTCAGTGTCACCCTTAGGGGTGAACATCACAGTCAGCCAGGAAGGGAAGAGTGCCAGTGCATGAAGGAGGCTTTTAAGGACTGGACCAGAAAATGGTACATATTATTTGCCCTCACATTCAGTTGAGCTCATTCACTTAAAGATGATGTTTACAGCAGAAGCTGGGAAGTGTCTTCCAGTTGTACTCAGGTAGGAGAGACAAAGGATTTTGGTGAGCAGCTAGAATCCCTACCACATCTCTTCTGTTTATAACCAAGCACATTTGCAGTAATACTCTTCAAGTGGTAGTGCCAGTGCAAAATTCTAATGATTGATGAACTGACTCTCTTTCCTGGGACTCGAGACAATTTTTAAAACCTTGCTAATCATGGATAGTGGTGTCTCCTGCTTCAAACACTCAGTGCCTCCCGTTATTTTTACAGGGTTCCTGTCTACTTTGACAAAGTGGACTTTTTCTGGGGATAAGACAAGGTTTCACACATTTCCTCATCCAAAGTGGTCCCAGGAGTCAGGAGAATGGAGGATATTTTAGGATAGTATCCCAGACATACTGACTCTGGCACATCTAGTTCTCTTATTGGGAGGCAGTAAGCATAGCAGGTCTGATTCAGACTGGCCAAGCAGTAAACTTTCAGTCCAGGTTAGCCACTGGCCTTGCTGTCTTTCATTGATCTGAGAATATTATGGCTTTTTGTCCCTCTTGCTGATGGCAGGGGTACGATTAGGATGAGAAGATACAGAATAGAAGCAGTAGATTTTTGTGTGGAAGGGGAGGGGCTTTGAGAAAGAAGAAATTAATGGTAAGTGAGAAGAAGAAGGAGAAAAGTCAGAAAATGGATGGACAGAAAAGGTGATGAGAGAGGAGAAAGGAGAAAGGGTAAAGATGATGTACAATGCAAGACATTTTAATGTCATGGAACACCATCCTAATAACACAGGATCCTATGACCTGTGGTTCTGTATACTCTTTCACCTTGCCTTCGTTGACACCTGTTTGTGCTTAGTTCTGATTTATTTATCTTTTGAGCAGTCTTGAAGTATTATTTTTATTTTTGTAATCCTCTGAAGTCTGAAGTGAGAGTATTGATATTTAAATAAAATAGACTTGCCCTAGGAATCTAGTTAATTACTACCTGCCATTTTTCAGTATTAGATATTTTTAGCAAATAATAATACTGATATGTACAGATTACTATTTGAAGATCATCATTTATCTAATTAGTCCCCACTCTTTTTTGGTCAGGTAGATAAAATATGCGTTGTTATTCCAGTAGGGGATGGATGTCCAAGGAATAGCACTATAATGATGAAACTCACCATGTGGCTGAGAGGTGGGTTTATTCATTAAGGCATGCTTGCATTAATGATTTTATTAAATGTTTATCGAGGCCTTATTGTGTGAGAGGTGCTAGAAGGGATACAGAGAATAAAAGACAACTCTTTCCTTTAAGAAGTACCTGACAATTGAATGCCCACCATGTGCCAAGGGCCACGCTAGATGTGTCCTGTGCATTTAATTCCCACACGCACCTTGCAAGGCAAGATTCTCATAATTTCTCAGATAAGGAAGCTCAGAGAATTTGTATAATGTGCTGAAGTTAAATGGAGGAGCTGGGATTTGAACTCAGATTTCATGGGGTCAAAGTCCATCTTCTACATGATGCTGACTTTTGGTTGCAAGGAGCTAATCTTATACCTATAATAATAAAACTAACAAACCAAGTCCATTGCTCATCTCCTTAGATGTACATGTTAGTAAAACCAGGCTGTCACCCTGAGCATTCCACACTCTCTTACTTCTCTACCTCTGCTCATGCCTTTATTTTAGCTTAAAACACCCTCCAATTATCTCCATTTATTACAGCACTACCCATTTTTAAGGGCCAGCTTAAATGCCATCTCTTTTGTGAGGATGAAACCTTAACTCATTTTTCTAATGAGTGATTTCTCCCTCTTTGAAACTGTACTCCTCACTTAAGGTAAGCTGTCTAGTTTCTGTGCTTGTCTTAGTGTCTTTGTGATAGGCAGCCTTTGAGACAGTCCCCAGTTACCTCCACCCTCTAGTATTCATACCTTTGTATAATCTCTGGATTTATTGATTCTCTTCTAACGAATAGAATATGTCAGAAGTGCTGGGATGTCACTCTGATGCTAGCTGATAAACATTTTGGCTTTTGTCCTAAACACTGTCTTTTACTCCCTCCTGGATCTCTTGCTCTGGAGAAAACAAGCTGCCATGTAGAGAGGTCCATGTGGCAAGGGATCAAGGTCCATGTGAGTGAGTGTGGAAGTGAATTCCCTTCAGCTGAGCTTTCAGATGAGACTGCAGCCCCAGCTGACAGCTTGACTGCAACCTTACTAAAGATCTTGAGGCAGAGGTAGCCAGGTAGCTGTATCCTGATCCTGACCCAAAGAAATGGTGATACAATAAATATTTGTTGTTGTATGCCACTATGTTTTGGAGAAATTGATTAAACATCATTGTAACCAGTGTGGTCCTACTAGACTGTAAATTGCTTGGAGACCAAGTCTCTTTCTTCTTTGTCTTTCATCTGCAGCATCAAGCAAGATGTTTTGTATCAGGGCAGGAAGATATGCCCTCTCTCGGGTCTATGGTACTAGTGAGGAGGATTTGGAATGAAAAAGGTCTTACTGGAATTGGTACCACTCCTCCTGGATTGCAAAGAAAGAGCTTGTCCCATTTACTGTGGTGGCTCCTGTAAGGGAAGCTTGGCTCAGGAAAGAGCCAAAAACACCTAGTCCTGAAATAGCAGGATTCTTGCTTCACGAAGGGTGGCAGCATCCCAAGTCATGTTGATAGGAAGGATGTCTTTTCTTCACAAATGATTGACTTGATTGTCCTCAGGGAAGAATTAGTGCTTACCTTGTCAGGTGCTTGTGTCTTAAATAAACAGTGAGAAAAGCAGTGATATAGCCCTCCCTGATACAATGAAGGAAACAATTGGAGCAACAATCTTGGCTTTTACTCATGGTGCTTAATCTCACCTTTTCCCTTTCTCCTCCCTTCTGGAGTTTGCAACTGAGCACCTCATTAAATACCTAGCTAAAGCCAGAGGACCCTAGTGTTTAAGCCACACAGGAAACTACCAAGATTTCTCCTTTTTCCAGAGAGGTGGTGGAGTCTCCCAAGGGAAGGAACAAGATCAGCATGTTGGTTTGATGAAGGGAGGCATTATTTGGAGGAAGGAAGAGGAGGTTGAGATGGTGAACATCCGTGTACTACAGTCTTTTTTCAGAAGTCAGAGACTGAAAGCCCTGTTTCTTGAGGCACAAAGGAAAGCTAAGACAAAGGAAAGATGGTCCTCTCAGACCGTCTTGCACTTTGGAGAGTTCCTTGACCATTAGGTACGGATACTGTGTATCTCCACAGTATCAGTATCAGAGTCAGGTGAATGTGAGTAGGTGGGGTGTGAGAGGCTCAGCAAGGTGTCACCACGGTAATGCTTGCCAGTCATTTTGTTGGAAGTCAGGAGGAGCAGGGCTGAAGGACAGACTGAATCCACACTCTCTCGCCCTGCTCTTATTCCACGCACCCCATTCCCCAGCCCCCAAATCTGGGAATTCCTAGGAGAAATTCTATTAGATAATAGCTCAAGTTTCTTATTTCATTGTAGACTCAAAGCAGTTCTGGACCAAGTCCTTGTTGTTAGCGTATGAGGGCTATTACCTGGCAGTGGCCCCAGATATTCAAAAGCACAAGGGATAATGTAATTAAATTCCCCAATTTCTCTTTAGGTAAGTGTTCCCAAAGCAGAGGCCTTGCCCCTTATGGAATGTGAGTCTCTGGAATGAGTGTGTGGCACGAATAATTAAAAATATTAAATGCTTTATAAGTTTTGAGTCTGGCTTTGAGTGTATAGGAGCATGACAAGCAGAGGAAGCTAATTTATGTTCAAAAGTTAACCTTAAAAATGTGCTGATGGAAAAATCCTTATTTTATTTTGCTTTGTGTGTTTGATATCATGGTTGCAGCTAAAGTTATCATGTAGGAGAAAGAGATGTTCTATTTTTTCAATTTGTTCTCATTTGTTTCCTGCCAAATTTTTTGCAATATTGTGAACACATTTATTTGTGTGTGTGTGTGTATGTTTTCATTAAATCTGCCTTTGTCAGGATAAGTTTCTCATTGGCAAATACAGAAATACTAAAGTAATGTGTTATTTATTGACCATGAAAAGTAAAAGGATAAGGTGTTTTGTGGGGGACAAAACTCAATTTATAATCTTCTGCCCTTTATGAAGGATCTTGTTGAATATTGTCTTAGAACTGATTATGAAAAGGACAGGTTTTCCAGAGAAATTAAAAAAGAAAGAAAGAAAAAGAAAGCAGCTACACAACAAACTTCTTTAACCTAAATAAACACAGATTGAAGGAACAATCCACAAGAACTATCTTCCTTATTCCACAGCCAACAGCAAAGTCTTATATCCCGTTATGGTAAGGAGCAAGCCTTTGAACCTTGCGTTGTTCACTGCCAGGCAGCAGCACTTAAAGCTCAGGCAGACAATGTTTACAGTTGCTTTAGGGAGTTTCTAGGATAATAGCTCGACTTGTATTTCTGAGTAGGATTGATCCTGCCTTCCTGGTCTGCATTTCCCCAAAGCAGAGGCTGGAGAGGCCTAAAACTCGGTGAAAAAGTGGACTGCTAGGAGTAACACATTAAGTAAGATTTCCCCCGTGCCTTAGTCGTTCCTCTTGTTGCAAAGTTGTGGGTGGGCATAGAGGGAGGTCATGCATCCTGTCAGGTCACGACAGTGCTATTTAAGTCTGGGCAAACACTTTTGAGCTCATTTTCAGAATCTCTCAATATTCAGGCCGAATCTACATGCAGCTCATGTTGAAGATGGCAAGGCCTCTCTGTTGCCTCCATCAGCCTGCTCTCTGAATAACTATTTAGAAGTCCAGCTTACTAATTTATTTAATTGCCCAGTACTATTAAGTAAGAAATAAACTTCTGTTGTAGTAGAGCCATTATATATTTTGGGGCATATTTTTTTACAACAGCTAGTCTACTCTAATTATTACACATATTCTGTTACCATGGACTGGAATTTTCATGGGAATGTCTCTAAGTTTTATCTATCCAAATATTATGCCTTTGTTAGTAACAATACCCACTGGGTTTCATGAATAAATCAAAATGGAGGAAAGGCAAAAAGAGGTAGTAAAAGGATATTTAAGGTATTTCATAACCATGTTTCCTCCGCTGAATGTTAATGTTAGTGTTAAAATTTATTTTCAGGTTCATGGAGATTGTTCCCTTTGTGCCTGGCATGAAACTAACCAAATTATTCACATGAGTGAAAATTATCACTGTGGTTGCTTCTGCCTGTTTTTTAGGACATAATGGACAGTTACCAAGATCAAAGCAGAATCTCTGGCTGAGGGTTAAAAGCAATGCAGAGAAAGGGAGCGAGAAAGAGCAAGTGGGAGTTCACTGGATATTGACTACATGCTAAGGTAGTGGCAACTGAATAAAAGTTAAAGTGTTAAAAAAGGGCTTTCATGATACTGCGGACTGTGTGCATTGTCAAGGGAGAAGAGTGAGGCCTTGACACAGATCAGATGTGTGACTTTGTCAAGTCACTAAGATTCTCTGGGTCCCAGTTTTCTAATCATAAAAGGAGGTCTGACTAGATGTTTTCTAAGGTATTGAATATCTTAACTTTAAATATTTGATTCCAAGACATACTGGAAAGAATTTAATGTGCTGATAGCTTTGCATTGGTGCTGCAGTATAATAAATGTCAGAATCCCCTCCCTCTCTTCTCCCTCTTCCTCCCCAGATATCCCATGGCTCATTAATACACATGCATAACACCCTTTTCCAGGGCTTGGTGGTGATGTTCAGTGACATCTTATACAGCTCCACATGGGCAGGGCATCTGGGGCAGCTACATTCAGTTTTAATTGAAACAAAGCAAAGTAGCAGCTGTTTGGCATTAAAGGGAATTTTAAGCCTTTATTCCAGTTCCACCAAGGGAAGGAGCAAACAGAAGTCAAAAACATTTTAAGCCAACCAGTCTAAAATAGTTAAGGTCATCTGCATTCTCTCTATATGTAGCCATCACCTGGAATGTGCTTTCACTTTCCTTTAAAAAGAGAACTGACAACGATTTATGATAGGATAAAAGATACATTGGCATTTAAAATACTGAATTCTTAGTTCATTGTCAGTGCCCCTGCCATAATTAAGAGTTGTTTGTCTAAGCCTGATTTTTACATTATAGCTAAAACCATCATAATGAGAGATTCAGGTTTTACATGGTGGGAGCAAAAGCGGATCTTGTTTTTCCATAGCAACATGCTTGGGCTTTACAGTGAAATCTGAACCTAAAGGCATTCATGTTCAAATGCCCAACCACTGTAACTAATACCGTGGAAGAGTGAGCATGCTGTGTGAAATTATGCAGCATTTGATCCTGCCTGACTTCTATGCCTTGGACTATCAAAGGAGGTATGCATAGTTGCCTTATGCCAGTGTACTCTTTAAAGTTAAGTAATAACAAGTTGTTTTTTTTTACTGTGTAAGTTTAAGTTTTTTTTTACATCTTTATTGGAGTATAATTGCTTTACAGTGGTGTGTTAGTTTCTGCTTTATAACAAAGTGAATCAGTTATACATATATCCCCATATCTCTTCCCTCTTGTGTCTCCCTCCCTCCCACCCTCCCTATCCCACCCCTCTAGGTGGTCACAAAGCACCAAGCTGATCTCCCTGTGCTATGCAGCTGCTTCCCACTAGCTATCTGTTTTACATTTGGTAGTATATCTAAGTCCATGCCACTCTCTCACTTCGTCCCAGCTTACCCTTCCCCCTCCCCGTGTCCTCAAGTCCATTCTCTACGTCTGTGTCTTTATTCCTGTCCTGCCCCTAGGTTCTTCAGAACCTTTTTTTCCTTAAATTCCATATATATGCGTTAGCATACGGTATTTGTTTTTCTCTTTCTGACTTACTTCACTCTGTATGACTGACTCTAGGTCTATCCACCTCATTACAAATAGCTCAATTTCGTTTCTTTTTATGGCTGAGTAATATTCCATTGTATATATGTGCCACATCTTCTTTATCCATTCATCCGATGATGGACACTTAGGTTGTTTCCATCTCTTGGCTATTGTAAATAGAGCTGCAATGAACATTTTGGTACATGACTCTTTTTGAATGATGGTTTTCACAGGGTATATGCCCAGTAGTGGGATTGCTGGGTCATATGGTAGTTCTATTTGTAGTTTTTTAAGGAACCTCCATACTGTTCTCCATAGTGGCTGTACCAATTCACATTCCCACCAGCAGTGCAAGAGTGTTCCCTTTTCTCCACACCCTCTCCAGCATTTATTGTTTCTAGATTTTTTGATGATGGCCATTCTGACTGGTGTGAGATGATATCTCATTGTAGTTTTGATTTGCATTTCTCTGATGATTAATGATGTTGAGCATTCTTTCATGTGTTTGTTGGCAGTCTGTGTATCTTCTTTGGAGAAATGTCTATTTAGGTCTTCTGCCCATTTTTGGATTGGGTTGTTTGTTTTTTTGTTATTGAGCTTCATGAGCTGCTTGTAAATTTTGTAGATTAATCCTTTGTCAGTGGCTTCATTTGCAAATATTTTCTCCCATTCTGAGGGTTGTCTTTTGGTCTTGTTTATGGTTTCCTTTGCTGTGCAAAAGCTTTGAAGTTTCATTAGGTCCCATTCGTTTATTTTTGTTTTTATTTCCATTTCTCTAGGAGGTGGGTCAAAAAGGATCTTGCTGTGATTTATGTCATAGAGTGTTCTGCCTATGTTTTCCTCTAAGAGTTTGGTAGTTTCTGGCCTTACATTTAGGTCTTAAATCCATTTTGAGCTTATTTTTGTGTATGGTGTTAGGGAGTGATCTAATCTCATACTTCTACATGTACCTGTCCAGTCCTCCCAGCACCACCCACCGAAGAGACCGTCCTCTCTCCACTGCACACTGCTGCCTCCCCCACCAAAGACAAGGCGACCACACGTGTGTGGGTCCATCCCTGGGCCCTCCACCCGGCCCTACCGATCCACAGCTCTGTCTCCGTGCCAGCACCACACCGTCCCGACCACTGCAGCCCTGCAGCACAGTCTGAAGTCAGGGAGCCTGATTGCTCCAGCCCCGCCCCTCACTCTCAAGATTGCCCCGGCCACCCGGGGTCCCCCGTGCCTCCATACAAACCATGAAACCCCCTGCTCCAGTTCTGCAAAAAATGCCAGTGGCAGCCCAACAGGGACCACACCGAACCTGCAGACTGCCCCGGGCAGCAGAGTCACCCTCACAATGTTGATTCCTCGAATCCAAGAACACGGCACACCCCTCCATCCACCTGCACCATCCTCAGTCTCCCCCATCAGTGTCCTACAACCCTCTGCCCACAGGTCTTCTGTCTCCCCAGGAAGGTCTAAAGTAATAACAATTTAAGATGCTCATGTTTATCCTGACCTCTGAGGCTGAGTGCCATTTGTGCTCTTTGTACTGTTTTTTTGTTTTTGCTTTTTTACTTTATTTCTTTTGCTATTTCCTAGCTCATTCATTCATTCACTAAACAAATATTTCTTGTGATACAGACATGTGTAGGCATTTTAATAGGTGCTGGAGATATAGGGGCAAATAGGATAAGATTTATTCCCTATCTTTACCGTCTAGTGGAGGTAACACTGAGCAAGTAATTACAAGTACAGTACAGTAAATGAAGAGTTTGGGAACCAAGAGCGGGTGAGTTGAGCCTTAATGAATGAGTGGAAATTAGCCAGGTGAAGTGGAAATTAGCCAGGCAAAGAGGGTGGAGGAAGCATTTGAAGAGGTGGAGGCATCTTTAGCAAGTGAATTTATTCAGCAAACATATGTGTGATCCCTTTGGGGAATTTGGTGTTTAAATGTCACTGGTGTGTGAGAACAAGTCAGGGAGGTGCAAGACATGCTGGAGGACTTAGCAGGGTTCTGATTCCAGAGGCTCTCATGTGCTGTTTTTGGGAGTTTGGCCTATGTTCTGTAGGTAAAAGTCATTGAGGATTTAAACTGGTAAATCAAGTGCACTTATCTTTTAGAAGGATCAACAATGTGGTAAATGGATATCAGGGAATGGAAGAGAGAGCAGGACTTTCATTAGATGCATTATCTCTTCTGTGGTGGCAGTGATAGCAAGGAAGAGATCCATACCTGATTCTCCGTGGTAGAAGGCCTGCCCCGTGAGCCTCCTCCCATTTGTGCTTATTGATATAAAACCATATTTTAATGCCCAGCCCAAATCCCATCTCCTTTGTGGACCCTCTCCTCATCATTCCCAGAAATTTTGTCTTCCTTTAAAATTCTATACTTCTTGTTTGTTCTCTCGTTGGGTATAGAATACATCCAGCTTGTATATTTATTTCTTTTCTCTGTGAATCTCCTTTCCCCTACAAAACTCTTGAAGGATAGGGAAATATCCATATTTCTTTAAAACTGTAGCATCTAAGACAGTGCCTTGAAAAAATTATACTCTTAGAGCTGGAAGGAACCTCAGGGACCATCCAAACCTTTTCATTTGATGGATGAAGAACTTGAGGCCCAGAGAAATGGGCGCCTTCCTAGATCTCTCACTGCCAGTTTATTATTCTTTCAGTTATCCAACAAGATGAGTATTTTTGTGGTCAATGATGATCAATTAGATAGCTATGGCTTTGTTAGATAAACATCCTCCTATTATTGTTGTTTAATGGGTGACATGATTCTTTGAGGATTAAAGGATGAGTGTTGTTTATTAATGCCCCCTTTCTTTAATAACAAAAGGCCAGGGCCATGAGAAAGACCAGAAAATTCTATAAAATGTTTGAGCCTCAAGATTAGGTCATGCATTCAATGTAATAGCAGCTGCTAACTAAATTAGGTATGTTTTTGTTTGTTTGTTTTTCCTGAGAACAGAGCATAGGTTCAACTGACCAGTTCTCAGCTGGAGAATAAAATAAGAAATTATTTCTTCTTCCTAAGTCATGGGTGCCCCAAGTACACACCCCTGTCTTTACAGGCCATCCCTTCTCTTTCCTCTTCTCCCATAAGTAATGGTAAAGCCTATCCCATGCCTTCAAATTTGGGTTGAAGGTTGGAGGCCATGCAGAATACAAATTATCTGTCCAATCAGGGGCACATGGGAATTTGGAGATGACAAATCCTTTACTAAGATCTTGATGCTTAAAACCAGTTGCAAACCATACGTACAGAGGCCTTGCAGGTAATACAAATGAATAATGGTGGCTTGGTAGAGTCTAGTGACTTAGACAATGAATAAGAGCTGACACGACAGCTCTTTCTCAACTCCAGTATTTGTTGCCATGAGAGAATTTTATGAATTCTACCAGGTTGTTTGATTCTCCAAGGCAGTGCAGAAGTCTGGATTTTTATGTGAAATATATCAAATCTTCACAATGGTCATAGCTTTAAAAATGGAAAACTTTGTGCAGCAAATATGCAAACAGGCAAAACACTCCTGCAGACTGCCTGAAGTCCTGGTAGTTTGCAACTTCTGGCTTCAAAAATTCCAGATACTTACTTTTAGTTACTAGATATACAAACTAATCAATGCACCAGCAATAATTTTGGGGTAATTTGTTTGTGTGTGTGTGTGAAATATTATTCAGGATACTTAGGACAACCTGTAGAAATCAATGGCATGTTTTGGCCCACATTAAACTTTCAGCTGGTTGAGAAATAGGAAACCATGTATGAAAACAGAACTAGCAGTTTAAATTACCATGTAAATGCAAAGTGAGGCAGCCCATCAATTAAATAAGATTCTCTAGACCCTACAACTTGAGGCCAAATTAGTGCCCCACCAATGAGTTATATAATGTGCTCTAGAAGTACATATATCTTTCTGTAAATTCATTCAGCTCATATGGTATAAAGGGTTAAGAATCTATTTGATCCTCTTAAAACTTAAAACCTTGAGTTCATGACATATAACATATTTGTACCTCCTATGTTTACTGCAGTGGCTGTACATGATAGTTGTGAATTAAATGTTTGCTGACTAAACCAATAACAAACTGAAGCCTATAGGAGTAATTGATCATTCCAAAACACAGTAGAAACTCAATCCTTACTTGTTTAATAGTTGAATACCTTCATTAAATGGTAAAGAAATGGTGGAGAAAATGACATTTTTAGTTGGACTTTGATGGGAGTTAATAGGATTTCCCTATGTGGAGATCCCTATGGAGGGCATTTTAGGTGGGGAACAGTTTGAATGAAGTTATGATGAAACTAATTAGACTGGCTTGGAATATGGAATTCCATTTTTATCCCATAACTTTATTTGAATATGGTTTGACATGGTTCAGATATTGCAGCTCAATGTACTGTGTCCATACTTTTCAAGTTGTTCCTATCCCAGTACGTTAGAATGTTTAGGAATAAGCCTGCATTCCTCAAAGGAGATGAAGCTGTAGAGGTGGGGTTGTATCCCATTGTAATAAGTCTTTCCTCCATCCACTTGTTTGATTAGGAAATGAATACTAAGCAAGGGGAACACTTGTGAATTACTTATGTCATTTGCTATAGTGCTGATAGGGAATAATTCTTAGAGCTGCCTAATGCTTTTGGGGATTGGGTTTTATTCTTTCAAGTATTTCCTCATTTTCTCTTTACCCTAGTTAATTGGATGTGCTCAAGAGGCCTTGGGGGAACTCCTTCCCTGGGGTTGGTACCTCTTCAACATAATAGTCCCACCAAGGAACGAGGCTGAGAGAGTGGGGACTGAGCTTCCAGGTATTTTCTGGGTGTCTTGGTGACATGTAGACTTTGTCCATGAAATTCTCTATCCCTGAAATTTTCTCTGCCCTTTTTATGATGCTACAGCCTTATTCTAGAAACTTCTTGAAGTTCTTTGTATAGCAAAGAGATATTTACATGTCAGAGGTCAGATCATTTTTTGCTATAGGTTTTTTCTTAGAGACTATGACAAGAATATTTTAAGAATCCCCCAAAAAGTAAATTTATCAATCAGTCTCAAGGCTTATTTTTTTACTATAATTTTGTATATTCATGTGTATTGCAAGTGATCAATCATTCTGCCAAACATCTTGTACTAAATGTGCTAATGAGCTAGAGAATCAAATATTTTGAAAGTATGGGCATGTGTAACATTGATTTTCAATATTTGGATCACATCAATAATCTGCTCAAGGAAAGCAACTTTATTAGGATACATTTCCATATACCTTATTAATAGTTGACAGGCAAAACAATATTTGTTACATTCTTTGTTGATTTATTTCCTTTAACTCTCTGTACCCTAGGTATCTTGAGTCCTTAGCAACAATATTAGTAATAACAGAATTGTAATGTTCATTATCTGTTAGGCACTGGTGAAGCCTTGCTTTTGGCTTAGATGGATTTTTTTTTTTCCTTTCAAGTAATGCAAATTTTTCTCAGGTTATTTTCAGAAATAGATTGTTGATACCAGTTGAATGCAGGTAGGAAACAAACAACAACAACCAACAGTGAAGGGAAAAGTTAAACGGGGGATGGGGACAAGGCAGTGTGCAGAAGGTACTGAAAGGGTACAGAGGGAAGGTGAGTTCTGATATGCTTCAGTTCTGAACACAGTCAGTCGTTTAACCTCTCTGAGTCTCAGTTTCTTCATCTCTAAACCAGGGGCAACAAGACCTATCTCTCATGAGACTGGGAACAATTAAGTGGTGCAGATATCTGGAAGGTACCCAGCACAGCTCAGCCCAAGAAAATTTAGTTCTCTTTGTCTTCTTGCTTTTCTTCATCCCCTGACCTCTTCCTTTCTCTTTTTTTTTCACAGTTTATTTCTTCTTTAAAAAAAAAAAATGTGACTTGAATATGTGAAAATGGAGATATTTGTTGTATCAAATGACATAAGGTTTTATAAGAATGATAATGTTACCTTAGTATCCTAGCAAGAATGACCATCAGTATTGTCTGACACCCAGGCTTTCTTATTTTCTGGGATAAGTAGAGAGAAATAGCATTTGTGGAGTACTTATGATGTACCGATGTACCAGGAATGGTATACATTTAATTTAATGATAACCCCCATAAAATACCAGTGTTCCCATTTTACAGTTTAGAGACTGAGGTAAAGGCTGTTAACTTGTCTGAAATCACACAGATAGTGAGTGGCATCAATTGTTATTCAGACCATGCTGGCTATTACTATTAAACCACCTGTCTACTTGTGTGGTTCTTAATTAGGGAGTGGAGTACATCTGGATCATCTGGGGGAGCAGATGGGTGTGGCATGAAAAAGTTCCCCCAATAATTATGATAGGACCTTCTCTAGGTGAGAATCTTGACCTGGGATCCTTGAATGTCGTGGAGGCAGAGATGCTGACATTTTTCTGGCTCTGCTTCCCAGCCTGGCGAGGAGTAGACATCAACTCAGTGATCCTTAGAACAACTTGCAAATCTGAAACAACACTGTTTTCTTCTTAATGGATTTCAAGTCTTTTATGGATGTTTTCTACACAGTGTTTACCAAAGCAAATGCATTAAGAATCAAAACTTGAATGTGGTGTCTTTGGGCTCTATTTTAGAACGAGAAAAAAATTTAAATAGGGAACAATGTTTACATATTTTTTTAAGGCAAAAGAGGCATCTTTCTTATAGCTTGGCAGGAGAGATGAGGAAGAAATCATGGGTATTGGTGCTGTTTACTAGCTGAGGTGCCAAAGACAGCCATCTGTCAAGAAAATGTGTAGGATGTTGATCAAGCCTGGAGCCTCTGACACTGAATACCCCGCCGGGGACTAAGATGCCACTCCAATGAGAGTGCACCTGCCTGATAGTACGCCGCCTCTGTGAGAAGGAATTTCCATGCATCTTCCCACTGAAAAATGGCTTTTATTACAGCTGATAAAAGGGCAGGGGAAAGTTGCCTTGATTTCCACAACAAGAGATGCACCTTGAGTGTTACATACATAAGAAACTTTGAGAGATCATTTCATTTGGGACTTTGACAAACCAAAGCAACTGATATTTTAATTCAGTGAAAACTACTACCCCTCGCCCCAAGCACTACTGAGGGTAGGTCCGAAAAGCAGGATATTTGAAAAGAGCAGAGATACGACTTCAGCCTTCCATGGCCTGTATTTCCTTTACCTTTTTTCTCCCTGATTAATGCTGTAAGTTCTAATATCCCCTCTTTTCTCATCTACAGAGAGAGCCACAGGATGGTAAATATATAATAAATAATTTACATTTTTTTGTTGATTGATATTGGACGTGGGGAAGAACACTTGGAATCCAAGGATACCAACTTCACAGGAGCTCCTGAATCCACTGAGACTTTTTTCGGTGCTCCTGGGCAGGTATCATGTGTCAAACCATGCCCCGAGCCTGTGAGACAATGATAGGGATATAAGTATCACCTCTAAAGAATCCTCCATGAGCGGTGAAAGTAACTTTTTTTTAGTTTATTCTCCCCTCTTTCCTGTGTAAAAAGCAAAAATACTTTCCCTTTTTTAATTTGTTTGATAATGTGTTGTCGTGGTGACAGAGGTAAGAAGTGCCGAATGGGCAAGATTGAAAAGATTTGGGAAAGAGTTTTAACTCTCTACAACTCAGAATGTACTCTGTTGCCTGCATGTCAGAATGTATTCTATGTTGCTGAGCTTAAGACATTGCATTACCCACACCATGTTGCTAGCAAGCACCATGGGGGCAGTAAGGAATGCTAATCATTGGCAAGCCACACAGGTAGTCTGTGATTCCAGAGTGGCTAAAGTGACCAGAGACAGGGGCTGGGGCAGCCCCTTTAGAGTAAGAACACAGATGAGGCAGTTACTTAGTATCTTTTGGATAGAACAGCTAGTCATAAACTCTTTCTTTTTTAGCTAATTTCTTTGATATCATAGAGTTGTTTTATTCCTTCTCATTCCCCATCTCTCCTACACTTTCTCCATTTCTTTTTTACTGACTTTTTCTTTTTTTTTGAGGCACTGTGATGATCATTTGAAAGATGTGCTTCTAGAGTGATCAAGGCTTTTGTATAAACTCTTCCCTCTCTCTGCTCACCCCATCTCCCCTTCACTAGTCAACTCTTATTCATCCTTTGGATCTCATTTCAAATATCATTTCTTCAGGGAAGCCTTCTTTGACACCTCTTCCACCCCACCTCATATTTTCCCTTCAGACTATTTATAACTAGTAATTACAGTTTATTTGAGAAGTACAGTCTCCCCCATAAGAATGCAGGTTCCACAAGAGCAGAGACTGCTCCGGTTTTGTGGCCACCGAGAACTCAGCATCTACAGCAGTGTCTGCCACATTGTAGGCTCCAGAAATTTTTATGGAAGGAGACAGTGAAATGCTTGAAATGCTGCATTACACTTATTAACCAGTATTTACTTAATACTTAACAGCTAACCCTGTGTTGAGTTCTGGGCCATGTAGGGAATTTAAAAGAAGCAGAAGCACAGATCAAGTTCCCAAAGAGCTTACAATTAGATGGGAAAACTAGTTCATCAGGAGAGCTATCTAGTGATTTTTAAAAGTATATTGATTTTCTAACCACACTCACTCCTTCAAAAATCATAAGTATTAATAGGGTAATATTAATACTAAGTAATAGAAGTACAATAATCAATAACAGAATTTGTATCAGGTATGTAGGCAAATTTGTACAGTCTGTTGCTTTACATTTATTTTGTCATATTCCACTTTTTGGACCTATTTTGAGCACAGCTATATGTTCTTCCTTTCTTGTTCTTTTTTTTTTAAAAATAAATTTATTTATTTATTTTTGGCTGCGTTGGGTCTTTGTTTCTGTACACAGGC
Organism: Delphinus delphis; assembly: GCF_949987515.2. Lineage (NCBI taxonomy): Eukaryota > Metazoa > Chordata > Mammalia > Artiodactyla > Delphinidae > Delphinus > Delphinus delphis. The sequence goes on along the minus strand of NC_082687.1, from coordinate 62,760,701 downwards.
TTTCTGTAGTTGCGGCGAGCGGGGGCTAGTCTTCGTTGCGGTGCGTGGACTTCTCATTGCGGTGTCTTCTCTTGTTGCAGAGTATGGGCTGTAGACAGGTGGGCTTCAGTAGTTTTGGTGTGCGGGCTCAGTAGTTGTGGCTTGTAGGCTCTAGAGCGCAGGCTCAGTAGTTGTGGTGCCCGGGCTTAGTTGCTCCGTAGCATGTGGGATCTTCCTGGACCAGGGCTTAAACCCATGTACCCTGCACTGGCAGGTGGATACTTAACCACTGCACCACCAGGGAAGTCCCCCTTTCTTGTTCTTATCATCATCATTAATTTCTTTCATTTATTCTGGTCCTCTTAGTACATTGTTGTGATAGGTGATTTGAAAAGAAACTAACAGTTTTTTTGGGGGGAAAAAATCCATGTGATGCTTGATGTTACCAACCAAGATAAATCCAGAGAGTTTAGAAAGAAAAATATTTAAAGATAAAGGGAAGTAGAATCGGGTAGTTGTTAAAACTCTAAAAAAGAGATTGGCTTTCTCTGATTTGAAGTGAGAGAAGAAACTATGAGAAACAGACATATAAATTTAATTTGATAAAATTCTTAGTTCCCTTATCAGCAAGATTCTAGTATGGCTGGCATAAATATGCCAAAATGTTAATTACTATTGTTTTATTATTGTATTGTAACAATGAAAAAGGATGTAGCCAAAATACAAACAAAAAGAGCAACCTAGAGAAACTTTTTTTTAAGCAGAAAATATGACAAAGTATGAAGTTAATAGTTTAATAATTGAAGAGTTCATATTGTTAACAAATGGGCAAAAGACCCTATAGATATAATGTACAAAAGGAGAAAATCTAGAAAACGTACATGTAGAAAAAATATTCACCCTCCTGAGATTCACCTGTTAAGTTTACTAAGTAGGACAAGTTAAAATGCAACTGATAATACTCTAGTAAAATTGGAAAGAAATTCGAAAGTATACATGAATGATAAACCATGCTACAAAATCATCATCTAAGACATTGAAAACTCATATTCCCAAAGAATTTCAGCACAGCATTTTTTCATATTGATGGAAAACTAGAAGCCTCTTAAAATTTAACAGCAGAGAAGTGGTTAAATAAAGTATTCTTCATTTGTGTACCCAATCTTCTGCGACTATGAAAAGGGTGGGAAACATTATTATAAGCAGCATAATATTAAAAAGTTTTAGCTTTGGAAGGTGATGTGGTATCATTTATTGTAATTTAATATATCCTCTGGCCTGTTACTTTTACTTCCAGGTGTCTGTTCTATAGAGCATGTCTGTGAAGATGTCTGTACAATATATGTGCTATTTGTATGAATATTGATTTTAAAGCAAAAAGTGGGAAATGACCCAAATGTCTAACATAGGGGGATGGTTAAATTAATTTTTGATTTTCGTGTGATGAAATATAATATAGTCAATCAAAAAACTGATGTGCCAGCCTATATTTCAAAATATATTGTTAAAAAAAACACAAGTTGCTAAATAATGAATACAACATGGCCTAATTTTATTAAAACAAAACAAACTGTGTATGTATAGTTCAAATATATGGCTAATATATAAACTGGAAGAATAAATTTGAGAATAACACATACTGAGATGTTAAACAGTTCTGACCTCAGGGAAGGGGGGTAGTGGGAATGAGGGAGGGGAATAATGGATTAATTTTTAATAATTAATTTTTGAAAACAATGAGCTTATAATAATGTATTTCTTGTATAATGTTAAAAATAATGCAAGAACAAAAGCTAAAACATAAAGAAGTAGAAGAGTAAAATATTCAAAAACAATACTTGTTATTTTAGGTCATGAGATTATGGGCAGTTTTTTCCTTTTTTCCCCTCACGACTACTATAATATGGTTAGATTCTTTTCATACGTAAAATTCAGAAAGAAAGGTTTTATTAGATACAACTTTTCCCCTTACACCATGGCTTGCAACTGTGGTTTTATAACACATCGTGGAAAGAAGGCAGAATGAAATCCTTGGTTATCCCAGCTGGAATTGTAAAATTCTTCTAAATCAGAAGAGTTTTAATTTACATAAAATCAAAGTTCTCTTAATTTCAAGTTCTCCAATCCTCCTCTCCCTGCCCCCGCTTTTCTTGTTTTTTTTTGGTTGGGGGATAGGTTGGGGTAGGGCAGCTGTCATAGGGATTTTCAATTCTCAAAGGTTGGGATCACTGCTTTAAGAACTAACCATCTAAGATAGATGACATGTGACACAGACAGTTATATAAAAAAAAAAAAGAAAAGACATGCAGACAACTGTACAAGTATTGAGAAAATGAAGTATTTACATTGTGCATGAATAATGTATCTTTGTGTCTGTCTCTTGGGTGAACTTGTCAGGTTATCTTTCTCTTGTTGGCTTTTGTGCTTATTTTCAAACCATTTTTACCCCTGGAAAATATTTTTGTATTGGTTTTTGACCCTCTGGAAGTGGTTGACTATGACATATGCTTTCCTCCTATCCAGTGTATGCAGGGCTTCCTTTCCTCATAATTTTTACTTTCTGATTTGTTAATTTAATTTAAGCTAGACGCTGACTGAATAAAGATGGTTCTGTCTACCTTAAGTGTTTTTTATGTCATCTCCACCATGTCCTGGCATCTAATAATGGTTAAATAATTTACCACTGCTATAGGAAATATTTTCTGAGACTTTACACATAAACCCTCCTCAGTAAAACCCAAATGGTTGAATTCACTCCTAACCATATTATTTTCAAAATAACAAGAACAAGAGCCGAAACATAAAGAGGTAAAAGAACATAATACTCAAAAGTAATGGTTATTTTAGGTCATGAGATTAAGGGTGATTCTCTCTTTTCTGTTTTCCCCACAACTACTATAATATGGTTAGACTCCTTTCATATTTAAAATTCAGAAAGAAAGATCAAGAAATAAAACAATCAGCAGTTGTTTGCTTTAAAAATAATAGTCGCAGACTGTATCGACCCCCAGAGCCTTTCCTCATGCCTCTGTTTTGTGTTTTAGAAACTGCCATAGATTTGTTGTCTGCATTTGTTTTTCCATGTTAATATTTCTTATACAGTATGGAAATTCCAGCAAGGGTTTTAATAATTCAGCATAAAGGAAGAACAATATTATAGTTGAAAATTAGCCTAAGAAAGGGGAATATAACCTTTTTATATAAGAAAAATAGGGAGGGTGAGAAGAAGCCAAATTAGCTGAACAAAAAGCTGCATAATGACCTGATACACAAATAGGAATGTCATATAAATCGGAAACTAAGTGCTCACTGAAGAGGAATGTGGAGACAATTGCTTTTAAGTGTAAAAGCAGAAGAGTTTGGGCAAGAGACAAGATCCTACCAGCAAGACATTAAAAAGGAATAATGTTTCAGAGGCTTATTCTCCCCACATCTCTTTTAAGCTGAGGTACACAGGAGGCCACCATAATGTCTCAGCATAATGAGAGCACTTGAGACCATTTTTCTTCATTTCCCTGATTGGTGCCAATGGAAGGGGATGGCTCACTTTGGAGACCTATGTGCTGGAGACCCAGCCTGTGTTCTGATCCTGAACTGCTGCCGTTGCTAGCTTTGAACTAGCTTTTTCACAGCAGCACCTGTAGCCTAAGCCAGACCCCTGGTACCTCTACTTGGAATATGGACTTGATCCTGGGCAGTGCTGCTCCTTCCAAACTCCATGCCTGGCTCCTGGGGGAGTAAAAGAAAAATGGAGAGTGAAAAATCCCATCTATCCCTAAAGGCTGATCTTAACATTGAGCTCACCCCCTCCCTTTCTCTCTGCTCTACTTAGGCCTGGAGTGGGCAACATTACAGGCGAGTCTCACTTTTGGAATTTCAGGCTCTCCTCTAGTTTTTACACTTTTCATCATGGTCGTCATTTCATATCTTACGCTTAGGAGCCCTGGCTTCATCCTCTCTCTTCTCTCTCTTCTTAAAAACCATGCCCACAGAAAAAGATTTGATAAACTCAGTAACTCTAAGGTAAATTGCCAATAAGTTTTGAACTGTGACCAGCCCCTTTCAGATGTGCTTGCAGTAGGCTTGAAAGCAAGCCAGGCAGGGGGTGTCTAACTGCAGAAATTTCACATGTGTTTGTTCAGTGATTCTAAAACTATTCACCACAAATCACTGCTCTTATTAAGACTCCCCTATTTGTCATCTATATATTTTAAAGACTTTTCTCATTAAAACAAGTTTATTAAGTTGTCTCCCCACTAATGATCTTATGGGTTGATATAATTTTAATCACAAACAGAAACTGAGGTTGGGGTATGTAGTTTTATGTTGACTTGGTTTATTTGTAAGGACTGATATGGTTGGATGAGAGGAAATGCCATTAAGTAGAAAAGAAATGTCTCAATGGAAGATGTTTCTTTCCCTTGTAACCTACATCTTATCAATCATCAAATCTGTAAGCTCTACTTCTAAAATATATTCTGCATTTCACCACTCCTTACCAAATCCATAGTTCATACGTTAGCTGAAGACAACATAATTTCTCACCTGGACTAATACAGAAGTCTCCCTAATTATGCTCCCTTCTTCCACATTTGCGTCCTCCATACCCTTACTCCATTTCTTCATTCAGTGGCCAGTGTAATGGACTCAAAGGATAATTCAGATCACATCACTCCTTGCTTAAAACCCTCAATGGCTTCTCAATTCAATTAAGATGAAATCTAAAGTCCTTTCCAAGACCCATGAGGCCCCAAGTGGTTTGTTCCATGCTGATCACACCTTTTGCTATCCCCTCACCTTATCCTTTGGATTTTGGCCACCATGGCTTCTCTTCCTTGTATCTAAGCAGGAAACGTTTATTCCTAGCCCATGGCCTTTGTTCCAGTTGTCTACCCTGCCTGGATTAATCTTCCCTCAGATCTTCATGTGATTAGCCCCTTCTTAGGATTTATGTTTCAGCTCAATGTCCCCCTCTCAGACAGGTTTTCTCTGACTCAAATTTCCCCCATCCCCTGCTCAGTCTAGCTCATTGTACACTTTATTTTTCAGAGCATTATCCCTGTCTGGAATTATCTCGTTAACCTATTTATTTATGTGTTTATTCTTTGTCTTTTCTCACCAGACCATAGTCTTCATAAAAGCAGGGACCTTGGCTTTCTTGATTACTGCTGCAATCCCAGAGCCTAGAACATTGCCTGACACTTAGTCACTGCTCAATAAATATTTGTTGAATTCGAAGAAAAGTACCAGAAACATATCAACTTCATTGTCACGCCACAAAGTATTAAGACATCAGATATCATTTATAAACAATGAGCAAAACACAGAGCAGTGTCTGAAAGCAAAATGTTTTGATGAAATGATTAGTCCAGATGAAACAAGGGGGATTTATTTGGAACAATCCAAGAGTGAATGGGCTTAAATCATGGCTGGTTGCATTGGGCTGGTCAGCAAGTAGCAAAATAAACATCAGTCAAATTGGAGGTTTTAGGATGTTGTGTTCTCTTTTATTAAAACAGCAGTTGTGTTTCTTTTTTTTTTAAGCCATACACGGGCCTCTCACTATTGTGGCCTCTCCTGTTGCAGAGCACAGGCTCCGGACGCGCAGGCTCAGCGGCCATGGCTCACGGGCCTAGCCGCTCTGCGGCATGCGGGATCTTCCCAGACTGGGGCACGAACCCATGTCCCCTGCATTGGCAGGCAGACTCTCAACCACTGCACCACCAGGGAAGCCCTGTATCAGCAGTATTTTTAAATGACTTGAAGCTTGCAGTTCTGTTGCAGTAACTCGTCAAGTTGAAAAATGTGTTTCTTCAGGGTGGGAGGAGAGTTTTAAGTTCATAATTCATTTGTTGCAAAGATCATTTGTTAAAGCCAGCCATATTCTCTTACATTCTTTCCTTTTGGGATATTATGCCTTTTTTCTCTCTTTTTATCATACTTTATGCATGTATGTATGTGCATACATATAAATAAGAAATTGTGAAATATAGTTTATGTTAGTAGAAAAAGCATTTTGAGTATTTGTATGTATAGAGTGGAGCATGACTTCTTATATTTCATTATAATTTGGTTTGCAATTTAAAATGTGGAGAGAATATGAACACAAAGAGCATATACCTTTTTTTCTCTCCCTATTTATGGCTCCAACAAGAACTTCCATCAATGGGCTTACCTGGTGATGCAATGGTTAAGAATCCACCTGCCAATGCAAGGGACACGGGTTTGAGCCCTGGTCCAGGAAGATCCCACATGCCACGGAGCGGCTGGGCCCGTGAGCCATACTAGTGAGTCTGTGCTCTAGAGCCTGCGAGCCACAACTGCTGAGCCCACGTGCCACAACTACTGAAGCCCGCATGCCTAGAGCCCGTGCTCCACAACAAGAGAAGCCACCATGATAAGCCTGCATACCGCAACAAAGAGTAGCTCGCCACAGCTAGAGAAAGCCCGCCTGCAACAATGAAGACTCAACGCAGCCAAAAATAAATTAATTAATTTAAAAAAAAAGAACTTCATCGAGTTCATGTTTGGAAATATGGCTAAAACAGATCAGGGAATAAAGTTCACAGAGATCTCTGAATTAATTGAATTATTCAGTTTCATACTAACTGAAGGAAACAACACATCCCCTGTGGGGTAGAGGGTATAATCTGCGCATTCATCTCTGTGTACTACCCTTCTCACTAAGGTTCTATTAAACCACTGCAATCATTAAGCTAGTGAGCAAACCACCAAATTAAACAAAGAGGCTATTTTTACAGAGGGGGATGGGAGGCAAGGCAAAACATTTTTTTAAAATAAAAAATGACTTTTCCTCAAAGCCTAAGAACAGTAGCAGAAGGCTTTAAGAACATAAACATAACCAATCTGTCTATTCTAGGGGATAAAGGCTATGTTTCTTAAACATAAAAGAACAAAATTTCTAAGTAGCAAGCAAGTTGGAAGCATTTGCATAATGGATTCTTTTTACATAAATTACATTCCTTATAGAACTCATCTGATAAAACTTGGCAAAGGTGGAAGGCGTAAGTTGAAGTGGAGTGAAAAGAGGGGTGAATGTATAGGCCTAGGACTCCTTTCAGCACTTTTTGATGTATCCCCATTCTTTGAAGTCTGTAATTTTTTAGTAGCTAATATTTGCCCCAGACTTCACAACCATGAGTGTCAAGAGGAATTAGATTTGGTCATTACTGTACTCTCTGTACCCCCTACCCTGTTTTGTTCTCTTTCATGAAGGTACAAATGAGTGCATCTGTCAACTACTGGAGCATGTTAACTTCTGTGTGTTGGGATTTGACAGTCACTGGCTGTGAATTTTCTTGCCATAACAACCAAATGAAAATGTCACCAATGAATCTTGCTTCTAAGTGCCAGATTTTCTCTTTCTCATATACACCATTTCCCTTTGACCAATAGAAAATTTCAGTTGTTTTATGTAGTCCAAAGCAAGGAACTTATTTCTGTTGTATAACATGATAGCTCACAGTCTACGGCCCTTCCAAGAATGGGTAAGTATTGGGGGTATCTGGTGGAACTTTAGGCACATCTTTATTAGGACCTCAAGTTAAAGAAAGACATTCTAGCCTCAAAGACATCTGGATGTAGAGAATTTATCAGTCTAAGAGGGCTATTTTCTAAGAATTTTTTGGCTTTCTGTCTCACATCTCCAGAACCAGTGATGCTTCAGTTGAAGGAAGGATGGGAATGATGGAGGGAGCTAGCCATTCACATTTTGCTCTGCCCTCCTAATTTAAGGTCTTTGATCTGATAAGAAGTGGGCAGAACAGAAATTACTCATTCCTCAAGTTCCAGACTCCAGAATTTCATAAGCATTTTCTTACACTAATTCATCTACAATGAGATTGGTCTTTGCAAATGTGGAAACGTTTGGCTGTGCTTATGGGATCAACTAGGAATGTATTTGGCTGCAGGTATCAGCATACTCAACTAAGGGTGGCTTAAATAAATAAGTATTAATTTTTATACCATAACAAAAACCCTAGAATTGTACAGTTTCTGGCATTGGTTCAGCTGCTCAATAATGCCACAAGAAAGCCAGGTCTTCTTTTCTGTTTTTCCACTCCAATATCACTAGTGTGCTGGCTTTCATCCTCATGCTTCATGGTTGCAAGACGGTTGCCGTAACTTCATACATGGAAACTTCATTTGATGCAGGAAGAGGGAATGGGGAAAATGGACCAGGCCAGTAGCATCTTCTTTCTTTTATCAGAAAAGAAACAATTTCCCCTTAAAAGTCACCTACCCCCCACCAGCCACCTTCCTCTCAAGGTCTTTGTTTTTTCTTTTGCTTATGCTTTTATTTTTCCCATTTGCTTATGCTTCATTGGCCAGAGCTGTGTCAGATAACCACTCTTATCCGTTAGTCAACTGGGGAAGTAAATATTTAGTTTCTACAGGCATCCAAGAAGAGACAGGCGAGGGAAAATGTACCAAGTGAGCCAAGCTACAAGTTCAGTCATAATTACCAAGGAATTATAATACTCCAGATAGGTAAACATGATTCTACACCCAAAGACAGGAGCTGATGTTCTTTTGGGTATTTCAGGGCCAGTCCTAACTTTTCCTTGTCCACTAATTCCTACCTGCCTCTTAGAACAATGTGCAGGATTGCATTCTCCCTCTGTTTACTTCTCAGAAGGATAGCTGAGGTTCTTGATGGGTAACTTTCTCCAGATCGCTGAAATGTCATTCTAAATGCACTTTAACTGAAGGGATAGTGGACGCAATTTATGGAAAAAAGGAGATACTGCTTTCAGTATTTAAACAAGTTTTGGTGTCACAGTTTTGGATTCAGTGAAAATCTGGGAGGAGAAACGTTTGCCAATTTGTAAATTGCTTTTAAGTTATTGACTTATCAACACAATTCACCATCGTTTCTCCTGCTTTGCCCAGAGCACATATTCAAAACATTAGAGTAGAAACTCTTGAAAACATTTATTTTCTTACCATGAAGAATGCATATGAGGAAGGCCCTCTTCTGAAGTTTCACTCAAGTCGTGGGGCAAACCTCATGGGATATTACATAATTCCCAGCAATGCCTTCCCGACCAGTGCTGCAAAGACAAAATAATGCATCTTGTAGTGGAAAGATGAATACTTCTCGCTCTTCCTTGGCATGAAGCAGGCAGCTGCCAAGCAAAGGTAGCTGGAAGGATTCCCAGAGACAGGGCTGGGGCTGCAGGTTGGGCAGAGTTGCCGTCTCATTATTTCATTGTTGTGTGGTTGCTGAGCACACTAGCTGACATGCAGAATCAAAGGAAAAATTACTACTGTCAGAGACGTGATACTAATGGCAGTGGCTCTGTTCAGTCCTTCAGTGTTTTCCAGGGACAATCACTTCAGTTTAGTAGACCTGCTTCCAGCTTCATTTAACCCCCCTAGGAAGGTGGCTGGAATATGCTTCCTGAACTGGAGATGCTGGGTGATTTGTTTTAATAATGGTTTGAGGGCCAGATGAATTAGTCACTGTCACTCGAGGGAGGAGGAAGAAAGTGTATTCAAAAGCATTCCCATATTATGCCAGCCAGAAGAAAACAAAATAAAGCTTAAAGCTAAAGAAACAAAATACTCTTTTTAGCCCTTTTAAAAGAAAAAGCACAGTAAACACACACCTTGGGGAACTCTAGTGCAGAAACACCAAAGAAGTGAAAAATTCACTCATCATGATGTTTATCAATAGGAAGTCAATAATTGGGTATTGGTACTTACCAATTTATTATTTATTAGCCTCAGTACCCCTCCCCATTTCTCTCTCCTTTTCAATACTTTTTATTTTTATTAGGAGTGCTGATTGTTTGGGAACATCTGAAATCTCTTTCTGATTGTAGTGAACAAGTGAACAGAGATAACCCAACAGTAGGCAGTGATTTATATCTCTGCAGGTTGGATCTAGTGCTGTAGTGAGCTTGTTGTAGCCTCTGATGTTCTCTCACCTTATAAAAGTATCGACAGACATGAATACACAATCTTGTCTTAGTTTCTGAGTCTGCCTGTACTCGAGTGTCATCGTATTATAGAGGGACATTAAAAGTAGAGTTTCATTATATTCTGAGCAAATTTTCCCATTATGTATATGCATGTATATATGTTTTGATTCTATGTGCATAACTTATCTCGTTAAACCCAAATTTAAAATGTATGAGCATATAGGATCACAAAATAAAGAGTGAATAAAAATAAAATCAGAATGAAGGAAAAATAAAGTAGAACAATAAGTTAGAGCCCTGGAAAAAGAGTATATATAATAAATGGTCTGAAATCTAAATTATTCGAAAATTTGGCTCTGAGATTTCTAGCAGCTGAACAGAAGAGAAACACTTGATATGATTCTCAGTTCTATATAATGGAAACAAAGAAACTGCTGAAAGGAAGCAAAAAGCTCTGTTCTACTATGAAATCTTAATTATTTCCTACTCCAATAGGTAAGTTTCCTTTCATAGTTATAGATATTCTGTGTTAAAAAATGTGTTACTTTATGTATAAAGTGCTGAAGGGTGTTGGTGCTAGTGCTACAAACAAATTAAAAAAAACTAGCTTTATCTCTTTCTTTGAAATGTTGAATTGTCATCAGTTGGGTACCTGGGGCTCTGAACAGGGAAGTAAACACCATTAAAAGGAGAGCTTCCCATTAATGTTTTTAAGAGATTAGACAGCATAAAAAGGCTGATATTTTTAATTTTTAGAGAATCAGAATGGTTCAGGGAGCTGAACTGAGTCATTAAATAACATTAAGAGAGAACACACTTAGGAGATCCAAAGAGAATCAAGCAACCTGAATGTCCCTCCCTTTCTAAAAGGTGTTCAGATGACCTCCAGAGTATTGCCATGTGCTGTGGTCAGTCAGTCACCAGGCAGAGCCCAGGGCCAGGGGGCAAATGCTCCAGGGTGAATGGCCATAGTCTGTGGACAGGAGGTTGGCTGAAAACAGTCACTGCACTAGGTCCCTTTGCACCTGGAGTCCGGCCATGACTAAAGCATTCCACTCAGAAAGGGCAGTGCATAATACCATCAGTGGGAATGCCTCCCAGCACGCAAGTGCACTGCCAATGACATCGCTCTGCGGTGATTATCCCTATTCTCTTGGCTGGAGGAGTGGAGTGATCTTTTAATGGTTTCAAAATGAAAACATTTAGGCTGAGTGTTTGAATTTCCTTCCATTTTGAGCATCACCACATCCTAAAAGATAAGCAGAACCTATTGCTAAATAATTAAGACTTAAGGGTACTATGGCCTTTAAAAAAAACCTTGACTTTAATTATCTGAAATAATGTTACATGGAGAGACCTATAAAATGGGCAGAATTTAAGAGAGAGGACCACAAGTCAAACGGATGAAATCAGATCTTTGTCTATATCTATATCTGTATCTATATATCTAGAATGTCAACTCAAAGCAGGCAAGGTGTACAGACATTTAGATTTAGCAAGGTAAAAAAATGAAATAAAGTATGAGAAGCACTTATAGGTCAGGACCACTAGACATTAAGCAGTCAGCAAATTAAAAAATTAAATTAAAAAGCTATTATAGGGGCTTCCTTGGTGGCGCAGTGGTTGAGAGTCTGCCTGCCGATGCAGGGGACACGAGTTCGTGCCCCGGTCTGGGAAGATCCCACATGCCGCGGAGCGGCTGGGCCCGTGAGCCGTGGCCGCTGAGCCTGCGCGTCCAGAGCCTGTGCTCCGCAACGGGAGAGGCCACGACAGTGAGAGACCCACGTACCCCACACACACACACACAAGCTATTATAAAAATCACATACTTTAACACTATACCCTGTGGTAAAGGCAAATGTTTCAGGCACAAACCAAGAAAAAAAAGAAGTGTTAGAGACCAGTGCCTCATTGATGTTCTACATTATCTTTTTTGCTGCTGACAGAATAAACAAACAAAACTCTGTGGGTCTTTGGAGACAACTTGGCCACCCTTACAGGTAGAATATTTTCTTTCCAGATGCGAAGGTAATCATGCATGCTTTGTAAAAATTGTAAGAGAATGTGAAGCCTGGTGTTGAGGAAAAAGAGATAAAACGACAAAATGATGAAATGGAACCAGCTATTACAAAATGTCCATTTCTGGCTCAGATGCATTCCTTTCCCCATTTCATTTTCAAAATTGTCCCCTTTTGTCCCACTTTCTCTTGATTTATGAAGCAGAGTTAGAGATCAATAGATAATGCTTTATAGAACATTCCTTTGTTGGGTGAGTCTAAAGCAAGGGGAATAAGGGAATTGGGCTGATTAGGAAGTCAAACCAGGTCAGTGTTGGGTAGGGAAGGGTGATTTGGCTCTTTAAAATGTATTGTTCAAGGGGAGTTTACAAGGTTAATTACTGGGACATTATACAAAGAGATTAAGAGATTAATTGTGGGGCAGGAATTTGTTATATTATGCCTGTGATAATACTGTAAAATGGATCATGTAACTAAGTAACTGCCTGGTATCTGGTGAACCACTGAAGCTTAGGAATCAAATATTTTTGGATGACAATCTTTATCAAAAGATATTCAAATTTTATAAGGGAAGGCAGAATACTAATAATTGATATAAAACACCATTTTAAAAAAAGTATATTTGAATTTAAAAAAATAAAGATTTCCCTACATATATATTTGTTGGGAACTTTGAGTTTCAAGGAAAAGAGTCACTCAGGTAACTTCCAAGAATGGGAGTGAAGGAGTGGTTATTATAGGACCAATGGAAATAAGGCTGGTCAGGGTTTTGGCCATGCAGTAGGGCCTTACAGGGTCCCAGGAAATCCTCACAACCAGTCCTCACAGGAAAAACAAGAACACAGCGAGCAGGAAAGCTTGTAGGCTAAGAGATCCCTTGGAAGTTGAACTACTGTCTGAGAATATTAACAAATAACAAATAACCAACTCCAAAACCAGCCTATCAACTTCTGATAGGTTATTTTTACATTTGAGTTCTTCCCTGTCACAGGTTGTAATCAAGGTAAGACAAGGCTAGGCCTTTAATATTTTTAAGGGCTGCAATTTGTATATTATCTAAGCTATCAGATAAAAGTGCAAGTTTAGTTACATAAGGACAGACACATTCATTGAACAACAAATCTTTACATGTGTTTACTATGTGTCAGACACTGCCCTGCATCCTGGGCATGTAACCTTTTTGCACCTTGGGTGGAGGACTTTGGACAGAGCTAAACAAATTACAAAAACTACTTCTATTAATTCCTGACTTTTGTTATCTCTTGCTTTGGCCATTTTCTGGGGCTTAATTCCTTATTTGAAAAGTGAAACTACTCAAAGGCAAGTTTCTTTAGTTTCTACACTTTGTTTTTCTTCCACTCTCAATGTTTGTCAAGTATTGTTCTTGAGCATCCTGACACAGGCACCGTGGATGGCTTCTCTGCTTCCAGGCATCATGTTGTGTCTTTTTATTCTTCACTGGTATTGCTTTAAATTGTGGGCATCCTCATAATGGGTCTTCTTCTTTTTCTGACCTTTAAAGAAAACCCTGATATAATGATCCCATTAACTTAAAATTTTAGCTATGAAAGGTCAATGTGTTATAGTCGCCACTTTTCTCAATCTTAGAAATAGATGAGGTCAGCTTCATTCTCTGCCCTCAAAGGTACATGTTAGTCAAAGCAGTATAAAGTTTGATTTTTAAGCCACTTACAATAGACAACTGGTTTAACTTGAGTATTCATTAAATTGATGGTCATATACTTGATCTTAAGTATTTCTGAGTGTTCAAAGTTCAGTGCTGGGAGAGATGGAAGCCAAGATAACTAGAGTTTTCTATATGTCTCAGATACTATGCCAGGCTTTGGAGGAGTAAAGATGAATATTATCACAATTCTAAAAATGTAAGTTCTCAAAGAGCTTTGGATATATTTTTGATATCAAATAGTTTTAAGGACTAATGAGTGGACAGGAATTTGCCTCTTCAGGTTTGTTATGTTATGAAAAGCTCTTCTTAGTGAGAAATGAGAATTTGTGGGAAGTGGCCTGTGGAATAAACATAAGGGCTTGATGAAGAAAGAGAGATGTAAGGGTAGATCAAATGATAAACACTGTGTATTTCTCTTGTGAGAATCATTCCCTCTTACCAGACTCTAGTATTTAAAACAAAAAACAAAAAAACTACTATTGAAATGAACATTTGAAGCTCCTATAGTTTGTAGAAACCCCACATTTACATAATGCTCAACTGGAAGCTAAGAAGAAAACAAACGTTAGGCAACTGAATTATTTTTACAGGTTAATAAGACTGCCAGAAAGCAACTGAGAAAATACTTTCAAGAGGGGAATAATTTAACATAATGACATTTCTTTTCATGCAAACCAAATTAATTTCTGAAAGTGCATTAGAATACACTCATCCCTCCCCTTTTTAAAATTTTATTTAATTTATTTTTTTATGCAGCAGGTTCTTATTAGTTATCTATTTTATACATATTAGTGTATATATGTCAATCCCAATCTCCCAATTCATCCCAACACCACAACCCACCGCTCCCACTTTCCCCCCTGGGTGTCCATACGTTTGTTCTCTACATCTGTGTTTTTATTACTGCCCTGAAAACCGGTTCATCTGTACCATTTACTAGGTTCCACATATATGCATTACTATATGATATTTATTTGTTTTTCTCTTTCTGACTTACTTCACTCTGTATGACAGTCTCTAGATCCATCCACGTTTCTACAAATGACCCAATTTTGTTCCTTTTTATGGCTGAGTAATATTCCATTGTATATATGTACCACATTTCTTTATCCATTCATCTGTCGATGGGCATTTAGGTTGTTTCCATAACCTGACTATTGTAAATAGTGCTGCAGTGAACATTTGGGTGCATGTGTCTTTTTGAATTATGATTTTCTCAGGGTATATGCCCAGTAGTGGGATTGCTGGTTCATATGGTAATTCTATTTTTAGTTTTTTAAGGAACCTCCATATGTTCTTCATAGTGGCTGTATCAATTTACATTCCTACCAACAGTGCAAGAGAGTTCCCTTTTCTGTACACCCTCTCCAGTATTTGTTGTTTGTAGATTTTCTGATGATGCCCATTCTGACTGGTGTGAGGTGATAACTCATTGTAGTTTTGATGTGCATTTCTCTAATGATTCCTGATGTTGAGCAGCTTTTCATGTGCTTCTTGGCCATCTGTATGTCTTCTTTGGAGAAATGTCTATGTAGGTCTTCTGCCCATTTTTGGATTGGGTTGTTTGTTTTTTTAATGTTGAGCTGCATGAGCTGTTTATATATTTTGGAGATTAATTCATCTTTGTCTGTTGATTCATTTGCAAATATTTTCTCCCACCCTGAGGGCTGTCTTTTACTCATGTTTGTAGTTTCCTTTGCTTTGCAAAAGCTTTTAAGTTTCATTAGATCCCATTTGTTTATTTTTGTTTTTATTTCCATTACTCTAGGAAGTGGGTCAAAAAAGATCTTGCTGTGATTTATGTCAGAGAATGTTCTTCCTATGTTTTCCTCTAAGAGTTTTATAGTGTCTGGTCTTACATTTAGGTCTCTAATCCATTTTGAGTTTATTTTTGTGTATGGTGTTAGGGAGTGTTCTAATTTCATTCTTTTACATGTAGCTGTCCAGTTTTCCCAGCACCACTTATTGAAGAGACTGTCTTTTCTCCATTGTATATCCTTGCCTCCTTTGTCATAGATGAGTTGACCATATGTGCATGGGTTTATCTCTGGGCTTTCTATCCTGTCCCATTGATCTCTGTTTCTGATTTTGTTCCAGTACTATATTGTCTCGATTACTGTAGCTTTGTAGTATAGTCTGAAGTCAGGGAGTCTGATTCCTCCAGCTCCGTTTTTTTCCCTCAAGACTGCTTTGGCTATTCGGGGTCTTTTGTGTCTCCATACAAACTTTAAGATTTTTTGTTCTAGTTTTGTAAAAAATGCCACTGGTAATTTGATAGGGGTTGCATTAAACCTGCAGATTGCTTTGGGTAGTATAGTCATTTTCACAATATTGATTCTTCCAATCCAGAACATGGTATATCTCTCCGTCTGTTTGTGTCATCTTTGATTTCTTTCATCAGTGTCTTATGGTTTTCTGAGTACAGGTCTTTTACCTCCTTAGGTAGGTTTATTCCTAGGTATTTTATTCTTTTTGTTGCAATGGTGAATGGGATTGTTTCCTTAATTTCTCTTTCTGATCTTTCATTGTTAGTGTATGGAATGCAAGAGATCTCTGTGCATTAATTTTGTATCCTGCTATTTTACCAAATTCATTGATTAACTCTAGTAGTTTTCTGGTGGCATCTTTAGGATTCTCTATGTATAGTATCATGTCATCTGCAACCATGACAGTTTTACTTCTTCTTTTCCAATTTGTATTCCTTTTATTTCTTTTTCCTCTCCGATTGCCATGGATGTTTTGCCAGCATCCAAAAGTATGTTGAATAATAGTGGTGAGAGTGGACATCCTTGTCTTGTTCCTGATCTTAGAGGAAATGCTTTCAGTTTTTCACCATTGAGAATGATGTTTGCTGTGGGTTTGTCATATATGACCTTTATTATGTTGAGGTAGGTTCCCACTATGCCCACTTTCAGGAGAGTTTTTATCATAAATGGGTGTTGAATTTTGTCAAAAGATTTTTCTGCATCTATTGAGATGACTGTATGGTTTTTATTCTTCAATTTTTTAATATGGTGTATCACTGATTGATTTGAGTATATTGAAGAATCCTTGCATCCCTGGGATAAATCCCACTTGATCATGGTGTATGATCCTTTTAATGTGTTGTTGGATTCTGTTTGCTAGTATTTTGTTGAGGATTTTTGCATCTATATTCATCAGTGATATTGGTCTGTAATTCTCTTTTTTTGTAGTATCTTTGTCTGGTCTTGGTGTCAGGGTGATGGTGGCCTCATAGAGTGAGTTTGGGAATGTTCCTTCCTCTGCAATTTTTTGGAAGAATTTGGGAAGGATGGGTTAGCTCTTCTTTAAATGTTTGAGAGAATTCACCTGTGAAGCCATCTGGTCCTGGACTTTTCTTTGTTGGAAGATTTTTAATCACAGTTTCATTACTTGTGATTGGTCTGTTCATATTTTCTATTTCTTCCTGGTTCCGTCTTGAAATGTTACACCTTTCTAAGTATTTGTCCATTTCTTCCAGGTTGTCCATTTTAGTGGCATAAGGTTACTTGTAGTAGTCTCTTAGGATGCTTTGTACTTCTGCAGTGTCTGTTGTAACTTTTCCTTTTACATTTCTGATTTCATTGATTTGAGTCCTCTCCCTCTTTTTCTTGATGAGTCTGGCTAAAGGTTTATCAATTTCGTTTATTTTCTCAAAGAACCAGCTTTTAGTTTTATTGATCTTTGCTCTTGTTTTCTTTGTTTCTATTTCATTTATTTCTGCTCTGATCTTTCTGATTTTTTTCCTTCTGCTAACTTCGGGTTTTGTTTGTTCTTTCTTCTGTAGTTCCTTTACATGTATGGTTAGATTGTTTATTTGAGATTTTTCTTGTTTCTTGAGGTTGGCTTGTATTGCTATAAACTTCCCTCTTAGAACTGCTTTTGTTGCATCGCATAGGTTTTGGATCCTGATGTTTTCATTGTAATTTGTCTCTAGGTATTTTTTGATTTCCTCTTTGATTTCTTCAGTGATCTCTTGGTTATTTAGTAACGTATTGTTTAGCCTCCACGTGTTTGTGTTTTTTACGTTTTTTTCCCTGTAATTGATTTCTAGTATCATAGCAGTGTGGTCAGAAAATATGCTTGATATGATTTCAATTTTCTTAAATTTACTGAGGCTTGATTTGTGACCCAAGATGTGATAAATCCTGGAGAATGTTCCATGTGCCCTTGAGAAGAAAGTGTAATCTGCTGTTTTTGGATGGAATGTCGTATAAATATCAATTAAATCTATCTGGTCTATTGTGTCACTTAAAGCTTGTGTTTCCTTATTAATTTTCTGTCTGGATGATCTGTCCATTGGCAAGATAAACCCAAGGAGAAACACACAGAAACACATGGTAATCAAATTGACAAAAATTAAAGACAAAGAAAAATTATTGAAAGCAGCAAGGGAAAAACGACAAATAATATACAAGGGAACTCCCATAAGGTTAACAGCTGATTTCTCAGCAGAAACTCTACAAGCCAGAAGGGAGTGGCACAATATATTTAAAGTGATGAAAGGGAAGAATCTACAACAAAGATTACTCTACCTGGCAATGATCTCCTTCAGATTTGACGGAGAAATCAAAAGCTTTACACACAAGCAAAAGCTAAGTGAATTCAGCACCACCAAACCAGCTCTACAACAAATGCTAAAGGAACTTCTCTAAGTGGGAAACAGAAGAGAAGAAAAGGACCTACAGAAACAAACCCATAGCAATTAAGAAAATGGTAATACGAACATACATATCGATAATTACCTTAAACATGAATGGATTGAATACTCCAACAAAAAGACACAGGCTCTCTGAATGGATACAAAAACAAGACCCATATATATGCTGTCTACAGGAGACCCACTTCAGACCTAGGGACACATACAGACTGAAAGTGCGGGGATGTGAAAAAATATTCCATGCAAATGGAAATCAAAAGACAGCTGGAGTAGCAGTACTCATATCAGATAAAATAGACTTTAAAATAAAGAATGTTACAAGAGACAAGGAAGGACACTACATAATGATCAAGGGATCAATTGAGAAAAAGATATAACAATTCTATATATATATGCACCCAACATAGGAGCACCTCAATACGTAAGACAACTGCTAACAGCTATAAAAGAGGAAATTGACAATAGCATAATAATAGTGGGGGACTTTAATAATAATAGTGGGGGACTCTCTGTGCTTCCTCGACTTGGGTGGCTATTTCCTTTCCCACATTGGGGAAGTTTTTGACTATAATCTCTTCAAATATTTTCTCGGGTCCTTTCTCCCTCTCTTCTCCTTTGGGGACCCCTATAGTGCGAATGTTGTTGCTTTCAATGTTGTCACAAAGGTCTCTTACGCTGTCTTCATTTCTTTTCATTCTTTTCTCTTTATTCTGTTCTATGGCAGTGAATTCCACCATTCTGTCTTCCAGGTCACTTATTCGTTCTTTTACCTCAGTTATTCTGCTATTGATTCTTTCTAGTGTGTTTTTCATTTCCGTTATTGTATTGTTCATCTCTGTTTGTTTGTTCTTTAATTCTTCTAGGTGTTCGTTCTTTAATTCTTCTAGGTCTTTGTTAAACATTTCTTGCATCTTCTCCATCCTTGCCTCCATTCTTCTTCTGAGGTCCTGTATCATCACTATTATTATTCTGAATTCTTCTTCTGGAAGGTTGCCTATCTCCACTTCATTTAGTTTTTTTTTCTGGGGTTTTATCTTGTTCCTTCATCTGGTACAAAGTCCTCTGCCTTTTCACTTTATCTTTCTGTGAATGTGGTTTTCCTTCTACAGGCTGCAGAATTGTAGTTCTTCTTCTCCATCCCTCCCCCTTTTACAAATTTTCAAGCTAAATTGTGTTAGATGTACTAAAATACTAAATAGCCCCCCTGCCTATCTTCAGGAGGCTTTAAAATGAAAATGTGTGTGAATGAGAGTAGAAAGAGTGATGACACAAACCAAGAGAGCTCGAAAGTAGATCCATATCAAGGAGCAAGCATAAGGTCTGCACTGTCAGTAATTAGTGTTCATACTGGGAAAGAAATTACATATTAATATACTCTGTGTTCTTTTATTAGGTGGCTCATTTTTTTTCTTTTTTTTGCATTATGCGGGCCTCTCACTGTTGTGGCCTCTCCCATTGCGGAGCACAGGCTCCGGACGCACAGGCTTAGCAGCCATGGCTCATGGGCTCAGCCGCAGGAGTGGCATGTTGGATCTTCCCAGACGGGGGCACGAACCCGTGTCCCCTGCATCGGCAGGCGGACTCTCAACCACTGCGCCACCAGGGAAGCCCCTAGGTGGCTCATTTTTTAACAGTGACATGCCTGTGGACAGAAATGTAATTCTTCAGAGAGATTTAAAAGGTTGGGACTACATGCAATTCACCACATTAACCATGTGTTTGATCAAATAAACACCAATTGTGGGCTTTTTGTGTTCATCAAGAGTTCAGAAGCAGTAACATGTTCTGTTCCAAAATTGTGAAAAAATAAAATCTGAACTGAAAAATAAGGGGAGAAATGATGGACCTGGATAATCAAGGAGTGTTTCTTATTTTTTCCCAAAATCCATTTTCTCTTTTTGTAATTGAAGTAAAATTTCAGACTAATCTGAAATTTTACTTCGATTACTAATCTGTTCATATCTTGCTGATATGAGCAATTTGTTGTTATTAATTCATGCAGGATATAGAATAAACCAAAATGTGTAACAAGAGTGGGAAATAATTTGTAAGGATTTGGTGCTATTTAATCAGTGTTTGCAAGCCATTTTTATGCCAGTTCAATTCTTGCTTCTGTGTGTTTTACAATGCCTGGTAGTAGGAGAGAGGGAGAAATCCTTCGTTTCTGATTATATAACACATTCCAATAGAAGCTTATGGTGTACTAAGAGTATAAGGCTAATCATCTTTAAATGCTGTGATGCATTTTCAGGGAAGTAGAACGTATAAGGGCATAGAACTCCTCATAGGTTATCCTTTAAAAGATACCAACTTTGGAAATAGATTTTAAAGCACTGTTCATAAATCCACATTGTGGTATTGTTTAAAATAACATGATGTGAAGCATGAATTTCATTCATACATGAAAATGAAATCTGAATGCATTCTGCTAATGGAAGGCAAAAGTCAATTGTCATTTAGGTCACCATGTGATGGTAAGAAATCATTTTAATGAAGCTAGCCCTGTTCGAAACAGTTTGCATCTCAGCATGTAAAAGAATATGAGTTCCTAAACAGGATTTCACTGGAGGCAAATACTATCAAGTGAGCAACTCAAGTGTACAGTAAAAGCTCCCAGTAGCAAAAGGTTGAATAAGCTTGAATCAACAAAATAGATGGTTTTAAGTATTTTATTTTCCACATTTTTGATGACTTTCAAAGTAGTACCCAGCTGCCTACACTGTGTGAACTTTGGGGACAGAATTATGCTTATTGCAGCCCTTACAATAGTTAGACTATGCTTCATTTAATTAAAATTGTACCCAAAGATAAACAATGGAGAACATAGAATCTTCACTAGAGAAAACAAAGACTGAAGTGTATTAATTATGTCATTACTCATCAAGGTTCTCCTCCCCCTCCTCCTCTTCATTCCCCAGTCAGAATTGCTTCATCAATTTCCAATTCTAGGTTTCCTTTCTCCTCCTTCAGAATTGGCAACTGGACTATTAAAATGAAATCCTCAACAAGCCTTTCAGTTAAAGGTGCTCTTTGTGGAAGATATAATGGTAATAGGGATTGCAGGTTCCTACATTTCCAATCTTTTCCAAAAGACAGCAAATTTTGGCAAGAAGCTAAGAAAGTACAGTCCTTAGTTCAATCTGCATTTATTCAAGGCCGAGTTGTATGCCCTTGGGCAATCAAAGAGTTTCAGAATGTGTGCCAAGTGTCATGTCGTTGAGTTTGCCCTGCCATCATCTTCTCTCACCCAGGAAGGCTGTGGAGGAAGATGATGACTCCAGGGAAATCAAGTCAAGTTTATTCAGTGCTCAGTCTCAGGCTATTAGTTAAGAAGACAATGGGAGTTCCGGATACAAAGACTCACATTCCTCTTCTCTCCCTTCTCTCCACTGAGTAGAGAGAGGCACTTGAATCAGCGCAGTCAGATTTATTAACACGTGAAAATAAAGAGGAAGAAAATTTGTCCACAATAAGCCTGTGTAACAAAACTTTGCAATTCTTTCTTATTATGCACATTTTTGTTTTTGTTTAGGAATAGAGAAGAAAAAAAAGAAACTTATCCAAACTGTAGAACAATGTAACATGTATGCAAAATATTTGGCAATTGCTGGGACTCCTGCCCCCTAGTGCTTCTGTGGCATTTTAAAGTTAAAAATATTAGTAAACAAGTAAGAGAACTATTAACAAAAAAAGATAATTGACAGGCAGTAAAATGGAGTGATTTGGACACTGTGTAGTGATTTGGTGTTAAGAAGAGCTGTCTGCCCTTGGCAAGTTACTTTAATTCTGCTAAGTTTCAGTTTACTCATCTATAAAATGGAGATATTAAAATTAATGGCTTTTAATTGGATGGAGTGAAGTGATATATCTAAAGAGCTTGGAATATTGTCTGGAACAAATTAAATGTTGGTTATTAGTAGTGCTAAAAATATTACAATTAAAATCTAAATGATTACATTTTAACTTTCATCTAGGTATTGTGTTGGAGTTATCCACTATTTTGCAACAAAACCTTTACAGTTCTTTGTCTGTCTGTTTATCTTTCTCTATAGAAGGGTATTTCCTGTTTGCCTAGGAATTTGCATTAGGGTCCACAGATGAAAATTACAGGTATTAAATATTCCACATTAAAAAAAAAAACCCACCACATTTGGGGCCAGACTTATGTCTACAGGGCTTAATAAGGACTTAATAGAATTACCGTGAGCTACCAACCAATCACCGCCTTCTCAGCCCAGTTGAAAAGATTGGAGAGGGGAGAAAGAGTCTTCATGGTCAGCCTTGGAACAGTGTTTGCAATGTGGGAACAGGATGGGGTGCTTACCTCTGCCCAAAACCAAGTGAAGGGAGTCTTGAAAAGAATCACTTGCAATCTGAGGACACCTACGTTAAGGAACTCGGCATAGGTCCTTTGAGGACTGCTTTCCCCAAATTTGGTGGTGCAGAGATATCCTATTTTCCCATGTATCAAGTAAATGGCATGGGAAATAGCTGAGCTTGAACCACTTGAACCATATTTGAGGGAGCCCAGCAGCAAGTGAGACTGGGGTGTACCATGAGTGGAGGATGCTGAGATCGAGTGGGAGAGATTGCGTTGTACCCTGGGCTCTCACACTAGGGAACTGTGCAGTGAGGCAGCCCAGTTTGACTCTCTGAAGACGGTATATATGTGTCCCACAAGTAAGCCAGCGTCTGGATGCCTACCACATGGACGTCTTGTCTAAGGGGAG
Organism: Delphinus delphis; assembly: GCF_949987515.2. Classification (NCBI taxonomy): domain Eukaryota; kingdom Metazoa; phylum Chordata; class Mammalia; order Artiodactyla; family Delphinidae; genus Delphinus; species Delphinus delphis. Next base: position 62,737,680 of record NC_082687.1, on the reverse strand, counting down.
CTGTGACAGCAAGAAAAGAACTATAACTATGGGACTTAAGTAAGGGAGCCCTTGCTTTTTACGTTCATCCTTTCTCTTTGCCTAAAGCCATGTGCTGGATTAGACCTAGGAGGAGGAATTTTAGAAGTAGTTGTGTTTCCATCTGTCCTCTCAGGCATGCTAGAGTTACAGAAGCGAGAGAGCAGACATTTCTCTCCCACTTTAGGTGCCTTACATCAGGGGTCTAGTCTGCATGAAGGGATGGTGAGAGTTGAAAGTTTTTAACAGGACTCTTTTCTCTATCTCAATACATAGTCAGTACCCAGAAGAGGTTTGCTTTTATTTGATAAAGATAACTATATGCCCTCATCACCTTTACTTTAGAGTTATATCAACTCTCCAGCTCTGTGCTACAATTTAGTTTGCAGGAACTTTCATTAACCCACCATCCCACAGGAAATCATGTTGGTGTACTATATTGATGGCATGATGCTGTTAGGACATGGAGAGCAGGTGCCTTGAGATGATGCATAATTGCTAGAGGGTGGGAAATAAATCTCTCAAAATAGAGGGGTCTGCAACTTCAGTGAAATTTCTGAAGCTCCAGAAGTCTATGAAATATCTGGAAATGTCTTCAAATTGGAAAGAAAATTTGCTAGACTTTTCTTCTCTATCAGTAAGATAGAGATGATGCTTGAAGGGCTTCTTTGCATTTTGGGATCAATATATGCCATATATGACTCATTTACAAAAGCTGCTAGCTTTTTGTGGTGTCTAGAGTAAAAGAGGCTTCTGTAGCTGATCTAAACTGCAGTATAAGCAACTCTTTCAACTCTTACTAGTTGGTGTATCCACTTAGTAGTGGTCAAAGTGTCTGAAACAAATTGAAACGTTTATTGGAGCCTGTGGCAGGTAGGGAAATCAGAGCGAAAATACCTAAGACGGCTTTGGAGCGAAGGCATGCTCCTTTCAGGAAGTAATTATTCTTTCTTTGAAAAACAGATTTTGCCTTGTTAATGGACCCTGATAGAGACTAAAGTCTGATCAAAGACAGGAGATAACCAAGCCACCCAAGCTGCCCAGTTTGAACTATGTGTTATCTGCATCAAAAGCCATTCATTTAGGATGCCCAGCAATACTTTTTCATCAATTGAAGTGAGATGTGTGGGACTGGGCCTGAGTAGGTAGTGAAGATAAACCAAGATGCATGATCAGGGGGATTACACTTCCAGTGGGTTTGTTTGTTAGGTCACTTAGCTTGCTTTTTCTCCATCCATATTTATAGCATCATTGTTGAGTTCCCTATATCAATCAGTTGAGAAAGAAAATATCTGTGCCTATTTTATAGATGATTTTAATCAATATGCTGGCACCAGTTATGTGTACTGTTGTGATATTATCATGCATTGGTGGCCTTGAAAGACAATGAAAAATATTTCTCAGGGAACAGAGTTTAATAATGTACACCATTATCTAATTAATCTGGAAGGGAAGATGGCCTGAGATGAGTATATATATCTCTTTATAAACAGTGGCAAATGATTTGGCTAGATGATCAGAGGTTTGGAAAGAATGGATTTGGAGGATTTGTGACAAGGAGATTTGAAGGAGTATGTAGATGAGCCTCTTAGAATTAGTTCATAATATTTATTTATTAATATCTATCTATCTATCTGCCTACCTACCTATCTATATCCTATGTGAAAGCTCATAAAAAGCACTTCACTGAATGTAAGGTTCTTAATAATCAGGACAAGATGATTTACCCTGTGCCTGTTTGAAGACTTCTTTGCTGGCCACTTTGATATACTTTTTTAATAGGTTTTGGAAAAAGTTCCCATGAGTGAAGAAGATGGTGTCTATGCATAAAATCAGCAAGATTGATTGCCCTTCATAAAATATGACTTGACTATTTTTACTGTTAGTGTCAGAATGAAATTCTGAGTCCCTGATATGTCCTAGGTGGTCCTGTTATCATTAAGGGGAAGTGCTAGGTCTCTTTGCTACATGTTGTGGTTTTTTATTTTTCTTCCTATTCTGACATGTTCTTCCAACATCCATAGACTTCCTTAATACTTTGTACAGTATTACTACAATAAAAACTGCTTCTCACTGGGGAGCTGCATTATAGTGAAAGAACAAAGCCACGCTCTTTTCAGTAAGTAATTATTCACAGTGAAAGATGTAATACAGTAGGCTAACTTCTATGATATTCATAGTTTTAGTATGTTCCCCCATGATCCAGAACCATTAACTAGACTATTGGAGATACAGTTATAGGACTATCTAGGAGATGACATCTTATAAGTTTAAGGTACTGTTCTATAATTGTATTTTGTCCACTAAATCAGTGACCAATACATGGAGTTGTTTCTTCAGTAGCCGGAATACCCAGAACTAGACCCAAGGAGGAAAAGATGGAGGGGGTGTATCAATGTATCATGACTAATTGGTCCACTTATTAAAAATTTCTTAATTGTCCCTGTGACTCTGGACTTGGTTGGTTTAGAGAAGTTTCACTCACACAGGTAATCTTTCCACTTGAGGTTCCTACTGTGGTTCCAACAATTTGGAAGCTAAGACATTAGTCACTGGTGATGAATAAACAGAAAAGGGGCATAGTGTTGGCCATAATGATTGATTCTGATTGTCAAGGTTGAAGCTGCCCAATGGGAGTAAGGGAAGAATGGAGAGAACCCATACTTTCCCGTGTGGTTCCTCTCATTATTGTCATTTAAAGCCTACTAGTTAAAGAATCCCAACAATCTGAAGTGCTGGTTGTAGGCAAAGCATTGACAGAATGGGGGGTGAGTAAAAGAAGTTATAAAAACAATCTATGGCCTTGTGACCATGAGCAGGAACATCCATCTCATGTTCCTTGCTGTGACCAGAATTTAAAATTGTAGGTATTGGTGGATCGTGTTATTGTTCCCCAATACTTGCTACTTCTCTCTAAGGAGAGAATATATATTATATTTTTCCACTCCAATAACTTCAGTCTTAACTATTTAATATCTGTAGTGAGTGGAAAGTGAGCAGAGGTGGTATGAATTACTATTAGTAGAAATTTAAGTCAGTGAATCGTTCTGTGTATCCTCTTTTCCTTTTGCCATTAGATCAGCAGTATTATAGTTAGATCTACCAACGTGGGTTTCAAAGTACAGACCGTGGGGAGAGAGTTGTAGCTAACTCACAGTAGACATGTAGTGCAGGTAAGAAATAAATGTTATTGGAACCACTGAGGTTTGGGGTTTATCACTGTAGTATAAACCAGTCTCTCCTGGCTTATACAGCATGTTTTTCTTGAACAAAATTTCCTATCATTCTCACTCCTTTTCTCCCAATCTTCTATAAAGTGTGTGTTGGTAGTGGTTAACTATGCAGTCAAGCCCATGGGTTATAGAATAATGAGACCAAATAAACCAAGATGAGGAGTGGATACTACCCAGTGATTCTGGACTTGACTCTGGATACAGTAATTGATAATTTTGGTGTAAATAGCTGATGAGTATATTTTTTGGTTGTATAACAATCACAGTATGTTTGAGGGAAAAAATTTAGGAAGTGGGTATGTAAGTATGGAAAGAAGACTATCTATTGGTGTTGGGCAACCAAAAGATAGATTGTGGTAGACATTTGCCATTTTTTCCAGTTGCCCACATTTCAACCCACTTTCCATGTTTGTGATTTCCATGAGCATAGCTGAGAGGCAGAGCCAGTCTCCTACCAAAGAAGATGAAAATGCCAGGTACTAGCTCTCCCAGCCTCTCTCAAACCTAGGGCATGACCATATGACCTAGTCTCCACCAGTTAGATGCATAGTGCCAGACTTTTTTTTTCCCCTCAGAGTAGGGATTTGAACAGCTAGGATTTGAACTCAGGTTTTTGTAATTCCAAAAACATGGTGAACCTTTAACTAAAGAGTGTCACCAACAAATGGGAGTTAAGTGGCACTACCACCTACTGGCTTTGTGATCTTGGGCAAATCACTTAAACTATCTGAAGCTTAGTTCTTTGTCTGGAAATTGAGGATAATGAAAGTGTACCCCCATAGAGCCCTTGTGGGGAATAAATGCAATAATGCATACAAAATACATTAAATGAGACAATGTGTAAAGCAAGACCTAAATAATTGGAAGCTTAGTCATGCAGAGAAGGAGGGATTGTGGGGAATGCTCTTTGGCATTAATGGTGACAACAGTGAGCCTGAGTTCCCAGGGCATCCATGGCAGTTGTCATCCTTAGCATCTAGACTCCATGTCAACTCTATGGTGGCTGTTTCCTTACTGGACGAGTTCTGTGATGTGATGAAATACTGCCCATCTGGAAAATTCCATTGTGGTTCTCCGGCTCTCTCATTGATGCTGTGAACTGCCCAATAGTCTTTTAGTAAATTCCTTATCTACTATGTCTCCCAAGTCTGGTTTTGTTGCTTGGAGCTAAGAACTCTGTCTATTTTAATAGGCCTGGCTTTATTCCTGGTAGTCAAAAATGTATGAATTATAGAAATCAGATAAATTTGTCTTGAATCCCACTGTGTCATTTATGAGCCTAAGTAACATGTTCAAGTTTCTTGAACTCTTTGAACTTCCAGTTTCCTGTCCTTATATGGAGATAATAATATGTACCTTATAGGGTAGTCATAAAGATAAAAGGAGATAATATGTATGAAAAACTCCTAATATCAAACCTCACCTCTAGAAAGCATGCAGGACAGCTTAATTTCCTTCCCCAAACCCAGGGTGGCTGTCTTTGTCTCCTCCATGATAGGGATTGGGCTATATAAACATTATACAAATAACTGTTGGCTCTGATATTGGGATGAGTCAAAGAACCTGGGGGAGAAGTATGCCTTTGAGAGGACATAGACAATAACTGGAAAAGGGAATTTCTCTAGCTCTATCTTTTTTTTTTTTTTTTGCGGTACGTGGGCCTCTCACTGTTGTGGCCTCTCCCATTGCGGAGCACAGGCTCCAGACGCGCAGGCTCAGCGGCCATGGCTCACGGGCCCAGCCGCTCCGCGGCATGTGGGATCTTCCCGGACTGGGGCACGAACCTGTGTCGCCTGCATCGGCAGGCGGACTCTCAACCACTGCGCCACCAGGGAAGCCCTAAGTACCATTTTTTTTTTTTTTTTTTTTTTGCGTCTAGGCCTATCTTAACTGAGTAGAAGGAATAGGGATAACGTGGAATGAAGCTTGTTGTATCTTCGATTGCCTTTTGCCTGCTTTCAGTGGTAATTGAGTCTGCATTATTTGTAATTTTCTGCATTATTTGTGTTGAGCCTATTAGGCAACTGCATCATTAGTATCATATTCACAAGTGTTATCATGCAGTTACAGCCCACAGACACTTAATGGAAAAATCTGCTTTGAATCATGTGGGTGTTTTCTTTCTTTCCTCCCTATTTCCTTCTTTCATCTTGCTGGACAGACACACACACACACACACAGACACACACACACACACAGACACACACACACACACACACACACACACACACACACACACACACACACACCATGAAGCATATTGTATATGCCAAACTTGCCTATTTGTGATAAAGGATCTAGCTACTAAGTGTACCCAGGATAATGATTCAGTGAAGCCACATAAACTCACTTACTTTGGGTGTTAGAAATATTTTATTTGCTGTTTTATTGCTATTCTTAGAAGCATTACTTTACAGCAGTGGTTTTTAAACTTCAGTGTGCATAAAAATTGTCAAGGAGATGACTAAACATGCAGATTCTATGGCCCACTCAAATGAAGCAGGTATGCTTATAGCTTTGCTTCCACTATGTGGAAACTGAGGCACAGGAAGGCTAAATGACTTAGCTGTAGTCCTGATGGAGTCAGAATTCAATCCCAGGTATTTCTTATCCATAATGCATACAGCAACAAAGCAGAGTACCATGCCCTGTGACAAGCAGCTAAGGACAAGTTTAGTTTTAGTACCGTTTTTCTTAGAATTTATTGTTGTCTTTTTGATATTAGTTAGACCTTTACCAGTTTTCAATAGGGGATGACAATTCACATTCTCTCATTTCTGTTTCTTCTATTACTATAACTTTTCCTAATTGAATGAAAATAGATATCAAAATAACTGTACACCAAATCAAACACTTGAAAGAGTAATCACTTAAAAGCACCTGCTTATTTTTCCAGATCTGTCAAACCTTTCCATGCATTTAAGATTTAGGATTGAGAAATAGATCTTTTGGGACTGTTAGGGGATTATGACTTTGGGAAATTAATCCATGGTAAAAAAAAATGTGTTTACAATGCTTGGACTTTCTTAAACCTTCATTTAGAGAAAATTCATGACTCTTCTCCTCTTTACTGCCCCATTTCCAATTTTTTATTACCATTTGTTGAATGCTTTCTGTATACACAATTACTTTCTATATATTATTTTATATACTATCCTATAAGGAGAGCAACCTATAAGGTAGATCTTATTCTTCCCATTTTATAGATGAATAAAAAGAAGTTTAGAGAGAATAATTTCTCTAATATCACACAACTATAATTAGCAGGGCTAATTTATTATTATCGACTCCAGTTCCATTCTCATTTTAAAATCTGTGCCCGTAACGATCAACAGTGCCTATCTACCTAACAGAATCATAGGTTTTTATGTTCTCGGGACAAACCAGTAATAAATTCAGCAATAGCAACCACAACAAAAAACTAAGCAAACAGATTTTACATCATGCAGCATGTTATGGAATTGCTCTAAAGCACAGAGTTAAACTGCAGTGTAACGAGAAGCTTGGGATCTCTTTATGACACAGTAACTGTTCTCATGTCAATGACAGAATGGCAGAAGAGCCAAACACAGGTGACAGGAGTCCCAGCACAGCACTCTGTTTGTGAACCCTTTATTAAATGGAGCCGTTGGCTATCACCTGTGGTTTCATAGTTGTGTCTCCCACTGAACACACATTTGATCTTCTGATTAATTAGGTGCACCTTGGCTAGAAGCCCACGATCAAGCATACGTGTATCAAAGCTTAAACTGGGTTCCTCCTAAGATGAAAGCAGAATGTTTCAAAGTGCAGCATAAATCCTCATGTCATCTTCTTGGAAAAAATGAATGACATTAATAATATTAACTCATTGATAAAATAAAAAAATTATAAAGAAATGATACACTTCAACTTTTACTCCTAATTTGTATTTTTATGACAAGTTTTTTACTGGAGTAAAGTGGCAGTGATCTTTTTGAGATCTTTAATTAGAACAAATTAATTCCATCCCTTTGGCACTAAGACAAAAAATTGGACTCCCAAATATATTGTCTCTAAAATGTTTGAAAATCTGCCTATATTCTTTCTGAGATGGAGTCATTGTACTGCTTTCAGTTTTTCTTAATATGATTCAGTATTCTATGGGACAAGTAACATTTCCCTGTTTAATAGCTATTTTATCCAAGAGCTGTGTCACCAAGTTCTTTTTTTTTAAAAGAGGTTCCAAATGTCTGAGTTGCCTGTTTATTCCTGCTCTCTTTGACTTTCTTCCAAACATGTCTTTCATCTCTGCAGTGAGCAACAGATAATCAGCCAAGACTGTCTCCCCCATCTTACCCCTTTTCTCTGTGCTAAGGTAGTCTCAGCGTGTTGTGTTTCCTTTCTCCACAGTGGCTAGAGCACTGCCAGCAAGTGAGACACCAACAACTCATTTTCAATCTTCAGCCACGTAATTAACAGCAAAGATGAACGGATAGAACAAAGATCCATTTGCACAGCCTTGGTGGCTCTCTTTGTGTGTTATCTACGATGGATTATCTATATTTTTATTTTCCTGCACATTTGCTTACGTTAATAGGTGTCCTGATAAATATATAGTAGCAACCAGACATTTACTCCTCAGCTCTGCGGTTTAGATCATTCTTTGTTTAAATTAGTCTTTGCAAGGCTGTGGGATCCAATGGGGGCTAGCAAAAAAAGATCCATGAAGAACATAATTTGAATTTTCCTTTTTATATTATCTCTTATCAGTTGTCTTTAATAAACTTTCTCAACTTTTTCCTTTAGAGTTTTTTGTTAATTATATTAGTAAAAACTTACTAATGTAAATTCACTCTTTTTATAACAAGTAAAAAAAATAAAAGCCTTTGTAACGGGAAAGTTGCTTTCCATCTCTTTAAATAGAATGCTAATGCTAACAGCCAAGGATATATGTTTGTATCCCCATTTCCATGGGTACATATGTATCCATGTATGTACATATGTGTGTATATACATAAAATATGTATATATGTATACATGTATGTATGTATACCCCTGTGGTTGTATTTTTACAAAAGTGTAATAATATATGTTCTTCACAGTTATTTTTTGTTTAAAACTTTATCCATTCAGAACTAGTCATTGCATATCTCTATGTGCCAAGCAGTGTTCTAGACACTGGGAATGTGATGATTAGCAAGATGGATAACTTACTGCCTTCCTAAAACTTACACGTTAGCGAGTTGTGGATACCGCTCAGATCAATAGACATAGAACCAGATGATTTAACAAATGGCTTCATAATCTTGTAAATTTCCTTTCCTACTGATAGGCTTTTATATGTTTCTCACTTTTATTGTTATTGCCAACAATGGTATATTAAACACCCACGTATAGCTATTCTTACCTACCAGTGCTTTTGTCTTTAATAGGGTATATTTTTCAAAACTGGAATATCGGGAGAAAATAAAAACATATTTTTCATTTGAATAAACATTGTTAATAACTTTCAAAAAGGCTAGAGCATCCTTAGGTACAATGCTTCACCATCCACATATCCATCAAAAATGTAGAAGAGTGTTGTTTCCTTTCATGCCGGTTAGTACCCCTCTTTTACCATTCACAAATTGCCATTTGTGAAAAATAAAGTGCTATTATGAGTATAATTCACATTTTCCTAGTTACTAGTGAGATGGAGCACATTTCATGTTTATTAGCCATTTGCATTCCTCTAGACTTTTGCTGGATTTTTTTTCTCTCAGTTTCTTTTTTTTCCCTTTGTTTCTTTCTATAAGGGTATTAGCCCTATATATATTCTGTGTGATGTTGCAGATATTTCCCCAAGTTCATCATTTATCTTTACATTTTGCTTTTTGGCATATTTTTCCATGTAAAATTCTAAATTCTTTTTTGTTTTGGTTTGGTTTTTTTTTTTTGTTGTTGTTGTTGTTGTTTTGATTTTTATTTGCGGTACGCGGGCCTCTCACTGTTGTGGCCTCTCCCGTTGCGGAGCACAGGCTCTGGACGCGCAGGCCCAGCGGCCATGGCTCACGGGCCCAGCCGCTCTGCGGCATGTGGGATCTTCCCGGACCGGGGCACGAACCCGTGTCCCCTGCATTGGCAAGCAGACTCTCAACCACTGTGCCACCAGGGAAGCCCAAAATTCTAAAGTCTTTATGTGGTCAAATGTGTTTAACATTTACTCTTTGATTTCTAAGTTTCCTCCCTTGCTTAAGAAGTTCTTCCCTATCCCAAGATTATTCAGATATTATCATAAAATTCTTCTAATTTTTAAATTATTTCTTTTTTAGACTTAGATACTTGGTATATTAAGGTTTTGTTTATGTACATGGTGTGGGGTTGGGTTTCAGCTTTGTTTTTTTCCAGATTGATAGCTAATTATGCCAGTGTCAGCTATTACAATCCCCTACTTCCTCCTAACAGAATTTCCACCTTGCCATACAGATTCCCAGGCATTCTTGGATAACAGCCTACACCTTGGTTAGGTTTCATGGACCTTCTAGATTTCTCTAGGTTCTATCATACAATCAAAGGAAGTTAGTGAGCAATTGAGAGTCTAGAAATGTAGTGGTGAATTCATTGTTACCAGTTTCTCATTAATAAATGAGGACTCTAATGCTATTCCCTCAGAACTAGCAAATGATAAGTGCCGTTACCTAACTTTCTTCTGATGAAATTTCTGTATTAACAAACATAGTTCATGTAAAACTCTAAATTCCCTGTAGTTTGTTTCAAACATAATAAAATAAACTTATATTTTCTCCTATTATAATGTTATATTGCTTTATAATCAAGTTAATATTATCCAGGGACATTTAAAAGGCTACAGTTTATTTCTAACATGACTTATAATTGATTAAATTGACATTCACTCTTCTAAGTCTATCACACCATGAAAATCACATGGAAGTTAGCTACTGGAAAGAGTGAAAAGCTAGACAAATTCTTCTCCACGGACATTGGCAAGTTCTATATCTCAAAAACTCTTTAGCTCAGTATTTCTCAAACTGTGCGTGTGGTATACTAGATTGGTAGGGTATGTTAGTTTTAACATACAAAAGAGGTTCTGTGTCAAAAAATTTGACAAGTGTTAGATCAAACATACTTAAATAAGATTTTCAGTGCAGGACTTCTCAGAGCCTTTGATTTACTCTTGTGGACTATAGATCTCCATAGGGCCATATGGTATGCAGTGTTTCCTAAACTTATTTGACTTTAATTACTTTCCCCCATCCATGGTATATTTACAGAGCTGATGTCTCACAGAAGATACTTTGGGAATGCAGCTTGCTTTCCTTCCCCTCCCCAAGCTTATTCCTTTTTTTTTTTTTTAATATTTATTTATTCTCCTTATTGTTTTGGCTGTGTTGGGTCTTAGTTGCAGCCCACGGGATCTTTCGTTGTGGTGCGGGGTCTTTCGTTGCTTCTCTCTAGTTGTGGCACTCAAGCTTCAGGGCGTGTGGGCTCTGTAGTTTGCTGCATGTTGGCTCTCTCCTTGAGGCACGTGAGCTCAGTAGTTGTGGCACGTGGGCTTAGTTGCCCTGTGGCATGTGGGATCTTAGTTCCCTGACCAGGGATTGATCCCGCGTCCCCTGCATTGGAAGGTGGATTCTTTACCACTCGACCACCAGGGAAGTCCCCCCAAGCTTATAATTATCACTCTTCGTAAGTTTCCATCTTCCCCCAAAGGAGGAAAATGTAAATATGAAAAAATAAGAATAACTGAATTGGATTAGTGTGGTCTTATACATGAGAAAAACCACTGATAAAAATTCCTGATGGACAACTGGCTTTTCACGCGTCTCAGTCAAAACTTCATGCTTTTCTGGGCCTTATCATGCTTTTACAACCCATTCTACTTTCATAGGCATCACTAAATAGTTCTTAATCATGGCCCTTACATTATTGCTAAATTTCCCAAACCTTAAAAGACATAAATCCCTTTTCTTCTAGCTTCGTCTTTTTTTCCTCACTCGGGAATCTTTCTCAACACATCATGAGCATTGGATGGTTGTGGGAGCAATTGCTTATTAAGGTTTATATTCTGCTATTTGAAATCTATTTGTGCTGTAGGAGGGAAAACTACTCTAGGAATCTATACATAAAGAGTCGGTTTTGCTTCTTTATTCTTTTAAATCAATAGTATAATCAATTCTGTTATCTCCTGAACTTTCTATAACTCAGTTCTATCCTAGTGGCAGTGAGTTGGTTAAAAGTCAGTGTTTTTTCTGGTGGGAGTATTCATGGGTTCTGTAATTCAGCACTTTTTATTTTTTCTCCAGAGAGATGGTGACAAGAATGCTCAAATAATTAAATTGCCTGTCCTGGTTGTCTTATACAATGGCAATAGCATGTTCACAAGAAGAAGGTGGGCTGACTCTTGATTCTCCCATAAAAAATATATTAAAATTAAGTATATTTTAGTATTTCTATGAAAATAAGTATTGAGGTCTAGAAAACCAATAAATTCTTGTTTTCCTTTTCTGTCTCTCTTTTTCTTTCCTTCCCCTCCCCCTCCCTCCAATCTTTATTTCTTTCTTGAACTGTGCTGTTCATTGATATAAGACTTGTACTACAACTTAAGTAGAGAAGCTGGGAGAGAGAGTACAGGATTAGAGAATCAGTAGGCTGTACACATAAAATCTAAGAAACAGGTGCTGGTCCCTCATTTCATTTTACAAGAAAAGAACTGACAATGGTAAAAACATTATTTCATATATTTTCTCAGTATAGTTATGTAGAAAGAGAAAGCTTCTACACTATTTTCTCTTTATGTGCTGCTTGGAAGAACATTTGCTAACTTTACTGGCAACATGTTATGGTTGTCATCGACAAACCCCTCTAATTTTTCCTAACTCCCTTAGTATTTCTTGTCCATAGATATTGTTTGTCAGACTACTTTCCTCTCATGCTTTGTCTTTTTTATTTACTCCTGTGAGAAGTTTTTTAAACAAGGAAGCCTATTTATATTTCAAACACGGTTTGCTCTAAGATTTGTTCTGTTTCTCAACTTTGTGGGTGGCAGAATACAGGTAGGATAGCATCTATAAACAAATGGAATTCTTCATATTATCTTATTAATTCATGGTGATAGGCCATGAGTCAGGAAACCTGGATTTTTATTTCTGGCTCTGCCTGTTACTGACTTGCTTTTTCTCTTTTTTAAAAGTCATTGGCAATAATAATTTTTGGTCTATACATCTCACTAGTCTATACAACTCATATGTAAAACATGGGATATTGAGTACAAAAGAAAGAACTTTAAAAGTTGTAATAAGATACTAATAAAAAATCTTACATGCAGTATTGCTTTCTGGAATTATATTATTTATTGATCACTTATTTATTCAAGTGAATTCAGCACCTAGAATGTGCTGGGCATTGTACTACATGATGTGGATGCAATGATAAATAATATAAATTCTTGTCTTATGACAACATACACATCATCAGGATTAGCTAAACCATCAGCTTATAATTATTATTTTCCTCATATAATTTTGTTAGTGCCCCTAAATTTTAATAGTTTCCTAAATTGTTCAAGTCCATTTGTTTATTTTGTTGGTGAGGGGAGAGTTGAGGTTGCTTAATTTAAATAATGGGTCAATATCCAGTTAATGTCTTGATTTCTGTGACTTGTCCATACTCTACCTCATTGCTAATAATGATACCAACTTTATTATTTTTTGAGTACTGCTCCTTTTTCTCTTTAGTATCTTAGCTTGTCCCTTTTGTGTTTTGGACATACTCTTTAATTTTCTTTGATTGACTTTGATACCTTTGGCTCAGACTGTCTTGTTATTGACTTTATTTTCTCCCTATCACAAATTATGTATTTCCTCTGTCTTTAGTTTTTGTTTTCTGTGGAGAAGTTTAGTTTCCACTCAATACCTAATGATTCCTTCAGGAAACAATTACATATTGTTTTTTTTTTTTTTTATTGTCAAGGTACATGAATAAACACTGGTTGAATGTTTTTGGAGCTGAGTGAGAGTCCATGTAATCTGCCATCATTTCTCTGTGTGTATGTGTGTTTGTGCATGCAACTTACACCCTCAATTTACCAAAATGATCTTGTGATAGATGTTTCCTAAAAGTCCTGCAGCACATATAAATTAAATACATCCATCATGGCTTTCTTTTATTTGAAGACAGTCGTTGAAGATACTTATAAGAATTTCCATGAATAATTTGAAAATTGGTGCTTTAGGAAATGTACTCTTTTAAGAATCGTCTAGAATTGTTTCCTCCTCTGTTCTCAAGAGATCATTGGCTTTGACACGGTCTTCCATTAGAATTGGGACAGTTACTCTCAGTTTGCTAAATATATTTGTGAGGAAATTACCATATTTATTGATTTAATACAAACTTAAACTTGTAAGACTGACAATGAAGGAAAAAAAGAAGCTCTTCATGGGAGGAACAACTGGATACTACTAGCATTATGTCTTGTGTTATTCAGGAATATTTTGGTTGCAAATGACACAAACCGAAGTGGAACTAAATTAAGCAAAAGGATGACTTATTGAAAAGATCCTGATACAATTCTGAGGATCATTGGAATTGAAGAACGATCAAGGTTTGGAAGGCAGGAATTTGGGAAAGTTCCTCAGGGATTTTATTAGTTAGGAAATCAGTTTAGCTGTTTTAATAGCAGGGCTTAAAGAAAACAGATTTATTTATCTCTTATGTAAAAGCATGAGTGAGTAGACAGTCTAGGGGGAGGAGGTCATCCGATCTATGTTATCCAAAGTCCCGGGTTCTTTCTATCTGATTGTTCCACCATACCTAAGCATGTTATATTTTCTGCATGATTTATTCTGGATCACTTCCTGTTAGGTCTAAGCTCCAGCCTCTGGGATTGAGAAAAAATGGGGGAGCAAGCTGTTTCCTTATAAGAACATGACACAGAAGTTGCTGATGTCACTTCTGCTCACATGTCTTTGTCTGAACTTGGTGATGTTGCTGCAAGAGAGGCTGGGAAATATAGTCCCCAGCTGGTGAGCCATGTGCCCCACTAAAACTTGAGAGCTCTATTACCAAAAGGAAGAATGGGAGAAAGGATAGCAGGAACAAATTGCAGTCTTCCCCACAGGACTAACCCTTAAACAATGTCAAGATTTTATCTATGGCACTTATCTCTCCTTGTCTCTAAAGATGGGCTTCATTCTGTTCTACTACAGGATACAGAGCAGGAGATATGGTTATCAATGGCTCTGTGTTTACACTTCCTCAGCATCAAGATCAGTATCATTTCCAACAAGTAAACTCAATTTTTTTTGTCCCTGGTACATTGCCCTAGGAGGCTGTGGCTAAAGAGGAGGGTAGAGTTCTAGGTAAGGATAACATTCATTTATTAACACATATTTATTAAGCACCCGTGTGCCAGGCAATATTATAGACCAGGGATAAATATGACCTGCTGTCTGCTTTTATAAAAGAACGTTTATTGGAATGTAGTCACATCCATTTGTTTGCAGATTGTCTGTGGCTGCTTTTGTGCTACAATAGCAGAGTTGAGTAGTTATGACCGAAATAGTAAGCTCTTGAAGTCTAAAATATTTACTGTGTGGCCCTTAATGGAAAAAGTGTGTCAACCCACTGTTTAAGCGTTGGGGATACAGTGGTGATCAAGACATTGCAAAATCTCCATCCTTTTGGAGCAAATATGCATAGGATTTGCCCTCTGAGATCCAGTTTTCTGAGTGGTTCCTACCTCTTACTAGGGTGTCTGACAGAGCAAATAATCTGTCTGTTCATTATCTGCATGGACTTTCAGATCTCTTTGGGATAGCTCTATATGACATGGTTTGTCTATACAAGGAGGGTTATACCATTACAACCCTAGTTCAGCGTCCTTATGAACTTATAGCAGAGATTTTGCAGGCATCAAAATGACCTTTGTACCTTAGGTTATGTCTTGTACTTGGCTGTTGGTCCTTCTTGGGCCATGGATATTTCAAGCTGTCATTTTGTTGTGTTATTTGCATTGCTGTTTTCTTGCTTCTGACCATTTTCCATATGGCTTGTTTCATTTTCTTCCTCTGTATTATCATGGCATTTGGATTATTTTGAAAATGGGTGTGTTACCTGTGTCTGAAATAGTGATATTCTTTTTTGTTTTTTCTCATTTAAATATCTCCATCCTCTCCAGTTTGCTCTTCATTTTTTCTTAAAATTTTATAGAGGTTAATCCAGAATGTACAAATTCCCTGTTAGATTGAGGTTACTCATTACAGGTCTCACTCAATCTGCAAAGTAATGCAGTACATTAGTTTAACACTCATACATCCTCCACTGCTGGATGACATCCCGCCAACGTCTGTTTATAAGTATCAAGGTTAGAGCGTTCCTGTAACACCACCATTGGGAGTTCAGCACTTGTCTGCCTAGAAATATGCTGCCGTCAGTATGTGGATAATTAATATAAGGGGAAGTAATGAAGTAGGGGGTAAAGGTACAAGAGCCTTATGGCAGGAGAAATTTATGATGGGAGAACTTTATAATGAGTACCAAGTGTACATTAGTAAATTTATCAAAGGGTCAAAATTGAAAATCTGTTGAGTATGGTGTGTGCTCATTGACTTCATCTTCAGTCCAATCAGGACTGAGAGGCTTACCGTGGCCTCATTTAGTTTACTAGTCATCAGCTTTTTCTTCTTGACTTTGTACTTGTCTCCCTCTCTCCCTCCCTCCTTCCTTTCCTCACTCCCTTCCTTCCTCCGTCTCTTTCTTTTTCCTTTCCTTCTTTCTTTCCTTCCTTCCTTTTTGCCCACCTGCCTGCCTTCCTTCCTCCTTTTTACTGTCCCTCCTTCCCTTCTCCCTCCCTTCCTTTCTTCCACAAACCATTCTGGAGTGTTTACTTAAGTGATAGGTTCTGAGCAAGATATTGGGAATATATTTCTGAACAACAGAGACATAGTGCTTGTCCTTGCTTATCCTCATGCAGCTTATGGTCTCACATGGGAGAAAAACAAGAAAAAAGGAGGGGACTTTGGGAGCACAGGCCAGGAACTGATAGATCTTTTACCTAGTGAAAATGCATTAGTAATTCTATAATAACTTTTTTATTAATATAAATCTCATCAGTTCTTTTCTTTAATGTAAATGCCAATGAACTTACTAAATGACTAGGTAAGTATTCAGTAGCATCCAAGAATTGTAAAATGATAAGTAGATGATATAATCATGGCCTAGTATCATTAGATTGGTGCTTTGACACTACTAATTAAAAACAGTGTCTTCTTTTAAGACAACACTGGTTAGCTTTATGTATTGTGTGTAGTAAACTTGAATTTCTTTAAAAAAATTCTATAACTCACAATTTTTATTAGGTTACACAGTTTTTATTTTGTTAGATTACCCTAAGATTTAAAATTTTTATTTTATTAGGTTACCCTAAGATTCTGGGGAGTTTTGGCATATACATTTGAGGGATGTTCTCATACTCCCTCCCATCATGATCACTAGAGAGGTGGGAGGTTGGTGACTATCAGAGTGTGGATAGGTTTCCAGAATTTGTTGTTACCTCTGATTACTTATACCTAAGCAGGGATGATGATGGTTAATAATAATAACAACAATAGTGATAGTGATAAATAGCTAACATTCCCATAGTACTAAGTTACAAGTGTTTTACACGTACTAACTCATTAACCCTCACAGCAACTCTATCATTAGCTCCATTACATAGATGAGGTATTGAGGGCCACAGCTAGTAAGTGACTGAACTGGGAGATTCAAACCCGGGCTCTGATGTACACATTTGTAAACACTATGTTCTGTACTCTTTCACAGCTGTATAACACAGAACAGTGGTCTGGTGTTGAGAGAAGAGGACAGTTTTTGAAATTAAATGACCTGAGTTTTAATACCAACTCTATCAACATGTCTTTTGCCTTGGTTTACATGACAAAATTGAGGGATTGAGTTATACTGATATTCCATAAAATATGACCCTAGACATGTTCTATAAAAAAGGACTTAGTAGTTAAATAAGCTTAAGAAATACTGCAATTGATCTCTTGGAAAGCTGCAGTGTTCCAAAAAGTCTTGCAGTAAAGATGCCTATTTAACTTTGTTTCACTGAGTTCTTCCTAAATTTTGACCAAGGGAGAGCTTGGAGTTTAGGAACTCCTAAACTTTTGGAGAAGAATGGAAGGGAAAACATATTTTAACACACCAGAAAACTAGTGATTTATGAAATTATTTTCAGGAACTCTGAACCATATAATCTTTAATGTCTCCTTCAAATTCAAAATTCCTATAATTGTAAATATCAATTATATATCTATATGTGTTTGCCAGTTTTGCCCTCCAATGTTGACACCAAACTGAGAGTTTGTTTGACGTACCTACGTAATATGTAATACTGTCAGAGGAACGTATACTTTATATTCTTTGTAAGCAAACACAGCCCAGTAGTATCAAATTTACAGTTTGAGGCTCTTCCAACTGGTTTTCTAGCATGTATAACTTATGTTCCCTATCAAGCTGAAGTAGAACCTGCCTTACCCATAGCTTATTAGAAGGTTTAATGATAATAATTTTCTGTTGAAGTTAACTGAATTATAGTTTTACTTGCAGATGTGAGTACATTGTAACAGCCTTGAAGTCTTGGTGTTAGTAATGGAAAGTATTGTTTACAATGTTTGTTTCACCATTCAAGGAGTTTTCTGCAATGATCTGCCTCTAGCACAACAGTTTTCTTACTTTTTCCCTAGCTCTTTTAGGAGTAGTTAGTTTAGAGCTTTATTCTTAAATTCTGCTGATACTGACATGTGTGAACTTACTGTGTGTGTGTATTTGTGAAAGCACATATAGGGAGGACTTTGCTGATTTTGTTTGTACAGCCACAGTTCAAGACCATAAATGGTACACAGCTTTGCTTTTAGAGCAAGCACATTGAAGCCACTTATAATACAGGTATTGAGAGACTGAGAACCTTTTCCAATTTCTTCCCACCATCAAGAAATAAGAAACTGGAATTGGTAGAGGAGTTCTTTTTAGGATGGTGAAATTGAACTTAACATAACTTATTATCCCCAAGTTTTATCCACAGACAAGAAGTAAGAAATTAGCCTTGTTAGGTAAAAAGATGTCTTCCTGTGGAATTGAACAAATGGGCAATTTGACAAAGTGCCACTGTAATATGATGGGTTACCTAAGACTTTCAGAAATGAGACACTCTGTAGTACGAATGAACTCTATTAGAAAAAAAAAAAAAATGGAAGAAGAAATATCTTGTGCAGAAATACTGAACTGGGTCTTTTTCTCATACAAGAATTTTTAATGGTTCTAGTAAGCTCTGAAAAGAGACTTAATGGGATAAGCTGGCCTCTTTTATGGAATTTTCAGCTGGCACATTCTTCTAACTTTTAGTTAAAAAAAAAAGTAACTGCTAGTGACTTAAATTGAAATTCTTGACAGGCATTTCACCAAATGTCTTCTCCCTCTTTGTTGAAGACAAAGTACAGATCTTTAGCTGACCCAGAGGCTCCTTTACTTTCAGAAAGTGCTTCTCATTCATTGTAGGACTGCCTTGATGGTGATTATGACCCTGGCTCTGTGAGGGTCGGTATATTAAATTGGATGAGAAAGATTACTCATTTATTATCGTAATTGGAAAGTGGGAAGGAGCAGAAACACCCCATAAAAAACTGTCAAGGGGATTCTTTGGCATGGTGGTGCAAATAACCAGAACTCCATTTTCCAGCTCCATCACTTTCTAGTTGCATCATCTCAAGACAATTACTTCACTTCTCTTAGCTTCAGTTTTCTTATCTATAAAATACAGATTGTGAAAATGCCCCTCACCCTGGCAGGGATTCAGGATCAAAAGAAGCAGCATATATGAAGTACTTGGCATATTACTGTCACCCAGAAATGTTAGGTGCGATTGTCAGTGGCTACAGAGATTCAAATGGTTTTCATCAAGTTTGTTAATTCAGGGAAGTATATCCAGTTGGTTCATCAGCAGAATCTTTGTACGCCCTTGGAAAAAAATACCACATTGTTTCCTCAAAGATAAAGCCAATACAATTGTTGAAATTGCAGCAGCAGGAATATTCTTCATGGTTATAATGTTATACTGCACCTAGGTTCTTAAATATATCTTTTAGTTTCAGCTTATTGTGGTTTAAGAACATCAGGAAGAGGAATAAGAACCAGCATGAGGTTGATGGTTGAGTGGCAACTGTAATTTTCCATATAACAGAATCTTTGCTAATATAAAAGCTACCTTCTGGTTATGCAAAAGTTTAATGAAATATAGGCACAAAATGGTGTTTTCTATCCAACAAAGAATAAGAGCAGACACGGAATTTAGCATGTTGAGTTATTCTTTCCAAAATCAACCACCTAAGGACGAAAGAATATGATTTAAAACAAAATTTCTATGCATTCTTTTTTGAGTGAACAAAACAGCTTGTGTAGCTAAACTGGGTAGCTGCAGTGTAATTTGGTAGTGTTTCTATTTGTTGAAGAAATGCCGAATATTTGCAGGAATGGCAAGAAGCAAAACACAGCTCTCATTTGTATGCAACATAGTCATAACATAAAATTATGAGCTCAGAGATATGATTTCTGAAAAGATTGAATTAACATTGTGAATATTAGAGCCCCCTCATTTGCATAATTCTGGGGAATGCCATAGCATGACAAAGCTAGCAATTTCTTTGGCACTAGTGAAGAGTGAAGTTGTACAGCACTCCACAGTTCTGACTCACTGGTTGAAGTAAGAAGTGGGAGTTCACTCTTTGTAGAGGGCCTGGGAATCAGTATAGTTCAGATACCACTCCCAATTCAAAGCTCACCTGAAATAAAAAGAGGTAACTTTAGAAATGCTGCTTGAAATATGATGAGTAACTTCTGACATGTAGCTACCTGCTGTGAAAATTCCTCTTGGAGAGAAGAGTATAATTATGTACTCAATACAAACCCTTGTGGTCTTTTTAACTAACTACAGTTACCCACAGGTGACCTCTGATTCCTTGAGTTTTCAAGAATGAAGCCTGGAGGGAATCAAAGCTTTTAGTATGAAACCAGGAACCTGCTGACATGTTCCTGGGGTCATGTGATCATTTTATATCCAGAGTCTTAACTGGAAAAAAAATCACTTGTGTTCACAGAACCAGCAAGCTGGTGTCTCTTCTTAGATCGCTGATACATTATAGTCAGGACTGAGACTTTTCCTGTGTTATAGCTCTTTTGTTTCTTAACTAATGCATATTAACTCCTAAGTTAATAGAGGAATGTAAGGTGGGTATGGAATGTAAAAGATGAAATAGCAGTTACAATGTTACATTGTGAAGATGGAGGGAAAAGGAAGTGGATACAACATAAGTAAAAGTACGTATAGGTATTCTCTGCATTTAACAGATCAGCTCTGTGGGACCGGGATGTATTGTACGTAAGAAATATGATATATCCCAATACATGGCAAGGAGAGTTTGATTTAGGATGGTGATGTCTGAAAAGCTGTTAAGAGGTGAATCCAAGAGGGAAAGAGGGCCTTTGGAATGAAAAACATTGAGTTTGAGAGTCTGTTTCCTGCCTGCTGAGATGGGGGTGCCTGTTTTCACCTTAGGCAATTGACATTGGAACTCTAGGGTTCTGTTCTACACTGAGCCTTCTCATATAATGTGGATTATGTTTTCTCCATGGATTCTTTCTGTTACCCAGAGACCTGGGCCAATCTGTGCAATATTCATAAAAACAAAAGTTAAAAATCAAAGTTAACAAGGTGGATAAAAATTTCTTTTCCTCTCACCAAAACAGCTCCCCCCCCGCCCCGCTTTTAGTAAAAGACACAGCTTACAAGGATTCTGAAAACCATACAGTGGAGGTGGAAATGGCTAATTTGTTCACTATAGACCAGGTAAAATTGATTCTGAATAACTCACAGTCTCACATCTTATGGAGCATGAAATTTATAACTAAGACAATAAATGCTGAAAAAAACCCAGAATGCTACAGAGGAAAAGAGGATAAAGTAGTTTATTTTTAGCTGTAGGAAGGACAACAGGGAAAACTCCACAGAGAAGAGGACATTAGAGCTGGACAATTAAGAATGAATGTGATTCTGTTTGTTAGAAAAGAAGTGATAGACCTTCTAGGAGAGGATCAGTTAAGTAGGGACAATATGTTTTGAACATCCATGGTGTGTTCAGGGAGAAATAAGTACGTCGATGTGACTAGAATAGAGTACATGAGTAGGAGAAGGGACTAGTGATATCTAGTTGGAAGGCAAGTTGGAGTTACATTGTAAAAGGTGCTTGTAAGTCAGTCATGCTCTTGGTTTTAGATTTCATTAAACACTCAAAGGGTTTTAAAGCAGGGCAGTGCTATGTTTAGTCTATGCAGAGTAAAGGAGACACCCGTGATGGAGAAATCTGGAGAAAAAGGAATGGATTAAGAAGGTATTGCTATAGCCGAGATAAGAGAATATGAAGGCATAGTGAAGTAGGAAGAGGAGATGGATTTGAAGAATATTTTATTAGGTTTATCAGTTAGGCTTGGTAGTTGGCTTAATGTGGAAAGTGAGTTAAAGAGATGAATTCAAAATGACCTTGAGGTTTCTATCTTGGGAGACTGGGTGGGTGGACATGTCATTAGTAAAGATAGGGAACATATGTGGAGGGAAACAGGGATTTAGGGGAATATCAAATTCAGTTTTGGACATGATGAATTTTTGATGCTTATGGGATGGTTAGATGAAAATGTTCAGTAGGCAATTTGGAGGTGAATTTAGAACCCAGAGGAAATCAGAAGTGGAGAAATAGATTTAGATGTCACTTAAATAATAGGCAGTTGAGACACTGAGAGGTAATGAAACCACCCAGAGAGAAGGTGTAGAGAGGAAACAGAAGTACATCAGGGAGGCACCCTGATGACCAGCTGACATTTGCTGGGTAGTCTAAGGAAGAGGGGCCAGGGAAGAAGATTTAGAAGAGGACAGAAAGGCAGTAAGAGAACCAGAATAAAGTAGTGTTTTGGAGAGTAATATAGAAAAACGTTTCAAGAAACAGAGAGTAGTCAATAATGACAGATATTGCAAAGAAATCATATTGGATAAAAGCTTCTATTTTTTTCCAACAGTGCTTAGCTACCTAGTGGGCCATGGATAGCTCATACTGTTCATGTCTATGAAATAGAAAAAGGGCTTGGGGAGCAAAGGTGACCTATGTGTACATTAGACAAATGAGCCCCTCCTTCCAGTTGAAGGCAGCACTTAGAGCTTGGCAAACAACGCTTCTTTCACCTCCTTGCCCGAACAGTCTCATGTAGGGCACAATTTGTGCAGAGCATGCTACAAAACCATATGTGGCTCTGGCTGACTGGGGGCAGGGGCAGTAAATTAATAATTGTGGATCAGCACAGGGGTCTAGGAGAAGGAGATAAAGGAATTGAGGTGATGCTGAATATTTATTTTAAATGGTTGCTCTTGGGCAAGAAGGATGGGGAATGATGTGAAGAGAAGAAGGGACTGGCCAACTTGAGGAAATGAGTTAGGAAGTCAGTAGAGATCCTGATGAGACCAAAGAGCAGAGTTTCTAAAGATTGGTAGGTGTGAAAGAATTGATTACAAAATCAATGGGAATGGATTCTGGAGCAGAAGTAAGGGTTTAAAGTGAAGGATGTCATGAAATGATGGGGCCAAGGTGTTGGGTGGTTTTATCAGAATATATGTTGAAATCACTTGGGGTGACAGCAGGCAATTAAGTAGAAAAGACAGCTGTGATTCTTAAGGAATGGGAGGGAATGATGGGAGGTGGGGTTCAGTAAGTGATAATGAGGTTGGAAAGAGGGTAGTATAACTTGATGTCATAGAACTCAGCTGGTGGCTAAAACAGAAAAAGGGGAAAAAGCACTTTTTTCTGCATGACTAGTTCAGTTTATAACTTAACAACTCTTTGGGTAACTAAAAATTCTTACTCTGGCTGTTTTGTTTGGCTATGATGAGTAAAACACAGTAGAACAGAGAAAGGCAATAGTAGGGGAAACCATAGGTTTAAAAATTACATCCAGAAAAAGTGGGTGGTTTCAGGAGATATTAAAAATTTTATTACTATAAAAGAAGAATAACCAGTCCAAAGATACACACCTTTTAATAGTATTTCCTTAGGTGGCAAAACTGAGAGTGAGAATCCTGTGTATTTCACTTTGGAGGGTATTTCAGCTCTGCTAGACTTTTTGACCTAACTGTCCCAACTATAAGAAAACCTGAAATAATTCTGAAGTTTGTTGCTGGGAAGATTTGTTATTCCATCAATATTGTGTTCTAATTCATTGGCTCAATGCTTAAGAACTTTGAATCCCAGTTTTTAATTCCTCCTTGATTAAGATCTTAATCTGGATCTTTATTTGGGAGAGATGAAAACCTTGAGCTTAACCTTGTCTTTCAAGAAGACACACACCTGAACGATGTATTGATATGAGAAGAAAAGAGGAATACAAACATATTTTTACAATCAAATACTTTGTTCCTCTCTGCTTCTTAAGAGTCTTAAGAGTGAAAGTGCCAAAGAAAGAAACAACAGACGTGTCAAAGACCTCAATTATTCCCTTATTTGTGTTCTTTAATACTCAGTGGCATAACTAGTAAAAATGATTCTGATAAAAAACTTGTGGTTCTCCATTATTGTATACCTCTGTTCACAACAAAAAGTTCATCTCTTTTGTCGTTGCAGTGGAGGAAATGAAAGCATTTGGCTAAGTAAGGTGTGGGCCATCATTGGGTGGTCAAAAGCCAGCACTTTGGAGAGCAAGGGGCCAACTGGAGTTGGGGAGAGAGAGCTGGAAGAAAGCCTTTAAAGGAACACAATCTCTTTCAAAGCTGAGCTGATCAGGAAGCATCCTAAGGCCTACTCTGAAATGCATTGCTTTCATTCTGTTGGCTTTGAGTTACTAATTAAAAATGGACTTAGAGGTAGCCTTTCTAAACTACTTATATTTATTATAGAACTAGTTAACATAATGAAAAATTTTATGATAACTACTATCAAATCTAGTTGAGCCAAACCCTCCTGTTCATGCACACACTGCACACTTATATATACTTACATGTTTCTTGGGATTAAGACAGTTTAAGTGTAAGATACCACCTGTCCAATTGGGTGTTTTGCAGTCATCCGTTAGTTGCCCTGTAAATATGGTTGCTTTGGCCATCACAATGAAGGAGATCTCATAAGAGGCTCTAGTCAAAGTGAGGTTCAGAGCCTCTGTCAACAGACTTGAACTTCATTAGCATTTGGAGAGCGGAGAGACAGCCATAGAAGCTTAGGGTCTTATTTTTGGTGAACCTTCATGTGTTGTTCCTAGATATGGTTAATGCATGTGCTGGTTCTGCTACCACCATTCACCTGGTTGCTTATTTTCCACATATGCAAATTAGACATCCTGGGTCTTAGAGTTATAACACTCTCTCTTCCCCCTCCCCCTCATCTCCTCAGTCACAAACCACAGCTCCTCAGGGGCAGAGAGGGGTGATCATTTTCTATGGCCAGACTGTGATGAGAGGAAGTTGCCTTCAGGTCTGACTCTTGGAGCCTCTAGGGAGAGACCCTGAGGGTCTAAAAACATACAAGGCATTTTCCAAGAGTTCTTCATCTCAGATTCTGTTGCCTTTCCTGTACAGCTTGGAGACCTGGATGTATGTATGGTTGTTTTTGATATTAACCCATGCAGCACAGTTATTATTTTCTAAACTGAGAGAACCTTGAGAGCAGACATTGATTTATCTCCGTCCTTCACCATCTATGATTGTGCTTGGGACCAATAGGTATTTAGTAGTTTTGCCCCATTCCTTGAGAAGATGGAGCTGAGGCAGAGATAATGATGATAATGATAAACTGTTGAGTGTTTGCTATGCTATAGGTGCTGTTCCAAGTGTATACATACTGGCTTATTTGAGCAAAAATCCTATAAAGTAGGTTACTGTTTCCTCCATTTTACAGATGGGGAACCTGAGGCTAATTAACCTGCCTAATGCCATTTATCTTATAAGTGATAGATCTGATCTGGCTCCGATGGTCTGGCTCCAAAGTCCAAGCCCCAAACTATATGCTAAATTACCTCTCAAGAGTGAAAAGGCTGGGTGGAGAAAGTAGGTAAACAACTTCAGTGCTTAACACTCCCCTATCCCATCCCCAGCATGGATTATTTGTACCATCTCCCTTTCTTTCTCCTATATCTAATTTTTCTTCCTTCAGCATGTGACCTGGAGCAAGTCCATCCCACCTTAAATAGATAAACAAACAAACTCCTCTTAAGGGTACACCTTTCTATAGCTTCACAGTGCCTGCAAGTAAAACAAAACCTGTTGCTTCTGGGCAACGGATTTTCCTGAGCTGAGACCTGGAGAAATGTGTGTGATCAATCTTCATAAAGGGATACTGTGTGAGATAGCAGACATGGTTTCCAGGGCATACCTACAGTGACTATATTGTAGGACTGTTCTTATAGCATCCCTTAATGTAGTTTGATGTTATAAAGTATTGTTCATTAAAAGAAATTTTAAGGTGGAATAAAAACAATGTGTTCTGAATTTGTAACTCCCTGCTAGTTGCTTGAACTGAATGCCTAGTTCTCTGTTACCTATCTGGATCTATATTGCTCTGAATGCCTGGAACATGTATTGTTTTACCAGTTGCTTGGCATTACCATATAAATGCCCTTAAGTTCCTGGTTTCAATTAAGCTAGAGGTCAATTTGGGAGATTCTGTTGGGTGTAGCATCCTCCATGTAATGGAATCAAGAAGTGTCTTAAACAAATGTAACTCAGAAATAGCACTTTTCTTTTCTTTCTTTTTTTCTGTATTCTCCAAAATTAAAATAACACCTGAAATGTCCTCCCATAGGTTTACTCTCTGTCCAAAAATAATACCAAAACTCACACATCTGTATGCACAAGGGAAGTGGGGATGGGGGAGGGGTGAGACTCATCAGAAGTCAGAGGCTTAAACAAGTAAAGGGATTTATTTTTCTTATTAATAAGAAGGGTTGAAATAACTGATGTAGCAGCTAATAAAGGAATATTTGAAGGCAAGAAAAACATGAAATTCTAGAGAAAGGCTCTGGTGATTCTATTTTTAATATTTTTTTCCTTTCTAGTGAAATATATAAAGAGCTGGCATGATTTGAATGTCCGTCTGACTTCTCCTAGGCTCCTGATTCTATAAGTCTGGAAATTTATGATTTATTTTTAGTTTTCTCAAGTAGCATAGACAAGTATCTGTGAGGAAACTCTTATGAACCCTGTCCAGAAAAGTTCACTAAACTCCATTTGCTTACTGACGTGAAGAGAGGAAAAATATAGCTTTTCCCTGTAATGATTTCCCCAGTTGAAAGATGAATTAAATAAAAAAAATTCCAAAATATCAAATGTGACAAACATGGCAGATTGGAGCAAGTCTAATGGATGCTTTCCCTGAACCTATGAAGAAACCTATATTAATAACTTATTTGGAATAATGTTGTATGGAAATGGAAAACTTCTTGTAGTTTGTTTAGTTAGAAGGCATAGAGGAAGGAGCAAAATGTCAACCAAAAACTGTTCCATGTCAACTCAATGTCAATCAAGTGAAAACAGTTATCAATTAAGAGACAAGGTGCTATACAGGGATAAACCCTGGATTTGGAATACTTAGGTTTTAGCCTTAATTCTACTACTGACTTTGTGAGGTTGGGAAAGTCACTTAAGTTTCTAGGATTGAGTTTCTTCATTTGTAAAATAAAGGTACTGAATTATATGATTTCAAAGATTCCTTCCCAGTCTAGAATTTCATGTTTTTCATTGAAATGAAGATTATAACTTCTACTAGTTATTATAATTTATACTTCAATAATTCACTTTATTCTTCAATAATCTGAAGTTTATACTTCCAGTGGCAGTTTATACTTCAATAATTCAATCTGCAAAAATAAAAAAAAATAAATTAGCTTAAAAAGGCAAAATTAGGTAAATTATTTGCGGTATAAATAAGCTTTAATAAATTGGAAACCAATTTTGTATTACCCAGCTAGAGACTCTGCCACCCATATGTTCATAAAAACACTGTGGTTGTTTTATTGTTCTCTTTGGCAGTGCCAATCATAGTTAGCACTAATTAATGAAATTCCAGGGTGCTGTTTGCCAGGAGGTTCATGCAATGGGTGAAGCAAACTACAGCAGCAAAGTTTCCATCATTTATATTGCTGTGACAATATTGGCTCAAGTTTTAGAAACAGTAATTCCAGCTCCCAGTCCCTGTGAGAACAAATGTAGATTGATTTATGTTCTGAGCCTCTCTAGCATATTGTCAACACTGAGATGGCTGCCAGAGCTCATCATACAAGGTGCTGACGTTTTCTGGGAATCTGCTTGCCTTTACACATATTTTCTCTTGCACACATTGCTGTGTTTTTTCTTTCTTTGTTTTAAGGACTAAGGCATGGGTTATTGCTATTAAAAGCAGTCTATTATTAAGCCAGTTTATGCCAATACAAATGTTTTAGGGTCAAGTCATGCTCAGAAAAGACCATAAACTTTCTTTAACCCACGTTGGTATTACGATCAACAACGTTTAAACTTAGTGGTTTTCCTTAGAATCATGCATCCTATTTAGTAAACTCCTCCCCTCCTTCTTCCCCCTGGCTTTATTTCCCACCTATGTTCTTCAATTACTGAACCTCTCTATTCAGGTTCATTTCTCCTACTCCAACCCTCATTGTCACTGCTGCAAAGTCTAGGTCTTTTTGGCTCCGTAGTTGCTTTCTGGTTCCAGTTGTAGATACAGATACTCATACACTTATTTTTTTTTTGAAAAAATTTGTCTTTGGAGAAGAAGACCCGAATATTTCAACTGATTGTTATAGTGAAAGATCAGCTCAGTAGTGAAACATCTCTGTATGGATTTGATCAAATGAATTGAATAGGTCCCTCAGTTGTGCTGTGGGAAATCAAAGGCTATGTTGTAGATTTTTAGCACTTTTTTTTTCTTGGAAATGTAAGATATTTAATTACTTTTTTAAACAAATCATTGAGATAAACTATGGATTCATCATGATCAGTTGTAGGTCCTGTGTTTCTGAATAGGAAAATTTTTGAAAAATTGAGATATAACTTAGGTAAAATATAATCTCAGACATACAGCTTGATAAATTTTTATAACCTCCCTCTTACCCTAATCAAAATATAGACTATTTTTCACTTCCTGGAAGGATCCCTCATCCCCTCTCGCAGTATGCAGGCCCATCTCCACCTCTGCAGAAGGGTAACAGAAATTATTACACGAATAACGATTGAATGTTTAAAATTTTTATTATCTATTTTTCCCTCCTATTTTTTGTCATTGCAGAACTGCTCTATCTTTAAAAATCCTCTTTCAGATTTTTCCCCTGAAGGATAGGGTAGAAATTAGCCACTGAGTCTTGTGAGTTTTGTTACTTAGTTCTTGCTGGATGTATTTCCAGGCTTGAATATTTCTTCCCATACCTTATTAGGTTATTAACAGAGAGGTAGAAGATTTTTACTTTTTTTTTTTCTTTTTTTAAAGATTCCTGAAAGATTGCCTAAATATATGAAAGGATAGCATAGTTTTCCATTTGCCAATCAATGGAGATTTTTCTCACCCATGCATTTTTTATTTTTATTTTTTTATTGATCAGTCTCTGGAGAGGGACCCAACTCCACCAAATTTTCCTTTGTATCTTCATTTTGTTTGCAGTCAGCAACACTTAAACTTTTTTTTTTTTTTTGGTACGCGGGCCTCTCACTGTTGTGGCCTCTCCCATTGCGGAGCACAGGCTCCGGACGCGCAGGCTCAGCGGCCATGGCTCACGGGCCCAGCCGCTCCGCGGCATGTGGGATCTTCCCGGACCGGGGCACGAACCCGTGTCCCCTGCATTGGCAGGGGGACTCTCAATCACTGCGCCACCAGGGAAGCCCAACATTTAAACTTTTAAGGTCCACTCAGACACAGAGGAATGGAGTGAGAGAGCTATATTGTATTACATTACTGGGCCTTCACAGAGATGATTCCAGCATCTCCCTGGGGTTCTACCAAAGAATGAGGTACACCGATAGCAGGAGCAGTGGGGTTACAGAGACCAGAGCCAAGGCTTATTTGCTGCCGAATTCCAACTTCCCTCAGTCCTCAATGCAGAGCTGCTGGCTCCCCATATTAAACCTCAGGCAGATTCAATTGTTCCATGTATCACCTTGACAGTATTAATGCTGAATGTTTGTATCATACTTTTATAGTTTATAAAATCCATCTTCCCATTTTATCTCATTATTTATAATGACAGCTTTGTATAGTAAGCGTTATAAGCCTGTTATCCCTTTTTTTTTTTTTTACTGTTATGAAACTGGAATTTAAAGAGATTAAGAGTCTTTCTTAAGTAGTTTGGTTCCTTACAATCTGGCTCCACAGTTAGAACCCTAGGGAATTTCTAAGTTTATTAATGACTCTGAAGCACGTATTAGTTATATCCATATATTCAGAGAATAAGGAAGTCATGCAAAACGTGCACATGATCCTTCTATGGCTTGAAATTCTAATATAATACTAATAAAATGGGATTTAGTAGGACAGTCCTATCCTGGACAAGGTTCTCATCTGCTCATTTTTTATATCATTAGTTTGAAATACCTCAGTCTGTGGTTTCATAAATAACTTTTCCATGTAGATATTTCTTGAACTTAGCTCTTTCAGCACCCCAGGCTAAGAGAATCTTTAAAAACATGAACATGTCAAATTGGATGCTATTAGGATTTAAGACTAGCCAAAGCCTGGATTTAAGATAGTGTTGGCGATGGTGAGTGACTGATAAATATTTATTGAACAATTGAATAGTTCTAAATATAGTTCATTATTATTTGTTATTACTCTATGGCAAGAGTAAGAGTTTTGTTAATTTTATAATGCTATTAACACAACAGTGGAATTTATAGATTCACAGTTTTAATATTCTGGATATGATCAGTAACTACAGCCCTTCTGAATTGTTCTGAAACTCTTGGAATAAACAAAGGCCTGTGTTGACAGCAAAAACTGCAGGCATGATATTTCCGTTGTTGGTAGATTAGCAATATCAATAAGTTATTGAAAACCTTAGCAAAGAATGAAAATTGCTATTCAAATCCTGTTTGCTTTCTCCATTTTTATGTAAATGTCCTAGTTGATCTTCTTTTCTCTCAGCCACTGGGTCTTAAGAACTGTAGATGGCAATCCAACCACAAAAATGATCTGGTTTGCTAAATTTAGTCATGGATTTGCTTTTCCTAGCTGCACAAAATTATGTTGCTCTAGGAGAGCAGCATATCAGGAAAAAGAATCATAAAAACAAAAGCAAATCTCAAAGAAATAGAAAACAAGATAATTTTTTTTGTAGCCTTTTCTTTATAAGTTCCACTACATGTAAGTTTACAAAATGTAATTTCGGGCTCATGAGTTGATCAAGAAATACTGTGAAGGCATTTCAAACTATAGCAGAAAATCTCAGTTACCATGGAAACAGGATACCATACATGAGAACAGACCACATCATATAGAAGATTTAATTATAATGAAATGATAAATGAATAAGGCAATTTTTTAGGCTATTTGTGGCTGAAGTCCATTAGAAGTCCAGTTTCCAAGGAAGCCCATGTCTAAAAACTGTAATAAGAAAAGTTATGGAATAAGATAAACTACATTTGAAAAAGATTTTGAAAAGATTATAGCAGCCCCATAAATTAAGAAGAACATTTCTGATTTTAAAAGAATCACATTTGGATGAACTCAGAGTTCTTTTGAGAATCATGAGCTGTATCCATAATGGCAATAACACATGGACTCTCTACACAGAATAATAAAATACTTGTTTGATTGAAGGGTGTTCATGAATCTAAGTTTTAGAATATGATTGGAATGGCATATTTAGACATGTTTTTATTTTGAAGTCAGTTTCACTATGATTTAAGAGATCAGTCAGAAAGAGAAAAACAAATACTATATGCTAACACATACATATGGAATCTAAAAAAACCCCAAAAAAACAAAAAAATGGCTCTGAAGAACCTAGGGACAGGACAGGAATAAAGACGCAGACATAGAGAATGGACTTGAGGACACGGGGAGGGGGAAGGGTAAGCTGGGACGAAGTGAGAGAGTGGCATGGACTTATATATACTACCAAGTGTAAAATAGATAGCTAGTGGGAAGCAGCCGCATAGCACAGGGAGATCAGCTCCATGCTTTGTGACCACCTAGAGGGGTGGGATTGAGAGGGTGGGAGGGAGACCCAAGACGGAGGAGATATGGGGATATATGTATATGTATAGCTGATTTACTTTGTTATAAAGCAGAAACTAACACACCATTGTAAAGCAATTATACCCTAATAAAGGTGTTAAAAAAAATAAAGAGATCAAAACATGGCTGGGAAACACAGCATGCTTGTGTCAGTGGATCATTTTGATTCCAAATGTTGTATCCTACTACCAAATTTGCTGCTGATTTATTCATGTGTGTTTGGGCTGAGCCAACAAGAAATAGACCATCTGGAGGGCCACTTTGATGTAAGAATATGAGTAAAAAATATTCACTATCCAGTGTAGTCTCACTGAGAAGTGGATTTAAGTGTAGGTGGCCCAGAGAGTCCTTAGAAGCACAGTAAGTTCCAAATTTTAGGCCACCAGCAGGAAACTTATTAGCAGGGGCACTGTTGGGGTAGTGAGCATTTATCATAGGTATTGATGTTTTAGAGGAGCAGAACACTACCTCCACCTCTCTCCAATCGTGGAATGCAATTACACACAAAGTTGGAGAGCAGGATGAGGGATAAGAGAAACAAGACTGCTGGGCTAATCTGTACAGCCACAATGTCAGAGGGCAGTCCTTTCACCAGTGGTCACTTCCTGTGCATTCTGTGCTGCTGCACCTCCTTTACACATTCACAATAGCAGTCTCTGTTGACTTGGACTCATAAAAAATACAGGTTTGGAGGCCATGGGTTGTAGAGTTAACACCTACATGGATTTGGATCCCAGCTCTACTCTTTACTAGCTGCATTGTCTTGGGCAAGTTACTTAAATTCTTTGACCTCAGTTTCTTCATCAGAAATAGTATCTACTGTTGGATTATGAGTGTTAGCGTCAATATATGTAAAGCAGGGTTTCTCAGCCTCAGCACTATTGAAATTTTGGGCCAGATAATCATCACTGTGAAGGCTGTCCTATGCATGACAGGATGATTAGCAGTATCTCTGGCTTCTACCCATTAGACACTAGCAGCAAGTCCTTCTCTCCCCAGTCCTCACTCCCAAGTTGTGGCAATCAGTAACTGTCTCTGACATTGCCAAGTGTCTTCTGGTGGTCAAAACTGTCCCCTGTCGAGAAGCACTGATGTAAAGTGACCTGCTGATGGTAGATGATAAATAAATGGTAGTTAAATATTAAAACTTTTTGTGGGGAAGTAGTATATAGTATAGTGGTTAGGTATAGGTTTCGCCACTTAGTTTGCCTCATGACCCATGCTTTCCCATGCCTTTTTTCAGTTCTGAAAATTTCTCAGACAACATCATTTCAAATATTCACTCTCTTCTGTTCTCTCATTTTTCTCCCTCTAGTATACCTACTGGATTATGTTAAAATTTCTTATTCTATCTTCCATGTCCCTTAACCTCTCATATTTTTCTTTCTGTTTTCCCATACTATGTTCTAGATGATTACTATGGAGCTATCTTCCATTTGGGCATTCTCTTCTCAGAGGAATCTTTTGTTTAATCTTAGCTACTGTATTTTTAAAAAAAATTTAATGACTATAATGAATGCAATTTTCATTAAAATTTTTTTAATCTGTTTTCCATATCTGCCTTAATAACACTCTTTCTTTTTTGTGGTTTTGTGTTTTTTCCCCTGCATTGGATATTAGAAAATGATAATTATTATATAAAAGACTCTTTTTGATTGCTCTGTTACTGATGATTCTTCATCTTCTGCTGACTACTCATGGCAATGTAGTTATGTATTTTCTTACATGCTTTATACGATTTGTCAGCTCACGTTTTTTTCTAAAACAATCTCATTTACTAATAGAGATATTAAAACTGTAATAAAAATATTAGCAAAACAAATGTACCAATGTATTTTTTAAACCTTGACAAAGTAGGGTTTATTCTATGAATGCAAGAATGGATTGACATGAAGAAGTTTATGACAATAATTTGCTACATTAACTGCAATAAGGGGAAAAGCTATACCATTATCTCATGATCATATACACCATTATCAAGATAATCTCAAATGCCAAAATTCAACATCTACTTGATGCATTAAATTGGATATCCACCTAATGAAATTCTTAGAAATGTCAGCTCATTTTTGATGGAACTGCTTCTTGTTGGGGTTTCATCTTTGATTTATAGAAGTGACCCTATTGATAATTTCATGGTTGTGTCTGATGTAGTCCTATATGTTCACTCATTCTGGGCATGTTTTTATGTTAGATTTTTAGCACAGGGTCTCTATGGAAACAATGAAAGAATTTGGATCGCACACATTTGATAGATGTAGGCTGGGGAATCTTATTTCTTGAGGTAAACTTTTCCCATCCAAGCCTCAGGATAGATAGCTCATATTCATGTCACGTTCTTAGTAGGTGGAACTTTGCCAAGGGAATTTTCCTGACTTCCAACTTTATTCAGAGATTCTGATTTCAGTTTCCCATTGGAGTGTTAATACCTCAAACACCAAGGATTCCATTACACTCATCTGATTTCAATATCCTGTTACCACTGTGCATTCCCTTTTCATTTCTGGCACCTGCAGAATTACATTTCTTGCTTTGAATCTTTACTATTTATTTAAATTAAAAATTATTTTTTTCTGAATCCAGAATTTCTATGTTTCTGTAGTAGAAGGTATTGGTTTCCTTTGTCAGTTCAGCCTGCCATTTTGACTAGAAGTTCCAACTTAACCTTTCTAAACCTCAGTTTCTTTATCTGCAACATTGGAATAAAGATAGCAACTACATTGTAGGGTTGTGGTGAGGAGTAAATGAGATAATGAATATAAAGCACTTATTTACTGGACACATACTAATTACTCAGTGTACACTACTAACATGTAAATCAGCTGCTGCACTTCCTGCCAAATTTCAGATACTCAATAATTTATCATTTTAATCTATAATTATGGTTATTTGTATGTATTCTCATCTCAGATCCATTCATGATTGGGAACCATATCAAGAACTGAAAAGTCCTAGCAAATAGTGCCAGAACTATTCAAATATCTCTACAATCTGCAAGTCACAGTTGATTTGAAGGTCACTGACATATTTACTTTGACCAGGGCAGTTGTGTCAATTAGGAGCATTTTTGCCTTCAAAGGGACATTGGCAATGTCTGGAGATATTTTTGATAGTCACAACTTGAGGGGCAAGGTGCTACTGGCATCTGGGTAGAAGCCAGAGATGCTGCTAAACATCCTACATAGGATAGCCTCCCACAGCAAAGAATTACCTGGCTCAAAATTTAAATGGTGCTGAGGTTGCGAAACCTTGAATTAGGTTATTTAAACCTCTTCATATTTCAAATTCAATTTATTTTAAAACCATTTGTCTCAAAAAAGTATTGTGAATTATACTGTTCACTGAGTTAGTAACTGAATGTTGATTGTAATTTGGTGACCATGGTCATCAATCTGATTCAAAGGAAACTTTTTTTTTATTGAAGTATAGTTGATTTACAATGTTGTGCCAATCTCTGCTGTACAGTTAAGTGACTCAGTTATAAACATATATACATTCTTTTTTTATATTCTTTTCCATTATGGTTTATCACAGGATGTCGAATATAGTTCCCTGTGCTATACATTAGGACCTTGTTGTTTATCCATTTTAAATGTAATAGTTTGTATCTACCAACCCAAACTCCCAGTCCATCCCTCTCCCTCCCTGTCTTCCCCTTGGCAACCACAGGTCTGTTCTCTATGTCTATGAGTCTGTTTCTGTCCTGTAGATAGGTTCATTTGTGCCATATTTTAGATGCCACATATAAGTGATATCATATGGTATTTTTCTTTCTCTTTTTGACTTCACTTAGTATGATAATCTCTAGTTGCATCCATATTGCTGCAAATGGCATGAGTCCATTCTTTTTTATGGCTGAGCAGCATTCCATTGCATGTATGTACCACATCTTCTTTAACCATTCATCTGTTGATGGACATTTAGGGTGTTTCCATGTTTTGGCTATTGTGAATAGTGCTGCCATGAACATAAGGGTGCATGTATCTTTTTGAATTATAGTTTTGTTTGGGTATATTCCCAGGAGTGAGATTGCTGGATCATATGGTAATTCTTAGTTTTCTGAGGAACCACCATACTGTTTTCCATAGTGGCTGCACCAACTTACATTCCCACCAACAATGTAGGAGGGTTCCCAAAGGAAACTTTTCATATAACCCAGGATTTCTTTGGCAGTACAGGGTGAAGAGCAGTTACCAAATTCACATATTTATGTAGCAAAGAACAATATTAACAAAACAACACAACAGCAATAACAACACCACCTCACAGACAGACATCTATACTTAAACATAAACACATAGCCACACAAAAGCCAGTGAGGCTTGATAAGTCTTTTAGAGAGAATGTGAAGTTAGGTTCTGGAGTATATAGCATATAACATTTATACTGCTAAAATTTCTGAATTTGTTCTGAATATAAAATTGATCTCCTCTAGGAATCTATCCCTCCTCCTTATCTCTTAAAGGGTTTTTAAAAAAAGATTTTTCACTGTATTTTAACTTTCTGCTTTTGTATTTGTTTCCTTTTTTAGACATCTTTGAGAGCAAGTATCTTGCCTTATTTATTTTTGTATCTACAGCATCAAGCATGGGACTTGATATACAGAAAATGATAAATGTTCAAATTAATGAATGAATGTGTGAATGACCAACACCCATACCTAGGTTTATCAATATTTCTAGTAATATTTAGGAATACATACCCTGGCTCAGTGATGTATTGGAGGATGCAGTGAGTAGCTACAAAGTGGAAGAGAAAATGGGAGGACAAATGGAAACCCAGCCTCAAACAATGTGACAGAGTTGTGCAGGGCTGGAAAACAATGTCAGCAAACCAAAAAACTTTACATACAGCAATCCAAAATGAAATTTGAACAAAGACTGAAGTAATTCCTGTTGTCTTGGAATTAGGCGAACATCCCTAGTCTCTGTAAATAGCAATGGCAGCCCCAAAGCCAAGAATACTTTGCTTGTGTGTGTGTGGTTGGTGTTTTGGGTTTATGACAGTGTTAGCCAACCAGCTAGGCTTTTCTCAGGCAGACATTAGCACAGCATCCAGCATTTTATACTTTCCACAGATGAGACAAATTCAAATAATAGCATCAAGTCTCTAATGAACAAATCCTCTTTTGCCGCTACTTGTGTATTCAATTTAGGAAAAGCTGTAACATCAACCCAGATTTAGAGAAGTATACATCCTAGGTGAAAATTTTATGTTTGAATAATTTCAACCTTTTCCAATTAATGATTTCTGATATTTTGTGCTCTCTTTAATGGCAACCATTTAATCTGTTCTCACTTAAGATGCTGCCATATTTTCATCTGGAAATCTTTTCCTCATTTTATACATGAAGAAACTGAGTCTTTGAAATACAAAGAGACTTGCTGAAGAACTTCCCTACTAGTAAGTGGTGGAGCAGAAATTCAAGGCCAGGTCTAAATTTTGGCAAAGTTTCTTGGCCTCACCTCCTCATGACCAATGTATAGCAAACTTCCACTCCTTTGACAAATTTCTCCATAAGAAGACTTCACATTTTCTATTTTTAGTTGTTCACCATAAAACATATTTGAGCATAAAAGTTTCTGTTTTAAGTTAGAATTATGCAAAAACTTCTTCATGCTGTACAACACTCTGCTAAACACTGCATAGTATGAAACAAAATGGTATTTTTCTTAAGAAACAATTTTATTTCTTTCATGAATGTACTGGACAAATAGAAATATACTCCATTGGATAATCAGCCTGGAGGTTTCCTTAAAATAATTTTTATTTTAAATTTTAAATACAATGTGGATATATTATAAAAGATTCAAACACCACAGAGAAAGCGCAGTCCTCCCCGTCTTCAGTTGCATCTGCAGATGTAGCCACCTGAGTTAGTTATTTTCTGGATTCCCCAGCAACAAAATTGCCTTCCCTTACTCTGTGAGGCCGCAGCTGGGGCTGTGCCTCTGCCAGCAGTATTCCCCAGGCCGCTTTACCACATGGCTCCCCGGAAGGTTTATCAGCAGGGGGTAGGAGGAGGTAGAAGGGACTTATCAGGTTTTTCCCATTCCTTTCAGTATTAGGCCCGCCAGTGGCAATTTGCCGCAGTCTCCATGTTCTTTTGACAATCCCAGAACCATCCCCACGGACTCCTCAGAAGTACAGCTGAGACAGTTGGGGTTCCCCACGAATGTCTGAGTGTACTCCTCCAGGCCCCGCCTTTATGTGCCCGGATTCTTATAACCCTGTCTCTTTTTTTTTGTTTGCTTGTTTTCCCAGAGTGAGGATGCTAGCTCTTTCCTGCAGTTACGATCTCTGGTTTCCCTTAGTGTTTCCTCTGTATTCCCTTATTTTCTTAGCCTTTTATTATTATTATTTTTTTAAATTAATTAATTTATTTTTGTGGTACGCGGGCCTCTCACTGTTGTGGCCTCTCCTGTTGCAGAGCACAGGCTCCGGACGCGCAGGCTCAGCGGCCATGGCTCACGGGCCCAGCCGCTCCGCGGCATGTGGGATCTTCCCGGACCAGGGCACGAACCCGTGTCCCCTGCATCGGCAGGCAGACTCTCAACCACTGCGCCACCAGGGAAGCCCCTTCTTAGGCTTGTAACTTGTGTGTTAAATAACTTCTCTGCAATATAGTAAGTTGGTTTTCTATTTGGCTGACTAGTTTTCTATTTTTCTGTGAAAGATATACCACCATGGTCAGATTGATCTATATTCCTACAGATGTTTTTCTTTTCCATTTTATTCCCAATTTAATATTTTATAATTTTGATCAATGATTATTTCCATATAAAAAGAATATGAAAGGTGATAATATAGAAAGAGAGTAGCATGTACAAACCTAGCTGTGAAGGAGAGGGCAGTACTGCCACTGACAGATGTAGACTTTCAGAAAAAGAAAAGCTGAAGTGAGTTTCCAGTTCATAGTGTGGCTTCTGCTTCTCTGAGAATTATAGGTACTCCTGGGAGGGTAAGTGGACAAGACCATGAATTAATCTTAGGAGATGTAGGGCTCACCACAGTGGGTTATTAGCAGGGTTGTACTGATTCCTGGTTATTTAGTAGGAATATGGTCAGGGGTGGTGGGTGGGCTGCTCTGTGTTTTCTGATTCTATGTTCACTTTAGCCAGCCTCCAGTTCTCAGAAGTTTGCAAAAGCAGAACTTCTTTGAGGTGTAATGAATGTCCTCAGCACATGGCTTATTCAAGCCATCTAGGTAATGATAGCACAAAACTCAGCAAGTTTAACTTTGGAGTATATTCCTCAAACCTGGGTGGGTTGCCCTCTGTACAGTTAGTATGGCAGCCATCGTCCTGGGGTCTTCATTCACCATTATCCTGGGATCCCTTTGCCTCTCGTGTGTTCAGTTTTCTGCTTTCTATCTGCTTTCTGTTTCTTGGATTATTCCCTCATTTTGGTGGGGTGTCCTCTAGTAGCTTCCTAAGAATGATGCATGGGAAGTGAATATTTTTCATACCTTGAATATCTAAAAATTATTCTACTCTCACCTTTGATTGATAGTGTGCCTAGGTATAGAAATATAGATTGGAAATAATTTTCTTTCATAATCTTAAAGACATTTTCCCACTATCTTCTAGTTTCCAGTGTTGCTGTGAGATATTTGAAGACATTCTGATTTCTATCTTTTTCATATAAACTTTTATTTCCTCTCAGAAAGCTTGTAGAATCTTCTCTTTCACCCCATGTTCTAAAACTGTGATGATGTGATTCAGTGAGAGTCTGTACATGTGGTCGGCCCTTTATATCTGGAGAATCATGTCCTCGAGTTCTGAGAAATATTCTTGAACTATTTAGTCAGTAATTTCCTCCTTTTTTTTTTTCTCCAGTTTCCTTTTTTTGAACTCTTATTACAATATACCTGTTTTCTAATTTAAAAAATTTTTCTTCCTCTTTTTTTTTTTTTTACTCTACTTCTGTAAGACTTTCTCTGCCTTCTGAGTCATTCTTCTTTTAGCATCTCTGTCCTTGGCTGTTTCTGAAGAGAGCATTGGAAATGCCGGTTTTTTTTTGGTGCCTGAGCAGCCTTCTCAGTTTGCTACCTGCCTCTAGAAAGTTAGGGAACATGAGGTGTTTCTACATCTTGAACAGTCTCACTCCTTTTTAGTCTAGGCTATGGCTCTCTTGCCAATTCAGCTCTCACAAATAACTCAATTGAATAGTCATGTGTTTGATTCCATTTTAGTCCGTATAACAAAAACTGCACCTGCTGTTATTTTCAAGACATGCCTCTCTCTCTCTAGACTTAATTGTAGGTACTGGCTTATCAGACTTGTGTGAGACCACAGCTTTAAGGTTCATTGTCTTCAGACTTTCAGTGTTGCTTTTAAGAGTTTTAAAGCCATTGTGATTCCTGATTATTTGCATATGAGTTTTCTTTTCTTCTCTAGAAGTTTATGAAATCTCTTTTTAACTTGCGTTATACAGATTTGCATTTCTGATTCTCCACTGAGAATGATGCTCAAAAGCAACTATTTTTGCCGCAATATATAGATGTTTTGCAGGCAGGTTAAACACTACGTGTCAAAGACATTCTTCCTCCCTTCATTGCTCCCCATCCTGCTCCTCTTCCCGTATTCCTGGTACTCTTTATTTTTACTGCCATCTACCCATTTGCTCTAGGGCTGTTACTCAGGTTTCACTCTTGACTCCTCTCTCCTTCGTTGCATACACAATAATCACCAAAATCTAATTATCTTGAAATCTTCCTACAAATTTGTTCAATTTTTATCTCTTCCTGTTTATACCACTACAACTTGTAAGCACCTCTCTCCTTGACTAACTACAACAGCCTCATCATCTGTGACTCTGCCATATGACTTGTATTCCTTCTCAGCAAATTTGCCAGAGTTATTAATCTAGATATAACTCTGACCTTGGCCTCTGCTTACAACTTTTGTGACTTCCCATTGCTTACAAAGTAAAATGGAAGCTCCTCAATAAGGCATTTAGGGCCTTCCATGAACTTAGTCCTATCTACCTATCTCAGTTTGCTTGGGCTACTGTAACAAAATAACATAGACTGGGTGGCTTAAACAACAAACAGGTATTTCTTACAGTTCTGGAGGCTGGAGATTCTAAGATCAGGGTGCAAGCAGATTTTGTTCCTGGTGAGAGCCCTCTTCCTGGCTTGCAGATGGCTCCTTCTTGCTGTGTCCTTAGGTGGTGGAGAGAGGAAACTCTGATGTCTCTTCTTCTTCTTATAGGGACACTAATCCCGTCACGAGGGCTTCACCTTCATGACTTCATCTAAACCTAATTACCTCCAAAAGGCTTCACCTCCTACTAGTATCACATTGAGGGTCAGGGCTTCAACATACGAGTTTTGGGGTGACGAATTCAATTCATAATGTTACCTCTTTAGCTTCATCTCCCCCAGCTTCTTGCCTTATCATGCCGTATAATTTACACTTAGGAAATTTGAAAATGTGTTTATCTTAACATGCCTCATGCTGTTCACCACTTCTTCACATTTGTTCATTTTCCATCTGCTTTGAATGCCTGTCCTGCTTTCCTTCACATGGATATTCTTACTCCTCTTTTAGAACTCAGCTCAGGTATTATAATTTCTAGGAAACCTATGTTTAACCTCCAGACTGGATTAGTTTCCCTTTCTCTGTACTCCCTTAGTACCCTGAGTCTCCCTTGGTACCCTGAGTATACCTTTAGCTCAGCATATACCCTATTATATCCCCTCCATGTATATATGTTGTTTTTTTCCTCTAAATATTAAGAACCTCAAGTGCAGAGATTATATCATTTATATTTTTATGCTCAGTGAGCACAATATCTGGTCCCTGGCAGGCACTCAAGAAATATTTGTTATTAAACTAACTAAATATATCATTTTACTCGTGTTGTTAGTTGTGTTAACTACCTAAAACATCCTGAACATTTTCCTGGTATCTATGCCCATAGTTTATTTTAATTTTCTGTTGAAATACTTAACATAAACATAAATTTGAAACAGTTTTGGCATCAGCACTCTTTTTATAGTCTCAACCTTACATTTACTGCATGCATGAGTTTATATGCTGAGACTAATAGGTCCCATTTATGACATTAAAAAATTGTGCCTAAGCTTTATCAGTAGGGCATTGCCTCAGTGGATTCTCAAACATTGATCAATGACTGGGTGAGAGTAGCTTCAGATGTGGGAGATCCAGAGTATCGTGTTATAGAGCAGTTGCTGAGATCAAGGCTAAACTGTGTAGCTTCTGGAGTGCTAATACCATCCACAGCCTATAATGCTGGTTTTGAAGAAGTGAAATATTAGGCATTCTAATCAATATTTCTTAGAGTAGATCTCTGAAGAGATGACAGCAAATTAGAGGCTGTGTTCTGGCAAGAGTGAAAGGAAAGTGAATCATTTTATAAAGGAAGTAATGTGTGGAAAATGCTTTTTCAACTGTGAAGTGGTGTACAATTGTTTACTCTTGAAATCACTATGTTATTAAGGCCAGTTTGAAAGTCAATTGCCTGTCTCAGCTCAGCTCAGCCAAATTACTAGGTTTGGCTAGTAACTTGGGGCATTGTCCCATGATTCAAGACAAGCAAATTCCATTTGCCATTTGTAATGGACTCTAGTAGCTATTGTTTCTAGTTAGTGGGTTGCTTTTTCTCTTATCCCTCTGCCCTCCATACCTTCTGTTTTAAACAGAGTCCAACTTTGGTCATGAGTGTAACTGAGACCTGGCCAAACTTGATTCTTTATTCTCCTGCAGAATAATTTGTTTAGAGGGATCCAAGCAGAAGCAACCTTAATCCTTCTTTGGGATATATGTATGGGTGTTGGAGAGAGACACTTTCTCTTCTATTGGTTTTTGAGTTGGGGCATTGTAGACATTTGGTGGGCTTTTTGAGTTGCTTCTGGTTAACTTCCTTGTCTGCATTGATGAAATCCATGGGTAATTTTGTAATAATATACAATTAGAATAATACACAGAGAAAATCAAAGCTGAGAAATGGGGCAGGTGGGGGAGTAATAATATAATTTGCATTACTTGATCCAATTGTGTTGAATCTAGCAACCTCTGAACTTATCAGTTACATGAATTAATTCATCATTTCTTTGGTTAGACTATTTTTAGTTGTTTTTTCCCCCCTTGCACCTGAAAGTGTTCTGACAAATACACCACTCTTGTTTAGGGTGTTTTGGCCACCATTCCCCAGGTCTCATTCTGTTTCCTGGGCCCTATTCCACTTCCTAATTGCATGTTCGGTGGTTAAGCATAGGGATAATGAACCAGACTACCTGAACTTGAATCTTGGCTCGCCTAATCATTAGTGATATAATCTTGGGCAAGTTATTTAACCTCTCTGAGCTTATTTCTGTATCAGAAAAATGAGATAATTACCCACTTTTTGTGAGGATTGAATGAGTTAATGCATGTAAAGAGTTTAGAAAAAGACCTGACACATGGTAGTGGTTCAGTAGGTGTTAGCTATTGT
Source organism: Delphinus delphis (assembly GCF_949987515.2). Classification (NCBI taxonomy): domain Eukaryota; kingdom Metazoa; phylum Chordata; class Mammalia; order Artiodactyla; family Delphinidae; genus Delphinus; species Delphinus delphis. Next base: position 62,694,710 of record NC_082687.1, on the reverse strand, counting down.
AATATTGTCTCCTAAAAAATAAAAATTCAGAATGTTTGTCTGTATTGCCTAATTTAAAATTGTTACCTTTTGAAGGATAAAAACCTTGCCTTCTTAGCTTGCATGGCTTGCACACATTATGACACCTAGCATAATCTCGTATCCATGGTGAACATTTCTCTGGTTTACCTGTTCCCATACCACAAAGCCAATATGAAGACCTGTCATTCACAGCCTCCTTCCTGACTTGCTTGTCTTGATCTATTTCTTGGTGCATTTAACTTTTCTTTTGACCTTGTTATTTTGTATTTTTCTGAAGGCTCTTGTCTGGCTGTCCTTTTCCCCTTCTTGGCTATGATTTTTATTCTACCTCTTGTGATACTATTTCAACCCACCACTCCTTCACGAAACTCTTATTGAGAAAGGCTCTTCCTAGGTTTACCCAAGTCCTGTGAGGAGGGTCAGGGCAGCATTCAATAAATATTTATGGTTAAGAAATTACAGAACATATCCCAAGCAGTAACATTCTAAGCTCATAGTGAAGGAGAGTTGTTAACTACAACACTGATTGTATGACCTGATACAGGCTTGTCAAACTTGTGCTTCTCAAACTTGATTATTTGCTGCCTGATGTTTTCCTTAACCATTAATTTTCCTTAGTGGTAATTAATTTTAATATTAAAGTAAAAAGGGATATATTTTTAAATCGAAATAAAAATTTATGTGGTTTTAGGAAATGAAAACACATTCTAAAGAAATGTCTTCATTTCTTTGGGTATTAGGCCTGTGGACTCACATGCTCTGGGATATAATTGGTGGGACATAAGTTACTGTTCTTTGTTGTTAAAGATACCTTTGTGAAAACATTTGAGAAGATGATAGTACTGCATATTTCCTTTGCCAGTGTTGGATGGGGTTTATGTTCACAACAGTCAGAACTTAACAATAGCTACCAGTTTGGAGCACACTTATATGCCCAAAACTGTGCTACACACTTTATAATAACACATAATTTGGTATTCATGGCAAGTCTATTTTACAGAAGAGGAAACTGAATCTTAAAAAGTTAAGTAACTTGAATAAGTTCTCATAACTATTTTTGTTGTAACTTGGAGTCAAATCCAGGTCTATAAAGCTATAAAGTGCCTTTAACTGCTACAGTGCACAACCTATGAGGAATCATTCAGAATAACCTCATTCAAGATGAGAAATTTATGAACAATTGAAAAGAGCAGCTTCCATCAGTAAGCACCAGCTTGAGGTCTTCAAGAACTTAAGGGCAAAAGGAGGAAAGGAAAGAAAGAGAGAAGAGTGTCTCTGTGTGTGTGTATTTAAACACATATATTTTATATCTATAGCAGCTTTCTTGAGAAGACTGAATGGTAAACTTATCCTCATATCTCAAAATTGAAGTTATTATCATTGTATTTTCTGTCAGTTCAGTTTTAAAACCAGCCAGCTTTTGTTTCAGGAAAGAATGCTGTAGGATTTACTCTGTGTAGGTCATGATCTAGTCAGGCCCCAAGCACACAGTGGTGAATGTAACGAACACCAACATTTCGATGGACAATTTGTCTTGAACATTGTCCCCTAGGATTACAGTTCTTCAACTAAAATTGTTGGAGAAGGTCAGATAGCCTGCTTTATTGTACATTATTTATAATAGAAAATTTTTAAATTCCTTTCTTAAAAACTCATTGATAGAGCTATTTACCATCATCACATTTTCCTTCCACTTTCCTACTTTGCAAAGGTTGACTTGGCAAGAATGTTATTTCACTTTGCTATGCTGTGAACCTCTGGTACATATTCTCGTTTATTTTGGCAAGTGAACCATTTTGTCTGTGTGGCTTAAAGTGGTCCACTGTACTGTGTGACAGACAGTAAGAACACGGCTTAACATGTGTTCTGTTGATGCATTTAAACCTCATTGATCTACATACACAAAGCTTAATGCAGACTTGTAAACATAAAGCTCATCTGAGCTTCTCATCTTAATATTGATTCTATTTATGGGTGCAGGGAGTCAGACTCTCAGAGTGTTCCATGGAACACACATCAGGACTGCCAGGATGCTTGTGCAAAGGGCTTCCGTGGTCAAATGAGTTGTGGAAATGCTATCTTTAAGACAATTTATCTTGTCTTAAAGATTCACTATAATTAGTATATGAACATCTCTAACCATCTTGCATTTAAAAGAATAACATTTTTTAAACCAGAATTTTCTAAACTTATTTGTCCAAGTTTAAAAATATTAGTTCTCTGCTTTCTGTGGCGCTGTTGTTTCTTGAAATACATTTTGGGAAATACTTATCAGTACCCATTGGCTTTTTTTTTTGCGGTACGCGGGCCTCTCACTGTTGTGGCCTCTCCCATTGCAGAGCACAGGCTCCGGACACGCAGGCCCAGCGGCCATGGCTCACGGGCCCAGCCACTCCACGGCATGTGGGATCCTCCCGGACCAGGGCACGAACCCGTGTCCCCTGCATCAGCAGGTGGACTCTCAACCACTGCGCCACCAGGGAAGCCCCACCCATTGGCTTTTAAGTCCAATTGAACCTGGGTTAGAATTTTAGCTCTACTATTTGAGTAGCACATTTGTCCTTCATGAGCCAGTGATTCCTCTTTTGGGTAATACTTACCTCACAATATTGTTGTTAGATTAAATGAGTTAATGCATCTAAAGCAAATAACACAATGCTTGGCATAAATTTTAGTTACCTACCTTTTAGTCTTTGTTTTCCCTCATTTTTTTCAAGAAGCATTTAAAATTGCACTTCCTTTATGAATTCTTCCTTCAAAAATTTATCTAGAAAGATACTCTGGACCTAAACTCATATGAATAAACATGCATTTCTTTTGACTACATTTTCAAATACCAAACACAAAACGCATTCCCTGTTCAATAAATACTCTGCTTAAAAACAATGATAATAAATGGTCCCCTTTTAATGCAGAGGAGAAAATCATATGGTTCCGGGAAATAGAGTACAGAGGAAGATCTCTGGGTTTTCCTCTTACGTTAGGTTCATTAGGTAGCCAAATGCTAAGATTATTGGAGTAAACTAAAGAAAGTTCTTTTAAGGCCGTGTGAGTCAACATAGAAGTAACAGATAATCCTGGTGTTTGTGTCTGAATATGGTACTATTATTAGAAAAATAAAATAAAAAATTATAGCTGTAGCCTAATGGGTTCTGAGATACCAGTTTTGCCTTTGGACAATGACTGTTATTACCATCTACCTTGAGTATCTCAACTGGCAGAATTCGTTGGCTCTAAAACCAATTAGCCTCTAAAAATGAATCTAGAAGGACTATACTTCGTGTGTAAAACTGCTTGTGGTTCTGGTTGTTTGACTTCAAGAAAGATGTAAGAGAAAATAATTTCAGATTAACAAATATACCTTGTTTATGATGCTGTGTTATAAAGAATTCTAGGTGGCTGAACAGCAAGCATTGGCCCATAATGCCTTTGTGTTGCTGGGAGGGAGTGCAGGTACCAGAAGGAAAACAGAATTACTACTAGTGGGTCAGGAACACAAATAGAATTCAGGGATGATGCACAGAGATGCTCATTATTTCACACAGAAGCAGTCTCAGGATGCACCAGGTATTCACTTCACTTTGGTTGCCTCTGCTGTTTTCTCCTTCTGTGATTTCACCTCTGGGTCCAAGCTCGCTTAAAACAGAAGGCTTCAGTTTAAGATTATCCTGGGAAGGCAGAGGTAGCTCTCACCTAGCAGATTTAAATTTTTCAATTTTAATCAGAATAGTGTATGTACGAGACAAATTGACTTTGGAGTGCTCTTTAATAGAGAGAAAAACAAGGGATTAAGAGGAGTTCATGGTGACATGTGGAAGCTGAAATGTAGTATGGCCAGCAGTGTGGGCTTTGGATTTAGGCAGACCTTGTTTTGAGCATAAGCTCTACCACTTACTGGTTGTGTCACCTTGATCTCTGAGAGGTAGTTTTCTATAATCATATTCAGACACTGTATAGCACAGTGGCTGTAATGGGCATTTATTTCAGCATCTATTCCATGAGAGTAGGCTTGACATCACCCCCAGCTCTATGCATAGGCCGTATTGGACATAAGGCAATCATAGTCCTTGCCACAGAGATTGGTTCAGTGATGAGCGAAGACTAGGCCAACCAGTGCATGGCATTGCACTGGCCTCTTTCATTGGTCCAATGAGAATGAAATAGAAGTCATTTGTACAAGATACACACTGTCCCTTGCTCTGAATGATGTGAGGTGCAGGTGAAAAGTCTGGGAATCTGTAATAACTTTTTTTTTCCTGCTGTAGCAGATGGCAGTCTGCAGATGAAGCTAGTATACAGAGTTGAAAGGGCAAAGCGAATGACAGGACCGTATCCTTTTAAAGCTTGCCCTACCTCTGGAATTTCTAGTTTCTGGGTTAACAGGTTCCCTTTTGTTTAATCCAAATTGAACTGTGTTTTTATTACTTTCAAAATAAGGAATCCTAATTCATAAGTGTATTATAAATATATCATATCTAACATATCTGTCAGATAGTGATAAGTAATATGGAAGAAAATACAGAAAAGAGGAGAGAAAGTATTGCAATGGGGGTGCTGCATAACTACAGCTGAAGTTAGGCAGACTTACTGAGAAAGCAGCCTTCAAGCAGAGACCTGAAGGAGGCAAGGGAGCAAGTCATAAGGCAGAAGTAAGAGCAAATGCAAAGCCCCTGAGGCAGGGCTCTGCCTGGCATGTTCTAAAAACAGGAAGGAGGCTAGCATGACTAGACTGTGGGAACAGTTGGAGAGTAGGAGATAAGTTCAGAAAAATAATGTGAGGTAGGCAGATTACAAAGGATCTTGAAGTCATTGTAAGGATTTTGGCTTTACTCTAAATTAGAGGGGAGACCATTGGGGGATTATGGGCAGAGAAATGAGATGACCTGACCTATATTTTTAAAGGATCGTATGGTTATTTTTTTGAATATAGGCTGTGTGGGGTACATGCTAGTGCAGGTTAGAGGAATGGCAGAGGCTGGAAAGCCAGTTAGGAAGCAGTTGCAGTAATCCAGGGCAGATGAAATGGTTTCTTAGGCTAGGGGGATGGAGTGGACATGCTGAGAAGTGGTCAGAGTCTCTTTATATTTTGGAAGTAAAATCTAGGTGATTCACTGTTGGATTGAATGTGGGGTGTGAGATTAATGGGAGTCAAGGATGACACCAAAGGAGGTAATACTTTTTGTATGGTGGGCCTGTGATGATTAATGAAATAAATTATATAGTAGGCTGTTGAATTATATAGTAGGCTGTTGAATGACAGTTACAGAATAATAATAGTTACTTGCATTGTATAAGATATTGACAACCCTGTAGTCCTAAAGGTAACAACACATATCTTTGATAATAAATAGCATTTGTAAAATGATTCATGATTTATAAGGTCTTTTCATATGTCTTGTCCTTTAAGCCTTAGAAACTCCTGAGATAGGTATGTTTATTACTACTTTGCAGAAGAAAAAAAAAACAGGATGAGATGGGTAAAGTGCTTTTGGTCATGGCTCCATAGAAATGGTAACCTCTTTTCAAACCTGGGTCTTGCAGCCCCAAATACATTTCTCCTTTCACTATGGCATTCTGCTGACCTTCCTGTTCAAAAGTGACATTTTTGAGTTCATTTCTAGGGTGGGTGATAGATTGAGAGAAATCCATATTTTTTCTTAATTTTTCTTACTGTGACATACCTTATATGAGAACCAACTAGGGGCTTTCACTTGTGGCGATGTAGAGAAATAATCATAATGCATGACTACTGGATTAATTAACACTTACCAAGTGCCAGGCATTAGTATTATTTGCATTATTACTTGAAGTATATCAATTAAATTTTATAGAAACTCTCTGAAGCAGTGTATCAACCAGGGTCCAATCAGAAGACAGTACTCACACCAATAATTTAATATAAAGAATTATTAAGCTAGTAAAAGGTGTCTACTAAAGAGAGTAAAAGAGGCATCTAAAAATATAGGGTAAAGGAAATACAGAAAATAGCCACCACCTCTAGGGCTGAGGGAATGTGAACAGGAATAAACTAAGAATGTGGAAGAGGGCCCCCCACTGAGGCTAAAACTCAGACCAGGACTGATTACACAATTTGTGGGACCCCATGCAAAATGAAAATGCAGCGCTCCTTATTAAAACATTATTGAGAATTTCAAGATGTCAGCATCAATGCATTAAACCAAGTGCAGAGCCCTTCTGAGGGTAAGTCCCTGTGTGACTACACAGGCACCACAAGGTGCCCTTGACTATGGGCATGGCTGTCACAGGAACACGCAGGCTGCCGGAGGCAAACAAACTTGGCAGAGGGTGTGAGCCAGAGTTGGTCTGTAGGAGAAGCCCACTGAATGGTCAAGATACCTGTAAAAGGTGTGAGTAGGTTGGAATTTATCTATAGGAAATGCCTGCAGATGTTGGCTGGGGTTTCAGTATGCCAGAGATGATTTGCAGGGAGTTGCTTCTGCGGTACAACCTGATGGAGAGTGAGTGCCACTGGTGCCTTCCAAAGACTACTGGCAAGTGTAACAGGGGAGGGAGAAGAAGCCCAGACTGCAATCAGGAATGGAAGCTCCTTTCCCTTGCTATGTCCCTCTAATGCCCTCTATTGAGAAGCCTAACACTGTCAGTTTGGTAGAGGAGAAATGTTTATGTGGTCCAGTTCCAGTGTTACAAAGCATGGCAAAGAAAGGTGGATTTGGAGCAATAAAAAGATAACTGGCACAGACAAGTACTTTTATTATTCCCTTGCTACAGATGAAAAAACTGTACTTCAGGAAGTTGGAGTCTCCAGGTTGAAAAGTTATTTGTAATTCCAGACTTCAGAACTGTACCACTTTTCTATAATGCACCTCTTAAATTAATGAGTTTGACTGCCTTGATGGGGGTAATCAGAAAAAACGTGGGGTAGAGGGGACTCAGGGAATAAGAAGCACATCAGGTAGTATTGGGATGCAAGTGCATCGCTAAAGCAGACCCATGGAGAGAACATCTTGTAAGAAACAAGCCACAAGGAAAGAACAACAGGAAAATCAATGATTTCCTTTCATGGTACCTAAGGACAACCAAATAGTTGATGAAGGAAAGCTTCTTTTTATAGAATACTTTCAGCTAATATATGAAAAAGGATAGCATAGAATTAAAATATCATCTTTTACAACCCCTAGTGATGTAATGGATATAAACAATATTCACTGATGTCTGCTAATGTCAAAAAAGGAAAAACAAACATGTGATTCTTGATTGAAGCGATACCACCTACGAAGTATTATCTGAAAAAAATCTAATAATGAATGAATCTGATCTAACTACTAATTTATAGAAAATCCAGGGACCAAGGAAGATGTTAAAGGAAACTACAAGCATAAAGTCAGCAAAACCTGGAGTGTGAAAAACTACAGGAAAAATGATCAAGATTTTCCAATTAATAAATTATAAAAATAAAAGAGGTAGAGGAAGAACCTATAAATTCGGAACTTCAGAGGCATAAAACAAGTGCAATAAATGGGTCTTCTTTGGATTGTTAACTGAACAACAACAGTAGCAAGAACAAAAACTATAAAAAGTAAAACAAAACTGTTATGACAGATTTGGAAATATTGATACAATTGTAGAATAATTGTTAATGTTCTAAATGTGATATGCTATTTATTTGATTTATATTCTAAAAAAAAGTCTTACAGAGATACATACTGAAATTGTATATGATAAGTAAAGTCTGTAATTTGCTCCAAAAATAATTTTTATGTGGAGGGCTAGTAGGTGAGTGTATAGAAAAAAGAAATTAGCTGTTAGTTGAAATACGATGATGGGGTTTATTTTTATATTCACTTTATATATTTATGTTTTAAAATTACCATAATAAAAGTTTTCTTTTGTCAAAGTAATTTGACTTTTTATGGGATCACGTAATTTGCAAGTTACTAACTATCTTCTACTAGATGAGAGAAAAAATATGACATTTCCCACTGTACTAGAGTGAGATATCACTGTTTTTTGTAAAAAGGAATTGTCTGGGAGGATTAGTATGATTTTTATTATAAAACAATCTATACTGTATGTTTATGAGTTATTTTCTTTAATTAAAAAACATCAAAGAAAGGAAACCCTTATCTTCACGGAGTGTTTGACAAGAATTTCCCTTTAAAGTGACTTAAGAGATCCCTCTCACTTCAGAGTGTCCTTGATTCTTAGCTTGCCCAATCTTAGCAGAGCTGACAGAGCAGAGTGTTTAACAAGATTTCATCACAGTGTCCAGAAGTGCTGTTTTACCCTAGGTGGCTTGAAACAGGAAAGAAAAAAATGTATATTTTTCTATTAATCAAAATGCTTCAAATAAGCTTTTAGGGATCCTTGGGCTACCAAAATCCTCTTTCTATTTTGTTCCTCAAGAGACATCTCTGAAAACAGGGCAGCAATAAGCAACAGCAACATCAGGAGACTTCTTTTCTTTTAGATGCTTTTTTTTTAAAACTCTTCTTAGATGGCTTGATGGGCTTAGCATAGTTTCTTGCACTTAGTAGGCACCTATGTGAGGTTGGTTGAATTGAATTGTGTTCCTAAGAGGTAGCATGGTGTCATGAAAATACCTGTCTTCTAGTCTGTGACCCAGCATTAAATTGTTTTGGGACCTGGCATGAGTTACATCACCTCTCTGGGTCCCAAATGTCTTCATCTGCAAAATTATGACAAGTAGAAAAGCACCATGAGCCTTTCCAGCTCTGATATTTGATGGATAAAAAGGGTCAACATCGCTGCTGCTTCATGTGTGGTTAGGTAATATTTGAGATATTAAATTCTGTTTTCTCCCATATTTCCTTTTTTCCCCCATTTTCTTTTCAAGCCTGGGTCCAAGAGAGGTTTGCATCAGGGCTGAGTACATGAGAGAATGAGGAGCTTGTGTGGATAAAGGCTGACCAAGAATCAGATGTTCCCACCCAGATTCCCTGGTGTCTTGATCCTGCCTAAATTTGGCAGAATGTTCATGCTGCTCCATGGAAATGGAGGGGATGGAGAAATCCCTGAGTGACTGTATTTTGCATTGTGCCACTAGATAGAAATGGAAATGAATATTAATAGAGGAAAATAAAATTATAGCTTGAGTTGCATGTCCACTGCATACATTATTCAAAACATTCATTTTAACTCTTTTCTTCTTTGCATCAGCTGATCGCTTTGGTGTCCTATGAAGACAGTCTTAAATGATGTAAGAAAAGAGGTTTGACATTTCTGTCATATAAAGTGCTATGGACTGAATCGTGTCCCTCCAAAATCTCCGTGTTGAAGTCAAATCTCCAATGTGACTGTATTTGGAGATAGTGCTTGTGAGGAGGTGATAAAGGTTACATGAGATCATAGGGTGGGGACCTAATCTGATCATGCCAGAGCTTCGAGCACGGACTCTCTCTCTCTCTCTCCCTCTCTCTCTTTTTCTCTGCGTGTGAGTTCATAGCAAGAAGGTGGCCATCTGCAAGCCAGGAAGAGAGTTCTCTGGCACTGTGATCTCTAGATCAGCCTCCAGAACCGTGAAAAAATAAATTTCTATTAAGACACCCAGTCTGTGGTATTTTGTTATGGTAGCTGGAGCAGACTAATATATAAAGCCTCAGGAAAATCAATGCGGACGGATCTATAGTGAACTTTGTTGACATCAGAATGTCCACAGGGGTAGGCTATGGCAGGATAACTTTCACTACCTATTTCAAATTATTTCATTTGAAATAATTAAGGATAAAACTCAAGCTATGATCAGCATTCGCAAAATGAATGAGATCAGAGTCACAAGGCTGCTGGAAGAGTTGATAACTACATCTAATGGACTGTAAGTAAAATTCTAAGTGTTCAGTGCCTTTGATTTTATTATTAACCTCCTCCCTCTTATTTAGAACCTGTGAATTTTAGTTGAGAGATAAGGCAGGTTATATCAGATATGCTGACAAGGGAGCAAAACCGAAGAACAGTGGGGGTAAGTGGTGCTTGTATAGCCGTTTTGTGGGGAGTCTTGTCTGCCCAGTTACAAACCAAAGAGTACCCCCCTGACATTCCTTCCAGAGCACAGCAATCTCTTCATTTAAATTTCTGCATTTAATCCCTGCCAGCAGCACACAAACTATCTTATCATAAACAAAAATCAAGAAAAATCTACTAGATTTTAAAGCAGGAGGCTCTCCTCTGTCTATGATCACCTCTGTTACTTACAAAATGGTTGTGCACAGAATTTTGAAAAATCATTTGTATTTTGCTTGAATTACTGGAATAGTTGTTTTCTATCTTTGTTTTTGGCAGCGTATACATCTCTTCAGCTAGTTTGTTTAGATTATATTAAAATTCTCTATTTCTCCATGAACATATCCAGGATGTTCAATAATAAAAGTTGATGTATTATTAAAATTCAACCTAAGAGGATCCAGAATGAGTTTGATTTATATGTAGAAAACTGGTTGTACATAAAGCCTGTAGCTGCTTGAGAGCTGATTTTTCTTTTTTATCTTTATCCAATAAGCAAAATTAAGCCTCATCTTGGTTATACGTTCCTTGTGACTTACCTGTGATAACCATCATGTCCCCTCAGAAAGCCCCAGTGAGTGGCAGGGTCTTCCCTTTTTTTTTTTTTTTTTCATTAGACCTTTGTCCCTGACCTTCTGTGTAATACCACAGCTCAGTGCATGTCAATATTTAGATTGAAGCCTCTGGAAAGAGCTCCAATTCCTTCTACTCACTCTCAGGGATGATTTTCACAACCCAAACTCTTTGTGTGACCTCTATACCCTGATATTGTAAAGAAAGGTCGGATGGTGCGGTACTGGCTGTGATTATGAAGGTTACTAAAAATGACAAATAACTGCCTCTTTAATAAGATTTAAAACAGGTTTATTGAGCTGTGAGGTTGTCAGTGGTAATGAGATTTTATTCTCATTTTCTCACATCTCTTTTAATTTATAGCAGATTGGAAAAAATTGTTTTTAAGGGCTACCAAAAATATGATTCATGGCTTTCGCTCATAGATATCTTAAGCTCATTAGAAAATTATGAAGATGCATAATGCCCAGGGTAAACTAAAGACTCATAAAACATTTTGCTTAAGGTAAAATTGATTTCAAATGTGCTGAGGGAGTGAATATTAGTTAGCCTGAGATTAATTCCCTTTAGTTATGAGACTACATTGTATGGGGCAAGGTAGTTCTTTAAATTAAAGATGGCATAATTAAAAGTGCAATAAATTGAAAGAATTACTTTATTTGATATAATTCTATGCAGTCTGGTCTCAACTATCTGATTCTGTTATGGCACTGCCAATGAGCGGTGACGACTAGGTACTGATTTTCAACTATATTATTCTTCACTGTAATTACCTTTCATTATAACACTTATCTGAAAGGGTACATCGATCAGAGAATGCCCATTAATTACACTGCTAATGGTCAGCAAGTGAGAGGATTATGCTCGAATGAATAAGGAACGAGCTGTAAGTACCTTTGGGATAGCGCTATAAGTACAGCAGTGGTACCCTGGGCGATGCTGAATTGGTAGGCAAAGCTGCCAGCCTGGAGCCAGCAGGTAGCATGCATTATTGACCTCTCATTTACTTGGAAAACTGCAGGAGCCTGAAGCCTAATATTAGCCAATGACACTCAGAGCTTCTCTGGCGTGGAAAGGCATGGGGAATGTAGTCCCCTGATAATGCAAAGAGATGAAGATGTTTCTAAATGACATGGTTTGATTCTGCTTCAGGTTTTGTAATGCTTCCCTTCTGTGCTGAAGAAGGATGAAATTTGAAACATGAGCCACAAGCTCCTTATACTTGAATATAAAGTATGGCAAGGAGTAATGACTTTTAGATAAGTTATTTCCAAATATCTAGTACATTAATGGGTGCATTTATTTAGTATACTTGTATGTTGATTTTTCTTGCAACAAATTCTATATACTTTAGAATTATTGTAATGCTTACTAATATGTGGATTTGTCATAGAGTCTTAATGTAGCAGTATCTATCTTTGACTCCATTGGTATTGAAATTACACTTCCATTTTTTAAAGCTCTATTTAATGTTTAGAAAAATCACAAATTTTGTCTTATTCTTGTTGGGCGGGATATATTGTTGATATACATTTTAAATTCCGTTGAGCTTGAAAATTAGAAAAAAGGGAAGTGTGATGATTTTGAACTGACTTTAATAGAAAAGTGTGAAGTACAAAATTTCATGATAAGAGAAAGAAGAAAATGGGATGATCATGGACTGTTCCCTGGAGAAATTAAAGTATAAATTGATTTTCATGTTTGAATTAAGAGGGGAAAAATAACAGGTAGGAGAGCTGCAAAGACTTTTGAAAGGAAGTGGAATGGCTTTCCTTCTTTATCCAACTTCACTGCTAACACAAAAGAGAACATTTTGGTGCTGTTCTTGAGATCCATCAGAAGCAGCACCCATCACAAAGAAGGAGCATCACAAAATGAATAAATGAAGAAACAAATAACTAAAATGGTGATCTTCTTAAATATCACTGCTCTTTACTGGTCTCTTGGCAGAAATGCAAGAAACTTAAAATTATCATCCTATGCCAGTTAGGTTTTTAAGTAATGAATCACTTAGGTTTTCAACTCATTTCTTTGTATTCTTTGCCAAACAATTTTTATTTTCTTTTCTTTTTAAGGTTGTATGAATATCCAGATTATTTTGGGCATTGAGAAGATAATGCTTTTGTTTCTTGTGGGTGCTAAATATAGGACAAATTAACATTCAGCATACATATTACTTGGAAATTAAAACACTATTACACTTCTTCAGAATGATTTCTTTTATTACAAGGATATATTTAATTAGGCACTTAAAAATGAAGTGTTCCTTGAAATTTGGAAGTAATTTTATTATTTCCATAATTCTCTTGCCAGATTAATTAGGTATTGTGGGCCAAATGTGTAGTTTAAAATCATCAGATTAATGCAAATGACATTTTGTGTATAAAATTAAATAGGAGACTTTTAGAGATTTCTTAATTTAAGCTGAAAGGCAATTGCAAAAATAGTTCTTTATATCAAAATTAAAGATGTTATTTAAAATTAATTCTAAAGCTAAAGGACAAACATTATTTCAGATTAAATGCTAAAGGACAAAGATTAATGGTGAAAATCTTTAATTAGTAGGAAGGAATTGAGTGGAAAATTATTAACTTGTCCCTTCATAAATCTTTAATACTAATTGATTAGTGCTTTATATTTAAAGATATAATCACCAGAGTGTAAATAAGCAGTGTAGCCTTTTTTTAATAGTGGGCTAAAATTTTCCACCAGACATTTGAAAGGCACTTTCTTCTGGAATAGTTGGACTATTCTATTTCAAGAATATTGGAAAAACTAAGTTGTTGTAAATTTTAGAATCATTTCTTTCTTTTTTTTAAATTTTGGCCGTGCCGCACTGCTTGCAGGATCTTAGTTCCCTGACCAGGGATTGGACCAGGGCCCACTGCAGTGAAAGTGCCAAGTCCTAACTCTGGACTGCCAGGGAACTCCCTAGAATCATTTCTTAATCTTTGAATCTCTCTCCGTCTGCCACAAACATCACACGAGCTATTTCAGAAATGCTAAGTTTACCTCCATTGTTAAAAAGGTTACTTCTCAAACTCTCATTAGGTAGTCATTTAAAAATCTCCTAAATTGGGCTTCCCTGGTGGCGTGGTGGTTGAGAGTCTGCCTGCCGATGCAGGGCACACGGGTTCGTGCCCGGGTCCGGGAAGATCCCGCATGCCGCGGAGCGGCTGGGCCCGTGGGCCATGGCCGCTGGACCTGCGCGTCCGGAGCCTGTGCTCTGCAACAGGAGAGGCCGCAGTGGTGAGAGTCCCGCGTACCGCAAAAAAAAAAAAATCTCCTAAAGGGCTTCCCTGGTGGCGCAGTGGTTGAGAATCTGCCTGCTAATGCAGGGCACACGGGTTCGAGCCCTGGTCTGGGAGGATCCCACATACCACGGAGCAACTAGGCCCGTGAGCCACAACTACTGAGCCTGTGCGTCTGGAGCCTGTGCTCCGCAACAAGAGAGGCCGCGACAGCGAGAGGCCCGTGCCCTGCGATGAAGAGTGGCCCCCACTTGCCACAACTAGAGAAAGCCCTCACACAGAAACGAAGACCCAACACAGCAAAAATAAATAAATAAATTAATAAACTCCGACCCCCAACATCTCCTTTAAAAAAAAAAAAATCTCCTAAGAATTTATTTTTAATCTCTTAACAACTGCATTTCTCTTATAGAACTGTTAATACATGTCCATGCTCATGCTGGTCAAAATGTGGACATTTTTGAAACAAGTTGCTTCATTAATAAACAAAACTGGGAATAGTTTTCTTATCTTCCGTAGTGATAGAGAAGTCTAAATAATAAGGATGAACTGAAAACTCAAATATATTTTCATTAGCACATGATCAATTACTTGATGAAAACTTATTATTAGAATTTCTCTTGGGGTGAGTACTAAGTAAAAGAAGTACTTAGATAAAATGATTGTGGTAGATGGTGACCCCCCCCCAAAACCATGTACAAGTAATTAAAAAATGGTCCCTAATCTTCTGGGAATAAAATAAAAAGAATCATTTGTATTTCTTCTGGAAGGAAAGTAGAAGATAACAACAAGTAAGCTGTCAGAATGCTGTGTGTTGTATGATGTGGTTGATCTTTGTGATTTTCCACAAATGCTTGCTGTGAGTGTACTTCTTGTAGAAGTTGAACAAGTGCTGAATTTTGCAACACCTGTTGATATAAAGTGTAACAGAAATAGTGTACACAAAAATAGAAGCCAAGGAAAGGTTCTAGACCTAGAGCTGAAATCTGAGATATGTGAAATTAAACAAAGGCATTATATCAGCACAGTAATGAAAAATGTCCAACTCATATTCTTTAGGAACCAGGAATGAGGTTGAGGAGGGAAGCTGTCTAAGTTGGCTTGGGCTACCATAATAAATATTATAGATTGGATGGTTTAAACAGCAGACATTTATTTCTCACAGTTCTGAGGCTGGGAAGTACCAAGATCAAGGTGCCAGCTGATTCAGTTCCTGCTGAGGGTTCTTTTGCAGAGAGCCATCTTTAAGCTACATCCTCATGTGGAGGAGAGAAAGATCATCTCTCTTATGTCTTTTCTTATTAGGGCACTAATCCCGTTCACGAGGTCTCCACCCTCATGACTTTATTACCTCCCAAAGGCCCCCACCTCCAAATTACCATCACATTGGGAGTTAGGGCTTCAATATAGGAATTTTGAAGGGACACAAACCTTCAGTCCATAGCAGAAGCACTGTTTGCAGGAGATGAAGAAAAAAATGATTTCATATATGGAAGAACTGAACTGGACAATGCAATGCTTCTGAGGATGTCATTTTATTAAAAAAACAAAGATTTTTAAGAGATGATTTCCAATAAGAATGTGGTCACTTCTTTGACCCAAACATAATCATTATTTCTTTCTGTTTTCAGGACTGCTAAGCAAACTAGCACTCATATTAGCAATAATTTATGGGAAGGAGTTCAACCATAGTTGAAAGTGTCGAATTCATTCAGCCACTCAATAACATTGAATGATGTGGGTTCAGGTTGAGGACAGAATATCCTGAGGATAGGATTGCTCTAAGTTCTTCTGTTGGCTGATAGGCAACCTTAAGGAATTGTCATTTGGTGAAGTATAACTTTAGTTCTTCTTAACACGTGGACATTGTCTTTCAGTCAGAAGACCATTTAGAAATGCTTCATGGTCATGTTATCTCCTAGCCCAGTGATTTCCAACGTGGGCTGATTCTTTCAGTGGCTACACAAGATAAAGAGATAGAGGAATATGGCAGCCATTGGTTAGCTGTTAATCAAAAGCATTAATTTTTTTCCTTCCACACAGCTAGACTATATTTCCCAAACTCTCTTGCAGTTAGGTGCATCCATGTGACTCAATTCCAGCTAATAGTATGTGAACTGAGTGATGGCCTTACCTGTAAAAACTCACATGTACAATCGTAAATGCTCTTCCTTCTGCTGGTTTGATGGATGACATAAGCAAAGCAGCCTCAAAAGCTATGTGTTAAAGAAAATGCATCCATTCTTAAGACAGTTACCACAGATCAGGAATATGTCATTTGGATTTATCTGAGGAAGAAATAAACACTCCTTTCCTTCCTTTCCCTTCCTTTCCCTTCCTTTCCCTTCCTTTCCCTTCCCTTCCCTTCCCTTCCCTTCCCTTCCCTTCCCTTCCCTTCCCTTCCTTTCCCTTCCTTTCCCTTCCTTTCCCTTCCTTTCCCTTCCCTCCCCTCCCCTCCCCTCCCCCATCCCCTCCCCTCCCCTCCCCCATCCCCTCCCCTCCCCATCCCCTCCCCTCCCCCCATCCCCTCCCCTCCCCTTCCCTTCCCTCCCCTCCCCTCCCCTTCCCTCCCCTCCCCTCCCCTCCCTCTTTCACTTGCTCTTTTATATAAGCAACTAGTATTGCTTTAATGATATTTTGGTGGATATTTTATTCCATAATATATTAGAACTATAGTATATGTATATATACTGGTGTGGGAGGTATACTCAAATATTTTCCTTACATTGAAGCGTGTATAATAAAAAAATTGGAGACCAATGTTTTAATCAACTTGTATTTTCTTGTGACTAGACACATCTGTGTTTGATTTTCTTCATTTTCCTTTCAAGAAGTATTTACTGAGCAAAAATTGCTATGTGCCAGACAGGCACAGCACTAGGCAAGGAGGATAAAGTGATGACCAAACATATGTGGGCTCTTGTCTTTACAGAACCTATATTCTAGAAGGAAAAACAGGCAAGAATAAGAAGAGATAAATAAGCATAATGACTGTTAGTTTTTAGTGGATAATTCTTATGGGAAAAACAAAGAGTTGAGAATAGAGAATTATGATGGTGAGGTGGTGTACTTATTTACAGGTGATCAGGAAAATTTTCTTTGAGGAAGTGCCATCTAAGATGAAACTAAGAGTCAAGCGAAGGATAAGGGTCAGAAGAGAATTCTAGGCAGTTATGCATGGGCATATTCTTGGAACTGAAGACCAGTGTGGCCAAGACTACATGACTGAGGGGAAGAATGGTACAAATGTGGTTACAGGAGCACAGAGGTATAAGATCATGCAGGACCATATAGACAGAGGTTATCAAATTTTGCCAAAATTTGCTAGTTTCTTATAAATAAAATTTAATTGAAATATAGCCACGCTCATTCCTTTATATATTTTTATAGTTGCTTTCATGCTACAATGGCAGACTTGAATAGTTGTGAAGGAGACTGTATAGCCCATGAAACCCATAATATTTAATTGCTGGAACTTACAGAAAAAAGGTTTATCAATCTGATATAGAAAATGGAGAAATTTTGGATTTCAATCTAAGAACAATGACAAACTATCAATGAGTTGTAAGCAGGAAAATAAGACTATTCTGGTTTATATCTTAAGAATATCCCTCTGATAAATGAGATGAGAATGTATTGGAGAGGGGCAAGAATGTAAGTAGGGCTGTTTTAGGAGACATTGATTGTAGCCCAGATAAGAGGTGATTGTGGCCAGTCCAACAGTGGAATACATAAGGATTACTTTTGACTTAGATGTGAAGGATTGAGGGAAAGAGTAGGGCCAAGGGTGACCCCTAAGATTTTGGTTTGAGTAACTGAGAGTTGGTTTGGCTTTTTACTGAGATGGGAAAAAATGGGTTTGGTCAGGATGTGTGGAAACAAGTTTTGGAAGAAAAAAAAAAAATAAAGAGTTTTCTGTTTCTCATCAGAATTTGAGATGTCAAGGAAGAAGTCAAATATAGGAGTCCAGAATTTAGGAGAGGTCTGGGCAGGTGACATAAATTTGGGAATCATAGATATGATAATTCTGTTTATATCTATGGCATTTAATGGCATATCACAAGTATAGAGAGAAGAAAATAAGCACCAGATCCACTACTAAAAGACCTCAGAATTTAGAGATCAGAGGAAGAGCATAAGTCAGACAAGGATAGTGAGAGGAAGTAGTAGAGATGGGTGGCTAACCAGTGATGTCACTGAGGTTTAGAAAAGAAAATAGCATTTTCAGTGAGGAGTGGTCAACCTTGTTGAAAGCTTCTGAGAAATCAAGTAAGACAAGGAAAGAACATTCCCACTGAATTTAGTAACATGGATTTGACCTCCATGGAGGTCTTGGAGACTTGACTGGAAGAGTTCCTGTGGAATGAGAGGGATAAACCTGTTTGTAGAGGACTTCATGACGAACGGGAAGTGAGGAAGTTGGGAGTACTTGAAGACAGCCCATTGGGGGAGTTTGCCCATGGAGGGGAGCAAAGAAGTGAGGCCATATCTAAACTAATATATGGGGTTATGGGAATTTTAAAAATTTATTTAAAAAATAATGGCAGCTACCATAGCATATTTGAAAATAATGGAAATGCAACAGTTGAAAGAAAAAGGCTGATGATGCAGGAGATTGGAGATTAAATGATAGATAAAGGCTTTGAGAAGAAAAGAAAGGATTGGTGCCAAAACATATGGAATGAATTGACCTTTTATAGGAAGAAGGACATTGTAATGGGAGAGAAGAAGAGAAGGGTCGAGTTCAATCAGTTTTTAGGATGAGTTGAGGGAATAGGAGGAGAAATTTATATGTAATGGCTCCAGTTTTCTAGTTGGAGTAAGTAAGAGGCAGTTTCGCCAGGAGACAGTGTGGAGGAAAGGGGAGGAATTGTGTGGGAGGGGAAAAAAATTGGCAGTATCTAGTGCCAATTGACAAAATGAAATCTGTCAGCTCAGGTGTGAAATTTTTTTTTTTCAGAAACTACTAGACTGAATGCTATGAAGGCTGTTAGGAATTTGTGACAGTAGCTTAGGTGGTTTAGGACATAGATATTGGAGTAAGGACAAATCTGAGTTCAAATTCTGCCTTTATTTCTAGCTCTGTGACTTGGGCAAGTAATTTTTACTTCAACCATCACCTTTCTTTTCTGTAACGTAACTACGACAGTGCTTATCTTGCTTATAATAAAAGTGAAAAGAGTTAGTGTATATAAAGTCCTTTGTGGAAATAAAGCCCTCATAAATGGCAGCTATTTTTATTATACATGGATATTTCCCTTATAAAATGAGTAAGAGAGCTTTGTTTGGAACTTTGACCATTTTCTTTATTTGTAAAATATTTTCTTTATAATTAAGTTAGGTCAAACTATTTGTAGTTTGGCACCCAAACTACATGCATTGCCTTGAATCTCTTTATGTCCCCATGTCCCCACCCTCAGCAACACCAGAGGATTGCCCTGTTTTGAGGGGATCAGGACAAAAGGAATGCCATATTGGTTTGCAATTAAGTAAGAAGGAATTTCTGCAGAGCTGAGTGATGAGCAGAATTTTGAAGGCTAACAGAATATCGATGGAGAGAGCAGAAATGAATTTGTAGGTCAGTGGGTGGGTGTTTGCATGAGGAAAGATACAGAGATGAAAATGAGCAAATCACATATGGGAGATGGCAGGCAGATATTGCTGGTGGGAGCAGAGAGGCTGTGGTGAGAGGTAATGAGAAATGAAAGTGGGATGGGATCCTGGGGGGTGTAATATTGGTGGAAAGCCCTGAAGGCCAGAGAGGGCTTAGGATGTGCATAATAAGTGACACTGAAGCACCAGGCATTGCTGAGCAGGCAAAGGACCTGAAGAAAATGAAGTTAGAGGAAAATCATTAGAGTGTCTGTGAGTAGGTGGGATCTGATAAAAAGAGACTGGAGGCAGAGACACCTGCTCGGAAGCCATCCCTGCAACTCAGACGTGAGCTGATGAGGACCTTTGACTGGTAGACTGCGGGAGTGGAGAGGAAAGGGTAGATTAAAATGAAACAATTCCAGTGTTTGTGGGAAGTTGTGTGAAGAAGAGCTAAGAGAGCAACTGAAAATAACTAAAAATGTGAAAACTTAGAGTCCTGAGGAAGCTTGGAGTTGGCAGTGTTTGGAGGGGCAGTGAAGTGGGGGCAATGGGAGAAGAAAAGCAGAATGTTTTAATAGAAAGATAAGAAGACCAAAGTATATTTCTATAAAACTTACACTTGAATTACAGTAATGAAAAACTAGGACTGTTTGGGCAATCTCAGGCCACATAATGTTTTTGTTTGATTTTGCCTATGGATATAAAACAAAAGAGAGCAAAAGAGAGATGGTGAGTTAAGTTACGTATTCCTCGGGTCCATGTTTCTAATCCTCAGTCTTCCTTCTGCTGCATCAGCCTTGAACACTGGCATTTCAGGACTGGGAATATGAGAAGGGAGTTTGCCATGAGATGCGGTACTCAGTGAAACACCTCAGAGCTTCGAACAACCTCTCTGCAGCTTGGGAGTACAAGATTTTTGTGAGCTGGAATTTGTTGAGGAATTGTCTTAGATGCCACTGATGCCATGGAACTGAAGTCTCTAATGACTGACACATGATGAGCACTTAGCATGCCAGGCACTGTGCTTGGTCCTTTGAAGATGTATTTCATAGTCATCACTTAAACATGGCTCTCTTTGCAATCTATGCAAATAGTGCAGTGAGTGTTAGAAGTAAAATCTTTTTCTTATGAAAAGCTTCTGTGAATATCTTAGTTTGAAATGTCTTTCTCAAATTTTTCTGTGCATAAAGAGAGGAAAGGCAGTGCCCTTTCAAGTTTGATCAGATCACAGAATTACTGTTATCTTTAACACTTTTAAGGTACCTTTAACTGTGAAGTAAAGTGTAAATTCGCAGGAAAAACATGTTTGGTTTCTTGGCTGAGATGGGGAAGTTTTAACAGTTGATATCCAGCTGGTTTTTGTTTTTGGCTTGTAAGGGTTCTGTGTTTTTAATAGTGCTGACAAAACTTTAAAAAGACGAGGAATACATAGTGAATGTAAAATGCAAGTCCTATCTTAAAGAATCGCATCTGATTTCATATAGAATATGCATATCCTGTTTTCATATATAATTTTTTTTTTTTTTTTTTTTTTGCGGTACGTGGGCCTCTCACCGCCGTGGCCTCTCCCGCTGCGGAGCACAGACTCCGGACGTGCGGGCCCAGCGGCCATGGCTCACGGGCCGAGTCGCTCCACAGCATGTGGGATCCTCCCGGACCGGGGCACGAACCCTTGTCCCCTGCATCGGCAGGAGGACTCTCAACCACTGCGCCACCAGGGAAGCCCTTCATATATAATTTATTATATATTATGCATCCTGTATACCTTTGCCCATTATAGAGATATATATATCTTTATAATGTTTGCATCTTTTCCAAGTTTAATCTCCCAATTTATTGGGTTGTAGTATCTTTTTTTTTTGGTTGTAATATCTTTTAATATGCTAACTTATTCTTACTCAAAATATGGTAAATTGTGGTTATTTTACTCCATTTCTAAAACTGCTTTCAGATGGCCTGAAGATTTAAATTAAATGCCCATGTTATGTTGGTGTTTAATTGCATGCTTGAAATTTCTATCGATAGTGAAAATATTTTACTTTCTTTGGAAATAACTTTTACACTTCATATTCATAGCTTAATAAAGATATTATATAGTTAGGCATAATGTGTGAAAAGGAGTTAATCTATTTTGAAGTTGAATTTGTAAAGAATGCTCCTTTAAAAAAATTAACCCAACGGTGTAAAAATATTAATATACATAGCTGAGGAAAAACTGGTTTAAAAGTGAACAAGTCAAAGTATTTTAAATAATAAAGTGTTTCACGTATTTGACCAGCTGCTTATGGATTAGGCAAGGACTGGAGTGCACAACCAATGTGTGGGCAAAAGAAAAGTCTTTATCTTTGACCATACTGAATCACCAGAAAGGACATTCCATATTCTCTGTTCACTTAATGGCCACATGGGCTGGAAAGTGTTTTTCAATTGGATTCCACAGTTTTTTGAAGCATCTTTGAATGTAGCAGCTCTTTGAAATTAAGTGTGATTTTGACAGACAGGCTTCTAGGGTGAGAACTTCTTAAGCATGAATTGGAAATATACTTCTTCAAATCACTTTATAAGACTTTCATGCTTGTGTTGAAAGGAGAGTGAGGATGGCTTCTCACTTAAGTGGTCTCATAGCTTCAGTGGAGCCTATGCAAGGTACAGGGGCACTGGCTGTCCTTCCACTCTAGCTGGTTGTCACAGCCATTCCTCAGCACTAGCTGCTCTGTTCTCTGGAAGCTTTGCTGAGACTCTGTGAATGCAGAGAGGTCAGCCACTAGCCCTTCACTACTCAGCCCAGGAAGTTTGCTTTAGGCACACACATTCCCAAACTCCACCTCCAAATTCTTTAGGGTAAGCTTTTCAGAAAAGAGTTTTTTCTTGGAGAATATACAAAATTAAGATTCTGGACCTCACATTTTAGAAGCTGGGGTTAGAGGAGTACAGGAAGGAAGAAAACCTTTTAGTACAGTTAAATTTTTCCAAAATTTGGGTAAGGGCGGCTGGTGGAGAAGTTGAATACAGAATAAACCTAAGACTATTAGGAAAACTGTGGAGCTGGGACTTGACACTGTTGACCCATGGACCTCATTTCTGAATTATGATCTCCAAATCTGATCTTAGATATTTTTAATTTTAAAGCAGAAATGAAAACATTTTAGACTTGTTCATCTCGAGGAAATTCAACTCCTGAGCTGTTTTTAAAAGATTAGTTTCTTTTATTTTTCAAAGTCTGCTCCCCAAACCCAGGCCAGTCCACTGCTTCTGTCTTATAGCTCCACTTACTGGAGTAAGTGGGTCAAGTCACCTTATGCATGGAAATTCAGGATCTCCACTGGTCACCTCATGCATGGAAGTTCAGTATCTCCACTGTTCACCTCATGCATGGAAGTTCAGCATCTCCACTGGTCACCTCATGCATGGAAATTCGGCATCTCCACTGGTCACCTTATGCATGGAAGTTCAGCATCTCCTTTAGAATCAAGCACCAAAGGTGTTGCTCCTCCCAGACTGACCCTCAAGGCTGAATATTCACATGTGAGGAATGTCTGAACATTAATTAATTCCCAAATTGTCCTTCATTTTTGTGTCTTCCCACTCCTCCCACACGATGGCTGACCTTGGAGAATATAAGTCTTTTGAGAGAACCAGCAGTGTTCCTTATATCTTCCTGAAGGTTGATGAACCTGAGAGAGTGGTGGAAGAAAACTGGTCAGAGATATATCAGAAATGGAGATCTCTGCTTTAACCTATGATTTTGGAACCTTCCTTCATTATGGGAATGGGGACTTGAGATTCCTGGATGGAAGTGTAAGAAAGCATGAGAGTTTTTACCCTCTTTGTGCCTGTTAGGAATACAGAGGAAAGCAAGGCTCACCAATTTTTGTATCAGGACTTTTTTAATAGCAAGTGATAGAATGCCCAACTCAAACTGACTTAAAGGGTATTTATTAAGTCATAAAAATGAAAAGTCTGGGAATGAGTTTGTTTTGGAAAGTCAGGGCTGAAATGATTTTCACCAGGACCAAATTTTCTCTCTTCATTTCTTCACACAAACACTTTGGTATTGGCTCCATTCAGTGACAGGCTCTGCCTTTGTGGGGCAGCATCAGCCTTACACCTTACTAGAGTCAAGAGTGAATTCTAGTATGCCACACTTAGGCTAATATTCTAAGACTAACTCTGTTTGGTCCTAACTGACTCAACTTGAACCATTGCTCATAACTGAACCAATGCCTGACACCTGGGGAAAGAGATAATCGGATTGACCAGGCTGAGATCATATTGCTGTAGAAACTGGAAGCAAACTTAGCTCCACAGAAACCATGTGGTCTACAAATGAAGGATGGCTGAGTCCCTGTATGAAGGCTGATGTGCTGCTAGCCTAGAAGGATGAATGGATTCTGTATATTCAGAAGCAGTAGTTGTCTACTTTAACCCTGCAGTTCTTTCTCCTGAAAGTATGTTTACAGAGAGACTTAATATGTATTTCACAAGACTGAGGTACCTGAGTAATGAAGTTATATAATGAAGAATAATTTCTATCAACTTCCTCCTCGTTTGAAAAGTTTTTTCTTTTTAATTGTAATATATTGCACTGCACAGCTTAACTCTATATTAGATTTATTGATGACGATGCAACTAACAAACATTATGTATATGATGTATTCCAAATAACTGTTGGAATTGTGTATTTATAGCTCTTTTTACAACTAACATGAAAAGACCAACACAGATCATTTGAAACTTTTGAAATACTTTGAGTGACTATACGTGGTTTTAACACATTAAAATTGCTAGCAAAATTTTGAGAAATGCAGAAAGGACAAGAAAATTCAGTGGAGGAAACAAAGGGAAATTATAATAGATGCTGAAGTTATATAATCCATTATATATCAATTTTGTCTTATCCTAATAATTCTGTTACTAAAAATGTTTCTCATGTCTAAAGTATATTGTGACATTATTTCTTAATACAAGCCTATAGCCAAAAAAAGAAATCATAGATTCTGCTGACATCCTATTTATTCTTAAGATTTTACTACTTCAAATAAAAATCTGCAACTGTCAGTGCTTCAGTCTTCTTTTGTTTTTTTCTTTCTTAGCTTCTCTGAGTACTGGTTCAGGCTTCTATCTCCCCTGTGAATGAGATCTGTTTTGTAAACAATTGGCATAGCATTTTTGACAGCTCTGACAGGTCTTAGAGATTCAAGGGAAGAAAGAATAGAAAAACATTGGCAAAATCTACATGTATCCAAAAGTGTGCAGTTTATTTCAGGGTGATATTTTGGATTAAATGTTGCTCTGTATTTGGTCATTTTGAGTAGGATACACATACATACAAATGTACACATGTATTGTACTTGATTGAGGGGCCTTAATATTTGAATAATCAGGATATATACTTTCTCCACAGTGCTACCAGGTAAAGTATTTGGATAAGATTAAGTTGATTTAGCCAGATGATCAGTTTTATTTTTTACCCCACCAAATTATTGTGCTATTGGACTGAACCAACCTAATTGGCCAGTTATTTTGGTGTCCTTGAAGGACGTCATGTTCTTTTCCATGAAATAATTTGGGTTTGATAATTTCACCATTCAAAAAGCTGTGTCCCAGGTTTACAGTTTTTGGTTAAGAGTAGTTGGGCCAAAATAGAAATTTATTAAAGAGTGATGGCAATAGAAACCAAGATGTCATGATGGCACTGTGGTACTTCTAAGTGCAAGGGTACAAGGGAGATAGGAAAGCATTTCTAGGAAATATTCAAATAGATATTCACAGATGGCCAATTTATTTTATTTTTTAAAATGAGAGAACAAACAACATCTTCTACAGTTAAGACTATAGTTAATATATCCTGCTGTTTGTTTCCCCAGTTGGAGAATCCATGTTCTCATCTATACTTATTTGTAAAACTAGGATCAGGATCACTAACAAGCATCTACTGAGTATCAGCTATGTAAAATACATGTGCTAGGCCAGAATATTAGAAAGTCACAAATATTTCTATTCTTGAGGGTCTTTAAAAGAAGTTAGGGGGCTTCCCTGGTGGCGCAGTGGTTGAGAGTCCGCCTGCCAATTCAGGGGACACGGGTTCATGCCCCAGTCCGGGAAGATCCCACATGCCGCGGAGCGGCTGGGCCCGTGAGCCATGGCCGCTGAGCCTGCGCGTCCGCAGCCTGTGCTCCGCAACGGGAGAGGCCACAACAGTGAGAGGCCCGCGTACCGCCAAAAAAAAAAAAAGAAGTTAGGGAAATAGGAACTATTTAAACAGCATAAATATTAATACTAAGCAGTATGAGTTAATTCACAGTATAGATTGGAGTTAGTAGATGCAAACTATTATATATAATGGATAAACAACAAGGTCCTATTGTATAGCACAGGGAACTCTATCCAATCTCCTGGGATAAACCATAATGGAAAAGAATATAAAAAAAATGTATATATGTGTAAACTGAGTCACTTTGATGTATAGCAGAAATTAGCACAACTTTGTAAATCAACTATACTTAAATAAAAAAATTAAAATTTAAAAAATGTCAACAATTTTTTTGAAGGATAAGATAGTAAATATTTTAGGCTTTGTGGACCATATGGTCTCTGTTGTAATTATTTAACTCTGTTGTTGTAGCATAAAAACAGCTATGTAAATGAGTGTGCTGTGTTCCAATAAAACTTTATTTATGGACACTGGAATTTGAAATTCATATAATGTTCACGTGCCATGACATATTAATCTTCATTTGATTCTTTTCAACAAGTTAAAATATAAAACCCATTCTTGGCTTTCATGCTGTACAAAAACAGCACGGGCCACATTTGGTCTGTGGGCTGTAATCTGCTGATCCACGATATGGATGATAAGTGCTGTGGCTTATTGGGGTAAGAGGATGTGACATATTCATTGTCAATGACTTGACTCTAAGAGATAAGTCAAATATATAAGGCTATATGCTCGATTTTGAGATAATTAGGTTTAGTCTCCAGTGTTTTGTAGTCAACTAGTTGGTTAATTATTTCCAATGGAAGCTTGCCTGGTTAGGGTTAGAGCTCAGAGGTATTTGTGTATGCCATTGGGTGATGGTTTACTGTGTAAGGCATAAGGATTGTATATAAGACAGCAGTGAGAGAAAACTGAAATTGTGAATGGGAAGCAGAAACCTTTGAATGCTGGGCTGAGTGGGCCATGCTTCAGGAAAGCCTGCCTTGGAGGTTTTTGAGCAGGGGAATAA
Organism: Delphinus delphis; assembly: GCF_949987515.2. NCBI lineage: Eukaryota > Metazoa > Chordata > Mammalia > Artiodactyla > Delphinidae > Delphinus > Delphinus delphis. The sequence continues at coordinate 62,668,045 of NC_082687.1, read as the reverse complement.
TCTGTTCAGAATTGTGTTTCAGGTGGTTTAGTGTTTAGACCAGAAAGATGAAAAGAAAGCAGGGCAAGGGAACTAACACTATTGGACTTCTATCATATGTCAGAAACTTTCTAGAGGTTTATTAAATAATTTCTCCATTTAGTACAATGAAAGCGAAGGCCAGTTTGTAAAGTATGGCAGGAATGTGATGAGAAGGGAAAGGTGCTAGAAAAATCTTAACATTCTTTTGCTTCAGATTGAATGTGGAAAATAAAGGAAAGAATCAAAGAGAATTCAAGGGTTCCAAGCACAGCTGACTGAAAGAATGGTATTAGGGAGTCGAGAGGAGTTGGTTTTTGGAAAGACGGTTGGGCTGGGAGACATGTACTAAGCCAAGTAAATTAGTGCAGGCCAACAGACTCAAGTTCCAAGAGATTCAGCTGAAAATTCATTGCTTTTTTAGTAAACACTGCCCAAAAATGACTTTAAAACGTGCTACTATATGCCTTAAATTATTAACAGTTGCTTAGATTGTGCTTTGTCACTTCACTGACAACAGTGGGTATGGGAACGATTGGTTACATTTTGTGGATAGTAAAAATGTTTCAATAGCTAAAAAATTTTAAGACATTATGGAAAATGAATACAACACATAGAAACTGTCACACTGAATTCAGTAGTTCCAGGAATTGGAGGTATTGTAAGCAGTAATTGTTTTAGTTCTGATTTAAATATGTCAAAATCCATATGTTTAACACCTTTAAAGTATGCCTCAAACATATTCTGCTTTTTATTTCCCTTACGTTTGGTTTATGAATAGTAAAACAAAGAAGTTAGGGATTTGATTCACAGAGGCCTCATTGCTTTAGTTTGCTGACTTGTGGCACCTGGTCTTTTTCAATAGAAAGTCTTCAAAAGCACAAACAGTTTCTTTTTGCTTTTGACTGATCCATTCCATTTCCCCTAAGTTCCTTGTGTGATTACCTAGATGTTGTCACTGTTCTATCAGTCTTCCTCTGAGTGGTTCAATTATTCTGTCAACTCTGATTATTAATCTGCCAACATGTTCACATTTTCTAATATAGAGAATTAGTAACAATTTCTTGTGATGCCCATCTTCAGTGATTTGCATTATTGGTGCCCATGGATGCCGAGGAAGACTGGCTTTGAGTCACAGTTCCTGACATTTTAATATTTCCAAAGTAGGGGAGAACTCATACTGCTCTCCTGAGGAGGTAGAGTGCATGTAGAATTAAGAATGAGGCATGCCCCTGGCTCTGTTTAGCTGTCTAAGACCAAGAAGGCAATTTTGTACCTCTCTCCCTTTCTTCCTCTTTCTCTCCTTCCTCCTTCCTTCTTTTACTTCCTGTCTTCCTTTCTTCTTTCCACTAAAATACTCATTCTAGTCAAGCTGAAATGAGGGAAATAGAAGCCGTTTTAAGTCTTCCAAGTGGGAAAGATTTTAATATGGGAAAATAGAGGCTTTCATAATTGTTGGATGGGCTGGTGGCATAGAAGTCAGGGAAGCCACTGCCTCTGGGATCTACACCAAAGTAGAAGATTCTCAAGCAGGTTCCTTCACTTCTCCTTCTTAGTTTACCAAGATATATGCAAATTCCTCTCACTGGCAGATTGTAGCCAGAACAATATGAGGAAAGGAATTCTGGGAAATGTAGTTCCAATCTCCCTAACCTTGCCCCTCAATACAGAGGATAAAAATAGAGGTGACAGTGACATCAAATTGACAACCCTGTGACATATTTGCTGAGCCTTTATCAAGCCAGACAAAGACAGATGTGGTGATTTCTATCCTCAACCTGCTCACAGTCTGGTTAAGTTGCCCATATGTTAGTTTTCTAAGATGGTAAATTTTGCTGAGCAACTACGCCAGGACAAATACTTCCAGTAGCTCTCTGTTACAAAATGGATTATTAATCACCAGTGTTGGTTATATCATAGCTCATATCAAGTCCCCAGATGCTGGCAGCTACTTACAGTGAAAGCTTGACATAAAGCAATTACCAGAGATATAAACATTGTCCTCCAACATAAGTAGTATAATGCCACTAAATTCCCAAGGTGCTTTTTACAATATTAATATGATTATTAAATTCTTTTCAGTTAATTTTTATGATGATAAATTAATTTCGAATTACAATATCCCTCTTGACTGAATGAAACCTCCCATATATAAGTAGGGTAAAATGTTATATGAGGATAATTTCATAAAACTTCAGACCAGTTTTGTTCATTTTAGCACCATGTATCATTACTTACAAAGAAGCTTTCAAATGGAATTTAGTGCCTATAGAATACTGAGGATTTGGTGAAATCGATGTTTCCAGACTTAGTCCTGTCTGTATGGACCACCTTGCAACAGGGGCATGTGATATTTTGAGAGATGGGCATCATGTGCATGAGAGATTAGCTGTCTAAATTATATCTTGTCTCTTCCAGACTTAGTTTTCTCAACAAGACTCCACTGAATCATAGAGAACACAGAACTCAGCAGTGGAGAGTTATATTTAAATGTTGTGCTTGTGGCAGTAATGCACGAGCACACCTGTACACAGCTGCCCTCTATGGCTCCTAAATCCCACGTGCAGGATAAAATCTTAGCCCCACATCACAGCCCAAAGCCTGGGCTCTCCACACTCAGAGCTCAGGGCTTCCTCGCATTGGTCTTTTCCTAGTCCTTCCTTAAGTTTGTCTTGTCATCTCATACCTGGGTATCCTTGTAAATGTGGTTTGCTCAAATTGAAACTTTATCATCCTCTCCTTCATCTACACTGGCACCCCAAATCAACTCAATTCCTATTCATTTTTCAATACCCTGACCCCTGCCAAGTGCTGTGTCCTCTGTTTCCACGGGACTCATCACTTAGGTATTTTTCCACTTAAAGTTTTATTTTGATGATTTGACTGCTTGTAAGTTTTCTGCGTTAGACTAAAAGCTCCTCAAAGACATAGACTGTTCTTATGCAACTTGGCATCTTTAGAGCTGATCAGAACTCCCAATACATAGTAAATGCTCATTAACTGATGAATGAATTAGCAAAGCTTGGGAGCAGGCAACTTCTAATCACAATGATAAAATGGATAAAACAGAACTAACTTTACATTTATCCCCATTTAATTACTTTATAACTATAACCGTATTATAACTTTTTAAACTCGTAATTCTACAAAAGGAAGGAATTATAGATCTTTTATAATGTTTTGCCCAGTGCCTTGTATTCTACTGGGGCCCTCTGTACAATCAGCGATGCCTATAATAATGAACTAAGCTGGCTAATATATATATATTTTCCTTTTAATTGATTCATTCTCCCTAGTTTACCTTGCAAATCCACTGCTGGGAGAAGCTCTGATGGTTATGGGGTTAAAGAGGAAATGGTCATAATTTTTATTTAGTTTTCCATATAAATGCACCTTATTATCTGCTGTACCTCATTGTATATGATCTATTTTATGACCATTTAGTTCACCTTAGCAGTTCTGTTTTTATTCTGTTATACTTGCTGTCTAAACTCTCAACTTTATGACTCCATTACCCCAGCTCACTGCTGCCTGCTGTCCCACTCCCAGTGCTGAGGTGGATAATGTAGCTTTGCTGTTGCCATGCCAGCATTTCTAATAAATTCCTTACATACAGACAGGCAGTGGTGTAGGGGACAGCGGCTTGGTGTAATGCTTTCATATCACATCACTAGACTCTCATTAGATACTTGTGAGAGAAATTACCACTGGGGCTTCTTCAGGCACAATAGCATTAATGAAGTTAGGAAATGACTCCCACAGATGTTTGACACTCAATCAATCCTACTTAATTTAATTAAACTCCTGAATGAAAGACAAAAGAGATGCTCTTGTAGTCCAACCCTTGCTTTTTATTTTCTCATATGTCTTTTTTTCCCTTCTGACTTACTTAATCCTTGCTGAGAAATGTCAGTGTAATTAATTTAAGTTATAATTATTTAAAAGTGGACTTTGTTATAATGCCTTGTATCATTTTCCACTTCTCTCCCCCGACCAAACTGCAAGTATATGAGTGCTCTACTGTGTAAATAGAATGGTGGAGTGGATAGAAATTGGCTCTTATAACCTTGACAGTTCAGCCACTTCTTACACCTCCATAATTAAGGATACTGATGACACTGCCATTTACAACTTTATGTCAGGAAATTTGGTCCAATAAGATATTTTCAAGGGAGTTAAACAGATTCTGGGAAAATTTCTTTTTACCAGTCTTAAAATGTTAGAATAAGCTTATAAAGTACCAGAATTAAAATAAGTGATGCTATACTGTATTTGTTATAAAGTCCATTCACACATATGACCTCCTTTAATCCTCATAATGCCTTAGAGGGCTGAGTGTAATTGTCATTTTAGAGATGAAGAACTAAAGACAAAGAGTGGTTAAATGACTACCTTGTTCAAGACTTTATAGTCAGTAAACAATGATCTTAAAGCTTCGACTTTTTTTTTGTTCACTGGTTCATTCAACTAATAAATAATTATTGTGACTAAATGTGTGCCGAGCAGTATTCCTGGCACTGAAGAAGATGATGAATAAGTAGATGGCCACAGAACCAGGTGGTGTGGCTTGGATAGGCCTATGCAAAGGAGGCATGGGAATGATTGGAGGGAACTAACTCCAATGGCAGGTGGTGGTAAAAGGAGAGCCAAAGGATTCTAAGGAGTGTGGAATACACACTGAAGTAAAAGGTAATCAGTGAAGGATTTTTTTTTCCTTATGAGTGATGTGATCAGTTTGAATTTTAGAAAAATTCAGTCTAGTTTTAGTATGGGTCATGTCAAGACTGTTTCACAGGGTGGATGTGCTGCCTTACACCAAGGTACTAAACACAGGAAGAGACGCAGGCCTGGGAGGGAAGATTGTAATTTTCACTTTGTATGTAGTTTTCTTGTCCATGGGACATATAGGTGGATATATCGGTGTGTAGCTCAGTAGGAAGATCTGGAGGTGTGGGTTGTATATTTGTTCATTATATTACTTAATGCCTCATGATATTTTATCATAGTCATGTGTTTACATGCTTGTCTTCTCTACTAGAGTATGAGCTCTTGAAGGCCCAGACCATTGTCTTCTTCAAGTTGATATTCCCAGGTTCAAGTAGATGTTTGTTGAATTTAATTGGAAAATCATCAAATTTGTTTCCTTGAAGTTACTTTTTAAATCTCCCAATATTCCTTAACTTCAAATGCTATTAGCTCTGTGACCTCTGGATATATTCCTCTTGCCAATTTTACCTTCCAACTTCGGCAGCAAAAACAAGGGAGCTGGAGGATGTAAAGTTGTATGGACTCACTGAATCTTGCAGATGCTGCTTCTGAGACCTGCAGATAGAGCAGGATGCAAGCCTAGCTCAGCCATTTGAAAGCTCTCTAGTCTTTGACCTTAATTTCCTTTTCTGCAATGTAAGGATAATATTATCTTTGTTACAGAACTTTCAATTAATTAAACAAATATTTATTGGATATTAATTCTGTGTCAGGCTCTGTAATGGGAGGTGAATTTGAGTACCTGTCTCTTACAGTCTCCCGGGGAACTCCAAAATCCTTTTCTGCCAATCAGCACCTATTGGGAAGATAGCCATAAAAAGTAGCTCTTTCCTCTGAGGAAGGGTGGACAACTTGGGATAGTGAGCTTTTGATTGATATGGGGGACCAGTAAAGCCATTTATGCCACCATAAATTTCTTTAATAAACTGTTTTGTTTCATTATCACCACAACTACATTGTGAAATAAGCCAAAATTTTAAAGGAAAGGTTTTGAACTGTATGTATCCTATGAACAATGGATAGGCTTTGTAGAATTTTAAGCCAGGGAGAAAAATACCCACATTTACCTTTGAACAAGACCCCTCAGCCTGCAGAATGGAGAATGGACAAGATTTAATGCAGGGGACAAGACAGAAGGTACTGCAGGTCCCCAGTGGAATTTTATAGTGATTTGGACTAAGGTAATGGCAGTAGAATGGACAGAAAAGGGTAATCAAGAAATATTTAGAAAATGTAATCAAATGTATTGGGGAATAGCTTGGATATAGATGGGTGTTAAGGGAGAAGGAGTCGTTTAAAAGTATTACTCTTGAGCACTGGATGGTAGGAATAAACAACACAGAAGGAAGAGCAAGTTTACTCAGAAGATGATGAGTTTGGTTCAAACAGCATCAATTTTATGTGTCTGGGATGCATGAAATTGAAGATGCTAAGGAAGCAGGATTTAAGTGTCTGGATTAACTCTATAATATTCTGAGTTTCCATACAGCAGTGCTATTACTCGGGACAGCTTGATGAATTTGATGATGCCTAAGAAGAAGAACCAGGTATCCACAAGGAGGGCCAGAGCCCTGTAGGTTGCTGATTTCAATACTTTCATTGCTCTTCCTTGGGCAGATGGGTGGCTGTGTTACCAGGTGCATGCCTGATGGCTCACAGAGACCACTAGACTGGGAATGGGCTTAACTAGCTGTTTTTTTCCAACTTCAGAATCAGGACAACCAATGAGAATTTTAACTTGGATAATCCAGAATCCCAATAGCACAAGAGCCTAATCTGGAAACATATAAGCCATTTCATCTTAACTGTCTATGTTTATTTATAGGACTTTTGTGTCACACACGTGATTATATGACATAACTATGTCTTATCAATCCTTTAAAAGAGATTTCTTGTCATTTTCTGCTCCCTTTTATTGCCATATATATTGCAGACTTCCTGTATGTTATAAAAGAACATTGTAGATGAAACACAGTGGTCCTTATATATTTGGTTAGTATTATATATTCTTGCCATTCTTAATCTTCCCATTTGTATAAGGTGACTAATTTGAGAAGGCAAAACGTGCAATCAGAACTTAAAAATGGTGATAATTACTCCTCTTGTATAGGAGTAAAGCACTATCCATTCTGAAAACTGAGTGCAATTACACAGCAGTATCAGGGGACAAATATGTCCCATTTATAAATCAAAAGTTGATAGGTAGGCCTTTAGCACCTGTATTGAATATTAATAAGTAAGGCTTACTGTCTGAGCATTGGGCCATATTTTATTACCACATTTGCTAGCACAAGCAGGCCTACTCTTAAAAACACATCTATAAGATTCAAGGGATCGATAAAAAGATTGGAAATAATGACAATTCAAATGAGGCATGTTGTAGATTACAAGGGCCCCAGTTCTTTCTCTCTTTGTAACCACACCCTTTGCCTTGTGACTGCAGTTTCTTCTTGTCTTTGTGTGAGTTTGCCCAAATGATTTGCTTTTGGTCAATGGCATGTTAGTGGGTGTGGCATGAATGAAGACCTGAAAAATTTTTGCTCGGTTGGGTTTGCTTTACTCTACCCTTGCCTTAATTCTGTAATCCTGGGGGGAATTACTGAGGTAGGTGGAGTGGAGCCAACTCCTGAGAACCCCAGCCTAGAGCAGCGAACCCTCTGCTGACCATCAGATCCATGAGAAAAAATGATTGCTGTTTTCAGCCACTAAGTTTTTGTGTGGTTTATCAGGCAGCAATGATGTCACATTAGCTAACTAATATGGGGAATTGCAGGCTCAACAAAAAGCCCCTTGCTAATGTTAGTAATCAGTACCCTGGAGGGTAACAAGAGAGGAAAAGAGAGGGAGAGTGAAAGTGAGATTGAGAGTGAGAGAGACAGAGGGAGAAAGAGAGGGAGAGGGAGACAGAGACAGACAGACAGACACACACACACACAGAGATTGACATTGGATCAATACATAATTCAGTGCAAGAGAACACAGTTGTTTTGAGGTTAAGGTGAAGACATTGAGGAAAGTCAAAGGCTTGGCACATGAGAAACGGAAACATGAGTGCATATAGAAAAAAAGATTCAAGAGGACTTGAGGTCAAGGAACATAACCAATCAATCACCAATTTGTGAATGGCCTGGACAGCAGGAGTCCCTTAGGAGGGCTAGAATTTTAATCTTCCCTTTCTCTGCCCTCTGTCTCACTTCAGACCCTGAGACAGTTGTCTTCCTGGCATAATTTGGTCCCCTACCCCACTCCAAGAGACATCTGGCAATGACTAGAGATATTTTTGATTGTCATGACTTGGGGGATCAGTGCTACTGGCATACAGTGGGTAGAGGCCAGCAATGCTGCAAGACGTTCCACAGTGCACAAAGACAGCTCCCAACAACAAAGAATTATCCAGTCTACAAAATGTCTGTAGTGCCAAGTTTGAGAAATCTTGCTGTAAGATAAAACTGGTGTAGCTTGGCCCTATGAAATTCCAGAAGCATAACCAAGAAAGAAGATGGAGCAGAAGTCATACACCATTTATTTTTGAGGACCTTCCAGGTACCAGACCCTCTACTAGACACTAGTTACAAGGATGAGAAAATTACTTTTCTTGTCTTCATAGAACATATGGAGAAAGCAGTGGAAGAAAGAAAGAAAAATAAAAAGTCCTAAAAATAAACATAAAATTATGAACTGCTATAAGGGAAAATATTGGGGGGCTTATGAAAGGAATTTGACTTAGTCAAGTGGGCTAGAGAAGATTTTAACAATGGTAGTATTTTAACTGGTACCTAAAGGATGAGTTGTAGCTAACTCAGTAAGAAAGACTTGGAGAGCCACTTCGGTAGAGGGAACAGCATGTGCAAAGGCACTGGAGCTGGAGGGGCCACTGCATTTGGAGAAGTGGAGGCAAGTCAGTGCTGCTGAAGAATCTAAAACCAGGACAAGGTCGTTGATGGAAGAGGCAGGTAGGGTCCGGATAATGCAGAGTTTTGTAGGCCTTTTTGAAGATTTTGATCCTTGTTCCAAGACTAATAATGAGTCACTAAAGGATTTAAAGGAATGATATGATTATATTTGTATTTTAGAAAGATGGCTTTGATTACCTAGGAGATAAAGGTTTGGGGTAGCGGGAGGAGAAATAACCAGGAAGTGAAGGATTGGTCCTTTTTAGGAATAGCTGATAGTGCAAGTCCCTGGTATTTCACCCACAGATGAGGCAATCCATTTGAGGTGACTGAAAGAAAACTAGAAGCTGGGGAAGGGGCTGACACATGTAGGCAAGTGAGTAAGAGCCTCCCAGTAACAGGGGGCACTGGACAGGGCTCTCGGTGTTATAGGTAAATTAAGTGGGCAAAACCTCTCTTACCCACAGGAGTGAGTGGAGAAGCTCTAACTAGTACTTGTTCCCTTTAACCTGCAGGTACTAGCTAATTTATGTGGGGCAAGTGAGTCACTCCAAGCAACCTAGCTGTCCTGACCGACTTCATGTTAGAGACCAATAGAGATGTCTGTTTTACCCAACGTCTTTCCCTGTCGCCTCCTTTCTTCTCTTTCAGGGACTTTCATGCACTGACAGTGCTCCCTATCCACTCTCATCCATGTCTTTACATAACACATTTTCCATACAGTCCTCAGGTCAATTTATTTAAATAAACAGATATTAAGAGCCTATTATGTGCCTAAAGTAATAATCTATGTTCAGTGTCTGTTTTACTAGCAACAGGACTTTGGTAAATTTACTGACTCTCAGCCTCAGTTTCTTCTTCTGTAATATGGGGATAAAAATAATATTACTACTTCATTGGGATGTTGGGAGGACTAAAAAATTTAGTGGTATAAAAACAGTGCCGGGGACCTTCAAGATGGCGGAGCAGTAAGATGTGGAGATCACCTTCCTCTCCACAAATACATCAAAAATACATCTACACGTAGAACAACTCCTACAGAACACCTACTGAATGCTGGCAGAAGACCTCAGACGTCCCAAAAGTCAAGAAACTCCCCATGTACCTGGGCAGGGCAAAAGAAAAAAGAAGAAACAGAGACAAAAGAATAGGGACGGAACCCGCACCAGTGGGAGGGAGCTGTGAAGGAGGAGAAGTTTCCACACACTAGGAAGACCCTTCACTGGTGGAGACGGCTGGTGGGCATGGGGGAAGCTTCGGAGCCACAGAGGAGAGTGCAGCAACGGGGGTGTGGAGGGCAAAGCGGAGAGATTCCCGCACAGAGGATTGATGCCAACCGGCACTCACCAGCCCGAGAGGCTTGTCTGCTCACCCGCCAGGGTGGGCTGGGGCTGAGAGCTGAAGCTCGGGCTTTGGAGCTCGGATCCCAGGGAGAGGACGGGGGTTGGCTGCGTGAACACAGCCTGAAGCGGACTAGTACGCCACACCTAGCAGGGAGGGAGTCTGGGAAAATGTCTGGACTTGCTGAAGAGGCAAGAGACAATGGCTTTGAGGTGCGCGAGGAGAGGGGATTCAGAGCATCACCTAAATGAGCTCCAGACACGGGCGCAAGCCGCAGCTAACAGCGCGGACACCAGAGACTGACGTGAAACACTAAGTCTGCTGCTGCGGCCACCAAGAAGCCTGTGTGCAAGCACAGGTCACTATCCACACCTCCCCTCCCGGGAGCCTGTGCAGCTCACCACTACCAGGGTCCCGTGATCCAGGGACAACTTCCCCGGGAGAACACACAGCGTGCCTCAGGCTGTTGCAACGTCACGCCAACCTCTGCCACTGCAGGCTTGCCCCGCATTCCGTACCCTTCCCTCCCCCTGGCCTGAGTGAGCCAGAGCCTCCTAATCAGCTGCTCCTTTAACCCTATCCTGTCTGGGTGGGGAACAGATGCCCTCAGGTGACCTACGCACCAAGGTGGGGCCAAATCCAGGAGCTGTGCGAACAAAGAAGAGAAAGAGATATTTCTCCCAGCAGCCTCAGGAGCAGCGGATTAAATCTCCACAGTCAACTTGATGTACCCTGTATCTGTGGAATACCTGACTAGACAAAGAATCATCCCAAAATTGAGGTAGTGGACTTTGTGAGCAGCTGTAGACTTGGGGTTTACTTTCTGCATCTAATTTGTTTCTGGTTTTATGTTTATCTTAGTTTAGCATTTAGAGCTTATTATCATTGATACATTTGTTTATTAATTTGGTTGCTCTCTTTCTTTATATATATATACATATATATATATATATATATACATTTACTTTTTCTCTTTCTGTGAGTGTGTATGTGTTTTGTTCTTTGTGTGATTTTGTCTATAGCTTTGCTTTCACCATTTGTCCTAGGGTTCTGTCTGTCGGGGTTTTTTTTTTAGGTAGTTTTTGGTGCCTGTTATCATTGGTGCACTTGTTTTTTGGTTTGGTTGCTCTCTTCTTTCTTTCTTTAATTACTTTTTAATTTTTTTATTTTTAATAGCTTTTTATTTTAATAGCTTTATTTTATTTTTATTTATTTATTTTCATTCATTTTCTCCCCTTTCTTCTGAGCCGTGTGGCTGACATGGTCTTGGTGCTTCAGCCAGGTGTCAGGCCTGAGCCTCTGAGGTGGGAGAGCCAAGTTCAGGACATTGGTCCACCAGAAACATCCCAGCCCCATGTAATATCAAATGCCCAAAGCTCTCCCAGAGATCTACATCCCAAGGCTAAGACCCAGCTCCACTCAACAACCAGCAAGATTCAGTGCTGGACAGCCTATGCCAAACAACTAGTGACACAGGAACACAACCCCACCCAATAGCAGAGAGGCTGCCTAAAATCATCATAAGTTCACAGACACCCCAAAACATACCACTGGATGCGGTCCTGCCCACCAGAAAGAAAAGATCCAGCCTCATCCACCAGAACACAGGCACCAGTCCCCTCCACCAGGAAGCCTACACAACCCACTGAACCAACCTTACCCACTGGGGGCAGATACCAAAAACAACGGGAACTATGAACCTGCAGCCTGCGAAAAGGAGACCCCAAACACAGTAAGTTAAGCAAAATGAGAAAACAGAGAAACACACAGCAGATGAAGGAGCAAGGTAAAAACCCACCAGACCAAACAAATGAAGAGGAAGTAGGCAGTCTACCTGAAAAAGAATTCAGAGTAATGATAGTAAAGATGATCCAACATCTTGGAAATAGAATGGAGAAAATACAAGAAACGTTTAACAAGGACCTAGAAGAACTAAAGAGCAAACAAACAAAGATGAACAACACAATAAATGAAATTAAAAATTCTCTAGAAGGAATCAATAGCAGATTAACTGAGGCAGAAGAACAGATAAGTGACCTGGAAGATAAAATAGTGGAAATAACTACCACAGAGCAGAATATAGAAAAAAGAATGAAAAGAATTGAGGACAGTCTCAGAGACCTCTGGGACAACATTAAACACACCAACATTCGAATTATAGGGATACCAGAAGAAGAAGAGAAAAAGAAAGGGACTGAAAAAATATTTGAAGAGATTATAGTTGAAAACTTCCCTAATATGGGGAAGGAAATAGGCAATCAACTCCAGGAAACGCAGAGAGTCTCATACAGGATAAATCCAAGGAGAAACATGCCGAGACACATATCACTCAAACTATCAAAAGTTAACTACAAAGAAAAAATATTAAAAGCAGCATGGGAAAAACAACAAATAACATATAAGGGAATCCCCTTAAGGTTAACAGCTGATCTCTCAGCAGAAACTCGGCAAGCCAGAAGGGAGTGGCAAAACATATTTGAAGTGATGAAAGGGAAAAACCTACAACCAAGATTACTCTACCCAGCAAGGATCTCATTCAGATTCGACACAGAAATTAAAACCTTTACAGACAAGCAAAAGAATTCAGCACCACCAAACTAGCTTTCCAACAAATGCTAAAGGAACTTCTCTAGGCGGGAAACACAAGAGAAGGAAAAGACCTACAAAAACAAACCCAAAACAATTAAGAAAATGGTAATGGGAACATACATATTGATAATTACCTTAAATGTAAATGGATTAAATGCTCCCACCAAAAGACATAGACTGGCTGAATGGATACAAAAACAAGACCCATGTATATGCTGTCTACAAGAGACCCACGGACCCATACAGACTGAAAGTGAGGAAATGGAAAAGGATATTCCATGCAGATGGAAATCAAAAGAAACGTGGAGTAGCAATTCTCATATCAGACAAAATAGACTTTAAAATAAAGACTATTACAAGAGACAAAGAAGAACACTACATAATGATCAAGGGATCAATCCAAGAGGAAGATATAACATTTATTTATGCACCCACCATAGGAGCACCTCAATGCACTAGGCAAATGCTAACAGCCATAAAAGGGGAAATTGACAGTAACATAATCATAGTAGGGGACTTTAACAACCCACTTTCAGCAATGCACAGATCATTGAAAATGAAAATAAATAAGGAAACACAAGCTTTAAATGATACATTAAACAAGATGGACTTAATTTATATTTATAGGACATTCCATCCCAAAACAACAGAATACACATTTTTCTCAAGTGCTCATGGAACATTCTCCAGGATAGATCATATCTTGGGTAACAAACCAAGCCTTGGTAAATTTAAGAAAATTGAAATCGTATGAAGTATCTTTTCTGACCACAATCCTATGAGACTAGATATCAATTAAAGGAAAAAAACTGTAAAAAATACAAACACGTGGAGGCTAAACAATACACTACTAAATAACCAAGAGATCACTGAAGAAATCAAAGATGAAATAAAAAAATTCCTAGAAACAAATGACAATGAAAACACCATGACCCAAAACCTAAGGGATGCTCCAAAAGCAGTTCTATGAGGGAAGTTTATAGCAATACAGTTCTACCTCATGAAACAAGAAACATCTCAAATAAACAACCTAACCTTACACCTAAAGCAATTAGAGAAAGAAGAACAAAACCTCCCCAAAAGTTAGCAGAAGGAAAAAAATCATAGAGATCAGATCAGAAATAAATGAAAAATAAATGAAGGAAACGATAGCAAAGATCAATAAAAGTAAAAGCTAGTTCTTTGAGAAGATAAATAAAATTGATAAACCATTAGCCAGATTCATCAAGAATAAAAAGGAGAAAACTCAGATCAACAGAATTAGAAATGAAAAAGAAGTAGCAACTGACAGTGCAGAAATACAAAGGATCATGAGAGATTACTACAAGCAACTGTATGCTAATAAAATGGACCTCCTGGAAGAAATGGACAAATTCATAGAAAAGCACAACCTTCCGAGACTGAACCAGGAAGAAATAGAAAATATGAACAGACTAATCACAAGCACTGAAATTGAATCTGTAATTAAACATCTTCCAACAAACAAAAGCCCAGGACCAGATGGCTTCTCAGTCTATCTCTTCTTGTGGCCCTCTTTTCAACAGACATTTTCTTCATTCTGAACAGCGTGGCAGTCCATGAACAAGGCACTCCTTCTCCCACCCCTAGCCTTTGAAAATGTGCCTCTGACCTTTTTCTTCTTTCTTTGACAGAGACTTAATGGCAACTTCCTTACTTAAGACGTGGAAACCTGGGGAAACAGGCAAAATGCAAAAATTCACCCCATAGCATTCTCATTTCTTTTTTTGTTTTTTTATTAGTCATCCATTTTATACACATCTGTGTATACATGTGAAACCCAATCTCCCAAATCATCACACAACCAGCTACACCCCCCGCCACTTTCCCCCTTGGTGTCCATACGTTTGTTCTCTACATCTGTGTCTCAATTTCTGACCTGCAAACTGGTTCATCTGTACTATTTTTCTAGGTTCCACATATATGCCTTAATATACAATATTTGTTTTTCTCTTTCTCATTACTTCACTCTGTATGACAGTCTCTAGATTCATGCGTGTCTCTACAAATGACCCAATTTTGTTCCTTTTTATGGCTGAGTAATATTCTGTTGTATATATGTACCACATTTCTTTATCCATTTGTCTGTCAATGGGCATTTAGGTTGCTTCCATGACCTGCTATTGTAAATAGTGCTGCAGTGAACATTGGGGTGCATGTGTCTTTTTGAATTATGGTTTTCTCTGGGTATATGCCCAGTAGTGGGATTGCTGGGTCACATGGTAATTTTATTTTTAGTTTTTTAAGGAACCTCCATACAGTTCTCCGTAGTGGCTGTATCAATTTACATTCCCACCACCAGTGCAAGAGGGTTCCCTTTTCTTCACACCCTCTCCAGCATTTGTTGTTTGTAGATTTTCTGATGATGCCCATTCTGACTGGTGTGAGGTGATACCTCATTATAGTTTTGATTTGCATTTCTCTAATAATTAGTGATGTTGAGCAGCTTTTCATGTGCTTCTTGGCCATCTGTATGTTTTTTTTAGAGAAATATGTATTTAGGTCTTCTACCTAATTTTGGATCAGATTGTTTTTTTTAATATTGAGCTGCATGAGCTATTTATATGTTTCGGAGATTAATCCTTTGTCCATTGATTCATTTGCCAATATTTTCTCCCATTCTGAGGGGTGTCTTTTCGTCTTGTTTATGTTTTCCTTTGCTGTGCAAAAGCTTTGAAGTTTCATTAGGTCCCATTTGGTTAGTTTTGTTTTTATTTCCATTACTCTAGGAGGTAGATCAAAAAAGATGTTGCTCTGATTTACGTCAAAGAGTGTTCTTCCTATGTTTTCCTCTAAGAGTTTTATAGTGTCTGGCCTTACATTTAGGTCTCTAATCCATTTTGAGTTTATTTTTGTGTATCCTTTTAGGGAGTGTTCTAATTTCAGTCTTTCACATGTAGCTGTCCAGTTTTCCCAGCACCACTTATTGAAGAGACTGTCTTTTCTCCATTGTATATCCTTGCCTCCTTTGTCATAGATTAGTTGGCCATAGATGTGTGGGTTTTTCTCTGGGCTTTCTATCTTGTTCTGTTGTTCTATATTTCTGTTTTTGTGCCAGTACCATATTGTCTTGATTACTGTAGCTTTGTAGTATAGTCTGAAGTCAGGGAGTCTGATTCCTCCAGCTCCGCTTTTTTCCCTCAAGACTGCTTGGCTATTGGGGGTCTTTTGTGTTTCCATACAAATTTTAAGATTTTTTGTTCTAGTTCTGTAAAAAATGCCATTGGTAATTTGATTGAATTGAATTGAATCTATAGATTGTTTTTGGTAGTATAGTCATTTTCACAATATTGATTCTTCCAATCCAAGAACATGGTATCTCTCTCCATCTGTTGGTATCATCTTTAACTTCTTTCATCAGTGTCTTATAGTTTTCTGCATACAGGTCTTTTGTCTCCTTAGGTAGGTATATCCCTAGCTATTTTATTCTTTTTGTTGAAGTGGTAAGTGGGAGTGTTTCCTTAATTTCTCTTTCAGATTTTTCATCATTAGTATATAGGAATGCACGAGATTTCTGTGCATTAGTTTTGTCCCCTGCAACGTTACCAAAGTCATTGATTAGCTCTAGTTTTATGGTGGCATCTTTAGGATTCTCTATGTATAGTATCATATCATCTGCAAACAGTGACAATTTTACTTCTTCTATTCCAGTTTGTATTCCTTTTATCTCTTTTTCTTCTCTGATTGCCATGGCTAGGACTTCCAAAACTATGTTGAATAATAGTGGTGAGAGAGTGGACATCCTTGTCTTGTTCCTGATCTTAAGGAAATGCTTTCAGTTTTTCACCATTGAGAATGATGTTTGCTTGGTTTTGTTGTATATGGCCTTTATTATGTTGAGGTAGGTTCCCTCTATGCCCACTTTTTGGAGAGTTTTTATCATAAATAGGTGTTGAATTTTGTCAAAAGCTTTTTCTGCATCTATTGAGATGATCATATGGTTTTTATTCTTCAATTTGTTAATATGGTGTATCACATTGATTGATTTGCATATATTGAAGAATCCTTGCCTCCCTGGGGTAAATCCCACTTGATCACGGTGTATGATCCTTTTTACGTGTTGTTGGATTCTGTTTGCTAGTATTTTCTTGAGGATTTTGCATCTATATTCATCAATGATATTGGTCTGTAATTTTTTTTTTTTTTGGAGTAACTTTGTCTGGTTTTGGTATCAGGGTGATGATGGCCTCATAGAATGAGTTTGGGAGTGTTCTTTGCTCTGCAATTTTTTGGAACAGTTTCAGGAGGATGGCTGTTAGCTCTTCTGTAAATGTTTGATAGAATTCACTTGTCAAGCCATCTGGTCCTGGACTTTTGTTTGTTGGAAGATTTTTAATCACAGTTTCAATTTCATTACTTGTGATTGGTGTGTTCATATTTTCTATTTCTTCCTGGTTCAGTCTTGGAAGGTTATACCTTTCTAAGAATTTTTCCGTTTCTTCCAGGTTGTCCATTTTGTTGGCGTAGAGTTGCTTGTAGTAGTCTCTTAGGATGCTTTATATTTCTGCAATGTCTATTGTAACTTCTCCTTTTTCATTTGTAATTTTATTGATTTGAGTCCTCTCCCTCTTTTTCTTGATGAGTCTGGCTAAAGGTTTATCAATTTTGTTTATCTTCTCAAAGAACCAGCTCTTACTTTTATTGATCTTTGCTCTTGTTTTCTTTGTTTCTATTTCATTTATTTCTGCTCTGATCTTTCTGATTTCTTTCCTTCTGCTAACTTTGAGTTTTGTTTGTTCTTCTTTCTCTAGTTCCTTTAGGCGTAAGGTTATATTGTTTATTTGAGATTTTTCTTGTTTTTTGAGGTAGGCTTGTATTGCTATAAACTTCCCTCTTAGAACTGCTTTTGCTGCATTCCATAGGTTTTGGATCATCGTGTTTTCATTGTCATTTGTCTCTAGGTATTTTTTGATTTCCTCTTTGATTTCTTCAGTGATCTCTTGGTTATTTGGTAACGTATTTTTTAGCCTCCATGTGTTTGTGTTTTTTATGTAATTGATTTCTAATCTCATAGCATTGTGGTTAGAAAAGGTGCTTGATATGATTTCAATTTTATTAAATTTGCTGAGGCTTGATTTGTGACCCAAGATGTGATCCATCCTGGAGAATGTTCTGTGCGCACTTGAGAAGAAAGTGTAATCTGCTGTTTTTGGATGTAATGTCCTATAAATATCAATTAAATCTATCTGGTCTATTGTGTCATTTAAAGCTTGTGTTTCCTTCTTAATATTCTGTTTGGATGATCTGTTCATTGGTGTAAGTGAGGTGTTGAAGTTCCCAACTGTGTTACTGTCTATTTCCTCTTTTATAGGTGGTAGCAGTTGCCTTATGTATTGAGGTGCTCCTATGTTGGGTGCGTATATATTTATAATTGTTATATCTTCTTCTTGGGTTGATCACTTGATCATTATGTAGTGTCCTTCCTTGTCTCTTGTAACATTCTTTATTTTAAAGTCTATTTTATCTGATATGAGTATTGCTACTGCACCTTTCTTTTGATTTCCATTTGCTTGGAATATCTTTTTCCATCCCCTCACTTTCAGTCTGTATGTTTCCCTAGGTCTGAAGTGGGTCTCTTGTAGACAGTATATATATGTGTCTTTTTTCTGTACTCATTCAGGAAGCCTGTGTCTTTTGGTTGGAGCATTTAATCCATTCACATTTAAGGTAAGTATCAATATGTATGTTCCTATTAACATTTTCTTAATTGTTTTGGGTTTCTTTTTTTAGGTACTTTCCTTCTCTTGTGTTTCCCACTTAGAGAAGTTCCTTTAGCATTTGTTGTAGAGCTGGTTTGGTGGTGCTGAATTCTCTTAGCTTTTGCTTGTCTGTAAGCTTTTGATTTCTCCGTCGAATCTGAATGAAATCCTTGCCAGGCAGAGTAATCTTGGTTGTAGAATCTTCCCTTTTATCACTTTAAGTATATCATGCTACTCCCTTCTGGCTTGTAGAGTTTCTGCTGAGTAATCACCTGTTAACCTTATGGGAGTTCCCTTGTATGTTATTTGTCATTTTTCCCTTGTGTTTTCAATAATTTTTCTTTGTTTTTAATTTTTGCCAATTTGATTACTCTGTGTCTTGGCACGTTTCTCCTTGTGTTTTTCCTGTATGGGACTCTCTGTGCTTCCTGGAATTGGGTGGCTTTTTTGTTTCCCATATTAGGGAAGTCTTCGATTCTAGTCTCTTCAGATATTTTCTCGGGTCTTTTCTCTCTCTTTTCTCCTTCTGGGACCCCTATAATGTGAATATTGTTGCGTTTAATGTTGTCCCAGAGGTCTCTTAGGCTGTCTTCATTTCTTTTCATTCTTTTTTCTTTATTCTGTTCTGCAGCAGTGAATCCACCATTCTGTCTTCCAGATCACTTATCTGTTCTTCTCCTATTGATTCCTTCTAGTGTAGTTTTCATTTCATTTATTTTATTGTTCATCTCTGTTTGTTTGTTCTTTAATTCTAGGTATTTTTTAAACATTTGTTGCATCTTCTCGATGTTTGCCTCCATTCTTTTTCCAAGGTCCTGGATCATCTTCACTGTCATTATTCTGAATTCCTTTTCTGGAAGTTTGCCTATCTCCATCCAGTTCATTTAGTTGTCTTTCTGGGGTTTTATCTTGTTCCTTCATCTGGTACATAGCCCTCTGCCTTTTCATCTTGTCCATCTTTCTGTGAAAGTGGTTTTTGTTCCACAGGCTGCAGGATCGTAGTTCTTCTTGTTTCTGCTGTCTGACATCTGGTGGATGAGGCTGTCCAAGAGACTTGTGCAAGTTTCCTCAGCATTCTCCTTTCTGAAGAGCATACATGGGAGACCATTTTCCTCCTCATGCTTTCCCTGCCATACACCCTTCCTTTTGGTGTGGGTGTGGGGATCCAATTACCTGAAGTAGTAGCATTCGAAGTTTACAACTGATAATAAATTTTAAGGTAAATATGGACAAGCTACAAAAATACGGAATTTTAGTTTATTAAATTCTTTTAAGTTATAGGAAAAATATGAGGCATGCTTCAAATTTGTATTTTTTATTTTGAAAATACTGTGCTAATAAATTCTAAAGCCACTCCATTGAGGGTTTCAGCAAAACTGCGATCAGTACATTCTCTCTGAAGGAGCAGAGTATGTAAATGCAAGTCATTCCTTAATAACCCACTCTTTGGTTATCTCAAATACAGTATCCATGTTTCCATTTTCTAGGATAATTGATTTGCATTGTATCATAGTTCTCCTTCACATTGGATTATTAACCATCTCTATGACATGCATATAACTTCAACTGATTTTTTGTGTTTTGTTTTTTTTTTTTGCTTATCAGAGACTAGAATTATTATTGGTTATTTTGGTTTTCTAAATTTCAAAGTGAACCTTCTCTCAAAGCAAACCTACTTTAGAGAGTATCTCATCTTATATTGTTTATATATATAAAAATTTCAAGAACAGTTTGTCAAGAAGCTTGATCTTTATTTTTTGGACTTAAGCTAATGGTCTGATTAAATTTATTAAATAAAGACCTTTGACAAAACAATATTAAATCTCACTACTACTTATAATTTTGATGAAGTACTTAATTCAGAAAAAATTAAAGCACCTGAAAATAAATGCTAAGACTCCTCTATGGGTCAGAAATCTAGTTAATGAGACTCAGAGAGTCCTTTCTCTAAAGGACAGTTATCCTTAAGTAGCTTAGCTAAGTAATGATCATGGGAATAATACAGTGGTCTATAAAAAGGAGTTAATTGCATTTTCTCACCTTCAGCTGAGCAGATACACATATAAAATCCAGCACTGTTTTTTTTTTTTTCCCCTAGTGTTCAAGGTTCAAGTATCTTGGATAAAAATTCTGTGTGACTTAACGTTTGGACGTGTTCATTGATGATTAGTGTGATGTTCCTATTGTCAGGCAGTTATTTTGAATAGCTTCCACTATTGTTTTCAGTGCCATTATTGTACTTTGGGCATGTTAAGGGACTACAAGTCTAACAAAATCATAGAAGTTATGTTTTAATAGTAAATATTACCTCAGGTGGCTGGGGAAATATATACTTATGGTAGCAGTGTCTAATGGCTCTGGGCGATGGAGTACTTGGGGCACAAGAGAAGGAATCTCTCTGATCTGTAGTTGGAAGTAGGTATGTGTGGAAGGAAGGAAAATGGTGGGTCTTTACAGTGGGTTTTATTTAGTCCTGAAACTAAATAAGGAAAATTATTTTCTCTCATCTACGTAGTTTACGTTCTTCTATTTACCTGACCTAGGCCCTTTTCTTTATAAACAATGTTCCTGACCTTATGTTAACAGTGACTTTGCCCCTTCTTGTTCTGTATTATGTTACCAAACTCATATATTAATACATTAGCTGACAGCACGTACTACTATGCCCAAATGACTTTTCTTTGCCCATATTTCTCTCCAGGCTTTATAGAGGTATAGGGAAAATGTTAGTTTTCCCTGACACAATAAAAAGAAATGAAGAAGAAAGTCAAGGTATTACAGGAAGTTTCTCCTTCCCTATGAAGCTTGTCTTCATCTTCCACTGCCCATGGCTGCATTAACTAATCTTTCATTTGTGTTTACCATTGTGACTTCAATCAATTTCAATTATAATTATCATACCGATTACTGTATTTTACTAATTTTTCTTATTTTACTAATGTTTGAAGTTTCAGTGCTTGGAAATAGCACTTGGGATATATTAGGTACTCAATAACTTTTCTTTTAAATTGAAAAACCTAGTTACCTCTGGCACTAGAAATATTATTGGCACTCAAGAAATTCTTTTTAGGGCTTCCCTAGTGGCGCCGTGGTTGAGAGTCCACCTGCCGATGCAGGGGACACAGGTTCGTGCCCCGGTCCGGGAAGATCCCAGATGCCGCAGAGCGGCTGGGCCCGTGAGCCATGGCTGCTGAGCCTGCGCATCCGGAGCCTGTGCTCCGCAACGGGAGAGGCCACAACAGTGAGAGGCCCGCGTTCTGCAAAAAAAAAAAAAAGAAATTCTTTAAAAAAATAATAATAACAGTAAAAATAATAACAGCTGATACCTTTTTTTCAGCAGTTACTATGTGACAGGCACTGTGCTAAACACTTTGTATGGATTTTATCATTTAAATATCATTAAATAGCCCTCTGAATTGGGTACCGGTATTCTCCCCCTATTTAAGGAAACAGAAGCACAGAGAGGCAAATATACTTCCCCCAGGTAATATACAGCTTTTCAGTAGTTGGAATTGGAGCTTCAGTGCCCATACTCTTAACTTCTGCAGCAGATAAGTGGGAATGGGTGTAAATAATTGTAATACTATGATTAATTACAATGATAGATCTCTATACTCGGCCCAACTGCAGCAGAAAGGATAAACGATTAGATTTACTCCAATGGTCACGGGAGGTTTCCCAGAAAGCGCGAAAAATATTGGCAGGCACGTGTAATGATGAGAACACTGGCCTAGTTTTCTTTTTGGTGTTGCCTGCCACCAAGCTTTTGTAAATTAGGCAGACCTCCTGCAAAAGATCACTAAATTCTTTTGTTTCTGTTCCCTCATCTATAAAAGACAGGTTAGATTAAATAACATCTCATCTTAAATATTGCGATTCAAAAGGAATTCTTTCACTGGAGTGTGTGCCTTGCACACAAAATAGGCTCAATAGACATCTACTGAATTGAATTATTTTGAAACAGGGAGAATGTATCCAGTGTATGGAATTGCTTCAGCTAAAACCATCATCTGTCTAGACTGCTATTCTTTCATTATCTTACACAGCAAACTACAACTTAGGTAACTTTCATGTCCCTATAAATGCTCTGCTTGACCAGAAATGCAGTGTATCCAGTCGGCCAATCCCCAAACATCCCAAAGCAACTCTGGGCTCTATATCTACTTCCTCGCTCCTTTTCATACCAAAGAAGGTTGACTGTGGGATCCAACCAGTCAAATATTTCTATTTTTCTCTTCCTTTTCCATTATTCTTTACCTATAAAATCTTCTTGTCTTCCACTCAGTTTTGCAGTTCTCTGAAAGAAGACTGTCTACTTTATGAAGTGTTAAATAAAGTTTGTTTGTATCAACTATACTCCGATAAAATTTTTTCTAAAAAGTTTGTTTGTACCACCTGAATTGTTTTCTTTATTAAATTTTTAACAGGTTTTGGTGAAGAAGAATGAGATCTGAAGCTGACTGCTAATGGCCTATGGGACAAGGAGATTCACAGGCCATGTGTCCACTGAATCCTTTCAGTTCACTGTTCGTTTTGGAGTGCCATGGGTAAGTCACTCTCGGATTTGAGCTCCGCTTGCTTGTGTGCAGCTCTCCGATCCAAAAAAAATCTTCATTAAAATTTATTATTATTATGTATTATTATACTTATTATTGTTCCCAGAAAGGTCCTGGGGTCCCAGAAAGGTTCCAGGGTAGTTGTATTAGGAGTCTACAACAGGTGACAGTTGTTAGGGGACTCACAAAGCCTCAAGGTAAGTTCATGGCATAAACCACTGGGGGACTTGGGAAAATAAATTGACAAGAAATAGGACTTTTTTGACCATCAAAATAAAAATCTAAGTAGGCATAAGTCAGACTATAGAAGTCATCAGGGCATCTGCCACTTTAAAGAAATCATCTCATGAAAGAAGGACTAGATCTATTGCTAATGGGAATCTTGGAAGTCAAAGCTGCAAAATTGGTGGGCATGAATCAAGCACTTAAAAGCTGTTACTCCTATTGTAAGTTAAGTTAGTCGTGGAGTAGGTTAGATTTACGTTAAGTCACCTGCCAACCTGAAGAAAATTTCCATGCGAGGAGGTACACTGTAAAACACCACAAAATCCTCAATCTAATGGCACATCCCTTTTAGGCATAATTTGGCCCCAAGAGACTCAAAGCTTAGCTAAAAAAACACAGGATTCTCAAGTTTCAAAGCATTGAGTGTGCCATCTACTGGCACAATTGCTTATTTTATGTCTAATTGCTTATTTTGTGTCCCAGAAGCTGTAATATCTATAAATATGGTAAAATATTACTAAGACAACCTAGAATTACAATGGCCATTCTGGGGAACACTTCAGCTAGACAAGATTGTTCATTTAAGAAGTGCATTTGAAAGCAAGGGTTCCCAAATCAGCAAACAGAATGGGATACCTATTTTAATTTTAAGATTCCAAAATAGCTTCATTGAAAGAGTCATTCCAAAAGACTAGGGAAAAATTAAAGACACAAGAGGTACTTAAAACAAAAGACCATAAGACTGACGTGACTCCTACTACTCCCCTCTGTCCTCCTTTGCCTGAGTACTCACAGTCTATTAATCCTCTACCTGAAGTGCCTTTCCATGCCAAAAAAACTACAAGACTGTAAATGATTAAGAGAATTTTAACCAGAGTCATCTCTCTGGGATCTCTGCAGTGCCTGATCGAGAAAGGAAGATAACATTTCGTGTTGTACCTTCTTTTTCAAATCCCGACTCTTGTGAATTTGGTTTTGGGGTTCCCATTGGCTGTCAATCCTTTCTCTCTCAGGAACAGCTGTTGCCTTCTTTTTGTCTCATTTTGTGTCCTGAGAACTTGGTTTGGCTTTTGCCCTGCCTGGGGCATGCAGGCAGCCCAGCTGTCAGGTTGTGGGCTCAAAGATAAGGCTTGACGGAAATGAGAGTTGCACTCTCTTTTGGCTAGGGTCCTACCAACTATTGCCAGCTCTCAGGGAATTGTCTAAGACTTTCTCTCTTTTGGATATCTTTGTGAGTGACTGTGGATCTTGGGAGAATAGTATCTTTTGCACCCTCTTTGGGTATGTCTCTTTCATTCATGAGGTCATTCTGTACTGCCGGGAAAATTTACTATTTATACCAGCTGAAACCTTACAAGATACTTGAAAGAATTTTGTTTTATAAGTAACTCTGTGGTCAGAAGTTGGCCAAATTGGAAGCTGGTATTTAGAGCCTGATAGAAACTTTTTTTAGGCCTTCTCCCCTAAACTAAATGAAACTTTGTACCCAGAGGTAAATAACAAAGTTCCAAAGACAAACAGCTCTAAATCTAGAACATTAGAATTTAAAATATTTCTGTCTTAATTAAAGATAATGTAGAAGGATATCAGCACCTTGATATCATTCATGTTATGACCCAATTGTTTGAGGATTAGAAACAACTTTCCTACGAACTGAGGACAGCTTGTCCAACTTGTCTTACAAATTGAGTCTTTACAAGAACAGAAAAATCCTGCCTATTCTTGTTATGAGTCTCCCGACCTCCCCTATTCATCTCAAAAGGATTGTAGGTATTATAAAAATTCTGGATTTAGGAAAGGAAAGTACTTCTTGGAGGAACTTGCATACATTCTCTATGCCTCTGAGATGTAAATGTTCTACCCAGTCTTCTTTAGGAACTGAGGTCTCTGAAATACAAACGTTGGGGAGGTAATTCTTACCAGAAGGAAAAAAAGGAAAAACTCTTTGGTAACCGGGTAAACGAAAAATCTTAAGTCTTCTCCACAAATAGTACTAAAAGGTTTAAACCATCTGAGCAGGTAACCTTATTACATCTGCCAGAAACATAATACTGTTCTTTCATAAACCTGTGAGTTTTGCATCGTTGCATCTGTCTCATGGCTAAAATTTTAAAACAAAAGCTATAAGATCTCTGTTTGTATCTGTCTGTATGTTTATGTGTGTCTGTATATATGTTATAGCTGTATGAGTTTTTTACTTGCATATGGTATTTTGCCAAATTAATTTGTTAAGAGTTCTACAGTATTTAATTGGTTTAAAGAAAAACATTTATATAAATCAAGTATACTCTCAGAAATATAGAAACTAACTCAAATGTTTTTCAAGTTCATGTGATCTAGGATAACCTTTGATAAATAAAAACTAGTTTAAGTTTTTTGGTTTCATTTTCTTTAGAGTTATCAGCATTAAATATACTCTTTTTATTCTGCCTCAGTTTACTAAAAGATAAGCTCATGTTATCTCCGTAACAGAATTTGTAAGCAAGAAGGATAACTTAAGATGATGGTTAGCTGTTCAGCGTCTCATGAAATTTTCATAATTAACCTAAACATAATTATTAAGAACAAGTAAATTAAACAGATGTAAGCAAGATAAATGTTTATAAATGAAGTTTTCAACAATAATTATGCTTTATGGTATGTCTACTTGAAATAGTTTCCACAATCTTTTTCATAAACTTGAAACCTTCAAGTTAATACTGAGATAAGTGAAATGATAGATATTTGTTGAATATCTAAATCATGTCTGAATAAGATAAAATACTAAAATATTAATTACCAAAGACACTGATGAAAGAAATTAAAGATGATACAAATAGATGGAGAGATATACAATGTTCTTGGATTGGAAGAATCAACATTGTGAAAATGACTCTACTACCCAAAGCAATCTACAGATGCAATGCAATCGCTATCAAACTACCACTGGCATTTTTAAGAGAACTAGAACAAAAAATTTCACAATTTGTATGGAAACACAAAAGACCCCGAATAGCCAAAGCAATCTTGAGAATGAAAAACGGAGCTGGAGGAATCAGGCTCCCTGACTTCAGACTATACTACAAAGCTACAGTAATCAAGACAGTATGGTACTGGTACAAAAACAGAAATATAGATCAATGGAACAGGATAGAAAGGCCAGAGATAAACCCACGCACATATGGTCACCTTATCTTTGATAAAGGAGGCAAGAATATACAGTGGAGAAAAGACAGCCTCTTCAATAAGTGGTGCTGGGAAAACTGGACAGGTACATGTAAAAGTATGAAGTTACCACACTCCCTAACACCATACACAAAAATAAACTCAAAATGGATTAAAGACCTAAATGTAAGGCCAGACACTATCAAATTCTTAGAGGAAAACATAGGCAGAACACTCTATGACATAAATCACAGCAAGATCCTTTTTGACCCACCTCCTAGAGAAATGGAAATAAGAACAAAAATAAACAAATGGGACCTAATGAAACTTCAAAGCTTTTGCACAGCAAAGGAAACCATGAGCAAGACAAAAATACAACTCTCAGAATGGGAGAAAATATTTGTAAGTGAAGCAACTGACAAAGGATTAATCTCCAAAATTTACAAGCAGCTCATGCAGCTCAATATCAAAAAAACAAACAACCCAATCCAGAAATGGGCAGAAGACATAAATAGACATTTCTCCAAAGAAGATATACAGATTGTGAACAAACACATGAAAGATTGCTCAACATCATTAATCATTAGAGAAATGCAAATCAAAACTACAATGAGATATCATCTCACACCAGTTAGAATGGCCATCATCAAAAAATCTACTAACAATAAATGCTGGAGAGGGTGTGGAGAAAAGGGAACCCTCTTGCACTGTTGGTGGGAATGTAAATTGGTACAGCCACTATGGATAACAGTATGGAGATTCCTTAAAAAACTAAAAATAGAACTAGCATACGACCCAGAAATCCCACTCCTGGGCATATACCCTAAGAAAATCATAATTCAAACAGAGTCATGTACCAAAATGTTCATTGCAGCTCTATTTACAATAGCCAGGACATGGAAGCAACCTGAGTGTCCATTGACAGATGAATGGATAAAGAAGATGTGGCACATATATACAATGGAATATTACTCAGCCATAAAAAGAAATGAAATTGAGTTATTTGTAGTGAGGTGGATGGACCTAGAGTCTGTTATACAGAGTGAAGTATGTCAGAAAGAGAAAAACAAATACCATATGCTAACACATATATATGGAATCTGAAAAAAAAAAAAAACGGTCATGAAGAACCTACGAGCAAGACGGGAATAAAGATACAGACCTACTAGAGAATGGACTTGAGGATATGGGGAGGGGGAAAGGTAAGCTGTGACAAAGTGAGAGAATGGCATGGACATATATACACTACCAAACGTAAAAGAGATAGCTAGTGGGAAGCAGCTGCATAGCACAGGGAGATCAGCTTGGTGCTTTTTGACCACCTAGAGGGGTGGGATAGGGAGGGTGAGTGTGAGGGAGACGCAAGAGGGAAGAGATATGGGAACATATGTATATGTATAACTGAGTCACTTTGTTATAAAGGAGAAACTAACACACCATTGTAAAGCAATTACATGCCAATAAAGATGTTAAAAATATATGTACAAGGGGGTTCACTGGAGTGTTGTTTATATGAGCAAAACATAGAACCAATCTATATGTTCAGGATGTATTAAATAGAGTATGTCTTTCAATGAAGAACCAAGCAGTAATTCAGAATGACTCTGG
Source organism: Delphinus delphis (assembly GCF_949987515.2). Taxonomy (NCBI): domain Eukaryota; kingdom Metazoa; phylum Chordata; class Mammalia; order Artiodactyla; family Delphinidae; genus Delphinus; species Delphinus delphis. Next base: position 62,640,187 of record NC_082687.1, on the reverse strand, counting down.
AGAAATATCCTTATTAACAAAACAAATGCATATTTTAGGAGAGAAGTAATAAATCAATACATATTATATTATGTAAAACCACTTTTGTAAAAATACATATTTTAGGTATCAATAATTATTATCACCATGTGACAGTTTTTTAAAATTTTGGTTATCTGTGTTTTCTAATGTTTCTACAATAAACTTGTACCTTGTATGTGTGTGATTAAAAACAAGGGTAACAAGAAAAAATTTAAAAAAAATATTAATTACCAAAGATTAGTTTATCCGTTTTGGCTTTTCTTTTTTAAAGGGGAACAAAACATATTTGATTCTAACAGTAAATATGTTTTGTGGTACACTGAAAAATTTACTGTGAGGAAGAGCATACTTCCAGGTATTATGGAATGTATTTATAAATTTGCCAATCCACAGAATGCTAGCATAAGAGACAGTCCGCAATACATACTTCTTAGTTTTCACTAGGAATTAGGATTCTAAGGGTTAAGAGTCTAATTAATATGTGTAATTAAAACTACTAGAGATTAAAAGGGAGATTTCTCTATGCAAGGAAAGTAGGATGTGTTTTTGGTAAGAAAATGTATGAGGTACAGAGAGGTGCTTTTGTGAAGGGAAAAGAGACTAATTTTGTCTGAAAGTAAAACAATTGATTGTTCCAGAATGAAAAAATAGGAAAAGACATATGACAAAATCTTAATGGATCTATAATAGTTGTAAAAGGTTTGTGGAAAAGGAATCCTGGAGAAGGAATTTTATGTGTGGTCAAGCTGGCTAAGATTAGAATAAATTTATTTAATTAAAGAAGTTTTAATATCAAAAGTATATTGGGACAAAATTAGAATTTGTTTTTCTCTCTGATAAAAGGACAAAGTTTATTTGGACTGTTGGTCTGCCCTTGATAATAGACTGTGAAAGGTGGTTTGTTTTTGTTTGTTGTTTTGTTTTTTACCTTTTTGGTAATCTACCTGGAAAGCGAAGATTTTGTGTCTTACCAAAATAATTTACTGTGCTTCACAATTGTCTTTATCAGGTCTTTGATAAATTAAAAAAACCCAGTCTTCTCAATATTAAAAGAGTTGTTTTGTTCACAACTATGTACCTTTCTGTATTTGCCTTTAAAAGCTTCTATTGTCTCTTTGGTTAAATAAGTAATTCAGCATTATTTTGTAATGATCTGTGATTCTATTTAATCAAATGTTCAAACCTTTCGACATTTTCCCAAAGTGAAATTCTAAAGGGAGTCTTTTTGACCTCAAACTAACTTTAAGATTTCCCAGAGGGCCCCTGGAAAATTCGAAAGGATTTGTCTCTCATTTGGTAAGATGTTTTGTTGTTCTAGTCTAGGAGAGACCATCCATCAGCTGGTCAATATCTTCCCACCTGCAGTGAAAACTTTTGAGAGAATGCAGCATATTACAGAGACAATAATCATTATTAGCAACAAAGCAATGCCCTTGGTTTGGAGAGCTCTCCTGAGCCAGGGTCCCTGTGAATCAAACCAACTAGAGTCAAATAAGTCAAGATATTATCCTGTTCAACAAAAGAGAATAGAAGAATGTAACTAAAACAGGAGGCTGACATTGTCTCTTGTGAATACTTCACTGAGATTCAAAGAGGCAATGGTATCTGAGAGTCATGCTAAGACCAATGTTTTTGATCAAACCTCTTGACTGGTCAAGAGGATGACCAAAAGTGGGAAGCTGCTGAAATAATTTCCTAGGTCCAAGATGAAGCCACTCCTGCCCAGGTTGCCATATAAGCAAATCGAAACTTAGATAACTTTCATGTCCCTGTTAATGCTCTGCTTGACCAGAAATCCAGTCAGTCAATCCCTAAACACCAGAAAGCAATGCTGAGCTCTGTAGTTACTTACTTGTTCCTTTTCACCCCAAACAAGGTTGACTATGTGGCCCCAGCCAATCAGATATTTTCTATTTTTCTCTTCCTTCCTCTTTATTCTTTATCCTATAAGAGCTTCTTGCCTTCCGCTCAATTTTGCAGTTCTCTGAAAGGAGACTGTCCACTTCATGAAGTGTTAAATAAAGTTTTTTTGTGTCACCTAAATTGTCTTTAATCATTTTTTAACACTGTAATATTATACCTTTAGAAATGACTAAATAGAGGGACATCATGGTTTATCATTGTTGAATTTCAAGTTTGACTGTTTGAGATTTATTATTTTCCTGCCATTCCCAAGATGTGCTTCTTACACTGGGGGATTTGATTTGATCACAGTCTATCACTTCTTCACTGGGCAAACTCAGAAGCGTTTCTAAGAAAGTGATTAAATGCATTTCCTTGACGTGTATTAAGTCATAAGAGAGAATAAACTGTGAACTACTGATTCAGTGTCAAAAAGTGAATTTTCAGAGAGGCATAATCCATTTACTTACCTATGGAAAATGAGGCCAGTCTTCTATCCATATCATCTTGGAGAGAAAAAATTATCATTTTAAACCTACTTTTAGGAAAGAACCATGGCCTCCTTTAGATATCATAGAGAAAATCATATCTGATATATACTTGATGATGATACACAATTTTCACAAAAAATTTGTGTTTGGGGGAGGGATGTGGAGGTATAGTAGATTTTTGGTGTTTATTTTCTCTTTTTTCTTTTCAATGTTAGTGACTTTTGTTCTTTATTATTTCCTTCCTTTTCTATGCTTTGGGTTTAGTTTACTCTTTTTTAATTTTTTCTATATTCTTAAAGTAGAAGTTTAACTTATTGATGAAAAACTCTTGCTTTCTAATACAAGCATAATGCTATAAGCCACCTTTCCCTCTAAGCCACCTTTAGCTATATCTTATAAATGTGGATATGTTTTCATTTTTATTCAATTTAAAATATTTTCTAATTCTTCTGTGACCCATGAGTTATTTAGCAGTGTATTATTTAATTTATAAATATTTGGATATTTTCCAAATGTTACTACTGATTACAAGTTTAATTCTGAAATGGTCAGAGTATATACTTTGTTTTATTTCATTTTTAAAAATTGGCTGTGGATTGTTTTATGGCCAGAATATAATCTGTCTTAGTGAATGTTACATTGTGAAGGTGAATATAGATTTGGTGAACTGGGAAGGAATATTGTGATCCAAAAGGACTCTTTTTATGTCAATAGCCTAAGACAGACTAAAAGCAGACCTTTGTGTTTTTCTTTCTCTGTGCTGTTCAATATGATAGCCATTAGCCAGATGTGGCTATTTAATTGTTAAAAATTAAATATGTTAGTTTTATAAATTAAATAAAATTTAATTTTTAAAATTAAACAAATTTAAATTCAATTTCTCAGCCACATTTAAAATGCTTCATAGCCACATATGTCTAGTAGCTACTGTACTTGGCATTTCCATTATCATAGAAGGTTCTCTCGGGCAGCAATATTTTGGTTCACATCCAGATCTTGGCCTTTAAGATGTCACCACTACTAACAAGATGAAGCATGGAGAGACCAGTCTGAGAGTCAGGGAAATGAGCTTCTTCGACATGAGGCTTAAGTTGTCCACCCCAAGACTTCTGGAAAAGGTTTTTATCATGAAGGAGGAGGAAGCCACAGGCCTATCTTGATGGGAAACATTCCAAAGAAGGAGCTATATGACAAAATAAATTATTTCATTTGAAAGAGAAAAGGTTTTTACTCTTTTTGTTTGTGTCACCAACCATATAGTGGCTAAAATAGTGTTTTAATCAGATTCTGGCATTGGGGGTGGATGGTGTTTGAGGTGATGCTGGTATGATGTGAGCTTCTTAGAACGTAACTTGGGAGAAGCTGAGAGTACAGGTGGGAAAGGTTTAATACTTTTATTCTTGATATATGTTTTGTGCTTAGTTAATGTCTATCTCTCTCACTAGAATGAAAAGTCCATTCTGGTACAGAATGTGTCAGTTATACTCACCTTTTATTCTCAAGACCTAGTATTCAGTAGGTACTTGAAATATTTGTGAATGAATGAATGAATCCTATTTTGTGAATGACTGAATGAATCCTATTTTGGAAGAGGTTTATTCCTATTATTTGATACTATATTAATCTGTATCAAATAAATAAAATTTGATCTATTCAATAAATATTGTAAATCATGTTAGCTCCTATAACATTTATTATATTCTGCTTTCCAATTTTTCACTTCCCAAATGTTTGGATCCCAGAATTTTATGTGTGTTGTAAACTGGTCTGGAGGTTCTTACACTGAGTCCTAGGTAATTCATGCTTGAGCTTCAGGGACGTATATGTATGTGCTTGTGTATATTTTTCTGGGGAATGGATTCTTAGATCTTATTAAATGTTCAAGTAAGTCACTAACTATCCCTCTTGCCAATGTTAATAACAATTAGATTAGCCAGTGCTGGGCATATTTATGATATAACTGAAATGTTTTTCAGTTCTGTAGCATAGTGATGAATAAAAAATGCTTAACTGGGATCTAGGAAAACTGAGTTCAGTTGCGTTGTTAAAGTCCTTAGTCTGATTGGGTCCCAAATTATTATAATTAAAATGAAAAAATTAAAAATGATGAAAGATGATCTCTAGGCCCTTGTAACTCAGCTGTTCCTATGTTTTACAACCTGAGTCACTGGTTTCCCAATAAGCTTGTGGAACCTTGTGTTTGAGAGTTTGAAGCAAGTTTCCACTGTTAAGTGAAGTTCAACTTAAAATCCTTTATGAGCTCCAGACTATTATCTAATGTACTTAAAAAAGTTATGTTATTTGTCAACTTTTATTTCTGTAGGCATTTTTTATTTCTCCCATGTACCCTTAACTAAAGAGATACTTTTTCTCTGACTTCCTTGTTCTACCACAGGCAATTTGAATTCTCAATCTTGTTTCCATGGTACTGGACTTTGTGTAGAGTAGTAGTTCTTACAAGGTATTGCAATGACACTTGAGAGGCCCTAAGATTCCTGTAGGGTTTATGAGGTCAAAACTATCTTCATAATAATACTAAGAGCTTATATGCCTTTTTTCATTCTCATTCTCTTATGAGTATATGGTACAGTTGGTTGGAATGCAGAAGCAGATGTAAGGATCCAACTGTCTTTTATTAAGCCAGGCATCAAAGAGATTTACAAAAATGTAAACCAAGGCACTCTTCTGACTAAATAGTTTTTGGGAAAATATAGTTATTTTTCATAAAAATATATAATTTGCATTGATATGCAATGGGTTTATTGTTTTAATAAATTAATAAATATTTAAAAATAATATGTCTTAATTTTGAACACAATCTGTAGATAAAACTCACAATAAGCAAAAGTTCTTTGGGGTTCTCAATAGTTTATAAGAGTATAAAGAGGTCCTGAACAAAAAGATGATGTGGAGGAACTATAGTAGATAAGAGCAACATTTCCACTCCAAGCCTTCATCTTACTCATATTGTCATTTAGAGGAGAAATAACATGGCCCTTATTGCCCTTGATTTCTCTGTTTGAGTTTTAAAAAGATACGTTTTATGGTTAAATATTACTCAACCATAAAAAAAGAATAAAATTTTGCCATTTGCAACAACATGGATGCACCTAGAGGGTGGTATTATGTTTAATGAAATAAGTCAGATGGAGAAAGACAATTACTGTATGTTTTCATTTATATATGGAATCTAGAAAATAAAACAAATGAGTATAACAAAACAGGAAGACTAACAGATACAGAGAACAAACTAGTGGTTACTGGAGGGGAAGGGGTGGGGAGACGGGCAAGATAGGTGAAGGGGGTTAAGGGATACAAACTACTAGGTGTAAAATAAATAAGTTATAAGGATGTGATGTACAACACAGTGAATTTAGCCAATATTTTATAATAACCTTATATGACCTATAATCTGTTAAAATATTGAATCACTATGTTGTACACCTGAAACTAATATAATATTGTAAGTGACCTATACTTCAATTAAAAAAAAAAAAGGTAGTGCAGGTCACCAAAGTGCCATGGCCAAGTTAGCAGAAGAGGGCTTTAGGTAGAGAACTTGGTAGAAACTCACCTTGCAACTTTTGAGGGTGTAATTCTCCTCCTACATCAACTCTACCCTGTCTCAAGATAATGAGTGGGTTCAGGTTAAAAACTCTGTATGGAAGTCAGATTACCAAGTAGCTACCTATAGCTTATAGAACGCTACCATAAATAAGTCACATTTTTAGGACAGTTACTAACCCAAAAGGGTTTATACCATGGTTTATACCATTTAGTCTCTACACGAGACTATTTAATATTTTATTCTTGAAACAGCAGCTTGTCTCTATGAACAGAAAATATACCTGGTCTTTCACAAATGATTCATTGAAGAATATTTGAACCATTTTTATGTAATCATCATTTAAGAAAAAATAAGTCCTAGAGGCTTTTCTGCCAGGCGAGACCCATCTATGAGCAATTATTTTTGGATTCTGACTACTAGCAATACCCAAGGGCTTGTTGGAAGCAACATTTCTATTATTGTTAATGATGAAAATGTTTGGCCAAGGGAGTATAACCATTTTCCTCTTTGTCATTTATAACCGATTACTCATGGTAACCCTAAGTGGAGAGTATATTTTTTTGACAGTTGTGTTTCAGAAAGAGAATAGAAATTCTGAATTATTGGTTATTAAATTTTGCCTATCTATAACCTGCCCATTTTCAAGGCAGCTGTGAAAGTAGAAGGTATTTTTAAAACAGCATTTAGATTCTTTGTCAAATTATTTTTACTGTGTCTTAAAATAAATGGAAGAAAAATCTGGAAAAAATGTGTTACTACTAGATATTGGAAATGCAAAGCTTCAATAAGCTATATATACATATATATGTACATATATGTACATATATATGTATATATATATACACATACACACATATATGTCTACATAAAGCATATCAAACTGTGCTTTTGGAATTAGACATGTTTGAGGTGACACTGTTTTCATTTGGAGCTCTACTTGAGGAAAATACAGAAACTTACAACTATCTTTTCTATATTTTCAAGAAAATTAAAAAAGGGAAAATGAAAAATTAATACACTCAGTTGCTTTATTGGTCTGACATCTCAAGCTTTTGAACTCAAAGTATCAATTAGAAAATTTTTTCTTTGTAGATAAAGGATGAGTATTAACACATGTGACACTTCCAGAGGATAGGAAAGAAAGTCTGAAAAGAAGAGGGGGGAGCTTCAAGATGGCGGAGGAGTAAGATGTGGAGATCTCCTTCCTCCCCACAGATACATCAGAAATACATCTACATGTGGAGCAACTCCTACAGAACACGTACTGAACGATGGCAGAAGACCTCAGACTTCCCAAAAGGCAAGAAACTCCCCACGTACCTGGGTAGGGCAAAAGAAAAAACAAAGATAAAAGAATAGGGACAGGACCTGCACCTCTGGGAAGGAGCTATGAAGGAGGAAAAGTTTCCACACACTAGGAAGCCCTTTCACTGGCAGAGACAGGGGTTGGTAGGTGGTGGGGAAATGTTGGAGCCACGAAGGAGTGCACAGCAACAGGGGTGCAGAGGGCAAAGCAGAGAGATTCCCACACCGAGGATCACTTTGGACCAGTACTCACCAGCCTGAGAGGCTTGTCTGCTCACCTGCCGGGACGGGTGGGGGCTGGGAGCTGAAGCTCTGGCTTTGGAGGTCGGATCACAGGGAGAGGACCGGGGTTGGCTGCGTGAACACAGCCTGAGGGGACTAGTGTGCCACAGCTAGCCGGGAGAGAGTCTGGGAAGAAGTCTGGACCTGCCTAAGAGGCAAGAGACCATTGTTTTGGGGTGAACAAGGAGAGGGGATTCAGAGCACCGCCTAAACAAGCTCCAGAGATGGGCGCGAGCCATGGCTGTCAGCGTGGACTCAAGAGTTGGGCATGAAATGCTAAGGCTGCTCCTGCAGCCACCAAGAAACCTGTGTGCAAGCACAGGTCACTCTCCACACCGCCCCTCCCTGGAGCCTATGCAGCCCACCACTGCCAGGGTCCTGTGATCCAGGGACAACTTCCCTGGGAGAACACACAGCATTCCTCACGCTGTTGCAATGTCATGCTGGCCTCTGCTGCCACAGGCTCACCCCACATTCTGTACCCCTCCCTCCCCTGGGCCTGAGTGAGCCAGAGCTCCCTAATCAGCTGCTCCTTTAACCCCATCCTGTCTGAGCGAAGAACACACTCCCTCAGGCGACCTACACACAGAGGCGGGGCCAATCCAAAAGTGAACCCCAGGAGCTGTGCGAACCAAGAAGAGAAAGGGAAATTTCTCCCAGCATCCTCAGGAGCAGCAGATTAAATCTACACAATCAACTTGATGTGCCCTGCATCTGTGAAATACCTGAATAGACAACAAATCTTCCCAAAATTGAGGTGGTGGACTTTGGGAGCAACTGTAGACTTGGGGTTTGCTGTATGCGACTGACCAGTTTCTGGTTTTATGTTTATCTTAGTTTAGTATTTAGAGTTTATTATCATTGGTAGATTTGTTTACTGATTTGGTTGCTCTCTTCCTTTTTTAAAAAATATATACAGATATATATATTCTTTTCCTTTTTGTCTTTTTGGGAGTGTGTATGTGTATGCTTCTTTGTGTGACGTTTGGCTGTATAGCTTTGCTTTTACCATTTGTCCTAAGGTACTGTCTGTCCGTTCTTTTATTTTTTTTTTTAGTATAGTTTATAGCACTTGTTATCATTGGTGGATTTGTTTTTTGATTTGGGCTCTCTTCTTTCTTTTTCTTTTTCTAAACTATTTTAAATTTTTTTATTTTTAATAATATTTAAAAATTTTTAATTTTAATAGCATTCTTTCTTTTTTCTTTTTTCCTTTCTTTCTTTCTCTTTTTCTCGCTTTTATTCTGAGCTGTGTGGCTGACACGGTCTTGGTGCTCTGGCCAGGTGTCAGGGCTGGGCCTCTGAGGTGAGAGAGCCACATTCAGGACATTGGTCCACCAAAGACATCCCGGCTCCATGTAATATCAAACAGTGAAAGCTCTCCCAGAGATCTCTGTCTCAATGTTAAGTCCCAGCTCCACTCAATGACCAGCAAGCTACACTGCTGGACAACCTATGCCAAACAACTAGCAAGACTGGAACACAACCCCACCCATTAGCAGAGAGGCTGCCTAAAATCATAATAAGTTCACAGACACCCCAGAACACACCAGCGGATGTAGTCCTGCCTACCAGAAAGACAAGAACAAGCCTCATCCACCAGAACACAGGCACGAGTCCCTTCCACCGGGAAGCCTGCACAACCCACTGAACCAACCTTACCCACTGGGGGCAGACACCAAAAACAACGGGAACTATGAACCTGCAGTCTGTGAAAAGGAGACCCCAAACACAGTAAGTTAAGCAAAATGGGAAGACAGAGAAACACACAGCAGATGAAGAAGCAAGATAAAAACCCACCAGACCAAACAAATGAAGAGGAAATAGGCAGTCTACCTGAAAAGAATTCAGAGTAATGATAGTAAAGATCCAAAATCTTAGAAATAGAATGGAGAAAATACAAGAAATGTTTAACAAGGACCTAGAAGAGCTAAAGAGCAAACAAACAATGATGAACAACACAATAAATGAAATTAAAAATTCTCTAGAAGGAATCAATAGCAGAATAACTGAGGCAGAAGAACGGATAAGTGACCTGGAAGAAAATATAGTGGAAATAATTACTGCAGAGCAGAATGAAAAAAAAAGAATGAAAAGAATTGAGGACAGTCCTAGGGACCGCTGGGACAACATTAAACGTACCAATATTTGAATTATAGGGGTCCCAGAAGAAGAAGAGAAAAAGAAAGGGATTGAGAAAATATTTGAAGAGATTATAGTTGAAAACTTCCCTAATATGGGAAAGGAAATAGTTAATCAAGTCCAGGAAGCACAGAGAGTCCCATCCAGGATAAATCCAAGGAGGAACATGCCAAGACACATATTAATCAAACTATCAAAAATTAAATACAAAGAAAAATTATTAAAAGTAGCATGGGAAAAACAACAAATAACATATAAGGGAATCCCCATAAGGTTAAGATCTGATCTTTCAGCAGAAACTCTGCAAGCCAGGAGCGAGTGGCAAGACATATTTAAAGTGATGAAGGGAAAAGCCTACAACCAAGATTACTCTACCCAGCAAGGATCTCATTCAGATTCGACAGAGAATTTAAAACCTTTAAAGACAAGCAAAAGCTAAGAGAATTCAGCACCACCTAACAAGCTTTACAACAAATGCTAAAGGAAGTTCTCTAGGCAAGAAACACAAGCGAAGGAAAAGACCTATAATAACAAACCCAAAACAATTAAGAAAATGGTAATAGGAACCTACCTATCAATAATTACCTTAAATGTAAATGGATTAAATGCTCATACCAAAAGACATAGACTGGCTGAATGGATACAAAAACAAGACCTGTATATATGCTGTCTACAAGAGACCCACTTCAGACCTAGGGACACATATAGACTGAAAGATAGGGGATGGAAAAAGATATTCCATGCAAATGGAAATCAAAAGAAAGCTGGAGTAGCAATTCCTATATATGACAAAATAGACTTTAAAGTAAAGACTATTACAAGAGACAAAGAAGGACACTACATAATGATCAAGGAATCAATCCAAGAAGAAGATATAACAATTGTAAATATTTATGCACCCAACAGAGGAGCACCTCAACACATAATGCAAATACTAACAGCCATAAAAGGGGGAATCGACAGTAACACAATCATAGTAGGGGACTTTAACACCCCACTTTCACCAATGGACAGATCATCCAAAATGAAAATAAAAAAGGAAACACAAGCTTTAAATAATACATTAAACAAGATATACTTAATTTCTATTTATAGGAAATTCCACTCGAAAACAACAGAATGCACTTTCTTCTCAAGTGCTCATGGGACATTCTCCAGGATAGATCATATCTTGGGTCACAAAACAAGCCTTGGTAAATTTAAGAAAATTGAAATCATATTAAGTATCTTTTCTGCCCACAATGCTATGAGACTAGATATCAATTACAGGAAAAAAAAAAACCCATGGAGGCTAAACAGTACACCACTTAATAACCAAGAGATCACTGAACAAATCAAAGAGCAAATCAAAAATACCTAGAAACAAATGACAGTGAAAACATGACACAAAACCTAAGGAATGCAGCAAAAGCAGTTCTAAGAGGGAAGTTTGTAGCAATACAATCCTATCTCAAGAAACAAGATACATATTAAATAAACAACCTAACTTACACCTAAAGCAATTAGGGAAAGAAGAACAAAAAAGCCCAAAGTTAGCAGAAGGAAAAAAATCATAAATATCAGATCAGAAATAAATGAAAAAGAGGGGCTTCCCTGGTGGCGGAGTGGTTGAGAGTCCGCCTACTGATTCAGGGGACATGGATTTGTGCCCCGGTCCGGGAGGATCCCACATGCCGTGGAGCAGCTGGGCCCGTGAGCCATGGCCGCTGAGCCTGCATGTCCGGAGCCTGTGCTCCGCAACGGGAGAGGCTACAGCAGTGAGAGGCCCGTGTACCACAAAAAAAAAAAAAAAAAAAAAAAAAATGAAACAGTAGCAAAGGTCAATAAAACTAAAGGCTGGTTCTTTGAGAAGATAAACAAAATTGATAAACCATTAGCCAGACTCATCAAGAAAAAAAAGGAGAAGACTCAAAACAATAGACTTAGAAATGAAAAAGTTGAAGTAACAATTGACATTGCAGAAATACAAAGGCTCATGAGAGATTACTACAAGCAACTCTATGCCAATAAAATGGACAACCTGGAAGAAACTGACAAATTCTTAGAAAAGCACAACCTTCCAAGGCTGAACCAAGAAGGAATAGAAAGTATAAACAAACCAACCACAAGCACTGAAACTGAGACTGTGATTCAAAATCTTCCAACAAACAAAAGCCCAGGACCAGATGGCTTTACAGGTGAATTCTATCAAACGTTTAGAGAAGAGCTAACACCGGTCCTTCTCAAACCCTTCCAAAATAAAGCAGAGGGAGGAACAGTCCCAAACTCATTCTATGAGGCCACCATCACCCTGATACCAAAAGCAGACAAAGATGTCACAAAGAAAGAAGACTACAGGCCAATATCACTGATGAACGTAGATGCAAAAATCCTCAACAAAATACTAGCAAACAGAATCCAACAGCACATTAGAAGGATCATACACCATGATCAAGTGGGGTTTATCCCAGGAATGCAAGGAGTCTTCAATTTACGCAAATAATTCAATGTGATACACCATATTAACAAATTGAAGGAGAAAAACCATTTGATCATCTCAATAGAATGAGAAAAAGCTTTCAACAAAATTCAACACCCATTTATGATAAAAACCCTCCAGAAAGTAGGCATAGAGGGAACTTACCTCAACATAATAAAGGCCATATATGACAAACCCACAGGCAACATCATTCTCAATGGTGAAAAACTCAAAACATTTCCTATAAGATCAGGAATAAGACAAGTTTGCCCACTCTCACTGCTATTATTCAACATTGTTTTGGAAGTTTTAGCCACAGCAGTCAGAGCAGAAAAAGAAATAAAAGGAATCCAAATCAGAAAAGAAGAAATTAAGTTGTCACTCTTTGCAGATGACGTGATACTATATAGAGAATCCTAAAGACTCTACCAGAAAACTTCTAGAGCTAATCAGTGAATTTGGTAAAGTAGCAGGATACAAAATTAATGCACAGAAATCTCCTGCATTCCTATACACTAATGATGAAAAATATGAAAGAGAACTTAAGGAAACACTTCCATTTATGACTGCAACAAAAAGAATAAAACACCTAGGAATAAACCTACCTAAGGAGACAAAAGACCTGTATGCAGAAAACTATAAGACACTGATGAAAGAAATTAAAGATGACAAAAACAGATGGAGAGATATACCATGTTCTTGAATTGGAAGAATCAACATTGTGAAAATGACCATGCTACCCAAAGCAATCCACAGATTCAGTGCAATCCCTATCAAACCACCACTGCCAGTTTTCCCAGAACTAGAACAAAAAAGTTTCACAATTTGTATGGATGCACAGAAGACCCCGAATAGCCAAAGCAATCTTGAGAAAGAAAAACAGAGCTGGAGGAATGAGGCTCCCTGACTTCAGACTATACTACAGAGCTACAGTAATCAAGACAGTCTGGTACTGGCACGAAAACAGTAATATAGGTCAATGAAATAGGATAGAAAGCCCAGAGACAAACCCACACACATATAGTCACCTTATTGTTGATAAAGTAGGCAAGAATATACAATGGAGAAAAGACATCCTCTTCAGTAAGTGGTGCTGGGAAAACTGGACCGCTATATGTAAAAGAATGAAAGTAGAACACTCCCTAACACCATACGCAAAATTAAACTCAGAATGGCTTAAAGACCTAAATGTAAGGCCAGACACTATAACTGTTAGAGGAAAACATAGGCAGAACACTCCATGACATAAAGCACAGCAAGATCCTTTTTGACCCACCTCCTAGAGTAATGGAAATAAAAACAAAAACAAATGGGACCTAATGAAACTTAAAACCTTTTGCACCACAAAGAAATCCATAAACAAGATTAAAAGACAACCCTCAGAATGGGAGAAAATATTTGCAAATGAAGCAACTGACAAAGGATTATTCTCCAAGCTATACAAGCAGCTCATGCAGCTCAATATCAATAAACCAAACAACCCAAACCAAAAATTGCTAGAAAACCTAAATATACATTTCTCCAAGGAAAATATACAGATTGCCAACAAACATATGACAGGGTGCTCAACATCACTAATCATTAGAGAAATGCAAATCAAAAGTACAATGAAGCATCACCTCACACCAGTCAGAATGGCCATCATCAAAATGTCTACAAGCAATAAATGCTGGAGAGGGTGTGGAGAAAAGGGAACCCTCCTACACTGTTGGTGAGAATGTAAACTGATACAGCCACTATGGAGAACAGTATGGATGTTCCTGAAAAAAGCTAAAAATAGAACTACCATACGATGCAGCAATCCCACTACTGGGCATATACCCTGAGAAAACCATAATTCAAAAAGTGTCATGTACCACAGTGTTCATTGCAGCACTATTTACAATAGCCAGCACATAGAAGCAACCTAAGTGTCCATCGACAGATAAATGGATAAAGAAGATGTGGCACATATATACAATGGAATATTACTCAGCCATAAAAAGAAAGGAAATTGAATTATTTGTAGTGAGGTGGATGGACCTAGAGTCTGTCACACAGAGTGAAGTAAGTCAGAAAGAGAAAAACAAATACCGTATGCTAACACATATATATGGAATCTAAAAGAAATAAATGGTTCTCATGAACATAGGGGCAGGCCAGGAATAAAGATGCAGATGTAGAGAATGGACTTGAGGACATCGGGAGGGGGAAGGGTAAGCTGGGACTAAGTGAGAGAGTGGCGTGGACTTATATATACTGCCAAATGTAAAATAGATAGCTAGTGGGAAGCAGCCGCATAGCACAGGCAGATCAGCTTGGTGCTTTGTGACCACCTAGAGCGGTGGGATGGGGAGGGTGTTAGGGAGACGCAAGAGGGAGGAGATATGGGGATATATGTGTATGTATAGCTCATTCACTTTGTTGTAAATTAGAAACTAACACACCATTGTAAAGCAATTATACTCCAATAAAGATGTTAAAAAAATTAAAATTAACAGAATAGAGGGGAATTCCCTTGTGGTCCAGTGGTTAGTACTCTGTGCTTTCACTGCCGAGGGCTTGCGTTCGATTCCTGCTCAGGGAATTAAGATCCTGCAAGCCAGTCTGTGCAGCCAGAAGATAAAAATAATAAATAAAAAGAAGAGAAAAGAACCCCGAATATAAGGGGTAAAAACTGGCAACACATCACCTAGTAATGATGTTGTTTTAAGTGGTTTAAGTACAAGGTAAAGGAAATGGAAGTCTTTAATGTAACTTTGGAGCACATCATCAACACTGGCCACAGGATTTCCTGGAGTTTTGGGGTATGAAACTGATGATAAGAAAACTTTAAAAATTGAGTATTGCATCAGTTTAGTGAAAGTTGACTTTAGTTGAAATGAGACTGAAATCTAAGGACAGATAACCTTGTTAATACTCTGCTGGTGACAGAACACTCATTTCAATATGGTTTATATTAAAAAACAAAACCCCAAACCTTGTTATATAGAAAGAAAACCTGGGAGAAGAAATATTATATATATTTAAATGTTATCCTGATTAGTAATGTTGTCTTTTCGAAAAATCCGTCATTTTTCTCTAAGGTCTTTGCTTTTAACTCTGTGTGTGTGTGTGTGTGTGTGTGTGTGTATTGTCATTCTTATGTCAATACTAGTAGCAAAATTGGAATCTGACAGTGGTTGACCAGTTTTCACTAAAATCCAGTTTTAGACCTTTGTAGCAGACATAATCAATCTCCCGTTAGTAACCATAACAAAGTAAAATAGCAAATAAAAGAAATATTTGTATAACAATAGAAATATACTCACAGACATAGAAGAGAAACTTATGGTTCAGGGGGAAGGAGGGGAAGGATAAATTAGGAATTTGGAAGTAACAGATCCACACTAGTAAATATAAAATAGATAAACAACAAGGACTTACTGTATAGCACATGGAACTATATTCAATATCTAGTAATAACCTATAATGGAAAAGAATCTGAAAAAAGAATATATATATATGTGTAACTGAATCACTTTGCTGTACACCTGAGACATTGTAAATCAAATATATTTCAATAAAAAAACTAAAAAAAGAATATTTGTATAATTAATAAAGGTCCTGTTGTCTTCTTATAGAACTGTAATTCTGAGAAGAGTTAACAATACTTTACTTAATTCAATGACGAATAAACAAGCCTAAAAAATACAACTTTAAGAAAGCATTTTCCAAAAACCTGAAGAAAATGTTGGAAGGTGTTTATGGGAAGATATAATAAATAGAAATGAAGGGTTCTGAAACAAGGTTATTTGACTGTACAATCATAGATGATCTCAGGAAGGAAGTTGAGGAAACATTGAAAGAGATCAATGTGTCTGTATAGAGAGCTCTTTGAGCTCAGACACAAAAAGATCATGTATAAATGGGGCACATGCCAAGGACAAACACAAAAGAGTGGCACATATCTAAAGAACAGGGTCAGGAAGGCTAAAGTCCGGAAAGACCTTGTGAGAAATGCTAATGACTACAAAAGTCCTGAAAGCTATGTTTGCAGCAAGCTAAAAACAAGAAAGAGATAGATTCAAACTCAGAGAAAATAATATGTCAAGAGAGGGCAGAGAGAAAGCAAAACCTTCTAATTCCTTCTCTGCTTCTGTGTTCTCTGTCAAAGATTAAAATTTATTTATTTGGCATCAACTTAATGAGCATAGTCATAGTTATTTCAGAGACCAACTGAAAGGATTTATGGAATGATGCTCTCTAACCTGTAAAATTACTATTAATATTCATTGCTGTGAATATTATTATTAACTAAACTGGTCTACCTAAGAATTTTTACATTTACTAATGCTTAGTTAGACTCATCTCACCCATTGAAGATTAATACCTGTTGCTCATCCCACACAGGATTTTTTCTGAAAGAATGTCACAAACATCACACATTCATCTAATCAATCAGCATATCCTTTAGCTTTCTCTTCAACATATATCCACATTTTGACTACTTCACATTTTCATTGTTACCACTTTTCACTATGCCCATTGCTACCACCCTAGTCCCAACTACCATAATCTTTCACCTGAACCATTCTCATAGCTTGTTAACATTTTTCACCTCTGCTCACGTCTACAACTTGTCATCCACATCCCCCAACACACACACACACACACACACACACACACACACACACACACACACACACTTCTCCACACAGCACCCAGTATAATAATTCTAAAACATAAATCAGTTCATGTCACTCTTCCATTCAAAACCTCCAGTGGGTCATAGAGACACAGACAGGGAGAAAAAGGTTGCCAATCATCATGTTCTTTTCTTCTGCTGCTGCACCCTTGGCTGCTTCTTCACATTCTGCCTCTCAGAGGTCTCTTTTAACTTCTGTATCACTTGCTTCACCGCTTCTCTACCAATATTGGTGCCAGTGATTCACCACAGGGTCAGAGCGCCTTGCTGAACTTTGATCTCCTGACTTCATCTTGCTACAAAAGCAGATGAATTTCAGTATGGTCTTCTTCATTTATAAACTCCATGTACTAAACAACAATTGTCATCATAATATATCACTACAACTCCATTTTTGTAGTTTCATGTGAGCTTATAGTTAATATTACCATAGTAATGATGTATATAACCAATTTGATAAAAAGCCTAACTGTGCATATGATCAAAGCATGACTTTATTTTTTTTTAATCTCTCACTGCCCCTTTAAATTTTTTTTTTTTAATATTTATTTTTGGCTGTGTTGGGTCTTCATTTCTGTGCGAGGGCTTTCTCTAGTTGCGGCAAGTGGGGGCCACTCTTCATCGCGGTGAGCGGGCCTCTCACTATCGCGGCTTCTCTTGTTGCAGAGCACAGGCTCCAGACGCGCAGGCTCAGTAGTTGTGGCTCATGGGCCTAGTTGCTCTGCAGCATGTGGGACCTTCCCAGACCAGGGCTTGAACCCGTGTCCCCTGCATTGGCAGGCAGACTCTCAGCTACTGCGCCACCAGGGAAGCCCCCCTTTAAATTTTATTTCTGGATGAAAACTTGGTGATGTTCCCTGGCTTTTCTTGTCTATCTAGGGTAATAGACAAGTTTTACCATCTCTTTAATTTGCACTCATGTCAGAAATTAGAACGTCCTGCCCTTGATAATAATCAAAACTTTGAACTTGTTTAAAGTCACACCTTTTACACTCGTGAGCCAGACCCACATGAGCAGGTCATCTACAATAGGAGAAGAAGGCAGCCCTTCTCTCTCTCTTTTCCCAGCTGAGTAAATAAAGTTTAAGACCCCTCTGGCTTAGGTGCATGGAGAGAGAGGAGAGGAAACGAGGGTGTATCAGTTTTAAAATGTGGGCACAAATTCTTTGCTGCTCTTCCCATTCTGAGGTAGGGTGCATATATAATTCGTTAGGATCTTTTTTTTTTTTTTTAATAGATCTTTTTTGGAGTATAATTGCATCACAATACTGTGTTAGTTTCTGTTGTACACCAAAGTGAAACAGCCATATGCATACCTGTGTCCCCATATCCTCTGCCTCTTGAGCCTCCCGCCCATCCTCCCTATCCCACCCCTCTAGGTGGTCACAAAGCATGGAGCTGATCTCCCTGTGCTATGCTCCTGTTTCCCACTAGCTAACTGTTTTACATGTGGTGGGGGTATATATGTCAATGCTACTCGCACTTTGCCCCATCTTCCCCTTCCCATCCTGTGTCCTCAAGTCCATTTTCTATGTCTATGTCTTTATTCCTGCCCTGCAACTAGGTTCATCAGTACCTTTTTTTTTTTTTTTTTAGATTCCACATAGATGCATTAGCATACAGTATTTGTTTTTCTCTTTCTGACTTACTTCACTTTGTAGGACAGACTCTAGGTCCATCCACCACACTACAAATAACTCAATTTCATTTCTCTTTATGGCTAATATTCCATTGTATATATGTGCCACATCTTCTTTATGCCTTCATCTGTCGATGGACACTTAGGTTGCTTCCATGTCCTGGCTATTGTAAATAGTGCTGCAGTGAACATTGTGGTACATGTTTCTTTCTGAATTATGGTTTTCTCAGGGTATATGCCCAGGAGTGGGGTTGCTGGGTCATATGGTAGTTTTATTTTTAGTTGATTGATTCTTCCAATCCAAGAACATGGTATATTTCTACATCTGTTTATGTCATCTTTGATTTCTTTCATCAGTGTCTTATAGTTTTCTGCATACAGGTCTTTTGTCTCCCTAGGTAGGTTTATTCCTAGGTATTTTCTTCTTTTTGTTGTCATGGTAAATGTGATTGTGTCCTTAATTTCTCTTTCTGATTTTTCATTGTTGGTGTATAGGAATGCCAGAGATTTCTGTGTATTAATTTTATATCGTGCAACCGTACCAAATTCATTGATTAGTTCTAGTAGTTGTCTGGTGACATCTTTTGGATTTTCTATGTATAGTATCATGTCATCTGCAAGCAGTGATAGTTTTACTTCTTCCTTTCCAATTTGTATTCCTTTTATTTCTTTTTCTTCTCCGATTGCTGTGGCTAGGACTTCCAGAACTATACTAAGAGTGGCAAAAGCAATCTACAGATTCAGTGCAGTACCTTAGGATCTTGGTAGGTTTGTGACTGTCTTGGTCAAGAGGGTGTAGCAGAAGTGATATTTGAAACACCCCCAGTCATTAGAATCTTCCAAGCTGAGGGTTCAGATAACATGGAGCAGAAATAAGTGTCCTTACTGGGCTCTGTGACTTCCTGACTGACAGAATCCCTGAGCTTAATAAAGTCACTGTTGTGTTAAGTCACTAAGTTCAGGGTAACTTGTTACATAGCAATAGAACAGAGGGCAGGAATTTTTTACTTGTACTGAACTTGTACTTGTTACTTAAGTTATTATTTTTGTGGTCTCTGGGGTTGGTCAGTGTTTAGACTTGACTCTTTCCCTCAAGTCATTTTTAGAACCTCCCTTTAGATGCTTTCTAGTGGCAACTCCTATGATGAGGGAAGAGGGTGGGGCTCACAACACAGTCATGTCCAAAGAATTCTCCCTCACCAATGCCCCTCTCCTCCACTTCTCTCTCTTGTTTCTTTTCCTGGAGTGCATGAAGGGCTCATGAGTAAAGGGCACATGAGTTGGGAAACAGACTCTGAACATTTCCTTGTAAATTCCACTTCACAGAGTCTACTCACATTCACTTTGCTAAGTGCTGGTATTTCTATTGAAATTGAAGTCCCACTTTAATATCCTATTAAACAGAATATAATTTGTTAATTTTATTTTACTTACAGAATTCATTGGTAACCTTATATTTATAGAATGATTATTGATCTGCAGGTATAATTTAAAATGTTCACTTATACTTGATGCAGTTTAATTTTTGCTTTAGCCGTATTTGACAATTTGAGGATCTCATAAGGTGGTATTTCTCACAAATCTCAAGGGCTTTTATATTTTGGATCAAGTATGGAAACAACAATAGTGAAACCATTGCTCTCTCTTCTATTTATGGCCTGGTCTGCCTACAGTACCCTTAAAGATGAGGAGTATCAAGATGAGCAACTTATTGACGTGTCAAGTGTTTGGAGTCAAGAGCATTCTTATTGTTGTTACTTTTATAACTTGCCTGAGTGGCTAGGAATAGTGCCTGGCAAAATGCCTGGAACATAACAGACACTCAATACATATTTGTTTAATGGTTATGAGTGAAGGCTTTAGAGCAGAGGTGGGCAAACTTTTTCTGTAAAGTGCCAGATGGTAAATATTTTATGCTTTTTGGGCCATATGGTTTGTGTTGCGAGTATTCAACTCTGCTGAGGTAGTGTGAAAGCATACATAGACAATATGTAAATGAATGGGCATGGTTGCGTTCCTATAAATCTTTGTTTACAAAAACAGGTGGTAGGCCAGATTTGGACCATGGGCCCAACCCCTGCTTTAGAGTTAGACAAATCTTGGTTTTCAAATTCAGCTCTGCTGTGTGCTAGCAGGTCATTAGCAGGTCATTAATTTATCTGTGCATAGGTTTCCTTATCTGTTCATAGGTTTCCTTACTGTAAAATGGGGAGAATCGTTTCTTCTTCATTGTTGTAAGGATTTTATGAGTTATGTACACGAGGCAGTTAGCATAGTATCCAGGACATCCTAAGTATTTGGAAAAGTGGTTGGTACTATCATCATTTTTTCTATGCTTCTTCAAAACCATGAAGAACTGGCCATTTCTGTAGACCAGATTTCCATGATTTCTGCTTTGCCCAGAATTAGTCGTGCTCCATGGGGAACTGGGAATGCTCTTCTGTAGAGACTTCTGGTCTACCTGAGTTACCCCCATTCCTGATTTTGAAAGATGCCTCAATCTCTTTAAACTCTACTAGACACCCTCACCCCTTTAGGAAAGTTTTTCAAATGCTTCACTCCTCCATTCTCCCTGTCATTGATCTAATTCAGTTCCTCATCACAAGAGCTTCCTTATTGTACTTTTGTACACTGAGCTCTTAATTCCTCAATTTACCTTCTACCTTTCTACCTAAATTATCTTTTGAAAGCATACCATGACATCACTCCAGTAATTAAAAATATTTGATTGCTCCTAGATGACTATGGTGTAAAGTGGAAATCTCCTACCCTGGTATGCAAGATCCTATATCTGGCTGCATTCTGCTTTTCCAGGTTCATCTCACATTTTTCCTCATGATGTAGTCTGTATTTTGGCTTTACCAGATTACTCACATTTGCCTTTTCATCCTGAAAAGTATTATGTTTCTTCCCTGTGCTTTTATATTTCTTTTGCATTCATAATTATATTATGATTAGTTGTAGGAATCTCTAGCTAAATAAACTGTGAGGTTCTTGAAGGTAGGGGCTGTTTTCTTTATCTTCAGATTAGTTTTGGACTGTCAGAAAGGTAAATGGAACAGTCAATTTCAATATTCTCCTTGGGAGAGCTCTTTGTGAAGTGCTACAATTGTCTTTTTAATCTTCTCTTCTAGAATCTCATTTTTCCAAAGTCAGAGTTGAATCTTAAGTGATGGGCTGAAAAACACAGAATCTTTATGTCAGGGCTGGGGTGATATACTTTTATATCAGGTATGTGGGGTGGGGAAGTACATACACAGGTTGAGTTACGACATCTAAAAACCGCTTAACAATTCCTGTCAACATTGGTGGAATTTTCATTCCTATTTCCTGTGCTATGTACAAATCTGTAACAATATTTCTCAGATTTCATTGTAATTATTGTTCACATATTTTTTTTACTAGATTTGGAATTTTTAAAGGGTAGGAATCATGTTTTATTGTCTTAGTATTTTGTCATAGTTAAGTGTTCAAAACATTTTGTTGAATGGATGGATGGATGAATGGATGACTGAATGGTTAAGCCCCCAAGCAATATCCTTTTTAATTAAATCTATTAAAACCACAGTGTTTAGTTACTATGTTGAAATTTCTTTCTGCTTCTAAGTGTTAAACAAGTGAAAAAAGGAGCTGTTCAAGATGACAAACATCTTCAGACATTGCTTCATACTATGAATGGCTTTGAAAAATCCTGGAAACTAAACAAAAAAGCAATTAAGGAAAGCAAATTGACATGAAAGGTTGAATCACTAAAGAAATAATGGGAGAATTATTTTATGTGTTGATGTTTAATGCATAAATGTCAGTCAGTGTCAGTAGCTTACTATTCTGCTTAACTTGGAGCACTTGTGATGTTGAGAAGTACAAAATGTTGGGGAAACAGGAGATAGACAGATAAACTGATTTGTTGTTTCAGAATGATGTTCTCAGATTAGCCAAATGTGAAACTTTAATTATGATTAGCCATGTTCACTTCACATTTGACAGAAGTAACACATGCTTCAGAAATGTCATTTCAAAATCTACTTGCCTTTTTTTTCCCCTCTGAAATGCTGAATGTTAATATCCTATGCAATTCAATCCATAAAGAATTGTCTTTGGTCATAAGCGTTATTAAAAAATAGAACTTTTTTTTTGTTTCAAGTATATGCTGGCCTTTAATCCATGTTTTTAATAAGTCTGTTTTTACTTAACTAATAGACACACTATGATTAAAATATTATCATCAATTAAAGAATTTAAAATGTTCATTGTATTTCTTTCTAGCATAGAAATATCAATAAATATGCTTTTATAGAATTTGTGTTAAAGATTTTAAACAATTTAAAAAAAAGCATTTTGCTACCTTTTTTTTGTTCATTACTGGAGATAGTTCTTCTTCAAGTTTAGAAAGTTAGACTTTCTAAAATAAATGTTTCTAGCAGTTTTTGAATCTTTAGTAGTTCTATATCATTTATTCTAGGCAATTCAATTTTTTTCTTTTTTTCTGAAGAAATGAAAAAACACTCGGGACTTCCCTGGCAGCCCCTGACAGTCCAGGGGTTAAGACTCCACGCTTCCACTGCATGGGGCGCAGGTTCGATCCCTGGTCTGGGAACTAAGATCCCGTGTGCTATGTGGTGGGACCAAAAAAAAAAAAAAAAAAGAAGTATTGATACAAAAACACACATAGCATTTTGCGCATCAAACGGTGTTAGTTAAAAACAAAAACAGGGCTTCCCTGGTGGCGCAGTGGTTGAGAGTCCGCCTGCCGATGCAGGGGATACGGGTTTGTGGCCCCGTCCAGGAAGATCCCACATGCCGCGGAGCGGCTAGGCCCGTGAGCCATGGCCACTGAGCCTGCGCGTCCGGAGCCTGTGCTCCGCAATGGGAGAGGCCACAACAGTGAGAGGCCCGCGTACCGCAAAAAAAAAAAAAAAAAAAGGTACCCCACCCCCGCCCACATACACGCAAAATTCTTTGATGAGCATGCTGGAGAGATTTCAATAAAAGATTCTTTATAAGGCCCAGGTTATATGGTTTGACATAGATAAACAAAGCAAAAACCCACAAACTGAGTTTTACAATGGAGCTCATGCCTCACCAGTTAAGTGCTCTGCTGAATTGCATTCCCTTGCCTTGTGACTAAAGCTACATAAAAGCATTGAAAACACTATTAATTCTCTCAAAAAACTGAAGAGAGACTTCTTAGTGGTCTTTTAGGTATAACTATTTAAATGATCATCATCATGATTAAGGAACTAAAATTCCAAGTCAAGGGTTGAGGTTGCCATAAACGGTGGGAGAGAAGAAAATGCTGTGGGAGCTCTCGGCAATGACTGCTAACACTTACACGGAGCTTCTCTTTGTCAAGGCACCATACATACACTAACTTTTTGATCCTTACCACATCTTAACAAATAGTTATAATTTTCCTTTTTTAAAAATTGTAAGGAACTACAGTATAGATACTAAGCTATTTTTCAAGGCTTCTTAAGGAAGCCTTGAAAAACAAAACTATAGGCTAGTCATGTGGAATTTCTAGTGTTAGGCTCAAGAACATTCTCTAAAAATGTCCCTATGAAAACAATAAAAACAAACCCTATTTTCTCAATTAAATGGCAGAAGGAAAAATAATGATGTTTAGTTGTTCATAAGGAGCTGCAGATAAATTATAGCTGAACTTGAAAAACAGTCATAAAGACTGGGTAAGGACTATGTTGTGAAAGGTGTAATTTTCTTCAATGCCTTCCCACATCTCCCCCACCTGCCTTCCCTCCCCTCCTTTTTTAGCAAGCCTTTCCCTACACTAGGTCAGTAGCTCCACCCTAGTGGATCCTGACCTCAAGCTACCCTCTGTTTGTGCTAAGCAGTATGTAGTAATGGTTAGGAGTTTGGATCAAGGGTCAGATAGATCAAAGTCTGAAAACTATCTGCCTCTTACAAACTGGGTGGTATTGCCAAGTGTCTTTCTTGTCCTCTCTAAGCCTCAGTTTCCCCATCTGTCAACTGGGGATAATAATAGTATTTACTTCAGCTCATACACATGAAAGACTTGGCCCAAATGCCTGAGAAATATCAAGTATGGAATAAATTCTAGTTATTTTGTTGCCTTCTTTCTCTTTTCCTCTTTCTTATCTCTGTTTTTTCCCCAGTTATTATCTTGCTTTGATAAATAATTCTTACTTAGCTGTTAACAAAGATTTAATGTCAGATATCCAAATATATCTTCATTTAAAAAGAAAGGCTTTATGGTTGGCCATGCCTTATTAACCCATTAGTCCTTCCGAACCTTGAGTGCAGAGGTTTGATTTAATTATAATACTGAATTCATTACACATGCAAGGTCTCTCTCATTTACTTATTTGTTTCATCTTTTTCTATTTCCATTTCCCATACACCAGTGGTAACCACTCTAATGTATTTAATGTGTATCTTTCTTTTTGTATTTTTGTATAATATGTATTTTTGTTTTATTTGCAAGTATTTTAATTTGTGTAAAAGGTATACTGTATACTAGATCTCATTTGTATTCATGCCTTTTTCACTTATGGGATGTTTGTTAAGATTCAGCCAAATTGTTATGTGTGTTCTAGTGCCTCATCTTTAACTGCTGTATAGTACTCAGAGGTGGACATCAATCTAATCTTTTCAAACATTTTCACCAAAGAACTACTTAAGGTTGAGGAAAGTGAACTTATACCCTCATAGCCTCTCCAAGTAGAGCCCAAAGCTCTAGGGTCAACCTCCATATTTCTTTGAAATAATTTGATTTATCATTTAAAAAAGAAATCATGTGGATTTTTCATTCTCTTTTAGAGTATGTCCATGTTTGTTTACTATAAAAATGATATAATACTATTATTATAGTAAAATATTTTTGGATTACAGTTAAATTGTTTAATTTTTATCTTCACTAAATCACTGAAATTGGCCCTCCAGAAGATTCACCATTTTTTCCCCACGAGTTTCCATACTCTCTGCACATTGCCACGTAGTCCAAGTTTGAGAATTGTGGTCTTAATTTAAAATAGTTTCTAAAAGTGGGATTTCAGGTAAAAACTTGCTTAAGTGACAGAAAGTAATACTTAAATCCCTTCTTATTAGGAAAGGCAGCCCTGGTAAATATACTTAGCACTGAAAAATTGAACTATGCCATTTCCCACAGTACACTGCTGAAGCTATAACTTCAAAGGATAACTCATTGTGTTCCTAAAGGAGCACTCTTTGAAAGAAGCCAAACCTTTAGAAGATTTGTTATGAGGTACAGAGTGGCACCAAGAGATACCTTGGTTTGGCAAACCTCCACTCCGTTTCCACTAACAGTTCCCCAAGCCACCCAGAATAAACATATAACCTAGGTAATAACTTCAGTTGTCACCCCTTCCAACCAGATGGCTTCCCACAACTATACTTCTTTGTCAGACATGATAAAGCCACCACTGCATTTCTGCTTTCATATCTTTGCTGATGGTGTCCTAAGCTTTCCCTTTCTCTTTTGCTGTTCATTCTTTGTGGTTCAGGTGAAGGCTTATCTATTCTCTTGTACTCTATTGGATTTCATTTATCATTGTTTCTCTGAACTGCCTTGTCACTTAAAGTCTCCTAAATTTAGCTCTTTTTATTTATTCTTGTTTCATGTGTTTATATTGATTGTAAGCTCCCTGTGGGAAAGGATTATATTCTCTGTACTTTTCTGAATCTTCCTTGGCATCTAGTACAGAAGTGGACAAGTAGATCTTCAATAAATACCTATTATTTGATTTAATTGCCTTACCTTAGACAATTTGGTTCAATTTTAATTGTATATTTTCTAAGCCTTGCCACTCAAAGTGTGGATCATGAATCAAAAGCATGGCCATCACTTGTTAGAAATGTAGGATCTGGGTCCCACCCCAGACTTACTGGATCAAAATCTGCATTTTAATAAGTTCTCCAGGTAATTCATATGCACATTAAAGTTGAGACACACCTTGTATTTTTCAAGGTCCTATGTGTCAGTAGGTTAACAAATTTTATAAATACTCAGCATTCTGACATTTTATAAATGTCAGTATCATTAAGTGTTATCTAAAGCTTGGAGAATTTGAAACAAGATTAAGGTTCCGAATATCTTTTTAAAACTTGATATCTAGACCACACCCTTGGACCTAACCAGGCTCACCCCCTCTTTTTTTTTTTTTTTTGCGGTACCCGGGCCTCTCACTGCTGTGGCCTCTCCCGTTGTGGAGCACAGGCTCCGGACGCGCAGGCTCAGCAGCCATGGTGCACAGGCCTAGCCGCTCCGCGGCATGTGGGATCTTCCTGGACCAGGGCACGAACCCGTGTCCCCTGCATCGGCAGGCGGACTCTCAACCACTGCGCCACCAGGGAAGCCCACCCCATCTTTTTATATGGCCTATGAGCTAAGAATGGTTTTCATGTTTTTAAATGGTTGAAAAAAATCCAAAGAATGTTTCATGACACATGAATGTTATATAAAATCAAATTTTAGTGTCCATAAATGAAGTTGTATTGGAATAAAGCCACACTTATTTGTTTATATAATGTCTATGGCTGCTTTCACACTGTAAGACCAGAATTAAATAGTTACAACAGAGGTCTTACAGCCTGCAAAACTCAAACTATCTACTCTCCGGTCCTTTTACAGAAAAAGTTTGCTGGCCCTTGATCTATCAATAGATTCATGATGCTTGTTTATATAGAAGGAGCTCCAGATAGATCAAGTTAAACTTGTGGGAAAAGCAACCATAAACTTTATGCATTAGTTGGCTTTAATATTCTATGTATATACAGCATACAGGGAGGCTCGCAACTGTATTATAAAATTATATGCTGTGAAAAAATTGTTTTGAATCGTTGTAGGATTATTATTTTGTGGGATAATAGCTTTCTTTTCTAACCAGTCAGGAAGTAAGAAAAATAAAAGTGCTTGAAAATACCCAGTATGTCATTGTCATTTGGAATTCAATAAGCTATTACAGTTTTGTCAGGTTCAATCTCTAAGGAGGTGAATGAAAATATATATCTTGGGCAATTTGACCCCTATCAACATCGTGCATTGTGGTTACTCTGACATCTGAAGAAGAGCAATTCTGCTTTGTCAACTTGGAGACTCAAGGTTGCTGGTAAAGGTCACTCATTCTTTCACCTTTAGCTACTGGATATCAGATTGAAACTAAAGTGAGGAGATATGGAAAAGGTGTCCTACATCTTCTGTCAAATTAGCCTAATCCTCATTAAGTTGTACTGCTAATTCAGCACGTTCTAAGGTCTCCTGACACTATGAGAAATGTCACCCTATGACTTTAGAGGGCTTAAAGGATATGAGTCTTCTTGGTTTGAATCAGTTCCTCCCTGAGACATCCCAGGGCTTTAGAGGGTGTGTGCACCTGTCTTAGCTGCCTGCATGATCTCTGTACATCTTCGTATTTTAGGAATATAGAATGTCAGCCAAGTTGCTCGATCGAGTAAAACATAAGGCAGGAGAAATCCGAAAGCTGCCTGAAGTACTTGTGCACTTACATTCCTCACATGCAAGATTTATTAGAGCAAATGAGTGATTTGCAAACATAAATGTAACGTAAAAGTTAGTAAATTACCAGAGGTTGCACCCTGAAAGTTAACAAACAAAATCCCACCAGAGAGAGCTAATTGCTGAGTTTTAAGCTCCTGCTTAAAACTATTCATGTTGAAAATCTGTACTGTTTAGTTGACAGCTTGCTGGATGACAATCAGAAAAGCATGAGTTATGCTCTTCTCACTAGTAAAACACTTTGCAAGCCTCTCCATTCCTTGGTAATCCAGATTCTTTGCTGAGTAAAATAGACTGTGAATACCTGGCTTTTTTAAAAACAAAATTCTATGACAATAAACAACAATTGTACAACAGTGTTTGGGGTACTTTAAATGAAGGGCTAGACAACAAGGTCCTACTGCATAGCACAGGGTGATAAACCATAATGGAAAAGAATATATATAAAAGAAAGAATGTCTATATGTGTATAACTGAGTCACTTTGCTTGTACAGCAGAGATTGGCACAAAATTGTAAATCAACTATACTTCAATAAAAAAAAATTAAGAAAGGGGCTAGAAATTTAATTAGCCATGTAAACAAAAACTCCCCAAATTAAAAATGGAAACCCTCAACGACTTTACTTCTGCTCCTTTTCTGGGGAAGATTTAGAGTGAATAAATAGGGCTTCCCTGGTGGTGCAGTGGTTGAGAGTCCGCCTGCCTTTGCAGGGGACACGGGTTCGTGCCCTGGTCCGGGAAGATCCCACATGCCACGGAGCGGCTAGGCCCGTGAGCCATGGCCGCTGAGCCTGCGTGTCTGGAGCCTGTGCTCCACAATGGGAGAGGCCACAACAGTGAGAGGCCCGCGTATCGCAAAAAAAAAAAAAAAAAAAAAAAAAGTACTTGCTGTGCAGAGCTGGAAAGGTGGCTGTAGAGAGAGAAGACACCTTTTAGCTAAGTCTGTGGACCAGTAGGATTGTGTCACAAATACGCTCCTGACAGTGCTCTTCCTGGAACTTCAATTACAGAGACAATGGGTGCATCTCCAGCACAACTGCTCTGTGTATTCCTGCATTGTTCTGTATGTTGTAACAAAGAAAATAAGTAGTTAGTGGCTCTTCGTGCTAAGTGCTTTAACTGCAATTTGGTCAACTTTTTTGAAATTTAATTGTTTCAGTGTCAATATAGTATTTTTTGGCAAACAATACTTTAGCAACTAAGGAGACTCTTACTTGATAGAATGGATGAGTCTACTCCAGGTTTTCCTTATAACTGTGACAATTTTCTAATCCATGTGTGATCAGTCTTAAGATATTAAATATAAGATTCTTTTCATATATTTTATCATATTATTTGAAATGTAAGAAATCAGTTAATGTGACTGATAAGAAAATTGAAGGGTTTTTATTAAATAAAGATTTTAAAATTTTGGCACTGTACATG
This sequence comes from Delphinus delphis, assembly GCF_949987515.2. Taxonomy (NCBI): domain Eukaryota; kingdom Metazoa; phylum Chordata; class Mammalia; order Artiodactyla; family Delphinidae; genus Delphinus; species Delphinus delphis. The sequence continues at coordinate 62,610,773 of NC_082687.1, read as the reverse complement.
TGTGTCTCTAAAAATTTCTACTTATATGCATAAATAATAATATATATTTTTTCATGGAAAATGTTTTATTTGCTCTGTTAAATCTAAATAGTTAAGAAATAAGGTAAGCAAGAGATGCAGTATTAGTACTCTTACATGAATATGTACATAGCTAAAGATGACAGGAGATTTTTATTCCTTTAATATACAGTATGAAATAGTTTTCATAATTCTTTGATGTCAGATTTGGAAAATACTGGTAATTATTTGATGGTCTCTTCTGCTGTGGGAATGCAACATACATTGTTTTATTGGTAGAAGTTGATATTAAGTTATAATTTCCTAATAGTTCATTTCACCCAGAGGAGTTTTGTGTGCCTTCAAAATGAAACTGTCTTACGAACTACCTTAAACATTGGGCTTTGAAATTCTGTAATCTGTGGTTTACACACAAAAATTATTCATAAAGCAACACACAGTTTCATGAATAAGAGACAAAACTGCATCATGTAACAAGGTTACCCACTCTGAACAAAACTTTGGTCCAGGCAAGGAGTATTCAAAATTGAACCTATAGAAGTGGCCTCTGTTCTCAAGGAACTTTTCTCTCCGGACTCAGATGGTTCAAGATTAATTCCACTAGTCTATGTTTTGATAATTTTTGGAATTAATTTTTAAAGGTTTTATATAACTTTGTGTTATAAGCATTCATAAACTGGATATCCTAGTAATCTATACCTACTTAAAGAAATAACTCATATATATATGTTAACTTTACCAAGAAACAAAAGCAGTGAAAACTGTGTCTGCACTTTTACAGGCTGACAAAACAACTGTTAGCAATGAAGAGGCAAAGGAAGAAAAATGTATGTTCTCAGTTCACACACACACACACACACACACACACACACACACACACACACACACAAAATGCTCCTAATAAAGTAACTTAAAAAGACAGCTCAATCTTTTCTTGTAGTACTTCTCTTTTAGTACTCAGATAATCAGCCTTGTGAAATAAATTTTTAGAGAGCAGATCATGTGGATTACATTGGCTCTAACCTTTAATATTGAGAGCAACCTCAGAGACTCAGAAAGCTAAAATGCCTTTAGAAATAGGCGCTAAATAAAAATATATGTGAAGTGGCTGAGTATAACATAATAGGGAGTGTTGGGGCTTATAGGGGGCTTGGTGAAAAATGGAGTCTAAGAGTTGCTTAAATATATCAATATTCCTTTTAAAAATTTCGTTTTCTATTGGCTAAAACAAAACATTTTGATTTGAAACCCTTTCTACATTGTTAAACCTAATGCTTTCCATTCCCTTTCTAAAGCATCAGTATTTAAATAGCTTAAAGTTAGCTTAAATAGCTTAGATGTGACAAAAAAAAACTACCAATATTTTCTAGTTTTGAGATGGAAATCATTAATTAAGGGAGCAATTTCTCTTCGGAACTGTAGGATTTGACACCAAATCCAGAGCAAGTTTCATCAGAACAAGGCGTTTCTTCTATTGGGAATCACTTAGTTAAAGCATGCCTTATACTTTCAATTACCTAGACAAAAGAAAATGGGAGATAATCTGTTATACCTAAATAATTAAAATTTTTTTTAAAAAATAAGGAAGATCATAAGATCATATCAGAGACTGGCTTTTATATTTATAGGAAAGGAATATTTTCTTCCAATTAAGGAATTTGGAGTTTCATGTACCCCACAAGTGCCCGCAGCCTTTCTGAAATCACAGAAAACCATGCCTCCTCAACCTGGCATTTAGAATTTTGTATTTGGAAATGTGTTATTTTAAAACCTTTTTGCCTATATGAAATGGGAAATATAAGACAGAAGAATCACTCATGCTACCAAACCTTTTGAAAAATAATACTGGAATCTCTTCTTGAATCATTAAGTGAATGCATTTATCCTAAAAAATAGATCATCTCTTTGCTGTAGATTTTCATTTCCTTAGAAAATATAAAGATCAAAGCATTTCATTTTGTAAAGCATGCATTAATGACTACTATGGTTGTCAAAAAAGATTTTAAACCACTGTGTCCTTGCCCTTGACAACTTACAAAGAACCACTTTTTATGATGCGATTCTCCTAGGAATCTGTGATACGATCAGTAATTGATTTTGCTGAGAGATCTAATTGTTTGATAAAAGCATTATTTCATCCTTTAGAAGAGTAACCTTGGAGGAAGAGGTCTTGACTCTTCTTTTACAGTCCTGAAGAGATATGTCTCTAGATTGAATGGTACTGCTTGGTTGACTGTTTAGAATTGATTGGTCAGTTCAGCCAAGTAGCCAATTTACCATATTTTCCCCCTTTCAGTTGAGTTGATTTTTGCTTGAGCAGACTGAAGAACTAAGCTTCAAGTAGATCAGAACCAGAGTTTACATTTTCCCCGGGTGGAAGTAAATTGCTGAAAGCCTTAGAAGCTCTTGATCAGGATATTTTTCATAAAGGCGTATTTTAAGGGTGTGAAATCTCCCTTAAAAACCATCCGTGATTTAGCATATCCTAAAGTGAACTTCTCTTGACCTTCAGACCTACTCCTTCCACTATCTTTTACCATCCACAACTCCCTTGGTAGAACTGAGCTACGATCCTCTGCTCGAAAATACCATTGGTTCCCCATTGCTTGTGAGTCAGAGTCATTCTAGGATCTTTGAAATCTGGTGGTGATTTGCTTATCATCCACTAAGAAGCTGCTTTATGCACCTTCCTCAGCAGTCCATTTAGACTTCTTACTCTTCTCTGTAGTTTCCCTGCCTCCATGTCTTTGCTTACCTGGTTCAGCTGATGCAAATGCAGGTCTTCTGTGAATCATCCTGACAGTTAACTCAGTGCACACTCCTGATTTATATATTTGTAGAGCTTCTCCAGGCTACTCTCTGGGAGAAGCTCTTTTCCTTGTCTTTTTTCCTTCTCTCTTTTCCCCCACTCTACCCCCAACCACAAGGTCACACCATAGCCCAGTATTTTTTTAAATGTAGGGATTCAGGGCTGCTGCCTATGTATACACCTGTGTGTTCACTAGGAAAATCTCAACTAATCTTGAACTTATTCATTATTTCTTCCCTACAGGGTTTAATATATTTTTTTCTGCATTGCTCAGAACCCTGTGGATATGTGTTAAGTGTTAAGTACTCACATTATTAGCAATGCCAAAAAACTGCAGAGATGGAAATTCTCTGCTGCAAACTATGCAAGTTCTCAGGGATACTAGCCTTAACATAAATTGAGATGCAATTGTCATCACTGCTAAGATAACAAATCTACAGTGGTCGTTATCTTGGATATGAATAAACTAATTTCTCTGAATCGTTTATGCCTCTGGGACACAGTCTGGAGAACAGAGGAATATTGGACATCTACAGAGATCAGAAGTGTGTATACCACTCAGAAAAAACAAAAATGACTCTGTTTACTTGAATGCATCGTGTGGCCTTGACTCAACATCCGATTAACTCCAAATATGCAAGTGTTCAGAGCCTTTGTGTTCAACTGCCTTTTTTTGTTGTTGTTTCTCAAAAGGGAAAATATTTGATTCTGCACAATGTTTTACTTATGCCCAAGGCCCAATCCTACCTGTTGAGTATATACTTAAACTTCTGCACCCAGTGATTGAAATTATTTCCCTGTTGCCTTAGTGATTCACTATTAATCCTGTTTACAAGTGACTTAACTAGGTTGAGAATGTAATTCTCTCTAAGATCTAATGCGTCAGACAAAATTGATCTCAGAATATTTAATAATCTGGATTAAAATCAGCTATTACTTAACATGAGACTGTATATAAGACAATGATATTTTTAGTGTCAAGTAAAAGGTCTCTAAGCTATTACATTAGGGTTAACTTAGTGGTCCAGAAAAGTTAGCTACTACTGAAAGAACTTGATCTAGGCAGAAGTTTCTCTTACTGTGGATATCATCACTTTGAAGCAGTAGAGAACTGAGCCTCTGAGCATTTGCTTATTAGGCATGCACTAAAAGGATAAATGAATTGTACTGAGTCGATAGGATTTTCTGTGACTTTGTTTTTTTTTAAAGAAGATGTTGGGGGTAGGAGTTTATTAATTAATTTATTTATTTTTGCTGTGTTGGGTCTTCGTTTCTGTGCGAGGGCTTTCTCTAGTGTGGCAAGCGGGGGCCACTCTTCATCGCGGTGCGCGGGCCTCTCACTATCGCGGCCTCTCTTGTTGCGGAGCACAGGCTCCAGATGCGCAGGCTCCGTAGTTGTGGCTCACGGGCCTAGTTGCTCCGCGGCATGTGGGATCCTCACAGACCAGGGCTCAAACCCGTGTCCCCTGCATTAGCAGGCAGATTCTCAACCACTGCGCCACCAGGGAGGCCCCCTTGTGTGACTTTTGAGAAGGCATGTTTCCAGTTATTCATAACTTCTAGTCTACCAGTCTCAGAATGTTTTCAGGCTTACATTAGGAGTTTTAGATATTCTGAGTTTGGGTAAATTGGACTTTGCATGGTGTACTGGGGAGCATTTTAATTTTTTCAACTTGGTTTCTGCTTATTCCATATGTGTATCATTTTAGCTGAAAATTGTTGGGGAAATTTAATCCTGCAGTCATGAGATAGTGAAAGGGTTATGAAGTTTAAAATTACCAGGCCATAAACAATTTTGAGAAGTTTAATTCTGAATTTTAAAAACCCCAAAGCATTATTTTGGTCTGTTTGACTTGTTGCATAGAAACAGAAGTTTGTTACCTGAGAAAATATCAACCTCCTCTGAATAAATAGTTTATATCAAAATCTATTTAGCCCTCAATAGCTGTTGTGTGTTGAGGCATCTTATCTTGTCAGTGGGTTGATTATCAGAGGAATGCCTCATGGTATTTGGGTTAATTTAGGTTGCTTAGAAGGAAAAGTTCTTGACCACTTAGAAACAGTTTAAGAAATGAGATATAAAAGTAAAAATGCATAGAGAATTGTAATACACTGTAGTAATATAAAGTATGATTATTTTAATGGACATTTTATGATTTTACTACACATGGTGCTTATATACTTTTCCATAGTTTACATTACCTTGGTAGAAAAAAAAATCTATATTCATGATCAGCATGAGCCTGGGAAGTTCTTATTTGCATAAAACATGGTACAGAACCAGAATTTATGTTTCAAAGTGTCAAAAACTGCAAATAAAAGCAATCACAGAGCTGTGGCAAATTTCACTAGTCATATATCTGCACACACGAAAATACTATTATGTGCATTAGAGGAGCTTCCAGTTTCCTCTGAGGTGTGACAGTAACATGCTGTCATCATTTTCTCACTTTCCACTCACACCTCCACCCTCAAGAATCTTGCTCATGTCCCTGCAGTGCTATCGAAATTGCTCTTGTTTTAGCTTCTGAAGATCTCTTCTTGCTCATTCACAGACATTTGACCTCTCTGCAACATTTTACACAGACCCTCATCTTGAATCCCTTTCTTCTCGTGGCTTCACTAGAACATGTTCTCTTATGAAAATTCTCATATTCTTTTGGTCTGCCTCCTATCCCTTTAGGCATTCTTTTTCAGTCTCCATCAAGTCACCTTTTTCTATCCTTATTGTCATTAATGTTAGACCTTAAAGCTCTTTTCTTTTAGCCTTCTTGTCCATCTATGTACATTTTCTCTGAATGTTCTCCATCTTCTCCCATGGTATCATTACCATCCATATGCTGATCGCTCCCAAAGCTGACCTCTCTCCTTAGCTCAGACTTAGATGTCTGTAGTAAGCGTCTAACGGATTATCTGAAGACGATCCTTTTTTTAACTATATGTTGAAGTTGTGTGATTATGTGACCTTTCCATGTACCACAGCTAGTGTTTCCAGGGATGGGTGTTTGATCCAAGCTTGGACCATAAATTTGTGTCCTGAGATGTTTGGATTTGAGACTGGGAGTCAGGACAACCTCTCTTGGAGATCCAGGGCTGGAATCAGGGTGGTTCTCAGGTTGAATGCACCAGTGTCATGTAAGGGCCCCATCAGTTCTTATTTGTTGTTAAATATTTTAGACGTCACCTCTAATTGTATGGTTCAAAGTGTGGGAGTTGCAGGCAACTGTGTGTACTCTCCTGTAGACCATATGTGTAGAGGCGGCCAGTCTGTAAGTCAGAGATTATGAAATTTATTCTATGTGAAATATATCTCAATAATAATGATTTTTTAAAAAGTTTTAAAAAATGAGAGATTTTAGAGAGAGGGGCAATCTGAGAAATGTCCAGTGTCCTGAAGGCGTTAGGTCTCTGAATCCTCTATTTGCTGAGGTAAAGTTACATCCCATCCCAATACATTTACAGTAGAGTCTGCTCTTTGTAAAAGCTAGCTTGATTGACATCTGTCACCTTCTACAAAACTGGTCCTAGTTAATAAAACATCCTGATGCCTACTGGACATTTCTACTTCTACGTCATGTACCTCTAATTCTCTCCTCAACCCGCACTGCACCTGTGCTTCTAAGCCTGCTTCTCCTGCCATAGCCCAGTAAATAGCATCTTTACTTATTTAAACGACTGAGCTGGTTATTATTTTTGATTCTTCCTATAATGTCTGGCCCTCCCATCCAATCAATCAAATCCTGTTATTTATCTGTCCATTTATTTCCATTGCCATTCTACCACATTAGTACCCCCTGCAATTTCTTTAGATGATCACCTTGTAACTGGTTTTCTCCCTTCTAGCCCTGCCATCTTCCAATGAATTCTTACTCCAAAGAAGGCTCTTCTTTGGCTTCACGATATCTTTAGATTCATATTCAGAACTCTTGATGATCAGGTTCATGGCTGCTCTCCAGCTTTATCTCCTGCCACCACCTTTGTTCATATGGATCATATGGTTCAATATACATGAATCACACTGAAATGCAGATAGTTCCTCTATACTAATCCCTCTTTCTGAAATGCCTTCCCTTCCTTTATCACTATCAGAGCACCCTGAACTATAATTGACTCCTTACCACTAGTCTGTAAGCTCCGTGAAGCCAGGGATAATGTTCTGCAATCGCAGTGCTATTGTGTCTTAACATAGTGCCTGTCTTATGGTAGGCATTATATAAATATCTATTGAACAAATGTATGTGTTAGAAGAGTGAAATGCTGCTGGATACAAGTACAGAACATGGAAGTAGAGATTTGAACTTGTAAGTCAAGGACAAAATCCTTTTCCATGAACTGAATATAGGGGAGGAAGCAAGACTGTAACTCTGGGTTCAGTGTTTTGTGAATTATCACTTAGCAATCTTAATAATCTTGAACACGCAGCTCTTCACGCACTAGTTCATGTTCATCTCTCGAGACAGGCATTGATTCTTTGACATGTAGCTAGTCAGGTAGAATAGATTTTACTGTCCACAGCTGGTGGCATTTTTCTCTGTGCCTTCAGTTCTTAGTTCCTTGACATTTTTTTAGATATTGCTGCTTTGATTTTTCCCAGACACTGCAGTATGAGGACTGTTAGATTACTAATGGCCACAGCTGTGCACATCCTAGAAAAATTAACTGCTTAATTGCATGAATATGAGCCTCTCGAGGCTTAGTGCTTGGTTCATATTGGAGTGATTGGATGGACTGGATGATAATGTAAATGTGGTAGGTCATTACAGGTTTATTGTACTATTGTGCTTGATTTCAAACTACTCAGGCTTAAAAATAGGAGGGTTCAGAGAGATGTTTGAAAGCAGATGGTTAGAATTGTAGAAAATCCCAACTCTTGATAAGGCTCATGAGTCTTTGGTTCTACCAGTTGCATAGAGTGAGTAATGAATTTGTAACTGAGATGTGAGTTGGTGTCATCTTGCCTCTTAGGATTTAGGCAAGACTAGCTCATCTCCTCATTCTTTATCTTGTGGAAAGTCTTCTGCTTTTTCAAAGACTTCTGTCACTTCCAAAAGGCTTATGCTTTGATGATCACCTGACTCCAGTGTCCTGCCTCTACTTTTTTTTTTAAACATCTTTATTGGAGTATAATTGCTTTACAATGGTGTGTTAGTTTCTGCTTTATAACAAAGTGAATCAGTTATACATATACATATGTTCCCATATCTCTTCCCTCTTGCACCTCCCTCCCTCCTACCCTCCTTATTCCATCCTTCTAGGTGGTCACACAGCACCGAGCTGATCTCCCTGTGCTATGTGGCTGCTTCCCACTAGCTATCTACTGACTTCTTGTCATTAGCTCTATCTTATAGTTGTTCCTTTAACTCTGATCTGCCGTTGTTGCCACTGACCCTATTTGACACATAACACCTTCTTGGTACCTTATCGAGGCAACCAGATACTAGAGATTTGTACATAGTAGAACTAAGTTATTGAAAGTGTATTGTTGGAAGTTAGTCATCCTTGATCTTAATTCACTGTGGGGCATTCTCACTGGCCACACTGCCTGCTGAGGGTCCCACTTCTATCATTCTTCTGGATTGCCTCTGGGAATTCAGAATTCTCACTCAATTGTACAGCACAACTCAGCTCTCTTCAGTCTCCCTTCCCCTAATCTACCTCCTTTGCATATCTGAAAACCTTCTAGTTATTCAGGAAAAGAAAAAGACATGGACTCATTTAGAAACACAAAGAATGTCCTGCCATTTCATTTTTTATTTATCAGGATTCTTCCTCTTTAGAACCATTGTGGATTAAAATCATCCTTTCTTCTGTCTCTTACATAGCACATATATTTCAAGGTGAGTATAGAGAAGGGAGTTTGTCGGCAGAGAAGTGGGAACTTTTCAAAAGTTAGGCCTCTCAATATCTCTGGGGGGTTTTAAATGAGATGTCACAGGCTTTATCCCTGCTGATCCTTAAAGAGCAGAAGAAGCAATGTGACTTCATTATAAATCCTTTCACTCTGCAAATTAGAATCAATTGAGAGACAAAACTTTTTTTCCTATGGTATTCACCTTCTTCAGCAAGGACAGATGGCACATAAAAAAGCTTGTTTGTTTTATCTTTATGCCAGTTTCCTGGTGAGGCCTTTTCTGATGTGAAGGATTCAGGCAAGGGCCAAAGAGAATGGGGCATGTAACCAACAAACACTCAAATACATTTATATCTATGGAAAGATTGTTAATGCCTGTCTAGCTGTCTAATGTTGGTTTAACTCCCTCTCTTCTTTAGGGTGATCACTTTTCTCTATTATCATCTCACTTTGAGGGAAATTTGCTCATTTAGCTAGGATTTAACAATGTAGTAATTTTTAAGCTTTTGCTAGGGGTTACCAACCGAATGACTTACTAAGGACGGGAAGATAACACAAATAAAAAAAGGAGTTGGGTGTACATAGAGAACAGACATAAATAGGCGAGCTCCTGGCATGTCTAGAAAAGGCAAGAATAGGTGCTGAGCAAATGCCAAATGCTGAGTGTAGCACACAGGCTGGGAACACTGTGCTTTCCTTTGCATGTTGAAACCCAGACTCGGTTGCTCAGTTCAATCAAAGAGTCACCTTTTAAAATGCATTATCTATTAATAAAAACAAACAAATAAACAAAATATGCTGTAATATCAACACTGTGAGTTTCAAGCAGCACAGAGGGATGGTAGAATCTGACCTGAGGGTCAGGACTGTTTGAACTTCACTTGTTGTTCAAACTTTGGAACTTCTGTAGGTACTCTGTTTTTCTTTCCCTCCTTTTATTTATAACTTCCTTCTCCAATAGTGAGAAACCTGACTCCCATTTTCTTTGATATATTTACTCATTTGTTCTAGCCTAGAATGCACAGAATGTAGTTTCTGAATTACTAACCCAGATTGGAAAAGCAAAACTTTGCATGCACACATGTACGCATTATCAAGATACAGACCATTTCCATCACTCCAGAAAGATCCACTGTGCTTATCCTCTATAACTATATTATTTCTCGGTATATTTTAGCATACTTCCTTTCTCAAGGTTCTTTGGATCTGGGTAATACACAAAAGTGCACTGATGTGCTTCCATTGAGCTATTGCAGGAGTTTAGATCAGAAGAATCTTCAAAATTAAGGGACATTTTATAAAATACCTGACCAGCACTCCTTAAAACTGTTGTGATGATGAAAAATAAGGAAAGTCTGAAAAATTTTGAATAATTTTAATATAATTTATTAAAATTATTCAAAACATTGAGTACATAAAAAACTCATGTAGATTTTGGAGGTTAAGAAACCAGGATCTGATTAAGACACATCTGAGGTCAAATATCAGCTCTATCTAAGACTCTTGTAAACATAATTGGGGCTGATTTTGACCAAAGTCATAATCATCTGCTTTCAAATAGCTCTCTGCATCCTTTTAAGTAGGAATAGCAGTTTTAAGTCAAGCATGGCAGAGCGTGGACAGGCTGGGACTATCTTGAACATATTAACCTCTCTGAGCCTTTGCTTTCACATCTGTGAAATACAATAGTAATCCTTATTTCGTAGGAAATTTGGGGACTAAATGGAGAAAATCCATGTAGAATGTTTAGCCAAGAACTGGTTACATAGCAACTGTTCAATAAATGGTAGCCAACATTATTATTATTGGTTAGAAGGTGTCGCATGTGTCACATACTCATCTTTATCCTAGGATTTATCACAGTTTATTATTTAATTGCCCATCTCCTTCAGTAACCTATGACCTTCTTATGGCCAAGGTTGCTTTCTTGTTCACCATTGTCTCTAACTAGCAAGACTGCAAATAATAAATACATAATGAAAGTTTGTAAGTAAACGTTTTTTCTATGAAATGAAAACCTCTCACAAATTACTTTTCTGGAATCTTTTGTCATTATAACTATTCTCTTCTGATTGTGACATCTCTGCAGTATAATGGTATATGTGGGCCATTCAAATCTGCAGTATTTTGATCTCCCTTAGATATAAATGCAGCTATGCTGTGTATTGGGAGATACTTTCATAGGCTCTGGAGGTAGCTTCCTGACCCCACATAAGTATCATTTGCATATTAATTTCTTGGTGCAGGATGATTCTGCTTCTGCCTTCTTAATGACAAAGGTCATTTGGGTTCTACTACTAGGGACGTTTTAAAGTTACTGTGTCTTCCTTCAGAGTTTAGGCTTGAAAACATTAAAACATATGGTGGTACCTGGAGAGTAATTAATTTTCCTTTGGCGAAATAATCGCTTTTCTTAAAAATAAATAAATACCTCTTTTTTCCAAGAGGTAATTGTTTAGTAAATTGAGCAATGAACTGAGCTGCCCTTGGCCAGGATTTAGGGGAAAAGGAGAAACCTTCAGTGATTCTGCTCATGTCTGGTTGTGTGAATTTGGGAGCCTCACTTTCTTGGGTGTTTGGGAAGATTAAATAAAGCAGCATTTTTAAGCCCTTACCACGTGCCTGATGCAGAGTAAGTCTTTAGAAGTTAGCGAATATAATTCTTAGAAGTAGAAAGGGGACATTATTAATTGATCTCACTTTGTATAGACACTGAGAGTCTTATCAGAGTAGTACATATAAAGTACCAAAAAGTTCTGATATACAGGCTCCATTTGCACAGGTGATATTTTAAAAATTAATTATTGATTAATGACCAAATTATTCTCCTTTTTCATGTTATAGTAAATCAATTGTGAAATAGTTGAATTTTCCTCTTCTTTTTGGACATTAATGTACAGCATGTCGCTGACTAACAGATGTCATCAAATGCAATCTTACCAGGAGCCTATGTTTTAATATTCAGAGAAAGTTCTTAATATATTTTTAAAGGCTTACTGAAATAAAACTTTCCATGTGTTTATATTTCAAATTTTCCATATTCCCCAACTTTGAACTTCCAGCAAGTCTTTGATATCAGGTATTCTGTGAAATGATAACATCTTTTGTTTTGTTTTGTATGTAGCTGTTTGCCATTTGGATTTTCACAGTTATTTAAAGAAATGTAATCTGATGATACTGGGTAGAAAGTTATTACGTGAACATTCTCTTGAGATTCTTCTGGGTTAAGCTTCTGCCAGGGGCTTATTTATTGGGTAGAAATTATCATAGTATGCATATTTTAGCATAACAGGAGATGTATTTTAATATTTCATTCAAGACAAGAAGTGATTATTTCTGCCAAAAATGTGCTTTAAGCTCACTTTCCCTCTCCACAGTGTGGAGAAGAGTACTGACCCCCACAGAGAGAGTGCACTGGTAAAGTGACTACAGCTAAATGCAGATACTGCTCAGTACAGATTGACCAGGGCTACAGGAACAGCAGCGCTAATTTGCCTTTTGCAGAGCATTAGAGGGGAAAAAATGCATTCTTTCGAAATTGTTTGACAAAGACTATTTAAAAATTTGCTCAGTCAAGTATATAAGGAAGCCAGACTTAGGGAGCCAGAACCAAGAAGCAGAGCTTCCAGTACAGATCATTACTGGTACTTCTAGTACTGTGTAGTGTCAACCTGCGACACAGAGGAGAGGACCCAGGATGAAGCCAACTTATATCTTTCAGCTCATTGATTAAGGCATATCTTCCCTAGGAGGGTGAATTGGAGGTTGATGTCAGATCTCATTGAATATCCTTTAGAGTTCATTTGTATATTGGTTTGGAGAGCAAACTGAGTCCAATGCTTTTTCTTTTTCTAAGTAATTCTCAACACATAGCAAATCAATATCATTTGTTATCTAATAAAGTTCTGAATCAAGGAGCCCTTTCAGATATTGTTTTATAAGGGTAACTAATACCTTGACTAAAGAAAATGTGTAGAAAATAGTCAAAACTCAATTGTTTGTTTGTTTTAATTTCTTCTGCTTCTTTACAATGTATTCAGTGAGGAAAGTCTTGCTGGGCTTCTGGATGAGCGATTAGGCAATTCCAGCACTTTTCTGAATATTCTTAGATAATATAAAATCCTGTGATCAGTTTAGTATGGAAAACACAGCCATGGTTTAGGAACTAGAGTTTCTAATTGACTCTGAAAATTGAATTTTTCTGCCAGTTTTTTCTTGGTCAGTTAAAATTGCCAGTTTAACATCATGGGTTACATGTAGGTATCTGGAAATTATGAATCCTACCTACCTGTCAAAACCATGGTGCTAAAGCAGATAAAACCAGGTAATAGGAGTCCCTACAGAATTCTGTTTTCAAGGGGCCTTTTTCTTGGTGTTGTACATATTATAATTTTCAAAGGAGCTGCTCTTCTGTGGTGCTTGTCTGGACTTAGCAGTGCAGCGCTGGAACTCTGGCTATAGACGGCCTACTGCTCATGGCAATCTGTGCTCTTCTTGTCCCAGGTGGATGCACTCTTACTCTAAACTTTTTCCTTCAGTGAGCCTCTTCCCCCAGTAAACTACAGCTCCTGGCTGCTGCAGCAGAAACATTGTGCCTTCCTTCCCAGGTTCCTCTGTGTCTCAGCCTGCCTCAAGGCTGGGTAATACTAATTTATGGTTGTACAGGAAACTCAGCAGGCCCTTGCTGGCTCTGGGGCAGTTGGAGGAAGACAGCAAAAACTGCCACTACCTGCCAAGCTTTCTTTCTTCCTTGTTGACAGGGAAACAAGGAGCAGTTTCCTATGAAGAGAGGCACCACAGGGGAAAGCGCTCATGGAAAGTAGAAGAATTGTGTCTACATTGAGGTGTTGGGGAGTGCTCTTAAGTAGCTTGACTTATTCCTAATCTCAACATCAGGCTTAAAATATGAAAATCTATAATGAAACAGCTAAGAATTGCTCTCCACTGTCAAATTTAGCAGACTTGCTTTCTTTCCACGTGTATAAACTTATGTTGCCATTTAAAAATATGTGTTGGTAAGCTGGGACGAAGTGAGAGAGTGGCATGGACTTATATATACTACCAAATGTAAAATAGATAGTTAGTGGGAAGCAGCTGCATAGCACAGGGAGATCAGCTCGGTGCTTTGTGACCACCTAGAGGGGTGGGATAGGGAGGGTAGGAGGGAGATGCAAGAGGCAAGAGATATGGGGATGTATGTGTATATATAGCTGATTCACTTTGTTATAAAGCAGAAACTAACACACCATTGTAAAGCAATTATACTCCAATAAAGATGTTAAAAAAAACCTACATTAAAAAAAAATGTGTTATCACAGCATCAACATTCTTAGGTATTCTTAGGCCTTTGGAAATCTCACCACCTCCCATCTCTCTTGGAGGTTTCCTACCAAAATTCTACAAGTGTGAGAAACAATACCCAAATCCAGACAAAGTTCTCTCTTGGGTCAGCTGACATTGCTTACTTAAGCTCAAGCATTCCATAACTTTTGCCCGAATCTACATAGCAAGCCATTCTCAGATACATTTATCCCATGCAAGCAGGAGTGTAAAAGAGAAAGATAATCAGAATTTATCAAATTGCAAAGCAGAGTTAACTAGGTCACTTCTAAAACCTGGTCCAATGAAAGTTCTATGTTTTGACCATTAATATTTCCAACTCCCTTCACTGAGGTAGAGCAAGGGTATTTTACTATAGATAGGAGAGGATATAAGGGGAAAAGTATGAGAAGGAAAATAATTGTCTCCTTTCACAATTATTAATGCTGTTTCCCAAAATCTGAGTGCTGAAGTCCCCTGGAGTCACAGAATATCACTCGCTAGAGATTTCACCTGCTGAGGCAGAAAGATTAATTCTTACTATCAGAGATAGTGTCATGGTGTAATGTGGAGAACCAGCTTTGGATTTAGTCAGGCCATGGCATGAAACCCTCTCAACCGCTGTACCTAAGGGGCTTAGTAAAATGTCTTAATCTCTCAAGAGTCTCAGGTTCCTCTGTAGAGTGAAGCAGGGATAATATCTGGTAGAGTTGAATTGGTAATTACATGATGTGGTAATGCATGAAAATTCATGTAAAATGTGTGTCATGGGTAGTAACTCCATCCATGATAACGTTATAACTAACTTTATAATAGATGTTGGAATGCACAGCCTTCATGTTCCCAGTTGCTGTGCTACTTCCAGGAAACTCATGCCTTTCCTTCTCATACCATTTGGCAGATTTCCTATTATGAGATTTGGTTCTAGTTAGCCCTCCCTCTGCCTTCCTGGAAACTAATTTTTTCCCCTTCTTATACAGACTCATCATTTCTCTCCTTCCTTTCATGCAGGGAGAGTCTCCACAATAGCTGTGGACTGAGGACAGAACCTTAGGGAACCATAATGTTTAAGAGGTAGAGGAAAAACATCTCATGAGGGATTCACAGAAGGACCAAGAAGTAAGAAGATATCTAGAAAACAAAACAAAAGAAAACCAACAGAGCAGAGTTTTAAGGAGGCTGTAATAAAGAGCAAAATATATCCTAAAGGTCTAGAACGAGGACTCAAAGAAAACTGTTCACTCAGACCTATAGATGCTTTCCTGCCCGAGCCTTCTGAGACTAGTCACACATTTATGTGCCGGCCGGCTGGGGCCAGGGGAGTCCTTTTCACAGCAGAGACTGCATCTAAACAGTCCCCTGAGATGAGACTGAAGTGAGCACAGTGAGGGTAATGGCTCAGCCTTTGTAGACTGAGCAATGGAATATTGGTATCCAGTAGTATTTAAGATTTGACTGTTTGTAGTACTTGTAGGATGGCGTGGGCAATGCCAGTAGAAAGCCTTCTCTCTATGGGGGAAAGCAAATCCGTGCAAAAAGTTCACCGGGGCCCAGGATTTTATAGGTCCCAGAGCTCATGGAGATCCACTCAGTAAGGTACGCTGTTAAGAGGGAAGTAGGTTACTTTTCTACTTTTTAACTTGTTCAGTAAAGACTTTAAGTTCAAACCCATTTATCCTTCTCTGAAGAAGATCATGGACTCCAGTAATCCTAAACCAGTGCCTCAGGTGAAGCATCTATCTTCCATACAGGTTTATAAAATTGAATTTGGGCATGCATTCTGCCTTTTAGGTTGTAGTCTCCACCAATCTCTACCCACTTTGCATTACTCATTGATGGCCCCTATAAGCATTTAATCAATTTACAAAGCTTGAGCTAGTCAAATCATGTGGTACACCTTTGCTTCAGCAAGCTGCAAATGAGGTCTTTTCTTACACACTTCAAGGCTCCCTCAGATATTCATTTTAACCTGATTTCACCCGGATAAAATTTTGGAGGGTAAGAATGTTGCCCTTACAAATTGTGATCGACCTTAGGTGAATACATCCTCCCTCTAGGGAGCATCACATAGAGGAGTTATAGTGCTTCCTTCTCTTAGGCAAAAACGTATCTGAATACCAAATATTTTTCTATGAAAACATGTTGGCACAAGAATCTCTTCTGTTTTAACAGGAATCTTGCCTTGCACTTTTTATGCTGTTTTCTTTCTGTTCCCCTTTCTCATAAATGCCATGGTAAAGTGCGTCTGACTATTTCTTCACATTCAGTTATGAAATGGTTTTCTTGACCTATTGCTTTTTATAGGAGGCAGCGCTTATGACCCAGTTTTGATTTACACAGAGTCATCGGAAAATGGAGCAGAACTTCAGTGTCTTTATTTGTTAAGCAGTGAACCATGCCACACACGCTGTTTGCAGCCAGGGGTAGAGGCTAGGAAAGCCTCAGTAGAGGCATCCCCAGGCCTTCCTTCTATGAAACAGGATGAGAGAGGAACTAGGCCTATTTCTCCAGGGACCAGACTTCAAGTAATGCAGCAGCTCTATGCTGGGGCGGGGTGGTGCTGACTCACACTGTTACTTAAAGACGGGAATTCCTTGTGCAGGAAGATGAAAACAGTCAAGGTGGAAACATGAGGCTCTTTTGCTTTTCCCCCAAAAGACATCAACGGCTACAATTTATACGTAAATTTCAGTGTTAGCATGGTGCCTGCCACATAGAAAGTTTGTGAATAAATGGACTTATTTCTGATGTTTTCATTGAGGAGATTCAATATATGAAGGAGGGGTGAGATGTGATGTCAAAAAGGATCTCTCTTTTACCGAAAGAAAACCAATTCTAACGAAGTTACTGGGTAGTGGATCAGGAACTCTGGAAACATGACATGAGACTCAGAAAACACAAATGTTTCTGCAAATATCTTCCTTTCCCAACCAGACTGGCTTTAGTAAATCCCTACAGAGATATATTTAAATTTGCTGTCAGCTTCCTTCCCATTAGACCCGTGATTTTTGTTAATAAAAACATGAAAATATATAGTTTGCCAAATTATATATAGAAATGTTCATATTCTTTATTTGTTTAATGTTAGTTACTTGAGTTTTCAAGTAATTTTGTCAACCTGTTACATATAAGACAAATTACTTCCCCTGGCTATTAACATTTTCCCCTGTAATACAGAGATGCATGTTAGTCAGCCATCTTACCTGATTAGTTTGTAATTTTAACATCTTTGCATGTACATTTGATATTTCAGTAATCATGATCCAATATGGGTGAGCTGTATAAGACACCAACTTGGATCCTGAATTGCTTTTTTCATGCTGTTAAGTCAATCTTGCTGCTAGTAACTGGTCTCTTCCTAATACCTTTTCTCTTCTTCCTCTTTCTTTCCTTCTCTTCCTGTTCCTCCTCTTCTTCTTCTTCTTCCTCTCTCACCTACTTTCTGCTTCTCCTCCTTCTCTCCTCCTTCTTCCACTTCCTCCTCCTCCTTCTCTCCTGCTTCTGCTTTCCCCCCAGAAATTGTTGATGCTTTGTTTAAATTGTCTAGATCCGTGGGAACCTCATACATCTTAGAAATTGTGCGTTCGTTGATAAGGAAATGCATATGACAAATCTACTGTGCTCTTAGGTAAGTGCTACTGTGATCCATCTATCTTCCTCGCGTAGATACCACTGGGGAAATAACACTCCTGCAGACAAAAAACACCTCTGTAGCATTATAGATGAGAAAGAGAGAGAAGACAATTTATTATAGAGGAAGCATTAGCTGAGTTACATGCATGTAAGATAGCATAAAAGTGACTACAAAGTCTGCACAAAACTTCTCTTTTCTCCTTGAGAGATAAATGGATGCCTCTTGTGAGTGTTTCCTGTAAAACTTCTGAGAGAGTTGGTTTTGGAGGTACATGTTTATAGTTTCAAAGGTCTAAAGGCCTGTGACCTCACACTGTGAAATCAAGAGATAGGGCCTCTTATTGAATCCATTGTGTTTTCAAGGAGCACTATAAGGCAGCTGCTTTTCTCCTCCAAGAAAATGTTATCATTTTAACCTTCTATTGCCCAAGTTAGGCTTGCAAGGTGCTTTTTTAAGTGACTTCCATTAGTCACCAAGGTAAACCTTGGTAAAAGTGGGATGATTTAGAGAATGCCCACATACTGCATGCTGCGAGTTTCAACTAATTAGCTGTGATGGTGTGTGTCTGCATGATGATGTGGCTTTCAGAGATTTAGATTGAGATTTATTCTGATAACATTTTAAGAAGAAAGATTACTACAATGTCAGGTTGGTGTGTATAGATTCATCTAGTTGTTTACCTACTGAAGTTTTCTTGGCAGAAGTTTACCTCTTGCCATTCTTGTAGTACGAGTTTTATACATATCATTGACTACACCAGTGATTACCTTTCTGTTAAGTCTCAGGAAGCTCAGGGCCTTGTCAGTGTGCCAGGATTTATCTTGGAATATTTAGGCCAAATGATCTAATCAAAATTCTTCAAAAGAAGAAAGGTATAGGAATGGTCATATGTGATTACTTTACAGGTTGAGTCTTTCTTTGGCTTACAAATACTAATCAGAAAATCAAAAAAGTTACTAGCGTTCATCATTCATTCATTTTGTAAGATGTTGTAATGATGGGGAACAAAAGTGAAATATAATTAATCCCTATTTCAAAAAAGCTTATAATTTAATAGTGAATATGTTCCATGTAGAAATAAGTATAATATAAGAAAGTTTGTCAAAGGTCAGTGACTCAGTAGTGCTACATGAGTGGTCAGATGGTGAAAAGATGACATTTGCCTGGACATTGAGAAAGCCTTTGTGGAGAAGGACGCATATGGACACTGGTCTCTGTAGGTGATGACAGCGGGTATGGAAGGACTCACAAGGACGCAGTCAGGGAATGGCACAAAGTCATTTTGGCTGGAGCACATTCAGGATACCCTGGAAGATGAGACTGAAGATGTATTTTAGAGCTGTGTTATGAAGAGTCATAGGCTAGACTAAGATGAAATATCATTTATCAGTGTCATTTCTAAAGAAAGGCAGTGAGAAGGGCATGGCCTTTAGAGTTATAAAGTCCTAGGTTCGAATTTTGTTTCTTTCATTTTCTATCTATGGAGTCTTGAGCAATTACTGTTTTACAGCTTCTTCATCTTTAAAATTGGGGTAAAAATGCTTACCTCGCATCTTACTTTAAAGTTTACAAATTATAGCAATTTAGAAAACACTGCTTAAAATATGTTATGATATTTAGATGTTATCTATTTGAGGCTTCCTCCATGTACAGATTCATCCCTGTCTTTTATCTGAGAGGGCAGAGCTTGTCTGATTTACTGATTTGAGAGTGAATCATATAGAGATTAGCACTTAGCAGAGATCACTTAACGGTATCTGTTAGGAAACGAAATTACTTTTGAGTTGTTTCCCAATTCCAGCTAACATCTTACATTTTGGTCGAGGATATTTCATTCTGTTGCTTAATACTGCTCTTACAATGCCTCAACTAATTTTACTTCTCACTGTTAATCCCAATGTGGTATTACTTTTACTTTTTGTTTTTCCTACAAGTAGCTGTTTGAATGAGTTGACTTTGGAGCTTGTCCAATTCCTTTATTTACCTCTTAATCCTTTCATGTCACTCTGGAAGTACTGCTTCAAGATGAGTCCCTGCAGAGATGGCATTTCAAGCAGCCTATAAGGATCAGCTTTTGGGTTTTTTTTGTTTTTTGTTTTTTTTTTCCAGCACGTAAACCCAATTTGGGGAATTATCACCTCATGCATAAGGATGATAGTTCTGGAAATGTCAGTCAGAAAAGCATGTGGAATAGTCCAGCTCCCTTTTACAAATAGTTTCGTGGGGAGCAAAACATCAACTCCATCAACTAGTCAGTGGGCAGACAGACCTTTGGAAATGTCTGCAAAACCCTCTGCTACCTGCTAATCTTCTCTCTGTAATTTCACTGACATAAGCAATAAACCTTGTAATTATATTGCACTAATCAGGAATACTGAGAATAATGGAATATCAATCACAGCACTCATATGGAAAACCAGTGAGATGCAGAGCCTAGTTTTGGCATCACTTGTAGTTTTACTTATAACTTAACTAAAAGGAGCCAGTGGATGCAAGCTGGCTGAATCACATGTAGCTCAACTATTTCTCTGACTATCTCAAATATGCTTTTCAAAATGCATCATTCATTAAGTTAAATTTCTTGTGCCATTGTTTGAGCCTGTGCAGTTTCCTTCATTTAGAGTTTATAACAGCAATAACATCTTCGGCACGGGGCATTTCCTGAGGATTAATGGCCAGCTGGGGTTAATGGCTGAAGGTAGAGCCAAAGACCATCAATTCCTTCCCTCTAGTCATTAATTCTTAGGAGATGACCTGTCCTTTCATCATTATCACTTGAGTCTGACCTTTATATGAAGTGATGTGGCACCATAGGAATTAATCCTGTCATGGGGGCTGCAAAAGATGCTCCTGCCAAGCTGGGAGATTTTTTCAACTAAATTTGCTTTTAGGACGACTGCCATTTACCTACCAAATCACAAGTCATGCTCTATTTCTTTGTTTCTCCAATAAGTAGTTTTTCTAGAATCAGTCATTTCCTTTTTCCTAGCTTCTAATGAGTGGTCAGAACTGAGATTTCCCTATTGATTGTTTGAGACTTCCCTATTGATTGTTTCTTTTTAAAATGTTCATCTCTGCCAGGCAGCTCTTTTTTTGGAGAAGTGTCTCATGACATTACGTTTCCATCATTGTGTAGGAACTATTACATGTTCTCCTCAGAACTCTTAATTCAAATGTGCACAAAGAGCCTTCCTGCGGGGTCTGTGTGTGTGTTTGTCTGGGCTGAAGTGGCAGAGGGAGTGATCTGTGAGGAATTAAGGGATATGAAACATGAACCATGCATCCACCAAAAGCTCAAGAAAGATTTTCTTTTTTGCAGGGACAAGGAGGCTTCTTTTTAATCAGCTCTTTATTATTGTCTCCCTAATTATCATGTTCACTGAAGATTTTCATTCTTGTATTTTCCCTTGAAAGAATAATAATGGTTAAATTGTTTAATAATGTTGCTTTGTCTTTTATCTGGTCTCTCACCCAAGAATCTCCAGGTGCTTTGCAAAGATTAATTACGATTCACAAGGATCACAAAAGGGATCTTAATTTAAAGCATTTTGAGAGTTGTGAGGCCTCAATAAATTAAGGAAATAGAAGCAGAAACCTGAAGTTGGGGTTCATTTGTTTGACTGTAGGAGAAAGAGATTTCCTTCTTAATAATCCTGTGACATATTTTGCCCCAGAATTAGGGTAAAGGCTGTAAGGCTAGATTCATGAAAGTGAATTAACTTCTCTTAAGCACTATGAATTAACTTTTCCTACGCACTCTACCAGTGCTACTTATTACTGGGGGAACAGTGCTGCCTATTTAGAGCAGTGCATTAATCAGGATTCTCTGGGTCAAAAGTGACCCAACTAATAGTGGCCTAAAAAGAAAAAAAAATAGCTGAAAAATTGAGCCATTGTCTGCCCTCAGTTAGACTCAATGGCTCAAATATGTCCATGAACATTCTACCTCTTGGCTCTGCTTTGCTGGGTGGACTTCAGTTTTAGGCTGGCTTTCCCCAGCAGCCTCAGACTTACATCCTACAAGTTGAACAACCCTAGTTAGAAGAGTTTTTCTTTCCCAAGAATTCCAGCCCAAAGATTTAAAAGTCAGCCTGACTTCAATCATGTGATCACCCTGAACCAATTTGTGTGTCTGTGTCAATATATGTTGATTAGCTGGGCTCGTTCATGGGACTGTCCTTGAAGCTGAGGATAGAATCAACCATATTTAAACTGGATGGACTGATCTGGTGGGTAAGGATGGTTCCCAAAAGGAAAATCAAGAAGTGATTTCAAGAAGGAGGAGGAATGGGTGTTGCAGAGGCAGAAACAAAAGGTGTCCACAGAAGGTAGCGTGCTTTCTGCATTCATATTTGCTTCCAGCACAGGTAATTGAAGCCCTCAGAGATAAAACTCAAGATCTCTGACTTTATTACTATAATTTTTCATTTAACGTACCACTTTCCAAAGCATGCACTCTGAAAACTAGTCTCAAGCTATTTCTTGAAAAAAAGTACATAATGATTCCATAAATTTAAGAAACACAGAAAATTATAACCATCCTTGGATGTATATTAGTATTAAATAAAGTCAGTGTGCCCTTATCATACATACAGATTTTACTGTATTTACACAGTCAACAAACTCCTTGTTCATTCACATGTGTATATATATTGTATATGTGTTTGTGTGTGTGTTTGCTTCCAAAATTTGTATTGTCAGAGATCAGAAATGTGATATAAGGTGTGGCGGTCTCTTGAGGCAGAGTGGTGCTAGAAGAGAGAAGACAGGGCCATTAAATGAAGGTGGACTGAGGCTTTTGGGGAACTGCAGAAACTAACATTGGAGGTTCATTTGGCTATGCCAGGAAATGTCCACAGAAAGTTACACTTCCTAAAATTATTATCACTGGATTTCCCGTTAGGAGAGCACAGAGTGGCAAAGAAACTGCTCATCAGTCTATGGTTGTCTGTCAGGAAAGAATGTGCCCAGTACTGTGAGCTGTGAAAAAAATCTGTCTGACAAGACCTCAGGTATTTTTCAAGGTCCTAATTCCAGGGAATTGTATTAGCATGAAGAGTAGCAGGACCCTCTGCTACGGGTAAGAAGTCCAGGGCTTCAGATCGGGGACTAGACCTGGAGGACAGAGTTAGGGGACAGAAGTTGTGAATAGAGACTGAGGAAGAAGCCAAGAATAAAACTACTGGTGGTGTATGTTCAGGGTGTATATATGAGGAGATACTCATGAGAATGTGTGCCTCTCTGGGAATCTAACCTGGTACAAGGGTGGAACTGAGAACATGTTGAAAATATTACCATAACATAGTAGATAAACTTTGGAACAAGAAACACTGAGTGTGAATCTCAAATTGCAGAAATTACAAACTGGGCAAGTTGTTTAATTATGTGAAAACTTGGTCTCATCTGTAGTGAAAATAATATTATTTTTTGGAGGGTAGTTGTAAATATAGTAGGTACAACATTTCACCATTACAATATATGGTATGCAAAAAACATCTTATTCTTTATTTCTTTGTGACTGAAATAACTGAAAAGCTTGTATTACTACTCATAAGTGAGCAAGATAATCAATGTTATCAATTCACAATAACTCAGCCACTTGTTTAAAACAATCTATTTTGAGTAAACATTCAGGGCAACAAAAGATCTCCCCCCGCCCTTGTCTCTTTTTACCATCTCCACAAGTGATTCTATATTTGAGAGAAACATATACTGTGAAGGCATGCTGTTGATGGGAAGAGAAGTCTGGTTGGTAGCCTTTCTGGTTTCTGGCCTTGCTGGCATCTCTTGAGGTGTAACTTGTCCCACCAGGTGTCAGGTGTTGCCTTCTGGGCTTACGTGTTTGCCTCTAATGTCTTTGGACATTCCATAGCCTCTGGTTTTGGAGTCTACTCACCCCTTATGCTAACTATGAGTGTCTTCCTGGTACACCAGCGCTCTTTTCCATTTCTATGTCCCTCTAAGAGATTTAGGAGTCCTCAGTTTCTCTCCTAGTTTCTTTTATATGAGGTTCCCATCAGGCCCTTCTCCTTTCCTTCCCCTCCCTCTTTCTTTCTTTCTTTCTTTCTTTCTTTCTTTCTTTCTTTCTTTCTTTCTTTCTTTCTCTCTCTCTCTCTCTCTCCCTCCCTCCCTCCCTCCCTCCCTCCCTCCCTCTCCCTCCCTCCCTTCCTTCCTTCCTTCCTTCTTTCCTTAATTCCACCTTTATTGGGATTATAATTGACATATAACATTTCATAAGTTTAAGGTGTACAGGATATCCTTCTTTTTAAAGGCTGAATAATATTCTATTTCATGTTTATACCACATTTTCTTTATCCATTCATCCTTTGATGGAGACTTAGGTTCCTTCCATGTCTTGATTATTTTGAATAATGCTGTGATGAGCATGGAGATACAGATATCTTTTTGAGATCCTTATTTCAATTCCCCTGGATAAATATCCAGATATGGTATTGTTGGATTCCATGGTATTCTATTTTTAATATTTTGAGGAACAGTTTTCCATAGTAGCTACACCAGTTTACATTCCCACCTACAATGTCCAGTGGTTCCCTTTCTCTACATCCTCACCAACACTTGTTGTCTTTTGTTTCTTTGATAATAGCTATCTTCTTAGACACCTTTCTCAGCCACCGCTACTCTCAAGGTTATGCCGCATATAGTGTTTCTCTATAAGGCTTAGATCCTCTCAGTGTATACTCTGGAAAGTAAGATAATTAATTAAAATTTTAAAAAAATTTAATTATGGTAAAATACATATAACATAGGAAGCATCTTTACTTTTAAGTGTACAGTTCAGTATTGTTAAAAATACATTCACATTGTTGTACAAGCATCCATCTACAGAATTCTTTTCATCTTGCAAAATTAAAACTCTATACCCACAAAACAACAACTCCCCATTTCTCCTTTCTCAAGCCCCTGGAAATCACCATTTTACTTTCTGTCTTTATGAATTTGACTACACTCAGTACCTCATATAAGTTAAATAATACAGTATTTGTCTTTGTGACTGGCTTATTTCACTTAGCATGATGTCCTCAAATTTCATTCATGTTGTAGCATGTGTCAGAATTTTCTTCCTTTTTAAGGCCAAATAATAGTTCATTGTATGTTTGTACCACATTTTGTTTATCAGGTGATTATCTTTTATACTCTGTGATTTTTCAAAATATCTGATGATCTATTGCAGTTTCTATCATTATACCACTTTTTCCACCTGAAATTAATTCTGAGTGGTGGTGAAGAGATCAAGTAAGTAGATCTCCCACCTCATTTCAATCTCACCTCATCTAAATCCTAGGCATATGACCCTCATGAAATAAGGCTTTTATATAATTTCATATTTTATTTCCCTTCTAACCACTCTATGGTTAATGAATAAATTCTCATCTGTGAATTCTGTTGGATTTGGCTCTTGATAGGTAAAGCCAAATGATTAGAATTTAAAAAAAAAAAAAAGGAGGGAAGGGAGGAAGGAGGGGAGGACGGAGGAGGAGACAGAGAGGGGGAGAGAGAGAGAGAAAGAGAGACTGACATTTTTTCCCAAGTACCTAGCTCCTACAATTGAAAACTGTGGGTTTCAATATTACTGTTTCTGTTAAATATTTATAAAAGCCTGTAGAAGTGCTTGGAAGCAATGAATTTGACCCATTTTTCTCTCTGTATCAAATGCTAAGTCAAGAGCAGTATGTGTAGATAAATATTGCTGCTATTTGAATGGTAGGGGAACAGTTATGGGTAAAAGGGATTAAACAAACAAAAACAAAGAACCAACAACATATATCAATACAAAGTATTGCCCTGCTATATGATAATTGAAGCTAATGCATGTAAAGCATCTGACACAAAATAAGTATTCAAGAAATGGTGGCTGTAATTATAATATATTCATCCTTTTGGTGAGACTTTGAATGAATTTTGG
Source organism: Delphinus delphis (assembly GCF_949987515.2). Classification (NCBI taxonomy): domain Eukaryota; kingdom Metazoa; phylum Chordata; class Mammalia; order Artiodactyla; family Delphinidae; genus Delphinus; species Delphinus delphis. The sequence goes on along the minus strand of NC_082687.1, from coordinate 62,585,218 downwards.
CAATAGATTTTGACTTAGTTCAGGGTTATACCTTCAAGTGCAGGCTGGATGACTTGGAATTTTGAGCTAGTGGCTTAAGGATGTTTATGTCCTTTGAATAACAGAGAGTGATAATGGAAAGGCTGATGCTTTATTTTGAAAATTGAGAGAGTGGATATTCTATTCTTACAAAAAGAAAAGACTACCCAATCCTACTCTATCTGAAAATTGTAATTTATACTTACACGTAACATCATATTTTGAAATTGTTTTATGCAAATTATCTATGATTAGTTATATTTAGTTGTATACCAATAATTTAAATTCATCTTATGTAGAGAGAATACGGTTTTGCTCATCCTTTCCTCATTTAAATGGGACCCCAGGCTTTACTTAAGAGGCAGTAGTATACAGGTTGAAGGTATGGGCTCTGGGATCAGAGAACTGTGGTTTCAAAACCAGGCCTTGCTGCTTACTAGCTGTATGACCTAGGGAGCATTATTTAACCTCTTGCTCAATTTTCTTACCTGGCAATAGGAATAAAATAGGATCTACCTTCTGAAGTCAATGTAAAAATTAAATGAACTAATAATACAACATTTACTGCAGTATATGACAAATGGTAGGGGTCAAAGTTAGTTATTATTAACAACGCCTACCCTTATTTGTGTAATCAGTTTCACTTTGCAGTACTTAAAAAAATAGTATCTTTCTTGGCTGTTTGCTGTTATTTTCTGAGTATTGTGGGAGTTCTTATTTCCTGCCTAGAGCATCATCCTCAGTTTCTCCTGTATAATTGTCCTTAGCTCAGTGGCTGAAGTTTTCTGCCCTTTTTATGAGATACCATTTTTAGTGTCAAGTTCAAGGGCCTGTAAGGGGTGAGGCCAAGGTGATGCTGATAGCACTGTACTGCTTGAATTGATTTGCTTTGAAAGCCATTCCTAATGCTGGATGGCTCCCCTGCCTGGTACAGTTGTCTTGGTTGTGACCACTATGGGGTATGACCTCTAGAGAGTACTGGCTCTCTGAAACTAGAGGAGCATTCTGTGCTTGTCCTTTGTAGTATGGCTTCTTGTTACTTCGTTAGTTTGACTGGAACCTGCATTTTAGGATCTGGCTTTTTTCTTTTAAAGGAATCTCTCCCTTCCACCTAACATTTAAAGATAATCAGACAAAACAAATAGACCAACAAAACAGTTAATATGTAGCATTTCTAACAGATTTTTTTCCAGAAAAATAAAGGCTATTAAGGATCATAAACAATTTATTAATTCTTTTTTTAATTTTGGGGGAACTTTAAATTATTTAGGTCTTGTGGCAGTTTGTCAAATGAAGAGAAAAATAACCCACCAGGATATAGCTTTTAATTAGGTATACAATATAGTCAATGGAATTTGTCATTGTTCAACAGCACCATTTATGTAGCATTGTGGCAGTTGCTGAGAACTGTTCTAGAAGAAAATAGAATTTGAGTTTCTGAAAACTTACAGTGATGGAAGAAAACCCTATAGTTGGAGAGATAGAACATTATGCATGGGCAGCAAGCCAGTATGTGGAGATTTAGCTTTGCATTACCTCTATTTATTATACAGAGTAAGCAGGATTCTACTTGTCTTTGCTCCCTCTTCAGGCTGTGAGAATACTAATGGATCAGCAAAACTTGGCTCTTTATTTTAGTATTAAAAAATTTTTTTTTTGCTGTATCTACAATTTTTATTTTGGGAGCCAAATCCATTTTGCTTAGGTAGAAAGCTGCTATTCTTAAGTGTACCAAAAGATGAACCAACTGGACTGTTAACTGAGTAGAATTCAACTTGGAATGACACATTTTGAAGGGAAGTACTTGAAAAGAGAAATATGAAAAGATCTGGAAAATTCTGAACAAGATCTGATGAAGGAAGAAGAAGACAGATAAAAATTGGCCGTAGGGCATAGGGGTAAGGTTGATAGCAAGACGCTTCTAATCCTGATATCATCTCTACATGCAGAGGCAGTATTATTAAAGGAAATCACAGTGATAACCAGAGTGGTATTTTATAACACTTGCTCCACAGAATGTTTCTGCTGTTTTTATAAAAGGAAAATCATGCTTATCAGTTTGAGTTTAACTTTTTAGTATGTGTTGTTCTATAGTTCTGTATATAATGATTTTCCGATGTAATGGTTCAAAAGCAGTTGCTCAATTTGATGCATGTGAAACATAGCCTGATATTAATCCTGAAAAGCAGTTCAATCTAGGAGAATCCTTCTCTATGTGGAAAGCTAGTTTATTTCAAAAAGACCTCTAGGTGAGGATTAGGTTTCCAAAGGTATGGAGAGATACAGTTATCTCAGTTTAATTGGAACCTGGCATTTACCTCCAGCCCCATTTACCTAATTATACCTTGTTTAAGGGAGAATAATAACAATGAAGAAAGAGTAAATAGTATAAGATTAAGATTTAAGACTTGAGTTCGTAATCTGTCTCAATGCTTAACAGTTGGGTGATTTTGTAAAAGCTACTTGATATCTGTGTTAGTTTGATTGCAAAATGTTTCTTATTCTTTACTCTCCATTCTATCCATGTGACTTTGCATCTCCTCCCGGTAAGAGGTGGTGTCTATTTCCTCAGTCCTTGACTCTGGATTTGGCCTTTTAATTGCTTTGGCCAACATAATGAAGTGGCCAGTAGAATGAGTAGCTGTGTGGCTCTTTGGAGCTCAGACCTCTCACTACATGTAAAGAGATTATGTGAAGGAGAGGGGTCCCCAGCTAATGACTGGCCACCTTCCAGAACCAAAGCCTCCCAGCTCACCTACAATGACAACAGATGCTTGAGAAAGGCCAGCAGAGATCAGAGACTATCTCAGCTGAACCCAGCCTCCAAAATCAACTGACTTACAGACTCATGAAATATAAATGATTATTGTTTTAAGCTAAATTGACTTAGTAAATCTCTGAGATTCACTTATCCTATCCGTGAAATGGAGATGATTACGTCTGCCTCAGATAGTTATTATGAAGACTGTATGATATGAAAGATGTTATAAGCCTATCACCATGGCTGACACATAGCGTGTGTCTAATTAATGTCAATTTCCTTTTCACCCCGTTTATCAGCTCCACCTTCCTTTTTACCCCTTCCTTCCCTACAACTATTTCCCTTGGGTCAAAAAAGCAAACAGTCAACACTTTGAATAATTCGATTGTCACATAGATGGCTAAGACACTACAAACATGTAATTAAAGTGATGAATGCTCAGCTCCCATTAAAATAACAGGCATGGTGAATGCACCAGAACACATCTTGATTATCGGTTTGACCCACGTGCTTTCTCACTGGCTGCAGATCAAATACTGAGTGGAGCTGTGTGAGACTGACTGACAGGCTGTGCATGACTTAGAGACGGATGATGCTGGAGGGGCTGATTTCATCAAATGCCACTCATTCATATTTGGTATTTGTAGATCAGTTAATTACTGAAATTTGTTTTACAGCACAGCTTTTATTAACTTGCAAGTCTACATTTGAGCTAACTTGGATATATTTTGAAAGTGAATGAACATTATTTGATTTAATCAATAAATATGTATTGAGAACCTAATATGTATCATGGCTAGAGATACAGTATACACATATAACTTGTCCTTGTGGAGCTTGACTATGTCCTGTTCCTAAATCTCTTTCCAAATGCAGGTCTCCTCATCCCCAGGGACTCTGGGATCAATCTTTTCCTTGGAAGGAAAGACTGAAGTTCATTGATTCAACATTGACTCAGTCTGGTTGCTAGACCTGTTATAACTGTATAACCAAAGTTGAATATAACAAGTATAATCTTCTTAAGACTAAATTACAATGAGATGAATAATGCCTCCAGGGGCTGAATAATACGTATTGTTCAATGACTTCATTATACTGATGTCCTTTATTAAACAAATTCATCTGCCTGCACTGCTGATTGCCTGTTGTTTGGAATTTTGTCAGATGACCTGACTCTTTTATTTTCATTCTATTTTTTGTAGTCATCCATTTTCTCATTCATCAACTTATCAAACACATGTCTTTGATATGCCAGACATACGGTCTTTGCTCTACAGGAAATTCTGGTCCAGTGAATTGAGGCAGACACATAAACAAGTGACTAGAACAACAGAAAGAAACCTTCAGCTGGAAGTTTTAAAGAGGACCAAGGAGCAGGGACAAGGAGTCAAGGTGACTTTAACCTGGGACAGCTTGTGTTGATCTCAGACAGACTCTCCCCCATTGGAGAAAATTTATCATCCCCCCAGGAAGCTAATCCTACAGCCAGTTCTTTTCTTCTTTCCGTATTCCAGTCCTGAGCTTTTCTGTCTTGCAGCACTCTGCCTGGGGTTCCTGAATGTACCAATTCTGTCCCCCTGAGGCTGTGATGGATCTAAAGGCATGAAACACTTGGCCAGACTTAGGAAGAAGACACATATACAACCACAGAATGCATTAGTTTCATTTTATAAGAAATTCTCTGTTATATTTCCATTTAGTTGTGGGTTTTATTTATGGAAAAGTGATCTTTGTAATACCAGAATTTGTATTTAGGAAGTGCTTATTGCCATGAATTTAGGAAGTTAGTAGTTATATTAGTCTGCTCTGGCTGGCATTACAAAGTACCATAGACTGGGTGGTGTAAACAACAGTAATTTATTTTCTTATCTCCTGGAGGCAAGAAGTTAGAGGCCATGGTATTAGTAGGGTTAGTTTCTTCTGAGGCTCCCCCTCTTGGCTTGAATATGACCAACTTCTCGCCGTGTCTTCACCTGATCTTCCTCTGTGTGTCTCTGTGTCCTAATTTCCTCTTCATGTAAAGACACCAATCGTATTGGATTAGGGCTCACCCTAATGACCTTGCTGTAACTTAATTTCCTCTTTAAAGACCCAATCTCCAAAATACAGTCACATTCTGAGATATGGGGCATTGGGACTTGCACATATGAAATTTGGGATAACACAGTTCTGCCCATAACAGTAGTTTGCAGCAAAATATTCATTAAAATATGAACATTTGTAAACAACAAATAAGTTGCCGCTTTATATTTAACATAGCTCATAAAATATATTCAACTACTTTAAAGAAAAGAGACCTGATGTTTCATGGAACTTGGTATGTGTTTATATACAAGCTCAGTTGGCTCAAGTGTGAAGGAGAGAAGAGTCTAAAGTTTTGGAGAAGCCAGAAGTGGTGTGAAAGCCTTCAGTTTGCTCTAAGCCTCTACATATTCATTTTCTTAGTTCAGTAATAAAATTATGGCATATGATTTGAAAATAATTTCCTAAAGAATTCTTTTTTTGAGTTGGCAATTAGCCAACTTCTTTTTGGTATACTGTCAGGGGCATTTTTTTTCTTCTCTTTTCTTTGTTTTATGAACTCTCAGTTTGCCTTCTGTTCTAGAAGTGCATCTGTTGACTAATGGTATTTTTCTTTGCCTGTGTCTTGGGTGTGCATGCGTGTGTGTGTGTGTGTGTGTGTGAGAGAGAGAGAGAGAGAGAGAGAGACAGAGAGACAGAGAACAGTGCCAGAGCAGGAGGGAGCAAGAAAGCACATTTGCTTTGGATTAACATATGTCAACCCTTGTTATCCATCTGGAAATTCAGAGAGAGAAGTATCTAAGGGAAGAAAAAGAGGATTATTCATTGAATTTATACATAGGATAAAGAATATTTGTGTCCAACTCTGTTAACATTCAAAATTATACTAACATTACTAGCATTTGAAAGAAACTAGCAAAGCTTCAGTCAGAGGTAATGCTGATACACATAAAATAATCTTGTGTGAAGAGTTAGCTATGTCTTATTTCAAAATTTAGTGGAATATTCATGAATTTAGGTTTGGGCACACATAAACATCTTACAGTTGCACATGCTTACTCTTGAAACTTACCTGTGATTGTTATTACAATTTTTTTAAACAAAAGAGATATTATAGATCAGATGTCTCATTATCAACTCAAATTGGATGTTGAAAGGCATTTACCTTCTTTTGATAGCCATATTCACAATCCATTGAACATTCTTTCTGTTGTTCAGCCCTCCACAGAGGCTTGTGGATTCAAACCTCTTTCTCTTCATGCTTATTGTATTGGGTCATCTGATGCCATGGAATCACAAAATGGTCCTGAGCTCCATCTGGGTTTTAGGTGTTTTAGACAAGGCATCATAATTTTACATGAATTTCATCCAGCCACTGTGACCCACACTGAAGTAAAGAAGTCCTTCTAAATGTCTTCAGCAGTGCCCACGTTCTGTGCTATCACTGATACTGGTAGTTTGCTGTCTTCAAGGAGTTTCCTTGAGAAAAATCAAAGCCCTGTCAATTTAATTAGCTCTCTTTTTGTAGAGCACTAGCAAAGAAATTCCTTTTATTTATTTGAAATACAGTTGACATACAGTATTATATTAGTTTCAGGTGAACTACATAGTGATTTGATACTTGCATACATTATTAAATGATCACCACGATGAGTCTAGGAACCATCTATTCCCATATAAATTTATTACATTACTATTTACCATATTCCCTGTGCTGTGTATTATATCCCTGTGGCTTGCTTATTTTATAACTGGAAGTTTATACCTCTTAATTACCTTCATTTATTTCACGCCCCCCCCACCGTCCCTTCTGGCAACCATCCAATAGTTCTCTGTATCTGTGAGTCTGTTCTCATTTTGTTTTGTTTGTTTGTTTACTTTGTTGTGTAGATTCCACATATAAGTGAAGACATGCAGTATTTGTCTTTCTCTGTCTGACATATTTCACTTAGCACAATACCCTCTAGATCCATCTATGTTGTTGCAAATAGCAAGATTTCTTTTTTTTTTTTAATGGCGGAGTAATAGTCCAATGTGTGTACTGATATCACATTCTTCTTTATTCATTCATCTATTGATGGACACTTAGGTTGCTTCCATATCTGAGCTCTTGTAAATAAATGCTACAATGAACTTTGGGGTGCATATATCTTTTTGAATTAGTGTTTTTGTTTTCTTCAGGTAAATACCCAGAAGTGAAATAGCTGGATCATATGGCATTTCTATTTTTAAGTTTTTGATAAAACTTCATTCTGTTTTATAAAATGTCTCCACCAATTTACAGTCCCACCAACAGTGCACAAGTGTTCCTTTTTATCCACATCCTTGCCAACACTTGTTATTTGTTGTCTTTTTGATGATAGCCAATCTGGCAGGTGTGAGGTGGTATCTCATTGTGGATTTGACTTGCAATTTCCTGATTATTGATGTTGAGCATCTTATCATGAGCCTGTTGGCTGTCTGTGTGTCTTCTTTGGGAAAATGCCTATTCATATCTTCTGCCCATTTTTAAATCAAGTTATTTTGTTGTCTTTTTTTTGATATTAAGTTTTTGCATGAGCTCTTCATATATTTTGAATATTAAACCCTGGTCAGTTATATCACTTGCAAATATCTTCCCTATTTGGTCGGTAGCCTTTTCATTTAGTCAGTGGTTTCCTTCATTGTGCAAAGCTATTAAGTTTGACTAAGTCCCATTTGTTTATTTTTGCTTTTGTTTCCCTTGCTTGAGGAGACAGAGCCAAAAAAATATTGCTAAGACTTATGTCAAAGAGCATACTGCCTGCACAGATGTAGAGAACAAGCATATGGACATCAAGGGGGGAAAGTGGTGGTGGTGGTGGTGGTGGTGTGATGAATTGGGAGACTGGGATTGACATATACACACTAATGTGTATAAAATGGATAACTAATAAGAACCTGCTGTATAAAAAGATAAATAAAATAAAATTCAAAAAAAAAAGCATACTGCCTGTGTTTTCTTCTAAGAGGTTATCTTTTCAGGTCTTGCATTTAAGCCTTTAATCCAGTTAGAGTTGTGTGTGTGTGTGTGTGTGTGTGTGTGTGTGTGTGTGTAGTATGAGAAAGTAGTCCAGTTTGATTCTTTTGGAAGCAGCTGTCCAGTTTTCCCAACATCATTTATTGAAGAAGCTTTCAATTGTGTATTCTTGCCTCCTTTTGTCATAGATTATTGATCATGTAAGTAAGGGTTTATTTCTGGGTTTTCTATTCTGTTTCATTGATCTATGTGCTGTTTTTGTGCCAGTACTCTACTGTTTTGATTACTGTAGATTTGTAGTATAGTTTGAAATCAGGGAACATAATACCTCCAGTTTTGTTCTTCTCTCTCAAGGTTGTTTTTATTTGGTGTCTTTTGTATTTCTATAGAAATTTTAGAATTATTTGTTCTAGTTATGTGAAAAATGCCATTGGTATTTTGATAGGGATTGCACTGAATCTGTAGATAGCCTTGGTTAGTATGGTTATTTTAACAATATTAATTCTTCCAATCCATAAGCATATTTCTTTCCATTTGTTTGGGTCATCTTCACTTTCTTTCATCAGTGTCTTACAGTTTTCAGAGTACAGTTTTCCTTTGAAAACATGGATTTGAACTACAGGGGTCCACTTTCATGTATATTTTTTTCAGTAAATACATGCTACAGTATTACATGATCCATGATTGGCTGAATCTGTGGATGCAGAACTGTAAATCAGAGTGCTGACTGTAAAGTAATACTTGGATTTTCAACTACATGGGGCATCAGCGGCCCTAACCCCCTGAGTTGTTCAAGGGTCAAATGTGCAATTCTTTGGTTAGATTTCCTTCGTTGGATTTATTCCTAGGTATTTCATTCTTTTTGATGCAGTTATAAATGGCATTGCTTTCTTAATTTCTTTTTCTGAGAGTTTGTTATTAATGTATAGAAATGCAACAGATTTCTTTGTATGAATTTTGTGTTCTGTACCTTTACTGAATTCAAACTATTTCTAGTCCTTTTTGGTGGTACCTTTAGGACTTCTATATATAGTGTCATGTCATCTGCAAACAGTCACAGTTTTTCTTCTTCCTTTCCAATTTGGATTTTTAAATTTCTTTTCCATGTTTGATTGCTGTGGCTAGAACTGCCAATACACTGTTGAATAAAAGTGGTGAGAGTGGGCATCCTTGTCTTATTCCTGATCTTTGGGGAAATGCTTTCAACTTTTCACTGTTGAGTATAATGTTGGCTGTGGGTTTGTCGTATATAGCCTTTATTATGTTGAGGCAGGTTCCCTCTATACCCACTTGTTGAGAGTTTTTATCATAAATAGGTGTTGAATTTTGTCAAAAGCTTTTCCTGCACCTATTGAGATGATCATATGTATTTTATTCTTCAATTTGTTAATATGGTGTATCACATTGATTGATTTGTAGGTATTGAACCATTCTTACATCCCTGGGACAAATCCCACTTGATCATGGTGTGTGATCCATTTAATGTAATGTTAAAATTTGGTTTGTTAACATTTTGTTGAAGATTTTTCATCTATGTTTATCAATGATATTGGCCTGTAATTTCCCCTTTTTTCTGGTGTCTTTGCCTGGTTTTGTTATCAGCGTGATGTTGGCCTTGTAATGAGTGGAAATATTCCATCTTCTTCAATTTTTGGAATAGTTTGAGAAAGATAAGCATTAAGTCTTTAAATATTTGGTAGGATTCACCTGTGAGGCTGTCTGACCCTCGACTTTTGTATGTTGGGAGTTTTAAAATTACTGATTCAATTTTATTACTGGTAATTGGTCTGTTCATAGTTTCTATTTCTTCCTGATTCAGTCTTGAGAGATTGTACGTTTCAAGGAATTTATCCACTATTTTCTAGGTTGTCAATTTTATCGATGTATAATTGTTTGTAGTAATGTGCTGTGATCCTTTGTATTTCTTTGGTGTCGATTGTAACTTCTTTTTCATTTCTGATTTTATTTATTTGGACTGTTTGGACACTTTTTTTTTCTTTCTTGATGAATGTAGCTAAAGGTTTATCAATTTTGTTCATCTTTTCAAAGAAGCAGCTCTTAGTTTTATTGATTATTTTTTCTATTTTTTTAGTCTCTACTTAATTTTACTTCTTTAAACTTTATGATTTCTTTCCTTCTAACTTTAGGGCTTTTTTGTTCTTATTTTCCTATTTTATTTAGGTATAAGTTTCAGTTGTTTATTTGAGGTTTTTCTTTTTTCCTGAGGTAGGCTTGTATTGCTATAAACTTCCTTCTTAAAACTGCTTTGCAGCATCCCATAGATTTTGGAATGTTGTGTTTCCATTTTCACTTCTCTATACATATTTTCTGATCTCCTCATTGGTGCATTGATTGTTTAGTTGCATGTTATTAGACTCCATGTAATTGTGTTTTTTGCAGGTTTTTTCTTGTAGTTGATCTCTAGTCTCATACTGTTGTGGTTGGAAAAGCTGCTTGATATGATTTCAGTCTTCTTAAGCTTATTGAGACTTGTTTTGTGACCTATCACGTGATCTATGCTGGAGAATGTTTTGTGTTCACTTGAAAATAATGTGTATTTTGTTGTTTGGGGATGGAATGTTCTGTATATATCCACTAAATCTCTCTGGTGTAATGTGTCATTTACTGATTTTCTGTAGGGGTCATTTGTCCATTGATGTAAGTGGTGTGTTAATTGTATTACTGTCAACTTCTCCCTTTATATTTGTTAATAGTTGCTTTATGTATTTAGGTACTACTATGTTAGGTACATATATATTTACAATTATTATCTCTTCTTATTGAATTGGTCTTTTTATCATTATGTGAGGTCCTTTTTTTCCCTCTTATTACAGTGTTCATTTTAAAGTCTATTTTGTCTAACTATTGCTACCCCAACCTTCTTTTTGCTTCCATTTGCATGGAATACCTTTTTAATTCCCTCACTTTCAGTATGTGCATTTTTAGACTCTGAAATGAGTCTATTCTATGAGGCATATATATGTTTATTTTTTAAAAAATCTATTTAGCCACTAGTCTTTTGGTTGGAGCATTTAGTCCATTTACACTAAAAGTAATATTGATAGGTAGGCACATGTTGCCATTTTGTTGATTGTTTTCTGGTTGTTTTAGTATTTTTTGTTGTTCCTTTTTTCTTGTTTTATTCTCTTCCTTTGTGATTTGATGACTATCTTTACTTTTGTGTTTGGATTCCTTTCTCTTTTTTTTGTATCTCTTATGGTTTTTGGTTTGTAATTACCTTGGGGTTCATATGTAAAAACCTATGTTTATGTGATAATTTTAAGTTGATGATCTCCTAAGTTCAAATGCATTCTAACAACTCTACATTTTACTCCTTACTCCACACTTAGTCTTTTTGACATCATATTTTGCATTTTTTTTGTTTTGGTTATCCCTTAACTACTTATGGTGGATACGGATAATTTTACTACTTTTGTCTTTTAACTTTTCTACTAGCTTTATAGGTGGTTGATCTATTACCTTTACTGCATTTTTGCCTTTATCAGTGAGGTTTTTTTTCATAATTTTTATATTTCTAGTTGTGGCCTTTTCTGTTTAGAGTGGTTCCTTTAATGTTTCTTGTAAAGCTGGTTTAGTGTTGCTAAACTCTTATCCATTGCTTATCTGTACAGTTCTTTATCTCTCCTTCAAATTTGTATGATAGATTTGTCAGGTAGAGCATCCTTGGGTGGAAGATCTAAATAGACATTTCTCCAAAGAATACATACAGATGGCCAAAAAGCACATGAAAAGATGCTCAACATCACTAATTATTACAGAAATGCAAATCTAGTATATTTTTTATTTCAGCTATTGTATTTTTCAGCTCTATTTGGTTCTTCTTTATATTTTCTCTTTGTTGAGACTCTCACTGTGTTCATCCATTCTTCTGAGTTCAGTGAGCATCTTTATGTTCATTATTTTGAAATTTTTCTTGGGTAGATTGCTTATCTTCACTTTGTTTAGTTTTTTTTTCTGAGGTTTTGTTTTGTTCCTTTATTTGGAAGATATTCCTGTTTCCCCATTTTTCTTAATTCTCTGTTTTTATTTCTGTGTATTAGGTAGGTCTGTTATGTTTCCCAGTTTTAGAGAAGTGGCCTTATATAGGAGATGTCCTAAGGGGCCCAGAAGCACATTTTTGTCTGGTCACTAGAGTTATATGCTCTAGGGGTACTCCCTATGTGGGCTGCATGCAGCCTTCTTTTGTGGCAGGGTCAACTACTGTGTGCATGCTGGTAAGTGGGGCTGGCCTCTGGTCTGGTTGGTTGTAAGACCCTACCTCATGTGGTGGCTGCAGGCCTGCTGGAGGGTGAGGCCGGGTCCCCATGTGGCTAGCTGTGTGGGGTGGGAAGCTGTGGTAGAAATTCTATTAATCAGTTTCATTCTATGTGTAGATATAAGCTGTACTCATTATTTCATACTTTAAAATACCTTTCTTACCATATCTTGCATTGTCAAAAAATATATTTAAGTGTAGATATGACTTGATACTTGCATATTTAATTATATGTTAATAAATGATTGTGCATCCTAAAAATTTGAGCTCTGATGTTGTAAATGACCTTTTCATCTCCTGGATTCAGAATACTCTTGACTTGGGCAACTGAATGTTAAATTTTACTTGTAAATTTAGGACATCATTAAGCCAAATTCTCCTCTTAGGAGGAGATCTGTGGTGACATAGATTTACCTTTCTCTCTGTTCTAACCTTAGGACTTCAGAATTAAAGATCCACTTATTCCAATAGTAGGAGAAAGACCTTTGTCTATTCATGTAGTATTTATTGAGAATATATTTTGTGTCAGGCACCATGCAAGTCACTGGAGGTACAGTTCTGAATAAGATATGGTTCTTCCTTACAGCCTAGTGAGAAGTCAAGGTAAGAAAGGGGAAATCAGATAGAATATAAGTGGGATAGGGGAATAGGATATGTTACAGAATGGGCATCCAATATGGCCTAAGGGAAGGAGAGACTTTGGAACTGAAGAAGTACCAGGAGGAAGTCTAGAGGTTTTGTATCCTTTTTCTTCAGGAGCTTTAATTTGTTCTGTTGTGAATACCTGTGATGAATACCTGGTTATTTGTATACCCACTAATCCCTGCTTTGATATGCTGGACTTTGAATCTTTTGACCTTGATTGATGATACTTGTGACATACTGGTTTAAATTTCTTGGACTGACCTTCTAATTTAAGATCCATTTTCTGAACTCTTATGCTAGATCTGCAGAAACCTGGTCATGCGTCTGGCCTTTGGCCAATCTAGCAGGGTTGCCTTGAACTGAGAGTTACTGCCTTGTCTGCCTTTTCCCCTTCTCCTTTACCTTAAGAATGATCACTGTTAAATTAAAGCAGAGAAGTAAGCTTGATGAGGGTAAAACCAAAACTGCTGGTGCCATTTTCTCTTTATCTAGAAAGAAGCATAAAATTTAGCAGAGACAGTCCATGTAGGTGTAGAAGAATGACAAAATGCTGTGGATTACATTTATTTAGGTGTCTTAGACAAATTCAGTGGAAGAGACAACATCTTTGATCTGGTCACCATAATCAGATCTATTTGATAAGAATTACTTCACAAAATTTCATTAGCTTAGCACCTTAGGTTTTTGCTTAGGAGTATGTGCATTTGTAGCTTAGGCATTAACTGATGCAAAAAGTATTTCCATCTTCAATTCTCAGGCAGAACTGAAGGCCTGATAAAGTGCTCAGTAAGTGAGTAATGGAATAGACACTATTTGGTTTAAGGAAGTGGGTCAATGCTAGAATACATACCTCAGCATCTTCATTTCTTCTTCCACTCTCTCTAGTAAAGACAAATATTCCCTTGGACTAATAATTTACTTCCATTTTTGTCTTCCTTTAGTCTATTCTCCTTCATTCTCACCATAGTAGGGAGGTTGATATTTTTAAAAGTTAAATAGTATCACGTCATTCCCTTGTTAGCTACCATTTGCTACCCATTGCACATCTAGTGCAAACTCTTTTACTCTAGCCTGTGGGTCCCTACATGATCTACTCCCTGCCTATTTTTCTAATTTCATCTAATTCATTCATCCCAGAACTCACTGGTTCCAGTTCTTTGGCCTTCTTTCTACTCCTAGAATAGACCAACTTCTTTTAACCTCAGAGGCTTTGGACATACTCTTTCCTCTGCCAAGAAATATTTTTTTCTGCATCTTCTTCTTTTTTTTTCACTCTCTGTCTCGTACTTTTGAAGTCAGCTAAAGTGTCATCTCCATAAAAAGTCTGTCTTCAGCTTCTATAGAAGTGATTAAGTTGGATCTCCTTCATCTTGTTCTATCCCAGCATTCTACAGTTCTATAGCTTATCACAATTTGTAGTTATTTCCTTTAAGTGTTTGTTTGTGGTCTGCCTGCAAGTTTTATGAGAGCAGAAGCCTTGTCTGCCTTGCTTACTGCTGAGAGCAGTACCATTAAATAAATATTTGTTGAAGGAATGAATGAGAGAATATCATTCAGTCTAGGGTAAGAATATTTTATTTACAGTTGTGTAGAGTATTGAAGGTATGGCTTACCAGTAGCTCCAGAAGGGGAGTTATCACCAAATCTTTTGTCCTGATATGAGAAGATGCAAAAGACATTGGACTTGACTAAATCACTACCGTTTGTGAAGATTTTAACACCCTACACATTCAGGAATGAACAGGCATCCGTAGCATCCTGTGGTGTACTTCAGTGGCAAAGATGTTAACTGCAGCATCAGTAATAGCACAAGATAGACCTTTAGCAACATGAAGCAGGAAAGGAGAAAATAAGTAAGTTCTGTAGAATAGTGAAAAAAACTGGTCTGCTGAGAGTCACTCTCTGGGGATCCTTGGAACTACCTGGATGAAACTGAGGAAAGGTGTAGCTAGAAGGCATAGACCTAGAGATACTAGTTCACTTAAAAATTTGTATGACCTTGTTTATTTAATCCATACGAATGTACTCTAGAAACTCTATGTTATCTGTAGGAATAAGTATTGTCCATGTATTGCATAAATGTTTAGGATCCCAATATTTTCTCTGGCTGCTGCAGTTATATGTTACTATATGGAATTATTTTTGCATGCAGCATAGTCAGAGGTAAAGATAAGTCAGAGGTAATAAAGATGGAGCATGATAAGTGCTATGGTAGGGGAATAATAGTATGTTACAAAAGCACATAGGAAGATCATTTAGCTTTAAGTATAAGTAGAAGGTGACCTTTAGAAGTTTAATTCATTGACTTACCAACAACAACATTTAATCTGCTCAATGTTTTCTGCATCAGGAATTTGAGCAGGGCAATTCTGAGCAGTTGTGCTTCATGCAGCATTAGATGAGGTGATGGGATGGCTAGAAGTCTAAGTGACCTCATTTACATGCTGGAAATTGGTGCTCACTGTCAGCTGGGAGATCAATGGGGGCTGTCAGCCAGGAGACTCAGTTTTCCATGTGGTCCTCTCCACATATCTACTTGTGCTTCCTCACAGAATGGTGATTGGGTTTCCAAAGGAGGCATTATAAGCAGTAAAGCTGGAATCTGTGTAGACCTTTTAAGGTCTGCACAAGAGAAGTTATACAGAATTGCTTCTAACATATTCTGTAGTTCAAAACAGATCATAGGAGCCATCCATTTTCAAAGAGAGAGGAAATAGACTCCACCTGTGATGGGAAAATGATAAGTTCATATTGTAAAGGAACATGTTGAATGGGAGATTTTGCTGTGGCTATCTTTGGAAATATGATCGACCACACTGGTCTAAATTTCTTGGTATTTTGCCTGTTTTTTGGCCCGGAATTTGAAAGTCAGTTAATGCTTTCCTCTTGATAATGACTTTTCACACCATGAAGTCATGAAGAAAATGATCTTTTCTTTCATCTTCTTTTTCAGCTCTTTCCCTCCAGGAATATTTGATTAAATCTTATTTCACAACTTAAATCAGTTCTTTTCTATTATTGGAAGATGGCCAACATCCTAATATCTTTTTAATACACACATTATATAGGATACTTGACTCTAGATAGGAATTGATAAATGTTAAGCAAATACCAAAGGATGCAGTCCCTCTCTAGTTTGTGAGTAACTATGTACTAGTCAATGCATCCCACTGTCATTGTGATGTCTTAAAATGAATAATGTTGTTGTAGTTGGGGACCTGATTCAGGCACTTGGTCTCTGATCACTACTCTCTATTACCTTGAGCAAATCATGTATCTTTGGGACTCAGTTTCCTCTTGTGTAAAGTGAGTACTTTGGACTTGATATAAAAGACCCATTCTAACCTTAAAAGTAAATTTATTTTCAGAGAAATTTGGTGAAAGTTAAAATTTTTTGATGGCTACTTAAGAGAATTTTCTTAGTAATTCAACTTGGAAAGAAGTTCTGCCCTTCTTGCGTCTGTTTCAGTAAAATGGCACAAATATTCAAAATGTTCTTTTTTTTCCCATTAAGTTTTGGTAGCCAATTATTTCTAGTTAATGTTAAATTAACTTGAGACTGTGGTTCTTTGAAATTGTTACTATTATGTGTGAAACACATTGATTTTTCAACCTAAAAGTCAGAAACCCTTGCTTTTATTTGAAAGTTTGAGTTTAGTCAAGGAAGATTTCTAATGGCATATATAGGTGATAGAAACTCTCAGAGATTAAAGATTATTGCAAATAGAAACACATTCATGTGAATGTTGCGCTGTTTGATTATTACAGCCATTTCTTTCTGTCCTCATTCATGAATTTATTGTGTGCCAGCATTTAATAGTCATGGTATGATTTATGTCTCACAGCAGCGCTATGAGGTGGGTGACATTATTATTTCCATTTTACAGGTGAGGAAATAGAAGCATATTGAGAGTTACTAAGTTGCCCAAGGTCACATATACTACACTTGGTAGACCTGGAATCAAACCCAAGGTTTTTGATTTCAGAGTCTTTTAACCTCTGTGGCATGCATTCCTTTCTAATCTTGGAATCACAGTATTTTTTTCCAAATTCCATCCATAAATTCAATACTGTGGTTCCAGGAATGAGGCCCTAACACTAGGGCACTAAGTCTAATACATCCTGGAAGTACTGAACCATTTGTGTAATGAATCCTACTCTGAGTGATGAGACAGATATCATGAGGTTTAGAGGCTTAATGGGCTTCATCTCCAAGATGTTTAAGAACTTTCCCTTGTACATCTGTCATCCTTTCATAGTCCTGTTAAAACATCATTATTCTGTTTCTACTGCTACCCACTGTCTGGCCAGAGCTTTTCTTGCATTTCAATTTTTCCTACTCAGTGTTGCTTCAAAGGAGTAGGATGATAAAAATAAAAGTCAAATAAAAAACCATCCAGTAACAGACTATTAAAAATAGTGCAAATTGCATAGGACTGCAAGGGTGTTTTATCTTGAAAATTTATCTGGAACATTTGCTTAACTGGAACAATTTTGCATATTCACTTCCATCTGCCAATGAAATATTCCCTTGGATAAAACTACTCCTTGTTCTGAATATTTAATATTAACTTTTTTTCTTGGCCCTTTAATAAATTCATGTTTATTACAAACACAAATCAGGCAGTTTTAGGTACTGTAAATATTACGTGTGTGTATAATCTTTTGTTTAATACATTTCTGAGTTAACCTGCCATTTATTAACGTACGTTGGAACTACATATTTCACTTGAAAACAGTTTCCAAAACATTGTAACCAATATACTTAATAATTTTGTGGACTTGTTTTGATGGTTTACTGTCTCTCATAATGCAGAGCTAGTGTAACACACTTTTAGGGTGCTATTGATTGCAGTATTTTTATTGGATGGGTTCAGTTGAAAGACTGAGGTTTTAGTTTCTTAAAGAACACCTTTCAGTTTATATTTGTGACATTAAGTTACATTTTGTCTTAGGTTTAGTAAAGATGTAATGGGATCAAATAAGACACTGCATGTGACGTTACATTCAGAGTTGTCTGACCATCTTTATATCTTTAACAACTCCTCCTACCCCCTGGTTTTGAAACAAGAGTGGCTCTTGTTCAGGTTCCCTGAAACTCAAATCCTAGTTAGGAGAAAGAGTTCCCTATAATATCACTTACATGTGGAATCTAAAAAAACAAAGCAAAACAATAAGCTTATAAGTATAGAGAACAGGAAAACAGATTGGTGGTCACCAGAGGTGGGGGGAGGAGGGTGGGGAGGTGAGTGAATTGAGGGAAGGGAATCAAAAGGTACAAACTTCCAGTTATAAAATAAGTCCTGGGGATGTAATGCACAGCATGTTGACTATAGTTAATAATAATGTACTGTATATTTGAAAGTTGCTAAGAGAGTAGCTCTTAAAAGTTCTCATGGCAAGGAAAAAATTATGGAACTATATGAGGATGTTAACTAGACTTATTGTGGTGATTGTTTCTCAATATATACAAATATCATATCATTTTGTTGTACATCTGAAACTAACAGAAAGTTGCACATCAATTATACCTCAATAAAAAGTTAATTAATTACAAAAAAAAAAAAAGAGTTACAGATTCTGCTTCCAGGGCTCTGATATAATCCACTTGGTGTTCCCTTGACTTTCCTCTCTTTCTGCCTGTCCATGCCTGGCTTTCACCTGCCCCTGTGCTAAGACTCTTGGATTTAACTTTCTACTGGATTAACTCTGGGCTGTCTGCTCAAGCACTCAATTTTGGATTATCTCTTATGCTCCCCTTTGGCTCTACCTTTTCCTTACCTTTGGCTCTTGTGGGTTTGTCCCAGACCACCTGTGCCCTGCCCAGAATCTTAGAACTAGCATTACCATCTGAAATACCAGGAAATGCTTATCTAGGAGAAAGATAGACTGGCACTGTGTCTGGTGCTGACACTACAAAGGGGATGCAGTGTCTGTCCCGAGACACTTGTTTACCTGTTGCAGTGAGGGGAGCAGAAATATATAGACTTTTTTGATGTGATAAATGTAGTACAAGTCCCCACATAAAATTCTGTGAGAACGCAGAAGGCCACAGAAATCAAGCCTCACAGTAAGGAAGGATCATTTGTAAGACTTGTCACTTGAAATGGGGCTTGATGATGTGAAGGCAGTAGCTAGGTGCAGCATGTGTATGAAAGAGAAGCTGTTCTTATTTTAAGGTAAATCAGGGAGTACAGAAACAGCATTGAGTTAATAGAGAAATACAAGCACTTGGATATTGCCAGAATGTAATATGCAATGTAAAACGGCAAAAATGACACT
Organism: Delphinus delphis; assembly: GCF_949987515.2. Classification (NCBI taxonomy): domain Eukaryota; kingdom Metazoa; phylum Chordata; class Mammalia; order Artiodactyla; family Delphinidae; genus Delphinus; species Delphinus delphis. The sequence continues at coordinate 62,566,216 of NC_082687.1, read as the reverse complement.
GGAGAAGGCAGAGTTCAGATCGTGAAAACTCTAAGCTATAGTGAAAAGCATGGGCTTATCTTGTACTGATAGAAAACCAGTGCTTATAATTCTTTGCTGTTTTATCTTGTTATATGTCAAGTGGCATCCATTTACTCTTCTCCTAGAACTAGTACTTTAATTTGGTTTCGGAGTCCTCACCACTCTCTCATTTCCTTTCCATGGGGTTGGGTTATGTTGGGTCCACTCCAAATTCAGACACATTATGCAGACCAGACTGGTAAGAACATTCCATCCATCTGACCATAGCTGGTCCCTTCTTCAGGTCTCCCTTTCTTTTATTCTCCTAAATACTTGTAGTAATAACAGTTACTACAGTATGTATGTGTGTAGAATGTGGAACAGCGATGGTTGAGCTGGAGGAAATGGAAGGAAATAACTATTTTCCAGCTGGTTGTTACAGGATAAGCAAAACTCCCCAATACATGGTTGGTGATGGTTCCATGTCTCTAAACAAGTAAGAACCTTCCTACTTTTTTTTTCAGTTTGTAGGTTTGTTTTGTTTCAGATGGATTAACAGGGATAGACCATCAAATTGTGTATTTTTTGCCCTAACACTATTCATTGTAAAATTATCACGGATTCTTCCAATATTCTGACAATATTGGAATTATGTCTTCCTTAATAATTATTTTCCTAGGAACTTAGATCCAGGATGTCTAAATAGATCCTCTTTGAGTATTTCTCATGTAACTCCAAGGCAGTAATCTAACATTTATAATAGCAATATACTGTTTGCCAATCAGTTTTCCCATACAAGAAATTATTTGATTTGCATATCAATTCTGTGAACTATGTATTATAAGAAGTTTCATTTTACAGATGAGAAAAAAATTGACCTTCTCTGTAACTAAATGAGTAGGCTTCATTCACACAGCAGGTTGAGCCATGAATAGAAGATGACTTGGGAGACTGGAAGCCTTCTCTATACCATCCTGCCTCTCATTCACTCAAATAGTAAGTTTGGAAAATGAGTCTGGGAACACATTCCCCACCTCCCTTTGTTAATAAGGTAGCTGAAGCACAAGAGAAAACAAAGTAGTGGCTGGAGTTGAAACAAGAGACAAATACAGGTCTTTGTACTTCTTAACATGTGAGCTGCCAACTTTATACGTCATTTCTTTTTGCATAACTGTATCTTTTTCCTTTTTCTTTTTCCATAGCTAATTTCTTGACACTCATAACACTGATTGGTTTTATTCCTGCTGGGCTGTTCTTTTTCTTTCCTTTTTTTTTTTAATTTGTTTTACTTTGATTATTTATTTATGAATTAACACCTTCAACATTTGTTGATGTCCTAAGAAGGCTTCAGTTTTCAATGACCTATATTAAAATGACAGAATAGTAAAGATTCCATTGAACCATTTTTTCCTATCTCATACCTTTTTTTTAACATCTTTATTGGAGTATAATTGCTTTACAATGGTTTGCTAGTTTCTGCCTTACAACAAAGTGAACCAGCCATACATATACACACATCCCAATATCTCCTCCCTCCTGTGCCACCCATCCTCCCACCCTCCCTATCCCACCCCTCGAGGTGGACACAAAGCACCGAGCTGATCTCCCTGTACTATGCGGTTGCTTTGCCCTAGCTATCTATTTTACATTTGGTACTGTATATATGTCCATGCCACTCTCTCACTTTGTCACAGCTTACCCTTCCCCCTCCCCATATCCTCAAGTCCATTCTCTAGTAGGTCTGTGTCTTTATTCTGGTCTTTCTTCTGGGTTCTTCATGACCATTTTTTTGTTTTTTGTTTTTAGATTCCATATATATGTGTTAGCATACAGTATTTGTTTTTCTCTTTCTGAGTTACTTCACTCTGTATGACAGACTCTAAGTCGATCCACCTCATTACAAATAACTCAATTTCGTTTCTTTTATGGATAATATTACATTGTATATATGTGCCACATCTTCTTTATCCATTCATCTGTCGATAGACACTTAGGTTGCTTCCATGTCGTGGCTATTGGAAATAGAGCTGCAATAAACATTGTGGTACATGACTCTTTTTGAATTATCGTTTTCTCAGGGTATATGCCCAGTAGTGGGATTGCTGGGTCGTATGGTAGTTCTATTTTTAGCTTTTTAAGGAACCTCCATACTGTTCTCACAGTGGCTGTATCACTCTACATCCCCACCAACAGTGCAAGAGGGTTCCCTTTTCTCCACACCCTCTCCAGCATTTATTGTTTGTAGATTTTTTGATGATGACAATTCTGAGCAGTGTGAGATGATATCTCATTGTAGTTTTGATTTGCATTTCTCTAACGATTAATGATGTTGAGCAATCTTTCATGTGTTTGTTGGCAAGCTGTATATCCTCTTTGGAGAAATGTCTATTTCGGTCTTCTGCCCATTTTTGGATTGGGTTGTTTCTTTTTTTGATATTGAGCTGCATGAGCTACTTGTAAATTTTGGAGATTAATCCTTTCTCAGTTGCTTCATTTGCAAATATTTTCTCCCATTCTAAGAGTTGTCTTTTCATCTTGTTTATGGTTTCCTTTGCTATGCAAAACGTTTTAATTTTCATTAGGTCCCATTTGTTTATTTTTGTTTTTATTTCCATTTCTCTAGGAGGGGGGTCAAAACAGATCTGGCTGTGATTTATGTCATAGAGTGTTCTGCCTATGTTTTCCTCTACAAGTTTGATGGTGTTTGGCCTTACAATTAGGTCTCTAATCCATTTTGAGTTTATTTTTGTGTATGGTGTTAGGGAGTGTTCTAATTTCGTTCTTTTACATGTAGCTGTCCAGTTTTCCCAGCACCACTTATTGAAGAGGCTGTCTTTTCTCCATTGTATATTCTTGCCTCCTTTCTCAAAGATAAGGTGGCCATATGTGCGTGGGTTTATCTCTGGGCTTTCCATCCTGTTCCATTGATCTATATTTCTGTTTTTGTGCCAGTACCATAGTGTCTTGATTGCTGTAGGTTTGTGGTATAGTCTGAACTCAGGGAGCCTGATTCCTCCAGCTCCGTTTTTCTTTCTCAAGATTGCTTTGGCTATTCGGATCTTTTGTGTTTCCATACAAATTGTGAAATTTTTTGTTCTAGTTCTGTGAAAAATGCCAGTGGTAGTTTGATAAGGATTGTACTGAATCTGTAGATTGCTTTGGGTAGTCTAGTCATTTTCACAATGTTGATTCTTCCATTCCAAGAACATGGTATATCTCTCCATCTATTTATATCATCTTTAATATCTTCCATCAGTGTTTTATAATTTTCTGCATACAGTTGTTTTGTCTCCTTAGGTAGGTCTATTCCTAGATATTTTATTCTTTTTGTTGCAGTGGTAAATGGGAGTGATTTCTTAATTTCACTTTTAGATTTTTTATCATTAGTGTATAGGAATGCAGGAGATTTCTGTGCATTAATTTTGTATCCTGCTACTTTACCAAATTCATTGATTAGCTCTAGTAGTTTTCTGGTAGCATCTTTCGGATTCTCTATGTATAGAGTCAGGTCATCTGCAGACAATGACAGCTTTACTTCTGCTTTTCCAATTTGGATTCCTTTTATTTCTTTTTCTCCTCTGATTGCCTTGGCTAAAACTTCCAAAACTATGTTGGATAATAGTGGTGAGAGTGGGCAACCTTGTCTTCTTCCTGATCTTAGTGGAAATGGTTTCAGTTCTTCACCATTGAGAACGATGTTGGCTGTGGGTTTGTCATATAAGGCTTTTATTATGTTGAGGAAAGATCCTTCTATGCCTACATTCTGGAGGGTTTTTATCATAAATGGGTGTTGAATTGTCAAAATCTTTCTCTGCATCTATTGAGATTATCATATGGTTTTTCTCCTTCAGTTTGTTAATATGGTGTATCACATTGATTGATTTGTGTATATTGAAGAATCCTTGCATTCCTGGAATAAATCCCACTTGATCATGATGTATGATTCTTTTAATGTGCTGTGGGATTCTGTTTGCTAGTATTTTGTTGAGTAGTTTTGCACCTATGTTCATCAGTGATATTGGCCTGTAGTTTTCTTTCTTTTTGACATGTTTGTCTGGTTTTGGTATCAGGGTGATGGTGGCCTCGTAGAATGAGTTTGGGATTGTTCCTCCCTCTGCTATATTTTGGAAGAGTTTGAGAAGGATAGGTCTTAGCTCTTCTCTAAATGTCTGATAGAATTCGCCGGTGAAATCATCTGGTCCTCAGTTTTTGTTTGTTTGAAGATTTTTAATCACATTTTCAATTTCAGTGCTTGTGATTGGTCTGTTCATATTTTCTGTTTCTTCCTGGTTCAGTCTCAGAAGGTTGTGCATTTTTAAGAATTTGTCCATTTCTTCCAGGTTGTCCATTTTATTGGCATACAGTAGCTTGTAGTAATCTGTTATGATCCTTTGTATTTCTGCAGTGTCAGTTGTTACTTCTCCTTTTTCATTTCTAATTCTATTGATTTCAATCTTCTCCCTTTTTTTCTTGATGAGTCTGGCTAATGTTTTATCAATTTTGTTCATCTTCCCAAACAACCAGCTTTTAGTTTTATTGATCTTTGCTATCGTTTCCTTCATTTCTTTTTCATTTATTTCTGATATGATCTTTATGATTTCTGTCCTTCTGCTAACTTTGGGTTTCCTTGTTCTTCTTTCTCTAATTGCTTTAGATGTAAGGTTACCTTTTTTATTTGAGATGTTTCTTGTTTCTTAAGGTAGGATTGTAGTGGTATAAATTTCCCTCTTAGCACTGCTTTTGTAGCATCCCATAGGTTTTGGGTTGTCATGTCTCCCTTGTCATTTGTTTCTAGGTATTCTTTGAGTTCCTCTTTGATTTCTTCAGTGATCTCTTGGTTATTAAGTAGTGTACTGTTTAGCCTCCATGTGTTTGTCTTTTTTACGGACTTTTTCCTGTATTTGATATCTAGTCTCATAGTGTTGTGATCAGAAAAGATACTTGATACCATTTCAGTTTTCTTAAATTTATTAGGGCTTGATTTGTGACCCAAGATATGATCTATTTTGGAGAATGTTCCATGAGCACTTGAGAAGAAAGTGTATTCTGTTGCTTTTGGATGGACTATCCTATAAATATCAATTAAGTCTATCTTGTTTAATGTATCATTTAAAGCTTGTGTTTCCTTATTTATTTTCATTTTGTATGATCTGTCCATTGGTGAAAGTGAGGTGTTAAAGTCCCCTACTATGATTGTGTTACTGTCGATTCCCCCTTTTATGGCTGTTAGTATTTGCATTATGTGTTGAGGTGCTCCTCTGTTGGGTGCATAAATATTTACAATTGTTATATCTTCTTCTTGGATTGATTCCTTGATCATTATGTAGTATCCTTCTTTGTCTCTTGTAATAGACTTTGTTTTAAAGTCTATTTTGTCTGATATGAGAATTGCTACTCCAGCTTTCTTTTGTTTTCCATTTGAATGGAATGTCTTTTTCCATCCCCTCACTTTCAGTCTGTATGTGTACCTAGGTCTGAAGTGGGCCTCCTGTAGACAGCATATATATGGGTCTTGTTTTTGTATCCATTTAGCCACTCAGTGTCTTTTGGTTGCAGCATTTAATCCATTTACATTTATGTTGATTATCGATATGTATGTTCCTATTACCATTTTCTTAATTGTTTTGGGTTTGTTATTGTAGGTCTTTTCCTTCTCTTGTGTTTCCTGCCTAGAGAAGTTCCTGTAGCATTTGTTGGAAAGCTGGTTTGGTGGTGCTGAATTCTCTTAGTTTTTGCTTGTCTGTAAAGCTTTTAATTTCTCCGTCAAATCTGAATGAGATCCTTGCTGGGTAGAGTAATCTTGGCTGTAGGTTTTTCCCCTTCATCACATTAAATATGTCCTGCCACTCTCTTCCGGCTTGCAGCGTTTCTGCTAAAAGATCAGCTGTTAATCTTATGGGGATCCCCTTGTATGTTATTTGTTGTTTTTCCCTTGCTGCTTTTAATATTTTTTCTTCGTATTTAATTTTTGATAGTTTGATTAATATGTGCCTTGGTGTGTTTCTCCTTAGATTTATGCTGTATGGGACTCTCTGTGCTTCCTGGACTTGATTAACTATTTCCTTTGCCATATTAGGGAAGCTTTCAACTATAATCTCTTCAAATATTTTCTCAGTCCCTTTCTTTTTGTCTTCTTCTTCTGCGACCCCTATAATTTGAATGTCGGTGCATTTAATGTTGTTCTAGAGGTCTCTGAGACTGTCCTCAATTCTTTTCATTTTGTCTTCTTTATTCTGCTCTGCAATAGTTATTTCCAGTATTTTTTTTTTTTTTTTTTTTTTTTTTTTGCGGTACGCGGGCCTCTCACCGCTGTGGCCTGTCCTGCTGCAGAGCACAGGCTCCAGACGCGCAGGCCCAGCAGCCTTGGCTCACAGGCCCAGCCGCCCAGCAGCATGTGGACCCTCCTGGACCGGGGCACGAACCCACGTCCCCTGCGTCGGCAGGCAGACTCTCAACCAGTGCGCCACCAGGGAAGCCCTATTTCCACTATTTTATCTTCCCAGTTGCTTATCTGTTTTTCTGTATCAGTTATTCTGTTATTGATTCCTTCTAGAGAATTCTTAATTTCATTTATTGTGGTTTTCATCATTGTTTATATACTCTTTAGTTCTTCTAGGTCCTTGTTAAATGTTTCTTGTATTTTCTACATTCTCTTTCCAAGATTTTGGATTATCTTTACTGTCATTATTCTGAATTCTTTTTCAGGTAGACTGCCTATTTCCTCTTCATTTGTTATGTCTGTTGTGTTTTTACCTTGCTCCTTCATCTGCTGTGTGTTTCTCTGTCTTCTCATATTGCTTAACTTACTGTGTTTGGTTCTCCTCTTTTCATGCTGCAGGTTCATAGTTCCCATTGCTTTTTGTGTCAGCTTCCAGTGGCTAAGGTTGGTTCAGTGGGCTGTGTAGGCTTCCTGGTGGAGGGGCCTGGTGCCTGTGTTCTGGTGGATGAGACTGGATCTTGTCTTTTTGGCGGGTAGGTCCACGTCTGGTGGTGTCTTTTGGGGTATCTGTGACCCTATTATGATTTTAGGCAGCCTCTCTGCTAATGTGTGGGGTTGTGTTCCTGTCTTGCTAGTTGTTTGGCATAGGGTGTTGAGCACTGTAGCTTGCTAGTCGTTGAGTGGAGCTGGGTCTTAGTATTGAGATGGAGATCTCTGGGAGATTTTCACTGTTTGATATTACTTGGAGCTGGGAGGTCTCTGGTCGACCAATGTCCTGAACTTGGCTCTCCCATCTCAGAGGTACAGCCCTGACACCTGGCTGGAACATCAAGAACCTGTCATCCACACAGCTCAGAATAAAAGGGAGAAAAATTGAAAGAGAAAGATAAAGTACAATACAATAAAATAAAATAAAGTTAGTAAAGTAAAAAATAAAAATAAGTATTAAAAAAAATTCAAAAGTAATTTAAAAAAGAAAGAAGAGAGCAACCAAACCGAAAAACAAATCCACCAATGATAACACGCACTAAAAAGTATACTAAAAAAAAGGAAAAAAACATAACGGACAGACAGAACCGTAAGATAAATGGTAAAAACAAAACTATACAGGCAAAATCACATACAGAAGCATACACATGCACACTCACAAAAAGAGAAAAAGGGGGAAAAATATATATATATATCGTTGCTCCCAAAGTCCACCTCCTCAATTTGGGATGAATCGTTGTCTATTCAGGTATTCCACAGATGCAGGGTACATCATATTGACTGTGGAGAGTTAATCCGCTGCTCCTGAGGCTGCTGGGAGAGATTTCCCTTTCTCTTCTTTGTTTGCATAGCTCCTGGGGTTCAGCTTTGGATTTGGCCCCGCCTCTGCATGTAGGTCGCCTGAGGGCATCTGTTTTTCGCTCAGACAGGACGGGGTTAAAGGAGCACGTGCTTCGGGGGCTCTGGCTCACTCACGCCACGGGGAGGGAGTGGTATGGAATGTGGGGCGAGCCTGCAGTGGCAGACGCCAGGAGATGTTGCACCAGCCTGAGGTGCGCCATGTGTTCTCCCAGGGAGGTTGTCCCTGGATCACGGGACCCTGGCAGTGGCGGGCTGCACAGGCTCCCGGGAGAGGAGGTGTGGAGAGTGACCTGTGCTAGCACACAGGCTTCTTGGTGGCAGCAGCAGGAGCCTTAGTGTCTCGTGCCCGTCTCTGTTTTCCACGCTGTTAGCCGCAGCTCACGCTCATCTCTGGAGCTCGTTTAGACGGTGCTGTTAATCCCCTCTCCTTGCGCACCAGGAAACAGGCAAGAAAAAGTCTCTTGCCTCTTCAGCAGCTCCAGACTTTTTCCCGGACTCCCTCCTGGCTAGCCGTGGCACACTAGCCCCCTTCAGGCTGTGTTCACACCGCCAACCCCAGTCCTCTCCCTGGGATCCGACCTCCGAAGCCCGAGCCTCAGCTCCCAGTCCCCGCCCGCCCCGCGGGTGGGCAGACAAGCCTCTCGGGCTGGTGAGTGCTGGTCGGCCCCGATCCTCTGTGTGGGAATCTCTCTCCGTTGCCCTCTGCACCCCTGTTGTTGCACTCTCCTCCGTGGCTCTGAAGCTTTACCGTCTCTGACACCCGCAGTCTCTGCCCGCAAAGGTGCTTCCTAGTGTGTGGAAACCTTTTCTCCTTCACAGCTCCCTCCCACTGAGGCAGGTCCCGTCCCTATTCTTTTGTCTCTGTTTTTCCTTTCTCTTTTGCCCTACCCAGGTACGTGGGGGAGTTTCTTGCCTTTTGGGAAGTCTGAGGTCTTCTGCTAGCATTCAGTAGGTGTTCTGTAGGAGTTGTTCCACACGTAGATGCATTTCTGTTTTATTTGTGGGGAGGAAGGTGATCTCCATGTCTTACTCTTCTGCCGTCTTAAAGCTCCCCCCTCTTCTCTGTTCCTTTGTCTAATGCTGGGACACATCAGAAATGCCGTTTGCGTTGTATTGTCATCTAGGGTATGAATATGACTTCTTTAACCACAGAAGTAAAGTGATAGCTATTTATTAGATTCAGACTCAGTATATCCAGACTGTATTTTAGCTGCAAGATGCTTGTGATGAGCAGCCAAAATACATGTATGGCATGTGTAGTGGTAGCAATTTGACAAATAATTCACATATACATAGCTTCTAAAATGCACTTAAATTGAAATGGTTTTGGAACTATAATTATAAGCAGAAGCCTTCCTGGCTTTCAGTTCACCCTGAGGTCATAATTTTCTTTTGAAAATTCTCTCAGGAGAGTATTACCACTGAATGGGCTTTCTTACTGGCTTCCCTGTTGATCTCTGGTGAGTCTAGAGTGTGTCAGGAAAATGTTTTTACTCCATCATATTTCTGCTTGGCTAGAAAAAGCTTTTAATCTCTGGGAAGCTCACACTTTGTAAGTGAGGGTTGTAAAAGTAGTTTCTTTAAGAGAAAAAAATGCCATTGCTTTCTAAATATGAACAAAATTATATGGCTTTGATACATTTGGCAGCTTTATATCAACACATCCATCTCTGGAAAGTGCTTATTATTTCGTGAATACTGTGTCTTATCCCAGGTTCGATGTGCAGGTTCAATAAATAGATATCAGAATGTTGTGTACAATCATACTAAATGTTATCTTTTACAAAAAGACCTAGTATAATTTCTAAATATTTGGGGGTTCAAAATAATTATATTAATGTTTATGATTATGATGTTGGAAGGTACAACTTATAATGAGAGCACATATAATTAAGCATGTTATAATCTTTGGAGAATACATGCTTGATATGTTATAAAGAATAATTCTACCTTTCCTGTTATTTTTTTTGTTGTTGTTGTTAGATACTATGTGGTACTGATCTTGATTACTTAAAAAGTATGTTTATATTATAGTTCCATATTTAGAATATTTGTTATTTTTTTGTGTGCATAGGAATGTTTCAAAAGGAAAGTGACAGTAGCTGTCTTTGAATTTGAATCTTTTTGTGGGGTATCATTAGGTTTTCCCACTGGATGATGGGTTTTTCTTCTACTGACCTCTTTAATTATGCTATCTCGGTTAATAACAAGAGACATAGAATCCTAGAATGTTAGAACTGGTAGAGACCTTAGTAATTGTCTAATCTCTGACCACACCTCACATTAAAAATATGTTTTATATTGCAACCAAATGTACACAAGTGGACACTCATTCCCCTGCCTGCTCCACACAAATGTATGCATGCATGTAAAAAAAACTGGAACAAGAGTGTTGTGAAAAACTATTTATGCTTTGTGTGGTGTACCTTAGCAATTCTTCTCAATTCATTAAGAAAAAAATGCTTACCTGAACCCATCAAACAGATCTTACCACCAGGACCAGCTATATATTTTGCAGGGCCCAAAGCAAAATGAAACTATGGGTCTCCTTGGTAAAAAAATTATTTAAAAATTTCAGGCTGGCATTAGCAGATCATTAATCCAAACATGGGGCCCTTCTGAGCATGGGGCCTTGTGAGACAGCACAGGCTTTACAGCAGTGAAACCACCCCTGCTCACCACTTCTGAATAGATGTTGGCCAGCAGTTTTAGAACACTTTAGAGCAACTCTCATTTTACAAATGTGAAGACTGAGGCTCATTGCAGGTGAATGACTTAAGATAAAAAGATGATGAAGTGCAATACAAAGACAATTCTCTGACTTCTATGCCAGTGTTCTTACCTCTAACCTCAATTAGATTACTCTGGGGATGGAATAATAGAGTTATAAAATTTCTGGCTTTTTGTAAGCTATTCACTCCTCTGATCCCAGCTCTTTTTAGTATTTAATTTTATTTCAGATGTTGTTGAAAATGTTTTTAATATTACTTTATCACTTAGTCTATTTTTATGTCTTGGTAAGAGTAAATAATGATTTTCTTTTTTTCTTCTTTTTACTTTGAGGCTTTCTGAACCACCAGCTACTATTATATTGTACTGTAGTTGTTTGAAGTTAATGAAGGAAAAGGCCAAACATAAGTTTCAGAATCTGGGTCAAAGAAGAAAGTCATAAAAAACAGGGACTAGTAATGCCCTACAGAAACTGAGAAGTGATATGGAGGAGTGAAATAGAGGGGTTATATTTAGAGAAGGAGGGAAACAATTATTTCCCTGAGCCTGAAGGAAAAGATGAGAGGACAGCTGTGTATGCCGAATATTGCTTCTAAGTGTGTGGAGAAGAAATGTGTCCATGGTTTTTATGTCTACACAGAAATGGCACCCAGGGTCATCATGTGGTAAAGACGGTGTGGAGGTCAAACAGAATAGAAGGTTTAGAACACTACTGGGTGAAGCTGGACAGCCTGAGGAATCCTGGTTGTTCTATAAAGGATCTGCAGCCTGAAGATTTAATTCAGTCTCGTATCTATTGATATATATCCAACTAAATTTAATAAGATATTTTGTTAATTACAATAAATAGAATGTAAAATTATTAATAATTGCATTTCATTGATTATTAGGCTGAATCCAGATTGTTTTAAAGTAAAAGTGAATCTGAGCCAGTTAAACAAAATGGGCTATCTGAAATAGGGTCCCTGATCTGAACCTACAACATTTTTTTTGTGTATTTGTCAGTGAAGTTGATTAAACTATTTTTGTATTTAGACCTAGTCTTTAAGTCAGTGATTAATTTGGCAATATAAATTAGAGTATGTTTTAATGCATCTTTATTTTTCTTTTAAAATTCTTTTTTTTTTTTTGCGGTACGCGGGCCTCCCACTGCTGCGGCCCCTCCCGCCTTGGAGCACAGGCTCCGGACGCACAGGCCCAGCGGCCACAGCCTACGGGCCCAGCCACTCTGCAGCATGCGGGACCCTCCCGGAGCGGGGCACGAGCCCGCGTACCCCGCATTGGCAGGCGGACCCCCAACCACTGCGTCACCAGGGAGGCCCCATGTTTATTTTTAACAGAAGTCAAGGGAGGTGCAAATGGAGAATAACTGGAGCAGGAAAGTAAATAAAATTTTAAAAAATGTCATCTTATGTTTTTATTTTTGTTGAAACCTGTAGTGTTTAATCTTGTACATTCAAACCATGAGGGAACACCACTTTCAAAACTGTGAGTGAATGTTAAACAATCTTTATCAGACTTCCAGGTATAATTCTATGTTACAATGGCTTTCATTTATTAATAGAAAACTTTGAAAAAGGCATCAAAAACATTTTTCCAGATCTGAAAGTTTTAAAGTATATTCATCCACATTCTACGTTTTTTCCTCTCACCCCATACTTAGTTCTCTTACTCTTTTTTATTTACCTTTTATTTAAGTGTTTGTTTTCCAATTTCAGGCAGGACCTAATTTAGAAACTTTTAAGTCCTTTCATCCAGTGTTGTCCTGTAGGGCTTCAGTAACAGACATTATTAAATCAACACACATGGTACTTGTTTGTTTTTTTTCCCAAGTGGCTGGCCCTGGAGAATTTGGGATCCCTTCCGCAGAAATATTTAATATTGTGTTCTTAGCACATGTATCTGAAAAACTGTGCTTAGCTCAACCTGAAAGAGAAACTGTTCTGATTGTCTCTCCCTCAGGATCAAGCGAAGATCAAAAGTTAAAATGCTTTAGGAAGGCCTTTTATTCATTTTGAAGCCCCTTTTCATGATCAACTTTTAGTGGTGTACAGCTGTGTGGTGATTAAAGACCCTTAGCATCTCTTTACGCGACTTTTCAAATGTCAAATGCCCACGCACACAGTAGGTATAAAATGTCTTCTCCAATGATCAAAGCAAAATGTAAAAATAAGAAATTGAAAGTTACCTTCTGATAGCCCTACTGAGATTTCAAGACAGTGATTAAAAATAGTTTCTCCCAGTAATTTGCATATTAATACCATGAAATATTCACCATATTAATTTTTTAATTAAATTCTGATCACTGTGATAATTAGTTTCAATAATTTTAGGAACAGCAGTCCCTTAAAAAGATCAATGGTGAACAACGTTTAAGATCTAAATGACTGCCTTCAATCTCTTGAACTATTTCTCAGTAGTTTACTTAATCTGAAAAATAATCCAATGGATTGCAATGCCTTGATTAAAGTTAAGGTGACTCAGAATTTCTAGAACTTTATTTCTTCAGCATGGTTATTGTTACTTGTAATATTAAAAAGTTTTTTTACTTTAAAAAAAAGCCTTCCGAGTGAAACATAGTTTAATGTTTCACTTTGATGAGATTTCTAAGAGCCATTAAAATGCTGGTATTCATTTTGACTCTCTAAGTGAGGAAGGATAGAGAATACAGCGTTTTCCACATTTGTTTGACTAATTTTTAGAAAAGACACTTCAGGGGACAATGCTATAGAATATGTTTTGGCAAAAGCTGATACAAAGGGTGTTTGAGTTTCTGTTTATACATTCAAGGACATAGTCGTGGAGTATATAAAAAGTGTCAACTTTTTGTTAGGTTATGAAAAAAATGTGTTGTCTTAAGGTGAAACAATGTCATGTGAAGTGGTTGGAATGTAAGGTATTTCTAAATTTAAAATAAAAAACAAAAACTATGCCTTAAGTTTTCTGTTAGCTTGTGAGGTGATGGGTTTTTTTTTGTTTTTTTTTTCCTTCTTTTTCTTTTTGCGGTACGCTGGCCTCTCACTGTTGTGGCCTCTCCCATTGCGCAGCACAGGCTCCGGTCGCGCAGGCTCAGCGGCCACGGCTCACGGGCCCAGCCGCTCCGTGGCATGTGGGATCTTCCCGGACCGGGGCACGAACCCGTGTCCCCTGCATCGGCAGGCGGACCCCCAACCACTGTGCCACCAGGGAAGCCCCATGAGGTGATGTTTTAACCGACTATCATTGAACAAAATTCCTCTGTATGTACTCTACTTAACATGGAGGATGAAAGTGGAAATTCCAGTCATCTTAGCTGTAAGGAAATCTGAAGTGACTCAGGAAGATGAATGACCATGGGGAAGAGGATGTGTGTTGAGCACCAAAGGAAGGGTTGTGCTTTTGGATTCTGTATGTTGAAGCACATGGCTTCTGAATCACTGAGTTGCAGATGATCTTAAAAAGATATGTATATGCCAAGCTAGAATTATACCAAGTCATTTTTCCATTGAGGGAAGAGAAGACAGAAGACCTCCAGTGTGATGATGATTGATAATATTATGAAAAGTAGTAATCATAAATCACTCTTGGAGTGTTACATGTTTGCTACTGTGCTAAAGTGCTTTATGTGGATCGTTTCATATAATCCTCAAAAAAATAAAGTTAGTATAATATTCTCATTTTTAGATAAGAAAATTGAGGCCTGGAGAAGTTGCATTATTTTTACCCACATCTCACAGCTATAAGTAAATGAGCCAGGGAACATACAAACAGGAAGTCTGACTTGCAAGCCCATGTTTCTAAACACTAGAGGTTTGCCTTCTGTGTTATGTTTGTTTTACCATCAGTAATAAAGTTTCCAATAACAAAGCATGTTACTGGCAGGTCTGTTTTTTATGGAATAGAGGCACCTCTGTGGCTACAGATGTCCCAACTTTCTCGGACCCTTACTGTTTACTAGTTACTGTTTGAATAGGGAATTTCTTTTCATTTTCTTCCAAGATATGTCACTGTAACTTGTAGTTGTAACTAAGGTTTTGAGAGGTAAGGAATAATGTTAGGTAAACAGATAGAAAAAGTTTTTGTTTGTTAAGAAAGTGAAGTCTTTTTTGAAATAAAGCAGAGAAAGAAGTGGGGAAAAGTAAATGAATTTTAATAACTTCAAGTTATGCAAAAGAGCACAGTGGGATAAATGTTGCAATATGGGTATAGTATGTGATTTTAAAATTAAGTCAAAGACTGCATGGATGGTCCTGTGTAGTTGAATACATCCATGCAGATGGTGGCAGAATAAGCTTGCATTTGCTTCAGGAGTGGCTCCCAGGACCAACCAGTTCTTATGCTCTTGAAGACACGATGTAATAGAGTTAATGGAGGTGTCACTGCTGCTGTGATAGGATCAGTTACTGCGGGTGATTCCTAATGGGTTTGGAGCTCAGCGTTCTTTACTAATTTCTCATTTCCATTCTCGCTGTCATAGTTCAGGCCCTTATTACCTTTTGTCTGGACTACCAGCTGGTCTGATTACCTTTGGTCTCACATTTCTCAAAATCACCCTACAGAGTTTAAGGTTCTTGAAGCTCCCTTTTTATCATGCTACTCTCCTGATCAAAAGTCTCCAGTGGGTTTGCATCACTTACTGAATGAAGAACAGACTTTGTAACCTGGCATAGTCTCCTGAACTGGCTGTAACCCCCTGTCCTGCCTTATCCTCCTGTTAACTTACACGTGTCCTTCATCCATGCCTACCAACAGCTGCCTGTAGCCTATGCTTCCTCATGCCATTCCCTTTGCTTTTGCTTCTCTGTCAACTAAAATCCCTTCTCCTCTTTTTCTTCCATCAGCATTCTACATAGGCACTATTTATTTTTTTCTTTAAACTACTTTACTGAAGTGTGATTGACATGTAAAACGCTGTACATATTTAATGTATACAATTTAGTGAGTTTCGGGATACATACATACCTGTGAAACCATCACCACCATCAAGGACGTGGACATATCTATCATCTCCTCAAATTTCCTCCCATCTTCCTTACCACATCATCATTTTTTGTGTATGTGATAAGAACACTTAACGTAAGATCTACTCTTTTAACAAATTTTAAGTATATATTAAAGTATTGTTAGCTATAGGCACTATGTTCTATAGCAGATCTTCAGAACTTATTTATCTTGTGTAGCAGAAACTTTGTACCCTTTGACAATTACTTCCTCATTTCCCCCTTCAGGCCCTGGTAACCACCATTCTACTCTACTTCTATGAGTTTGGCTATTTAGATTCCATATATAAGTGAGATCATGCAGTATTCGCCTTTCTGTGGCTGGCTTATTTCACTTAGCTTATTGTCCTCCAGGTCCATCCATGTTTTCACAAATGCAGGGTTTCCTTTTTGTAAAGGCTGAGTAATATTCCATTGTATGTATATGCCACATCTTCTTTATTCATTCATCCATCAAAGGACATTTAGGTTGTTTCACATATGCATTCATTAATGACATTACAAATGTCTCTTACTTCATAAAACTCTTTGATCATTTCAATGGTGAGGAACTTTTCATCCTCTGAACTTTACAAGTGAATTGGTGATCTCCTTGCATGAAGCTAATAAATTTTTCTTTAGATTATAGTTAGAGTACCTCTTTATTACTGGATTTTGAGGTTATTAAGTGCAGAGATTTCATTTTAATCATCTCTGTACCCCACAGTGACTATCCCAGGGTCGTAACATAGTAAATGCTTAAAAAAAATATTTGTTGCACCAGGGCCATAACATAGTAAATGCTTAAAAAATATTCTTGGCACTTATATGAGCTGGCTTCCACCATTCTTGAGAATATTATCCATAAAATCCTAACTCCCCAAAGGCAGGTGGTTGTAATATTTCTTCCGCTCTATTTGCTCTTCTAGAACTCTCTGGTTTTGTTTTGAAAAATCATCACAATTGGAATAAAAATCTTAATTTACATAATTATTTATTGTTGGTCTTTGTAAGGATAGAGACTAAGTCTGCCTAGTTCATCATTGTATAACTAGCATAGTATCTGGAACATGGACGTCGTATAATAAATATTAATTGAATGAGTGAATGAATCTCCTAATATAATCTGTTTTCCAAAAACCTGAATAATATATATTCATTCAAAGATACTTATTGGGTACTTGCTATATAGAATACATTGCTAGGGCTAATGAAACAAAAATTGAAAGAGAATTCCTTCATGTCCAAATGTGAATCCAGTCAATAGGCAAAATAAATTCAGCCAGCCACTTTGGCTTTAGTATGCCAGAAGATCAGCCCTGCCCTAACTGGTCTATAAAGGAATCACAACATCTCTCAGTCTGGTCTATCATCCTGGTAAACAAATATGATCTGCCTTACTTGTAAGGGCTGTTGAACACCTTAAACTTGACTTGTCAGGTAGAAGAAACCATTTCTTCTGTGTAGTAGATTTAACCCCATATGAATACTGTCAGTGGACATGTATCTACAGTACATGACTCAGTTGACAATACAGAATGCGTAAACTTCAAGTGCTTGATAGCATCCCCATATTTGAATGATCTGTCTCTGAGTCCTGCCAAAAGTGCAGCTGAGACCCTTAATATTTGAGTGGGTTACTCTAAGAAGCACATCATCCATAAAACTTTCTCATTCTAAGCTTTAAACCTGTATCAGGTTAGATCAGGATATACTGGGCTATGTACTATAGAACAACATTATAAAACTCTGTCCTTGGATTTTATTGCACTCATATGAGAAATGATTCTATGTAGAAGATCTCCATATTGTCTTCATAAAACAGCAGTTAAGGATATTATGTATAAAGTTATTCAGTATTTCTTATATGAGGACCCATGTCCTCATATATATTTTTTTCAGAATTTAGGGTTAAGATAAACTTTGTCCACTGATATGATCCTTTTCAGTAGTTAATGAAAAATTTGCAGCTCATCGTCATATATATATGATATTCAGAGAGCTAAAAGCTAAGCCTTTTGCCTGGGTTCCTTTATCTTGAGTTTTATTCTATAATTCCTTTCCTTTCCGTCTTTCTTCCCACTTATTGTCTCATTTTTTTCTGTGCTTTTGAAAATAGTTTTATTGTATTGATTACTTGCACTGTGGTTTGAATCAATTATTTTCAGATGTAGTTGGGGGCATAAATAAATAACACCTAAATAAATAATAGACTTGTCTTTAGGCATCCATATTCTCTCTTACAAACATTCATTGCAGGAGTTAATTGGAAATGGAACTAAATATTAGTTTGATTAATTAGTGTTCATTAAGTTCCCTTGGTGTACTTTATAGAACCCTAGAAGCTTCTGGTGTCTGCTGTAACACAGCTTGAATGGTACTTTTGGGGAGACAGCATTGAATTTTTCTCATATTTTAATGAGTATTATATATACAGATTAATTATTTTTGTTCAACATTCCATATTGTTCCCTCTGCTTTGAAATGAAAATTGTAAATGCTTAAATAAATTAATTGAGAAGTTGTTTACCATAACTGAAACTCATATACGTACTTTCATGTCATCAGCTGAAATGAAATTTTCTAATGCCTGACACAGGTAATATGTTTAATGAATCACAGCTGAGTTCATTTTTGGCTTCTTTAGGGAAAAAAGAACAGAACTCTCTTCCATTGTTCACTAATATGAATATAAAAAATATAGAAATGTCCAAGCTGCTCATGATCTAGAAAACAACCGGAGACTTATTAGCACACCTGTTCTTCACATTACCATTAGTGGGGCATACAATTCTCTACAAACATAAATATCAATCCCATCTTATATTGGAAGAAAAACGTCCTACTGATAGAAAGGAGTATTTGAATATACAGACATGGTTAGTCATGGACAAAAACTTGACCCTTGGATTGTACCAGCAACTCTTTTGTTTTGGGGACACTGGGCTCTCAAAAAAATGTAATATCCTTTAAAAATTTTTTTAAAAGGTATCATCCTTGAGTTGTGTTTCCTAGACAGTATTTAGCAAAACACTTTTCCTGCAAGACACACTGTGGTAATGGGGATTCTTGATCAAATACATGTGGAACATACAACATATCACACCTCCATCTTCTTGGAGAGTCATAATTTCTTTTTTTTTAACATCTTTATTAGAGTATAATTGCTTTACAATGGTGTCGTAGTTTCTGCTTTATAACAGAGTGAATCAGCTGTACATATACATATATCCCCAAATATTCTCCCTCTTGCATCTCCCTCACACCCCTCTAGGTGGTCACAAAGCACTGAGCTCATCTCCCTGTGTTGTGTGGCTGCTTCCCACTAGCTAGCTATTTTACATTTGGTAGTGTACTTATGTCCATGCCACTCTCTCACTTCACCCCAGCTTACCCTTCCCCCTCCCTGCGTCCTCAAGTCCATTCTCTATGTCTGTGTCTTTATTCCCGTCCTGCTCCTAGGTTCTTCATAACTACTTTTTTTTTTAGATTCCATATATATATGTTAGCATATGGTATTTGTTTTTCTCTTTCTGACTTAACTTCACTCTGTATGACAGACTCCAGGTCCATCCACCTCACTACACATAATGCAATTTCGTTTCTTTTTATGGCTGAGTAATATTCTATCGTATATATGTGCCACATCTTCTTTATCCATTCATCTGTTGATGGCATCCATTCAAGTGTCGATGGACACTTAGGTTGCTTCCATGTCCTGGTTATTCTAAATAGTGCTGCAATGAACTCTTTGAATTATGGTTTTCTCAGGGTATATGCCGAGTAGTAGCATTGTTGGGTCTTATGGTAGTTCTGTTTTTAGTTTTTTAAGGACCCTCCATAGTGGCGGTATCAATTTACATTCCCACCAGCAGTACAAGAGGGTTCCCTTTTCTCCAAACCCTTTTTTTTTTTTTTTTTTTGCGGTACGCGGGCCTCTAACTGTTGTGGCCTCTCCCTTTGCGGAGCACAGGCTCCAGACGCGCAGGCTCAGCGGCCATGGCTCACGGGCCCAGCTGCTCCGTGGCATGTGGGATCTTCCCGGACTGCGACACGAACCTGTGTCCCCTGCATCGGCAGGCGGACTCTCAACCACTGCGCCACCAGGGAAGCCCCTCCCCTTTTTTTTTTTAGCATCTTTATTGGAGTATGATTGCTTTACAATGGTGTGTTAGTTTCTGCTTTATAACAAAGTGAATCAGCTATACATGTACATATATCACCAAATCTCTTCCTTCCTGTGTCTCTATCCCACCCCTCTAGGTGGTCACAAAGCACCGAGATGATCTCCCTGTGCTATGAGGCTGCTTCCCACTAGCTATCTATTCCAGGTTTGGTAGTGTATATATGTCCATGCCATTCTTTCACTTTGACCCAGCTTACCCTTCTCCCTCCCTGTATCCTCAGGTACATTCTCTAGTAGGTCTGCATCTTTATTCCCGTCTTGTCCTTAGGTCCTTCTTACCATATTTTTTCTTTCTTTGTTTTTTTTTTAGATTCTATATATATATGTGTTAGCATATGGTATTTGTTTTTCTCTTTCTGACTTACTTCCCTCTGTATGACAGTCTCTAGGTCTATCCACCTCACTACAAATAACTCAGTTTTGTTCCTCTTTATGGCTGAGTAATATTCCATTGTACATATGTGCCACATCTTCTTTATCCATTCATCTGTTGATGGACACTTAGGTTGCGTCCATGTCCTGGCTATTGTAAATAGAGCTGCAGTGAACACTGTGGTACATGACCCTTTTTGAATTATGTTTTTTTCAGGGTATATGCCCAGTACTGGGATTGCTGGGTCGTATGGTAGTTCTATTTGTAGTTTTTTAAGGAACTTCCATAATGTTCTCCATAGTGGCTGTATCAATTTACATTCCCTCCAACAGCGCAAGAGGGTTCCCTTTTCTCCATACCCTCTCCAGCATTTATTGTTAGTACATTTTTTGATGATGGCTATTCTCACCGGTGTGAGATGATATCTCATTGTAGTTTTGATTTGCATTTCTCTAATGATTAATGATGTTGAGCATTCTTTCATGTGTTTGTTCACAATCTGTATATCTTCTTTGGAGAAATGTCTGCTTAGGTCTTCTGCCCATTTTTGGATTGGGTTGTTTGTTTTTTTGATATTGAGCTGCATGAGTTGCTTGTATGTTTTGGAGATTAATCCTTCGTCAGTTGCTCCATTTGCAAATATTTTCTCCCATTCTGAGGGTTGTCTTTTGGTCTTGTTTATGGTTTCCATTGCTGTGCAAAAGCTTTGAAGTTTCATTAGGTCCATTTGTTTATTTTTATTTCCATTTCTCTAGGCGGTGGGTCAAAAGGATCTTGCTGTGATTTATGTCATAGAGTGTTCTGCCTGTGTTTTCCTCTAAGAGTTTGATAGTGTCTGTCCTTACATTTAGGTCTTTAATCCATTTTGAGTTTATTTTTGTGTATGGTGTTAGGTAGTTCTAACAAGACTTTTACATGTAGCTGTCCAATTTTCCCAGTACCACTTATTGAAGAGGCTGTCTTTTCTCCACTTTATATTCTTGCTCCTTTATCAAAGATAAGATGACCATATGTGCATGGGTTTACCTCTGGGCTTTCTATCCTGTTCCATTGATCTATATTTCTGTTTTTGTGCCAGTACCATAGTGTCTTGATTGCTGTAGGTTTGTGGTATAGTCTGAAGTCAGGGAGCCTGATTCCTCCAGCTCCGTTTTTCTTTCTCAAGATTGCTTTGGCTATTCGGGGTCTTCTGTGCATCCATACAAATTGTGAAACTTTTTTATTCTAGTTCTGTGAAAAATGCCAGTGGTCGTTTGATAGTGATTGCACTGAATCTGTGGATTGCTTTGGGTAGTATGGTCATTTTCACAATGTTGATTCTTCCAATCCAAAAACATGGTATATATCTCTCTATCTATTTGTATCATCTTTAATTTCTTTCATCAGTGTCATAATTTTCTGCATACAGGTCTTTTGTCTCCTTAGGTAGGTTTATTCCTAGAAATTTTATTCTTTTTGTTGCAGTGGTAAAAGGGAGTGTTTTCTTAATTTCACTTTCAGATTTTTCTTCATTAGTGTACAGGAATGCAAGAGTTTTCTGTGCATTAATTTTGTATCCTGCTACTTTACTAAATTCATTGATTAGCTCTACTAGTTTTCTGGTAGCATCTTTTGGATTTTCTATGTATACTACCATGTCATCAGCAAACAGACACAATTTTACTTCTTCTTTTCCTATTTGGATTCTTTTCATTTCTTTTTATTCTCTGATTGCCTTGGCTAAAACTTCCAAAACTTTGTTGAATAATAGAGATGAGAGTGGGTACCCTTGTCTTGTTCCTGATGTTAGTAGAAGGGTTTCAGTTTTTCACCATTGAGAACGATGTTGGCTGTGGGTTTGTCATATATGGCTTTTATTATGTTGAGGTTGCTTCCCTCTATGCCTACTTTCTGGAGCGTTTATATCATGAATGGGTGTTGAGTTTTGTTGAAAGCTTTTTCTGCATCTGTTGAGATTATCATATGGTTTTTATCCTTCAGTTTGTGAATATGGTGTATCACATTGATTGATTTGCGTATATTGAAGAATCCTTGCATTCCTGGAATAAACCCCACTTGATCATGGTGTTTGATCCTGTCAATGTGCTATTGGATTCTGTTTGCTAGTATTTTCTTGAGGATTTTTGAACCTATATGTTCATCAGTGATATTGGCCTGTAGTTTTCTTTCTTTGTGACATCTTTGTCTGGTTTTGGTATCAGGGTGATGGTGGCCTTGTAGAATGAGTTTGGGAGCGTTCCTCCCTCTGCTATATTTTGGAAGAGTTTGAGAATGATAGGTGTTAGCTCTGCTCTAAATGTTTGGTAGAAGTCGGCTGTGAAGCCGTCTGGTCCTGAGCTTTTGTTGTTGGAAGATTTTTAATCACACTTTCAATTTCAGTGCTTGTGATTGGTCTGTTCATATTTTCTATTTCTTCTTGGTGCAGTCTCAGAAGGTTGTGCATTTCTACGAATTTGTCCATATCTTCCAGGTTGTACATTTTATTGGCATATAGTTGCTTGTAGTAATTTCTCATGATCCTTTGTATTTCTGCAGTGTCAGTTGTTACTTCTCCTTTTTCACTTCTAATTCTATTGATTTGAGTCTTCTCCCTTTTTTTATTGATGAGTCTGGCTAATGGTTTATCAATTTTGTTCATCTTCTCAAAGAACCAGCTTTTAGTTTTATTGATCTTTGCTATCATTTCCTTCATTTCTTTTTCATTTATTTCTGACCTGATCGTTATGATTTCTGTCCTTCTGCTAACTTTGGGGGTTTTTTGTTCTTCTTTCTCTAATTCCTTTAGGTGTAAGGTTACCTTGTTTATTTGAGATGTTTCTTGTTTCTTGAGGTAGGATTGTGTTGCTATATACTTCCGTCTTAGAACTGCTTTTGCTGCATCCCATAGATTTTGGGCCGTTGTGTTTTCAGTGTCATTTGTTTCTAGATATTTTTTGATTTCCTCTTTCATTTCTTCAGTGGTCTCTTTGTTATTTAGTTGCATATTGTTTAATTTCCATGTGTTTGTATTTTTTTTTTACAGTTTTTTTCCTGAAATTGATATCTAGTGTCATAGCATTGTGGTTGGAAAAGATACTTGGTATGTTGTCACTTTTCTTTAAATTTACCAAGGCTTGATTTGTGACCCAAGATATGATCTCTCCTGGAGAATGTTCCATGACCACTAGAAAAAAGTGTGTTCTGTTGGTTTTGGTTGGAGTATCCTATAAATATCAATTAAGTCTATCTTGTTTAATGTATCATTTAAAGATTGTGTTTCCTTTTTTATTTTCATTTGTATGATCTGTCCATTGGTGAAAGTGGGGTGTTAAAGTCCACTACTATGATTGTGTTACTGTCAATTTCCCCTTTTATGGCTGTTAGTATTTGCTTTATGAATTGAGGTGCTCCTCTGTTGGGTGCATAAATATTTACGATTGTTATATCTACTTCTTGGACTGATCCCTTTATCATTATGTAGTGTCCTTTTTTTCTCTTGTAATAGTCTTTTTTTTAAAGTCTATTTTGTCTGATGTGAGCATTGCTACTCCAGCTTTCTTTTGATTTCCATTTGCATGGAATATCTTTTTACATCCCCTCAGTCTGCATGTGTCCCTAGGTCTGAAGTGGGTCTCTTGCAGACAGCATATATACAGGTCTTTCTTTTGTATCCATTCAGCCACTCTATGTCTTTTCGTTGGAGCATTTAATCCATTTACATTTAGGGTAATTATCGATATGTATTTTCCTATTACCTTTTTCTTAACTGTTTTGGGTTTGTTATTGTAGGTCTTTTTCTTCCCTTATGCTTCCTGCCTAGAGACGTTTCTTTAGCATTTGTTGTAGAGCTGGTTTGGTGGTGCTGAATTCTCTTAGCTTTTGCTTGTCTGTAAAGCTTTTAATTTCTCCATCGAATCTGAATGAGCACCTTGCTGGGTAGAGTAATCTTGGCTGTAGTTGTTTCCCTTTCATCACTTTAAATATGTCCTGCCACTCCCTTCTGGCTTGCAGAGTTTCTGCTGAAAGATCAGGTGTTAACCTTATGGGGATTCCCTTGTATGTTATTTGTTGTTTTTCCCTCGCTGCTTTTAATAGTTTTTCTTTGTTTTTAATTTTCTCCTTGGATTTATCCTGAATGGGACTCTCTGTGCTCCTGGACTTGATTAACTATTTCCTTTGCCATATTAGGAAAGTTTTCAACTATAATCTCTTCAAATATTTTCTCAGTCCCTTTCTTTTTCTCTTCTTCTGGGACCCCTATGATTCAAATGTTGGTTCATTTAATGTTGTCCCAGAGGTCTCTGAGATGGTCCTCAATTCTTTTCATCCTTTTTTCTTTATGCTGCTCTGTGGTAGTTATTTCCACTATTTTATCTTCCCGGTCGCTTATCTGTTTTTCTGTATCAGTTATTCTGTTATTGATGCCTTCTAGAGAATTCTTAATTTCATTTATTGCGTTGTTCATCATTGTTTGTTTGCTCTTTAGTTCTTGTAGGTCCTTGTTAAACGTTTCTTGTATTTTCTCCATTCTATTTCCAAGCTTTTGGATCATCTTTACTCTCATTACTCTGAATTCTTTTTCAGGTAGACTGCCTGTTTCCATTTCATTTGTTTTGTCTGGTGGGATTTTAGTTTGCTCCTTTATTTGCTGTGTGTTTCTCTGTCTTCTCATTTTGATTAACTTACTGAGTTTGGGGTCTCCTTTTCGCAGGTGGTAGGTTCGTAGTTCCCGTTGTTTTTGGTGTCTGCCCCCAGTGATAAGGTTGGTTCAGTGGGTTGTGTAGGCTTCCTGGTGGAGGGGACTGGTGCCTTTGTTCTGGTGGATGAGCCTGGATCTTTTCTTTCTGGTGGGCAGGACCATGTCCAATGTTGTGTTTTGAGGTGTCTGTGAACTTACTATGATTTTAGGCAGCCTCTCTGCTAATGTGTGGGGTTGTGCTCCTGTCTTGGTAGTTGTTTGGCATAGGGTGTCCACCACTGTAGCTTTTTGCTCGTTGAGTGGAGCTGGGTCTTAGTGTTGAGAAGGAGATCTCTGATAGAGCTTTTTTCATTTGTTATTACGTGGAGCTGGGAGGTCTTGGTAGACTAATGTCCTGAACTCGGCGCTCCCACTTCAGAGGCACAGGCCTGACACCCTCGCGGAGCACCAAGACCCTGTCAGCCACGTGGCTCAGAACAAAAGGGAGAAAAAAAAAAAGACAGAAAGAAAAAATAAATAAAGTTATTAAAACAGAAAATAATTATTAAAAACTAAAAAAATAAAAAGTAATAAAAAAAAGAAAGATGAGTGCAACCAGACCAGAAAACAAATCCACCAATGATAACAAGTGCTAAAAAGTATACTGAAAAAATAAAAACGAAAAACAAAACACTGGCAGACAGGACCTTAGGACAAATGGTAAAAGCAAAGCTATACAGAGAAAATCACACAAAGAAGCATATACATACACACTCACAAAAAGAGAAAAAGGAAAATATATATATATATATATGTATATCATTGCTCCCAAAGTCCACTGCCTCAATTTTGGGATGATTCGTTGTCTATTCAGTGGAGTTTTAATCCACTGCTCCTGAGGCTGCTGTAAGAGATTTCCCTTTCTCTTCTTTGTTCGCACAATTCCTGGGGTTCAACTTTGGATTTAGCTCCAGCTCTGCATGTAGGTCGCCTGAGGACATCTGTTTTTCACTCAGGCAGGACAGGGTTAAAGTAGCAGCTGATTAGGTGGCTCTGGCTCACTCAGGCGGTGGGGGGTAGGGAGGGGTACGGATGCAGGGCGAGCCAGTGGCGACAGAGGCCGGAGTGATGTTGCAACAGCCTGAGGCACGCCGTGTGTTCTCCCAGGGAAGTTGTCCCTGGATCACGGGACCCTGGCAGTGGCGGGCTGCACAGCCTCCTGGGAGGGGTGGGGTGGATGGTGACCTGTGCTCGCACACAGGCTTCTTGGTGGCTGCAGCAGCAACCTTAGCGTCTCATGCCCGTCTCTGGGGTCCGCGCTGATAGCCACGGCTTGCTCCCATCTCTTGGAGTTTGTTTAGGCGGTGCTCCGAATCCCCTCTCCTTGCGTACCCCAAAACAGTGGTCTCTTTCCTCTTCGGCAGTTCCAGACTTTTCCCCAGACTCCCTACCGGCTAGCTGTGGTGCACTAGCCCCCTTCAGGCTCTGTTCACACAGCCAACCCCAGTCCTCTCCCTGGGATCTGACCTCCAAAGCCTGAGCCTCAGCTCCCAGCCCCTATCCGCCCTGGCTGGTGATCAGACACGCTTCTCAGGCTGGTGAGTGCTGGTCGACACTTATTCTCTGTGCGGGAATCTCTCTGCTTTGCCCTCTGCACCCTGTTGCTGCACTCTCCTCTGTGGCTCCAAAGTTTTCCCCACGCCCACCAGCCCCCTCTGCCAGTGAAGGGGCTTCCTAGTGTGTAGAAACTTTTCCTCCTTCGCAGCTCCCTCCCTGTGGTGCAGGTCCTGTCCCTATTGTTTTGTCTCTGGTTTTTCTCTTTTCTTTTGCCCTACCCCGATACGTGGGGAGTCTCTTGCCTTTTGGGAAGTCTGAGGTCTTCTGCCAGCGTTCAGTAGGTGTTCTGTAGGAGTTTCACATGTGGGTGTATTTCTGATGTATTTGTGGGGAGGAAGGTGATCTCCACTTCTTACTCTTCCGCCATCTTGAAGGTCTCCCCCATAATTTCTATTAGTATCAAGGTCTAATAACTTCTGCAGGAAAGACATATATTGTTAGATCTAGCATTTTCCTAGAAGGAAGAATTTCTTCTCAGAACAAGCAAACAGTACCCCAAGAAATTATGCTGGTTGCTATTTTTATTGTTGTTTTCATGTTCTCTGGAGGACACTTTGATTGGGGATGCTTTAGGAGTTCTCTTCTACCACCTGGAGCTTATTCCTGTGCTCTTTGTTTCTTATAGAATCATGGGGTATTGGAAGGGCCTCAGAAGATGCTGTAGCTCAGTGGTTTTCAAACTGTGGCATTCATGATAACAACCTATGGAAGTTTTGTTGAAACAAGGATTTCTGGGCTCCACTCCTGGAGTTTTGGGTTCAGTAGGTCTGAATTAGGAGGCTAAGAATTTGCATTCTAACAAGTTTGTAGGTGACTCTGGTGGTGCTGGTCTTGGATGGTCCCTTGAAAACCCATGATGTAGTGATTTGATGTAGTCTACAATATCTCCCACCCCACTTCCGGCATTTGAAACTTTCATAGACATTTTTTACTCTCAATTTCCTCAAGTAACCTTAATTATCTAGGACACATCACTTATCCCCAAATCATTAGGCTTGAATATATGAACCAGGTGGTCACTCATTAGTTCTGGAGTTATTTCTGGAAAAAGCAACAGCTTGTTCTCTCAATGACCTCTACCACCTCTGGCTGCCTTAGTGCTTTATGTATCAATCTGGATGTTCATTCATTTAGTTTTTGAATAATGCTTACTGGGTACATACTATATATTGGGCACTCTTTTAGGTGCTGGGCATATAGTGGTAAACAAAACAGACACGGGTCCTTACTCTCATGGAGCTTACCTAGAAGGGGAAACAATTTAGGAGGGAGATAAATGAAAACAAACAAAAACAAGACATAGTAATATTAGCGAGAATGTCTATGAAGGACTAACCAATACTGTGGCCAGAAAATGGCTTCTTTGAAGAGGTAGCATCTGAGGCTAATCCTCGGTGGCTTGTCTTTCTTTTTAGATTATTCTCCTTTGTATTTGGCCACCTAATGTCTGGATTGATTATTTCACCAGCAGCCTGACTGCTTCTTTGGATTTTGGTGCTGTTGGATTACCTTCCTGCAGCTTTGCTGCTTTGCTTATGGCTATGGATAGAGGTGCATAATGACCACTGCTGGTCATTCCTCCCTTATCGACCCCCAACTCTTCCTCCACCTCTTTCACCTACCAGCAAGAGTAAGATATCTGTCTGCTTCACCAACTGTATTCTTTTTTTTTTTTTTTTTTGCGGTACGTGGGCCTCTCACTGTTGTGGCCTCTCCCGTTGCGGAGCACAGGCTCCGGACGCGCAGGCTCAGCGGCCATGGCTCATGGGCCCAGCCACTCCGCGGCATGTGGGATCTTCCCAGACCGGGGCATGAACCCGCGTCCCATGCATCAGCAGGCGGACTCTCAACCACTGCGTCACCAGGGAAGCCCACCAACTGTATTCTTTTAAAAACAAATTTTTTTTTTTTTGATGTGAACCAGTTTTAAAGTCTTTATTGAATTTGTTACCATATTGGTTCCGTTTTTTTAAATGTTTTTGTTTTTTTGGCTGTGAGGCATGTGGCGTCTTAGCTCCCTGACCAGGGATCAAACCCACACCCCCTACAATGGAAGACGCAGTCTTAACCACTGGACTTCCAGGGAATTCCCACCAACTTTATTCTTGAATAGTTACTGAAAAGGAATGCTGTACATTTTGAAACAGGCCTTTCCATCTCTGAAATGTTCTTTAAGAAAACTTTAATAAATGTAATGAGCTGAATTTAGTTTCCCTGTCATTTCTCTTCGTAATTGTACCCATTGGACGTAACATAGATCTAATCTAACCCCTCTGCACATGACAGATATTTGGATATTTGATGACAGCCACCACGTCCTCCACATCTCCTGCGAGACTCTTCTTTCTTAGGCCAAACTTCTCCATTGCCTTCGAATTAGTTATTCCTCATTGGATGTGGCTTTGAATCTCTTCTCTTTCTTGCTTTCTCTCCTTCATATGCCCTTTACTTTGTCTTTAACCAGTCATCCAGATGTGGTTTGAATAACAAAGAGCAAAAGATTATTGCCTCTTGTTGATCTGAGTGCTATTCATCTATGATGCAGCCTAAATGCACAGGGGCTTTTTATTTCTTTAATTTTGAATATTAATCTCATTTTTAAAACTCAAATTGAGTTTGACTAACCTCTTCTTCCCTAATTATGTTTTCTTGCATGCTTGCTGCAGTGAAATCATGCTCCGTCCATCACTACACTTAATATAGAACTCACTTTACGTCAGGTGCTTTTCTAATGCATTGACTTATTTAATTCTTAAACAACCTTATGAAATTGAAACTATAATTAACTCCATTTTATAGATAAAGAAAGCAAGTCACAGTGAGGTCAAATGACTTGTCAAAAGTTACACAGCTATTTACAAGTGATGGTACCAGAATCTGAACCCTGATAGCCCTGCTCTAGTGTTTGTGCTCTGAAACACTATCCTATAATGCTATTAATTCTGTTGCAATCAAGTACAAAACTTTTTATTATCCCTGTGAAATTTCATGTCGTAAGATTTACTCCAATCTCTTCAGTTTCTCAAGATTATTTTGTGTCCTGGCTGTGCCATCCAAAACATTCAGTATCCCTAACAAGTTCATGTTTTCCATAAATATAAAAGCAATCCATTAAAGTACTACACCTATCTATCTATCTATCTATCTATCTATCTATCTATCTATCTTTGATCCTTTTAGAAATGAAGAATCATCCATCATCTATTCACATGTTCTGAGAGCCTTCAACTGATGAGAATTTTACCGTATCTTAAGTTAAATGCATGTTGTCTGTGGCTTCCCTTCCTATCCTTTATTTCATGTTCTATTGAAGAATTTTGACCCATGATGACTGGTAGAAGGTACCCTGAATCTCTTACAAGGAAAGAAAGGTCATGTATTGAGATGGATGTTAAAATGCAAATTGTATGAACTTCAGGTTTCCTTCTAGGCAATGATCATGGAAACAGAAGGTAAAGTTTGGCAGACAATTAAGGTTGGTAGAAGTCTTTTGACATTAAGAAGGATATCATAAACATCTTTACAGTTTGGAGGAATTTGGCCAACAGTTGTATAGAAGTAGCTGGAACAAATGATAGCCAGAGTCTTGCTTTGAATCCAGGGGGTTAGAAGAAAATGTAAAAACTGATGCTGGTGTAGGGTGCTGGGATTGTAACTTCTGCCACAAGGACTCTGCCATAATGACCTAAAAAGGTGCTGATCAAGTTAGAAAGAGATGTATGTACCACACTGAAAGAGGTATGACTATGCCTCATAGTATGTAACATTGTGTAGTGTTTGGCCAAAACAGGTGGTCAATAACTGTCAGTTTCTTTAACTGTCTATTAAGTCAAGTATTAATATGCCTCCCAATTTTGGATTTCCATAGGGACAAGATGGCAACTAGACAGTCTTTTAAACTATTTTATTTTAGAGATAATAGGAGACAACAAATATAGAAACAATTATTTGTCCTGTTTACTATCTTATTCCTAGAGCAGGGCTTCTCAACAGCAGCACTATTGGCATTTGGAGCTGGACAGTTCTTTGTTGTGGGAGCCTGCTCTGATGTTGTAGGATGTGTAGCAGACTGTCAGCCTGGTCTCTACTCACTAGATGCCATTAAAATCCTGTCATTTGTGATAGCCCAAAGTATGTCCAGACATTGTCAGTAGTTCCCTGGGGGTAAAAATTACTCCTGTTGAGAACCACTGAGCTAGAACATCAAACATAACAGACAGTCAAATATTTATTAAAGGGATAAAAAAGTGGATGAATGAAATGTTTCCTGTTGTCCACATTCATATTAATTCTTTGTTGTCTAACACATTAATGACTGTGAGGGGGGCTAGAAATCAGGTTATAAGAGAGCGTTTTTGTTAGATACTATTCCGAGCCAAGAGGAACATGCATTTGGGTTCAAATCCTACACAAACCAGCAGAAACTGTTCTCCCATCCAGTGAACACTTGGATTACTCACTTACCAAACTTTCTTCCTGAATGGTGACTACAATTCCACCGTTCTCAATTCACTCTTTTACTCAGATGTTTTCCTTTTCCTGAAGAGTTCCTTAAAAAACAAAACAAAAGAAAAAAAACAAGTACCCCAGGAAGAATTGCTTAATCCTTATTGTTAACAAGAGTGAGATATCATGCATTTGATATTTTCTCCTACACAATTAGATATGAACACTTGGGGAGCCCTTGGACCTTTGGAAGTTTTAGAGGTCACAATGGAAAGAGGAGAAAGTGAAGAAGGCAAACTTCACCAACCACTGAAGTTTCCAAGCAGTCTCACCAGTGTTATTTGTTTATTAAATACACATGCACAGTCTCTGGGACACACAGAAAACATTAAATACCCAAATATTCAAGATCATGATACCTAGAAACTTAAATTTTCTGCTCTAATTGCTAATCTCATGGTCATCATTTAATACTTTTCTTAAATAGTAGTTAATTTGAAGGTTACATTTTCCATCTTGTATTTCCACAATTGTTGATCTCTGTGAAGACGTGGTGCTAAAGTCTCCAGATTTAATTGTCACAAGAATTCTCAGCCAAGCCACAGTCTTTGAGCATAAGCTGCTAAGACGATTTCTTCAGAACTGGCTCTGGTATCTGTTATTCTAGTCCTTGCTTGAATTGATTTCTGCTTTTTATTGATTAAAATACATTTGTTAAAATATGTTTATGCATGCCCTAAATCTAAATCATGGATAATTTGTGCTGTATTGACTGATTAAAATAATGAGTTTGATAAGTACTTGTGCCCATGTACCCCTTCCTGCTGTAGGAGCCTCATGCATATAGCTGATTCACTTTGTTATACAGCAGAAACTAACACAACATTGTAAAGCAATTATACTCCAATAAAGATGTTAAAAAAATTTTTTAAAGTAAAAATAAAAATATTTTCTCTGTTAAAAAAAAAAGAAATACATTAAAAATCCTTACTTTGACTGAAAAACACAAACAGCACAGCTTTAACCTCCTTATTTCTGTCCTTAAGTGCATGAGCATCTATACAATGTTAAAGGCACTTCCTTATAAGGCACTTTGGCTCTTCATAAGAAATAAATCAATAAAATAAAATAATGAGTTTGAGTCTTCCACTTAGAGGTTACCATTCTTGTCTTTTAAGCAAAGGTGCAATAATCATACCTACAGGAGAAAATTTCTCTTGACCAATACAATTACCAAATACTATAAAGGGCAACAGGAATATTTCTCACAAGAAAAATTTCACATGGAGCAAACTGAGCTCCTTGCAGTAGTAGATGGTTATCTTGAAGCCATCCCTGGGATAGTATATTCAGTTCAATTCAGTGTCCATTTATTACATACCTATTGGTACTGAGGAGAGAAAAGTCAAATAAAGTTGCTTCCTGGGCAGAAGAGTAGATTTCCTTTCCAGACATTTAAATATTATGTTATGGGCTATTCCTTTGTATGTTCACTTACTCACCTAGACCTTGACAAAATAAAAGGGAATTATGACAATATTAAGAAAGATTTCACAATCAGAGCTATCTACACCTCTATGGCCTCTTTAGGATATGGACCACATTTGTCTTTGCTATCATATATCTAGAAACCTTTCATTTGTCTGTGTGAGAGAACTTTCTGATGAATGCTCTAACGCTCAAAATGGCCATAACTTCAGTAACTATCCTTACCTATCATAGCTGGTTTCTTTTACAACCTGGATTTGCTCCATGAGAAGAAAGGGCAATTTATAACTTCTTCCTTATTTGTTTCTGGAGCATGAGTGTCTATGGGTTTCTGTTCATTATTTATATCCCAAAGCAATGCTATGAATTGTCCAGGAATCTGCTGGATCACGGTCATGTTTGTCTTGGGAGTCTCAGAATCTGCTTTGGCAAGGAGGACGTAATCTATATCTTTCTGAGGAGGGTTAAGACATTACAGTCTTCAAAATTCTGACTATTGTGTTGTGGATTGCTACAAACACCTTTCTTCACTTACTTGACATGCTCCATCTTCCTGTATTCTTGCTATTTCTAGAGGAAACAGACTCTGCTGGTAAAGCCAGATGAAGAACTTTTGCAGCCCCATTTTCTTTTTGTTAGATATTATTCTTTCATTGAAGTAAAGAAAAGGTACTTTGAAAATGTGATAAGTGACATATGTATTAGAAAGCATGGACTAACTCTGTCTTGCAGAGTCTTTAAATTTTTTCAAGGTAAAGATTTGTAATTTTAATATTATCTGAGGAGTCTAGATATTTATCAAATAGTAGATAGAAACTCATGGAAACAAAGCATCCTTCATAAAGGTTAACACTAGAGTACAGCTCCTATGATTATGATTCCTAAAAGAAATGCCACCAACTGTGTTACTTCAGTTCGATGGCTCTTCCTCACACACTCAGGGGACAAGCAACTTTCCAGGCAGAGAGCAAAGATGGCTGATGTCTTTGGCTTTGTTCCTCTCTTTTTACACTTCCTTCCAGTTTCTTCCCAAGTACATAATAAATATTAATGACTACTTCTTAAAGTCAGGAATTCAGGAGAAGGTATTTGGTTGAACAAAATTGTGTCTAGAGCACGTACCAATCATTGGCTCCTGTTCGTTGGATGTGAGTTATACCAATGTGACCAATGTTTGCAGTAGGTATGCTCCTGCCCCTTGGGAAATGACTCGATGGAGACATCCATTTATGTTTCTACGAGCAGAAGGGAAAACCAGCACACTTGCACTTTCTTATCTGCAGAAATTTTTATATTGGTGTTATCTTACTTACAAATTCCCATCTTCTCTTTTAATGGGGTGGAAGAGTAGTTAAACCTGTTTTCAGTTTGGCCAGAACTGTGTTTGGAAACACAGTTGCTTGAGGACAAAGTGTATGTGCAACTTTGAATGTATGCTTAGTGGAAAAACAACAACAACAACAACTCGATCTACATTGCAGTTAGAATAAACTCTCCAGTGAATACATTATATACAACCCGGGAGGAAACATTTTTTTCCGTGAGTTTTGTGACACATGTCAATGTGAAACCCATACGTGGATAAGATTGTTTTCTATATTTTCAGTAAATGAATGTCAAACCTGAAGCCTTTTTATTGTAAAAATAGACTCCATGGTATTAAATAAATCATGCATAGATCATGACATTCACCCACAGTCTAAGAGCTCGTTTTGAAAGAGGTTAGATTGTGTTTTGTACCTGAACCTCAGCTTGCATGTTATACACACACTTTCACAAGTACAATCCAAGGTAAACACCATTTCATTGTAACCTTTTAAAATTCCTCAGCATGATGACTAGCTATGACATGAATAAGTATGCTAAAAAAAAAACCCTTCAACAAACCTATTCTCATGCTTCATTTACATTATTCCCAGAACACAAATAGTAAGATATTAAAACTGGGTAAGACTGTCAAATGAGATTCACTCACCTGACAGTTCTGTCACTTTAAATTGCTTTGTTGTTTATTCCAGGGTTGCAATCTCAGCCCTGTTACTTGTTAATTGCTTAGTCAATGCAATTGTATCACAACACATTTATCAGAATTTTAAGAGAAGAACTGTCTCTCGCTTAGATATGAAATTACTTTGATGGATCGAAGGTGATTATCATCATTAAATATGATGAGCACAAAATAAAAATTCTGGTTTTAAATTCCTCTGCAGTAAAGACACAATAAAATTCTATTTGGAGCCTTCTGATAAAGGAATGAAACATCATGTGAGCAGCTGACCATCAAATGAAATATTTATTGAGCAATTAAGAAGTGCAGAGCACTTTCAATATTTGCTGTTAAAAACAAAAGCATTGCACTTACATATAAGTTGTGAATGTATTTGTGTGTGTGTGTGTGGTCAGATTTGGTGAATGTTTACTTGAGGATTGGCACTGGATTCAGGATATTGAAGGATTCTTTAGACTCTGGCAATGGAATCATCCTTGTTCTTCATTTTGAATTCAGCTTTTGCCATATGCAAACTCTTTTACCACTTTACATTTATACTTATATTGTCTTCTTTCATTTAGAATAAAATCCTAATGAATTTATACTTTTTCAGATAGCAGAGTGTGGTAGATAGAAAGAGCACCAGATCGCATCTACAACTGAAGTTATAATCTGCACCCATTCTCATCTTCTCCTGCATTCTCTCCAAACCTCTTCTTTTTCTTAAATATTTATGATATTTGCAACATTCCTCATTAGATTATTGACCCAGTCCCAAATCTCATCATCTTTTATTTTTCTCTCTCCCTATCTTACCTGTGCAACTCATCACCAAATCTGTTTTTATTCTACTATGTGCATTGTTTAGTACAGGTCTTCCCATCATCTCTTCTTCTCTGGATTAGTTTCTTGATCTTCTTCAAACTTTACCTCCAACTTAGATTCCATGTTGAAAACAAAAGGAAAGTTCCTGTTGTTACAACACCAAAAATTATTTCTGAATTACATATCTGACCGTGTTACTCACCTTGCTTAAATCCACCATGGATCCCTATTAACTACAGGGTCAAATCAAAGTTTGTTAACTTAGAATAGCAGGTTCTTCTTCATATTGGCCCATTCCAGTTCTATTTTGCATTGTCTTCTTTTCCCAGTACTCTGATTTGTCCCTGTGTTATAAAAGTATTCACCTACTTATGGCTTCTTGATCTAGTCATGGCATTTCATGACATACTTTGTTTCTTCTCTCTTCCTTCTTGTATGATTGTTAAACTGTGGGTTCCTCTGGTAATCCATGCTACTCTTATTTCCCCGAGCTATAGTTTGTTGCTTCGTCCACTTCACCAAGAAGATCTCTCTTTCAGCATTTATAGTAGCAACTGATATTTATTAAGCACTTACTATGTGCCAGGTGTGGTTCTATGTGCCTCATTTAATCTTTATAACTAACTTATAAAGTTCATAGAATTCCCATGCACCTCTTAAGAAATGGGGGAAATTGCAGCCCAGAAAGGGTCAGTCATTTGCTCAGGATGAGGGACAGAACTGGAAAACAGTGATATCAAGATTTGAACCAAACTGGTTTGCAGTAGAACCTGGGATCTTAACCCCTGCATTATGTGTTCACCCATTGGAAATGGTTTTGTAGACATATACCTCCTCTTCTGGAATGCAAACTCTCTACATTCAGGAACTGTTCTTTATATTTTACTCCCTGAGCCTAGGACAGTGTTGAGCTTAGAGCAGACATTCAGCATACATGTGCTGAATAAATGGTTAGGAGTTAGACATGGGTTTATCCCCTACCTTTTGCATCATTGGAAAAACTCATTCAGCTTTCTTGAAAATAATATTCTTCCTCATATGCAAAATTGGAATTATAACACCAGCCTATTTCAGAGTGCTGATGGGAGAAATAAATGAGGTAATTAAAGTGTTTGAAAACATCAATAGTCATACAAATGAAAGGGAATAATGTACTTTTTAAAATAAGTAACAGTTCAATAAATTGAATAATATGTAAAGTCTACTATGTGCAAGAGTCTTTATTGGTGGCTCTTAGAGATATAAAATGAATATAATATCGTTACTACCCTGCAGTTGTTTAGAATAAGGAATTATCACCTAACAATTATAAATGGCTTTTCTGATTAGACAGTCTTGACAGAAACTGTGGATCACTTTAGTCAAAGACATATTGAAAAATACATTCATTTGTTCATTCATTTATTGCCGTCTGTACCTACAATGTGCTGGGCAGTTTCCTAGGCCCTGAAGATACAATGATGAGGAAGTTAGACAAAGCCCCTGCTATGTGAAGGGGAAAGATAAAGATATATAAACTCATACTATAGGAAAAAAGAAAGTAAAATGATAGAAAGAGATAGGGTGGGTGGGATAATTTCACTTAGGTTGTCTCTTCTTTGAGAAGATGTTAATATTAACATTCTTAGGTAAACATCACTAGACTATTTATAATACAGTATCCTTTGGGCTTGACCATTGAGCTAACAAAGGTGTAGTACATACTGTCAGTGCTCTGCCAATATCCTCTTAGATCCCTTTACCATTTCTGTGCATGTCAACTTGATTTTAAATGGCCAACATCCATAGCTTTGGACTGCTGGAACACACTGCTGGCTCATACCACAGGCCAGAAGCACCTGGCCATTAATGTTACTCCAAGGCAGCCCTTAATCAATAACATCGGTGTGGGAGTATGAATACCCTAGCTCACTCTCATCTCTTGGCCAAGATAATTCTGAGGCATGCATTTTACATCATTTCCAGATGGAAAGCTTCAGTTTCCCACTGTGGCATCTGCCTTTACAATGTACCTCTTTTTCTTGTTTCTTGAGGTAGGCTTGTATTGCTATAAACTTCCCTCTTAGAACTGCTTTTGCTGCATCCCATAGGTTTTGGATTGTTGTATTTTCATTGTAATTTGTCTCTAGGTATTTTTTGATTTCCTCTTTGACTTCTTCAGTGATCTCTTGGTTATTAAGTAGTGTACTGTTTAGCCTCCATGTGTTTGTGTTTTTGACACTTTTTTCCCTATAATTGATTTCTAACCTCATAGTGTCATGGTCAGAAAAGATGCTTGATATGATTTCAATTTTCTTAAATTTACCGAGGCTTGATTTGTGACCCAAGATGTGATCTATCCTGGAGAATGTTCCGTGTGCACTTGAGAAGAAAGTATAATCTGCTGTTTTTGGATGGAATGTCCTATAAATATCAATTAAATCTATCTGGTCTATTGTGTCATTTAAAGCTTGTGTTTCCTTATTAATGTCTGTCTGGATGATCTGTCCATTGGTGTAAGTGAGGTGTTAAAGTTCCCCACTATTATTGTGCTACTGTTGATTTCCTCTTTTATAGCTGTTAGCAGTTGCCTTATGTGTTGAGGTGCTCCTATGTTGGGTGCATATATATTTATAATTGTTATATCTTCTTCTTGGATTGATCCCTTGAGCATTATGTAGTGTCCTTCCTTGTGTCTTGTAACATTCTTTATTTTAAAGTCTATTTTATCTGATACGAGTATTGCTACTGCACCTTTCTTTTGATTTCCATTTGCATGGACTATCATTTTCCATCCCTTCACTTTCAGTCTGTATGTGTCCCTAGGTCTGAAGTGGGTCTCTTGTAGACAGCATATATATGGGTCTTGTTTTTGTATCCATTCAGCAAGCCTGTTTCTTTTGGTTGGAGCATTTAATCCGTTCACGTTTAAGGTAATTATGGATATGTATGTTCCTATTACCATTTTCTCAATTGTTATGGGCTTGTTTTCGTAGGTCCTTTTCTTCTCTTGTGTTTCCCACTTAGAGAAGTTCCTTTAGCATTTGTTGTAGAGCTGGTTTGGTGGTGCTGAATTCTCTTAACTTTTGCTTGTGTGTAAAGCTTTTGATTTCTCCCTCAGATCTGAATGAGATCCTTGCCAGGCAGAGTAATCTTGGTTGCAGATTCTTCCCTTTCATCACTTTAAATATATCATGCCACTCCCTTCTGGCTTGTAGAATTTCTGCTGAGAAATCAGCTGTTAACCTTATGGGAGTTCCCTTGTATGTTGTCATTTTTCCCTTGTTGCTTTCAATAATTTTTCTTTGTCTTTAATTTTTGTCAGTTTGATTGCTATGTGTCTCGGTGTGTTTCTCCTTGGGTTTATCCTGCCTGGGACTCTCTGTGCTTTCTGGACTTGGGTGGCTATTTCCTTTCCCATGTTAGGGAAGTTTTTGACTATTATCTCTTCATATATTTTCTCAGGTCCTTTCTCTCTCTCTTCTCCTTCTGGCACCCTATAATGTGAATGTTGTGGCATTTAATGTTGTCCCAGAGGTCTCTTAGGCT
Organism: Delphinus delphis; assembly: GCF_949987515.2. Classification (NCBI taxonomy): domain Eukaryota; kingdom Metazoa; phylum Chordata; class Mammalia; order Artiodactyla; family Delphinidae; genus Delphinus; species Delphinus delphis. Next base: position 62,527,629 of record NC_082687.1, on the reverse strand, counting down.
GTCTTCATTCTTTTTTCTGTTCCATGGCAGTGAATTCCACCATTCTGTCTTCCAGGTCACTTATCCATTCTTCTGCCTCAGTTATTCTGCTATTGATTCCTTCTAGTGTAGTTTTCATTTCAGGTATTGTATTGTTCATCTCTGTTTGTTTGTTCTTTAATTCTTCTATGTGTTTGTTCTTTAATTCTTCTAGGTGTTTGTTAAACATTTCTTGCATCTTCTTGATCTTTGCCTGCATTCTTTTTCCGAGGTCCTGGATCATCTTCACTATCATTATTCTGAATTCTTTTTCTGGAAGGTTGCCTATCTCCACTTCATTTAGTTGTTTTTCTGGGGTTTTATCTTGTTCCTTCATCTGGTATTTAGCCCTCTGCCTTTTCATCTTGTCTATCTTTCTGTGAATGTGGTTTTTGTTCCACAGGCTGCAGGATTGTAGTTCTTCTTGCTTCTTGCTGTCTGCCGTTTGGTGGATGAGGCTATCTAAGAGGCTTGTGTAAGCTTCCTGATGGGAGGCACTGGTGGTGGGTAGAGCTGGCTGTTGCTCTGGTGGGCAGAGCTCAGTAAAACTCTAATCCACTTGTCTGCTGATGGGTGGGGCTGGGTTCCCTCCCTGTTGGTTGTTTGGCCTGAGGTGATCCAACACTGGAGCCTACCAAGGCTGTTTTGTGGGGCTAGTGGCAGACTCTGGGAGGGCTCACTGCCAAGGAGTACTTCCCAGAACTTCTGCTGCCAGTGTCCTTGTCCTCACGGTGAGCCACAGCCAACCCCCGCCTGTGCAGGAGACCCTCCAACACCAGCAGGTAGGTCTGGTTCAGTCTCCTATGGGGTCACTGCTCCTTCCCCTGGGTCCCGATGCACACACTACTTTGTGTGTGCCCTCCAAGAGTGGAGTCTCTGTTTCCCCCAGTCCTGTCGAAGTCCTGCAATCAAATCCCACTAGCCTTCAAAGTCTGATTCTCTAGGAATTCCTACTCCTATTGCCAGACCCCCAGGTTGGGAAGCCTGATGTGGGGGGGCTCAGAACCTTCACTCCAGTGGGTGGACTTCTGTGGTATAATTGTTCTCCAGTTTGTGAGTCACCCACTCAGCAGTTATGGGGTTTTATTTTATTGTGATTGCTCCCCTCCTCCCATCTCATTGTGCCTTCTCCTTTGTCTTTGGATGTGGGGTATCTTTTTTGGTGAGTTCCAGTGTCTTCCTGTTGATGACTGTTCAGCAGTTAGTTCTTATTCCGGTGCTCTTGCAAGAGGGAGTGAGCGCACATCCTTCTACTCTGCCATCTTGAACCAATCTCCATCGTAGTTATTTATTTTTATTTTTTATTTTTTGGCTGCACTGGGTCTTCGTTGCTGCATGTGGGCTTTCTCTAGTTGTGGTGAGTGGGGACTACTCTGTTGCAGTGTGCGGGCCTTTCACTGCAGTGGCCTCTCTCGTTGTCAATAACAACCATTCTTAAATTCAAAATGTGGTTGTTTATTTCTCCTCCACGTTGATAGTAACTTAGTGTTTTAATATTTAGTTCTTAATATCTGTTTGAACTGAAAGTTGTTAATTATAAAATTGTTAGTTAAAATCAGTTTTTCGTCTGATTTTGCTCAGATTAATATTACTAATTTATATGTAATATAAATTTAATATAAGAGCAGATTTCTGCACATAAATGCCAATAACATCAAAATCAAATAATGGCCCTGACTCAGGTCTGGACAAGGGGTGGAATGAGAGAGTTGAGCTACAGTTTTTAGATAATATAGGTATAGTTAATATACATAATAAAAAGATTAGCTAAATGTTAATTTGCCTGAATCCAATAACCTGAACTCAGAAACATTCCCCTTTAGAATGCAGAAAGGGAATTGTAGCTGATTCTTACAGTGCCAGTGTGCAAGATTTAGGACTGAATATTAGCTTAACCAGTTTTCTTGGATCCACTTTAACACCTGTGATCCTTAGGAGCCATATTCCGCAGTAAGCAGCATATTGATGGGTTGGGACATATTGAACCAACCCTTTTCATATCACTGAACTTATCATCAAATAGAGTAAAGTTAGAAGGGAGAAGCAGACGGATTGAATCCAACTCATGATAAAAGGAAGAGAAATGCAGCAGGGATAGACCTGGAAAAAAGATCTTCAAGATTCTGACTACTGTACTAATAATGATAATTACTAGAGTTACCATTATTTAAATGGTATAGACATACAATAAATGATCAGTTGTTTTTTTTTTTCCTTTGCCGTGCCATGGGGCATGTGAGATCTTACTTCCCAGACCCGGGATTGAACCTGCGCCCCTTGTTTCAGAAGTGCAGAGTCTTAACCACTGGACCACCAGGGAAGTGCCAATAAATGATCAGTTTGATATTCCTCTTCTGATTCAAAAACAATTGTTTTCCATTACAGTCCATTAGCAAAAAGCCTCCTGTTGTATTGATCCTGTTTTAAAATAGATCAATAGTTTGTATCAATAGTATTTCAGTAGTAAGCAATAGGAATAAACTCCAACTAATTTTAGCAGGATAAAAATTTATTAGAGGGATGTTAGAGAGCTCTCAGTATAGTTGCGAGACTGGAGACCCAGGCTAAGTACTGAAAAGTACAACTTATACCCAAGCCACACTCCAGCACTGGCCTGATGATGAAACTGTTGCTGCCTTCATTGAATACCAGCTGTGACAGTTTGCTCTCTGTCAACTTCTCAACCATATAGCAACTGCTAATGCTGCCAACTAGAGAGACTGGCTTCTCAACTGAAGTCTGATATGGATGCATGTGATTGGCAGAGCTCAGGTTTATCTTTACATCCTAGCTTCAAGGGAACCTGGGAAATGTATGCTTATATTTTCTCACTTCTGGGATGGGAATCTATTTTTCCTGCTATGAAGACTTATAAAGTGTAAAATTGCCCCACATAGAAAGAATGCTGAGATGATAAGTGGTTAAAAAGAATGATGATTGGGCTTCTCTGGTGGCGCAGTGGTTGAGAGTCCACCTGCCGATGCGGGGGATGCGGGTTCGTGCCCCGGTCCGGGAAGATCCCACGTGCCGCGGAGCGGCTGGGCCCGTGAGCCATGGCCGCTGAGCCTGCGCGTCCGGAACCTGTGCTCCGCAATGGGAGAGGCCGCGGCAGTGAGAGGCCCGCATACTGCAAAAAAAAAAAAAAAAAAAAAAGAATGATGATTGTCCAGTCCATGACATCTTTATGTAAAGCCCTTTTGAAGAGCTCTGGCGTCTGGCCTTGTCAGAAAACCAAGTTAAGTGGTCTCTAAATTTGCTCCAAGGATTCTGACTGACGGTATAACACTGTCGTTCAAATAATGGATCTCTCAGACATACTGACATAATCTTGAATAAAAATGTCCTTTACTATTCATGTGGAAGTGAATATCAGTAAGTCTATCAGTATAGAGAGAAATATATGGAGTTAATAATAGTATGTTTGACACTAGTCCTTGATGCCGGTATGAACATGAGGAATGACCAAATGCTAAGTCTTTTTTATTAAGAAAAGAAGTGATATTTTTTTCCTTGTATATTTTATCCACAGACCTAAATTCTCTAGGTTTTTTTTTTAACTTTTTATTTTATATTGGGATATAGTTGATTAACAATGTTGTGTTACTTTCAGGAGTACAGTGAAGTGAGTCAGTTATCTCTAGGTTTTTTAAAACTGTCTTTCTAAAATGTTCTCAAAGCAGAAGAATAAAAGAATATATTATGTTGACCAGTGCATTGAATTTTCTTTATAGATGGAGTATGCCTGATTTGGCATGCAATTTCTATGTTGTAAACTTCAAATATTTATCAATTATAATGCCCCAAATTATACAACATAGTCTCAAAATTTGTTCTCCATGTAGAAACAAAGTTTTTTTCTTTAAGCAATATGTTTTAATTACGTTGACATAGGGAAACTGCCCATTCAACAAAGTTCGTGCGGAATGATAGTTGGATTACTATTGATGATGCTTCTGTAATTTCTTTTGTATGCTTTTAATTAAAAAACAAAAAACATAAAACACATACAACAAGCTTGTGAAGACAGGGCCTCAGTGAGGAAAGAATATAGAGTTCTAATTCAGAGAGATTATTTTCCAGCCCTGTATCTTTTACTTAACAGCCTCCTTACTTAATTTATTTAACCTCTGTTAAGTCTGTCTTCTTGCTTGTAAAAGTGAGAATGATGATTGTAATGGACTGAATATTTGTGTCCACCCAAAATTCATATTTTGAAATTCTAACTCCTAATATTTTGATGGTATTAGGAGGGGGAGGCTTTGGAGGTGACTGGGTCATGAGGGTGGAGCCCTCATCAGTGGGACTAATGTCCTTACAAAAGAGACACAGAGAGCTCTTTCATTCCTTCCATCATGTGAGGACACAGTGGAAAGATGTTTGTCTGTGAACCAGGAAGTGGAACCTCACCAGACATTGAATCTGCTAGTGCCTTGACCTTGGACTTTACAGCCTCTGAAGCTATCAGAAATAAATTCCTATTGTTTATAAGCCGCCCAGTCCATGGTATTCTATTATAGCAGCCCAAGTGAACGAAGATGAACATATCTTCCTTGAAGGACTGTGGTGAAGATTTAATGAGAATTTAAGTCAAAAGCACATCGCTTAGGCACGGGTACTTTGTGATCTCAGTAATGTTGGTGGTTATTTCTGTTTTAGATGAAGATACTTTCATGCAAACAAGGGGCAGAAATAATATGAAAATACCTTTAAGATGCTTATTACAGAGACTTTCAGCTCCGTAAAAGTAATGAAGAAGCACTGCTTGGGGACTCAAAATTCTGTAATCTACAAGGAGAGCTGAAGCATTTTCTTTAAGATGACATTAGAGTCACCACCAAAAAAAAAAAGGAGCTAAGATTGAATAAGCTAGGCTGAGGCAGGTAACCATGGGGTAGAAATGGTTAGATATAAACAGTATACTGATCAGAATTACTGAATAATTAACTGAAACTCAAGTACCAGGTCAGTGGAACTCCTTGACTTTGTGTGACACTGATCTGACACAGAGTATCTTAATTCTCATATCAAAAGTTTGGTAAACAGAGCAGTTCAACAGGCACTTTAGAAAATGACACTATTTAATAGCATCAGCATAAGAGGCAGCAGGTGCTAAGATGAAAAGGACTTTGAAAGTTCTCTGTGTGTGCACATGTATGTGTGTCTGTGTGCTATGTGTTTGTGGGAGATAGAGAATGCGAGAGAGAGAGAAGGAGGGAGAGAGGTAGGGAGAGAGGAGAGGAGGAGGAAGGGGAGAGGGGAAAAAAAGAGAAAAAAATGAGAGTTAAAAAGATATTTAATTTCACATTAAGGAGCTTGTCTTGAAAATCTCTCTCGCACTTAGCTGGGTGTGGTATTTTACCTCTTTCACTATTATTATTATTAAAAATAAAATACTACTTTTCAGGGAGATTGCAGTGAGGGTTAGTTGTATTCAGGCATGTGAGGGCACTTAGAACAGTCAGGTAAATACCGGATGCTCAATAAATGTTGAATCTTGAAATGCTATGTTATTATATAGAGCTGTTATTATATATCTCTTCTGATTGGTCAGTGCCTCTTATGGACAGGTAGCTAAAGAGTTTGAATATCACCTGATTATTGAAATAAATTTTAGCATTTTGTTGCATTCTTATTTCTAAGAATTAAAGAATTTCAAAAGATACTCAGAATTGGTGCCAAAAGTCAGCGAACTTTTTTCTGGAAATAAACCAAATGTTTTTCTCCTGACAGGTTGTGTCCCTCTTTCCTTCTCTTCTCACAGTCCATTTGTCCTAATACCTAGATATTCTTATTGTGTTTGAGCTCTTTCTGGAAAGCTCAGCAGCTGTTTCTACAAAGGCTCCCTTTGCATGCTGACCTCCTCTGTGAAATGCAGTTGAATTATTTATGTGTGCCACGCTTCACAAAGTGGAGAGCAACAGGAGCCACTAACATTCACTCTCCAATTGGTAGAAGTCAGTAGGAAAAAAAATGGTAGCCCAAATAAATTACTTAGTAGAATGAAAATCAATGACATCTTTCATCAAATGCTGTTAGCTCAGGCCTCCAAGTGTCAGGAAGAAGACATCTAAAACATTTGGCCCATTCAAGTGAAGGACAAAAAAATGCTCTTTTCAGGGGCGCCAAGGCCGAGGGAACTCTAGTTAAATAAAATCAGGCATAAGATGCTGACTGGAGTTGAAGTCCTGCAATTCCTCTGATTATTCACATGGATGAGCCTGATAAGAACTCAGCTCCTAATGACAGAGCCTGTTAGTCTTGCTGTTTGCTTTTGGAGGTAATAGATAGAAAGCTGATGAAGTCCAAGAAATTAAGAACACTACTAAAGTGATTTTTGTCCATTTGTGGTGGAATTTGAGAAAAGAAAATCTGAGAAGGATAATGGCTTCTTCCCTTCCTTTCCTCTGTAGATATTGATTTGCTTATTATAGAATAGAAACCTATATAGTTATTTTTTTTAAAAAAAGACCTGAAGATTCTCTGTAGTGCAAAAACTCACAGTCAATCACAACCAATGCCCCAAGCAAGCAGAATGTGAAAGTTTTGAGTTCCTCCTATTCATTTCCTGAGAGATTTTGAAATACAACTTCAAAATATTAATTACAGTCAAGTTTGATGAAACTGAAGGGCAAACCATTGTGTTGATTCAATTTCATAAGGGATAAAGGTTTCAGTGAGAATTTAATTTTCTTTCTTCCGCAGGTTAAGTTACTGTAAGTGTACAGTGGATTCAGGTAACATGGGTCTGTTTTTGGTTTTTTTCCTTGAATGAGTTTTGCAAAGTTCCCTTAGAGAATTTCTAAATTGAAGAGGAGAGATGTGGATTGGTAGTTTTTCTAAACAGTGCTGCTATACACAGAGGTTCTGGATGGATCAACACAAGTCTGTTGCCACTTGTGGGAAATAATTCAAAAGTGCATGCTCCAAAGGGACTTCTCTGGTGGTGCAGTGGTTAAGAATCCGCCTGCCAATGCAGGGCACACAGGTTCCATCCCTGGTCCCGGAAGATCCCACATGCCATGGAGCAACTAAGCCCGTGCGCCACAGCTACTGAGCCTGCGCTCTAGAGCTCACAAGCCACAACCACTGAGCCTGTGTGCTGCAACTACTGAAGCCCGCTCACCGAGAGCCCGTGGTCTGCAGCAAGAGAAGCCATCGCAATGAGAAGCCTGCGCACCGCAATGAAGAGTAGCCCCCTCTCGCCGCAACTAGAGAAAGACTGTGTGCAGCAACGAAGACCCAATCCAACCAAAAATAAAATAATTAATTAAAAAAAGTTATTTAAAAAAAAGTGCATAGTCCACCAATGGTAGGTCAAGAGCATTAACTTAATAAGAAAGATAGCACACTATGCTTATTTCTAGTTTTCACTGTTAATTTTTTGTTACCTTAGGGAAGCCATCTGGAAGAAGGAATTTAATAATAAAAAGAGGTATGTGTCCTTCCTTTCCTAAGCTGGCCAAAGGCACATTTCACTGCTTGAGTTCCTCTAAACACTAAAAAACAATTCAAGCTCTGTGCTCCTGCCCAATTTAAATTGTGCTTGAAACCAGAGTTTAAAAGGATCTATTTACTATGGTCACTTTAATTTTTGCTTGTTATTTTGAGACCTAAATTTATGTAATTATACTTTTAAGACTATAAACTTAGATAAAATTGAGTTCTTAAAATATATATCATCATATACATATTCTATGTATCATAATGCATTATGTTGGGGTACATGTATTCCTTCTCTTGTAAAGTGTTCTCTTTTCTTCTCTTTTTATGATTTTGAATTTTGAAAATTAGAAAATATTTGCTGTACATTTTTACGGAGAGAAGATCCACACCTCCTTTGGCTTCTCAAAACAGAGTATAACCTCCTCCCTACATGCTTATTAACCACTGCTTTCTTTACATTCCCTCTGGACAATCTCATCCTTGCCAGAGTCTCAGTTACCAGCTAATGCCTATGACTCTCAAATTTATATCACAAGCTTTTCTTCTGAGCCCCAGACCTTTATATAAAAGACATTTACACCAGCAAGTTCAAACTAAATTTGTTTCTCTCCTTTCCTCGTCTATCCTCTTCCAAAACATGGTCAAACTTGCAATCCAAACAAAAATCTCAACTTTTCCTTGTTCTTTCCCCCCTGTGTCCAGTTACCACCTTCCTTGGAGTCTGCTTTCTAAGGCATTTTCACTGCCCTTCTTTTCTCCTTTCCTGTTGTTTTTGCCCTTGGAAACTAGCATCTAGTCCAACAATCTCCAAAGAGGGGTATGCACACACTTGATGGTTCTTGAAAGTCAGAGAAAACATTTTAGAATTTTTATTTATGGTTATTTTTTCTTATCCTTTTAAGTTTCCAAATGAACTTTATAACGTATACTTTACATGAGTATGTCAGTACATAAGATATGCATGTAGTAGAGAGTGCATGCTCAATATTTTACTGATAAGGTTTCATGATCAAAAATGTTTGGAGGGGGCTTCCCTGGTGGCGCAGTGGTTAAGAGTCCGCCTGCCGATGCAGGGGACATGGGTTTGTGCCCCCGTCCGGGAAGATCCCACATGCCGCGGAGCAGCTGGGCCCGTGAGCCATGCCCGCTGGGTCTGCACGTCCGGAGCCTGTGCTCCGCAACGGGAGAGGCCACAACAGTGAGAAGCCTGCGTGCTGCAAAAAAAAAAAAAAAGTTTGGAGGCCACTGATCATTGCAGGACTCTTCTACCCAGTTGCCTTGTCCCTGTACTTACATTCTCCAATTCATTTATATTATTAAAAATAATTCCCATATCAACTGGATGAGATCAGACTTTATTTTTGGCAAGATAAACTGTGCTCTTCATTATCTACTCTAAATACTCTTCCAGTTTCCTCTCTCACAATTTCCCCATCATATATTCTTAGTACGGGGCAAAGGGAGCATTAGGATTCTTAACGGTTAATCCCTCACCCTGTGACTGGCTCTACCTATTGTTCTTTCTGTGCAGGCAGAGCCCTTTCTTCTTCACCTAGAAAACTTCTGCTCTTTCGAACTCTGGTTGAGATCACTTCTTCCTGAAGCATTCCCTGACTTGAAGCAGAGTTAGTCATGTCCTTTCTTGTATACATGAAGCAATTTACCCACAGTGCTATCATAATATGAGTTGGATTCCATTTTAGGTGTTCAAGATTTTCTCTCTTCTTCTAGACTCTGTCTTTAGATTCTACCTTATTCATCCGTATACTCTCCAGCACTCCTAGTTCAGTGGTTGCCATGCAAGGCAATAAATAAATGATCTTTTAATGCATATGTTAATTTAGTGGAAAAATAAGAGCTATGGTATTATTGTTAGAAATTTCATATTATTCTGATGTAAGTGTTAGAAGAGATAAGAATGGATGTTAAGATCGATGAAGTAATGCAGTGGTGCTGTATTAAAATAAGAACTCTTTTTCAGTGTATTAATCTGAGTAAGGTGTAATTTTTATATTTCAGGGGTGACTTTAGAAGGGCATGTTCTTTTACCTTTTGATGAGTGGACTTTTTCACAGAGACACCTACCTATATAGGGTAAAACATATTTGATATTTTTATTTTATTTTACTGTGAAAAGAACACTTAACATGAGATCTACCTTCTTAATTTTTTGAGTGTACAATATATTATTGTTGACTATAGGTGTAATGTTGTACTGCAGATCTCTAGAGCCTATTCATCTTACTTAACTGAAACTTTTTGCGTGTTAATTAGTGACTCCCCATTTTCTCCTGCTGTCCCCTAGATCCTGACAACCACCATTCTACTCTTTGATTCTGTGAATTTGACTATTTTAGAAAGCTTATATTAGTGGAATCATCTGATATTTATCTTTCTCTGAATGACTTATTTCACTTAGCATAATATCCTCAAAGTTCACCCATGTTGTTACATACTGCAAAATTTCCTTCTTTTTAAAGGATGAATAGTATTCTTTTGTATGTACATACCACAGTTTCTTTATCCATTCTTCTGCTGATGGACATTTAGGTGGTTTCCACATTTTAGCTATTGTGATTAGTGTTGCAATGAATATAGGATTGCTGATATCTCTTTGAAATCCTGATTTTAATTCTTTTGGATAATACCCAGAAGTGGAATTGCTGAATCATATGGTCATTCCATTTTTCATTTTGTAAGGAACCTCCATACTGTTTTCCACAGCAGCTACACCATTTTGCATTCCCACCAACATTGTGCGAGCGTTCCTATTTTTCTACATCCTTGCCAACTATTATTGTCTTTTGTTTTTAATCTCTAAAATATATAAGAAATTCCTACAACTCTATAGTAAAAAATACAAAAACAAAACAAGAAACCCAAAACTAGTAACTTGTTTAAAAAATAGGCTAAGAACTTGAATACATATTTCTCCAAAGCAGACATACAAATGGCCAACACGTATATGAAAAAATACTCAACTTCACTATCATCAGGGAAATGCAAATCAAAATCACAATGAAATATCACCTTATATCAGTCAGGATTACTATTGTAAAAATATATGTATGATATTTAAGTAAACATTGATACTGTTCCCTGTTATACCAAGACTCAGTGGGGAAGAAATCAGTGGGCCAAAGAGGTGAATTGAGGGATTCTCACTTTTCCAAGTACACTAACCTGAGAATAAAGGAGGAGTTCCTATAGGTACAGACCATTGTTCAATAGCCATGAGTTCTCAGACTATTTGGTCTTTTCCTCTCCAAACAGGGTAGATTCAGCTCTTTGATGATCCCAACAAATGTGATGTATGATCTGTTCCCTTACGATGTCCCAGGCACTAAGCTTTATAGGGCTAGATCAGTTTAGACAAGAGTCACCAGCATATCAAAGCAGATCAAAAATGGCCAAGTGTTCATAAAACTCATCATTTATTTTAAAACACAGGGCTAAAAGTTATTTACCCATTTAACATTTCAGTGTTAGCAGCAATATTCAAACTACTCTCAACAGATTGCATCAGCAAGCTTCACATCAGTAGTCTATAGGCTTAAGTACTGTGGGGAATGGACTGATAGCCAGAGTCTGTCTCATCACAAAGTATTATGTGCTGGCAGTAGGTCCCAGCTAGGTTGGGGAATATGCAGAGAATAAGCAAGAAAGTTACTAAGATAAACAGTCATTTTGGTTTGTCTGTGTTGTATTTTCATGATCTAACTCTCACCTTCTGCCTTTTTTCACTTTCTGTATACCTCACATATTCTTTACCTTCTCTAATAGCATTTTATTATGGGAAGCAATTCTTGTTGGTAATGAAGATATCACTGTATTTCAAGTTATATATTCTTAGGGTTTACTAAATTTTTTTCTTTTTAATAAGCTTTAATTTAAAAAATAAAGGATTTAAGTGAATTTTTTTCTAAAATTGCAGCCAAAAGCTATTTTTATTTGGAAGCATTTCCTAAACTCTAAGGCAGAGGTATTTATTCCAACGATGATCTCCCAGGACTTTACAAATATGACTATTAGGACACTCATTACATTCATTATAGTTATTTTTTATGTTTGACATCACAACCCTAAGGTAATCTCCATGAAGGTAGATGATGTATTTTATTCATTTCTATATTTTTCTCAGTGCCTGACAGTATGTGTTCAATAAATATTTATTGAATAAATAAAGATAATTAAATAAGTGCATGAAAATGTGATTTCTATATTTCTCAGAGCATCATGAATAGTATCATGATCATTGCAAGCACTCAATAAATATATGATAAATTATTGAAATATTTTCTGGGTACCTCTTTACTTTTATTGAAACCCTACGTGCAATGATTGTTCCCTGAGTCTTCTATTTGTAGGCAGAGGGAGGCAATAGAAAAAGCGCTGACCTAAGAATCGATTTTTAGCTTTGGCTGGAATTTTTTTTGGTATGATTTTGGGCAATTCATTTCTACCTTTACAACCTTCAGTATCCTCATATGTAAAATGAAGGTAAGACCTGCCCTGTACTCTTACTGGGTTGTATTGAGAATGAAATAGGATACTCTATTTTATAAGTAAAGCAGCCCTGTAAATGTATGTGATAAGTTGGCGTATTGGGTCTGCAATTTTGTCCCACCAAGATTAATTTTCTCCATTCAAAAATGATTTGAAAGACATCTTTTTGTGGTGGTCAAACCAGTTAGGAATGTAGATAAAGCCTTTGTTTAAGGTTTGAAAGTACATCTTGTTTAATATTAACTTAAAATATTTTATGAACACACAAAAATATTTTGATACATTTAAGAAAAAAATTTTAAAAGATATGTATGCTAAAAAATAAAAATTCTAATTCATGATAAATTATGCATTCTAGGGAAGTGTTATAAAAATTAGACGTGTCTAAGTATTTCTCTTCTAGCCAGAAGTGATAATCAGGGGTTCTTACATATTTTATTTTATTTTTCACTGGAAGACAAGTCACATTCCTAAATTCCAGATTCATAGCTATGTTGGAGGTAATTCAATTTTTAGCAAAACATAAACACCAAACTCCAGGTTCAGCACTTGGCTGTATCGGAATTTTCCAGTTTCTTTGACAAGTTCTATCCTGTATAGGCATTTTGAATGTTCATGTTCAAAGTTGTCTTCAAGTCATGAAAGCAACGCTCAAATAAAACTCAGTAAATTATATTAATCAATTATCCCAATATTAAAATTTAATTAAAAATTTAAATAAAATTAACACAAATTTTGAAGCAGACATCTAAGTGTATATTTCCCTAGGAATTTCTGAAAAGCCAGGAGTGAGAGCAACAGTAATTAAAGACTTATCAGTAACCTGTTTAAGCTGAGCATCTGAAATAGCCATTTAATTTACATTAGGATTTAACACAACTACTCTTGAACTGACTGTAAAATGAATATCCACTTGTTATTAAAAATAATAGTTGAATATTAGCATTTAACGATTTTGATGAAGCAAAATTCATCAAAAATTCACATACTCTGAATTCAAGTAGATATTTCCCCCCAAATATATGTAAATACGTATTTAGTAAAGGCTCCCATCTTCTTAGAAAAACGGCATGCTAGTGTGTTCAGTAAATTAAGAAAATTTTTTGATATAATAGAAAGTACTAAAATAGCGATTATAAAGTGTGCTTTTGAAAAGAGTATTTAAGATAGCATTTAAATATTCAGCAATATTGTAGTTAGTTTTAGGGGATATATTACAAATCTAATAAATGCCAATTTGAGCATTTAATCAGTAGCTGTTGGACACCTATTGGATACTACTGTACTAAAGTCATACTGAAAATACCATGGGGTATTTTACAAGAATGTAAAGTATATTTTATTTGCTTTCTAAATGCTTGCACTAAAATAGGGGGGGATGCAAGGTAGAAAGTAATAAGAACCAAAATAGATCAGATAAAATACTAAGCTTGTTTAGAAAAAAAATGCAAAATTACATCTGACTGGAATGACTAAAGGAAATTCTATGAAAAAGCATTTAATTAGTCCTTGAAGGATAAAATATCAGATCATATGAAAACTGAGGAGGAAAAGCTAACTAGATGTAGACTAGTTTGAACAATTCAATCCAATTATATAGATATGAATTCATGAAGACATTAATGGAAGAATAATTAATTAAAAGCAGAAGGAATCTTCCCTTTAGCAAAAGACTTATACGTTTCTTTAAAAAAGCATTCAGGTAGACTTAAATATTTTATTAATTTATATTATAAGACAGAGGTGCTTCAAGGATATCTATTTCAGAAAATAAGAACAACTATACAATTAACATTAAAGGAACTCTGCCATTCACTTCTTCCATTTAATTTGAGTTTATGAAAATATAATCTTCATGTCAATGCCTTTTACTGATTAGCCTCATTCAGTGTTCTTTTGCAAAACCTAGAATCTGAAACACAGCAGCGGGAGAAAATGCAAAAATTACTAAAAATGGAGGAAAATAACAACAAAAGGAACAACAATGATAATAGTATCAACCATATGCTTTATAGGTTCAAAGAGATTTATGTAGTGGAAGGAGCATCAACTTAAAATCAGATCATGGTTTTCTATCATTTCTATAGTTATCTCTGTGACCTTATGCAACTTACTTCAATTTTCTAAGTTTCAGTGTCCTCAACTGTAAAACAGAAATCTCAGTGCCTACTTTACATGATTGAATGTGTTAACACAGAAGTAAAATGATCAGCATATAGTAGAGGCAGAACAAATGTTAATTTCCCTTGTCCTCATAACACATTATCTAATAACATATTATCTCATAACAACCTGGTAAAGTAATATTACTCATTCAACTACTGTGTATTTTTTGAGCTCCTACTCCAGTGGGCTTTGCACTGGTCTAGGAAAGGATACGGTAGAAGACAAAACAAACAAATATCTATATTCATCAAGATTTCAATAGTAGAGGGTTGAAAATAAACCAGTAAAGAAGGAAAGTGCATAATATTATTTATTTTTCTTGAATTTTAATAACACACCTAGGATATTCCTCAATTTAGATTGGTTGGTTTTACTTATATTGTATCACTTTTTGATTTGCAGATTTATTTTATCTTTTGTGTTAAAAACAATTTATTCAGTGATTATATTTTCTCTTCCATATGTTTTTTTTTCTGAAAATTTATGATGTTTAAAGTTTAATAGGTTTGCACAAATTTCCACGTATAAAGTTATAACATCATGTAGACTGAAGTTGGTGCACTAGTGAAAACTATATTGAAATATTATTTTAAAAGGCATTTCAAGACTAAAATGGAGGAGGAAAATATGTATTTTATTAAGCACCTATTACCTTTTAAAATATACAGCTCTATATAGCTTTCACTTTCAGTCTATGATTTTGTACTTTACAAATTTGCACCTGTTAAACTTTGAAAATTAGAAATTTCCAGGAATCACAACAGATGGCAGAGAAAATACTTTTAATCACTGAATAAACTTTTCTTAACATAAAGGATAAAATAAATCTGAAGATCAAAGGGTATTCCAAGCTAGAAAAAAGTAAAACCAATAAAAATAAAACCTAATTTGAGGTGTATTCTGGATGAGTTACAGAACTTCAAGGAAAAGAAAAAAATCTGAGTCATCCAGGTAGAAAAACAAATCCAGTCAACTATAAAGGGGAAATAAAGCAATAATCACATTTCTCCATAGCACTATTCAATGCAAGGAGATAATAACACAGGACCTATTCATTCTACAGTAAAGAAAGTGGGATCCATATTTTTATTTTAAAAAATCAAAGAAAATGGGCAGGCTTTCTCAAACTTGAAGGAATAGAATAATAAATATGTGTGATTATTTTGAATCAGTTACACATACACACATGTAACCAATCACAAGATGGATGGAGAAGCTGTAGTAAAAGGAATAATGCAACATGCAATGCCATATGAAAGTGGGAACATGTTAATAAAGTTTTGAAGAACAGGAATTTTGAAGAACAGGAATTTTATACCCTGCTAAGATGGATATTTGTAACAGGCATTTATTCTCAACTACATACATACTTAGGAAATACAGTACTGTGGAAAAAGAATAATATAAGCTTCCCCTTAATAAGAAAAAAAATGAAATATAAGTTTCTATTTAAGAACAGAACTTGCTTTCATTAAAGGGAAATTATGAAGCAAATTACTTAGAAAATACTTTGTTCATGGGCTGTGTTATAAATTGCTTTCTTTGTATCAACTAAAAAACTGGAATAAACAAATATTTTAGAAAGCTGGGGATAAATAAAGCCTATGCTCTGACTAATCATAATGAGCAAAGGTTCCATGTCTGATTATTTTTGACTACTCAGTTCTCTATCACGTGTGCTATTTCCTCTCTTCAGTTTCTTAAAAGTATTCTTTTTTTTTTTTTTCTAAATCACACCTTGCTTTATTCACAGGAAATAGTTTGTGGTCAGTTATTAACTTTTACTGGTTGATTGATTTGATACATGTGTATATTGTGAAATGATTATCACAAAAAGGTTAGTTAACAAATCTTTCATTTCACATAGTTACAACTCTTTTTTTCCCTGTGGTGAGAACTTTTAAGATCTATTCTCTTAGCAATTTCCAAATATACAGTACAATATTATTAATTTTAGTTCTCATGCTGTACATTGGATACCCAGAACATATTCATTGTATAACTGAAAGTTTACGTCCTTTAACCCACCTTCGCCTATTTCCTCAACCCCCCTCCCCCACCTCAAGCCTCTTAGCAACCACCCATCTACTTTCCCACTCTGTTTCTGTGAGGTTTTCTTAGATTAAAAAGCATTCTTTAAAGAGATGAATACTCTTGTGGTTGAATTGTTTTATAGGGGAAATTTTCTTTTTCCAACTGAAATGTAAACTATGTTTACGTAGATGTGTCAAGGTGTGTAAAATGTGTTTCAGGTAATTGTATAAAGCCATAAAATAATGCTAGTAGTGTAGGAAAGAGAGATAATCACAAACTGTACTTGTTTTTAATTACTTCAGATATAAAAACTCACTGTAACCTTTGGTGCTAGAAATGTTTTTTTATAAGTGGTAGCTACCTGCTGGAGCTGCATACAAGATTAAATTAGGAAAAAATCCTCCCAACAGTTATCACATCTAAAAAACAACATGGATCATTGTTTGATAACAATTAAAAGCCCTTTATAAGCAAATATCCATCCCCTTCACATGACTTGATATTAGTGACAAAGGAGTAGAGAGATGGAGAAGCTGTGGCAAAAGTTGGCGGTAAAAATTTAATGTAGTAGTCTAAGATTTAACAACTGATATTAGGATGTTAGAACAAAACATTGTCAAAAGAAAAATGATAATAAACAATAAAAATGGGAGGTGGAGAAAGAATGCTCACTTTCTCACCTTTCAGAGTAGAGAGTCACTTATACTCTTCAATATTGTAACATTGATGAAAAAAGACTCAGTAAGAGTGTCCTCATATTTTTATCATTTTTAAACATTAAAGGGGTCATAAGAACTTATTAAATATTGAAACAAAAATATTTCATCTGAAATTCAGCTCTATCATTTTTACTACTGATTTTTAATTTTCTGAACTTCAAGAAAATAAATTCAATGCTTTTTATTCAGTAATACTGTAAGTGCTATATGTTAATTTGAACACAATTATCTCTCTGTTCCTTCTGTGTATATATATATGCTTGAGCAAATGTATGTTGTATTCTCTAATTTTAGGGATGATTACTTTTCTTTCTTTTTTTTTTTGAAGTGTAGTTGATATGTAATATGTATTATATTAGATTCAGGTATACAACATAGTGATTCAATATTTTTATAGATTTATACTCCTTTTAAAGTTATTACAAAATAATGGCTATATTTTCCTGTGATGTACAATATATCCTTGTTGCTTATTTATTTTATTCATAATAGTTTGTATCTCTTAATCCCATACCCCTATCTTGCCCATTCCCCTGATAACTATTATTAGTTTGTTTTCTGTATTTTCTGTTTTGTTATATATATTTATTTATTTTATTTTTTAGATTCCACATGTAAGTCATAACATAGATTTTTTTGTCTTTTTCTGTCTAACTTATTTAACTAAGCATAATAACTTCTAGACCTATCTATGTTGTTGCAAATGGTAGAATTTCATTCCTTTTATGGCTGAGTAATATTCTATTATGTGTATATATATATATATATATTTATCTATTTGTCTGTTGATGGACACATACACTTATGTTGCCTCCATATCTTGGCTATTGTAAATAATGATGCTATGAACATTGGGGTGAATGTATCTTTTGAATTAGTATGTTCATTTTCTTTGGATATATACCCAAGAGTAGAATTGCTGGGTCATATGGTAATTCTATTTTTATTTTTTTGAAGAACCTCTACACTGTTTTCCACAGTGGCTGCACCAATTTACATTCCCACTAACAGTGTACTAGGGTTCCCATTTCTCCATATCCTCTCCAACATTTGTTATCTGTAGACTCTTTGATGATAGCCATTTTGACAGGTGTGAGGTGATATCTCATTGTGTTCTGATTTACATTTCTCTGATGATTAGCAATGTTGAGCATTTTTTCGTATGTCGGCTATCTGTTATCATCTTTGGAAAAATGTCTGTTCAAGTCTTCTGCCCATTTTTTAACTGGGTTGTTTGCTTTTCTTGTTATTGGTTGTATGAGCTGTTTATGTATTTTGGATATGAACCCCTTATGGATCAGCAAATATTTTCTCCCATTCAGGATGCTGTCTTTTTGTTTTGTCAGTGGTTTCCTTTGCTGTTCAAAGGTTTTTAAGTTTAATTAGGTCCCACTTGTTTATTTTTGTTTTTGTTTCTTTTGCCTTAGCAGACAGATCCAAGAAAAAGTATTGCTATGATTTATGTCAGTCTGTTCTCCCTATATTCTCTTCTAGGAGTTTTATGGTTTCAGGATTTTAATTTAGGTGTTTAATCCATTTTGTGTTTATTTTTGTATATGATGTGAAAAAATGTTCTAATTTCATTCTTTTACTTGTAACTGTCCAGTTTTCCCAGCACCACTTATTGAAGAGACTTTTTTTTCATTGGATATTCTTCCCTCCTTTGTCATAAATTAATTGACCATAAGTGTGTGGGTTTATTTCTGGGCCCTATATTCTGTTTCACTGATCTATGTATCTGTTTCTGTGCCAGTACCATGCATTTGATTACTGTAGCTTTGTAGTGTAGTCTGAAGTCAGGAGCTTTGCTCATTTTTCTCAAGATTGCTTTGGCAGTTCCAGGTTTTTTGTGGTTTCATATAAATTTTAGGATGATTTATTCTAGTTCTGTGAAAAATGTTATAGTTATTTTGATAGGGATTGCATTAAATCTGTAGATTGCTTTGGGTACTGTGGACATTTTAACAGTATTAATTCTTCCAATCCAAGAGCATGGGATATCTTTTCATTTCTTTGTATCATCTTCAGTTTCATTTATCAGTGTTTTATATTTTTCAGAGTATAGGTCTGTCCCCAACATGGTTAAGTTTAGTCCTAAGTATTTGTTTCTTCTGATGCAATTTTAAGCAGGATTTTTTTTTTTTTTTTGGCTTTCTCTTTCTGGTAGTTCATTACTAGTGTACGGAAAAGCAAGATTTCAGTATATTAATCTTGTATCCTGAAAGTTAGTTCATTAGTTCAAATAATTTTTTGATGGAGACTTTAGGGTTTTTATTATTTTCTTCCTTCTGTTGGCTTTGTTTGGGCTTTGCTTATACTTCTTTTTCTAATTCCTTTAGATAGTAGGTTAGGTTGTTTATTTGAGATTTTTCTTGTTTCTTAAAGTGAGCCTATATTTCTATAAACTTCCCTCTTAGAACTGCTTTTGTGGCATCCCATAGATTTTGGAGTGTTGTTTTCATTTTCATATGTCTTGAGGTATTTTCTGATTTCCTCTTTGATTTCTTTACTGACTCATTGATTTTTAGTAGCATGTTGTTTAGTCTCTATGTATTTGTGCTTTTCCTGTTTTCCTTCCTGTAATTGATTTCTAGTTTCGCACTGTTGTGGTCAGAAAAAAATGTTTGATATAATTTCTATCCTGTTAAATTTGTTGAGACTTGTTTTGTGGCCCAACATGTGATCTATTGTGGAGAATGTTCCATGTACATTTGAAAAGAATGTTTATTCTGCTGTTTTTGGATGGACTGTCCTGTAGATATCTCTTAAGTCCAACTGTTCTAACATGTCATTTAAGACTACTGTTGCCTTATCCATTTTCTGTCTGGATAATCTGTCCATTGATGTAAGAGGGGTGTTAAAGTTCCCTGCTATTATTGTATTATTGTCAGTTTCTCCCTATATGTGTGTTAATATTTGCTTTATATATTTAGGTGCTTCTTTATTAAGTGCATGTATTTTAACAAGTGTTATATCTTCTTCTCATTTTTATCCCTTTATCATTATACAATGCCCTTCTTTGTCATTCATTATAGACTTTGTTTTAAAGTCTGTTTTCTCTGATGAGTATTACTACCCCGTTTTCATTTCATTTCAATTTGCATAAAATATCTTTTTCCATCCCCTTGTTAATATTCTCACTGTGTTCATCTATTATTTTCCCAAATTCAGTTAGCATTCTTATTGCTAAAGCTTTGAACTTTTTATCTGGTAAATTGTTTATTTCTGTTTCATTAGTTTTTTTTAGGGGTTTTCTCTTGTTCTTTGATTGAAACAAATTCCTCTTCTCATTTTGCTTAAATTTCTCTGTATCTATAAAATTAGTTGAAATAGTTACCTATAGCAGTAGGTAACTGCTGAGGGGTATCCTTCAATGGGAGCATCCCTATACAGTCTATGTGTTCCCAGTGGCTTTGGTGGGTAAGCTGGATCTAAAATGAACACAAGCCACATCTTTCCCCAGGGTGTTCTGGCAGTTATCACCATGGTAGGAGGTGAAACTTGAGGTTGATGGGCTAAGGCCAGAGCCAGGTGTCAGTTGGGATTTCTCCTCTGCTCAGTGACCATCATTGCCCTATCAAGGGCAGGGTTGGGCCCCACACTGCTGGAACAGAAGCTCTGAGGGTCAGGTCTGAGGTGGCTCCATTCCATTTAAGCGTGTACTCTCTCCTACTCCCAGCACTGGCACCCTTGCTGGAGTAAGAGGCATTGGCCCAGGTCAGTGTGGGTTGAGGTGTGGGTCACAGTGGTCCTGCTACAGTCTGAGACTCAGGTTACTTCTGATGTGTTGCTTGTGTACGGTCCAGTAATGTCTGCCTCCACCCTGCTCAGATGCCTCATCGGGTCTAAGCTGCTTTTGTGTCTCACAGCTGAGTTCTTCCCTCAGCCAAGGCACCCCTCTCTCCAGTGTGGAGTTGTGTCATGAAGCAGGAAGGGCTAGAGCAGTCTCTCAGCTCAGGCTGGGACATGGACTGGGGAGATCACGGGAAACTGGCTAGTGACCTGTGGAGTTTCAATCTGCCCTGTTTCAGAAGTAAGCAATAGTGTGCATGCTCCTCATGAGTGGAGTTCAGCCTTCTCTCAGTCCTTCTGTGAGTACCACCAGCCCTCTAAACAGCCAAGGAGATTTGTCTTCCCAGTGTTGGACCCCAGGCCTGGGGTGCCCAATATGTACCTCAAACCACTCATTCTCCAGGGAGATCTCTGACCATGTAATCTCCCTCCTTCTGTGTGTGTGTTTTTTTTCTAGTTTTTATAATAAGCATTATATTTTTAAGAGAAAAAAAAATTATTATTCAAAAAAAAAGGAAGAAATTGAATCTCAAAGAAGTGAAATAACTTGTTAAGGTCACTTAAAAATTTACTCTGAGTACTTTTTGGGTGAAGCTTTAAAATAATTCGTGTAATATTTTAGTTTTTTTTTTGGACACAGTATTTCTCTGGATCACCAGTATGTGGCAAATATTTAAAGTTGCAGTTTTTCTTGTTTTTTCATTTATTTTTAAAAAGATGGATAGAATATTGAATGAATTACTTTTCTTTTTTGTATGTCTCACAATGAACAAATAAGTATAATTGACAATTTTAGACCA
Organism: Delphinus delphis; assembly: GCF_949987515.2. NCBI lineage: Eukaryota > Metazoa > Chordata > Mammalia > Artiodactyla > Delphinidae > Delphinus > Delphinus delphis. Next base: position 62,506,151 of record NC_082687.1, on the reverse strand, counting down.
TTTTACCTCAGATTTGATACAAAGATAGAAGACTATAGCCCAAAATTCTTTAACACCCAGACACACACAGACAGACAGTAAATGAGAGAGAGAGAGAGAGAAAGAGGGAGAGAGGGAGAGAAGGGGAGAGGAGGGGAGGGGAGGGGAGGGAAGGAGAGATGAGAGGAAAGTGGAGGGTAGAATGAGGGGAGAGGATGGGGAAGAAGAAGAAGGAGCAGAAATAAAAACTGAGGATAGATTAAGGGCTTTGGTTATTTATCTGTACCATCTGTTCTTTCTTCTCCATGGTACTCAATTTGAATTCTCTCTACAGATATCTATGTAATATATGTGTGTTTGTATACATATATATGCATATAATTTAAATATTAAATCTGGATTTTTATCCCATATAAATGTTCAGTCTATAAAAGGTTATAGAAACTGGAAGGCTGTCCATGTATTTTAAACTAGTCTATTTTAGAGTACCTTTAAATTATATTCAACATAGAAGTTTTATTAAATTCCTTGATTTAAAGTATTACTGAATTGTCCTGTAATCTACAATTGTCAGGTGAATAGACAAAAGTCCCATCAAGCTAAGGAGATGGGAATCTAATTCCACAGAACGAAATGTGCTTTTAATAAACTGTTACAAAACAGTCAAGAGAAAGAAAAAGGTTTAGGAGGCAAAAGATCCAAGTCTCAGACTAATGAAAACATTCAATCCACATGTCACAAATAAATAAGAGGAAAGAATATGGTGAGTCGGCACAGACCTTCAAGAATACATTTTCTCTACACCATAGCAAACTTAACCTAGAAGAGCAATGAATCCCTAATAAATGTTTATCTTACAAAGAAGTACAATGACATGGTTAAAAGACTAAACTTTCAATGCAACAGCACAATGAAGCCAACGTTGCTAAAGGAATATACTTCACACAATACAAATATAATGCTTATTGAATGATAGTTCATATCTGTGCATGTATAGGTGCATATACACAGCATTAAGATGGCTTGGTTGTAAGCTGATTCCATTTTCTAAATTCTGTTGGTATTTGAAACTTAAATTGCAAAGTAAGGATTCTGATTGTAAGTAACTTATATCCATTATAGAAAACTAAAATTGCCAAAATTAGAATTAAAGACAAAAATGACTCACATACTTAAAATAGTCACTGTTAACATTTTTGTGCATTCACTTTGTATTACTTTTTATTTTGCTGGAATTTTATTTGCAGAATTGAGATATTACTTTTATCTAATTTTATATCCTTCTCTTTTCACTAAATTGAACATAGAAGTTTCCAATCATATTTAAGAAAATACCTTAATTTTAAATGACTGCTTGATATTTTAATAGGTCCATATACCTCAATACCTAAATATTCCTATTCATGGATATTTAAGACATTTTTTTGCTTCTAAATAACGCTGCATTAAATATCTTTGTCTATACAGTTTCTGTATTTCCTTGGTATAACTTCTATTAATGTAATTTTCAATTCCAAGGCTAAGAACATTTTGAAATCTCTTTGGCTTATATTACCAATTGCTTTCCAAAGCTTTGCACCAATTTATACAGCATTGCATGGGGGTGAGCTCTTACCCTATGATTAGCTAACATTGATTATTTTCAGTTTTTTATAATTTGTTCTATTTTTTAAAAATCCCTCTTTATTCAATTTTTATTTATTCTTGACTATATTGATATTGACAATTTTATATGTATAAAGTATTTTTGCATTTTGTTAACTATTTTCTTGCTTATTTTCTTTTGATGTTTTACTCTTTTTGTTATCTGCTGTGCTTTTTATATAGGAAGGCTCAAGACTTGTCACTCATAGTTTTACTTTTCTACTTCTTTATTACTATTTTTTCCTTGGATGGTAATTATTCCAATCATGCAAATATTTGTTATTTTTTATTATCTATATTCTTTTTCAGCTGTTAAAAACTTAAAGTGCTCTATTCAAATTTGCATCTACAGGTGTTTTTCTATTTCTCTGCATTAATAATAATGCTGCTGATGATGGCTAGCTTATATGTAGTGCTTTCTGTGTGTTTGGTACTGTTTGAAGTGCTTGTTATATTATATAATTTGATCCTCACAAAAACCCAAGAGGAAGGTCATGTTATTAAGTCCACTTTTTAGATGAGGAAATGGAGGCACAGAGAATTTAAATAACTTGCTCATCAAAATCCCAACCCAGGCAATCTGGCCCCAGAATCCATTTTTGCGTATGGCACTTTGATAGTATTCTGTTCAGTACCCAGAGGTTCATGGTTAGCCCATCTTCATTGTGTATGAGATCTTTAATCAATTTAAGCTTATTCTCTATATTACCTTTGAAACCAGTTTACAGTGAATGAATGGGCTAAACTCTGTGAAGTACAAATAAAAATGGATTCATCTTCTCTAGTCACTGATTTCAGCCATCCTATGTTGAATTTCTTTTTACTGATGACACTTAATGGTACTTTTATCTCAAGCAGATCCCATAGCAGCCCCAGAAAGATGCTTTCTGATCAGTGATATTAAAAGCCCACCCATTGCACAGATTACTTATATGGTACAGGAGTTCTAGCTCAAACTACTCCAAATCTCCCTCCTTTCTGTCCTGTCAGTACATCCCATTGTCTCTTGCTTCTGAGCTCCTTAGTCCAGCAGGTGGCCTTCTTCAGGGGCACCTTCAAGACAGCTCAGTCTGTGCTACCTTCTGTGGTGTCCATTGGACCTGCTGGAAACTTATACATTCTCTCATCTGCCAGGAGGCTGACATGCTGGCTGCTCTATTGCATCTCTCTACTTTGCTCTTTTTATCCAATTTTCTTTCAATCAAATAGGCTTTGGGGTAGGGGTGGGGCTCTGACAGCTGAGCCAATCCACTGCATAAGTAGGTATCCAACTGGAGAATGAGATGCCTGTTCGACTACACATTCCTAGTTCCTTGGAGTGATTCTCTCAGGATCCCTTATTTGATTTCAGGAAATGAGGATTTTCTCTTTTTCTCTCTCCCTCATTTTGTCTCTATCTCTTTCCCTTTCTTTTTCTCTCTCACTCTCCTTCATTTACTTCCTCTCTGGCTTTTGTTTATACAGACTGACGGGGCTGAGGAGTAGATTGGTTGAGATGATAGTGGAGAGCAGGAAATCCGTTTCACTCCCTCTCATAAGCCCTGGAAACAATGCCTGGCTGCTGCTCTTTACCTTGCTCTTTCTAGAATGTAGTGTATGTATTATCTTTGGATCCTGTCAGTTTGGGGTTAACCAGAAAAGTCTTGTTACACATTTACACATTCTATTTTTTTTTTTTTTTGCCAGCCCAGATGACTTTTTTTTTTAATAGTTCATAGTTCTCAATTTTTAATTTTTATTTATTTATTTATTTATCTTTGGCTGCATTGGGTCTTCATTGCTGTGCAGGCTTTTAGTTGTGACTAGCGGGGGCCACTGTTCGTTGTGGTGCGCAGGCTTCTCGTTGTGGTGGCTTCTCTTGTTGCGGAGCACGGGCTCTAAGTGCGTGGGCTTCAGTAGTTGTGGCTCACGGGCTCTAGAGTGCAGGCTCAGTAGTTGTGGCTCACGGGCTTAGTTGCTCCGTGACATGTGGGATCTTCCCGGACCAGGGCTTTAACCCGTGTCCCTTGTGTTGGTTAAGTGGATTCTTAACCACTGCACCACCAGGGAAGCCAGGCCCGGATGACTTTTGGTTAGTATGCTTCATTGGTGTTTGCCTAGATTTTACTCTACTTTTTAAAGGTAGGTTTCTTATACGCAACATAAATTCTATTTTATAAGTCAGCTGAAGCACTTTGTCTTTTTATGGCTCAGCAAGGTGAATGATGTGCCCAAGGTCACACCATTAGTGAGAAGAGATATTGGAATTCAATCCCAGGCATGCCTGCCTATGAAGACCATGCCCCTAATCACTACATTTCTTATTTTTCTTGAGTAATGTGGAAAATATTATCTTGATCTAAATTTTACTGATTATTGTAATGCTTTTCAAACATTCACACTTGAAGCTTTAATTGTCTAATTCAAGGATAGTGCCATAAGTTTTAATCAGAAGAGAAAACGAATACACTTTATTTCCTGCTATTTCTGCTCACATAGTTCCCAATCTTTTCATTAATTAATTAATTTATTTATTTATTTATTGGCTGTGTTGGGTCTTCATTGCTGTGCATGGGCTTTCTCTAGTTGCGGTGAGCGGGGCTACTCTTTGTTGTAGTGTGCAGGCTTCTCATTGTGGTGGCTTCTCTTGTCACAGAGCACTGGCTTTAGGCGCGTGGGCTTCAGTAGTTGTGGCACATGGGCTGTCAGTAGTTGTGGTTCACGGACTCTAGAGCTCAGGCTCAGTAGTTGTGGTACATGGGCTTAGTTGCTCTGCTGCATGTGGGATCTTTCTCGACCAGATATCAAACCTGAATCCCCTGCATTGGCAGGTGGATTCTCAACCACCAGGGAAGTCCCCCCAATCTTTCTTGATCTTTGATTTTCAAATTGGTTTAGTGATTAAACTCATGAGTATTGGAGTCAAAGAGGCCTGGGTTTAAATCTCAGATCTGACACAGTTCCATCTATAAAATGAGGATTAAAGAGCTAACACAGTAAAGTGAAAATTATACCGTGAGTCTTGTATTAATCAACTGACGGAATTTAAACACATTTGTCAATGCCTAGAAAACTGGTGACACAAGCCCAATGAAAGTCTGTTTGCATTTTGAAGGTGAAGATGCTTCTGGGAAAGAACTTGATCTGTAGTGCTGGGTTATAGCCTTACCTGAAATTGATAATTAGTGAGTAAGTCTAGTAAAATTTTATTTATATGCATGGGATATATTGTTTAGCTCTTTAGGGAATAGCTGAATTTGACCCAAAATAAGGCCTAATGATCATGATTTTGAACATAGCTTGGGGCTCTTATTCAAATCTGTTTTTAGTTCAGTCTCCAGAGAATATTTGATCCTAGAGAAATGGAGTGAATTTAAGTAAAATCTGAGGAGCTGTTTTGGAAAACTGAATTTTGGAGCACAAATAACACTACTTTTGAGCTCTTTAAAAATATATATATATGATGATGCAAAGGAAGAGAATGGCTTTTTCCCTTCTCTCTCTGCCCCATTTTTGCCACAGGTACCAGTGTTTAGTGGAGCTCCCCCTGAAGAGCAGCTTTTCCAGCCTGGAGGCTATTTGACCTGTGGGTGCTCAGTGCATCAACCAGAGCCAGAGTGAGGAGTGAGGAAGGAATGGTGGAGCCTCAAAGGGCAGTAGGTTAGGCGAATAGTTGCAAGTATTCCTACTGGCTGCCAGGTGCCCTTTTGCCAAGTGCAGCAGTAGTGGCACCTATTTGCTCCAAAACTACCAGTGTAGAGTTGCTGGTGCCCTTCAGAGTAATGGTAAAGCAGCAGTAAACAAGTTTATGAGCATGAACTCCTGATTTACCCCCTCAAATCTGCCCCAGGCACAATACTCTACACTTCAGTAAATGGCACTGCTATCCTCCCAGGTATCTGAGCCAAAAACTTCTGCATCCTTGACTTTTCCTTTTTTTTTTTCCTCATCCTACATTCAAGCCATAAAGAAATCCCACTGACTCAACTTTGAAATATAACCAGAATCCAAACATTCTCATCCCCTCTACTGCTACTCCCCTGGTGCTGGCCCCTACCATCTCTCACCTGGATTATCACTATAGTCACTTCACTGATCTCTCTGCTTTACCTTTGTCCTCAATAATGTGTATCCGACACAGCAGCCAGAATGAGCCTTTTATTTTATTATTTTTATTGAGATATAATTGACATATAGCACTTTGTAAGTTTAAGGTATATCATGTGATGATTTGATACTTTTATATATTTCAATGTAATTACTACAGTAGCATTAGCTAACACCTGTATCAAGTCACATAATTATCATTTCCTTTTTGTAGTGGGGACAATTAAGATCTAGTCTCTTAGCAATTTTGAAGTTTATAGTACAGTATTGTTGTTAATAATCACTATTCTGTACATTAGGTCTCCAGGACTTATTTCTCAACTGGTTGCAAGTTGTACTCTTATACAATGACTCCCCCATTACAACCCCCCACCCCAGCCCCTGATAACCACCAATATAGTCTCTAATTTTACGAGTTTAGCTTTTTTATATTCTACATGTAAGTTATATCCTACAGTATTTGTCTTTCTGTGTCTGACTTACCTCATTTAGTGTAATGCTCTCAAGGTCCATCCACGCTGTTGCAAGTGGTAAGATTTCCTTTTTTCTTATGGCTAAATTGTACACACACACACACACACACACACACACACACACACACACACATATATATTATACATATATATATGGTATATTTGTCACATCTTCTTTATCCATTTATCCATCAACAGGCACTTAGGTTGTTTCCCTATCTTGACTATTGTGAATAAAGCTTCAATAAACATGGAATGCATATATCTCTTCAATATTCTATTTTTACTTCCTTTGGATATAACCCAGAAGTGGAATTGCTGAATCATATGGTAGTTTTATTTTTAATTTCTTGAGGAAACTCCTTACTGTTTTTCATAGTGGCTGCACCAATTTGCATTCCCACCAGCAAGCTACAAGGGTTCCCTTTTCTCTATATCTTTGCCAACATTTGTTATCTCTTGTCTTCTTGATGATAAACATTTTAAACCTTTTAAAGGAAAATCAGCTCATGTCCCTCCTCTATCCAAAACCCTGCAAATCATTCCCAGTCTCACTCAGAGTGAAATTTAAATCCTTGTAATGGGTCATAAGACATTATATGATCTGCATTCTCTCCATAATCTCCCTGGTGATGATTATATTAAAGTATAATATAAAATATGTCACTTGTAATAGTTAATATATTACAATGGATAACATGTAAGATATGCCTCATAGGGTTGTTAAGAGTATTATATAAATTAATACATGTAAAATGCTTAGAAGAGTGTCTGGCACGTGGTAAGTGCTCAACAACCTTAATTTATACTTTTTATTGTACCTTTATTATTAACCAGGAAGGTAGAATCATGGAAAGGAACAGATCCCCAATTCAGGGATTAAGGACTTATAGCTCATGAAGATGGAGAGTCTTGCCTAGAGCCACTGCTAAGATGTGGTAGAGCAGGGATCCTATCTCACTTCTCTTGACTTACTCAGAATGCCCAATCTTATCCCCCAAAAGTAATTATTAATATCCAGTATGATCCACCTTGCAAAATGTTTTCCTGAATTCATCTTTTATTTCACATTTTCACTTAAACTTTCCAGAATAAAGCGTGTTGAGAAAAGTTCCAAATTGTATTTACCCAATATTTCTCACAGTTAGTACATAAGATCACATATTTGTAAGCAAATGTCTTCTATGTCTCCTAAATATTCTTCCATGTGTCCTAAATATTCAACTCTTTCAACATTGGGTAATTGTAATTTGTGATTCTCTAAGGTTATAAATCCAGGACCAAGAAAATAAATAAATACAGTGCATTGTTGATGAGTATTAATGCATCTTTATTTACATTGATCTGTCAATATTGTTTTAAATATACTGACCAATAACCTCAACTCTCTTATAACTTGAAAGCAAAGTTTCCTGTAATTTGTCTTTTTTTCTTTCTCTTTGTTTCCCTGTGAGTTGTTTGTAGGTCTTTTTGAGTTTGTGATCCACATTTATTTATATTACAACAGTTTTTTAAATCACAGCTAATTCCCAGACTTGACATTAAAAATTGCACTTCACATGGGCTTCCCTGGTGGCGCAGTGGTTGAGAGTCCTCCTGCCGATGCAGGGGACACGGGTTCGTGCCCCGGTCTGGGAAGATCCCACATGCTGCAGAGTGGATGGGCCCGTGAGCCATGGCCGCTGAGCCTGCGCGTCCGGAGCCTGTGCTCAGCAACGGGAGAGGCCACAACAGTGAGAGGCCCGCGTACCGCAAAAAAAAAAAAAAAAAAAAAATTGCATCTCACAAAAACGTAGTCATTTCTTTCACGGGGTGACATTCATATGAGTGAAAATACGAATTCAGGTCAAGACCTGTGTTCAAACTAATAAGAAAAAGGTTTATATACTTTTTTTGCTGAAACTGTTTCTCAACTGCTAGAAATTAGAACAAAACACCAGTAGCAAATGGAACCAAAATGATCAACACAACATGAGCAATACTTAGGAGAAAGTCTATATAGAAAGTCCTTACCACTCATCTATATACCTTTGAGTGTGCTAGAATATTATACAGGCATTTGCATTAACTTAAAAACATTGGTGTGCTGGTAAGCCAGCATTGCAATGCCCTTTTTCTCTTTAGTTTTAAATTTGTTGTATTCAGTGACCTGGCTATCAGGGTTAATGATCATATTAGTTAAGGTGAATGACTATTTTTCAAGCAATGAAGAGTTGCATTTTTTTCACTCAGAGCATCTCAGATGAGCATAAATATTAAACCATAAAGACCTTTGCTGGCTGCTGGTGAATGCTGGTGCAGAGGCACAGTGATGCAGCTCAGATAATAATAAGAAAAAGTACAGGTTGTTGCTTTTTTCCTCCAGTGATCCTCCACGCCAGCAGTCGTAGGAACAGCCTCAGCTTTCAAAGGATTAGAATATTATACTTTCATTTGTTTGCTTAAGTTCAGACAATGCTTTCTTTCCATTCTGCCTAAATAGCAGAGAAGAATTTTCACCTCCAGAATATTAAATTGTAGAGAGAGGATTTTGCCTAAGATTTTGTCTCATGTCTCAGACTCTGAATGGGCATGGGAGATTTGACGATTTTAAATTATTAGAAACATTTTCCAGCAAGAATCATTTGGCAGACATAACATTGTAAGTCCAAAGTAGCAGATTTTTAGTGTTTCTTTTTGTTAAAAATTTATTCATTTGTGTAAAACTAAAGTTAAATTTCTTCTTCAGATGCCTATGTTCCACCAGCTTTTACCCTAAAACATTACATATCACTTTTCTCTGTTATCTTCTCCATCCCATTCTGAAGCATCCCACAATCTCTATCTACCATTGCCTCTAACTTTTCTTTCCATGGTCAAACTCCTAAAGAATGATGTAGTTGTCATATATCTTTATTTAGTATCAGTTATTTCTCAGACTTTCTATGTTTTGGTCTCTCTTTCAGTGCCCAAATTCTTCATTTTCTGTGGTTTTTAATATGTTCCTAACTGCCAGAGGTGTAAAAAATCTCCAGCCTTAAATTTTGAAGGTTAAAAATTTATGCCATCTCCATTAGCAGAGCTGAGTAGACAAATGATCTCTGTGGAAGATTCCAGCTCTTTGATTTTATGGTTTCAAATAATAAGTTCCTTGAAGTTTTCTGAAGTATGTGCCCACTTGACTATAGTGATGAAAATCAGTTTACATTTATCACTTGGGAATTGATGTGACACTAGGAAGGAGGCGATGGTAAGCAAAAAATCTGCTGCTCCATCATTTTGAAACAATGTGACAGCTACTTTCCCAGGGACTTTCAGGTACTTGTGGGGTGGAGCATGCCTTAAGTATGTGACAGATTGATACTGGAAAGGGCTTTGTAAATTTGAAAGTAAAAATTATAGCCAAACTAATTTGTAAACGTAATTTTGCATAAGTAGGGAGTTTTGTGAAATTACATATAGATCTATTCTAGAGGATAATGTTATAAGGCTGTGCTATACACTTTTCTTCTGCTTACCAGTCATACTTAGGGCAGATTTTCTTTCTTTAATCCTAATGATTAGAAAAGTAGTCCTTGAAGTTTTTGTTAAAGTTAAAATAGATATATTTATAAAAATAATGTTATGTGATATCAAGAACTCAGAATTCTAAACAACTGATTCTATTCTTTGACTATCACTCACCATGCTCATTATTCTCAATGGACAAAAATAGGCTAGGGCACACATTTTATTACTGTTAAGCTTCAGACTCAATCTTAGGCAGGGCCATTGGGAGGGCTCAATTTAACCAACATGGTGAAATATTTTACTCTATTCTTTCCCCCCTAATTTCCTGTCTAACCCTTCAATTTAACATTCCAATAATGATAAAAACATATGTTTAGGATATGACAGTCGGCAAGTAGAGGAGTTCAAAAACATTAGCGCTAGATGAAGACAGAGATGGTGAACCCTATTCACTGAAGACCAGGCCCTAAACACAGTCTTCTTTCTATAGCCTTGTGAAGGAAGAACATCCAAAGAGAATGCCTGCCATGTAGAATCTGACTTTCACTTGGTGCCATCAAAATCCCCCCACCCTGCCCCTTGGAATTGTGATCCAATATAATAACCACAAATACAACCCATTTCTCACATATCTCCCCTTCTATGTGAGCAAATTTGAGGTGGGAGTTAGCAAAAGCTATCCCTGAAAGCTTTCTGAAAGCTATCTTTATCCCCTTTGCTCTGTAACCAGACTGAGGAAATTTATAGACAGAAAAGAAGAATTGGAGGACAAAGTGCTTAGCTTCTATTAAAAATCTTTGTTTTGATTGTCTTTTCAGAAGTGTTTAGAAACATTTTAGAAAGCGCCTTTCTTCTACCAACACATGAATGATAGATGAAATCTGTGTCCTACCAGTCTCATTGAATAACAGAGACTCTAGGAATAACAAAAAAGAATTGATACAAATAAAGGCAAGCAAACAATCAGAAAAACAAAAAGTGAATTTAAAAAATCTTGTTTAAGTTAATGAGTACTATCAAATAAGGAAGCATAAAGTTTGTTTTATTTTTACCTTGGGTAGAAATTAATGAATTTAGCTCTTAAAACAAATTTCTCAGAATTAAAGCATCCTGTAGGAACCTTGGGATTTGACCTTTAGAACTAACATTCAGCATTTGATTAAACCAATTTCTCATGGTAGGATGTTTTTCACTATTTTAAATGTGAGGATGAAATTCTTGTAGCCAAAGTTCTGAAGGCTTCCTTAATTCTTAATTCTGTAAAATAAATTCCTGAATGTGAACTTCTGGATCAATCTGGGCTTCCCTGGTGTGCAGTGGTTGAGATTCCGCCTGCTGATGCAGGGGACGCGGGTTCGTGCCCCGGTCTGGGAAGATCCCACATGCCGCGGGGCGGCTGGGCCCGTGAGCTATGGCCGCTGAGCCTGCACGCCTGGAGCCTATGCTCCGCAACAGGAGAGGCCACAACAGTGAGAGGCCCGCGTACTGCCAAAAAAGAATAAATAAATAAATAAATAAATAAATAAATAAATAAATATCCTTTCAGAGCCTGCTTACCATGTCTCAGGTCTAGGACTGATGTTTTTCATTCTCTTACTTTTCTATTGGCAACGACCCCCCCCTTTTTTTTTACAATGGAGCACTATGTAGCTATGAAAAAGATAATATAGAACTAGAAACAAACAAAAAATCTGGATAATATTGCCCCTGAGTTTTCTCTTTCGTGGTTGAAAACTGCAGTCTTTTTTAGTCTGCCTTTGTGAGGAAGCAGTTCCATTCTCATAGTCATTTGTGATTCTCTTCATGGTTCTGCTAAATCTGTCCCAATTCTGTGAGCAAATTAAATGAGTGAATCTTGACCCCATTAATGGTGATAGTAAACTACTGGTCCCGTTATCTCAACCACATTTGTTTGTCTTGATGAAGGGGCCATATTCTTCAGAAACCTCAAACAACTTCTAAAGCATAAAGAAAAATCCCAAGCATTGACTTACAGAAGGGTAAAGAGGTTAACCCAGAACAGATAATGTTATGATTAGTGAAATTTCAATCCTGATTTTGTTTCCTTTGTCTCAAAGTATGTTAAATTATTAGTTAAACCAGAAACTTAAGATACTTTCTAACATTTTAGAAACTGCAATTAAATAAAATATTTCAATTAATTTAAAAAAACCTAATGTTCAGGACAGATTTTGAGAGATAATTACCAATAACGTAATTTCATTAAGAGAATTGGAAGAAGCTTGGTTTCCCAATAATATTGGAATGGTTTCTTTTTCTTCGGTTAATAACCTTATGCAATTGCTTTGTAACCTTATTTACACTATGTTCATTTTAGGCTAGAATCAGTAACTCTTCTTTTTCTAACCCACCGGAAAAAAATGAAGCTGAATTTATTCATAATGAATTAGCTTAAGACCATTTTACACTGTCCTGGCTGTTCTGACTGGTGATCTTTAATCATAGTATGCTGCTTTACTTAATACCTTAGGTATGTTCTTTTTTCTGGAATGGACTGAAATTCCAAAGTGCTCTATTTTTATAGAGGTCGATTCTCTGTTGCATCAAAACTACAGTCCTATTCATTTTGTGCTTATTCTTCAGCTGTAATACCAGTTTTCTAGAAATTTCAAATCTGGATGCTGTTGGTGGAAAATCCAGTGAAGGACCTGCAATTTATCTACTCCTCTTGGGATTCTAAATGCTCTTGTCAAGCCAGAGCACCAGGAGATGCATCCATGTGTTTTGCAATCTTAGCTCATCATAGCATAGAATTTACCAAATTGCATTTTATCATTATACCACTGGCCTTTAGGGAAACATCGAAGGCAGGCTATGGCTCAGTGTGTGTGTTTACCAGGCTCTACTTCCTTTTCTTCCTGGAACACAGCTGGACTATCTTTCCCAGCCTTCCTTTCAGTAAGGTGGGTCAACTGGGTTCTGGCCAAATAGAATGTAGGCAGAAGTGATCGTACTTGGTCCATTTTTCAGGCCCTTTTACTCCCCTATCTGCCAGCCAGATGTAGAAGATTCCATGCAAACCCTAGGGATGCTGGAATAGGTAGACAGAAGTAGTTGAGGCCTTGAATGATTGTGTGGAACAAAATTCCCACCACTCCCATAATCCTTTTTAGACAGTGATTTAAGTGAGAAATAAAGTGGAAAAAGACAAAAGAAGAGAAAGTCATGAATAAGAGCAGTTTGTAAAGTAAGAGCCAAGGGTCCTGTAATGTGAGTTCAAGAGCTGAATAAAAGAAACATGATTTGAAGTAGCTAGCCACTTAAAAACACATATAAACCACTGAGTATAATATCCTCCATGTCCATCCATGTTGTCTCAAATGGCAGGAGGATTAAGAGGTGTAAACTACAAGGTATAAAATAAATAAGATATAAGGATATAATGTACAGCACAGGGAATGTAGTCAATATTTTATAATAACTTTATATGGAGTGTAATCTATTAAAAATATTGAATCACTGTGTTATACACCTGAAACTAATATAATATTGTATGTCAACAACACTTCAACTTTTAAAAAACCCATGAATAAATTAGGAGTGAAAAAGAAAAGAAATAATTCAAATAAGATATATTTTGAATGGTTAGTTTTGAAGGAAGAGACAGAGGGTGAGAGAGATGATGGAATGAGGGTGATATTTCTAAAGCTTTGGTTTAAAACCAACTACAGTCTGTTAGGATGGAAGGTATCAGGGGGCAAATGGGCTGTATCAGAGTGACTGGTTAGGTTTTGCTGTGTAGAATTCAGCATGTAGCCATCTTGGGTGACAGAGTTAGAGCTGTATAAAGAGAGTGGCCAAATAATTTATTATCCAAACTGGTAACTTTTGAGAGAAAAAAATCTTACTACTTAATTATCCTGGGAAAATCGGCATAAAACTGTCCCAGACAAGCAAACAAAACTGGTGAATTAGTCAGGGTTCTCCAGAGATACAAAAACAATTATATACATATGCATTTATATATATATATTCAAAAATCCACAAATAGCAAAATTAAAACCAGGAAATCACTAAATAATATGTAATAAGAGTTTACTGTGCATGTAAGAATAGTTTGAGAAGTGGGAGCTTTCAAATTGAAAACTGATATGAAGCTAAGGGGCATGGTGTTACAGGATGGCTTACAAAGTGAAAATGAGGAAGTTGTTTATGATAATTGGTCATTACAATGGGGGTTTGCAGACGGTAGGGGATTGGTTAAAAGTGATTACCTTATACCATTTTTTTAGGAAGATGACTTAAGTTTCTCTTATTATTATCAGAGGCATTTATAACAAATAACCAAAGTTAAGTTTCACTTGTTTTGCAGAATAAGCTAAATTAAATATCACTTATGTGGTTAAAATGGTTTTGTCTGCTCAGGGAATTTTCAAGTCCGGTCTCCATTTTGTATGTAATTTTAACGATATATATTCATATATATCCATATACATATGGAGAGATGGATAAAGAGAGAAAGAGAGAGAGATTTATTTTAAGGAATTAGCTCACATGATTGTGGAGGCTGACAAGTTCAAAATCTGCAGGGTAGGCCAAAAGGTTGGAGACTCAGTGAAGAATCAGTGTTGCAGTTCAAGTTCAAAGGCAGTCTGCTGCCAGAATTTCCTCTTCTGAGGGGAGCAGCCTTTCTCTATTAAGACCTTCAACTGATTGGATGAGGCCCACCCACATTATGGAGGGTAATCTCCTTTACTCAAAGTCTACAAATTGAAATGTTAATTTCATCTAAAAAATACCTTCTAAGCAACATCCAGTTGTGTTTCACCAAATTTCTGGGTACTGTGACCTAGCCAAGTTGGCATATAAGATTAACATTGTACTTGGCTTTATGGTCCATCAACACAGAAAAGGTATACCTAACCGGCAGCCCTTTGACAGAATTTGTCCTGAAAGCATGATGTATTTGGCTCTGGGTCTCAAAAGTTTTTCAGTCAGCATTTTAAATTGGGAAATTCCACAGGCAGACAAAATATATTCACATTTCCAGCTTCTGTTTTTTTTTGCGGTACGCGGGCCTCTCACTGTTGTGGCCTCTCCTGTTGCGGAGCACAGGCTCCGGACACGCAGGCTCAGCGGCCATGGCTCACGGACCCAGCTGTTCCGCGGCATGTGGGATTTTCCCGGACCGGGGCACGAACCTGTGTCCCCTGCATCGGCAGGCGGACTCTCAACCACTGCGCCGCCAGGGAAGCCCTCCAGCTTCTCTTAAACATTGGTACACCTACCTCCACTAGGTCCTCATTGCCTCACAGCAGCAAGTGTCTAGAAGTCAGTAGCATCTACTTCCCTACGATGGGGTATGCCTTCCCTCCTTCTCCATAGTCCCTACATTGCTTTGTTTCTTACACCACACCATCTTCATCCTCTTATATGTTCTGCCTAGATCTTGCCGGCATTTAAGTTTTGAATCCTAACCATATATCTTGTGTGTAATGAACATGGGTTGAAAAGCCTCCTAATGCTTTGTGCTATAGTTAAACCAAAGATAATAATATTAATGAAATAAGCTCAAACAACTTCAGCTGCTTCAGGGAGTGCACAGCTACTTTAGATGGGGGCTTATGTTCCTAACATAGGTACTTAGAATGAACAACCTACTACAGTGAACACAATTTACCTGGGAGCCTTTGACAATAAAAGCAATAAACGGGAAGTTTTTTCTCTCTTTGTAGTGTTCATTTTCCAAGGAAATCTAACTTACATATTTATCTGGCCTGTAGCTATAACTTAAATAGCAATTTTAATGGAATGTATAATAGAAGCTCTAAGATAACTCATATGGAAAAAGAAAAGTGTTGACTAGTTCGCTTTAGGATCATCATTCAACTTTTTTATTCTAATGGAGACCTTTATAAGAAAGGTGAATGGAAATGCATCTGTATGTTACAGGGAAAATATGGCTTTTAAGCTTTTGACAGCCTAAAATTTCTTAATAATGAGATTCACAATTGATCCGTGATGCATTTTCTTAGCCATATATGTGAGCAAATATGAACTTATTTCTATGGGCCACTGCTTTCTGTGACCCTGTTCTAAAACCCTTTTAAGAACATTCTTTTGGGTTGGCAGAAAATATATAGTACCTTAGAAATGCTTACAAGGGAATCTGTACAAATATTAGCAATTCAGTTGAGCTAAGTGTACTACTTTCAATCTGTCAAAAGCTTTCAGGGGAGAATGTCTTATATGGGATATGTTCCTAAGGTCTAGAGCAGTTGGGTTCCTCCTTTTCCCTATTCATTATTTTCTGGTCTTGTGGGATTTTTCACAAAATCCATTTCTTCTTAAAAAGCTTTGGATTATTAACTCCCAACCAAGTAGGAGTGTAACAGTAGTCAGGAAGTGTAGTGGAGCCTTCAGGGAAGCCCCATACCTCTTGGGTATCAGTGGAAGACCCACAGACATTGAGCTGTGTGAGTAGGTCTGTGTACTTAAGGATGGAAGAAGAGAGAGGACGTGTGTGCAGCATGTCTAGTGAGAGTGTCCTATGGTACAATACCTGGTCCTCAGCTTGGCCTCAGGCCTAAGTCTGATTGCTGCAAAAAAAAGGAGGCATCATTCTCATTTTATGCATGGAACACAGTCTGGGTTCAGTAGAGTGATGACTAAAAGTAATGTAGAATTTTTGGCATTGAGAAGGGTTTGGCATTGCACTGGTATATACCAGAGGAAAATACTTGGTCAGGGAATGAGAGTGGACTTGAGGCTGTATAGCCAATGATGGTGCAAGTCAGCTTGTCAGATGCCAAATAGAGGCTTGTTGTAATAAGTCCCCTTGAGATGTGGGGTGTGTGTGTGTGTGTGTGTGTGTGTGTGTGTGTGTGTGTGTGAGGTAAATTGGGGAATGCTTTGTAAGGAACCAATTTTCTGAAATTAAGAAGATATAGGGCAGGATCAGAATAATTTGGGTTCTATAAGACTACTCTTACATTGGCAAGACTAATTAATCTGGCCAGTTAAAAAATATAATTTGCCAATAGTGTGCCCATTGCTACATTCTAACTCTAACCAACTATGAATCAGAGGAGTGCTCACGATCACACAGTGCATAGCTGGAATTTTGTCCCCAAACAAAAATGTCTTTAAGTATTCCACTTCCCCTTTATACATTTAACTTTTAGTTTATATACAGTAAATTTTCCTCTTTTTAAGTATTTTCATGAATATTAACAAATGTATATAGAGTAGTGGGATAATCAACAAACAGAACAGTTTGTTGATCACCGTTCAGATTCCTTCACCCCAGGTTCCTTAGAGTTTCCTCTTTGTAGCTAGCCCATCTCCCACTCTTTCCCTTTTGATTTACAAACAAGATAGTTCTTCAGATGTTCTGAAATCTAAACAACTTCTCAGCTGAGAGAAATAATAAAATAATGTAGGCCTCTGGCTGATCACCTCTGATTCCTTTGCTTTGACCCTTTTTCCATTAACAAGCAAGTCTTTTGCATTTTTAACCCAAGCTGGCCAGGGTTATATGAGTAATTTCACCTTTAACAAGCTCAGTCACTGCTCTTCAGGGAAGTGGGTAACTCCTGAAAATTTAACTAGAGTGTAGATGAAAGTTTCTTAAGCTTTGTGAGTCTCTGGTCAAACAACCATAAATATCTCTTGTTAAATTAATAAGACTTCCCATGGGTAGGTGTTTAGATGTTCTGCTCTGGGTCTTTAAGCCATTTAAAAGTTATCAGAATGTGCCCTGCCTACTTTTCTGTGCCTCAGGCTACTCTGTTGTGAAAGCCTTTCAGAGCAGTCCAGAAAAAGACCTGACTAACATGTGCAGGGAGTCCTTGGTGTTATTCTTACTGGTTTAACTGGAATGAAAGCTTCCTTTTTTTTGTTAAATTATGAAAAGTTAGCATATTTTATTCATTTATAAGACTATTTTTATGTATTTTTTATTTTTCCAGACAATTCTTATTGCCAATGAAGTGATGTCATACTCTTTGGATATAACAACCAAAATACAAAGGAAAATACAAAATGCAAAAAAATACAGAAGACAAATTGTATGAAGGTGCAGATTGAGTTTATCAAATAGATTGCAAAATTCAGGCAGATTATTCATCCTTTCTTCTTTTTGGACTTGGGTCTTAAAAGCTTACTATAGAACTTACTCTCTAGGGCTGCGTTACTTATACTAAAGTATCAGATGATAGGCGGTCAATTTTTACTTTTCCTGGAAGTTGTTCAGATATATAATGAATAATATGGATTCATTAACAACTGTATAGTTGTAGCTTAAGGCAAGAAAATAGAAATTCCCCCTAGTTTTGGAAACTATTTAAAAAATTCTTATCTACGTCTTATTTTGAGGTGGGGCAGTTATGTCAGTGTATTATAGATTATAGCATTTTACATATTGTCAAAGCTCTTTGCTGTATATTAAATCCCTTGAATATCAAAATTTAAATTAAGGCCTTAAACATGTAAGCACAGACTTTTCAAGATCTCCTAATTCATAAATTTGGATTCTATTGACTATCAATTGGTATAGACCCTGTTTATCTGTTTACATTTGCACATAGATAAAATAATTCCACCGACAATAGTAGTTACAAAAGTACATATTATTCTTCATGGAGACAATTCTCTGTGTAGGAAAGATGAGCTGAATCAAAAGAAATGAGAACCAATAGGAATATTTTGCCAAAAGATTAAATAAGAAGCCTGATTATGGTTGGAAAATGCTGAATTCATCTCCATAATATTTATATTTCTGATACCTATCTGGGAAAGAGCAAATAGAGAGAACTTTGCATTATGCTACATTTTTGTAGCTTTTCTAAAAGGAACTTGTACTAGCTACAGGCAGTAATAATAAAACTATAATAATAACTATTTCAATTTTCCAAAGTAGAGATTGAGTTCATATAACCCCATAAAGAAAAGTCCTCCACAGGTATTGTGTAGAGGGAGAGATTAATAAACACATTTTATGGGTACAATCAGCATTTAATGCAATTGCTATATTCTTAATGGGACTAGTCACAATATGGAGTCCCAGGGAGTTTCCTTTAGAGCTGATCTAAATCCTCACTTTATATTTCTGTACTTTGTCCAAAACTGGATCCATCTTCTCTCTTTCTCTTTGGATCCATGTCTCAGCATTTGACCCCACTGTCTGTCTACCTGTCTCCTTCTTTCATATCTTACCTCTCCTTTGCCTTTCTACCAATGATATCTTAGTTCAGAACGTCATCATTTCTTTTCCAAATTGTTTTCCTCTATTATTGATTTTCTTAAAATACCCCTCCCTTCACTGCAACTTGGGTACTTTTCCAAATTATAAATATGATTATCACATACCTTTCATTTACTTTCTGGTTCATTCATTCATTCAATATTTAGTGTAAATCTATTATGTGTTATTCTGTGTGCTGGGAACAGAGTTGTGAACAAAAGAGTTAAGTTTCATATTCTCAGAATCTTTCTATGAGGGAGTATGGGCAATAAATACACATAAAAATAAATAAATATACTTTTTCAGGTACTGATAAATGCTATATAAAGAAAATAGAATCGGGTAATATGACAGAATTGCCATGGTAAAATAGGCTTTATTGGATAGATTGGACGGGAGAGGGCTCTCTGATAAAATGGCATTGCCATCCACATGAATAAGCCATACTGATAAAGATAGGGGCAGAGCATATTAGATATAAGAAACAGTAAGCACAAAGGCCCTAAGGCAGGAATGAGAAATGCAACTGAGAAACAGAAGAAAGTTGATCTGGAGAAGTGAGCAAGGGAGAAGATAGTGAGCAAAGGAGAAGATAGAAGGCGAAGAGGTCAAGCAAAAGGCACGGGCCAGGGTATTTGACCAAGGCAGTTCCAATTGTACTCATCTGTCATTATTGCCCCCTTGATCTCTTTGACTCCTCAACCAGGGAGATCCTGTTGCATTGTTTTGAACATGCTTTTGACCTCTCTACATGGCCCTCACTTGTCAGTCTCTGGGACTCAACTTTGACGTTGGGTCATTTCCCCCAGAAATCTGTTGCTAATTCCTGAAGGCTCTCCATTATACTCTTGTGATACCTTGTACATATAATCTCATTGCATCACAATGCTGAATTGCCATGTTATTCATTTATTCCTTCCTTTATTTATTTATTTTTAAATGTATTTTTTGATTTATTATAGAAATTAGGTTGTGAACTCCTTTTTATTGAAGTATAGTTGATTTACAATATTATATAAATCTCAGGTATACAATATAGTGATTCATAATTTTTAAAGGTTATACTCCATTTATAGCTATTGTAAAATATTATTTCCTGCATTGTACAATATACCCTTGTAGCTTATTTTATACATAATAGTTTGTACTTCTTAATCCCCTACTCCTATATTGCCCCTCCCCCTTTCCCTCTCCCCACTGGTCACCACTAGTTTGTTCTTTGAGTCTGTTTCTTTATTGTAATATTCACTAGTTTGGTTTAGTTTTTAGATTCCGCATGTAAGTGATATTATGCAGTATTTGTCTTTCTCTATCTGACTTATTTCATTTAGCATAATACCCTCCAAGTCCATCCACGTTGTTGTAAGTGGCAAAATTCTATTCTTTTTTATGGCTGAATAGTATTCCATTGTGTGTGTTTGTGTGTGTATGTATGTATGTATATATATATCTCACATCTTATTTATCCATTCATCTGTCCATCTGATGATGGACACTTTAGTTTGCTTCCATATCTTGGCAATTATAAATAATGCTGTTCTGAACATTGGGATGCATATATCTTTTTGAATTAATGTTTTCATTTTCTTCAGACATATACTCAGGAATGAAATTGCTGGGTCATATGGTAGTTTAATTTTTAGTTTTTTGAAGAACCTCCATACTGTTTTCCACATTGACTGCACCAATTTGCATTCTCACCAACATTGTGGGGAGGTTTCCTTTTCTCACATGCTTGCCAACATTTGTTATTTGGGTTCTTTTTGATGATACTCATTCTAGCAGATGTGAGATGATATGTCACTGTGGTTTTGATTTGTATTTCCCTGATTATTAGCCATACTGAGCATCTTTTCATGTGCCTGTTGGCCATCTGTATGTCCTCTTTAGAAAAATGTCTATTCAGTTCTTCTGCCCATATTTTAATTGGGTTGTTTGTTTTTTAGATGTTGAGCTGTATTAGCTGTTTGTACAGTTTAGATATTGAACCTTATTGCAAACATTTTCTCCCATTTGTAGGTTGTCTTTTCATTTTGTCAGTGGTTTCCTTTGCTGTGCAAAAGCTTTTAAGTTTAATTAGGTTCTATTTGTTTGTTTTTGTTTTTATTTCCTTTGCCTTAGGAGACAGCTCCAAAAAAATTCCTACGATCTTTGTCAGAATGTTCTGCCTATGTTTTCTTCTAGGAGTTTTATGGTTTCAGGTTTTTCATTTAGGTTTTTAATCAATTTTGAGTATATTTTTGTATATGGTGTTAGGAAATGTTCTTACCTCATTCTTTCACATGTACCTGTCCAGTTTTCCCAGCACCACTTATTGAAGACACTGTCTTTTCTCCATTGTATATTCTTGCCTCCTTTGTTGTAGATTAATTGACCATAAGTGCATGGGTTTATTTCTGGGCTTTTATTCTGTTCCACTGATCTATGTGCTTGTTTTTGTGCCAATACCATACTGTTTTGATTACTATAACTTTGTAGTATAGTCTAAAGTTAGGGCATGTGATTCTTCCAGCTCTGTTCTTCTTTCTCAAGATTTTTTTTGGCTATTCAGCATTTTTTTGTTTCCATACAAATTTTAAAATTATTTGTTCTAGTTCTGGAAAAATGCCATTCATATTTTGATGGGGATTGCATTGACTCTATAGATTGCCTTGGGTAGTATGGTTATTTTAACAATATTAATTTTTTTAAGTCCATGAACATGGTATATCTTTCCATCTTTGTGTTGTCCTCAATTTCTTTCATCAGTGTCTTACAGGTTTCTGAGTACAGGTTTTTTACCTTGTTAGGTAGGTTTATTCCCAGATATTTTATTCTTTTTGATGTAGTTGTAAATGGGATTTTTTTCCTTATTTTCTCTTTCTGATAGTTGTTAGTGTATAGAAATGCAACAGGGTTCTGTATATTAATTTTTTATTCTGCAACTTTACTGAATTTATTGGTGAGATCTAGAAGTTTTCTGGTAGCATTCTTAGTATTTTCTATGTATAGTGTCATGTCATCTGCAAACAGATGAAAGTTTTACTTCTTCCTTTCCAATTTGGATTCCTTTTATTTCTTTTTGTTGTCTGATTGCTGTGGCTAGGACTTCCAATGCTATGTTGAATAGAAGTGTTAAGGGTGGGCATTCTTTTCTTGTTCCTGATCTTAGAGGAAGTGCTTTCACCTTTTCCTCACTGAGTATCATGTTAGCTGTGCATTTGTCATATATGGTCTTTATTATATTGAACTATGTTCCCTCTATTAGGTTGTGAACTTCTTAAAAGCAGAAATCATATCTTAGTCACTGTGAGTTCCCTAGTACCTAGCACAACATTTGGCATATAGTAGGCTTCAACAAGTACTTGTTGAAATATAAATAAATGAAAGATTAAAAATTGTGGGCAAATGGCAATAATGAATTGAACTTCAAGCTGATGAACACAATTGGTTGGACCTAGACTTGCAATCAGTGGGACCAGGAATAGAATATCTCCAACTTCCTCTTGCTATAAGTATAAATCCAGACACCTTTCTTTTGCATTCAAGGCTCCTCAAAATCTGATCACAACCATAGTCCCATCTCACAGAATGTTCTCCCCAACCCTCAAAAGCTTTGATCATCAGGAACTGATTTCTGTCCTTTCACAGCATGTCCTTTCATGTCTTCTGGTCTTCATAGTTATAGTTCAATCTCTTTGTAATTTATTTCCCACACTGTCCTTTTGGGCATATCCAATTTATCTTTAATGACTTAGATCCAATGTTATTCCTGTGAAGACTCCCATGAGCTAGTGAATAGACTCTCATATGAAGAGTTAGTAAAGAGTTAGTTTTTCTCTCCATTATGTTCAACAGCTCTCTGTCTATATCACTATTATAGCATTTGCTATATCACTCTGCGCATGTCACTGTTATAGTGCATTGTAATTATTTATAAGTATGTCTTCCCAACTTGGATCTCTGAAGTCTGTAACGGTGGCTTACTGTTTTAGCTTCAGTGCTTATCCTAGCAGTTGTATAAACTTTATGCTTCATAAATGGTTGAATAAAACGAATTTGAAAAACAAGAAAAATAAGTAGGAAGTTCTGGAATAAACTTAAAAAATTTTTTAAATTCTAAAATCCTTACTTTTCCTGGTAGACTAACATACCCAAGGTATTTCAATTTTTTTTTTTAATTAGCATGTGTCTTTAAGTATATCCACATATGTGCTTTCTCGTTTGGTCACTTTAGCATGTCATCACGGGACAATTTGTTTTTCCTAGATGCTAAGTTTTATGCCTAAGCTTGCTTCAAAGTATTTGTTTGTTTTATCATTTTAAGGCAATAATATAAAATTTTCAGTGCAAAGTTCATTTGTGAATAATTGTGTTCAGCCATACAACACAGAATAATAATACAGAAAGCATAAAATCAGATTTTTCTCCTTTGATGATCTGTTTGTCAGTAAGTGCATACTTCTAAATGCCTCAATTTTGCAACTACTCCTACTTTTTTTCAGTTTCATGGAGATAGGTGGGATATAGTTCCTTTGAACCTGGATTAATCTAGGTAACGATATAATATTAAGAGTTTTAGGACACAGTTCTAGATATGTCAAGATGTTAATAAGTCATTAGACATGGCTTGCTCAGTTACCTTAAGTAATTGAGAACTATTTAATTACACGTGGTTGTTTTGGGACAGAATTCTCCGTGGATCTCTTGTGTTTCTGTATACCTTGCATGTGAGGCACTAACTACTGTTTGTTCTGAACCATCTTTTCAAAGATGTTTGTATAGTGTTCAACAATGGAAGGTGGGGATAGCATGTCTCTCTAGAACAAAGATCAGACATGATTCTTACCCACTATAAAAAATTTGGGTTCTTTAAGCTTATGATTCCTCTCCTGTAACACAACCTATTGCAGGCATCATCTGAACCTTTTCCCATTACCTTGTGGGATTTGGGCTCTGGGGTATGGTAAAAGAAACAGACAAAAACAATAGTCTGGCTAGTGCTGTTGCTGTGCATAATAAATTATCCTTCATCTCTGAACCAGGAGTCTCATGTCCTTTACCAGCATCCATGAAACTGTGTCAGACTAACTTATTAGTTTGCAAAATGAATTAAAATTTCAGTCTCAAATCCTTCACAGTTCTTGACAGGTGGCTTGTTGGGCCTTTCTGGGCATTTAGCTACACTATATTTCACAGCCTGTCTTTTAGATTTGTGTGGCCATGTGATGGAGTTCTGGCCAGTGAGTTGTAGGCATACAACTAGGACTGGGCCATATACTACTCCAGATACTCTCTCTTCTTTATCTTCTGGCTAGATATAGATGATCTAGTGGGGAACTCCAATAACTTAGAAAATTACAGAAGATCACTAGATGGAGGATCCTGGATCCCTAAATGACTGTATGAATCAGAGCCCCCTAGAGACCCTCAGTGGACTGTGATAAAAGTATAGGGGAAAAAAAATCTTCATTAGATTAGACTTTTTAAATTTGGGGGTAGTTTGTTATAGCAGTAAGGCTTTCTTAATTAATATACACACTATGGTCAGCTTCACATTTAAAGTCTTTTTAAGCTGTTAAAACAAATGTAACAGATATTTAGAAACATTATACTAGTGTGATTTTAATTTTGTCCTATCTTTCACAGGGAGTTGGTAATATTTCCCTACCCAGTTAAGATTAACTAGTTCCATGTCTCAGTCATGCTGTTCTAATCACTTGCTCTTAGTTTTTCCTCTTCTTTTCCTTCATGTCCTCTTTTCTCCATCTATTTCATCACTTTGCATGTTACTTTAGGGGATTATGCATCCCTCTAAATCACTCTGCATCCAATTATTGTATAACTAAAGCTTTCGCACCCAGCCTGCAGAGCACTAAAAGTACATTCTCGCTTCCATCCCACACACTTTTTTGCAGTTTCTCCCACATACCTCCATTTTATTAGAGTTATACAATGTGATTTTTGTTGCTGTTTGATACAGTTGTTGTTTCATACTAAATCATTCCTTGTATCTAGGAGAAGTTTGTCATGTGCACAGAGAAGAGTAAATGCAAAAAGCATTGATTATCTTGACTTGTTCATGGAGCAAGAGAGAGGAGAATGTGACTAAAATAGGAGACAATGATAAGAAATAAGATCCAAGAGGTAATGGATCTTATGTGCAGTGTTAATGAGCTTGAATTTCATTATGTATATCACGAAGAGATTTTAAGTAGTAGAGTGATATATTTTATTTGATTTTGCAAATAACATTCTAGTCATAGTGTGGAAGATGTGTAATAAGGGAGCAAGTTTAAGTGAGAGATGATAAGTACTGAACTAGCAGTGTACCAGAGTATATGAAGAAGTGTTTGATTTTATTATTGCATAGAAAATACATCTGGTTAAGTAGCCAATTAAATGACTAATTAAATATAGAAAGAGATAAAGAGAAGCAGAATCTAGGGTCATTCCTAAATTTCTGGTGTGTATGACAATTAGATGTAGAGAATATAGGTAGAGAGGTTTAGGAGAGAATATGTCCGGGTTAGCTTTATATATATTTTAAGAGAAACTTTTGGGATATCAAGGTGTGGGGATTGCCATCAGACAGCCAGAAGTGTGGGTCTGAAACTCAGAAGTGAGATCTGGCCTGGTAATACAGATTTGGACATCACTGGTACATTTTTGATAGTTGTGGTTTGGAAATAAATAACATAATGAGAATAGAAGAGAAGGGGGCTAAAACCTCCAAGTATTGCTAAGAATATGCCGGTAGAACAAATTTTGATGATTTGGAAGCCAATTATTTGGCACTGCAATTAACTAGAATCCTTTTTTATGTGTGTGTGGGGGGAAATAGTAGATTTTAGGATTAACACTATCAATCAGCACTTATCAGTGATTTAAAAATGCTAACAGCAGTCTGTAGTCCACAAATAAGGCCAAATCTAATTTGTTTTCCATCCTTGTGATACAATGGGAAAAAAATCTTCTTAATGATAAATCTAAAACATTTCAAGATTTCAGTTACCAAAGAATGATGAAATTCATCCAATATATTCTACTTACAAAAGCAGGAGGCTGAGTAGAAAATTTTAGAAAGATTACTACTAAGGGTAATAGGAATTTTTTTTGTTAATTATGTCAGTTATTTATCTTCAGTCAGTCAATCAATCCATCAATCAATTGGTTCTCAATCTCCAAGGATTTTAGTTCATGCAGAGTTTAGAGTATATATTTATCTAGGTACAAATAGCTTTTACATGATATCTGGCAAAATTATATTTTTAAAGAATATTATGTTAATGAAGGCGCTATGTGTTTCTTTTCCTGAGAAAATAGTCATAGAGCACAGCCATTTTCCGTCTGTCTCACAGGCATGCTGTGGTGGCAGCACCTCTCAGCACTTCCCTAGTATTCCAAAGGTTAAACAGACTTTAAGAAATAGCATTCATTTTGCACTGTATGACTTTCTAGTATATCACAGTTCTTACCAGTTTAATGCCATATCCCTAGATTCTTCAAAATGAAAGACGTGACACATTTCACAGTCAACAAGAAAGCAGAGATTCTAGGAAACCTCTCTCCTGCCTACTTTTCAGTTCCTTCTGTGGTGACAGGTGCTCCCCTGACTCTCTCGGCAGTCAGGATTTGGGCCACTGCGGAAATGTAAGGAGCCTCAAGATTTGTCCTGACGCTCTGAGCATGAGAATGAATACATTGCCAATTTCCCTTATTTCCGAAAATCCACTCTTTTGGAATAACCCTAGTCTTGGCCCACTCTGCACAAATAGGATTTTGCTAGACTTATAAGAACTGACCTTAGAAAATTGTGAGTTTGTATGATGCTAATACAACAGAGACTTTGGGCATATTTTCCTGTAAGTGACAAGGAAACAAATGTTGAGCTTATTCCTTCCTTGCATTTCCTGCCTTGGTATTGGCTCTGCGTCCTTCTTTGCTGTCTGGCCGCAGCGCTGGCAAGCTGTGAATTTCTTTAGTTGTTTCCCAGGAGACTGCAAATCTATGCAGAGGCTTTTCTCAGGGTAGCCTCTTCACCAGAGTTTATAACAATGTCTCTTTTCTGTAGTGAGGAAGTCACCCATTCAGCCTTCTATTCCTCATCCTGCTTGCCTTCTTTCTCCCTGTAAATGATCTCTAGCATTCTCCAAGACCATATGTGTGATCCAGTGGGTGAAACAGGACGATGGCCTTTTAGCACTGTCAGGAAAATTAGAGATCATGTAATACAGCTGCCTCATTTTACAGTTGAGGGACTGAGACTCTGAGAGCAAGGGATGTGTCTCGAGTCATATGGCCTCTCAAGTTGCAGAGTTTGAGTTGGAATCAAAGTTTTCTGATTTTCAGTCCAGTGTTGTATATACAGTCCCACCTAAGCAAAGCCATAACTTTACTTGCTGTATGTTCAAGGGTAAAAGTTTTCTTTAGATGGCTCTTAGTGACCATACTTCTCTTTCTTCCCGACCTTTTGCCTTTGTGACAAAGGTGATACGCACAGCATTTTGGTTCTTTCCACCCAGGCCTTTCGGAGGTGCATTAGCTTTCCTCACGAGCATGTGCTCTCCAGACTAGAGATACAGTGGTGGGAGGGAAGGCAGCTGGAATAGACCTCTGTAAGGTTAGATTTAGGAATCAGAACACATCTCCCTTATCAAGAGATGCCAAATGTGATTTTTGGTAGAGAGCTATGAAAAGCAAATTACTACCACCACCAACAATACCTCTTAAATATTCCTCTCAACATGAAAAACACACAGGTACCTGTATACCATCAGGTACAGTCACCTTTCTGAACTAGCAGAAGGCAGACAAAGCTGAAATGGTTGCCTGAAGAATTGCTTATCACTTCATTAGTTATTTGGACATAAATTTATGCATTCAGAAATATAATCCAAGAAGCATTTCCTTTGGAATTTCTCTCCTAAGAAGCTGATGTTTAGCCATCACGTGGAGAACTGGAGTTATTAAGAGTCAAAATGCTAAATTCAGATTCTAGTTCTGCTTCAAAGTGTGTGAACTTGCACAGGTAGGTAACCCTCACATTATATTCTCATCTAAAATTTGTTACTAATACCCATGCTGCACATATTTAAGACCTCTGGAGAGAAAGTTGGAATATGAGCCTTAAGAAATAAAACAACTCATAGCATCATTACTAGTACAAAGGAATGAGATACATTCAAAAGCATTTAATATAAATTAAAATATGTCAAAGCAGACAATTCTTTTTCCTATACATCCAAGGGTACATTTCCCTGGCTTTCTCTCCACAAATCCCTAGTATATTTTAAAAACTTAATCTGATATCCTGGTAGCAAGGGCCAATCCAGGTTTTGTGAGGGGTGAAACATATACAGTTTGGAGGGTACTTTTAAGGAAAAGAATACAAAATTTGATACAACACTGAATATTCATTTAGAATGAGAAGTCACAACAAAATAAAAATTTTCTAGAAACATTATAAAATTCAAAAAGTATGTGTTTTCAGTAATTTATTACCTGGCCTAACTCTATAATCATATTGATTAGCTACACTTTTTGGATGCATGCTTTTTGATTACTTCTTCATATGACAACAATTTTATATTATCAATTTCTATAAAGATAGCTCCTATGTGAGGCTTTTCTGTAGTGTGGTCAATGGCAATTTCTCTTTTATTATTGAGAGTTGGGTTGCAGAAGACATGTGACTTCATACACAGATGTTCTTGCCGTTTGCAGGACTGCTGTGGCTTAGTCCCCTACAACACAGGGGAGTTAATACATTCTAGTCTTTGTGGTTTCCATTAAAATTGTGTAGAGTGTTTTTGCAGTCATATTTGCTGCAGTATCATGTATATTCTCGACAGAAGAGAAAATTACATTTTGACTAGGCATCAATGAGAATTAGTGTTCACAATTTTATTTTCAGACTAGTTTCTGGCTTTGTACATTTCAAGCCTTTTTTTCCTTTCTCTATCAATGTACTTCTGATGTCAGAGGTCTCGGGAAATGGCCTTGTCGTGATGCTGTGTGGGTCCTGAATTTTGAGGTTAACTCAGCAGGTCACTTGGCACAGTTGTCTGTAGAGAGAGTTCTCAGAAACCATTCCTACACAATGACATTTAACAATAACTTCAACATGCAAAGCAATAAGGACCATATAAATATAACCCAATAAACCCCAATAAAATGTATCCTTATCTCAGTTTCCCATTAGCTGGATCCCTAAATCATCTAGGCACCTTCAGTCCATCGAAACAAGAGGAAATGAGTGTGGAAGAGAAGTTGGAGTGGAAAGAGAAAGCAGTCTTAACTGACAGTGATTGAAATATCTTACTTACAGAAATTGTACAAAAAATCTGATCATATTAAGACATTACTGGTGCCCGCTCCTTGGAAAGGGCTCCTATAAGTGAGGGTCCTGAAGCTGAAGTGTCTTTGGCTTCTCAGGGACTTTGTGTCTCCCTGACAGAACCCCTTATTATGGAGCATATGCTTGCCTTACAGGTGCTGCGTCTTCATTACAAACTGCCTGTACTCATTTCCTAGGGCTATCGTAACAAATTTCCACAAACTTGGTGGCTTAAAGCAGTAGATATTTATTCTGTCACTTCTTTCAGGCCAAAAGTTTGAAATCAAGGTATTGGCAGGGCCTCGCTCCCTCTGAAGGCTGTAGGGGAGAATCTTTCCTTGTCTCTTCCAGCTTCTGATGGCTCCAGGCCTTCCTTGGCTTACGTCTGCATAACTCCAATCTCTGCCTCTGTTTTCACATAGTCTCCTCCTTTCTGTCTGTCCTCCACTTCTGTCTCTTCTAAGGACACTTGTCATTGGATTTAGGGCCCATCTGGATAATCCAGGATGATATCATCTCAAAGTCCTTAACTTAATACATCTGCAAAGATCCTTTTTCCAAATAAGGTTATATTCACGAGGTTAGGGGTTAAGACCTGGACATACCTTTTGAGGGGCCACCATTCAACCCACCACACTGCTCTTAACATATATCATTTGGGAACAGTCAGAATATGGGTCCTAATTAATTTATGTGAGATAGAACCTTTATTGTTTATATATCATTGTATTATCTTCTAATTTCCTAAAATTTCATATTCATCTCTTTTCCAGATTTTAAGCCAGATAGCCTTCCAAAAACAGTTACCCAGTGTTTAGTGCCCAATTCTCCTAAATCATTCAAGGTATAAGCAGTCTTTGTTTTTATGGCTCAACATGTCATGATGTATGAAGCCAGGGCATATGAAACCTAGTGTGTATTAGAAATGGCTAATCCAATTACAAAAGCAATAGGCAGTGGCTTTGTAATTTTGTATGTTTTCATGCGACAGGATGTGGTTCCCCTGTGGAAACATTTATTAGTAGGAGATGTAAGTGCGGACATGTTCTCTAATGGATGTTATGGAGTAGTACTATCTGTCTGGTTCCACAGAATCTGTGACTTAAGGCTACACTAAAACAAGTTTATGAGACCTGTAGGCGAGCTCAGTGGCAAGATTACAGTCAAATCTAGGGATATATTACCAGGATGTGGACACCCATGAAAAATAACAGTTGCAGAATAGTGTTAGGATGTGCTCTGAAACATTCCCTTCTGACATCCTCTGAGCAATTCATCTGCTTCATGATTTTACTGGACCAATCTCCACAGCCAGGTAGAAAGGTAGAATGAGGATTATGTGTGGGCAGATGCAATAAAGAAGCATCCTTAAGATCTTTAATGCTTGGCTTTATTAACACTGTACTAATTGGCAGCTGTGGATATCTCATTTTGGTAAAGCAATTGTTCACAAAAGTCTCCCAGCTTCTTTTTAAAAATTTTTTAGAAAGATGCTTTGTTAATCTTTGTCAGACTATTTTCTCCATAATAGCCAACTTTTAAAATGTAAGCATGCTGTGTAATCATTTGTAGGTTCTGTGCACAATGAGCATAATTTGGCTGAAAGATATAGGAATCTTAGAACAGGTGGAGTTGCAAATTCCTTTATTTTTTTTTTCTTTCAAGTTTTGCACCTGTACTTTATTATTTTAAAAGATCATCAGGAATACATCAATTTTATTTTGCAATTAGATCACATCCTTACTCCTACTCTTAAGGTTGTGTACAGCCTGAGAGCAAAAACAGTACTTACAGAGTTTCTATTTCATTTATTTATTCACTCATTTTTTTCACAAATATCTATGGAGTTTCTAATACATGCTAAATATTGTGCAGAATTTCATTTGGGGCCAAAGAAATTTTAAACAAGTTTACATACCTTGAGTAATGAACCTTTCTGAAATGGAAGAAGAGAAAATAACAAGATTCATTTGCCTTTATTCATTAAATATTTATTAAGTGCCTACTGTAGGCCCTGCTCAGGCTATGGTCGCAAATAAGACAAAATACCTGCTCTTAATCAGCTTACTCTCTGGGGAGCGAACACAGCAATCAACCTTTACGGTGTAGCATAATAAGTCCTATCACAGAAGTGTGTACAGGGTGACATGAGAGCACAGAAAAGGGCATCATAATCAGCCTGTGGATCAAAAATGTCTTCTTGGAGGAGGCAGCATATAAGCCGAATTTGGAAGAATGCATTTGAGTTAGATCCACGAAGGAGTGGACACAGGACCTAGGCTGTGGAAGGTGCTCAGGTAAAGATTTTAGAGCAGCTTGACAACTTATTACTATGTTGAAGACTCTCAATGTAAGAAATTTCATAAATAATTCCTATAACACTCTCTGATATAAGTTTTACAGACTCGGCTTGGTAAAGTCCAGGGATAAGATTTGCTGCCAAGAGAAATAATTAAAAGCTTTGAAGATAGAGTAATAAATAGGAACAACCTGCTAGGTGATGCAATGGGAGTGTGGATGAGAATTAGCTCTGATAGCTATATGGTTTATAAACTTCACAATTTCTCCTTAGGGTCCGTAGCCAGACAATGATGTTAGAGTCACCGTACGATGAACTTGCAAAAAGATGCACACATCAATATACATAACTCAATGAAATTGTCTGCTAAATGGGCAATGTTGGCCACAAAAGAAATAGAATGAACTTTCTTAATGGTGTTTTTTCAGGGAAGCAAGTTTTTCTTAGCATCATTTCTGGAAATACATTTGTAGAGGAGAAAGGAGGATCAAATTGTGTTATGGACCTGAGGTTGGAATGTATAAAAAAAAATCCTAACATTGTATGTGAGGTGCACATTTAATATGAAATGAGAAAATATAATTGAGAAAATATAATTGTAAGAAGATCATAACAACATTTTGTTGAAATACATGGCATAATATAAAGGAGGAAATGAAAAAGGGACAAAACAAAGCCTAGACTAATGTAATTATCAGTATACGTTTACATCTGAGTGCTTAATTAGCCAGTGTCTGAGAAGGTTGTATAATGACTTCAAAAGAGAAGTTTGGCACACAAGTTTTGCAACTGTCATTTATGATCACTTACTTCACAGGGCTATTGGGAGGTGCAATAAATATAAGAGAAATTTCACCCTGCTATATAGCCCGGCAAAATAAGGTGCTTTAATAGGTCAAGTGAGTCAGTGCAAATCAATACAAAAATGGATGATTTGGGTTCATAGGCCGGTCAGCCAAGTTTATTTCCCAGGCATAGATCTCCCTACAAAGAAAGCAATTAATATGCTCACCAAATTAGGACAGTGCCTTTATAAGCAAGAGGGAGCACTGAAAATAGATTTCTTGTAGATTTTTACAAATTTCATCTGGTAGGTACCATTACCTGCACTTAAGACCAAATACAATTTATACCATGTTTTGTTCAACAGCAAGTAATGATGAGCTTCCCGTAATGAACTGTAGGAATCATACTATGCTATATTAAGGCCATTGTAAAATTCCCAGAGAGTCATAAAGGGATACCAGTCCAAATTCTGCTGCCAACTACAGTATTATCTTGAGCTATTAGGATACATCCAATTTTGTAGGTCACAGGTTTTAACGGATTCTGTCCTGCCCTAATTCAACTGTATTTTAAAATCATTTTCAGACCAATCAGATTAGACCTGAAGCTATTTTGGAAATTCCAAAATAAGTGGAAACTATGCAAAAACAGAGTGCCATTGCACATCATTGGAGAAAACAATGGACTATTCGGTATAAGGTGCTGTGAAAATTGGTTGTATGTATGGAAACAAATAAACCTTTATATAACAGTAGTCCCCAAATGAGTTCAAGGTGGGTTAGCTATCTACATGTAAAATGTAAACTTTAACTTTTAGCAAAAATTATATTTATGACCAGAATTTGGGAAGAATTTTTTAAAGTATGACACAAAGAGCAATAAATAAATAAATAGAAAAAACTGATAAATTCAACAAACATTAAATTTAAAGCCTATATTCATCAAAAAGCACCATAAATAAAAGTTAAATGATGAGCCATAAACTCTGTAAAAATAGTTTTAACACATTAAGCTGACAAAGAATTAGCATCAAGAATATATATTTGTAGAACTACGTATCAAAAGGAAAATGACAATTTGTGCCAACAACAACACTTTATAAAAGACGAAATGTGTAAAATGGTGATCTTCCTTGTTAATCAGCCACAAAGGGGCAGGTGAGAGTCACAATAAGATGAAAAATTCTGAAAAAATCAAGTGTTGGCAATGATGTGGAGCACCACTAATGCTCAAACTATACTACTGATATAGGTTCAATATTTTGGAGAAATTTTTGTAATTAATATAACGTATTGCTTTAATATTTATTTATATTAATCTTAAATAAAATATTGAGTACAATTAAAGGTATACATCCAGTTCTTCTCTCCTATCTAACCCATGGGAGGATTAAATTCTCCTACTGCCTTGATGGTCAGCATAGCTGTGAATCTTGCACACGTCAATGACATGTGAGTGAAAATATGTTTTATTTGCAAGTCAAGTATGTATCTGCTATTATCCAATACTGCATGCAGTCTCTTGCTCTGCTCTAGGGACCATGTGAGTATCTGGTGATATGGAGTTACTATAAACTCAAAGCACTTATGAATGTTAAGCATACACCTACAAGACAGCTCCCCTGGAGCATTACCTGGACAGAAAACTTTAGTGAGCAAGTCCTTAACTGTTGTATGTTATGTTACTGAGATTTTAGAACTATTAGTTGCTGCAGCATAACTGGTTTATCTTGACTAAATAGCCCCTCTAATACAGAAGTTTTATGTTTATGCAGTTACCCTGTGAAAACTCGTGCATGTGTACGGAAGGAGACATGCATGAAGTTTTGGGTAGCAAATTTTTTTTTTAACATCTTTATTGGGGTATAATTGCTTTACAATGGTGTGTTAGTTTCTGCTTTATAACAAAGTGCATCAGTTATACATATACATATGTTCCCATATCTCTTCCCTCTTGCGTCTCCCTCCCTCCCGCCCTCCCTATCCCACCCCCTAGGTGGTCTCAAAGCACCAAGCCGATATCCCTGTGCCATGCGGCTGCTTCCCACTAGCTATGTACCTTACGTTTGTTAGTGTATATATGTCCATGCTTCTCTCTCGCCCTGTCACAGCTCACCCTTCCCCCTCCCCATATCCTCAAATCCGTTCTCCAGTAGGTCTGTGTCTTTATTCCTGTCTTACCCCTAGGTTCTTCATGACATTTTTTTTTCTTAAATTCCATATATATGTGTTAGCATACGGTATTTGTCTTTCTCTTTCTGACTTACTTCACTCTGTATGACAGACCCTAGGTCTATCCACCTCATTACAAATAGCTCAATTTCATTTCTTTTTATGTCTGAGTAATATTCCGTTGTATATATGTGCCACATCTTCTTTATCCATTCATCCGATGATGGGCACTTAGGTTGTTTCCATCTCCGGGCTATTGTAAATAGAGCTGCAATGAACATTTTGGTACATGACTCTTTGCAAATATTTTTAATAGCAAAAGTTTAGAAACAATCCAAAAGTTCATGAATAGAAGGGGAAACCTGTGTTATAGACATACAATGGAATGAAGCAGTAAAAGTGCATAAATTAGAGTCACGTGTATCAATAAGGATAGATTTTAAAAGTATAATGTTAACCAAAATAAGCAAGTTGAGAAGAATACATATAGTAGTGCTCATATAGTATGATGTATACGTATAATGTATATATACATTTATATCATTTAAACACATGAAAAACAATACTGCATATTACTTAGGAACAGATATTTGTGTTAAAATAACAAAGAAATACATACAGGTGTTAAACATCAAATTCAAGAGAGTGGCTATCTGGAAGGGACAAAAATGTGACTGAGGAGGGGTTCAGCATAGGATTTAATTAGAGTGAAGATACTTTATTTATAAAGCTGTTTGGAAGGCATATAGGGAGTTGTTTTATTCTCTATAACTTTTGCATATCTTAATACTCTTGCTAATAAAAATACTAACAATTTACGTAAATATAAGATATGCAGGCAACTATAGACTATCTTGTAGAGTGAGCTGTGTACTATGGTCTGATTTTTTTATTTTATTTTATTTTTTTATTTTATTTTTTTTTGCGGTACGTGGGCCTCTCACTGTTGTGGCCTCTCCCGTTGCGGAGCACAGGCTCCGGACGCGCAGGCTCAGCGGCCATGGCTCACGGGCCCAGCCTCTCCGCGGCATGTGGGATCCTCCCGGACCAGGGCACGAACCCATGTCCCCTGCATCGGCAGGCGGACTCTCAACCACTGTGCCACCAGGGAAGCCCTGATTTTTTTAAAAATGAAGAAACTTTAGGAGATAAATATACCCCAAATAAGGAAGACCCAAATATAAAGATATTCATTGGAAAATTCATATGAAAAGCACTCCCAAATTCTGTTAATTAGCAGTATGTAGAAATGTAAATATAAATCAAGAAAGTCTGTGAGATTGTTAAAAGAGTAAGAGGCATCAATTGGCATTCAAATATGTGGATGTAATCCATATGTATTCATCTGCATAGGTGAGCTGATACAAAAAGTAATCCCCCAAATTTCAGTGGCTCAATTCAATAGAAATGAATTTCTTCCTAACGTAGCATTAATTTGGGTGTATGGCAAATAGACTTCTAAGAAGTAATTCACAAGCGTCTTCCATCTTATGGCTCTGGCTCTTCCATGTCCTCCTGAGTCCTTTTCTTTCAGCCAGAGGGATGAAAGAGGAAGCATTCAGGATCACACAGGGAAATTTTAGCGATCAGCCCTGAAGGTTGCATACACTTTCATCATATTCCAATGACCCAATATTAGAAATATAGTCACATCTGACTTTAAAGGAGGCTTAAAATCAAATCTAAGGGGAGAGTGAAGTGAGTTTGGGGCTTGCAGAACCAGCCTTAGTCACACCGTTTTTAATATAAATGGTGAAATTGGATTATAAACAAAGGGCTGGGTTCTTTTATTTTGTTTTGTTTTGAACTTCTTATTTAAATATAGGTATTAACACATTGTGTAGAATTGCTATGTAATTTAACACTTGTTTATCATTAAACTAGTACCTCAGTTTTTATATTCTTTCCAAAAGACTAAGTTTATTAACCTATGCATGTAAATAAGTTCGTATTATTATGTACATAACCTAGAAAATTATGCTTACTACTTTCTGCCTCTGTACCTCACAGATAACTGTTTGTTTACTCATTCTGATGTATTCAAGATAACCTGACTGAAATACAATTTTGCATTTACAAATCTGCCTCAATATATGTTGATTTCTCCATCAATTATGCCTAATCTGTACTTCAATTATAAACAATGCTTTTCAATATGTTATATATTTGATTTCAAAGTGTTAATATCATATAACTCTGAAATCAGAATGGAAAACTGAATAGTACTAGGGAAATAAGAGATGTTGTTAGTTTATACTCTTCCCATTAAAAACTTGCAATTAGATTCTCAAAACAATCCTTTAAAAATTTTTGAATTGTTGTCTGGGTTAGTAGTAGGCACTATAGAGGTCTTCTCTTTTGATGAATCACAGAGTGAATAAAATGAGATTTATGTAGGCAGCCAATTGCTGCCTACATGAGTCAATCAGTTCTTTTCATATTATTCCTGCTATGTTTTCATCTAGTTGTTTTTATGGTTTGTAACAAGAAATTTTATACTCTGAACTCTTTCTACAGTTCTACATATTTAAGGTTTTAGCTATTTAAGGTATTACAATTACTACAACTCTTTTCATAAAGCTGCAGAGCCATAATTTCCTGCTTGTCGATGGGCTCCATCACAGGTGGCCAAGGTCAAAGTATTGTTCAGAGCACCTCAACAGCAAAGAGAGCTTCTTAAACAGATGGGTCTCCTTCAGGGGAAAGCCTGTTTATCCCCGTGTGGCCATCAAGAACTTTTACTAAAATAGACAAGACTGTACAAACGTATGGACGCCAGGGCGGGAAAGGGGAGGTGGTGGTATGAATTGGGAGATTGGGATTGACATATATACACTATCAGTACCATGCATGAAATAGATAACTAATGAGAACCTACTGTGTAGCTCAGGGAACTCTACTCAATGCTCTGTGGTGACCTAAATAGGAAGGAAATCCAAAAAAGAGTGGATATATGTATATGTATAGCCGATTCACTTTTCTGTGCAATAAAAACTAACACAATATTGTAAAGCAACTATACTCCAATAACAATTAAAAATAAAATACATTGTATGAAACACATGTCATATACTATACTATGAAGGTAAATTCTGCATTTTATCATCACTAGCGAAGATTTATTGCATCCTTATTGAGTATCTGACACTAAAATAAACATTACATGGAGTAAGGCTAGAGGCCTGGAGAAGCTGTCTGGGGTCCTCTGTCACTTCTCTTTGTGGCAGAGTGTGTCTTTGATTTTGATGCCTGCAAACTTGCTCACAGTCCTGTCTACTTCAGTAAAAGGGCTGGATTCTGATCATCAGTGATAGATCATCCAACAAGCAGAATTAGTATGAGCTAGAACGCTAGTCAATCAGAGCCAATAAAGGTATTCTTTGAAAGAATTAGATAAACTATCAAATATGTCATCATGGGAAAATAACTTTATTTTTTAATACATATTTTGTATATCAGGATGGTTTGATTATTAATACCTTGGAAATGCACCATCAATTATCTTTTTAAAGCTTATGCCTTTGAAGAAATGCACCCCTACTTTAAACCTGTCTGGGCTGGATAATTATGAGGGGGCAGTGCTAATCAGCTGTGGAATGGAGGGCTGCAATAGGGCATCCAGCACATTATTAAGCAGAGAGAGACAGCAGAATGGGCAGAATGACAGCAGGGCATTTTGCATTTGGAGTTATACAATTTAGACCAGGTCTTAGTGCTGACTTCATTAGTCATGAAATTGTAAACAAGAAATTGCATCTATCTGTATAAAATTTACTCCATTGATACAATGAGGGGATGGGACTAAATATCGTTAAGACTCTTTCCAGTGTTAAAGACAGTCTGGCTGTCTAAGTTGGGCACTCTAACTATAATCTTTCCCAGATTACAAACAGCAATTCAATAAAATGTTGTTCTTTCTGAGCAAAGCCAGTGGACAGCTAGCAGGTCCAATGGGCAGATAGCACTTAAAAGGCTTTGTGCATGGTTGACTTAGTTACTTTTTTAGGGCATGCAGTGAAGAAAGGACAAGAATTTTTTAGTTGCATCTGCATGTAACTATAGTAGCACATTTCAAAATTTCTGGAACCTTTTTCCATTTCACATTTCTTAAACATTTTTTTGTGATTTCTTTTTCTCAGTAACAGTGTATCATCAACATATATATTTTGTTTATTTTTGATTCCTCCCACTTGAGTGGATGGTCATAGAAGGCAGACATTTTGCCTGTTTTCTTAATGTTGTATTTCCAATATTTAGAACAGCACCTGGCACATAATAGAATATTCACTAAATATTTGTTGAGTGAGCACACACAATATGAAGTTATGGAGACTTTAGAATCATCAGGAGAGTTTCTAATGAGGCAAAGATGAAATTTTTGCAGTTTGGATATGAAGAGCTTTTTGAGAACAGTAAACTGAGTGTTGGCATTGCTTTTCTAACTCACTGAAAGTAAATCAGGACTGGAGAAGGACATTTTATTGGGTGGGGCAATTTTTCATACCGTTGAAATTTTTTAAACCTCTGAAATAAAAAATTGTCATAAAAGACAGATAAACATCACATGAAATTCTTTCCATAGGGACTATGCTAACAATATGTAAAGACGAGGTTAACAGAGTTTTATTTTTAAGTTTCAGGCAGAATTCTCATGAGGATTCTAATTTAATTCAAAAGTAGCAAAAACAAACAATTCTTAATCCTCTCAGTGTAAAGTACGGTAACAGTACACACAAATCTCCATGTCTCCTACTTCAAATTTGTTTATTTATTTATTTATTTATTTATTTTAGGCTGCTTTTGTTCTTCGTTGCGTTGCACGGCTTTGTCTAGTTGTGGCGAGCAGGGCCTACTTGCATTGGGGTGCACGGGCTTCTCATTACGGTGACTTCTCTTGTTGCGGAACGTGGGCTCTAGGCACGTGGGCTTCAGTATCTGTGGCATGTGGGCTCAGTAGTTGTGGCTTACAGGCTCTAGAGCACAGGCTCAGTAGTTGTGGTGAACGAGCCTTGTGGGATCCACAGTTGCTCCGTGGCATGTGGGATCTTCTCGGACCAGGCCTCGAACCCGTGTCCCCTGCATTGGCAGATGGATTCCTAACCACTGCACCACCAGGGAAGCCCTCCACGTCCCCTACTTCAAATCAACATCTAATTATCAATATTTATGTATTATTACAAGTTCTCATATAACTCTAGACCACTATTTAATCATGATGGATTGTGATAGCAGCATCATTTGTGGTGCAGGCTATGATCTGCTGTGATTCCTCTGCAAAATTATTATGATGAATCACACTTGTCAATGGTTTTGGAATGAGACAAATCCAAAACTAATTTGCTATCTGCAATCCAGATGTAATTGGCTATGTGTCATAAATCTTCCATGAAAATATTCTTCTGTTCCATTTCTGTCAACAAACAAAAGTGTTCTTCATAGCTCACTCCCCAAGAAAAACAATAAAGTATAATTAGAAGGGAAGGGAGAAAGTGCATAGTTGACTTTAATGTAAAAAACAGAAAATGCCTTGACCAAATTGGCTGCACAGATGAATCTCTTATCAAAATCATTGTAAATTGCATCTCTCCATTTTTGGTCCAGGGACTCACTACCTTAATATAGCCATAAATTATTTTACCTTTGTGCTAAATTGTGGAAATTAAACAGTGCTTATAGAGTGCTCTGAAATTTGAAAACTATATTTATTCATATTGAAATAGATGAAAGTTCAGTTACAAAATATTGAGGGGGCAAAGGTGGAATTCATTATTGCAGTACAGTGAACATAAGATTTAAACAATTTTTGTTTTATTCACTGGAGGGAGTCTTGAGTATTAATTAACTATGATACAAACAAAACATACACTATAGTTTCAAACCATATAGAGTCCAGAAAGCTTTGTACCGAGACATACCAACTACTGACTCTGGGGAGTGTGTGTGTGTGTGTGTGTGTGTGTGTGATATAAAAATGGTATCCTTGTTTGAAATGGG
Organism: Delphinus delphis; assembly: GCF_949987515.2. NCBI lineage: Eukaryota > Metazoa > Chordata > Mammalia > Artiodactyla > Delphinidae > Delphinus > Delphinus delphis. Next base: position 62,465,707 of record NC_082687.1, on the reverse strand, counting down.
AAGTAGTTGAGAAATTCTGCATGAGTATAAGCCTATCATTCTTTTGTTTTTAATGATTTAAAGTGTTTTTTTTCCTCAGTAGTGGGTCAATAACCTCTTCCTGCTATGTATGAAACACAGAACTCTTCATTGTGCAGATTTCCAGTATCAGTATAATACATCTTTTCCAAATATAAGAAAGAAAGCATTTTGGCCAAAGTTCAGAAAGTGTAAATAGACCCCTCCTCAGAAGAAAATAAAATCTTCTCTGAGATGAAAAATATCTAATCACAAATCTCAGTTCTTTTCTCCATAGCACATTCCTTTGTGCTATTCTTCATCTAATCCTTACTTCTAAACTAACCTCACATAATAACATCATTAATAATACTTAGCACTTAAACAGTGCATTACATTTTCAAAGTACTGAACAAATGTTAAAAATTTGATGTACATTGAAAAAAGTCAACAAAAGTATAGAACCTCCAAATTCTTATGAGATGAGCAAAAATACTTAATTATTAATTTTTGGATGATATGATTTAATCTATTTTTAAAAGTAGTTTTTACCTTGTCATATAAGAGGAATAATGTTCACAGTGAGGAAGTATATGAGCCTGTAACTGGTTTTTACAAATGATTAAATGCTGAGGTTGAAGCCGAGGCTTTTGATAACTGCTAGAGCCATTTATGACCTCATATACTATTCCACTGTGGAACATTAGGTCTTAAATAACATCAACCATGTGCTTTTACTGAAAAGAGGAGAAATAAAAATAAAAGTCCCTTTCAGATGAAGACAAAATACATGCAGGGAACCTGATAGAAATGTCATAAATATACATGAGTAAAATTAAATTTAGTGAAGGTTCTGTAATAGATTTGGGAACCAGGGTATCACTTGACACCTGTCTGGGTAGCCTTTGGATAGAAAACTTATGAAGGGATATTTCTGTTATCTATGGTTATAAAAGGTGCACTGGGTTTATAATTGGTCCTGCCATTAGTCACTGCTATACAGAGGACTCAAACCTCCACACAAACTGACTTGACACAGTGATCATATGCTTATGTTGAACATGGTCTCTCTAAATGGACAATTTGTGAAAAATCACATCTAAATATACTATTGGATTGACAATGTCATGCTTAAGATATACTTGGTGGGAGCCATCTGGTGTGCAAATGTGGCCAGAGGGGTACTAGGCTTTAAGGGTACAAACTTGTAACAAACAGTAAGTAAGCAACAGAGATCAAATGCACAATATGATGAATATAGACAATAATTTGGTACTATAATTATGTAATGTGATAAATATCACCACATCAGCAGTCATAGTATGTAAATATATGAAAGTAACATGCTGTGTATACTTTAAACTTATACAATATGACACATTAAATTTATTCAATAAAAAGGGGGAAAAACCCTAAAGAAAACCATCTGAAAACTGCCTATATTGCTTTAGACTGTATCGAACAGAATGCAAAGATTATTGCTTCTTAGGTTGCCACTTAAAATATATTCATTGAATACCAAAATTGTAATTGTGAGGAGAGGAGAGTACAAATTCAGGGTTGAGAAAATGCATTTAAGTTAAGAAATCAACTAAAAACAATCACATACATTTATAGATTGCTATATATAAAGCTCCTAGTAACCACCAATCAAAAATCTATAATATACACACATAAAAGAAAAAGGAATCCAAATATAAGACTAAGGATAGTCATCAAATGACAAGAGAAGAGAACAAAAGATGAAGAAATGAACAGGAAAGAACTATAAAGGCAAATCCAAAACAATGAACAAAATAGCAATAAGAACATACATATCAATAATTACTTTATATGTAAATGAACTAAATGCTCCAATCAAAAGACATAGAGTGGCTGAATGGATACAAAAACAAGACCTGTATATATGCTGCCTACAAGAGACTCCCTTCAGACCTAAAGATGCACAGACTGAACGGTAAGGGATGGAAAAAAGATATTTCATGAAAATGAAAATCAAAAGGAAGCTGGGGTAGCAATACTTATATCAGACAAAATAGACTTTAAAAGAAAGACTGTTATAAGAGACAAAGAAGGACATTACATAATGATCAAGGGATCAATTCAAAAGGAAGATATAAGAATTATAAATATATATGCACCCAACATAGGAGCACCTAAACACATAAAGCAAATATTAACACACATAAAGGGAGAAATCGACAGTAACAAAATAATAGTTGAGGACTTCAACATCCCACTTATATCAATGGATAGATTATCCAGATAGAAAATCAAAAAGGAAACATTGACCTTAAAGGATACATTAGACCAGATGAACTTAATAGATGTATCAATATATAGAACATTCCATTCAAAAGCAGCAGAAGACACATTCTTTTCAAGTGCACATGAAACATTTTCTAGGATAGATAACATGCTAGGCCACAAAACAAGCCTCAGTAAATTTAAGAAAATTAAAATCATATCAAGCAGTTTTTCCAATCACAGTGCTATGAGACTAGAAATCGACTACAAGAAAAAATTACAAAAAACACAAACACATGGAGGCTAAACAATATGCTACTAAACAACCAATGGATCAGTGAAGAAATCAAAGATAAAATTTAAGAAAACCTGGAGACAAATGAAAATGATAACATAATGATCCAAAATCTATAGAACATAGCAAAAGTAGCTCTAAGAAGGAAGTTTATAGTGATACAAGATTCCCTCAGGAAACAAGAAAAATCTCCATTAAACCACCTAACCTTACACCTAAAGGAACTACAAAGGAAGAGCAAACAAAACCCAAAGTTAGTAGAAGGAAAGATATTATAAAGATCAGAGCAGAAATAAATGAAATAGAGAGTAAAATACAGTAGTAAAGATCAGTGAAACTAAGAGCTGAGTTCTTTGAAAAGGTAAACAAAATTGATAAACCTTTAGCCAGACTCATCAAGAAAAAAGAGAGGACTCAAATCAATAAAATCAGAAATTAAAAAGGAGAAGTTATGGGCTTCCCTGGTGGCACAGTGGTTGAGAGTCCACCTGCTGATGCAGGGGACACGGGTTCGTGCCCCGGTCTGGGAAGATCCCACAAGCCGTGGAGCAGCTGGGCCCATGAGCCATGACCGCTGAGCCTGCACGTCTGGAGCCTGTGCTCTGCAACAGGAGAGGCCACAACGGTGAGAGGCCCGCGTACTGCAAAAAAAAAAAAAAAGGAGAAGTTACAACTGACACCACGGAAATACAAAGGATCTTAGGAGACTACTGGGAAAAACTATATGCCAATGAAATGGACAACCTAGAAGAAATGGACAAATTCCTAGAGATGTACAATTTCCCAAGACTGAATCAACAACCAGGAAGAAATAGAAAATATGAATAGAGCAATTACCAGTAATGAAACTGAATCAGTTAATAAAAAAAAAAACAGGCAAACAAACAAACAAAATAACTCAACAAAAGTCCAGGACCAGTTGGCTTCACAGGTGAATTCTATCAAACATTTAGAAAGGAGTTAACACCTATCCTTCTCAAGCTGTTCCAAAAAAGTTGCATTGGAAGGAATGCTTCTGAACTCATTCTATAAGGCCAGAATCACCCTGATCGTAAAACCAGACAAATATATCACAAAAAAGAAAATTACAGGCCAACATTACTGATGAACATAGATGTGAAAATCCTCAACAAAATATAAGCAAACCAAATCCAGCAATACATTGAAAGGATCATACACCATCATCAAGTGAGCTTTATCCCAGGGATTCAAGGATGGTTCAATATCCACACATCAATTAATGTGATACATCACACTAATAAACTGAAGAATAAAAATTATCTGATCATTTCAACGGGTGCAGAAAAAGCTTTCGACAAAATTCAACATCCACTTATGCTAAAAACTCTCCAGAAAGTGGGCATAGAGAGAACATACCTCAACATAATAAGCATCACATATGACAAGCCCACAGCTAATATTGTACTGAATGTTGAAAAACTGAGTGCATTTCCTCTAAGCTCAGGAACAAGACTAGGGTGCCCACTCTTATCATGTTTATTCAACATAGCATTGGAAGTACTAGTCACTTTGGATGAGGCCAGATCCTGGTGCAGCTGGCCACATGGCCTGGTGTGTTTCAGGGCTGGTGCCAACCTACTAGTGGGCAGGGCCAGGTCCTGGGGCAGCTAGCTGTGGGGTTCAAGGGTCCCAGGGCTGAATTTGGCCTACTGGTGGATGAGTAAGCCCCAGTGCTAATAGCCTAGAGGGAGAATTTCTGCACCAGTGTCATCATGTTAGAGCAAGCTCACAAAAATGGTTGCCGCCAATATCTGTATCTCCAGGAGGAGACTCATTTGCCTCCTATCTCTCCCAGAGGCTCTACAAGATCAGCAAGTGGGTCTGACCCAGGCTCCTTTCAAATTACTGCCTCTGTGCTGGGAGTCTTATTATGTGAAATTTTGCTTGAACCTGTTAAGAGTGGAGTCTCTGCTTCCAACAGTCTTTTGGCTGTCCCATATGCAAGCCTTGCTAGCCTTCAAAGTCAGAGGTTCTGGGGGTTCATCTTCCTGGTGCAGGACCCCTGGATTGGGAAGCCCAATGAGTTACTTGCATCCCTCATTCCTTGTGGAGAACCTTTGTAATTGTGATTATCTTCCTGTTTGTGTGTCAGCTAACCTGAGGGTATGGGTCTTGACTATACCACATCTTTTCCCCTCCCACCTATCTTGGTGTGATTCCTTATTTACATCTTTAGTTGTGTAAAATCTTTTCTGCTCGTCTTCAGGTCATCTCATAGATAGCTGCTCTATTAATAGCTGTAATTTTGGTGTGCACCTGGGAGGAGGTGAGCTCAGGGTCTTCCTACTTCCCCATCTTGGCCCCAATATCAGTCTCTTATTTTTAAATAGGAATTTTTCTGCAGTAAAAATTTAAGGATAGGGGCTTCCCTGGTGGCACAGTGGTTGAGAGTCCGCCTGCCAATTCAGGGGACACGGGTTCGTGCCCCTGTCTGGGAGGATTCCGCATGCCGTGGAGTGGCTGGGCCCATGAGCCATGGCCGCTGAGCCTGCGCGTCCGGAGCCTGTGCTCCACAACGGGAGAGGCCACAGTGGTGAGAGGCCCACGTACCGCAAAAAAAAAAAAAAAAAATTTAAGGATATAAATTTGATTCCACAGGCAGGCATCCAAAAATCATTGGTATTCTAGTTAACATTAACTCCATTTTACAGATAATTTTTTAGGTGGCTCTGCTTAATAGTGCAAATGGCAATTTCATACAGATGTTCACCACTTCTCTGTATCTCAGTAGGATCTGATTGTGATATGTGTACCTGTAAGTATTTTCCCCAGAACAGTAAGTTCCTGCTTTTCAAACATGTGCCCAGTAAATATAGTGCATGGGGAAGAATTTGGTCAAGTAGAAAGTTAATTAACCCATGATATGCCTTCCTGATATAACAGCGGAGTACAGTATAACCTGAGAGTGGCATTCATTGATTCATCTTTTAATAGATGTTATTTGGCATTTGATGTGTGGAATCACTTTATTGTTTTACCACAAAGTCTCCTAACAATAATACATAACCTCATTGGCCCACAACAATAAGCCTTTATTAAATTTATACTTCTAAGGAGGTTGGCAGGTGGCTCTGCTAATTTGGGGGAATTCAATTCCATTTTGGGGGTATAGCAGGCTGTTAGATGATCTGGAAAATCTTCAGCTGGAATGGCTGGGTCTGCTGCTTGGCTCAGCTCCACATGTTTATCATCTTCTTGCAGGCTGGCCTGTACATGTCCTTCTTATGTTGATTGAAGAGATTTATGTCAAGGGCAAGTATAGTTGTACTAGACCATTCCAAGCTTCTGTTTGCATCATGTTTACTAACAACTCATTGACTAAGGCATGAGACATGACCAAACCCAAGGGGGGGGTAATTATATCATTCCTTCTTCCACCTACCTTGGGAAGGTTTGAAAAGTTATATGGCAGAATATGTGGTTACAGGGAGAGATAAATGATTGAGTCCATTAATCTAAGTTAGTACAATCTTCACTCATAGTTACAATTATTTAACAACCTCTAATATGTAACATTTGCTCAACTCTATTCCACTAAGACCCTGAAATATCACGTAGTCATAGCATTAGTCTCACATAGTCCAAAACCTTATAATCATCAACAGGTTTAAATGTGGGTCCTCTTGATTTGGAGAACTGTGAAATAAAAAGACAAATTACCTCCAAACACTCAAACTTTGTGGCTTATTATATCTTAAAAATGGTCTCTGTAATACTTCTGGTGGGACCCAACCACTGTATTGTAAGTAAGCTAAGTCCCTGTATGGGAGGACCATGTGAAGAAGATATTACACTCAGTAGATCCAGCTAAGGTCCAGAGCAGCATTTATCACCAGACATATTAGTGAATAAACCTTCAGATAATTACAACCCCTGGCTTTTAAGTCCTCTAGCTGAGGTTACAGAGATTGTTGAGTAGAGAGAAGCTTGCCTCACTATTTCTTGTCCAAATTCCTGAACTACAATATCCATGGACATAATAAAGGTTGGTTTTGTGCCACTCAGACAGGGAGAGGAAAATTACAAAAACACTTTTACTTGAATAAAGAAAAACAGGAGGCACTAATCAGTCCATATCAGTTCTGAAATTCTTCTAGGCAAAATGTTGCCAAATTTCTGTACCCTGGAATGGAGTTTGTTCCTTGATTAAGCCCTGGTTCTGTAATATGGGAATAACTAAGTCCCTTTAATATAAGCTGGTGGTGCTTTTGCAAGTACAGCTATCTTGAAAACTCTGTGGGTTTTCTATGTTTCAGATTTGAGTTCACCACATGCACTACAAGCTGCATCCCAATTGTTTTTGAGACATGCCTATCTCTCTAGACTTAATTATTGATAATTTTGACGTGTCAAGTTTTGTGAGACAACAACATTAAGATTCTCAGGAGTCCATTTGTCCAACTGCAAAGGTCTACTAGGCAACAATTCAATCCTTTAAGAGGTCTTAACATGTAGATAACAAAGTTATGGTTACCAAGGAGGAAAGGGAGAGGGGAGGGATAAATTAGGAGTATGAGATTAACAGACACAAACTACTTTACATAAAATAGATAAGCAACAAGGATTTACTTTATTGCACAGGGAACTATATTTAATATCTTGTAATAACCTGTAATGGAAAATAACCTGAAAAAATATATATAACTGAATCACTTTGATGTACACCTGAAACTAACACAATATTGTAAATCAACTATACTTCAATTAAAAAAAGAAAAGAGGACTTAAAAGATCTCAAAGATCCTTGATCCTGAAGCAATGTATTAATAAGAGAATCTTTTCCTTGGTTGAGAGGCTGGCAATGTGAGTGTTTTTATTTTCTATGCTAACAATTTCCAAAATTCCTGAGCTCTCCACATTCATGGCGCTGGGACACTGACCAGTTCTTTAATCTACATTTTTCTAGTAGAACCTTACCATGAACAGCTAAATGCAACCAGATGTTTTCAGTAGTCTCCTTGGATATCTTGTGAGTCAAATCCCAAAGTTCATTTGGGTATACTTTTTAACTTTCATGTGACATGTGACAGTTTTACTGAATGTGGCACAACTTCATAGCACTGGTCACTATATTTCACTTTTCCTGTTACAGTTCTCTTCCAGTCTTTCCAGTCTCCTCTAATGGTAACCTTACTACCTATCTCCTGGTCCCCAAATCAATGGATCACATTTTTGTTACAGCAGCACTCCATTTTCAGTACTTCTTTCTTTCATCAGCTATCTATAGCCTTAAAAATGATGCGTAACAAGTGACCACAAAAGTGTGACAAACAACCTTAAGAATTTTTATTACATGAATGGAATACTACTTGCAGCAACTCTGCTGATTATGCCTGGGTGTTAACTCATTATCAGATGATTTAGCATGGTCTTACCTGAGACAACTGGGAAAACCCAGCTATGCTCCTTATGTCTCCTATCCTTTATCAGGCTAGCCCAGGTATGTCCTTTCATGGCAGTAATAGAGGGCAAGTGTGAGAATGAACCCAATTGTCCATTTTAATCTTTTTTTTGCATCATATTTGTTAATATATCATTAACTAAAGCAATACATGGCTGAACCCAGGGGTAGAAATTGTGTCTATTCCTGTGTCTGTGGGAGGGTATTGCAAAGTTACATAGCAAAGAATGTAGATACAAGGAGGGGCAAACTCTTGGGGCCATCTCTGCAATCTACCAATTCCAGATCTTCTGACTCTAGACTTCCAATTCTTATGCACAAGACCAATAAACATTTTCAGTTACTTTAGTTTATATTTTATTGGAATGGTATAAGTATTTCACTTCAGATTTCACAGTGCTTATAACTTATCTTGTACATTTAAAAACACTAATTAAAGCAAAATTTTCCTTTTGAGGAAAGTGTCTTTTATTTTCTTGGTTAACAGATAAGGAAACCTCAGTAGAGAGTTTAAGACACTTGCTAAATTTTCTTCCCTTCAGGGACAAATAGTTAATGGTTTTCACATTGGTTCCAGTTGTCAATTAGAATATTTGTTTCTGCAATTAAACCATACTATCTAGTAGCAGAGTTTATTTCATTTGAGGGGACTTGTCCCCTAAGTCTTTTTTTTTAATGTTTATTTATTTATTTTTCTTATTAGTCATCCATTTTATACACATCAGTGTATACATATCAATCCCAACCTCCCAATTCATCACACGACACCCCCACCCCCCACCGCTTTCCACCTTTCGTGTCCATACGTTTGTTCTCTACATCTGTGTCTCAATTTATGCTCTGCAAACCGGTTCATCTGTACCATTTTCTACATTCCACATAATATGCGTTAATATATGATATTTGTTTTTCTCTTTCTGACTTACTTCACTCTCTATGATAGTCTCTAGATGCATCCACGTCTCTACAAATGACCCAGTTTCGTTCCTTTTTATGGCTGAGTAATATTCCATTGTATATATGTACCACATCTTCTTTATATATTCATCTGTTGTTGGGCAGTTAGGTTCGTTCCATGACCTGGCTATTGTAAATTAGTGCTGCAGTGAACATTGGGGTGCATGTGTCTTTTTGAATTATGGGTTCCTCTGGGTATATGCCCAGTAGTGGGATTGCTGGGTCATATGGTAATTCTATTTTTAGTTCTTTAAGGAACCTCCATACTGTTCTCCATAGTGGCTGTATCAATTTACATTCCCACCAACAGCGCAAGAGGGTTGCCTTTTCTCCACACCCTCTCCAGCATTTGCTGTTTGTAGATTTTCTGATGATGCCCATTCTAACTGGTGTGAGGCGATACCTCATTGTAATTTTGATTTGCATTTCTCTAATGATTCGTGATGTTGAGCAGCTTTTCATGTGTTTCTTGGCTATCTGTATGTCTTTTTTGGAGAAATGTCTATTTAGGTATTCTTCCCATTTCTGGATTGGCTTGTTTGTTTTTTTTAATATTGAGCTGCATGAGCTGTTTATATATTTTGGAGATTAATCCTTTGTCCTATGATTCATTTGCAAATATTTTCTCCCATTCTGAGGGTTGTCTTTTCATCTTTTTTATGGTTTTCTTTGCTGTGCAAAAGCTTTTAAGTTTCATTAGGTCCCATTTGTTTATTTTTGTTTTTATTTCCATTACTCTAGGAGGTGGATCAAGAAAGATCTTGCTGTGATTTATGTCAAAGAGTGTTCTTCCTATGTTTTCCTCTAATAATTTGATAGTGCCTGGTCTTACATTTAGGTCTCTAATCCATTTTGAGTTTATTTTTGTGTATGGTGTTAGGGAGTATTCTAATTTCATTCTTTTACATGTAGCTGTCCAGTTTTCCCAGCACCACTTATTGAAGAGACTGTCTTTTCTCCATTGTATGTCCTTGCCTCCTTTGTCATAGACTAGTTGACCATAGGTGTGTGGGTTTATTTCTGGGCTTTCTATCCTGTTCCGTTGATTTATATTTCTGTCGTTGTGCCAGTACCATATTGTCTTGATTACTGTAGCTTTGTAGTATAGTCTGAAGTCAAGGAGTCTGATTCCTCCAGCTCCGTTTTATCCCCTCAAGACTGCTTTGGCTATTCAGGGTCTTTTGTGTCTCCATACAAATTTTAAGATTTTTTGTTCTAGTTCTATAAAAAATGCCATTGGTAATTTGATAGGGATTGCACTGAATCTGTAGATTGCTTTGGGTAGTGTAGTCATTTTCACAATATTAATTCTTCCAATCCAAGAACATGGTATATCTGTCCATCTCTTGCTATCATCTTTAATTTCTTTCATCAGTGTCTTATACTTTTCTGCATACAGGTCTTTTGTCTCCCTAGATAGGTTTATTCCTAGGTATTTTATTCTTTTGGTTGTAGAGGTAAATGGGAGTGTTTCCTTAATTTCCCTTTCAAATTTTTCATCATTAGTATATAGGAATGCAAGAGATTTCTGTGCATTAACTTTGTATCCTGCAACTTTACCAAATTCATTGATTAGCTCTAGTAGTCTTCTGGTGGCATCTTTAGGATTCTCTATGTATAGTATCATGTCATCCAGCAAACAGTGACAGTTTTACTTCTTCTTTTCCAATTTGTATTCCTTTTATTTCTTTTTCTTCCCTGATTGCTGTGGCTAGAACTTCCTTAATATGTTGAATAATAGTGGCAAGAGTGGACATCCTTGTCTTGTTCCTGATCTTAGAGGAAATGCTTTCAGTTTTTCACCATTGAGAATGATGTTTGCTGTGGGTTTGTCATATATGGCCTTTTTTATGTTGAGGTAGGTTCCCTCTATGCCCACTTTCTGGAGAGATTTTATCATAAATGGGTGTTGAATTTTGTTGAAAGCTTTTTCTGCATCTATTGAGATGATCATATGGTTTTTAATCTTCAATTTATTAATATGGTGTATCACATTGATTGATTTGCATATATTTTAGAATCCTTGCATCCCTGGGATAAATCCCACTTACTCATGGTATATGATCCTTTTAATGTGTCATTGGATTTTGTTTGCTAGTATTTTCTTGAGGATTTTTGCATCTATATTCATCAGTGATATTGGTCTGTAGTTTTCTTTTATTTTTGTAATATCTTTGTCTGGTTTTGGTATCATGGTGATGGTGGCCTCATAGAATGAGTTTGGAAGTCTTCCTTCCTCTGCAATTTTTTGGAAGCCTTTGAGAAGGATGGGTGTTAGCTCTTTTCTAAATGTTTGATAGAATTCACATGTGAAGCCATCTGGTCCTGGACTTGAACCAATCTCCTCCCTTATGTCTTTCACAGATATATTTTATTTTCTCATACATTAAGTGTTTCAATGAGATTTTCCTAATGAGGACATACTCAGACTGTATTTTTCCAACACCATAAACAGGATTAAATATATTTCCACATGAATAATGAATGATTGTATATGCTTTGATCATTCAAGATTTTCTTGAAGAATAAACTATATTGTCATATGTAACCATTAGCAGAAGTATAGATGACCAGAAGGATAATCACTAGTTGTTACCAAAGCTGTCATATAAGAAACCATACCCCTGACATAAAAGTCCAGTTTATTTTTTTTAAACATATTGCAGTACAATTTTATGGAAACATTTTAGCCTTTTGTGGTCCTTTATTTCCCAAAGTAGTAAAGGAAAATTAACTAATATCTGAGGACAAGAATGTAACATTTTTGTGATTTTCAGCCCCAAGAGTAGCTATAGACTTTTCTCTGCAGCAATGAGCTAGTGTATAATCAATTTATATTCATCTAACACTGTATATCAAGGTGGCAAATCTTGCTGTGTCTGTGCTTCTGTTTCCTATGAGAACTTGTACCAGGCTCTACATTAAGTCTTAAGAGATGAGACGCAAACTGGAGTCTCAATGGTTATATAACAATTCTTTGTATCTGACCTCAATCACCTTCTTAACAATCTCTGAGCAATAAACATTTAGTTTAATCAGTACTTTTCCTCTGGATGAAACAACCTAATCATTAAAACTTCTGATACTTTAAACAAATTAATATTAATAATAGGCAATGTATTTGCCTAATGTTTTCAGTTGTCTCTCTTTCTTTCTCGCTTCCTTCCTTCCTTCCTTCCTTCCTTCCTTCCTTCCTTCCTTCCTTCCTTCCTTCCTTCCTTCCTTCCTCTCTCCTAAGCTCTCTCTTATTTTTCTTATTCCCCTCTCTTATTTTTCTCTGTTGTATTTTCAAAGACTAGTTTTCTTTGGAGTATGGAGACTTTTAGGTATTGAGAAATGTCTCATGTGGTCTTTTTTTTTTTTTCATGGAAAGGCATTTTATTTTAAATATAGCAGTGTATACATGTCAATCCCAAACTCCCATTCTATCCCTCACCCCCACCCTTCCCCCTGGTAACCATAAGTTCATTCTCTAAGTTTGTTCATCTGTTTCTGTTTTGTAAATAAGCTCATTTGTATCATTTTTTTTAAGATTCTGCATATAAGTGGTATCATATGATATTTATCTTTCTCCAACTTCACTTAGTATGATAATCTTTAGGTCTATCCATGTTGCTGCAAATGGCATTATTTCATTCTTTTTAATGGCTGAGTAATATTCCATTGTATATATGTACTACATCTTTTTTATCCATTCATCTGTTGGTGGACATTTAGGTTGCTTCCATGTCCTGGCTATTGTAAACAGTGCTGCAGTGAACATTGTAATGAACATTGCATGTATCCTTTCGAGCCATGTTTTTCTCCAGATATGCCCAAGAGTGGGATTGCTAGATCATATGGTAGCTCTATTTTTAGTATTTTAAGGAACCTCCATACTGTTCTCCATAGTGGCTGTACCAGTTTACATTCCCAGCAGCAGTGTAGGAGGGTTCCCTTTTCTCCATACCCTCTCCAGCATTTATTGTTTGCAGATTTTTTGGTGATGGCCACTCTAACTGGTGTGAGGTGATATCTCATTGTAGTTTTGATTTGCGTTTCTCTAATAGTTAGCAATGTTGAGCATCTTTTCATGTGCCTCTCGGCCATCTGTATCTCATGTGGTCTTAATCCAAAGAAATTAAGAAAAATTAAGCTTCTGGAATATTTAAATAATCTGAAAATATAATGTACAAACCTGTAATTTCAAGCCTGAATTTTTCACTATATTCACTGATCAAAATATTTTTGTTTCTTTCAAGAATTTTTATATTGTGTACTTTTATTTCTTATGGTTACTAATTGATGAATTTTTTGGTATTTTGCAAGTAGACAAAACTGTTTGGAAATTTTCTGTTACCTTTTAGGCAGAAGTTCTGACTCTCTAACTTGGCACAATCATTGAAGCCTCAGGTTCTTTATTTCTCAAATTTAAATAACAACAATTCTTCCTTTTTTTTTTTTACCCCAACTATGGTTTATGAGGATAAAATTAATCATAAATATGTGGATGCCTTCTGTGTACTATAAATCTTTCTACAAATGCAAAGACATGATATATGGAAAAGAGAGAAATTTTTCATCTTATAATTTCCTAAGAAGATACTGTAACAGGATTTTAAAAACCACCCTCCAAACCTCTGCTGTGATGTGGTGCACCATACATACCCCACCGTCCTTTCAATGGTCATGGGTCATACTAAGCTAGGATTAAGAAACAATGTTTATTTAGTCTTAGTAAAGTGGCAAAAACCCTTTTAGCACAGTTCAAACTTTTACTAAAATGTTGAGAAAAATACTAGAGAAAATGTTTATCTGTCTTGTAAATACATTGAGTCACTCCTAGGCTAGACTGAGGCAAGCCTGGAACTCCACCTATTCCTTATCTTGTTTCTAATTCCCGTGGTAGAAGGAAGAAGTCAACATAATGGAATGATTGTTATCTGGGTCTGGGACATAGAGAAGGCTAAATGAGACTCCACAAAGTAGACGAGGTAAAAGACCAAGAAAACCAAGATGAGAGGAGAAGAAAAAGGCAAACGGGTAAGAGTCCTAATGATTAACACACAGTGACTTAGGATGAACTGATTTGCCACTGGAGGGAAAACAGAAAAACTCTTTTGTCCTATATTCTAAACTCATAATCTGTGTTTGATAATAGCCTTCCTCCTTGCACATACAAAGACATAGTCAGGAGGTCACAATATTTGCACTAAAATCATGATTATACAAGCACCCAATACTTAGATCATTTTCAGCAGTGGGTCCAATGAGGTATGTATGATGTAGTCTAGTCAATTTATTAATATAAGGTAAAGCAAATGCTATCCTTATGTTAATGAAGATGTTGCTTACCATGTGATTATAATATTTTTATTGAGAAATAATTTATTCACACTTATTAAATGCCTACCAGGTGCCAAGCAATGAACTGGGGAAATAAATTACAGTTGACACTATACAGTGACTTTGGTTAAAGAAGCAGTGGAATATAATTCATGTACACTAATTAGAAACAGCAAATTAATATACATTATAATAAGGAACATTACCACACTCTTACCAAAACCACACCATCACCACACACACACACACACACACACACACACACACACACACACCTTTATATTTTGAAATCTCAGATTTGAAATATTTGCTATGCATCCTGAATAGTTTTTACTGCTATGTTCTTTGTGTTTAGAGAGAAATTAATATGTATTAAAATTCAAGTGTTTATATGGAAATGTAAAGGAAATAGATAATTAAGACACTTTTATCGAAGAATAGTAAAGTGGGAGAAATCACTCTACCTAATATCAAGTTTTATTAGATAACTACAGTAGTCAAGACTCTGTTATTGGTGGAAGGAATGTCACATAGATCAGTGGAACAATATAGAGAACCAAGAAATACCCTACACAAGTTAGACAACTGATATTTGACAAAGGTGCAAAAGAAATCCAGTGGAGGAAAGACTACTTTCAACAAATGGTTCTAGAACAATTGGATATTCTCAGGCAAAATGGAAACATGAATTTCTATCTAAATCTAATATCTTATAAAAAAATTAACTCAAAGTGGAACATGGACTTACTATACAACTTTTAGAAGAAAATGTAGGAGGAAAATCTTCAGAACCTAAGATTTGGTGAAGAGCTAGATGTGACACTAAACATGTGATCCATAAAAGAAAACAAGGTGGATTTCAACAAAATTTAAAAACTTTGCCCTTCAAAAATCCCTGTTAAAGGATAAAAATCAAGGTACAGAGTGAAAGAATATATTTACAAATCTAGTAAGACATGTATGTAGTAAGACTCATTTCTCAAATATATAAAAATCCCTCAAACTCTACAATAAAAAAACCCAATTTGAAAACAGGTGAAAGACATGAAGCGATATTTCACCAAAGAGAATATACAAATGACAAATAAGCACATGAAAAGATGCCAGTGTATATTAGTCATTTGGGAAATACAAATCAAAATCACAATGATATACCACTTCACAACCACTAGGATAACTGTAATAAAAAAGACAATAACAAGTGTTGGTGTAGATGTGGGGAAATTAGATCACTTATGCACTGCTGGAAGGAACATAAAACAGTGCTGCCACTCTGGAATATAGTTTGGTAGTTTCTTACAAGGCTAAACATACTCTTACCAAATGATCCAGCAATCAAATTCCTTGTATCTACTTTAATGAGTTGAAAACTTCCATACAAACCCTGCACATAGATGTTCATAGCAGCTTTATTCATAATTGCCAGAACTTGAAAACAAAAGACGTCCTTCAATAGTTTATTAGTTTGCTTTCGTTGCCATAAAAGAGTACCACAAACTGGGTAACTTAAACAATAGAAATTTATTTCCCCATAATCCTGGAGGCCAAAAGTCTAAGATCAAATGTTGGCAGGGTTGATTTCTTCTGAAGGCCTTTCTCTGCTTACAGATGGCCATCTTCTCCATGTATCTTCACATGATCTTCCCTCTGTGCATATTTGAATCCTAATATTTTCTTATAAGGACACCAGTCATATTGGATTAGGGCCTAGTCTAATGACCTCATTTTTAACTTAATTAATTAAAGGTCCTATCTCTTAGGAAAGTCAAATTCTGAGATGGTAGGGGTTAGGACTTCAACATATGAATAAGGGGGAAGACACATATTAACCTACAATAGTATGTGAATAGATAAATTTTGGTACATCCATGAAATGGAGTACTATTCAGCCCTAAAAAAACAAGCTATCACACCATGAAAAGACATGGAGGGAACTTAAATGCATATTAATAAATGCAATTTACAATATGAAAAAGCTATACGCTGTATGATTTAGCATTCTGGAAAAGGAAAAACTGTGGAGACAATAAAAAGATCAGGGGTTGCCAGAGGTTGCAGGGAGGGAGGAATAAATAGGTGGAGCCCAGAGAAGTTTTAGGGCAGTAAAACTATTCTCTGTGATACTACAATGGTGGATACATGTAATTATACATTTGTCAGAATTCATAAAAGGTGTAATACCAAGAGCAAACCCTAATACAAACTATGGACTTTGAATGATAATGATGTATGGATGTAGATTCATTGATTGTAATAAATATACCACGTTGGTATGTGATGTTGTTAGTGGGGGAGGCTGTTATGGTGTGGGGAAGCTCTGTGTATATGGGGGTCAAGGATATATGGGAATTCTGTACTTTCTGATAAATTTTTCTATAAACCTAAAACTGCTCTAAAAAATAAAGTCTATTAAAAATTAATGACAATGTGAAATACTGATGGGTATGCAGAAAAACTGGATCTCTCAAATACTATTGGTGGGAATTTAAATTGATAAGGTCACTCTGGGAAATAGTTGGCAGTTTCTTTAAAAACTGAATATACAGTAATCATATGACTCAACAATCACACTCCTGGGCATTTATCCCAGAGAAATAGAAACTCATATCTGCACAAAAAACTATATAAGGATGTTCAGAGCAGCTTTATTTGTAATTGCTAAAAACTAGAAACAACCCAAATGTCCTACAGCAATTGAATGGATAAACTGTAATACATCCATACCATGGAATATTATTCAGCAATAAAAAGGAACAACTTAGATGCATCTCAAAAGTATTATGCTGAGTGGAAAAAGCTAACCTCAAAGGTCACATAATATATAATTCCATTATATAATATTCTTTATATATGTACACACTCAATTGGTGATTGCCAAGGGTTAAGGATGAGAGGGGGATAGGTGTGACTATAAAGGGGTAGCATGAGGGAGATCTTTGCAGTGATTGAGCAGTTCTACTAAGAAATAGATCTCCCTCATGCTACCCCTTTATAGGGGTATTGAGGTAGTGGTTACAGAAATCTACACATGTGATAAAATGGCATAGAACTATGCACTAACATTGTAATAATGTGAATTTCCTGGTTTTGATGTTATCTTGTAGTTACATAAAATGTAACCCTTGGGGAAAACTGGGTTAAGGGTACATGGGATCTCTGTATACCAACTTTTTGTGACTCTATAATTATTTCAAAGTTAAAAGTTAAAGAATGTACTGTTACAGACATATTAGTATTCAATTGAGACTTTTTTCTTCTAAAATACTTTTATAATAATGAGAACCTTTTAAAAGTCATTGGAAACTGATGAGAAAAATCTTCCGAAATATTCCATGTAGGGAAACAAATAATATTGATTTGTTTATATAAAATGCTTTCTACTTTCTAGGATCTATTTTATGTAGATGGAATTACACTTATGTAAGTTATTCTTTTTTAAAAATAAAACTTTCTGACAAAATGATAGATTGGTGCTAAACAAAATGATGTTAAAATATAATAAGATCACAGAAGGAAATTTATGTTTTCAAAGGTCTGATAATTTACTGAAATTAATATGATTTCTCCTTCAAGAGTTTTTAAAAAACATTATTTTTATCCCCTTGCCCATTTTTTGTTCATAAAAATATCATGTTGGACCAGTGGCTCAGAGAGAAATAGAAAAATGTTTTTATTCAGAGTTTGTTTCCATGCTGGAGTGCTTCCTAGTTTAAATTCTCGACAATTCTGTTTTCTCAGCAATATGACATTTATAGATTAGATCTGTGATGATCATTATGACAGTCATTGCATGAACCACTTTCTTGAACTCATAGTAGAAAAGCTCAAACCTTTCCATGAAAGTCTTTGTCCTTATAAAAATTCCTACCATTGAAATTTTTTTATTCTTTCCATCATCCAAACATTCTTGTATATTATTATATTGCTTTGACTAAGTTTCCCCTGTTGATGTATTTCTTTAATGAATTTTTAAAAATAAAAGTATACACACATACAAAATTACATAAAAGTTTGTCAAATATCTCTTGAGTGGAAAAAGAATGGTGGAGGAAGGAGGGTGCTAGTTCTCCATCTTTTCTAGTCTCCATTCCATCTTCTGATAGTGGATATAATATAAGAACAAAAGATTGCTCTGGCACAGCATGGGGAGTTGTGGTATCCCTTTTTTATTAATGCTGCATGAGTACTAGAAAATGATAAATATGTCTTTGCATAGTACCATGACAGCCATCAGGTCTTTAAGGATACATATTATTCATTTTAATTACTTGTTCAAAATTTTCTAACATACATAGGAAAATATGGATTTCACCTTGGTCTTTTGTGTTAAAAACCTTGACTTTTTAAAAAATACATTTGCTGAATAGTTTTTGTTTTCATAAAGCAGATGCTGCAAAATGAAGGTTTTAAAATTTTTATTATTATTACTTTTCATAAATTTATTTATTTTTCGCTGTGTTGGGTCTTTGTTGCTGTGCACGGGTTTTCTCTAGTTGCAGCAAGCAGGGGCTACTCTTCATTTCGGTGTGCGGGCTTCTCATTGTGGTGGCTTCTCTTGTGGAGCACGGGCTCTTGGCACATGGGCTTCAGTACTTGCGGCACGTGGGCTCAGTAGTTGTGGCTCACGGGCTCTAGAGCGCAGTCTCAGTAGTTGTAGCACACAGGTTTAGTTCCTCTGTGGCATGTGGGATCCTCCTGGACCAGGGCTCGAATCCGTGTCCCCTGCATTGGCAGCTGGATTCTTAACCACTGCACCACCAGGGAAGCCCAAAATGATTGAAGGTTAAATGATGATAATAAAGGATTATTACTTTTAATTTTGCTGCGATCTGAAATCATCACTGAGTGCTTGGCTTGTTCTATAGTTCTTTTTATATTCCTGGGAGGAAAGACTTTGTATTAGTCAGGGGTTTTCAGAGAAATTGAACCAATATTTATTGTAAGGAATTGACACAAGATTATGGAGATTGAGAAGTCCAGACCCAAGGGGAACTGATGGTATAGTTCCAGTCTGAGTTTTAAGGCCTGAGAAACAAGACAGTGTAAGTTCCAGTCCAAGTCCAAGCTCAAAGGCAGGAAAAAGACCAATGCTCCAACTGGAAGACAGTCAGGCAGAGAGAAAAAATTCTTTCTTACTAAGTCTTTTATTCTATTCAGGACTTCAGTGGGTTGAATTAGACCTATCCATATTGATGAGGGTAATCTGCTTTACTCAGTCTGTAGGTATTGATACAAATGTTAATCTCATCCAAAAACACCCTCACAGACACCCCCCCAATAATGTTTAGCCAAATACTTGGGCACTTCATGGCCCAGTGAAGTTGGCACACAAAATTAACCATCATATTTTGACCACTGCATTATTCTGCAGTGGTCACTGAGTGTATTTTTTTGCTGCAAATGGAATATGAATAACATTAGAAAGGATAAAAGAGAATCAAAACTACACTGATTTCTTTTTATTAGAGGACTCCAGACATCTGTCTTTCTGATATCTTTTTCACCAGTCTTATGTGCACCAAAGGCCAAGAAGAACTGTACTTTCTTATGAAAATGACTCAGAGAGAAGTCAGTGTGCTGTGTACAATGTAGTATTTACTGCTTTTTATCCAATTTCATTTTCCTGACACTATTGAGGCAGATATCCATTTCTCCACTTAGCCTCCATAGAAATACAGATCACCATGGTACCCAGTAACTTCAGACAGTCCATAGATAACTGTAGACACATCAGGAGGTAATGGAAGCTGTTTCTATATTATTAGAATCAACAGTGGTTAATTTCCTCACTTACCTATCAGTGTAAAAATAGTATCAGAGAAGAGATAATGGCAGGAGTTATTCCTCTAATAAGCAGGAGTATGAAGCTGCTTCTCCAAATAATAAGTTATATTTATTTAAACATTTACTTATATCATTTATTCAACACACATTAATGAAACATTGGCTAAATTTAAGGTACTGCAAAGTCCTGCAGGGAAACATGAAGATGAATAAAATATTCTCTCTTAGGATTTAGCAGAAATGCAAGAAAGCAGTTAGCAATGGGGCATTCTATTCAGAAGAATGAGATGATGGAAGTTTGAGTGATTTTTGGAAGTCTAGGCAGGCAGCTCCAAAAGTTCTGAAGATACAGTAGGGCTTGGGTCATAGTTATTTTAATGAGGAAAATATGTCCAGTCTCTGACTGGACTGAAGAAAGCAAAGAGAGCAATGAAGAAATAGACCAATTACTAGAAGTGGAATTTCAGAAGAGAACTAATTAAAAGAATTGAAGCACCTGGTGTGAGAAAGCAGATGTGTAGAATAAGGTTGGAGCCCCCCCCCATTGAGCAGAAATACAGCACTTTGTTGGGGTCTCATTAATAACAATGGCAAACTGATGCTTAGTCAAAAATGCTGTTGGTGTGAAGATCCTTAGAGAGCACCCATTTTAGTTCATATTTGGTCTTGGGATCTGAATGCTCTTAGCTTTCAGGTGGATATTTAGTCTCAGCTATGGAAAAGAGGAAAAATACAAAATCAAGTTACAGCATAGGTCTTATAGAAGTCAGAGTTCCCAGCTTCAAGAAGCCATATTTCTATATACTTCTATCACATATCTGCTTCAGTGGTAGAGAAGAAAGAGCACAGGCTTTATAGTTGAATGAGCTAGGGTTAGCACTTTTTGTTACTAAATCGTAATGAGTGAATCATTTAAGCTTCTCATCATTTGTTTCCTTATATTTAAATGTATATAGGGTTGATCAATTGCATTAATGGTCTTAACTTTTCACTTCCCATTGTGAGTAGGACATTCTGCCCTACTTCTTGACTCTGGTAATAGTCTTGTGATTTGATTTGACCAGTGGAATATTATTACCAAACATGATACAAATAGAGTGTCTCAGTCATCTGTTGCTATATATAAAACCACTCCCAAACATAGTGACTTGAAACAAAAATCATTTTATTTCTGTGGGTCAGCAATATGGGCTTGGCTCAGCTGGATGGTTTTCTGCTGGTCTTTTCTGGGATGGCTTGTTGAGATGCATTCATCTGGTGGCTTGATTTAGGGATTAGTTTGCCTATGATTTCTCACCTGGGGTGATTGGTCTCTGTTCCATGTGGTCTTATCATCCTCCAGAAATCTGTATAGAGAATTTTCTCACAGGATAACATGACTTTCCAAGAAGATGAAAGCAGGAGCTGCAAAACCTCTTGAAGCCTAGGCTCAGAAGTTGAACAATGTCATGATGACACATTCTATAAGTCAAAGCAATTCACAAGACCATCCCAGATTCAAGAGTTGAGTAAACAGACACATTGCAAAAATGCATGTATAAAAGGAGGGGAGGAATCATTGTGGCCTTCTTTGTAAACAATTGGACATACAAAGGCATGAAAAGCACTTGCATATTGAGGCTTGCTACCTCTATCAAATCTTCCAGCTATTTTTCTGGAGGATGAGATCTATGGAATGGAGCTGCACCATTCATCATCCCTCCTATGCCAGGCTAGACTTCAGTCAGCTGACCCCAGGTATGAGTGAACTCAGTCAAGACCAACTAGTTGGTGCACAGTTGACTGCAGATGTGTAGGTGATCCTATTTAAGCTGTCACAATCATCCAGTTGACCCAAAGACTCATGAACAATAATAAATAGTTGATATTTTAAGTCACTGAGTTTTCTGTTATTTTCTTACTCAGCATTATAGTGCCCATAGATAACTTATACAAGGTATAATAAAGCTAGATTCTCTGAGGACTTTTGTGTATGTTTAGGGGTGTGTGTGTGCATGCATGTTTATGTGTGCAATAGACAAGGGATCTTATCTATTGTGATAAGGGATCAGTATTGTGCCTGGCATACAAGGTGGTCAGTAACTACAGCTGATCCTTGAAAAACATGGATTTGAACCACGTAGATCAACTTACATGTGGGTTATCTTCAATAATTGTATTGGAAAATTTTTTGGAGATTAGCAACAATTTGAAAAAGAAACTTGCAGACAAAACATGTAGCCTAGAAATACCAAAAAAAAAGAAGAAGAAGAAGAAGAAGAAGAAGTTAGGTGTGTCATGAATGCATAAAATATACCTAATCTATCTTTACATAGGCATAAGGTGAGTGATATTTATTATAAAATTAATAATGCATTAATTTTGTTACTGTTTTATCATCACAGGTAAGTGGTTTTTAAAAAATTGTAGCTATGTTTCCAATATTGTTTTATGAATATGACTATGATACTGTATACCATAACAAGTTTATAACAATTTGTTCATTAATGTACAGGCTAGGCTACCACAAAGCTATCATATTTATTACACTAGGCTTAGGCTACCATAAAGCAATCATATTGCTGCTTTTTTGTTGTCAATGCATGAATCATTATACCTATAAATAAATATAAATTTCTTTTTCATATTATCCTTTCATCTTTGATGTCCGGTGTTAGTAATACATATAGCATCTACAGTGTTTTGTATCATGTAAGATGATATTGATATAGGTACTAACAGACAATTCATCTCATAAACAGAGGATGTAGTATCGATAATACAGTACAGTATTATAAATGTATTTTCTCTTCCTTATGATTTTCATAATGATATTTTACTTTCTCTAGTTTACTTTATTGTAACAATACAGTATATAATACATATAACATACAAAATATCTTTTAATTGACTGTTTGTGTTATTGGTAAGGCTTCTGGTGAACAGTAGGCTATTAGTAGTTAAGGTTTTGGGGAGTCAAAAGTTATACTCGGATTTTTGACTATGTGGGGGGTTGGTGCCCCTAACCCTCATGTTGTTCAAGGGTCAACTGTATTCACTGAATGGACTGATTCAGATGCTAATAAATATTATCAGAGAGGCCTTAAAATTTTATAGAAGAGACTATGGTAGTAGAATGTCATGTAAACCCTGATTCTGGATAATTGTAGATACATTTCTTTTTCTCAAAAGTTTGAGTTTTCTGTTGTGAAATGTGTTGAGCTAAGACTGATTACTTTTATTTCACAACATAAGTTAGTGGTTTTCTCTGGGGGAGCCAGAAAAGCAGTGCCCTTTAAGGAGCTGCCCTGACCTAGAGCAAATCTACTCAATGTCATCAAAGCTGTATTTTAAATGACCAGGGTCAGAATGGGGGGCGGGGGCTGGAATTTCTGGTGGTCCAGTTGTTAGGACTCTGTGCTTCTCCTGCAGGGGGCATGGGTTCGATCTCTGGTCAGGGAACTAAGATCCCACATGCCATGTAGCATGGCCAAAAAACCAAAAACAATAAATAAATAAATAAATGAGAGTGGTGGGTGGGGAATGGATCAAAGAGTGATTGGTTTCTTTTAATTACTCTTCTGACTAATGCATAAATCTCTGGTTACTATTACATTTTAGAGTATGACATTTTTCCTCTGGAAACTTTATGTCAAGGCAGGTAGAATTTACAGTATAAGTAGAATGTATCAAACGCCCTCATTTGTGAGAGACTATTTCCACATGACACATAAAAGGATAGAATTGGCTATTGGGTTGAATTCTAGCTGGTGTGTTTGCACAAATAATTGGTCTAGAAGGCAGTCTTTAAGTGTAAGTAGGCACAATTTTACCATGTTTTTAATGCATTGTATGTTTAGGGTTTAGGGTATTGTTTTTCAAATCTTTTATGCTTTCCACACTTAATTTGAGAAAGAAAGAAGAGAGAGAGAGAGAAAGATGGAGGGAGGGAGGGAGGAAAGGAAAAGAAGAGAAAAGAAAAGAAAAAAGAAAAGAAAAGAAAATCTTTGTAAGCTAAAAAAAATCTAAATGCAAAATAATTGAAAGGTCTCATTGTAAAGCCCTGTGGTTGTTCTAACCCTGCTGATGTAATGGCTGGTGTTTGCACACAATGCTGCAAATTTTGTGAAGAGAAAAAAAGAAGAAAGTAAAGAAAGAAGAAAGGAAGGACAGTAAGAAAGAGGGGAGGGAAGGAGGAAGGGAGGGAACCAGAGAAAAAAAGAGGAAAAAGAGGAAGAGAAAACATCATCTCCAGCAAGACATTTAATCACCTCTGAATGGTATTTCAAGTGTTTGGGGTTTTGTTAGAGCAGGAGACAACTATTAACCTTGTGTAATTTTGTAGAAGTAATTCTTTGGGCAGGAGAAGGAAAGTAGATTACTGGCCCGGGGCAGTAAAGAGTGAATGGGCTTTCGTGACTAAAATCTAGGCATGCTTGATGTCAAGATCTGTTCTCAGATGACAAGAGCTTAATCTCTTTTGTGAGGGTGACAAATGGAATGGTGGATTGGCTGTTATTGATGGTGCAGGCATACATCCAGATTCCCAGAACAGCAGGGAATTTATTTCCGTCAAGTCCCACATAATAAATAGGCAGTGTTGCTATTATCATTATTACTAATAAGTGACAGAAATAGAAAAACATGCTTTCAAATAGTCTAACTAAAACAGAATGGCATTCTCATTAGCGAAATACTAGCTTTGCATGTTTGTTGTTCCTGATTGATGGGGGAAGAACTGAGGCAAAAAATTGGGAGGAGTTGACTCTTAACTTGTTCACATCACTAACTAGTCAGTAAGTGACCTTGGGCAAGTGCTCCAACCTCTGTGAATTTTAGATCTTTTAATCTAGGTTACTTGTCCTAACAATACTGCAGAAAGCAACAAACAAGATAATATTTGTATGAAAAAAGCTCCGTGGAAAGTAGTACACAGGGAGAGACCTTCAAGATGGCAGAGGAGTAAGACATGCAGATCACCTTCCTCCCCACAAATACATCAAAAAAATCTACATGTGGAACAGTTCCTACAGAACACCTACTGAATGCTGGCAGAAGACTTAAGACTTCCCAAAAGGCAAGAAAATCCCCATGTACCTCCGTAGGACAAAAGGAAAAAGAAAAAACAGAGACAAAAGAATAAGGATGGGATCCACACCTCTGGGAGGGACCTGTGAAGGAGGAAAAGTTTCCACACACTAGGGAGCCCCTTCACTGGTGGAGATGGGGGGTTGGGTGGAGGGAAGCTTCGTAGCCACGGAGGAGAGCGCAGCAACAGGGTGCAGAGGGCAAAGCAGAGATTCCTGCACAGAGGATTGGTGCCGACCAGCACTCACCAGCCGGAGAGGCTTGTCTGCTCACCTGCCAGGGTGAACAGGGGCTGGGAGGTGAGGCTCGGGCTTCGGAGGTTGGATCCCAGGGAGAGGACTGGGGTTGGCTGCGTGAACACAGCCAGAAGGGGTCTAGTGCGGCACAGCTAGCCGGGAGGGAGTCTGGGAAAAAGTCTGGACCTAGTGAAGAAGCAAGAGACCATTGTTTCGGGGTGCGCAAGGAGAGGGGATTCCTTCCCACTGTGCTCACAGAAGGCAGAGCACCACCTGAGTGAGCTCCAGAGATGGGTGCGAGCCACAACTATCAGCTCAGACCCCAGAGATGGGCATGAACTGCTAAGGTTGCTGCTGCTGCCACCAAGAATCCTGTGGGCAAGCGCAGGTCACTATCCACACCCCCCACCGGGAGTCTGTGCAGCCCACCTCTGCCAGGACAAGTTCCCTGGCAGAACACATGGTGCACCTCAGGCTGCTGCAATGTCACTCCGGCCTTTGCTGCCTCAGGCTCCCCCACATTCCAATTATGACTACTGTACCCCACCCCTCCCACCCAGCGTGAGTGAGCAAGGGAGCCCTAATCAGCCACTTCTTCAACCTCCAACTGTCTGGCTAGGAACAGACTCCTGAGGCGGCCTACACACAGAGGTGAGGCCAAAACCAAAGCTGAACCCCAGGAGCTGTGCGAACAAAGAAGAGAAAGGGAAATCTCTCCCTGCAGCCTCAGGAGCAGAAGATTAAATCCCCACAATCAACTTGATAAATGCTGCATCTCTGGAATACCTGAATAGACAATGAATGTTGCCAAAATTGAGGCAGTAAACTTTGGGAGCAACTGTAGACTTGGGGTTTGCCTTCTGCATCTAATTTGTCTCTGGTTTTATGTTTATCTTAGTTTAGTATTTAGTGCTTATTATTACTGGTAGATTTGTTTATTAGTTGGGTTACTCTCTTCCTTTTTAAATATATATATATTTTTTTCTTTTTTCTCTTTCTGTGAGTGTGTATGTGTATGCTTCTTTGTGTGATTTTGTCTGTATAGGTTTGCTTTCACTATTTGTCCAAGAGTTCTGTCTGTTCGTTTTTTTCTTTTTGTTTTTTTGCTTTTGTTTTTTGCTCTCTTCCTTTTCTTCTGAATTGTATGGCTGGCAGGGTCTCAGGGCTCCTGCTGGGTGTCAGGCCTGAGGGTCCAAGGTGGGAGAGCCAAGTCCAGGACATTGGACTACCAGAAACCTCTTGGCCCCACGTAATAAAAATCGGTGAGAGCTCTCCCAGAGATCTTCATCTCAGCACTAAGACCCAGCTCCACCCAATGGCCAGCAAGCTCCAGTGCTGGACGCACCATGCCAAACAACTAGCAAAACAGGAACACAACCCACCCATTAGCAGAGAGGCTGCCTAAAGTCATACTAAGTTCACAGACATTCCGAAACACACCACTAGACGTGGCCCTGCCCACCAGAAGGACAAGATACAGCCACACGCACCAGAACACAGGCACATGTCCCCTACACCAGGAAGCCTACACAACCCCTTGAACCAACCTCACCCACTGGGGGAAGACACCAAAAATAATGGGAACTACAAACCTGCAGGCTGCGAAAAGGAGAACCCAAACAAAGTAAGTTTAAAAAAATGAGAAGACAGAAAAATATGCAGCAGATGAAGGAGCAAGGTAAAAACCCACCAGACCAAACAAATGAAGAGGAAATAGGCAGTCTACCTGAAAAAGAATTCAGAGTAATGATAGTAAAGATGATCTAAAATCTCAGAAATAGAATGGAGAAAATACAAGAAACACTTAACAAGGACCTAGAAAAACGAAAGAGCAAAAACCAATGATGAACAACACAATAAATGAAATTAAAAATTCTCTAGAAGGAATCATAGCAGAATAACTGAGGCAGAAGAATGGATAAGTGACCTGGAAGATAAAATAGTGGAAATAACTACCACAGAGCAGAATATAGAAAAAAGAATGAAAAGAATTGAGGACAGTTTCAGAGACCTCTGGGACAACATTTAAACACACCGATATTTGAATTATAGGGGTCCCAGAAGAAGGAGAAGAGAAAAAGAAAGGGTCTGAGAAAATATTTGAAGAGATTATAGTTGAAAACTTCCCTAACATGGGAAAGGAAATAGTCAATCAAGTCCAGGAAGCACAGAGAGTCCTATCAAGATAAATCCAAGGAGAAACATGACTAAATACATATTAATCAAACTATCAAAAATTAAATTCAAAGAAAAAATATTAAAATCAGCAAGGGAAAAACAACAAATAACATACAAGGGAATCCCCATAAAGTTAACAGCTGATCTTTCAGCAGAAACTCTGCAAGCCGGAAGGGAGTGGCAGGACATATTTAAAGTGATGAAAGGGAAAAACCTACAACCAGGATTACTCTACCCAGCAATGATCTCATTCAGATTCAACAGAGAAATTAAAACCTTTACAGAGAAGCAAAAGTTAAGAGAATTCAGCATCACCAACCCAGCTTTACAACAAATGCTAAAGGAACTTCTCTGGAAGGAAACACAAAAGAAGGAAAAGACCTACAAAAACAAACCCAAAACAATTAAGAAAATGGTCATAGGAATATACATATTGATAATTACCTTAAATGTAAATGGATTAAATGCTCCAACCAAAAGACACAGACTGGCTGAATGGATACAAAAACCAGACCCATATATATGCTGTCTACAAGAGACCCACTTCAGACTTAGGGACACATACAGACTGAAAGTGAGGGGATAGAAAAAGATATTCCATGCAAATGGAAATCAAAAGAAAGCTGGAGTAGCAATACTCATATCAGACAAAACAGACTTTAAAGTAAAGGCTATTACAAGAGACAAAGAAGGACACTACAAAATGTTCAAGGGATCAATCAAAGAAGAAAATATAACAATTGTAAATATTTATGCACCCAACATAGGAGCACCTTAATACATAAGGAAAATGCTAACAGCCATAAAAGGGGAAATCAACAGTAATACAATAATTGTAGGGGACTTTAAAACACCACTTTCAACAATGGACAGATCTTCCAAAATGAAAACAAATAAGGAAACCTGAGATTTAAAAGACACATAAGACCAGATAGACTTAATTGATGTTTATAGGACATTCCATCCAAAAACAACAAAATACACTTTCTTCTCAAGTGCTCATGAAATATTCTCCAGGACAGATCATATCTTGCATCACAAATCAAGCCTTGGTAAATTTAAGAAAGTTGAAATCATATGAAGTATCTTTTCTGACCACAACGCTGTGAGACTAGATATCAATTTCAGGAAAAAAATTTGTAAAAAATACAAACACATGGAGACTAAACATTACATTACTAAATAACCAAGAGATAACTGAAGAAATCAAGGAGGAAATAAAAAAATACCTAGAAAGAAATGACAAAGAAAACACGGTGACCCAAAACCTATGGGATGCAGCAAAAGCAGTTCTAAGAGGGAAGTTTATAGCAATACAATCCTACCTCAAGGAACAGGAAAAATCTCAAATAAACTACCTAATCTTACACCTAAAGCAATTAGAGAAAGAAGAACAAAAAACCCAAAGCAGAAGGAAAGAAATCATAAAGATCAGATCAGAAATAGAAGACAAAGAAATGAAGGAAACAATAACAAAGATCAATAAAACTAAAAGCTGGTTCTTTGAGAATATAAACAAAATTGATAAACCATTAGCCAGACTCATCAAGAAAAAAAGGGAGAAGACTCAGTTCACCAGAATTAGAAATGAAAAAGAAGAACTAACAACTAACACTGCAGAAATACAAAGGATCATGAGAGACTACTACAAGCAACTCTCTGCCAATAAAATGGACAACCTGGAATAAATGGACAAATTCTTAGAAAAGTACAAACTTCAAAGACTGACCAGAAAGAAATAGAAAATATGAACAAACCAATCACAAGCACTGAAATTGAAACTGTGATTAAAAATCTTCCAGCAAACAAAAGTTCAGGCCCAGATAGGTTCACAGGTGAATTCTGTCAAACATTTAGAGAAGAGCTAACACCTATCCTTCTCAAACTCTTCCAAAATAGAGCAGAGGGAGGAACACTCCCAAACTCATTCTATGGGGCCACCATCACGCTGATACCTAAAGCAGACAAAGATGTCACAAAAAAAGAAAACTGCAGACCAATATCACTGATGAACATAGATGCAAAAATCCTGAACAAAATGCTAGCAGACAGAATCCAACAGCATATTAAAAGGATCATACATCATGATCAAGTGGGGTTTATCCCAGGAATGCAAGGATTCTTCAATATATGCAAATCAGTGATACACCATATTAACAGATTGAAGAATAAAAAACATATGATCATCTCAATAGATGCAGAAAAATCTTTTGACAAAATTCAACACCAATTTATGATAAAAACGCTCCAGAAATTGGGCATAGAGGGAACCTACCTCATCATCATAAACACCATATATGACAAACCCACCGCCAACCTCATTCTCAGTGGTGAAAAACTGAAAGCATTTCCACTAAGATCAGGAACAAGACAATGTTTCCCACTTTCACTGCTATTATTCAACAGACTTTTGGAAGTTTTAGTGACAGCAGTCAGAGAAGAAATAGAAATAAAAGGAATCCAGATCGGAAAGAAGTAAAACTGTCACTGTTTGCAGATGACCTGATACTATACATAGAGAATCGTAAAGATGCCACCAGAAAACTAGAGCTAATCAATGAATTTGGTAGAGTAGCAGGTTACAAAATTAATTCACAGAAATCTCTTGCACTCTTATACATTAACGATGAAAAATCAGAAGGAGAAATTAAGGAAACACTCCTATTTACCATTGCAACAAAGAGAATAAAATAGCTAGGAATAACCCTTCATAAGGAGAGAAAAGACCTGTATGCAGAAAACTATATGACACTGATGAAAGAAATTAAAGACTATACAAACAGATGGAGAGATATACCATATTCTTGGAATGGAAGAATCAACATTATGAAAATGAGTATACTACCTAAAGCAGTCTACAGATTCAATGCAATCCCTGTCAAATTACCTATGGCATTTTTTACAGAACTAGAACAAAAAAGTATACAATTTGTATGGAAACAAAAGAGACCTGGAATAGCCAAAGCAATCTTGAGAAAGAATAATGGAGCTCGAGGAATAAGACTCACTGATTTCAGACTATATTACAAGGCTACAGTAATAAAGGTAGTATGCTACTGGCATAAAAACAGAAATATAGATTAATGCAGCAGGATAGAAAGGCCAGAGACAAACCCATGCACCCAGAACAAAGTAAGTGTTTCCAACACCCCGTATGTTCCCTCATGCTTCCTCTCAGTTGGTATACACTCAAGGATAACTGCTATTTTAGTCTCTAACGTCATAGATTTGCTTTGCCTACCTTGAACTTCATGTTAATCAAACATAGTATATATGCTTGCTTCTGGCTTCTTTGGTTCAATCTTATATGGGTGTGAAATGTATCCATATTTTTGTCTGCAGCAATAGTCTTTTTTTTTTGCCATTGCTGTTGACAATTTTCATTCGTTCATTCTACAGTTGTTGGGTATTTGGATTGTTTCCAGCTTTTGATTTTTGTAAATAAAACTGCTATGAACATTCATAATAGTCTTATACAGGTCTTTTCCTTGTCAAAGCACCCATTTCTTCTTGAGATATATTTAAATTTGCAGCTTGGATGTGTGTTTGTGTGTGTGATTATAGCAGATACTGTCAAACTGTTTTCCAAAGTGTATGTAGCAACTTACAACCCATAAGAAATGTATGAGTGCTCCAGTTGTGCCATATCCTCATTGACACTTGATATTGGTCAGTGTTTGTATTGTGAATAAAATAAAAAGTATATATCTATGTATAATTTTAACCATTCCTGTGGGGATGTAATGTCTCATTGTTATTTCAGTTTACATTTCTGTGAGGACAAATGATGCTGAATATTTTTTCATATGCTTATTTTTCATTTTCATTTCATTTTTGGTGATGTTCCCTTTCAAGTTTAGTTCACTTAAAAAATTAGATTGTAGGATTCTGAGTTCGAGTCCTTTGCTGTACCTAAATATCGGGAATATCTTTTCTCTGTAGCTTGCCATTTCATTCTCTTATTGTAATTTTGATGACAGAACTTTTTTTTGTGTGTGTGTGTGGTACGCGGGCCTCTCACTGCTGTGGCCTCTCCCGTTGCGGAGCACAGGCTCTGGATGCGCAGGCCCAGCGGCCATGGCTCACGGGCCCAACCTCTCCGCATCATGTGGGATCTTCCCGGACCAGGGCACGAACCCGCATCCCCTGCATCAGCAGGTGGACTCTCAACCACTGTGCCACCAGGGAAGCCCGATGACAGAACTTTTTAATTCAACATTTTTTTCTTTTATAGTTGGTGGTTTTGTGTCCTGTTTAAGAAATTATGCCTATCTAGGGTTAAAAAGATATTCCCTTATGTTTTCTTCTAGAAGTTTTTGTTTTATTTTTCACACTTAGGATTATGATCTATCTCAAATTATTTTTGTAGATGGTGTTAGGTAAGGGTCAATTTTATTTTTTTCCTTTATAGATATCTAATGGACAAGCACAATTTATTGAAAAGACTGACCTTTCAGTCTGAATTACAGTGGTACTTTGTTGTAGATCAGGTGACCATATATGTGTGAGTCTATTTCTGGATTTTATAATCTGTTCCATTAGTTTCTTTGTGAACACATTTTTATTATACTTTTGTTCATATTTGATATCAATTGCAGTGTTTGTGATTTTGCATTCTTCAATAAAGTAAGACAAACATTTAAAATTTTGGAGCCATTGGATGGTAAAATTATTCTTTCTCTGAAATAAATGAGTTGTTTGCTGTCAAACCCTACTTAATTTTCTATAAACAATCACAAATTCAGAATCAAAAGGGACTTTTCTGCATTGGTTTCAAGTATTGATTTATCAATATTCTTTATAGCGTTTGAATTTCAAGTTCAGTCCATAAAGTGTTATTTGTTTATCTATTCATACATTCACTGTTTGAGGACTTGCTACTTTGTTCTGAGCATTAATGCCAGTATCACTCATATATCAATTCAGATACTGGCACATGACATGTATCTGCATATGCTATTAAACCATATAGGTAAAAGTAGGAATGGATTAGATTGAGGAATGGGGAATGGATTTGGGTGATAGGATCTATGTTTCACAATAGAAACTAAAATTTGCATTTTGAGTCATTCTTGGCCATAGAAATGCTAAACAAATAATAGCTATGGATTTTTGATTCTTGGAAATTTTTTTTTCTAAGAAAGATCCCTTGATACAGAGTGACTGACTTTAATTCTCCCATGTTATTCCACTTAAATTCAATTATTAACTACCTATCATTTAGAGAGAAGAATTTTCTTTTAGAGCATGTGTGAATCTGATGTATTCCCACAGAAAAAAATAGTAAAGCTACTCAAAATACTATTAAAAATGTATTGCAAGTAAGAGCTCTGTTTTCTTTTCCCATTTTAAAAAAAAGAAAATACAAGTTATTTGATGATGGATTCAGTTTGCTTTGAGTAGTCTTTTATCACAGGTTTCAAAGGGAGATTTCTTTGAAGCATATCTTTGCTGAGACATAAAAAACACAAGTTGGCTAAAGCTGACAAGTTTGCTATAGTGACAGTCTGGAATATAGGAAGAAATAGGAGGCATTCTCAATTGCAATGAACAGCTACAAAAACCTGCCTCCTACTTTTTACTGTAGGGTGTGTTGAACGTTACACATCTTTCTCCTGAGATAGGATTAAAATTGATCATTTTCTTATTAAATTCAAAGAGTGTGTTTCAACAGTATTCCGTTTAGCCTCCAAAGAGCAAAACTGGGAGGTTAAATGTGAATCATAAAACTCTGTTTATCAATAAACAGATTGGGTAGGTGGAAAAGGCAATGGCCAATAAGAGTTGATATGTGGTGGTCATTGATTCTATTTAATATTCTGAAGCTTTCTTTTTCACTTTTTTCTGTCCAAAAAAAGAAATAAAACCAGGCAGGATTTCAGTTAGTTTTTTGAATAAGTTGTGTAGGTTCTTAAAGAATAAAATTCAACAGAATGGTTCAGGCTTCATAAAATAGATCATCATTGTTCTAAAGCAGCATAGTCATAAAAAACAATAACAGCAAAAATATATCTGTTGGCTAAGTAACTGATACCTTTTATCATGGTTTAAAAAGTCTAATAGGCTTTTAAAGATACAAATGAGAAGATTCCTTGTTACTTATTTCAATATACTGCATTTTATTACTTTTGTAATTATGTTACTTTCACCAATTCATCCTACTTTAGCATACTGCAGATAGATTTTTAATGCAATTAGTTTGGTATAAATATAGCAACTTTCCAAATATTTAGTATCTTGGTTATAGAACATAATACTGAGAATATCACTACCCTTAAAGCATCTGTTCTCAGGGAATATATCTTCTTCAGAACCTTTTAGCTTTTCTATCAACACTGCTGGTCAAACAAACATATTTCACAGTAGTGTCTGGTGGAAACTTAATTTAAAAAAAAAGATAATTTCTATTCCTAGACAAGTACATTTAAATTTTTATTAGGAAATCATAAAAGACATTTATCAACCATAAATTTAGTCAGTCATGGTGCTAGTAGAAAACAGAAGGCACACTCAAAATGTTAACTGATACAAGTTAAAACAAGGGGCTAATTATGAGGAGAGTGGCAGAATTAAGAGAAGCAAAAAGGGATAGTGAAGCATTCAGGGGCCCACAACGATGGAAAGCCATGACTGCTCCAAATCCTGCTGGTGTAAGGTTGGAGAGTGACACCCATCAGAACCCAGTGATAGCTGAGGCTGTGGGAAATGGACTGCCCAATAGTAGTGGACACACATAGGGCAGCACAGCTACTGTCAAAATCATGGGTTGGGAGGGAGAAATTTCTGTGGCAGAAATCAGTACCTGATAACTTTCCTCTTACTTGTTTTCTCCTGGTAGTGTCTCCTATTGGTTGAAACCAAGTTGCCAGAAGGCAAGAGATGCCAAGTAATGTAGTTCTGGGACAAAGATCAGGGCAAAGAATGGGTCCAAAATGGTAAAAATAAATGCAAAATATCTAGCATAGTCAATCCCTTTTTTCCAATTAGCGTTCATGCCCATTCTTCATCTAGATATACAGATCTGAAGTACAAGGGAAAAGAATCCTCAAACATAGAGGAAACATAAAATTTTTTTACCTACATTATCACCTTGGGGAGATGTCATTGTAGCTAGAATTTCATCAGAAATTTTAATTGTAATGTTATTGAGCATTAGTGCCCTTCATAGAAAATATCAATATCAGGGGTGGATGGAAAGGAGAAAAAAGATTAATATAAAACATAGCTGATCATAGTGTCCACTTCTGTAGCTGATTATAATGCTTAGGTTACAAGGCTTGTTGAAATTACAGCTTCATTCTTTGGTTACCAATTTCATGTTCCCTTTATTCCCTGCCAACATCAGTTGGTGAGGTTTTTTGTTTTTTTTTTTCTTGATGGGGTGACCCAAATCTTCACTCCTATAGAACCCAAGTCTCTAGTGGCCCTGACTAGATTATGTTGTCCCAATTACCCATTGGCAATTAATAGAAGAATGGCTATGCTAACAGGTGCCACTGTGAGTTGCCTGGTTTTCAAAATTCTCTTTGTCCCACTAGTTGGAAGCAATCAAATTTCTCCTTGGAAATTGAATTAATTATTCAAACCAGTACTCTGACCTCATTCTTAGCCCGTTGGTTCTTCAAAATGAGAAGCCCAAGATAGCCTGAAGTCAGTCTCAGTTGCTATTTCAATGGAATCATGACTGTGTTCCCCCCTAGTGTTTGGAAGCATCAGCGTTCCAGTCACACTGAGGTCACTTCTAGTGCACTATTCGGTGTAGTAGTAAGAAGGGCTATTCCCACATCTACTCCTTGTTCCTCAGACTCATGCATTCTGTCTACAGAGGGGTTGGCTCTATTTATTGTCTACTGGCTTAAAGCATATTCTGCGTCCTGTAAACAGCACTACAGACTCACAGGGGTTCTTTACTTACCAAGTGCCATTCTTGCACCTTTGTTGGCTAATCTACCACTTTATCAACCAACTGCTCTCTGGGGAATGTGATTAGACTAGAGAACACATTGAGAGGAGCACTTTGCTATATTTCTTTCACTGTAAAATGTGTCCCATCAGCAAAAATGATTTTTTTTATGATACTAAGGTGATGAATGAGGCATTTTGATAGTCCCTGCATAGCAATATTGGTAGAGTTTTGCAGAAAATCTGTTTTTGGAATATGACTATATTCCTATGAGAACGGACTTTGTGAAAAAAATCTCCAGAGTAATCAACTTTTACCTGGTGAATTGATAGCTCCCCAGGAAATTGGGAGCCTAGCATTTACTTCTGCTGTTGACATGTTGGATACTCAGCGACAGATGTGATCAGATTAATCTTAGTGAAGGGAAGTCTGTGTTGTCCATGTTATTGAGCCTGTGCATAGCCTCCATCCCTGCCACTATGGCCACTTTGTAAATGGGCCCATTAAACAAGTGACTTAGCGGCCAAGGATAGAAGCTGACTTATATACACACAACAGGTAACTTTTTTCGCTTGATTGGTGATGCCTTCACTTCACTGGAGAAACTTTATGTGGCCCATGAATATTTTCACACTCTGTGCTCATTCTGAAATGTTTATCCACAGTCCTCTCTTTTAGATTCCTTTGTCACCTATTTTCCAATCTTGTTTTTTTCCGATACATGCCCAACAACTAACCTTTTGTCTACTGATTATGAACTAACGTAGATTTTACATCAGGTCATCCATCTCACCTTCCAGTTTTCCATAGTAAGTGGACAAGCAGACACACTGACCAAAAATCCCCACCCCAATTTTCAAAGTTTTACTTCTTTCTAACTGGTGTCTTTAAAGTTAGCAGAGAGATCTGAAGTAATTGTACATTTAACTGCCATTGAATCTCTATAGCACTTACGATCAAGCTTTGTATCTGATCCACAGTCATGTTTGCACTCCAGCTATGTGAGAGAAGCTTCATAGAAGCTTTCTGTACTTTGAAAAGGAATTCCAGTCTTTGAGTTAATTTGTGTGTGTGTTTGTGTGTCCTTTAGAAGCAACAAATATGTCTTAAATTTTTACATCAACAATGTCAATATAGCAACTAAATGCTGCGGAAAATTGATCTCCCAAAGGCTCTTTGCACTGAACTCCATCTCATGCCACCTGTGACAATTTGAGTAACCATGATGCCACTGCAACCATGAAGTACCAGTGTCCTGTTGCCCTCTAGCAAAGAGATAATCTGCTCATCAAATATGTGATACATGAATCCTGAAATTCAAATTTTAGAGTTTATTTCCTGGGGGTATTCCTGGAAAAATTCTTGTATGAGCCATGGTTCTGGCAAAAAATTGTTGACATACTCAAGGACGTCATTAAGACAGTATAAAGATGAGATTATTTACAAAGTGAGGGTAGGGTTAAGGGTAACAATAAAAAAGGATAAAAACCCTAGGAATTAGAAACAATTAGTATGGAACAGTTACCAAGGACTAGCTATTACCAAGCCTAGCTTTAAGGGGAAAAATGGGGAGTAATGTTTTTGGAACTCATTGAGAGGAGACACTTGGCTGACTGATGACCAAGTGGAGAGGATTCTAGCCTCCAAATTTCTCCTCTTTATAAGGATACCAGTTATGTTAGATTAGGGGCCTACCCTACTCTAGAATGACTTCATCATAATTAATTACATCTATAATAACTATTTCCAAATAAAGTCACATTCTGAGGTGCTGGGGATTAGGACTTCAGCATATGAATATTTGGGGGGATACAATTCAACCCATAATCCTAATACCTAATACAATGGATGACCCAGAGTAGATACCCAGTAAATATCTTTGAATAAATGTATGAGTAGAAGAAAACAGATGAGAACCCATTTCTCTATTTTTAAAATTTTGGGGGTGTTAAATCTTATGCCCTATCAATTAATCTACATCTGATTCTCCTGAAAACTATTAATTTAAGAAAGTTGAGCTTGTATCAGCATTTTCTATTTGCCCCTAATAATTAATTAGTGACATAAGAACTGTGTACTGTATTGGGTAATAAATCCTTCTACTCAAGTTTTACCTCTGGCAGTGTCCATTTAGCCAGTTTCAGAGACAGAAATCTCTCACACCCATAAATGTCATTCTGACCTCTGAATTATCAGTTTACCCCCTGCATCATGAGATTTGATTAAAAAATTATTGCTTGAGCTAGTTACCTGCAAGTACCTTTGAAGCTCATAAAATAGTCCAATCACTTTTAAATCTAATTTCAATATTTATCCCAGTGATAACCTGTGCATAAGAACAATTAAGATAATTTTTGCCAACCCCCTCTGAGTCACTTACCCAAGTTAATTTCATTTGCTCTCCTGCTGCCTGTCCTGCTACCTCCTACATTTAAATCCATCTTTACTTTCTATAATTCACAGGCAGCTTTTTCTTTTCCAGCATCTAAAATTCACAGGAAGCTTTTCCTTTTCCAACAAACACTCTCCAAGATTTTTGAACATGGAAACAAAAGATTCTGATATTTTTAATTTCCCCATCGAATTTTCTTCTCTGCCAAATCCTAAATAGCAATAACGTGTTTACAAAGCTTTTCTGCAGGAGTCCATCCATAGAACCTTACAATGCTGTGCTGTGTAACAGTCCCCTGGAGTTGGAACCCAATTCTTGAATTAAGAATTGAGTTAGGAATTTAGGTATTAAATAAGATAAAGTTACATATCACTATGTTAAGCAAGAATTAATTTTTTTTACAGTTACTTAGCTATTATTTGGGCCTTTCATCTTCACTGCAACTCTATTATGAACTTCATTTAACACATGAGGCAATTTTTAGAGATTAGTTAACCTGCTCAAAGACATGGTGGCAGAGTCTTTGCCTACTCGGTAGTGGTAGTAGAGTTAAATTTATTTTATTTTTTAATTTTTTTTTTGGCGGTACGCAGTCCTCTCACTGTTGTGGCCTCTCCTGTTGCGGAGCACAGGCTCCGGACGCTCAGGCTCAGCGGTCATGGCTTATGGGCCCAGCCGCTCCGCGGCATGTGGGATCCTCCCGGACCGGGGCATGAACCCGTGTCCCCTGCATCGGCAGGCAGACTCTCAACCACTGCGTCACCAGGGAAGCCCTAGAGTTAAATTTAGAACCACAGCTGTCTGCCTTCAGAGCCCACCATCACTTGCATCTTCACCAACTACTTAAGAGCAATTCAACAAAGCAGCAGGCTGGACTGTTCTCTAACCACATCTGCTTTTTTTTGTTTTTGCCTTGAACTCTCTTTGCCCAGATAACTAGATAACTCTTTCTCATCTTTTCGGTTTCTGCATAGACATCAACTATGCAGTGATACCTTCCCTGCTCACACTTGTCATTTCTAATTGGTGGAATTTATTTCACTCATAGTTTCTTATTTAATGTCTATTTTCCTCATGAGTTTGTTAGGGCAGGGATGTCTCTGACTTGCTTACCGCCATGTCTATAGCACAAAGTACAGTTCTTGACTGTGCTCCATACATGTTCCTAGATACACAGATGAATAACAACACATATGTCACTATGTTTTTCTTACATAGGGCCTAGAATGCAAATAACAGTCTTGCAAGTATTATGCTCAATAAGTGCCAAGAAAAAATCAGACAGAACAGTTAGGATTTGTAAAGGAAATACCTCTTTCTTCTCAAATATTCTGAAAATTTATACAGGAGGTAATAGCACAATGCCTATTTTAGAGGCCTTTAGATTCCATGAAATGCTACAAAAACATGTACACATTTATAACACGATACCCTTTTCTACAAAACTATAAAAATTGATGCATTTGATTAAAATAAGAATGAGTGCTCCAAAAAAACTAGCTTGGAGTAATATTTTCAATTTTAATTGGAATTCTTACTGTTCATAGCATATGTTCTCATAAACATTGAACCTGTGCTTTGCATCTCCCATTTTAGAGACCATAGTTTACTTATTAGATTAGATCTATTTAAAATTCACCTTAATAAGATTTTAATGCAAGCATGAATCACGAGTAAGAAATTAAATGGTTTTTATTTAAACGTATCAAATTATTTGTTCATAGTAAGGTGATTAAACATAAAATAATATTTAAACACATGATGCCTATTACTATGGAAAACCCATAGGTATTAGCTCTTCAAATTTATGTCTGATAACTTCTAGTCAAGTGGTTCTGAACATCAGAAACATTTAGGGGAGCATTATAAGGTAACACAAATGGTTTTATCTAATTCCTGGATATTCTTAGGATGTTTGGGTTAGAGCCATGAAATCTGTACTTTTGAGGAATTTTCCAGTGATTTAAATTTTCACATGGGTTTGGGAATAACCAAACTCTTCAGTATCAAGATAGAATATTTGATTTTGCTTCATATATAAACCACTCCTTAATGATGCGTTAGTAACTTGGGGAGTTGAATTATTTCATATAGCAGTCACTCGAACTTTCACCATTTTTTTCCAACCAAAATATAGGGGCCAGGAATTTTCATTCATCCTTTATTTAAATAAAATGGGATATAAGGATAGGCAGTAATCTTGGGGCTGAAATTAATATAATGGCACTTGGGTGCAATTATTTTATGCATTGAATTTTGCACTAGACACTATATTTCAAAGTGTAGTAGGAGGCCACATAAAACTCAATTCTTCTCTTATATTTATCTCTCTTCAACATGTGCTTTTCTTTTAAAAGCAGAATAAAGATTCATAACCAGAAAATTGTAACTAAAAATGTATATGAGGAGTATGTAATTTTCAAATCTTAATTTTGCTTTCTTAACCTAAATCCCAAATTACTTTCAAAAGCTTCCATTATGCCTGTATTATATAATGCTTCATTTAAGAAGCCAAGTTTTGGAAGAAAGTGTAGGAGAACTTTACTTAGATCCGTTATGCAAGAATACCAGGACTGTCTTAGCCAAGCTTCACAGAATTGATGCACAAAGAGATGAAGGTGAGATGGGAAAGAGCTTTTATTTCTTATGAATGCCTTTTTCCCTTTGAAATGCTATGTTTAACTGTGAAACCATTTTCTAGGTCCCAACAGTATTAGTGTGAGCTAGAATCTCAATAAATGTTTTCCTATGGAAATCTTCAAAGTGTCTGATAGAAGTGTTAACAATGACAGATGAGGCAGCTTGGAGTGGTGTTTACCATAATAGAGCGGCATTGCTGTCATAGTCAATCTGGATGAAGCTACATGCAGATCACATATTATAGTTGGCTTGAGGACAGATGATTCTTCTTTGTTGAACAAGAATCACAGAATCTGATGGCTCATCTTTGTGTGTCAAATTGGGTTAATTTCTAAAAATGTTTATGTCTCAATTTTCTTTCCTAAAAGTCTCAAGTCAGTAGGTTAGTTTGGAAGTTGGAGAAGACGCATTTTCAGATTTGTTACTTAAAGTTTTTCAAGTTTTATACAGTACAGTCCTAGGAAATAATTCATGATGGTCTTGGAAACCAGGAAAGAAAATAAAATAGAGATTTTCCTCTTCCCTAATATTTTCCAATTCTCATTTTAATTGGAAAAAGTTTACTTCTTAGTTCCTAAATATTGTTCCAGCAATTTGATTTGTCACATAATTATAGCACAAAGCACATACGTTATAGACGCTTGAATCTTTATTTCAAATAGTACTTTGCCATTTGTGGATTTAACATTTGAGGTTTCATCAATTATCCCATAACCATAAATATTTGTGTCCTGCAAAAATTTATTATTTGGAGAAAGCACAAACTTGAACTCTGTGTGCTGATATGCTGGAGCCTGTCACTGATACAGGCACTTTAACCAACTGGGTCTCAGGTCATCTTTGGGCTTCAACTCATTGTCACCTGTGAAAGAAGTGACTTCAGGCCCCAAGCATTTTATAGTTCATGAAAAAGTAGCAAAAAAAACACATTTTATATAAGTTGAAAAGGTAGTTAAGTTGAAATGGATATATGGAAAAATATAATTTTGCTTGGAAGTACAGTTTGAACAAAAATTCGGAGGCTGTAGTTACATTTCCACATTTATGAAGGTATCAAGATTTATCATCTCTTGAATGTCAAATGTCTCAGGTAGGAGTCTACTTTGATATGATGAAATTTACTATTTCTTTTCATGAAAGCTGTCAATGAACTTTGTCATACTTTCAATTCAAATTTAAAGGTGGGGAATAATTTAACTTGCATTATCCTCAATTTTTCTACATGTGCCACTATTAGAATGGTAAATTTTAATAATATGCTTCATAGGATTGAATTCCTCAGGCAATTCTCTCTTCTACTCTCAATGATTAAAAACTTAGTCATAAAGAGGTTTTATTTTAAGCTATGGCTATTAAACATGCACAGACACACAGACACACAGGTTATAAAATTTTAAAGAATTTATGAGGTTTGTGTGGATAACTTTGAAGGATGAGAAACTATGTACTGAAATATGCATCCATGTTCTAGCTGGAAGGAATAGAAGATAAGAATTTGTGTCTATGTCAAAATCACAAAAAATAAAAAATAAGTTGATATGGAAAGGAACAATCCATAGGAGTAACTTACATGGTTCAGAGAAGAAAACTGAGTTTTGAATCTGCATTCTAGATAAAGTGTTACCGAGTCTAAGCTCATACTACTCTCCACATGACAGGCCAATAAATCGAGAGATGAGTTGTTGGGGTAAGGAATAGCAACTTTATTTGGAAAGCCAGCAGACTGAGGAGATGGTGGACTAGTGTCCCAAAGGACCATCTTACTCAAGTTAGAATTCAGACTTTTTATACTAAAAAGGGAGGAGGTGTGGTTGGTTGTTGCAAACTTCTTAGTGTTGCAATCCTTTGTTCTTGCAGCTGTCCACATAGATCAGGTTA
The DNA here is from genome assembly GCF_949987515.2 of Delphinus delphis. Classification (NCBI taxonomy): domain Eukaryota; kingdom Metazoa; phylum Chordata; class Mammalia; order Artiodactyla; family Delphinidae; genus Delphinus; species Delphinus delphis. The sequence continues at coordinate 62,423,386 of NC_082687.1, read as the reverse complement.
CAATGTTCCTAGAAACCTCCAACAAGACACATGTTATTCTCTGTTATGCAACTTTTTATCTCTATGTTAATGGAAAACCATTATACCTTTAAAGATCAGAGCCTTGAGAATAGGCTATCCCATATATTTCAGGCTATTGGCAACATCTTTTTTTTTTAAATAATTTTATTTATTTAATTTTTATTTTTGGCTGCATTGGGTCTTAGTTGCTCCACATGGGCTTTCTCTAGTTGCAGCAAGCAGGGGCTACTCGTAGTTGCAGTGCATGGGCTTCTCATTGCAGTGGCTTCTCTTGTTGCAGAGCTTGGGCTCTAGGTGCACGGGCTTTAGTAGTTGTGGCACAGGGGCTCAGCAGTTGTGGCTCACGGGCTATAGAGCACAGGCTCAGTAGTTGTGGCGTATGGACTTAGTTGCTCTGCGTCATGTGGGATCCTCCTGGACCAGGGCTCGAACCTGTGTTCCCTGCATTGGCAGGCGGATTCTTAACCACTGCACCACTAGGGAAGTCCCCTAGGCAACATTCTTAACTTGAAGCAAAAGCAGTAGAATACAAAGGTTAATGTAAATGAAAAAGATCCAATATGGAGTCAGATTTGTTCTTCCCTATTACAAAAGTAGAACAATTACATTTATAAGAAAGAGTGACAAGCAAGTATCAGTCTTAATGAAGGGATCTGATTGGGAAGCATGTGCATTTGGAAATAATCTTGAAATAAAAAGTACATATATGAGTTAGCAATGATTAATTCAGGGGAAAATCTCAATGGGGTTAAGATTAGCTTCTCAAACTTTTGAAAATGTTTTCCCCTTCCCCTAGCATTCTGTTCTACTTAAGATCCCTGTTTGGCATATCTTTAAAATTAAAGTTAATTAATATAAAGTTTTATTATCCTTAACATAGTTAGGCTTTCAAAACACCAAAATGAGCATTTTGGTAAGTTAATAGCAAATAGAAAGAAAGGGAATTGAAAAAAGAATGTTAGAATATTCAAATTCATTTGAAAAGAGTGGCAAAGATCAGTAATAATAAAAACAATAATAGTGATAATACAGAAAATCAGTCAGAGAATAAGATTAGGGAAGAACAAAATGACAGAAACTTAGTAGAAGTTCATGATTGTCTGAAATAGATTTTTGTGCAACTTATAGAAGAAATTATTAAATAGTTAAGGAAATTTGCCATGCATAATTTCAATTACTGAGCTGAGAAGCTAAAAGAATGGGGAATGAACAGAGAATAGATGAAAGGATTCAAAGTAGACTGAAGAGATGGTAAAACAATGTAAAGTGATTAGCAAATAAAGTTGTAAGTATTGAAAAAGAGAACATTGGAAAGTGGCAAGTGGCTTCATATTATAAAATATGATTGAACAAAGTTACACTTCTCCTAGGAGCATACAATCAGGATATTTATAGATGCAAAGCAAATTCAAGCAATGCCAAGAGATACAGAAAAGCCTGCAGAAATGTGAATGGGAGATGCAGTAAGGTGACATGAGTTTGTGCAATGAAGGCTAATAAATAGCAATGATGAAACAAGGAAAGAAGTAGTTGAGCACATTTCAGACATGAAATACATAGGATAATCCTGAATCTGGAACAATTCTGACCAGTGAGGCAACTTGGAAAGGACAAATTTGAGTGAATATCTCATCCTTTCAGACTTCAATGTGTGGAGTCAATTATCTAGTTATTCTGCAGGACTCAATAAACTGTTAAATGTTGTGCAAGTTAATTTGGACTTTTTGTTTTGTCTATGGCCTGAATGCCTAGTTCAGATGAGGTTTAGGTGGGAATGAAAAACGGACAGCAAGAGCCTCTGAGTTACTTCCCACGATTTTCTTCATCTATGATCAGCCTCCTGGTTTTTCTAGGGTTCTGTGTCAGTTCATAGATATAAATGGTATCTTTCTCTTCATTATTTGTGGGGGGAGGTGGATTAGAGACAAACAGAAAAATTAATTGGACACATCCAAACTCTAAAGATTTGATCAAAGCCTTAAAAATGATGTTTCTTTAAACATCATTTTTAAGGCTTTGATCAAATAACCTACTTAGTTCTTGAAACATTCACTGGATAGTTGGCTTACATGAATCAAATTCTTCCTTTTCTACCCTCTAGCATAGCTACACTATGACAAGGTTATAATCCTTGAAAATATAGCATTAAGTGATATGAAAATGTAAGATGCTATGCAATTATAGTCCTGGCATAACAACTAATTTAAATAAATTTCCTTATATGTGAGCACATACAAGTTTAACTTGGGTATAATTACAGTGGGGCTGTCAAAATGCCTACCCAGCAGAATTTCATACTTTCTATGGAACAGTGACAGCAGATTTTATTGGAGTCTTCTTTTCCTGCTCCACCACTGAGAGTTTTATGGGTGGGGAGAAGATAACATGTTAGTTTGGTTCCTAGGTTGCTGGAACATGGGGAAATGCATCTGAACCTGATGACAAAAAATGTGCATCATCTGCAGTTTCTGGACATTCAACTGAATCCATGAATGAATGAGACTTTGGGAAAGGGTGAATGAGTTCTATGTGTGAGAATAAGAGTAATATTTATAAAAGAATATTTATCTGATATTTATATAAGAATAAGAGGATAGGGAGTAATAGCAAGTTTGTGTTATCAAAACAAATTCCTCCTGGATACACAGCTAGACTAAGTTCTTCAGTCTTCCTTGCAGTTAGCTGTGACCATATGACTAAATTCTGTTTCATGGAATGGGGCCCAAGTGATGTAAGCTATTTCCTGGAATAGAAATCTCCCATGGAAATCCAATAGAAATCTCCTGCATAAATCTTCATGCCTTTTCTTTCCCAATCTGCTGGTTGCATTATTAGAATTGTTGGAGAATTCCAAGGGATACATAAGAGAAGGGCCTGAGTCAATTGAATGAGCACATGAAATATTCTCTAACTATAAACCTTTACAGGAGTTAGATGTGAAAAACAAAAAAAACAGAACACTATCATTTTAAGCCACTGAGAATTTGGGGGTATTTCTATTACAGCAACTAGAATTACACTAAGAAATACATAGTCGTTATAGGAAGTGGGGAGGGACAGCAGCTTTTAACTGAACCAGAGAACCTACAGAAAAGGGAAATTTAAGACTTTAGATTGTCAACTCATGGCACAGTTAGAGAACCAGAAAGTCTTCATGAATACCCTAAAATAATTTCTTATCTTTTATAACCATAGGGTCAATGGCACCTATAATCTGATTCAAACCTATCCTGCGGTAAGCAGAATTACAGCACAATTAAATTCACCTGGCTAAGGACATGGAAGCAACCTAAGTGTCCATCAATAGATGAATGGATAAAGAAGAGTGGCACATATATGCAATGGAATATTACTCAGCCATAAAAAGAAACGAAATTGAGTTATTTATAGTGAGGTGGATGGACCTAGAGTCTGTCGTACAGAGTGAAGTAAGTCAGAAAGAGAAAAAAAAATACCATATGCTAACACATATGTATGGAATCTAAAAAAAAAAAAAAAGGTCATGAAGAACCTAGGGGCAAGACGGGAATAAAGACGCAGATCTACTAGAGAATGGACTTGAGGACATGGGGAGGGGGAAGGGTAAGCTGGGACAAAGTGAGAGAGTGGTAATGTGTATATGGATATATATACACTACCAAATGTAAAATAGATAGCTAGTGGGAAGCAGTCTCGTAGCACAGGGAGATCAGCTTGGTGCTTTGTGACCAGCTAGAAGGGTAGGATAGGGAGGGTGGGAGGGAGGGAGACGCAAGAGGGAAGAGATATGGGGATATATGTATATGTATAACTGATTAACTTTGTTATAAAGCAGAAACTAACACACCATTGTAAAGCAATTATACTCCAATAAAAATGTTAAGAAAAAAATATTTAAAAAAAATTACCAACCCCCGCCCCCGCCCCCACACAAATTTACCTGGCTAGCAAAGTCTCATATGTTAGGGAATTGGTTGAAAAAGGGTGGGACCCTTAAGTATTAAAATAGGAATGTATGTATATATTCAGATATCCTTGACTGCTCAAATTTCATTGAACCTCTCTTGTCACCAGAAATAGCCTGTAATAGTTTTACCTAAGGCAAGCAACTTTCAAAAGGAAGTTAATACTCCTTAAGACACTCCACCAAGCCTCTTGATTCCAAATCTGTAACAAAGGGTCTGATCACACCTAGTGAGGGACTAGCAGAATGAATGATCTGGGGGAAGATAATTCTCAAACCTAAATAATTTCAAAATTTTGTTCATTTATATCAGTGAATTCCAAGAGTATATGTAGAGGAAGGATAGTACAGATATTTGACCGAAGAGGAAAGAGCATAACATTGGATTGGGCTGAGCTTACTTATATGGGTTCACTTTTCATAGACTTTAAAAACAATTTTTGGCAGTTTTGAGCATCATAGGACTTTGTTTAAAGGTTTTAAGTGAAGGAATTAGTAATGAATCATATTGTTTTCTTGGTTGGTTGAATGAAACCTGTAAGGAAAGATAACCTACATTATCAGAACTTTCTTGGTCAGTATCCCACTTAAATAGCCAACCCAATACTTGGGGATGGGAAGAATGGAAATACTTCTAATGGGCTGAATATCTGTATGTTCAGTTTATGTTGAAGGAACAATGACCAGAGGTGTGGGTTTATATCTATTTTGGGGCAAGGGCTAATTTGGCTGACTGGCCAGGGACCTAAAAAATCATGATGAGAGAATTTTTGCCTAAACAAGTATGGATGGACCTCTCAGAGTGTAAAGATATTGTATTGCTGCTGCATACAAATGCCCTCCAGAGGATATCCACTCAGTAGAGGCTCTCAGTGTTCAGGTAGACAAGATGACCCATTCTGCAAATGTCAAGTAGCCTCTTTCCTCAGCCATCTTTGTGTTTGTTCAATGGGTTCATTAACAAAATTTCCATGATGACAGGAAGTGGGGTTAGCTTTAGGTAAATAAAATGCACATCAACTCACCAAGTCTGCTATAACCACTAATAAATGACCAGTTTTCCAGTGGTGGAAGCTAATGCTGAGCTCCTGATATGACACCATTTCCTGAGGAGACCAGCCAGTCCCAGATGGCAAATCGATTATATTTGACCTCTCCTATTTTGAAAGAGGCAATGATTTGTCCTCTTTGGAATAACACTTAGTCTGAAAATGGATTTGCCTTATCCACGTGCTAGTTTCTACTAGCACTACCACGTGTAGACTCTCCAAATGCTATGTTTACTGCTGTGTTTGACTAAGTAACATTTTTATAGCAAAAGTAGTGATAAATGGGCTTAACACAGAGGATTTACAAGTTTTATCATGTACCAATTCAGCCATTGTAATGGAAGAAAGGTTTAATGGAAGAATAACCTATTAAAGACACCAGTAACAGTCTTGGCTGAGTGATAACAAATTGCAGTGTTGGGGTGCAGTCGAAAAGAAGCACCGTATGCTCAGAACCAGTGACTGGTGTGGTGTGGGAATGGGGGCACCTCCCGTCACTAACAGCCTATTCACAGACTTCTTGTGTTCAGTTCCCATGACTTTGGGCTCTGCTGCCTTAAATACGAAGTGGAATGATTTCACTAGAAGACATAACCATGGTCCCATTGAAAGAGAAGTTGTGATTGCCATGTGGACACTCCTGTCTTCTCATGTCATTGATTGAACAGTCAAACAAAGGAGTTAAACTAATGTCTAGGATGATTAAATCTGATTATAAAGATAAAATATGCTTATTGGGGTTAGGAGTGCTAGATAAAAATATAAGGTATCCAATTAAATTTGAATTTCAGGGAAACAGTAAAGGCAATATTAGGGACATACTTACATTAAATAATTATTTGCTATTTATCTGAAGTTCAAATTTGATTGGGTTTTCTATGTTGTTATTTTCTAAATCTGACAACTCGAATTGGGTGTAAGATGATATATTTCTGGAAACCAAGGGATTCACAGGTACTGTTGATCTTACTTTTCTTTCCCTTTCTAACCATTTTAGTTCACATCCTCATCACCATACAAACTATTGCTATAGCCATGACAGGCCTGCTTACTCTGGTGTTTCCTCTACAGTCAATCCTGTATACCAAGAATAGAAAAGTCAACCTAAAACTGCTAACATACTATATCACACTCCTGCTCAAAAAGTATCAAGGAGTCTTCTTTGCTACAGAGACAAAAGTTCAAACCCCGGAGCATCAAACTCAAAGCCTTTCATGCTTCATGCTCTTTTCCCACAACACCCTTAAGTGAACTCCTTAATCCAGCCAGATATGTTTTCTTCACTGATGCGTGTTTTCTCACATAAACTTATCTAAATCTGAGATTTAAAGTTCCCCATCTTCTGTTCAAGTTTCTCTTACAATTCCAACAATAAAAGGTAACTCCCTCTGAAATAATACAACAAGAAATCATAGATTTGTACTTATAACTCTACATGTATTTCCCCAAATTGACAGTAATCTCTTTCTTTGGGTTCATATTGAACTTTTAAAATATTTTAAATTACACAAGTTATAAGAATTAACATTACCATGTATTAGGGCTGGTTCTAAACTCCATATATGTGTGTGTGTGTGTGTGTGTGTGTGTGTGTGTCTATATATATATATATATATATATATATATATATATATATATATATATATATAAAACCACTAATAGATAACCAATTTACAGCATTTGGAAAGTCTACACATGGTGGTGCTAGTAGAAACCAGCATGTGGATAAGGCAAATACATTTTCAAACTAACTGTTATTCCGAAGAGGACAAATCATTGCCTCTTTCAAAATAGAAGAGGTCAAATATAATATATATATATATATCTCCACACACACATACATATATATCCACATATATATACGTAACATTTTAACTCAATCATCAGATATATCCAAGATAATGTATAAGTAGTTTCAATTGTTATATTCATCTTACAAATAAAAAAGCAGAGGAACAAAGAAGTTAAGTAACTTGCCCAAGTTCACATGTGTAAATGGCAGAGTTGGAATTTAAAAGCAGGCAGTCTGTCTCCAGAGTCTGTACATCTAACTACTCTTTTGTACAGTGTCTGTGAGGAATGCATTTTCCTGATTTAAAAAATGCAAGCAGTAAAATATGATTAAATTATCCCTTTTTTTTTTTTGGCGGTATGTGGGCCTCTCACTATTGTGGCCTCTCCCGTTGCGGAGCACAGGCTCCGGACGCGCAGGCTCAGCGGCCATGGCTCATGGGCCCAGCCGCTCCGCAGCATGTGGGATCTTCCCGGACCGGGGCACGAACCCGTGTCCCCTGCATCGGCAGGCGGACTCTCAACCACTGCGCCACCAGGGAAGCCCTAAATTATCCTTTGATTTACCATTTTTCATAGTTACTCACCCAGAGATGATTATTATAATCAATTTGGTTTGTATTTTTTCATATGTTTTTTGTGTATTTCTATGTCTATGGATATGTACCCATAGAAAGCATATACTATTGTTTGAATATGTTTTAATGTATATAACATATAGTCTATGTAAAAATAATAACAGTATAGGGAACATCAGTGTACATGCCTCTTTGGGAATATATTCTGTAGGGTAGGTACAGAACAAGTGAATTTTTACTTTTAAAGTGCTTATATCTAGTCACATTCCCAATAGTAGTGCTTGATAGTATCTATTTCATTTCACCCTTATTAATACAATTAAGTATATAATTGTATAATTATAAAACTTTTTGTTTTAATTTGATGAATGAAATTTTCAAACTCATTGCTTCTGTTTTCCCAAATGCTGGTAAAGCTGGACCTTTTCCATATGTAATTGACCATATTTGTATTTTATCTGTGAATTGCCCATTTCTATTTCTTACTTATTTCCACTAGATTGTTCATCTTATATGCATTGATTTTATGACTTTCATATATATCAGTATACTAACTCTGTGTATATATGCTGTCAATATTTTCACCCTATCTTCTGCTTAAATTTTAACTTTGTTTACCATGTCTTCTTTTCGTTATTTATAGTATCTTTTGTTTTACAAGTTTTTTTCTATATTTAACTTTTTATTACCCTACCCCTTGCAACCTATTCAATACCTACTACCTGGACTGATCTTTTAAAAATAGAAATAAGATCATTTCACTTTTCTTCTTGAAACACATGGGTGACATCCCATTGCAGACAACTTACTCTGGCTGTATTGCCCTATGTGCTCTCCCTTGGGCAGTCTCACACTATGCTGCTCTTTTAATCTCTCTTCTCCAGTTGCATGAGAGCATGTTTGCTGGTCTTTTTTTTTTTTAACTTCTTTATTGGAGTATAATTCCTTTACAATGGTGTGTTAGTTTCTGCTTTATAACAAAGTGAATCAGTTATACATATACATATGTTCCCATATCTCTTCCCTCTTGCATCTCCCTCCCTCCCGCCCTCCCTATCCCACCCCTCTAGGTGGTCACAAAGTACCGAGCTGATCTCCCTGTGCTATGCAGCTGCTTCCCACTAGCTATCTATTTTATGTTTGGTAGTGTATATATGTCCATGCCTCTCTCTTGCTTTGTCACAGCTTACTCTTCCCCCTCCCCATATCCTCAAGTCCATTCTCTAGTAGGTCTGTGGCTTTATTCCTGTCTTACCCCTATGTTCTTCATGATATATTTTTTTTCTTAAATTCCATATATATGTGTTTGCATACGGTATTTGTCTTTCTCTTTCTGACTTACTTCACTCTGTATGACAGACTCTGGGTCCATCCACCTCATTACAAATAGCTCAGTTTCATTTCTCTTTATGGCTGAGTAATATTCCATTGTATATATGTGCCCCATCTTCTTTATCCATTCATCTGATGATGGACACTTAGGTTGCTTCCATGTCCTGGCTATTGTAAATAGAGCTGCAATGAACATTTTGGTACATGACTCTTTTTGAAGTATGGTTTTCTCAGGGTATATGCCCAGTAGTGGGATTGCTGGGTCATATGGTAGTTCTATTTGTAGTTTTTTAAGGAACCTCCATACTGTTCTCCATAGTGGCTGTACCAATTCACATCCCACCAGCAGTGCAAGAGTGTTCCCTTTTCTCTACACCCTCTCCAGCATTTATTGTTTCTAGATTTTTTGGTGATGGCCATTCTGACTGGTGTGAGATGATATCTCATTGTAGCTTTGAAATGCTGGTCTTTAAATAATGCTTTCTTTCCAAACTCAGGAGATTTGTACTTGCTGTTCTCTCTGCATGGAATGCTCTGTCCTGCATCTCCATGGGACTGGTGTTATGGATTGAACAGTGTCTTCCAAAAAAGATATATTGAAATCCTAGCCCCCAGTTAGTGTGTGTGGTAGATGGAAATCAGCATTCAGATCAATAGATTAGCTAATACTGACACCAATACTGACATCAGTGAGAAGGCCCCAGAGGCAGAGTCAACCAGTACAATTACTTAGTAACCAAGAGTTACAGATTACCGGAACTTTTTAAGGCAGATGACTGAGATAGAGGATTTCCTTTCAGGATGACGGGGCAAAAAAAACATTTACTGAAGAGGAAAAATGTTTTTGAAAGGTTGAGTTTTGTTTTTTTCTTAACAGAGCATTTGGCAATTTGGCTAAAGAATTTATAGAAAAGAATTGCTGAAGCAGAAATAGAAAAAAAATTGAATTATTTAATTGTAAGAAAATAATATATTTTGGCTTTATTTTTCATACATTTATGGTGCAAAAGAGTTATTTCTACCATTTCAGGGATATTGATGTTGCATTAATTTTTAAAACATAATTTGAGGCAGAAATTAGAAATTGTACCTGGTTGCATTCTTATTTGCTAAGGCAATACATCAGGTAGGATTCAGTCACAGGGTCAGAACCACTATGAGTGAAATGAAAAAAAGGATTTATTGCATCATTAAGATTTCTACAAACTGGTGAAGAGTCTCTGGAAGGCTGTTGTCTCTCTTCCTGGGGGTGGGCCTGAGGTTACTCTTAGGTCAGCAGGGCTGAGTGTGAAGTGGGGAGAACCCACATCTGGCCCCCACTGCTTCTAGCCTTAAGTGACCTTCAGAAGAAGCTGAAGCTCTTTACCAGAGGACTGCTCACCTTGCTGAAGTAGGACCAGAGAAGGTGAAGTAGGAGGTGCAGCAGGAGTGGAGGGAGAGCCAGATAAAACCAAATCCAGGTTTAGTAAGCAGACACTTTATTTGGAAGTGACCAAATTGGCCTTACATTTCCCCTCAGCATGGGCTTCCCTGGTGGCACAGTGGTTGAAAGTCTGCCTGCCGATACAAGGGACACGGGTTCGTGCCCTGGTCCGGGAGGATCCTACATGCCGCTGAGCGGCTGGGCCTGTGAGCCATGACCGCTGAGCCTGCGCGTCCGGAGCCTGTGCTCCACAATGGCAGAGGCCACAACGGTGAGAGTCCCGCGTACTGCAAAAAAAAAAAAAAAAAAAAAACATTTCCCCTCAGCTTGACCAAACTTTAGGCAGGTTTCTTCCTAACTGTAGATCCCTGACCTCCTCTTTCTTAGATCACTTTACCTTAGGAAACTTGGAATTGTAAACTCTTTCTCTGCTCCTTAGAAACATTCCAACCTCTTGTCAGTTTCACCACCCTGGAAATGACTTTCTCAAAAACCTGGGGACCATCTGACATGTGAACATCGAAGCAGATAGCACCTGTATCTCCCAGACTTTGTGGGAAGGTAGGAGCCTGACTTTCATGGGCACCAATGAGCAGACAGATGGCCTACTCACAGAGAAAAATATTTGTAAGCTCAGGAATAACTCAATATGCTGTGCACATCCCGTTGATCAGTCTCCCCACAGCAGCCTCCAGTACTTTTCCACTAGCTCACCCTGGCCCCTAAACACAATCCCACCTTGTGTTTCAGTAGAGTTGAGTTCAGTCTTCTCTCCTATTGCAATATTCTTGAACAAATTCTTCTGTGGCTGTTTAACTTTGTCTGGTGCGAAATGTGGGAGCTACAGTGACCCCTGGCACCTTACACTGACCTTCAGAAGACAGTGCCTGTTGCTTCCTTTCCACGTTCTGAGTCTCTTGCAAATTTCACTTGTGGCCAACCACACAGGGAAAAGAATTCTGGAAAATACTGTTGCAGCATGGGTAAATTGATATAGTACAAAATGAACCCAGTGAATAATTGATTACCATTTCTTGTAAGAGTATATAGGCTGTTCCTCACTCTTAACTGCACTGATAATAACCAGAAAGACCAGAAAGACTCCAGTTCTATGTAAGGTGTTTTCATCCGTAGTCCCTAACATTGTCCTGCCCCAAATCTTTCCTTTTCATCCCCCCTATTTCTATCATTGTTTCCACTTAATTCAATATCATTGTCTCCATGTCAGTATAATATTTCTGATAATAAATTACATTACTATTTAATTTACTTACCAAACAGCAGTAGTGATAACTGTGCTGTAGACATTTTCAAAAGTGATTTTCCAGGATGAATCATGTAAAGCTAGTACAAACTGTATGAGGATGATCTTGTTATCCCCATTTTACAGATGAGAAAACTGAATCCCAGAAAGTTTAGGTTATTTACTTGTTATCGCTAATAAGTGGCACAGCCAGTATTGAGACCTGAGAAGTCTGGCTCCAGAGACCAAACTCTTAACCTCTGCACTATGCTGTCCCCCATGACAGCAGAATGAAAAAGAGAAAATAGAAAGAAAAGAATCCTCTATAGGAAGTGATAAAAACTGAAAGACAGGTTAAGAAAAAGAACTGCAGAGATGAACAATGACACAGAATGATAGTAATCAGAGAAGAAAATGAGGAAGATAGGAACGGAGAATGATAGACAGAAGTCCATACAATCAGAGAGGCAGAAACAGAGAAAAAATTGTCAAAAAGACAGCAGCACAGAGGCCAAGACATTCAGGTTTTAAAAAAAAGTATATTAAATATCCTGCCTATTTGTGAGGTGTGTTATTTTTTTTTCTGAACTGCAAATCCTCAGGAGTAAAAGTTGAAGTATTTTAAATACATTAAAATGGACATATATACACTACCAAATGTAAAATAGATAGCTAGTGGGAAGCAGCCACATAGCACAGGTGGATCAGCTCAGTGCTTTATGTCCAACTAGAGGGGTGGGATAGGGAGGGTGGGAGGGAGATGCAAGAGGGAGGAGATATGGGGATATATGTATATGTATAGCTGATTCACTTTGATATACAGCAGAAACTAACACACCATTGTAAGACAATTATACTCCAATAAAGATGTTAAAAAACAACAGCAACAACTAAAACAACTGTTAGGTGAAAACAACTAAACACAGATAAAGGAGTTTATATTTAGACAAATATGATCTATGAATAAGAGTGATGAGGAATAATTTAAAACAAAATGTGGAGAAAAATGTTAAAATGAGTAGCTTAGCAAACAGTAGGTCAGTGACACATTTAAGAAATAATGACAATATTGGCTGTTTGTTGGGAGACCGTAGATTTTTTTTTTTTAAGTTACTTGGTGTTGTATATGCTAACTAAACTTGGAAAGAGACATGATTTAGAACTGAGTGAGCTGTAGTCTCTAAATTGTCTGCACAAAAGTCCTTACAGTGACACCCTCAGTGTGCTAATTTAAACCGGAAAAATGTACAGATTTCTTTCAGGTCACAGTGGCTGTTAGAAACTTGGGAATCAGTAGACCTGTAAAAAACCTCTGTGGAGAAAATGTTCTGGTTCCTTTTTCAGAGCAGGGGAACTCCTGTTTAAACTGTGTTGGAGGATGGTCTGAGATCATCTCCATTTTTTCCACGTGCTTTGTTCCTGAAGCATGGATGTGACTACAGTAAAGTATCAACATCACGAAGCTGGCAGTGTGTGCTACAATCAGTTGTCAGGTGTTCCTGGTTTTGTTCTGCAGATGGCACAGAAGGAATGCGCAGAGATGACTGCCTATTTCCCAAGAGTCTCAGACTAGTTGTTGTACACCTGCATAACTGAAGACTTTGTTCTGCGCAGTTACTTAAGTTCCCTCATTCATTCATTTGAACATGCACCAACAATCTTCTTCACACATTTCTGAAGTATAATTGAAGTACAGTGAACTACACACAGTTGATTCTAATTTGCACATCTCGTATTTGTGAATTCGCCTACTTGTTTAAATTTATTTATAACCCGGAAATCAATACTCACAATGCTTTTTCAGTCCTCCAGACATGTGCAGAACAGCAAAACATTAAAAATTTGCCTTCCCTTCATGTTTCAATTCTCAGATTGTCAACAAGTGCTTTTTTTTGGCGATGCATACAGTGGCATCTTGTTCACAATTTTTGTGCTTTTTTTTTTTTTTTTTTTTCGGTACGCGGGCCTCTCACTGTTGTGGCCTCTCCCGTTGCGGTGCTCTGGACGCGCAGGCTCAGCGCTCAGCGGCCATGGCTCACGGGCCCAGCCGCTCCGCGGCATGTGGGATCCTCCCGGACCGGGGCAAGCCCTGTGCTTTTTGTTGGTGATTTTGCTGTTTAAAATGGTCTCCCAGGGCTTCCCTGGTGGCGCAGTGGTTGGGAGTCCGCCTGCCGATGTGGGGGACACGGGTTCGTGCCCCGGTCCGGGAGGATCCCACATGCCGTGGAAAGGCTGGGCCCGTGAGCCATGGCCGCTGGGCCTGCACGTCTGGAGCCTGTGCTCCGCAATGGGAGGGGCCGCGACACTGAGAGCCCCACGTACCGCAAAAAAAAAAAAAAAAAAGTAAAATGGTCTCCCAAGCCTAGTGCTGAAGTGCTATCTGGTGATCCTAAGTGTAAGAAGGCTGTGATGTGCCTAATGAAGAAAAGATGTTGTTTAGATAAACCTCCTTCAGGCTCTGAGTTCAGTGTTAATGAATCAACAATATGGTACCTCCAGAAAAGGAAGAGAAAACTTGCCAATCTGTATCCGAGGCTGCTTTGGAAAGTGCTAAAGTAACATTTATAGGTGAAGCTGTGGAAAATATGGGAAAGTGGCTAAATTTGTGTATTCATGAGATGATGACTGATTTAAAAAAAAACATAGCGGATAGAATTACGCAGAGGCTAAAAGCCAAAGAAATGTACATTTATATTACCTAAGGTCAAGAAAATGTTAAACCCTCCTTGACTAGTGTTGGCTGGCTTGCATGTTTCAAAAAGTGATATCATGTGTTAAAATGATTAAAGAAAACAATTTAGGTGATACAAACTTTATTTAACACTTCATGAAACAGCAGTTTCCTCTCAATAGTTCAGAGAGCTCCAAAGTAAGGGGGAAGGGCTGCAAGCTTTTATAGAAAGGCAAGTGCTATAGACCAAAGGGCTCACTGGGACTACGTGCATAGGAGCCACAGCACTATGGCACTGGCTTTTGAGAAAAGACCTTTTTCTTGCCAGGTTGGCTAGCAAGGAGACAGGAATCATGGTTCATATCTCGCTCCCTTATCTGGGGTTGGGTCAAGCTTTTAGGAGTTAGGGGAGGAGCCCTGATGTTTGGACAGGCTGGCGAAGCAGGTTTCCATTGGAGGGTTTTGGCACTTGGCCATCTAGGAGCGGTAAAGGGGCTTCAGCACCTGATCTTCCTGGACGCTGGACCCTTCGCAAAGCGAAGGGGTTCCGGTGTGTAGGCTCCAGTCACGTCCTGGTCCGTTGGCTCGGGGCTGGGAGAAACTTTGGTTTCCGGTGTTAGAGGTCAAAATTTTCTCCTCCGCGCATGCTTGGGCTGCATGACTTGCGGTTTTGTTCTGTTGTCTTGTGAGAAACAGCATGGGACCAGATTTGGAGTGGTTCTGCGGTTACACAAGCGGGAAACAAGGAAGTAGCCGGCTTCAGTTAATTGGTTGGGGTTTCATATCGGAGCTTATTTGCATAGATCAAGGAACAGGAAAGTAAGTATAGAACCTAAAGTTGGCTTGGTGTTTGGGGAGTGTCTGACTGGTTACACTGAGTTTCTAGCCTAGCGGAGGAGCTTTAAGAGCGAAATGAAAATTGTGTAAGTTTCGGTTTGCTGATGAGGTACCCCGGGAAGGAGCGGCTCCATCTTGGGGCTAGAAATTTAACACAAGTGAAAAATGTTAAATTGGTGTGTGAGGTGGGTTTTGTAAATCAGGAGACAGCAGAAGAATTTTTTTTTTTTTTGCCGTACGCGGGCCTCTCACTGTTGTGGCCTCTCGCGTTGTGGAGCACAGGCCCCGGACGCGCAGGCTCAGCGGCCATGGCTCACGGGCGCAGCCGCTCCGCGGCATGTGGGATCTTCCCAGACCGGGGCACGAACCCGTGTCGCCCGCATCGGCAGGCGGACTCTCAACCACTGTGCCACCAGGGAAGCCCTATAGTTGATTTTTAAGACTTATTGTCTCATTTTAAGTGCTACGTTTTTCTTTTTCTTTTCTTTTTTTTGGCGGTATGCGGGCCTCTCACTGTTGCGGCCTCTCCCGCTGCGGAGCACAGGCTCCGGACGCGCAGGCTCAGCGGCCATGGCTCACGGGCCCAGCCGCTCGGCGGCATGTGGGATCTTCCTGGACCGGGGCACAAACCCGTGTCCCCTGCATCGGCAGGCGGACTCTCAACCACTGCGCCACCAGGGAAGCCCCACTGCAGAAGAATTTTAAAAATACCTTCTAAGTTTTACACAAGAGGAGGGTTATGTGAGAGAACAGGTTTTCAGTGCTGATGAGACAGGATTATTTTACAAGGATTTTGGCAAATGAACGTGTATTACACAAATGACATATTGGTTGATGAAAATGTTGACTGGAGAGGCTCACAGGAACCTAACTCTATTTCCCCAGGAGCAATAGTTGTATTCTCTAATTCAGTATTTACAACAACTATATAGAACGTAACTACCGTGTATAAAAAGCAGTGACTGTATATTTAAAGTATACAGATTGATCCATTTATATACATACACATATCATAGCTACAAGATGATGAGCGTTTTCATCACAATCTAAAGTTTACTTGTGCCCCGTTGCAATCAATCCATCCTGTCCTCCACCACGTGCTCCAGAAAAATCACTGAATTGTTTTTTGAATCTTTAAATTAGTTTTAGACTTTTATATAAATGTAATACACTCTTTGAAAAAGTTTGACTCATTTTACTCAGCATAATGGTTTTGAGATTTTTTCGTGTTATTTTTCCATTGCTGAGTACTGTTCCATAGAATGCATATACCATTCCTCTGTTCATGGACATGCATACTGATTTCAGTTTTTTAGCTGTTACAACTAAAGCTGCTATAAACACTTTGTGCAAGTGTTGCGTGGACATATGTGTTTGTATCTTTTGGTTAAATAGCTAGGACTGTAATGTCTGGGTCAGGTGGAAGTGTAGATTTAATTTTTAAGAATTAATTTTAACCACTAGTATCTCACTGTGGTTTTAATTTGCATTTCCGTGATAACCAATAATGTTGAACATCTTTTCATGTACTTTTGCTCATATATACGCCTTTCTAAAGTGACTTCACATGTTTGTTTTTCTAAATGCGTCGTTTGTCTTTTTATTATTAAAGTTTAAGAGTTCATTGTATATTCCAGTTACAATTCCTTTGTCTGATACATGTGTTGTGACTGTTTTCTCTCAGTTTGTGTCTTGTCCTTTTGTTTTCCAAAAGTTTTAAATTTTGATGGAATCTAATTTATCTATTTTTTTTATGTTTTGAATTTTTAAGTTCTCTCTAAAATATCTTCACCTACCCCAAGATGGCAGATTTTTTTTCCTACAACTTTTTCTAGAATTTTATAGTTTAAGTTTTACATTTAGGTCTATAATCCATTTTGAGTTACATTTCATGTTTGGTATGAGGCAAGGATCAATGTTCACCTTTTTCCATATAGATATCCAGTTGCTCCAACATTATTTGTTGAAAAGACTTTCTTTTCCCCACTGAATTGCCCTCTTTGTTAAAAAAAAAATCGGCTGTATATGTATGTGTCTATTTCTAGACAATATCTGTTCTATTCATTTATTTGGTTATCTTGTTTTCAATACCATACTGTCTTGATTATTATAACTTTGTAGAAAGTCTTGGTTTCAGTTAAGTCCTGAAATGTTGTTATTTATTTACTCTTATTTTTGGCCATTCTAGATCCTTTGTATTTTTCTATAAATTTTAGAATCTTCTTGTTGATTTCCACAAAAATAGAAAGTTCACTGGATTTTTTTTAAAAACGTCTTTATTGGAATATAATTGCTTTACAATGGTGTGTTAGTTTCTGCCTTATAACAAAGTGAATCAGCTATACATATACATATATCCCCATATCTCCTCCCTCTTGCATCTCCCTCCTACCCTCCCTATCCCACCCCTCTAGGTGGTCACAAAGCACTGAGCTGATCTCCCTGTGCTATGTGGCTGCTTCCCACACGCTATCTGTTTTACATTTGGTAGCATATATAAGTCCGTGCCACTGTCTCACTTCGTCCCAGCTTACCCTTCCCCCTCCCAAATACCGTATGCTAACACATATATATAGAATCTAAAGAAAATAAAAAATGGTTTTGAAGAACCTAGAGGCAGGACAGGAATAAAGACATTGGATGTTTTTATTGGAAATATGTTGAATGTATAGAGCAAATGTATATTTGTTTGCTAGGGCTACCATAACAAAGTACCACAGACCAGGTGGCTTAAATAAAGTGATTTATTTTCTCACAATTTTGGAGGGTAGATTTTGAGATCAGGCTGTCTGCAGGGTTTGCTTCTTCTGAGGCCACTCTTCTTGGCTTGTAGATGGCCATCTTCTCTCTGTGTCTTCACATGGTCTTCCTCTGTACGTGACTATGTCCAAATTTCCTCTTCCTTTAAGGATACCAGTCATGTTGGATTAAGACCCACCTTAATGACCTTATTTTGTCCTAACAACCTTTTAAAGACCCTATGTCCAAATACAGTTACATTCTGAGCTTTTGGGCGTTGGGACTTAAATATATGAATTTTAGGAGGGCACAATTCTCTCTATAACAAAATGTATCACATTTTCTGGCTGTTTAAAAATTTTTTTCAGTTATCTTTTACTTCAGCAGTTTGGTTATAAAGTGTCTATGTGTAGTTTTTTTGCATTTAATTCTGTTTAGTGTTCACTTAGCTTTATATCTTTCATCACATTTGAGAAATTTTTGGTTTTGATTTCTTCAAATATTTTTTTCTGCCCAGTCTCTTTCTCCTCTCCTAATACTTCAATTTTCCTCAGTTAGGCTTTTTGATATTTTTCTCACAGGTCTTTGAGGCTCTGTTAATTTTTATTTCCAATATTTGTTCCCTGTCCTTCAGATTGAATAATTTCTATTGACTGTCTTCAAGTTCACTGATTTCTTTCTTATACGTTCTGTTCAGCTCATCCAGTAAGGTTGGTTTTGCTTTTTGTGTGTTTTGTTGTTGTTGTTCGTAGTTGTTTTACTTTAGATACTGCATTTTTTTTTTTTTTTTTTTTTTTGGCGGTACGCAGGCCTCTCCCTGCTGTGGCCTCTTCCGTTGCGGAGCACAGGCTCTGGACACGCAGGCTCAGTGGCCATGGCTTACGGGCCCAGCCGCTCTGCGGCATGTGGGATCCTCCTGGACTGCGGCACGAACCCATGTCCCCTGCATCGGCAGGTGGACTCTCAACCACTGCAGCACCAGGGAAGCTCTGCATTTTTAACTTACATTACCAGTTGGGTTTTTGTTATAAGATCTATTTATCTGAGAATTCTTTTCATTGAATTCAGTGCCTTTTATGTATTTTGGGAGCATGGTAACAATCACTGCTTTAAAAATCTGTGTCAGGCATTGTTCTTTCTGAGTGATCTCAGGGCTGGCATTTGCTGATAGTCTTTTCCCTTGAGAATTTTCCACATTTTACTGATTTTTTTATACACTGAGTAATTTTCAATGGTGTCCTAAACACTGTGAATATTAAGTTCTATAGGCTCTGGGTCTTGTTATAATCCTCTAGAGAATGTTGATGTGTTTGTTTTAGGAGCAGTCAATCCGGTTAGGTTCAGACCTTAAGTTCTCTTTGTTTCTGTGGGTGGTGGTTCAAATCTCAGTCCAGTTCTCAAAGCCTTTGCTACACTGGTTTGGTTCTGTGCCACACAGGCATAGCTCAAGGGTGAATCTGAGGCTTGTGACAATTCATGCTCACAATTAGTGGATTCTCTTCTCCAGTTCTCTTTTCTTCATGATTCCCCCTCCCCTCCAACCTGCAGAGGCTACTCTGCTGGTTTTGGAAAGATGGGGTTTCTATAGAGTTTTAGTTACTTGCTTAGGTTACTTTTCAAACTTTTAGCTTTCCTTCATAATCTGCCCATTTTCCTTTATTTTTCTAGATTCTTCAGGTAATTATTTTGCCTTTCATCTATAGCTTTCAGTTGTAATCAGTGTGAAGGGTGAGTTATAGTGTGCTTAAGCCACCATGCCATAACAGCAACTCCAGCTCAACAGCTTTGAGAAAATATTAAAGAACTAAGCCTTCTAGCATTCTGGATCACCCTTTATTTAATATCCAAATAAGATAATTTGAGATTCTATCAGTCCTATGTATTGTAGAATATTTTCGTAACATTTATGTAAATTTCTAGGTGTCTTACGTCCTCCTACAGTCTTCACTGTGGCCTACTTTACCCAGTCATCAGTTCCCAACTGTTATTCTTGATGCAAGTGTCTATTGTCTGCACACTGGCTATGTTCCCTTCTTTTTGGCTCAAAGCTACCACTCCCTCTTTGAATCCCTCTACTTTGCCCAGATTTCTCATTTCTCTGTTCTATTTACCAATCCTCAACACCTCATACTATTTTTACATTCTTAGTATTCTTATACATAGCAATTATGTCTCTACCTGTGCTTCTGAAACACGTCCAAATACTCACTAATATGTTCTACTCTGCAAGGAGCCATCCATTTTTGGTCTCTACCTCTGACAAAGAACCAGGGAATGAGTTTTAAAATTATGTATTTTTCCTTTCACCTATTTGAGATCAACTCTAAAGCAAGGGTCTTAAAACAACCAGAGAAAATTCTATGAAGTGATACTGTGAGGTGATTTCCCATTGTTCTATATTATAGGCACTAGGGCAGGCACTGGGTCTAGGTTTGGGGAGGGGGAAAAGAAAGGATGCATATGACCAAACTCACATTTGTTTTCTTCCTCTTCCTTCCTCAGTCAAATTGTTTTCCCAGTGAGTTAGTTGCACGTTATCAATTGTGATATTACATGTTAAATCTTATAATAAAACTGTAGAAAAGTGCTACAGTTGAAAATTTGTGACACTTTGAGGGACTTGGGAAACTTTCACAAAGGAGTGTGTTGATGGATGTTAAAACTTCTGGAGAATTTTGAGGATGTAAAACAGTTTACCAGATGGATAGGGAAGAAAAATAAGTATAATACAAGGCAAGTAGTCTGGAGGTGACTGGAGTTTAAGGAGTGGAATGAGATGAAGATGGGAAGAGAGGTTAAGTTCAAATTGCTCATGGCTTTGAATGCATGCTATGGAATTTCCACTTTATTATATAGGCAAAAGTGTTTATGTTTGGGTTACCCTTTCAAGTCTGTTGCTCATAGGAATCTCTAAACAACATCACGTAAAACAAAGACCATACCCACTAACTATTCTGATTTTCAGTATTGCATGTATAGTTATATCGGAAATGTCCTTAGCACAGAGTGTCAAGCTTAAATGATTAGGCGGAAATCTGGCACTATTTCTTCATTAATTTGTCTAGGAAACTGGCAACATGAAATTGATCACAGTGAATCTGAAAGATGATATATAAAACTGGAAGGAAAAATGATGATATACTTTGGGCTTTAGAATCTTAGTAAGAAAAATATTTTAACCAAAAATGAAAATCTTAGAGATCATCCAGGATAATGCCTCCAATTTTCTGTTGTGACAGCTAATGTCTAACAGGAAGTTGTACCTTTTGACCACCTTCAGCTGTCTTCTTCTTGTTCTCCAACAAATGTAATTTTGATCTGGCATTTGTGTGCTCAAGTTCAATACCAAGTCTTTCTCTCTTGAGACGTTGTGGTGATTTTCTTTGAAATTTCAAAGTCTGCAGCCTGCTTTGTATCAAGCAATACCTCTTTTCTGTGGGGAGCTATATGACACCCCCTCAGCTTTCCCCTCCAATAGTATACCTCCAGTGCCTCTTAGCTGAGGAGTCTCTTTGACAGAGTCTCTTTGAAGTGGTGACCCTAAAGGCAGCGTCCACTTACATGATCACATCTGGACCATGGAAAACCCTCCTCCACTCCATCTAATCAGTGGAAATACAACTCGTTTCCAGTGTGGTCATCTCTTGACAGTTTTAGCTATATTAGTCAGAGTTCTCCAGAGAAACAGAAACAACAGGATGTTGGTTATAATACATAATAACTGTATTATATAGATAGGTATATAGAGAGATAAAGGTGTAGATATGTAGATCTATAGATATATAGGTTTATTATAAGGAATTGTCTCATATCATTATGCAGGCTGAGAAGTCCCAAGATCTGTAGTCAGCAAGCTGCAGACCCAGGAGAGCTGATGGTGACAGTTCCAGTCTGAAAGCCAGCAGCCTCAAGACCCATGAAGAGCCAAAGTTTCAGTTTGAGTCTGAAGGCAGGAAAAAAAATAAAACAATGTCCTTGTTCAAGACATCAGGCAGGGGGAGGTCTCTCTTACTCACAGGAAGATCTGCCATTTTTTTGTTTTGTTTTGTTGTGTTTTGTTCAGCCTTCAAGTGATTGGATGAAGGCCACCCATATTAGGGAGAGCAATCTGCTTTACTCATTCTACCTGTTCAAATGGTAATTTTATTTCAAAACACCCTCACAAATACACTTAGAATAATGTTTGACCAAATATCTGGGCAGCCTGTGGCTCAGTCAAGTTGACACATAAAATTAACCTTCACATTAGCTATCTCTCTCTTACATTACATTTCCCAGGCATAGGGCAAAACCTGGTCTTCTACGTTTCATGAGTATTCCACATTTCGTGAAATATATGTGAGCTGTATAAATAGTTCTTTTACAGCCCTTTTCACTTGACATGGAGTGAGGGTGAAGTATCTATTTTTCCTCCTGCATGAGATGGATAGGAAAATGCCATAGAACCCCAATCATTTTCTCTGGTAAAAGCTTCTCTTTTAGCTCATCAGGCTCAATTGTTTTATATCATTGAAGTTCTGTAGAGCTTCAGGTCGCAAGCTTTTGATTATTTCTTTTCATGGGCTGAATTGTATTATCCTCCCCAAATTCATATGTTGAAGTTCTAAAGCCCCCCCCCCCCGCCGCCGCCCCGCCAAGTACCTTAGAATGTGACTGTATTTGGATATATGGTCTTTAAAGATGTAAAATGAGGTCATTAGGGTGGAGCTTAACCCAACAAGACTGATGTCCTTGTAAGAAGAAGAAATTTGGACACAGACATGTACAGAGGGAAGACAGTGTGAAGATAAGGTAGAAGATGGCAATGTGCAAGTTGAAGAGAGTGACCTCAGAAGAAACCAATCCTGCCGATACCTTGACCTTGGAAACTAGCCTCCAGAATTGTGAGAAAATAAGTTTCTGTTTATTGTTTAAGCCACCCAGTCTGTGGTACTTTGTTATGGCGGCCCAAGCAAACTAGTATATCTCCTTTTCAGGTCTTGCTTAGATGGTCTAGCAAATCTAGTTTGAACTACTGCCTCTTATTATTTTGTACTTGGCCTTTGAAGCCTTTAGCAGAATCCAAGCAAGGAAGAATCTCATTTTAAGATTATTACTATATGTTTCATATCCTTTTGAGTTTGCTATGTCCATATCCCATTTTTTTAAATCTCTGAACTTGTTTCAACTAACCTAGTCTTATAAAATTTCAGATTTATGATCATATGTTCTAAGAAGCCCAAACCATTTGGAGAATATCACCACTTTGAATGTTGCTTTCTGTTTAGAAAACATTAAATTTTGATAGAATATCAATGGAGAAAAGATTTTTTAAATGGCCTCTTAAAGTACAAATGTGATCCTGTTTCACTCTCCAAAAGGGAATAAAATGAATGAGTCAATGCTTCTGATGATTGTCATTCGAAATGGAACCCATATTTTCTTCCATGTCCTAAGTGGAACTTGCTTGGATAAATAAGTTTAATGATGATAAGGCAGACATAGCACAATCCAGAAGACATTTCTGTTACTGCTTACATCTAAAGGGTAATGTGTCAGGACATCAGATGTCTCTGTAAGTATATAAGTCTGGGAGTTAAAGGCTTAAGCAAAACAAATAATACAAGAGAGAATACTGAATGAAATATTTTTGTGGTGTAACATTAAATCAACACTCTATCAGAACTTTGTTAGCACATAATTCATTTATCCTCAGTTGTAAAACATAACAATGCTTCTAAAAATATACAGCTGTGTGACACCTCTCATTTGGTCTCATAATGCCATACATTGAGGTATGGTCAGTAAGTAGTTATAACATAGAAATTTAAGTTTATCTCTACAATAAAGTAAATAAATTCATTGATAATACATACTTTGGTTGACACCTTATGTAGTTCTTCAAGAAAACTATTAAATTGGAAACAAACAGTATCTAAGAATTAACATTTGCAGCCAGAATAGTTCTTCATCAGTATTCCTAAATTGTGTACCTTTTCATATTCTTGCTTTATTCAGAAAGCTTAATGAAATCTAGTGTGTAGAACATGTTCAGAGGGTCTACAATTTGTCAGATACTCTCATATTTTTCTCCTCACAGTGCACAGACTTCTGTAAACATGCAGTCTTCACAGATTCTTTTTGTCAAGAGCTTATTGGAAACAGAAATCTGTTCTGTCTACTAAATGTGAGGAACTGAGTTTCAAGTTCTGGCACAGCTAAGCTGTCAACAAATTGTAATGATTAGGCTGATGTCCAATTTTCTAATATTGACCTGGTTCTTTGGAATCCTAATAAAGTAATAGCAATGACAACTATAGCAAAAGGCATGCTTTGGACACCTTTATGTTTTGTGGGCACCCATATCAGTTTTCTGTGGCAACATGTAATATTTACTTTATTACCTGTGATGTGTTAGCACCAGGTTCCTGACAACTAACAGACTCTCAAACCTGAGGCATTGCATTGCCTTGGAAATCAGGCACTCAGGCTCCAGTCTTCAGAACTCACATTTCCCACTTTAATGAAAAGTTTAAATGCTGTGGGACCTGTGAAAATAGTTCAAATAATATTCGTAAGAAAACCTTTCTGATTCAAGTTGGAAGCAGCTGAATTTTCTCCTAGGAGCTTGGGGTTAGGAAAGGATAGCAAGTGGTTTCTAGTTAACTCTGTCCCTTCAGGGAAGACTGACTTTAAAGAACACATAGACATTTCAAACTATATCTTCATGGTTTCTTTCAAACTTTACATCCCCTCTGTTTAAAAGGTAATTCTTCAGTTTTTTTGTAAACTGGATGTCAGCTGAATCCACTCAGTTGGTTGAGATTTAAGCAAAAACCATGAATGCCCATGCTGCATACAGTGCAGACTGTCTCTAAATTTCTGTGGGTTTCCAGGGGATTACAGCCTTGTGGTTCCTTCTGACTTTGAGTTCCTACTTATACTGACCTCTTATTATCATTTCTGTTCCCTTGTTTACATCACACTGAACTATCCCCATACCTAATCTGTTTTCCTTAATTTCCCACAAACCACCTGATAAATCATTTCTACATGCAGTAGGCTTTACTGAGATTATAGGGCAATGGAAGGAATTTTATGTTGCATCTCTGCAAATTATCCTATCCTAAAAAATCCTTTGTCTATTTGCTACTGGGAATTTTTCACTGGCTGTGTTTTACTGGTACATCATTTAAACTACCCCTTCACCATGGTGCTTTCCCCACTGTTCCCCCTTTTGCCCGCTTCTAGCTTTTGGTGTTTACCTTTTGCAAAATTGCTCAAAACCAGGTTTCTTCCCTTCAGCCTAGTTTCCCTCACCCTGTTTAGCTCAATTCCCCTAACTTTTCTTTGGGACTCTTTTCATATCCAAAGACCTATTAACGTTTCTGGTAAAAGGAAGTGTCACCACTCACTTGCCCTTTAGCAGACCCAAATGTTGGATGGTCTTTTCTTCCTCATTCCACTATAGTCATGTTAAGTTAGCGGAAACTAAGACAATATTTTTGGACATTATTTAAGATGTATATTTAGAAATATTTAGGCAATATTTCAGAAGTATATTTTAGAAATATAGACAACATATATCCCCAAAGATGGCCACGGCTGTGTTCAGTCAGCTTTGGTTTAAAATTATCAAAGATCATGGTACATTTGAAACTTAATTTGAATTTTCTCTTCCGGTAAAGAATAAATATCTGCTACCATCTTTTTTAGACTGGATTTCACCAATGTGGGCATTTAATTTTTAGGCAAGACTTCTGGAAAAGGGAAGATTAGAAATAGTTCTAAATCTTTTCTAAGTGATTATGTATTAGATACACTAGTCTTTTAAGTTTGAGTAAAAGAGCATAGTTAAATACTATTGAATTATTTTCCAATTGCTGGCCCAAAGAATTGCCAGTGCAGGAATAGTTCCAGTGAATATTTCAAAACAAGCTAAAACATGTGCTTCTAGTCATCTTTTCAGATGTTCTGAGAACATCTTTTTAACTATGATTATTTCCAAGCCAAAGGTAGAAATGCACTGCTACATATGAAAGTATTGCACAGATTCAGGCCTCCAGGTTCTCAGTAAATTTTCAATGGCTCTGAAAGGGAAGGCATGAAGCTTCTCCACTTGTTTCATGGTTGGTTATCTCAGTTGGTGATTTTTTTCCCTTGTTTATTCATTTATTTGTTTCCCTTCTTTTTCCTAAAAATATTATATTGCAAGATGACATAAACTAGACATGAGAAAGAAGAGGCAAAGAACAAACAAAGAAATAAAGGGCAAGGAACAAAGAAAATAGAGGCAGGGAACAGAAGAGCACATACAATGAAATAGGAATAAGGCTTGAACAAAATGACAAAATATCATACTACAAAGTCTTAAAGGTATGTATACCAAGAAGTTGGTAAGAAATGGTAATTCGAGATAGTTCATTTGGCTTTGTTAACGTAGGGGTAGGGCCATAGTTTACAGATTTAATCCCAACTAGGTGCTCACAAATTTGTTCTGATTGTTATGTCAGGGTTACCCTTATGTTAGTTTAGAGAGACTCTTTTGATAATGGCATATGCAGAAGCTTAGAGGGAAGAATGCAAAGAAAACCTCCAAATATGTTATCTTTCTGGAATATCTTCATGGTGTTCACATTTATTGGAAAGAGTACTAGCGATGCTTTCTTTAGGGAAAGCACAAGACATCACATGATAAAACTGTGAGTGGTAGAAAGTCTTTGCAAACTCTTAAATTCAATAACTTCCGGGTAGGAATATACTTTGAGTCATGTAAAAAGAAAGTTACTTTGCTTTTTTGAGTGAGTCTGTCGATATCTTTGAAGTGATTTTGTGATTTTTTTCTGTGAGTCCCACTAACATTGGCTTTCTAGAGCTTTGGAGCCAAAGAGAAGTTGTTGTTCAAATTAAGGGGGTAAAAGATTTGAAAGAAAAGAGGAATTAAATGTTTTTGACATATGTACTTGTCTGATAGCTGTAGTAGTCAAAAATATGTTAAATTAACTATTGATAAAATAAAATGGAAAAACAGGATATGTATGTGATTGTGTGTGTATGTGTGAGTCTGTATTTGATGAATTAAATGCTGTGTTTACATACTATGGGATGGATATGTATATGATAAATTATCATTTTATCAGATCATTTTATGATCATTTATCAATCATTTTATTATTATTATTTTTTAACATCTTTATTGGGGTATAATTGCTTTACAATTGTGTGTTTCTGCTTTATAACAAAGTGTATCAGTTATACATATACATATGTTCCCATATGTCTTCCCTCTTAAAATGATTATTTTCATAGGGAACCACTGCAGAAGAATTTAGTATAACTTAAAATTTAACACACATATTTTCAAATATAACTGGGCTCTGATTTTTAGATAAAAGTGTATCAGATAATACAAAGTATGATCGTATGATTGAGTCTTTTCTCTTTGTGTTTAAAATACTGCTTCTTAAAGGGACTATAACAATTAAGAATGTGTGGGGATTCAGGAAAAGTGTGTTTGCATGAATTGGTGTAGAAAATAGCTTTATTTTTTTAAAGGACAAGACTAAGAATGGCCTAAATCTTTAATATTTCCTTATCTACTAGCTTTAGTAAATTATTGAAATCCAATTTTGATTTCTTATTTTAAGAAATTTAGCATCTATTGGCCAAAGCTTGGCTCCTCTAATTGCTAATATTATAAACTTGGCCAATTTATATGACCTCTATGTCTGTATTAACTCAACTGTAAAATAAAGATGAAAATAGTACCTATGTGGTGAGGTTACAGTGGAGATTAATGAGAATGCCTGAAAGAGTACCAAGTACCAGCTGCATAAATGTTAGTTACTATTATTACTTTGTTACTTAAATGAAAGATGAATTCATATGATGTTTTAGGTACTTTCTTGGGAAACATGCTATGAGATAATGTGTGTTTGGTGTAATCCAGCTCCAGAGGAAACACCTTTGGTGCCTCCTGATGTACCTTGTAAGACTGAAGCGTAATTAGTTTATTTTTGGACCAAGAGTTTTCTAAGACTGTTGACTATTTACCTGTTCTAAATTTGCACTCTTCCTATGAATGTAACCAAGGGGAATGATTTTCCTTTATATATCACAGACTAATGAGAATCTATTGACGCTGTTTATCAATATCATTCTTAAAATCTTTCCTCTGCCATGCTGTCCTTCACCTTGGATACAGTTGGAGCATTTCATGTAATACATTATTCTGTTTCTTATTTTATAGCCTACATGGGGATTTGGTTTATATATTTTTTGTGTATGTGAAATTCACTGGAATTTCAATTAAACATTTAAAACAAACAATTCCAATTCTAAAAGTTATATAAACTGGTGTGCCTTAGACTCTACTGTAGGGATTGTATCACAGGCAGAGAAAGAAGAATTTCATTGAGATTCTGTTTCATGTAATAACAAAGCACTGTCTTAGTGGTAGGAAGAGCAGCAAAGAAATATATTGCATTCAATTTCAGCTTTTATAGGCTTCAGTTTTTATCAGCTAATGTAGAAAATTTACAACGAAGTTGCTTTGAATCCTTATTTGTTTGTTAATTTATTTACTTTTACATAGGCAACAGGAAGGCTGTATTTAGTATATACTATTAAAAATATTGACTCAGTTTAGCAATCAATGGAAATCTTAAACTCTTCATAAATTATTTAATAGGATAAATTTTAGAGCCAATAAATAGATAAATAATCTTTTAATACCACATTGCAATTACAAAGATAATATTTTTTGCTATTCATAAAGTACCATGATTAGAATTTCTTTAAACTAAATGCATCCATTTGCACATATATGAGAAATACAATTACTCTGTTTATCCTCATAGGGATGAGATATACTGGACAGATTTTGCTTTTTAATTACGAAGGAAAAGATTATTTCTAAGCAGTTTCTAGATATTAGCCTTGGACAATTTTTTATTCAGTTCTTTCTCTAGAAGGACAAATAGCTTCACAAGTAGGCCCTTTAGAAATATGTTTTATAATCAATTATAAAAACACTGAATGTTTCCTTGAGACAGCCTTTTAAAAGGTGCTATCATAAATCACTTGACCTTTATTTGCATATCCATTTAAAACTCCAAGAAACTACAGTGATACTGAGAAGCACATTGATAAGGCAGTGTTAAAAGTAACAATGAGGACAGTTTAATGAATGACAGAGGGAAATCAACATACAGCATTTACAGTGTTTCAGATATACAAGGGGAAAAAACAGAATATGCAAATACTATCCAGTAATACTAGATAGTAGTGACTAGTTTTGTGATTTCCACAGGTGACCTAATGAAGCTTTCTGTTTCTGGTTTAAGAAAACCATTTTCTCTCTCTCTCACACACACCTCAAAGTATTTTTCCATTGTTTCTCTTGTTTAGTGCAGCAGTGTCTCTGTTCTTCGTCTGTCTAACTCCTTTATCTCCCTTTGACCTGTTGTTGACCTCAGCTCTAAATTGCATAAAGTCCCTTTTAGGAGTAAAATTCTTAGATTCTGTGATTCTATTTCCATTCTGCACACATCAGCTGTATTTATCTATTACCAGCACATGGACATAGAGGCAATTTTAGATTCCTTTTCTGTTTCTTTTCCTAGTCTACTAATTTTTCAAGAACATATAGCATGATAGAAAAATCATAGGATTTACATGGTGAAAAACAGAATAGATGGCTTTTATTCACTCATTCATTCCCAAGTGATTGCTTACTACATGCCAAGCACTGCACTGGATACTAGAGACTCAAACAAGACATGGTTTCAATTCACCCCACCAGAAAGCTCTCAGTGAAGTAGGAGAAGGTAGACATATAAACAAGTATAAATGAAATAATATAAGTGGCTTCATCTTGAAAGATAAGTGGACTTTGTCATGTGCTGAGAAAGTCATTCCAGGCATAGGAAGATATGTGACCAGTAAATATAGATGTGAAGCCACTGAGTGTACTTCGAGAACTACAGTAATTTGGTTTAGCTGGAGTGTAGAGAGGGCCTCCCATGTGGAGGAGTTTGGACTTTATCATCTAAAATATTGGTCTCCTATGTGTGGGAATGCATGTGGTTGCTTAATATATTCCATCAGAGTATGTAAGAATATATTAGAACTTCTATATAAAATTATATCATCCTTTAATTTTTATAAAAGTATGCTTCATCATATATATGTTTCTAACTTATAAGTAAACAAATATACCATGTTGGGAGTATGCTTTAAAGTTGTTTAAGGATGGAAAGGATGTGTAACCGAAATGTTTGGAGGTGACTACTCTAGGAATTAGAGCCTTTGAACAATTTTAAACCCAAATGATCTGTTTGGCATTGTAGAAAGGGCCAATAAAATTGTTAGGAATTACTGGAATTTTACATTTAAAACTGCAGCACAATATATAATATAGCACGTGGTCATTGAAGATTAGTTGTCGTTGTTGTTACCATCGTCATCTATAGTAATGATAAATATAGAGAGAGTGTAGTTTAGAGGAGCTAATACTGGCTTTGGCACCTGGCATGCTTGAATTCTGGCTCTGTCAACCATGTGAATTTTTGACAAGATACTTATGCTTTTGGAGGCACAATTTATTCATCGGCAACATGAGGATAACAATTTCCACCTCACCAGTTTGTAGTGAAGATTTCAAATAATGCACATGAAGGACCTGGTATAGGCCACGGTCAGCACTCCATAAATACTTACATAAAGAAGCAAAGATATTGCAATCACAATGTAATTACTGTCGTCTTATTCAGAAGACTTTACAGCTTGTTTCTTTTTTTTCCTTATTTGGATTTTTAACATTCCCATCATCTTTCAAGTCCTTGACTTTTACAGATGACAGTGATAAGGGCAATTTGCTTCTGTTTCTTCTAAAACAAATAAATGTTTATTTTTACTAATGGCCTTCTATTTATAAAAATATAAAATAATATCTTCACATGGAATATTTTGCATAATGGAAAGATTTCAGTGAGTGTGATTACTCTCTTGACCATGTTCACACTTTTGAACATGTTGTGCAGAAAATGTCTTTCTTTGGCTTTTACTCAGACTGACTCTGTAAATAAGAATCAGTTTGCCCTGAGTTCAGTAGCATGAGCTAAGCCCTTGGTGACTGATATCTGTGTAGAATTGTGTGTCTTACTAGTCTTATGAAAACAAGGGTAAGTTAGAATGTTTCCCTGTTCAGCAGATAATTTCAAAGAGTGTAAAACACAGCTGTGTTTGGACCTCTCTTCCTTTTGTCTTTTATATAAATATTTTGAATTGATTTTGGCTCAACTGCATAATCTGCATACATGGGCCATGATATGGAAAGCAGAATTCTTAAATTGTGAACTAGGCATGACTTTATTGAAGAATTTATTATTCTACCTAGGTGCTATCAAAAATTATTGATAAAAATCAATAAAACCTGTTAAAAAAACTAAAATAAATATTTGTGGCTGACATCACTTGGACTTTTGATTATAGCGTATCCCATAATTTCATAAAGAACTTTAACTTGTTTAATTACACAAAGATACACTTTGAAAATAATTTATTATTGGCAAGGTCACCAGTGTGTGTGTGGGAAAACCCCAAATGTTTCAGTTTAGCCTTAAATAGAAAATGTAGCAGAAGCAAAAGTAGGCCTCAGTCACAAGAAGAGCCTTGCTAGAAGGGGAATCTGTTAACACAGGTGTTTGAGAAGCCAAACCTTGGAGAAAATTTCATCTTGTTAAGTAGATAAATATTTTTACATAGGTGTGATTACAAAATGTAAGTCAAATCTTTTTTCTACTTCTTAGCATAAATTTGAGTCTCTCTAAAGCTCTATGCTGGGGCTTCCCTGGTGGCACAGTGGTTAAGAATCCGCCTGCCAATGCAGGGTATATGGGTTCGAGCCCTGGTCCAGGAAGATCCCACATGCCACAGAGCAACTAAGCCCATGTTAAATCTGTTATATTGAACATTTTGTATGATGGTTTCAAAAAATGTTGCTTTGTAAAGTTGAAATCAGTTTTTTTTGGTTTGTTTCAATTTTTGTTTTCTGATATAGACAACTACATTTGTTAAAATATTTGTTTTAGCAAACTGTTCTATCGAAATTGTAAACTACAGTTATGATAAGAGATTGAATTTAGCCATTAATCTGGTGATAATTCACTATACATAACGAGCAATTATAATTAATCCCACATATATAAAAGAACTAGGTAGGTTTTCTTAAATTTAGGAAGATTACTAAAAGGCATATTTTCTTCTTTTAAAGTGCCCTAAAAAGCCAAATAAAGTGACTAATACATTAACTTTAAAACACAATGCGGAATCTCAGTTTCTGATGAATAGGGGGAACTACTTGGTTCAGTGCTAATTGTGGGATTAATACTGCAATATTTAAAATTTAAGTGTATTTTAAAATTTTTTATTCAAAATTTTAAAATACTTCCTGTGTATTTTAGGATAAAGAAAAGAGCATTATACGGATATTATTTAGAAATCTTGCTAAATTCTTTACTACTTCTAATAATTAACTCCTAATTTTATATCTGTATAGACTTTTATATCTTCCTTTACATATTGAAAGTCATAGTTGTACCTTTTCATTCTGTATACATTTTATTTGTCTTTCTTTATTCACTGTACTGGCTAATACCTTTAGAACATTGTTGAATAGAATTTGTGGTGGTGGGTATCGTTGTGTCTTTTTGTGATTTTGAAAAGAATGTTTCTAGCATTTCATTATTAAGTATGATGATAACGATTTAGATTTTTATTAAGATTTTCAGTAGTTGCCTTTCTCCTGTTCTTGGTTTTCTAATCATTTGGTTTTATCACAAATAAGTGTTGAATTTTTATTTAAACATACTTCCTCTTTTTAGTGAGATCAAAGTATGG
This sequence comes from Delphinus delphis, assembly GCF_949987515.2. Lineage (NCBI taxonomy): Eukaryota > Metazoa > Chordata > Mammalia > Artiodactyla > Delphinidae > Delphinus > Delphinus delphis. The sequence continues at coordinate 62,390,879 of NC_082687.1, read as the reverse complement.
TTTTTCTCCTTTAGCCTGGAAATTTGGTGAATTTCCTTTAATAGATTTTAAAAATATTAAAGTAACATTTCATTCTTGGATAAAACCAAGGTAGACATGACATATAATTCTTTTAGCTTTGCATGATACAGTTTGTTATTGCTTTTTCTAAGGATTTTTAATCTGTTATCACCTTGTGATTTTTCTTATACTGTTTTTGTTGGTTTTGCTGTACATGTTATACAAGTATTTTATAAATGAGTTAAGATGTATTTTCTCCCTTTCCATAATTTAGAAGACTTTGTGTTGGATAGAAGTAATCTTTCTTCCAAAGTATAAAATAGCCAGGGTCTGTTGATATCCTGGTGATTTTAACAACAGCTTCAATTTCTTTAATCATTATGCCCTGATTCAAATACTCCAAGCGCTACTAAGCCACTGAGACATTTGGAGGTAGTAGTATCTTGGCATTTGTGCAATATGGGACTACAGGAACATTCTGTTTTAAAATCTTTGCAGTGGTCGTAGTCATTGACTCTCATTTATTTGTGTTTTCTGCCCTTTTTCTTAATCAGTGACACTAGAGGTTTGCTTATTTTATTATTAATTTCAAAGAATCAATTTGTAGTTATTTTAATCTTACATGTTATACTATGTTTTGCTAGTTAATGTATTATACCATTTTATTTGTTGTCAGTATTTTCTTTGGATTTGTTCTGTTCTCCTTACAACTAAACTTGGGTGACAGGCTCCTAATTTTCTGGCTTTCTTATTTTCTACAATAAGAACACTTTAACATTTTTTACAGATATCTTCTGTAACCTATGAAATATTTAGAAGTGTAATTTTAAATTTCCCATATTTATTCACCAATTGATTTAATTAGATAGTATGTTACTGATTGTTTGAAAAATTTTCAGATATGCCTTATGGTCTAATACACCAAATTTTTGATCTAATGTTCAATTTTTTAAGTGTTCCATGTGTGCTTGAGAAGAAAGGCTATAATCTGTGAGGGGCAATGTTAAGTATTTTTTTATTAGATCAAAATGTTTAATTATGTTGTCCCAATTTTCTACATTCACACTAATTTGTTTTTCCTGCTTGGCCTATCATTTATGGAGAAAATAGGTCTGCCAATGATGGTGAATTTATGAATTTTCATTTGTGTGTTTAACTTATACCTTTAAAGAATATTTTATTAGTTGCGTATGTTTAGAAATTTAAAAATCACATTGTAAAAGGGAACTTAATCATTATTTAAAAATCTTACATAGCTTTAATAATGTTTTATATTTTGTTGGCTAATATTAAACTAATATCGGTGTAAATAGTCCAGCTACCTTTTGGTTGTTCTTTGCTTAGTTTGCCTTTTCTAGCCTTTTACTTTCAACCTTTTTAGTTTCTTATGTTTCACTTGTCTCTTGAAAGGCATATCTAGCTATAAATATGTAACACATGAATATTCTATCTGGAAATCTTTATGTATTATTTGGTGAAGTTTGCCCATTTATGTTGTATATATATATGGATTTATTTTTACCATATTATTTCATGCTATGTATGTCATTTGTCTGTGCTTCTTTTCTTCCCTCTTTCTTTCTCTTTTTAGAATACATTATTTTTTAATATTCTTATATGTTTCCCTCAACTAGATTAGAATTTTTGTACCCTCTTTTTATAATTTTTATTACTACTCTTGAGATATTACCATGAATACTGAATTTCAAAGTCTAAAGTTAATCAATATTTTCTTCTCACCACAAAATGGAGCAAGAACCCTAGTATTATTTTTAACTGTTACAAACTCTCATTAAGCTTTACAAGTTATGATTTTTCTAATGTATTATCTCTGTTGTTTATTTTAGCCTCACACTTTAGGTTTGTTTGTAATCTTTGAATCCAGCTAATTGTCCATTCTACTAATTTTTCATTTTCTGAGTCACAGAATTTATTAAATCTTTTCTTTTATCATGTACTGTACTTAGCATTAGGGACATGAGATGAAAAGGGTGGGATCCATGCCATCAATAAGTTTTACATTTGACTAAAAGGAGTGTGATAGAATCTTCATCAAGGGACTTCACTAAGAGTGATGTGAGCACAGAGGATAATGTGACCAAATAACTGGAATTATGTATCACGTTTGATTACTGGTATTTTATAAACAATGATTTTTAGATTTTTTCCATTTTATGAATATGTTTTTACTCACAATTCCTTCTTAATTTGAAATTTTTTCTATGTGGATAACTGCATTGCAAATAGACACAGTTTTATTTCCCCCACCCCCATTCTGTATGTCTTTTAAAAGTTTTATTGTCTTGTACTGGCTAAGGCCTCCAGTCTTTAGTTCAGTAGGAGTAGTGGGAGCGGCTTTATTCCCGAATTTAAGGAGGAAGCATTCATTCTCTTACTATGTATGATGTTACAGTAAGATCTCTTTGTAGATGCCCTTTAACAGTTAAGAAAATTCTTTTCTATTCCGGATTTGCTGAGAATTATTATCCTGCTTGTAAATTGAATTTGGTCAACTTTTTCTTCTATATCTTTTTTATATGATCGTATGATTTTTCTTCTTTAGTCTGTTATATGGAAAAATATACTGACTTCTTTTTTAATATAGGTTGGTTTATGGCTCAGATTATGGTTTATCTTGGTGAATGCTCCATGTGCAATTGAAAAGATTGTCTACTCTACTGTAGTTATGTGAATTATTCTACAACAGTCAATAAACATCAATTAGGAAAGTTAGGTTGATAAGGCTGGCCTGGCCTTCTATATTCATATTATTTTCTGTTTGTTTTATCTCTTAGTGAGAAAGAGTGTTAAAGTCTCCAATTATAATTGTAAACTTGTCCATTTCTATTTTTAGTTCTGTCAGCTTTTGTTTTATGTGTTTTGAATATCTGTTGTTATATACATATACATTTAGGATTATTATGGCTTTTTGGTGTAATAACACTTTCACCATTATAGAATGTCTCCCTTTATTTCCAATAGCATTCATTTCTTGAAGTTTACTTTCTCTGATGTTAATATAGCCACTCAGGCTTTCTTTTAAATTAGCATTTTCATGATATATCTCTTTTCATCCTTTTAATATATTTATTGCTTTATATTTAAAGTGAGATTCTTATAGATGACATATACTTGAATCTTGATTTTTATCTAATCTATCTCTGTCTTTAATTGTCATGTTCAGATCATTTACATTTAATATAAATATTAATATAGTTGGATTAAAGTCTACATTCTAATTGCTTTCTATTCTGTTTTGATTTGGCCCTCTCACCTTAAAAAAAAATTTTTTTTCTGATTGATGTTAAATTATTTAAATATTTCTTATGATTCCATTTTAAGCCTACTATTGCCTTTTTTTTATTGGTACCTCTTTTATTTATTTATTTATTTTTTACATCCTTATTGGAGTATAATTGCCTTACAACGTTGTGTTAGTTTCTGCAGTACAACAAAGTACATCAGCTGTATGTATACATATATCCCCATATGCCCTCCCTCTTGAGCCTCCCTCCCACCCTCTCTATCCCACCCCTCTAGGTCGTCACAGAGCATGGAGCTGATCTCCCTGTGCTATGAAGCAGCTTCCCACTAACTACCTGTTTCACATTTGGTAGTGTATATATGTCAATGCTACTCGCTTACTTCGTCCCAGCCTCCCCTTCCCCTCCTGTGTCCTCAAGTCCGTTCTCTACATCTGCGTTATTCCTGCCCTGCCACTAGGTGCATCAGAACCATTTTTCTAGATTCCATATAAATGCGTTAGCATATGGTATTTGTTTTTCTCCTTCTGATTTACTTCACTCTGTATGACAGACTCTAGGTCTATCCACCTCACTACAGATAATTCAGTTTCATTCCTTTTTATGGCTGAGTAATATTCCATTGTACACATGTGCCTCATCTTCTTTATACATTCATCTGTTGATGGACTTAGGTTTCTTCCATGTCCTTGCTATTGTAAATAGTGCTGCAGTGAACACTGGGGTGCTTGTGTCTTTTTGAATTATGGCTATCTCTGGGTATATGCCCAGGAGTGCGATTGCTGGGTCATATGGTGGTCATATGGTAGTTTTATTTTTAGTTTTTTAAGAACTTCCATACTGTTCTCCATAGTAGCTGTATCAATTTACATTGCCACCAGCAGTGCAAGAGGGTTCCCTTTTCTCCACAGCCTCTCCAGCATTTATTATTTTCTAGATTTTTGATGATGGCCATTCTGACCACTGTGATATGATAACTCATTGTGGTTTTGATTTGCATTTCTCTAATGATTAGAAATGTTGAGCATCTTTTCATGTGTTTGTTGGCAATCTGTATGTTTTCTTTAGAGAATTGTCTGTTTAGGTCTTCCACCCATTTTTGGATAGGGTTGTTTGCTTTTTTGAAATTGAGCTTCATGAGCTGCTTGTATAGTTTGGAGATTAATCCTTTGTCAGTTGCTTTGTTTGCAGATATTTTCTCCCATTCTGAGGGTTGTTTTTTCACCTTTTTTATTGTTTCCTTTGCTATGCAAAAGTTTTTAAGTTTCATTAGGTTCTGACTATGATTCCCTCTAAGAGTTTTATAGTGTCTGGCTTCACATTTAGGTCTGTAATCCATTTTGAGTTTATTTTTGTGTATGGTGTTAGGAAGTGTTCTAATTTCATTCTTTTACATGTAGCTGTCCAGTTTTCCCAGCACCACTTATTGGAGAGACTGTCTTTTCTCCATTGTATATTCTTGCCTCCTTTGTCAAAGATAATGTGACCATATGTGCATGGGTTTATCTCTGGGCTTTCTATCCTGTTTCATTGATCTGTATTTCTGTTTTAGTGCCAGTACCATACTGTCTTGATTACTGTAACTTTGTAATATAGTCTGAAGTCAGGGAGTCTGAATCCACTAGCTCCATTTTTCTTTATCAGGATTGCTTTGGCTATTCGGGGGTCTTTTGTGTTTCCATAAAAATTGTGAAATTTTTTGTTTTAGTTCTGTAAAAATTGCCATGGGTAATTTATACGGATCGCATTGTATTTGTATATTGCTTTCAGTAGTATAGTCATATTCATAATGTTGATTATTCCAATCCAAGAACATGGTATATCCTTCCATCTGTTTGTACTGCCTTTGATTTCTTTTCATCAGTTTCTTATAGTTTTCTGCCTACAGGTCATTTGCCTCTTTAGGTAGGTTTATCCCAATGTATTTTATTCTTTTTGCTGCAGTGGTAAATGGGAGCATTTCATTAATTTCTCTTTCTGATTTTTCTTTCTTAATGTATAGGAATGCAGGAGATTTCTGTGCATTAATTTTGTATCCTGCTACTTTACCAAATTCATTGATTAGCTCTAGTAGTTTTCTGGTGGCATCTTTAGGATTCTCTATGTATAGTATCATGTCATCTGCACACAGTGACAGTTTTACTTCCTGTTTTCTGATTTGTATTTTTTTTTTTTTCTTCTCTGATTGCCGTGGCTAAAACTTCCAAAACTCTGTTGAATGATAGCAGTGAGAACGGGCAACCTTGTCTTGTTCCTGATCTTAGAGGAAATGCTTTTAGTTTTTCACCATTGAGAATGATGTTGCCTGTGGGTTTGTGATATATGGCCTTTATTATATTGAAGTAGGTTCCCTCTATGCCCACTTTCTGGAGAGTTTTTATCATAAATGGATGTTGAATTTTGTTGAAAGCTTTTTCTGCATCTGTTGAGGTTATCATGTGGCTTTTATCCTTCAGTTTGTTAATATGGTGTATCACATTGATTGATTTGAGTATATTGAAGAATCCTGGCATTCCTGGGATAAACCCCACTTGATCATGGTGTCTGATCCTTTTACTGTGCTGTTGGATTCTGTTTGCTAGTATTTTGTTGAGGATTTTTGCATCTATGTTCATCAGTGATTCTGGCCTATAATTTTCTTTTTTTGTGACATCTTTGTCTGGTTTTGGTATCAGGGTGATGGTGGCCTCATAGAATGAGTTTGAGTGTGTTACTCCCTCTGCTATATTTTGGAAGAGTTTGAGAAGGATGGGTGTTAGCTCTTCTCTAAATGTTTGATAGAATTCGACTGTGAAGCCATCTGGTCCTGTGCTTTTGTTTGTTGGAAGATTTTAAAATACAGTTTCAATTTCAGTGCTTGTGATTGGTCTGTTCATATTTTCTATTTCTCCCTGTTCAGTCTTGCAAGTTTGTACTTTTCTAAGAATTTGTGCATTTCTTCCAGGTTGTCCATTTTGTTGGCATATATTTGCTTGTGGTAGTCTTTCATGATTCTTTGTATTTCTATGGTGTCAGTTGTTATATCTTTTTCATTTCTAATTTTATTGATTTGAGTCCTCTCCCTCTCTTTCTTGATGAGTCTGGCTAATGGTTTATCTATTTTGTTTATCTTTTCAAAGAACCAGCTTTTAGTTTTATTGATCTTGCTATTGTTTCCTTTATTACTTTTTCATTTATTTCTCATCTGATATTTATGGTTTCTCTCCTTCTGGTAACTTTGGGTTTTTTTGGTTCTTTCTTTAATTGCTTTAGGTGCAAGGTTAGGTTGTTTATGTGAGATTTTTCTTGTTTCTTGAGGTAGGATTGTATTGCTATAAACTTCCTTCTTAGAACTGCTTTGGCTGCATACCATAGCTTTTGTGTCTTCTTGTTTTCCTTGTCTTTGTTTCTAGTTTTTAAAAAATTTCCTCCTTGATTTCTTCAGTGTTTCTTGTTTATTTAGTTGTGTATTGTTTAGCCTCCATGTGTTTGTAATTTTTACAGTTTTTTTCCTGTAATTGACATCTAGTCTCCTAGCACTGTGGTCAGAAAAGATACTTGATATGATTTCAAGTTTCTTAAATTTACTGAGGCTTGATTTGTGACCCAAGATGTGATCTGTCCTGGAGAATGTTCCATGTGCACTTGAGATGAAAGTGTAATCTGCTGCTTTTGGATGGAATGTCCTATAAATATCAATTAAGTCGATCTGGTCTAATGTGTCATTTAAAGCTTGTGTTTCCTTATCTATTTTATGTTTGGATGATCTGTCCATTTGTGTAAGTGGGGTGTTAAAGTCCCCTACGGTTATTGTGTTACTGTTGGTTTCCCTTTTTATGGCTGTTAGCATTTGCCTTATGTATTGAGTTGCTCCTATGTTAGGTGCATAAATATTTACAATTGGTGTATCTTCTTCTTGGGTTGATCCCTTGGTCATTAAGTAGTGTCTTTCCTTGTCTCTTATAATAGTCTTTATTTTAAAGTGTATTTTGTCTGATATGAGTATTGCTACTCCAGCTTTCTTTTGATTTGCATTTGCATGGAATATATTTTCCCATCCTCTCACTTTCAGTCTGTATGTGTCCGTAGGTCTGAAGTGGCTCTCCTGTAGACAGCATATATATGGGTCTTGTTTTTGTATCCATTCAGCCAGTCTATGTCTTTTGGTTGGAGCATTTAATCCATTTACATTTAAGGTAATTATCGATGTGTATGTTCCTATTACCATTTTCTTGTTTTGAGTTTGTGTCTATAGGTCTTTTCCTTCTTTTGTGTTTCCTGCCCAGAGAAGTTCCTTTAGCATTTGTTGTAAAGCTGTTTTGGTGGTGCTGAATTCTCTTAACTTTTGCTTATCTGTAAAGTTTTGATTTCTCTGTTGTATTTGAATGAGGTCCTTGCTGGGTAAAGTAATCTTGGTTGTAGGTTTTTCCCTTTCATCACTTTAAATATATCCTGCCACTCCCTTCTGGCCTGCAGAGTTTCTGTTGAAAGATCAGCTGTTAACCTTATTGGGATTCCCTTGTATGTTATTTTTTGCTTTTCCCTTGCTGCTTTAATATTTTTCCTTTGTGTTTAAATTTTGTTAGTTTGATCTGTATGTGTCTCAGCTTGTTTCTCCTTGTGTTTATCCTGTATGGGACTCTGTGCTTCCTGGACTTGATTATTTCCCTTCCCATGTTGGGGAATTTTTCAACTCTAATCTCTTCAAATATTTTCTCAAGGACCTCTTTTAAAAAGTTGTGGTTTGTGGACTTTCCTGGCGCTCCAGTGGTTAAGACTCCGTGCCTCTACTGCAAGGGGCACGAGTTTGATCCCTGGTTGGGGAACTAAGATCCCTCATGCTATGCAACATGGCCAAAAAACAAAAGCAAAAAGACAAGCACCCTCCCAGAAAAGTTGTATGCATTTTGTTTTATTGGTTGCTCTAAGGTTTACAATAAAAATCTTTAATTAATTGTAATCTATCTTCAAATGATATCATACTGCTTCACACCTAATCTAAGCACCTTACAACCATATACGCTCTATTCCTTCCTCATACTTTTTGTGCTATTTTTGTTATACATTTTAGTTGTATGTGTACTTAAAATCCTCAGTATATTCTTAGCATTTTTACATATACAGTCTACTACACTTGTGAGTGATTAAAAATAAGAAATATGTGTTTTTTATTTATCTTCATTTTAATTATTAACCTCACAGGTTCTCTAAAACAGTCTTGGGGCCTCCAGGAACTCCAGGATCACACTTTGACTGATGTAAATCTATTAGGATTTATATAAGCTACGTTATCTTTTCCTTATAATTTTCAGTTTTTATTTATCTGAACTTTAAGACATTTTTCTAACTTAGTACTCTGCTTTTGGCAGCAGATGCAAAAGATGTTTTATTAAAAAGCATCATAGTTTGCCTTTGGAAGACTAAATCAAAATGTACTAATTAAGGAGATAGACACCTACATATTCCTGAGAAATATTTTTAAGAACTAGTGATTTTCTTACTATTTAGCACTGTGAGCCATTTGTAATAAATACATAGTATTATTGTATATTCTTTTATCTTTTATGTCATAAGAGATATCACCATTGGATGTGGTCCAGTGCTTGTACCTTTTAATTTTTCTTGGAGTAACTCAGTTTATCCCTTGAATTAGTTGAACCATTTCACTGCATTATGAGCTGTCATATAGCAATTGGATGCACTCACATGAAGTAGTGACATCCTGTCAACCATGTAAAGGCTCAAGATTATCAGCTTGTTTAGGTCACTCTACTTCTCAATTGCTCCCAAAACTGATACTTCCAAATGGGAATAACAAACATGTGAAACATATCTTCTCTTATGCAGATATGGGGCACAGCTCTTACCAATTACACTTCCTACATAGAGTAATGGCAGTATACTTTGAAATATTTGAAATATATAAAACTGTTAGGACGTAATTTTATCTAAAGATTTTCTAAATATACATTTTGATTCTCTGCTTTTTGCTTCTAAAACATGCCATCTTCTGTTAGCTGTATTCTTTTTGGTGTTCCTTATTGTCAGTTCTTCATCATTTGGGAAAAAGTTATAGAATATCTCTGTGCCTCATCTTTATTTGATGGAAACATTTTCCTTTTTGCTTTCAGGAAATTGCCACTTTTAATATGATTATGTAAAATTAAATGGCTTACAGTTTTCAGGTTTCCAGAAATGTTAACATGAATTGGATTTTTACACAAAAATATAGTAGTATGTAATTTTAAAAATCACATGTTAAGGTATCATAATTACAATCTACTGAATCAACCTCATTATTTGTGAATGTGAAAGTTCTAGCACTGGGTAATAGATGTGAACTTAAAAGTAAGGCATTAGTCTAAGAATCATTACTTTTTAACCTCTAAAAAAATCTATTCTAAAGAGCTTAAATATATATTTGATGTAGTTTTCATGTTTATAAAATAGATGGCTGCATAAATGCTAACTATGTCTTTGCCAAGTATTACAAAATACTATATCGCAATAATAAAAATAGTGAGTTTAACAGATTTACAAATTAAAATCAAGGCAATATTTTAAAAAAAACTGCAAGGATCTTTACTTGCTTTTCAGAGACATCATTGAGCTTCAAGTAATCTTGTCAGATCTGATTAAAGATGTCATTTAATGCTATGAGGATATGATTTCTTATGTTGTTATAAAACTATTATGAAGTAGTCTATAGTAGATCTTAACTAACTAAAGAGGAATATTTTTATGTGTACTCATTTTCTAATGTTATTTTCAGGGAAATTGGAAAACATATCTCATTTAAATTTAAACAGTTAGATTTAGTTTAACATGCAGCTGAAATCAAATTTTAAATCTTGGGCCAAATGACAATCTCTTACAAGTAGATTTTTTTGTTCTATTGGTTATTTGTTGTTGTGTAACAAATTACCCCGAATTTAAAGGCTTAAAACAACAAATAATTAATATTTCATAGTTTCTGTGTGTTAGAAATCTGGGTATAGATTAGCTGGGTGCTTCTGGTTCAGGGGCCCATAAGGCTACAATCCAGGTGTTGACTGGTGCTGTGCTCTCATCAGAAGGATTGGCTGAGGGAGAATCTATTTTTAAGCTCATTTAAGAATCTATTTTTAAGTTATGCTTATTAGCAAGATTTAGTTCCTCATATGGGATTGTTTGGCTGTGGACCTCTAATCCTTGATTGCTGTTGGCTGAAGGGTTTCTGAAGGCCCTTGACACATGGGTCTCCGCATAGATGAGCTTATAATATGACAAGTAACTTACATCTAAGCAAATAAGCAAGAGAGCAAGAGAGGCATGCAAAATGGAAGCCACCATCATTTTTTAACTTCTCCTTGGAAGTGACATCCTATCACTTTGCTACATCTTATTCATTAGAAGAGAATTACTAAGTCTAGCTTATTTAGTAGGAAGGGATTACATAAGTCTGTGAATACAAGGAGATGGGGATCATTAGAGGCCATGTTAGAAGCTTTCTACCATGCTTGTTTAAAACTCTTTTTCATTTCTTACACACAGAAAAAAATTAAAATGAATGCACATTTGGTAAACGTCACTAAATAATGTTGAAGTAGATGCAATAAAGGGGCAATATTTTGTTTCTTTTAGAAAGTATATTTGTTTTATTTGTTCAATACAGATATCAAAATTTTCTGTCTAAATCTCTTACCTATTTTTATTTTACCCTTTTATTTTTGATGACATGAGTTCGTAGAGGGCAAAATTTGTATTTCTAATGCTCTTGCCATTTCCTATAAATGCAGTGCTTGATCTGCTTAAATTCAATTTATTTATAGGTCAGAAAGCCCTAGGGAAGTGTTCTACTTCAACAAGAATACACCTTCAAGATTATGACTTGGAGCTTCTCAATGAACTATTGACCATCCGTTAGCTTTCTAACATGCAGAAGGTTGTATTAACTAATCTATATTTCAGGGTCAAGAGAGAAACATCCGTAAGTGTGCTTGGTCTAAGTTCTCTACGATAGAGGCTAGAAAATCATTAATATGCCTACATTTGCTCTCAATAATTCTTGATCTTCCAGATGGACATTTTTAATTTGCACAAAAGGCAAGACTATAAAGAAAGAGACCAACTGATTTTATTAAAAAGATGATGTTTAAATTCCCTTTAGCTTGCCATTAGTTCTCCTATGCTCTGATTTCTCTTCAACAATCCATTAAAATTTTATCTTGCAGAGTGATAATAATAGTCTTTGTCCTGTCATTAATGTTAGCTTGTCATTAATGTGACCCAGTCACTATGGCAAGGAATCCCAGAGCCAAGGCAGTGAACTATAAAATATAAGACTATCCAAACTAGAGCTTCATTAGATTTAGTGCGTGTCTCATGGCACAGCTTCATAATTTAAATACAGAGGTTCCCAAACATTGCATTCTATGACTTGATACCACTAAATGCTCATCAGTGTGCCTTAATCTGTCTAAAATATTTGTAATGAGCCTAGATTTACATCCCTAAGAATTAGCACTTAGGACGACCAATGACTTCTTTCATTATTCATCACTTCTTGCTTCCCATTAGCACAATTAACTGCTGTTCCACCCCAAATGATGAGAATAGTTTCAAACTATTTAACAGTGTGGATTGAGCCAAAGAGTTGTTAATTTTGTCTGACAGATATTCAAAGGATTGTGAGTCTTACTGTTGGGTGATAATTAAAAAAGTAGATATAAGTGGCCATAATTGCAAAAATTACTCTTTTGCTTATCAGAACAGATTGTAGTAGGATAATATTGATAGCTAAACTGCCCCTATATCTTAGTATGAAACTGAAATTGAGGTAAGCTGCACATATTTTATTAATTCTGCTTATTTTATTTTTATTAATAAAATCATATCTGCCTTATTTTTTCTTTCACATCTTCCAAGATTGTATTTGAAAGTAGTTTTCTCTTTCTAATGAGACTTATATGATCAGACTTTCTTTGATGTTGTTCAGATGCTTTCAGAAGTAACAGTGATTGCTATTCCCTAGAATGCAATTAAGTAACATGTATTTTTGATATTCTCCTTCCTTCTCTCCTCTTTTGTCATTTAACTTGTTATTTTCTAGAATTTATAACTTACAATGAGTCCATAAGCCTGAACTTTATTACTCTTCCAACTCCTGACATTTAAAATTCTTATTGGTGAAAAAAAATGGTGGAATCAATGGATTGGAGAGTCTAATAAGGCTAAGGCTAACTCTGTGTGTGTGTGTGTGTGTGTGTGTGTGTGTGTGTGTGTGTGTTTAGTCAGATTAATACAGTGAATAAACAGGTAGAAAATGATTGGAGAATGAGATGTTGAGTTCTTGGAACAGAGGTTTCAGAAATGGTGCAGTTGGTGGTGGTGGCAAGGGCTAGTTTACTGAAGGAAGTAAGTACTTGAGATGACGGCAAGGATATCCAGAAATTGAGAAGTCAGGGATGTACTATATTAATGTTAAAAAAAAAAAAGCTAGTATGAGTATGAGTAAAAGAGGGAAAAATCATGGAGTAAGGGCCAAAGGCATCGATAAATTGAGAAGTTACTAAGTAATAGATGTGAGCAATAAGCAGAGGGGAGATTGGTATAATCTGGTGGTTTATAATGACTATATGTATAGTACAGAACATTTTTTTCCTACCACTTCTCTTATCAGGACAGAAATTGTTAACTCTGTTACTTCCTGTGTTGCTCTCACAGGCATTTCTTATTGTGTTATGCTGTCATGTTTTCCTTTATGATTATTTTAGGCACATTTAAGTATATGCTAACACCAGAAATTCACAGAATAAAAAGAGGAGAAAAAAAATTTATAACAAAGGGTTCCACTAGGCTTTGTTGCTTTAGGAACAAATGAAATACTTTTGATAAATTGTGATTTTCATAACTAATTGGCCTTTGGATTCCCAAATCTTTGCATCTTCCATTACCTGTCTGGCTCCAAACTCGATTGGAGTTCACAATTCCAATTCAACTCCTCTGTGGATATTAACCATGTAAGATTAATTACCTTAAAACCCCCAATGAAATAAATTCAATGACATTTACTGTACCATTCAGCCATTTACACCTTTTCATCAATCTTACAATGCTTCTTGAATTGCAATTAAAACCTGTAATAAATAAAGATGCTGAGAGGTTCAAGCAGCATTTCTTAATGATTTAACATTTAGATTGTTGTCAGTGCCCAAAAGCAATTTGGGAAATAAATTCTGCACAATGAAAGAAGCTAGACAGAGGTCTTCATATTTTTGTGGTCTCTAATTCTTTTATAATGGGTCTGAACTATAGAGATACTTACAAAGATTAGCAATCTTTATAAACAAAACTGGTCTTAATTTCAACTAGGATTTTTCAACAGAAGAGTTTACTAATGAGAGAAGAAAAATTGGAATGGTCTTTGATGTTGTTTCTGTATTTAGAGTTGTTAATGATCTGTTACTGATGCTATTTAGCACCTTATTATTCTCTTAAAACAGTTTAACACCAGTGGAAAACTTGGAGAAAAAAAAATCCAAGTGGACTAATTGAACATAATAATGCTGTATGATTTCTGTGTGATTTCCTTCTCATCCTGTTTCCATATATCTTATTTTTTTTTTTTATAAAAAATGGGAATTGCCAAGAACCTTTGTCTTTACTTGAATGGTATAAGTTTAAGTCCCATTCTCACAAGCAACAATTTGTCAAAAGTCCTAATGCTAACACACCATCTGAAAATACTTGCCCCATGGAACCTTGATTTTTAGAATTATGTTTGATTTCAAATTCTACTCTTCTTTTGAAAGTAAAGGCAATGCTGACAATAATACTCCAGATGAGAGCACAAAGATGGGCCTCGTAAGAAACTCATTTTGTAGTACTCATCCACCCGTACTTTTCATTTAAAATAGATGGCATTATGAATGGAAAATTTTGACTTGATGTGAGCCTCAGAAATGACATAAAAAGTTAAAAATAAGAGTCAGCCTAGGAAGGACCATAAATTGTCTGATGGTCTATTTCTTTTAATCGCTGCTTAATGGGTACACAGAAGCAATAGTAAATATTGTAAAAACTGAATTATTTCTTGAGTTAGTCTCTGTAGCAGTAAAAGCAAAGCTTATTTTATCTTAGATAAACAAAACTGTGTAAGAGCCTAAAGATTCAAAGAAGTCACATAATAGTCTTCCAACTTATTGCTACCTTTTTCAATTCTTTGGAATAGTTGTATTGTTATAAAGTAATGAGAAGTGTATGATTTATATCTTGCCAAGGTAGAATTGATAAGCAGAAAAAGAAAGCGAAATGAATATATATGATTTTATAGATTTCTGTAGAGATTGGGTAAATCTGGGGCCATGGGTTCTTATTTTATTTATTTATTTTTCTTTCAATTTTATTGAGATATAATTGACATACAGCACTAAATTTAAGGTATACAGCATTATGACTTGGCTTACATATGTTATTGAATAATTATCACAATAAGTTTAGTGAATATCCATCATCTCATATAGATACAAAATTAAAGAAATACAAGAAAAATATTTTTCCTTGTAATAAGAACTCTTAGGATTTACTCTTTTAACAACTTTCATATGTAACATAGAGCAGTATTAATTATTTTTATCATGTTGTACATTACATCTTATTACTTAACTATCTTATAAATGGAAGCTTGTACCTTTTGACTGATTTCATCCGATTTCCTCTCTCCCCAACCCTGACCTTTGGTAACCACAAATGTGATCTCTTGTTCTATTTTGTTTATTTGTTTTTGGAATATAATTGACATACAATGCTATGTTAGTTCCTATAACACAACAAAGTGATTCAATATTTCTATACATTTCAAAATGATCACCACGAGAAGTCTAGTTACAGTATGTCACCATACAAAGATATTACATAATTATTGACTATATTCCCTACATTATACATTTCATACTGGCCATTCATTTATTCTGCAACCGGAAGTTTATATCTCTTAATCTCCCTCACCTATTTCTTTCTTCCCTCCCACTCCTCTCCACCCAGACAACTACCTGTTTGCTCTCTGTATCTATAACTCTGTTTCTGTTTTGTTATGTTCATTTATTTTGTATTTTATATTTCATATATAAGTGAAATCACACAGTGTTTGTCTTTCTTTGTCTGACTTATTTTACTTAGCATAATACCCTCTAGGTCAGTGCATGTTGTTGCAGGTGGCAAAATTTCACTCTTTTTTATGGCTAAGATTCATTATATATACATGTACCACACCTTCTTTATCCATTCATCTATTGATGCGCACTTAGGTTGCTTGCATATCTTAACTTTTAAAAATAATACTTTGGTGAACGTAGGGGTGTATATTCTTTTGTAATTGGTGTTTTTGTTTTCTTTGGGTAAATACTGAGGAGTAGAATTGCTGAATTGTATGGTAGTTCTATTTTTAATTTTTGGAGAAATCGCTGTACTGGTGTCCTTACTGGCTGCACCAAAATACATTTCCACCAATAGTGCATGAGGGCTCGCTTTTCTCCATATCTTCTCCAACTCTTGTTATTTTCTATCTTTTTGATAATAACTATTCTGACAGGTATAAGGTGAAATGTTTTTGTGGTTTTGATTTGCATTTCCCTGATGATTAGTGATGCTGGGCATCTTTTCATGTGCCTGTTGGCCATCTGTGTCTTCTTTAGGAAAACGTCTATTCAGATCCTCTGCCCATTTTTAATTGCTGTTGTTGTTTTTTTTATGTTGAGCTGTATATAAGTTCTTTGTATATTTTGGATATTAATCCCTTATCAAATCTATCACTTGTAAATATCTTCTCCCATTCAGTAGGTGGCCTTTTTGGTTTTGTTGATGATTTCCTTGCTGTATCAAACTTTTTAGTTCGATATAGTCCCATTTGCTGATTTTTGCTTTTTTTTCCTTTGCCTGAGGAGACATACACAAAAAATATTACTAAGACTGGTGTCAAAGAGCATACTGCCTGTGTTTTCTTTTACGACCTATGGTTTCTGGTCTTACATTTAAGTCTTAATCCATTTTGAACTTGTTTTTGTGCATGGTGTGTGAGAGAAGTCCAGGTTGATTCTTTTGCATGTAGGTGTCCAGTTTCTTCCCAAATACCATTTATTGAAGAGGCTGTCTCTTCCCCACTGTATATTCTTGCCTCTTTTGTCGTAAATTAATTGCCTATAAAAGTGGGTTAATTTCTGTGCTCTTTATTTTGTTCCATTTACTTATGTGTATGTTTTTGTGTCAGTACCATATTGTTTTGATTAATGTGGCTTTGCAGTATAGTTTGAAACCAGTGTGTGTGATACCTCCAGCTTCATTCTTTCTCAATGTTTTTTTGGCTATATGGGGTCTCTCTGTTTCCATACAAATTTTAGAATTATTTTTCTAGTTATGTGGAAAATGCCATGGTATGTTGATAGGGATTGCATTGAATCTGTAGATTGCGTCAGGTTGGTCATTTTAACAGTATTAATTCTTCCAGTCGACGGGCATGGTTTATTTTTTCATTTATTTGTGTTGACTTCAAGTTTTTTCATCAGTGTCTTACAGTTTTCTGAGTATAGATTTTTTACCTTGATTAGATTTATTCCTAGATATTTTATTCCTTTTGATGCAGTGGTAAATGGGATTGTTTTCTTAATTTCTCTTTCTGATAGTGTGTTGTTAGTGTATACAAATGCAATAGATTTCTGTATATTAATTTTGTGTCTTGTAACTTTACTGGATTTACTGAAGAATTCTAGCAGTTTTTTGGTAATGTCTTTAGGATTTTCTATGCATAGTATTGGTATAATGTCATCTGCAAACAGTGACAGTTTTACTTCTTCTTTTCCAATTTGGATTATTTTTATTTATTTTTCTTGTATGATTGCTGTGACTTGGACTTCCAGTACTATGCTGAGTACATGTGGCAAGAGTGGGCATCCTTGTCTTAATCCTGATCTTAGAGGAAATGCTTTCAGCTTTTCACCATTGAGTATGATGTTAGCTGTGGGTTTGCCATATATGGCCTTTGTTATGTTGAAGTATGTTTCCTCTGTGCCCACTTTCTGGAGTGTTTTTATCATAAATGGATGCTGAATTTTGTCAGAACCTTTTTCTGTTTCTATAGAGATTATCATATGATTTTTATTCAATTTGTAAATGAAGTGTAACACATCAGTTCATATGTGGATATTGAACCATCCTTGCATCCCTGAGATAAATCCCACTTGATCATGGTGTACAATCCTTTCAATGTATTTTTAAACTCCATTTGCTAATATTTTGTTGAGGATGTTTGTATCTATGTTCATCAGTAATATTGACCTGTAATATTTTGTGTGTGTGATATCTTTTATTGGTTTTGGTATCAGGGTGATTGTGGCCTTGTAAAATGAGCTTGGAATGGTTTCTTCCTCTGCAGTTTTTTGGAATAGCTAATGGATAATTGTTAACTCTTCTCTAAATGTATGGTAAAATTCATATGTGAAGCCATCTGGTCCTTCACTTTTTTTTTTAGGAGTTTTTTTTATTACCAGTTCAATTTCATTACTGATAATTGGTCTGTTCATATTTTCTATTTTTTTCTGAAATCTTGGGAGATTGTACATTTCTAGGAATTGTTAATTTCTTGTAAGAATTGTTTTATTTCTTCTAGATTGTCTATTTTATTAGCCTATAATTAGTAGTCTTTTATGATCCTTTGTATTTCTGTGATGTTGGTTGTAAAGTCTCCTTTTTCATTTCTGATTTTATTGATTTGGGCCCTCTCGTTTTTTTCTCGATGAGGCTTGCTAAATATTTATATATTTTGTTTATATTTTCAAAGAAGCACCTCTTAGATTCCTTGATATCTTCTATTGCTTTATTAGTCTCTTTATTTCTGCTCTGTTCTTTATAATTTCTTTCCTTCTACTAACTTTGAGTTTTGTTTGTTCTTCTTTTCCTAGTTCCTTTAGGTGTAGGGGTAGGTTGTTTACTTGAGGTTTTTCTTGTTTCCTGACTTGGCTTGTATTGGTATAACCTTACCTCCTAGAACTACTTTACAGCAGCCCATAGATTTTGGATCATTGTGTTTTCATTTTCATTTGTCTCCAGTTATTTTTTATTTCTCCTTTGGTTTCTTCAGTGATCCATTGTTTGTTTAGGAGCATATTGTTTAGCTCCACATGTTTGTGATTTTTGCAGTTTTTTTCTTGTAGTTGATTTTTAGTTACAGCATTGTGGTCAGAACAGATGCTTGATATGATTCAATTTTCTTAAATTTACTGAGGCTTGTTTTGTGGCCTAGCATGTGCCCTATCCTGGAGAACGTTTCACATGTATATTCTGCTGCTTTTGGATGGAATGTTCTTATATATCTATTAAATCTGTCCATTCTACTTTGCCTTTTAAGGTCAGTATTGCCTTATTGATTTTCTGTCTGGATAATCTGTTCATTTATGCAAGTGGGGTGTTGAAGTCCTTTACTATTATTGTGTTACTGTTAATTTCTCCCTTTACGTCTGTTAATATTTGCTTCATGTTTTTGGGTTCTCCTATGTTGGGTGCATATATATTTACAATTGTTATATCTTCTTCTCGGACTGATGCCTTGTTCATTATGTAATGTCCTTCTTTGTTTCTTGTTGCAATCTTTGTTTTAAAGTCTATTTATTCTGATATAAATATTACTACCCTGGTTTTCTGTTGATTTTCATTTTAATGGAATAACTTTTTCTATCACATGCAGTCTGTGTGTGTCTTTAGATCTGAAGTGAGTCTCCTGTAGGCAGCATATATGCAGGTCTTGCTTTTGAATCCATTCAGCCACTCTGTGTCTTTTGATTGGAGCATTTAGGTCATTTGCATTTCAAGTAATTACTGACATGTATGTTGCTATTTTGTTTATTGCTTTGGGGTTGTTTTTGTAGTTCTTTTTTGTTTCTTCTTCTTTTGCTCTTTTCCCTTGTGGTTTGATGACTGTCTTTAGTGTTATGTTTAGATTCCTTTCTATTTTTGTGTGTGTATATCCATTATAGAATTTTAGTTTACCATGTGGTTAACATGAGGTTTACATATAGCAATATATATGTGTGTGTGTGTGTGTGTGTGTGTGTGTGTGTATATATATATATATATATGATTATTTTAAGTTGCTGATTTCTTAAGCTCAAACACATTTTAACAACCCTGCATTTGTACCCCACTCCCCATGTTTACAGTTTTTGATATCATATTTAACCTCTTTTTGTTTTGTGTTTCCCTTAACTACATATTGTTGATAGAGATGATTTTACCACTTTTGTTTTCTAAGCTTTATACTGGCTTTATATGTGATTGATTCATTACTTTTACTGTGTATTTGCCTTTACCAGTTAGATTTTTCTTTTTGTAATTTTCATATTTCTAGTCATGACCTTTTTGTTTTCTCTTAGAGAAGTCTTTTTAACATACCTTGTAAAGCTGGATGGTGGTGCTGAACTCTTCTAACTTTTGCTTGTCTGTAAAACTTTTGATCTCTCCATTAAATCTGAATGAAAGCCTTACCAGATAGAGTATTCTTGGTTGTAGGTTTTTCCCTTTTATCTCTTTAAATTATCATGCTCATGCTTCTCCCGTTGGTCTGCAGGGTTTCTGCTGAAGAAGTCACTTGATAAACTCACTGGAGTTTCCTTATATGTGACTTGTTGCTTTTCCCTTGTTGCTTTTACTATTCTCTCTTTATCTTTAATTTTTGCAGTTTTAATTACAGTGTCTCTTTTTGTGGTTGCTCTTTGGGTTGATCTGTTTGGGATTCTCTATGCTTCTTGTACTTGTATGTCTGTTTCCTTTCTCAGGTTAGGGAAGTTGTTAGGTATTGCATTTTCAAATATGTTCTCTGCCCCTTTCTCTTCTCCTTCTGGGACCCCTATAATGATGCAAGTGTTAGTACTTCTGATGTTGTCCCAGAGGTTTCTTAACCTATCCTCATTTTTTTTTCTTTTATAGATTCTTATTTTAGTGATGTTAAATACATTTTTTATGTTCTTAATTTTTGACTGAAGGTCTATAAATTGGCAATTAACCCCATGAGTTAGGATACATTATTCTGTCCCCTAGTCTTCCACATTCATTCTCTCTTATTTAGGTAAAATTTTTAAAATAAAATTGAGTAAAATATAATTACGAATTTAGCATGATAATTCATCAAGTTCTGCTATTAGAGGGGTTCAACATTAGCCCAAGAAGACCTTGTTTTATTAAGGACCTTTCACTCCAAAGAGAGTGAAGATCTAAGAAATGTAAGAATTCATGTCACCATTGATAAATGGATGAAATCATCAACCTTGACCTCAGGGAAAGAATCCAGGATGGGTGGGAACAGGATAGTTGGATCAAAAACAAAAACAAAATAACTTTGTGTTGTACCTGGGGAATGGAGAATACAAAAAAATTGGGGGGAAAGGAGAAAAGAGACACCCATCTGAAGCCAACTTTGAAAGACAGTTTGATGAAACAAGTTAAGAAATGTTTTGCACCATCTTCTACACTCTTTGTGAGTTAATGCTAGGGACTGAGTTGTGTTCCTCCCCAAAATTCATTTGTTGAAGCCCTAACCCAGAAAGTGATGGTGTTTGTTGGATGGGGTCTTTGGGGAACAATTAGGTTTAGATGAGGTCAGGAGGGTCAGAAACTCATGATGGTATTAGTGTACTTATAAGGAGAGACACCCGAGAGCTTGCTGTCTCTCTCTCTCTCTTGCTGTGAGGACACAGCAAAAAGGTGGCTATCTATCTGTAAGCCAGGGAGGAGCTTCACCAGAACCTAATTATGCTGGCACCTTGATTTTGGATTTCTAACCTGTAGAATCATGAGAAAATAAATTTCTGTTGTTTAAGTAGCCCCATCTATAGTATTTTATTATGGCAGCCTGAGTTGACCAAGACAGTCTATGACATATTAATTGTAAGATTTTTTTTTTCTGGTAATGTATTACAGTAATTGTAAGGGCATAAATAAAATACTTACAGAGGCCAACTGGTAACTTTGATACTTCAGTATTTGAAAGTCATTAGGCTCTGTGACTTCAGTAGTCATTCCTTTGGTTTAGACTTGAAGGCAGCTTTAGCTTGCGTTTGCTAGCGAAAAAGTGGATTCAGAAAAAAGAATCCATGAAACTACTTCCATTCATTTAATGGCACATATTTATTGAGTGCCTGCAATTTACCAGGCACTATCATGGGTACTGAAGATCTAGGGAACACAAACAACCCAAAACCCTGCCCTTGTAGAGATAACATTATAGAAAGGGGATGCACACAATAAACTGAACAACACAATCTATATGGTATGATAGATGTTGATATTTTTTGTTAAGAAAGAGCAGGAATTGGGATAGCTGAGGATGGGGTTCAGTTTTCATGAGGGTGATCAGAGAGGCTATCAATGAAAAGGTGCCATTTGAGCAAAGACCTGAAAGAGCTTGAGGACAAGCCATATACAAATGGGAGAAGATCACAGACATAGGGAATGGCAAGGACAAAGGTTCATAAATGGCAATGTGTCTGTATGTTTGAAAATAAGCAGGGAACCCAGTGTGGCTGGAGTGGAGTGAAGAGGAGAGAATTAGAGAAATGTTTGTAGGTATGTGTGTGGTGTGAGAGAGCAAGTGGTTAGAAAATTGGCTGTGTTAATGTTTTTGTGTTGACTTTTCAAAGGAATGCTAATGAATCAAGCTCAAATATAATAACACATAGTCACAATCACCAGAAGACTTAATTCCTATAAAAACTTTGCAAGTGAAACAGGGATTATAACATTTTTGTGCTGACGGTTTTTTAACAGATGGTTATTTGGTTAACCTGAAGCTCACCTTCTACATGCTGTGTTTTAAATAGACAAGGATGCTGCTAATTGAGCAAAACCTTTAAGCTCCAATCTTTTTGACGAGGCAAGGTAAGCCAGAGTTTACATTTGAGGGCAAATCTATTCTCTTTGAGGCTGAGGATGGCATTCTCAATCTGTGCAATTTTCCGGATGTGGTTGAAATAAAATGAAGCAAGAATACACTTTACACAGCATAGTCAATACTCTGAATAAAATCAATGTTTTACAGTCACCATTAGATATTTATTTTTAGCCCTTGGGTATTGGTTCTGGACTTTTAATATGTATTCAGGGTGTTTCGTTGCTAAAAATGGTCACTTCTAATTAAGATAATATAATTGTTTTAAAATCCAGGTTAGCATTTTAAACAAATATTTGGGCTATTTATAGTTATAATATTTTGAGAATTGATATACCATTGAAGGAAAAAAGAAACTGGGAGGATATCTCAGCTGTAAAACCTGAGAAGGATGGGTGTACAGTAGAAACACTTTTTTTTTTTAATGTTGAGGCTTCTTTTAATTAATTTATTTTTTTATTTTTGGCTGTGTTGGGTCTTTGTTTCTGTGTGAGGGCTTTCTCTAGTTGTGGCAAGCGGGGGCCACTCTTCATCACGATGCGTGGGCCTCTCACTGTCACGGCCTCTCTCGTTGTGGAGCACAGGCTCCAGACGTGCAGGCTCAGTAGTTGTGGCTCACGGGCCTAGTTGCTCCGCGTCATGTGGGATCTTCCCAGACCAGGGCTCGAACCCGTGTCCCCTGCATTAGCAGGCAGATTCTCAACCACTGCGCCACCAGGGAAGCCCTAGAAACACTTTTGAGAGTTCTGTTTACATGGTTGTTTTAACATTTCTTCCTTAAAAAGTTTTAAAATTATGCTTTTTGCTCTATGCTTTATGAAGATTTCCTGACGTATTATGGTGAATATCTTACCCAAATTTTATTCTAGATGATCTTGATTATTATGGAATGTGTTCAGCAGAAAATTGGAAAAAGAAGTGAGATCACACAATAACTTGTCCATGGTAATATGGAGGAAGGCAATGGAGACATACACAGCACCAGGATGAGAAGGATGATGCTAACCCACTCTGTGAACTGTGTCTCAGATTCTGCTTTTAGTATTATTATGTATCATTAAGCCTTCATTGTTTCACATTGAGGCAATTTTAGTAACATTCTATCTGAACTCCTTGCCTTTCATTTTCTTCCATTCTTTCAGTCCATCCTTCACATCACCACAGAATTCTAATTATAGAATTTATCTTCTAAACTCTGCAAGGCCTGTTAATGTTCCTAAAATCAATTCTGGACTCTGGCACTAAAACCCAGACCCTCGTGATCTGGTACAACCTCTCTCTGCAAACTTGCCTGGAAAGATTGGATATGAAAAGGCAATACTTCCCTTCAAAACGTTTTTCTGATGGGCTTATATGTTGTGCACACAATGTGATTATCCTTTTTTTTTTTTATTTTAAGCTAGCAGCTCCCATGGTAAGAACAGCCCAAGGGAAAATATTCTGTAAATGTTTATGTAAAATTTTAGACCCAGATGGAGGAGTAGCAAACTCTATTTCAGGAACTTCGGTCCTTGATTCATTTTATAGACCTGCAGCAAACTTATTCACAGCTCTTCATCCTCAAGGATAAGAAGGGAAATGTGACAGCTCTGTTTTCTTCAAAAAGTTATTTTGTGGATTAGTGAGGCAGAATTCTTACAGTGTTTCCAACGTTTAATGTGGGTCATATAAATGTAGATTATAATGAGGGTAGGCAGAAAAATTAGTTGGTTTACAGCATGGTGAGAAAGTTAATGAATTCAGCAGAAGTAACCCATTATGCAGAGACATCTAGGAGGAGTCAAAAGAAATTGTTTACTCCTATTTGCAAAATGACCTTGAAAATTCATTACCTGACCTCACTGTATGCATCGATAAATTCTGCTGTATTTGGAAAAGCCTGAGGGAAATGAGGCATTACCAGAGTACTGGCAGTGTTTACAAGGTCTGCAACAGTAGGACAAATGTTTTCATTGTGTGGAGGGTCTGTGTTGTACGACAGTATAATTAGGTTTGGTCTGATTTCATTTTCAGTTAAAGTGATCAGCTTAATTCACTTTTCTTCCAGTTACTAACAAGGTAAATTTGATAATATTTCAGGCTTATTAACAGTGTATCCTGTTCTTTGTAACTCTTTAGGATATAGTTTTATTTCTCTGGGTTGCTAAATGTGAACATAGTTCTTGCCTTATTGTAGATAAGCATCCAAGCTCAAGTTGGCCAACCGTTACTGCGGGCCTGTGCGTCAGGACAAGAGAGAAAGCAAGAGGAAATACATGAAAAAACTTGGTGGGTTTGGAATAGGAAGTTCAGAATGTGCAAAATCATAATGTGCTTGAGAGAAGCAGAAGTTTAGGCTATGTAGGTTGGTTAGCAACAGATTGTAGAGGGCCACTGGTGTTACATTCTGGAGTTTCTGCTTTATCTTTAGATGATGGAAAAACAAACAAGTATAAAAAATAATCAGAAGTATGGTTTTGAAAAGTTCCTTTATTGATAATATATAAGAGATACTGTGCCTATCCCCAAATCCCTTAATACTAAGACATGAATGGTTAAACAACATGTCTGTAATCCATTCACTCACTTTGACGAGTGGGCTTGGGAGGCAGACAGGAAGGACACTTCTGAGGTGAAGAGGAGTAGACGGCAGGAGATTGGGTCTGATCTCCTTATATACAAACTAATAATAGACTGCCAGACAAACCAAATAGTCTTTGCTGGCAGGAGTGTCACCTATCTATGGAATGCTTTTAATGAGATATACCTAGTTTCTAGGATTGCTTAGGGTAAACATCTATGGAATCTATGGATTATTGGAGCATGGCTCCTTGCAAATGTCACATAAGGTATGAAATTATTTTATTATAAAATGGACATGTTTTACAACCCAAATGTCACCTTCTAGGTAAGTGAGGTGACATAAGTTATTTGGAAATCTCATCTGTTAAACTGGGCTACAGCATGCTGGTGTGCTTGGCGTGCTGGAAGAAAGGGCCTAGGTAGCTGTGGTAGAGGCCCCAGAAATCATATTGCTTGTATTTGTGGAACTATTAGTAAAAGTTGTTACTGGGTAAGATCTTGATGCCTATGAGTCTGATTTTATAATATGAACTTTTGTGTTACCTCAGGTAATACAGAATACTCATGAATATTCAAAAAAGAAAGATTTTTCAACAGTACTGGAATTTTAGAATCAGACTTTAACTGACTAAACCAGTCTGTCCTCAGTACTTTCTAGCTTTATCCTTTAGTTCTTTTCTTTTTATATCTATATGACGATAGCAGCATATCTAGGTAGGGGTGTGGATAATAACAAGTACATTTTGAGCTGTGTGGCCATCTTAGAAACTTTGTTGTACTTGGCAGTGGGTGGGGATGAGACAGAGATGGTGGGATCCCTATCAACATTTTAAAGAGGGGGGAAACTGTCTTTCAGGTGTTATATCTGGCCAAAGAAAAATTATATCTGATTCAGGTCTATTTAGAGAACTTGATTGTTGAGACTGGAGGTCTCCCATACTAGACCAGCACATTATATAAATATCTATAGGAAACGAACTGAGCGCCTCCAGGTCTGGAGTTGAGAGGTAAATCTGCTATCTTGTAAGTCAAATTTCAGACTGTATACTCTATACACATTGTCAGAGAAAAGACCAAGTCTGAATAGATTTCTCCTTGTTTAGGGATGAGGAAAGAAAAAGAAAGAAAAAAAAGGTCTAGAGGTAATAGGGAAGAAAATTCTATAATATAAAGGAAAACAAGCACTTTAAGGAAATAAAATTTTTATCTCTAAAAATTGTTTACTAGAGGAATATATATTACTTATTAATAAAATTCAACAAGACTTGGCCTATATAAAACCAGAAAAGGAAGTGATAAGTGCATAATAGATAAGGGTCATGTATATATGGAATGCATAGAAATGGAATATATAATTTATATATAGTGGAATCTTATAGAAATAAAAAAAATGTTTCAAGGAAAGACAAAGTTTAATAATTGAATTGATACATTAAAGACATTGAAAGAGCATAATTGGTATTGCAGGAAATCAAATTATTGCTCTAAAGACAAATTTGAAAAAGCCTCATAGATGTATAAAAATGAAAGATGAAAATGATGAAGAAAGATAGTGAAGAGTAAGACATATATGGTAACATATTGAATTAATAGATGTTCCCACAAAAGAAACCAGAACAAATTATATAATAACCAAAGAAGAATCAACAGAAATAAAAATCACATTAACCTTATTCATCTCTCTAATATTTAATACTAACAGGCAAGGATATACAGAACTATACAAACAAGGCTGCACCTCACCCAAATTTGGAAGCATATGTCAAAATAATAGAAAGATACCCTCATATATACCCTTTCTGAAAAATATTATTCACAGGTCTGTATTAATTGAACAAGAGTACAATAAAAATTAACAATTAAAATCTTTTTCATGTAATGAGGAAAGCAGTACTAATTTTTCCCTTAACTTTGATAATTTAAAATATCTAGATCTCCTATTTAATAGTCAAATAGTTTCATACCAATAAAATTTAGTACTCAATAGGAAAATAAAATTAAATATGATTCACATGATGAGAGAGAAATAAAGGAAATAAAAAGCAAAAAAATGACAAAAATATAATAAAGATGTATAATAAATAATACCAAACATATGTTAGGTCAATGAAACTATGCTTATCACTGAATTAAAAGATATTATCAGATTGAGTTAAAAGACAAAATTAAAATGCATTCGACTTGTATTAAAAATACCTTTAAAGTAAGGATATATAGCATCATAAAGATAATAGTCATAAATCTGTATGAATTGAGAACCTATACAAGCAAAAGATACAAAAATAAGATATATATTAATATGTATAAATAGCAAAGTTGCATAAAGAAATATAACTTTACTAAGAGATTACCATTTGTCTCTGATAAGCATATCTGATGAGCATATTGATAAATGTTCACATATAGGTAGTTTTTACCGTAGAAAGAATAATTATTTTAAGTTCCCTTAGAAAAAATGCAAATTATCATCATTAACTAGGCTGCATATAAATTTGAAAAAAGGCAGACATCACTCAGGGAAGTTCTTAGATTATGATGAAACAAAAAAATAAATATATAAAAGTACTCTACCCTTTGGAGATGGAAGAGTTAGAAGGCTTAAACTACTTAAACTACCTTAAACTACTATTGTTGCATAGATTAGGTAAAATTATATTTACAGACAGTATTTTTTGAGGAGAAATTACATTATATATAAAAATAAACTGGTTATAATAAAATCTATACCTGGAGATAAATACATCGCTTTAAATGTGTTATACATTAAAGGATAAAGAAAGAAAATAAATGGACCAAACATTTAACTTCAGAAATTAGAAAACGCTTCAGTGTGTGTGTGTGTGTCTGTGTGTGTGTGTACACATGTGTATGCATGCAGAGAAGGAAACAATAGATAGAAAACAAAAGAAGGAAAAAATATAGAGTTTATTGTTACCTAATCAACCAACCAACCAACCAACGAATCAATAAATACAAAAAAAAATGCAGAATCAATAATGAAATCTGAGATATTTAAGAATAATTGAGAAAATTGTCCAAAAAATGAATCTGTCAGCACAATCTTTGTTAAAATGGGAGTGGGTGAGTTTTGTTTTGAGTATTTTGAATTCAGTTGTTCACAGCATTGTTGCAGAGAGTTGAATATGGACACTTTCATAGACTAGCTTCATCTTTTGAAGAGGCAAATAGATTAAAATCTAATTGTTATTGTTTGGGGCTTGCCCAGTTCAAGATAATAATTTTCTCTAATGTTACTAATTTAAATTATAATTCTACTTCAGTCAACATTTGCCTAATGTTACTCATTACTATTTTTACCATACCATATTACTAAAGTTATAAAATAAAAATTTAGCACTTTGAGGGCTTCCCTAGTGGCGCAGTGGTTGACAGTCTGCCTGACGATGCAGGGGACGAGGGTTCGTGCCCCAGTCCGGGAGGATCCCGCATGCCGCGGAGCGGCTAAGCCCATGAGCCATGGCCGCTGAGCCTGCGCGTCCGGAGCCACAACGGGAGAGGCCACAACAGTGAGAGGCCCGCGTACCGCAAAAAAAAAAAAAAAAAAAAAAAATTAGCACTTTGATATCTTTCCTCTTGTTACAGATTATGAGTTGTTTTTCTTTATAAAATGAAGCATCCATTCACCTCTGCCCTTAATAGTAGTATCTCATCTTGCCTATGTCTTTATTCTATCAACAGTAAACTTTTTTCCTGCATCTTCAATCTTTCCCCTGCCTTCTCTATGGTACATCAAATTTCCTCTGTTCTTTAAAAACATTTTTAAAATCCTGTCACCCAGTCTCTTCTCTTTCAAATTACTTATATACTCATTGCCTCCAATTTTTAATTCCCTATTACCTTTGAACTCTTTGTGATTTGAATAAGATAGATGAATAGATGGTTGGAAGATGATAGAGAGAGAGAGAGAGAGATGTCAAGAGCAGCCAGGGATGTAGGAGAATATGATGTGATGATAGTCAAGAGATGAACATGTTGATTCTCTTGAGAAAATGAGTTCCCAGTAATTTTCATAAAATTAATTTCAGTTGAAATTTTACATTTATTTATATGACTCTTTGATGACTGTTTGTTTCAACCACTAGACTCGTGTCTTTTTTGTATGCTTAGTAAAACATATAATGCAATGAATGTTACATAGTAGAAGCTCAATATGTATTTATTGAATGAAAAATGCATTTGTTAAATGAATCATTGGTCAACTTAGTTAAATGCAGTTTAGATGTGAAATAATAAGATGGAAAATAATTCAATGAATTTTGTAGTATGGAGGTATCTTATGATTCTAACCAGTGGTGAATGTGAAATTATGCAGTTTCCATATTTAATAGGAGATGAGTGTGAGGATACTGCATATATAATCAATTCATTTGAGCAGTTTGTGAATTTGAAGGAAATAAATGGAGGCTACAGATGGGGTCAAATTAGAAGAGTGTATAAACTGAGATTTATGAGATAAAAGAACAAAATTCCTAATCTTTCTCCCAAACCTGTATCAAACGCTAATAATGTTTTGCCTAGAATACTGCAAAAGCTATTGGTTAGTGATCTCTCCATAATGTATTATTCGCACAGGAATATGGACTCACATTTCTTTTTTTTTTTTCCAACTCAGCATAATTTTAATTGTACTTACAGATATAGGTTAACACATTAATATTTAACAATCATTTTCACCCTCCAAGAAGCCATCATAACTGATTAAAATCTTTTGATATACTAGTGAATCTTTCAGGTTTTCTTGGAATTATAATAACTATAAATTTGTGCTTATAATTCACCAAGCAAACCTCCCTAGAGTTTTTTCCATCATAAATTTCTGAAAATGTGAAAATTATTTGAAAGTTATTACACTTTTTTTTTTAACATCTTTATTGGAGTATAATTGCTTTACAATGATGTGTTAGTTTCTGCTGTATAACAAACTGAATCAGCTATACGTTTACATATATCCCCATATCTCCTCCCTCTTGCATCTCCCTCCCACCCACCTTATCCCATCCCTGTAGGTGGACACAAAGCACCGAGCTGATCTCCCTGTGCTATGCGGCTGCTTCCCACTAGCTATCAGTTTTACATTTGGTAGTGTATATATGTACATGCCATTCTCTCACTTCATCCCAGCTTACCCTTCCCCTTCCCCTTACGTCTTCAAGTCCATTCTCTACGTCTGCGTCTTTTTTCCTGTCCTACTCCTAAGTTCTTCAGAACCTTTTTTTTTTTTTTAGATTCTTTATATATGTGTTAGCATATGGTATTTGTTTTTATCTTTCTGACTTACTTCACTCTGTATGACAGACTCTAGGTCCATCCACCTCACTACAAATAGCTCAATTTCCTTTCCTTAATGGCTGAGTAATATTCCGTTGTATATATGTACCACATCTTCTTTATCCATTCATCTGTCAATGGACACTTAGGTTGCTTCCATGTCCTGGCTATTGTAAATAGAGCTGCAATGAACATTGTGGTACATGACTCTTCTTGAATTATGGTTTTCTCAGGGTATGTGCCCAGTAGTGGGATTGCTGGGTCGTATGGTAGTTCTGTTTTTAGTTTTTTAAGGAACCTCCATACTGTTCTCCATAGTGGCTGTATCAATTTACATTCCCACCAACAGTGCAAGAGGGTTCCCTTTTCTCCACACCCTCTCCAGCATTTACTGTTTCTAGATTTTTTTGATGATGGCCATTCTGACCAGCGTGAGGTGATACCTCATTCTAGTTTTGATTTGCATTTCTCTAATGATTAGTGATGTTGAGAATCGTTTCATGTGTTTGTTGGCAATCTGTGTATATTCTATGGAGAAATGTCTAGGTCTTCTGCCTTTTTTTGGATTGGGTTATTTGTTTTTTTGATATTGAGCTGCATGAACTGCTTGTATATTTTGGAGATTATTCCTTTGTCCATTGATTCATTTGCAAATATTTTCTCCCATTCTGAGGGTTGTCTTTTTGTCTTGATTATAGTTTCCTTTGCTGTGCAAAAGCTTTTAAGCTTCATTGTGTCCCATTTGTTTATTTTTGTTTTTATTTCCACTTCTCTAGGAGGTGGGTCAAAGAGGATCTTGCTGTGATTTATGTAATATAGTGTTCTGCCTATGTTTTCCTCTAAGAGTTTTATAGTGTCTGGCCTTATATTTAGATCTTTAATCCATTTTGAACGTATTTTTGTGTATGGTGTTAGGAAATGTTCTAATTTCATTCTTGTACACGTAGCTGTCTAGTTTTCCCAGCGCCACATATTGAAGAGGCTGTTTTTTCTCCATCGTATATTCTTGCCTCCTTTATCAAAGGAAATGTGACCACATGTGCCTGGGTTTTTCTCTGGCGTATCTATCCTGTTCCATTGATCAGTATTTCTGTTTCTGTGCCAATACCATACTATCTTGATTACTGTAGCTTTGTAGTATAGTCTAAAGTCAGAGCATGATTCCTCCAGCTCCATTTTTCTTTCTCAAGATTGCTTTGGCTATTCAGGGTCTTTTGCGTTTCCACACAAATTGTGAAATTTTTTGTTTTAGTTCTGTGAAAAATGCCATTGGTCCTTTGGTAGGGATTGCATTGAATCTGTAGATTGCTTTAGGTAGTATAGTCATTTTGACAATGTTGATTCTTCCAATCTAAGAACATGGTATATCTCTCCATCTGTTTGTACATCTTTAATTTCTTTCATTAGTGTCTTATAGTTTTCTGCATACAGGTCTTTTGTCTCCTCAGGTAGGTTTATTCCTAGGTATTTTGTTCCTTTTGTTGCAGTCGTAAATGGGGGTGTTTTCTTAATTTCTCTTTCAGATTTTTCATCATTAGTGTATAGGAATGCAAGAGGTTTCTGTGCATTAATTTTGTATCCTGCTACTTTACCAAATTCATTGATTAGCTCTAGTAGTTTTCTGGTGGCATCTTTAGGATTCTCTATGTATAGTATGTTGTCATCTGTAAACAGAGACAGTTTTACTTCTTCTTTTCGAATTTGGATTCTTTTTATTTATTTTTCTTCTCTGATTGATGTGGCTAAAACTTCCAAAACTATGTTGAATAATAGTGATGAGAGTGGGCACCCTTGTCTTGTTCCTGATCTTAGAGGAAATTGTTTCAGTTTTTCATCATTGATAATGATGTTGGCTGTGGGTTTGTCATACATGGCCTTTATTATGTTGAGGTTGATTCCCTCTGTGCTTACTTTCTGAAGAGTTTATATCATAAATGGGTGTTGAGTTTTGTTGAGAGCTTTTTCTGCATCTATTGAGATTATCATATGGTTTTTATCCTTCAGTTTGTTAATATGTTGTATCACATTGATTAATTTGCGTATATTGAAGAATCCTTGTATTCCTGGGATAAACCCCATTTGATCCTGGTGTCTGATCCTTTTACTGTGCTGTTGGATTCTGTTTGCTAGTATTTTGTTGAGGATATTTGCATCTGTGTTCATCAGTGATATTGGCCTGTAGTTTTCTTTTTTTATGACATCTTTGTCTGGTTTTGGTATTAGGGTGATGGTGGTCTCGCAGAAGGAATTTGGGAGTGTTCCTCCCTCTGCTATATTTTGGGAGAGTTTGGAGAAGGATAGGTGTTATCTCTTCTCTAAATGTTTGATAGAGTTCAGCTGTGAAGCAGTCTGGTCCTGGGCTTTTGTTTCTTGGAAGATTTTTAATCACAGTTTCAATTTCAGTGCTTGTGATTGGTCTGTTTATATTTTCTATTTCTTCCTGGTTCAGCCTCGGAAGTTGTGCTATTCTAAGAATTTGTCCATTTCTTCCAGGTTGTCCATTTTATTGGCATATAATTGCTTGTAGTAATCTCTCATTATACTTTGTATTTCTTCACTGTCAGTTGTTATTTCTTTTTCATTTCTTATTCTATTGATTTGAGTCTTCTCCCTTTTTTTCTTGATGAGTCTGGCTAATGTTTTATCAATTTTATTTATCTTCTCAAAGAAAAAGCTTTTGATTTCATTGATCTTTGCTATCATTTCCTTCATTTGTTTTTCATTTATTTCTCATCTGATCTTTATGATTTCTTTCCTTCTGCAAACTTTGGGCGTTTTTTGTTCTTCTGTCTCTAATTGCTCTAGGTATGAGGTTAGGTTGCTTATTTGAGATTTTTCCTGTTTCTTGAGGTAGGAGTGTATTGCTGTAAACTTCCCTCTCAGAACTGCTTTTGTTTCATCCCATATGTTTTGGGTTGTTGTGTTTTCATTGTCATTTGTTTTGAGGTATTTTTGATTTCCTCTTTGATTTCTTCAGTGATCTCTTGATTATTTAATTGTGTATTGTTTAGCCTCCATGGGTTTGTATTTTTTACAGTTTTTTTCCCTGTAATTTATATCTAGTCTTATAGTATTGTGGTCGGAAATGTTACTTGATATGACTTCAGTGTTCTTAAATTTACCAAGGCTTGATTTGTGACCCAAGATATGATCTTTCTTGGAGAATGTGCCATAAGCCCTTGAGAAGAAAGTTTATTCTGTTGTTTTTGGATGGAATGTCCTATAGATATCAATTAAGTCCATCTTGTCTAATGTGTCATTTCAGCTTGTGTTTCCTTATTTATTTTCATTTTGGATGATCTGCCCATTGGTGAAATTGGGGTATTGAAGTCCCCTACTATTATTGTGTTACTGTCGATCTCCCTTTTATGGGTGTTAGTTAGCATTTTGCCTTATGTATTGACATGCTCCTATGTGGGTGCATAAATACTTACAATTGTCAAAACTTCTTCTTGGATTGATCCCTGATCATTGTGTAGTGTCCTTCTTTGTCTCTTGTAATAATCTTTAAAGTCTATTTTGTCGTATATGAGAATTGCTACTCCAGCTTTCTTTTGATTTCCATTTGCATGATATATCTTTTTCCATGCCATCACTTTCAGTCTGTATGTGTCCCTAGGTCCGAAGTGGGTCTCTTGTAGGCAGCATATATAAGGTCTTGTTATTGTATCCTTTCAGCCAGTTTGTGTCTTTTGGTTGGAGCATTTAATTCATTTACATTTAAGGTAATTAATGATATGTATGTTCTGATTACCATTTTCTTAATTGTTTTGAGTTTGTTTCTATAGGTCTTTTCCTTCTCTTGTGTTTCCTGCCCAGAGAAGTTCCTTTTGCATTTGCTGTAATGCTGATTTGGTGGTGCTGTATTCTCTTAGCTTTTGCTTGTCTGTAAAGGTTTTAATTTCTCCGTCGAATCTGAATGAGATCCTTGCTGGGTAGAGTAATCTTGGTTGTAGGTTTTTGCCTTTCATCACTTTAAATATGTCCTGCCACTCCCTTCTGGCTTGCACAGTTTCTGCCGAGAAATCAGCTGTTAACCTTATGGGGATTCCCTTGTATGTTATTTGTTATTTTTCCCTTGCTGCTTTTAATATTTTTTCTTTGTATTTAATTTTTGATAGTTTGATTAATAAGTGTCTTGGCATGTTTCTCCTTTGTTTTATCCTGTATGGGACTCTGTGCTTCCTGGACTTGACTATTTCCTTT
Organism: Delphinus delphis; assembly: GCF_949987515.2. Classification (NCBI taxonomy): domain Eukaryota; kingdom Metazoa; phylum Chordata; class Mammalia; order Artiodactyla; family Delphinidae; genus Delphinus; species Delphinus delphis. Next base: position 62,356,670 of record NC_082687.1, on the reverse strand, counting down.
CCCATAATAGGGAAGTTTTCAACTATAAAACTCTTCAGATATTTTTTCAGACCCTTTCGTTTTATCTTCTTCCTCTGGGACACCTATAATTTGAATGTTGGTGCCTTTAATGTTGTTCCAGAGGTCTCTGAGACTGTCCTCAATTCTTTTCATTCTCTTTTCTTTATTCTGCTCTGCAGTAATTATTTCTACTATTATCTTCCAGGTCAGTTATCCATTCTTCTGCTTCAGTTATTCTGGTATTGATTCCGTCTAGAGAGTTTTTAATTTCATTTATTGAGTTGTTCATCATTGTTTGTTTGCTCTTTAGTTCTTCTAAGTCCTTGTTAAACGTTTCTTTTGTTTTCTCCATTCTATTTCCAAGATATTGGATCACATTTACTATCATTACTCTGAATTGTTTTTTACATAGACTGCCTATTTCCTCTTCATTTGTTTGTTCTGGTGGCTTTTTACCTTGCTCCTTCGTTTGCTGTGTGTTTCTCTGTCTTCTCATTTTGCTTAACTTACTGTGTTTGGGGTCTCCTTTTCACAGGCTGCAGGTTTGTAGTTCCCATTTTTATTGGTGTCTGCCCCCAGTGGGTACCATTGGTTCAGTGGGTTGTGTAGGCTTCCTGGTGGAGTGGACAGGTGCCTGTTTCCTGGTGGATGAGGCTGGATCTTGTCTTTCTGGTGGGCAGGACTGTGTCCAGTGGTGTGTTTGGGGGTCTGTGAACTTACTACGAGTTTAAGCAGCCTCTCTGCTAATGGGTGGGGTTTTGTTCCTCTCTTGCTAGTTGTTTGGCATGAGGTGTCCAGCACTGTAGTTGGCAGATCATTGAGTGGAGCTGGATTTTAGCATTGAGATGGAGATCTCTGGGAGAGCTTTCGCCGTTTGATATTATGTGGGACCAGGAAGTCTCTGGTGGACCCATGTCTGGAAGTCAGCTCTCCCACCTAAGAGGCTCAGGCCTGACACAGGGCCACAGCACCAAGGCCCTCTCTGGCACACAGCTCAGAAGAAAAGGGAGGGGAAAAAAAGGAAGAAAATAAATAAAGTTATTAAAATAAAAAAGAATATTATTAAAAATAAAAAGTAATAAAAAAGTAAGAAGGGAGGAAAATAGTGAGCAACCAAACCAATAAACAAATCCACTAATGATAACGAATGCTAAAATCTATTCAAAAAAGAAAACGGACAGACAGAACCCTAGGAGCTCGTTTAGGAGCTCGTCTCTGGAGCTCGTTTAGGCGGTGCTCTGAATCCCCTCTCCTTGTGCACCTGAAACAATGGTCTCTTGCTTCTTAGGCAGGTCCAGACATTTTCCTGGACTGCCTCCTGGCTAGCTGTGCCGCACTCGCCCCCTCAGGCTGTGTTCACGCAGCCAACCCCGGTCCTCTCCCTGGTGTCTGGTCTCTGAAGCTGGAACCTCAGCTCCCAGCCCCCACCCACCCCGGCAGGTGAGCAGACAAGCCTGTCGGGCTGGTGAGTGCTGGTCGGCAGCGATCCTCTGTGCGGGAATCTCTCCTCTGTGCCCTCTGCACCCCTGTTCCTGTGCTCTCCTCCGCAGCTCTGAAGCTTCCCTCCCCCACCCACACCCTGTCTCCAGCAGTGAAGGGGCTTCCTAGTGTGTGGAAGCTTTTCCTCCTTCACATCTCCGTCCCAGAGGTGTGGATCCTGTTCCTATTCTTTTGTCTCTGTTTTTTCTTTTTTCTTTTGCCCTACCCAGGTATGTGGGGAATTTCTTGCCTTTTGGGAAGTCTTCTACCAGCATTCAGTAGGTGTTCTGTAGGAGTTGCTCCACATGTAGGTATATTTTTGATGTATTTGTGGGGAGGAAGGTTATCTCCATGTCTTACTCCTCCGCCATCTTGAAGGTCCTCTTGGACTCACATTTCTGATGGGGTGATTTTGCCACCTCCCTCTTTAAATCCCTCCAATAACTTCTCATTAACCTTAGGATATAAACAAATTTCCTAAGCATGTCCCACAAAATTCAGCATCCTCTGTTGTCTTCTAACTTCTTGGCCTAATTTTTTGTGTTTTTCCTCTTATTTTCTTTGCTCTAGTAACACTTGTCATTTTTATGAACTTAGAATAATTTTTGCATTTTTCTTTCTAGAACTCACTTCTCTTTTCTCTTGGTCCAATTAATATGTACAGATCCTCTGTATGTCAGCTAAAATCCTACTTCCTCAGGGACTTCTCCCCTGATTTCTCTGAAGAACTTTCATTGCATTATTTGGTTATCTTATAGCAGTTAACACAGTTATAAGTTAATGTTTATTTGTGTGCTTGTTTGATTAATGTCTTGGGCTTCCAGCATGCTAGAAGCTCTGTGAGTGTAGGGATTATGCTTCTCTGTGACCACTATTGTATTTCCAGGACCTTCCATTGTGTGTAGCAACTTCCATGGTGTGTAGCAAAGAATAAGGGCTCAGTAAAGATATTTTGACTGAATAAATGAACAGCATTCCTTTAAAAGCTGATGAAGGACAGATTCCAAAACTCTTGCATAAGAATTGGACTTCCTTAAAGAAAGATTGACTTTGTCAGTTGTAAGTGGAGGAAAGAAAAATATGGAGTTAGATGCAAATTATTGTGTAGATTTGTTTGGAAGACAGTTACGTTCTTGCCTAATGATTTCTCTTAGTATGAGGCAGTCATGTATCCTGAACTTGTGGGATATAGGAAATTTATGGAGAGAAATTAAGGTATGAAATAATCATCTTGTAAAAGGGAAAGGCAAACTTCCTTGAAACCTGAAGGAGGAATGAAGAAATGAACATTCTTATTTCCAGTTCTTTTTCAGTCTCTCGCCCCCATGCAGCTTTTTATCCACAGCATTTAAAATGGGTAATTAAATCTTAACATAGTTTCATCCCTTTCTTTCTTCTTTATTGTTTATTCTCAGTCTTCTTTCTTTAGATGTTGGGCATTCAAGCAACTGCCATTGTTTTGCTATATAGCTCTCATATCCCTGATCCCATATCTAAACTTGGATTCCTAACTGCTTTGTAGAAGAAATGAGCTTCATGTTTTTGTCAGAAAATAATCTGTTAGAATAACAGTTCATTTTCATAAACAGGACTATAAGGAAAAAACAAAGTCAAAGAACTTAAGGCTTTTTGACTACCAAGCAATGGAATTACAGACTAAATTTAAGTAGAGAACAGATAATGAGCTAATTAGCATATTGTTGTTGTGTATATAGCAAATTCAGGTGTGTATATGTCATTTTCTGTTAAGAATGTTTCTAACATATTCAGTTTTCTATTAAAAATGTAGTAAGTAAAACTTCCTATTAAAAAAACTTGTAAGAAAAACTGTATTAAAAAAAAAACCCTATAGGAAATGAAAAAATAAAGCAGAAGTAACAAGAGCAGAATATTACAGGAGAGCTTTTTTTCTCTCAGCAAATAAAATAGCCCCAAATTCTATTTCATTATAAGATAGAGTAGCCAAGTGCTCTTTATTCATTGTGTCTTTATGGTAACTGGTATATAAGTAGTCTTCAAATAACTCCTTTTTTTTTTTTAACAAAAGGTAGTAAATAGTTCAGTAGTTTATATTCTCAACAGGGCTTATAAAAATAATTTGTTTTCTTAGTTTCTTGATTATGAAAAATGTCAAGGTTTCTCATTAAATACTCTTTTGACTTTGGCTTACCGTTTTCAGAAACAACTTTAACTGTGAAAAAAACGTATTTTGGGACACACGCACAATACGTGTGCATATTTTATTTTCACATGTTGCCACCATCTTGAAACCATAAGAATTCCATTATTTTTTGTTTTCACCCTCTTCTCCAACTCTGTTTCCAAATACATGTTGTGTATTTCTTTTCTGATATCCTACGAGATGAACCTCTTTGTATTTCTTTGAAAAGTGTATCTTAAGGAGCATTTCCTCAGCATTATTGACACATACACACAAATTCTTTTTGTCAGTATTATTATGAAACCTTGCAAATTTCAATTTCCAAGATTCCTATTACATTACAGCTGCAGAAGATAGTTCTCAATTTTTGACCTGTTCTGGTCTGTTAGTCTCCTTTCTTTATGCATTGTATACATCCTCATCTTTTACTGGCTAGGATAAAATTAAAAGCCGTATTTTTTAATAGAATCATTGCTCTAATAACTACAATAGCTTATTGTAGTTAGGTCTAGAAAAATAGGTATATTCTTGCTGACTTCTTCTAATGTATAAAGCACATCTTTTATTTACCTAATAAACTTGGAAATCACATTCATTGGAAATATCATTGCCTCAAACTCTTAGTTTCAGGTGTGTCTCAAAGGTTGCATTAGTTTCCTTTGGGAAGCAAGAAACGAAGAAATGGCATGGCTGGAGTATATTTTCTGTATCAAGTGTTACAGAAGCACATTGGTAGCCGTGGATAGGCAGATATCCTACAAATGAAACAAGCCCCTTATGATTCATCATACCATCTTCCATTAAGTTAATGGATTACTAAGGACTTGAATGATTTTTGAGTGCTGAATAGGTACTTCAAAACACTTCTTAGTAACATAGAAAACTGCTATTAGCATCACATACTAATCCAAAGATAGTAGTTACTGATGGGTACCTGTGAATTTTGCCACTGCTAATGTGTTTTGAAGGATCAGTTTGTAATATAGGTTAATACATCCCAGGAATTGTGAATTTTGAGTGTCCACCTCTCACACATGTTATTCTAGGTGAAAGACCTAGATTTCCCAATTATGTTCAGTCTTAGTCCTCTTTCGTCTATGATAGAAAATCTTAATCTTACAGCATACAACAAAATGACATAAAACAGATTACACGAGAAAAACTGAAATTCCATGGCAATATTGCTGTGATTATATTTATGTCCTCAGTAACTTTTATTAAGTCTCATCTATGAAGGAGTGTTACAAAATAATGAGATCACTCATTCTTTATGCATTGAGCAGTATGCATTTATTGGTGTGACTTGGGTATGGTAATATTTATATGATGATAAAAAAAAATGGTATCTTTCTCTGGCAGAGGTTACAGGTAATCACTTTATTCTTGACCCTGCTCATGATGGGGATGGCTAAGCCCTTACTTCTTCCTAGGAATAATTACTTCTCTGCACTTTGGAATGCACTGTTGCAAACAATGCAGCCAGAAACATGCAGAGAGAAAAGCAGACTCTTTCAGTCAAAGAGAAGTGGGTTAGGAAAAGTCTTTTCATGTACCATCTATTGAAGAACCCACTTGAAAAAGTCTTCGTGGTTTGGAAGCAACTTATAACATTTGAGGTATATTGGGCCAATATTTGGAGACTGACCGTTGAATGCAAGTAGATTCACAAATGCAAACTTCATGAGGAATCCAAGGGAATGCTATAGGTAAGCTGATCTGTTTCTTATGTCAAGCATAAGAATGGATAAAAGATTAAAAATAAAAAAACTTCAACAGTATCCATCTGCTATCATTAGTGAACTTCTGACGTCATTCAACACGAATACCTGGTTTGGGATCTATTTCCCTTTGCAGTTTGTCTTCTATTACTCCAATCCATGTCCCTGATGCTTTAACCTAACTGTGCAGTGTAAAAATGTGCTCTATATTTTATATCTCTAATTATTCTGCTGTCATTTTCCTCCTGGGAAACTTTCCCACATCTCTGCATGTCAGAGATGCACCTCCTCCACAGGTGGCTCCAAGAAGTCCCAACCTTAAAAATATCAATTTCCTTTAGGTGAAACTTTGCAAATAGTCATTAAAAAAATCTTAAAATTATATGGACAGTATGTTTCCTATTTATGTTGCACCATCTGATTTGACAGGAGTTTTAATGAAAATGATACAAGTGGAGAAGAATTAGCTTTTAGAATGAGGGAGATAATTATTCTGTTTAAACAAACATATGCACAATCACATCACAACTTCTGTGTTGTTGAATGCTTGGTTTGAAGATTAATTTTGTTGTCAGGTCATTAAGCTTTCTTTGTAATTTAAGACAAATTAGATACTGGCTTTTGGATCTGATGTGTCTTTTGAAGCTGTTACATATAAATAACCTCCAAAGTCCCCCCTCCACTTTTTTTTCCCCCTCCACTTTTTTTGGACAAGTTGAGTTTTCTTTATTATTTCTTTCTTTATTATATTTTAATTGGCAATTTGTTATGGCAAGGTAAGTTCAGAGAGGTTTTGTAGCAGTTCCTCATGTGCAACAGAATGGACCAACTGTGGAAGTAGAAATAGATCCATCCTTTTAGGATAGAACAGGTACTATGAGACCTCAATGGTCAAAGACCTGATGAGCAACATTGCCAGTATTGGAATAATGATTGCTGTAATTTATTAAATCTGTTTCAAAATGTGTTATGAAGATATACAAAAGTCAGTTTTGCATATATAATGAATCCTATTAAAGTGAATGAGTGAAAATATTGTTGGATAAAATCTCAATTTATCCAAAATGTTTACCTTAAAAATGAGACTGGGAATTGTCATTGGACAAAAGAGAATTGCTGATGTTGGGCAAAGATCATGTTATATTTGGCAAGACTCTGCTTTCATGGAAAACAACTGAACCATCAATCAAAAATGATATCAGATACATAGGATACAGAACACATTTAGACACACATGGTAATATGAATTGGGATACGGGTAATACATAGCAAAGAAGAAAAGATAAATAGCCCAGATGCACATGCACAGCTCCTCTAGGTTTTCTATAATATAAAAATTGTTCTCTATAGTTTCCTAGATCCAGAATAAATGTATAGGAACAATTTTGACTCTGTTAATAGTAGGTTAAATGGAGGATATACATTTCTTACCAAATATGAAAGCAAGAAATAGGCTGTTGTTGGTATTAGTTCTCAGTTCACTTGGCGTTCTTTTCATGGTCACAAGATGGCTTAGCACCTCCAAGCATCACGTTCTCACATTATCAAAGGCAGAAAGCAGGAGGACAGGTGATTTGAGTGAACTCTCCTTATGTATCTGTTATTTTAATAAAGGAACAAGAGCTCTCCTACACCACACTATATTTACCTTCTGTTTAATTGGCTAGAACAATGGGTTGGGTCATTCCTTGCTGTTAATAAGAGGCTGGAAAAATAAATGTCTGTAAAAAGAGGACAGGATGATTACGACTGCCTTAAATCAATTATGATTACCCCTTGGCGCTAGTCACTATGCAATCTCAAAAAAATTAGTAAGAAGCAGCAGAAAATGGCTATTGGGAAAAATCTAACAATTTCTATGAAAAAAATAGAACCTGAAAAACTAGTTGTCGTGTACAGTTGCCAAATCCTTAAGAAGTTTTATCTTGAATCAATTAATAAACAAAAATATGTGTTCCTGGGCTTCCCTGGTGGCGCAGTGGTTGAGAGTCCGCCTGCCGATGCAGGGGACATGGGTTCGTGCCCCGGTCCAGGAAGATCCCACATGCCGCGGAGCGGCTGGGCCTGTGAGCCATGGCCGCCGAGCCTGTGCGTCCGGAGCCTGTGCTCCGCAACGGGAGAGGCCACAACAGTGAGAGGCCCGCGTACCACACATACACACACACTATATATATATATGTGTTCCCAGCCAGAACTATAGAATGACTGAATACAATTTGGAAGACACTATAGTATACAGAGAGCCAAAGGTTTCCAAATGATTTTCTCTTAATTTTATTTTCTTTATTAAAATTTTAATTTAATTTCTCTAAACAAAGACAAAACAAAACAAAAAGCCTACAAAAGCGGTTCACCCATTTCTCCCACCCCTACCCCTTCTTCTTGTGACCACCAATCTGTTCTCTGTATCTGTGAACTTGGCTTTTGTTTTGTTTTTAGATTTCACGTACAAGAGAGGTTATATAGTATTTGTCTTTCTCTGTCTGACTTATTTCACTGAGCATAATGTCCTTGAGATGTATCCATGTTGTTGCAAATGGTAAGATTTCCTTCTTTTTTTCTGCCTAAATAATATTACATTTTATATATATATATATACAGCATTTTCTTTATCCATTAACCCATCCATGGACATTAGTTGTTTCCTTACCTTGGCTATTGCAAATAATGCTGCAGTGAACATGGGGGTACGTATATCTTTTCAATTTAGTATTTTCATTTTCTTTGGGTAAATACCCAGAAGTGGAATTGCTATATAATATAGTTGTGATGGTTTTAATTTTTTGAGGAAATGCCATACTGTTTTCCAGAGTGGCTGTACCAGTTTACATTTCCACCAACAGTGCACGTGGTTTCCGTTTTCTCCACACCTATGCCAACAATTTTTATTTTAATGATAGCCATTCTTACAGGTGTGAGGTGATATCTCATTCTGGTTTTGATTTGCATTTCCCTGGTGATGAATGACGTTGCGCATCTAACCTGTTGACCAAATGTATTATATATGTTTCTTAGAAAAATGTCTGTTCAGATCTTCTGCCCCATTTTTTTTTTTTTTTTTGTGGTACACCGGCCTCTCACTGTTGTGGCCTCTCCCCTTGCGGAACACAGGCTCTGGACGCGCAGGCTCAGCAGCCATGGCTCACGGGCCCAGCTGCTCCTCAGCATGTGGGATCTTCCCGGACCGGGGCACGAACCCGTGTCCCCTGCATCGGCAGGCGGACTCTCAACCACTGCGCCACCAGGGAAGCCCATTCTGCCCCAGTTTTTAACCAGATTTTTTTTTTTTTTTTTTTTTTTTTTTGCTATTGAGTTGTACGAGTTCTTCATATATTTTGGATATTAGCCCCTTTTCAGTTATATGATTTACAAATATTTTCTCGCATTCAGTAGGTTGCCTTTTCATTTTATTGATAGTTTCCTTTGCTGTGCAGAAGCTTTTTAGTATGATGTAGTTCCACTTTTTATTTTTGCTTTTGTTGATTTTGCTTATACTGTCAGATTAAAAAAATATATTGCTAAGACAATGTCAAGCATTACTGCCTATATTTTCTTCTTAGAGTTTTATGGTTTCAGATCTTACATTAAATTCTTAATACAGTTTGAATTAATTTTTGTGTATGGTGTAAGAGAGTGGTCCAGTTTCATTCTTTTGCCTGCAGTTGTCCAGTTTTCCCACCACCATTTATTGAAGAAACTGTCCTTTCTCCATTGTATGTTCATGGCTCCTTTGTTGTAAATTAATTGACCATATATACATGGGGTTATTTCTAGGCTTTCTATTCTGTTTCATTGATCTGTGTGCCTGTGTCTATGCCAATGCCATTCTGTTTTAATTAATATAGTTCAATAATGTAGTTTGAAATCAAGGAATGTTAGGCCTCCAGCTTTGTTTCTTTCTCAAGATTACATTGACTATTCAGGGTCTTTTGTAGTTCCATACAATTTTTAGGATTGTTTGTTCTGTTTCTGTGAAAAATGCCATTGGGATTTTGATAAAGATTGTATTGAATCTGTAGATTGCTTTGGGTAGAATGGACATTTTAACAATGTTGATTTTTCCAGTCCATGAGCATGGACTACCTTTCTATATTTGTGTATTCTTAAATTTTTTTTTTCATTAATGTCTTGTAGTTTTCAACATACAGATCTTTCACCTCCTTGGTTAAATTTATTCCTAAGTGTTTGATTCTTTTGACACAGTTGTAAATGGGATAGTTTTCTTAATTTCTTTTTCTGATAGTTCATTATTAGTATAAAGAAGCACTGCAGATTTGGGGGCATTGATTTTGTATCCTGCAACTTTACTGAATGCGCTTATTAGTTCTAACAGTTATTTTTAGATGGAGTCTTTATGGTTTTCTATATATAATATCATGTCATCTGCAGATAGTGACCGTTTTACTTCTTCCTTTTCAGTTTGGATGCCTTTTATTTCTTTTTCTTGCCTAATTGCTCTAGCTAGGACTTCCAATACAATATTGAATAAAAGTGGCAAGAATGGACACCCTTGTCTTGTTCCTGGTCCTAGAGGATGAGCTTTCAGTGTATCACTGTTGAGTATGATATTAGATATGGGCTCGTTATATATGGCCTTTATATATGAATATGGAGTTACATTTCCTCTATACCTACTTTGTTGAGAGTTATTATAAATGGATGTTGAATTTTGTCAAAAGCTTTTTCTGCACCTATTGAGATGATCATATGATTTCTATACTTCATATTTTTAATTTGGTATATCACATTGATTGATCTGCAGATGTCGAACCACCTTTCATTCGTGGAATAAATCCCACTTGATCTTCGTGTATACTTTTAATGTATTGCTGAATTCTGTTTGCTAATATTTTGTTGAGGTTTTTTTGCATCTATGTTCATTGGGGATATTGGCGTGTAATTTTCTTTCTTTGTGGCATTCTCGTCTGGTTTTGGTATCAGGGTAATGCTTGCCTCATAAAATGTGTTTGGAAAAGTTCCCCCATCTTCTGTTTTTTGGAAGAGTTTGAGAAGAATAGGTTATAACTCTTACTTAAATGTTTGGTAGAATTTACATGTTAAACTGTGTGGTCCTGGATTTTTGTTTCTTTGGAGGTGTTTGATTACTGCTCAATCTCCTTGCTAATAATTGATCTGTTCAGATTTTCTATTTCATCATAATTCGGTCTTGGTAAGTTGTATGTTTCTAGTATTTATCACTTTCTTCTAGATTGTCCAATTTGTTGTATAATTGTCCATAGAATTCTCTTAAATTTTGTCATTTGTTAGTCTCAAGATATTTTTTGATTTATATTTTTATTTCTTCTTTGACCCCATTGGTTGTTTAGTAGCATGTTGTTTAATCTCCACATATTTGTGAATTTTTCAGTTTTCTTCATGTCATTAACTTCTCACTTTATACTGTTGTAGTCAGAAAAGATGCTTGATATAATTTCAATTCTCTTAAATTTATTGAGGGTTATTTTTTTGCCCTAACATATGATCTGCCTTGTCAAATATTTCATGTGAATTTGAGAATGTGTATTTAGTTTCTTTTGTGTGGAATATTCTGTAAATATCTGTTAAGCGCATCTGGTCTAACATATCAGTTAAGGCCAATGTTTCGTTCCTGATATTCTGTCTGGGTGATTTTTCCATTGATGTAAGTGGGGTATTAAATTCCCCTACTATTATTGTACTGCTGTCTATTTCTTTCTTTAGGTCTGTTAATATTTGCTTTGTATACATAATATGTGCTTCTCTGTTTGGTGCATACATATTTACAAATGTTATATCCTTTAGTTGGATTGACCCCTTTATCATTATATAACTCTTTTTTTTGTCTCTTATTATATGGTCTTTGTTTTAAAGTCTATTTTGTCTAATATAAATATAGTTACTCCAACTTTTATTGGTTTCCATTTGCATGGAATATCTTTTTCCATCTCTTCACTTTCAGTCTGTCCTTCCCTACATCTAAAGTGTGTCTCTTGTATAGCTAGACATTGTCTTTTTATCCATTCAGCCACTCTATGCCTTTTGAATAAAGAATTTACTCTATTTACATTTAAAGTAATAATTACTGATTGGTATGTGCTTATTGCCATTTTGTTAATTGTTTTCTGACTTTTGTTCTTCCTTTGTTCTTTTCTTTTTCTCTTGCTTTCTTCCCTTGTGATTTGATGACTTTTTGTAGTGTTATGCTTAGATTCCTTTCTCATTATCTTCTGTGTGTCTCTGATAGGTTTTTGTTTTGTGGTTACTGTGAATGTCACATATTACCAGTCTATATAAATATACTGGTCTATTTTACATTGACAGCAAGTTAAGTTTGAATACATACTAAAACTCTGTTGTTTTTTTTTTTTTTTTTTTTTGCGTTACGCGGGCCTCTCACTGTTGTGGCCTCTCCCGTTGTGGAGTGCAGGCTCAGTGGCCATGGCTCACGGGCCTAGCCGCTCCACGGCATGTGGGATCTTCCCGGACTGGGGCATGAACCCGCGTCCCCTGAATCAGCAGGCGGACTCTCAAACACTGCGCCACCAGGGAAGCCCTAAAACTCTGTATTTTTATTCCCTCCCTCAAAATTTTATGTTTTTTTGTTTTGTTTTGTGGTACGCGGGCCTCTCAGTGTCGTGGCCTGTCCCATTGTGGAGCACAGTTTCCGGACGCGCAGGCTCAGTGGCCATGGCTCACGGGCCTAGCTGCTCCGTGGCATGTGGGATCCTCCCGGACCGGGGCATGAACCCGTGTCCCCTGCATCGGCAGGCAGACTCTCAACCACTGAGCCGCCAGGGAAGCCCAAAATTTTATGTTTTTCATGTCACATTTTGTATCCTTTTATCTTGTGTATTCCTTAGCTAATTATTGTGATCATAGTTATTTTTATGATTTTTGTCCTTTAACTGTCATACTAGTTTTATAAGTAATTAATTACCTACTTACTACATATTTACTTTTCCAGTGAGATTTATTGTTTTATATGTGTTCCTGTAATCAATTAGCACCCTTTCTTTTCAGCATAAAGAAGCCCTTTAACATTTCCAGTAATGCTGGTTTAGTGGTGATGAACTTCTTTAGCTTTTGCTAGTCTGGAAAACTCTTTATCGTGCCTTCAATTTTGAAAGTTAAATTTGCTGGTTAGAGTATTCTTTATTGGAAGTTTTTTCTTTTAGGACTTTGAAAATATTATCCCACTCCCCTGGCCTGCAAAGTTCATGCAGAAAACTCTGCTGATAATCTTATTGCAGTTCTCTTGTACATAATAAGTTGTTTTTCTCTTGTTGCTTTTAATATTCTTCTAATTTTTAGGGGAAAAAACCATGTTTCTTATTTTGTTGGTATTCAAGTTTGTAAAGATTAAAAACTGAGGTACATTTGTTATCATTTTGCTGGACATCAAGAACTTTTATAGGGTGACATTATTTTCATGATACAGGTTTAAAGCATGTAAGCTGGGTTTAATCAGTCAATATGGAGATGATTAGATATACTTTTTAATTTTACTGGAGATATATTTATAATCTAGGATGCCAAATTATTTCTCTACAATGAGACATTTCCCTTTTTGGTAAAAAGATAATGTGCATTTTCTGATAAAAATATTCAGTCTTGATATACATGTACATGGGTATCTAAATTTAGTAATTATAACAGTGTTTGGTACAGATGGAATTATGAAGGCAAATAGTCTTGAGTGATATTATTTAAAGTCCAGGGAAGAGTCTGTAATACCTTTCTGCCACAGCAAAGTGTGTCTCATTAGTAACTGGATTATTTGCGTCTGCCAGAGATATATTTTAAAGTGCTTGAATGTTGATGAACATGGATTATGAAAGCTTGTTTTAGGACTTGCTTTTTCCATATTTCATTTCTAAATATGACCCTTTGCTGATGTTTCAATCTTTCCTTAGCTATGTTAATAATACTGAGTAGACTAGATAAATAGCTTGATACCATGAGCATAGAAGATATTCCTTCTCTTTCATTTTATGTTGTACCAATTAGTATGAATTTTCCAGGGTAACCTTATCTTTTTTTATCTTTATATCCTTGCAGATCAACTTACTTTATAAATATATTTTATATACACCCACCCTCCATACATACATATATACACTTGTGGTTGAAGAATGAGATGTTTGGTAACAATTTAAAGAAAAGATTAAAAATGTAGGAGAAATGGGAAAATAAGATGTCTAGGGCTACAACTGAAAAAAATCAGGGAAAATAATGACCAATCAGCTAATACTTGGCCAGAGAAACAAGGTGAGGTAGATAATGAGAGTGATCAATTAAAGTGAATGAAGGTTGTGAATAAGAACTAGAGGTAACTTTAGGTTGGGAAGAGAAAACAGAAACAATAGATTGCACAGCATGAATTAAGTCTTTTTGACAATGCAGCACTGAGACAGTTAAATAAGCTCTGGGTGCATTTTTCTTTCTGTTGGCAGAAAAGAGGTTGAGACAGAGGGATAGAAGGCAGCAGAGTCAGGAAATTGTGTTTGGCTAAAATTTGTCATTGAGTAACAGTCATATCTGTTACATAAATGCTTGTTTTTCGTTATATATTCAGTGAAGTACCACCCTAGATACACCAGAAATATCCCAGAATTAGTCCCACTGGGGTTGTGAATTGGAAAAATTAGAGTTCTAACATAGAATCTTATACAAACCATACTTCACTGTAAGAAGCTCAGAGGATACAGGTTTCAGCAAAGGATACACGGATATATCTGGATGGAGTTGTTCAGTTAGTGCTGGAATTTTTCCCAATTCCATTAAGGAAAAGACACTCAGGTGGTGGCAATGATTGCCAGCTTCTGCACAGTGAGATCTGCCATGCTAGGAATTTCTGAATGAAGGTTTTCTCAGCTTCTGGTACCCACATCCATATCACCGAAAGCTCCAGCATAATCTTGTGTAGTTGCAAAAGCAGCCATGGTAAGCCATGCCACCCAGATCAATTTCTAGGTTTAATATCTTACTTTGCTACGAACCTCATGTTGCTCTATTTCGCCTTGAATTATATAATAATGACCAGATCCTGTTCTATGCATTAAAGCAAAATAAAAATGACCAGTCTTAGGCAAAACTTCCATTACTTCTTTCCTGGGCAAAATGTTGATGGAGGGGGTGCCAGGGACACCAAACGCAGCAGGTCTTCACCCCATTTTACCTAATGTCATCTTTTGCCATCTCAAGCACCTAAGTTAGTCAGCATGTCCAGAGCTGTAGTGAATCTGAGACATGGGAATCAATACAAAGAGCATTAGAAAGAACTGAAATATCAGACAGATGTGGTAAAAAACATGTTTTAATTTTTATTACTTTTCACTTATCTTTAAGGAAATCAATGTGGGAAACAGATTAATAACTGGGAAACCAGATAGGCTTCATCCTGTATCTTTGCTTTCTTCAACTCGTTGCAGCACTTGGGTTGAAATTACTAGCTTCCCCCTTGATTTCTATTTTTTATGTTTTAATTTAATGATTCAGATTACTTTTCTTCCTAAATATATAAGACAAAGTATAATTTCTACTATTTTTTGTTAAATTGGCTTTACTATATTCATATACAGATCAAATATAAATGATGAAGGAAAACAAGGCTGCTTATTGATTCCTTCTCACATTTTATCATGCACATTCCTCCCACCCAGTGTGGTTAATTCTGCTATGATTTTTAGTTTAAAGCTAAGAATACAAAGGTCCAGAGAAAGCACGTGACTGCCTATGGTCACTACTTTGTAAGTAACATGGAGGTGACTAGAATCAGGTACCCTGATTTTAAAGACTGCTTACTTTCTATAATACTACCACATTATTATATCCACTTTTGTAACTTCAGTGTCTCATTCTAATATGTTAATTCATTTATAGTAGAGCTCTTTCACAAAGGTGTTACCGAAATATCATGGAAGGTTGATTACCAAAACTTTCCATCTCTCTTGGGTCCCCAGGACACATAGATTCTCTTACTGTGCTACCAGAGGGATAGAGCCAACTCCAGTGTATGTGCAGTTGGTGTTGCTGTCACTCATGCAAAGGCCTTTCGGTACTTGGCCAACTATATGTCAGCATGGCTGTGCTTTCAAATCTTGAAATTTGTTTGTTCCATTCTGAAAACGTGAATATTCAATTTAAGAAAAATGTAGAGGCATCTATTCAGAAAACAGATCCTGTGAAAAAAGCAAACATTTCTTACCAGAGGTGGCTTATAATTTAGTTTTTCACATAAAGAAATGTTTCAGTATTACATGATAAAAAAAAAATCAAGGTAGAAGCAATATACACTTAGCAAGGAGGGTGAGGAAACATGAGGCATGAAGCATCTGTTAGTCTGTCAAATCAAGTGACGGATACAACATCTAAAAAAAAAAAAGGTTTTGTGAGATGAGTGTGAAAACCTTGAAAATAAAAAGAGCCTAGAAATTGAAACAAGTTCCATATCTGCAGGTAATAGCACAGAGGGCTTGTGAGACCTCCATCTATTTTATTGCATATTTTTGCTACACCATTATTAAGGTGAATTATCAGTTATGCATAAGTAACTGATATTTCCTCTTACAATTTTGTTTTAAAAATAACTATTCTGAAATCTTATCCAGCTCTTATGCCATCATTAATTCTCAGGATAAAGCTTAATAAAATATTCTGAGCCGGATTCATAGGCAATATCAACATGATTCAGATTTGCTTCTTACATATTATTTTTGTTGGAGGCTCTTCTTTTGGATTGAATGAAGAAATACTTATTGAAATGCAGATTCCTTGGCCCCCATAACAGACTTGTTGCATCAGCAGGTCTGGAATGGGGTCTGAAATCTGGATTCTTAAGAATCTTGCCAAGTGAGTCTTGTAGTCATGCGGGGGTGGGCACATGTGCACTGTGCAGACCACTTTTGATAGTAACTGAATTATGAAAAAAATACGGTAGTGTTTAGCAGCAGGGATGTTTATTTTAATGGCTTTGTGTTTTGTTGGAAATATGACTGGGGGGTAGGAATGTGTAAGAAGAACTGTGGTAGTGCGAAAAGACCAGCCATTGCTCTTGAGCAAATGAGAGAAACTTTTAAAGTTTGGGTGACATAGGGATGTTTAGCTTCCGGATGCGATGTTTAGTTTTTACAGCTTTTATGGTTATAAAAGCATTTTTTAATTTAAATATTGCAGGAAAAATAACTTTTTTTTCCTGGTCTGAAGTTCCCTTGCCCTTAATTTTTTTCACTAGTTTTATTAGAAAATAAATATAATAAAACTGTTATATTAATATTTTGATTTTGTTTTGAGTTCTCTTAGGAACACAACGTTATAGCGGAGAAGGCTGCATGCTACTTTAATACTCACACACCTATGAGATACCCATTATTATTCTCATTTCATAGATAAATGAACAGAGCCTCAAAGAGGTTAATTAACTTGACCGAACTCACACAGCAAATAAGTGGTAACGCCAACACTGATTTCAGACTGCCTGGCTCCAAATCCAAGGAACTTTCTGTAACATCATGCTACTCACTTCAAAGAGTGTACTTGTTGTTGTTCTTTAAAATGGACATTCTTGTCTTCTATGCCCCATAAGCAATGTAAAAATCCACAAATTGTATTCTTTAAAATCAGTTTGGTCAGATGGTTTGATGGTAGTACTCTTTTAAATAGAAATTCTAAGAACGAGTTCACAAAGGACCAGTGTAGTGTGTGTGTGTGTGTGTGTGTGTGTGTTCTGTGCTGCAAAGTGAATGAGGGATGGCTATGCTATGAGCAGTATTTGTCTAAATGGGCAAATAATATTCCGTTCTGTCACCATGTACTCTTTTCATCATGATGTTTTCATATCCTTTATTGCAACTTTCCAAATGGAAATTGCATGATGTCTGGCTAGTTGTACAAGCATACCTTTTCCATTTTAAAAGCATATGCGGAACTCTGCAAGAAATGAACCACAGACTACTAAAATTTTCTCAGATTTGAGCCTTCTGCACTATTCCAATTAAAGTGGATCTTTCTCTCCACCATGGGAATTGCACTGTGTGACTGATTACCAAGCACATCATGTAAACAGCTCTTAGAAACTGCAAACAGCCATTATGGAGAATGCAACTTATTAACAAAGGTCATATTAGAATTTCACCCTGGTAACTAATCGCGTCAAAGGTACAGTACATCAATAGGCACATAGACTAGGAAGCAGTGTTTTCCAATTAAGTGAATCAGTTTCACCTTCTGAACTATAAATAAACTGCAGCAACAGCTCCTGATTAGGCTTAAGGACTCTGACTTCCATGGCAAACAAATGCCTCAGAACTTAAGCATACTTAGAAAGTTAATCCTGTAAGGAGTCAATGAACAGATTTAAAGTTTCAGCATTAATGCCTTGGACCTGAGTTTCCTCAAATTTCTGCAGTGCAGGCAGAATGGGAATGTATCCCTCTGAATAGATAAACCAGCCCTGAATTAGTTTTCAGCCTCCCTCAGGATAACTAATTTAACAGACATAAATCCATTTTCAAAAACAGAATAAAAATATTTGCTTCCCTAAGTATTTTACTTAGCAAATAAAATATTTGCTTTCCCAAGTAATAGCTTGGTTGGGCTCCTGCCCCTACATGAATAAGTGCAATTAACTCTACTCAGTGGAAATTTTAACAAGTATGTTAAAAAACAGATTTTGACCCTTGTTTATTTTTATTTGATGTCTGTCTTTAGAACTAATTCAAAACCCATTCATTCAGTTTAGATCTGAATTTAAATGTAATCCACTTCTTTAATTTGAAAGCATTGTACTTAGTAGTTATATAGGGCTGGCAATGCTGACCCATCTTCAAGGGAGGGTACACTTGAGCTGTTTTTCTAATGTTAGTACTGGATTTCTGTAACCTTTGTAGGTCTCAGTTTTCTCATCTATTAAATGAAAGCCTTGGACTAAATAAGATTTAAGCCTTTTGTAGCTAAAATTTCTATGTATCTGTGTACATACATAGCTAACAAAAGTTGAGACATTATTTAACCAGCCCGGATAGAAATGATTGGTTTTCAGTATCTACAGTATTCACTGTAATTTTTGTTATAATGTATGGGAGAGAGATGATAAATACATAAGAATGTAAATTTCTGCAAATTCAAAGAAATAATGGTTAGTATATTTTCCTATTAGGAAGATAAGAGATTTATTAATTAGAAATACAAGCCCACTTTACATAAAAATCATTTTAGGATTTTTATATAAAACATTCAATTTCTGAAAACAGCTTTGAATAGCTATGTGTTCTCTTTAAATTTGCATAAAAAGTCCTAGCCTAGGGCTGTGACTGATGATAGGAGATAATAGGAACTGGGTTTTTTCATACCATTTCCTCTTTTACAGAAACACTGGAGACAACAAATTGAACTTAGAAATCTCCGATATCAAATCCCATTATTTAAATTTATAATCTCTTTACCTACTGGGTTTAACAATTCCAGCAATTCCAAGGCAGGGATAGAGGGGGGGAGAAACATTTCCTTTTATTTTTTTATAACTTTTTATTTTATAATGGCGTATAGCTGATTAACAATGTTGTGATAGTTTCAGGTGCACGGCAAAGGAGAAACATTTCCTTGAACTAAGGTTCAAGAGTATTTATTTCAAGTGTTGAGAAAGGTTAATGTGAGGTTGATTGATCATATGGTAGGTGGTTTTGGGGACAGACAAAATTGACCTGCATCACATGAAGTTGCAGATTGAATGTTTTATTTGACGTAGAATGGTCCCCGACTTGGTAATAGTTTGACTTAACGACTTTACAGTGATGTGAAAGTGATATACATTCAGTAGAAATAGTACTTAGAATTTTGAATTTTGATTGTTTGTCTTTTCTGTGGGCTAGAGGTACTCAGTATGATACTCTCTCATGAAGCTGCGCAGTGGCAGCAAGCTTCAGCTCCCAGTCAGCCGCACGATCACGAGGGTAAACAACCAGTATGCTTACACCCATTCTGTACCCACACAACCATTCTGTTTTACACTTTCAGTACTGTATTCAATAAAGTAGATGAGGTATTCAGCACTTTATTATAGAATAGGCTTTGTGTTAGGTGATTTTGTCCAAATGTAGGCTAATGTAAGTGTTCTGAGCATGTTTAAGGTATGCTATGCTGCTCAGCTATGATGTTCAGTAGTTTAGGTGTATTAAATGCATTTTTGACTTATGATATTTTCAACTTACGATGGGTTTATTGGGACATAACCCCATCCTGAACTAAGGAAGATGTGTAGTGCAATGGTTGGAAAATGAACTCATCATCTAAATATTCTAGGGTAAAATCTTGGCTTTTGATAAGGTTTTTCCTTAAAGTTTTGTACACATGAATGCAGAATTACTTACCATGACATGCTTTGATGTGTGAAGTGAAATTATAAGGTGGGAAATGTTTCTTCATTTTGCCCTCTGTCTGTGTACCTTTTTTGTGTCCTTAAGCACTCTTGTCCTCTAGATACCACTTTTTTTCCATCTCAAAGAAAGACATCTGACAGGGAGATTTACACGAAGCTCTTGTGACTTAATATATCATTCCTTCCAGAAGATTTAATATACTTAATTTAATATTTAATGTATTTAAAAGAGGGTTAGAGGATTAACTCAGGTGACTGAATCTCTACTAATAATATGCTACCTGGATCCAGGAGATATTTCTAATCAAAAGGATCTTCTGGATGCTCTTCTTATTCTATAACACAGGCAGGTAGCTATTATTCTTTCTTTTCGCAAAGCTGTGAGAAGATGCTGAGATAGTGTAAGCTCATCAGGGTTAGCATTTTTGTTCATTTCAATTACTATTTTTCCCTAGCACTTAAACAAGTGTCTGACACAGAGTAGGCACTTAACACATATATATTAATTTATGAGTCCTTACTATCTCTTACTATCAAAATTCAGGTATGTCAACTCAGGGCCAGTAGGGACTGCAGCCATCTGTCTGTGAAGCTTAGTATATTGGGAAGCCCAGTTATAAGTGGAAACTGGATGAAGAACGATAATGGGCAAGTGTGGTGGAGACTGCCATGGACGTACCAAAATAATTTTCTCTTCTTCCTGAGCAGATAGCTAGACTACATTTCCCAGCCTCCCTTGCATTTAGATGTGGTGGCCATGTGACTAAGTTTTAGCCACCTGAATGTGGGCTGAAGTGATTTGAAATACTGCCAGTCCTAGTTCTTCAAAACCTCCTTTATGATTCTTTATACTTCCTCTTCCCCCATTTGCCATCTGGAAAAGGATCCTACAGAACACTTCAAACCCTAAGGGAAACTGGAAGGAGACTGGATGCTGAAATGATAATGTGGAAATCACCCTGACTGAACAGGAACATCTGTGTTGGATTTCGTGTAAGTGAAAGATAAACTTTTTTACTAAGCCATTATGGCTTTTAATTTAGAGGAGAATGGAGGACCATTCAGAAAAAGAGTGGTGAAGCAAGATAGGGCAACAGGTAGGAGCAAGTCCGGAGGGATAGAAATGTGGTTGAAACATTAGTATAGGGGGTATGAGAAGTAGGCAAGTGGGTAATTTGGGGTCAGAGTCTGATGCTAGGGAATGAATGACAAGAAATGGAGTTACTGGCTGAAAGCTAGTGATATTAGTTAGTCTTAATATTTTGGGCCAGAGTCTTCCTTTGAAGTTAATAGTTATTACATAAGCTCAGCCCCAGCTGTTCATGAGTGTTCATCATTCTACCACATAAAACTTAAGATCTCATGGCCTTATTGCCTAACAAGTCTTCTCTTAACCAGCTAAAAGCTTCTCCAGAGACCTTGTTTAGAGGTAACACTGAAGTAATTTTCCTTTTATCCATTAAAGTTTTAATTAACAGTTACTTTGTCTTTGAACCTTTCATATTTAGTGAGAATTTATTTCCAATAAGCCATTAATGTCTTAAAGTCTCCACCTGTTGTGCTTAATTTGTCTGGTTTATGTATTTATGGAGAAAAGCAGTGTAATAATTTTTGATTCTTCTGCCAACATACTTCAGTGACATTTTTTTGGCCATTTTTAAAAAGTTTCTTTACTTAGATTTTAATCTCCATAAGTGCATGTCAAGCTCAACCATCTCCTTAGGGAGGCTTTCCCTAATACTCCACCCTTCAGACTTAGTTGTTGACCCCACTTATGTGTTCAAAAAACAACAACAACAAAAAAACACCCAGCTTTGTCTTCCCTAATCATAGGAATTCTACCCTGATACAACTGTACCTAAGCTTATATGTCTCCCCATACTAAACTGTGAGCTCAAGGATGTATTATGTCTTATGTCTACACTTTCGATGCCCCAGAAAGTATTACTGAAGAAATAATCAATGAACTGACTAAATATTGCTATTGTATTATATTATTTTAGTGCTTAAAGCTAGTACTGTATAAAATTTCAAGAATATAATAAATGCCATTTTTGTGATAATGATAAATGAAAAAAAAAGCCTTAAAATTTTTTATCAAGGTATAATATATATAAAGCATATACAGTGTGCTAATCTTAATTGTACAACTCAACTAATTTTTCATATATATATTAATGCATTAGCCTCTACCTGTTTCCCACACCCCAGGAGTTTCCCTTCTGCATCTTCCCAGACAACACCAATCCTTTCCTCGTCCTGAGATAAACACTATTCTTCTATCAATTATTTTCATACTTAAAAAAAAAAAAACTATACTACAGTCAATACCAAATATTGCTGTTGGTGAAATAAATTACTGTGAAATAGCAATAATGTGAAGACCTGACCTACAATACAGACTACTGCCCAATTCCCAAATAATCCCTTGGGGCATTTGATATAAGATAAAAATTTTAAATTAAAAAACTCAATGCCAAACAGGATAATTTCAAAGAAATACACACCCAAACTACTGAAAAACAAGGATAAAGATAACAAAGATAAAGGTTCATTCTATATGCATGCATATACCACTTATTATCTATTGCTATGGTTATCCCAAAAGATTGTCAATGACTGAAAGCTAAAGGAACATAAAAATGTGCTTATAGGAAAAAAAAGTAAAGTATTAGTAAGGTATATTTTATGAGAATGGGGCAGTGGTGACACAAATCTTTGAAAACCAAAATTTGATCCTTATACCCTAAGTGCTATGTTTCTCAGCAGAAAGATGAAAGAAAGAAAGGGAAAATAGAATATCATGAAATACAAAGTCCACTTGGTGTTTAATTCTGTTTTTGTTTTTGTTTTTTAATGTTGGAACCTTCAGCAATATTAGGTTAAAAGTTCATTGCTCTTTACAGTGTGGAATGGACTTCAGTTTGTCACAGTGCTAGACAAATGCTTTGAAGAAGAGGAAGTCATAGGTAAGTTTGTCCCATGTAACTAGTTATTTTGGGATGTAGTGAGGGAGTGTCTGTCTGCACTTTAAGATGAAAAAGGAACATGAACTGTGAGAGGCTTTCCCATCAGGGCAAAGGCAAGTATACAGACTGCTCCTTTGTGTTTTGGTGGGTAGTTTCAGCTTTGTCATAGGTTTTTATTTTTTTTTTCTTTAGGGTATTAGAATTCTATAAAGTTGAATTTTCAGGTACTGAATGGCAAGTTCCCCGAAATAGGAGAGAAAATTGTTCTAGCTAACTCTGCCTCTCAGGCAAATGTTTACTGAAGAACAGCCATTCATTAATCTTGGAACAATAAAGTTCTTTTCGTGTCCTGTCTCCTGTTAATAATGCATGACTGAAAGTTATGTTCTAACTGTAAATCAGGACAAACAAAACATACCACAAAGTTATTTTCCTCTCAAGTCCAGTAGCTTGATATGTGTGTTGTTTTATTATTCCCACTTGGGGCTGTACATCTAATGTTATCTTTGAAAATGTGCTAACAAGCCTGAAAGTATTGGGGCTTTTTATCACATTTTTATTACAATGGAGGATTTTGAAAAATGAAATCTGATGCTTCTTACTCAGAATGTAATGTGAAAGCAAATTAGGAAATGAGGACATGGCATAGAATTTATGCCACATGTAGAATTGTCTTAATTCATTATCTTGCATGAAGTACATTTTTTCTTTCATTTATGACATAGCTATTTTTATGTTGCTAACATATTTTTAATAAGAATGCTGTTCAGTGTTCTTTTTTTTTTTCCTTCAGAAGATCTTTTATAGTTAAACTGATCTCTAGGAAGGGGGCTTGGATGACCCAATAGTAATGTGTTAAGGCCACTGGCATTGCCTTTAAAAATGTGACAGACTATTAGGAATAATATTGAGGTGAAGTTTTAAAATTCTAGAGAAGACATTTTGGAACTCTGGGGAGAGTTGTTGAGTTGGAAATTAACTCATCATTCAGATACATAGTAGTCTGGTTCAAAGGAAATGGACTTCTTTACAAATATCAGTAATGCTGACAATTATGAGTTATAAATTCATAAATTTACCATAACAAGAAATGTGAGGCCACATTGAATAGTCTAGGAGAGTCCAATTTAACTACTAAATGCCTTTGTAAAGTGGATAATTTATTGAATTCCATTGGGACCTATTTCTACATAGTAAAATGCAAAGATCGAATTAGACCTGTGTTATAAAAAATATAATTCAAGAATCCATTAGGTTTCATAGACTGATATTTGGGAACTTGGTGGGGAGAAAACTTGTGTGGTATTAGGATCTAAATTGAATATCCAACTGCCATAAATGGAATTAATATAGCTTGTTGTGTGGATCTCATGCCTTCAAAAATTTTTAGGAAAAAAAAAGAAAAAGACTTATGATAGATCTATTGGTTTTCTCCTTACCTTAGGAAACAGACATTCATCATAAAGCTACAGATAGTGCACCTTAGTTAAAGTGAGGATGAATCAGATTGTATATCCTAAACCTAGTTGTCATCAGAGATGATGTCAGAAAAGAAAGAACTATGGGCAATATCTGTGATAGTTTGCCTTGGTGAGGGATCTTCTCTGTATCCTAATAGGGGAAACTTCTAGCGGTAACAGAGGCCTATACTGTGGCCCCTGTGTGTATGGATATTTCAGGAGCTTCTGGTCAATCATCTGGGCAGGACTGGAAATATCTGGAGCAATAATCTGGGCAGAAAAGCAGCAATAGAAGCAGGCATTCAATCTGCCAAAAGTAAAAAGGGATGCAAACTCCAGTTGTGCTGGTTTAAACAGGCACTTCCAGTAACAATGGGGATGGTAACATCTCTGGCAATCAGCTGTTCGTTATTTTACAAGAACTTTCCCAAAGATGGAAGTAAAGTGTTTTATTTTTGCACAATTCATATATTAATATATCATTCTCCTTTGACTTATGAAAGAGGAATGAGTTTGATAACTGAAAGAGCTCATTGATCTAACAGAATTTAAAATTAGCTGTTTCTACATGACAGTCTTATTTTTTATTTCTTTGAAATTGAAAGAAAAAAGATTCTCCATTGTAAGTGGATTAGTTAAGTTGATATATAATATTCTCCTTTACATCGTCTTGCCGTATGTTTATAGGACAAAGATCATATTGCTGAGTTCACAATATAAATTACAGGTATCTTCGTTATTACATGAACCACTATGTAATAACTAATTATCACTTGTTGTGGTAGTTAATTTTATGTGTCAGTCTGACTGGATCATGGGATGCCAGATATACGGTTAAACATTATTTCTGGGTATGTTGTCTGTGCACGTGTTTCCAGAAGAGGTTAGCATTTGGATCAGTGGACTGAGTAAAGGGAAATGACCTTCCCAATGTAGATGGGCTTCATCCAGCGGGTTGAGGGCCTGAATAGAACAAAAAGGTGGAGGAAAGGAGGTCTTTCTTGTTCTAGCTCTCTTTTTCTTTCTCTTATTCTCTACCTGGCTACTGAGCTGGGGCACTGATCTTCTGCTGCCCTTGGCATTCCTTGTTCTCAGGCCTTCACGCTTGGACTGAAATCTACACCATTGGCTCTCTAGCTCTCAGGTTTTCTAACTACACCATTGGCCTTCCTGGGTCTCCAGCTTGGAGACTGCAGATCATGGGACTTCTCAGCCTCCATCATTGTATGAGCCAATACCTTATAGTAAGTTTCTTTATATTTATTCTTTGCTTCTGTTTCTTTGGAGAACCCTGACTAATACATTTAAATCACAAAGTAGACATTGCATAGATATAAATTATCCTAACTATAAGTACTTATAAATTATCAGGTAATTGGCCAGTTGTTTTTGAGCAAATGTTCTATTGTTGGAAATTTTGTCAGTGCAAAAATTATCTACTGTTAAAATTTTATGGGTTTATTATGTTCATATATTTTCAAATTGTTACATATTTTAAAATAACTTCTAAGTTATTATATGGTGTTTTTCTCATATGTCGGGATAAAAATATAGGTTTTAGAAAACAAAATGGAAAGCCATCAGAGAAGTAAACAAAGGAAAATATTTTGTATTATTTAGATACATTTTTGGAGAAAAGAGATGTAATGCTATAAAAAGGAGATTTCAGAGCTATCCATCTCAGTGTAATGTAGCACTAATGTGTCACTGATGAAGAAGGATGCGAATTTAGCTTCTAGCTACATGTCAACCAGAAATGGTAAATTTCAAGAAAAACTAGGATAAAATGTACATGAAGATTCATTAAACCAAATATATTTTCTGGAGATCTGGATACTTGATGTAACATGAATATTAAACAATGGAAAATTTAAAAATTACCAAATGACAGAACAGACTTTAGAAGCATTAATGGGTTCTTCCAAATTGCTAAAAATACACTAGATCCTTGTTACTTTATTACAAACCAAAGGGTTTTATATATGTTTTTCTATTTTGCAAATTAGGTGGGGATGTAAAATGTTCAGCTGAAGAATGAGAAGGGGCAAAACATAGACAACATTCATGACAACATCTTGACAAAGATGAAAAGAGTGAAAATAGCGTTGTGTTCAAATTTGAAATCCGATAAACTATTGAAGCTTTCTAAACAGAGTAGAAGTAAACATAAGAATACTGGCAAGGTTTTGTTGAGCAAATTATATACAAAATTTAGTTTTTGCCAAGGCAATGACCAGTGTTCAGAGGATAATCCAAGAAGCTCTATGATATTTATATCATGGGATTTTCTTCTACTGCAGAAAAATATATCAAAATGAACATTTTAAGTTTTCTTTTAAATCCAACAAAAGACATAGTCATAGAACAATCATACATATTCTTGGAAAAGTACTTAAAGAAAAAAAGAGCAACCAAAATCTAGATATAACAACGTAATTTGAGGTGTAAGAGATACAATAATACCGCACATATGCTTGGAAAAGAGAATGGGTAGAAGATACTCAAAATAGTTGAAGATATTTTACACGTCTGTGCATGGTCTAAATTTGTGGTAAATAGTAAGGTATTGGGTGGGCCAAAAGTTTCGTTCGTTTTTTTCCATAAGATGGCTCTAGTAGCACTTAGTTGTCTTTAACTTCATTCAGTTTTTAGATTGTATATGAAAGCTGTCATATCAGCGTGCATTTTAAAAAAGACATCAAAATTGGTGAATTTTTGTGTAGCCATTTTAATATTGAAGATGGAAGAAAAAAGCAACATTTTCGGTGTATTATGCTTTATTATTTCAAGAAAAGTAAAAACGCAAGTGAAACGCAAGAAAAGATTTGTGCAGTGTATGGAGAAGGTGCTGTGACTGATCGAAGATGTCAAAAGTGTTTGCAAAGTTTCGTGCTGGAGATTTCTCGTTGGATGATGCTCCACGGTCGGGTAGACAAGTTGAAGTTGATAGCAATCAAATCGAGACATTAATTGAGAACAATCAACGTTATACCACGCGGGAGATAGCCGACATACTCAAAATATCCAAATCACCAAATCAAGCGTTGAAAATTATTTGCCCCAGCTTGGTTATGTTAATTGCTTTGATGTTTGGGTTCCACGTAAGTTGACTGTATTTCTGCATGTGATTCTCTGCTTAAACATAATGAAAATGTTCCGTTTTTAAAACAAATTGTGATGGGTGATGAAAAGTGGATACTGTACGATAATGTTGAACAGAAGAAATCATGGGGCAAGGGAAATGAACCACCACCAACCACACCAAACGCTGGTCTTCATCCAAAGAAGGTGATGCTGTGTATATGGTGGGATTTCAAGGGAGTCCTCTATTATGAGCTCCTTCTGGAAAACCAAACGATTAATGCCAGTAAGTACTGCTCCCAGTTAGACCAGCTGAAAACAGCACTCGATGAAAAGCATCCAGAATTAGTCAATAGAAGACGCATAATCGGGCTTCCGTAGTGGCGCAGTGGTTGAGAGTCCACCTGCCGGTGCAGTGGACACGGGTTCGTGCCCCGGTCCGGGAAGATCCCACATGCCTTGGAGCGGCTGGGCCCGTGAGCCATGGACGCTGAGCCTGCGCGTCCGGAGCCTGTGCTCCGCAACGGGAGAGGCCACAACAGTGAGAGGCCCGCGGACCACAAAAAATAAATAAAAAAAAAAAAGGAAACGCATAATCTTCCCTCAGGACAACACAAGACCGCATGTTTCTTTGATGACCAGGCAAAAACTTACAGTTTGGCTGGGAAGTTCTGATTCGTCTGCCATATTCACCAGACCTTGCACCTTCGGATTTCCATTTATTTAGGTCTTTACAAAATTCTCTTAATGGAAAAAAATTCAATTCCCTGGAAGACTATAAAAGGCACCTGGAACAGTTCTTTGCTCAAAAAGATAAAAAGTTTTGGGAAGATGGTATTATGAAGTTGCCTGAAAAATGGCAGAAGGTAGTGGAACAAAAGGGTGACTATGTTGTTCAATAAAGCTCATGGTGAAAATGAAAAATGTGTCTTTTATTTTTATTTAAAAACCTAAGGCACTTTTTGGCCAACCCAATAAAAATCTATATTAATTCCTATACATTTAAAATGCTTTTCAGTGTGAACTAATATTGAAGTATATTAAAAGTATATTTACCTGCATAAGTTTGCCACCATTGTCAAAACAGCAATGAGAATGTCAAATTGATGCCTTTGTGCCATAGAATACTCGTTAGTGGATACTCTTCTAATGCTCTTTTAGAAATTGTTGATGTATTTATAAAGATCTAAATCCTGTAATGAAAAACAAAGATATATTTTAAAAATATACTTTAAAAATTTGTTTGGTCTGCACTAATGATATTTTAAGCAAACTTAATGTTATAGGCAAAATGATGCATAAACAAAAATCAGTGTATAACAGTCCCTGAAATCATTGAAAAGATTATGAAATTCTTTGCAGAAAACAAATTGTTGACATTTATGAAAAATATTATTGATGCCAAATAAATTACACACTACCATTACTGACACCAGTTTCTCCAATTCAAGAAAAAGGATAAAGAAGACTCATTTTGAGTACAAACCTCATAATCAGCACATCTGTGATTCAAATATAATCTGAAAATCAATTTTTCCATGTCAAATGCAGTTTCTTCCTTATGAAAGGCTTACTATGTTGAAAGAATTAGATTTTATATGTTTAAAGTAGCATATATATTTACCAATAAAATTAACTGATGAACATAGTAAGAAATGTGCTATTGATGATACCTCTATTCTTGAAGAACTAAAATGCTTAAATTTAATAAAACCTAGTACAGCTTTCATTATCATCTTGTGATATATTTGGACACAAATTTGCTGGACATCTTTTAAAATATCTTTATAGCCCTTTTTCTATATTACCTTTGCCAGCAAAGGAAGAAGTTCCTCATAAAATATATTACAAATGACTTAAGATCCACCCTGTCACATTAATCAAATTTATTTTTTGATAGAAAACAAATATTGGAGCAAGTATGCATAGAAATTGTAATAAACACTTTCATTTCCATGAAAGCAAGGAGTATAACTCTTTCACAACAAATTATTATATCCTAGTGACCTTAACTTTTAAATAACTGTAATTAAAAATTCAAATTTGTTACATTATTTTCAAATTTTGATCTACAGTATTTGTACAGAATGACTTTGTTTTTTGTCACTGTTATTATTAAAAATGAAAAAAAATACTTTCACTTCTTTCTTTGAGTTGAGGATGGTATGATTCTTTTCTAATTTGCCTAAAGACAGTCTGCTCCAAATACTCCCTTTTACATTTCAAGAGCCGTGTCTGGGGGTCTCAAATCATAGAATTTTATTTTAAGTCATAGTTAGGATTTAAGATGTGATGGAAGGAAAGTTTCCACCAGACAAAGAAGTGAAGGAGAAAGTGCTCTGCTTTTGTAAATGGGGCCAGAGGAAGGGTGACTATGATGAGAATTTTGCCTAAGACCACCATGGAAATAAGGAGAAAACAGAGTTTCTTTGAAGAAGCAGGAATATCTACATGGATAGGATATTAGATTTTTTAAATTTACTGAGTATTTCCCAAACAGCAACAGCAAAACAACAACAACAAGCATCCAATAACCACTGTTTTAAAACTGAGATAGACTAAGATAGTTTTGGTGCTGAGTTGAAAGTCTGTTCACACTGCTTCCCCTCTTCCCACTATTGAGTGGGAATGAGGAATCTGTAGTAGAGATTAGATCGGTTTCTGGTAAAAACACAAACAACATATTTCAGCCA
This sequence comes from Delphinus delphis, assembly GCF_949987515.2. NCBI lineage: Eukaryota > Metazoa > Chordata > Mammalia > Artiodactyla > Delphinidae > Delphinus > Delphinus delphis. Next base: position 62,326,756 of record NC_082687.1, on the reverse strand, counting down.
TCTAAATTGTAGAGTGTAACTTTAAACTCATGCTACATTAACATTTATTTAACGTTTATTATGCTTTAAAAATGCTCTAAGTCTTTTATATCTGTTCAGTTATTGTTCATAAAAACTTATGAAGTAAGTTTAAAGAGATTAAGCAAGTGCCCAAATCATAGAAAATTACTTGCTCCACCAAAAATGTGTGCTCTTTGCACTTTATATTACCTCTTGATAACAAAAGTTTATTTTATAATTATTTCTGGAGAAAGAAAAGCAGATGGCAGTGGGGGGTGGTGCTGAAAGAGAAGTAAGCCCAGGCAGAGGGAGGGAGGGAGGGAGGGTGGGAAGGAAGGAAGGAGCGAAAGAAGAGAGGGAGGGAGGAAGGAGGGGAGGGAGGAAGGGTAGAAGGGAGGGAGAGAGGAAGGTGAGAGGGAAGGAAGGAATTGAGCCCACTCCTTGGGTTTAGAGGTATAAATATACATGAGAAAGATGTGAAGAGATTATAACTGCTCAAATTGTTGTCCTCTCACTTAAAGCAAATATCTGGAAAGGAAGAAAAAGGAGAAAACACCTCCAAAGGATGAAGAAATTGTAAGGGAATGATTGGATTCTAAAAGTAAGTTTTTACATTTCTTTTATTCTAGGATTAGATTCTGTTCTATGAAAGAACTTGTAGAAGGAATATTAGAGAGTAAGAATTTTTAAGAATTTTAAAGACTAGGAATTCCCTGGCAGTCCAGTGGTTAGGACTCAGTGCTTTCACTGCCAGGGCCCAGGTTTGATCCCTGCTGGGTGAACTAAGATCTCACAAGAGGCATGGCATGGCCAAAAAAATTATGAAGACTAAGATAAATGCCAGAAAAGAATATTGGAAATTGTAATTTGAATTTTCACCATGGTAATATGGCTCTAGAGAAAATAGCATTATCAGATGGATATATAAAGAATTGATGGTATCTAAACAGTCATGATGAATAGCTTGATATTAAACCGGAGGGAGAATTTTAATGCAGGAACAATGAGTTTGCCTCTCAACACTGGCAGTGGCCTACATTTTATAGCACTGACCTATATGGAGAGAGATGTGCCATGTTTGAATTTGCAAATTACACAAAATTGAGAGGGACGGTAAAATATTGCATGGTAAAGAAAACTAGAGGCAAATTAATGTCAATATGTTGCTGTGATAAATATAAAAAGATATAAACCATTCTGCAGTTTATTTAAAGAAAACACAAAACTTTACAAGTATAAAATGAGGGATATGAGGCCTAGACCAGTGAGCTTTCAGATGACCTGAAGCTCAATATGAATTGTTATTGTCATGTGGCTGTTGGTAAATCTACTTTGAGCCTGGACTTTATTAAAAAGAGGCACATTATCTCAAAAAAGGAAGTACCATGGCTAGTTCCGTACACCATTCTTTCAAAGAGACACAGGAAAACAAGCAAAGGGTAGATTTGGAGAAAGTGACCAGTCCAGAGTCAGAGAGCATTGCAGGCCTTTAAGGAGCCAGGCTTCTTTCAAACTGCCTTCTATATTTAAAAGCCTGTGTGGTGAAAAGTCAGCACACTTACTCAGTAGGATCTCTAGTCCTGTGGAAATAGTGTTAATGAATAGAAATTGCAAAGTAACTCATTTTTACTTAATTTAAGGCAGTATATCTTACATCACAATTGCCTAAATGAGCTGCTTCAGGAGGTAGTAGGTTTCCTTTCACTGGAGGTCTTCAAATAGAAGTTTGATGACCAGTTGGGGGAATGTATTTAATATTGTTCATTGCTTTGTCACCGGTTCCCAAAACAATGTGTGCCACACATTAGCCACCAACAAATACTTATTGAATGAATGATTGAATAGAAGGAAGTTACTTATAACTAACATTTATGAAGCCCTCATGATTGGTCAGTGACAGCTAATTTTCCAAAACTTTATAGGAAGGGACAGTTATTTTTTTCATTTGGCAGATAAGAGAAGTGAAAGCTAGCAAAGGGAAAAACACTTGCTCAAGTCACCCAGAAGTGAGTGGAAGAGGCAGGATTTTGATTGTGCTGTATCAGTTTCCTGAGCCTGTTTCAAGTTTCAGAATGTGGTTGACCTAGATAATTTATAAGATTCCTTCATCAAACACTCCCTGATATATGCTGTTATTAATTAAACAAGGAGGCCAGGAGATGAGGTGGTTCTAATACCTTAGCAGCCTTTATAACAAAACCAAAACCTAAGCCTGTAAACACCTCAAGGTTGAGAAATCAAAACCTAAGTACAACCAATCACAAACAGCCAATTAAACTTTTGCAAATAAGGCAAAAGCTTAAGCTATAGCCAATCAAATAATTTCCTTGTTTTGCTTCTTCCTTTTCTTCGTAAAAGTGTCTCTCCTATTTCCTATCAATGGAGTGCTCTAACCACTTCCAGTTTGCTACTGCCTGATTGGAATTGATTTTTGCTCAAAAAAACTCTTAACATTTTTAATATACCTTAGTTTATCTTTTAACAATGCTGGTAGGAAGGACTTGAATTTATCAACTCTTACTACATTAGAACCAATTTATTGACAAAATTTGTTACCATTAAAATAGGTGGGTAGATATTTGGTCTCTGAGACAATTACATATATGTTATGGACATTATACTTAATTAGCAGGAAGAAGCACAGGAAAGTAGCCAGGCAGATTAATACAGTGTATAGGTTTGAGTAGCTGGAGGCCAGGATGGCTCTGGAGCTCTGTTGTATCTTGGATGCCTAGAAGAAGTGTATGGTGGTAGTGGAAGGTGGAGCTAATAACAGATTGCACTACTTTGCAATCTTGCTGGGTTTAAACTGTTAGTTACGTTTTGAGGATTAATGCAGAGTGTGAGCTCTTTGAGGCAGGTTTAACACCTTACTAATATTTACATCCTTTGAGCCTTACACTGTGACTTTCAAAAGTATTGCATGAAGGATATGGTCAGGACAGGATAAATGTGTGGTGATTGCCATTGTGCTTAGGGCAGCTGGAATGGTACTGGCTTTAATTTGTAACTCTTACTAGTAATGAGCCCTTGCTTGTTATGGTAACCCTAAAATTTACTAGTAGCTTATCTTTAAGATTTACCTCAAATTTTATTCTGGAAAGTATTACATGACCTACTTGTTTAAGTACCTTGGTTTGTTTGCTGTTTTTAAAATTATTTATCATTCTGTGTATCCATTTTATAACACCACTATGACAGATTGGAATGACCTCTTTAATTATCTGCATGTTCCCACTTCCCTCGCTCCCAACTCCGAACTCCTTGATGGTGTGGTAAACATGCTACTCATCTAGGGTTACCCTCAATGTCTAGCAAAATGCTTAACAAATAATTAATGCTGCCAAAGCGAAAATTGCACCCAGATAGGCAAGGAAGACTTTATTTGAAGCTACTGCAATAGAGGAGAGAGGCCAAAACTCAGTCTGATGTCAACCCTTCTGAGCCAAAGGGTGGGAGAGTTTTTAAGAGCTGGGTGGAAAGATAAACTTTTTCCTCTCTTCATGACAGAGGGTAGTTTTACAGCTTGGCATAAGTTAGGCTTCTGCCTTCCCACAGAAACTGAGAAATAGGGTTCTATCTTGCTTGATGATTACATTTCAAAGGGATGGCTTGTAGGTCCTTGAGAAAGACATTCTTGGGTTGTAAAATTAGAAGGAGTCTTCTAAACAAATTACAACTCAAAGGGTTAGAGAAATAATTTATAATTGCAAGTTTTCTAAAGTAAATTCTCTTAAGTAAAGGGAGTTCAAGGGCATAGAGTCAAGAAGAAGCTTGTCTAAAGTCTAGTTGAGCTGAGGGGAACATTAAGGCCATTTTGGTCAGTGCTCACTCAGTAAGTTGTTGAATGAATGAACAAATGAATAAAGTTCATTCCTTAGAATCCTAATATTAAATGTGTCATCTTATTGAAAAAGTAATATTAAGAGTAATTAGAGCAAATTAAAATAATATTTAAAAGACTTCTTTTATCTCCTGTTGTTCATTTGATACTTCATTGTGTAAGTTCCATACCCCCCAAAATATATTACATGTTGAATATGCATAAGGTTTTAAAAAATTTTTTAAACTCCCCCATTTTTCAACTAGAGGCATCTTTATAAATCATTTCTTGCAGTGGAGCACATAATGATATATTAAATAACTTAAAAAAATTTTTTCAGAAACTGTTTTATTTTCAACATTTTTCTTCATTCTCAAATCAAAAACATTACATCAGACTCTGAAACATTATGTACAAACTTTCTCTGTGGTAGCTACAGCTATAAAATAGAAATAATGCTGCTTTCTCTTCCTACGTTGATGGGTTGTTTATAAGGAGCAAATGAGAATGCGAAAGCACTTTAGAACTGTAAAAATAATTGTAGAAATGCAAGGATAAAATGAATAATGAACATATAAAGTCGATTATGGAGATATTTTTATTTTCTTTAATAATAATTTCTAAAGATATGATATGAAGACTCAGGCTATCTCCTAGGACATGGAAAATAATATTTGGTAACCATTACCTTAAAATTATTGGTAAGTCTGAGTTAGTGATATGTTTATTGAATTTTTCACAATCAATACAGTTAAAAATGTTTCAAATATACTGATTAGTGGTCTCTCAAAACACTGTAATTTCTAGAAGCATAATTATCAGGGAGATAGTGTCAAATGCTTGTTAAGATTACAGACTTTATTACTTGGATCCTGGTAGTCTATTTTCAAATCCCAGGTCTGCTACATTTCAGGTTTATAATCTTGAAAAAGTTATATGAACTCTCTAAGCCTCTGGTTTGTCATTTGTGAAGTAGGAAAAATATCTACCTCCTTTGGTTGCTGTGAGGATCAAATGGGACGGAATATGTATGGCACTGACTGAGCACAGTGACTGACTCATAGGGAGGTCTCAAAACTTGTGAAAAACACACACACACAAACACACACACACATACACACACACTCTTATACATAATTAGACCTAAAGCACGTATATATAATCCTAACCTGTACAGATTAACTTTCGGTTATATGTCTTTGGAATTTCCAGTGGTTTTGAAACAGTTCATTTTTAAAAATTTAAATACCAGTGTTTATAAATCTTTATCACACAATCATTTGACGTATGTTTTCTGTTTCTGCAGAAATTTTGATGGTGTAGAAATTTTAGCAAGCCTCATATAATATATCATTAATTTTAAATTACTCTTGAAATAAAGATATTTACCAGACCATATTTGGAAAATGTATCAGAGGTACTGTAGTACAGAAGCAATAATATGGTTGGAGTTTTTGAGATACAGGCTTTTCATTTACCATCTGCCTTTGAGGAAGTCACTCATTTTCTAGAATCCCAGTTTACTGATCTGTAACCACTTAGATAATTAAAACCACCTGAAAGGATTATTGTAAAGATCAAAGAGTTAATACATTTAAAAACACTTTATAAAATTTAAGAATTTGTTTAAGCCATCCCTCAGAAAAATGATGAACCCTCCTCAAAATTTGGTTTGGATGTCAAGACTGATGTTACTACGTACACACTAAGAGGGTATAAGAAGGTTTATGACTCACTTAAATGAGGTTTTCTGGGCAGAACAAGACAGACTCCCAAGATGGTTAAAAAATGGCTTGAGAACGCAGGGAAAGGAGACTAGTAAGGGGTTTTTATGGTGATTAGGCAATGGAGCCAGGGTGAGGGTCCCACGGTGCCAAATGTGGGAGTGCCTGGGATTATTTCTTATCAGCTTGTCCAGATGGGGGGCAGAAGGGGTGGGCCTTAAAAAGCTGTCAGCGACCACACATCAAAAGTAGAGACAAACTATTTGTTTAGCCAGTGCAGAATTATGAACTTTATTATTAAACTGTCAGCGCTGGTACTGTGGTGCTGTTTGCTGCTCCACAGCCACTTCCTTTCTTCCTCTTTGTTGAGAACTGATCTGCCGCAATAGAGGCTGAAAATGAAACCTGGCCAATGGGACCTGAGAGGAAGTCTGCTGGAGGGCTATTAGGAATGATTTTACTGTCTAATAAAAAGAGTTGCATAGGAGTCAAAATATCATCAGGATATTTTGTAATTCAAATTCACAATTGAATAAATTAATAAAATTTAGATTTATTCAAGAACATTTCAGCATGAATCCAGAAAATCCAATGTGTTCCAAAAAGTCTAACCTGAGCAACTTAAGAGAAAGATAAGTAAACGAAGGCAAATATGATGTTTCTTTGTGGTATCAACTCATTTTAATAACAGTAGCTACCTCCTGGGAATCAGACGGTCTCATTGTTAGTAATAAAGTACTTTGATTGATAAAAGCACAATGAATTTCCGGTCACTTAATAAATATAAGTAGACTAGATACAAATTTTCAAAGTATGGAATCTGTGTGTGAAGCATTCTTGGCTGTGATCAGTTTAGATAGATTGATTTAAAGTATGACTCCTTTCTTTGAGAATCAGTACTTTAAAAGGGGATTGTAGTAGACAGAATAAAATGGCTCCGTAAAGATGCCAAACCAAAAGTCCAGAACCTGTGACCATGTTACATTACACTACATCACTTTGCAGTCAGTGAGGGAAAGAGAGTTTTAGGTACGAAGTCCTGCCTTCTTCAAACACTATCACAAATTTGGCGGTCTAATTTCATCCTCATAATCTTAACCCTAACGTCACGGACAAACATAACTGTATTTAACTGACTTTATGGGTTTTGTCCCCCTGCCAGTCTTAGTGAGGTGGTATCATGAAGATATAACTTTTGAATATCTATCTGACAGTTTTCCAACCAAAATTATTTATGTAAATAAAACAGCCTGTGTTCTCATGGAATTATTTAAATGTATTGAGGAGAAAGGTATTATTTTCTTCCTCAATTGAAGCCCAGGAAGGTAAAGAATTTGTAGATCCTTCTTTGTTTTTAAATCCTAACATCAGCTTTTATATATTTTTAAATGTTAATTATTGGAAACAGACAAGCTGTGAATAAAAAGCTTCAACTGTTTTTTTTTATTTAAAAATTTCCAAATATCTTTTCTACTTCAGAACCTCTTTTTTTAATTCCACCTTCTCCATTTTCCCTTTTTCTGTGTGACATTTGAGGGAGAAATGTTGAAAGCTAAAATGCTGTTTTGCTTCTTGGTAGTTGTAGCTTCTACTGGGTATCCTTTGACAATACAATTATGTAATGATAATAAAAATGATAATGCATCATCATATACCTTAAGATGGTGTTTCTGATTTCTCCATCCAGTCATCTTGTTAAAGGGCCCTCAATCCAGAAACTATAAGAAAACATAAGTCAAGAAATCCATTTTTTTTCCCTTCTGTTTCTTAATTCTCCATTTCTTAAATTACATGGCAACATTTCTGTGTTAAATGTTTGGAAAATTGTATACTTGTTTTTGCATGAATAAATAGGAAATGAGGCTGGCTCAGTTTTTCCTGAGGAATGGTCCCTGTCTTAGAGTCCCTTTCTAAGTATATATTGATCATTTTATAGTTATACAGGCAGCCATGCATAGCTGAAACATGATCGTATTAAAGTTGTTTCTTAGATATACAGTTTTGGCTGGTAAATTGCAATTCTGAAACCATATCTGTAAGTTACAGTATCTGTCTTAGAATAGCATAAAACCTGACATTTTATTTTATCAGTTGGGTTACTTGTCCCTTGCCTTATAACTCTTATCATTAACAATGAGGTGAAGAAATAAGCAACTGATTTTCCCTACAAAACCCATAAATCTCATGTGCTTAGTTATCCCAGATATATTCTGAGAGAATTTATGCCAAAATGATAAACTTGGAAAATCCACGTTATGTCAAAAAATATTCGTAAAGGAATATTCCTTGTGAACTTTAAACTACTGTAACTGTTAATTGCCATGACTCCTATGTATGAATCAAAGTGTCAGCACTATATTGGTATCTTTACATTCAGAAGATGTTATATACTTCTAGAAGTCATATTTCCTAGTCCTCACCTAGGAAATATGAGTCAAAATATATTTTGACTCCATTGCATACCATAAGAAACCATTTTTGATGTATCTGGATAATATACACCATTGTGGGTGGTGGGATATGACTCCAGGTAGCTCATTTAATAATAATCATAGCATATCTAAATTGTGCAGTTGGCTTGAGATAAGCATGTTGATACATAACATCTATTTTAAGAGACCAGTAAAATATGGGTAAACAGAGACCTTCTGTAACTATTGAAGAACATTATTATATTCCCGGGAGTAGAAACTGACTCACAGACACAGAATATGTAATTTGGAAAAGAGTGTTACAGTTCTAATCCAATAAATCAATCCAGTTAAGTTCCACTGTAGCACTTATTCATTCATTCATTCACTTATTCATCTCTGTCTTATAGCAGAGTTAGTCTTTTTTTTTTTTTTTTTTTTTTTTTGGCAGTACGCTGGCCTCTCACCGCCGTGGCCTCTCCTGCTGCGGAGCACAGGCTCCGGACGCGCAGGCTCAGCGGCCATGGCTCACGGGCCCAGCCGCTCCGCAGCATGTGCGATCTTCCCGGACCGGGGCACGAACTCGTGTCCCCTGCATCAGCAGGCAGACCCTCAACCACTGTGCCACCAGGGAAGCCCCCAGAGTTAGTCATTTTATATGTCTCTCTCTTCTACTAGACTACCACTAATTGAAGGGTATGTCATATGTATTTAAAAGCAAAGAACAGGTATTCAGTATATGATTATGGAATTAAATTGCTTAATGTAGGAGAGAAGAGATAGACTAAATTCAATTTGTGGTACTTGCCATTGATGCTTTATGTGCAAAAGACCACTGAAAGAAATTGGAGATTATTACACATAGTACCAAGCACCTCACTTATTAGTAAGTCTCTTCTCTTACAATGTCAACTACATAGAATCCAGATGCCTTGGACATATGCTCTTCTGTCAAGCATCTCTTTAGGGAAATGGGCCCACTTTATCCTTGGTCTATGTGTTTAATGTAGGGTTGATCTCACCTGCTATGTCTAGGTATGAGAATACCCTGTACAAGGTCTGTGTAATCACAACACCTCAGAGACAGGTTCAGGAGTTCATGACTCAAGCAAAGTTGGTAAGAGACCTACTCAGAGGATTTTGTTAGAACTGTTAGAAAATAACATCCCTTTATTTCCTGGAATTATTACCTTTCCAAAAATTTAAGCCTAGAGCTGCCAGGAATCATCCTCACCATCTCATAGAAAGAATTTAGCCCATAAATAAGCCAACATGGGAAAAGTAGAGTAGAGCGATAGAAAGAGATGCTCAGATGACTTGTTTAGATCATCCACTGAGTTCAGCAGCCCCTCTAGCCAGTTGTACCCAGAACTTTAGATTTATGATATTTGGAAACATAAGAAACCTAACCAATATTATAAATAGGAAATGGGCTTGTACTTTCCAAGTAGCAGACCTTAAAATGTGGAATGTGGTGAATAGAGATAGATTGAATGGCAATGGAGATTTCCCTCCCAAGGCTGCAATGTTGGCATATTTTTATATACGTAATCGAAGTAGTCATCAAACTGCTACCTATTTTAGATAAAATGTCTTTAAAGGTCTATATTTTAGGTCCCTAAAAATTGTCAGACTTTGAATAGCTTCCTGTAAATGTGACTTGGTGAAATAGACATCACTCACAGGTGTTAGTCATCGAGCTAGAGGCAATAATTAGATAAAATCTTGGGTTAGTTCCCTTTGTAGATAGAGTGTTTTGTACTTTTAATTCAAGTTGGAATAGTAGAGTTATGTTGAAACTAGAATTTTGAAATTCTGTGGGAAGAGAAGTGTGCATTCACAAACAAAGTTTGGAATGTAGTGGACACAGTGACCACAATAACTATGTGAAGCCACGTTTCCACCATTTTCAAACCATGGGGCTTAAGGTAACCTGACTCACCCTGTGAGTTCAGGAAAAAGCATGAGGCACAGTCCTGACTATCAGAGTAAGATGGAGGTTAATTCAAGGATAGGAATACAACCAAACCAGGCCAACCAGTGCCCACCTCAAAACATTTGCAGCATAAGAGCACTCTTCTTTTACATTTTATTTTATTTATTTTTTATACAGCAGGTTCTTATTAGTTAACTGTTTTATACATATTAGTGTATACATGTCAATCCCAATCTCCCAGTTCATCCCACCACCACCACCACCACCTCTCCCCTATCCCCCTTGCTGTCCATATGTTTGTTCTCTACATCTGTTGTCTCTATTTCTGCCTTGCAAACCGGTGTATCTGTACTATTTTTCTAGATTCCACATGTATGTTTTAATATGTGATATTTGTTTTTCTCTTTCCGACTTACTTCACTCTGTATGACAGTCTCTAGGTCCATCCACACATCTACAGATGACCCAATTTTGTTCCTTTTTATGGCTGAATAATATTCCATTGTATATATGTACCAGTACTTCTTTATCCATTCGTCTGTCAATGGGCATTTAGGTTGCTTCCATGACCTGGCTATTGTAAATAGTGATGCAGTGAACATTGGGGTGCATGTGTCCTTTTGAATTATGGTTTTCTCTGGGTATATGCCCAGTAGTAGAATTGCTGGGTCATATGGTAATTCTATTTTTAGTTTTTTAAGGAACCTCCATACTGTTCTCCACAGTGGCTGTATCAATTTACATTCCCACCAACAGTGCAAGAGGGTTCCCTTTTCTCCACACCCTCCCCAGCATTTGTTGTTTCTGGATTTTCTGATGATGCCCATTCTAACTGGTGTGAGGTGATACCACATTGTAGTTTTGATTTGCATTGCTCTAATAATTAGTGATGTTGAGCAGCTTTTCATGAGCCTCTTGGCTATCTTATGTCTTCTTTGGACAGATGTCTGTATAGGTCTTCTGCGCATTTTTTGATTGGGTTGTTGTTTTTTTTTTAATATTGAGCTGCATGAGCTGTTTATATATTTTGGAGATTAACCCTTTCACCACTGATTAATTTGTGAACATTTTCTCCCATTCTGAGGGTTGTCTTTTCATCTTGTTTATAATTTGCTTTGCAAAAGCTTTTAAGTTTCATTAGGTCCCATTTCTTTATTATTGTTTTTATTTCCATTAATCTAGGAAGTGGGTCAAAAAAGATCTTGCTATGATTTATGTCAAAGAGTGTTCTTCCTGTATTTACCTCTAAGAGTTTTATAGTGTCCGGTCTTAGATTTAGGTCCTGAATCCATTTTAAGTTTATTTTTGTGTATGGTGTTATGGAGTGTTCTAATTTCATTCTTTTACATGTAACTGTCAGGTTTTCCCAGCACCACTTACTGAAGAGACTTTCTTTTCTCTATTGTATATCCTTGCCTCCTTTGTCATAGATTAGTTGATCATAGGTGTGTGGGTTTATCTCTGGGCTTTCTATCCTGTTCCATTGATCTATATTTCTGATTTTGTTCCAGTACCATATTGTCTTGATTACTGTAGCTTTGTAGCATAGTCTGAAGTCAGGGATTCTGATTTCTCCAGCTCTGTTTTTTTCCCTCAAGGTTGCTTTGGCTATTTGGGGTCTTTTGTGTCTCCATACAAATTTTAAGATTTTTTTGTTCTAGTTCTGTAAAAAATGCCATTGGTAGTTTGATAGGCATTGCATTGAATCTGTAGATTGCATTGGGTAGTGTAGTCATTTTCAAAATATTGATTCTTCCAATCCAAGAATATGGTATATCTCTCCATCTGTTTGTGTCATCTTTGATTTCTTTCAAGAGTGGCTTATAGTTTTCTGAGTACAGGTCTTTTACCTCCTCAGGTAGGTTTATTCCTAGGTATTTTATTCTTTTTGTTGTAGTGGTGAATGGGGTTGATTCCTTCATTTCTCTTTCTGATCTTTTGTTGTTAGTGTATAGGAGTGCAAGAGATTTCTGTGCATTAACTTTGTATCCTGGTACTTTACCAAATTTATTGATTAGCTCTAGTAGTTTTCTGGTGGCATCTTTATGATTCTCTATGTATAGTATCATATCATCTGCAAACAGTGACAGTTTTACTTCTTCTTTTCTGATTTGGATTCCTTTTATTTCTTTTTCTTCTCTGAATGCTGTGGCTAGGACTTCCAAACCTATGTTGAATAAAGGTGGTGAGAGTGGACATCCTTGTCTTGTTCCTCATCTTAGAGGAAATGCTTTCAGTTTTTCACCATTGAGAATGATGTTTGCTTGGGTTTGTCGTATATGACCTTTATTATGTTAAGGTAGGTTCCCTCTATGTCCACTTTCTGGAGAGTTTTTATCATAAGTGGGTGTTGAATTTTGTCAAAAGCTTTTTCTACATCTATTGAGATGATCATATAGTTTTTATTCTTCAGTTTGTTAATATGGTGTATCACATTGATTGATTTGCGTATGTTGAAGAATCCTTGCATCCCTGGGATAAATCCCACTTGATCATGGTGTATGATCCTTTTAATGTGTTGTTGGATTCTGTTTGCTACTATTTTGTTGAGGATTTTTGCATCTATATTCATCAGTGATATTGGTCTGTAATTTTTTTTTTTTGTAGTATCTCTGTCTGGTTTTGGTATCAGGGTGATGGTGGCCTCATAGAATGAGGTTGGGAATCTTCCTTCCTCTGCAGTTTTTTGGAAGAGTTTGAGAAGGATGGGTGTTAGCTCTTCTCTAAATGTTTGATAGAATTTACCTGTGAAGCCATCTGGTCCTGGTCTTCTGTTTGTTGGTCACAGTTTCAATTTCATTACTTGTGATTGGTCTGTTCATATTTTCTATTTCTTTCTGGTTCAGTCTTGGAAGGTTATACCTTTTTAAGTGTTTGTCCATTTCTTCCAGGTTGTCCATTTTATTGGCATAGTGTTGCTTGTAGTCTTCTATTATGATGCTTTGTATTTCTGTGGTGTCCGTTGTAACTTCTCCTTTTTCATTTCTGATTTTATTGATTTGAGTCCTCTCCCTCTTTTTCTTGTTGAGTCTGGCTAAAGGTTTATCAATCTTGTTTATCTTCTCAAAGAAACAGCTTTTGGTTTTATTGATCTTTGCTATTGTTTTGTTTGTTTCTATTTCATTTTTTTCTGATCTGATCTTTATGATTTCTTTCCTTCTGCTAACTTTAGGTTTTTGCTTGTTCTTCTTTCTCTTCTTCCTTTAGGTGTAAGGTTAGATTGTTTATTTGAGATTTTTCTTGTTTCTTGAGGTAAGATTGTATTGCTTTAAACTTCCCTCTTAGAACTAACTGCTTTTGCTGCATCCCATAGGTTTTGGGTCATCGTGTTTTCATTGTCATTTGTCTTTAGATATTTTTTGATTTCCTCTTTGTTTTCTTCAGTGACCGCTTGGTTAGTTTGTAAAGTATTGTTTAGCCTCCATGTGTTTGTGTTTTGTACGTTTTTTTTTCCCCTGTAATTGATTTCTAATCTCATAGCTTGTGGTCGGAAAAATGCTTGAAATGATTTCAATTTTGTTAAATTTACTGAGGCTTGATTTGTGACCCACGATGTGATCTATCCTGGAGAATGTTCCATGTGCAATTGAGAAGAAAGTGTAATCTGCTATTTTTGGGTGGATGTCCTATAAATATCAATTAAATCTATCTGGTCTGTTGTGTCATTTAAAGCTTGTGTTTCCTTAATAATTTTCTGTCTGGATGCTCTGTCCATTGGTGTAAGTGATGTGTTAAAGTCCCCTACTGTTATTGTGTTACTGTTGATTTCCTCTTTTATAGCTGTTAATATTTGCCTTATGTATTGAGGATCTCCCATGTTGGGTGCATATATATTTATAATTGTTATATCTTCTTGTTGGTTTGATCCCTTGATCATTATATAATGTCTGTCCTTGTAACCTTCTTTATTTTAAAGTCTATTTTATCTGATATGAGTATTGCTACTCCAGCTTTCTTTTGATTTCCATTTGCATGGAAATGCATCTTTTTCCATCCTCTCACTTTCAGTCTGTATGTGTCCCCAAGTCTGAAGTGGTTCTCTTGTAGACAGCATACATATGGGACTTGTTTTTGTATCCATTCAGCAATCCTGTGTCTTTTGGTTGCAGCACTTATTCCATTCATGTTTAAGGTAATTATCAATATGTATGTTCCCATTACCATTTTCTTAATTTTGGGGGGGTTTGTTTCTGTAGGTCCTTTTCTTCTCTTGTGTTTCCCACTCAGAGAAGTTCCTTTAGCATTTGTTGTAAAGCTGGTTTGGTAGTGCTGAATTCTCTTAGTTTTTACGTGTCTGTAAGGCTTTTGATTTCTCCATCAAATCTGAATGAGATCCTTGCCGGGTAGAGTAATCTTGGGTGTAGGTTCTTCCCTTTCATCACTTTAAATATATCGTGCCACTCCCTTCTGGCTTGTAGAGTTTCTGCTGAGAAATCAGCGGTTAACCTTATGGGAGTTCCCTTGTAATGTTATTTGTCATTTTTCCCTTGTTGCTTTCAATAATTTTTCTTTGTCTTCAATTTTGTCAGTTTGATTACTATGTGTCTCGGTGTATTTCTCCTTGGGTTTATCCTACCTGGAGCTCTCTGCACTTCTGGGACTTGGGTGGCTATTTCCTTTTCCATGTTAGGGAAATTTTCAACTATAATCTCTTCAAATATTTTCTCGGGTCTTTTCCCTCTCTTTTCTCCTTCTGGGACCCCTATAATGCAAATTTTGTTGAGTTTAATGCTGTCCTAGAGGTGTCTTAGGCTGTCTTCACTTTTTTTCATTCTTTTTTCTTTATTCTGTTCCATTGCAGTGAATTCCACCATTCTGTCTTCCAGGTCACTTATCCGTTCTTCTGCCTCAGTTACTCTGCTATTGATTCCTTGTAGTGTATTTTTCATTTCCGTTACCATACTTTTCATCTCTGTTTGTTTGTTCTTTAATTCTTCTATGTGTTTGTTCTTCAGTTCTTCTAGGTCTTTGTTAAACATTTCTTGCATCTTCTTGATCTTTGCCTGCATTCTTTTTCCAAGGTCCTGGATCATGTTCACTATCATTATTCTGAATTCTTTTTCTGGAAGGTTGCTTATCTATAATTCATTTAGTTGTTTTTTGGGGATTTTATCTTTTTCCTTCATCTGGGACATATTCCTCTGTCTTTTCATTTTGTCTGTCTTTTTGTGAATGTAGTTTTTGTTCCACAGGCTGCAGGTGGATGAGGCTATCTAAGAGGCTTGTGCAAGCTTCCTGATGGGAGGGACTGGCAGTGGGTAGTGCTAGGTGTTGGTTGTTGCTCTGGTGGGCAGAGCTCAGTAAAACTTTAATCCTCTTGTCTGCTGATGGGTGGGGCTAGGTTCCCTCCCTGTTGGTTGTTTGCCCTGAGTCGACCCAGCACTGGCACTTACGTGGCTCTTTGCTGGGGCCAATGGCATACTCTGGGAGGGCTCACACCAAGGAATACTTCCCAGAACTTCTGCTAGTGTTCTTGTCCTTGCGGTGAGCCATAGTTACCCCCTGCCTCTGCAGGAGACCCTCCAACACTAGCAGGTATGTCTGGTTCAGTCTCCCATGGGGTCACCGCTCCTTCCCCTGGGTCCTGATGCACACACTACTTTGTGTGTGCCCTCCAAGCGTGGAGTCTCTGCTTATCCCAGTCCTGTCAAAGTCCCGCAATCAAATCATGCCAGCCTTCAAAGTCTGATTCTCTGGGGATTCCTCCTCTTGTTGCCAGGCCCCCATGTTGGGAAGCTTGGTGTGGGACTCAGAACCTTCACTCCAGTGGATGGACCTCTGTGGTATAAGTGTTCTCCAGTTTGTGAGTCACTAACCCAACGGCCATGGGATTTGATTTTATTGTGCTTGTGTCCGTCCTACCATCTCATTGCAGCTTCTCCCCTTTCCTTGGATGTGGGGCATCTTTTTTGGTGTGTTCCAGTGTCCTCCCATCAATGATTGTTCAGGAGTGAGAAGAGCACTCTTTTTTATCCTGCTGTTAGCTAAGCTGCTGGTGACTACTTTTACAAATATGAAGAAAGCCTATTTGAAAGTGAAAACAAAACAAGAAATCAGAGCTGAAAATGGAAAAAACATGATGGTGAAAGAAAGAGAGGAAAGAAGAAAATAAAGGAAGGACGGGAGGAAGGGAGGAAAGGATGAAGGAAGGGAGGGAGGGAGGACAAAGAGGAAACCTGGCAGTATTCTTGAATCCAGTTTTTATTGAGGCTAGACATATTTCTGGTATTCTCTACAATGTGAGTCAATAAATTGTCTTTGGCCTAGTCAAATTTGAGTCAAAAATAAAATTGAGTTGTATTTCTGTTATTTGCAACCAAGAGAGTAGTTACAAAGATCACATTTTAAGAGACAGATTTCCAAGTAGATAAAAGAAATATCAAAAGGTTCAACTTTAGAAGCTCATGTGTTTCTCTCATGTGAAAAAAACCTTAGACCTTAATCCACAGCCAATACGATAGTATAATTTTGCAAGCAATTCCAACAAATTTGGTTTTTTGTGTTTTCAGCTTTAAGTAGATAAAATCCAGCTGATTTGTTATAGGGAAAATGCTATGGACAGGCATATTAATGACAGTAAGTTATAACTGACTGCATGATATAAAAGGAAAGATATAAAATCTGTGAAGATTTTATACAAATACTAGAAAAATCTATAGTTATATAAGGACAACTAAAATATGAATAAAGTCCTTACAATGAGTGCCATTTATTGAGACATAATCAGTTAATTTTATTGTTACCTCATTTAGTTCTCATAACCATTCTGTGAGGTAGGTGTGATTTTGTTTCCTGTTCTCCAAATTGGAAGCTGACTCTCACAGAGGTGGCCTTAATCATCATATATTGCTGGGGAATTAGTTAGGGTAATACAGGTGAAGCTCTAGTAACAAATACATCTCAACATTTCTGTGGCTTAACCCTATAAGTCCTTGCAGGACATTTGGTCCTCTCCAAAACATCCATAAGACATTTGGTTTATGCCAAAACTTCCTTGATATTTCATCGTATCCAAAACCATTTGGCATGGACCAAATATGCTTTGTATGGACCAAATATGTATGTTTTGGATAGGACCAAATTTTTACACCTTTTGGCATGAACCAAATGTCTTATGTACATTTTGGACAGGACCAAATGATTACTAACCCTGTAAGTGTATTTCTTGCGTAACAGTTTTGAGCAGATAATAAGGTCTGCAGAGTAGCTCTCCTCTCTGCTATCCTCGGTACTTGACTTTGAACATCCCAGTCACAGAAAATAGAGAGACCATGGAGGAGCCTGTGAGGGAGGAATTTATGGACCAGATCTTGAAGTGGCACATACCATTTCCATGATATTCCATGCACAGAACTTACTGCAAGGGAGGCTGCTTTATGTTGCCTAGCTGTGGGCTCAAAAAAGAATGAACCATTTTTAATGGATAGCTAGAGGTATTGCCTTCCTTGTTTACTTTAAAATTTTTAGTTAATATAGTGTTAATAAAATTACAGAGAAAAGTGCACTGGAAAAAGAAGAAAACAACCATAAAAAATTTAAAAATAAATCCCTTTTAAGACACTAGAAACTAGAACAAGTTCCTGTATGGATAATTGTCAAAAGTAAAGATAGGGTAAAACTGAAAATTCCCAAAGGAAAAATTATTATTAAGTTGCTTATGTTTTCACATTTCAGAAGATCAATAAAGTTTTAGAAGGAGCATGGGATTTGAAATCAGAGAGAACTGGGTTTAAATTCTAGCTTGAACATTAACTAACCATTTGATATTGGATAGCTATCATCTCTGAGCTTCTTTTTCTTTGGTGGAAAATGGGTAGAATACATACCAAATAAAATTCTTATAAAGACTGAAGTTGATATAAATAAAGGATCACTATGTGTTAATTGCTACTCTTAACATCGTTGTGTAAAAAAAAAGTAAGTAGCTAGTTCATTTTAATTGTATTTCCCTGTTTAAAATGCTCAGCTGTGGATTTTTATATTTCCCCTGTAGTACAGGATTTACCCTGAGCTGGGATTTGGGGGGAGGGAGTGATGTGGTGAACAAGTAGTTTTAGATGGAAAAAGCAAAGGACTGTAGGGGCAGAGAATGAGGTGGGTCAGGGGTGTGTTTTGTCCTCTAAAGCCACATAAAATTCATGTGACTACTCTTTAAATTTCTGTGGTGGACTAAATTATTTGTTGTGTTTTTAGATTCACTGCATTAAGTGGCTTGAAAGCTTGGTTTTCTCACTTTCTTGGAATCCAGTCTCATATAGTGTTTATGGGAGTATTTATTTGTCCATCAGGATTTCAGCAAGAGTATATACTGTGAGAATAAAAGCTAATTAGAATAAAACAAACTGTCACTAACTCCCCAACAATAATAAAAATTAAGCTTAACTATGGACCTCAGCTGTCCTTGAAGATTTAATTTGCTTTTTCTAATTCTTTTTAGTTACCTTATTTTTGGTATCTGCATTACTAATTGTGAAATACTGAAGTAATGCTTTGAGGTATAAATCTTTATAGTTTCATTATCTCTAGCATAGAGCATAATGCCTTATATGAAGCAGATTTTGCATGTACTTATGTATGTATGTATGTGTATTCAGTGTTTAATGTACTCAGCCTATATCTCAGAAAATGTGAGACTGAAGAAATGCAAACACAGTATGTGGTTAATTGGTTGCTTTTAAAAATAATGTTATCATTTACTTTCATTGTTATCTTTTAGCACATTAAACTCCCTTGACCAGAAGTGTTCTTTCTTACTTTCTAGTTGGTAACCAGGCATTCATCCATTCATTCATTTATTTATTCATAATTAATTCATTTATTCATTTATTTAGCATAGAACCCTTTTCTCCTCACCATTTTCTCTTCAATGACTCTTATTTATCTTTCAAGTCTCAGAGTATAGGTTTCTCCTTCTGGAAAACCTTCCCTTATCCTAAATTCAGGAGAAATATTCTCATTTTTTTTTAACATCTTTATTGGAGTATAATTGCTTTACAATGGTGTGTTAGTTTCTGCTTTATAACAAAGTGAATCAGCTATACATACACATCTATCCCCATATCACCTCCCTCTTGTGTCTCCCTCCCACCCTCCCTATCCCACCCCTCTAGGTGGTCACAAAGCACCAAGCTGATCTCCCTGTGCTATGCAGCTGCTTCCCACTAGCTATCTATTTTACATTTGGTAGTATATATATGTCAGTGCCACTCTCTCACTTTGTCCCAGCTTACCCTTCCCCCTCCCCGTGTCCTCAAGTCCATTATCTACGTTTGTGTCTTTATTCCTGCCCCTCGGTTCATCAGAACCATTTTTTTTTTAGATTCCATATATATGTGTTAGCATACGGTATTTGTTTTTCTCTTTCTGACTTTATGACAGACTCTATGACAGACTCTAGGTCCATCCACCTCAATACATATAACTCAATTTCGTTTCTTTTTCTGGCTGAGTAATATTCCATTGTATATATGTGCCACATCTTTTTTATCCATTCATCTGTTGATGAACACTTGGGTTGCTTCCATGTCCTGGCTATTGTAAATAATACTGCAATGAACATTGTGGTACATGACTCTTTTTGAATTATGGTTTTCTCAGAGTATATGCCCAGTAGTGAGATTGCTGGGTCATATGGTAGTTCTATTTTTTTGTTTTTAAAGGAACCTCCATACTGTTCTCCATAGTGGCAGTATCACTTTACATTGCCACCAACAGCGCAAGAGGGTTCCCTTTTCTCCACACCCTCTCCAGCATTTATTTTTTGTAGATTTTTTGATGATGGCCATTCTGACTGGTGTGACGTGATACCTCATTGTGGTTTTGATTTGCATTTCTCTAATGATTGGTGATGTTGAGTATCTTTTCATGTTTGTTGGCAATCTGTATGTTTTCTTTGGAGAAATGTCTATTTAGGTCTTCTGCCCATTTTTGGATTGGGTTGTTTGGTTTTTTGATATTGAGCTGCATGAGCTGCTTGTATATTTTGGACATTAATCCTTTATCTGTTCATTCATTTGCAAATATTTTCTCCCATTCTGAGGGTTGTGTTTTAGTCTTGTTTATGGTTTCCTTTGCTGTGCAAAAGCTTTTAAGTTTCATTAGGTCCCATTTGTTTACTTTTGTTTTTATTTCCATTTCTCTAGGAGGTGGGTCAAAAAGGATCTTGCTGTGATTTATGTCATAGAATGTTCTGCCTGTGTTTTCCTCTAAGACTTTTTATAGTGTCTGGCCTTACCTTTAGGTCTTTAATCCATTTTGAGTTTATTTTTGTGTATGTTGTTAGGAAGTGCTCTAATTTCATTCTTTTATATGTAGCTGTCCAGTTTTCTGAGCACCACTTATTGAAGAGGCTGTCTTTTCTCATATTCTTTTTTAATTTGATAGAGCTGAGTAGTTCCTCTGTTAAACCATACTGCATTTGCATATTTGTCTCTTCTCATATTAAATTCAGTAAAGAAATCAACAACCAAAATTATTAAAAAGATATCCATTCTTTGCTCACTATTTCTCAAAGAATGCCAACTCTAATTTTTAACCCAAAGCAATAGTTCTTAAAATTGTTTTCCATAGTAGATGCCCTTGAAGCTTCTCTCCAGGCCCTATTTTTCCTTCCTCACCAAAAATACTTCCCCAAATTGAGGCCAAAGTACTCTTGGCTCTTTCACCCCTCCTGTCACCTACCTGGGCCTATGGTTTTCTTTTCTTCCTTCTTCAGTATGATATCTTCCCATGCAGTGCTCTGCTCAGAGCAGTGTGCAGATTCATACTGATCCTAGAAATAAATGTATGGTGCCAACGGAAATGAGAAAAGTGCAGAAACTGAAAGGAAACACTTAGAATCCTTTATAGCATATTGATGAGTTGTTTTGTGTGATGAATCTAGTAACAAAACATGGACTTGAATTTTGTCTTTTTTAATTTCATTTTTTATATTACTTTATTTTTATTGTATTTAAAAATTATATTGGTGTTTGATGAATTGGGAAAAAGCTAGTCCTTCAGCACAGTTTGAGAAACATTGTTCTAGTTTCTTTTGGGGTTGATATACAATGTATTTAACTACCTTTACAGCACATATACCATCTAATTGGAATGGAAGCCAAGACAAACCATGTTTTTTGCCTTCTGAACAAGTGTTTGAATATCATCCCCACCTCTCCTAGAGGTCTCTCTTTCCTGATTTCCCCAGTCCTATAAAACAGCTCAGGAACAAAGCAAGGCTTTACATGGTGAGGCAGCAGGAGAGGCCAAGAAGCCAAAGACAAAGTCCTCCTTTGCAGCCTGCTAAAAGTCTAGGGAGGGTGGCAGGCAAGAGAAGTAGAAAGGGTCAGAGGCTAGGGTTTGTCAAGTACATATAATTTAACATCTTTTCTTCTATACCTATTACAGAATATAAAATTATTTTAGAGGAAAAGGACCGAAGACCTGATATACATTTATATATAAGGTTAATCTCTTTTGTTACGGATTTGAAATTTCAGTGTTTTAAGAGATAATAGCAGATATCCAAAGGGAAGGATGTTAAGAAAGATAATGCAGGAAGATAAGCAGAGATATTGAGTTTGAAAATGACTTTATTAGACACTTTGTATTTTGTGCTTCATTATAAAGATTTTGAATAAGACCATAGAAGTCAAGATGGAAAGAAGGAAACTTCTGTTTAAGTTAGGTTACTTTTCATGTGTCTATTATTATCCAGTTTATTTGATTGTATCTGATTTTATAACAAAAATTCCACAAACGCTCTAGCTACTGCTGTACTTTTAATCCAAACACGCTATATATTCTACTTTAAAACAATTCCTTTAATGGTCTATTGAGCTATTTAAATTCTTAGATGGCAGTGTTTCTAAAAATAAAATGTTTATGAGATAAATTGTCTTGAGAGATATGTATTTGTAAGGCCATTTGCATCCCATTTTGAAAATGGCTTCAGGTTGGCTTTCTACCTCCTCCTTTGTTTTCTAAAGGCATTTCCTTGGGACCCACATACTTTGCTTTCTCAAAGCTTTTATTATACAGGAAATACTTTGCATTATTTAGGAAGGCATTTAAAAATAACATGATTAGCCACCTTCCTTCTAGCATCAGTAATCTCTTCCTTTTGCTCACATCATCCTTAGATTTCAAATGTTGATTCATGTGATAAATTGATCATTTTATGAGGTAAGTAGGCTGTATAAACCATTCTCCACTCATATACGCTGGCTACATCTTTCTCTTCCATTCATATTTACTGCTTAAAATATCATCACATTCAGATAGCTCTCAAATCACCTTCAGTTGTAAGCATTCTCCTTGTTGACAATCTCAATTGTCAAGAGCCTAATGAATACCTTTACTTGCATATACCTGGGTTCCTTAAACATAGTACATTTGAAATGAAATGAATTTTCTCTACCCACTCTCATTCTCATCCCTGATGGAATAATTTACTCTTTTTTATTGTCATTATTTTTATTAGTGGTGACACCAATCTTCCAGTTGCCTAGGATACAATATCTTATCCTTCTCCCTTTCCCCTTTATGTGATTAGTCACTAAATCATGATTTTAGCTCAAAAATATCTTTTGTATCTTATCTCATCTTTTCTCTTCTTACTTCTCTTCCTTTGGCCTGCACTTTACTTCTTACTTAAATTTCTCGCCATCAATTTCACTCCCCATTCTACCACTAATATTTTCTTTCTGAATCACAGGTTGGTTCATAATGACCTTTCTTCATCTCAAAAATCTTCCAGTTTTCTACTACTTGCAGAATAAATCTAAACTCTTTTGCATGGAATTCAAGGCCTTTCAAGATATGTGGTTTAATATAAATAAGAACCTCACCGAATTCAGTATATTCCTCATTTCTAGGACTTGCCCTTTCAAGTGTCTCTATCTTTTGGAATATTTTTCTTTTTAATTCTTTTGTTCACATATCATTGTTCTCCTAAACTTTCAAAGTTTACCTGAATTGCTTCCTTATTTCCTGTACATAGGAGACTCATTCCTGTGAAATCCTAGGGTAATTGGTTTGTATCGCTGCTTTGCTTTGGCTTTATTACAAATATAGTGTATTTTTATCAGAGATTCATTTAACTTAATCACCTATATATGTGCTCAGAATTTCAATAGTACTGTTGAATCTACCTCTACCTGCCATACGTTTCAAAGAAAGCATGAGTTGAAAGTCATAGATTTTGAGTTCTCCATATTGGTCTCAGTTCCCACGGGCTTTTGGTAACAGTATCTTGCTGAGTTATGGCCTGATGTGGTCCTTGTTTGGAAGAATGTAGCATGTTTTGTGTATTTTAACAATGTCCCAAAATACTAGTCAAATGGTAAAGAAATAATTCTTTTTTGTGTGGTACGCGGGCCTCTCACTGCTGTGGCGTCTCCTGCTGTGGAGCACAGGCTCCGGACCTGCAGGCTCAGCGGCCATGGCTCACAGGCCCAGCCGCTCTGCGGCATGTGGGATCTTCCCAGACTGGGGCACGAACCCGCGTCCCCTGCATTGGCAGGCGGACTCTCAACCGCTGCGCCACCAGGGAAGCCCAAGAAATAATTCTTACTAGCTTATTCCTTCTCAGCCTGTGCTGGACTAATTTAGAGATGTATGTTCATTTCCAGCGTGGCATTTTCCTAAGGAGTTTTTTGATTTTTGAATATGAAGCAAATCTGCAAACTTTTAGGTTTTAAACTTTTAGGTTTAGAGTTTTGAGTTTCCTGTGGGCATATGTATGTCATTTGTTTCCTTTTTAGTACATATCGCATTGCTCTACTCATAGTGTTTAGGGCATGCTCTTTAAGCTAGATTTATTTTGGCTGTGTCTAAACAACATGGGCCTCAGAGAGAGCAAATAGTCTCAAGTAATATTAGGATTCTTCTATTCTGCTGTTTTTGTTGTATGGTAGGAATTCTATATATCCTCTCCTTTAACACTTCATGATCAATTGACACATTCTACAGGAAGCCCTTACTACTGCTTTTGTGAATTACTGGAATTGGTAAGAATATTAACTTCTTGTTTCAGTAAGTAAAAGTGCTGGGCTGATCTGATTGGATTTGCTTGAAATTTAAGGAGAAGAAAGTTCACCTCAGCCCTCCAAAGACTCAGAAAACAGTGTCAAGTGGCTCACAAATGTGGTGAATTTGTGTCATGTGGATTCAGACTCACAAATTATAGTTAACTGTGACTTCCAGGCATTTTCAGTACTTTTAGTTTGATCAAGAAAACAGTGGTTTAGTGTACTTACATTAATATATATATATATATATATAACTTTATACATGACATATACATATAACCATATAACATTATTACATTTTAGAAATAATAAACTCTCCTTTTCTATGATGTTGTGACATTTTAATGCCTTTGCAGGAAAAAATGACGTAGAGTCTTCTGCAAGTTATAGCATTTCATTTTTACACTTTAGAGATTTCATCTTTTGATGGAATCCTTTTTATAACCTGAATAATGTAAGGTTATGTTGTCTCTCATTCCACCTTTGATCATCCTCTCAGCAGAGAAAGGCTAATGTCATCATCATTAAGCTCTGGAAGAATTTCCTGCTGGTTTTTTAGATAATCACAATATTTTTCATTTTATGAAAAGCATGAAAGAAGTTTCTACTTCTCTCTCTTATTTCTTATATTGAGTGTTTGGGTTGGAGTCAAAAAGGAGTCATAAAATAAGGATCCTGAATAAAGCAATCTTAACTACCCTTCTAAATTAAACTTTCTCCCAGAAGTATTGTCCCATGTGATTTCTGGATGGACCTCTGCCAGAAAATGCGGCTTTGGATTTAGGAACCAGGTTAGATGTTTATCTAAATTGTCATATTTCAACTAGATCTTTAAACCTCATCGTGGATAGCGAAGTACAGTAGCTACCAGAAATCTAGCCTGAAACTGAAAGCTTATTTTTTTTAGTGTTTGGCTTGCTATCCTGCCTAATATTTTCTACCACCGTTCACATTCCAATTACGCTATTGAGAATAGATTACAGTTTTATTATGTTAATGCTATATTTTGGGTTGCTTTTGTAGAGCTTTTTCATAATTGGAATATGATAAATACTATATGAAATTATTTCATTTATGCAAAGCATGTCTGCTATGCTTATATCAATGTCAAGGAGTATTATTAGTATCTGGACTGCTCTAGAATGATGGTGGAATCTGAATAATTGTCTGCTGAAAGGTCAGCTTGGTTGTCTCCACAAACGTTTAGGAAGGCACATTATGTTTCAGTCATAAAGTACTTAACCATAGCTTTGACTGTTTATTTTTTACCGCCATTATATGAGGTCAGGAAGAATTATCTTTGTTGCTGTGACTCTATGAATAGAGGAACTGAAGGATATGGAAATAGATGGATACTGTGCTTAAGCCAGTTACCCAAAGTTATAACCAAGGTCACAGATACAATAGAAATCTGAAATTACATGTCTAAGCCCCTGTGTGTTGTTTCATTGTTCAATCAAAGGAGGCAGATTACTTCTTAGATGTGGTATGTTTGCAATTTTTAGCTTGGAACAAAACAATATATTTATATAGCACCTTTAAATTTCATCTCATCCAGTCATTCAGCAAATACTTCTTTAGTGTCTACTATGTGAACTGCACTGTGAAGGAGCGTGTGCATGACAATGTCATATTTTCTGTCTTTAAGGAGCTTCATATACATAATTCATCTTAATATAAGACATAAAGGAGGGGAAAGACACAATAACCATTGAAAGGAAGCATTGAATCAAAGATCAAAGGGCAGAAGTTGATTTTAAATCTTTTAAATCTTTCTTTGCTTTCCTAAGTTCAGACATAGGCCTGAGGCCACGGTGTGTAGCCACCTGGACAGCAAGTGATTTGGCATGCCTTTGAATTAATAATCTTTAAATATTTGTTTAACATTTATTTGAGTAGATAAGAAATGTTAATTTCCTATTTACTAAATTTATAAATCTTTTTTAGTTTCAAAATAAGCAGTTTATAACTTGCTAGGATGAATGAATCTTGGTTCAGAGTCTCAGATGTGAGATTTAATGTTTTAAATTTTCAAGTCATCCATTTAATTTTTGCTTTTGAACCCTTGGTTAGTGCTATACTGATGAAAACCTTTGGGCCTTCCATGAGGTCCTGCCATCCTAGGGTCATGTCATAGTGACAAGAGAGGGATAGAGTATAATTAAGTTCTCAAGTACTGCTACAAACTGAGTACTAATAAAAGAAATGGGAAAAAAGTAGGAGCAAAGTGTGCACAGATTAATATCTCAGAATATTATTTCAGGCACATTCTCTTTCAGTAAATTGTTGTATAGACATCAAGTATTTTCATCTAGGTTCATTTTCTCAGAGCTGTCCAAGAAGATCAGACATGACTTCTTTTCCCAGGAAAGTAACTAGCAGGTCTTGCAAGTCTAATAGAGTTGAGTAGGTTCCTCAGCAGGAGATGCAGCCCCGTTTCCCCATGAGATCCTCTTTCCTCCCAGCCTTGGGCCTCTACTCTTACTCCTCTTCAGAGAGCCAGGCACAGGCAAGCAGAATTCCCCTTGCAGGACCGGAAGATAAACAACTATCTGTGGTTTAAAGCCATCCATGTGGGAATTTTAGGTGTTAAGCTGACAAAGGCATTATCACTTACCTAAAACCCTACTGTCATCTCTTTCTTTTAATATTCCACCGACTCTCTGGACTTCTTAGTCTGAGCTGTCACCCCAGGCCGCATCAACTCTGTCTAAATTTGCCCACAAAGAGTACTGGAAAAGGAGGAGAGCTCTCAATCAAGTGACCAAGTCCTTATACCTCCGCATTTCCATCATGAGTGGGCATTTCTGACTCTTTTACTTCCTGGCCCATGTCACTATTATCTCGCATGATGGAGAAACTGGAGTGGAATGTCACTAGATCATTATGGAATTAGAGAGGCTCCATTCCTGTTCCACCTCTGGATTCCTGAGACCACCCCTAAAAGCCTTAACTTCCGTGTCATTAGATGTGACCCCTGACCCCTGTGTACAGCCCATTATGCAGTGTTCTTCTACTCCATGGGCAAATCAAAGAGGAGTCCTTCCATTTTACTAGTTTCTAGTTGCTGCCCTAGTATGTTCATCCTCTAAGGCTCTCTCTACAAAGAGAGCTGCCTGGACTGAGAGGGTGAAACCAAAACTTACAGAAAAGAAGGGAAACAAAAACTTGCTAACAAGGGAAATAAAAAAATACTGTAGGTTTTGGTTCCTCTTCCATATTCTTTGGTAATTTCCTTAAATACACAATTTCATTGGAAGACATATCAAAGGGCTTAATTTAGATAATAAAATAAATCTTTAAATTTGTGCTTTGCACCCTCTGGTTTTATAATTTAAATTGACTGCAATTTCTGACTCAAGGTTCCAGGGCTGGCTGATGGTTTGACCTATAGTTGTACCCCCGAATTTGAACATCTGAACCAAAAAAAAAAAAAAAACACACACTGTACGGAGATAGGAGTCATTGACAAGTGATCCTCTCTAATTCAGAAGGAGTATGATCAATGTGCATTTTGCTATTTTGTTAATTATGTTATAAATATTTCCTATTTAACTTGTATCATATTTTCGATTCTGTCCAGTGATCATTTTAGCAACTTTTGATGTTGGTATCTCAGGCATCTGCCTGATTGGTCCATCCTATAATCTAACAGCTTGGTCCACCCTCATGTCTTGCTTGGACCCCTGTAATAGCCATCTAATTAGTCTCCTGTCTCTGGTCTTGCCTTATTCCAGTCATTCAGCCACAGGGTACCCAGAGGTGTGTATCTAAAATGCAGATCTAAGCATGTTACCCCCTTGCTAAGAACCTTTCAAAACTTTCCAGAATCTATGATAGTGAACTACATAAGCTACATGTTTAGATTACCCTGGAATGTCTTTAAAAGTGCAGAATACTGGGCCCTACTTCACACATACTGATTGAGAATTTCTAGTGGCAGTGGGAAATCTCTGGTGGAGGTTGGAAATTTGCATTTGCATTTGAGCAAGAACCCTGGGAAATTCTTATGACAAAGTTTAAGAATCACTAGTATAGAGACAGTAAAAAAATAAAAGTCATTAAATATGATAGCCTTGCTTATCCCTGTACTATTATTATGGACTCTCTGTTCAAGCCATGCTTGATTACTTGTAATTTCCTATTTCTTTTATGTCTTCATGCTTTTGCACAAGCTATTTCTTCTTTCTTGAATGCCCATTCTTATCTTTTTAACTGGCTAATTCCTACTTGTTCTTTAAGAGGCAGTAGGAACAATTTTTCATCTGTGAAGCCTCCCCTGACCTCCTCCCTCCCACAGAGAACCATTTTCACCCCTTTAGGTGCTCCCATCACACAATAAATACTATCATTACAGTGAGAAAAGGTTCAAGTTAAAGTTAGTGGGCAGCTGTGAGTATTGTGACCAAAGACAGAGCATGAACTAATGCAGCTGACTGTAACTGTGAGGGTGGTAATTATATCTTATCCATCTTCTATATCAGCATGCACTACAATGGCTGTTGTGTAGAAGCCATTCAGTAGTTATTTTGAATAATGTATTAAAAAAATAAATGTGTAGTAAGAAAAAGATAGGACTTTGTTTCCTAGGACTTAACAATTCAAGTCAGGCCAAAGCTGAACAAAAAGTCACTAAATGCATTCCATTCTAAAGATAGCTAACAAAAATTGATGCCACATTTCTCCTGCCAGGCCTTACTAAGTGCCATTGGAATCAGTCTTTCTTTTACCACTGACGACCTCAACTTTACTTTCTGCTCAGTATATCTAAGAAGTATAGAGACACAAGGGATAAAGGGAGTGTTGTCAGCATCATGGGCATCATGGGAAGTAAACTGTGGCTGGTGAGAAGCTTTTCCACCATGAGGATGAAAGGTGGGCACTCTGTCGCCAATTCAAATAATGGGGACACTCGAAGGGAATCACTCACATACCTGTACTACAATGAAAGAGTCTGGTGTTCTTTCCCTCGATTGTATATACACTTGGGCAGTGGGTTTCTAACTGTTCCTCTGCCTTTCTAAGTAGAGGAAAATAATTGGAGAGAGGGAGCAGGGCAGGCTGGTGTGGGTGTAAAGCATTCTGCATGCTCACTGGCATGGTATGGATGTGTGAATTTCCTTTGTGTCTGGGGCACAGTATGAAAGGTAACTGATTTTTAGTCACCCTTGTGGGAACCAACCCAGGAGGGCTGATGGCCAAGGAAGATGCCTTTACATAAGGCAAATACCTTGGGGTGGAAGCTGGGAGGATAGTGGTGGAGGAAGATGAGCTTGAATTCCCATATCCAGGAACTGTGGAGTGGAAAGACCTGTGAGGGGTGGTGGTACTCTGAGGCAGGTGTGCCTCATGAGAGAGGCACACTTGACAAACAGAGGCCATCCGTCCCTGTTGGTCAGAAAAGCAGCAATAGCCACTACAGAGAGAATTTTAGCTGTACCAGTGAAGTTCACTGACGTTCACCATTTCCCATTCTTTCTCCTTAGCCTCATTATTAGAGTAGCTATTCCTAGAAGAGGAAAAGAAAAGAAGGACTAAAAAAGCAGACATGACTCCTTTCCAATGAATGTTCCTGAAGCCATAATTACAGCCAACAATGGGGACAAGGAAAGCTTTAAATAGATCATCATGTGAAATTTTAAACTGAGTTGGACTAACTATATAGTCAACAATGTCCAGAAGGCTATAGAAATTTCCTAAGATGGTCGTGAAAGAATCTGGTTCCCAGTGGGGAACAGCAATTCAATAGAACATTTTGGAAGGCAGTGATTAAAGAAAAATAAACCATTCTATATTTTTATACCATCAAGTTGAGCTTTCTTTTAAAAAATCCAGTTTACTTGAATGAAAATAATGAGCACTAGAAGCAACAAGAATTCACCAAGGGCTAGTTATATCCCAAAAATATGATTTCACTTTTTAAAAATGTTTATAAAGGTTTGGAAATACTCAAGTCCAAGCAAGATGAACAGAGAAGCCTCAGGATAAGAATGAAGATAAAGAAACTTGTAGTTTGTACATGTGTCTAAGGGAATAAAAGTGTCAACCAGAGGAGAGTAAGGTTTATATTGAGTTTAGAAAAGGAAAAATAACAAAATTTCTTGGTCAGTTTTTACTTGGCATCCCACATTAAGGAGAAGCATTGTATTGAAGTGGAGAGTTTAAGAGTATAGCAGGGAATAGGAAGTTCCTAGGCTGGGCTTTTGTGTCAGAGGGACCTGAGTATGCATCCTGACTCCACTCCCTGGACTTCAGATTTGTTCCTAGTAAGTGAAAATAACACTGTCACCCACTTTGGATGCAAATACTGTTGTGTAAATAAGTGAAATTATGTGTATGCATAATATGATAGCTGACACAGAGTAAATCATAAATGTGAATTTCTTTTTTTTCCGAGAGAAGGATATTCCACTGCTAGAGAAGGTATTAGTTCCTCGCAGTTTTCTAACAGATGAAACCTCTTTCAGAAATATCCAACTTTAACACTGGTTCAACCCCCATCAGGCTACATTTAAATAGTAAATTCTGCCTTCTAGATGTTTTGATTCTGACAATGGGTGATTTGGATGAAGACACCAGTGTAGCTAGGTTTATGAAACCCAGAGCTCCATTCTTTCTTAGTGAATCATCATTCTCTTCTGGGTTTGGTTACTCACATCCTCACTTGAGTCCCCAAAGACTGATCAGTTCTTGATGACATGATAAAATTAGGTTTCTGGGTTAGCAAAGCTAAGGGCTAGCCCTTGGAAAGTGGTGACCATGTGAGGATGCGACTTCCCACTCTCTAAGGACCAGTTAATCTTCATGTGTCAGATTGCTGCTACCTCTCTTTTGAATTGCTCTGTGGAACCACATTATGACCTTAAGAACAGACAGTTTTGGGAACAAAGCAAATCTAGACTGTTTCATGAAACTATTGCTATAATATAGGCATGCACAAAATGGCAAACTCATCAGGCAGGATAGTTAGGCAGATTAAACAGCAGGCACACTCTTCTCCTCAGGGCAGAAAATGACATGAAACCCCAAGCCGGCATTAAGGAAGAAGGTTCGCAGTGGTAAAAAATTGTTAGCCACCTGCCAGTTCAACAGAACAGCAGGTGCACATGTTAAATGTCCATGAAATCAGAATAATTTTTTAAAGCTTTTGTGTGGTTACAATGTCACTTTTCACCCTTTGAAAACAAGACAGTGCTGAGGTGTGTTTTAAGTCTTTGTCTTGAGAATAAATGATAATTTTATTTCTTAAGTTGAAGAAAAATGTAAAAAAAAATTCTGAATCCATGGACATGTGTTTTTACAATAGTTTTTCAAAATTTAACCTTTCCTCCCATTATAACATTTCAAGAATGTTAATTTTGATTTCTTACATAAAAATAATTACTTTTACCCAAATTGCTGCTTGATAGTATTCCTTGTGGTTTGCTGATGGCATGGTATGTTAAAAATGTAACTTGCAAAACAAAGCTTTCTGAAATACTCCCTGGGATTATGTGTTGAGCCCTTGTCTGATTGAACTTTGCATCTGTGTTAAATTATGGTATCTGACACATAGACACTCAGTAAATATTTTTTCGATCAATTCATTAATTATGTTGCTTAATAGATTTCAGAAGATGTCTTTAGGAGGATACAACAATTTGAGTTGAAAAAAAGTTCATGGATGTTTCATAAAATCATAGATGTTTAGTGTTGAAAAATATATCAAAGGCCATCTGTTTCATCTCCTTAATTTTAAAAAAAAACAGTAAACTAAGGGCCAAAAAGGTGAAATGACTTGTGAAACATTATCGGCTAATCTTTTAAAGATTCAAATATAAAAATAACTTCTTATTTAAATATATAATTTTAAGCGTATAGTCACCATTGTACTAATTCCACTCCTACTTAAAGAACTCAAGAAAATAATTTTCTTTTTGTTTTTAATTTTTTTCCAAAGCTTTTAAAACCTTTTTTACTTTTCTCCTTTCCTTAACTACCGGGTCTTATGATGATGATATACAATATTCCTTTACCAACTAAATATGTAACTACATTATTCTTGTAAAAAATTGTGAAACATACAGATTAAAATAATTATTCCAACCAGAATTTTGAGTCAGTACCACTTGTAAAGATCTTAAGTTTCTTGGTGAAGGTCAATGAGTTGCTAAATCTATCTTGCAATTCCATATGATTAGCAATGTAAGATACATATAAAAACTATTTCTTGAAGGTTTTATCTAAAATCCTCTTATTTGTTTTTTTTGGAAGGAAAAAATCAAGAATTATATATTTTTTCCATCAGAGAAAGTTATTTTAAAACAAAAAAAATTATAAACACAATCGTACAAATAAAACAATGCAACGTTTTGCTGCTTTACTTATTTAGGAACATTGGTACCTAAGAAAATAATTTTTTAACATCTTTAATCCATTTGTGGATGATGCAGTTCTCATCTGATTTCCATTGGTGATTTATAATATCAGCTGAGGATCCATTTAACCTCAAATGAGTAACACAGTCTAAACTTTTCTTCAGTATTCACTAAGATAATGTTTTATAATAAATATACCTCTATATTCACAACTAATGTGGATATATTTAATATTATGAAATAGACCCTCAAAACATTAAAATATTTACATGCTGGCCCTCTGCAGAAAAAGTTTGCTGACCATGCTCTAAACTTTGAGAAATATACCTGTGAGATCTTGTGATTTTTCTCTTAGGTTCCAAATAAAGTTTATTTAAAATTAGGTTTTCCTTTCAAACCTGTAGCACATTCTCAATCTTCTGTAACCAGGTCAGAACTGGAAAAAGAATGCCAACAATAAAGTGACAATATTTTAATAATCTATTAAAATACATCAGATATAACCTTACTTTGTAATATCAGGAAAATAAATAAATATATTAATTGTTTCACAATTCATTCAGTAAATCATTTCTTTTTGAGCACCTAATCTATGTTGGGAATTGTTCTAGGGTCTGGGTACACAGTGGTGCCTTTCATATAGTTTGTATTCTCCTGGAGCACTTAGTCAATAAGTAGTCACATAAATAAGTTAGGTAGTTTTGAAAGTAATCTGTTTTGAAGGAAACACAGTGAACTGAAAGTATAGCTAGTGGCTTGTGAAGGATGGGGAAGTACCATTTTAAATAATTGCCAACATTTATCAAACAGTTACAATGTGCTAGGTAATGCTCTTTGCAGTTTACACTTATTAACTCACTGAGGGCTAGCAACCACCCTGTGTAAAAATAAACCCATTTTACAGATGAGGAAACTGAGACAAAGAAGAGATCAGTAACTGCCTAAGTCACACAGCTAACTTGTGGTAGGAGCCAAGATTTGAGTCTAGGAAGTACAAACTCAGAACTCACCATTCTGCTGAGCAATCAGTGAAGATTACACTAAGCATACTTACTAAATCATAATATGGATCAAGCCATAAAAACTCCTTGTGGAAGAGAGTGCTGGGCAGAGGGAATAGAAAGTATACAGGATCAGGGGCTGAAATGAACTAGGGCTTTTGAAGAGTAGATAGTGTGGTTATTGCAGAAAGCAAGGGGAAAAATAGTAGGAAATGATGTGGAACTATATCGCCACATGTAGGCCATGGAAAAGAACTTAGATTTTATTCTATTTGGGATGGCTTTAAAAATAAGGATGCGACTTGATTCAATTTATGTTGTAAAAAGACCTCTCTGACTGCTCCTGGGAGATGGACTTCAGGAGAACAAGAGTGGAAACAAGGTATAGAAAAGACTCCTAATCACCTACCCAATATCCCTTCCCTCTTCTTTTTTCTACTAACATAACCCCAAATTTCTTCAGGTTGCAATGCACACTGGTAAAAATTCCATTTCTCAGTGTCCCTGGCAACTTGGAATGGTCATGTAATTGCTATGGCCAAAGGAGACTAGCTGAAGTCTTTTGGTGGGACTTTGGGCAAAAGCTCTATATATGGAGCTAACTCTTCTGGCAGCTGTTTTTCCTTCTCCTGCTGCTTCTTCCTCCCCAGAACATGGAGATAAAGGATGGAGATGCAAGGACCAAATTGCAACTGTAAGTAGATCTACAGGGTGGAATCTGTAATCAAGGACGTCTGAGGGACAGAATGGGTCAGGGACCGAGGACTGTTGCACAAGGCCTGAACCACTATATTACAACTTCTAGCTTCATGAGAGAAAAATCATCTTCAGTTTTATCTAAGCCACTCTTATTTTCCAATATGCAGTCAAATTCATTCTCTGCAAACTGAAAATAAAGGATTCTCAAAGTAGTCCAAGCAAGAGAAGTTAGTGGTTTGTATACAGTGCTATCTATGGAGATAGTAATTCAATGTAATGCTGGCTTAGAGAATGCACTCCATAAATATTTACTTGAAAGAGACAATGAATGAATAAACGAATGAAGTGAATACTTTAACTTGCTAAAATGATAATTAAGGTAGTTAAAAGACTATAAAACTAATATTCACCATGATTACAGTCATGTTAGAATATATTTTAAAAATTAAGTAACGTACAAAAGGGAAATTAGTAATGTCTTTCTAGTTAAAATAAAAATGACTAAAAAATTAAATTTAGCTTCTTAAAGCCTCATTTAATCATAGGTTCATTTGGAAGAGAAAGCAAACTAAATCCATCTAGGCCACCATATACAGGCAGCTTCCCAGGGACAGAAAAACATTTAAATTCTATGGGGGAAGAATTAAATTCTATGGGGGAAGCTGTCTTTTTCTGAACTCTAAGGAGACAAAGTCATTCATCTTTTCTTTCCAATCCTTACAGCTTTACATATGCCACATTTGCCAGACCGATACTTTTGGTGGGTACATTAAAGACTTTTTAATCCCTCTTTTTGTGAGATCAATGTAATCTCCATCTACTGCTTGCTTTATACATGAGGGGATTCTATAAACCAACCAAAGAATTTAATAACAGTGATGGCTGATGCACTGGATAATTTAGAGATGCAGCCACCTGACAGCTGCTTCTTCAGTGACTCCACTTCTACTGAGAGAGGTAAAAGAAAATGCTGAAGTTGTCAGTCCGCTTCTATTTTTTATGAGCAGATTTTGTACTTTCTGGAGCTATGGGATGGAAGTGCATTGCAGGAATGAACTTCATGTGCCAATCTGCAAAGAAATCCTTGCTCTTTCTTGTGATGGGAATAACACTTGTGGAAGCATTTTTCACCTGAGGATGGCAAAGCTCCTCATTAAAATGGATTTATTAAACCTCCAGGGCCCTCTGTAGAAGAGGAATGGTCAGCTGTTATTTCATCAAGATGGGAAACCTGGGCAAAAAGGAGTACGAGTGACTAGGTTACAGTATCAAAATTTGGCAAACTTTATATGCTTTCTGTCCTGGTTTTATATCTGAGGTCAGTACAGCCATGAGGCATATTGGTACTTTAATCACCAATGGTGTACAAGAAGGAGGAAAATGCTAGACGCAGGATTTCTCAATCTCAAGACTACTGACATTATGGGCCAGATAATTCTTTTTGGGGGGTGAGCTGGGGGCTGTCTTATGCCTTATAGGATGTTTAACAGCATCCCTGGTCCCACTAGATGCTAGTAGCATCCCCCATTGTGACCACCAAAAAATGTCTCGGACATTGCCAAATGTCCCACAGGGGACAACATGCCCGCTGCCTGCTCATCAAGAACCACTTAAACTGATGTAAGCTCAACAGGGAACTTAAAAACAATCTGGATTCTAGAACTGGCACTTTAGAAGAGTATCCAGCTTCACATATAGAACGTCCAAATATAAGATGCAAACACAAGCTTGATTTAAGCAAACATTGTAATAAAACAGTGAGATGATTCAGAGCCCAAGAAGGCTTCGGGTGACAAGTAGTAGTAAAGGCATTGGAGAAGGCAAGAGTGATTTAATTTGAGTGATCCATCCATTCAGCACAAGTGAAAGAACGTTGGTCAAAGTTAGGTGAGGTCTCGGGCCCTCACTGAGCAGGCTAGGATATAGGGCTGGGTGAATGTCAGGCAAGAAACTGAAACCTCACTAGTGACATAGAATGAATCAGTAGAATAGGATGAGAGCTTTCTCTGTCACTTCTAGATTGTGCCAGAGGATAACTTCTGTGGCTGAAGACACCGCACATAAACTTCCTTGGGAAGTGAGTGGTGCTAAGACTGGTAGGGAAAGGCATCAATAATGATTGAGGACAAGGGGGAGTTGGGGGTCATCATTGATCAGAGTTTCACTTCCTTCATAATTAATGATTAGTTCCCAGATATTAATTTATCCCCTGAGTCTATATTAAATCAATTCTGAAGCTATAATTACTGGGAGAAAGTAATTTTTAAATATTTAAATACCATTTTAAAAATTTTAAATAGCAACTGTTAAAAGCATTACTATCATTGTCATCTAGTATCTGAAAGAAAAGCTTTCCCTTTGGGGCTGGCAATCCTTTTCTCTCTCTGTGATTGTGTATCTTCTTTCAAAAGTACTAAGAATATTTTTTCTTACAGTAAAATATGCTCAAACCAGCTTAGAATTTATATGGGGCATGGTAATTTTTACAGTAACCTGTCACTCACTAATTCATTTATCCATCCATCCAAACAGTCCAACTACAAACATTTTTTGAGCATTTTTTGGTGTTAGGCACACATCTAAATATGGGACATGCAAATGTAAAAGACCTCAGTTAGATCATGGAATCTTAGGGATATGATAATTAATTATGGCAATGTTAATTCATGCCATTTGCGACACATTACAGATAACCATGCCAAAGGCACAATATTTCAGTTAAAATTTGAAGAATTACTGACGTTTCACTGGATGAAAACATGGATTTTAGGACATAACAGTCAGAACCAGCAGGGAATACAGAGGTGTGAAAGAATGTCATGATGAGAAAAAAGGAATACAGTTGACAAAAGCAGTTGGAGCTAAGCCTAGGAAAATGGGCAGAAGCAAGTTTGTGAATATTCTTATTTGGCAGGCTAAGAGATGGAGATTTTAACTTTTCAGCAGAGGACTTACAGCAATGGAGTGACTTGACCAGGTTCGTGTTGTAGAAAGAAAACTCTGAAAGTGGAGTGGAAGAAGATTTATTAGACTTGAGACAGAGACCAAGAGAGACTTGATTAGCTGGTTATTGCAGTAGTGAATGTGACAAGTGATGATGGCCTGAACTGAAGGAGTGACAGTGGGATGGAGAGAAGAGAGTTGGTCTGAGATATGTTTAGGTGGTAGGAGTAAATGGATTTGGGAATTAGGTTGATTTTATATGAAGGTGTTAGCAACTGAGGAATCATGGTTCAGTGTTCCGAGTCTGCTTTTAGGTCAACATGATCTACCTGTGAACAGTTTGGCAGTTGGTATCAGCCACAAACCATGGACATTTCCCTACCATTATCAACTATCACTCAGGAATTTTCTGGGTATTTTTGCCACAAGTATTTTGTCTTATTCTATTTTATTTTCTTAGCTTTGACTTAAGCTATTCATTTGGCCCCAGGCTCACCACTCTTTTCCTCTTGACTATCTGGAGACAGGACTGCTGATCTCTCCCTCGTTTCTTGGACTCAAATTCTAACAGGGATATACCTTATCTATTTAAAGGGAGTTATGGCAAGTTTTTATATTGGATGAGTGGATTAATGGAGATCCTTTAATTTATAAGAGAATATCCAGTTGTAGATGTCTATACATATTCATCTGGTAGCTCAAGAATCAGGACTGGGCAAAATGCAAGTATGAGTATTCTCAAGTCTTATTTGGCCATTGAATTCATGAGAATAAATATGAACTTGAGAGGGAAATGTATAGAATAACAGAGGGTCAAAGATAGAAGTTAGGAAACAAAGTACTTTAGTGCTGAGTGAAGAGGTAGGGTTAAATGAAGGGAAAAGAGGGAATTGGTAATAGACTTAGGAAGAGAATGATATTCTGAGTTCAAGAGGGGAAAAAAACATTCTTAAGAAAACAACAGTGGCAAATACCTCTGAGAGATCAAGCAAAATAGTAAATTTAAAATGCCCACCAGGACCTAATGAAACTTAAAAGCTTTTGCACAGCAAAGGAAGCCACAAACAATACAAAAAGACAACCCTCAGAATGGGAGAAAATATCTGCACATGAAGCAACTGACAGAGGATTAATTGCCAAAATTTACAAGCAGCTCATGCAGCTCAATATCAGAAAAACAAACAACCCAATCCAAAAATGGGTGGAAGACCTAAATAGGCATTTCTCCAAAGAAGATATACAGGTTACCAACAAACACATGAAAGAATGCTCAACATCATTAATCATTAGAGAAATGCAAATGAAAACTACAATGCGATATCATCTCACACCGGTCAGAATGGCCATTATCAAAAAATCTACAAACAGTAAATGCTGGAGAGGGTGTGGAGAAAAGGGAACTCTCTTGCACTGTTGGTGGGAATGTAAATTGATACTGCCACTATGGAGAACAGTATGGAGGTTCCTTAAAACACTAAAAATAGAACTTCCATACAACCCAGCAATCCCACTACTGGGCACATACCCTGAGAAAACCATAATTCAAAAGGAATCATGTACCAATATGTTCATTGCAGCTCTATGTACAATAGCCAGGTCATGGAAGCAACCTAAGTGTCCATCGACAGATGAATGGATAAAGAAGATGTGGCAAATATATACAATGGAATATTACTCAGCCATAAAAAGAAACACAATTGAGTTATTTGTAGTGAGGTGGATGGACCTAGAGACTGTCATACAGAGCGAAGTAAGTCAGAAGGAGAAAAACAAATACTGTATACTAACACATATATATGGAATCTAAAAAAAAAAAAAAATGTTCTGAAGAACCTAGAGGCAGGACAGGAATAAAGATGCAGCTGTAGAGAATGGACTTTAGGACACAGGAAGGGGGAAGGATAAGCTGTGACAAAATGAGAGAGTGGCATGGACATATATACACTATCAGTTATAAAATAGATAGCTAGTGGGAAGCAGCCACATAGCACAGGGAGATCAGCTCGGTGCTTTGTGACCACCTAGAGGGGTGGGATGGGGAGGGTGGGAGGAAGATGCAAGAGGGAAGAGATATGGGAACATATGTATATGTATAGCTGATTCACTTTGTTGTAAAACAGAAACACACTATTGTGAAGCAATTATACTCCAATAAAGATGTTAAAAAATAATAAAATAAAATCTAAGCAAAGTGTTTGAACATAAAAAAATAAAATGCCCACCAGGTTCTGAACCTAATAAGTACCTAGCTATAATATTAATGTAATTTTATTAAGTAATGAAGGCAGAAGTCACCTCTGGATTAAGAAGGGAATGGTAGTGAGAAAGTGGAAAAAAAAATAATTGTAGTCTGTTCTTTCAAGGACTTGGGCAGTAAGATGAATTACAGAGCAAGGATTATATACTCTGGGAAGAATATATGGCGAAGAAAATATATTTAAATGGGAAAGAATAAATATGTTTAATATGCTGAGAAGAAAATTGCAAAGTCCAACAGAAAGGGGGTATCATCAATCAAGCAGGGTCCCAGATGGAGCAGTGGAGAATGACATTATTAACATAGATGGAGCTGTCTGTCTTGGAGGTGAGGTGGGGCATCTAATTTGAGACATATCAGAAAGAAGACAGAATAGGTGTAGGGGAAAATAGTAGGTTGGTAGTTAGTGGATAGATGAGTTTGAATGTGGTAAGAGGGAAAGTTGATGGAGTTTATGTTTCATAGCCTACTAGATTCTCAGAGGAGTATGAGGCAAGATAATTTTTGGGGACTGAGGGTAGCAGCCTGAGATAGGGTTGTAAAAATATAATAAGGACTTAGAATAACTAAAAGAAGGTACACTAAAGGGAACAGCCTAGAAAGCAGTAAAAGGAATCTCAAGCTTTACTGGAATTGTTTAGTTGAGGCCAGATATGTTTTTATTGCATCAAGTTTAATAGCATAGTCACAGAAGCGTTCCTGTTATTTGGCTAGCTCTTAGGGTAGGAATTAGCAGTGAATTCTTCATAAGGACAAAGAAAAAGAAGAAAGGAAAGGAGCAGTTAACCTTTATTTAGCCTTTATTTCTACTGATCAACTTTACACATGTTATCTCATTTAATCATCACAGAATGTTCAGAGGCAGACATTATTTCCATTTTACTGAAGAAGAATCTAAAGTTGAGAAATCATAGTGCCTTAGAAAAGGACACAAGTTCCAAATGGCAGACACAGGATTTTAACCTGTATATGTCTTATTTTACATTCAGTGCCCTTTCAACTAAATTATGCTAGGTAGGAATTAGGAATTATCTGAAGTCATTAACCAGTGGGTCTAGATAGAGTGAAGAAAGCAGATGAAACATAGACAGGGCTTTTGAAAGAATAGAATAGAGTAGGGTCAAGAGAAAGGGTAATTAAACGTTATTGAATATTTGGTGCATTTAGTGCATAGCTATAGAGGATGTAAAAGAAGAGAAGGATATAACCAGAAAGTAGGAATTGGAAGGTCGAGAATCCATAGGTGAAGAACATCCAAGTGATAGAGTCCTAATGTGAGGTCCTAAGAGTCCTTCCTTACGGTAAAGGTGAATTATTCTGGATTCCAAGGAACAGTGATATTAGGACATTGATTAAGTTAACCAGTTAACCATGTGAAAGCTGAAATGGTCCTAAAATGAAAGGACTTAGGTTGGCAAAGAAGAGGATGAACCTCATCATTAAGGTACCAGAAAGACAAGGGTAAAAATTCTCACTCTGCCACTTTTATTTATTTGTTATTTATTTATTTATTTATTAATTATTTTTGGCTGCTTTGGGTCTTGGTTGTTGCGCGCAGACTTTCTCTAGTTGTGGCCAGCAGGGGCTATTCTTCATTGCAGTACGTGGGCTTCTCATTGCAGTAGCTTCTCTTGTTTAGGAGCACGGGCTCTAGGCGCACGGGCTTCAGTAGTTGTGACTCATGGGCTCTAGAGCGCAGGCTCAGTAGTTGTGGTGCACGGGCTTAGTTGCTCCGCGGCATGGGGGATCTTCCTAGACCAGGGCTCGAACCCATGTCCCCTGCATTAGTAGGCGGACTCTTAACCACTGCGCCACCAGGGAAGCCCTCTGCCACTTTTGATGCCACCTTTGGAAACTTGAAATCTTCTCTAAGTATTGAGAGACAAGAACCTCAGGAACAGACGGAGAAGAAGGGTTTTGTTTTATGATTTGTTTCTAACCAGCCTTTACTTTCAATCAAATTTCTACTCCCAGTTAATCTTTCATTAAACCCATAAAATTACACTTTTTTGTAATCTTTTAATAAGTTGTGTCTAAACCTGGAAACCTTTTTTTTTCTTTTCAATACTAATAAGTGACTTTTAAATCTCTTTAGTTCACTTTGGGTAACAGTGATTAAAGCAGGATGGCTTACTTCAGTGGAAAATTGGAAAATCTCCTTGCTCTGTTGTCTTGCCCCTCCCAATTTATTTTGAAGTACAGAATAATGGAATAGATTAATCCTGCTCAAGTTATAGTGCTGCATTATTAACCAAAACTACTTTTTTATGTCTGTTTATAATTATGTTTCAACAAACCATAGATAAATGGTTTTACTATAGGGGATTTATGCTAAGTCAAATTACTGGGAAGGAATAAAATCTCTGTGCTTCTAATTACAGTACTTCCCATTATTATTAGAGAAGAAGATGATTTTTTTAGTGGGTGCCAAGGATATGAAAAGCATTTTTATTCTTTCTTTAACAGAATCAGAAAAGGAAAATGCTAAAACCAATCATAAAGGTCCATAAGTGACCTAAGCAAAGTTTCCTCTGTAGAAGAATGAGCCCCAGTACCACAGATCGGTTGGTTACCTCCCACTGTGTGCTACTCTTTCAGTGCCATCATACTTAACTTTAATGTAGTTATTTTTTTTATCATCATCACCTGTTAGTGTCTTCTGGATGTCATCTCTGGCCAGAACTAATACTAAAACTAATAATGTAAAAATAGAGTGTTACAATATTATTTGGTAACCGGCACTTATAAATGGGAGCAAAGTTTTATCTTTTACAATCAGAGAACACATTAACAGCATTTTTCCTTAGACAAAAAGGATGCTCTTAATCTCCAACCTATTAATAATTCTCATTATGCCCTATAGGTTCATTTTGTCCTTTGAATTTACTTTTTTTTTGTTTTTTACTTAGCCTTATTCACTATATTTTCTAAAGGTGCTATAGTGGATCATTTATGTCACTATCCTTGAAAATACTGCTTCTTCAGATTTTGTTTAGATTCCTTTTGTGTTGCTCATGACTAGGTGGGATGGAAAGGAAGCAAGTTGGTGGTAAATTAATGAGCATAAAGGTAAATTTGGAGACTTAAAATTTTGTTTGTATTATTGCAAAAGACAATGAGGATAAAAATCAACACTTTTGGTTGATAAATATATAAAATAAATTTTTAATTTCAAACCTGTGTAACCATTGTGGGGCACTTTTGAGTATGGAATGGAGCAATGTCAATAATTAAGCCAGGACAACAGAATTAATCCAGGATTGTCCTAGGCAAACCACATGCATGGTAACTGCTTTTATGCCCTGTACACCATTTCATGCTATTTTATGGTTATTTATGACGCTGCCTTATCTGTTTTTGGTCAGTTGAAATCTTCCTGAATGTGATGTTATTTCTTTCTACCTGCCATTGTATTTTCCACAGTGATTTGCATGTAGTACATCTTCAGTAAATCTTTTCCCAATAAATGATGAATATTTGAAATAGGAATTAGCATCCTCTACCACAATGTGACCAGTATGGCACATAGCAACTTCAGTTTCACATGAAAGACATTTTTCTGATGTCCTGCCTCTTTCCTTTGTATGATAATCATGTTAGAACTCTTATCCTCCAGAGCTCCATCCTAATTTTTTATCTTAAGCTCACTTAAAAGTAATATTTTTGTATTTTGTTATCTGTAATTAGATATATATTCTTCTTGGCTTCCACTTGTTGTGTGTATGAGGTCTCGTCCCAGATTCACCCAGTTTATCCAAGATCAAATCCTTGGTAATCTCTCTAAAATATTTTCAGTCTCTTCTCTCAGCTATAACTGGTTCAATTTACAGAGCAGTTACAAGTGAAGGAATACTTATTTTTCAATTACCTTTGGACCTGTCATGGAATTCTAGAACTTTAGATGGAAAAAATTAACTTAAATATTAGTTAAGTTGGCTCCCTCACTTTTGGATATTAAGATCCTGATAATTAAAATTACTTACCCTAGGTCAAATAGTGGTAGAACAGAGACTTGGTAAGTCCTTTACATTTATATTTTAAATCTTTATATGTGGATTGTAAAGATTTCCTATTTAGAAAAAAAATAATCTTTTTGGACAGTGTATCCCCTGCAATGATCAAAAGTTTGCCTATAGTGGTTTAATCAAACAAAAGCCTATGTGTCATAGATAAATAAAAGTCTTAAGAGAAGTGATATAGTGATGATACAGGAGCTTTAAAACATCAATATTTCAGGCTTCTACTGTCTTTCTTCCTGTCTGTCCATAGCCTGTAGTTTAATTCTTCTGATTTTCTCATAATCTCAAAGAAGCTACCCAATTTACACATTTCCATCCAATTTTTAGACAGGAAGAAGAAGAAAGGACAGTACGTATATTTGGAAGGCAAAACATTCCCAGAAGTCTCT
The DNA here is from genome assembly GCF_949987515.2 of Delphinus delphis. Taxonomy (NCBI): domain Eukaryota; kingdom Metazoa; phylum Chordata; class Mammalia; order Artiodactyla; family Delphinidae; genus Delphinus; species Delphinus delphis. The sequence goes on along the minus strand of NC_082687.1, from coordinate 62,283,185 downwards.
AGGAGACTTCTACTTGAATCTCATTGGCCACCATGGATGTGAGAAAGGGTGGGACATATAGGCTGTTTCTTTTTAAACTGATACATTACCACTCAAAAAACCCTACAATATTTTTCTAATAAGGAAAAAGAATAATTGAGTGTTCAGTAGGCATCTAGCAGTGGGCTTAAGTAGGAAGGGAATTTATGAAATTTTCTGAGTATATCTAGGAAGATCAGAGAGTCTGACTCAAACCATGGGACCAGGAGTGACACCCAAACAAGCCTCACTGTCATTCTGGTACAAACACCATTCCTACTACTCGACACCAACATCTCACCATGCCAGGACTTGATAATTATCCACTCTACACATGCTTTCCCCAAGGAGCTAGACTTGCAACTTATTTTCCTGCAGACATTCTTTTTCATACTGATTATCTGAAAAACTTGTATCCCTGATGGTTTAACTTAATGAATTCAGTCAAATTTTGTTGATAATGACTGAAGATGATCTGAAGCTATGTTGATAGGTTACCACTTTTTCTGACACTTTTACATCCACAGGTCCTTCTGTGGTTTTATGCAAGGGGAAACTAGTGATGTGGAGAGTTTAGGTTCCACTGCAAGGCTTTAGTATAGACATGTTTTAGGAGACATAGTCTTTCCTAAAGTGTCTGAAAGAACATTAAGCAGGGAGTTAACCTCGGTCATGTGATTTATCATAGGGAGAGAGCACATGATTTTGGTTTTTGGAGTCAGAAATTTCAGATTAACATCCAGCCACTATAACTATTGTAATGTGACCTTGTCCAAGTGTCTTCAACCAGTGTTTCAGAGGTAAAATGAGGGAAAATAAGTCTTCCTTAATAGGCTACTCTGAAAGTTAGAAACAACTATGTGTGTGATGACGCTGTCATAAACTGTAAAGGGCTATGCACCCTTTATGTGCTAGATTTTATTAGTAAAATATAAAAATATGTAAACTGAAAACAGGTGCTGACCTTCCTTTAAAGAACAGCTCTGTCAGGGCCATGAGCTTTGTTTTAAACACTTGCATGCTCCCCTTGCTGCCTCTGCTGAAATCACTTAAACATTTCTGGATTTCAACTTCTTCATTAGTAACAGAGAGAATTATTTGCTTTTTGTTATCACAAGAAGAATATCGTGGTGTAGATGTTTAAGAATCAAAAACTGAAACATCTACTGGTCTCCTAGGAGTTGCATAGGAAAATGGGTTTACAGTGGAGAAGAGCATAAACCTAGGAGAATGGAACCAACGTACCTGGTCAAATCATAGAGATCAAAAACATACACTGGACATACATTTATAAGACGCTGATGAAAGAAATTGAAGACAACACAAACAGATGGAAAGACATACAGTGTTCATGGATTGAAAGAATTAATATTGTTAAAATTTCCATACTACTCAAGGCAATCTGCAGATTCAGTGCAATCCCTATCAAAATGACATTTTTCACAGAACTAGAACAAATAATTCTAAAAGTTGTACTGAAACACAAAAGACCTCCAATAGCCAAGACAATTTTGAGAAAAAAGAACGAAGCTGGAGGTACCATGCTCCCTGGTTTCAAGCTATACTATAAAGCTGCTATCACCAAAACAGTATGGCACTGGCACAAAAACACATATAGGTCAGTGGAACAGACTATAGAGCCTAGAAATAAGCCCACACTTACATGGGCAGTTAATCTGTGACAAAGGAGGCAAGAATATACAGTGAGGAAAAGACAGCCAGTTCAATAAATGGTGTTGGGAAAACTGGATGGCTACATGCAAAAGAATCAAACTGGACTTCTTTCTCACATCATGCACAAAAATAAATTCAAATGGATTAAAGACATAAATTGAAGACCTGAAACCATAAAACTTCAAAGCAAACATAGGCAGTACTCTTTTTGATATTGGTCTGAGTAATATTTTTTGGGATGTCTCCACAGGCAAGAGAAGCAAAAGCAAAAATAAACAAATGGGACTACATCAAACTAAAAAGCTTTTGCACAGTAAAGAAAACTATCAGCAAAACATAAAGGTCACCCACTGAATGGGATAAGATATTTGCAAAGATATATCTGATAAGGGGTTAATATCCCAAACATAAAAAGAACACATACGACTCAACATAAAAAAAAAACAACCAACCTGATTTAAAAATGGGCAGGGGATCTGAATAGACATTTTTCCAAAGAAGACATACAGATGGGCAACAGGCACGTGAAAAGATGCTCAACATCACTATTGCTCAAGATCACTAATTGTCAGAGAAATGCAAAGAAAAGCCACAATAAAATATCACCTTATACCTGTTAGAATGGCTGTTAACAGAAAGACAGCAAATTACAAGTATTGGTGAGGATGTGGAGAAAAGGGAACCCTCTTGCACTGTTGGTGGGAATGTAAATTGATACAGCCACTATGGAGAACTGTATGGAGGATCCTTAAAAAACTAAAAATAGAATTACGATATGACCCAGCAATCCCACTACTGGGTATTTATCCAAAGAAACAAAAACATTAACTCAAAAAGATATATGCACCCCTATGTTTACTGCAGCATTATTTACAGTAGCCAAGGTAGCTACCCAAGTGCCCATCAATAGGTCAGCAGATAAAGATGTGGTATGTAGATATATAATGAAATGTTACTCAGACATAAAAAGTATGAAATCTTGTCATTTGTGACAACATGGTTGTACCTAGTAGGTATTATGCAAAGTCAAATAAGTCAGAGAAAAACAAATACTGTGTGACTTCACTTATGTGTGGAATATAAACAACAAAACAAATGAACATATAACAAAGCAGAAACAGGGTTATAGATACAGAGAGCAAACAGGTGATTGCCAGAGGAGTGGGGAGGAGGAAAAAAAATAGGTGAGGGAGATTAAGAGGTATAAACCTCCAGTTGCAAAATAAATGAGCCATAAGTATGAAATATACAGCATGGGGAGTATAGTTGATAACTAACTGTAAATTAATCTTTGTATGGTGACATATCACAACTAGACTTATTGTGATCATTTTGAAATGTATAGAAATATCAAATCACTGTTGTATAACAGGAACTAACATAGCTTTGTAGGTCAATTGTACTTCAAAAACAAACTCATGAAAAAGAGATCAGATTTGTGGGGGATCAGAAGGGGAGTGGGGGAGGAGGAATTGGATGAAGGCAGTCAAAAGGAACAAACTTCCAGTTATAAGATAAATAAGTACTAGGGATGTAATGTACATCATGATAAATATAATTAACACAGCAGTGTGTTATATATAAAAGCTTTTAAGAGAGTAATTCTTAAGAGTTCTCATCACAAAAATATTTCTGTTTAATTCTGTATCTATATGAGATGATGGATGTTCACTAAACTTATTGTGATAATCATTTATTGATAAATCTAAGTCAGATCATTGTGCTGTACACCTTAAACTTACACAGTGCTGTATGTCAATTATATCTCAGTATAACTGGAAGGAAAAAAAACATACACTGGAAAGAATTGAGGTGAGAAACTGGAAAAAGGAAAATTCTGTAGAACCTTAAAGGGCAGAATCATTGGCTTTAGTATCAAGTCAAAGAGAATGTCACTAGCGCAGAGCAGTGTCTCCCTCTATATATTGCAGGCAGGGGTTTCCAAAACTCATTAAAGGACTCTTAACTTTCATTTGGCTGCGTTCAGTTGAAGTTTCCAGAGAAAACAGGCTTTTTTTTATTGTCTCATACTGTCTTCTTTGGATGGCTTTTCACATTCCTTCCTTCAGTATACCTAATTCATAAAATGGAGGTCGTATTTAAAGGGAAGTGGTCAGTGTAGGGGAAGGCAGGGTGTGTCATGGTACCATCTTGCCATACATCTAAGTTTCTGTTTTGTTCTGCTCCTCACTCACCACAATTTTAGAAGCTCAATATCATTAGATTCTCTTTGGATCTACTAGATCAAAGTCTGAGCTTTTGGGACACTATCATGTCTTGAGACTTTGTGTGACTCAATGCAGGAGAACCTTTGTCACATATTATGGCAAACAATTGACTGGATGGGGATGCTTTCTGTTGATTTGAGAAGACTACAGTGTCAGAAGTTAATTGTGAGCTGCCTGATGTTTTTATAGCTCTACAGACGGAAAGAGGACTGGCAATAATTTATTTGTTGTATGCTATCTTTTGTTGAGTGCCTACTGTGTATATGTCATGGTGTGAAAACCATTAAATACACTATCTTTTAAAATTCTCCTTACAATTCTATAATTCAGATAATGCCCTTTTACAGATGAGGAAGCTGAGACCCAAAGAAGATAAGTAACTCACCCAAAGCTACACAAATAGTACACAGTGAAACCAGGGTTTAAACTCATGTTTGGATGACACCAATGTTTTTGTAGCTAATGACCACATTATTCTGCTTATTCTGCTATTTAGAATATCTTCTCCATCAACCATTAAAATTAAGACCAAAAAAATCGAATACTTTCAGGAAGGTGTACCAGTCTCCTTGAAGACAGACATCACTTTTCTATATTTCTGGTGAAAGTATGCCACCAAGCAAACGAACAATGAAAAAAACCCACTGGTATGTAGGTAAATTCAGTTACTGATTGAGATTAGAAAACAGAGTAAGTAGACTTAGCTATAGATTCAACTAACAACATTTAATATATTTGCTCTTAAGAACTTAGAAATCTAACCTCAATAATTGAAAACAGTCTTTTCACAGAAAGAGTCTTGGTAGGAGGGCAGTATATTGGCACGAGAGAGATTTGGCATTTACAGCACTCACATGAGAAAGAGGGTGGTAAAAGTGAAAAAGAAAGGCAGAAGCAAAGAAAATATTTCAAAGTATTCCTATGTCTGTTTCATGAAAGAAAACACTGCTCATCACACCAACAAAACACTTTTAATTAGGGGTTCTGTTAATCTTGAGTATTCACCAATCTATAAACCATTCCAAATTGCATTTAGTTATAAATAAACTGAATCTTCTCAGACTTTGAATCCTCTCAACTGACTCAGGCACAATGAAGATTACCATTAGATGTTGCTGCTTGTATCTAAGGCAGATTAAAAATTCCACTAAATTTTTAATCCATAATTGTTTCTAATTTTGACTTTTCAGATATTCCCGGAGGAGTCATGACTGCCTCCTGATGTACAGAGTCTGGTGGTTTGATCAACTAGTCCCATAAAGTGCATGAAGAGCAGGAGGTAGACTGCTCCATGCCACGCCCCAGAAGTAATTTGCATCATGTTTGAGGCTACCTGACACCACCAGGGAATGAGATACTCAAAAAGGATTTCTCAGTCTTTGACATTTCAGAAACTGTAGAACAGCTGAAGGCTTGAATGTCATTAACCAATGAGATTTGCTCAAGTTACCCCATTCCTCCTACTCTACCCAGTTTAATTGGTAAGTCAGTGTATGGATCCATCCTGTGTTAAAAGGCCAAATGTCTACTGGTTCTCCCAGCCTGACTGGTGAGTTTAAAGGAACTCTGGAGTTGCTTGTAGACAATGAGACCATTCAGTGAACCTTGCTATTGAAGTTGACAGAGAAGCAGACTGAGTGCAGGGAAGAGTATTTCCACATGCATTATTCTAGTCAGATACATTATCAGAAGCGAATTGGAGTAGCTGTGAGGCCACGAGCTTGTGTAATGCCTTTCTTTCTTTTCTTTCCTTTCTTTCTCCTTTAAGAATAGAGTAATTAAAAGTCACAATATAATCCAAGCTTTCTTGGGTAAGGCAAGATTTCACTTTATGAAATGGGGAAAAAAAGGTTGGGAAAGAAAGTAATATTTCTAGAGGAAAAAAATTAATATCCTGAGATTGGGTTTTCTTTTATGTTTCTGTTTCTGTTTGGCTGTGGTAATGCTCTTTCAGCCAGTGTGCCCTACCTATTGCATGTGTTCTGCAATATCTGCTGTTGAATCTGACATGGCCTGGTAAACTGTTTGACCCATAATATCTGCCATAAGATGTCAGATAAATGATAGGGTTGGACTTTTAAAAAGAATCAAAAGAAGTATATTAAGTGGGATGTTAAATAGACCTTTAATCATGGCTGGAGGCACATTTCTTGTCCACAAATGCACAAGAAGGTAAACAGAGCAGGGATTTCTAGAGATATTATGAAAGGTATCAGAAATATCTCTGCATCCTGGGCTATTTGACCAGTTATCAAATAGGTAGTTGGAGCCTGTCATGAATTCAGGTGATCAAAGAAAAGGATGAACATGTCAGTGAAAGACACTAGGATTGCATCACCATAGAGACAGCATCACAGTGCCTTTAAATAGTCCTGATTCAGCCTCCCCTCCAATTTCCAGAAACTCATCTTTCTACTAAGAGAAGACTGTGAGCATAGTTGTACATACATCTTCCTTTTCGGAAATGGTTAACTATTATTTATCCAACTAAGCTCACATCTTGGTACCTTTCAAGCTTTATATTCTAAAATTCCTTTTACATTTCTTACCTTCTGGTCAAACCAACTCATTGATTGCTATTTGAACATGTTTTCTGTTTCTGTGTCTTTTCTCACGCTGTTCTGTCAGATAGTATGCCCTGTCTTCCATCTTATTCCATCTGTCAGACCCTGGCTACTGTGCTGCCTCTTTTCTGCAACCTTTCCTGGTGTGCCCAGCCAAAAGAAATCTCTCCCTCCCTTGAATTCCTCATATGTTCTTATTATCTCTCTGATGAAATTCATATTTTGCCTTATATTATGTTTTTCTTCCCTACTATAGAAAAAGCTCCTTGAGTGTCCCTTCCTTAATATGATACTATACTTTAATAATCTAGTTAGAATTTCTATCTTGTCAATAGAAAACAATGTAAGAGTAAAGAATGAAGATTTTCCATTTTCATTTATTTTTTTAGTACTGTATTTTGAAAACTTATGTAATGACATTCTGAAATGAGTGTTTGTATAGTAATGATGAAATAAGTAGCTTAAATGGAGAGAGTATATAGTTAGGGAGTTCTGTGTGTCTAGCATAAAATGTTACTCAGTATGAATTCAATAAAAGTTTAGTCATTCCTCATTATATTCACTAGAGAATGTATTAGAGGCATATAAATGATAAGACATTTATGGACAAGTTACTTAGAATCTATAATATGCAGGACAACAAGTTAGGGATTTAATAAGCTATCTCAGGTCCTTATAACAACCATGCAAGATAAATATTATCTCAGCTTACAAATGGTAAAACCAAAGTTTATGAAGAGTAAATGACTTGCTAAAGGGCATGCACATAATAAATACAGCCAACAATTCCAAAGCCTGGCCTTAAAAATGTCGATCTTTAAATCTAACAAAAGAAATCTCAGTAAGAGATGAAGACAAGGCCCCTGCTGAAGAGGAGATATCTTTCTGCTTTATTTATTGATTGATTGATTCATCCATTCATTCATTTGACAATTTTTTTATTATAAGCATTTTTTCATTTAATATTCACAATACTACTGAAGTATAAACATTACTCTGCTTTAGAGAGAAAAATACTGGATCTTAGACTATGTAACTGACTCGATCAAAACAGCTATATGAATGTTACAGCACTAACTTAAAGGTTTTTCTGACCCAGTCCCTCTTCTTAACCATTATGCATGTTACTTCCCTTCAAATTCTCTGGGTGTTGGTTTTCTCATCTGTTATATAAGGGGAATGTAGCACAACCTAAACTTTTCTAAAGTTCGTTCTGGCCTTTTAAGACATTGGAATTCTAGTGAGGTCTGACTTGCCCCACCCCCAAAAAAAGCACATTGTATCAATAGATCTAATCAGCCTCCTTGCTGGAACTTATGTAAGTCAATGAAGTTATCATTACTGTATGTAATGTAGAAAGTAAAAATCCATACATTAAAACATACAGATGAAAGGATCACAATGTTGACAAATATTTTCGAGTCCCATATCAGCCACTGTTCTAGAACAGAATGCTGCAGTGAACAAATGTATTTGGTCACAAAAGAGCTGATGAATCTCTAGCCATCACATCTACATCCTAGGCAAAAGAAAGGGAAAAGAGAAGAGACATCCTAATCTCTGCCTTTTAAAGGGTTTTTGATGGAAGTCATTTTTAAACCTTTTTCTTATAGCTTACTGGCCAGTGCTTAATCATATGGCCACCCCCACCTGCAAGCCAGGCTGAGGAATGGAGTTTTCAGTTGTGCTCATTAATATTGCAACAATATGTATTTAGGGTTATTTTTGTGGATAAAAATGTACAATGGCTATTTAGTGAGCAGCTACCTGTCTTTGACACTCCTCTTCAAAACTATAATACACAGAATAATTAGAGTGATCAGTTAGTACTGTCTGGCTGTTAACTGATTTTGCCCTATATCTAAGGTTTCCTAGCCCATAGTGAGGATGCCTATCCTTTCTCTATTTACTCCTTTCTATATCCTCTTTCAGTCACCTTCAAGCTCATCATAGTTTTATAAACAAGAACATGGCCATTCTGTTTTGCTCACAACTCTCTTTTTGGCTCAAGTGAGTTATGTTTATTTCTGTATCATCAAAGACACACCAAGATGTCAGACTAGGTCCATAGAGGTACCTTGTGTATATAGGAGAAAGGGAACTAAAAGAAAAGGAAAACAATACAAAATGATAACATACAAATGAAAAGGTCTATTTAAATTAAATTTAAATAATAGCCAAAGGATAGGAAATGTTTATATTTAATTGGTCAAGTCATTAAAGAATTAGAAAAGTACTTTGTAATCAATATAATTAATTTATCCATTCTTTTCAAAGAAGGAGATAAACAAAGGATTGCCCCATTTTCTGAATTACTCATTCTTTTAGGACAAATTTTTTACTTGGAAAAATGGCAAGAATAAAGAAAAGTTATCTTAAAAAGTGATTGTCATAATAACTGTATAGAGAATAGCGAATATGAAGGTATTGAATGTCTTTTGGATGTTTGAGTTAATTTATCTTAGCAGCTGTTTCACTTTATTTTGAGGAAACAGCTGGAAGATCACAGGTTTAAAAGAAAAGATTTAAGAGAAAAAATGGAACCAGTAGACAAAATGTATTGTTCATTAACAGTCAACTATAGTTTATACTCTGTGTTTTAAAATGGATTTAATGAAGCTGGTGAAGCAGTGTTCCTTAGGCCTTGCTAATTAACTAATAAAGCCCCCATCACTCCCAATTGTCTTGAACAGAGACAATTACTACAGAAATGAAACAGTTGCTGCTAAAGGCAAATCCAGTATTCCCAGTATTAAAAATAGCAAAAATTGGACAATGAAAAGAAATTTGTATACATCACATGGAATTACTAGCTAATCTAATTTAAGTATGGTCAAAGAATATGAAGTATTGATAGAAACAGTGAGGAATGATGGGAGTCATATTTATATGAACACTTTTATAATCAATTGCTTGATTAATTATTTAATTAAATATCTCCTTTCAAACCAAAAAGGAGGTATCAATTGGTGAACAGATATAAAAAACCCAGATTAATATAAATGAGAAATTATTGTGACAAAAAATTTAAAAGCAAATAAACTTAACCAAATATAGTTATTAAAAATACTTCATAATTGTCTATGTTCTTGATAACTATTGGTGACAAATCTGGTTCTTCTAGACAGTGTAAAGAAGGAAATCTGGTAAGTCATATAATTCACTGTCTCCATAAATTTAAGAGCAAGTCAGTATCTTAGGAAAGGCACAACTACAATTAATCCTAAAATCAGATGAATTTCTTTTGAGGGTTCTCATATGTAAGTACATATTATGTATAACAAACTGAACAATATACTCATCAACATATTTTCAGAATGTTTTGGAATTAAGTCCAAACATATTCTAATGGTACCACATTAAAGCACGTTCAAAAATCTAGAATTAATCCAATGTCTGTGTACCAGTTTTCCACATGTTTAGCTTAAATCTAGAGATATAATAGACTATTTGGGGAATGAACTGTACCTACTGAAAGCAATCCACCCACAGATATTGGCCCTCTCAGGCTATTTATGTCATCATAAATAGTCGTCAATAGGTAAAGGGTATTGATAGTTTATAAACTGACCCTACTATTCATTAGTAATAAACAAATTAATAAATTTTTATTTGAGTTGGTAAGTTTATTCACATCCCTAATGTTTTGTTTACTGACTTCTTAAGGGTTCTTATCAAATAATGAAATAACTAACCTGGTGACTAGCCTTTGGAGAGGAAAGGGTGAGAAAAGCACACTTTTAATATTTACCAAAGATAAGACTCATCAGCTAAATTATACACCTTTTGAATTTAGAATAAAAGTTCAGGCACAGCCTACTAATTTTCTTATTGTTAATAGATATTATCAGTTGTACAAAACGAGACCACATGAATGGTGCTGGAATGAAACACTGAATTCAAGGCACTTACCCTCAAGGGTTTTTACATTTTGCTTTTTACGGTAAAAGGCACAAAACCAAGAAGAAATATATACAGTATGCTTCTACCTATTTTTAGAGTTAACTGGGTATTGAAAAGTTAAACAGTCTTTCTGATTATGATTTGCAGCTTTCTTCATGATTATATGTTTTTATGGGGTTTTTTTTCTTTTCCACAACAAACAAAAGTCATAAAAGGGAATAAAAGTATATGTGAAATGTCAGTGTGGCTAGATTTATCCCAATCTATATGAAAGCTATAGATCTGCACTTTAGAATTATAACACGGAGTAATACAAACCTTGTTGGAAAAGTCTGGAAAATCTGAATGAGTGAATTATTTTTTATTTTTTTTTTGTGATAGTAGAAAAAAGTCATGAATGGATTGTGTTAGGCTTCAGAGTGATGATAGAGGCTACATATAAAAGTTGTCCTGCATTTACTCTGCTAGACTCCTGTGTACCCTCTCAATCAGCAGTGCCTGAGACAATAGTTCTTTGACATTACAAAAGCAGTCCGTTGGCTTGTCTGCATTCTGTCACTCATCTCTGTATTAACTTTCTTCCCATCCCAGGTTAGATATAGTGTTCTAACACTCTTCTGCTGTTATCTTCAACTACCTTGTTTCACTGTTCTACTAGTATGTGAACAACTTGAGTTGAAACAAATTACCAAGGCAAGAAAGATAGTCTAGATATCAAACAAGTAAAATCAGGAAACTTTATTGATCAATTTATTTCAGATAGATTCTGTGAATAAACAAAGTCCTTGTTAAGTATCTATTACCTAGCACTTACACTGATCAATCAATCTGGATTAGTGTTGCTGAGGATATGCTAGGAGGAGCCTAAACATAACATAAATTTTGAACAGAACTCCCTTGAGCTTCATTCAACCAAGAGCTAACTGAGAAAATAAAACAACAAAGATGAGTGTGAGAAAAAACCCAAACCCTAGATATGCTCTTTAATCATGTATTACTCTCAAAAAATATATATAACTATGTTTTTTGAACATCAGTACTAGTTGCAATGGTAGAAATGTAATCCTAATTGTTGAGGATAATTCTGACATTGAAAATTTCGTGGTTAGAACTAAATTCTGGTATTTCTGGATACAGATGCTCAAACGTCAAGAACCTGTCTGCCTCTAAATATTGTTTTCCTTGGCTTTGGATTCATTTTCATGCAGACCTTTTCCGTGCAGTTGCCAATATGGCCCTAAGCAGCTTCAAGATTCTATTCAACCAGCCTGGCAATTCTAGTGTGTTTAAAGTGTCTTTGAAAAACTGCACTTTCTAAATAATTTCTGCAAAGCTTCCACAGTTCGGTCTTACTGCCCTAATTTAGGTTACATTTACACTATCACTGTGCTGAGAAGAAAGATGTTGCAAAATGAACCAAGCCAATTTGATCATGTGCAACTATTAGATTCCTTTTGGTAAATGTCAGTAGTCAACAATAGTTAGAGGCAAGTGATGGTGGGAGGGTCTCCCCACAACAGTGTCATACCAGATATCAGTGAAAACAAGTCTGGAATATAATCCTGACGCAAGTACAGGAAGACACAAAGTCCTCAGACGAACGGTGTTATGGCTTTATTAAAGTCCCAGCTTTATTTTTGATGCTTCAAATGTGATAATCATCTGTTGGCAAGATTCAGCTCACATTACTGGTGGGAGTCAGGAAAGCAAAAATCATCTGAAGTAAGTAGATACACATAGGACCATTTAGGAATAAAGCTGAGAGTAGGATTCCTCAGGGCAAGATTACTCTGCTTCCTTGATTTTTATGACCTGTTTATTCAAGGGCAGGAATGTTTCTGAAGTGCTTCTAATGAAAACTATGTGTGTTGAAAACTACTAATCCACTACTGAAAACCCATTTCTAATATCCATAATGTTCACTAACAGCCAATAATTTTAACTTTAAAAATTCAATTCTAGTATGTGGTTATGCTAATTAATTAAAAATTCTGGTGTTGATTAAAGATAAAGATACTTGGAATGCGATCACCAGCTGCCTTGGAGTTAGTCCTTTGGAATAAAAATCTAGCTAATTATATTTGGAATCTGCATTCCAAATTAGCACAAGTTGATCCCCCTTAGGTATAGATTAAAACTAACATACGCTCACATTTATATCTCACTGTCTATACTATATTTTGTTTAATTTTTTAACATTTTTATTGGAGTATAATTTCTTTACAAGGTTGCGTTAGTTTCTGCTGTATAACAAAGTGAATCAGCTATACATGTACGTATACCCCCATATCCACTCCCTCTTGCATCTCCCTCCCACCCTCCCTATCCCACCCCCTAGGTAGTCACGAAGCAACGAGCCGATCTCCCTGTGCTATGCAGCTGCTTCCCACTAGCTATCTATTTTACATTTGGTAGTGTATGTATGTCAATGCTACTATTTCACTTCATCCCACCTTACCCTTCCCCCTGCCCATGTCCTCAAGTCCATTCTCTAGTAGGTCTGCGTCTTTATTCTCGTCCTGCCCCTACTGCCCCTAGGTTCTTCATGACCTTTTTTTTTTTTTTTAGATTGCATATATATGTGTTAGAATATGGTATTTGTTTTTCTCTTTCTGACTTACTTCACTCTGTATGACAGACTCTAGTTCCATCCATCTCACTACAAATAACTCAATTTTGTTTTTTTTAATAACCGAGTAATATTCCATTGTATATATGTGCCACATCTTCTTTAACCATTCATCTGTCTATGGATACTTAAGTTGCTTCCATGTCCTGGCTATTGTAAATAGAGCTGCAATGAACATTTTGGTACATGACATTTTTTGAATTATGGTTTTTCTCAGGGTATATGCCCAGCAGTGGGACTGCTGGGTCATATGGTAGTTCTATTTGTAGTTTTTTAAGGAACCTCCATACTGTTCTCCATAGTGGCAGTATCAATTTATATTCCCACCAACAGCGCAAGAGGGTTCCCTTTTCTCCACACCCTCTCCAGCATTTATTGTTTGTAGATTTTTTGATGATGGCCATTCTGACCAGCGTGAGGTGATACCTCATTGTAGTTTTGATTTGCATTTCTCTAATGATTAGTGATGTTGAGCATCCTTTCATGTGTTTGTTGGCAATCTGTGTACCTTCTTTGGATAAATGTCTGTTTAGGTATTCTGCCCTTTTTTGGATTGAGTTGTTTGCTTTTTTGATATTGAGCTGCATGAGCTGCTTGTGTGTTTTGGAGATTAATCCTTTGTCCATTGATTCGTTTGCAAATAATTTCACCCATTCTGAAGGTTGTCTTTTCACCTTGCTGATGGTTTCCTTTGCTGTGCAAAAGCTTTTAAGTTTCATTAGATCCCATTTGCTTATTTTTGTTTTTATTTCCATTTCTCTAGGAGGTGGGTCAAAAAGGATCTCGTTGTGCTTTATGTCGTAGAGTGTTCTGCCTATGTTTTCCTCTAAGAGTTCTATAGTGTCTTGCCTTACCTTAGGTCTTTAATCCATTTTGAGTTTATTTTTGTGTATGGTATTAAGAAGTGTTCTAATTTCATTCTTTTACATGTAGCTGTCCAGTTTTCCCAGCACCACTTATTGAAGAGGCTGTCTTTTCTCCATTATATATTCTTGCCTCCTTTATCAAAGATAAGGTGACCATAGGTGCATGGGTTTATCTCTGGCCTTTATATCCTGTTCCATTGATCAGTGTTTCTGTTTCTGTGCCAGTACCATAGTGTCTTGATTACTGTAGCTTTGTAGTATAGTCTAAAATCAGAGATGATTCCTCCAGCTCCATTTTTCCTTCTCAAGTTTGCTTTGGCTATTCGGGGTCTTTTGCATTTCCACACATATTGTGAAATTTTTTGTTCTAGTTCTGTGAAAAATGCCATTGGTCATTTTATAGGGATTGCATTGAATCTGTAGATTGCTTTGGGTAGTCTGGTCATTTTCACCATGTTGATTCTTCCAATCCAAGAACACGGTATATCTCTCCATCTTTTCGTATCATCTTTAATTTCTTTCATCAGTGTCTTACAGTTTTCTGCATACAGGTCTTTTGTCTCCTTAGGCCGATTTATTCCTAGGGGTTGTATTCTTTTTCTTGCAGTGGTAAATGGGAGTGTTTCCTTAATTTCTCTTTCAGATTTTTCATCATTAGTGTATAGGAATGCAAGAGATTTCTGTGCATTAATTTTGTATCCTGCTACTTTACCAAATTCATTGATTAGCTTTAGTAGTTTTCTGGTAGCATATTTAGGATTCTCTATGTATAGTACCGTGTCATTGGCAAACAGAGATGGTTTTACTTCTTCCTTTCCAATTTGGATTCCTTTTATTTCTTTTTCTTCTCTGATTGCCTTGGGTAAAACTTCCAAAACTTTGTTGAATAATAGAGATGTCTTGTTCTTGATCTTAGAGGAAATGGTTTCAGTTTTTCATCTTTGAGAATGATGTTGGCTGTGGGTTTGTCATACATGGCCTTTATTATGTTGAGGTTGGTTCCCTCTATGCCTACTTTCTGAAGAGTTTATATCATAAATAGGTGTAGAGTTTTGTTGAAAGCTTTCTCTGCATCTACTGAGATTATCATATGGTTTTTATCCTTCAGTTTGTTAATATGTTGTATCACATTGATTGATTTGTGTATATTGAAGAATCCTTGCATTCCTGGGATAAACACCACTTGATCATGCTGTATGATCCTGTCAATGTGCTATTGGATTCTGTTTGCTAGTATTTTGTTGAGTATTTTTACATCTATGTTCATCAGTGATATTGGCCGGTAGTTTTCTTTCTTTGTGAAATCTTTGTCTGGTTTTGGCATCAGGGTGATGGTGGCCTCGTAGAATGAGTTTGGGATTGTTCCTCCCTCTGCTATATTTTGAAGAGTTTGAGAAGGATAGGTGTTAGCTCTTCTCTAAATGTTTTGATAGAATTCGCCTATGAAGCCATCTGGTCCTGGGCTTTTGTTTGTTGGAAGATTTTTAATCACAGTTTCAATTTCAGTGCTTGTGATTGGTCTGTTTATAATTTCTGTTTCTTCCTGGTTCAGTCTCGGAAGGTTATGCTTTTCTAAGCATTTGTCCATTTTATTGGCACATAGTTGCTTGTAGTAATCTCTCATGATCCTTTGTATTTCTGCAGTGTCATCTGTTACTTCTCCTTTTTCATTTCTAATCCTATTGATTTGAGTCTTCTCCCTTCTTTTCTTGATGAGTCTGGCTAATGGTTTATCAATTTTGTTTATCTTCTCAAAGAACCACCTTTTAGTTTTATTGATATTTGCTTTTGTTTCCTTCATTTCTTTTTCATTTATTTCTGATCTGATCTTTATGCTATCTTTCCTTCTGCTAACTTTGGGGTTTTTTTGTTCTTCTTTCTCTAATTGCTTTAGGTATATAGTTAGGTTGTTTATTTGAGATGTTTCTTGTTTCTTGAGGTAGGATTGTACTGCTGTAAACTTCCTTCTTACACCTGCTTTTGCTGCATCCCATAGGTTTTGGGTCATCATGTTTTCATTGTCATTCATTTCTATGTATTTTTTATTTCCTCAGTGATCTCTTAGTTATTTAGTAGCATATTGTTTACCCTCTGTGTGTTTGTTTTTTATAGAGTTTTTTTCCCTGTAATTGATATCTAGTCTGATACTGTTGTGGTCAGAAAAGATACTTGATATGATTCCAGTTTTTTTAAATTTACCAGGGCTTGTTTTGTGACCCAAGATATGATCTGTCCTGGAGACTGTTCCATGAGCACTTGAGAAAAAGTATTTTGTTCTTTTCTAATGGAATTTCTTTTAAATATCAATTAAGTCTATCTGGTCTAATATGTCTTTTAAAACTTGTGTTTTTATTTCTTTTCATTTTGGATGATCTGTCCATTGGTGAAAGTGGAGTGTTAAAGCCCTACTATTATAATGTTACTGTCGATTTCCCCTTTTATGGCTGTTAGCATTTGCCTTATGTATTGAGGTGCTCTTGTGTTGGGTGCATAAATGTTCACAATTGTTATATTTTCTTCTTGGATTGATCCCTTGATCATTCTGCAGTGGCCTTCTTTACCTCTTATAATAATCTTTCTTTTAATGTCTATTTTGTCTGATATAAGAATTGCTACTCCAACTTTTCTTTTTTTTAATACAGCAGGTTCTTATTAGTAATCCATTTTATACATATTAGTGTACATATGTCAATCCCAATCTCCCAATTCATCACACCACCCCCACCCGCCACATTCCCCCCTTGGTGTCCATATGTTTGTTCTCTACATCTGTGTCTCAATTTCTGCCCTGCAAACGGGTTCATCTGTACCATTTATCTAGATTCCACATATATGCATTAATATATGATATTTGTTTTCCTCTTTCTGACTTACTTCACTCTGACAGTTTCTACATCCATCTGTGCCTCTACAAGTGACCCAGTTTTTTTCCTTTTTATGGCTGGCGACTCCAGCTTTTTTTTGATTTCCATTTGCATGGAATATCTTTTTCTATCCCCTCACTTTCAATCTGTGTGTGTCCCTAGGTCTGAAGTGGGTCTCTTGTAGACAGCATATATATGGCTCTTGTTTTTGTATGCATTCAGCCAGTCTCTCTTTTGGTTGGAGCATTTAATCCATTTACATTTAAGGTAGTTATCGATATGTTTGTTCCTATTCCCATTTTGTTAATTGTTTTGGGTTCGTTATTGTACGTCTTTTCCTTCTCTTGTGTTTCCTGTCTGTAGAAGTTCCTTTAGCATTTGTTGCAAAGCTGGTTTAGTGGTTCTGAATTCTCTTAACTTTTGCTTGACTGTAAAGTTTTACTTTCTCCGTTGAATCTGAATGAGATCCTTGCTGGGTAGAGTAATCTTGATTGTAGTTTTTTCCCTTTCATCACTTTAAATAGGTCCTGCCCCTCCCTTCTGGCTTGCAGAGTTTCTGCTGAAAGATCAGCTGTTAACCTTATGGGGATTCCCTTGTATGTTATTTTTTGCTTTTCCCTTGCTGCATTTTATATTTATCTTTGTATTTAATTTTTGATAGTTTGATTAATATGTGTCTTGGCGTGTTTCTCCTTGTATTTTTGCTGTGTGGAATTCTCTGTGCTTCCTTGAATTGAATGACTATTTCCTTTCTCATATTAGGGAAGTTTTCAACTATAATCTCTTCAAATATTTTCTCAGTCCCTTTCTTCTCTTCTTCTTCTGGGACCCTTATAATTCAAATGTTGGTGTGTAATGTTGTCCCAGAGGTCTCTGAGACTGTCCTCAATTCTTCTCATTCTTTTTTCTATATTCTGCTCTGTGGCAGTTATTTCCACTATTTTATCTTCCAGGTTGCTTATCTATTTTTCTGTGTCAGTTATTCTGCTATTGATTCCTTCTAGAGAATTTTCAATTTCATTTATTGTGTTCTTCATCATTGTTTGTTTGCTCTTTAGTACTTCTAGGTCCTTGTTAAACGTTTCTTGTTTTTTCTCCATTCTATTTCCAAGATTTTGGATCATCTCTACTATCATTACTCTGAGTTCTTTTTCAGGTAGACTGCCTATTTCCTCTTTATTTGTTTGGTCTGGTGGGTTTTTACCTTGCTCCTTCATCTGCTGTATATTTCTCTGTCTTCCCATGTTGCTTAACTTACAGTGTTTGGGGTCTCCTTTTCACAGGCTGCATGTTCATAGTTCCCGTTGTCATTGGTTTCTGCCCCCAGTGGGTAACGTTGGTTCAGTGGGCTGTGTAGGCTTCCTGGTGGACGGGACTGGTGCCTGTTTTCTGGTGGATGCATCTGGATCTTGTCTTTCTGGTGGGCAGGACTGCAACCGGTGGTGTCTTTTGGGGTGTCTGTGAGCTTAGCATGATTTTAGGCAGCCTCTCTGCTAATGGGTGCTGTTGTGTTCCTGTCTTGCTAGTTGTTTGGCATGGTGCATCCAGCACTGCAGTTTGCTTGTCGTTGGGTGGAGCTGGGTCTTAGTGTTGAGTCGGAGATCTCTGGGAGAGCTCTCACTGATTCATATTATGTGGGGCTGGGAGGTGTCTGGTGGTCCAATGTCCTGGACTTGGCTCTCCAACCTTGGAGGCTCAGGCCGGACACCCAGCCAGAGTACCAAGACCCTGTCAGCCACACGGCTCAGAAGAAGAGGAAGAAAAAAATAAAATTAAATTAAAAATAAAATAAAATAATATTAAAAAATTTAAAAAAAGAAAAAGAAGAGAGCAACCAAACCAATAAACAAATCCACCAATGATAACAAGCACTAAAGACTAAATAAAGGTAAACATGAAAATCAGAAACAAATCAGTCACAGACAGTAAACCCCAAGTCTAAAGTTGCTCCCAGAATCCACTGCCTCAATTTTGGGAACATTCGTTGTCTATTCAGGTATTCCACAGATGCAGGGTACATCAAGTTGATTGTGAGGATTTAATCTGCTGCTTCCCAGGCTGCACGGAGAAATTTCCCTTTCTCTTCTTTTTTTGCACAGCTCCTGGGGTTCAGCTTTGGTTTTGACCCTACCTCTGTGTGTAGGTCGCCCTCAGGCATCTCTTCCCCACCCAGACAGGAGAGGGTTAAAACAATGGCTGATTAGGGCTCTCTTGCTCTGTCAGGCTGGGGAGAGGATGGGGTATAGTAGTCATAATTGGAATGTGGGGCGCGCCTGCAGTGGCAGAGGCCAGCATGACATTGCAACAGCCTGAAGCTTGCCTTGTGTTCTCCTGGAGAAGTTGTCCCTGGATCTTGGGACTCTGACAGTGGTGTGCTGCACAGGCTCCCAGGTGGCAGGGGGTGTGGGTAGTGATCTGTGCTTGCACACAGGATTCTTGGTGGCTATAGCAGCAGCCTTAGCATTTCATGCCCATCTCTGGGATCCAAGCTGATAGCCGTGGCTTGCACCCATCTCTGGAGCTCGCTTAGGCGGTTCTCTGCCTTCTGTGGGCGCACTGGGGAGGAATCCCCTCTCCTCGCACACCCCAAAACAATGGTCTCTTGCCTCTTAGGCAGTTCCAGACTTTTTCCCGGACTCCATCCTGGCTAGCTGTGGCGCACTAGCCCCCTTCAGGCTGTGTTCATGCAGCCAACCCCAGTCCTCTCCCTGGGATCTGATCTCTGAAGCCCGAGCCTCAGCTCCCAGCCCCCACCTGCCCCAGTGGGTGAGGAGACAAGCCTCTTAGGCTGGTGAGTGCTGGTCGGCACCGATCCTCTGTGCGTGAATCTCTCTGCTTTGCCCTCTGCACCCCTGTTGCTGCACTCTCCTCCATGGCTCCAAAGCTTCTCCCCTGCCCAAAGCTTCTCCCCTGCCCACACCCCCGTCTCCACCAGTGAAGGGGCTTCCTAGTGTGTGGAAACTTTTCCTTCTTCATAGCTCCCTCCCAGACGTGCAGGTCCTGTCCCTATTCTTTTGTCTTTCCTTTTTTTCTTTTGCCCTACCCAGGTACGTGGGGATTTTCTTGCCTTTTGGGAAGTCTGAGGTCTTCTGCCAGTGTTCAGTAGGATTTGTTCCACATGTAGATATATTTGTGATGTACTTGTGGGGAGGGAGGTGATCTTCACATCTTACTCCTCCGCCATCTTGAAGGTACCCCCTATACTATATTTTAATATTAATTACAGACCAGGTAACATTTCACCTCTAAATATTTCAGAATGCTTCTCTAAAACTAAGAAATGTCTGCTTTCATAACCAAAAGAATAACATAACACCTAATAAAGTGCATTAAAATGTCTTAATATTAACTAATACCCCACCCCTATTAAAATGTTCCTAATTACCTTAACATATTCTTTCCTGATTATCTGTCTTAACTAAGATCTACCCGTCACAACTTTTATGTCCCTTTAGTTTTCTTAAGTAGCACCTTTTTGTGAAGAAACTCTCATGAGCTGAAGCATATTGGTTGTTCTAGTAAATGTTCCCTCTCCACCTTTCAGAGTTGGCTGGTCATCCTTGTTGTATTGATTATTTTCTTCCCAATAATTCCTGTAATTTCCCCTTAAGTTACAAGTTAAATTTAAAGGTTTAATTAAATTAAATTGAAATATTTTTAGCAACAAGATAGTGTATACTTTATGAAGACTTATTTTTGGTGTCATTATGAACTCGTGGCATTTTATAAATTCAGTTCATACAACTATATAAATTTCTTTTTTGATGCCTAAATTGTTACACTTTTGTCCCATTTTAACCTCTTCAGTGTGGTTCCTTGATTCCCATGTCCTCACTGCATGACCCATTTAATCTTTGAACATTTCCTTGCTTTCTGACCTAGCAAGAAGTTCTAATCATCTTTTAAGGAGCTTAAACTGGCCTTTTGCCATCTGCCTCTCTGTCTTGGGGAGACTCCCTATCTGGCTGCAGTATGCCATGAGTCAGTATGGAATTGACTCTCTCATAACAGGGCAGCCAACCACTTGTGACATCTCTCATCTGTTTAATGAGATGCCCCTCCAGTTTGGTGTCATCCTATGGAATGTGGAAAGCTGACACCATGTTGTTATTGCTTACACTGTCTAAGTAATAAACTGTCACAATTGAGGTCCACTGTGTCCTGATCAACTTACCTATGGTAGAATGGCAAGAGCAGCCTAGCAGCTGCTGCTGCTTGCTTATACACTGCTCAGTTGCTTCACAATACCACATATTGAAATTTTACATATTTTACAGTTCAATTACAAATGTTGCTAGATATTTTTTTCTGCCTGAATTACCTCTTTAGAATAGGAAATAAGGCAGCATTGCAGAGGATTTTATATAAAATCATAAAAATTCACAGTGTTTTTATTGAGCAACAAAGATTGATTTTAACTTAAGACCAAGCTATCTTTTTAGTTAAAACAGTAAAAAAATGGTCACATATAATTCTTTGTGTTTTTACCCAATGCTATTCACAGTTAAACCAGAAAATAAGAATTGTTTTAAATCTTTCCTCCTCATTTCCTTTTTCTCTGTGCTCTCCTCTTGTCTCTCCTCTCCTTTTCTTCAAAATCAGATATACAAGACTAACATGGCTTGTATGAGCACCTACCCCAAAGACATGTATAATTTAATGAAACAAAAACCTAAAGCAAGAAAAATGTAGCATGCTTGGAAATATGTTATATTAAAAAATAAAATGAAAACTTGAACAAAATCATCTCTAACACAGCTAGTTTCATTTTACATACTAGCTTCCTCTTCCACCTGCCAACATATCAGTACATTTATATTATTATAATCAATTTACATACCATTTGCATTCTACTTTAAACTCCTCACCTTTCTTATTTCTGTATTATCTCCTAAATACTCTTTTGTATGTCCATACTTTCTCATTTTTATATATTTGGTTACTTTTTTGGTTATTTATTATTTATAACACTATGATTACTATCTTTTTCTTTGACCAAGTTTTTTTTCCTTCTCTGGCATTATGTCCTTGGGACTACTTCACATGGAAAGTGAATTAATGTTAGCCCTGGACATCAGTCCTTGTTCCATCACTTACAATGTAAGAAACCTATAAAAAGAGGGTAATATGAAAGAAAGCACCTATATCATTGGGCTTATATGGAATTTATATGAGATTTCATATACAAATCTCACACAGTGCTCTGCAATAGGAAATGCTGAATAACTATTACATATAGCTATTATTATTTTTATTCCAAAGTACATATTTTTTAAAATACCAATTTACTTTAAAATTCCACCTAGTGTTTATTATTTCACTGTAACCACACCAGCGCTGGGAATTATCATTTCAAAATACAGCCATGTACACAAGAAAAATTTGCTAGTTTAGCCCTTGTAAAATAGTTCCCTGCATTTTTTTGATGTCACTCCCTTTAGCAAGTGAGAACTAGTTTTTCTCAGTATGCATGTTTACTATTATATACCTTCTTCAATGATTTACAATTTATTTATTCAGGTATTGATATTCTTAAAAGCTTGAAAATTTTTATCTTCTTATTTGATGATCCCATTAGTTAAATTTTATTATTTTCTCATTGCACATTTATTCTTTATATGTTTTAATTAGGCAGATATTCTAATATTTGCTTCCTCTATCTTTCCACAAATTTCTAATGAGCATAAAAAATAAAGTCTTAATTCTTATCCTATGATGTTTTGCATTTTGAAGGTGATAAAATAATTGTTGCTGTTTTTATGTACTTGAAGGGCTGACATGTGGAGAAAAGTCTATATTCATTCTCTAAGGATAAAAAAGGACTAATGAGCATCAACTTTGAAGAGATAGAATTCATCTTAATATCTTTTTCTTTTCACTTTTTGTTTTGACATCAGAGCTACCCAAAGAAGGCATTAGAATGCTTGTCAATGAAAGTCATCAACAGAAGCTGAACCATCTTTGAGCAAAGAGATTGTAGAGGGTACTCAAGTGTCAGATGGTTGGTTTACATAATTGACTTCTGGGTTTTATTCTGACACAGCAGTTTCATGATTTGTGTTATCTAACTATATTATTGGGTCTTATTGGTTAATTTTCTCTCTCATACCATTATTTCTATGTCAGTCTATCAATGTATGGTATTCTGCTTTTCTTTTTTTTCATGTGTACTTCCTCAATTTGACTTGAGCTCCTAAAGAGAAGGGGCTATATGATTGAGTCATTTGTGTCCTTAATATACATTATAGTACCTAATACGTAGTAAACAATAGATGAATATTTGTTGAAAGAATTGAAGAAAACATGAAAGGAAAAATAAATGAAAGAATATTTAAATGTGTGGATACTTTGTTGGTGCAAAGCAGTCTTTATGGCTGCTCTAAAATCTCACCAACTAATTCCTTCTATAATGAAAACATCATGATTTTGTCCTTTTATAGAGAAAATTTATGTTTGATACATATATCATGTTATCACATATATAAAAACTCAGTCTCTAGGAGAAAAGCATTTAATGCCTGACAAACCACATGTGGTTTAGTTTATTTTAAGAAAAAACTTACAAGACAATGAACCATCTTTTTTTCTCATTGACATCAGGAACAGGAAATAACATTTCTTAAGATAAGGAGCTAAGGGGCATTTTGCCAAATATGTTCTATAAAGTCGTAAAATCCTACCTCCATAGAAATTTCAATGTGCAAACAAAAACAGAGGATTCAATTTTAAAGTACACTAATGTAGAACTTACGGGTGATAGAAAAACAGGGAAATACTCCTGAATAAATTCTGGGAAAAACTCATTGGATAGGATAGTCTGACATACTAGGTAAGTCCTTTCAGTGAAGGACTGGTTTCTCAGCTACAAAGATCTACCTCGCCAACATTATTTCCTTTCCCACAGCAACTCAGATCAGTACCCAAACTTTCAGAAACTGTAAAGACCTGGCCATCTTAGCCCAACTGGGGGAAACTCTGAGGGGCCATTGTAAATTCAAACTCCCTGTGAAGGTGTCTAAGTTTGTTGGACCTGCTTAAAACTGTCTTAGTTAGCTTAGGCTGCTATAATGCAGTACCATAGATTGACTGTGTTAAACGTAAGACACTTGTTTCTCACAGCTCTGGAGGCTGGAAAGTTCAAGGTCAAGGTGCTGGCAGATTCAGTTCCTGGTAAAGACTCTCTTACTGGCTTAAGGATGGCTGCCTTCTTGGTGTGTCCCCATACACATGGTGGAGAAAGGGAGAGGGAGCTCTGGTCTCTTTTCCTCATTTTTTAAAAATACTAATCCAATCATGTAGGCTCCACCCTCATGACCTCATCTAAAAATAATTACCCCCTAAGGGACCCACCTCCAAATGCCATCACTTTGGGGGTTAGGGCTTCAACATATGAATTTTGGGGAGATAAAAAAAATTCAGTTCATAACAACAGCTCAACTTCTCATTTGATTCTGTTTTCTTTCCTTTCCTTTCTCATTCTTTAACATTGTGCACATGGAAATCCTCAGAACACTATAAATCAAAAAAGCCAACTTTAGACAACACTGTAGAAAATATTAAACTTAAAACTGTGTTTGGGGCTTCCCTGGTGGCGCAGTGGTTGAGAATCTGCCTGCTAATGCAGGGGACACGGGTTCGAGCCCTGGTCTGGGAGGATCCCACATGCCACGGAGCGACTAGGCCCGTGAGCCACAACTACTGAGCCTGCGCATTTGGAGCCTGTGCTCCACAACAAGAGAGGCCGCGATAGTGAGACCCGTGCACTGCAATGAAGAGTGGACCCCGCTTGCCACAACTAGAGAAAGCCCTCACACAGAAACTAAGACCCAACACAGCAAAAATAAATAAATAAATTAATAAACTCCTACCCCCAACATCTTCTTAAAAAAAAAAAAAAAGTAATAGTCTCCCCAGCTGTAAACCAGGGACAACAGCGCCTACCTCATAAAGTTACTGCACTCAATAAAAAATATCAGCCTTCTACTGGCGTTTGAAAAAGCACACCTTCATTTAAAAACAAAAAAAAACAAAAAAAAAACCTGTGTTTACTATTTTATGGTATTATGTAATATCCATTATGTTTTTGACTACAAGTCAAGCTTGTAAACTTAACATATATTGTGACATGAAATGTCCATATGACATAGTCATGCTTTAAAAATTCATTCTGCAGTTTTCCCCTACTCCAATTATTTCTTGATAAAGTCACTTTATTTAATGATTACTATATAATAATTTAGTTTTAGATTTGTCTCTCAGATCCATCACTTGTTAGCAAAATTTAAACTAATTTCTTTGTTTCAGAATTTCCTGATCCTGTAAAGTGGGAGTCTAAATAACTTCTTGTATTTTTTGTATAATTGATAGCAAGTCAAACTTCTGTGAAACTTCTTTTTAAATTCTAAGACCTATGCACATATAAGGAGGTTTTCTTAACAATGTAGTAAATAACAAAAAAAATAAATATGTTAAAGCTTACTTTGAAGAGATAATAAGTAATATTAAAACATTGCATCTCTTAGTAGAAAAGTGGTTTTCCATGTGAGCTGAGCATCAGAATCAAAAGGTGAATTTTAATTAAAACACAGTTTTATTCTTAATTCACTCCATAAAGTCAGCATTACCCTAATACCAAAGCCAGACAAATACATTACAAGGAAATAAAACTACAAACAATATACCTTATGAGCACGGATGCAAAGATCCTCAAAAAAAAAATACCAGTAAACTGAATTCAACAGTATATTAAAAGGATTACACACCATGGCCAACTGGGATTTATTCTTGGAATGCAAGGATGGCTTAACATTCAAACACTAATCAGTGTAGCATGCCACAGAAACAGAATAAAGGGGGAAAAAAGCACATGATTATTTCAATCGATGTAGAAAAGATATTTGACAAAATTAAATATCCTTTCATGATAAAAGCACCCAATAAACTAGGAGTAGAAGAAAACTACTGCAACATAATAGAGGTCATATATGAAAAACCCATAGATAATGTACTCAGTGGTGTAGGACTTAAAACTTTTGTTCCAAGATCAGGAAGAAGACAAGGATGTTCACTTTTGCCATTTCTATTCAACATAGTACTGGAAGTCCTAGCCAGAGCAATAAGGCAAGAAGAAGAAATAAAAGGTATTGAAATTGGAAAAGAAGAAGTAAAATTATCTTTCTTTGCAGAGGACATGATCTTGTATGTATAAAATCCTAAAAAATTCACAAAACCTGTTAAACTAAGAAACAAATTTAGCAAGTTGTAGGATACAAAATCAACATGCAAAATTCACTTGTGTTTCTCTACATTAACAGTGAAAAATTCAAAATAGAAATTAAGAAAACAATTCCATTTAAAATAGCATCAAAAAGAATAAGGTACTTATGAATAAACTTAACCAAGGAGGTGAAAGACTTGTACACTGAAACCTACAAAATGTTGCTTAAAGAAATTAGACAATAAATGGAAAGACATTCTATGTTCATTAGTTGGAAGACTTATTGTTAAGAACTCAGTATTACCCAAAGTGATCTACAGATTCAATGCAATCCCTATCAAAGTCTACTTTTCTTGTAGAAATAAAAAATCCATGAAATTTTACATGAAATCTCAAGGGACTTTGAGTAGTCAAAAATAATCTTGAAAAAAACTTAAAGATCTCATACTTCCTGATTTCAAACCTTTCTACAAAGCTACAATAATTAAAACAGTGTGTTACTGGCATAAAGATAGACATATAGACCAGTGGAATAGAATAGAAAGCCCAGCCATAAATCAAGAATGCCAAATTTATTCATTGAGGGAAAGACAGTGTTTGGAATGAACAGTGTTGTGAAAACTGAATATACACATGCAAAAAAAAAGTTGGATCTGAATCTTACTCCATATACAAAAATTAACTCAAAGTGAATAAAAGACCTAATTATAAGAGCTAAATCTATAAAATTCTTAGAAGCATGGGGAACATTATTTATTGGATATGACACCAAAAGCACAAGCAGCAAAGAAAAAAATAGTAAGTTGGACTCCATCAAAATTAAAAACTTTTGTGCATCAAAAGACCCTGTAAACAGTGAAAAGGCAACCCATAGAACAGATAAAACTATTTTTAAATTGTATATCTGATAAGGAATTAATAGCCAAAATATATGCAGAACTTCTACAACTCTACAACAACAACAACAACAACAAAGCAATCTTATTAGAAATGGGCAAAGAACTTGACATTTCTCCAAAGAAGATACAAAATGGCCAGTGAGCATGTAAAAAGTTGCTCAGTATCACTAGTCATTAGGAAAATGCAAATCAAAACCACAATGAAATACCACTTCACACCAATTAGGAGGTCTATTTTAAAAAACAAAACAAAAAGCAAAATGAGTGTTGGTGAGAATGTGGAGAGATTGAAACCCTGTGCATTGCTGGTGGGAATATAAATGGTGCACCCACTGTGGAAAATGATACAGTGGTTCCCCAAAAAGTTAAACATAGAATTATCATATGATCCAGAAATTCCACTTCTGGATCTGTATCCCAAAGAATTGAAATCAGGAACTCAAATCAATGTTCATAACAATGCTACTCATAATAACCAAAAGATAGAAAGAACCTAGTGTCCATTGGTCGGTGAGTGGATAAACAAAATGTAGTATATACATATAGTAGAATGTTATTCAGTCTTAAAAAGGAAGGAAATGTGACACATGCTACAACATGGATGAAACTTAAAGACACTATACTAAGTAAAATAAGCCAGTTACAACAACAACAAAAAAAACCCCACATTGTATGATTCCACTTATATGAGGTACCTAGAGTAGTCAAATTTATAGAGTCAGAAATTGGAATGTTGGTTGCCCATGGTGAGTAGTGGGGAATAGGGAGTTATTGTTTAATGGGTACAGAATTTAATTTGGAGGAAATGAAAAAGTTCTGGACATGGTGGTGGTAGTGGTTGCATAGCGATGTGAATATACTTAATGCCACTGAACTGTACACTTAAAAATGGTTAATGTGGGTAAATTTTGTTATATATTTTTACCACAATTTTTAAAATGCAGTTTTATAAATGTATATACATTTCTAGAACCCATCCCTGTGAATCAGAATATGTGGAGCTAGTCCCCATAATCAATTTTTAATAAAAAGTCCACACATGATTCTTGTGCAGTCATATTTGAAAAGGTCTATTCTGGAATGTTCATGAGACGTCTTCAACCTGTGTTCTGCTCTGCAGCTATTCTGTAATGTAGTAATACATCTGGAATAAGTTTTTTAAAATGCTAAGAGTAGAGTTAACTGGACTTCTCATGTCATGCTTTATTATATTCTTTATTATATCTTGATTCAGAATTACATTAACTGTGTTGAGAGAAAAATTTAATTACTTGATGGATCTCATTTTAATATCCTATCCTGTGTAGTATTGGCTGCCTGCAGTTAGCTTTAAAGGACACTCTATTATAATAATCATTTTTATGGTCTGGAAAAAGGTGACAAAGTATCAAAGAGTTCATTTGTTTAAATATATCTATAATAAATTTAGAGAAAAAGTATAGTTTTTACATAATAAAACCATCATGGTTTGACAAGAAAGGACTGGACTGGAGTTTAGAAGCCTTGAGTGCCACGCTGAATTCTGCCACTACAAAGTGCACAACCTTTGGTAAACCACTCACCTACAGGATACTATATATGTTCATTCATGAAGGATGGTTTTATGTTTCCTCTTCTGTGGATCTTTTATCTCAAATTTCATTCTCTTCCATTTCATTCCCTTCCAGTTAATCTCACTACAACTGTGACTATCTCTCAGCCTTGCAACAATCTTCTCCCACTGAGCTTTGTGGAACCTCTGTGAGCAAACTCTGCATCCCCAACCTTTCTGATAACATTTTCATTAACCTTAGTTGAAGTCTCTCTTTTTGGCAATTAGTATCGTCTCACCATAGATTCTGCATTAAAGATTATTCCTTCTCTCACCGTGCTTGTTTACTCTGATTCACACGACAAGTGCTCAGTGTGCTTGTTTGATTGTTTAGGAATCACCACAGGCAGGTGGCTCATAGGCCAGAGATAATCTCAAGATGTGTTTTGTGGTCTTCAGGTGGTTGGCTTCCAAACTAATGGAAAGCACAGTTTTTAAATTTGAATTACTTTGTAGGAGTTTTCTATTAAAAATAAGAATTTCCAGCTTCTCTTTGAAATTGTAACACTGGTAAAGAGCATGCGTATTCCTATGTGGCAACAGGTATTTGAGACTAGTAGTATCTGTCTTCTTAAATGAAGTTTTACATTATCCACTTCACTGAAGTCTGTACTATTCCCTGTTCCTTCTCTGTGTCTCATGGGGACAGTGAGTTCCTATTTACCATCTTATATTTTACTCATAGTCATTTATGTACATTTACTTCCAGGCCCTGTAGGCATTTGAATTTCAAACTTGGACCCAAACTCTGTTACTCAGTGCCACCATTACTCCCTGAAATTTTTATTTATTCTATGGAAGTCACAGCCTCACCACTCTATTCTGGTCTACTATAATATCCAAAATATATGTTTTATGAAGACTAAACTGTGTTATGAAGATGATTTATTCTTTTAGGTATTAATAGATGTTTCTCTAGAGCAGAGGAAGATAAAAATACTTGGAAGAAATGAGGCGAAGCATAATGGATGGGTCTTGGAATGGGACTTTAAGATGCTACTCTGCATTGTGGGTCTCCTAAAAAGGGAAGCAGTCTGCAGCATTTCCTAACTCATTAAACCATAGAAAATTCTGGTATCATTCCTCGTGGATTCTTATCAGTTGGAAAGATGGTATCATTCCTCGTGGATTCTTATCAGTTGGAAGGATATGTCTTGCTAGGCTTATGTTTGTAGTGATATTAATTTCATTTTTGCTGATCTTGCATCCTCACATACTCTTCAGGTACTGCAAGCTCACTCGTCTACATCTCCCATTTTTTTTAAACTTACCAGCCTCATTATGAAGTGAAGCCTTACTTCACTTGCTACCCTGCTTTTAAAGGGGCAACCATTTTAACAATACTCCACCTAGCTCATTTGAATGGTGATTTTTTCAGCTAGGGTGGTCTGGAGAGGAAGGAGGGCACTAACACAATCATAACCACATGGGTAGGGCTTCCCTGGTGGCACAGTGGTTGAGAGTCAGCCTGCCGATGCAGGGGACACGGGTTCTTACCCCGGTCCAGGAAGATCCCACATGCCACGGAGCGGCTAGGCCCGTGAGCCATGGCCGCTGAGCCTGCGCGTCTAGAGCCTGTGCTCCGCAACGGGAGAGGCCACGACAGTGAGAGGCCCGTGTACCGGAAAAAAAAAAAAAAAAAAAAAATCACATGGGTATTCTAGTGATTTTCCAAAATACACACACCCTATCCCTGAATCTTCTTATAGACCTACTGGTTCCTGAAAGTTCTGATATTCTCTTGAGGGGTGCATAGCCATAAACATTTTCATTGATTGCTTATTATTACTAGTCATGAGTATTTTGTCTCAAGAAGCATTTACTAGTAATAGCCAATTCTTCTTGATTTTGAAATGAGGGGTTTTGAATTAAATGTTTCCTTCTGATAAAAAACATGGTATAGCAGACATCAGATAGATGGACTTTGGGACTAGAAATTCAGTAGTAGAATCAGCATACCAACCTAGCTTTATTTGGGTCTGGTGTTAGAACTTACACTAAGCTTCCACACTGAAGTGTTTCTCTCTGGGAACAGGTGTTATACTTTCATAATGGTGACTTAAGGATTATGTCAGAAAACATGTAAAATACTCAATATAGAGTAGTTTCCCTCTAAATGCTATTCCTTTTCTTCTGCCAGTTAGAGTGATTAATGAAATAAGCCACTGTTAATTTCCTTAAGGGAGGAAGAGGTTGAAGATTAGGGCAGTACTCTGCTGAGAAAGTATTACACTGTTCTGGAATGAGGTGTTATTTGCCCTGTAAATGATGACTTGTTGCTTTAACAGTTCTGTAGGGGAGAGGAGATCTTGCTTCCTCTCAGCAGTCCTTATTAATCCCCTTGCCTGGGTGACAGAATGCTGTAATACGTAAATTTTGCAGAGTGAGTGTTTCTTTATTATTTACTCCTTGTGAAGAGAAACATTGATCAAATCCAGCATATCTGTACTGGTGATTTATTATTCCTTTTTATTCTCTTGCAAGAAGATTAATGATTGAGGTAAAAGTCCATTCAACTATTGGAGAAATATATGTGCTACTTGGTTATTCTGTTACACCAAAAGAATTTTAAATCTTTAAGGTTACATTGGGTTTAAGATAGCTTTGAGCAAGAAGTTCCAAATTTCCCCAAGAGTTTTGACTGAGGGGATCTTTTCTGTTCTTTTTTGCTTGTTTGTTTTGTAATTAAGTTATAATGTCCTGAGTTCTAAAATTCACTGTGAGGGACTTCCCTGGTGGTCCAGTGGTAAAGGCTCCACGCTCCCGATGCAGGGGGCCTGGTTTCGATCCCTGGTTAGGGAACTAGATCCCACATGCCTCAAGTAAGAGCCCGCATGGCACAACTAAAGATCCCACATGCCACAAAGAAGATCTGCATGGCGCAACTAAGACCCGGTGCAGCCAAATAAATAAATACTAAAAAAAAAATTTCACTGCTATATGTAAAGCATATAATAAGTCATGTTAATGGAAGCAGTTTCAGGCATAAATGCTCTGGCACTCTGATCTTCTAAAAAGAAAGAATTGTTCCCACATGAGGAAATAGAAGGTGGGTTGGAGAAGTCTCACTTCACCTGTGTCTTGAGAGGTCACCTTGGGGAAACCAAAATCTACAATGAAAGAGTGAAGCAGAGGCCTCCCATCCTTTAGGTTGTACCTTTATTTCAGCAGTCAAGTAATTCATCCTGTTATTTTAGACACAGTACCTAATGCATCTGGGGATAAAATACTAAATATTGACTAAAATTGTCCTACTTATTTGCTGTCCCTACATCTGCTCCTTGGTCTTAGAGTTGTTTGCATGATCCATTTCTTACCAGATCTATCACCTACGTTCTGCCTTCTCTTCCTTTCTTGTCTATTCTAAACTTAATGGTTAATCTTTTGAGCTACACTCTTACCAGCATCTTCAACTCACTTGCTCTCCTAGCTTTCCTTCTGACCTAGTCAGAAAAATCTCAGTCCTTGGTTAGACCTATAATTCTCTTTTTTTTTTTCCAGTCTTGAATTTTTGTTCCAAAAGAAAAAAAAATCCCAGTTTTGAATGCTGTTGCCACTAAATATTCATGTCCATCAACTTTAACTGTACCCAAGCACTGACCAGTCTATCATTTTACATGGACTGGCCATGCTTTTTACCATTTTTCTTAGCAATGCTACTACTCTTCACCACAATCTTCAGTCATGCTTCACATGACAATCTTGCATTTAATGCAGCTAGAATTCCTTAGGTGGGTCTAGCACACATAACAAAGAGACAATCTACTGATGAGGGGCAAAAACAAATTCAAGTCTAATGTGCATTTTCTATACAACATAAAATACCGCTTTAAAAAGATATAAATGAAAAAATATGAAAATTAGTAGACTAAAATGATTTTTTAAAAATGTCTTCAGGTGCATTCTCTACTTTTCCATATTCTCCCCCATATGCACAAATATAGCCACTTTCATCTTCATCTCCTTTAGTTTCAGTTGCTGCAGACTTGAGATTCTTTTTTTAAAATATTTTAATTTTTTTTCATGATGAATAGGTAACTATTTTATTTCAGTTACTTCAAATGAGTTAACTCATGTGTTTGTATGTTTGGTCAGGTCATGGCCATGAGACTGGGTCAAAATTTGAAGTCCTAAATGTATGGGTTTTTTTTTCTTTTTTTAAAAAATATCTTTATTGGAGTGTAATTGCTTTGCAGCATTGTGTTAGTTTCTGCTGTACAGCTATATGTATACATATATCCCCATATCCCCTTCTTCTTGAGCCTGCCTCCCAGCCTCCACGTCCCACCCCCTGTAGGTCATCACAAAGCATTGAGCTGATCTCCCTGGGCTATGCAGCAGCTTTCTACTAGCCATACATTTTACATTTGGTAGTGTATATATGTCAGTGCTACTCTCTCACTTCATCCCAGCTTCCCCTTCGCCCTCTGTGTCCTCAAGTTCATTCTCTACATCTGTGTCTTTATGCCTTCCCGACCACTGGGTTCATCAGTACCGTTTTCTTAGATTCCATGTATGTGCGTTAGCACACGGTATTTATTTTTCTGTTTCTGACTTACTTCACTCTGTATGGCAGACTCTAGGTCCATCCACCTCATTACAAATAACTCAATTTTGTTCCTTTTAATGGCTAAGTAATATTCCATTGTATATATGTGCCACATCTTCTTTATCCATTCATCTGTCGATGGACATTTAAGTTGCTTCCATGTCCTGGCTATTGTAAATAGTGCTGTAGTGAACATTGTGGTACAAGTA
This sequence comes from Delphinus delphis, assembly GCF_949987515.2. Classification (NCBI taxonomy): domain Eukaryota; kingdom Metazoa; phylum Chordata; class Mammalia; order Artiodactyla; family Delphinidae; genus Delphinus; species Delphinus delphis. Next base: position 62,249,974 of record NC_082687.1, on the reverse strand, counting down.
TCTTTTTGAATTATGGTTTTCTCAGGGTATATGCCCAGTAGTGAGATTGCTGGGTCATATGGTAGTTCTATTTTTACTTTTTAAGGAACTTCCATACTGTTCTCCATAGTGGCTGTATCAATTTTTACATTCCTACCAACAGTGCAGGAGGTTTCCCTTTTCTCCATATCCTCTCCAGCATTTATTGTTTGTAGATTTTTTGCTGATGGCCATTCTGACTGGTGTGAGGTGATAACCTCATTGTGGTTTTGATATGCATTTCTGTAATGATTAGTGATGTTGAGTATCTTTTCATGTGTTTATTGGCAATCTGTATGTCTACTTTGGAGAAATGTCTATTTAGGTCTTCCACTCAGTATTGGATTGGGTTGTTTATTTTTTTGATATTGAACTGCATGAGCTGCTTGTATAGTTTGGAGATTAATCCTTTGTCAGTTGTTTCATTTGCAAATATTTTCTCCCATTCTGAGGGTTGTCTTTTCACATTGTTTATGGTTTCCTTTGCTGTGCAAAAGCTTATAAATTTCATTAGGTCCCATTTGTTTATTTTTGTTTTTATTTCCATTACTCTAGGAGGTGTGTCAAAAAAGATCTTGCTTTATGTCATACAGTGTTCTCCCTATGTTATCCTCTAAGAATTTTATAGTGTCTGGCCTTATATTTAGGTTTTTAATCCATTTTAAGTTTATTTTTGTGTATGGTGTTAGGAAGTGTTCTAATTTCTTTCTTTTACATGTACCTGTCCAGTTTTCCCAGCACCACTTATTGAAGAGGCTGTCTTTTCTCCATTGTATATTCTTGCCTCCTTTGTCAAAGATAAGGTGACCATATGTGTGTGGGTTTATCTCTGGGTTTTTTTCTATCCTGTTCCATTGATCTATATTTCTGTTTTTGTGTCAGTACCATACTGTGTTGATTACTGTAGCTTTGTAGTATAGTCTGAAGTCAGGGAGCCTGATTCCCCAGCTCTGTTTTTCTTTCTCAAGATTGCTTTGGCTGTTCGGGGTCTTTTGTGTTTCCATACGAATTGTAAAATTTTTTGTTCTAGTTCTATGAAAAATGCCCTTGGTAGTTTGATAGGGATTGCATTGAATCTGTAGATTGTTTTTGGGTAGTGTAGTCATTTTCACAATGTGGACTCTTCCAATCCAAGGACATAGTATATCTTTCCATCTGTTTGTATAGTCTTTAATTTCTTTCATCAGTGTCTTATAGTTTTCTATATACAGGTCTTTTGCCTCCTTAAGTAGGTTTATTCCTAGGTATTTTATTTTTTGTTGCAATGGTAAATGGGAGTGTTTCCTTAATTTCTTTTTCTGAATTTTCATTGTTAGTGTATAGGAAAGCAAGCTATTTCTGTGCATTAATTTTGTATCCTGCTACTTTACCAAATTCATTGATTAGCTCTAGTAGTTTTCTGGTGGCATCTTCAGGATTTTCTATGTATAGTATCATGCCATTTGCAAACAGTGACGGTTTTACTTCTTTTCCAGTTTGGATTCCTTCTATTTCTTTTTCTTCTCAGATTGCTTAAATCTAGCAACTTCTGGGGCTAGAAACAAAATATTACTTCTGTCTCATGTATCTTTTCTGTCTAATCACTCTTGACTCCTCTTTGTCTAGAAACACAGTCAAGTGTTTTCCCTTCCTCAGAAGAACCCTGCTTATATCATCTATCCCTTTTCAGTTACCATCTAGTTTCTCTTTTGCCTATATCACCCAAACTTCTTGGAAAAAATGGTTAGCACTCGTTTCTCTCCTTTTCTTTACTCTCCAATATACCATAATTTGGTTTTTGTTCTTAAAACACTATGAAAATTACTCTTGCCTAAATAACCAATAGTTTACTGATTGCCAAGCCCAAAGACCACCTGTAATATTTGAGACTCTTAATCACAGTATCCATGATAATAATCATATTAATGAGAACTAATATTTACTGGCATTTTCTGATATGACTTGATTATACTATGCATTTTCCGTTCATTATTTCATTCAATTCCCCACAGTGACTGTATGAGAGAGTTACTGTTATTATCCTCATTTTACTGACAAGGTTAGAGTCAGAAATATTACATAAATTGATGTCTCACTGTTAGTAAGTGGCAAAGTCATAGTTGAACCTAGATCTCCTTAAACTGTCCAATCCTTTATCTTTGGGGATACCACACTTTCTTATTTTTTCCATTGACCCCTCTGACTCTACCATTTATTTTTTCTCTGCAGATTCCTCTCTCTCATTCATCCCTTAAAACATTGCTTCAGAATTCTTTCTGTACAACAGAATTAACTGAAGATATTTTTAAGACTACAGATATTGTGGACCTACCCCCAAAGACTGAATTAGAATAGCCAGCGTTGGGATATTATACATACCTAGAAATGTGCATCTCAATCTCTCACATCATTTGTAAAATACAGTATAGTTTGAGATCCACTGCTACACAATCTTCTAATGATTTCATCTAGTTTCATGATTATGCCTACCAGTATAAACTGATGTTCCAAAATGTATATTCCCTAGCAAAAGGTCTCTCCCTTTTTTATTCTGTCTTCAATCTCTGGTCTCCAATATCTTTCTGCCTTATGGAAAACTGAATCTGTACATCGTGCAATAAACTCATCATTTTCCCCCTGAAGCCCTTGGAGAAACCAGGCATATGGTCATTCTTTTTCTAACTGCTTGGATGATTTCCTTTAGCTACAAGATAATATTTGAGGCTCTTAACATGGCATGCATAGCCATGGCATGGTAATCTGTCCTCTACCTATTCTACAGCTTGTTTTGGTCAGTAGTTAATAACCCAAAATGTATTTGTCATCTTTCTGGAGTACTTATACCTCCTTCTATACATGCTGTTCCATGCCTGTTTTGTTTTTATGCTGTGGCCTGTCTAAAATGCTATCCTCGCTTTGTTAGCCTGTCTTACTCCTTTCAGAATTGTATAGGTATCACTTTTTCCTGGAATTGTCGATTAATTATCTTTTCCATTAGCTACACATTTTGGTTAGATGTGCCTCCTCCACATAATACCCTATGACTACTAACTGCTGTGCCCCTGTCTGCTGCTGCATTGAACTGAAGTGGTGGTATTTTCTAGCACATTGCTGCATGTTGGAACTAAACCTGAGTAGCCCTAGCTGTTGCTTGGTGTTCACTGATTTCCGTGTTAGAGGGTATACATTGATTCTAGTCAGTTTCCCAGACTTGACTGGATAATCCCCTGCTTTATTCCTGTTTTTTACCAGGCCATGCTGAGTTCCCATTGGGCTTGAAAATGCTGCAATTATGACAAGCTTTAGTTCTAAGTGATGAAGTGGACAAATTGGGAGATGATAAAATACCACAGGAGAAGTATATAGAAGTGTTAAGGGAACAGAGAAACAACCCAATGATTTTGCTACCGAGAGGGTGTTAGGGATGTATTCCTAGATTAATTGAATTTTGAGTTGGGTCTAGTTTTATAAATGTAGATACTTTAAGTTTCTGGAAATTTTGAATGATGCTGGAGGTGCTGTATTTAAAAAAAAAGAATTGATTGCTGTATTGTCAATTTTTTAAACCATGATTATTTCTTTATCATTTGTCTGTACTTTCAAAGAATGCTTAATGTAGTCTACCCATGATTGCCAGCATTGAACAACTCCATGGGTGCCATCAGTATTTTCTTCTATCCCATTTGATCTTGTTGACCATGACTATCTTCATAGTGCTAATAGTATTCACACTGAATGCTATATGAATAGTATTCCTTGGAGTTGGGCACGAGAGTATCGTGGTTGAAGGCAACTATTAAATGCATTTGTAGAGCATCGGTTATATAGCCAATTCTAGGCTAGGTCCCCTGTGCCTTTGCAGGTACAAAAATGAGTATTAGATCTGCTTTCCTGAATCAAGGATTTTTAGGCAAGTTTATAGAAACAAAATTTACTTATGTGTCTGATAAGGGCAGTGAACTATATTATATAAATAGGTGGTACATTGTTAAGCATAATGAAAATTGCTAGAAGACAGAAAGAAATCAATGTCAACTGGAATAACAGAATTTTCTGAGAAGTCTTTTGAAAACAGAGTAGGGTATAAATAATCAGGGAAAGGAGATGAGTAATGTACAGCAAACTAAAGCATGACATACGGAATTGCACAAATGATACCAAAATCTGAAAGAGGGTTCAGAAAATCTCTCATACAATGCTTGTTTGTGGTCAGCAGAGGATGCTGAAAAATTGTCTCTCACTAACCAAGGCTAATTAGATTGGTGTTTCGTTCACTTGTTTGTTTTTCTTTCACAACTTAATATCTTACTGTCTCATAAATAGTATCCAGGTTTTGATAAAGAACCATCACCCATGGGCATCAAGGCAAACCAAGTAAACATTTATAAGGAGCAGTTAGTTCCTTTCTTCCTGGCCTTGATTTTATTTACTCAATTAATTATTTATTCTTAACAAGGAAGATTGCTTTCCTATGCTGTTTTCATCCTTTTGAAGTAATCAGCAGTGAAGGGAGGCAAGGCAGTAAATGGACTCTGTATGGAGGGTTCAGAGAATTGCAGACAACTGTTGTTTTAAGTCCCGCGACTATAACAGCAGCAGCTTGGTAATAATAATAAAAAAGTAATTTATATTGAGCATATCTAGAAATGTTATTATATAGAGAATGATGACTGGTTGTTCTCTATCACAAGTAGGCACAGAAAAAGATGATCGGGATTTAAATATTAGTAGACTATATTACTGAAAGAGATAGTAATATTTCACCAGTAAGACTTTGACATAAGTAGGAATGGTTATTCATCTGTCAAGAACATTTTAAGTTAAAGTCTGTATATAACTAGGTGGTTGGATTCAAAACCTATCTTGTATAAAGATTATCACTATTTTTTTAATAACTTGGAATCCTAGAGAATTAATTCCTAGAATAATAGCCTGTGTTGCTTAAATAGCACTGTACATCATTATTTTGTTTTCTTTTTGAGATGGTTGCTTGACTCCACATATTCCAGTGGAGAAGATACACTCTGAGTAATTATAGAACCTGCTCAATGACACAGAGCTACTTAATAGTGGTGGAGTAGGAGCTCAAAACTAGGTATTCTGACACCAAAGTCAATGCTTAAATTGCAGCTTTGCCATGAAGAACCCTTCAAAAATATTCTACAATGGCTCTCAAGTTGTAGATGAAGAAATTGAGACCAAGATAATTAAAATTACAAAATTTTAAAAGGAACAGAATATGAATCTCCTGTCTTCATGCAAGTGTGCTTCCCACTAAGTACAACTCTCCTGAGCGCTCCTGCATATGCAGAGAGCAGTACGAATGAGTGCTTGTGCATCCACATTCTCCTTGCACGTCCAATTTGTAGCAGGGACACAAAACTCCACTTCCTTCTGCTGCTTTTTGTTCTTTAGTGACAGGATAAAACATGAAAGTCAGAGAATTCATAATACTGTCCTCATCTCCTGTCTCCTAAAGATACAGTATTTCTTGTGCTGATGGTCTCCCAGGAATTTGCTGATGGTGTTGACAGTCATAGGAAACCTGGAAGAAACTAGACAAGAGAGTTAACTAACATGTCCATTAGAAAAAAACATAGAGTGCTTTATGGAAGGAAATTGAAAAGGCTGGATGAATGGGTGGGTGAAATAGTGGAGAGTGGGGTGGAATGGTAGAAATGGAGAAGAGGTAAATTTGTGAACAATGGCTATGATGAGAGGATTTCTCAGAAGAGAGATGTCTATAGAGGACTTTTAGGAAGTTTTGTGCCGTTTGTGCAATTTAATTCCTCACCCTTCTTCCTGATCCTCTACCACCTTTACAAGGGAATTCAGTAAAATCCTGCATTTTACTTCAATTACAATCCTTCAATTACATTGCTTTTAAGTTACATTTTTGAGGTAATTGGGGAAATGCTTCAATGATCACTTTATGTGAACAAGAAGCTCAATTCCTTTGGTTTGTTCTTATACTTATGCCTTTAAACACTAAATTTCATGCCTAATGTTAAAATTTTATTACAGTGAAATACTAATCAATTTTATAATCTCTTATGTGTTTATTCACTTTGGAAATTAAGGGTTTGTTGTTTTTAGCTAGTAAAGTTTATTATGGTTTCTCTTTCTTCAACATCTTCCCTATCCAGTCAGTCTTCTTGTATGTCTGTTGCATTTCTGACTTTACCACTCCATGCTTAAAATCTACCTTCAAGATTAAATCTTTACTCCTTCTCTGGCATATAGAATGCATCATTATCTGGACACAAACCTACCAATCATGTTTCCTAGTAGGCATGTACCTAGTGTGCGGAGTACCTGATACATTGCCCCACTTTAAGGTCTCTAAACATGCCACTCTTCTTTCTTGTCAAGGACCTTTGCACATACCATCTTTGTATCCTTTCTTTTGGCTTTTTTTTGTCTGATCAATATAGTCTTCAAAACGCAGCTTAAAAATGCCATTTGTGTTGTCTGCCCAAAGCACAGAAAGTTTTGCTTTATTTGTATAGCTTAAGGTTTTGGAGCTTCCCTTTGTTATGGAACATACCACAGTATTGTGCAGTGATAGTCTTCATGCCTGTGTGGTGTTGGTTTTGATGATACAGACTGTGTCTTATTCACATATGTTTGTTTAGAACAGCTCATGGCATATAGTAGGTGATAATAAAAATTTTGCTGAATTAAATTGAATTTGACTAGAGGATCAAGTTTCTTAAACAAATTACCTGATATTTCTACATGGTTTAAATCAAGGAATTTTGGGGAAAAGAAGAAACACACATCACAATCCTTGGGGCCTATTACTCTATTCCTTCATTTATGCAAATATGTTTGATAGACTTCTCACTAGAGATAGAATTCTTTGAAGACTAGGCCCTTGTCATCTGTTGAGAAGGTGGCCTGCAGAAGTCTTATTCACAAAGAGATAAGATTTCTGAGATTTTGTATTGTGACATATCTTGAGGAGTGGACTGCCACCAAATGGGGTAGAAGAAAGACAAAGGAAGTGGGAAGTCTCCAGGTTATGGGATGCTGGCTACTACATAGGTGTTGGAGAAATTGCATGAACAACAGCATTTGTAGGACCAATACTGATTCCTATATTACAACTCATTTAGATTCTAGAATTCTCCTTGCTGTGTGGTCTACTGGAGATATGGCCTCGAGCAAATCATTTCATGCATTTTAACACCTCCCACCTAAAATTTTTGAAGAGGTGAAGACTGATTAATATGAACAATTAGGAGAAAATAGGGCAGTTTGTGTGGTATGTTAGGATGAGAAAATGGGGTGGGTTATTATCATGTGTGTATAACACCTCCATTTTGCCTGGTTTCTAATAATTTTAGGTCTGTTTTAGTATTAACTACCTGCAGCATCCCCCTTCCCTCCTGGAGCTTCCCGTTCACGACTGGATCCCCAGAGATGTTTTCCAAGGCCCTCTTATAATTTAGTCCCAGAAAATAGACTAATTTGTGCCATTTTTAAGGACAGTTTACCTTCAAGGATCAGAAAGGGAGAAATGGGTCTTATCTTCACTACTTTACTGAACTGTCAATATTAATTTTGCTAGTCCAATGTTAGAAAGCAGTAAGAAGTAGTAAAATGCCTTCTGCATTCTCTTCAGTGTTATCTCCACTAGAACATTACATGTTTCCATAGGTAACTGGATATCTATTTATAATACAAAAGACACCGCAGCGTGAACCTGACAACTCTTATGAAAGAACAAACAGCCACTGATGAGTCATTTGCTCAGAAAAATTTTACCTTGCTCTTGTCAGTGCCTCAGCCAATGTCTTGTGCTCTGGAAGTTGCCCTCATTGCTTAGAGGAATCCTTTGTTGCAAATGTGCTACTAGATGATAAACTCAATCTTTGAGTCTTTTATGTTTGTAATAGCAGGTATCTCTCTTTCAATTTAAGTATAATTGAACTTGAGATTAGCTGTTCACAGATGCTGGTAAACTTTGACATTTGTTGCCTAAAAACAAATTCTAACTTCAATTTGAATAGCACCTTCACATCAGTGCTCTAAATTGCTTCGCAGTAGTACATCATCAATATTTTGCAACAAGGCATCACTGAGCAGCATATTCAATGACTTAGCGATCATTTCAAATAATCTAGAGAAGCAACAACCAGAGGAAAGCAGGTCTTTTTTTTAACTGTATAGTGATATAGATTTAATATTTTCCAAGTGTTTCACCCTTAAACCATGTTTAGAAGAACAGTCTAGCAGAAAGGTGTAAAACTGCTCCAGAGGCACCATTAATATTTGCATCAGTATATTCAAATCAAACAACAAAAACCACTACTATATGCATAAGTTGATACCTGATATTTCATTTAACACTACAGCTTTGAATGCAGTCTATGAAACATTTTTAAAAATTAAGAATGGGTGTACAATTTGCCCAAGCTAGGAACAAGAAGAGTCATGCCTCCAGAATCCATATTATTCCATTGTCATATCCATAGTTCAGTGCTCGTTTTTCACTTGTATTAAAAAATACCCAGGGCTTCCCTGGTGGCACAGTGGTTGAGAGTCCGCCTGCCGATGCAGGGGACATGGGTTCGTGCCCTGGTCCGGGAAGATCCCACATGCCGCGGAGCGGCTAGACCTGTGAGCCATGGCCGCTGAGCCTGTGCGTCCGGAGCCTGTGCTCTGCAACGGGAGAGGCCACAGCAGTGAGAGGCCCGTGTACCGCAAAAAAAAAAAAAAAAGTACCCATACATCTGACTGGTTTTCTTGAACCTAGTTTTGCTTGGACATTCTTCTACCTTACTACCTTATATATTCCTCATAATAAGTGCCAGCGTGAGTATAATGGAAATGGATAATGTCTCTTCTTAGCTGAAAGTACTTTCTAATGACTCTCCATAGATTTTAAAATGTTCAAAGTCCTTAGCATGACACATAAGGCTTTTCATGAATTGACTTCTATCTACATTTCTACTCAAATCTCTTTTTATTCACAAAATGAGCACTCATGTTGTCTCAACACGTTAAATTCTATGTAGTACCCTGAACATATGACCTTCTCTATCATATTTGGACTTTTGAATTCATTAAATCTCCTGCCAAGGAAATATAATCATCTGTTTACTCAATTTTTTCCCTCACTAGGGCAAGATCTGTTGCATATAGTCATTAATGTCTGATATATGATACCTAATACTTGATTTCTGAATTGAACGTAATTTAATATGAAGCAGTAAAAACTCTCTACCCCTCACATCTTCTGTTTATCACACAAAGCTAGACACAGGCTACAAATCTCAAAATCTTAAATTTTTAATATTTTACAAAAGTTATGAATCTCTTTTAAAATCTGTTGAAAGCTGTAGACTCTCTCAGCAGAATAAAAGGCACAGATACTCTTGCATACACAAATTTCCATTCAGCTCCAGAATGTTCATACACACCTTGAATTCACTTTGGAGATTTGCAGCTAAAAAACCCTGCTCTAAGGCATTCCCATGTTGATAAACATACCATTGGGGAATTTGTTCATTTGTGTTAGCTAACTCTGTCTCATCTCAGTTTAGAGAATCATGGAATCTCAGGATTGGCAAAACCTCTAAATATTTATCCCAATTTCATATCTAGCATATGAAACATCTCTACAATGTTTATATCGTATGCTTTTATTTTTTGTGTCAAATATTGTTATTTAATGAAAGTGAAGCCACTATCTCCTAAGCTTGACCAGATATACTTTGAAATATCCTGTCTAGTTAAGAATTATCTGACACTTCTTATTTGAGCTCAGACATAAATGGAGCTGGAAAGTCATCACTCTCATCCTTAAAATAAGAAAAAGTTAAGTAAACTTAAAATCAGTGACTTTTTTTTTTAACATCTTTATTGGAGTATAATTGCTTTACAATGGTGTGTTAGTTTCTGCTTTATAACAAAGTGAATCAGTTATACATATACATATGTTCCCATATCTCTTCCCTCTTGCATCTCCCTCCCTCCCACCCTCCCTATCCCACCCCTCTAGGTGGTCACAAAGCATGGAGCTGATCTCCCTGTGCTATGCGGCCACCTCCCACTAGCTATCTATTTTACGTTTGATAGTGTATATATGTCCATGCCACTCTCTCACCACCATACGACCCAGCAATCCCACTACTGGGCATATACCCTGAGAAAACCATAATTCAAAAAGAGTCATGTACCAAAATGTTCATTGCAGCTCTATTTACAATAGCCAGGAGATGGAAACAACCTAAGTGTCCATCATCAGATGAATGGATAAAGATGTGACACATATATACAATGGAATATTACTCAGCCATAAAAAGAAATGAAATTGAGTTATTTGTGGTGAGGTGGATGGACCTAGAGTCTGTCATACAGAGTTAAGTAAGTCAGAAAGAGAAAAACAAATACCGTATGCTAACACATATATATGGAATCTAAGAAAAAAAAATAAAAGGTCATGAAGAACCTAGGGATAAGTTGGCAATAAAGACACAGACCTACTAGAGAATGGACTTAAGGATATGGGGAGGGGGGAAGGGCAAGCTGTGACAGTGACTTCTTTTGGACCCATCAGAGAACTGAGATTGAAGGGCAAACTGTCTCCTTGAAGTCTGGAGAGACAGGAGCATCCTGAGTTGTAGCCAAGATATGCTTACCTGGAGTAGAAGCCATAAACTGGTAGGAAGAATTAAATGGTAATTTTAAGGACATCCCTGGTGGTCTGGTGGTTAAGACTCCATGCTTCCACTTCAGGGGTGCAGGTTCAATCCCTGGTCAGGGAACTAAGATCCCACATGCCACACAGTGTGGCAAAAAAAAAAAAAAAGGTAATTTTAATGAATATCTGTAGATTGAATTAGGCTAGCATGAAAGTGAGAAATTCTTGGGGACCCCAGTCTTGGGGGTGTCCTGAACACTACTTTTGAGTTTTACTTCCATAAGTCTACAAGTTTCCCATAGTGGAAGGTTCCCAAGGTTCCAGAATAGTTCCCCCTGTAGCTCTGGCAAAAATATGGGGAGACTAACTGTTGTGAAATACATCTACAGCATTCTCTGTTAACAGAGGCTTACTGTCTATGGAAAGAGACTTTACGGGAGCCTTATTCTACTTGGGGACAGACACTGCTCTCACTCCAGCCATAATCAACTTTCTTATCTCACCAAAGTGTGTATGGGGAAACAGAGTCAACAGGGGTCAAGCTACAAGGAAGTAGACTGGGAACACTGAGGCAGGGAAGGGTAGGGAGAGAAAGCTATACCACTGGAGAAACAATTCTGAAGGTTACAGCTCCGATATATAAGCCAGCTAAAATACTGAGATTTAATCAGAAAATTATAGAGTGTTTCTACTTCTTCATACCTTACCACCATACTAACAAGCTCCAGTATAACAACAGGGGATTACAGCTGAAAGAGCTGCAAGACACAGGCTCTCTCTCTGAACATGAATATTTACAGAGGTCCAATATCAAGAAAGAGGAGAGAAATAAGGACAATAGAGCAAACTGAAGCCTTGGGCATCTATAGTTATAGCAAACATTAAACACAGCCCAACTCCTAGCCAAATTAACATAAATACTTACACTAAATCCTATTTATCTCAGTTCCTATTGCCCAATACAACATATATGTCTTTCAAAAATAATTATAAAGAATGTCAAAAAGGAAGATAAAACATAATCTGAAGAGAGAAAGCAAGAATCAGAACTAAACTCAGGTATGACACAGATGTTGGAATTTTCAGACAGGAAATTAAAATTAATAATTATTAACATGTTAAGGGATCTAACTGGAAAAGTAGACAATATGCAAGGACAAATGGGTAACGAAAGCAGAGAGGAAAACTCTAAGGAACATTCAAAATAAAATGCAAGAAATTAGACACTATAACAGAAATGAAGAATACTTTCAATGGGATCATCAGTAGGCTTGACACAATTGAAGAAAAAAGTGCGTAAGCTTGAAAGTAGATCAATAGAATCTTCCCAACTGATAGGCAAAGAGAAAAAAGAGAACAGTAATAATGAAAAGCAACAGAACAGAACATCCAAGAATTGTGGGACAATTTCAAATTTGTAATATATGCACAATTGGAATACTAAAATGAGAATAGAGAAAGGAGGAGAAGAAATATTTGAATTAATAATGGTTGATAAGTTTCCAAATTAATGACAGACACCACACAACATACCCAAGAAACTCAGAGAATAGCAAGCAGATCAAGAAGAATAAATGTTTAAAAACAAAACAACAAAAATACAAACAGGGCTTCCCTGGTGGCGCAGTGGTTGAGAGTCCGCCTGCCGATGCAGGGGACACGGGTTCGTGCCCCAGTCCGGGAAGATCCCACATGCCGCGGAGCGGCTGGGCCCGTGAGCCATGGCCGCTGAGCCTGCGCGTCCGGAGCCTGTGCTTCGCAATGGGAGAGGCCACAACATTAAGAGGCCCGCATACCGCAAAAAAAAACAAAAACCAAAAAAACCAAAAAACTTGATGCCTCATGTTGAAATGTGAGATAACCAAAGACAAAGAGAACATTTTGAAAAAAATCCAAAGAAGACAACAAAAACACCTTAGAAGAACAAGGGAACAAGGATAAGGATTATACTATACTCTCAGAAACCAGATGAGTGAGAAAAGAGCAGAGTAAAATATTGAAGAAGCTGACAGAATAAAAACACCAATATAGAATTCTAGATCCAGTAAAATTATCCTTTCAAAGTAGAAGAAGAATAAACACTTTATCAGAAAGAGAAAAACTGAGGGAATTCATCTCCAGCAGGCTTACCATAGAAGAAATAATGAAACAAGTTCTTCAAACAGAGGGACATAATATAGGTAAAAAACTTGGATCTGCATAAAGAAAGAAAAAGCATCAGAGAAGAAATAAAGGTAAAATGAAATCTTTTATTTTTCTTATTCTTAATTGATCAAAAACCTAAATGTGTGTTTAAAGTTGCAATAGTAACAATATATTTAGTGCTTATAGCATATGAATGAGTAAAATAAAGGACAGAAATGCCACAAGGTATTTGAAGAAAGAATTGGGGATACATGTTTTAAAGTACTTGTACTTCATGTGAAGAGACAGTGTTATTTGAAGATTGATTAAAATTAGTTATAAAATTAGTTAAAATGTAAACTCCAGAGCAATCATTAATTTTTTTAAGGATGTATAATTGATACACTGAGATAAAAGATAAAATAGATTCATATAAGGTGCTTAATTAATACTAAAAAGAATAGAAAAACAGGAAAAATGAAGAAATGCAACAAATAGAAAAGAGTTACAAACATGGTGGTTGTTAATTCAACCACGTTAATATTCACTTTGTGAATGATCTAAATACACTAATTAAAAGGTAGAGCTTGTCAGATATATAAAAACCAAGACCTACTATATGCTATCTATAAGAATCTCACTTAAAAAATAAAGGGATGGAGAAAGATATACCATCATAACACTAATCAAAAAAAGCTAGAGTAGCTACATTTCAAACAAAACAGACTACAGAAGAAGGAAAAGTTTCAGGGATAAAGGGGGACATTATATAATTATAAAGGGTTCAATTCTCCAAGAAGTCATTACAATCCTATAAACAAAGTGTACAAATATATGAGGCAAAAATTGGTAGAACTGAAAGGAGAAATAGAAAAATGCACTATTAAAGTTGAATATATCAATACCCCTCTGTCAGCAATTGCTAGATAAATAAAAATTAAATCAATAAGGATAGATATAAACTCAAATGACACTATCAGTAATTTGATCTAATAGACATTTAAGAGAATACTCCATCCACAACAGCATAACACATTCTTCTCAAGCTCTCATGGAACATTTATCAAGATAAACTACATCCCAGACCACAAAACACATCTTAACAAATTTAAATATATAAAAATATTTCAAATATGTTCCCAGATCACAATGGAATTAGACTAGAAATCAATAAAATAAAAATAATTGACAATTGCCAATATTTGAAAATAAATGAACACATTCCAAATAACACATGGGTCAAAGGAGAAGTCTCAAGAGAGATTTTAAAATATTTTGAGTTCTTCAAGATCAGCAAAATTGATAAACTTGTAGCCAGGTCAAAAAAAAAAAAAAGGAGAGCGAGAGAGAAGGCGTTAAGTGTGCATATCAGAAAAGAATGAGTCATCATCATTACTGATCACATGGACAGTAAAAGAGAGGAAAGGAATACTTCAGCCAACACTGTGCCCACAGATTTGATAATTTAGATAAACTGGACCAATTCCTTGAAAGACACAAACTACTAAAACTCATATAAGAGAAATACATAAATATCTGTTAAAGAAATTGCATGGATAATTAATAAACTTCCATGAAAGAAAGCCCCAGCACGCCCTTTTCGTTTTACTGATGAATTCTACCAAAAGAGTAAGGAAGAAATAATATCAATTCCTCACAATTTCTTCCAGAAAATGGAAGCACAGGGAACATTTCCTAATTCATTCTATGAGGCTAGCAGTATAAATACTACAACTAGATAAAGACATTACAAGAAACAAAATGGCAGACCAATATATTTCATAAACATCGACTCAAACAACTTCACAAAATATTAACAAATCAAATACAAAATGTATTAAAAAAGTATACATCATGCCCAAATGGGATTTATTCCAGCTTTGCAAGGCTGATTCGATATTCAAAAATCGTATGCTAAAAATAAAGGAAATTAAGTGTGGGGTATATTAATAACATATGACCAAATACCTAGTACTGTAGCTTAGCCAAGTTAACAATAATATTAACCATCACAAAGACTTACTACAATGTTACAGTAATAAATATGGTATTAGTTAAAGTAATAATACATGGATCAATGGAACAGAATAGGGAGCCCAGAACTATACCCGCATAAATATAGTCGTCTGATTTTTGACAAAGGCACAAAGGCAATTCAATGGAAAAATAATTGTCTTACCAACAAATTGTGCTGGAACAATTCGATGTCCTTATGATAAAAAGAATGAACCTAGATGCATACCTTATACATTACATGAAAATCAACTCATCAAAATAAATTATGGACCTAATATAAAATGTGTAGAAGAAAACACAAGGAAATTGACAAGAGTTTAGGTTTGGTACTGAAGTTTTAGATATAGCTCAAAAGAATGAAACATGAAAGAAAAACTTGATAAGTTGAATTTTACTAAAATTAAAAATTTCTGCTCTGCAAAAGACAGTGTTAAGAAAATGAAAAAATGTGCCACAGATTGTGAGAAAATATTTGTAAAGCACATATTTGATAAAGGACTTCTATCCAAAATACAGAAAGAACTCTTAAAATTCAATAAGAAAACAACTCAATAAAAAAAATGCGCAAAATATCTGAACAGATAACTCACCAAAAAGGTGGACAGATGCCAAATAAGTATATGAAAACATGCTCAATGTAATTTATTAGAGAAATGCAAATTAATAATGAGTTACTACTACAAACCTACAATAGTGGGTAAAATTTTAAAAATCTGGCAGTACCAAGTGCTTGTGAAGATGTAGAGCAACAGGAACTCTCATTTTTTTAATTAATTAATTAATTAATTTTTGGCTGCATTGGGTCTTTGTTGCTGCATGCAGGCTTTCTCTAGTTGCGGCAAGCAGGGGCTACTCTTCTTTGCTCTGTGCAGGCTTCTCATTGTGGTGGCTTCTCTTGTTGGGGAGCACAGGCTCTAGGCACTTGGGCTTCAGTAGTTGTGGCTCACGGGCTCTAGAGTGCAGGCTCAGTAGATGTGGTGCACGGATTTAGTTGCTCCGTGGCATGTGGGATCTTACCGGACCAGGGCTTAAACCCATTCCCCTGCATTGGCAGGTGGATTCTTAACCACTGCGCCACCAGGGACGTCACACTCTCATTTGTTTTTGATGGGAATGAAAGTTGGTACTGTCACTTTGGAAGACAGCATGGCAGTTTCTTAAAAAGCTAAACATAGTTTTGCCATATGACCCAGCAATCACATTCCTAGGTGTTTACCCAAGTAATTTGAAACTTTGCTCAAAAACCTGCATGCAAATGTTAATAGCATCATTATTCATAATTTCCCAAAATGCAAAGCAAGTAAGATTTTTTTCACTAAGTGAATGGATAATCATACTGTAGTACATCTACATAATGGAAATCTATTTAGTAATAAAAAAGAATGAGCTGTCAAGCCACCTAAAGACATAGATCTTTAATTCATATTGCTAGGTGAAAGAATCTGATCTAAAAGGGCTACATACTGTATGATTGCATTTATATGACATTCTGTAAAAAGAAAAAATATTGAGATGGTAAACAGATCTATGTTTGACAGTGCTTTGGGGAGAAGTTGAATAGAAGTAAGGGAATTTTTAAGTTGGTGAAACTATTCTGTGTGATACTGTAATGGTAGAAACACGAAACTGAATTTGCAAAGCTCATACAGTTTTACAGCCCAAAGAATGAAAATTAATGTACAAAAATATTTTTAAAAATCACTTAAGAGGTCAAGGAATCTCACTGTGGAATGCAGAATGTGACAGATGAATTTACCTGTAGTACAAATGTATGAAAGGACTCACTGAAGGAACTGGGGGCAAAGGTGCTGACCTATGCAACTTTGGAAATGAGTGAGTTTGTAAAACTAGAGGTGATGTCCTCTAGTTGATAAAATTGTTTCCCATGAGGATATAGGTTAACAGTTTAACAATTAAGTGGGTAGTGGTTGGTGGGAGCCAGGTTTACACTGTTGGAGTGGGAGGTTACGAACAGCAAGTAGAGGATGCTAGAATGATCCCTGTGGGAGGGTATTAGAGTTGGAGACATCAGTATGAACTGAAGTTTGGGCCTAATATAGATAGATATCTGTTTATACCTGAGTTGGTATACCACATATATTTCCTTGATCTTTCAACTGAGAGGCACTAGAAACAATAACACTCTAGTAACAATGAACACACATAACACCTAGAACTTAGTTTCTAATCATCATTCTTTGATGTACTGCCAGAAAGTAAGAAAATGCACACACACCTGCACGCACACACCCCATCAGTGTGGTATGTCAAAGGGATATAGGTGCCAACTGAGAGAGCTTCTAATTGCCAAAGTTGAAACAATTTGAGCATCAACATAGATAAAGTAATATTGAATTATAACCTAAAGTATAAAATAAATATCCATGAGTCCATACTGATATAAATGACTAACTAACTAAACTAAGAAAATAAACATGAGAGAGCATAGACAAATCTCCCATGCAGAAGAATTCCAAATTATTTTATGTACCTACTCTGATATCCACTCTTTAAGTGTTGGCGACACACTTGAAGTGACTTCATTCCAAAAAGTACAGTATGGAAAGGGAAGGAAAAGTAACTTTGCAGTGTAGAAACCTGACCAACCCTACCTCAACCAGAAACAGGTGGTCAAGGTTAATGTCAACAGTGATAAGTCATATTGGCACTATAAACCCTTGATACGATGTGATGAGAATGGCACTGTACCTCTTTGGTCTTCCTCCTTAAAACTCATAACCTCACATGAGGGAGACATCAGGCATATCCCAATGAAGGACATTCGACAAAATACCTGGCCAGTCCTCCTCAAAATATTGAGGTTATCAAAAAACAAAGAACATCTGAGAAACTGTCACAGCCAAAAGGAAGCAAATGAGATTTGACGAATAAATCTAAGGTGATTTGCTGGATGTGAAAACCTGGAAAAGAAAAAGGATATTGGTAAAACTAAAGAAATCTGAATAAAACATGGATCTTAAAAATAATATGTGTTTGTTTTTTAATTGTTACAAATGTATCATACAAATGTTAGATGTTAAAAATAAGGAAAACTGGGTATGGGGCATGCATAAGCTTTCTGTGCTATCTTTGTAACTTTTCCATATATCTAAAGCTATTCTAAACAAAGCATTTATTTAAAAAAGTATCTAGTGTAGTAGATTCCAAGATAGTATGGATGTTATTTTCTATATCTCTATTATCAAGTTCACTAAAAATCTATTCTTTGCTAGTTAAAAATTAAATCCAGAGTAAGCAGTTTTTCTCATTGCCCTTCTCAATCTGTTGAGAAATGAACTTGGCTGAAAGATAAATAATGCTGTTATTTTTCTTTTGTTTATTAGATGATCTGCTTTTAGTAGAATCAGAATTAGATGTCTGAGTAGTTGCCTATCCTTTTATATATCCTGAATTAGTGCCAGTTTTGTGATTTTTATATTAAAAACAATCTGTGGATCTACATTCTCTACAGTATTAAGTAATTTATTGCCTGTTCTCACAATATCAGTTATATATACTCATATACTTGATCATTTCAGGCAGTTTTTTTTTTTTTTTTTGTCTCATTTCTCTCAGGATTCGGTTCTTATCTCTATTATGTTTTCTCCTTGTTGACCAGAGGTGAAGAGCAAGTAGAAACAGCAAAGGCCTCTTTAGTCCTAGGTTTGAAGCTAATACACCATTAACCCTGCCTTCCTCCTTCTATTGGTGAAATCAAAGCACATGGCCTTTTCCAAAAATCAAGAGCCAAGCAAGTATTCTCCATCCACAGCAGAAGAGCATTTAAAAAATTTTCAAAAGATATGGTAACAGAGAAAGAGGAAAATTAAGACTAGAAACACAATTAACATCAGTATTTTTTGTTCACTTTTCTATCCCTTGATCCTGGAACAGAGCCTGACACATAATAGGTATTCATTAAATTTCTGGTGAATGAGTGGATGAGGGAATCTTTGGCTATGTAGATAGATACTTCACTTTCAAGGTTCTTAGATACAAAGATGCAGGTGTATATTGCATGTAGAACTTACAGTGACTTATAATGATCCTAACATTGTCATGTTTTCTTTATGATTCCTAGTCAAACAAGTCTTCAAGCATCTACAAATTATTTCAAATGTTGTGTTCATACTTTGTATATGAGAATATAGTCATCTATATGAAATATTTCTTTCCAACTTTTTTAGTTTCTTTCCTCAGAAAATCTCTGTGTAATAAGCTTTCATATTGTGAGATATGTGAGGATTCTCTTCATGTTGCATGACCTCTTTTTAGAAAATTATCTCACCATTAATAAGATGTCAGTTAGTAGAATCCTTACATTGATTTTTGTCTAAGGAGCATTTTCTTATGTTGTTCTTGTTTTCTTTTATTTTCTTTTTCTTTCAAGTGTAAGAAAAAGCAGCACTGTTTGTATGGCTGTGTCTTAGATTTTCTCTGAATTTCTCTGTATTTTGAGATTTTGAGAGAAAACATGTCACAGAAATCCAATCAATGCATAGAAATACACTGATACCTCTAGGAGCCGACAAAGATAAGATGATTCTGGGACCTATCAGGTGATTTCTGAGGATGTATCGATGTTTACGTTTTAAAATCAGAGAAGACCAAGGGCTAAAAACAACAGTTATACTGTTGCTGTGGGTGTGGATCCTCCCTTCAGGACTGAGGCTGTTATTCCTCCTGTTGGCTGATGGTCCACACAAGCATCCCTTTCCAGCCCTCTGTGGAAAGGGCTGCCTCACCAAATATTCTCTCGCGCCTCCCTCAGGGGAGTCCTGCTTCCAGTGACTGGTTTATGTGGGTTGCACATGTCCGGCTCCTGGCTTCTACTGGAGATGACTCTAAAGAGCTGGAGCTCCCTGTGAGACCTGCTGAGTCCTCTGTTGAAATCACATCACAGTTCAACGTCACCCTCATCTCAGTCTCGCTTCTGTTTCCTCTTTTCAGGCATTATTCTCCATTCCTCAGTAAATCTCCAGCACTCAAATCTCTATCATGGAGTTGGCTTCCAGGGAACCTGAATAAGCCACTACCTGTAAGAATTCATTCAGCTCACTTGTAGGGATGTAGACAACTCTGTTCCTTCTCTTTCTTTTCTTGTCATGTCACATTTATAATATAAGATAGCATATATTCTCTGGAGAGTCATTTAATTGAGGAGTTTCTAGCCTGATGCAAATGGGCTGTAGATAGTCCCACAAAATGATATTCAGCAACAAATATTCAGCACAAAAGAGAATTAAAAAGATTGTTTCCAACTTCCACACTGCATAGGGAAAGTTTTCTCAACAATGGATGGTTGTACACAAATGTACAGATGTAAGAGAAATGGACCAATGATATATCAAAAATAAAATATGTAAATCTATATCTTGATCAGCAGGCTTCTGTAAGTCTTAAAAATAGCAATGGCAAAAACAAATGCTGCAGGGAATTTGAATTATTGACTAGGATACCCAGAAAGAGATTATCAATTATAAATTGTGATAATATTTCTAGCTGTGTTTTTCTTTAGTTGAATGTCTTATGAATAATTACTACATGTTTGCCACAAGAGTGAAAAAGAGAAATCAGCAGCTTTTCGGAAGAGAAAAAAAATTCTTCTATTAGACATAAGTAATATTAGTTATATAAATATGCTTCAGTCTGAAACAGCTGAAGAATACGTAACATTGTCCTAAGGAATTAATGCACCTTCCAGAGTACCAAAACTATTACTGAAATTAATTTTTAATCTCATAGAATCTAGTTTAATATTAATAACGATTTTTTCTCCATATTAAAATATAGATAACTTTTTAATGTTGCTTTGTAAACTTCTGGGGAAAAATATATCACCCTTGTTAATTACCTTAAAGTGAAATTGTAGCTTTATTTGGCATTTTAAAAAAAAGAGTGCTTTATAGAAAGCAAAGAGAAACCAGGCTCTAATATAGTGATATTACATTTCACTGAGTATAAAATATAATAGGATGAAGGAACACATGGAAATTTCCAGTTTAACTACAGAAGCATGGCTTATAATATATACACACTTTTACATATATAGTTACTTGGGCATGGTTTTGTGTGTGGTTGTATGAGCATGCATGTGTGTGTGTAGTTCTGTGAGCTATGTGTGTGTGCTGTTGAGTGATGAATTACTCTGTACTAGGGTAGCAGAAGGAAGATTCCACATATCCTAGTCTAGGATTAAATATCGATTTCCTTAGAAGGTAATGAATTAGAGAATGAAAAGATATTAAAGTGTAAGTACTATCATCAAGCTACCAAATACATTTATTGAAGATGTCTTTTTTTATTATGAATTTATTTTATTTTTCTATCCTTGAAAAGGTAATACTCAGCTTATTAAAATATGAAAAATATACTGTCAAATTTCAGAATTACATGGATGAAGAAAGTCACCAAAGTGGCATCATATCATGTGTGTTATAGTTGTATTTACTATATTGACTATATTAACTATATTGTGTTAACAATATATTGTATAACTATATATTGAAAAGTCAAAATGCTGGAGCTTATTTCAGAGAAAATAATTATGTTGGCAAACCACAAACTGTACATTGTAGATGGGTCCTAGGAAAAGAAGATTTAATTCACAGTGGACAAGAGGGTTAGCTTCTGTTTTCAGCCATGTGCTATTTCAAGAATTAAACATCATGAATAATACAGGATATAAGAAGAATAGTCTAAAGATGGAAAAGCATATTTTGATTAGGAAAGAGAATTTAAGGTTTAAGACTTGTTTTAAAGGAAAACTGCCTTATTACAATGAGATGAGAAAATTGTTTCCTTTTTTTTTAACATATTTATTGGAGTATAATTGCTTTACAATGGTGTGTTAGTTTCTGCTTTACAACGAAGTGAATCAGTTATACACATACATATGTTCCCATATCTCTTCCCTCCTGCTTCTCCCTCCCTCCCACCCTCCCCAACGCACCCCTCTAGGTGGTCACAAACACCAAGCTGATCTCCCTGTGCTATGTGGCTGCTTCCCACTAGCTATCTATTTTACGTTTGGTAGTGTATATATGTCCATGCCACTCTCTCACTTCATCACAGCTTACCCTTCCCCCTCCCCATATCCTCAAGCCCATTCTCTAGCAGGTCTGGGTCCTTATTCCCGTCTTACACCTAGGTTCTTCATAACCTTTTTTCTTTTTCCTTAGATTCCATATATATGTGTTAGCATACGGTATTTGTTTTTCTTTTTCTGACTTACTTCACTTTATATGACAGACGCTAGGTCCATCCACCTAACTGCGGATAACTCAATTTTGTTTCTTTTTATGGCTGAGTAATATTCCATTGTATATATGTGCCACATTTTTTTTTAACATCTTTATTGGGGTATAATTGCTTTACAATGGTGTGTTAGTTTCTGCTTTATAACAAAGTGAATCAGTTATGCATATACATATGTTCCCATATCTTTTCCCTCTTGCGTCTCCCTCCCTCCCACTTTCCCTATCCCACCCCTCCAGGCAGTCACAAGGCACTGAGCTGATATACCTGTGCTATGCGGCTGCTTCCCACTAGCTATCTACCTTACGTTTGGTAGTGATATATGTACATGCCTCTCTCTCGCTTTGTCACAGCTCACCCTCCCCCCTCCCCATATCCTCAAGTCCATTCTCTAGCAGGTCTGGGTCCTTATTCCCGTCTTACCCCTAGGTTCTTCATAATGTTTTTGTTTTTTTTTCTTAGATTCCATATATATCTGTTAGCATACAGTATTTGTATTTCTCTTTCTGACTTACTTCACTTTATATGACAGATGCTAGGTCCATCCACCTAACTACAAATAACTCAATTTTGTTTCTTTTTATGGCTGAGTAATATTCCATTGTATATATGTGCCACATCTTCTTTACCCATTCATTTGTTGATGGACACTTCGGTTGCTTCCATGTCCTGGCTATTGTAAATAGAGCTGCAATGAACATTTTGGTACATGACTCTTTTTGAATTATGGTTTTCTCAGGGTATATGCCCAGGAGTGGGATTGCTGGGTCGTATGGTAATTCTATTTGTAGTTTTTTAAGGAACCTCCATACCATTTTCCTTAGTGACAGTATCAATTTACATTCCCACCAACAGTGCGACAGTGTTCCCTTTTCTCCACACCCTCTCCAGCATTTATTTTTTCTAGATTTTTTTGGTGATGGCCATTCTGACAGGTGTGAGATGATATCTCACTGTAGTTTTGATTTGCATTTCTCTAATGATTAATGATGTTGAGCATTCTTTCATGTGTTTGTTGGCAAGCTGTATATCTTCTTTGGAGAAATGTCTATTTAGGTCTTTGGCCCATTTTTGGAGTGGGTTGTTTGTTTTCTTGTTATTGAGCTGCATGAGCTGCTTGTAAATTTTGGAGATTAATCCTTTGTCAGTTGCTTCATTTGAAAATATTTTCTCCCATTCTGAGGGTTGTCTTTTGGTCTTGTTTATGGTTTCCTTTGCTGTGCAAAAGCTTTTAAGTTCCATTAGGTCCCATTTGTTTATTTTTGTTGTTATTTCCATTTCTCTAGAAGGTGGGTCAAAAAGGATCTTGCTGTGCTTTATGTCATAGAGTGTTCTGCCTATGTTTTCCTCTAAGAGTTTGATAGTGTCTGGCCTTACATTTAGGTCTTTAATCCATTTTGAGTTTATTTTTGTGTATGGTGTTAGGGAGTGTTCTAATTTCATACTTTTACATGTACCTGTCCAGTTTTCCCAGCACCACTTATTGAAGAGGCTGTCTTTTCTTCACTGTATATTCTGGCTCCCTTTTTCAAAGATAAGGTGACCATATGTGCATGGGTTTATCTCTGGGCTTTCTATCCTGTTCCATTGATCTATATTTCTGTTTTGTGCCAGTACCATAGTGTCTTGATTACTGTAGCTTTGTAGTATAGTCTGAAGACAGGGAGCCTGATTCCTCCAGCTCCATTTTTCTTTCTCTTTTTCTTGCTTTGGCTATTCAGGGTCTTTTGCGTTTCCACACAAATTGTGAAATTTTTTGTTTTAGTTCTGTGAAAAATGCCAGTGGTAGTTTGATAGGAATTGCATTGAATCTGTAGATTGCTTTGGGTGGTAGAGTCATTTTCACAATGTTGATTCTTCCAATCCAAGAACATAGTATATCTCTCCATCTATTTGTATCATCTTTAATTTCTTTCATCAGTGTCTTATAATTTTCTGCATACAGGTCTTTTGTCTCCTTAGGTAGATTTATTCCTAGATATTTTATTCTTTTTGCTGCAATGGTAAATGGCAGTGTTTTCTTGACTTCACTTTCAGAGTTTTCATCATTAGTGTATAGGAATGCCACAGATTTCTGTGCATTAATTTTGTATCCTGCTACTTTACCAAATTCATTGATTAGCTCTAGTAGTTTTCTGGTAGCATCTTTAGGATTCTCTATGTATAGTATCATGTCATCTGCAGACAGTGACAGCTTTACTTCTTCTCTTCTGATTTGGATTCCTTTTATTTCTTTTTCTGCTCTGATTGCTGTGGCTAAAACTTCCAAAATTATGTTGAATAAGAGTGGTGAGAGTGGGCAACCTTGTCTTGTTCCTGATCTTAGTAGAAATTGTTTCAGGTTTTCACCATTGAGGACGATGTTGGCTGTGTGTTTGTCATATATGGCCTTTGTTATGTTGAAGAAAGTTCCCTCTATGCCTGCTTTCTGCAGGGATTTTATCATTAATTGGTGTTGAATTTTGTCAAAAGCTTTCTCTGCATCTTCTGAAATGATCATACGGTTTTTGACCTTCAGTTTGTTAATATGGTGTATCACGTTGATTGATTTGCGTTTATTGAAGAATCCTGCATTCCTTGAATAAACCCCACTTGATCATGGTGTATGATCCTTTTGATGTGCTGATGGATTCTGTTTGCTAGTGTTTTGTTGAGGATTTTTGCATCTATGTTCATCAGTGATATTGGCCTGTAGTTTTCTTTCTTTGTGACATCTTTGTTTGGTTTCGGTATCAGGGTGATGGTGGCCTCGTAGAATGAGTTTGGGAGTGTTCCTCCCTCTGCTATATTTTGGAAGAGTTTGAGTAGGATAGGTGTTAGCTCTTCTCTAAATGTTTGATAGAATTTGCATATGAAGCCACCTTTCCTGGGCTTTTGTTTGTTGGAAGATTTTTAATCACAGTTTCAATTTCAGTGCTTGTGATTTGTCTGTTCATATTTTCTGTTTCTTCCTTGTTCAGTCGCAGCAGGTTGTGTATTTCTAAGAATTTGTCCATTTCTTCCAGGTTGTCCATTTTATTGGCATATAGTTGCTTGTAGTAATCTCTCATGATTCTTTGTATTTCTGCAGTATCAGTTGCTACTTCTCCTTTTTCATTTCTAATTCTATTGATTTGAGTCTTCTCCCTTTTTCTCTTCATGAGTCTGGCTAATGGTTTATCAATTTTGTTCATCTTCTCAAAGAACCAGCTTTTAGTTTTATTGTTCTTTGCTATCGTTTCCTTCATTTCTTTTTCATTTATTTCTGATCTGATCTTTATGATTTCTTTCCTTCTGCTAACTTTGGGGATTTTTTTGTTCTTCTTTCTCTAATTCCTTTAGGTGCTAGGTTAGGTTGTTTATTTGAGATGTTTCCTGTTTCTTAAGGTAGGATTGTATTGCTATAAACTTCCCTCTTAGAACTGCTTTTGCTGCATGCCATAGCTTTTGGGTCTTCGTGACTCCATTGTTATTTGTTTCTAGGTATTTTTTGATTTCCTCTTTGATTTCAGTGATCACTTCGTTATTAAGTAGTGTATTGTTTACCCTCCATGTGTTTGTATTTTTTTACAGATCTTTTCCTGTAATTGATATCTAGTCTCATAGCGTTGTGGTCGGAAAAGATACTTGATATGATTTCAATTTTCTTAAATTTACCAAGGCTTGATTTGTGACCCAAGATATGATCTATCCTGGAGAATGTTCCATGAGCACTTGAGAAAAATGTGTATTCTGTTGTTTTTGGATGGAATGTCCTATAAATATCAATTAAGTCCATCTTATTTAATGTTTCATTTAAAGCTGTGTTTCCTTATTTATTTTCATTTTGGATGATCTCTCCATTGGTGAAAGTGGGATGTTATAGTCCCCTACTACGATTGTGTTACTGTCGATTTCCCCTTTTATGGCTGTTAGTATTTGCCTTATGTATTGATGTGCTTCTATGTTGGGTGCATAAATATTTACAATTGTTATATCTTCTTCTTGGATCGATCCCTTGATCATTATGTAGTGTCCTTCTTTGTCTCTTGTAATAGTCTTTATTTTAAAGTCTATTTTGTCTCATATGAGTATTGCTACTCCAGCTTTCTTTTGATTTCCATTTGCATGGAATATCTTTTTCCATCCCCTCACTTTCAGTCTGTATGTGTCCCTAGGTCTGAAGTGGGTCTTTTGGAGACAGCATATATACAGGTCTTGTTTTTGTATCCATTCAGCCAGTCTGTGTCTTTTGGTGAGAACATTTAATCCATTTACATTTAAGGTAGTTATCGATATGTATGTTCCTATTCCCATTTTCTGAATTGTTTTGGGTTTGTTTCTGTAGGTCATTTCCTTCTCTTGTGTTTCTTGCATAGGGAAGTTCTTTAGCATTTCTTGTAAAGCTGGTTTGCTGGAGCTGAATTCTCTCAGCTTTTGCTTGTCTGTAAAGGTTTTAATTTCTCCATCAAGTCTGAATGAGATCCTTGCTGGGTGGAGAAATCTTTGTTGTAGGTTTTTCTCCTTCATCACTTTAAATATGTCCTGCCAGTCCCTTCTGGCTTACAGAGTTTCTGCTGAAAGATCAGCTTTAACCTTATGGGGATTCCCTTGTGTGTTATTTGTTGTTTTTCCCTTGCTGCTTTTAATATGTTTTCTTTGTATTTAATATTTGATAGTTTGATTAATATGTGTCTTGGTATGTTTCTCCTTGGATTTATCCTGTATGGGACTCTCTGTGCTTCCTCGACTTGATTAACTATTTCGTTTCCCATATTAGGGAAGGTTTCAACTATAATCTCTTCAAATATTTTCTCAGTCCCTTTCTTTTTCTCTTCTTCTTCTGGGACCCCTATAATTCAAATGTTGGTGCATTTAATGTTGTCCCAGACGTCTCTGAGACTGTCCTCAGTTCTTTTCATTCTTTTTTCTTTATTCTGCTCTGCAGTAGTTATTTCCACTATTTTATCTTCCAGGTCACTTATCCGTTCTTCTGCCTCAGTTATTCTGCTATTGATCCCTTGCAGAATATTTTAAATTTCATTTATTGTGTTGTTCATCATTGCTTGTTTCCTCTTTAGTTCTTCTAGGCCCTTGTTAAATGTTTCTTGCATTTTCTCTATTCTCTTTCCAAGATTTTTGATCATCTTTACTATCCTAATTCTGAATTCATTTTCAGGTAGACTGCCTATTTCCTTTTCATTTGTTAGGTCTGTTGGGTTTTTACCTTGCTCCTTCATCTGCTGTGTGTTTTTCTGTCGTTTCATTTTGCTTATCTTACTGTTTTTGTGGTCTCCTTTTCACAGGCTGCATGTTCGTAGTTCCCGTTGTTTTTGGTGTCTGTCCCTGTGGCTGAGGTTGGTTCAGTGGGTTGTGTAGGCTTCCTGGTGGAGGGGACTAGTGCCTGTGTTCTGGTGGATGAGGCTGGAGCTTGTCTTTCTGGTGGGCAGGTCCACCTCTGGTGGTGTGTTTTGGGGTGTCTGTGGACTTATTATGATTTTAGTCAGCCTCTCTGCTAATGGATGGGGCTGCGTTCCTGTCTTGCTAGTTATTTGGCATAGGGTGTCCAGCACTGTATCTTGCTGGTCGTTGAGTGAAGCTGGCTGTTGGTGTTGAGATGGAGATCTCTGGGAGAGTTTTGCCGTTTGAAATTACGTGGAGCTGGGAGGTGTCTTGTGGACCAGTGTCCTGAATTTGGCTCTCCCACCTCAGAGGCACAGCACTAACGCTTGCCTGGAGCACCAAGCACCTTTCATCCACACGGCTCAGAATGAAAGGGAGAAGAAATAGAAAGAAAGAAATAAAGAGGATAAAATAAAATAAGGTAAGATAAAGTTATTAAAATAAAAAGTGAAAAATAATTATTAAGAAAAAAAATTTAAAAAGTAAAATAAAACCCCCAAAAAAAAGAAAAGAAAAAAAAATGGACGGACAGAACCCTTGGACAAATGGTGAAAGCAAAGCTGTACAGACAAAATCACACACAGAAGCATACACATACACACTCACAAAAAGGGAAAAAGGGAAAAAATATATATATATATCGTTGCTCCCAAAGTCCACCTCCTCAATTTGGGATGATTCCTTGTCTATTCAGGTACTCCACAGATGCAGCATACATCAAATTGATTGTGGGGATTTAATCCGCTGATTCTGAGGCTGCTGGGAGAGATTTCCCTTTCTCTTCTTTGTTCGCACAGCTCCCGGGGTTCAGCTTTGGATTTGGCCCCGCCTCTGCATGTAGGTCTCCTGAGGGCCTCTGTTCTTTGCTCAGACAGGACGGGGTTAAAGGAGCCGCTGATTCGGGGGCTCTGGCTCACTCAGACCTGGGGGGTAGGGAGGGGCACGGAGTGCGGGGCGAGCCTGTGGCTGCAGAGGCAAGCGTGACGTTGTACCAGCCTGAGGCGTGCCGTGCGTTCTCCCGGGGAAGTTGTCCCTGGGTCACGGGACCCTGGCAGTGGCGGGCTGCACAGGCTCCCGGGAGGGGAGGTGTGGAGAGTGACCTGTGCTCGCACACAGGCTTCTTGGTGGTGGCAGCAGCAGCCTTAGCATCTCATGCCCGTCTCTGGTGCCCGCTCTGATAGCCGGGGCTTGCACCCGTCTCTGTAGCTCCTTTAAGCAGCGCTCTGAATCCCCTTTCCTCGCGCACCAGGAAACAAAGAGGGAAGAAAAAGTCTCTTGCCTCTTCATCAGGTCCAGACTTTTTCCTGGACTCCCTCCCGGCTAGCCGTGGTGCACTAACCCCTTCAGGCTGTGTTCACGCCGCCAACTCCAGTCTTTTACCTGGGGTCTGACCTCCGAAGCCCGAGCCTGAGCTCCCAGCCCCCGCCCACTCCGCGGGTGAGCAGAGAAGCCTCTGGGGCTGCTGAGTGCTGGTCGGCGCAGATCCTCTGTGCGGGAATCTCTCCGCTTTGCCCTCTGCACCCCTGTTGCTGCGCTCTCCTCCGTGGCTCCGAAGCTCCCCACTCCGCCACCCGCAGTCTCTGCCCGTGAAGGGGCTTCCTAGTGTGTGGAACCTTTCCTCCTTCACGGCTCCCTCCCACTGGTGCAGGTCCCGTCCCTATTCTTTTGTACCGTTTTTTTCTTTGTTCTTTTGCCCTACCCAGGTATGTGGGGAGTTTCTTACCTTTAGGGAGGTCTGAGGTCTTCTGTCAGCCTTCAGTAGGTGTTCTGTAGGAGTTGTTCCACATGTCGATGTATTTCTGATGTATCTGTGGGGAGGAAGGTGATCTCTACATCTTACTCTTCTGCCATCTTCTCAAATCCCCCCGAAGATGTTTTTAATGTATGTTTTTATACACAACCCTTCCCTAAATAGGAAAAGAGATGGATCCTACCCATGAGGAGTTTATATTCTAACAAAGTCATAAGCATCCTGATTTATACTATATTGATTCACTTAATGTTAACAACATAAATACTTCAGGACTTCTTAATCCAAGCTTCTCTCCCACAGCCACCAGGCAAATATTTGAACAGGACACCTGCATTCTTAACTTTTATTTTCAGTGTCTACCAATATTCATAGGAAAACAAAGAAGAATCCCTTCTGCAAGTTGGTTCTGGTCCCCTGACTCATCACATGCAACTACTGATAGAATGATTTGATTTGTTCTCTTTTTCCTCCTTGACTTTGAGTTCTTTCCTCTCTCCCTCGCCTTCTGTCTCTACCCCCCCCCAAAACCCTGTTTCTCTTCTTGAAATAATTACTTCAATAGAAAATTTCCCCTAACATTTGCAGTAAGGGAGAAATTTTATAAATTATCCACTTAGGGAATGCTACAATAGGGAATTAATTACATAAACTGTTGTAAATCTGAGCCTGAATGCACCATTGCAGATTTCCTGGCCATATCTTTACAAATATGTCAGTGCTGAGCTGACTCATACTGAGGTCATCGTCCACTCCTGCCCCCACCCCCTTGGAGCTTCCCTTGCTGTGGTACCACAGCTGGGTACCAACGTAACATCTAGATGACTATGGCCACCTAAATCCTCTTTGCATCATGTTTTTTCCCCTCAGTGTCCATCTGAAACATAGCACTTTCAATCATCCTTCATCTTCTTTGTACACATTTCTATACTATTTTGCCCTTTAAATTCTGAAACCTTTCATTTATTACCCCAGCACCTACTTCCATGATAAGCAGCCTTACTAAATCTTCAGCCTCTTCACTGAGCCATCCAGCTACCTCCTGCCTTAATAAAGACTTGATATATTGATGATATTATTATTACTATTATTATTATTCACAGAAGAATACTTTATGCCACACCCAACAACATGGTCAAAAGCCTGAAAGTAAGATTAGCTTTCTTCTACCTCTTCATTGCCATTTCCAAATCAATACTCTCTCTGTGGGGAAAAGTCCCTCCTCTGCGATTAATACAGTATGTCTATGCCACCTCATCTCTTCTTATTGCAGTCACTAGCCAACATCTTGGTCATTTCTTTCTATCTGGTGAAGTGTTTGATGTTTTCTTTCTACTACATAATTCTAAGCATTAGCCAGGGTGATTTCAGTATTTTCAGTACTAATGTTGATAATGAATCTAATACCTTAGTTCTTTCTGTTCCATGGTATCCTGGATTCAAGTGAAATTTCATTTCTATTCTACCTTAATAATCAACACACTCAGTCACTCTGTGACTCTGGCTATTATAATCATAAACACCAAACCCCAATAGCTTACTTTCTGTTTATAGCGTTATGGTTTCAATTCTTTTACACCCTTAACTTCAACTGTTTTTTAAGATCAGATAGCCACTCCTGTTTCCTTGATGCCACTGCCTTCTCTCAGTAGTTCAGCTTTCTTTTGGCTTCACTTTTGTTGCTCTCAGGGTATGTTTTACGGTTCCTGATCAATACCATCAACTATGTTGCATTCCTGCTTCATAGCAAAACTACAACCCTGGGTTCATGCTACCAATTTCCTGGGGCTAAAAGAATTAGAATAAAACAAGTCAGCCTTCAAGCTACAAAAATCATATTCTCCAACCTCAGATAGTACCTTAACCTAGCAAAATTATTTTACTTGTTCTTGGCTAGTTACTTCTGTTATCCACAACAACTGCACTAACCCTTCAATTGCTTGCTGTCTCTCAGCAGATGACTTTACTTTCTACTTCAAAACAAAACAATTAAGTATCAGTTACTTGGGCTTCCCTGGTGGCGCAGTGGTTGAGAGTCCGCCTGCCAATGCAGGGGACATGGGTTCGTGCCCCGGTCTGGGAAGATCCCATGTGCCGCGGAGCGGCTGGGCCCGTGAGCCATGGCCGCTGAGCCTGCGCGTCCGGAGCCCGTGCTCCGCAATGGGAGAGGCCACAGCAGTGAGAGGCCCGCGTACCGCAAACAAACAAACAAACAAACAAACAAAAAAAGTATCAATGACTTCACTCTCCTGCCCCAAATTCACTGATATCAGAATGTATCTGCACTTCCTTTCCTGTAATCTCAAAGGAAAAGATGCTGAACAGCACTGGCTGCTACAACAGGCAACACTGAAATACCATAGCCCAGTAATCACAGCTCCATATTTATGTTTATTCCACATATAATAGCCAAATCTTCTTTGTTTGTTTTTTAATTCCCATGTATCACTTTCTCAGCATAATGGTAGTTGCTCAACATAATGGTAGTTGGCTTAAAGACTGCTTTCACTGTTCAGGGAGTTCGTTCAGGACCTTCCAGCTCAGGATTTCCCTCTCTGGTTGCCCCACAGAGGGCACACACACAGTATTTCTGACCACCAGCGTGACTTTGGTTTTAGCCAGGTCCTCTTTGACAGGCTCTTTCCCTGGTCTTCCCATTTAGCTTCTGACTGGTCTGTCTTATCGTTATTACATCCAACTGTTAGACTCAGTTTCTAGCTACTGATCCATTGTTTTCAACAAGGCCCTGGGTTATACTTTGTAACAGTCTGAACCAAATAAAACTACGCCCTTTGTCAGGAGCAGGGTGTTGCCAGCTTTGGGGCTTGCTCCACCCTTCCATTGGATGGATGCGGAGGATGGTTGCAGTGTGGTACAGCACTGCTGGCACTGCAGAGCAGGAGCTGGGGAGACTGGGAACTCAGTCTTCACCAGCTTTCCCACTCGTACCCTGCCTATGTGTGTGTTGGTGTGTGTTTGCGGGGTTGTGGGGGCAGGCAACAGAAATGGGTGCTGCAGGCTGGATGCTGCTACCACATTGTATAGATCTTGTGCAGCCCAGAGTTGGGGAGATGGGATCTGCCAATAGTCACTGGCTGTCAGATTTACCCAGGATAGCTTTTCCACCCCAGAAAGCTGTGGAAATGGAATTTGCATTTTGGCTGCCAAGCTCACCATAGGAGTTCTCCCTTAATACAGAGTTTTAAGGAAATAGGGGACTGCATGTACTCTTTATCTGCTGATGCATCCGTATTCTATGTAGTAGGAGTGGGGACTGGGAGAATGATCACACTGCCTTGTGCCACCACCTGCCTGGTATAGGCCTTCCACAGCATGTAACTCTGGGAAGTAGGGTCTACTGATGTTCACTGGCTGTTGAATTCACCCAGAATAGCTCTTCCACATCAGGGATCTGAAAGAGACATGAACTGCTGGAACAGTCTTCAGCAACACAAAGGGCCAGGGGTATGGATGCAGCCTTTAGCTCTAGTGTCACGCCTCCCATGACATGACTCTTTTCAGTAGGCTTCATAGATTATGTGGAATTAATATTTCTTGAATTAATTGTAAGCCCTTTGATCAATCTCTAGACAAGTTGACTAATTGACTTTGCTAATTTAGACCAGCTTAATAGATATCTCTCTGGGGGAGAAGTTTCCTCCAGGTTCTCACACTGTCATTCTCACACTGTCCCATCTCACACTGTCCCATCTCGGAACTCATTATATTTTATCCAAAAATCTGATTCTCTGTTATTAATATCACTAAACTATATTAATATCACTGTACACTCAGGTAGCCAAGCAGTAAACTGTGTAAATTTGCCTAGATTTCTCTATTTCTTTCACCACCATATGTAATTAATGATTAATTCCTGCCAATCTCACCTCTTAGATATGCATCAAATCTCTCTGTACCTCTCTAGTCCCACTATTTACCATTCTACTTAAGACTTTCATCTTCTCTCTCCTGCAGTATTAGAATGGTATCCTGAATAATCTCCATGCACTCATTCTTGACCATCTTACATCTATCCTTCCCACTCAATTCAGAATAACATGTATAAGATGTGAATCATTACAATCACCTACTAAACACCCTTTAACAACTTGCCTACAGAATGAATTACTAAAACCTATCGTGGTTTTATGGCCCATATGTGAAAGTCTCAAGTCTTTCCACTCAGTGTCTTGCCTTTTATTCCCTGGTAACGATAAAATGTCCATGTGTTCCACTTAGGCCATTTATTTCACATTTTCATTCCTTTATACAGATTATTCCTTTGCCTGGAATACCTATCTGTCTTCCTCCCTCTTGATAATTTTTACTCCTTCAAGACAAAATTCAGGCATTTTACTCCTCAGAGAGGCTCTCAGGATCCTCACCTTGTGAAAGGTGAAATAAAATGGAGTTGATTACGTCAAGCGTTTCTTAAATGGAGGAGGCCATGGAGGAGGTGGGCCTTATGCACGTCCTCACTGGGTAGGAACATGGACTGTTGAACTGGGTCAAACTGCGAACATTCCAAGAACTCTGCGAGAACCCCCGCAACTTGCTCTGGCAATCTACGACTTTTGCTTAGTGATGGATTTAGCAACTGATCATGTTTAACCAAGACTAGCTTTCTGCCAGCAACACCAATCAAAATTCTTTGTGAGCAACTTATATAAGCATTCCTTTTTGTCTCGAAAACCCCTGAGTTTTTCTCCTTAGTGGGACACTATTTAGGTTGCTACCCAAATCTGTGTACCCCAAATTGCAATTCTTTGGTCCCAAATAAACACTTTTATCATTGCTTCCTAGAATTTTAGATTGACAAGCTAAATGTCCCCTGTTTTGCTCTCTTAACCCCCAGTGAAAACCTCTTCATATCATCAGTCGAATTTTATTATCTGTGAAGTTCCTCCTGCCATATCCTGTGTTCCATGAGGCAGGGGCTATGTTTTCTTCCTCTAACTCCTCAGTGGCTTCTTACTTTTCCAAGGATAGATACCGAAATCCTTAAAATGATTACAAGGCTCTGAGTAAACCATACGATTTCTTTTCTTGAGGCCTTTGCAGATTCTGTTCTTCTGTTTGGAATGGCCTCTCACACTCTGCCCCTACTCTTGGCCGCCCCTCAAACACTGACACATAGATTCCTTCTCCTTGTTAACTTGAACTCATCCTTCTTCTTTCACTTTAAATACCGTTTTCTCAGGGAAAGCTTCTCTGATCCTAAAATTAGATTAACTTGCACTTGTATTCCCTAGATATCCTTTTTATTGTTTCTTCATATCAGTTTATAATTATACATTTTTCTGATTATTTGATTAATGCCAACCTTTCCCCAGGAGGATTTAACTCTCCTGACAAGGATTGCATTTACTTTTTTTTCCTTTTACCCCTCACACTTTACACCTTGCCTGGCACTTAGAACACATTCAATAAATAAACTGGGGCTTCCCTGGTGGCACAGTGGTTGAGTCTGCCTGCCGATGCAGGGGACACGGGTTCGTGCCTCAGTCCGGGAGGATCCCACATGCCGCGGAGCAGCTGGGCCCGTGAGCCATGGCTGCTGAGCCTGCGCGTCCGGAGCCTGTGCTCCGCAACGGGAGAGGCCACAACAGTGAGAGGCCCGCGTACTGCAAAAAAAAAAATAATAATAATAAATAAATAAATAAATAAAC
The DNA here is from genome assembly GCF_949987515.2 of Delphinus delphis. Lineage (NCBI taxonomy): Eukaryota > Metazoa > Chordata > Mammalia > Artiodactyla > Delphinidae > Delphinus > Delphinus delphis. The sequence goes on along the minus strand of NC_082687.1, from coordinate 62,215,149 downwards.
TGGTTGGCTAAGCTCATGAATGGCTAATTTACTTTTACAGTGACATCAGTGCTCAGCTCCATGCTTCATGTATAATAGACTTTAAACTATGGTTTTTGAACTGAAATTAATGTTGCAAAGGCTGACATTCATGAGATATTTAACAGTGAAAAATGAAACTATTAGTAAACAACAAAAACAAGTCAAAAATATAAATATATTTCAATTTTCCACTGAATTATTTTTATTGACAACAAGGCAATATTTAATATATTCAGTATTTCAGGGCTGTCAATTAGATGGACTAGACTTAGATTTCTACAAGTGTATGAAAATATCAGTCTTCTTTTTCCTCAGCGGGAACTCTTCTGTGAAGTCTTGGACCCCTCCCATCCCCCAGCCTGTCACACCTTGAGTAAATCACCTCTGCCCAGAAGGGTTATCTGGATGTGTAGTAGCTGTCTCTATCATCTCACTTGGGTACATTAAAAAATTTGTTTACATGCCTGTCTTCTGGGCTGGAATATGGGCTCTTTGGGGAAGGAATTTTGTCATTTTAATCTCCATATCCTCAGCATCTACCATGGTGTCAGGCACAAGTAGGTTTTCAGTTAATATTTGTACAATGAATAAATGAGTCAATTAATGAGTGTCTCAGAATCTTTCATTATGTACTTCTTTCATTATGAAGTACTTTTCATAATGAAAATTATAATAAATGGCTTAGCCTAGAGTTACTTCATCTGAAAAAGCCTTTATCCTCACAATAACTAAGCCAAACTATTATATGCTGAGTTTTCTTTCTGCTTGACATATTTTATGCTTCTACTTTTAATCTATTTGTCATTTATTCATGTATCTGCTTCAATGTGCTATCTTCTCTTGTGGGAAACTTTTGCTGATCTTGAAAAAAACTCCAAGTCTGAAATTGATCATCAAGGAAAGTTTAACACAACTAAGAGATTGTGGTTCTAATTACATTAGTAGAATAAAAGTAATTGTTCTTGCATTTCTATATAGCATCTTCCTTTGAAGTCTCCAAAATACTTACATAAAGGAAAAAAGAAATGCTCAGTTTTGTGATCTAATTCTTAAAGTGGTATTATTCTAGTCACACCCTCAAATTGTAATGATACAGTAAAATATAATGGAAAATAACAACTATAAACAATTATATAATATTTTCCATCAAAAATCTCATTAGCGGGCTTCCCTGGTGGCGCAGTGGTTGAGAGTCCGCCTGCCGATGCAGGGGACACTGGTTCGTGCCCCGGTCTGGGAAGATCCCACATGCAGCGGAGCAGCTAGGCCCGTGGGCCATGGCTGCTGAGCCTGCGTGTCCGGAGCCTGTGCTCCACAATGGGAGAGGCCACAACAGTGAGAGGCCCGCGTACCAAAAAAAAAAAAAAAAGAAAAAAAAAATCTCATTAGCACTCTAAAGACATTTCATTTATTTTATAGTGCATGTCAACAACTGCTTGTGTATAGCTTGTTATCTATACTTCTTTCCCAGGTTGGACTGATTACTACCTGCCAAGGGGTCTTTACTTTTAAAAAATGTATTACTGTAGTATGCTTGGTTTAATGTACTATCTAATATGCTAATGTACTATGTATTATGTGATGTTATGGGACACAGGCAGGGTAGTTAACCTTAGACCAGGTTTTGGAGCATCCTGAAAACCCCTGAAATCAGCCACGCAATGTATTTTTGACATTGACATCCTTTGGGGAAGGTGGTCTTAGAATTTTAAAAAATTAGCAATTCTGAATCCCGATTCTCAATCCCAACTAACTCATGTTACCTTTCCACTGGATAGGTACAAGGTTTCCAACACAGATACCAACTCTGAAACCTGTTTGATTTAGCCAGCCTGTTTTATATTCCATTAACATAATGACTTGCTTTTATTCCGATAAATTCTTTATTTGTTAGGAAATTTGAGAATTCTTCCCTTTAAGAGAGGCATTCAAAATATATTGACTGTTTCTGCCTTTATTGACTACACTTTTATTTATTTATTTTGATAAATCTCAGCTAGCCAACTCAACACAGTCTGATAAATGAGTGGGCTTATAATAAATAAGAAGGTGTATCAGTTGGCAGGGATGGTAGCACACAAACTAGAGGATACTAAGAAAGCCCTGATTGAATAATATATGACACACTACAAGCCCACTAGAGTGAAAAGTTTTCCAGACTGAGGGGTTAACTCTCATTTCCTCTGGTACTGGCTTGTAAAGGAGAGTGTTTAAGACATACTAACAATGCTAGAGCACTGCATAATAAGAAGAAAAATCTCACCAAAGTGAAAAGGGTAAAAATAACACATCTCAATAGTTACGACTTTTGTGTAACCACTCGCAGAGGCTGACTTATAATTATAGAATAAAAATGTAAGCAAACAGAACTAAAACATAGCTTACTCATTTCCCCAATAAGATTAGGTTTAATTCAAGTAAAACAACAAACCAGAAGATTTAAAGAGAGAAGACCATAAAAAGGTTGCTTATGAAGCTATTTCCCATGCTCTGCTTATTCGCATTTTCATCTGTAGAGACCTGTCACATTATGTCCTAATGGCATCTTTTTTTTTTAAATTAATTAATTTATTTATTTATGGCTGTGTTGGGTCTTCGTTTCTGTGCGAGGGCTTTCTCTAGTTGCGGCAAGCGGGGACCACTCTTCCTCGCGGTGCGCAGGCCTCTCACTATCGCGGCCTCTCTTGTTGTGGAGCACAGGCTCCAGACACGCAGGCTCAGTAGTTGTGGCGCACGGGCTTAGTTGCTCCGCGGCATGTGGGATCTTCCCAGACCAGGGCTCGAACCCGTGTCCCCTGCATCGGCAGGCAGACTCTCAACCACAGCGCCACCAGGGAAGCCCCCTAATGGCATCTTTGATAACATGGACAAGCACAAGTAGAAATAGAACAGCAGCAGCAAATCGGCTGATTTACGCAGTACTTTCCAGCATTGGAATTAACTTCTCATGTGAATTTTTGCTCCCTGTAGGCCAAAAGCCATCCCCCAAAGCAGGCTCATGTGAACCTCTGTGGTGTACTTAATATGCTCTGGATTTCAGTGGCTCTAGGAATGGAGGCTGAGCACTACCCAGTGTCAAAAAGTGTTTTCCAGCCTTATGTCAGAGTCCTTTAGCACTGCAACATTTGTAATTTCTGAACAATTCCCATAAAATTGTGGGAATTTTGGTGGTTGTCGACCTGAACTAAACTCCCTATGGCTAACAATGTCATTCTGTCTCTCATTTCACTTTCTAGGTTGATAAAAATCAATACTTCCTCTCATAGAATTCTGGCTTTCCAAGCAGTGTTCAGGTTTATGTGAAATGTGTGGAGCGGATAGGACAGGAGCTGTTATTTGATCTTCCAGAGCCATTTCCTGCATTCATCCAAGTAGGGCACAATGCTAGAAATGTTGTAAGAAACAATCATTTTGAAATTAATCAGTTGTAATTTTTGAAAATAGTTCATTATGTTATTAAATTCTAGCTTCAATCAAACTCCTGTCAAAATCTTAGAGGGCTTCCCTGGTGGCGGAGTGGTTGAGAGTCCGCCTGCCGATGCAGGGGACACGGGTTCGTGCTCCGGTCCGGGAAGATCCCACATGCTGTGGAGTGGCTAGGCCCGTGAGCCATGGCCACTGAGCCTGTGCGTCCGGAGCCTGTGCTCCGCAACGGGAGAGGCCACAGCAGTGAGAGGCCCGTGTACCGCAAAAAAAAAAAAAATCTTAGAGCCTAATGCCCATTATTAACTCCCATTTGGTTTGATTTCAGTTATCACTGATTTATTCTTAAAGTTTATAGCTACTATATGCTTGAAATTAAAAAAAAAAAAAAGCTAAGAAGAACATAGTGCCGTGTGTGACCTCCTGTTCGGGTTTTACTCTGCATCCCCCTGAAAATGAAGAGAAATGGATTTGCTAGCGATTCTTCTCTCTCTTTTTTTTTGAAGAAGCTCTTCATGGTGTGAAACTTTCCTAAAATTAAATTAATGTAACTAGACATTCTGAAAATGATTCCATTTCCTAATGTCTGGGCTGGTAAAAGATAATTCAGTCTCTCTATGTGATAGGTTCACTTCTATGCCATGCTCTAGGCCAAGAGTTGGCAAACTTTTTCTATAAAGGACCAGATAGTAAACAGGCTTTGCAGATACTATATTCTCTTTTACAGCTACTCAACTTTTGCCATGGTAGTGTAAAAGCAGCCATAGATAACAGGTAAATGAGTGAGTGTGTCTGTATTTTAATAAAACTTTATCTACAAAATCAGATACTGGGCCAGACTTGGCCCTTAGTCCATAATTTGCCAAACCCTAATCAAATCAAAACTAATGATTCTCAAACTTTGGTTCACATTGGAATCATCTGGGAGCTTGGCTTAGACCTATATTGGGGATCCACCACGTAGCTAGTTAACAAAATGAATGCATTCTGATTCCCTGTACATATATATATATATATGCAGAATTTATATATTTAATAAGCAATTCAGGTGATTTTGATGTATCTCAAAGTATACATCATTGCTCTAGGGCATATAATTCTTTTCTTTTATTATTTTTCCATGATTTTTTATTTATTATTTTTTTTTATAGAGCAGGTTCTTATTAGTTATCTATTTTATAAATTTTAGTGTATATATGTCAATCCCAATTTTATTTTTAAATTTTCTTTTGGCCATGCCACGCAGCTTGCAGTATCTTAGTTCCTCGACCAGGGATTGAACCCAGGCCCTCGGCAGTGAAAGCTCAGAGCCTACCATACATCACATTTTTCTCATCACATCTACTTTGGGACATTATGATATTAAATTTGCTAGTAACCCAAATTCCCCTGTAGCCTCCCTTTAGTATTATCACCAGTTGTCTTTTTAAAATATTTATTTCAAATCACTACCTAATTCTACATAGATTTAGTACTATATATTTTCTTATTTTTCTCTGAACTACATTACATCAATGCTTTTTCTCTTATGCATTCTTCTTACTACCGAACAAATCAAGAGTGTTTACACTTAATGTGATTTTTAAAAATCAAGGATCTTAGTTCTACAATAACCGTGGTTTAATTGGATTCTTTTAATAATGTGAACAGAGACTTCTAAATAAACCAACGCGTGGTTCTTGACAATGTAGGGAACTATCTATGTATAAAGCTGGAGGTAATTATTCTGCACCAGTGTACAAAAGAAAGGTTATAAACTATGGAGAGAGGCCTGTGGTGGTGGCACTTGGAAGGGCAGGTGGAAGGCAAGACTAGCATTTGCACAACAGAAGATAAAACAGTTATCCCAAAAGCTGGGGTCCAATTTCAGGAGGTATTTTGTATAAGAACTGAGCTCCAGTTTTCAGAGCACCAAATCAACACACAAAAATTTGGTGGGCTTCTGTGCACTAATAACAAACTATCAGAAAGAGAAGTAAAGAAAATAATCCCATTTCACAATTGCATCAAAAAGAATAAAATACCTAGAAATAAATTTAACCAAGGAGGTGAAAGACCTATATATTGAAAACTACAGGACATTAATGAAAGGAATTGAAGAGGTCACAAATAAATGGAAGGATCTTCCTTGCTCATGGATTAGAAGAATCAACATTGTTAAACTGTCTATACTACGCAAAGCAATATATAGATTCAGTGTAATCCCTATCAAAATCCCAATGATATTTTTCACAGAAATAGAGCAGACAATCCTAAATTTGTATGGAACCACAAAAGACATTGAATAGCCAAAGCAATCTTGAGAAAGAAGAACAAACCTGGAAGCATCATGCTCCCTGATTTCAAACGATATTACAAAGCTATGGTGATTAAAATGGTATGGTGTTGGCATTAAAACAGACACAGAGATCAATGGAACAGCATGGAATAGCCTAAGAATAAACCCAGGCATGTATGGTCAGTGAATTTACTGCAAAGGAGTCAAGAATATACAATGGGGAAAGAAGAGTCTCTTCAATAAGTGGTGTTGAGAAAAACCAGATGGCCACATGCAAAAGAATGAAACTGGACCACTATCTTACACCATACACAAAAATTAACTCAAAATGGATTAAAGATTTAAAGGTAAGGCCTGAAACAGTAAAATATCTAGAAGAAAACATAGGCAGTAAGCTCCTTGATATAGGTCTTTGTGGTGAATTTTTGAATATGACACCAAAAGCAAAAGGAACAAAAGAAAAATAAGTGGAACTACATCATACTAAAAAGCTTCTGCACAGCAAAAGAAACCATCAACAAAATGAAAAGGCAACTTACTGAATAGGAGTAAATAACTGCATATCATACATCTGATAAGGGACTAATATACAAAATATATAAAGAACTCATACTACTCAATAGCAAAAAAAAAAAATAGAATAAAATCTGATTAAAAAATGGGCAGAAGGTCTGAATAGACATTTTTCCAAAGAAGTCATATAGATGTCCAACAGGTGCATTAGAATATCCTCAACATCATTAATCATCAGGGAATTGCAAATCAAAACCACGATGAGATATTACCTCACACCTGTTAGAATGGTTATTATCAAAAAGACAAGAAATAACAAATGTTGGTGGGGACATGGAGAAAAGAAAACCTTTGGCACTGTTGGTGAGATTATAAATTGGTGCAGCCACTCTGGAAAACAGTATGGAGGTTTAAAAAAACTTTAAATAGAATTACCACGTGATCCAGTAATTCCACTATGGGTATTTTTCCGAAAAAAATGAAAACACTAATTCGAAAAGACATATGCACCCCCATGTTTATTACAGTTTTATTTACAATAGCCAAGATATGGAAACAACCTAAGTGTCTATCAATGGATGACTGGATAAAGAAATTGTGATACACATGCACATGTGCGTGTGCACACATACACACTGAAATATTATTCAGCCATAAAAAGTGAAATCTTGTCATTCGTGACAACATGGCTGGACCTTGAGGGCATTAGGCTAAGTGAAATAAGTCAGACTTGGAAAGTCAAATACCATATGATCCCTCTTACACATGGAATCTTAAAAAAACAAAAACAAAAACAAGCTCATAGATACAGAGATCATTTGTAGTTGCCTGAAACGGGGATCGGGGGTTGGGAAAAAGTAAAGTAAAACAACAGCAAAAAAACCAAAAACAAATAAAGCTTTCTTAACTAAATTAAAAAAAAAAACTGAGCTCCATAAATTCGTACTCCACATTCATCTTCTCTACTGTTATATTGCCACCATGCCTGGTGCTAGAGTGGACATTCAGTACATAAGTATTGCCTGCCTCACTGACTCAGGAGTAGGTGACAACTAGGATGAAAACTATACCCAATTGGAAAAAGAGTTCGTGGGCTTTTTATACCTGTGATATAAAACTTAACATTTATAAAGACATCACTGAAATACATTTACATCCCATGTAATGGGATTAAATGTGCAGTGCTCCCAAGAGTTTTGGGGCAAGCCCTACTTCCTAAGGTATTTCCTTCATGCAACTCAGAAATCCCAGATTATTCTATGGAAGTTCATTTATGGTAAATTAGGGAAGAAATTTTCACTGGTATTTTATCTCATTTATATTTCCAAGGAAATCTTTTACTACTGGGGACCAAAATGCAGTACTTATTTTATTTGTGCAGTTGTGTTATGACTGACATCATTTTTACAGACACATGAGATTTCTAGTTGATTAACCTCAAACTGTCAAAATCATAAGGAAAGCATTACTTATGTAGTGACAAAAAGGAATAAAGAAACATTCCTTTGCTAAACCATGACATGTGGGAAATCTTTGTTTTAATGCAGATGTTATAATTATCAACCTTAAAACATATTGATTTTCTTAAGCACGCAAAATAATTATCTTACATTTTAAATCTTTTTTTTTTCTCTAAGAAGCTGAAGGTAATAAAAGCTTGCAAACTAATATACATTGAAAAACGCAAGTGATCTTTGGGGAAAGTAAATAATCTGTTTCTTAATGCTGTTTCTTCACTCAGAACTAAGTTTCATTAAACAGAAATGACAAAAATGCATTTCCTCATCATAGAACGTATCTCACCCAGGACCTTTTATTTCCTTTACTTCTGTGGTACAGCTCCCAAGACTACTAAAAGAGAAGACACTGGGAAAGACTAGGACACTCCATGTGCATGGGAACTCTGAGTTCATCTTTTCGTATATATGCATGCCTGCGTTTGTGTGTGTGTGTGTGTGTGTGTGTGTGTGTGTGTATGTGTGTGTTCTATTGTATACTACAGTGGAATGATCTCCGGAATAGAGTACGAATATATGAATATCTTGTCTTTGATACACGGCAGAATACTATATGTTCCACTTTTACTCCCCGTTTTTTCACTTAGCAATATATCCCAAAGATCATCCATAGTAGTATATAGATCATAATTCTTTTTAAAGTTGCACAGTATTCCATAGTGTGAACATACAATAATTTATTCAACATTTGAAGTTTACAAGTGGTGCCATGATAATCAGTCTTGCACATTTTTTTTTTCATTTTTTGCCAGTGTGTTTTTTAGATAGATCTCTGAAAGTAGAACTGCAGACTCCATTGGTAAAATGCATGTGTTCATTTTGGTAGGTATTGCCAAACCAGCTAAATCTGAGAGTGCTTGCTTTCCCACAGTCTCAAAAAAGAATATGCTGTCAAATTTTCAGGTTTTTCCAGTCTGATAGTAGATAAATGAATATTCCAATGAGTTTCAGTTTGCAATTTTCTTATTATGAGAAAGCTGAACAGTTTTCTAATCATGAAAGGCTTGAGGTCAATTTCTAAGGTTAAGGTCCATTGCATTTCCTTTTTCTGTGAACTATGTATTTATTTAATAATGTTGTTAGCATTTATCTTCTTTGTTTTCAGGGGTTTTATATATTAGGGATATCAACTCTTTGTGATATAAGTTGCCATTATTTCCCGGTTTTTCATTTTTTTTTCTTTGCTTAAGTGTGTTTTGGCATACAAGAAATTTTCTTGTTAAAATTTTATGTAATTAAATTAAGTTAAATTAAATTAAAATATTTTGTTGGGGGCTTCCCTGGTGGCGCAGTGGTTGAGAGTCTGCCTGCCAATGCAGGGGACACGGGTTCGTGCCCCGGTCCGTGAAGATCCCACGTGCCGCAGAGTGGCTGGGCCCGTGAGCCATGGCCGCTGAGCCTGCGCATCCGGAGCCTGTGCTCCGCAACGGGAGAGGCCACAACAGTGAGGGGTCCACATACCGCAAAAAAAAAAAAAAAATTATATATATATATATATTTATATATATATATGTATAGTTGATTTTGGACTTTGTGTCATAATCAGTAAGATTTTCTCTGCTTCCAAATTGTAGAGAAAATTGTACATTTCTACTACCTGTACATTTCTTCTACTACCTGTATAATTTCACCTCTTTACATTCAATTCTCTAATGCAGTTAGGGTTTATAAATTGTAATTAAACCAATTTTATTGTTTTTTTTTCCTATAAGGACCTTCAATTTCATCAACACCTCCTATTAAAAAGAGTAATTTTCTCCTGAGATTTGAGATGCTGCTATTACTCTATTTGGAATTTCATATACAACCAGGCTATTTCTGGATTATCTATTCTGATTTATCCAGCTGTTTCTCTATTGATGCATTGATACCAGACTTTTTTAAATGCAGAGGTTTTATAGTATGCGTCACTGTTTAGTGGGGCTATACGCCTATCAATGCAGTGATTTTTTTTTTTTTTTTTCTAGTAGGCTTTTTTTTTTTTTTTGCGGTACGCGGGCCTCTCACTGTTGTGGCCTCTCCCGTTGCGGAGCACAGGCTCCGGACGCGCAGGCTCAGCGGCCATGGCTCACAGGCCTAGCCGCTCGGCGGCGTGTGGGATCTTCCCGGACCGGGGCACGAACCCGCGTCCCCTGCATCAGCAGGCGGACTCTCAACCACTGTGCCACCAGGGAAGCCCTCTAGTAGGCTTTTTTTCTTTTGACTTCTTGCTTTTTTCCCAAATGAATTTTATAATCAGTTTAGTTCTAAAAATATAAAGCATCGACAACAAAACTGGTAAATAAGAATTGCATTAAGTTTATAAATTAGCATAGAGAAAACCAATGTCTTTATGATGTTCAGTCTTCCTATCCAAGAATATCATGTTATTTATTTATTTATTCAAGTCTAAATATATGCCTTTCAGGAATGTTTTATGGTTTTATCAGTTTTGGACATTGTTTATGCTATTTTTTAAAATTTTAAATTTTTTTATATCTGTATTGATTATAATTTTTTTACAATGTTGTGTTAGTTTCTGCTGTACAACAAAGTGAATGAGCTATATGTATACCTCTATCCCCTCCCTCATGAGCTTCCCTCCCACCCTCCCCATCCTACCTCTTTAGGTGGTCACAAAGCACCAAGCTGATCTCCCTATGCTAAACCACAGCTTACCACTAGCTGTTTTACACATGGTAGTGTATATATGTCAGTGCTACTTTCTCAATTCTGTTTATGCTATTTTAAGTGGCAAACATAAAAATAAAATTTTCCCTTTTATGTAAGATTCTAGTTCTTAAATTGATGTATATACATTTTGTTATACAGTTCATTATACTAAGGTAGTGACCATCAATTCCTATATTTAAGAATTTTTAATATGAATGGGGATTGTATTTTGTAAAATGTCTTTTTTAATGTAAATGTACTTTCTTTTTCTAGAAATATTTTCTTTGCTTAGCTTCCAAAACCTATTTCATTTCTCCTCCTGCCACCCTGGTTTTTCCTTTCTTCCAAGCCCTAAAATCTGTGTTCTTCAAAGTTGGGATGATTCGGAACTCATTCCTCTATCTTCTTACCTATCTGCTCTCTCTCCTTAAGGGATCTTGTCCAGGCTCCTGTCCAGGCATCTATACACTGATAACTATCAAATAACTATCTGGAAGCCTTAGATTAATATATCCATCTACTTACACATCTTCTTCCCTTACATATCTAATAGCTATTTTAAACTAGACTAAATTCTCGACTTTCTTCATCTCAGAACTGCTTCTCACTCCAGTGTCCTCCTCTCAGTTATATTTCAACAAACACTTAGATGGGGCATACTATGTTCCAGACACTATTCTAAGTGATTTATTAACTACTAACTCATCTAACCCTCATAATAACCCTGTGAGGTAGTTACTATTACCATGCTCATTTTATCAATGGGGAGACGAGGCATGGAGAACTCAAATGGCTTGTCCAGTATTCCAGTTAGCGAGAGAAAGCTCTAAGGTTAGTGGGCAGTTAGACTGCAGAGTGCTTTTTACCATAATACAATGAATTATTCTGCTTGTCCAGACCAGTGAACTTGGAGTTATCCGTGACTCTTCTGTTCCTTTTGAACCCCACAAATACTGTACTACCAAGTCTAATGACTTTCATCAAGACAGATCCAGAATCTGAACACTCTTTACCTCATTCATTCTGAACACCTTGAGTTAAACCACCATAATTTCTTGCCAATAATATTAAAATTAAATATTAAAATATTAAAATAAACTAGTTCCCTGCCTCTTACGCTTTTTGCTTCTATAGTATATTCTCCACATGGCTTCTATTGTCCCATTTAAAACATATGTCAGATCTCGTCTGTTCTCTGCTCAAAACCCTCATGGTTTTCCCAAATTGAATAGCAGAAGTCCAAAGTTTCTAAAATGACTTGTCTTCTACTTGACCCAGCTTTGTTAATCTCATCATGCTTTCTATGGCATCCTTATGGTGCCTTGAATACACCAACTACTCTGTCAACTCAGAGCCTTACAACTGGTTTACCCTCTGTCCAATATACCCTCTCCCTAGATGTCTGCATTTTGCTTTCAAATTCCTTTCAATTCTATACTCATAGGTCATCTTCTGAAAAAGATCTTTCTTAAATATCTTTTATTAAAATAAAAATTTCACTCATCAATCTCATCTGCTTTTTTAAAATAGCATTAATCATCATCCGAAATTTTATATATGTATATTTTATATATATATAAAGTATATATAATTTATTTACAACATACCCCAATTAGGGATTTTAAGGTTTTTTTTTTTTTGCGGTACGTGGGCCTCTCACTGTTGTGGCCTCTCCTGCTGCGGAGCACAGGCTCCGGACGCGCAGGCTCAGCGGCCATGGCTCACGCACCCAGCCGCTCCGCGGCATGTGGGATCTTCCCGGACCGGGTCACAAACCCGTGTCCCCGCCACCGGCAGGCGGACTCTCAACCACTGCGCCACCAGGCAAGCCCGATTTTAAGTTTTTTACTGTTAGATCTTCAGTACCTGAAAAGGTACTTGGGAACCAAATAAGCGCTCAGTAATTATTAGCTTAATGTAAGTAATGTATAAGTAAGTAATATGCATGGTTCCCTTAGCTTAATTGATTAATAGCTCTTCTCATGGAGCATTCCACAGTGCTAATGTTCCGTGGAGCACTATTTAGGAAACTGAGTTAAGTATTAAACATGGTGTTTTATTTGAACTTGAGGGGAAGCTTACCAGTTTCTATTTTGCTTTGATTGTTGACTAGCTAAATGATGATATTGAATTAAGCCAGTCTCCTGCGTCTGTTTACTTGTGTCCCAACTGCATCTAGAATATATTCCTTTAACTTTATCTAAACTCAACCTCTGTGTGTTTTACAGAAGAGATAACCCTCAAATATAGGTCTCCTATTCTTTTCTGCTTATCTTCAACATATTCACCAGGATTGGGTAATAGATTTCAACTTGTCATCCAACTAATAGATTCATTTGAGGCCAAGAAGAATTAAAGTGTTGCGGTAGTTTAAGTGGCTTAGTCAGGGCTCAGGTAGAGTGTCTTTGATAAGTCAAGACTGCCTAGGGTCAGGAAGGGTGAGTGACAATGAGTGACACACATCTTTCATGTTTGAATTACAAGGTAAGTTCCTGAGAGAAATTATTCACTTAAAAATAATCTATTTACTATCTAAAATAAAACAGTTAGTATATTGCCTATAATAGATACTCCATACATATTTGTTGTTTACATGATTATTCTGTGAATGCTAAAGAAACGTTTATTTGTATCCTGAGCATGAATCTCATCCCTCTGTTTCCTAGGCAGATTTTTCCTTTTTAAGAGTAAAAGATCATTAATTCCTAATATATTCTAGATAAATCTTTCTGTGGCACCCAAATGTCACCTATCTATATATCATGAAATAGAGTTCTACAAGTTATCATATGAGAGAAAAGCATCTCTTTTATCTGTATACCTTTCTTGTGCAAAATAAAAATAATTTATATTTTTTGGGGGTAACAGTGTTATAATACTCCTCAAAATAATTTATAAAACACTGCTAACATCCAGTAGCGCAGTGTGAATTCTTGTTGAACTCAATAGGAGTCCACTTATCATTTTCCTAACTGATGAAATCATGCTGCTGACAGGAATAAGAAAAGATACAAGTGAAGAGTTTACAATGCCTAATTTTTAAAAGAAAGTTCCCACCAGGTTGCCTCATTCTCAAAACAAAAACACACTGTACCAAACAATACAGGTACATGATGATGTTTCACTATATTTCCAATAGTCAGTACTTGACCTCTAGGGTAGTGATTTGAAGCAAGTGAAAAGCACTCAATTTCAAAGCATTTACCAAACTTCAACATGAAATTAGACTTTTTTGTGTATGTGTATGTAATTGTTTCTTCTCTGGGTTCTCAGCCTGCTTGTTGTTTTTGATGTTTTTTTTTTAACAAAATCCATTTAACCAAGCATAGCCATATTTACAGACCTTGTTTCTATAGTCTCTGGGGGTTTAATTGTTCTTACCTCAAAAAAACAAATCATGCACCACCATCAATGAATGCCTGAACAATGGTTGGTAATTATATTTTTACCATTTCTCCTTTTTATTAAGTTCATCAATCCATCAAATCTGTCAGCTTAGCCATTAGGAACCTGATCTAGAAGCTTTCATGTCTAGATAAGAAAATTCATGAGTGTGGTAGTATTTGGCCGGCAGCAGGGTGTAGTGCAGGCCTAAATCAGGTGAGCTGTGAGAAGCATAAGAAATTTGATGTTAGTCATATCTGATAAAGCTAGCTTCAAATCCCAGCTTTGTTATTTATTACATGACTTAACTTCTTCAGTCTCAGTTTCTTTATCCATAAAATGGAGAGAAAGGTAGGTAGCTTATAGAATTGTTATTTCTAAAGGAATACTTGGCATATTAGAAGGAAATCTGTAGACAGATATAAGCCAATTACATTCTAATTTAAATAAATAGTTTGCCTTGTTTTAATATGCTACCATTTTTGTATCAAGTTATCAGTACCTCCTCCATGTTCTTTTCTAGTACTGTGATATGCAGAAATAAGCATAGAGAAGTCTACACATAAAGCATTACGGGAATGCTTGACTATTAGAATATCTTTGTTGCTTTCTAATAAATTCTTCACATATGCCATGAAAATGTTCTTTCACATATGTAAATCAAACTATGTCACCTACTTGCTCAGAATTATTCAGTGGTTCCCATTCATCCATGCTAAAGAATAAATTATATACTGACTGAAAATCTAACTACAAATTTCTACTCCTCTCTCATTTCAGCATCATATTCCAGCAACATTGCTTTCTTGATAAACTCATCTACCTCAAATTCAACTCTCATGAAGTCTCTTCTGACATACTAGGCAAATATAAGTTTTTCTTTTACACTCTTACTCCATTTAAAGCAATTAATATCTTGTAAACAAGCATCTATATGAGTGGATGAAATGTGACTCCAAGACCCAGTGATGGGATGGTCACAGATGCAACTTATGAGGGTTGCCTAATTTGCAAAACTAGGGCCAAATGGGTAAGCTTAGTAGAACCAACCTTGCTGCACTAATAACATCTAAGGGGGAATAACACCTTGGGTCTAGCTAGTTTACATATAGCTAATCATAAACTCCTAAATGCATGGGCCTTGTCTTTCATGGTTATATACTTAGCACCTGTAGGCAGACAATAAGATACGTCTCCACGCTTTTAAAACAGGAAATATTCAAAATACTGACCATACCAACCAAGTATATGTGAGGAACACAGGGGAACTGGAATGCTCCCATACTGTCGATGGGAATGCATTTGAGTACAGTCATTCATTTTAGAATACGAAACCATATGTTCATGTAAAGGATTTTATGTACATGTTCATAGTAAGTTTATCTGTGAGAGGCAAACTGGAAACCACAAAACACCATCCTTTAACAGATGAATACCAGTGAAATAATGGTATATCCAAACCGTATATTTATCAGGAAAAAAGTGAATTATTCACATCAGCAACTTAGATGATTCTCAAAGTAACTATGCCTGGAGATAAAAGAAGACAAGCACATTAAGGCTCCAATGATATAAAAGTCTAGAAAATACTAACTAATTAAATGGGGAGAAAAGTCAGTCAATAGTAATTGCCTGAAAGTCCTGGGAGAGATGTCAGAAGGTAGATATGGCAGTGATGGATGTTTGTTATGATGATGGTTCCATGGCTTTACAAGTATTAAAACTTACCAAGCTGTGCATTTTAGGTATGTTCTGTTCAGTGCATACCAACTATATAGCTAATTAAATTTCAATAGAAATTGACTTCACATAAAAATCTTAATCTCTTTGCTAAATCTCATTTTCAATAGAACTCTGGCAACCACACATTAACCCCATCACCTCCCCTTGCCCATGGGAGGGAATCTGTAGCAGTAGCAGTGAAGACTGGTGAGCAGTGAAAGGTGTTTCCACTTAAGTTATCCAGGGAATCTGCCTGGGTCCTAAAATTCACATGCCTGAACTACACGATTTCCACTCTCATTCCCCATTGTTTTCACTGTGCAGCAATGGCCTTGAGATAAACTATTTGCAGATGCTACGTGATTCCTAAAACCTTTACATTATTCAGTCTGACACTGACTGGGGGCTCAGGAGGAGAGAAACAGCTCTGGAACTCCTGAGAATTTCTTCAAAAACCTTATCCTAAACAGTCACAGTCACTGGAACATTTGTGGATGAAACTTTAGAAAAGGCTCATCCCTTCTTGTTTGTCTCTCACTCCCGATTAATTCCATGAGTGTTTCTGTATGAAATATCGTTCCCACCTGATATGCAAAATACAGACCATACCAACCAAGTACTTGTGAGGAACAGGAACACACCTACCACTTTGTGCACATTATGGCACAGGGCTCTTTTCCGGCTGGACCTAGAGAATTTCTTCTCTTGAACAGTACTGGGGGCATGATGTGACATCCCATGTGAAAAGCAGAACCATTCATGCTGCTCCAAAAATCACCGGTGGTTCTCACAACTGTCCTCATCTCAGGGTGACCTCAGGACCCACCAAAAATCCTGACATTCAGGACTCAACATTAGTCCCACAGAGCCCTGCAGTCTACCCTAGGTGGCCTTGGACAACAAATTGGACCGAAACTGGAGTGAAAACTATTCTCTTCCAGATGCTATTCTCACTGAGGTATACAAAGTTTGGAACACTCACAAAACCTGCACGTCATCATCCTGACAGTCCAATTTGGTTCTCAACACCAGTCTGACAGTGAACAAACCCCAAGATGAAAG
This sequence comes from Delphinus delphis, assembly GCF_949987515.2. NCBI lineage: Eukaryota > Metazoa > Chordata > Mammalia > Artiodactyla > Delphinidae > Delphinus > Delphinus delphis. The sequence goes on along the minus strand of NC_082687.1, from coordinate 62,198,577 downwards.
GTGGCTTAAATAATAGTCTTTATTATGGTATAGAGCAGAGCAAACTGAGGCAGATATTCCCAAACAGAGTGACTTGGACCTAGAAAAACCTATCCTGAGCACGATATGAGACAATGCCATCAAAGAAGTTGAAGCTCTGTGAGCCACCAGCAGAACCCAGACTGGATTCCCATGGTCAAAGCTGCTTTGGTCCTGACAGGACCAAAAAGAATGACAACACCCAAGTGCTTAGGCTATTGATGCATTTCTAAGGGGATAAGAGGGCACAAAGGTCTACCTATCCTGATCATACTGAGGTGACTGGTGCCGAGTATGGGGATCTGCCACTTGGGAGAGGTAAGAAACACACAGTGACATTAAGTCAGAAAGTACAGCATAGCTCCTTAAAAGCTTCCTACGAACCTGGTACTCATGGGCAATCTGCACACTAAGGCTGTTCAGATGTATGGCATTCAACTTCCAGCTGATGACTCCCTCACAGAGCCTATTCAGTATGATGTATTAACTAAGGAGACAGCTCATTCACTGCTCTCCTCGTCTCATTTGAAGGCCTTTCTCCAGTATGAACTTTCTGGTGATGAATGAGGTTAGACCTTCAGCTGAAAGCTTTCTTACATTCACTGCGCTCATAGTGTCTGTCTGGGCTGTTAAGTTTCTGGTGCTCAGTCAGAGCAGACCTTTGACAGAAAACGTTTCCACATTGACTGCACTGCTGAGGCCTTTCTGTGATGTGAACTTTGTGGCGTTGAGTAAGCTGGGTGCTTTGGCTAAAGAATTCTTCACATTTAGTGCACTCGTGGTTTTTCTCCATTGTGAACTCTGGTGCTTAATAAGAGTAGAGCTTTGGCTAAAACGTTTCCCACATTCACTACACTTATAAGCCTTTGCTCCAGTGTGAACTCACTGGTGTGAAATGAGACTAGAGTTTTGGCTAAAATGGTTCCCACATTCACTGCACTCATAAGTCTTTGCTACAGTGTGAATTCTCTGATGGACTTTAAGGTGGGAGCTTCGACTAAATAACTTTCCACATTCACTACACTCATAAGGCCTTTCCCTGGTGTGAATTCTTCTATGTTTAATGAGACTGGAGATGTATCTAAAGACATTCCCACATTCACTGCACTCATAGGGCCTCTCTCCAGTGTGGATTCTCTGGTGCTGAACAAGCATGTGTTTACAGCTGAAGGCTCTCCTGCATTCTTCACATTCATAAGGCCTTTATCCCGTGTGGACTCTGAGGTGCTGAACAAGTTTGCTTTTAGTGGTGAAGGTTTTCCCACATTCACTGCACTCATAAGGCTTGACTCCATTGTGAATTCTCTGGTGCACAATAAGTTGAGAGCTTTGGCTAAAGAACTTCCCACATTCTCTACACTCATAAGGCCTTTCCCCTGTTTGAATTCTTCTATGAGTAATGAGGCTGGAGTTGCATCTAAAGACTTTACCACATTCACTGCACCCATAAGGCCTTTCTCCATTGTGGATTCTCTGGTGCTTAAATAGTATGGGTTTACAGGTGAAGGTTTTCCCACATTTGCAGCATTCATAAGGCCTCTCTCCAATGTGTACTCTGGTGCTGAGTCCAAGCCTGGACTTTTGGCAGAAGGCTTTCCTACATTCATGGCACTTATACTGCCTTTGTCCATTGTGAGAGGCCTCCATACACTCGGTGTCCTTTTGTGGAGTGACCTGGTGCTGGAGAAGGCCAGAGGTACCAGGGAAATCCTTCCCAAACTCCTGGCATGTGAAAGAATTCTTGCATGCACGGACTGTGTGGCTCTTCATAAAGGTCTTACCCACGTCTCTTCTAAAGAGTCTCTCTCCACTGTGCTGGTGAAAGTTCACACCTGTCCCACACAGTTTCTGACCAGGGTTTGTGCCAAGGTCCTCAGCTAGATGCAAACCACCTTCTAAGTACAGGCAGAAACCTCTGCCAGGGATAGGACTGCAGGGTGGACAAGTCTGTCTTTGAAGTATTTATTGGTGGCACTTCTACAGAAACTTTCTGCTCAGAAAGTGTCTCCTCATCCTCTGCTCTATGCCAACACCCAGGTGAAAGACACAGGAGGGGGTGGAACACACAGAGGAGCTGGGGCCCACAACTCACTCCTCTGGGAATGGTTTTCACCAGGGCCTTGGCTGCTGGTGACACGTGTGCTGTGTGGAAAGGTGTGTCCGGGCACAGGAAAATCTGACTGTCACTGAGTAGCTATGTTCAAGGACTATTTTAAGGATAGGTGGGGAATTCATGACACGTTAAGGTAGGCCAATACTGGAGAGCACATGAGAGTGAGGATGGAGAACACCACTAAAGAGTGGAAGACAGACAGGTGAGGGATAATCCTGGGTTCGAATTCAGAGTTGAAATGACAGAATGAGCAAAGTATGAAGAATGGGTAGGAAAGATAGAAGTGAGGCACACAGTCACTGTCCTTGGCCCTAAAACATTGTGGGGCACAGGACGTGTTCCTGATATGATCTGAACCCAGCCATGATACCACTTCTTCCTCCTGATGCCAATCACCAAGGCAGGTCCCACTTTGGGTCTCTCTAGCTGTGCCTGGAGTCATGTCCACTCTGTCACATACCCAGGGTTCACCTCCCAGCTCCAGTTGGAAAACGACATGGGACCTAAAAGATGAAGGTCTCAGCCTTGGCAACCACAGCACAGCCGACAAGGAAGCAGTAATAGAGATGTGGTCACTGTCTAACCAGTGACGCAACAAGTGGCAAAGGTCTCCAGGATCACATCACGGTACAGGAGTCTCTGGGCCTCATCAAGAAGCCTCCATTTCTCCTGGGAAGAAGTACACAGCCACGTCCTCAAAGGTCACAGAGCCCGGTGCAGAGTTCGTAAGTGGTTCTGCTGAACGTGGAACCTGAATCGGACCCATCAGTGCAGCCCTCCCAGCACAGTCTGTGGGCGAAGCAGGGGCCTAGGCCCGGTGGCCCCTGTCCCAGCCCTGAGACAGAGTCAGGGCGGATGGCACCCACACCGAGCCTCAGACCCCCCTCAGAGCAGCCAGCACAGCGCCCTCCTGGCTCCCTGACCTCACGCCGGCCCAGGGCTGCAAAGCTCACCACCGGTAAACACACCCGAGTTTACAAAACGTCGCCTACCGTCCACGCTGGAAAACCCTCCCACCTTGCTGATTTTTAATGTAAGTCCTATTTAAACGGACAAAATGGAAAAAAAAAAAAAACTCATATATACACACTCTGTATGTAATCAAAGAATTTTACGTGTAAACAAGTAGTTGATGAAAGTATAGCTCATGGTCTCAATGACACTTTGCTACAGAGTGAGAACTGTAAAGCCCATCATCATCTCTAAGACTGCATTCCCAATGTGTTAATAGAATAAGGTTCAGTAGAACACGGACTTGAAACCCTAATGACCTGGAAATGTGGTTTCAAAAGAATTTTCCTCCATTTAATAGAATAAACTTTGGATTTCCAATGGATCAAATAGCAGATCTCTTTCAATTTTTGTTTCCTTCCCTGATATCAAGGTCCTTGCAAGTGTGTGTGTGTGTGTGTGTGTGTGTGTGTGTGTGTGTGTGTGTGTGTGTGGTTACTAGGTATATTTCAGGAGGTCCTCTCTGTCCTGCTCATATTTGTATGTTTCTTTCTCTAGAGTGTCCCAAATAAATACTATGGGCAGGGCAGGTACATATGCTTGTCTGGAGTGCCTTGAGCTATGTGGAGGTGATGGCTTTGGTTTGTATTGTGGTTAAGGGATAGGGCTGAAGGGAACATTCTCACGTGTGGATGAGGGTTTGCATGGTTTGATCTTACCTCTGGGTGCCACAGGGAGGAACACCAGACTTCCTTGCACAGGGCAAGAAGGGATAAAGGAGGGGTGGGTCCTGAAAGCTGTCAGAAGCCAAACATCAAAAATGGAGTCAGACTCTTTAGGACACGAGTTGATCATTTAATGAAACTTTTGATTTGCAGTGTTTCCTCAGATTGTCCACCAATGATTTTTCTCCTTTTCTTTCCGCTTTTCCAAACTCAAAAAGCATCTGATGAAAGATAATGATATGCTTCTCTCTCAATTTCTGTCCATATTGCATATAAGAATGAAATCAGTTTCCCAAATCTTAGTTACAATTGTCTGTTCAGTGTTTTTCTTCACCACTCAATTATAAGCTCCCAGGAATGGCATTTGGTTTTTGTACCACTGTCATATGGTTGGTATCCAAAAAGATCCATTAGATGAGTTATGGATATAGCATATCTTAGTTACTCACTACATGGAAAAGTTCCTAAGTGAATTTGACTTGAGAATGAAGAATACTCTTAAAAATCAAAAGCACAATGCAATAACAAAACAAAACACACAGTTTTGCTCTTTATATCCTATGTTGTCTTTGACAAGGCATTTAAAATCCTCAAACCTCATTTTCCTAACCTGCAAAATGAGGAAGTACTTTCTCTGAAAACCTGTGAACATTTTTTTCCAAGATTTTGTCTCTGGAGGGAATCCAAATGATAAATTATTGCTTAAATATTAATAGAACTTTGTCATTCCTTCACCTGAATAGTCATTTTCTATTGATAAGTAATGATAACAACCTGAGGGGTTTAAGCTCAAAGGGTGGATATACAATACATTGTAAGAGGGGAGTAGACTGGCACTCCACCTAAAATTGAGTTCCATCCACTTAAATGAGAGGTCCTCTGTGCCCTCTTAAATGGTGCTTCAATATCATCACTTATGCACATCAACAAACATCACAGAATAATTAGGGAGAGTAGAAATCATTATAATGTCAGCCCTTCCTATTATAGAACTGTAACCACTCAATATGGAACTGCCTAAAGCAATTGCTGAATGCAGTACATGCAACTGTATCTTCTTCGGAGGCCACAGAACCATCTTACTGTAGCCTGCAGGTTTCACACAAGGCCCTTTCCTCAATTAGGATTTAATCACCCTGGAGAGCAGCTGAGAATTTCAATCATTTTTTTTTTCCAAGTTCCCATCAATCTTGTCTATTGAAGTAACTTGATTTTTTTTCTTCCTCTACAAGAATGCTAAATCTTCTTGGTGGAGGAAAATGATGGGGGGAAATAAAGTGAAAGAAACTAATTTTTATGGGATATGTAAATGAAACTCCTAAATAATTGTTTTAAACCACTCCATTATACCTATACCTTAATACCTTGGGGACAGGAAGGAGTCCCTTTAAGGGCCACATTTCTTATTACTTACGGCAGCAATTTGGACCAAATTTGCCATTAAGGTCTGAAGTCAACACATACTATGGTTAAGAGCTAGGGATTTAGAGACACATGGCTCTGGTTTCAAATCCCAGCTCCACCACTTATGAACCACATAACGTATATTTACTTACCATCCTTGAGACTCAATTTCCTTATACCTAAGAATGGAAAGTAATAGTAGCTACTTCAGATGAAGACTGAAAGTTAAATGCAGGCAATGATCTCAAGTACCTAGAACAGTTCCTGGCACATAATAATATTTTAAAATGGTAGCTATCTTTTTTGTGAATTTTTGAATTTTATTTTTTATACAGCAGGTTCTTATTAGTTATCTATTTTATACATATCAGTGTATACATGTCAATCCCAATCTCCCAATTCATCACATCACCACCACCACCACCACCACCTCCACTTTCCCCCCTTGGTGTCCATATGTTTGTGCTCTACTTCTGTGTCTCAGTTTCTGCCCTGCAAATCAGTTCATCTGTACCATTTTTTCTAGGTTCCACGTATATGCGTTAATATATGATGTTTGTTTTTCTCTTTCTGACTTCACTCTGTATGACAGTCTCTAGATCTATCCACATCCCCGCAAATGACCCAATTTCATTCCTTTTTATGGCTGGGTAATATTCCATTGTATATGTGTACCACATCTTTATCCATTCATCTGTTGATGGGCATTTAGGTTGCTTCCATGACCTGACTATTGTAAATATTGCTGCAGTGAACATTGGGGTGCATGTGTCTTTTTGAATTATGGTTTTCTGTGGGTATATGTCCAGTAGTCGGATTGCTGGTTCATATGGTAATTCTATTTTTAGTTTTTTAAGGAACCTCCATACTGTTCTCCATAGTGGCTGTGTCAATTTACATTCCCACCTACAGTCCAAGAGGGTTCCCTTTTCTCCACACCCTCTCCAGCTCTGATGATTCCCATTCTGACTGGTGTGAGGTAATATCTCATTGTAGTTTTGATTTGCATTTCTCTAATAATTAGTGATGTTGAGCAGCTTTTCATGTGCTTCTTGGCCATCTGTATGTCTTCTTTGGAGAAATATCTATTTAGGTCTTCTGCCCATTTTTGGATTTGGTTGTTTTTTTGTTATTGAGCTGCATGAGCTGTTTATGTATTTTGGACATTAATCCTTTGTCTGTTGATTTGTTTGCAAATATTTTCTCCCATTCTGAGGTTTGTCTTTTCATCTTGTTTGTAGTTTCCTTTGCTTTGAAAAAAGCTTTAAGTTTCCTTAGGTCAAATTTGCTTATTTTGGTTTTTATTTCCATTACTCTAGGAGGCAGATCAAAAAACATCTTACTGTGATTTATGACAAAGAGTGTTCTTCCTATGTTTTCCTCTAAGGGTTTTTTAGTGTCCAGTCTTACATTTAGGTCTCGAATCCATTTTGAGTTTTTTGTGAATGGGGTTAAGGAGTGTTCTAATTTCATTATTTTACATGTACCTGTCCAGTTTTCCCAGCACCACTTATTGAAGAGACTGTCTTTTCTCCATTGTATATCCTTGTCTCCTTTGTCATAGATTAGTTGACCATAGGTGCGTGGGTTTATCTCTGGGCTTTCTATCTTGTTCCATTGATCTATATTTCTGTTTTTCTGCCAGTACCATATTGTCTTGATTACTGTAGCTTTGTAGTATAGTCTGAAGTCAGGGAGTCTGATTCCTCCAGCTTTTTTTCCCTCAAGACTGCTTTGGCTATCCAGGGTCTTCTTTATCTCCATACAAATTTTAAGATTTTTTGTTCTAGTTCTGTAAAAAATGCCACTGGTAATTTGATAGGGATTGCATTGAATCTGTAGATTGCTTTGGATAGTATAGTCATTTTCACAATGTTGATTCTTCCAATCCAAGAACATGGTATATCTCTCCATCTATTGGTATCATCTTTAATTTCTTTCATCAGTGTCTTATAGTTTTCTGCATACAGATCTTTTGTCTCCCTAGGTAGGGGTATTCCTAGGTATTTTATTGTTTTTGTTGCAATGGTAAATGGGAGTGTTTCCTTAATTTCTCTTTCAGACTTTTCATCATTAGTATATAGGAATGCAAGAGATTTCTGTGCATTAATTTTGTATCCTGCAACTTTACCAAATTCATTGATTATCTCTGGTAGTTTTCTGGTGGCAGCTTTAGGATCCTCTATGTATAGTATCTTGTCATCTGTAAACAGTGACAGTTTTACTTCTTCTTTTCCGATTTGGATTCTTTTTATTTCTTTTTCTTCTCTAATTGCTGTGGCTAAAACTTCCAAAACTATGTTGAATAATAGTGGTGAGAGTGGGCAACTTTGTCTTATTCATGATCTTAGAGGAAAAGTTTTCAGTTTTTCACCATTGAGAATGATGTTTGCTGTAGGTTTGTCATATATGGCCTTTATTATGTTGAGGTAGGTTCCCTCTATGCCTACTTTCTGGAGAGTTTTTATCATACATGGGTGTTGAATTTTGTCAAAAGCTTTTTCTGCATGTATTGAGATGATCGTATGGATTTTATTCTTCAATTTGTTAATATCGTGTATCACATTGATTGATGTGCATATATTGAAGAATCCTTGCATCCCTGGGATAAATCCCACTTGATCATGATATATGATCCTTTTAATGTGTTGTTGGATTCTGTTTTCTCTTATTTTGTTGAGGATTTTTGCATATATGTTCATCAGTGATATTGGTCTGTAATTTTCTTTTTTTGTAGTCTCTCTGTCTGATTTTCATATCAGGGTGACGGTGGCCTCATAGAATGAGTTTGGGAGTGTTCCTTCCTCTGCAATTTTTTGGAAGAATTTGAGAAAGGTGGGTGTTAGCTCTTCTCTAAATGTTTGATAGAATTCACCTGTGAAGCCCTCTGGTCCTGGACTTTTGTTTGTTGGAAGATTTTTAATCACAGTTTCAATTTCATTACTTGTGATTGGTCTGTTCATATTTTCTATTTCTTCCTGGTTCAGTCTTGGAAGGTTATACCTTTCTAAGAACTTGCCCATTTTTTCCAGGTTGTCCATTATGTTGGCGTAGAATTGCTTGTTGTAGTCTCTTATGATGCTTTGTATTTCTACGGTGTCCATTGTAACTTCTCTTTTATAATTTCTAATTTTATTAATTGCATCCTCTCCCACTTTTTCTTGATGAGTCTGGCTAAAGGTTTATCAATTTTGTTTATCTCCTCAAAGAACCAGCTTTTAGTTTTATTGATCTTTGCTGTTGCTTTCTTTGTTTCTACTTCATTTATTTCTGCTCTGATCTTTACAATTTCTTTCCTTCTACTGACTTTAGGTTTTGTTTGTTCTTCTTTCTCTAGTTCCTTTAGGTGGAAGGTTAGATTGTTTATTTGAGATTTTTCTTGTTTTGTGAAGTAGGCTTGTATTGCTATAAATTTCTCTCTTAGAACTGCTTTTGCTGCATCCCATATGTTTTGGATTGTTATGTTTTTGTTGTAATTTGTCTCTAGGTATTTTTTGATTTCCTCTTTGATTTCTTCAGTGATCTGTTGCTTATTTAGTAACGTATTCTTTAGCCTCCATTTGTTTCTGTTTCTTACATTTTTTCCCTATAATTAATTTCTAATTTCATAACATTGTGGTAGGAAAAGATGCTTGATATGATTTCAATTTTCTTAAATTTACCAAGGCTTGATTTCTGACTCAAGATGTGATCTATCCTGGAGAATGTTCCCTGAGCACTGTAGAAGAAAGTGTAATCTGCTGTTTTTGGATGGAATGTCCTGTAATATCAATTAAATCTGTCTGGTCTATTGTGTCATTTAAAGTTTGTGTTTTCTTATTAATTTTCTGTCTGGATGATCTGTCCATTGGTGTAAGTGAGGTGGTAAAGTCCCCCACTATTATTGTGTTACTGTCGATTTCCTGTTTTATAGCTGTTAGCATTTGCCTTATGTATTAAGGTGCTCCTATGTTGGGTGCATATATATTTATAACTGTTATATCTTCTTCGTGGATTGATCTCTTGATCATTACATAGTGTCCTTCCTTGTCTCTTGTAACATTCTTTATATGAAAGTCTATTTTATCTGATATGAGTATTGTTACTCCAGCTTTCTTTTGATTTCCATTTGCATGGAATATCTTTTTCCATCCCCTCATTTTCAGTTTGTATGTGTCCCTAGGTCTGAAGTGGGTCTCTTGTATACAGCATATATATGGGTCTTGTTTTTGTATACATTCAGCGAGCCTGTGTCTTTTGGTTGGAACATGTAATCCATTCATGTTTATGGTAATTATCGATATGTATGTTCCTGTTATCATTTTCTTAATTGTTATTGGTTTGTTTTTGTAGTTCCTTTTTTTCTCTTGTGTTTCCCACTTAGAGAAGCTCCTTTAGCCTTTGTTGTAGTGCTGGTTTGGTGGTGCTGTATTCTCTTAGCTTTTGCTTGTCTGTAAAGCTTTTGATTTCTCCGTCCAATCAGAATGAGATCCTTGCCGGGTAGATTAATCTTGGTTGTAGGTTATTCCCTTTCATCACTTTAAATATATCGTACCACTCCTTTCTGGCTTGTAGAGCTTCTGCTGAGAAATCAGCTGTTAACCTCATGGGAGTTCCCTTGTCTGTTATTTGTTGTTTTTCCCTAGTTGCTTTCAATAATTTTTCTTTGTCTTTAATTTTTGTCAATTTGATTACTGTGTGTCTCGGCATGTTTCTCCTTGGGTTTATCCTGCCTGGGATACTCTCCATTTCCTGGACTTGTGTGGCTATTTCCTTTCCCATGTTAGGGAAGTTTTTGTCTATAATCTCTTCAAATATTTTCTTGGATCCTTTCTCTCTCTCTTCTCCTTCTGGGACCCCTATAATATGAATGTTGTTGAGTTTAATATTGTCCCAGAGGTCTCTTAGGCTGTCTTCATTTCTTTTCATTCTTTTTTCTTTATTCCGTTCCATGGCAGTGAATTCCACCATTTTGTCTTCCAGGTCACCTACCTGTTCTTCTGCCTCAGTTATTCTGCTATTGCTTCCTTCTAGTGTATTTTTTCCATTTCAGTTATTGTATTGTTCATCTCTGTTTGTTTGATTCTTCTAGGTCTTTGTTAAACATTTCTTGCATCTTCTTGATCTTTGCCTCCATTCTTTTTCCAAAGTCCTGGATCAACTTCACTATCATTATTCTGAATTCTTTTTCTGGAAGGTTGCTTATCTCCACTTCATTTAGTTGTTTTTCTGGCATTTTATCTTGTTCCTTCATCTGGTACAAAGTCCTCTTCCTTTTCATTTTGTCTTTCTCTGAAGGTGGTTTTCCTTCCACAGGCTGCCGAATTGTATTTCTTCTTGCTTTTGCTGTCTGCCCTCTGGTGGATAAGGCTATCTAAGAGGCTTGTGATGGGAGGGACTTGTGGTGGGTAGAGCTGGGTGTTGCTCTGGTGGGCAGAGCTCAGTAAAACTTTAACCTGCTTGTCTGCTGGTGTGTGGGGCTGGGTTCCCTCCATGTTGGTTGTTTGGCCTGAGGCGATCTAGCACTGGAGCCTACCTGGCTCTTTGGTGGGGCTAATGGCGGACTCTGGGAGGGCTCACACCAAGGAGTACTTCCCAGAACTTCTGCTGCCAGTGTCCTTGTCCCCATGGTGAGCCACAGCCACCCCCTGCCTCTGTAGGAGACCCTCCAACACTAGCAGGTAAGTCTGGTTCAGTCTCCTATGGGGTCACTGCTCCTTCCCCTGGGTCCTGATGTGCACACTACTTTGTGTGTGCCCTCCAAGAGTGGAGTCTCTGTTTCCCCGAGTCCTGCAGTCAAATCCCACTAGCCTTCAAAGTCTGATTCTCTAGGAATTCCTCCTCCTGTTGCCAGACCCCCAGGTTGGGAAGCCTGACACGGGGCTGAGAACCTTCACTCTAGTGGATGGACTTCTCTGGTATAAGTGTTCTCCAGTTTGTGAGTCACCCACCCAGCCATTATGTGATTTGATTTTATTGTGACTGCACCCCTCCTACCATCTCATTGCAGGTTCTCCTTTGTCTTTGGATGTGGGGTATCTTTTTGGTGAGTTCCAGTGTCTTCCTTTCAATGATTGTTCAGCAGTTAGTTGTGATTCTGGTGCTCTTGCAAGCGGGAGTGAGTGCACATCCTTCTATTCCGCCATCCTGAACCAGTCTCCCAAGTTCATGCTTTTAAAGTGTACAATTAAGTGATTTTTAGAGTATTCACAGAATTGCACATCTGTCACCACTTGGTAGCTATCTTTTTTATTTCTTATTCTCTATTACACTTGACACACCTATCTTCAGTCCCCCATGAGGTCAAATGAAATAAGATGGATTTTCTGAAGATTATCTTCACGGGGGTATCTAGAATTAGTCATCATTCATTTTTTGAAATCATAGAGTTTAGAGAGCTACAAAGGGAGGCCAAAGTGAGGAGAAACATTGTTTCTCTTTGCTTTAATTTTAATCTTTGAATATTTGAAGATTAAATTTTAACTGATTATTAAATATATTTATTGGCATATAATGGTTAGTCATTCACTATCATTGAATCAAAACATCCTTTCCATTTAAAAAAAATTAATTATTTGAGATTTCTGTAGGAAAATAATATGAGTTGATGTTTTTAAAATAAACTGTCAATACAGTATCTTTTAACCTTAAATTAAGGCTACAAGTACTCTTAGGCAATTATTTTTGGTTCTTTTATTACACTCTAGACATCTATTTGCCTTGAAATTATGTGTTTTTATATCGTCCTTTACCTCTTCATTCTGAGCTTGTCAAGGTTGGGAAGCCCATGCTTTATCTTTGTATCAGATAAGACCTCAAACAAAAGCCATAATAGATGCTAATCACCCTTTATTGAATGAAGAAACAAACACATGGGTGAATGAAGAGACAAACACATGGGTGAATGAACACCCTCTGCTATCAGGACAATTTAGAACTTTACCCTTGTATTCAAAGGATCCTGGATCCGCCTAATTTTAAAGGCCATCAGAGAAGAACATTTCACAAAATTTTCTGACTTTGTGTTTAATTCTATATCTATCAAGAAATTTTTTTCTTCTCTAGTTGTAACTGCACATACTTTCAGGACACTTTTTTGAACTTTAGCCTTAGTGTAGGACCACAGAACCCATCCTTGGTAATATAACCCATCCTGGGTAATACATAGTTCACATGTATTGAGGAGTATTGTCTTTTACTCTCCAACCAAATAGTCATATCACCCATATCACCCATTTTTCTCAACACCGTTTTTCTCATCTCCTCAAGCTATAATAGTAATAATAATTATTATAATTATAAATATGTAATAATTAACATATGCTAGGCACTCTTCAAGCACTTTGCATGTATCAAATAATTGAATCTTCACAACACTCATATGAGAGGTATTATTGCTATCCACGTTTGACATATGGGAAAATTGGGGCAGAGAACACTTAATGATTTGCAAAAGGTCACATAGCTAATAGGTAGCACACCAGGATATAAACCCAGGATGTCTGCTCTTGTCCATTGAGCCTCCAAATTACTTTCCCCAGAGCGAAAACTTCTCTCTCCAGCTTATCATTTCTTTGGGGTTCAATTGTGTGGTACAGGTGCTGTCTATGATAATGCCAAGTCACACATGGTATCCTTCATTTTGTGAAGGATAGAGTGAAAAAGATATGAGGACTCCTGGTATTGGCCAAGAAGAGATTAATTGCCATTAGAATAGCAAACTCCTTTGCTATTTGAGATCAAACTCCTTTGATACAACCAGAAAACTGGACTAATATATGAAACAACTGTTTTTCAACATTAGGCAATAGGCAATGATCTACACAAAAGGGGTAAAAAATGAGGTTAATCTATGATTGCTTCACCTTCATATCCAAAAGCAGTTTCCAGACTGCTACAGAGAGAGGTGAAGAGGGGGCAAGATCCTAAACACAGCCTAGCAGTCACCCTGAATTGAGAACATAGAAATCAGAGTGACAAGAAGGCAGGGTGGCTAGAATATGTAGGGCAGAAAGAGACCTGCAGATTTGCAGAGAAGTGACGATGCTCTAGTCTCTGGCTGTGTACTTAGTTGGACATCTATGAGATAATGTGGTGGTGGGGAAAAAAAACACTAGAAAATAGTAGCTGAACAATTTCCAGCACTTACTCTGATATAAAAATAGTTGGAGTTCCCACTAGAGTAGGGTGAAGTGGCCCAGGAAAGCACTGCATGTCTTGGTAGGTAGGAGGTCTTTTAGAGAAAAGGGTATTTTTGTGCTCACTATATCACCTATACTTAAATAGAAACATTCAAATGGAGTGATCCAAAGTCCTCTTTGGTGTCTCTCTGTTTGGAAAAGCAGAGAATTAGCTCACTTAGTTTTGGATGGTTGTTAATACATTTAACACTAGAGCTAAGAATTTAATCTCATAGAATCCTCACATAAGGGGAGAAGACCTAACAGATTTCCTTTTAGTACTTAGAGCCCACTGGGCAAGGAGAGTAACCATTGGTGTTAGATAATTGATTATTGCATTCTGCACTTTGGAACGTTTAAATCAGAAATTAAGAGACTCCAATGTTGAGGAAATAATAGAAGAGAATGGGGAAAAAAAGAAGAACAGAATGGGAAAATGGAAATAAAATAGTTGGTGCCTTTGATATTAGAAAGTAGACATATTGAGTGGCACTTAATAAATATGCTCTGCTTATAGCATGTCTGCACAAATTCTTATTGTTTTAGCTACAAAAAGCGTCTGATATTCTAGGCCTTCTTGGTGATGAATCAGACAGTTGTAATGAAAGAACTAGACATAGTTTACAAACACATTTTTACTCATTTATATATCTTTGAACCCAGTATTTTTTTGATATTTCTTACAGTTAGAGTGAGAAGAAACATGTAGATAATTGTTAACGGCAAATAATCTTTTGATTTAGATTTCCAAATTTTACGGTACAGCCAGCTGATTCAGTGCAAATGTGGGAGTATTAAATTTACAATCAGTATTTCAGAGAGAATGATTACCAATATCAGGCTGTGACTTATCAAAAGATCATTTAACCTCCTGGCTTGATAGTTGTCACTAGCTAGGTCAGGTTAATAATGAATCCTTTACCAACTATATTAGTTTTCTCTTACTGAATAACAAATATAATAAGCTTAGCAGCTTAAAACAGCACACATTTTATTATTTCACATTTTCTGTGGGTTGGGAGTTGGGAATCTAGTGACAGAGTAGCTGAGATATCTGCTCAGGCTCTTAGAAATATATATGGAATTTAAGAAAAAAAAAATGTCATGAAGAACCTAGGGGTAAGACAGGAATAAAGACACAGACCTACTAGAGAATGGACTTGAGGATATGGGGAAGGGGAAGGGGAAGCTGTGACAAAGCGAGAGGGTGGCATGGACACATATACACTACCAAACGTAAAATAGATAGCTAGTGGGAAGCAGCCGCATAGCACAGGGAGATCAGCTTGGTGTTTGTGACCACCTAGAGGGGTGGGATAGGGAGGGTGGGAGGGAGGGAGACGCAAGAGGGAAGAGATATGGGAACATATGTATATGTATAACTGATTCACTTTGTTATAAAACAGAAACTAACACACCATTGTAAAGCTATTATACTTCAATAAAGATGTAAAAAAAAAAAAAATTTAAAAAAAAAGATGTGACCAGACTGCACTCCTATCTGAGATGAGGAGAAATCCATTTCTAAGCTCACAAAGGCTGTTGACAGAATTCATTTTCTTGTGACTATATACCACAAGACCTGGCTTCTTGCTAGCTGTCTGTTGGAGGCTGTGCTCAGCTCCTAGAAGTTGCTCACAATTCATAGAGGCCACCCACAGCTCCTTGCCATTTGTCTTTTCCAACATGGCTCCTTACTTCATCAAGCCTACAACTAGAGTCTTTTGAGAGAGTCTGTTAGCAAGACAGAGCCTTGTAGATAGTAACACAATCGTAGAAGTAGCATCTCATCACCTTTGCCATGTTCTGTTGGCTAGGAAGGAGTGACAGGCCCCACCCATGAGCAGGGAGTAAAGGTTATACAAGGATGTGTATACTAGGAAACAAAGATCACAGGCAGCTGCCCTGGAGTCTGTCTGCCACACCAGCTAATGTAATAGTGTTGTCACAGTGAGATAAGAGTCATGTGGCATGGATGTATCTCCTTTTGAATTTCACCTGTCATCTAATTTTCTTTACTCTTGTTATTGAATATAAACGCTGAAACCATTCTGATGAATAGTGTCAAAGTTAGAAAAATCCAGAAGGACTAAAATGAGCTCTGTCATTGAGATGTTTTATGTTTGGGTTGCATTTTACACTTTTTAGAGCATTTATATATTTCTTCACCTTGTTTTTTTGCAAGGAAAATAAATAGTTTAATAAAAGATCTGTAGCTAGAATATAGTCCTGTCCATCTTTAATTGAATATTCCTTCCAGTGAATTTCACTAACTGAAAATATTAAGGAAGTTCTCTTCTCTTCTGTTTATTACTCAGCAATTATGAAGCTGGGTAGTTGCCTACAGAATGTGACTGAAAATTCCACATGAGTATAGAATCAAACTTTATTTTGATTCCAAAATAAAAATTTGAAAATAGTAATAAAAAGTAAGATATGATTTCTCCAAATGAGACTTCTTTTTTGTTTTTGAACAGAGTGAATACAGCATTGAGGTGATTAAGCTATCCTCTGTGATCGTGATAAAACACAGTATTTCTACACATATTCTATCTTATAGTTTCTATGTTTTCTTATTATAAAAATAAGACTTCTAATATTGTTAAATAAAGTTCTATCAAAACAGATAAAAAGCCTGTTCTTTCCTATGTAAATGTCCACATTTAATGTAACTTTTTTTGTTTGTTTCTTCTATAATTTTCTCTAGGCACTGAAAAGAGACCAATAATTTGCATTCCATTCCTCTTTACCAAAGGAAAAGAGTGTGCATACTGCCTAGTTTGAAAAAACTTTAAATTATTGTATATATTAATACTGAGTTCTGCAAGAAAAACAGTTATTTTCTTATCATTAACTCCAATGGGCTGAATCAAATTTCTCAGCCATACTGGGCATTCATATATATATGTATATTAATTTTCAGATATCAAAAATGTGAAAAGTAAAATAGAACAAATGTGCTTTGAGAACTTGCAAAGGAGAAGCCATGAAAAGCATCCAACTTGTCACAATTCTCTTTGATTCTCTTTTTCTTTTTTTGGCTGCACAGCATGTGGGATCTTAGTTCCCAAGCAAGTATCGAACCCGTGCACCCTGCAGTGGAAGCGCGGAGTCCTAACCACTAGACCACCAGGGAATTCTCTTTGATTCTAAAGCTCATTTACTTTTCCCTAGGGCTCAACTGCCATAAGCACCACTGTGCTTTGCTGCCTCCCTAAGGAGCATATTTCAGTGAGTGGTTCATTTATTGCCTTACTTGTAAGTAGAGGAAATATTGCCAGGTAGAATACCAAGGAATTTTATTGTATCATACAGACTGGAAGCGTATTGGTGAAATATTATAAGACAGTGTATAGTAAGTGCATGACTTGTTCTTGAAACAATATAATGAGACTCAAAATGTCAACTTGTGTGAGTGACACTTGTTTGAATCTGGAATGAAATGTTCTCTCCATTTCAGTCTCACTTGGTTGCTCTCTATTAGGAAGTGCTGGAGGAATCCAGCAGTATGACTAAGAAGACTGTCAAAAGGAATGTCTTTAGAGGAAGCCCAAGCTATTATTTAGGTTGATACGATAGTATTAAAATCACAGCCATTAGGGACAAAGCAACGAAAGAGTTAACTGCAAAAGGTACTACATAAAGGGCAGAGACAGGAAGATGTTTTCCTGGCTAAATTCAAAGACTCTATAATTGATATACACTTGGAAAAGTGATCATGGGACATTTTCTAATAATGACATAATTCTAATTCATCATGGCTGATCATCCATCAAAGCTTTGTTTGTGATGCTTTGACTGATGGAATGAGAAGAAAGAAATCATTCCCTATTTTAGTCAGAGAGCGAAGGGACTGATGCACTTTAAAAATTGCACTCTGCTTTCAGATAAAAATAAATAATCAAATGGACACTATCAAATAAATGGCTGATTGTAACAGATCCTTGTCTTGTGATAGCAATTAATACTGCCATGAAAACAAACACACGTAAACACCGCCATTAGATGACAAGAGTTAGCCTTTTGTATTGAATCCCTCTTAACTGATGGGCCTAGGCACTGATGAGAGTTTCAGGAGTGTCCCAGGGGTGCCTGGATGTGGGTCACTGGAGGGCAAAGGACACATCCATAACCATGGGAGGCAGAGTATTTCCTTCAAATAGTCTTTTGAACAAAGTTATTGCCAAGAGCTAAGATGGGGAGATAAGAGGGTAGAAGAAGCAAGTAAGTCAAGAGAAAAGTTGTCTGGGCTAATTCTGGGCATAGGGATATGCAGTAGGTGAGGGGCAATATCCATGTGCAGGAAAGTTTCATTTAAGGTGAATAGGATGAAATGGATAGTGTATACATATTTATGGACTCTGTATTATGACTTGGAGGAAAGCAGCAAACATATATATTCCAGAGAAAGGCTAACTCCATGGAACAAATATATCCACCTAAGGAGAAGTTGAAACAATTACTCATGACATATAGTCATTCTTGTTGAACAATTTTAGAGTAAATGGACACTGTAACTGGAATTGATATGTAAACACTGTGATTCATAGACTCATACAGACATTTTTCTACTTCATTTTATTTAGAATTATATTATCGGACACAAAATGAGAAATATATTTAAAAATAATAAATAACATTTTAACAGGTTGTTAAAGTAGAACATTTGATTGAATCAACAAAATCAAATAAAGATGATATTACAAAATGAAGAGCCAGAACGAAATGCAAAAATATTAAGGAAATATTTGAAAATCAATTATATTATCCCTTGCCAAAATTGGTATTATAAAGTGTCAGATTATTGGAGATTGAGAAAGAATTTCTTTGGAAAGCCTCCACCATTGGCCCCTCCTTTGTTTTGTTTTTTTTTTTTTTTGCGGTACGTGGGCCTCTCACTGTTGTGGCCTCTCCCGTTGCGGAGCACAGGCTCGGGACGCGCAGCCTCAGCGGCCATGGCTCACGGGCCCAGCCGCTCCGCAGCATGTGGGATCCTCCTGGACTGGGGCACGAACCTGTGTCCCCTGCATTGGCAGGCGGACTCTCAACCACTGCGCCACCAGGGAAGCCCTGACCCCTCCTTTTAATCCAAGTATAGAGGGAGAACATGACACATGCCCTGTGCATTTGGAGGAGCAGGAATAGAGGATACCATGGATTAGTGTCTGCATCCACCTGAGATACCTAAGTCGTCAGGGCTGAAGTGACTCTGTGAGGATGGGCCTACATTCCCTGAGCATGTGAGGGCTAAAGACAAGTGACTGCGTCACTTGAACATGATATGGACAATGGTGAGATCAAACTTGAGTAAAATCATTTCAGGTCCTGACCAAGTGGGTTGCTTAGAGGAGCAAACAGACTCAGCACAAAAAAGTTGGACATGAATTGCCGGACTCTGATGGGCTGAGGAAGAAGGAAGTGATAAGGTGAGTGCACGGTCTAAATCAAAAATACTGCAGGTGAGAGGTTGGTAGCAACTAGGGCAGGACCAACCAATGTGCTGTGCAAGAAAAAGCCAGGACCAGAGAATACAGAACCAGCTATGACAGTAACAAGTACAAATGTTCGCCTCTCTAATTAACATCTCTCCCTCCTTATGCTTCAGCTTTGGAGGATTCAGAAACCATGGTTAGCAATATAGTGGAGGAACACAGGGAGAAAACAGTAAGCTGAATATGCCTTCTTACTTGGCTCATTTATTTTTCTATCTTTGGGCCCTAGCAGGGAGTAAAGTAGCTATAACTTTGAAGGAAAGTGGGATCTTGGATTATTATATTAGTCTGGATATGCTAAGAAGTGAATCAAATCTATGCATTTGTTGCTTTAAGGAAACTTTGTATTGTCTAAATTTTGAGCACTAAGCAACTATTACCCAGGATAGGAAAAGCAAGCTTTTCCAAACAAAGGTAAAAGGCCAGGAAAGAAGAAAAAAGAAAATGTTGCTTTGGGATTGGATTCCATTAGTCTTGCTTGTTCAGTGTTCTGGTTGTGTTATATGTTGGATCCATTCAGGATTTTTTTTCTAACAATCTATGCACATTATTACAGTTGCAGGCTGGATGTGCATCAAAAATCCTTAGACATAAAAATGAAGCCAGGACTTCGCAGAAAAATTAAATGAAGATCAGAGTTTTAGTATTATAGGCATTCTAACTTTCTGAGTCTCACTGTGTTTGACAATTTGAAGTAACATGGCTCTTATTATCTGAGTCATCACATGGGTCATGACAGTGCCTGAGTTTTTATCCAAGAGCAGGCGAAGAGCTTACCACACGAAATGAATTTGAAAAGACAGTGGGAGATAAAACAGTCTCTTTGTGATTATCCGCCATGTGTCATGATTGTAGGGCCTACCAGTCAAAACAAGGAGAAAAATAATGACAACAAACAAACTCATCTCATGAGAAACTGAGTTTCTATTCAGCACATGATTTAGGCTCTTGAAAGTTTATGATCTCCATTTCTGTAAGAACTTGAATGAATCCCTTGATGCTAAATTACGGTTATTTGACAAGAGGAAATTCATGCTGGTCAAATCCTATTGCCATTGAAAAATACCTGCTTTTTCATTCTTGGGGATTCTCTTTCTCTGTACCTCCAGGTAATAATGCTATACTCATTACAATGCTATTTAAACTTTTGAGAGGACATCACAGACTCCTTTTAGAATCTGAAGAAAGTTTTCGACACTTTCTTCTCTTGCTTATAAATATGCATATAGATACTTAGGACTGATCTGCTGCTTTTGGTGGCCATACCACTCCCTCTTTCTTAGGGTAAATCTCCCCCCTCTTCATTGGTGGAACCCATTTAATTGTGGTTTATTTGGAGTTGATGATGTAGTTCCAGTCCAAACTCAAAGTCCTGAGAACCAAGTGAGCCAATTATGTAAGTCCCAGTGGGAGTTCGAACGCCCAAGAACCAGGAGCATTGATGTCTGAGGGCAGAGGAAGATGGATGTTCCTACTCAGGCAGAGAGGTCCAATTCTCCTTTCTCTACCTTTTTTTGTTCATTGCAGAGTGAGTGGGTGGATAGCCCACTGTAACTGGTGAGGGCTAACTAATTTCTTTACTCAGTGTACTAATTCAAATGCTAATCTCTTCTGGAAACACTCTCACAGATACACCCAGAAATAGTGTTTTACCAGCCATTTGGGCATCTCTTAGCCCAGTAAAGTTGACACATAAAATTAATTATTATATCCCTCTGTGGGGAGGGTGCCCTTTTTCCCTTAGATTTTCAGGTGGCAGGATGTGAGTCTTGGGCAAGTAGAAGTCCTCATTTCTGCCACATTTCAGAGATCTGTATTGAGGTAAGGAGAAGACAGAGCCCTAATATCTTTTGAGCTTTGGGAACAAGAGTTTCTTGAAGCCAACTGTACTTTTTGACTTTTTGGTAGCATGAGCTAAGAAATTCCCTTTCTCATTTAAACTAGTTTGCATTGGTTTTTGTTTGTTTGTTTGTTTGTTCTCTAACACATATGCTAAATGCTAAAGTTTGCTTATAATTTCATGGATTTCTGGATCCAAGAAATTCATTAACCTCCCAAACCATGTTAAGAAAGCTGCTTTTTATGTGATGTGTTGAAATGGATCCCTGAGAATTGAGAAAAAGAGAAACTGTCACTGAAGGAGAAGGAAAGACAAGTAGTTCATAATTCTTGAGTGTTTCCCAGTTTCCTAGTGTTCCTGGTTTACCTCTGTTACCTCTAAGAAAGAAGACACATATCTCTTTGGAACAGTAAAAAATCCAGCAAGATGTTAATTATACATTGTTAAAAAGCTGCCAGCTCCTTCCCCAGAGCAGATGCCATCTTTGTGATTGGTGAATCAATTTTCTCTGCTAATCTGCGAAAGTTCTTCAGCCCTTAAGTTCTCTGGAAATATGAGTGCAAGATATTGAGTGTGAAATGTTAAAAACAATAACTAGTTATTCATGTCGTTCAAATGCAATTTGTTTATAGGAAAGACCTGACTTTTCTGAAGTGGTATATTCAGGTTTCAAATTAAACATTTATAGTAAGAAATATGTTATCTTATGATGTATGTAATTATAGTTTACCTCTCAGTTCTTTTCTTATCTTTCATCCAGTGTGCTCAACTTATTTATATCTCTGAAAGCATGTGGTACATAACAGGTGATCAAAAATGACTGTCACATGAATGAATGAATAAGTTAAGGGTAAAGAATGGACAAACTTTGCGGGTAACTATGCCTAGTCATGAACGCCACATGTGTTTTTACAAACTTGCTACTTCCTCATTGCGCTTCTTAGAATGCTATGACATTTTTAGCTACATAAATACATGAAGTATTTTCCTATAAAGAGTAAAGTTGCTGGTCATAATGGTAAAGAGAGGGTGGTTTTGTGTGTGTGTGGTATGTGTATCTCTATAATTAGGTGCTAACAAAATAAAGAGTAGGCACACTCGGCTATCTCTGAGCAGGAGTGGCCCAAACATCAGCTCACCAATTCCACTGAAATTCATTGCACTGGAATGTGATTGTGCTGAATCTAAATCCAAGGTCAGGACAACCAGAGGAGGCCAGAAGTTTAGGTTAGTGGGTCCCTCACAGGACTCAGTCTAAAACAGAAAAAGCATTAGTGAGCCACATGCCCCAGCAACTTGAGTTAAAACAAACAAACCAAAAAAAGCAGAAGAAGAGAGAATAAAATAATTTTAAGATAAAAATAACTGAGGTTAAAAGTGACAATCAAAATTTTGTGCCTTGAAGTAGAAAACAACCTTAGGCATTACCCGACACAACTTGCCAAATACTGAGGAAATATTCTATCCTATCCCACGCCCCTTTTATCCTTCTAGTGGTGTTCCACCTTCTAAAAAAAACTGTGTTGATGAAACCGCAGGGTAATAAACCTCATGAAGACAGAGGAATCCCTGGGTGTTTAGAGAAAATGACAGAGGCTAGTAGGGCAGAAGTCCTCCTGGACAGGTGCTCCCTGGCAAGGTGAATTGCAAACCTCAGTTCTTCCTCACCTCTGTATTTTACTCTCCCATTTCCTTTCTTTCTTTCATTTTATTTCCCCTCCCTTTATCCATCGTTCCTCCCTAGTTCTCTAGCTCTCTCCTTTATCTCTAATATTGCCCTCTTCCATCATGCTGAATTTTCTCTAATCAAAGTAAGTTCTTTAATCGAAAAGTGGTTTTTATTTCCATCTTATGGGGCTTCAAAATGCAGAAGACAGAAATAGGAGAAAAATGGTGAATTAGGGGCAGAAAAATACGTGAAGGAAATCTGACCCTCTGCACTCTCCCGTATTCCTCTGTAAATTAGATTCTATGAAAGAATGGTGAGGGGTGGGTGGCAGACAGCAGAGCCAGAAGGGGATCAGGAAGTGAAATGTACTTAAACAGCTTCTTTGTGTTCAAGTATAGGCTATCACGGATCATACTGAACACACTGAATGAAAGATAAGAAAAGAAATGAGAGGTAAACTATAATTACGCACATCATAAGATAACATATTTCTTAGTATAAGTATTTAATTTGAAACCTGAATATACCACTTCAGAAAAGTCAGGTCTTTCCTGTAAACAAATTACATTTGAACGGCATGAATAACTAGTTATTGTTTTTAACATTTCACACTCAATATCTTGCACTCATATTTCCAGAGAACTCAAGGGCTGAAGAACCTTCACAGATGAGCAGAGAAAATTGCTTCACCCATCACAGAGATGGCATCTGCTCTGGGGAAGGAACTGGCAGCTTTTTAACAATGTATAATGTCTCATGACATTCTAGTAGGGATTTGAAAGTTGAATTCTGACTGGGCTGTGGCATATCCTCCAAGCTTTGTTACATCACACTCAACAGTTAGTTTCTACCACTTGGATTTTTTTTCTCTGAACATAACTTCTTATAAATAAGGCAGCTCGTTACTCTGCCCTTTTGTCAGGTGTCAGAAGCTTTGCTGTTTTATGTTTTGGAAGTATGTCCAGCTGATTCTCCCTTACAAGATGCAAGAAAAATAGAAAAAGAAGTAATTATGAAGACAGGGTCTCCGGACTTGGTTCTATGTTTTTAATGTATAATCTCTTGCAAATCCCTTGAACTCTATCTCAGGTTAATTAGCAAAAGTAGATATTACTGTTTTTATCTACAGGTGATTATCTAGGTACTCATACCATGAAATCTGTGCATGTCACTTACGTACCGAGAACAATCTTTTATTCAACAGATTTTCATTACAGTGCCATACTCTTCCAAGAACTGGGAATACAGCTGTGAAAAAAATTATATTCTTGTCCTCTTGGAGTTTATATTCAAGTGATGGAAGACAGACAATAAACAAACAAATAATGTGTCAGAATAAGAGAATAAGGAATGCTATAGATGAGAAGAGGCAGTTTTACATAAAGTGATCAAGGCTGTATCTCTGACAAAATGACATTTTAGCAGAAACCTGAAGGCATTAAGACTGTGAGTCATGTTGGTAAGTAGGGAAAAGGTGTTCAATGCAAGGAACAGCAAGGAGGACAGTATTCTTAACCAAGAGAGAACAAAAGAAAAAAGGAGAATATCAAAAGATGAAGTTAGAGAAGTAGAAAGGGGCTGGGCAGTATAAAGCCTGTTGTCCATGGAAGGGTTTGGATAAGGCACAGGTGTGGCAGAGTCTCATTTACACTTTAACAGGATCACTCTGGCTAAGCATTAGAGAATAGACTAGAAAGCAAGAGGGGAAGAAGGGAGACCAATTTAGAAGACCGTTGCAGAAGCCTTGAGAATAACTCATGGTGTTTTGAATGAGACATAAGTGAGTATATGGAACATAATTCGAGAAGGTAAAATATTCAATGGAAAGCTCAGCAAGTCAAATATAAAAGACAAAGTCAATCCTAAATCACAAAGGAAAGATTTAAAATTTTTCACCTGAGGTAACTATTACAGTGGGAATGTGTAACTTATCTTCAGTATGTAATAGTCTACCAGTTGTTTTTTCAATGGGTGACATTTCTTTGCAATTTAGTGAAAAACGGAATTTTCCCTTTTTCATCTATTGGTAGAGTCCTTGCCTTCAAAAACCAGTTCTTCCTCTTTTTTTTTATCACATTATAAATCTAAACACACAAGCAGAACATACGCACAGAGATAGTGTGTTCAGTATGATCCGTGATAGCCTATACTTGAACACAAAGAAGCTGTTTAAGTACATTTCACTTCCTGATCCCCTTCTGGCTCTGCTGTCTGCCACCCACCCCTCACCATTCTTTCATAGAATCTAATTTACAGAGGAATACGGGAGAGTGCAGAGGGTCAGATTTCCTTCACGTATTTTTCTGCCCCTAATTCACCATTTTTCTCCTATTTCTGTCTTCTGCATTTTGAAGCCCCATAAGATGGAAATAAAAACCACTTTTCGATTAAAGAACTTACTTTGATTAGAGAAAATTCAGCATGATGGAAGAGGGCAATATTAGAGATAAAGGAGAGAGCTAGAGAACTAGGGAGGAACGATGGATAAAGGGAGGGGAAATAAAATGAAAGAAAGGAAATGGGAGAGTAAAATACAGAGGTGAGGAAGAACTGAGGTTTGCAATTCACCTTGCCAGGGAGCACCTGTCCAGGAGGACTTCTGCCCTACTAGCCTCTGTCATTTTCTCTAAACACCCAGGGATTCCTCTGTCTTCATGAGGTTTATTACCCTGCGGTTTCATCAACACAGTTTTTTTTAGAAGGTGGAACACCACTAGAAGGATAAAAGGGGCGTGGGATAGGATAGAATATTTCCTCATTATTTGGCAAGTTGTGTCGGGTAATGCCTAAGGTTGTTTTCTACTTCAAGGCACAAAATTTTGATTGTCACTTTTAACCTCAGTTATTTTTATCTTAAAATTATTTTATTCTCTCTTCTTCTGCTTTTTTTGGTTTGTTTGTTTTAACTCAAGTTGTTGGGGCATGTGGCTCACTAATGCTTTTTCTGTTTTAGACTGAGTCCTGTGAGGGACCCACTAACCTAAACTTCTGGCCTCCTCTGGTTGTCCTGACCTTGGATTTAGATTCAGCACAA
Source organism: Delphinus delphis (assembly GCF_949987515.2). Lineage (NCBI taxonomy): Eukaryota > Metazoa > Chordata > Mammalia > Artiodactyla > Delphinidae > Delphinus > Delphinus delphis. The sequence goes on along the minus strand of NC_082687.1, from coordinate 62,173,172 downwards.
TCACATTCCAGTGCAATGAATTTCAGTGGAATTGGTGAGCTGATGTTTGGGCCACTCCTGCTCAGAGATAGCCGAGTGTGCCTACTCTTTATTTTGTTAGCGCCTAATTATAGAGAAGGGGTAAAATGCCGAACAAGACAGACATGACTTCTGTCATCACAGACTTTTAAATCTCATGCGGGAGACAGACATGTAAGAAATTGTTAAAGCGAGGTGCATTCATTGGTAAAAGAGAATTGCAAAATATAGATGTATGTAAAAGACTGGAGGTCTCTGAAGAAGTGACATTTAAGGTAAGACCTGCAAGTTAGTAAGAGTTAGCAAGTGAAGGACAGAGTAGGAGGATAATTCTAGGCAAAAGCAGGCAAAACTCTTTGATAGGAAATATCATAAGATCTTAAGGAACTGAGGAGGAAATGTTGCTGGGGCAACGAGCATGAGAGGGAACGTGGCATCCATTTGAGGTGGGAGGTGTAGGGAGGAGTCAGAATACTGAGGTCTTGGAGGGCATGAAAAAGATTTTGGATATTACGCTAATGGCAATGAAAATTCATAGAAGTCATTAAGCAGATAAGTGACATTGACTTATTTAAATATTTTTAAAGTTTCTCTGGTTTCTTAGTAGAGAATGTATTAGTGAAGCTCCAGAATAAAATGGGAAACTGTTAAAGAGTGATTTGCAGGAGAGTTGATGGCTCGGGCTGGAAGGTTCAAGTTGGGTTGGAGGGAAGTCAATAGCTTCAAGAGATGTAATAGAATGACTTAAATACTAAGAAATTGAAATGCTTTTGGAAGAAGGAGTAAATCAGTGGCAGAACTGAATTATCTGTATTCAAAACTGAGATTCATTTTCTGATAATTGTCATAATATTTATGGGAAAAGAGATAGAATTCTTGAAATATTATAGGTATGTCTCAAAAGATGAGGGAAGTATTGTGACTATCTACACGGGAGTTTTAGGTGGTTACACTATGTCTAAAGGTAGTTTTCACACAGACTTTTCAATCTGTCCAAATCTAATAGCTATAAGTACAATTTTTACCAATTATTTACTACTAGGTCAAAAAGTGTTAACTGTTTAACTACTTCATTTATACCATTTTGATTGCTCTTCTGATTTCTCCAATCCAAGTATCAACATTTTTTCAGCACCAGTCCTAACTTTAGTGCCTAAATGAACTTAAAATTACTAAATGATTGCCTTTTATCTTTTTTTTTAAACTGAGGAATAAGATGTATACTATTTGAATGTCTAATAGTTATGTTTCTAAATACATATAGGATATCATCATGGACCTTGCTCTGATGTATACACATAACAGTACAGTAGGCCAAGTATGTAGTTTTGTATAAAAGGTTGACATTTTCTTCTATCAAAATGGTAGTGTTCCAAATTCATTTAAGTATAAGCTGTTCCGTGGGAGTTAAAGTCACATATTAAATAATTTAGAGAAAACATGGGCATTAGTGAAATGAAATTGTGCCAATTAAAAGCTGCCTCTTTTAGTGAATTATTTAATCTCATTAATGTCTGGTAGTTAAATCAAATCCCATAATTCAAAAATATCTAGGGGGGTTTAGTAAATTTCTAAACAACAAAGAATTGGCAATTTATTCATGACTAATAAAATGTGTTCTTCATAATTTAGTCTCCAACATCCTAAAATAATTACATTGTTCAGATTAAGCACTGACGAATTGGCTCTGTTTAAAATCCCATAGTGTTAAATGCCTCACCTTTAAATAGCCTCACCATTAGCTCAGTTAGAGTGGTGGGGGGGCTTTAATCTCATTTTCTTACTTGGTGTACTCAAGTGTCCTTAAAATTTTTAAATTTTTACATGAACCCCAAATCTGCACTATCAATATAGGACATCTATCAAACAATAGAGAATTTACTGGGAGCAAATCAGGAAGAGAAACACAGTCATTTGTTCACACATTATGTTTCATTCACTTCACATACTCACACAGACGCATTTACTCACTCAATAATTACTTTGACAAATATTGAGTAAGCATGCCATGTGGGTTTCCAAGTAGAATAAATAAAACAGAAAAATCAGCCCGCAAAGAGCACATAGTATTGTCGGAAAGTCACGTTAAGTGGTGACTCTAACATCTGTGATGTAAAAGATGTCTATGCAGGGAACTGTGGGAGATAGAAAAGCAGTGTCTTTCTCAGCGGGAAGAAGTCAGAAGAGACTTTTCAGAGGAGGGAACTCGATTTTTGAGGCATGAAGTTGAGACAGCTAGTTGGGTTACAGAGCAGAAACATTTCTGATGAAAAAGGCACTTTTTAAGCATTTGTAAGGGTACCAAACAGTGAATGACCATAAAACTTTGAGAGGATGGCAGTCAGTTCTTACTGGCCTGCACACAGGGTGCTGTCATAATGGAGAAAAAGAATGACAATTAGGGCCTTCTGTGCCGGGCAGAAGGATTGGACTTTACACCAAGTCCAATGAGAAGCCCTGCTGGTTCTCTGGGGTGGGTCAGCAATGCTGATGGAGGGTAAGTGAAAGCAAAGGAAATGGAACACACTTGAGTCCACCAAGAAAAATAAACTTATGGTTAGATGACAAGTACCTTGCAATCACTGTTTAACAGGGCATACGTGAGTAGCCTGATGTTGAAGTAACTATAGATGAAGGGGTTTATGGTGCAAAATGTATGCTCATGGCAGAAACTCCTGATTGGTTTTAGATTAAAAAATAATGCTACATCAGAGCAACTTTAAATTTTTATATTGTGGGTAGTAGGAATTGTATAAATGATGTTTGTGTTTTGGATGGGCTGAGGGTGTACAGCCAAATCTGAAGCCCTACCATAATAAGAGGGATCATTTTGTCATACCTATTGAGTCACACTGCTGGCTTTACCATGTCCCCACTCTTTATTTATTTATTTGTGTTTATTATTTCATGATACCATCATATTTTCTTCTGGATGTCATTTTGTGAGGGAGTGTGTAATAAAATAATAATAATAGCTAGCATTTACTGAGAATATATAATTTACCAGGCATTGTTATAAGTGCTTTTTTATTCCAAAACCAAAGCTATACAGTAGGTATTATTATTTCCATTTTACAGCTGAAGAAACGGAGGCAGAGAAAGGTTACTTGCTTTGCCCAAGCATTGTTGCACTGCTATAGCAAAAGTGTGATTCCGGGCCAGTAGGCTTAATTACTTTGCTATCCACCTATTTTTGTTTTTCCTTCATCTGCAGAATTGGAGTGGGATATAATTAAAAGATACAAAAATTGCCATAGGGACTCAGAATCAGGGATTAGTTAATCTGCATGTTTTATTCCATTTGGCTTAAAAATGCCTTCTGACTGAGAGATTTAAAAATATCTTTACTATATTTTCTTCTTTCAATACTTTTCCTTTTGACTCTTTAATTCATTTGAAACATATATGGTTAAAAGTGTTATATATATTACCAGGTTTCCCAATTGAGTAACCTTATCTTTTTGATTGATTAGTGTTGTCAAATTTATCAGATAACAAATTTACATACATATTATATATATATTCCTTTTGGAGGGCTATAGTCGTCAATTAATTTGTCTGATGATTCTTGTATTCTTGCACTTTTTGTTGATTTATATTAGTTATTATCTCATTTACATTTCATATACTACTGAATTGATTAGAAATTATAGAAAATGCTACATAATCATGATGGTATCACTTTAGTGTTTCATTTTTAATTATAATAATGGTTCTTATAACATCAGTTACAATGTTAACATGATGCAAGGTGAAAGCCTTCCATCTATTTGCGTAAGGTAATGGAGTTAGTAAATGGCATGCCTGGGACTCAGACCCATGCATGCCGAGCTCCAAGTCCATGTTTATATTACTTTATACTGCAACTAGGAGTTTTGAGCAGTCCTGCTGCTTTGAATCTATTTCAGCATTTCTATGATCATCTCAGTGGAATGCAGAATATGATTTAAAGGCACAATATCAGAATTATTTTAATATTTTTGTCATATATATTTTTAAGGTTTTGAGATGATATTGGGCATATTTCTATTATATCACTTGTAATATATACCTATCGTAAACTGTACAATCATTGTTCATTATAGCTTCTATCAGGTTTATTAAACACTTGGCTAAGTATAAAGGAAAAACTCTTAGATGAAATCTGCTATTCCTTCCTACCCATTCCTTTCAATAGGAGATTAGAGGATTCTGTACCTAAAGGCATACTTACTTGTAGTATGTTTCGGTTTCTATTAAACCTATGCTGTAGCTTCTTAAACTGCTGATATCAGCAAGTTAACATTTTTGTTTTTAAAATGTGTCGACTATATATGCAAGTGATTCTCTGTGTACTAATCATGGGAGTGTCTATTGACACCTTGGACTCCTGAAAGAAGAAACTGAAATTACACTAAGGAAATAGAAAGACTCTAACAGTCTTAGATTGTACAGTGTTATTGTTTGTTACTCTGTAAGTGTGATTATAAAAAAGGAACCAAGAAATAATGACATCAAACTATAATTAATAATTTTTTATCTAATCATGAAGTATTTTGACTGAATGTTGCACAGCTTCCAGTTTTAATAGTAAGAAAGTTGCACTATGCACACCTCTTTATCAACTTCTGTAGCCTTATTGTGATCTGATTTGTCTTCTTCTAGCTAAAGGTATTCACCTTTTGCAATTTTCATTTCAATGTTCAGTATTATTTCCTTTATTTTCTTATAGAAAACAGACTACCTCCTATTTATTGAACAAATATTCTGTTTCTGGAATGAGCTAATTGAACTATTTTCATTATATCATTTACTCTGCATAACAACCATGGAGTTTGCTATTATTTCAACTAAATGACTTAAAAAATACATGGTGAGAGAGTGAAGTGCCTGCTTGTGTACCAAGATTTGCACCAGATCTAGACTGATTTCAGAGTACTTATACTTAACCTCTTGTAGTCTATGCAACTTTCCAATATCCTACCACTGTCAAGGATAAAGCACTTAGAATGAGTCAGTACTCTGTTCATTTTCACCTTTGCATTCAATCACACTAGGAGAATGAGAGCATAGGCCCATTAGGAATCTATATAATGCATCTTAGGTAATTAATTATCCTAAGGGAAAAGATCATCCAAATCCACAAGTTTGGCTCCAGGGCAATTGGTAAACATGGAAAAAGGCTCATTATTAAGATGGTTATACAACTTAGCCCCTATGAATGTAAGGGGGCTTAAAGGTTAAAGAGCTACTGCTCTATAAACTTTGGGAGATAATGAGACCAGATTTCTCAAGTAGTTCTGCTACTGATAGTAATGGCTGAAGTCACTTTGGCTCCATTATATCATTATATTGAGTATTGTGTTTGTGAAGGATACAAAAGCTTTGGTAGAGGTGGCACTGTTAATTGTCAGGCTACCAACAGCAACATTGCCCTCACTGACTCATTCAGTACCATTGTCACTGGACACTGGTTTTCTCAGAAAGGATGCTGCATGTGCTATTTGCAATTTCTTTGGTAGTTTTTGGAATTGCTGCCTTCTGTAGCTGTGTTTGCCTGTAAGCGTCCTTTTATCTTTTTTGAATTTCTTCCTTTTCGTTTCCTTTATTTTTTTTTTCTTTATTGCTTTAATGCCTAACCTTAACTGCATAGGAAACAAAAGGAAAAATGCCATTCCTGCTATAAGAACTTAGTGCCTACAATGTGCCCAAAGCCAAAGCCAGGATTCTAGCCTTATTAGCTAAACCCAACCCTTCCGAAGATGAAGTACAACATTCCTGTTGGGCAAAGGTCTATTCTAATGTTCTGGAAACAGTAGGCTCAATTTCAAGTAATGCAGAGGAAACTCTGCTGATGCTACTTCCTCTGAATTGAAGTTTATTTATTAACTCCGTCATCGAGAAAGTTTGGGAAACACATTATATGCATACCATGCAAGAACATTCATCTCACATGTACCATTGTTTTTGTTTGTTTGTTTAACATTTCCTCCCCTCACTGTCATCTTATTTCTGGATTATCTCTATAAATTATCATATTTCCAATCTCTCAGTGCAACAGTTCATTCTAGATATTTATACATGTTTAATCCCGCCCCCCAAATCACTATTTTCTTCTGGCCATATTTCTGTGCTCAAAAATCTTACTGTTTTGCTTACTATATCATATTTTCTATTCTCAAGATTAAGACTAGGCTTCTGAAACTGGAATTGAAGTCACTTCACAATAGAACTGATTGCTAACTTTTTTTTTTTTAACGTCTTTATTGGAGTATAATTGCTTTACAGTGTTGTGTTGGTTTCTGCTATATAACAAAATGAATCAGCTACATGCATACGTATATCTTCATATCCCCTCCCTCTTGCATCTCCCTCCCACCCTCCTCCTTATCCCACCCCTCTAAGTGGTCACAAAGCGCTGAGCTGATCTCCCTGTGCTATGCAGCTGCTTCCCACTAGCTAAAAATTGTTACAGCCACTATGGAGAACAGTATGGAGGTTCCTGAAAAAACTAAAAATAGAACTACCATATGACCCAGCAATCCCACTACTGGGCATATACCCTGAGAAAACCATAATTCAAAAAGAGTCATGTACCACAATGTTCATTGCAGCACTATTTACAATAGACAGGACATGGAAGCAACCTAAGTATCCATTGACAGATGAATGGATAAAGAAGATGTGGCACATGTATACAATGGAATATTACTCAGCCATAAAAAGAAATGAAATTGAGTTATTTGTAGTGAGGTGATGGACCTAGAGTCTGTCATACAGAGTGAAGTAAGTCAGAAAGGGAAAAACAAATACCGTATGCTAACACATATATATGGAATCTAAAAAAAAATGGTTCTGATGAACCTAGGGGCAGGACAGGAATAAAGACACAGATATAGAGAATGGACTTGAGGACACAGGGAGGGAGAAGGGTAAGCTGGGAAGAAGTGAGAGAACAGCATTAAGATATATACATACCAAATGTAAAATAGATTGCTAAGTTTTTAAACCCTATTCTTTCCTACTTGTTTTTATTAACTTTCAAGCAACTACGTTCTTGGAGCAGACCTTATAAATTGCTATCTCCATGTCTTTGATAATACTATTTTCTCATTATCTGGCCATTTTTAGCCCCTAATTCAAGATTCAGTCTAGAGCTCATCTCCTTTATAAAGGCTTTTTCTAGACCAGAGTGGCCTTCCTCCTTCACTCTTATAATTCTTTTCACACCTTATAGTGGTTTTTCTTTTATTCTTCAAGTAACTTGCAAGGGCCTAGAGGAGAAATATCATATGTGTATTTCTCTGTATTTCCTACAGTACCTAATATAGTACCTGTACATGGTTGATTTCCATTTTATATTTATTGGTTGACTGGTTGGTTGCACAAAAGCAACGTAAGTACTATTTTTTGACGTTTAAGAGTTTACAATATAATTATAATATTTCATTTTTTGCTGGAGGATTCTCAAGGGATTTGGAAGTATTCTTAAATCATGACTCATAAAAATGAGTTAAGGATACAGCTCAGAATCTTTTCTGTGTTAAATGAGGGTATTGTCCTACAGTATCCGCCAGAGTTCCTCCTATTATAATCTATTCTGTAGGAATGCAGAGAAGGAATCTATTAATGTGGAGAAGATGAGACTTTTTGCTTTAGTACTGAGGAATTTAAAAGTGCATCAAGCAAAAGGAAGAGATTCTAGGTGGTAGCTAGTGAGATTCCCACAGTAGATAGCTGAGAGAAAACAACAAGTAGTCTATACTTAGGTTATAAGGAAATTAACCTGGTCTGGATACAGGCTTCTTGAATTGGCATGAATGACATAAACCTAGAGAGGTAATATTGGGACAGATCCCTATAATGCTTTCATCACAGACATGCATACGGAAGCTACTTATAAGGTAAAACTAAAGATATGAAAGAGAAAGGCTACTTACACATCACAGAGCTGCTCCCACTTAGAAAAAAAATTGTTTCAGACATTACTTCACAGCTTTTTGCTTTTCAAGCCTTGTATGTATGGCTTATATAAGTGTCTGAATATAATTGAAACTATCAGCTTTCTTTCCTTTTTCTCTATTGAAGTTCCCCAACTTACTTTTTAAAAACCCCAAAACTTATAACTTATTTTAGAAAGTATGCAATATGTCAAAGGTCCCCAGGGTTAACTTGGAGAAAACTCTGAACGTGACTTCAACCAAAAAAGAAATATTTCAAGTATTTTATAAATGCTTGCTATATTACCTGTATCAGCAACGCAGCTGGAGAAAATTACTGCAGAAACAGGGTAAGACCTGGTGGTACAGAGTGTGTTCTGAGGCTGATTGTCCAATAGTTCATGCAGACTGTATCTTCTATGCCAGGATGAACTTGTGTGGGTAGGAAGAATATTCTTGAAAGCCAGTAGAATCATTATATCCATTTCTATGAAAAATGAAATACTTAGAAGGAGGGCACATAAGAAATAACTAAAAATTGAAACATATAAAGTCTGCCTCATGAAGCTGTTTGCTCACTGGATAGGAAAAAATACATGGAACAGTTGATGGGCTTTACTGATGCTATATCATAAATAGTACTCTATCCAACTGACAGAATTAATTAGAGCATACTCACCACTTTATTTCCAAAGACAGAAATAGAAGACTTATGTTTTTGTATAAAGAGCTATTTGTTAATAATCAAGTAAATATTTCTGTGCTTATGTAATGCATGAGCAATATTAGTTTTTTGGATTGTCCTAAGTAAGGAAGTAAGCGAAAATTCTCTTTGAACAAAGATGGGATTGTGAATTTAGTTTCTTGGCTTAAGCATGTCCCTCCTAGATCTACCTGTTTTCTCTGCACAGTTGTTCACAGCATCCAAGTGCAGTTAATCTCTCTGTTTAGTGGACATGGATATTTTTGCAGTGCCTTAAGAGTTCTGTTGGTTGCCAGATCATTAATGGGCTATGAATTATGCAATAAACCTCTCCTGCACCAGTAAAGAAGAAGCCAGCAGTGAAATCTGGCCTGAGAATAGATGAAATGCAACAATAAAAGCCATAAACACATTTTTTCATTTGGAAGTCCTATTAAGAATAAGAAATAATTCATGTTCAAATGGTTTTGTATGGCAGAGATGCTGTAATGAAAGAGTTTGCAGAACTTTTAAAAAATTGAAGAAGTAAAAGGAGATGATCATGGGACTTGAAACGGTCTGTGACTGGGAAGCAGGGAGCTCATTGCCTTTGTTTCCTTCTTCCTATTAAAGTCTTGGGCTAGTAAAAATTACATTTATAATCACAAGATTATGGGCCCATATATAATTTACCAGGTGGTTATTTTTATGAAAAGAAAAGAAAACTCATTTGCTGTTTTTTAAAGCACTTTCATGTATTGTCATTTTAAATTCATGTTAAAGATCTAAAAATGTTTTTGGGTTTGAAGCTGCTTTTCTTGATGACAGAGCTCTTTCTGGGTTTGAGAGTAAAAGAATGATAGAGGAATAGCATTTCTTCTTAAGCAAAATACCAAGTAGGAACGCTTTAGCCTGGAGTTGCAGTTTATTTTGAGTGAGTCTGCCAGTATGTGAAATTTGGTCATTTTGCTTTTGGGTTTCTACAGAGTGGAGAAGCACTTGGAATAAGTATATATAGTGCTTAAAAGCATGGGTATGAGACATACATGGTTCATGCACTTTGGTTCTTTCACTTACTAATTGAGCTTTGGACAAATTAGTTATTCTCTTTGTTATGGATTGAATTCTATCCCCACTCCTGCCCAAATCATATGTTGAAGTTCTACTACCCAGTACCTCACAATGTGACCTTACATGGAAATAGGGTCATTGAAAATGTAAATTAAGGTACGGTGGTTAGAGTGGGCCCTAAACCAGTATGTCCTTATAAAAAGGGGAAACTTGGACATAGAGATACTGTTGGGGAAATTAACTTAAAAACTCTTCTCCCAACCCAGAGAACCTCTCCATAAAGGTAGTAGAAAAGGAAAACAGTTTTATTATTGAATAAGAGTTAAACCAGAATGTGATGTGCATCCCTGACAATCACTAAGAGATTGTAAAGACAGAAAGAAATCCTCACTCTTAGGCAGCCAAGCAGATACGACCCCTCGCATGCATGTTTTCAAGATAAACAATATATAGTCAAGTAAGAGGACTTGTCAGCACTTTCTGTCACACATAGCTCACACTAACTTTCCCTAGTAGTTGGAGTAACTATTATGTTGGCTAATTGGCTTTATCCAGAAGGAAACAAACTTCTCAAATCTTCATGACAGGAGGTAGTTTTGCAACTTGGAACCCGGTCCCACCAAAGTAAGCCTCCTGCCTTCCCACAGAAGATGGGAGATAGAGGTGCTGTGTCCCTTGAGGATTCTCCTCCACAGCCCTCAGAAGGAACCAATCCTGCTGGCACCTTGATCTTGAACTTCTAACCTCCAGAGCTGTGAGACAATATATTTCTGTTGTTTAAGCCACTCCGTTTTTGGTACTTTGTTAAGGCAGCCTTAGCAAACTAACACACTCTTTATATTTCAGTTTTCTCCTGGAATGGGTGGGGTTTGGGAAAGCATGAGAACTGTAAAACGGGTATGGTAACACACCTACTTCAGAGAGTTGTTAAGAAAATTAAATAAGTTAAGCAAATAAAATGCTTAGCAAAGTGCCTGGAGCATAATACTCAGTACATCTTACCTGTTATTACCATTCTTCTTTCCTTGAGCAAAACACAATATTACACAGTATTATTGGATATAAAATCAGGAGGTTAGAAAAAATTCTCTCATGTCCTTTGCATCTCTGAAATTCAATTATTCTATTTTTTTCTGTCTTAAAATTTTAAGCCCCCTTTGTTCATTTCACTATCAATCTATCAATCAAAATATATTATCTTTGCTGGGTAGAGTAATCTTGGTTGCAGGTTTTTCTCCTTCATCACTTTAAGTATGTCCTGCCAGTCCCTTCTGGCTTGCAGAGTTTCTGCTGAAAGATCAGCTGTTAACCTTATGGGGATTCCCTTGTGTGTTATTTGTTGTTTTTCCCTTGCTGCTTTTAATATGTTTTCTTTGTATTTAATTTTTGACAGTTTGATTAATATGTGTCTTGGCATGTTTCTCCTTGGATTTATCCTGTATGGGACTCTGTGCTTCCTGGACTTAACTATTTCCTTTCCCATATTAGGGAAGTTTTCAACTATAATCTCTTCAAATATTTTCTCAGTCCCTTTCTTTTTCTCTTCTTCTTCTGGCACCCCTATAATTCAAATGTTGGTGCATTTAATGTTGTCCCAGAGGTCTCTGAGACTGTCCTCAGTTCTTTTCATTCTTTTTTCTTTATTCTGCTCTGCAGTAGTTATTTCCACTATCTTATCTTCCAGGTCACTTATCCTTTCTTCTGCCTCAGTTATTCTGCTATTGATCCCATCTAGAGTATTTTTAATTTCATTTATTGTGTTGTTCATCATTGTTTGTTTCATCTTTAATACTTCTAGGTCCTTGTTAAATGTTTCTTGCATTTTGTCTATTCTATTTCCAAGATTTTGGATCATCTTTACTATCATTATTCTGAATTCTTTTTCAGGTAGACTGCCTATTTCCTTTTCATTTGTTAGGTCTGGTGGGTTTTTATCTTGCTCCTTCATCTGCTGTGTGTTTTTCTGTCTTCTCATTTTGCTTATCTTACTGTGTTTGGGGTCTCCTTTTTGCAGGCTGCAGGTTCGTAGTTCCCGTTGTTTTTGGTGTCTGTCCCCAGTGGCTAAGATTGGTTCAGTGGGTTGTGTAGGCTTCCTGGTGGAGGGGACTAGTGCCTGTGTTCTGGTGGATGAGGGTGGATCTTGTCTTTCTGGTGAGCGGGTCCACATCTGGTGGTGTGTTTTGGGGTGTCTGTGGACTTATTATGATTTTAGGCAGCCTCTCTGCTAATGGGTGGGGTTGTGTTCCTGTCTTGCTAGTTGTTTGGCATAGGGTGTCCAGCACTGTAGCTTGCTGGTTGTTGAGTGAAGCTGGGTGCTGGTGTTGAGATGGAGATCTCTGTGAGATTTTCGCCGTTTGATATTATGTAGAGCTGGGAGGTCTCTTATGGACCAGTGTCCTGAAGTTGGCTCTCCCACCTCAGAGACACAGCACTGACTCCTGGCTACAGCACCAAGAGCCTTTCATCCACACGGCTCAGAATAAAAGGGAGAAAAAGTAGAAAGGAAGAATTAGTAGAAGTAGAAAGAAAGAAATAAAGAAAGGAGGGAGGGAGGAAAGAAGGAGGGAAGGAAGGGAAAAAAAGAAAGAAGAAGATAAAGTAAAGTAAAATAAAGTAAGATAAAGTATAATAAAGTTATTAAAATAAAAAAATAATTATTAAGAGAAAAAAACACAAAAACGGACGGATAGAACCCTAGGACAAATGGTGGAAGCAAAGCTATACAGACAAAATCTCACACAGAAGCATACACATACACACTCACAAAAAGAGGAAAAGGGGAAAAAATCATAAATGTTGCTCTCAAAGTCCACCTCCTCAATTTGGGATGATTCGTTGTCTATTCATGTATTCCACAGATGCAGGGTACATCGAGTTGATTGTGGAGCTTTAATCCGCTGCTTCTGAGGCTGCTGGGAGAGATTTCCCTTTCCCTTCTTTGTTCTCACAGCTCCCAGGGGCTCAGCTTTGAATTTGGCCCCGCCTGTGCGTGTAGGTCGCCGGAGGGCGTCTGTTCTTCGCTCAGACAGGACAGGGTTAAAGGAGCCGCCGATTCGGAGGCTCTGGCTCACTCAGGCCAGTGGTGGGGGGGGGAGGGGCATGGAGTGCGGGGCAGCCTGCGGCGCCGGCGTGACGTTGCACCAGCCTGAGGCGCGCCGTGCGTTCTTCCGGGGTAGTTGTTCCTGGATCCCGGGACCCTGGCAGTGGCGGGCTGCACAGGCTCCCCGGAAGCGGGGTGTGGACAGTGACCTATGCTCGCGCACACAGGCTTCTTGGTGGCGGCAGCAGCAGCCTTAGCGTCTCATGCCTGTCTCTGGGGTCCGCGCTTTTAGTCGCGGCTCGCAGCCGTCTCTGGACCTCCTTTAAGCAGCATTCTTAATCCCCTCTCCTCGCGCACCAGGAAACAAAGAGGGAAGAAAAAATCTCTTGCCTCTTCGGCAGGTCCAGACTTTTCCCCGGACTCCCTCCCGGCCAGCCGTGGCGCACTAACCCCCTGCAGGCTGTGTTCACGCCACCAACCCCAGTCCTCTTCCTGGGCTCCGACCGAAGCCTGAGCCTCAGCTTCCAGCCCCGCCCGCCCCTGTGGGGGAGCCGACAAGCCTCTCGGGCTGGTGAGTGCCGGTCAGCACTGATCCTCTGTGCGGGAATCTCACCGCTTTGCCCCCCGCACCCCTGTTGCTGTGCTCTCCTCCGCGGCTCCGAATCTTTCCCCCTACGCCACCCGCAGTCTCCGCCCTCGAAGGGGCTTCCTACTGTGTGGAAACTTTTCCTCCTTCACAGCTCCCTCCCACTGGTGCCGGTCCCTTCTCTATCCTTTTGTCTCTGTTTATTCTTTTTTCTTTTGCCCTACCCAGGTACGTGGGGGTTTCTTGCCTTTTGGGAGGTCTGAGGTCTTCTGCCACCGTTCAGTAGGTGTTCTGTAGGAGTTGTTCCACATGTAGATGTATTTCTGGTGTATCTGTGGGGAGGAAGGTGATCTCCGCGTCTTACCCTTCCGCCATCTTCCCGGAAGCCCCTTCACCATTCTCTGCCTTAGCTTCTTTATATGAGTTAACACTTTAACACTAAGAATTGTATGTGAACAATGTTTGGAAAATAAAAGGTACAAAATAAGTATCTGGTGGATGAATAATTAGAAGGGAAGAAAAGGAAGTAAGACAACAGCAATCTATTTTTGGAAGCTGTTAAGTAACCAAATGAGTGGTAACCGAGTGCCCTGAGGCAATTTCTGAATAAGTAGGAAAAGCTGAAAAATAAAGTGGTTTCCACAAATAATTTTCTAAAGACTAAGAAACTGGTAGCACTGGGTTTGGGATTAAGGAGGGGTGGCTAATAATCAGGGAAGATGGGTAGGTCTTTAGGTCTGATGTCCTGACAGGCTGGGCAGGAGTGGGTTTAGTGAGACTGCAGGGACAAGAAAGCATATAAGGTATATTATTTAAAGAAGCAGCAAAGGACTCAGAGTCTAACTTCATAAAGAAAGGGAAAAAGTGAAGTGGCATTAGATACAATGTATTAAATTTTGCCAACAGAGTGATCAGAGAAGTTTTTTGTTTATTTAAGTTTTTAAGTGAGGATCTGATGCTCAGCTGGTGTTTTTATTTCCTCTACTTTGATACACATTCTGTAAGTCTTACTAACGACTCTGTTGACTAATCTAACGAAATATTCTAAGCCATCACAGAGGCTTTTAGCCAAACCAAAGGTGAGAGGATGATGAGGAAACACTGTCCTTTTGTGAAAATCCAAATATTACACTTCGCTGGAGATCATGTGTTGACATTTCCTTAGCACATGTCTGTGACCACCCTCTTTAGCTTCATCTCAAGTCAGCATCCCACACAGAAGCTGCTTAAGAGTCCTTGCTCTCATGGCTTCTTGGCACACAATCCTGTGTTCCCTTACTTGGTCTTTTCTAGTACATTAGTTCCAGTTATCTGGCTCTTCTATATATTTGCCCTGAATTGTTACAAAGAACAAATTCTGTATGTGAGGTGACACTGATGGAATTAGCCTCACGTCAAGAAACAGTTCAAGATTTTTCTGGAATACACTGATCCTCTCCTTTTTCTTATAATTCAATCTTAATGATATAAACTAGGAGTCTGAGGAAATCTATTGAGAGATTATTTCATGATTAAATGGAAGAATCTGTCAAATCTGCATACTCAGGAGGGAAAACACTTTCCTTAACGGGGAGGTTTTTTTTTTTTTTTTTTTTTTTATCTACTGCATAGCTACAATTAAAAAAAAAAATTTCCCCTGGTGTTCACACAATTCTGTGTTCTATTCCTGAAGTTTTTTTTTTTTTCTTGATTGTTATTCATTTTAGTTAAAAACATAATGAGAATGAAATTGAAAAATGAAACTGTATATTACATTTGAATAAAATCGTAATTTTAATTTAAAAACTTTTCAATATCGAAACAAACTTATACAAAGGAAGGTTGTAGAAGTCACATTTTTTGAGAACTTGTAATATGCTAGCTACTTTATGACTCATTAAGTCAGCATTTCTATAAGGTAGTTACTCTATCTCTATAAATGAATTCTAAAGTATTGTATAGATCTATATGTATATAGATCTGTATATCTGAAGTATATATTACTGTTGTATGAATTTAAATACAGGTAATTCTTTCCCAAGGAGATTAACTTATCATAGTAAAATGTGAAAATTTATATTTAAATCTGATTGATGAATAGTTTTATACTATATACAATTGTCTGAGACATATGATCTCAAACCAATCTTGTTATCCTTTAGGACTCCTCCCTACATTTATTTTTGTGTGTATGTGAAATATCAGCATAAGAATTTTATTGTATATTGAAGTATGTATTAAATTTTGCACATATTTTCTCATTTTGAATTTACATTTTTTCCTTCTAACCCAGTTTATAATGGCAGTTGTAGGCGTATGGTCACATTGTGTCTTATGGCCAAGAATTCCATTTCTACTAGGACTCATTAACAGGTCAGGAACGGTTTCTCAAAGGCTATATAATTCTCTGTTGGAGGTGCCATGGCCTTATTCCAGAATCCCATGGACCTGCATTGTGATACTCCCACTGGGGCTTGCCACAGCTCCATATGGCATCTTTTCCCACCACTTAACACCACCAACATCATAGTGTCTGCCAGATGGTAATGACTCAAACAATAATGCCTCTTGCACCACAGCCTAAATTTGTCACAGAATCCTTTCCTTCTCTGGGACTCACTCAAGGCTAGGGCCTTCCATGTAACCCCATATATGGGCTGGTTTATCAATAGGTGTAAAATGTATTACTTCCAGAAGCCAGTGAGTGCTGTGCTTCCTTCATTGTGGTAAGAAATGAATGATGCAGCAATTTGTCTTTTACTTTGACAGGGCACCTGATGATTGGACCTCTAAAAGCTTTACAGAAGTCACAGGTCTTAAGCATTTATATGATTTATCTCCCTCTGAAGTGCATGTATCTCACCACGGTCTTTAGCATACTAGCATACTAGCCACCTCTTGCTCATTTTATCAGTAAGTGTAATGTCACTGATGTAATGAGTCAGTGTGTCATTTTCTTAAATGTTCAGGTGGTTTAGATCTCTTTAGACTATAAGTATAGCACAGGACAGGAGACTTAAAAAGCCCTGAGGCAAAGCCTAAAAAGTCCTGTAAATGAATTCTATCTTCTAATTGCAGTGAAAAAGAATGCATTTACTAAATCAATAATCCTATTAATCTGTTCTAAGCAATGATAACACATTAGCACAGCAGCTATGATCAGGGCTGAGGTAGTCTGCAGTCTTTCTCCAGGATCCAGTTTCTTCAGGGGTCAGATTTGTGAATTGAATGTAGTAGAGACTGCTATTTGTTGCTTCTTTAGGTCCTTAATCACTTCACTAGTTTCTGTTGTCTCTTCAGCCTGTGATATTGTGTTTGAATTGTTACCTTGGGCAAGGTAGGGGATTCAGTTTCAAAGATTTTTCACTTGACCTTTCCTACTATGATAGCTGTTACCCTACAGGCCAAGAACCCAATGTGGGAGTTACTTCAACTGCCAAATTTATCAATTCCAATAATATACTTGGAGTCTGAGGAAATAACCACTGGTATGCATCTGAAGACACAGCGGGCCACTGGGAGCTAGACTCTGTCCAGAACATCATTTATTACCTTATTCCCATAGGTCCCCATTCTAACAGAAGTACCATGATGGTATCTATGCCAACTCAGCCCATTTTAGAGTCTGTTGTTCACTGTAAGCCAGTCTCAAATCCCCATCTAACAGCCTCTTTTCTCTGACCACTCTGGGTACACTTGTGATAGTTTGAGTCCTCTGAGAAGTGGACACCAAAATGGGACCAGACATGCAAGAGATTTACTAGGAGACATGCCTGTGAAAGAGAATGGGAAATGAGTCAAGGTAACTGCTAGCTCCATGAGTCTGTCTTCCATGTCTGAGCCTTACAAAGGAGAGAAGGAAGGAAAAATAAGTTGGGAGGATGAGTCTTAGATTTCAGTACAGTTCTAAAGAAGTTCAGCAAGACCCATAGGAAGTCTTTGACCAAAGTTACTTTAATATCCCTTATTTGGTGGGAGCAGCCCATGGGATGCTTGCTTCTGGAGCAAATGCTACATTCTTGAGAATGTAGCAACTGGGGCCGTCAGATAATTATGCTCCCAGAGTCAGAGATTTGATAGATGCGTTTTCATGGCTGGCACAGTACCAGCATGTGAGTACATTCGCACAGATACATGCATTCTCCCATATAAACAACTACAGAACAATTACATTTATGAAAGTTTATTAAAATATAAACTCAATCATCTGTTATAATATTATAACGTATATATGTATAATATAATGTATCACTAGTAAATCTGTTTCATAGCAGGCATGCAATCGTGTTTCTATGGTTAGGAAATCTGTTAATCATTCACCATGGTAATTCAAAACAAAAATCATGTGATTGCTAGAAATGCTAAACATAAATTGGATAAAATTTTTCTCAGTTGTTTTAGATTTAAAAATTCTTAGTATAATAGGGATATATGGATTGCTTTTTAATATGAGTATATATGTATATATGTATGTATATATTTGTTTATTTAGCATTATGTAATGAAATACCAGAATTTCACAGTCAAGACAGAGAAAGGATGTTTAATTTTAGTTAATTAATTTAAAATTGTTCTAGTTACTAGTGCTACAATTAGTTGTGAAAAAATAAGGTATTAATAGAAAAAATATTTATCATTGCAGATGACAATTGTACAACTCAAGAGAGTGAAATGGAATGTTATTATGATTAATAAGAACATTCAGTAATGTAGTTGCACCCAATATTTACTTATAAAAGTATCTTTCTATATAGCAATAAATCCAAGAGAAAATACAATGAAGGAAAACATCTCATTTACAATAGGCAAATAATATATACAATACTTAGAAAGAAGGTTAACAAAATGTATGCAAGACATACGTGAAAACAAATTATAAAGCTACTTAGGGTCATAAAATAGGGCTTTAATAAATAGGAAGGCATTATCTATTATTGGATTGGGCAGCTAAATATAGATGTGTCACTTTTCTCAAAAAAATCTATTAATTTAACAAGATACAGTGCAAATGCTGGTTTGTTTGTTTTTTTAAAAAAAAAGCAGATTATCTTTTAAATTCTTATAGGAAAACAACCTTGCCTAAATAAAAAAATTCTGAAACTGGTGAACAATACAGGCAATACACAATAGGCCTTATAGCTTATCCAAGATCTGATTAGCATAACTCCCAGTGACAAGACTGACACATGTTCCATTTCTACAGTTACAAGGTCAGCCAAACTGTGTGAACACAAGATGTTGAGTGTGATGGATAAAGAATTGTTTCCAGCCAAAGTATATTATGTGCTTTATTCCAGAATTTTTTCCATTCATTATTCAGCATTCAGCAATTGTTTATTGAATTCTTATTCTATGCCAGGCTCAGTTCTTGATGCTGGGGGTAGAACAACGGACAAAAGAGACAATTCCTGCCTTCATGGCTTATACATGCTAGTGGGGATCATACAGTGCACTGTGTAAGTTTAAGGTTAAGAAGTGCCCCAGCCAGTGACAGGGGTCCCTAGCACATGTCCAGGCGGGACTGTGGTGCTAAAGCCTCTTGCATGTAAGTCTGCTCCTGAAGGGATAGTTGAGCTTCCTCAAGTTCTGACTTGGCTCTCCCTGACTCACATTTAGGATCTACAACTGTTTACCTGTTCTGGGGACACAAAAAGATTTATCCTTCATCCAACACTGGAGAATACTTCTGCCCCTCAGCTGACTTCTTTACCAATCTTTAGTCAAATTTGTTTAATTTACCCAGATAGAGTCTTTTTCTTGACCTCTCCTTCAAACTGAACATACTACCAGCATCTGCCAATTAAATGATTTATGCAGAAAGCTATTATTAATAAATGTTAAAATAAATTTTAAAGTTAAAATACTTAAAATAGTATAACTGATTCAAAAATAAAAAGCCATATTAATGGAACACAATAGAGGTCAGAAATCCAGATAAATGTGAAGATTAATATGTGATATGAGTGGCATTGATTAAAGTGGGTCATTCAGTTAGTGTTGCTGAAAACTTTGAAATAGTCACAAGAAAACAAGAAAATGTCATCCTCCCCCACACCCCATTCTTAGTCATTACCCACAGTTAATTTCCAATGAACTAAGTATCTTTCTGACAGTATCATTGTGGTAAGGACACATAATGTGAGATCTATCATCTTAACAAATTTTAATTGCACAATACATTATTGTTGACTACAGGTACTATATCGTAGAGCAGATCTCTAGAGCTTATTCATCTCACTTAACCGAAACTTTATGACTGTCGATTGATAACACCCCACTTTTCCCTCCCTCTAGCCCCTGGCAACCATCATTCAACTCTTTGATTTTATGAATCTGTCTATTTTAGATACCTCATGTAAGTGATATCATATAGTACTTGTGACTGGTTTATTTCACTTAGCATAAATTCCTCAAGGTCTATCCATGTTGTTGATTGTTGTAGAATTTCCTTCTTTTTTAAGGCTGAATATTATTCCACTGTATATAGAGAGCACATTTTCTTTATCCATATGTCTGTCGATGGGCATTTTTGTTATTTCATCTTAGTTATTGTGAATAGTGCTGCAATGAACATGGGAGTGCTAATATTCTTTGGGGATCCTAATTTCAATTCTTTTGGA
The DNA here is from genome assembly GCF_949987515.2 of Delphinus delphis. Taxonomy (NCBI): domain Eukaryota; kingdom Metazoa; phylum Chordata; class Mammalia; order Artiodactyla; family Delphinidae; genus Delphinus; species Delphinus delphis. Next base: position 62,153,257 of record NC_082687.1, on the reverse strand, counting down.
TATATACCCAGAAGTAGGATTGCTGGGTAGTTCTAGGTTTAATTTTTTGAGGAACCTCTGTATTGTTTTTGATAGCATCTGCGCTATTTTGCATCCCTAACAACAGTGTACAGTGGTTCCAGTTTCTCCACATTCTTGCCAACATCTGTTGTGGTTGTTCTTGTTGTTTTTTCTGATAGTAACCATGCTGACAAATATGAGGTGATATCTCCCTGTGGTTTTGATTTGAATTTTCCTCATGATTAGTGAAGATGAATATCATAATATAAAATAGGAGCCATTAAAAAAAGTACAAGAAGGAAACATTGGAGAATTTAATTGCACTTATTTCTAAGCATTGAAAAATATCCAGAAGCAACAGTAGGGCTAAGTGTTGATTTGAGCTGCATTACAAAATTTCTTCATGGCAAAAAATCCTTAATAAAGTCAAAGTATAAGCAAAATTTGAGAAATAAAATGTTTGCAATACATGAGAGAAAAAAGAACTAAAATAGGATTTGGTAATTGTTACTTATGTTGCTTTCTGTTATTATCCTTTGCTTTTAATGGTTCCCCTTTGGAGAGCTTAAGTGTATTTTACTATTATTTTTACTTAGATACTCTTAAAAATGGCTTTGCAGTTATAAAAAGAATATTTGTGACTTCCTTTTAAGTAATTTAATAACAGTAAATTCAACTTTGACTAAGGTGAAAGTGGAATCAGTTCACTCTGACTTTAACCTTTACAGTTTTTCACAAGTTTAATTTAAAAGGTTAAAGTAAAAAAATTGCATATTTGAATTACAGGTATAGGTGATACATTTATATGTGAATCTACACAATCTTTAATCATGTTCAGGAGAAGATTAAAAATGATATGCAAAGTTATATATTTAAATGTCATTTTGTGGACAAAAAGGAAAATGTGTAGACTATTTAGAAAATTGATATGTGATATGATATTTATTTTGCTTGCCTTTCCACCCAATTAGGACCAAATCAGAGTGTTCTTTTTTTTTTAAAAACAACACCTGAATATTCTGTAAATTCTGATTTTGTATCAAAATATCCAAGACAGCAGAGAAGAGAAACTGAGAAATTATTCCACAATAAAGAAATATTTGATAATCACCAAAATAATATACCCCTTTCTCCATCCAACCTGAAGACACAGTTCTTAGTAGTGATGACATGCCAGAACTAATGTGTTCTGGCCAGACACAATGGATTTTGATTAGGTAGGATTATGGCAGCTTCCTTTTTAGATGAGCATATTATTACTGCTTCACAGTAAATAATCTTTTGATGTATCCGAGAGTTTGCCTATCACTTTATTTTATTTTCACAAATTGTATTTCATTGTTAATAATCAGGGACGCTTCTAACTAGTGTCTAAGTAGTTAATGGTATTGCTGTGAAGAAAGGTGTGTATTTTAATTTGTAAAACAGGGATTATGCTGTTTTTCCTTTATTATTCAGGAAAAAACATGTTCAATCCATTTCAGTTATTTTGTTTACACAGAAGACATGTTGACATAATTCCATTGGTGACACATTTATGGTGAAAGACTGTGTATACTGTAAATAATTGGTTTAATTAGTAATTTCCTTTTGTATATCAACTTAGACATCAGATTGATTTTTCAGAAATATTGATCACATTCTGTTTTTTTTGTGCTTAGAACTTCATATTGTTGTTCACAAAGTTTCAAATATTTAACCTGACTTAAAAACCTTACTATATAGATTCTGCTTACTTCTCGAGTCTTAGTGGTTAACACTTTCTCTCTTACTCTCTTCCTAACTTCCTGAATTCCAATTATATTGGTCTTCTTCCTCTTCTTCCGTTTTGTTTTGTTTATTTAATGTTTTGAAATACCACAGACTCTCTCATCTCAGGACACACACGCATTCTCTCTATGCAGAATTCTCACTAAAATTAGTCCTACTCTTGATTTATGTTAAGTAAACATCTTTTCATATGTCTGGTCACCCAGACTTGATAACTTTGAGTTAAAATCTTTGAATTCTCTACCTTTTTTACAACTTCTCAATCCTATCACATCCCAAGTGCTCTCACTTTATTATCTTCCTTTCATCGTCATTATACTTCACAACCAGTCGAGGGTCGTGTCTTCAATTATTTTATCTAGAATCCTGCTTTCTAGACACTGCTATTCCTCTCCATTTCATGTACCCAGGCAGATTTTTTTCCTCCCACTTCACTACTTTAGTTATATTTTTGTTTGTTTTTTTGTTTTTTAACATCGTTACTGGAGTATAATTGCTTTACAATGGTGTGTTAGTTTCTGCTTTATAACAAAGTGAATCAGCTATAGATATACATATATCCCCATATCTCATCCCTCTTGTGTCTCCCTCCCACCCTCCCTATCCCACCCCTCTAGGTGGTCACAAAGCACTGAGATGATCTCCCTGTGCTATGTGGCTGCTTCCCACTAGCTAGCTATTTTACATTTGGTAGTATATATAAGTACATTCCATTCTCTTACTTAGCCCCAGCTTACCCTTCCCCCTCCACGTGTCCTCAAGTCCATTCTCTAGTAGGTCTGCGTCTTTCTTCCCATCTTGTCCCTAGGTTCTTCATGACTATTTTTTTTTTTTTTAGAATCCATATACATGTGTTAGCATATGGTATTTGTTTTTATCTTTCTGACTTACTTCACTCTGTATGACAGACTCTAGGTCCATCCACCTCACTACAAATAACTCAATTTGGTTTCTTTTTATGGCTGAGTAATATTCCACTGTATATATGTGCCACATCTTCTTTATTCATTTATCTCTTGATGGACACTTAGGTTGCTTCCATGTCCTGGCTATTGTAAATGGTGCTGCAGTGAACATTGTGGTACATGACTCTTTTTGAATTATGGTTTTCTCAGGGTACATGCCCAGTAGTGGGATTGCTGGGTCATATGGTAGTTCTATTTGTAGTTTTTTTAAGGAACCTCTATACTGTTCTCCACAGTGGCTGTATCAATTTACATTCCCACCAACAGTGCAAGAGGGTTCCCTTTTCTCTATCGCCTCTCCAGCATTATTGTTTGTAGATATTTTGATGATGGCCATTCTGACTGGTATGAGGTGATACATCATTGTAGTTTTGATTTGCATTTCTCTAATGATTAGTGATATTGAGCATTCTTTCATGTGTTTGTTGGCAATCTGTATATCTTCTTTGGAGAAATGTGTGTTTAGGTCTTCTGCCCATTTTTGGATTGGGTTGTTTGTTTTTTTGATATTGAGCTTCATGACCTACTTGTAAATTCTGGAGATTAATCCTTTGGCAGTTGCTTCATTTGCAAATATTTTCTCCCATTCTGAGGGTTGTCTTTTTGTCTTGTTTACGGTTTCCTTTGCTGTGCAAAAGCTTTTAAGTTTCATTAGGTCCCATTTGTTTATTTTTGTTTTTATTTCCATTTCTCTAGGAGGTGGGTCAAAAAGGATATTGCTGTCATTTATGTCATAGAGTGTTCTGCCTATGTTTCCCTCTAAGAGTTTTACAGTGTCTGGCCTTACATTTAGGTCTTTAATCCATTTTGAGTTTATTTTTGTGTATGGTGTTAGGGAGTGTTCTAATTTCAATATTTTACATGTAGCTGTCCAGTTTTCTCAGCACCACTTATTGAAGAGGCTCTCTTTTCTCCACTGTATATTCTTGCCTCCTTTACCAAAACTAGGTGACAATATGTGCATTGGTTTATCTCTGGGCTTCCTATCCTGTCCCATTGATCTATATTTCTGTTTTTGTGCCAGTACCATACTGTCTTGATTACTGTAGATTTATAGTGTAGTCTGAAGTCAAGGAGCCTGATTCCTACAGCTCCATGTTTCTTCCTCAAGGTTGCTTTGGCTACTCGGGGTCTTTTGTGTTTCCATAAATATTGTGAAATTTTTTGTTCTAGCTCTGTGAAAAATGCTATTGGTAGTTTCATAGGGATTGCATTGAATCTGTACATTGCTTTGAGTAGTATAGTCATTTTGACAATGTTGATTCTTCCAATCTGAGAACACGGTATATGTCTCCATCTGTTTGGATCATCTTTAATTTCCTTCATCAGTGTCTGATAATTTTCTGCATACAGGTCTTTTCACTCCTTGGGTAGCTTTATTCCTAGGTATTTTATTCTTTTTGTCACAGTGGTGAATGGGAGTGCTTCCTTAATTTCTCTTTCAGATTTTCCATCAGTGTTTAGAAATGGAAGATACTCCTGTGCATTAATTTTGTATCCTGCTACTTTACCAAATTCATTGATTAACTCTGGTAGTTTTCTGGTAGCATCTTAGGGTTTATGTACAGTATCATGACTTCTGCAAACAGGGACAGTTTTACTTCTTCTTTTCCAATTTGTATTCCTTTTATTTCTTTTTCTTCTCTGATTGCTGTGGCCAAAACTTCCAAAATGATGTTGAATAATAGTGGTGAGAATGGGCAACCTCGTCTTGTTCCCGATCTTAGTGGAAATGGTTTCAGTTTTTCACCATTGAGAATGATGTTGGCTGTGAGTTTGTCATATATGGCCTTTATTATGTGGAGGTAAGTTCCTTCTATGCCTAATTTCTGGAGGGTTTTTATCATAAATTGGTGTTGAATTTTATTGGAAGCTTTTTCTGCATCTGTGTATCACATTGATTGCGTATATTGAAGAATCCTTGCATTCCTGGGATAAACCCCACTTGATCATGGTGTATTATCCTTTTAATGTGCTATTGGATTCTGTTTGCTAGTATTTTGTTGAGGATGTTTGCATCTATGTTCATCAGTGATATTGGCCTGTAGTTTTCTTTTTTTGTGACATCTTTATCTGGTTTTGGTGTCAGTGTGATGGTGGCCTTGTAGAATGACTTTGGGAGTGTTCCTCCCTCTACTCTATTTTGGAAGAGTTTGAGGAGGATAGGTGTTAGCTCTTCTCTAAATGTTTGATAGAATTCGCCTGTGAAGCCATCTGGTCCTGGGCTTTTGTTTGTTGGAAGATTTTTAATCACAGTCTCTGTTTCAGTGCTTGTGATTGGTCGGTTTATATTTCCTATTTCTTCCTGTTTCAGTTTCGGAAGGTTGTGCTTTTCTAAGAATTTGTCCATTTGTTTCAGGTTGTCTGTTTTATTGGCATATAGTTGCTTGTAGTAATCTCTCATGATCCTTTTACTTCTCCTTTTTCATTTCTAATTCTGTTGATTTGAATCTTCTCCCTTTTTTTCTTGATGAGTCTGGCTAATGGTTTACCAATTTTTTTTATCTTTTCAAAAAACTAGGTTTTAGTTTTATTGATCTTTGCTATTGTTTTCTTTATTTCTATTTCATTTTTTTCTGCTCTGATCTTTATGCTTTCTTTCCTTCTGCTAACTTCAGGGTTTTTTGTTCTTCTTTCCCTGATCGCTTTGGGTGTAAGGTTAGGTTATTTTTGAGATGTTTCTTGTTTCTTGAGGTAGGATTGTATTGCTATAAACTTCCCTCTTAGAACTGCTTTTGCTGCATCCCATAGGTTTTGGGTCGTCGTGTTTTCATTGTCATTTGTTTCTAGGAATTTTTTATTTCCTCTCTGATTTCTTCAGTGATCTCTTAGTTATTAAGTAGTGTATTGTTTAGCTTCCATGGGTTTGTATTTTTTACAGTTTTTTCATGTAATTAATATCTAGTCTCATAGTGTTGTTGTGGTCAGAAAAGATACTTCATAAATTTTCTTAAATTTACTAAGGCTTGATTTGTGACCAAGATATGATCTATCCTGGAGAATATTCCATGAGCACTTGAGAAGAAAGTGTATTCTGTTGTTTTTGGATGGAATGTCCTATAAATATCAATTAAGTCCATCTTGTTTAATGTATCATTTAAAGCTTGTGTTTCCTTATTTATTTTCATTTTCGATGATCTGTCCGTTGTTGAAAGTGGGGTGTTAAAGTCCGCTACTATGATTGTGTTACTGTCAGTTTTACCTTTTATAACTGTTAGCATTTGCCTTACGTATTGAGGTGCTCCTATGTTGGGTGCATCAATATTTACAATTGTTATATCTTCTTCTTGGATCGATCCCTTGATCATTATGTAGTGTCCTTCTTTGTCTCTTGTAATAGTCTTTATTTTAACGTCTATTTTGTCTGATATGAGTATTGCTACTCCAGCTTTCTTTGATTTCTATTTGCGTGGAGTATCTTTTTCCATCCCCTCACTTTCAGTCTGTATGTGTCCCTAAGTCTGAAGTGGGTCTCTTGCAGACAGGATATATACGGGTCTTTTTTTTGTATCCATTCAGCCAGTCTATGTCTTCTGGCTGGAGCATTTAATCCATTTACATTTAAGGTAATTATCCATATGTATGTTCCTATAACCATTTTCTTAATTGTTTTGGGTTTCTTATTGTAGATCTTTTCCTTCTCTTGTTTTTCCTTCCTAGAGAAGTTCTTGTAGCATTCGTTGTTAAGGTGGTTTGGCGGTGCTGAATTCTCTTAGCTTTTGCTTGTCTGCAAAGATTTTAATTTCTATGTCGAATGTGAATGAGATCCTTGCTGGGTAGAGTCAACTTGGTTATAGGTTTTTACCTGTCATCACTTTAAATATATACTGCCAATCCCTTCTGGCTTGCAGAGTTTCTGCTGAAAGATAATCTGTTAACCTTATGGGGATTCCCTTGTATGTTATTTGTTGCTTTTCCCTTGCTGCTTTTACTATTTTTTCTTTGTATTTAATTTTTGATAGTTTGATTAATATGTGTCTTGGCGTGTTTCTCCTTGGATTTATCCTGTTTGAGACTCTCTGCTCTTCCTGGACTTGATTAACTATTTTCTTTGCCATATTAGGGAAGTTTTCAACTATAATCTCTTCTCAGTCTATTTTCTCAGTCCCTTACTTTTTCTCTTCTTCTGGGACCCCTATGATTCAAATATTGGTGCATTTAATGTTGTCCCAGAGGTCTCTGAGACTGTCCTCAATTCTTTTCATTCTTTTTTCTTTATTCAGCCCTGCAGTAGTTATTTCCACTATTTTATCTTCCAGGTCACTTATCCGTTTTTCTGCTCAGTTATTTCTGCTATTGATGCCTTCTAGAGAATTTTTAATTTCATTTATTGTGTTGTTCATCATTGTCTGTTTGCTCTTTAGTTCTTCCAGGTCCTTGTTAAATGTTTCTTGTATTTTCTCCATTCTATTTCCAAGATTTTGGATCATCTTTACTATCATTACTCTGAATCCTTTTTCAGGTAGACTGTCTATTTCCTCTTCATTTGTTTGGTCTGGTGGGTTTTTACATTGCTCCTTCATCTGCTGTGTGTTCCTCTGTCTTCTCATTTTTCTTAACTTACTGTGTTTGGGGTCTCCTTTTCACAGGCTGCTGCTTCGTAGTTCCCGTTGTTTTTGGTGTCTGCCTCCAGTGGCTGAGGTTGGTTCAGTGGGTTGTGTAGGCTCCCTGGTGGAGGGGACTAGTGTCTGTGTTCTGATGGATGAGCCGGGATCTTGTCTTTCTGGTGGACAGGACCACATCTGGTGGTTTGTTTTGAGGCGTCTGTGACCTTATTATGATTTTTTTGTTTGTTTGTTTTTTGTGGTATGCAGGGCTCTCACTGTTGTGGTCTCTCCCATTGCGGAGCACAGGCTCTGGACACGCAGGTTCAGCGGCCATGGCTCACAGGCCCAGCCACTCCGCGGCATGTGGGATCTTCCCAGACCAGGGCACGAACCCGTGTCCCCTGCACTGGCAGGCAGACTCTCAACCACTGCGCCACCAGGGAAGCCCTATGATTTTAGGCAGCCTCTCTGCTAATGGGTGGTGTTGTGTTCCTGTCTTTTTACTTGTTTCGCAAAGGGTGCCAACACTGTAGCTTGCTGGTCGTTCAGTGGTGCTGGGTCTTAGCACTGAGATGGAGATCTCTGGGAGACCTTTCGCCGTTTGATATTACGTGGAGCCGGGAGGTGTCTGGTGGACCAATGTCCAGAACTTGGCTCCTCCACCTTAGAGGCACAGGCCTGACACCGGACCAGAGCACCAACGCCCTGTCAGCCATACGGCTCATAAGAAAAGTGAGGAAAAACAAAAAACAAAAAAAAACGGACAGACAGAACCCTAGGACAAATGGTAAAAGCAAAGCTATACGAACAAAATCACACAAGGAAGCATACACATACACACTCAGAACACAAAAATAAGGGGAAAAAATATATATCGTTGCATCCAAATTCCACTGCGTCAATTTTGGGATGATTCTTTGGCTATTCAGGTATTCCACAGATGCAGGGTACATCAAGTTGATTGTGGATACTTAATCCGCTGCTCCTGAGGCTTCTGGGGGAGATTTCCCTTTCTCTTCTTTGTTCACACAGCTCCTGGGGCTCAGCTTTGGATCTGTCCCTGCATCTGCGTGTAGGTCACCTGAGGGCATCTGTTCTTTGCTCAGACAGGACGGGGTTAAAGTAGCAGCTGATTAGGGGCCTCTGCTCACTCAGGCCGGAGGGAGGGAGGGGTACGGAGTGCGGGGCGAGCCTGTGGCGGCAGAGGCCAGAGTGACGTTGTACCAGCCTGAGGCGCGCCGTGCGTTCTCCCGGGGAAGTTGTCCCTGCATCACGGGACCCTGGCAGTGGCGGGCTGCACAGGCTCCTGGGAGGGGAGGTGTGGATAGTGACCTGTGCTCGCACACAGGCTTCTTTGTGGCTGCAACCGCATCCTTAGTGGTTCATTCCCATCTCTGTGGTCCGCGCTGTTAGCTGCAGCTCATGCCCATCTCTGGAGCTCATTTAGGCGGTGCTCTGTATCCCCTCTCCTCACGCACCCCAAAACAATGTTCTCTTGCTCTTAGGCAGGTCCAGACTTTTTCCCGGACTCCCTCCCGTCTAGCTGTTCTGCACTAGCCCCTTCAGGCTGTGTTCACATAGCCAACCCCAGTCCTCTCCCTGCGGTCTGACCTCCGAAGCCCGAGCCTCAGCTCCTCTCCCCCACCCGCCCTGGCCGGTGAGCAGACAAGCCTCTTGGGCTGGTGAGTGCTGGTCGGCACTGATCCTCTGTGTGGGAATCGCTCCTCTTTGCCCTCTGCACCTCTGTTGATGTGCACTCCTACGTGGCTCTGAAGCTTCCCTCCCCCACCCATCCCCTGTCTCCGCCTGCAAAGGGGCTTCCTAGTGTGTGGAAACTTTTCTTCCTTCACTTCTCCCTCCCAGAAGTGCAGGTCCTGTCCCTATTCTTTTGTCTTTGTTTTGCCCTACCCAGGTACGTGGGAAGATTCTTGCCTTTTGGGAGGTCTGAGGTCTTCTTCCAGCATTCAGTAGGTGTCCTTTAGGAGTTGTTCCACATGTAGTTGTATTTCTGATGTATTTGTGGGGAGGAAGGTGATCTCCATGCCTTACTCTTCCGTCATCCTGAAGGTCTCTCCACTTTAGTTGTTTTTAACATTTGTTCAAAAGTCTTTAAGTTTCCACAGAACCCATTGAGTAAAAACCAAATCTGTTTTTTAATACATTTACAAAACTCTATACTGTATCTCTCATTATCCTCACTATTTCCTTATAAAATTGTTTGTTATACAACTGATTGTTCCCTAATTGCTTTTTTTCCACATTTGCTCATGTCATGGACATTTCTAAGAATACCTGCCTTCATCCATTCCCCACATTCCCAATTATAGTCATTTTCAATTTTTAAAGGAATTCAGATACGCAAACTCAGACAATTTGCTGCTACACTGAAAACTCTGAGTAATGTCTAATCACAATTTGCAATGGGTATTTGTTTCAAGGCACATCTAATACCTTGACAACAATTTTTATTTCATATAACCTTTATTAATTTTGGTTTCCTACTAAGAGCACTTCCCTTCAGGGAGCCAACTGCTAATCTTCTAGTCCGAATTTACATTTACTTTCTTCCACTGTGGGAGTTTGTCTCACTGGTGCCAGTTTTCCTCCTCCTGTATCCATGCTTTTTGCCATGTGACTTGGCAGTTCTTTAAACTTGGAGTCAAGTCTATTTTCATTTCTCTTGACTTTGAGATTGGCTATATGGTTTGTTTTGGCCAGTGGAATGAGGTAGATATGACAAGGTACCATTTCTGAGCCTAGGCCTTAGAGGCCTTGTATGTATCTGCAGATGCTCTCTTGCACACATGCATTGCTATGAAAATAACATGCCATGGCTGGGAGGCTGTCCATGCACCTGCAGTGAGAAACAGAGACACTCAGTTGCTTAAGCCTGAGGAAGAACTGCCCAGCTGAGCTCAACCTAGAATGCCATTGAGTTTTGGAGTGGTTCGTTATGCAGCAATAGCAATAAAATTCATTTATACTAACATAGTTTTAGTTTATACTTCTGTTACTGCAGTTCCCTTCTTACTCTGACTATATTTGACAGAGATAATCCATTCACAAATGTTAATTATATACTAGATTACCATCTTCAAATGAACAAAGCTAAATGTCTCATGGATATTTTATTATATGTATTTATACATTTGTTATCTTATTGATTTAACTTCAGAGGTAAACTTTAGCTTTTAGGTCCCATTTGTGTAGGAGTCATCCCTTAATCATCACTGAATCCCTGCCAGCCCTTCCTATACACAGTACTCTGCACACAATAAGCATTCCTTAGTGCTCATGGAATGAATGAACAGATTTTAAACTTATACCATTCCAAATGGTACAAATGTATTTTAAATTGAAAAATATTTCTGATAATCTTATGGTATCATAGTTTTATAATTTTATTACTGATTCAAAATTTTAATTAAAATAGCTGTCTTTAGTTATTAGGTATAGTAATTTTTGGCAGATTCTCTTTTGCATATAAAGAGTGGGAGATTACACCCATGTTCATGGCAGTTTTTTCACAATACCTAAAAGGTAGGAGTAATCCAAATGTTCAACAGATGAATGGATAAGCAAAGTGTGGTGTATACACACCATAGAATAGTATTCAGCCTTAAAAAGGAATTTTGACACATACTACAATGTGGATGAATCTTGAGGATGTTATGTTAAGTGAAATAAGCCAATCACATAAGGAGAAATACTGTGTGATTCCACTCATATGAGGTACCTAGAGTAGTCAAAGTCACAGAGAGGGAAAGGTAGAATGGTGTTTGCCTGAGGCTGGAGGAAGGGAGGAATGGGGAGTTGTTTAATGGACATAGTTTTAGTTTTGCAAGAGGACGAGTTCTGGAGATGGATGGTGATGATGGCTGCACAACAGTGTGAATGTACTTAATGCCCCTGAACTCTATATTTGCAATTGTTAGAATGGTAAATTTTTATTTTATGTGTATCTTATCATGTTAAAAAAATGGAAATAAAAGAGTGGAAGAAAAAAATTTATTAGGTACTCTTAATACGTAAATCAATGGATATAAAAAGGCCTGATGAGATATTTAAATATTGATTTATGTTTGATGCCCCTGCCAATATTTATTTGTCAAAGAGTCTTTGTGGTGAATGAATAAAAATAAACTTTACATAGTAATTTTCCTTTATAATTAAACTACATATTCATGGTTTAGATTGTGGTCTATGTTTGGCACATGGCTAAAATGTGTTGATCACTATAGAAACAGTTTAGTGTATGGTTAAGAGTCCAGGCAGGGCTTCCAATCTCAACTCCAACACTTACCAGCTGCGTAAATTTGGGCAAATTGTTTACTCTCTGTTTCTTCATGTATGTGTGAATTAATACATATGAAGCACTCAGAAAACTGCCTGGCATGTCACAAATATTACAGTATCAGCTATTACTATTATTACTGAGAAATCTTGGGATTAAAATCTAAATTCGATTATCTTTCAGGAAAGTCTGGCAATAGGATTTTTTAGTAAAATATTACCTTATTCTTTCAGGACATTGTTGATTCTGAGGGAACAACTGCTGTTTTGGAGAAACTTGCCAGAACCTCCCTCCCTTTGACTTATTTCAGTGCTATGTCGAGGTAGCTGTACTTCTAAGTGCTTATCCAGTTAAGCCTATGCAAAGGAAGGTGACAAGTATTTAAAGCTCAGGGCCTCTTGGTTTCTATCTTAAATGTGCACAAATCTGGAGTAAAGGGGGAATGAATCTATTACCATAATATTGGTATTTTGGCCTTTTTCTCTCTTTTTAAGTGCCCTTCCCAATAGCCATCTTTCCTCCATCATTTAAATAATTGGCAAGCAGTGCAGCCCTTAACAGAAGGTGGGAGCTTATTTATGTCTCCTCTTTGTCTGTAAAGACAAAAGAGAAGAACAAATGAGATCAGATCAAGGAGTTCTTTGTTTTATAATCTCTCTGGAGAAATCTAGGAATTTCCTCCCTCCATGCTCATATTTCTTGTTGTGAAGCACAAATGAAGACGCTAATTAGTTGTTCAGTGGCATGGGCTTCCCTTGGGTATTTTCAAGACCTACTTCTTTCCATGATGCATATGCTTCTCTTGTATGTTTCTTGCTGCTCTTCCTAAATTCTGTCCATGAGACAGAAGAGAAGACTAAAGGAACATCAATCCTCCCTCATTTTTTTTTTTAGATTCAGTATATGTCTAAAAGTTCATATTAAGTGTATGTCAAAGAAAATTTATTGCAGTCAGGCAAACACTAAATTGGCAACACATCAGGTAAAAACAAAGGGCCACTGACTATGATAAAGCTCAAAGATGAGAAGTCCAAATCTTCTCCTGATACATGTCCTAGCTAGAATATTTATATTCTTATAGCATGTTTCAATGCTGAGTGCAGAAAGTGATATGACAAAGAAAGTTTTCTTTAATGATTAGAACCAATTCTGTGATTTCCAAAAGCTCAATTTCTTACTCATTCTAAGTTAGAACTGCATTGAATGCATCACTGATTTCATTAGATTGACTGACTTCATCTATTCAAAAATATTTAGAAAGTTTCTTCTATTCAATATATTGTTGTATGAACATCATAGTAGGTAAAAGTTTATCAAATTCATCAAACTAAAAGACAAATCTACTGGACGACACAGATCAAAAATTATTGGGAATTCCCTGGAGGTCCAGTGGTTAAGGCTCCACGCTGCTACTGCAGGGGGCACAGGTTCCATCCCTGGTGGGGGAACTAAGATCCCGCATGCCACATTGTGGGACCAAAAAAACAATTACTTTGGGAGATTGGTTACATGGATGCAATCTAGCAATAGAAATCTTGATAAGAAAAAAATATATAAAAACCCACATGAGTACAGAATTTGAAACATCCTAGGACTTTAGCTTACTCCATATTCCTTTTGAGTATAACAGTATGATGCACCGATTAGCAAACAAACAAATAAAAATACAAAAGCAAAAATTAGTAGGACCTTAGGATGCAATCACAGAATTATAGAAGAATATGCTTCTATAAAGAGACATTAACAGACTGGAATGAATCCTTAGAAACAAACAGGGTACTGAAGAATTTAAATAGCAGTTTGAAATAAGAAGCTGTTTGGCTTGAAAAACTGAAGGCTTAGTACAACAGAGTTATTTTTCAATGGTGGAATTATTCTACATGGTTACAGAGATTATCCATCAGTTTATTCATGCATTAGTTTATAATTTTATTAATTGAGAAACTTTCACTGACACATCTAATAAATAGTCCACATACGTACTGTGTAATCATAATGTAATAATGAACAAAAGAGAAGTGGTCCCTGGTTTATTTGAGATGGCAGAATGAAAGGATAAACACCATCAGCTAAAACAAAGTCAAAGCAAGCAGATTTCAGATCACAAAAAAAGAAAACTTCCTCTCAAACAGAACTGCTCCCAAATAGAATATATCCCTCAGGTATGATGTTTCTGTTTCTGTTTCTATTTTTGTTACTAGAGGGATAATGTGTACCAGATGGCCACTTGTTTGGAAATTCAAGCACTGAGTGAAGTTCTATACAAAGACTCCCTCTCTGTAACATTTTATGAATATGTCTCTACTTTAGTTCCTTTATCTGAGGACAGTTTAGTCAGGTACAATGCAAAGGAAATGTTATCATAATAAAATAATCAAACATGAAGGTTCTTTTTTCCATGAGTAAGGTTAGGATAAACACAATCGACATGAAATCTTGTTTTTCAAGCTTCCTACTTATTAATGACACTTTTGGTTTATCATTTCCGAGTTCTCAAAGAAATTACACCCATAAAGCTTCCAAATTACAAAGATTGTTATTGTGTTTGTTGATATGGAATGGGGAAAGTTAAGATGGGACAGAAGATTCCTAGTCTACAGCAAGTAGTGTTTATGGTTATTGAACTGCAGGGTATAAAACCCATCTCAGATTAGGTTAAGATATAAACAATGTATTTATACGTAACTATGTGGAACTCTAGTGATGGATAATGGTAACAGGAACAAGTGTCTTCACTCTTCCAATCTATCATCAAGTATCTGCCTTTTTGTTTATCCACCTCTCAATTCTTTCTACTGTGGTGACTTTATTTTCAGGCAGCCCCTCTATATGTAGCAGTAATGAGACCCTCCAGTTAATCCAGGCTAATAATGCCCAAAAGACTTGCAGTATTTGATTGACGGAATCCTTCTTCCATGTAATATTCCTACTGATTCCCCCAACTTGCTTCTGATTGGCCCTCCTTGGGTCATATAAACACTTGTATGCCCAACCTTATGATGGAGATTGTAATAAAGGTGGGAATATGATCAATAGTCTCATACATACTGTGGGAGAGGGATAATTCCCCCCAATAGATTAATTGCTCAGTAGACAAAAGTATGCCAGAGGACCATTAGAAATACTGTCCCACTGGCTTCATTATTTGGAGTTTATGTGATATAATTGGATAAAGATAATATCAACAACAAACTTTCTTCAGCAGTGAAGAAGTTTTACATGATATTAGTGCAAGCCTCATACTCTTCACCAAGATCTAAAAACAGGTAAGGATCCAAAGGTATCCCAGAATTACTAAGCCAAGGAAATGTGCCATCAAATCACAAAATTTTATCTTACATCATTTTCTGAATATCTTTCTCCATGCTAACAGATTTCCACCTATATGAATTAGACCTTAAGTATATCACTTGCAGCTCTGTGCTTAACCTGCTCAGGTATTGAATGACAATGCTTCATATTTATTAAGCCTTTTTCATGTAAAGATGGTATATAATCTTCATGCCATCCTCCTGAAGATGACAGGCATTATCCTCATTCTGTAAATGGAGAACTGGAAAGCTTTCAAATGGCTCCAAAATCACTAGCTAGTTGAGAGCTAAGTAGAGTAATTCTAACTAGAATTTCAGTGTTCTATCTGCCAAACTCAGAAAGCAAAATGTTATGAAGTTCCTTCTTTGATTCATTCCAATTTGATTCAGCTCAATTTGATTTTCTAAGCAGTATTAAGAACCTACAGTGTGCTCAGTGTCATACTAAATACTCTGAGCAGTGCAGAGGATGCATAAGGCAACATCCCTTAAACCTTATGTGTTTCATAATTTAATCACAGATACAGCACACAAGCTCAAGGAATAGCTGATAACAATTTGAGTTAACACAAATTCACATTCTTAACTGCAAAAAGTGATGAGATAATAGGTGCAATTTTACTTGAGATATTATATCACAAAGTTTAGCATTGATTCTCTCACATACTGAAAGCCCTCCATAACACAATATTAAAATTTGTTTTTTTAATTCATCTACTCTAAATTAGTTTTTGTATACCTACAGTAAGCCAGCCAAGAGCTTCAGTGCTGCATGCACAATGGTGACTACAAAAGTACTATTCTGGTCCTCAAGGAATTACATTTTACAGAAGGAGAGATATTAATGAACATCTATACTGACCAATGATACAACTTGTTACATGTGGTCTGAAGGAAAAGTCCAACTTCTAGAGATAATAACAGAAACTGACTTGGGTTTGGAGAAGGGGATTAAAAAGGTTAAGGCTGAGGCATTTAAGCTGAAACTTGAAGAATAAGTGGAAGTTTGTCAAATAAGGATTGAGGTGAAGAGCAGCCCTGGAAGAAGGAAGAACTTGAAGATATACCATCTCAGAGAATAGCTTAGAACAGGTAAATAACACAAAGACATATTTAGGTATACAACAGTGTCGTTTCTCTTAACTTGTTCTTTAGATCTCTGTGGCAAATGGAAGTTTGGCATTATGTTGGTTCAGAAAATCAGTGGGTGTCCAGGGACTACCAAATATAAAGGAAAGCTCAAAGGGAAAAGACACATGATTTTCACAAGAATTCTTGGGTGGATTTGGGTGAGAGCTCTAGAAATCAGGACAAAGAGAATTAGCGTGGTGCGTAAAGTTGTGCTCTAGCAAAGGGCTTTTAAGTTACTTGCATATATATATATATTTTTTCGAATTTTTGAATTTTATTTTATTTTTTTATACAACAGGTTCTTACTAGTATCCATTTTATACACATCAGTGTATACATGTCAATCCCAATCTCCCTATTCATCCCACCCCCACCCCCCGCCGCTTTCCCCCCTTGGTGTCCAAACGTTTCTTCTCTACATCTGTGTCTCAATTTATGCCCTGCAAACCAGTTCATCTGTACCATTTTTCTAGGTTCCACATATATGCGTTAATATACGATATTGTTTTTCTCTTTCTGACTTAATTCACTCTGTATGACAGTCTCTAGATCCATCCACGTCTCTACAAATGACCCAGTTTCATTCTTTTTTATGGCTGAGTAATATTCCATTGCATATATGTGGCATATCTTCTTTATCCAGTCATCTGTCAATGGGCATTTAGGTTGCTTCCATGACCTGGCTATTGTAAAGAGTGCTGCAATGAACACTGGAGGGCATGTGTCTTTTTGAATCATGGTTTTCTCTGGATATATGCCCAGTAGTGGGATTGCTGAGTCATATACTAGTTCTATTTTTAGTTTTTTAAGGAACCTCCATACTGTTCTCCATAGTGACTGTATCAATTTACATTCCCACCTACAGTGCAAGAGGGTTCCCTTTTCTCCACACCTTCTCCAGCATTTGTTGTTTGTACATTTTCTGATGGTGCCCATTCTAACTGGTGTGAGGTGATACCTTATGGTACTTTTAATTTGCGTTTTTCTAATAATTAGTGATGTTGAGCAGCTTTTCATATGCTTCTTGGCCATCTGTATGTCTTCAGTGGAGAAATGTCTATTTAGGTCTTCTGCCCATTTTTGGATTGGGTTGTTTGTATTTTTAATATTGAGCTGCATGAGGTGTTTATATATTTTGGAGATTGATCCTAGTCCATTGATTCATTTGCAAAATTTTCTCCCATTCTGAGGGTTATCTTTTCAGCTTGTTTATGGTTTCCTTTGCTGTGCAAAAGCTTTTAACTTTCATTAGGTCCCATTTGTTTATTTTTGTTTTTATTTCCATTTCTCTAGAAGATGGATCAAAAAAGATCTTGCTGTGATTTATGTCAGAGTGTTCTTCCTATGTATTATAGTGTTTTATAGTGTCCGGTTTTATAGTGTCCGGTCTTACATTTAGGTCTCTAATCCATTTTGAGTTTATTTTTGTGTATGCTGTTAAGGAGTGTTCTAATTTCATTATTTTATATATAGCTCTCCAGTTTTCCCAGCACCACTTATTGAAGAGACTATCTTTTCTCCATTGTATATCCTTGCCTCCTTTGTCATAGACTAGTTGACCATAGGTGCGTGGGTTTATCTCTGGGCTTTCTATCTTGTTCCATTTATCTATGTTTCTGTTTTTGTGCCAGTACCACATTGTCTTGATGACTGTAACTTTGTAGTATAGTCTGAAGCCAGGGGGTCTGATTCCTCCAGCTCTGCTTTTTTCCCTCAACACTGCTTTGGCTATTCAGGGTCTTTTATGTCTCTATACAAATTTTAACATTTTTCATTCCAGTTCTGTAAAAAAATGCCATTGGTAATTTGATAAGGATTGCACTGAATCTGTAAATTGCTCTGGGTAGTATTGTCATTTCCACAGTATTGATTCTTCCAATCCAAGAACAAGGTATATCTCTCCATCTGTTGGTATCATCTTTAATTTCTTTCATCAGTATCTTATACTTTTCTACATACAGGTCATGTGTGTCCCTAGGTAGGTTTGTTCCTAGGTATTTTATTCTTTATGTTGCAGTGGTGAATGGGAGTGTTTCCTTAGTTTCTCTTTCAGACTTTCATCATTAGTATATAGGAATGCAAGAGATTTCTGTGCATTAACTTTGTATCCTGCAACTTTACTAAATTCATTGATTACCTCTAGTAGTTTTCTGGTGGCATCTTTAGGAATGTCTATGTGTAGTATCATGTCATCTGCAAACAGTGACAGTTTTATTTCTTCTTTTCCAATTCCTCTTATTTCTTTTTTTTCTCTGATTGTTGTGGTTAGGACTTCCCAAACTATGTTGAATTATAGTGGTGAGAGTGGACATCCTTGTCTTGTTCCTGATCTTAGAGGAAATGCTTTCAGTTTTTCACCATTGAAAATGATGTTTGCTGTGGGCTTGTCGTTTATGGCCTTTATTATGTTGAGGTAGGTTCCCTCTATGCCCACTTTCTGGAGAGTTTTTATCATAAATGGATGTTGAATTTTGTCAAAAGCTTTTTCGGTATCTATTGAGATGATCATGTGGTTTTTCTTCTTCGGTTTGTTAATATGGTGTATCACATTGATTGATTTGCGTATATTGAGGAATCCTTGCATCCCTGCAATAAATCCTACTTGATCATGTTATATGATCCTTTTAATATGTTGTTGGATTCTGTTTGCTAGTATTTTGTTGAGGATTTTTACATCTATATTCATCAGTGATATTGGTCTGTAATTTTCTTTCTTTGTAGTCTCTGTCTGGTTTTGGTTTCAGGGTGATGGTGTCTTATAGAATGAGATGGGAGTGTTCCTTCCTCTTCAATTTTTTGGAAGAGTTTGAGGTGGATGGGTTTTAGGTCTTCTCTAAATGTTTGATAGAATTCACCTGCGAAGCCATTTGGTCCTTGACTTCTGTTTGTTGGAAGATTTTTAATCACAGTTTCAATTTCATTACTTGTGATTGGGTTGTTCATATTTTGTATTTCTTGGTTCAGTCTTGGAATGTTATACCTTTCTAAGAATGTGTCCATTTCTTCCAGGTTGTCCATTTTATTGGCATAGAGTTGCTTGTAGTAGTCTCTTAGGATGCTTTGTATTTCTGCAGTGTCTGTTGTAACTTCTCCATTTTCATTTCTGATTTTATTTTTTTTTTCTTTTTTGCTGTATGCGGGCCTCTCACTGTTGTGGCCTCTCCTGTTGCGGAGCACAGCCTCTGGATGCACAGGCTCAGCCACCATGGCTCATGGGCCTAGCCTCTCCGCGGCATGTGGGATCTTCCCGGACCCGGGCACGAACCCGTGTCCCCTGCATCGGCAGGCGGACTCTCAACCACTACGCCACCAGGGAAGCCCTCTGATTTTATTGATTTGAGTCCTCTCCCTCTTTTTCTTGATGAGTCTGGCTAATGGTTTATCAATTTTGTTTATCTTCTCAAAGAACTAGCTTTTAGTGTTATTGATCTTTGCTATTGTTTTCTTTGTTTCTATTTCATTTATTTCTGCTCTGATCTTTATGATTTCTTTCCTTCTGCTAACTTGGGTTTTGTTTGTTTTTCTTTCTCTAGTTCCTTTAGGTTTAAGGTTAGATTGTTTATTTGAGATTTTTCTTGTTTCTTGAGTTAGACTTGTATCGCTATAAACTTCCCTCTTAGAACTGCTTTTGCTGCATCCCATAGGTTTTGGATCATTGTGTTTTTCATTGTCATTTGTCTCTAGGTATTTTTTGATTTCCTCTTTGATTTCTTCAGTGATCAGTTGGTTACTTAGTAAGGTATTGTTTACCTCCATTTTTTTTTTTACGTTATTTTCTCTGTAATTGATTTCTAATCTCATAGTGTTGTGGTCAGAAAAGGTGCTTGATATGATTTCAATTTTCCTAAATTTACTGAAGCTTGATTTGTGACCCAAGGTATAATCTATGCTGGTGAATGTTCCGTGCGCACTTGAGAAGGAAGTGTAATCTGCTGTTTTTGGATAGAATGTCCTATAAATATCAATTAAATCTATCTGGTCTATTGTGTCATTTAAAGCTTGTGTTTCCCTCTTAGTGTTCTGTTTGGATGATCTGTCCATTGGTGTAAGTGAGGTGTTAAAGTCTCCCAATATTATTGTGTGACTGTTGATTTCCTCTTTTAGAGCTGTTAGCAGTTGCCTTATGTATTGAGGTGCTTCTATGTTGGGTGCATATATATTTATAATTGTTATATCTTCTTCTTGGATTGATCCCTTGATCATTATGTAGTGTCCTTCCCTGTCTCTTGTAACATTCTTTATTTGAAAGTCTATATTATCTGATATGAGTATTGCTACCCCAGCTTTCTTTTGATTTCCATTTGCATGGAATATCTTTTGCCATCCTCTTACTTTGAGTCTGTATGTGTCCCTAGGTCTGAAGTGGGTCTATTGTAGACAGCATGTATATGGGTCTTGTTTTTGTGTCCATTCAGCAAGCCTGTGTCTTTTGGTTGGAGCATTTAATCCATTCACGTTTAAGGTTATTATCGATATGTTTGTTCCTATTACTATTTTCTTAATTGTTGGGTTTGTTTTTGTAGGTCCTTTTCTTCTCTTGTGTTTCCCACTTAGAGAAGTTCCTTTAGCATTTGTTGTAGAGCTGGTTTGATGGTGCTGAATTCTCTTAGCTTTTGCTTGTCTGTAAAGCTTTTGATTTCTCCACTGAAACTGAATGAGACCCTTGTCAGGTAGTGTAATCTTGGTTATAAGTTCTTCCTTTTCATCACTTTGAGTATGTCATGGCATTCCCTTCTTGCTTGTAGAGCTTGGGCTGAGAATTCAGCTGTTAACCTTATGGGAGTTCCCTTGTGTATTTGTCATTTTTCCCTTGCTGCTTTCAATAATTTTTCTTTGTCTTTAATTTTTGTCAATTTGATTACTATGTGTCTTGGACTGTTTCTCCTTGGGTTAACCCTGTATGGGATGCTCTGCACTTTCTGGACTTGGGTGGCTATTTACTTTCCCATGTTAGGGAAGTTTTCGACTATAATCGCTTCAAATATTTTCTTAGGTCCTTTCTCTCTCTCTTCTCCTTCTCCTACTCCTATAATGCGAATGTTGTTGCGTTTAGTGTTGTCCCAGAGGTCTCTTAGGCTGTCTTCATATCTTTTCATTCTTTTTTCTTTATTCTGTTCTGTGGCAGTGAATTCCACCATTCTGTCTTCCAGGTCACTTATCTGTGCTTCTGCCTCAGTTATTCTGCTATTGATTCTTTCTAGTGTAGTTTTCATTTCAGTTATTGTATTGTTCATCTCTGTTTGTTTGTTCTTTAATTCTTCTAGGTCTTTGTTAAACATTTCTTACATCTTCTCAATCTTTGCCTCTATTCTTTTTCTGAGGTCCTGGATAATCTTCACTATCATTATTCTGAATTCTATTTCTGGAAGGTTGCCTATCTCCACTTCATTTAGTTGTTTTTCTGGCGTTTTATCTTGTTCCTTCATCTGCTACATAACCCTCTGCCTTTTCATCTTGTCCATCTTTCTGTGAATGTGTTTTTTTTCCACAGGCTGCAGGATTGTAGTTCTTCTTGCTTCTGCTGTCTGCCCTCTGGTGGATGAGGCTATCTAAGGTGTTTGTGCAAGTTTCCTGATGGGAGGGACTGGTGGTGGGTAGAGCTGGATGTTGCTCTGGTGGGCAGAGCTCAGTAAAACTTTAATCCACTTGACTGCTGATGGGTGGGGCTCGGTTCCCTCCCGATTGGTTGTTTGCCCTGAGGTGACCCAACACTGGAGCCTACCTGGGCTCTTTTGTGGGGCTAATGGCAGACCCTGGGAGGGCTCACTCCAAGGAGTACTTCCCAGAACTTCTGCTGCCAGTGTCCTTGTCCTCACAGTGAGACAGAGCCACCCCCCCACATCTGCAGGAGACCCTCCAACACTAGCAGGTAAGTCTGGTTCAGTCTGCTGTGGGTCACTGCTCCTTCCCCCAGGTCCCAACGCACACACTACTTTGTGTGTGCCCTCTGAGAGTGGAGTCTCTCTTTCCCCCAGTCCTGTCAAAGTCCTGCAATCAAATCCCGCTAGCCTTCAAAGTCTGATTCTCTAGGAGTTCCTTCTCCCATTGCTGGACCCCCAGGTTCAGAAGCCTGAGGTGGGGCTCAGAACCTTCATTCCAGTTGGTGGACTTCTGTGGTATAAGTGTTCTTCAGTTTGTGAGTCACCTACCCAGCAGTTACGGGATTTGATTTTATTGTGATTGCGCCCCTCCTACCATCTCATTGTGGCTTCTCCTTTGTCTCTGGATGTGGGGTATCTTTTTTGGTGAGTTCCAGTGTCTTCCTGTCAATGATTGTTCAGTGGTTAGTTGTGATTCCAGTGTTCCTGCAGGAGAGAGTGAGAGGACATCCGTCTACTCTGCCGTCTTGAACCAATCTCTCTTGCTTATATTTTAGACCCAAGTCACTGAATAGTAGAAAATCATTACAGGATGTTTAAATATCTTTCTGTTTAATGGTGTGTTGTCTCATTAACAACCTCAATGTATTTACAACCAAATCTCATAAATTTTTGTTTTCCCATCAGTACTTAGAACATTTCTCTGTATATAACAGGTGTTCAGATAAATTTTATGGATTGATTGAAACAATAATTTCAGTGGATAAGTTTAGTAAAACCAGACTAAAATAATTATGCTGTTTGAAGTAGGTATGTGCTTTCAAGAAACTGTGGGAATTCCATGGTGGTCCAGTGGTTAGGACTCTGTGCTTTCACTGCTGAGGGCCCGGGGTTCAATCCCTGGTTGGGGAACTAAGATCCCACAAGATGCACAGCAAGGCCAAAAAAAAAGAAAAAAAGAAACTGATTGCAATGGTCTCCCATTATTTGTTCCTTTTACCCCCATAGCATCTGGTGCATTGGAACACTTATCCCTCTGCAGCAGAGTAAGTTCCGGTGTCTGTGATTGCTCCTGTGTTGAGTGCCTAGGCAGTGACTATGCTTGATTCATTTGTGTCCACAGTATCTATAAAATAAGTGGCATAAAATAAGTGCTTTATGTTTATTGAATGGAAGAATGAGCAAATAAATGAACAAATGAATGATCCAATCTTCTTGGATTATCAGTTGGTTAAAACTGATGCAGAAGAAAGGAAATAAAAGGAAGTAGCACACTGTACAACACATATTAGTCACTCAAGAATTGTATCCTGAATAGATAAAGCTGCACTGAAAAAAGAAAATTGATATATGACTAGATACTAGTTATGTGAAAGGTGGTGATGAGCTGAAATATACTGAAGATTCATGCTTTCAATGTTTTTTATTTTATTTTATTTTTTATTTTTTTGCGGTACATGGGCCTCTCACTGTTGTGGCCTCTCCCACTGCGGAGCACAGGCTCTGGACGCACAGGCTCAGCAGCCATGGCTCACGGGCCCAGCCGCTCCGCAGCATGTGGGATCTTCCCAGACCGGGGCACGAACCCGTGTCCCCTGCATTGGCAGACGGACTCTCAACCACTGCGCCACCAGGGAAGCCCCTTTCAATGTTTTTTAACCTTTTATATGCGTAAGAATCACTTGAAGTGTTTTGTTTTTTTTAAGTGCATGTTTACCAAGACCAACCCAGAAAAGTTCAATTCAATAGATTTAACAAGAATACCAGTACTTCTATTGCAGGTGGCCCAAGACCACATTTAGAGAAATTCTGCATTGTACATAAATAGTAGCACCATTCACTCTTTTGAAAAATTCAAGGGAAGATAATTTTGTTCCCTTTGTGTTGATAAAGGACTATTTTAAACAACTCAAATCTTCTGCTCTTTTGTAACAAACATTTGTTGAAAGAAAGAAACAACATATGATGCTAATTTCTCCCTTTGATTCTTGACCTGGAGAAAAGCTGTGCAAGTTATAAGCTGACTTTCAGTATCATTCATTATTTAAATACTTTTAACCAAGCATTTAGAGTATGTTTTAGCAGTTTAAAAACTAATGCTCTACACAGAAACCCTGCTGGAGCTTTCCCCATACCTATGGCTTCATACCCAATTAGGTTCTTAACAGCAGGCCGGGAGGTGACCAAAGAGACTAGGTCATGGAACCACTATAAACAACAGGGCCAAGTGTATATCTGGCATGGCCAATTTGTAACAGAGTTTTCAGAACTGCTGCTCTTCTCCTTTGAAATGAAATAGAAGATAGAGCCATATGAAAAAGACCACAGGTCTGTTTGGAATTTATTCCCACATCTTCTAGGAAGAATTGTTTGTCCTGCTGCAACTATGTGGTTTTAGTGGTATTTCTATGTATCTCTATGTCCTTGGCATCCAGGCAATAGTTAATTTCAATGAAAATGGACATCCAAACCAGCTAGGATCTTCAGAGGCATGTCTTGGAAGTCTTGAACTAGGAATAGAGAAATGCATTCCTACCCCATATCTGGTAGTGAAATGGATGTGCTGCAGCAGTTGTTCTCTGCCTTGAAGACTGGCTATGCCAAAGAAAACCAAGAGCGTGTGCCTGGGTGTTGGGGAGTGAGGCTAGAAGGAAAGTGATGGAGGAAAGAGATAGAAGGAGAGTTTGCAAGCAGTCTAGTCTCTTGTTCTTGATGTCTTGGAGACCATTTGCCTTTATTGTGGCTACATACACTTTATAAGAACTCTCCCAATTTGCCTAAGTCAACTTGATTTGGGTTTTGAAGGAAACAGACTTTATATTTGAAGAGCATGTTTAGTTTGACAGCAAAGTTGAGCAGAAGGTACAGAGATTTCCCATATACCCTCTGCCCCATACATGCACAGCCTACCCCATTATCAACATCCCCTACCAGAGTGATACATCTGTTATAATTGATGAACTCGGATTGACACATCATTATCTCCCCAAGTCCACAGTTTACATTAGGGTTCCCTCTTGATGTTGTACATTCTATGAGTTTGAACAAATGTATAATGCCTTGTATCCACCATTGTAGTGTCATATGGAATAGTTTCATTGCCCTTAAAATCTTCTATCACTACAGCCAAGGATTTCTAACAAATTTTGATGTGGGATTATTTATCAGTGACTCCATTAAATTGTGGTGAGTTAACTTTGGAGGAATAACTTCTGATGTTGTGAAACTAGTCTAAAGTTTGACATAAACATGCATTACATTATAAGAAAAACTCCTTAAATGGAAAAAAAAAAGCTTTTCTTCTGCTTTCTGCCCACACTCCCATCTCAAAGGTAAACATCTAAGAAACACAGCATCTATAGAGGCCTTGGATGCAGGGAACAGCATAATGCTTTAAAATCTCATTTTCTTAAATATGTTTCTATTACACTTCACTGATGAAAAATTATGCTTTTAATTCTAATGACTCTTAGCCAAGGTCTATTTAAAGTGTCTCCTTATGTTGCAGAGGTATTTTGCTCAAATCTTGTTTGGAATATGAATATTTTATTGAGTTATTCATGTTTTCCTGTCTCAGTAGTAAATGGTCCAAAATGTTTTTTTAAGTCATAAATAATCTGTTTGCTAAATGCCCAAACTTTTACAAAATTCAATCTCTCAAATCTTATTGTCTTAAATTTAAAATTCACCCATGCAATTATTTGAAGTTCATACATAATCTTTGATGATGTTCTGGTTTCCCTGCCACTTGGTGAATGATGATTACCAACTTCTCATTGTCTTTCTGCTTTTACTGTTGTTTAAAATTTTTCATTTAGATTTGAGGTTTCTGTTTTCTCATAAATTCCTCTAAATTGTTTCTTAATATTTTCTTAAATTTGAACCTTGATCCTATGTTACAATTTGACTTTTTGCTTCTGTGACCTAACGCTCCCTACACACTATTTTCAAAGTTTAGGGAGGAAGAAAATGTTAAAAAAAAGCATATGTAAACCCAAGAGAAGAAACATTAGATTATTCCTGATATTTTAGAAAAAAGGAACTCCATTTCACTCAGACTCTATAAAACAAGCACACAATACAAAGTAATTGGGGAGAATGGGAAGGACAATTCTAACAGCAAAGTTAAAGAATGGAGAACTTAGACTTGCATCTGTCCTTTCAGAATTCAGCAGTTGATGGAGATGATAACGGCAGAAAAAGGTGAGCAGTGACTTCATATGGTGTGAAAGCCTCACAGGTAAGACTTAAAGATCCATCAGTATTTTTTACTGTCCTGATTTGGAAAACATTACTATTTTGCACAAAGTGGACATGTGTTCTTCAAACCTAATAAAATGAATGAGTGAGATGTATCTAAGACAATTTCCTATTACTATAATATTAGAAGAGGGTCAAGAGAGACATTTTCTCAAGTAAAGCTTATTACATGTGCACATGTTTTATCTTTAGAATGAGAAAAAATAGTTAAATAAAGGCTTTTATTATTACTTTCTAGATGCTATGTCTGTCAGTTTCTTCCTTATATTGCTCTCCAGATATCCTGTTCAAATCCAGAACACTAGAATTCTTACAGGTTTTCTAAGCTTCTGAGAATAATACTTCAATGGTTTGTTGAATTTTAACTGCCAATTATTAGCTATTCTCTAAGTGAAGACTTGTTACAATATTTTTATAACTTTATAACTTTATAATAAGAATCTATAATTACCCGCATTTTTGTTATGAAGATTTCAACACTTTCCGAGTTTGTTCGTCACCTTAGTTTTTGAAAATAGCGGAAGCCCATTTGAATACCAATCTTTCTGCTAGCTTGTGTGCTCTTTGAAGGCATATTCTAAATTTTACATCCCCAGGGCCTCTCATTTGTTAAATGAATGAAGAAAATGAAGCAAATTTAAAGTAGAGAGTTATGTTCCCTTGACTCACAGTCTTTCTGTTTTCCTTAGATTAGGCCAACTACTAGAAGGGTTTTTTCTGAAAAGTTTATATACCAGATGATATTTGGAGTGGCATTTCTTTATAAGTATCCTTATTTTGAATGAATGTATGTATGTAAAGCATTTAGGACAGCCTTGTCTCAGGGTAAAGATATGTCTTTTTCTTTTGCTATTATTATTATTACAAACTGTCTCTGATTTAAATTTATGTAAATGCTACTAATACCCACTGAGTATGGAAGAAAAAGCAAAAAAAAAAATATTAGGAAAGAATGAAACCATTTTCTTGACTCTTAAAGCTATTTTTCTCCTGTGAGAGCACCCCTTCTAATTCATATCATAGATTGCGAATTTATTCATGCCTATTTCATTAAAGAAACATCCCTTTCTGTTTCTGAACATGATGAATGGCTCCTGCTCTTTTGAAAGGTGACAATGCAACATTAGTTTGATTTTTGTGTACGGCTGTAATGATCTTTGCTAATGGCCTGAAGCAATAGATTCAGATGAAAAATTAAAATGTTTACTATCCTTACTCCTGTATTATGTAAGAAGAGTTCCTCAGAGAACATCGTTTTCATTATCGATAATGATTTATCCTGTGTGATTTATTGTGCTGTGAAATTCAGAGGACAGGCACATTTTTGACTTTATATACAGTTTCATCTCTTCACGAGGCAACAAGAAGTGAAATAACCTCTCAGGAAACATTGAAAGCAGACACTTATTATATGAAACAGTTTGAACTATTCAACATCCATTGCTAATTCTGTCATGCTTTGCTAAAATAGTGCAGCATTTAAATACTGAAGAAGCAATATACTGATAATGAAACCATTTCCAGGCAAAGAACTTAGAACAGGTATTTAGTCTGGATAGTTTCATTATAAATGTCTGTGGTCCTAAAAATATTTCAGGCTAATACAGTGCAAAGAACTGCATCTGGAGGAAAAGGCATATACCTGTTTTAATCAAAACCTGATACAGAAAGGACCTTTTTAAATGAAGATTCCCTTAAATGGAAAAACAACCGTTTGTTGGGCTATTAATACACACATGTAATTAATTCAACTTGAAATGTTATTCACTTAACCCAAAGTTATGAAATGACTTCTGTATGCCAGGCATTTCCTTATTACTAGAAAATTCTGAAGTAATAAATGTTCAGGTTAAATGTGTTAGCATATTAGAGCCCACAAACAAAAGTTTCCAATAAAAATTAAAATGTTAATTCTGATCATAGTTGAATATTTTACTGACTGCAACAAAAATGTTTCTGATTTATAATAGTTTCTTGTTTTCCTTGTTTTGTTTCGTGTGGTTTTCAGTTGTTGTGTATAAGTGTCTAATAGATGCATGATGTGCTACTAGTTCACAAGAAAGAAAGGGTAAGAAGAGACAGCTCAGATTTAAAATGGATCAACTCTTGCTAATTAGGGTAATGGGAGGCCATTAACTGTCTTGTAACCAAATCATGAAAAACATTGGTTTACAAGTTTTTTTTAATACGTTCATATTTCCCAATAAGTTCTTTATTTATTTTTCCTCGCTGCTCTCTCTTTCACTTTTGTAACTAAATTTAAAAAATGATTATTATCGTGTAGTTTACCAATTTTGTTTCTTTGCCTTAAATCTTTAGGGCAGTGGTTAAATGAGGTCACACAGATCATACCCTAGTCCTGCTACCTCAGGGAGTGAGGGAGACAAGCACTTAACATTTCTAGATTTTGGTTTCCTGATCTGTGCACACAGATAATCGTAGTACCTACCTCATATTATGAGAATTAAATGAGATGATGCACATAAACTCAATACAACATAAGTATTCAGTACATATTATTTACCTAAAATATTTGATTTTAAAATTGCATAGTCGCAAAGTGAATTTTAGGAAAAGGTAGTTTTCACTGGTGTCAAACTGGCAGTATAATATCTATTAGTGATCAAAGTGCTTTGAAGTCTGTCCTTAAGAGAGTTATGTTTTATTCTTTGAATTAGATGCCAATGGATAATTGTAGGTAAAGCCAGGAAGGAAAACTATTTTTACTCAGAACTTTAGCTTCTCAGGAAATATTTACACAGGCATCCACTGTAATTTCTTCCCAGGAATGAAACTGGGCCTCACAAATTACCCTGCTCTTCCCTAGAGCTGTTCTCCTTTTAGATAGGTGGGATTTTTTCACCTCTCATTTGCATGTTCATTTGAGGTGGGCTGCTTATGGAAGGTGAGGGAGAGAAGGAAGAAAGACAACAGAGCTTGAATTGTGTTTCATTCTCCTGAGCATTCTCAGGTAACACATGGAGGAAATTTGAAATCAATGTCTGAGAGCTACATTTCTGAATCATCTACCCTCCGGTAAGCATGTATTATACAGAAATGATAAAAGTGAAAATTTTTGTTTCTATGTAGTAAAAGTATCACATAATTTTCTATTTTTGTGTCACATGGACTTCAAAATTCTCCTCGCAGAATATCAGCAAAACCTTTTTTAAAAAGCATTGCATCTGCAACTCAACAATTTAGTAAATATTAGGGATGTCTATCAAGTTACTCTTGGTAAAATCTCACTCTGATTGGGTGGAGGGGCATTGGTTTTTCTTAAATGTTAATCCCTGAATCCTATCTTTGGCTGCCTTAAAATCTGGTTTGGGGTGTTTTCTTCAGACAAGCCTATGAGTCCTTTAATATTTGAACTCTGAATCTAAAGAAATGATCAGATTAAACATGTGTTCATCTTTACAAATTCTGCATGTAGAAATTATATATTTCTATAAATAGCTGTCCACTATTAGCATATCGGGTAAGGTGGACTTGGGCACATAGATGAGTGCACTGCTAACAGAGCCTGTGTCCTCATAGTTCAGGAACTATGAAAAGTAATAAATTTTATTTTAGACATTAAAGACCCAAGTATGTCAGAGCCTTCACTCAGGTTTGTGCTAGACTGCAAACATCACATAATCAAGATTGTGAGGACTATCTGATAGTTGTAGAGTTCTTTCAGTGTCACCTTGAGGATATGAAATTAGTTCCCC
Organism: Delphinus delphis; assembly: GCF_949987515.2. NCBI lineage: Eukaryota > Metazoa > Chordata > Mammalia > Artiodactyla > Delphinidae > Delphinus > Delphinus delphis. Next base: position 62,123,444 of record NC_082687.1, on the reverse strand, counting down.
TTTGCCTATAATATGTGACTCAATTACTTTGTGAAAATAATGGTAGTGTTTATTTGTGGTCAGATACTAGATTTTAAGACTGCATTTATATTCCTAGGAGAAATGACTGAATACAAGAGTGCTCTTTTGATTGATTAGACTAATGTTTAAACTGGTACATGCATTGAGAGTGTAAGATGGTATCCAAGCTATGATGTACCAGTGACACATGTCTGCCTATGTGTGACCCTCACAATGCTATAGTATGCTGATTCTAGTGTGACAGGATGGTGCTACCCATTGTCAGTAGATCTGAAGTCCTGACTTGCATCCATTTGCCAATACCAAAGCTATACTTGCTGCAGTTAAGCTTTGTTAGTCTGGGCACATGTGACATGTCAGTTAGAGATAAATCCTCTATGGTGAATTGAATAGGCAACTGTCAGTTTATTAGGCTTTAAAACTAGTTAGGGGGAGAAATCTAGAGCAATTTAATTCTCATAAAATTTTTACCAGTTGTTACTTTTATATCTACCTAGCTAGCTAGCTATCTATCTAGCTAGCTATCCATCCATCTATCTATCATCTGTCTTTTCCTCTCTGAGTAATTTGTATATGTGTTTGGGGCATGGCTCTATATCTCAAAGACACCTGGAGATGAAAAATTAGTCATTTGTTTAGTGAGTTGCAAAATTGAACCAAAGCTGCAATACAATAGTGTAGAAAAAAATATAACTTCTTTACTTGGGATATAAACAATCGATTCTTCCTTTCCTAAGCCCCTTTCATTCATTAACCATAAAAGAAAAATCAAAATTTCCTGTCCTGTTTAAGCAGTAGCCCAATCCAATAATTTAAATAGTATCTTCAAGTAACATCACCTTCTTAAAATTTTTCATAGGTGTTCCACAACAACATCTGCCTTTTAGAAGGTCTTGTTTGTGGTTGGGTGATCTTCACGTGGAATAGATGAGTCACTGGGTAAGATGAGACCTCACCCCTCTGATCTCCAGGAGAGGTTTCTTTTCCAGTCTATGGCTGGGCAGTATTCTGGGCACTGTAGCTGAAGCCTCTTCCTCGTCAGATCTTTAGGCTTGATGATAATCCTGAGAAATTGTCTGGCTCAGCCAGTTTCATTTTGTCTCCAGCTGGGGTTGGAGACTCCTTGAATGTGTCTAGCAGTGAATTTCATTCAGCCCAGATGTGGGTGATCTGCTCTGTAGCTCTCAATACACAGCCATCTCCTCCTCTAGTAAGTCCTCCATCCGGTTTCTCCACCGTTCCTGGGTCCTGTCTAATCAGATAGCCCAAATGGTGACCCAGGAATCTGGTCATTGCATTACCAGGCTGCAGTAACTAAATTGATAGGTCTGTACTTCATTGGGTGAAGAGGCAGTCTGAAATATAGTCTCTTTGAAGATATATAGGGGTGAGAATAAATGGGGTGAAGTGAGGATGGAAAAAGATCTCATCATCTTTGTTTTTGATGTTACCCACACTTACCCAATACAACTCACTATTACTTAGCCAAAGTCTTGGAATGGGAACATTGGGATACATATGAATAACCATTTAACACCTGTTTCTTTCTCTCTTTTTTCCTCTCTCTAAAATCCATATCTTAAAATGGACAAATCAAAGAGGGCTTTTTACCTGGGGAGATTTCTTTAGAGAGAATTCCATGAACATAGATCTCCCAGGCTTGATTGTTTAAATACTAATGAAGAAATAAAATAATATAGAAAATTTTCTTCTAAGGCAGTAATCTGCCATACGTAGTTCTATAATTGGCATTGGTGAAACAATACTAAAAAAGAGGGCCTCACTTTGCTGATTACTCTAGTTCTCACTTCTCAGATTGGCTCATTGGCAGTTTATTAAAATATTTAATAAGGACCTGGAGTTTCTCCCCTCACATCTAAATCTTAATTGACAGGAGTACCTTATAGTGAGTGAATGAAAGGTCCGATCATAACTGGAAGACTAATTTTCTCATCTTAAATCTTGTTAATTCTTATGAAAGCTGACAATGACATATTGTTGTATCCAGTTCCTATTAGCCATTTATCTTCTTTACGAACCATAAAGAAAACAGAATTGCAGGGTTCAGTGACTTCTGAAACCAACTACACAGGGTTGGGCCACACCTCGCAGATTAAGGGCATCGTCCTCCACAGGACAGGCTTCACTATAGACATTGGCCACAGTTCATAGGTCCACAGGCCATCCTCACTTCTGACCAGCTGGCTACAAATCTGTGGGTCTTCAGTACCCCATCAGTTTTTATAATTTGCAGAAATGACACATACAACTCAGGAAAGTGCTATACGTATGGTTAAAGTTTTATTATAGCGAAGGATACAAATCAAAACCAACCAAAGGAAGAAATTCATAGGATGAGGTCTAAAAAGGGCCCAAATACAAAGCTTCTGGTTGTGTTCTCCCTGTGGATTCCTGGACAGCATTATCTCCTCCTGGCTGTAGCGTGTGACAATACTCAGAGTATTATGAACCGAAGCCCTTGGTGTCCCGAATTTTTACTGGGGTTCACTCACAGGCTGCTCATGAGGCTGACCTTGACTTTTCAGCCCTTCCTAGAGGTTTGGTCTCCAGTTCGTCTGGAGATCATAACTGATAAGGCATGTTCCAAAGCCCCTATCCTAAATCACATTGTAAGATTGCCTATTGGCCAAAGCACCCAGGCAAACAGAGACATTCTTATCAGGCAAGGCATGCCAGGGGCCTAGATTTCACCTCTCCGTAGCCTAAGACAAATGTCAGAGAGCTCTTTGGAAAAAGTTAATTCTTCAGTACACAGCAGGATCCTTTTATAAATAAATCCAAGGACTTGTATGCATGTCTGCGCTTGAAACAAAGCCTGAACTTGTAAACACACCTGAACTTGTACACAAGTCTGCACTTGTCTTCAAGAGTCTCAAGTAAGTTTCTGGTTAACCTTTATCTGCTTTTTTTACATTTATTTCTCTTTGAAAAGAATATTCCTCCCCGTCATTTATTTAAAAAGCCCCATTCATCTAACAATATACTTGTAAGATTTTTAAAAATTCTATTTTCTATTTGTCAATGTAACTAAACACAGACATCTTTAACGTAGTTTAATATTAGTATGTTTTACTAGTAATATTAGTATGAATATAGTTTCTTGCAAAATTATGAACTTCTTGAAGGCAGGTATTATATATCTTTTTTACTTTTGATTTCTAAGGTCCTCAAGAGTATGTGTTTCCTATTATAGTTACTAGTATACATTTATTTGAGTGAGTGTAAGTGAATGCAGTCAAGTAGCAGGAGGATTACATTATAACCTGTAAAAAGCATTGGAATGTAACTACAGTGCTCAAAGAAACTTCATAGTTCAAATTAACCAAATTATTATGGTGATAAGTCCCAACAAGATGGGAATCCACTTGGTGATAAACAGTGTCAACTCATCACCACAAAAGGCATGAACTACCATCCTAAATATGACAACACTTTGTGTCATTTAATGGTAAAACACATCCACTTCCAATAAAGCCAGGAAACACTTCCAGTATGTTGTCATTTTTTTTACCTTATAGATTACTTGGGTAGCTGGAATTTTAGCTTTAGTCTAAGCTGTCCCCAGCACATTCAGACATGTTTGGCAGGAATAAAATTCATGTGAGGATATTTGAAAGAAAGGCTTACACGTATCCAAGGAGGGAGCATTTGAGAGCTCAGTGGAGAAGTTTGTCCCCAGATTCTAAACCTCTGAAGAGAATCACTGTAAGTGAAAGATGGAAGGCCTCATCCCCAGGGAACCTTAAATTGTTTGTGGCATTGGAAACCCTGCGCTGGGTAGTGATGTGTGAGTCAAAGTAGGGCAGAAACTTTTTGTTCCATTTCGTGAGGATTTAGCATGGCTTCTCTGCACCAGCGAATGAATGCAAAGCTACTTTAGGACATTGAGGGTCCACTGTAGCAGTAGCAGAAACAACAGCAGCAGCAGCAGGAGGTTGGGAGTCCTTTAAAGGACGATATCAGTGTCAGCCAGGGGTTAGCTCAGGGCAAAGGTGGACTCTATTAAGATATACCTACTTTAAATACTCTGTTGATGAAATTTGGGTTATTTTTTCTAGCTTGTATTGGGTGTAAAAATGTTACAGGTGCAGTCCATTATTTCAAAAAGTGTACCAGATTTATGATCATCTTTTATGCAAGACAGGTCACCAAGAAATCATCAGTAATGCTAAGTAGCTCAATTGCTACCACTAGTCTGCATCCTACTGGGTCATCTCTATTGTCCTCCACATCCACTGCTTAGGAAAACTCCATCCAAGTTTCCTGATTCTTAAAGTTGCCTTGAGAAAGGGCTGTGTTTCCTGAAATCAGAAGTAATGGAAGGAGATAAATGCAAGGTGAGAAGAGCGCAAAGGAGGAGGCATGCTAGGAAGCCTTTTGAATCTTGAGTTTTCTCCTTGCTCCTCACAGAGACAACTCACAGTGGATTTTCAAGCTGCAGGAACGAGCTGTGAGTCCATATTCCAAACTTAAGCTAGAGGGATGGTAGGGAAGCTTTTGGCAGAAAGCAGCAGGTGGCAGAGGAAATGGAACTGTATGGTCCCACCATCTAATGAGGCAGAGGAAGGTGTAGGGGAAGGAAAATTTTCTTCTCTACCCTTTCTAGGTTCTTCTGGCTGGTCTAAGAATTAAAGCGACATGAGACAGATTAACAGGAGAAAATCAAGTTTCTCCTGTTATGTATGTATAGGGGGCCCCATAAGAAAATGTATGTATGTATGTATAGGGGGCCCCATAAGAAAAATGAAACCCCAAGGGCAAATTAGGCAATTGAGGCTTATATGCCATTTGAGAGAAGAAGCGGGTAGGGGTTTGGGACTTCATAGGGGTGGAAGGCTATTCATACGGAGATAGAAAAACAAATGTTTGGTGAACAAATGTTTGCTATGCCATGCAGAGATAATGGGAACCAGAGAGGTCTTTGGTTTCCAGGCCCTGCTGAATTCCCCCAACAGCACCTGGTCCATATTTTTTGTAGATATCTCTGGTGATAGTGCTCTTCCTTGAGCAGGCCCTTAATCTAAATCCTTTTAGGGAGTTAAGGGGAAGGTAAAACAAAGACTTACTGAATCTGCTGTTTCACCCTAAAATAATCTTAATACCAAAGAGACACATTTTGGGGTGGCAAGTTTTGCTCCCCTATAAACACTTGTAATGAGATAGTGATGAGGTCACCATAGACAAGGATGCAGTGTCTATATTAGTCAGCATCCTCCAGAGAAACAGAACCAACGGATATATAAAGAGCTATAAGAGTAAATTTATTACGGGAATTGGCTCACATGATTATGGAGCCTGAGAAATCCCACAATCAGCTGTCTGAAATCCATAGAACTAGGAAAGCTGGTGGTATAATTCAGTCTGAGTTCAGGGCCTGAGAATCAGGTGGGCTATTGGTGTAAGTTCCACAGTCCAAAGACCCTAGAACCAGGAACTCTGACTTTAGATTCAAGGGCAGGAGAAAATGGATGTCCCAACTCAAGAAGGGAGAGAGAGAATGTGCCCTTCTTCTGCCTTTTTGTTCTGTTTAGGCCCTCAAGGGGTAAGGATCTTATTTATTCAGGCTATTAATTCAAATGCTAACCTCTTCTGAAACAGACACACTCAGAAATAATGTTTCATCGGCCATCTGGACATTCCTTTAGCCTGATCAAGTTGACACATAAAATTAATTCTCACAGCTCCTTGTGCCTTAGTTCCTAAATTCCATCCTCACTCCATCCTCTAAACCTCATTTCTGATCTTTCAGCTCAAGGATTTTGAGTTGGTGAATTTTGTACCAGTTCTTTGAGGTAAATTCAGCAAACATGTTTCGGTACTATATTTTGCCTGTTTGTTCACTTAGTGCATTTTTATAGTTGAGGTACATTATTATTTAAACATTTTGTGAATTGTTCTGTGGGCATAGCTACCATGTATAACACTATTTCCATGGAGACATACATTCTGAATTCCAGTCAAATATCATATACAACTATGTAGGCAGAATAATGACTTTTTTTTTTTTTAGAATAATGACTTTTAAATGATGTTCACAGCCTAATTCCCAGAATCTGTAAATATATTACCTCACATGGCTAAAAGAACTTTGTAGATGTGAAGAAGATTAAGAAGATTGAGGTGGGGAGATTATCCTGCATTATCTGGATGGGCCCAATCTAATAAAAAAAGTCTCTGAAAGTAAAAAGCCTTTCCCAACTAAGTCAGAGGCTATGGTCAGAGGGAGATGTGACAGTGGAAGAATGTCAAAAAGATGGAATGTTCCTGATTTGAGGGTGGAGGAAGGGACCCACAAGCCAAAGACTGTGGGTGGCATCTAGAAGCTGCAGGAGTCCAGGAAACAGATTCTCCCCTTAGAGCCTCCAGAAAGCAGCACAGCCTTTCCAATGCCTTGATTTTAGTCCACTGATACCCATTTCAGATTTTTGGCCTCCAGAACTATAAGGCAATGCATTTATATTGTTTTAAACCATCAAATTATTGTAATTTGTCTTTTCTAATACAACAACCAATTTGTAGAACATACTCAATTAATAAGTAGTAGACTTCTTGCATTAATTGTTTCTTTGAGGTTTAAAGATATAGTATTTTTTATGGAGATGATGCCCCCAATCTATGCACACGTACACACCTGCAAACATACATGCGAGCACAGACAATCTCTTATTTTATGAATCTGTACAGGCACAGTGCTAAGGGTTTAACGTATGTTATCTTATTTAGTTGTCTACACCATTTCAGATAAGGAATAGTAAAGCCCTTCAAAAAGATGGTGCTTTCCTTAAAATTCTATAGCTGCTAATTGAAGGAGCTAGAACTAATCAGGCCTGTCTGACTCCAAAGTATGTTTGCTGTACTGTACCGCCACACAATGAATTCAGAACTAAAGCTGCCATGTGCAGACATCTGTGCTTTATTTAAAACTATTAATGTAAAACTAAAATACTATAAATCACTAAAAGGCATACCTAATGATAAAGTTAAATGATGATAATAAAAACTCTAATTTTACAGTGATTTCCTTATCCAACAAGATTCTATTGTAACATTAAAATGGCTTTTTTTATGGAATATCCAGAATGTGCTATTTTCTAGAATGGCCCTGCCAAAGCATAATATTATTAGAAATCATTTTGCTATATGCAGTCTTAGATATGAGAACCATGATAAGGAGGAGGACATTCAAGATGGCAGAGGAGTGAGATATGAAGATCACCTTCCTCCCCATCTACATGTGGGACAACTCCTACAGAACACCTACTGAACGCTGGCAGAAGACCTCAGACCTCCCAAAAGGCAAGAAACACCCCACATACCTGCATAGGGCAAAAGAAAAAACAGAGACCAAAAAATAAGGATGGGATCCACACCTCTCAGAGCTAGCTGTGAACTGGGAAAAGTTTCCACACACTAGGAAGCCCCTTCACTGGTGGAGACGGGGCGTGGTCAGGGGGGAAGCTTTGGAGCCATGGAGGATAGCGCAGAAACAGGGGTGAAGAGGGCAAAGCAGAGAGATTTCCACACAGAGTATCGGTGCTGACCAGCACTCACCAACCTGAGAGACTTGTCTGCTCACCCCCCTGGTCGGGTAGGGGCTGGGAGCTGAGGCTTGGGCCTCGGATTTCAGATCCCAGGGAGAGGACAGGGATTGGCTGCATGAAGACAGCCTGAGGGGGCTAGTGCACCACAGCTAGCCGGGAGGGAGTCCGGGAAAAAGTCTAGACCTGCATAAGAGCCAAGAGACCATTGTTTCAGGGTGTACAAGGAGAAGGGATTCAGAGCACTGCCTAAACAAGCCCAGAGACGGGCATGAGCCGTGGCTATCAGCATGGACACCAGAGACGGGCATGAGATGCTAAGGCTGCTGCTGCTGCCACCAAGAAGCCTGTGTGCGAGCACAGGTCACTATCCACACCTCCCCTCTCGGGAGCCTGTGCAGCCTGCCACTGCCAGGGTCCCATGATCCATGAACAACTTCCCCGGGAGAACACACTGTGCGCCTCAGGCTGTTGCAGCATCACGCCGGCCTCTGCCGCCACAGGCTTGCCCCATATTCTGTACCCCTCCCTCCCCCCGCATGAGTGAGCCAGAGCCCCCTAATCAGCTGCTACTTTAACCCCATCCTGTCTGAGTGAAGAACAGGCGCCCTCAGGTGACCTACACGCAGAGGCGGGGCCAAATCCAAAGCTGAACCCCAAGACCTGTGCGAACAAAGAAGAGAAAGGGAAGTCTCTCCCAGCAGCCTCAGGAGCAGCGGATTAAATCTCCACAGTCAACATGATGCACCCTGCATCCGTAGAATACCTAAATAGACAAAGAATCATCCCAAAATTAAGGCAGTGGACTTTGGGAGCAACTGTAGACTTGGGGTTTACTTTCTGCATCTAATTTGTTTCTGGTTTTATGTTTATCTTAGTTTAGTATTTAGAGCTTATTATCATTGGTAGATTTGGTTATTGATTTGCTTGCACTCTTCCTTTTTTATTTTATATATATATATATATATATATATATATATATATATATATATATATCCTTTTTCTCTTTTTGTGAGTGTGTATGTGTATGCTTCATTGTGTGATTTTGTCTGTATAGCTTTGCTTTCACCATTTGTTATGTTTGCCCTTTTTTTTTTCTGTATAGTTTTTAGCACTTATCATTGGTGGAGTTGTTTGTTGGTATAGTTGCTCTCTTCTTTCTTTATTTTTTTATTTTCATTTTTAATAATATTTCTTATTTTAATTATTTTATTTTATTTTTCTTTATTTATTTTTTCCTCCCTTTTCTTCTGAGCTGTGTGGCTGACAGGGTCTTGGTGCTCTGGCTGGGTGTCAGGCCTGAGCCTCTTAGGTGGGAGAGCCAAGTTCACGACATTGGTCCACCAGAGACCTCCCAGTCCCATGTAATATCAAATGATGAAAGGACTCCCAGAGATCTCTGTCTCAACACTAAACCCCAGCTCCACTAAACGACCAGCAAGCTACAATTCTGGACACCCCCTGCCAAACAACTAGCAAGACAAGAACACAACCCCACCCATTAGAAGAAAGGCTGCCTAAAATCATAGTAAGTTCACAGACACCCCCAAAACACCACCACCAGATGCACTCCTGCCCACCAGGAAAACAATATCCAGCCTCATCCACCAGAACACAGGCACCAATCCCCTACACCAGGAAGGCCAAACAAAGCACTGAACCAACCATACCCACTGGGGGCAGACACCAAAAACAACTGGAACTATGAAGCAGCAGCCTGCGAAAAGGAGACCCCAAACACAGTAAGTTAAGTAAAATGAGAAGACAGAGAAATACACAGCAGATGAAGGAGCAAGGTAAAAATCCACCAGACCAAACAAATGAAGAGGAAATAGGCAGTCTACCTGAAAAAGAATTCAGAGTAATGATAGTAAAGATGATCCAACATCTTGGAAATAGAATGGAGAAAATATAAGAAAAATTTAACAAGGACCTAGAAGAAGTAAAGAGCAAACAAACAAAGATGAACAACAAAATAAATGAAATTAAAAATTCTCTAGAAGGAATCAATAGCAGAATAACTGAGGCAGAAGAACAGATAAGTGACCTGGAAGATAAAATAGTGGAAATAACTGCCACAGAGCAGAATAAAGAAAAAAGAATGAAAAAAATTGAGGACAGTCTCAGAGACCTCTGGGACAACATTAAATTCACCAACATTCAAATTGTAGGGGTCCCAGAAGAAGAAGAGAAAAAGAAAGGGACTGAGAAAATATATGAAGATATTATAGTTGAAAATTTCCCTAATATGGGAAAAGAAATAGTCAATCAAGTCCAGGAAGCGCACAAGACTCCCATACAGGATAAATCCAAGGAGAAACACAGCAAGACACATATTAATCAAACTATCAAAAATTAAATACAAAGAAAAAATATCAAAAGCAGGAATGGAAAAGCAACAAATAACATACAAGGGAATCCCCATAAGGTTAACACCTAATCTTTCAGCAGAAACTCTGCATGCCGGAAGGGAGTGGCAGGACATATTTAAAGTGATAAAAGGGATAAAGCTACCACCAAGGTTATTCTACCCAGCAAGGATCTCATTCAGATTCAATGGAGAAATAAATAACTTTACAGACACGCAAAAGCTAAGAGAATTCAGCACCACCAAACCAGCTTCACAACAAATGCTAAAGGAACTTCTCTAAGCAGGAAACACAAGAGAAGGAAAAGAACTACAAAAACAAACCCAAAACAATTAAGAAAATGGTAAGAGGAACATACATAGTGATAATTACCTTAAACGTAAATGGATTAAATGCTCCCTTCAATAGACTGGCTAAATGGATACAAACAGAATCCCGTGTATATGCTGTCTACAAGAGACCCACTTCAGAGCTAGGGACACATATAGAGCGAAGGTGAGGGGATGGAAAAGGATATTCCATGCAAATGGAAACCAAAGGAAAGCTGGAGTAGCAATTCTCATATCAGACAAAATAGACTTTAAAATAAAGACTATAACAAGAGACAGAAAAGGACACTGCTTAATGATCAAGGGATCAATCCAAGAAGAAGATATAACAATTATAAATATTTATGCACCCAACATAAGAGCACCTCAATACATAAGGCAGATGCTAACAGCCATGAAAGGGGAAATTGACAGTAATGCAATCATAGTAGGGGACTTTAACACCCCACTTTCACCAATCAACAGATCATCCAAAACGAAAATAAACAAACACAAGCTTTAAATGATACATTAAACAAGATGGACTTAATTGATATTTATAGGACATTCCATCCAAAAACAACAGAATACACTTTCTTGTCAAGTGCTCATGGAACATTCTCCAGGATAGATCATATCTTGGGTCACAAATCAAACGCTGGTACATTTGAGAAAATTCAAATCGTATCAAGTATCTTTTCTGACCACAACACTATGAGACTAGATATCAATTACAGGAAAAAATCTGTAAAAAATACAAACACATGGAGGCTAAACAATACACTACTAAATAAACAAGAGATCACTGATGAACTCAAAGAAGAAATAAAAAAATACCTAGAGAAAAATGACAATGAAAACATGATAACCCAAAACCTATGGGATGCAGCAAAAGCAGTTCTAAGAGGGAAGTTTATAGCAATACAATCCTACCTCAAGGAACAGGAACAATCTCAAATAAGCAAGTTAACCCTGCACCTAAAGCAATTACGGAAAGAAGAACAATAAAAACCCAAAATTGACAGAAGGAAAGAAATCATAAAGATCACATCAGAAATAAATGAAGAAGAAGCGAAAGAAACAATAGCAAAGATAAATAAAACTAAAAGCTGGTTCCTTGAGAAGATAAAATTGATAACCATTAGCCAGACTCATCAAGAAAAAAAGGGACAGGAATCAAATCAGTAGAATTAGAAAAGAAAAAGGAGAAGTAACAACTGACACTGCAGAAATACAAAGGATCATGAGAGATTACTACAAGCAACTCTATGCCAATAAAATGGACAACCTGGAAGAAATAGACAAATTCTTAGAAAAGCACAACCTTCCAAGATGGAACCAGGAAGAAATAGAAAATATAAACAGACCAGTCACAAGCACTGAAATTGAGACTGTGATTAAAAACCTTCCAACAAACAAAAGCCCAGGGCAGATGACTACACAGGTGAATTCTATCAAATATTTAGAGAAGAGCTAACACCTATCCTCCTCAAACTCTTCCAGAATATGGCAGAGGGAGGAACAGTCCCAAACTCATTCTACGAGCCCACCATCACCCTGATACCAAAACCAGACAAAGATGGCACAAAGAAAGAACACTACAGGCCAATATCGCTGATGAACATAGATGCAAAAATCCTCAACAAAATACTAGCAAACAGAATCCAACAGCACATTAAGAGTATTATACACCATGATCAAGTAGGGTTTATCCCAGGAATGCAAGGATTCTTCAGTATATGCAAATCAATCAACATGATAAACCATATTAACAAATTGTGGAGAAAAAGCATATGATCATCTCAATCGATGCAGAAAAAACTTTTGACAAAATTCAACACTGATTTATGATAAAAAACCCTCCAGAAAGTAGGCATAGAAGGAACTTACCTCAACATAATAAAGGCCATACATGACAAACCTATAGCCAACATCGTTCTAATGGTGAAAAAATGAAACCATTTCCACTAAGATCAGGAACAAGTCAAGGTTGTCCACTATCACCACTATTATTCAACATAGTTTTGGAATTTTTAGCCACAGCAGTCAGAGATGAAAAAGAAATAAAAGGAAGCCAAATTGGAAAAGAAGAAATAAAAGTTGTCATTGTTTGCAGATGACATGATAGTATACATAGAGGAACCTAAAGATGCTACCAGAAAACCACTAGAGTTAATCAATGAATTTGGTAAAGTAGCAGGATACAAAATTAATGCACAGAAATCTCTTGCATTCCTATACACTAATAATGAAAAAGCTGAAAGAGAAATTAAGATAACACTCCCATTTACCGTTGCAATAAAAAGAATGAAATACCTAGGAATAAACCTACCTAAAGAGAAAAAAGACCTATATGCAGAAAATTATGACACCGATGAAAGAAATTAAAGATGATACAAACAGGTGGAGAGATATACCATGTTCTTAGATTGGAAGAATCAACGCTGTGAAATGACTATACTACCCATAGCCATCTACAGATTCAATGCAATCCGTATGAAACTACCAATAGCATTTTTCACAGAGCTAGAACAAAAAATTTCATAATTTGTATGGAAACACAAAAGACCCCAAATAGCCAAAGCAAACTTGAGAAAGAAACACGGAGCTGGAGGAATCAGGCTCCCTGACTTCAGACTATACTACAAAACTACAGTAATCAAGACAGTATGGTACTGGCACAAAAACAGAAATGTAGATCAATGGAACAGGATAGAAAGCCCAGAGATAAACCCACACATATGGTCACTTTCTGTTTGATAAAGGAGGCAAGGTTATACAATGGAGAAAAGAGAGCCTCTTCAATAAGTGGTGCTGGGAAAACAGGACAACTACATGTAAAAGAATGAAATTAGAACACTCCCTAACAGCATACACAAAAATAAACTCAAAATGGATTAAAGACCTAAATGTAAGGCAAGACACTATAAAACTCTTAGAGGAAAACAGAGCCAGAACACTCTATGACCTAAATGACAGCAATATCCTTTTTGACCCACCTCCTAGAGGAATGGAAATAAAAACAAAAATAAACAAATGGGGCCTAGTGAAACTTACAAGCTTTTGCACAGCAAAAGAAACCATAAACAAGACAAAAAGACAGCCCTCAGAATGGGAGAAAATATTTGCAAATGAAGCAACTGAAAAAGGGTTAATCTCCAAAATATGCAAGCAGCTCATGCAGCTCAGTACCAAAAAAGCAAACAAACCAATCCAAAAATGGATAGAAGACCTAAATAGACATTTCTCCAAAGAAGATATACAGATTGCCAACATGAAAGGATGCTCAACATCACTAATCATTAGAGAAATGCAGTTCAAAACTACTATGCGGTATCACCTCACACCGGTCAGAAGGGTCATCATGAAAAAAATCTACAAACAATGAAAGCTGGAGAGGGTTTGGAGAAAAAGAAACCCTCTTGCACTGTTGGTGGGAATTTCAATTGATAGAGCCACTGTGGAGAACAGTATGGAGGTTCCGTAAAAAATTGAAAATAGCACTACCATGTGACCCAGCAATCCCACTATGGAGCATATACCTTGAGAAAACCATAATTCAAAAAGAGTCATGTACCGCAATGTTCATTGCGTCTCTATTTACAGTAGCCAGGACATGGAAACAACCTAAGTTTCCATCAACCGATGAATGGATTAAGAAGATGTGGCACATAGATACAATGGAATATTACTCAGCCATGGAAAGAAGGGAAATTGAGTTATTTGTAGTGAGGTGGATGGACCTAGAAACTGTCATGCATAGTGAAGTAAGTCAGAAAGAGAAAAACAAATACTGTATGCTAACACACATATATGGAATCTACAAAAAAATGGTTCTGAGGAACCCAGGGGCAGGACAGGAATAAAGACACAGATGTAAAGGGTGGACTTGAGGACTCAGGGAGGGGAAAGTGTAAGCTGGGAGGAAGTGAGAGAGTGGCATGGACATATATACACTACCAAATGTAAAACAGATAGCTAGTGGGAAGCAGCCGTGTAGCACAGGGAGATCAGCATGGTGCTTTGTCTCCCCCTAGAGGGGTGGCATAGGGAGGTTGGGATGGAGACACAAGAAGGAGGACATATGGGAATATATGTATATGTATAGCTGATTCACTTGTTATACAGCAGAAACTAACATACCATTGTAAAGCAATTATACTCCAATAAAGATGTTAAAAATAAATAAATAAAAAGAAACATGATAAGGTTATGTGCAAACTTATGAAGAGCAGTATCTCAGATGTAGATGAACACAATCTCATAATACTTGTCATATGTTCCTCTTCCAGGACAGTCAGCTCTATGTCTGACCTTAACTCATCCCTACAATTCACACTGACAGGCCTACTTGGCTTGGCATTACCCTGAAACAAAGTCCTAAGACATGGGAAGCTTCACTAATGATTCTTGTACATTGTATAACCTAGAAAGAGGAAGCATTAAAATTAAAATAATAATAAAATAAAAATGTAGCTTTTATGGTGGAAGTGAGGTGTTATATATTTTTTCTTGATTCTTATCCCAGTCAGCCAAACAATCATGAGAAGGATCCTAAAGGCAAAGGATTGAGATGAATAACTCTGAAAGACTAAAATATGAGGCCCTTGTTAGTACTCTCTGCTTCTGAACTCACATGAGCAAGAAAAATTGAGTCATTATCATTTTATAAATTAGTCATTTTGAGAACTACTTATCTCTTTGATTGCCCTTCTTATAATAGAATCTTTTGGAACTACCTAATAAATCTTTATTTTAAGGCAAAACAATGTCCAACTTGAGATTTCTGTTGTTAGGAAGAGAACATCCCATCAATCAACAGGTGCCAGCATTGTTACAACTGAATATGAAAAGAATATAGTTTAACCCAGTTGAGTATGTACAATGTCTTTATTTTTTTAAGGCTTATAAAGATAGACCAGTTGGTGCCTGTAGCATGTCAAGTATGAGATAGGTACTGAACAACACAGGACTGAAATAGTGTTTCTTGTACCATGAGCTTATCTTTCAGTGCACACTGATATGATTGGAGGCTGTTGAATGAATAAAGTCTAAAAAAAATAAAAGAGCCTTTGTCATAAATGTAAAAGATTTTTTTTCTTTTGAGGTTTAATTATATTTTGCTTAATACATTCCTTCAAAATATTACACCTGGAACTTATACTCTAATGAATTTTATCAGGCTAGTTGTCAAAAAATAAACATGGGGAACTGTCTAGAGGCAAGCAAAGATATCATGATTAAGACCGGTAAAATAGATAGCTAGTGGGAAGCAGCCGCATAGCACAGGGAGATCAACTCTGTGCTTTGTGACCACATAGAGGGGTGGGATAGGGAGGGTGAGAGGGAGATGCAAGAGGGAGGAGATATGGGGACATATGTATAGGTATAGCTGATTCACTTTGTTGTAAAGCAGAAACTAACACGCCATTGTAAAGCAATTATACTCTAATAAAGATGTTAAAAAAAGAAAAAAGAAAAAAAAAAGACAACACAGGCAAATACAGAGTTATCTCCAAAGTCCAGGGTTTATTGTGCTTTTAATTTTGAGAAAAAGTCGTCATTGCTGATGGTAATATTTCAGGAGTTTTTCAAAGTATTTTAAGAAAATAGGAATGGAAGTCAGAAACTAGAACATTTGAAGAAAATTGAATAGTTGTCAGGAAATAAAGGCTTGGACAGGGCATTCCTGCTGTAGTTGTATACACTTGAACTTTTTCCAGAAAGAATTTCCTGTGATTGGTGTTCTTCCCGTCTTTGTGGGTGCATTTGTATTGATTTAAGTCAAGCTCCAGAGGGCCAATATCCTCATCTGTGTACCCCTCACATGTGCTAGTAGAGTGGTAGACACATAGTAGGTATGGAATGCAATAACTACTAGATGTAATAATAAAAGGATAAGAGTGATGAAAGGCAAGGACAAAGTGTCTTCTTAGCTCTGAAGGCCACAAACTCTAAGCCTGCATGTGGGATTAAAAAGTTTCTTATTATAAAGTCATTCTTATTGTGAAATACTTTAAACAGTTTGGATGACATTTAAATTAAATGGAACCAAACTGTTACTGCTTTTAAATCTCGTTGTATGGAGTTTGCAGTGTGACCTACTCCACTGCAGTATTTTCATTTACACTTCCCATTCATTTCTAATGTCTACTGACATTGTTCTCTGTGTTGTATCTGCCAGAGTGGATTGAGGCCATCCAGAGAGAGACGGATATTGGAACCAGTGGAAAGTGATTATAGGTAGCATCTGGCAGGAGTCATTTTCTCTTAAGGCTTTGACGTGTCATTCCTGGTAAATTGGTTCTGTTAGCTATCTAAAGGCACCAGATGTACTATAGTAGATTATGCCAATAAATCTTCTGTGGGTTTTATACATATATATATATATATATATATATATATATAAAAACTCTGTCTAGAAATGGATTCCAATTTAAGCTTCTTAGGTGCTTCCTTATAGAATAAATGTTTCTGAAAGTTGTTCTTGCATGATATGATACAATATTAAAGATAAATTCTTTTAGCAGATATTAGTATATTGATAAACTATTTTATCTGTTTGAATTTTTCAGTAGATTAGGTCTTGTTGAATTCAATAAATACTGCAGATACATTTTTAGTAAAATAATTTATTCCATCTATGTGTAATGAGTATTGCCGGGTAGTTCAAAATGTGTAACAATAAAATGGATGTGTCAAGGGTATAGTATTTGGGGACTCATGATTTTTTGATGATAGATGTGAACTGGAGTCAAGATGTTAGTGCTGTACATGTTCTTTTGAGTTACCTTTTTTACTTTATGAACACTAGCCATAATTAACCTAGTTTATAAACAAGTTTCTTATTACTTAGAGCCATGTCTATTTTCTACCTCAACACTTACTTAAATTCTACACTTCCTTCTGGGTTTAGTTCATGTCTGATCCTTAAAAATTCTTATTAATGTCCAGTAGTCATTAATGCCTTCTCTATCTTAATATCTATTGTAGTATAATACACAGAGCCAGAAATATCAATAGTTATCACACTTAGATTCTTTCTTCTACATAGTGGTTGAATTTCTGCTCATGCCCCAAGACCCAGATCAAGTATTTCTTCTCTGATTCATCTAAGAAAATTCATCAGTGTATCCTTTGTGCCACTCTTGTGCCTGGTGTATACCATTACCTTTGTATTTGTCACACTCTGATACTGTTTTCTATTTTTGTTTGGCCTCACCTACTCTTCCTTTCTGAACTCTTTTGGCTTTTGCTTCTCAATATAAAGTAAACAGAAGGGAAAAGTAAAAGGGAATGTGGCAGATATATGAACTTTTCTACATCTTGATTTTTTATTTTACCTAATAGCACTAATGTCTATTAATATGTTGTGTTTTAAATATTTGCTTGAGCACTGTTCTTAAGCAGTTCAATTGCTTAGTTTCCACTGGTTTTACAGGCATTTTTTGAGTAGCTACCAATGTGCTGATTTCTCTGCTTAGTGCTGTAGAGATCGCATAGTATTAAATAGAGTATTTACCTTAAAGGAATTTATTTACTCTTTAGAGACAGAAAAGATACATTGCTGAAAAACTCCAGCATTACACTAAACAGAACCTAAGTGACACTGCAGCATTACACTAAACAGAACCTAAGTGACAAATTGAGTGATGCAGCAAATCAATAACATGGAATTTGGGGGGATGAAGAAGTATAAGCAATGGCATATATAAAAAACTGGGGATAGTGGAAGATGTGCGCACTGTTTTCTTATATGTAGGTGTCTTCAGTGCAAAACAGTGGAAGACCTTCAGAGAACTAAAGTTAGCTTTATATCCTTCCCATACCAGTAACAATTGCTTCACACAACATTCTTAGTAACTTAATCTTTGTCTGAAAAATCCTCTCACCTTTTAATTTTCACACTGAAGTTGAAAACACATTCCATGAAAAATTGGGAGCAGAAAACTTGACCTAATAGAACATCTCTATAAAATAGTATAGCCATTGTCACTATTCATCTCTAGCTTTCGGTCAGTCTGTGAGATTTAATACTCAAAAACCAATGAATCTACTTACTGAACATTGTCTTATCTGCAGTGAAGTCATAATTTTCAAGCTTGACTTGCTCTTTCAAGAAAGAATCAAGGAAAAAAAGACTACCATGGTTACCTTCTCAAAATCTTTGTTACTTAGTAGGATTGAGGGTCTCACTGTCATATTTTTGGCTTGTGAGATGCTGATGCATGGATAAAGTGGTTGATGATGGTTTTATGATGTCAGAGAAACTTTCATACTTCTGAATCTGACACCATTAATTTCTTTCCTGTAATTGTGTCAATAACATTTTGTAATGTAATATTAAATCATTTTTTATAAACAGCAGATCGGGCACCAGTCTGCCTTACTCTGATGTCTATGGGAGGCTTGCCAAGGATGTGGCTGATGAAACACAACCTTAGACAAGCTCCATCTGTCCCATTTAGACGATATACAGTGTCAGATCTCAGTGGTGGAAGTAATAACTGCAAGCTGCTCTCCGGGCAGACAGCAAGAGAGGGCTACGGATCACACTGATTAAAATAAACAAACCCTTAGGGTGGGTTGTAGTCAGTATAAATTTAAACTAGATAACCACTTTCAGATAGACTTCTGCATTTAGGGCCACAGTTATGTGGAAAAATGAAGGTCCACTCATTTCAACTGTACATAGTTTTGATTTAGCCATTAAGAAAATATTTTGGAGGTCATGTTAATTTCCCCAATTAAGAAAAAACGTTTAAAGCACATAGAGCTATATATAATGTTTCCCCAAAATATCAGGACTCAAGGGCATCTTTAAGCTGGGTCAGGAGCTCATGATTCAGTCAGGCTTTGCTGAAAAGTTTTCCAAACAAGGTCAGAATGGAAAAAATGTGTTTTATCCAGGGTCAAATGGAACTTTCTCATTCCATTCTGAGTTTTAATAGGAGTTTCAATTACAGCATAAGAGTCATTAATGGGGATGAACCTTGCAGAACCAGAAAACTTCTAAAAAACCTAAAATCCATTGAATGCTGGGGAGAATTCTTCCCCCAAAAATTTCCATTTGAGGTTATCAGTAATTATGTAGAAATGTTTCAAGGATAGACTTTTTTTTTATGTTACTCTACTTTATATTTCTAATAAATAATAAACTAGTTTATATATTAGGTATCTACTTAGTCCTTAGAAATAAAATTTGAAGCCCTTTTGAGAATATTGAAAATGGATAAAGGTGATTAAGTTTAAACTGAGAGTGAATGCTTTTCTATAGCCATAAAATGAAGCTTGATTATCCATATGTGTGTAATTGACTTCTGAGGTCAAAGTTTATTTTAGCCTGCTTTTTACTCTTCACTGCAAATTTGGTGAGTAAGAATGCAAAGGGATTTGTTTTACTCAATGGTGAGGGTTCATTTTCATAATTATCAGGCAACATTTACTGCAGACCAACTAAGTATTTATTTTGTCTTGATTTCCAATGAGAATTTTATTATGTAGAAAAGAAGCAATCTTTTTCTTTTTCTGAAGCAGAAAGCCATCTAGTAAATTGAACTGCGGTGACACAAGATGCTAACATAGCTCTAGAAATGGAAGGCATTATCATAAGGAAGGAACCACATATCTAAGTGGAAAGATAACTTAATCATTTTAAGCTTCATGTTTCCTCAACCATCAAATAAGAAGGCTGACTTAGATGATTTCTGGAATTCCTGCCAGCTCTGATGTTTCATTTTCTTTGATCAATGAATTTTCTTTCTAAACCAAAATAGCACAAACTCAGTGTCATTCATGTGTACAGTTTCTAATAGCTTAGAAATTTTAGGGTCAGAGTCTAATAATTCAGAAATTCTGGGGTGTCGTCTAGGTCAGCAGTCCCCAACCTTTTTGGCATGAGGGACTGGTTTCGTGGAAGACAATTTTTCCGTGGATGGCGGAGGGGGTTGGTTCAGGTGGTAATGCGAGTGATGGGGGATGGTTCTGGTTCAGTTGATAATGCAAGTGATGGGGGGGATGGTTCAGGTGGTAAGGCGAGTGATGGGGAGCGGCAGATGAAGCTTCTCTAGCTCGCCCGCTGCTCACCTCCTGCTGTGCTGCCTGGTTCCTAACAGTCCGCGGACCTGTATCAGTCCGCAGCCCCTGGGTTGAGGACCCCTGCTCTAGGTCATATTTTTCAACTTCAGTGCTAATGACATTGGGACCAGATAATTGTTGTGGGGGCTATCCTGTGCATTATAGGATTTTTAGCAGCACCTCTGTCCTCTACCAGCTAGATACCATTAGCAATCCTCTCTGTCTTCCCTAACCCTACACACCCACTTCAGAAGTAATAAGGGGAAAACAAGTTTTAAAATGAGGAGATACTATTATACACACAACAAATTTGGTTAAAATGAAAAAGTTAGATATTATCAAGCATTGGCAAGAATATCAACTGTTGAACAATAGGAAATCTGATGAAAATGCTGGTGGAAATGTAAGTCAATTCGTTTGAAATCAGTCTGATGTTATCTACTAAAGTTAAAGATATTTATACCCATTGACCTAGAAGTTTTACTGAGTTTACAAACTACCAAAATGAGTGCTTAGTTTCACCAGAATATTTGTATAAGTACGTTTATAGCATCTTTTTCTGTAATAGCCCCAAACTTGAAATGTACTATATTATGGTAGAATGGTTAAATAAGGTTTATTTATAAATTAGAATACCACATAGCTATAAAATAAGTTAACTATAGATACACCAACATGGATGGGTATTAAAAACATAGCTTTGAGCAAAATAATCCAAATATAAAAGAACACATAATTTATGATTTCATTCATGTTAAGTTCAAAACAGGCAAAACAAAACCACATAGCTTATGAATACACCATTAAGGATTAAAACTGTGAAGTCAGGTTAACTGTGGGAGGAAGGAAGGGTGTTGTCACCAGGAAGAGGCATTTGAGGGCCTGGCAATATTTTTTTCTCTTGCTTAAGTGTTGGCTATATAGGGGTTCATATTACAATAATTAGTTACACACTTATATTGTAGCATTTTTCTGAATGTGTGTTATGTTTTATAAAAATTTAAAAGTTATCTTATTTACATTAAATACAGTGGAATTGACATTCTGGTAAAATAGTTGTTTTTTTTAAGTCTTCAAGCAGAAGGCAACACTTACAATAAAGGGTTCAGTTGGTAGGCTGAATTTTACATTTTAAAAAGTGGATTTTATGGATATTTTGAGGAAAGGTGCTACCTCAATTAAGCCAAAAAGAAAATTGAGTTAGCGCATCATAACAAATTAAAATTTTAGACCTTTCAAAAGGAGCCCAGGGTCTTCATTTTCTACTCTGTCCTTGAAATATTTCTAGTTCTTTTTTCACATTATCTTTAGGGTTGACCCTTTTGACAAATGCCAAAAATGAAGTAATAAGGCCAGTTATAAGTATTTCACACTTTGCTGGGCCACTAACTCTCCTTTTTTATCATTTTATCACCACTACAATCTCATTCTCTAACCAACCCCAACGTACTCCTTTAAAAAAGCATCTTTGCTTATTAAGGATTTCCTCATTCTAAATTTTATGACTTCCAACAATCAGAGGTGATGTTCCTCATCTCCGTTAGTCAAATCCAAAGCCAAAACCTCTACCTCTGCTCATTTTCTGTGTTCTTTCCTGTCACATGGAAGAAATGACCCTATTCAAGATAAACCCAAATCTTTGTTTCCCATGCTTCCATTGCCTTCTTTTGAAAGACTCTGCTCCTTTATAATTTTCAATATTTTTCTCCAGAATCAACAGTCTCTCTATATATACTCTTTTTATCAGCATGTAATATATACCAGTATTTCTCATCTTAAAAAAATAATTTACTCTATATTCTCCTTAAGTCACAAACCTGTTTCTCTGCACCCCTTCTCAACAGAATTGTTCAAATATGTTATTTACAGGATACATCTCTATTTCTTCAGTTCCTACTTGTACTTAATCCATCCCTTCTTGGTTTTCATCTCTGTGTCTCTGAGTCTGCTCCTTTCAGGGAGCACTGAACCTGTCTATTTTCCAAATATAATGAACACCTCTGTATCCTTTTCTAAATGGAGTTGATCTGAGAGCATTCAAGCCACTCCTTGAAACACTCTTCACTTGGTCTCTTTTGTATACATTTACACTTCTTTCCTTAGATGATCTTGTCCTGTGTCAGAGTTTGAAAATCTTATCACCATCTATATGCTGATGTATCTTCAATCAGGACTTATCTGAGTATCACATTTTTATTCCCAAATGCCTACTTGATTTCTCCACTTGAATGTCAGATGGAACCATCTCATATTTAGTATGATCAAAATGGGGCTTGATACTCCTTTCTCTCCATCCCTCTACGTCCCCTAGTCTTCCCCATTTCAGAAGTGGCTTCATTACCATCAGTTCTTAAGTTAAAAATCCTCTGTGTAGCCCATCTTCCCACCCACGTTCCAAACGTCAACAAACCTTTCAATTAAGCTTCCAAAATATCCTGTATCTGTCTGCTTTTCTCTGTGGTTTCCACTGTACTTCCAAGCTGCCATCATCTTTTGCCTGGATTGCCAGCCTCTTATCTTCATGATTTTATTCTTAATATTTTCCAATCCATTTTAGACAGTCAATTTTTAAATTTAATTTTTAAATTAAATCATGTCACTCCCCACTTAAAACCTCAGTGGCTGCCAATTGCTCTGTTAATAAAATTAAAATTCCTTACCAGACTACATGAACCAGCATGACCCAGATCCTCTATTCTTTTCCAGCTTCACATATTGCCCCTTACTCATTGTGCTTCGTGAGCAATGATGATCTTCTGTCACCTCCTTGAACACTCCAAACCTTTCCCTGCTCAGAGCCTTTGCACCTGCTCTTCTCCCTACTCTTCCTGACTGGCTTATCTTTAATCTTCAAACTTCAGCTCTTTAAAGCAGCCTTCCAGAACTGCCCAAACCTTCTAGTTACTTCTACACCAGCACACAGTTCATTTCCTTCATAAAAATAATCACAAACTGTAATTATTCTGCTTGATCATTTATTAGTTTAATATAAATTTCCCACACTAGGGATATAAGCTCCAAGAGACAAGAGCCTTGTCTGCCACTGTCCCAATACCTAGGGGAGGGCCATACACATGGATGATTCCCTGTCAATAGCTGCTGCATCTGTGACAGCCTGGCTGAAAATGAAGTAATTAACTAAGTACTTAATTAAGTAATGGATGAAAGAAACAAATCTAATTTCTAGAAACATGAGATCCATCGGTTTTAAAAAATTGCTGTTGGATACAATTAATATGCAGTATTTCCCAGGAAGATTGTAATCTAGGAACTTCCTGACCTGGGTTTTATGTTTTTGCTCAAACTTAACATCCCTTTGGGTACAGATAGTTTTGAGTGATAGGTAGGGGAAGATGCGACTTTTTACCCTCAATATGTTATTAAAAGCAATTAAAGGAGAGGGTGTGGTGTAGGGAATTTTTCCTGAAGGAACATGAGATTATATTTATTGAAATATTTTGATCAACAGTGATTTAAATTAAATGTTGATGATATCTCTTTGGTACAGTCACCTTTTGTTTCTTTCTCATCTAAGATGGGATCAGATTTCACAAGTAACTAAGACTCTTAGGGCACTGATTTTCTGTGAACCAAATTGCTTTTTTTAAAAAAATTATTCTGGTTTCAGATCTTTCCCTGTATATTCAGAAAGTAAAAAGAAAAAACATTGCTTGTTTTAAATAACTTTGTGAGTTAATAGTGTAAAGCCTCCATATTATTTAGGACATAAAAATGGTTTTAGATATGCAGAGAGGAAATTTCAGAGCTTTCTGTCTTTCTTTAGCAAAGAAATGCAATAAATACAATATAGCTTTTAGGACAGATAATTCACTATCAAGGACATCATTAATTACCAAATATATAATTCTTTTTTTTTTTTTTTTTTTTTTTTTGCATACACGGGCCTCTCACTGTTGTGGCCTCTCCCGTTGCGGAGCACAGGCTCCGGACGCGCAGGCCCAGCGGCCATGGCTCACGGGCCCAGCTGCTCCGCGGCATGTGGGATCTTCCCGGACCGGGGCACGAACCCGTGTCCCCTGCATCGGCAGGCGGACTCTCAACCACTGCGCCACCAGGGAAGCCCTAATTCTTTTGATTTTCTATTTTTTTGGAAACATTTTCTACCTTTCATCTACCCTCCAACTATAGTATATTTGCGACATTTTCCCAAAAGGTCATCAATTCTGTAGACTCATTTTTATAGACTCATGAATTTTGAAAAGAAATTGAAGGAAGATATTATAATCATCCTTATTTTACAAATGTGGAAACTGAGAAATTAATTCACTTTCTTGCAGTCACAAAGATAGTAACTGACAGAGCCAGGGTTGAAAGCTCAGCAATCTGACTCCAGGACATGTCTCTTAACATCTGTGCTGCAACACTGTTTGTCCCCTGTTTGCTTTTCTGAGTGAATTAGGTATAGTAATCAGAGAGAATTTAAACATGTATTTTTATATCATAGGATTTTACAAATTTGATGTTTTTAAGTTTTGCTTATAAATCATATGAGTCAGTGGATATAGTATGGGATTTGGATTCTGCTTGTTTTCTTCAACATAAAATGAGAGTGAGAACAGTACCACCTGTACAGAGTAGGATTCTGTAGGTGTTCAAAATGTAAGATCTCTTCCATCACCTTTCATCAAGGATATGAATTGTCATAGGTCTGATTCCCTAAAAGGAAAGCCTGAGGTGGGATTCAAGTGCAAGTGATTGAGGCCATTCTTTAGGAGAAGCGACTAAGGGTAAGCAGAATAAGATTCAGGGAAGACGCCAGGCAAGAATGTGAGTTTAACCTTAGCCTGAGTGCATGGGAGCTCTGGAGCACCAGTTGTACCTGAGCGTTACTTCTGGAGGCAAAAGGTGTAGCCATTTTTATCTTTGTGTCCATTACAACCAGCCAATGGAACCCAGCTACAAGTGGAGGAAGAGGAGCAATGTGCTTTCCCTGTGGGGAAAAGGTGGCTTATATTCAGCCACTGGGAATTCTCTGGCAAAGGGGAAGCTGTGCACCATAAGCATCCAGCACACAGCAGATGGGGGATGCCTGCTCCAGCCCCAGTAAGGGGATTTGGGTGGTATCCCAACAGTATCTACTATATTAATGATGTCTCAAATTTGCTATCTCAATTCACATGTGTGTTAGGACCTTTTTAAGTCATAATAATATGTTTGAGAGGTTAATTTAACTACTGCCTGTATGCATTTGTTCCTTAGCATGGTGACATTGCTAAACTTTTCATACGTTAATTCAAAAGTGAATAAGATTTTCTAAAAGATTCCAAGACTTGGAGTTTTGAGTCCTAACCTTTATTTTTTGCAGTCAGTGAATTATTAAATAATTAGCAAAATTCTTCTCCCATGTAACAAAGACACAAATTGCTGGTACTATTATCAGCATAACATGCTTTAGAATTACCATGAATTATACCTATAAGAGCTTGCTAACTTTAGAATTGTGGGCAGGTTATCCTATTAACAAGACCAATAGCTTAAATTGAATTCTTTTTTCCTACTGTATTTCACTTTCTTTGCAGTCAGAAAATTACAAGAAAGTCAGAGTAGGTGTAATTTTGGGAGTGAGTCAAATTTTAATAAAATTGTATATTTCTTAGACATTTCTCCGGTCAATTACTTACCTTTAAGTATCAGTGAAATTGTTCCACAATGGAATAATCAATCTCTGAGGTCCCTCCTTTACTTATTCTGAGTTCCTGACACTTTACTCACTTCTCACGACACTTTACTTGCATGTTCATTCTTCTGTCATTTCTCAGTTCAGCTTCACCAAAAAGCTCTTTGAAGATACAGTAAGCACATTCTCCCTCCTCCCTGGCATGTATACCACAGCTCCCCTTTCTCCTGGAAACAAGGCTGATTTAGTGTTGGCAATACAGCTTTTGAGATATATATGTATCTACTATGCTAGTTGTAAGTACCAAAATACTGGTACTTTTGTTGCTATAAAAATGTTAGTTTAGCATTTAAAAATCTGAGCCTGAATCACTTACATTTTGAGAGAACTAAAGCTACATTCTATTTATGAACAGAAAAAAAATCACCTTACCTGGAAAAGTATTCAGACAACATCCCTCCTAGGTATCTTACTGTTATTTTAAACCTCATTTCTCATTATTATTAGGTTTTTATTTTACATCATATGTAATGGTACCATTTCTTTCAAAACCAGGTTGGAGAAGCACTTCTGGAATGACAGAGTAAAGATCTCTAAAATTCTTTTCCTCCATAACATATAAGAAAAAGTAAAGCTGTATGTGTTTGCAGATGACATCATCTTGTATCTAGACATCCTAAGGTATCCACTAATAAAACTATTAGAACCTATAAACAAATTCAGCAAGGTTGCAGGATATAGAATCAATATATAGAAATCAGTTATATTTCTATGCCTTTATAATTATCAAAAATGCAAAAATGGAGTTAAGAAAACAATTGCATTTACAGTAGCATCAAAAGGAATAAAATACTTTGGAATAAAGTTATCAAAAGAAGTGCAAAACTTGTACTCTGAAATATTATTGATTGAAATTAAAGAAGACCTAAATAAATGGAAAGATAATACATATTGTGTTCATGGATTAGAAGACTTAATAATTGTTAGGATGGCAGTATTCCCCGAACTGATCTATAGATTCAATACAATCCCTATCAGAATCTCAGCTGTCTTCTTTATAGAAATTGAGAAGTTGATTCTAAAATTCATAGGGACTTTATAACCCAAAACAGCCAAAACAATCTTGACAAAGAACAAGGTTAGAAGATTTAGTTCATGATTTGAAAACTTAATATAAAGTTACTACAATCAAGGATAGTACGGTACTGACATAAGGATAGATGTATAAATTCAAGGGATAGAATTGAGAGCTGAGAAATAAACCCATATTTGCATAGGCAACTGATTTTTGATGAGGATTCGAAGACCATTAAATGGGGAAAATAGTATTTTCAACAAGTGGTGTTAGGACAACTAGATAGTCAAGCAAAATAATATAATTGTACTCTTCTTCATATCTTATATAAAAATTAACCTAAAATGCATAAAATACTGTTGTGTTTCAGTCTCAGCCTATTGGTAACCAGTGTTGTGGCTGGACTAGCCCTTGTGGTTCTTATTATGATTACAAGGTGCCCTCAGCAATAACCATCAGGAAACTTTGAAAGAAACAATGCTTATTACTTACACATTATGCAAATTACATGGCACACCTTGGGCCACACACTGAGGTCAGGTGAAGGGGGTGGAGAGAGAGAGAGACCCCTGGGGTTGCTTTGATTGGGGTCTAGAGTGGTGGCCTAGGGTCTTGAGAGCTCACTCTTTATTGGTGAATTTAAAACATACGAACAGGAATTTAAAGCACAGGAAGAGAAAAAAACGAGCTGCCCAAATGGTCTTGTACAGAAATCAACCAAAGTCTCTATAACAAAGAGTTCTGGGGAGGCCAGGATGGATGGAGGGCCTCTTTCTTTATCTGTCTTTAGTCATGTGGCTGGCAATGTATTTACTAAATGTGAGAGTACCCATCTTTGAAGTGGATGCCATCAAAGCTCAAGTCAGGTACTTGCATTACAAAAAGAAAAGCCAACCATCAGGGCTTACAGTACATTATATTTAAGATCTAAAACTATAAAACTTTTAGAAGATCATATAGGAATAAATCTTCGTGACCTTACATTTGGTAAAGGATTCTTAGCTATGACACAAAAAGCATAAGCAACAAAAGAAAAATAATAGATAAATTGGCCTTTATAAAAATGTAAAAATCTTGTACATCACTAATACCATCAAGAAAAAAACCCACAAAATAGGAAAATATATTTGCAAATTACATATCTGATAAGGGTGTTGTAACCAGAATATATAAATAATTCTTAAAATTCAAAGATAGAAAGAAAAATAACCTAATAAAAATGGACAAATTATTTGAATAGATGTTTCTCCGAAAGAGGTATACAAATATTCAAAAAGCACATGAAGATTCTCAACATCATGTCATTAGGAAATGCTAGTCAGAACCACAAAGAGATAGTATTCATCCTCACTAAGATGGCTAAAAAAGAAAGAAGAAAGAAAGAAAAGAAAGGAAGAAAAGAAAGGAAGAAAGGAAGAAAAAGAAAGAAAGTAAGACAATAACAAGTTTTGATGAGGTTTGCAGAAATTGCATTGCTGGTGGGAATGTAAAATGATTCAGCCACTTTGGAAAACAGTTTAGCAGTTCCTCAAAATGTTAAATATGTACCAGGATTTCTACTTCTAGATATGTACTCGAGAGAAAGGAAAAGGTATTTTTATGCAAAAACTTGAACTCAAATTTCGTAACAGCATTATTCATAATAACGAAAAAGTGCAAACATCGCAAATATCCATCAACTAATTAATAGATAAGCAAAATGTGGTATATCTATAGAACGGAAGATTATTCAGCAATTAAAAGCGATGAAGTACTGGTACATGCTACAACATAAATAAACCTTAAAAACATTATGCTAAGTGAATGAAGCCAGTTACAGAAAAATGCATATTTTATCATTCCATTTATATGAAGTGTCCAGAATAATGATATTTACCAACACAGAACATAGATTAGTGACTGCTGGGCGCTGGGAGGAGGAGAGAATGGGAAGTGACCGCTAATGGGCAAGGAGTTTCTTTGAGGAATGATGAAAACTGCGAATATACTGAAAATCATTGAGTTGTATACTTTCAGAGTGAATTTTATTGTATGTGAATTATACCTCAATAACACTGTTACTTAAAAAAGCGGTGTTGGCTCTGATCAACATCTATAAGCTGTGGGTGATAAAAACAGTTATCTTGGAAAGGAGTATGGGTGTCATGATAACTGTGCTCCTTCCCTCTCAGGGATACATTCCCATTGCTCCCGCATCACCCACAACCTTTTTCCTCTCTGATAAAACAATATTTGATAACAAAGATTAAAAGATGCTTGTATTAAATTATTGTAAGTTTTTTTTGCAGCAAGAATCAACCTGCAAACCTCAATGGCTTAAAACAAGGCCAAATCAAGCCATCCACCTGTTTTTGTAAATAAAGTTTTATTTAAAAAAAAAAATCAGCCATGCTTATTCATTTACATATTGTTTATGGCTGCTTTCACATTAGAAAGGAAAGAATGAGTTGTTGAGATAAAAAAATGTATGGATAGAAAATGTGTGGCTCACAAAGCTGAAAATAGTTACAGTTTTACTCTTTATAAAGAAAACGTTTGCTGGTATCTGCTCTAAACCAGCGGAAGCTTATTTCTCACTAATACAGCATCCTTGTATGTCTGAATGATTCTCTGGGGCAGCTGTGCTCCATAGGATGGCTCAGTGTTGCACATCCAAATCGATACGCGCTTCTGTATTTGTCAAGACAGCAGAAGAACAGGAATGGACGATTGCACTCTGCTGTTAATCTGCGTAAGTGTGACACATGTCAGGGCCACACACGTTTCATTGGCCGATGTAAGTCATGTGCCAATGCCCAACTTCAAGGTCACAGGGAAGGGCAGCTCTAATAATTATTCCTGTAGTCACTGATATTTTGTTCATTCCTTCACCTGAAGCAATTCATCTGAGCGTTTTCACATACGTGATTTCAAAATGATTCAACCTTAGATAGGTCTCTTTGGTTTTTATTATCTTCATGACTGTCAGGCTTTTGTAATAATTTTTCTGAGATTGTGACTTCTGTGTTTTCTAGTCTAAGAACTGATAAAGAATTCTAATACAAAAGCTGATGATACACAAATTGTACATAAGATGAAACATCTTTTGCATATACATGTGTGAGTATGTATATTAAGAAAACACATATTCAAGAAACTTACTTTAGATAATGAATAGCATTTCAAGGAAGAGTTATTTACATTGCAAAATAATCCACCATTGACTTGTCTTTTTAATTGTGGGATTCCTTTCTGCATTTTAAATTATTGCATTATGAATAATTTGATTTAGAGGTGATTTTCAAGAGCTAAGTTAGAAACCAAATTGCATTTTTCCTAAGTAACATGCAAACTCAGCTTTCATTTGGGTGTTTTTGAAGTATGAACAAATCCCTTTGAAAAGCATTCAAGGGAAAATGTATAATAGAAAATAAATGGGAAGAACTGTTTCATTGCTATTCTAAAAGTTAGTATTTTGCAACTGCAAAATCAGACTCCAGGACCAAATAATTTATAAACACTGCATTTATTTATTATAGAGTGAATGTTAGCAGAGGCATTCCATAGATATACCAAATTGTTTAAGCTCCTCTTCACTTGTATTTCCTGTTGTCAATCATTGCCTCTACCCAATCTAAAATTCATTTTAAATGAACTTTAGAATAATATTACTCTTTTGAGCCTGTTAGCTCTATTAAAAGGTTTAAGAATTTTGAAAAATATGCCTGGTCTTTTGTTTATGTGTTCCCCAGGCTTTATGAAACAGCAGAGAGTGATTTCTTTCTCTAATATTTAATCTGGAAGCCATTCAAACATAAGCAAACCAAAATTAATACACTAGAAAATATTCAAATTTCTTCAGAATTTGCCTGTGAAACATCCCTGTGGTATTCCATGCCAATACCCAGAAAGAGCTATTATAAATGCTATGTATATTTTGTCTGGTCTCCAGCAGCAAATTATGATCAGAGACTGAGATTGTCTTTGCCGATAATTTATTTAACACATTCACTGTGGGAATTATAATTTCACAAGCCAATAGTATACAGGGTAATGTCTATTAATAAGCCAATAAAGAAAAAACATACTCCAAATCAATAATAAATTAACTACGTTATTGTGCCAGGAAAGAGGGAGATGAGAGGAAGGTCCAAATTTAGTTGAGGTGAACCTTTCTAACTTGGTCCTTAGAAGAGTCGGCTTAGCTAACTACCTACCGAGCTGATATCCATGCTGGTGCAAAAGCAGAAGTCCCTTGTTGCTAGAGCACCTTGCTAGGGAGCAAAAACACCGGTGTTGGTGGGCAAGGTTACTTCACGGGACCTCTGCATAGATTTCACCACCGCTGACAAAGAGTTGGCTTTGCGCAAGCAGGAGCTAATGCCCCAAGGTCTTCAGAGAGCTAATTAGATCAGGAAAGAGTAGCCTTGCCCAGACCAAACACTCTTAAATTCCTTGTCAAACTTCTCGGTATTTAACGCTTAAAAGTCCCCTGGCCATAGTCATTCCTGTACATGTTCTTATCGATAAGCCCCAGCAGTACTTATCAACAGCTGAGCTAGTGAGTGCTTGTGAAAGAATACCCATATTGATGATGACATCCTGATACAGCTTCCTCCATGTAAACAACTTCACTCTTAGAACAAAACGGCTTCTTTCTTTGGTCAAAAAATAAATGGATTTGAAATCATATCAAACGAACACACAACAATATATGTAGTTAAAATGATCAATAATGACAGTGTTGTTTCAATAAGGTACAAGGTAAAACAAGGCTCATTTATACCTATTTACTGACCAGAGTTTATTAATTAATTAATTTATTTTTTGCTGTGATGGGTCTTTGTTTCTGAGCAAGGGCTTTCTCTAGTTGTGGCAAGCGGGGGCCACTCTTCATCGCGGTGCGCGGGCCTCTCACTATCGCGGCCTCTCTTGTTGCGGAGCACAGGCTCCAGACGCGCAGGCTCAGTAGTTGTGGCTCACGGGCCTAGTTGCTCCACGGCATGTGGGATCCTTCCAGACCAGGGCTCGAACCCGTGTCCCCTGCATTAGCAGGCAGATTCTCAACCACTGTGCCACCAGGGAAGCCCTGTTCGTATTTTTTTTTCTTCTCCTTTCTATTGTTTCTTTTGTTAGCTCTTCCTCCCTATAACAATCTTGGTCTCTCTACACTGTTTCCTTTTGTTCTCACTTGTGGCATGGATCCACTTACATAGTTTCATGTATATTACTCTGAGGCGAATATAAAAATGCTACTTACCTAATTTTATGTATGAAGAATTATTGCAAGGACAACACTTCTCCCTGCCCTTGATGATTTCCTGTTTACTTCTTCACTCATTCAGTTAACTTTTTGATCACTTGCTGTATCCGAGAGACTGCACTAGCAACCTGCCTCCTAGACCCAAAAGTTTCCTGAACCTCAATTCAGTTACCCCCATTGCAGGAATGCCCCATCCACTAGAATTTCTGTCTCAGATAAATGGAGTAATGACCATTTAGTTAGGAGATAGCAGACATATCACTGTCACTACAAGGTAAGTGTGTGGAAGGTGATATTCTTACTGTTGCTGGGAGTGCACACTTCTGGAATCTTGCCCTCTTGATTTCTCTCTCTCTCACACTCACGTGCACACATGCACTCATATGCACACAGAGTTATTTGGTTTAATAATATTAGTGTATTACATTATAATGTGTAATATTTAGGAATGCAAATTCTGGGTCTGTTGTTTTGGGTTCATATCCCAGCAGAACCACTCATTGGCCGTGTGACATTGAGCATGTTGAAAACTGCTACATATGTCAGTTACCTCATCTATAGATTAGTAGTATAACTACTACTAATTAGAAGTAGTACCCACTTCATTGAGTTGTTATGAAAATTAAAAGAAATCATATGTCAAAGATATTTAGCACTGTGATTGAGTCATCATGGACATTAGGAATGATACATATTAAGCTAAAGATGCTTTGTGGACCACTTTAAAATCAAACAATTTTTAAAATGATTTTTATTAAAAAATGTACTACAAATTTCCATTGATTTATAAGCATATTCTCAGAGAACAACATGTTTTTATAATTGGAGATTGTTTAGATGTCTAGAACTCAGGAATTTCACAATCCTCAAGCCTTTAATATCAAAGTAACATTTGTCAAAGCCCTATGCTGAAAGCCTTAAGAACTTTATATTTTCCAATTGCTTTTTTTTGCCATAATAAAGTTTTTGGAAATTTCCAAGGAAAGGTGGTAGTTACTTCTCATCTATACCAATTCTCCTTCTCTTGAGTATTTCAATATTTTATAGGTTATTTCTTGCCACCATGTCATAAATTTTTCCTAGCTGCTGCTGTTCTGTCAACTACCATCCCCTCTCCAAGTGTGAACACTGGCCACTCTCTTCATTTTCCAATGCAGAACTAAGACTAGGACTTAATGAACTTCACTGAAAGCTTGGGTTTAAATGAAGGAAAAAGGAAACTTTAAACTCTGTCACTGCTCATGAAGTCTTTCAATCATGCTTCTCAAAGAGGTGCCCTCTACTGGCCAGCTCTTTTTGTAGATCCCAGATTGTCTTCATGGTGGAAGGGTCAACCAATTTCCCCTCAAAAAAAGTGCCTTTGACCATACTCCTCTGCCTAGAGTCCAAATTAAATGGGAGCTGGCTTTAGAGAGAAGAGAAACCTTTCTCTATTTTGGTTTAAAGTTGGACTGACTCAGAAGGACTGGTAAGGGAAACAGTATGAAACACTGACATGCAGAGAAATGATGCCTTCAATATCTTTTCCAACATCAGTAAGTTTGTAATTCCATTACATTTGCTATTTGCATGAATTTCTCAAACTATTTTAAAGGTAAAGTGGTATTTCAACTATCAGAGATGGAAGCTGCTATTAATTTTAATGTAATTCCATTTTTCTTATATCAAGCTAAAAAATTAAGCTTTACTGGGCACCTGGTTTTTAATTTAAATATATTCTTAAATTTAAATATATTCTTTAATTTAAGTATATTCTTTAGTTTAGACTTCTACTTAATGGAATTGTAAACGACCACAATTTATTTTTATTTTTTACTTTTACTTTATTTTATTTTATTTTTTTAACATCTTTATTGGAGTATAATTGCTTTACAATGGTGTGTTAGTTTCTGCTTTATAACAAAGTGAATCAGCTATACATATACATATATCCCCATATCTCCTCCCTCTTGCGTCTTCCTCCCACCCTCCCTATCCCACCCCTCTAGGTGGCATGACCACAATTTAAATATCATTTTCTTTTCAACTCTTTCCCCTTCAAGAAATCAAACTCTCATTTGTTTCTCTGACTGCAACCTCTGATCTTTCCATCTCCTCCATCCTCTTACTTCTACTGACTCTGTTTATTGTTTTTATCATAACTTCGATCTTTCCAATTATTTCAGTTAATCATTTCATTTCAGATTATCTTCTTAACCCCTGGAATCTGGTACATCTTTTTACCACTCAACTGAAAATGCTCTCTTGAATATCTGCAGTTCCTTCTTATTCCCAGGGGGAGAAAACATGACGGATCTCTGAACCAGTAGTAGAAATAGGCCCTTTTCACTTCTTGCTCTGGTGAGATAGGGTGCATGTAAGAAGCATACATTCTGGTCTACACCTTATTTACGTATTCATGTTTGTGGCTATATCTACTGAGATAGCTAGGTACACAACATTACCTTTTCTTGGACTGCTGCATTCACTTCTGTACCAATTCTCAGACTTACTTCCAAAAGGAAGCCTCTGCCCATTAAACCCATCCACCTCCAATTCCTTCCTTATTCAAAGTATTTTTTTTCTACAGTGTTACAATATGCACTATTTTAATTTTTAGTTTTAGTTTATTGCTTTGTAGGTACTTCCAAGTTTATCAGAAATGTGTTTTTAATAACTAAACAAATAATAACATTGTGTCATGTGGGAAATGTTTCTCATTTTTCTTCTCCACACCTTCAAAGAATCTACTTCCTCTTTCACTAGAGTGAATGCTCAATAAATACAATTATCTGGCATACATATATGCCTGATAACATCTTATTTCTTTTAGCTTTGAGTTAAAGATAATGGATCATTTAGGAGTATTTTAGAAAAAAATAGTTTAGACTAATTTTATATGTATAGATACATATAGATATAGGTATAGAGGGACTTCCCCGGTGGCACAGTGGTTACGAATATGCCTACCAATGCAGGGGACATGGGTTTGAGCCCTGGTCTGGGAAGATCCCACATGCTGCGGAGCAACTAAGCCCATGTGCCACAACTACTGAGCCTTCGTGCCACAACTACTGAAGCCTGCGCGCCTAGAGCCCATGCTCCACGACAAGAGAAACCACCACAATGAGAAGCACGTGCGCTGCAACAAAGAGTAGCCCCCGCTCGCCACAACTAGAGAAAGTCTGCGTACAGCAACAAAGACCCAACACAGCCAAACAGAAATAAATAAAATAAAAAATAATAAAAAGCCAATTCTTAAAAAAGATATAGATATATAAATGTCACTGGATAAAGGTTTACATATGTCATCATGAATTCTACTGAGACTGGAAGGACAGAACTACCTCTAACAATGTTTATCATAAGCATGATTTATTTTACAAGAAGAGCTTTTCAGATTCAAAAGGAACACTCTATTCATCATCTCAATCCATTACACAGGGCTTTGTAGAGAATTACACTGAGAAGAATGTTAGTGTCTTAAAAGTTTACATTTTTATTGATTTTAAAACAATGAGACCAAGTTTTATTTTGATCAGTCTAACTGGGCTGTTGAATTGGGGGGGGGGGATGAGCACAGAGTATTTTATTAGCTTTATTCCCTCTCCAAGAACTTTAGTCAACAATGAAGAGCTTTTTCTTCCATTGATTTGAATACCAACCAATGCTACCAAATGAGAAAATCAAAGCGACAGTAAATTTGAACTCTGTCTATGATAGTATAGCTGAAATACTTCTGTTTGAATAAATCTGTTCATCATCTGTTAGACAGGTTGTTTCAGGTGCATCCTTCCAGGAGTCATGTTGTAAACTCTGGTCTGCTGCATCTTACTATCGAATTGTAAGAGTCCTAGTTGATCTTATGGTAACTACATTGACCTTATGTAATTTTGTCAGAGCATTGCTCTTTGGTTTATTATGGCTTATTATTATTTCCTTGCTATGTTATTTTTCCAAGTCATCAATTAAGAGGGAAAATGCTAGTTTGTGCAGTCCCCAAATCAATAAATCTATATATATCTACACCTCTTTCTCTCTCTCGTTTTCTCTCTCTGTCTTTGATCAAATAAAAAAGTTCCATTATTTTTAAAGGATCATTAGACTCTTTGCATTCACCTCTTTAACCTCTTTAATAATTGTATAACTCCTTTTGGTGAATCATGATAAATATCAGACAGGCACTCCCTCACCTCTTGCTTTCATGCCATTTCCCACCCACTTCTCTCCTTATAGGTTGCCAATTTCTTGCACTTTGGTTTGTATTTCCTGTGTTTCTTTTTATAAAACTAAATAGGTATATTCTTCCTTATGTAAATTGTAGCATACTATATGTCGACTTTAGACCACTTAATATTCCAGGAAATTACTCTATATCATTTAAATATAATTTGCCTATTTTTCCCCTATTCCTAAGTATTTTATGGACAAGGATCCTAACTGAAGAGCACCCTCTGTGATTGTATAATGAAATTCAGTATTTTTCAATGGGTGATATTGGTGGTGGTATAGTTGTTCTCTTTCATGTCTGCACGTTAATTTTTTCCTCTTCCGTCTTTCCTTCCCTTCACCTCCAATCTCCAAGAGGCACTATCACTGTTGTATTTATCTCATTCTTCCCCAGAGCACTGCTTCTCCAAGTCTGCAATTTTTATTTTCATTTTCTTTGAAGCCTTTTTCCTGTAGGTGGTGCTGTGAATGATTGGGGCTGAGATCTGTGTTCAGTATTTTAGTAATTAGCCTTGGGACCTTTTCTTTCTGGGGATGTTTTTTTCTGTGTTACATCTAGGGTCTCCACTCTGCTCTTCTATTTTCGTCAGACTGTCTTAAATACTTCTCTGTCTGCTCTCTATGCATACAAGCTTGCAGTCACAATGCATGCTCCAGCATTAGTTCTGTCAGGATTTGGAGTTTATTTCTCTACATAAACGTGGCTATAAGTGTGTGGAATTTCCCATCTTCTAATGATGCTGAAGATATGGGTCATGTGTGATTTTCTTTGAGGTTTCTGTTGATCATATTATTTTGAGGAGATTGTATGAAAAGATTCAGATTCCAGAGATTTTCATTATCCTCCAAACAGGGAATGATTAAAATCCAAACTTTCTACGTGGTTTAAACTGTGCTTCGCAGTCTGGACCCATCTCAACTTCATCTTGAGTTATTCTGACAGTTCTTTCTGCTCTAGCTGTGCTCAAGTTCTTTGCCTTTAGAATGTCTCTTACAGATACCCATAAAAATAATTTTACTTTAATATTTATTGTGATATTACTCATATGTACTATCTTTAATGTAAGTAGAATTAATTAAATCTCTCTTGCACAATGATTATTACTTCTTCTTCCAGCAGAATACATGCACAATTTCCCCTCTCTAAATATCTATTCATGATTTTTTACCACTTACTAATATGATTTAAACATGTTAAAATATGCTAATGATTGATTTTCTAATTTGTAAGACACCAATATCAAGCTAGTAACTTTGAGAGCATAGAACTAAACGCACTTTTTAATTCGAGAGAGCACATTTCTTCTTTTTCTCCTCTTGAATTTTAAATTCTACTGACGGGAAGAATGGCACAGTTGAAAAAGTCAATGCTTTTTTATGTTGGTAATGTATCTGAGGCTTAATAGAACTAGCATATATACAACACAGTATTAAGGACAATTTTTCAGTCTCTTTTAAGAATGTTAAAAACATGGAAATTATATTGACTGTGATAATATCGTAATTCATTGCACAGAATACAGTAGCTACACTGTCATTATTTATATCAATAGACTCATTAAGGAGCTGAAGATTTTTCTCCTTGAGTTATTGTGCTCCTCTGAATAGTCAGTGAAACCTTTGGCCATTCCTTTGATCCAGAAATCTGCCTTTGTTTCTCTGGAGAAGCACTAGAGAAATTATCTTAGAGATACTGTAGACACTTAAAAAGAAGCCTACACATTCCTTTCAATATAACCACTCTGGATTATTTACCATGGATTATTATCTAACATGCTTGGCAAGCAGAACTTTAAAATTAAAAAGACCCAGGTTCAAATTCACCTTCACTTCACACTTCATATATTAAAAGGTTGTTTAATCTAATTTTTAGCTTGTGCACCTGTATGTTAAGAAAAATAACATCTATCTCATGGAGGCACTATGAAATTTGATAAAGTAATGTATACCAAGCTGCTCTTGCAGTAATTGGCAACTCATTGTGGCGCAACAAGAAAGCTATTGATATTCTTCAAATCTCTTTGAAATCAGAGTGCACATTAAGGTGGCTTATTAGAGGTGATATCATTTGATGTTTCTTCATTTTTATACCATAATGCTTCTTGGGAACTGCTCTGTGTAGGTAGCAGAATTTTAAAGGTGTCTTATAATTAGTTTCTGATTGTGGCTGTTCTTAAATAGTTCAATCAAGTATACAATAGAAGGAACTTTTGCTAGTTGGGTAGATTAAGATATTACTCTGCAAGTATGTCTTCTCAGGGCACCTTTGAGACACAGTGTCCCAGAGGAAGCAACTACTCAAAATGGAGAGATATAAATCAGAGTGACTTCTCACTGAACATTTCAGTAACATGTGTCTGCTACTGTTCTAAGAATTTTAAAATATGTTAATTCATTTACTCGTCATATTTAACCTTCTGAAGTAGCAGAGTAGCATGGCCTACTCTGCTCACCTTTACCTATCTGTGCATTCATACTCCAGCTGCTGTGAGTGCTGGATACTAATTGTTCAGAGATTTTCCCATCTTTGGAGAATTGTCCTCCCCTCTCACCCAAACTGTCTTATTGGAGAGATTAGCCCCAATCCTCATATAAGTGTACAAAAGACTGCTTTTTCCCTACAGCGGAATAACTCCGTGCTTCCCCAATAGGTTCAAGTTGAAGTAGGCTCCAGCTGTGGTGGCTACTCTCCAAGATGGCTCCCCAATGAATCCATATCTCTTGGTATTTATCTGTTTATGTTGTCCTTTCCTATATTGAATCTGGGATAGCCCAATAGGATGTATAACCAATAGAATAGAATATTACCAATAGAATGTGGCAAAAGTGACACTGCAGTTCTCTGAGGTTAGATTATAAGAACCTTCAAAGCTTCTACATTTGTCTCATAATATTTATCCTGGGGAAGATAAACCACCATGTTAAAAATGTCTGATTATCCTAGGAGGGCTATGATGTGAGGAGCACAAGCCATGTGGAGAGAATCTGGATGGAGACAGAGCAGATGCTGACCTGCTCCAGGTATTCCAGACATCCCAGCCAAGTGTCAGACATGTGGGTGAACATGCTATCTTGGATATTTCAATCCCAATGGATTCAACATGGGGAAGAAATGAGGACCCTAAGCTTATGTCTCCAGTTGCATTGTCCCAGTCACCTTCAGTCCTTTGAGCCACCTCGTCTCACTGTACTCTGTCCAAATTTCTGACCCACCAGAACCATGAGATAATAAAATTGTTTTCCACCACTAATTTGGGAGGAAGTATGCAGCAGTAGATGACGAGAACACCTGTGAGACCACACACCTGCTTAGCTTCTTCCTCAACTCTATGCTGCTTCCGCTCCTTTCTTCAGTGCAGTCCTTCAATAAGTCACTTGCACAAGAATCATCATCTCAGCTTGTCTTCTAGATGACTATACCTAAAACTTGTAGGTTCTTTTAGTATTCACACTTTATAGATGCTCAGTGGAGGCACTGATGAATAAAATAACTAACCGGAAGTCACACGGCTAATACTTAAGAGAGCTGGTACTTGAACCAGGCCTCAGAGCCCTTGTTCTTAACCAGAGTGCTATCAGAATGCTATTTAGCTCCAGACCAGAGGTACCTGCCTACCATGGGCAGAATATCATGTTGGGCTACTATATTAAAACTCCAAATCAAATAAGCCTTACAATATGAAGAGCAATCATTTACTCATTTTCTGATTTTTTTTTTTTTTTTTCATTCCGAGGGTCTGTGTCTTCTACTGAGAGAAAGAATCCACTGTCTTGTTTAGCATGTAAGCTTTCTGTGAGATGGCAGCATGACAACACATGGGGGGCCTGGCTGTCGGCCAAGTACAGTGGTATTCTGTTCGCACCATGCCAGTCCTTTTGTCACTTGTTAAAAATTCAGTGTTATCTACTCTCCCAAATATTGCTACCATCTGCCTACACATGACTTTGACAATGACTATGTGGTAGTCACACACAGTAGGCACACAGCTGTGTGCCTAATACCAATTATTATGATGTCAAATGGCCATAGCAAATACATTTTCAAGCATCTATTTTTAAACTCTGCCCTCCCAGTTTTCCCCAGCACCCTGGATCCCCAAAGCACCTTGCTCATTCTTTTGAAATATTGTGATGGTCTTAGAAACTACTGATGCTTTCTGTTTCATAAAGGAAAAAAGTATCATAAAAATCTATACATCTATCAACCAAATTAAAATAGCTTTAGGGGCTAATTTTTTAAGATCACAATTAGAGATATAGTGTGGACTGGTAAAAATGTTCATTTAATTTTGTTAAATGGAGCCAAGATAACTTGATAGTTTTACAGTAGCATTTTCCCAAATGTGTACTTACAAATAAGTCAGTGCTTGCATTATGGATCTTAACGTTCCTTTAAAAGTTTCTGG
Source organism: Delphinus delphis (assembly GCF_949987515.2). Classification (NCBI taxonomy): domain Eukaryota; kingdom Metazoa; phylum Chordata; class Mammalia; order Artiodactyla; family Delphinidae; genus Delphinus; species Delphinus delphis. Next base: position 62,082,540 of record NC_082687.1, on the reverse strand, counting down.
GAAATATTACATAGTTTAAAATGGCATAGTCTTAGCTAGTGTTGTCTGACATGTTTGGCAGGTTCCCAGCAATAAGAAATTTCTGAAATAGCAAATTTTTTTTCTCAACAATTAACTTTAATAAGAATATGTTCATCTCCATCTCCTCACCAGCTTAGCTGTAGAATATCAGTTAATATTTATTACCTGCTTAGAGTAATAATAAAAAAAAATTTCATACATGTGCACTTTGAGACAAAGACCTTCCATTTGAAATGCCTGGCATTAAGCTGAGCACAGCCAGAGGCTGGAGAGTCTCACAAATGTAAGAATGAAGACAAGAAGATATAACTCCCTCTGGAAGGAAAGCAAATGATAATACCAAGATAAAAATCTCTTGGTATCTGTCTTGGGAAATTTTGGCAATTAACTGTGGCGTTCCATTTAGTGAGAATCCAAAGTGTCAGAAATATAAAAAAGAGTGTAAAGGTCAAAATACAAAGGAAGTCACAGATCAATACAAAAAGTCCTAACCAGTTGCTCTGTACCTTTCTTCAACAAACAAACAGACAAAAATAAAACAAACAAAGAACTTATGTTTTGCTCTGCAAATCCTTCTGGATTTAACTAGAATTTTATTTTGGGCAAGTTTCACTCAGTTTCAGTGACCATGCTGCTTCTGCACCAGGCTAACTAGCACTCATTCTCCATATATCCTCTTAGGCTTTGCTGCCTCTGAGCCCCTCCTATCTTTAATAAGTAGCCCTCTTTGGTTTTCCCACAATGCCATGGTCTTGTATCCTAACACCTGTTCTTCTGTATGATAATTACCTGCTTGTTAGTCTTATTCACAATTGTATACCCAGTGCTTAAAATTACATGTAAGGAACATAGTTGGTGCATGACAAACGTTCATTTATCCCAATATGTATTAAGCAACTACCACATTCCAAGAGCTGTGCTAAGTACTAAAAATACAGCAAATAAGAAGTCAAACATCGTTCCTGACATCATGGAGCCTCCATTTGAATGTAGGACCTGTAGGACAGTAAACACTATTTCTTATGGGTCAATTCAATATACTTGCTATTAAGGATAGTGTGATAATTGTTGGATCCCATCGAGACTGCATTCATTCTGTCACATCTTTACCATCCATTAGCCCTCTTTTGTCTTTCCTTCCTTCTAACCTAGCTTGGATTTCATGGTCCATTATTGTCGGCCCTCCTTTATGTACATCTCAACTCTTCTTCCTCTGTAACACTTGCTTGGCAAAGCCTCAACCACCGGTCAACACAATTCTCTACCTACTACATTCCTCAGGATGGCTACTGAAAAAAAGAAAATCCTGCTGTCTGAATTTATTCTGTTTATGAGTACAAACTTCAAGCTGCTCAGGTATCCTGCTCTATTTACCTTATCAATTCACCCCCTCATCCTTCCATATCTCCCCACTCTCCCACGTTTTCTGGTTTTCCCTTCCTATTAGCTCAATTACCTCAGCATATAAACATGCTATAATATCCCATCTTAAAAAAAAAAAAAATCTACATAGTTCTCCAGCTACTTCTTCAATAATCAGCTAGTTTTTATGGTAAAATTCTGCCAAAGAATTTTTTATGCTCACTGTCTTCTATTTGTTGTTTTTCCATTCTCTCTTGCTGTAGCCATAACCAGCCTTTCATCTAGTCTTGTCTGGATCACCAATTGCCACTGTGTTGCCAAGTCAAGCTGTTTCTCCTAAGTCTTCTGCTCAATAGCACTTGACATTTTCTTATTACTTCTGGGACATTATACTCCCCAGGTTTTCTTATTTCCTTGCTGTCCAGTACCCTTCACTGGCCCCTCTGTTTTGCTTCATCCTGTAAACATTTTCGTGTCCTTTGCAGCTCTCATCCCTCATGTTCAAACACATCTCCTGGGTGACTTCATCCAGTCCCAGAATTTTTATATAAGCTGATAGATGATTCTGAGAGTCACATTTTTAGCCCCAAACTTTCCCCTGGACACTAGACTCATACAGCATATCTAAATACCTATTGCTATTTCCACTTGATGTTTATGTGTCTTACATATATAGGACTTTTCATCCATTGCCTGGGATACTCTCTCTTCATATCTTCTAAACCTTTTCTTCATGCCATTTGAGTCTAAGCTTAAGTACTGTTTCTTTAGAAAATCCCATCCTATCAAACCATCCAGTCAAACCCTCTCCCAACTGTATGTACATCCTCTTACGCTGCTATATTTTCCTTTAGAGTGTTTACTTGCTTATTTTCATCTCTCTTACTAGACAGATTCATGAAGACATGCATTACTATATCCTTAGAACATAGAACAAAACATAAAACACAGAAGGCATTCAAAAATTTTGATAAATAAATAAAATAAGCAAATAGATAAAATAATTACAGATAGTTACACTCCGAAAGAAAAAAATAGGGTGTGGTGTTGTATTTAAAAACAAAATAACTGTGGAAGGGTGAATAAAATTGTCAGACATCTCTCTGAGATAATGACTAAGACTTAAAGGTTGAGAGTGAAGCTGCCTTGTGTAAAGCCAGGAAAAACACATTCAAGGAAGAGGGAATAGAAAGTGTAAAGAACCTACACAAAGAGCTTGTTGAATTCCAGGAATTGTTGGAAGACCTTTGTGACTGGAGCACAGTGAATGAAGGAGGGAGTGGCTTGAGATCCGGATGGAGAGATGAGTAAGAGGTAATTAGGAGCTGCTTATAGGCAATGATAAGGGCTTTTAGTGCCATTTTTAGTGAAATCAAAAACTACTGCAAAGTTTTAAGCAGGGGAGTGGCATGATCTTATTATTTTGTAATAAGGACTTTCTGTTCAGTGGATAATGGATGGAAGGAGAGCAATACAATAGTAAAAGCAACAGGGAGAGCAGTCTTGTGGCTATTACACTAGTCAGGAAAGAGATGATGATGACTGGTCTCGGGTTGTGACAATGACATGGAGAAAATGACACAGGTTTGCAATTTATTTTGAATCTAGAATTGATAGATATTTTTAATAGATTGAATCTGGGATGAGGTAAGGGAAAGAACCAAATTAAGTATGACTCTCAGATATACGTAGGAACAGGAAGACCTGTCAATTTCCAATTTAAAGAAGAGTAAGTAGGATAAGATTTGCAGAGGAAAATCGAGTCATTTGGGTTAGATTAAATCTGAGGTGCCTATGAGATATGCCAGTGGAGATGTCTGAGCTCTGATAGAGTTATGTAATTGAACTTCTGGGGTGGTTTTGTTATATTCCCCACTTTACAAATGAATTTACTGAGATATAGAGGGGTTAATTAATTTCCCCACATCCTTCAGCAGCAAATGGAAAAGTGAGAATTACATTAAGTCTGTCTCACTCTAAAACAGTGTATATAACTCATTAAGGTTAGATGATCTGGGAAGAAGTCTGTTCAAGAAATACAGATTTGGGAGTTGTCAGCACATGATATTATATATCCATTGGTGTGACTACCTAGGAAGAAGAGAGGGCTGAGAACTGAGGGATATCAACCTGTAGAGGCTGGCTAAAGATAACGAAGGGCATCAAGATGGTCTGACCAATTAGGTAAGAGAAAAATCAGGAGAAAGTTTCATGGCGGCAGAGAACACAGTGTTACTGATAGGAAGGAACAGTGAACTGTGTTGAATTGCTGAGAATTTGAGTAAAATGAGTACTAGAATGATCCATATATGTTTCATAAACAAATAAGTGCATGATTAAAGATCTTCAAAAATATATTTCCTCCAGAAACTCATCAACCTCTTTTATTCCTTTCAATTTTTAAAAACTATGCTCAGACTGGATCTTAAAAAAAGTATGAAGTATAGGAAAAAATGGAGAAAATAAGAAGCATTTCTAAATCATGTGACTTTGGACAAATCATTTGACTTTCTCTAAAGTTCCAAGTCCTTGTCATAAAACAAGAAAAGTTGCCTATTCTATTTCCTTTATAAGCTTCTTGGAAACCATATGTAGCGATGGGGTGTTAAAATGTTTTTAAAAACTCTTGAAATATTAAGCCATATTAGTTCTTTATACGTATGTGAACATTTACATTTTCTCTTATTCTATCTTTCCATTGAATAGCAAACCTTGAAGACTGTAACTTCTACTGTTTACTTAGTTCAGTTGGGCCTACTACTGTAGAGTGCATTTAACAGGGTAAAAAAGATGTCAAATCAGATGCTGTTTTCCAGATGCTGTGATATTGTGACTCATAATAAGAAATGCGTATTTGGTCTTCTAGCCATTCCTGGTACAGATCTCCTAAAACCCTTGGAATTTCCTAAGTGAAGAGAACAGTTTTGTTATGTTAATGAAGTGATTTTTGGAAAGCCCTTGGGTAACCTTAAGAATGGGGGCTGTTTGCCAGGGGAACCAACACTGTGATTGGAGGGTTGGAACTTTCAGTGCTTCTCACCCTCCCACCTCTTCCACCTCCACTCCAACCTGCTAGGAGAGGGGAGGAGCTGGAGTTTGGATCAGTTGTCCCTCTATCTGGATGTTTATCTGTATCTTTTCTTCATGTCGTTTTATAATAAATATAATACAGTAATCCAGTAGGTAAAATGTTTCTCTGAGTTCTGTGAGCTGCTTTAGTAAATTAATGAACCTGCAGAGGGGGTCATGGGAACCTTTGCCTGTAGGTCAGAAGTCCAGGTAACAACCTGGGCTTGTGACTGGATCTGAAAGGTGGGGGGAGGGGCAGTCTTGTAGGACTGAACCCTTAACCTGTGGGATCTTATGTTATCTCCTGATAGATAGTGTCAGAATTGAGCTGAATTCTTTGGACATGCCGCTGGCATCTGAGGAATGCTTGTTGGTGTAAAAACACCCCCAGTGCCCCACATTGGAATTTGGTGATCAGGAACCCAAAAGAGGTGCCTTCATACATTTTGTAATTATTATTATTGTTAATAGTATCAGTATTTGTAGGTGGTCACTACAGTCATCTACCCCCATCATTTTTTCTAGGAATGGAAATAACAAATTTTTATATTTTTAGGTACATATTACTCCTGTTGTGACTCTCATAAAGTTACAATACAGTAAGGTTGTGAATGATAATCCTAAAGTTGGAGGCTTTCTTGGTCCTACTCCACAGTTGTAAATTTTTTTTTAATGGAAAATAAGGAGGAATACCCGAGAATGGTTTCATGTTTCCTTGTGGAAGGCTGTGTGTATAAATATCCTTCTAGCACCTATATACTTCTCAGCCATATTACAGGGAAACCATAATTACTAAGACATGAGAGATAAAGAGATAGAATAGCAATATAAGAAATAATAACATTAACCATTTTAAAGTTTTGTTGGACAGACTAAGCACAAAGGCAGTCTGAAAATATCAGCAACAGCATATCTGAAAAGACAGTGTTCATACAGAAGTTAGTAACAACCCATCATAGAAAACATAGGGCCAAAAATGAGCAATTGATAATTGAGAGCAAAAAAAAAAAATACATAAAATCAATATCCCTATTATATGTTAGCTAATTATTTAGAAATTTAAGTCTGAGAGTCAGTAGATTTTGTTACAAGACCAGAACCACCTTTTCACTATAGCCATTGCCCTTTGGTGTCCTGGAATGACTTTACAAAAGCAAATGGTCTGGAAATTTTATAAGCCAATTTGGTCTTTTCTGGCCAAGTTCCAAAATGGTCGTTCTGAACAAGGCTTATAATTGAGACCACTATAAAGCTCTAATCTTACTGTAATGTGACAGCAACCACTACCATTTACAGTTTCCTCTCCACACTCAGGGGACTCATACTGTGATGGAGAATGGGGAAAACAGGATCAGGAGAAACCAGAGAAAACAGTTTGGTTTTTTGACTATTAACTTGGAGTTATTTGTACTAAGAGTTCCTCTAATCTACCCACAGACTTGGGATACTTCAAGCATAAGCCCTAGGGAATTCAGGGTTTTTTGTATGTTCCTATTGGGATTTCCTTTGGCTTTTCTCCCTCATTTTCAGATAAATAGGCCAGACAAAGATCAAAATTACAAAGATATCTAATAATAGAAAGACAAAAACATTCTGAGACAAAATGGGTTTGGGGAATACTATTTAATAGATAAGGAGTGCAGGCATCTGGAATCACAATGGAAAAATAATTCAAATAGTAAAACTGGGTTTCTGGAGCCCCTCAAGCTAAACAGACTTCATAACAGTCAACCACACCACCCTCAATTCAGAATGACTCAACCTTTAACCAATTTATAATTTAATTTTGAAATTTAAGAAATGTTTAAAGTATTTTGCTAAAAATTATATCCCATCTCTTTTGCACCCTAATGATCGCCAGAGAGGGGTGGTTTCTCAAGGACAGTGTCAAAGAAAAATTGCACCAGATGGAGTTAAAACAGGCAAGGAAGACTTTATTTTAGTCAATTACCATAAGGGTGAGAGATTGAACTCAGCTCCACTGAAACAAAATGCAGATGAGTTTTTAAGCATTGACTGGATCCTCTGTGTTTGCAAATCAGCACTTGTCAAAGCTGGGCTTCTACCTTCCCCTAGAGACTTGTAGATGGAGCCCTATCTTTAATGAGGACTACATTTCTGGGAGAATATTTACATCTCAAAGGGGCAGAAAAAGAATTTACAATGGCAAGTTTTCTAAAGTAAGAAAAGGGAGGGGCTTCCCTAGTGGCGCAGTGGTTGAGAGTCCACTTGCCAATGCAAGGGACACGGGTTCGGGTTCGTGCCCCGGTCTGGGAAGATCCCACATGCTGCGAAGCGGCTAGGCCTGTGAGCCATGGCCGCTGAACCTGCACGTCTGGAGCCTGTGCTCTGCAACGGGAGAGGCCACAACAGTGAGAGGCCCGCGTATAGCAAAAAAAAAAAAAAAAAGGGGGGGGGGAAATCAGAGGTCTATAGTCAAGAAGAAACCTATTTAAAGTTTGATTAAGCAGTGGGGAACATTCAGGCTGTCGTGGTCAACAGTTCCAGGACTCATGTCCTATACAGATACTGCTAAAACAGTCTCTTATGATGTATGTACTTATAGCCTATGAGTTATTCAAAGCAACATGCAGAGATTTCTGGGAAATCTGGATAAAGATTTATGAGCTCCTCAAAGCTCTGTGCCATGGCTGTACCTCTCACCTGTTAAGACCTCATACATTGTTTTGAAAGAACTCAGTTTTACAGCATGAGATCAACTGATGCTGTGCTGAGGCACAAATGTTTTTGCCTCTTCTTCAGCCAACAGGAAATCCCTGGAGATGGTGTAATAAGTCAGAAGGCTAGAGGTGATGTTGAAGGAAAAGCAGTTGCTTCTTACTGCTAATGTTTAATCTGTCCCCTACAGAAATGAAAGAGGCTTTTTATCTTTGAGTAGAATAAGGTGATTTCTTAGAAGGGGAACAAGATGACTTGCAGAAGTTGATGCTGATGCCTGAGTGGTAAATTCAATTCAGCACATGACTTATGCGAATTTCAAGACTGAGATAAACTTCACTAATGTAATGGCTTCTGGGGAATAAGTTCAGAATTTCTTTTAAGTCTCTTAAACTGTTGTTGCCTTGCCGTTGTGGGTTACGTTTGATCTGCCACATTTAATAGCTTGTCATTATTTCTGTCATCTTCATAGAAATTTGCTCCAGGCTAAAACCTGACTCACAAGTTGAAGGGAATCGTAAAGTACTTTTCCCAAATCTGAGAACTTCATAATTCAATATAAAACAAAACAATAATACATACAATATAAACACTTTAATAAATGCCTATTTTATGATCAAGGTGTTTGTTTAAACTTGTTTTTCAAATATTAACTTAATATCTATAAGGTCCCTGAATTCTAGTAAATTTGTACTGTATTCTAGTAAATTTGTATAAACATAACTATTCTGGTATGTTTACAATACTTTTATTTCTATTTCCTACTGTGTAGTACTTACGATTTAATGTTATTTTCTATAACACATTAATATGAAATCTTTTGAAAAAATATTGTCTTATAACTAAGTAGCAAAATGGTCTTAAAAAAGTTTTATCAAAGTATAATTGACAGGGCTTCCCAGGTGGCGCAGTGGTTGAGAGTCCGCCTGCTAATGCAGGGGACATGGGTTCGTGACCCGGTCCAGGAGGATCCCGCATGCCGCAGAGCGGCTGGGCCCCTGAGCCATGGCCGCTGAGCCTGCGCATCCGGAGCCTGTGCTCCGCAACGGGAGAGGCCACGACACGGAGAGGCCCACGTACCGCAAAAAAAAAAAAAAAAAAAGTATAATTGACATACAATAAACTACACTTAAAGTGTACAATTTGATGAGTTTTGACAAATGTATACAAACATGGAACCATCACTGCAGTGAAGAAAATGGACATCATCCATCACCCCAAGTTTCCTTGTTCCATTTTTTTTTAAAACTTATTTAATAATTTTTTTTTGGCTACGTTGGGTCTTCATTCCTGCAGGTGGGCTTTCTCTACTTCTGGCAAGCGAGGGCTGCTCTTCATTGCGATGCGCATGCTTCTTATTGCGGTGGCTTCTCTTGTTGGGGAACACAGGCTCTAGGTGCGCGGGCTTCAGTAGTTGTGGCACGGGGGCTCAGTAGTTGTGGCACACTACTCTAGAGCACAGTCTAGCTCACTGGCTCTAGAGCACAGGCTCAGTAGTTGTGGCCCATGAGCTTAGTTCTCCACGGCATGTGGGATCTTCCCCGAACAGGGATCAAACCCGTGTCCCCTACAGTGGCAGGCTGATTCTTAACCACTGCATCACCAGGGAAGTCCCCCTTGTTCCATTTTTAGTGCTGTACTCTTGCCCTCTCTATTCTTACTCTTGAGGCCTCTGTCCAGAAGCAGCCTCTAATCTGCTTTCTGTTATATATTAATTTGAACTTTTTAGAATTTCTATAAATTTTATGTAAATGGAATCATACATTATGCACTTCTTTAGTCTGCCTTTTTTACTCAGCAAAATTATTTTGGGATTCACCCACATTTTAGTGTGTATGAAGAATTCATTCTTTTTTAATTGCAGAAATATTCTGTTGTAGGATGTATAAGATTTTGTCTATTCACCTGTTGATAGATGTCTGGATTGTTTCCAGTTTTTGAATATCATAAATAAAACTGCTATGAACACTTATTTAAAAGTATTTGTTAAGCTGTATACTTTCTTTTTTCTTGCTAAATATCTAGTAGTATAATAGGGGAATCATCTGATATATGTATGTTTAACTTTTAAATAAATTGCCAAACTATTTTCTAAAGTTGTTGTACCATTTTATACTCTTATCAGGAGTGTATGAAAGTTCCAGTTGCTCCATATCCTCACCAACAATTGGTATGGACCTCTTAATTTTAGTCATTGTAAAATAGGTGCTTAGTAGTATCTCCTTATGGTTTTAATTTGCATTTCCCTAATGAATAATGATGATAAACATCTCTTCGTGAGCTTACTTACTTGCCATCCATACATCTACATTGGTGAAGTGTCTGTTCAAATCTTTTGTTTATTTCTATTTTGGGTGGTTTGATATGCTATTATTGATTTTTGAGAATTCTCTATATATTCTAGATACAAGTCTTTATTATTGCCTTAAAATGCAATATCCAAATCTGTGGCTATTCTGTCCCTTATCTTAACAGTATCTTTTTAACAGAAGTTTTTAATTTTAATGAAGTCACTTTGTCAATTGGTTCTTTTATGAATTGTGCTTCTTGGGTTATACCTAAAATTTTTTTTGATAACCGGGTAATAAAACTTTTCTCCTAAATTTTCTTTTACAATTTTTGTAGTTTCATTTTTTATATTTAGAACTGATTCATTTGAATAAATTTTTTAATGTCCTTTGTGTAAAAAGATTTATTTTTGCATATGGTTATCCAATTGTACCAGCATCATTTGGTGACCATATTATCCTTTCTCTACCATATTACCTTTATATCTTTGTTGAAAACCAGTTATCCACATATGTGTGGTGTATTCCTGTACTCCCTTTCTGTTTACATAATTGATTTGCCCATCCTTATGATAATACTACACTGTCTTGATTACTATAGCTTTATTATAAATCTTAAAGTCACTTAGTATTAATATTCCAACTTCATTCTTTTCAAAATTGTTTTGGCTATTCTAGGTCTTTGCATTTTCATGTCAGATTTAAAATTAGTTCATTAATTTCTCCAAAACCTTGATGGGATTTTGATTATGAATCTAAAAATCAATTTAAGGAGAATTGGCATCATAACAATATTGCGTCTTTCAATCTATGAACAAAGCGTATCTTCCTATACATTTATGTGCCCTTTATATTTTCTCAGCAATGTTTTTAGCTTTCAGTGTTGAGCACTTTGGCATATCATGTCTTATTTATCCCTTAATATGCAATATTTTCATGCTATTGTAAATGATATAGTTTTGTTTTGTTTGATTTTCCAATTGCTCATTGCTAGTATATAAAAATGTAATTTTTTGTGTGTGTTGACATTGTATGCTACAACTTTGATAAGTTCACTTGTTAGCTCCAGTAGCCCTTTTGAAAAACTGCCATTGGATTTTCTACATATAAAGTCATGCTGTCTGTGACTAAAGACATTTTTACTTCTTCCTTTCCAATCTGGATGCCTTTTATTATTATTATTTATTTTATTGCTTATATTGTCTTAATATACTGGCTAAAACTTCCTGTAAAATGTTAAGTAAAAGTGGTAAGAGGAGATATCTTTTTCTTGTTCCTAATTACTGGAGGACAGCATTCAGTATTTTACCAGTTTGTAGAATATTAGCTATAGGTTTTCACAGATGCCTTTCACCAGAGTAAGTCAGTCTTACTTACTAAGATTTTTTTAATCGAGAAAAGATGTTAGAATTTATTAAATTTGTTTCCCATGTCTACTGATAAGTCTTTAGCTTTTTTCTTATTTTAGTTTTTTATTGTGGCAAAATACATGAATTGATTTTCAAAAGTTAATCTTTTATTTGATCATGGTGTCTTTGTTTGTGTTCTTGCATCTGTGTTCATAAGAGATTGATGTGTAGTTTTCTCATTTTTAATCTCTCTAATTTGGTGTCAGAATAATTCTGGCTTTATGGAATTAATTTTGAAGTATTCTTTGTTTTTGAGTCTCTGGAGTAAATTGTATAGTACTGGTATTGTATTTTTTTCTAAATTCTTGCTTGATAAAATTTACTAGTGAAATCATCTGGACCTGGAGTTTTCTCTTTTGGACAGTTTTTCTCTACAAATTCAATGTTTTCAATATATGTAAGACTAGTTGGGTTATATATCTTCCTTGAGCAAACTTTGGTAGTTTATGTCTCAGTGAATTGACCCATTTCATCTGTGTTGTCAAGTTTTTTGGCATAAATTTGTTCATAACATTGCTTTATTATCCTTCAGTATCTAGAGAATCTGTATTAAAGTCATCACTCTCATTCCTAATATTTGTAATTTGTGTCTTTCTTTTTTCTCTTTATCAGTCTTGCTAGAGATTTATTAATTCTCTTTAGCTTTACAAATAAGATTTTGGCTTCATTAATTATTCTATATTGTTTATGGTTTTCTATTTCATTGATTTTCACTTTTTAAATGATTTCCTTTCATTTACTTATTTTGGGTCTAATTTGCTCTTCTTTTTTTAGTTTCTCAAGGTAGAAGATGAAGTTATTGATTTGATACCTTTCTTCTTTTCTATATAAGCATTTAGTGCTAGAAGTTTCACTCTAAGCATTGCTTTTGTGTCATCCCAGAAGTTTTGATATGTGTTTTGTCACTTTTATTTAGTTAAAGATCTTTTAAATTTGCATTTTGATTCCTTCTTTGATCCATGGATTACTTAGGAATGCCTGAGGAATTTCTGGAGATCATTATTTTCTGAGTTCTAATTTAACTCCATGTGTTCAGAGAATATAAAACGTATGACTTGGACATTTTAAAATTTGTTGAGACTTGTTTTATGGCCCAGAATATAGTCTGTTCTGTGTAAGTGAAAATACAGAGTTTGTGCTGTTATTGGAAGGAATGTTCTATTAATGTCAATTAAGACAATTTGGTTGATTGATTTGTCCAAGTTTTATATATCCTTACGATAATCTGTCTACTTATGTTCATTACTGAGAAAAGAGGATTGAAATTTCTAACTATAGTTGTGGATTTGTCTGTTTCTCCTTGCAGTTCTGTAAGTTTTTGAAGTTTTGTTTTGAAGTCCTTTTATTATGTGTATAAACATTTTGGATTGTTAGGTTTTCTAGATGAAATGACCTTCTTTATCCCTGTCGGTATTCTTTGTTCTGAAATCCGTTGGTTTAATAACAATCTAGCCACTCCAGATTTCTTTTGATTAGTGTTAGCATGTTATGTCTTTTTTCATCTTTTTACTTTTAACCTGTGTTTTATGTTTGAAGTTCATTTCTGGTTGGCAGCGTATATATTGGGTCTTGCTTTTCTAATCAATCTGACAATCTCTGCTTTTTGTGTTTAATCACTTACATTTATTTTGACTGTTTATATGATTAGGTTGAAGTCTATTGTGTTATTTGTTTTCTATTTGTCCGCCTTTTATTTTCTTCCTCTTTTCCTCTTTTTCTGTCTTATTTTGGATTACTTTTTATGTTTCCATTTTATTTTCCTTGTGGCTTATTAGCTCTAACTCTTTGTTTTCTTATTTTAGTGATTACTTTTCTTTATAATATACATTTTTTTACTTAACATAGTCTAACTTCAAGTGATATTATATCATTCATGAAAAAAAACCTTATAGTAATAAACTTACATTTCTTCCTTCCTGATCTTTGTGGTGGTGTTGTTATACATTTTACTTTCATGCTTTTTATTTACCCTGCACTGTGTTTCTAATATTTTTGTTTAACAGTCAAGTCTCTTTTAAAGAGCTTTAAATAATAAGAAAAATCTTACATATTTACCCAGAGAATTACCATTTTTTGTACTCTAATTTTTGTGTATATCCACATTTCCATCTGGTATACTTTTCCTTTTCCTTAATATATTTCTATAATATTTCTTGCAGTGTGATGATGAATTCTTTGAGGTTGTGTATATTTGAAACACTCCTTATTTCACCTTCCTTTTACAAAAATACTTTCTCTGAGTATAGAATTTTAAGTGAAGTTTTTTCTTTCAGTGCTCTAAAGATATTGCTCTAATCTCCTCTCACTTGCATTTTTTTCAATGAGAAATCTTTCATGTTATCTTAGTTCTTGTCTTTTACACTGAGTGAATCTAAGATTTTATCTTGTATACCTTTCTTGAGCAAACTTTGGTAGTTTATGTCTCAGTGAATTGATCCATTTCATCTATGTTGTCAAGTTTTTTGGCATAAATTTGTTCATAACATTGCTTTATTATCCTTCAATATCTAGAGAATCTGTATTAAAGTCATCACTCTCATTCTTTTCTTATATACTTGCAATTCAATGATGTACATGAAGCTTATAGTTTTAATCAAGTTTGGAAAATAGTCATTTTCCCTTCAAATAATTTTTCTGTCCTGCCCTTTCTATGTCCTATTTTTAATGGACTCCTATTTTGTGTATATTAAGATGCTTCAAATTTCCCCACAGCTCACTTATTCTCTTCTCTTTACTTTTAATACTTTTACTTTAATTAGTTTTATATATTTTATTTTTACACTCTACTTTTCAGTCTTCAAATTCACTTATCTTTTCTTCTATACTGTATTCTGCCTTGTATCTGATCTGTGTATTTTTTATCTCAAATATTGTAGTTTTTGTCTCTAGAATTTCTATTTGGATGACTTTTTAAACATATTTTATGGGTTTACTTAACATTTGAACATATGCATCATTGTTATAACAACTGTTTTAATATCCTTTTCTACTAATTATAATATCTTTATCAATCATCTAGTTTTAGATTGATTTTTTTCTCACTGCATCAGAGTCCCTGCTTGTTCTAACACCCACTACTTTCCTATTCAAGAATTTTAACTTTTTGGGTACTAAATATTTTTGTATTTTGTATTCTCAAGTATATTGCTATGACACAGTGAAGTTATCTGGAAGCAGTTTGAGCCATTCAGGTCTTCTATTAGCATTTATTAGTTGGGACCAGAGCAGTGCCCAGTGCAGGAATATTTTTTCCCCACTACCTATAAAAGGCTATCTGCTCAGTGTCTCATGAATCATGAGGATATGCTGTCCATTCTGGCTGGTGAGAACAGGCATTATCCCTGGCCTTATGTGAGCAGTGAACAATGTTACCACCAGCCCTTCCAGGTGGTTCTTTCCCCAACCCCAGCAAGCAACGATTAGTACTCAGAGAAATGCTCAAGTGTAACTCCATGCAGATCTCTGGAGTTTTCTCTCTGTGCAATTTTCTTCTTCCCAGCATTCTGTCCTGCAAAGTCTAGTTGCCTCGGTCTCTCTAGCTTCTCATCTCTTTCACTTTAACTCAGGGGATCTACTGGGCTTTACCTGGGTTCCCTCTGCCTGTGCCTTGGCTGGAAACTCTTTTGAGGGAGTAAGCTGGAACAATCACAGGGATCCCCTTGTTTGTTTCCTGGTCTCAATGATCACTGCCCTTTGTTGCCTAATGTACAATATCTCACAAGCCATTGTTTTATATATTTTGTCCAGTTTTAGGTTGTTTTAGGAGGGAGGACAAACTCTGGCCCATTATTCCATTCTGGCTGGAAGCCCAAAATGTTATGTTTTTAAAGATATTTTTATTACACTATTTTGCAAAATACCTTTGCCTGAGTTTATCCCTCTGGCTCACATAGATCCAAAAGATTTTTTTCCTAACTCATTTTCAATAAAATTTACAATGCCAATTTGGAAGTGATTTTACCAACTCTGAGAGGTGTGAGATGACATTCTAAATAGTTTTTATTAAGCTTATTTTCAGTGTCAAACTGGAAGGAAAAAAGCCCTAATTGATTATGATCAGGATGTCCTGAAATAAAATGAGTTTGATTTCAGGACCTTTTTCATTCCTTCGGGAGGTCTCCCTTTGCCATTGCTAAACTAAAATAATTAGCCTATCTTGAAGATGGCTTCTGTCTGAGGATGACTTTATCCTGTATCAGCAATCTTTTCTGAAGCATAAACTGATGACTAAGTTGCTAGCTGATCCCTCAAATCCAATGCTCCTGGGCAAAAAAAAAAAAAAAAAAATATATATATATATATATATATATATATATATATATATATATATATATATATATATATATATATAAAACCTTAACAACTTGTCACTAAATTAGTCATCTGGAAGAAATTTTCCTTGTTGGCTCTAAGAATAGATGAAGATTAATTTTGGGGTGGGTAAAAACATAAAAATGAGCAGAGAGGGGCAACATAGGAAAAAATACGTTGAAGTAACATGGTAGGACTGTGAAATCTAAGAGTAGAGACAACCTAGAATGTTTAAAAAACAGAATGAATAGTGTTTGTGTCTATGTTGCTCATATTTCTACGGTGTAAATATGCTTTATATCTCTATACCTTCAGATAAATCTGTTTGTGCTCAGAAATCCTTAGAATCTTATGAAGCAGACTAAGATTTCTAAGAGAAAAAAGTCTTAATAAACTGTCATTGGCTAATATAATATAGCAAGGCTCGACTAGTTCCATTCCCAAGCAATAATTTACATAAATTACAAAATGTAGATACAATGAAAGTATGAGATGAGCTCATGTCTTTGTTTTATCTTATTGAAGTATGTTGATTTACAGTTTATGTTAATTTCTGCTGTATAGCTAAGTGACTCAGTTATACATATGCATACATTCTTGTCATGTCTTCATTTAGTGCCAGGATAACATTTGTATGCTTGGTCTATGAAGTATTTCTTTTACAGAATAGAAGCTCACCTCTAAACATCTCCTAACATGTTAGTTATCTATTGCTGTTGAACACATTATCCCAAAATCTACTAGCTGAAACAATAAACATTTAAAGCCTCACATTTTCTGTGGGTGAAGAATCCAGCTTGCCTTAGCTGGGTGCCTTGCCCTCAAGATCTCTCTCATTAAGGTGTCCGCTGGGGTTTGGCAAATGAGAGAAGATTCACTCGCTCAGTAATTTTTGAAAAAACTCACTTTCTCATGGGCTCTTGGACTAAAAATGTCAGTTCCTCACTGGTTTCTGGTGAGAGACTTCCCTTAGTTTCTTGCTTAGTGGCTTCTCCATAGGGGAGATCACACAATGGCAGTCGGCTTTCCTCAGAGAAAGAGAAAACAGTCATATGGAATTCAGTCTTTTTATAAGCTAATTTCAGAAGGGACATAATATAATTTTTTCTGTATTTTTTGTGTTAGAGGTATGTCACTATGTCCAGCCTACACTAAATGGGAGGACCTGACTACTAGGAGGCAAGGATCATTGTGGGCCATCTTAGAAACTGCCTACCACATCCAAGTAAAACAAATGTAGTAATTAATGCTCATTACTGTCAATCAAAGTAAATTATTAATTAACTTAGGCCATGGATAAAAATAGGTATCTCTCCGTATGTTGGTTAAGGAAAACTTTAAGAATTTGTGACATTGTCTAACTATAGTTTATGCCTGAATGAACCAGAAATTCAAAAATATATGCTTAATTATAAGATTATCCCCCCTGTGATTAAATAATTCTTCTGTTGAAACACTATGTATATATAAGTTTGGTAGTTCTCTTTCATATTTGTTTCCTTTTAGTAGTTGGTAGTATGTCAGACATTTTCATATGGGAAATTAAATTTTATGATTGTGTCCACATAGTAAGGAATAATCAGCATGCAAAAGATGGAAATATTTTCTCTACAGTGAATTACTTCAAAAGAAGCTAAAACACAGGACTAAGCACAATTGGTAAAAAATGCCCACACCTCACTACTTCTTTTCCAAAGCTCTTGATGCATATAGTCAGATATTCTTGCCAGTGTGATTGAAATAGCTAAGTACAGGCTACTTCAGCTGACATCTGGGTTATACAAGTTCCAAATCAACCTAAACATACCTCCCACTCAAATTGCTCTTCTTTCTAATTTTATGTTTTTTTTTTTAATAGCATCAACATACTTAGATCCTCAGCATCATCACTTTTCTTTTAAATATGTAAGATACATTTATATAATGATAAGTGTAATGAAGAACATACTACAGGATAATGGAATACAGTGACAGGGGTGGTAGGTGGGGTGGACTGGGGCTGGCACTTGAGACTTGAGTCAGTATACACAGCCTTGGGAGGAGGTTGACTTTTTTTTTTTTTAATTTATTTTTGGCTGCGTTGGGTCTTCATTGATGCGTGCGGGCTTTCTGTAGTTGCAGTGAGCGGAGGCTACTCTTCGTTGCAGTGCAAGGGCTTCTCATTGCAGTGGCTTTTCTTGTTGTGGAGCACAGGCTCTAGGTGTGCAGGCTTCAGTAGTTGTGGCGTGTGGGCTCAGTAGTTGTGACTCACGGGCTCTAGAGCGCATGCTCAGTAGTTGTGGCACATGGACTTAGTTGCTCCATAGCATGTGGGATCTTCCCAGACCAGGGATGGAACCCATGATCACTTCTTATTCTACGTAGCACTCTCCATATAGTCATTCAGTTGCAAAGAGTTCTAAATTCAATGCATGCAATGGCCCTCACATCTCATTGGCTGTCTTCCCAGAGCTACCACACACAAATTCTCTCTTCCTTGGATAAGTTTAATAAGCTTTCTTGGGCTTTCCTTATTCAAAAATTTCTTTGCAATATTCTTTTTATTCTTTCAAGAGTAAGCACCTCAAATAATACAATGTATCAATCTCTTGAGATAACATATTCACTCCTCAAACTTCTTAAGTTGAAACATGCTATTCTTTGCCAAACATGTTAAGGTTTAATTGCCTGTTTTCTTCCCATGGCTACTTCTGAAACTTAGCTTACTGTATTTATTTTTGCCTGTTTTAAATTATGTAATTTTTCCCTATCTTTCCATCTGTACTAGTACTGCCTTCCCAACCAACATGTCTAAAACTTTCACATCCAGCAATAATTCTAATGGTAATTCACTCATGGAACCTTACTTGATTGTGCCGTCTAAAAGAAATATTTCTCCATCCCATATTGTGTTTATACTTAATATTACATTTTGTGTTTGTATATTTTATCACCATTATTAGACTACAAAGTAATACTGTTCATCAGTTTTTTCCACCTAGTATCTATCACAAGATCTTATATATACTAAATGTCAAAGAAAATGTCAAAATTAATTGGATGAATAGACCAAACCGTGGTATGGGTATAAATACCACACCCACCTACATTTGCACATATGTAAACATAAGCAGAAGCACTCATTACATTTTGTGATATCTCTGCTCAGACACTTCCAGTGATGGGATGGGGTTCATCCAGGTCATTTTTCATTCTGTTGCTAGACCACTCTATCATTCTTCATTCTGTTGCTAGAACACTCTAATTGCCTGAATATTTTTTCTTTTTATTATTATTTTTAAAATTTATTTATTTATATCTTAAGGTCATTAATTTTATTCAATCTTAACTTTCTCATATTTCAAGTGGGGTTAATCTTGCCAATCCATTTACTCTTTTTTCTTTTTAAATTTTTATTTTATATTGGACTACAATTGATTAACAATGTTGTGTTAATTTCAGGTGTACAGCAAAGTGATTCAGTTATACATATACATGTATTTATTCTTTTTCAAATTCTTTTCCCATTTACGTTATTACAGGATACTGAGCAGAGTTCCTGTGTGCTGTACAGTAGGTCCTTGTTGATTATCTGCTTTAAATATAGCAGTGTGTACATGTCAATCCCAAACTCAAATGAAATTAGAACAGTCTTTAATGCCATACACAAAAATAAACTCAAATGGATTAAACACCTAAATGTAATACTGGGTACTATAAAACTCTTAAAGGAAAACATAGGCAGAATAGTCTCTGACATAAATTGCAGCAATATCTTTTTCAGTCCGTCTCCCAGAGTAATGGAGATAAAAACAAAAATAAACAAATGAGGCCTAATTAAACTCAAACTCTTTTGCACAGCAAAGGAAACCATAAACAAAGCAAAAAGATAACCCAAAGAATGAGAGAAAATAGTTGCAAATGATGCAACCAACAAAGGATTAGTCTCCAAAATTTACAAACAGCTCATGTGACTCAATATCATAAAAAAAACAATAAAAAAATGAGCCGTTTATTTTTGTGTATGGTGTTAGGGAGTGTTCTAATTTCATTCTTTTACATGTGGCTGTCCAGTTTTCCCAGCACCACTTATTGAGGAGGCTGTCTTCTCTCCATTGTATATTTTTGCCCCCTTTATCATAAATAAGGTGACCATAGGTGCGTGGGTTTATCTCTGGGCTTTCTATCCTGTTCCATTGATCTACATGTCTGTTTTTGTTCCAGTCCCATATTCTTGATTACTGTGGCTTTGTAGTATAGTCTAAAGTGAGGGAGCCTGATTCCTCCAGCTTCGTTTTTCTTTCTCAAGTTTGCTTTGGCTATTTGGGGTCTTTTGTGCTTCCATACAAATTGTAAAATTTTTTGTTCTAGTTTTGTGAAAAATGCCATTGGTAGTTTGATGGGGATTGCAATATGTAGATTGCTTTGGGTAATATAATCATTTTCACAACATTGATTCTTCTGATCCAAGGACATAGTATATCTCTCCATCTGTTTGTGTTGTTTTTGATTTCTTTCATCATTATCTTATGGTTTTTTGTGTACAGGTCTTTTGCCTTCTTAGGTAGGTTTATTCCTAGGTATTTTATTCTTTTTGTTGCAATGGTAAAAGGGATTGTTCCCATAATTTCTCTTTCTGATCTTTTGTTGTTAGTGTATAAGAATGCAAGAGATTTCTGTGTATTAATTTGTATCCTGCAACTTTACTAAATTCATTGATTAGCTCTAGTAGTTTTCTGGTGGCATCTTTAGGATTTTCTATGTAGAGTATCATGTCATATGCAAACAGTGACAGTTTTATTTCTTCTTTTCCAATTTGTATTCCTTTTATTTCTTTTTCCTCTCTGATTGCCATGGCTAGGACTTCCAAAACTATGTTGAATAACAGTGGTGAGAGTGGACATCCTTGTCTTGTTCCTGATCTTAGAGGAAATGCTTTCAGTTTTTAACCATTGAGAATAATGTTTGCTGTGGGTTTGTCATATATGACCTTTATTATATTGAGGTAGGTTCCCTCTATGCCCATTATCTGGAGAGTTTTTATCATAAATGTGTGTTGAATTTTGTCAAAAGCTTTTTCTGCATCTACTGAGGTGATCATATGGTTTTTATTCTTCAGTTTGTTAATATGGCATATCACATTGATTGATTTGCATATACTGAAGAATCCTTGCATCCCTGGGATAAATCCCACTTGATCATGGTGTATGATCCTTTTAATGTGCTGTTGGATTTGGGTTGCTAGTATTTTGTTGAGGACTTTACGTCTATGTTCATCAGTGATATTAGCCTGTAATTTTCTTTTTTTGTGATATCTTTGCCTGGTTTTAGTATCAGGGTGAAGGTTGCCTTGTAAAATGAGTTTGGGAGTGTTCCACACTCCCTAACATTATACACAAAAAGCCCCTCAAAATGGATTAAAGACCTAAATGTAAGGCCAGACCCTATAAAACTCTAAAGGAAAACATAGGCAGAACACTCTATCGCATAAATCATAGCAAGATCTTTTTTGACCCACCTCCTGTAATGTAAATAAAATAAAAAATAAACAAATGGGACCTAATGAAACTTAAAAGCTTTTGCACAGCAAAGGAAACCATAAAAAAGACAAAAAGACAACCCTCAGAATGGGAGAAAATATTTGCACAGGAAGCAACTGACAAAGGGTTAATCTCTAAAATATACAAGCAGCTCATGCAGCTCAATATAAAAAATACAGACAACCCAATCCAGAAAAGGGTGGAAGACCTAAAGAGACATCTCTCCCAAGAAGACATACAGGTGACTAATAGGCACATGAAAAATGCTCAATATCGCTAATTATTAGAGAAATGCAAATCAAAACTACAATGTGGTATATCACCTTACACCAATCAGAAGGGCCATTATCAAAAAATCTACAAACAGTAAATGCTGGAGAGGGTGTGGAGAAAAGGGAACCCTCCTACACTCTTGGTGGTAAAGTAAATTGGTACAGCCACTATGGAGAACAGTATGGAGGTAACTTAAAAAACTAAAAATAGAGCTACCATATGATCCAGCAATCCCACTCCTGGGCATATGTCTGGAGAAAAATATGGTTTGAAAGTATACATACACCCCAATGTTCATTGCAGCACTGTTTACAATAGCCAGGACATGGAAGCAACCTAAATGTCCATCAACAGATGAATGGATAAAGAATATGTGGTACATATATTTTTTTCTTTTAATAATCTGAAATCTGACCTTTAATTCTTAGGAGTACATATTATAACAATGTTAGTAATAGTTCCTTCATAATTCTTTAGTAAATTATAGCTTATAAAAATTTTTACATAAACAAAATTCAATAATTTTCCTGAAGAGTCACAGAATAAACCTGCCCTCTTATCCACTGCTTTTCTGTGTCATATTAACACTCCTCTGTAAATATTAATCATGTGTGAAGATCCTCTACTTGCTCTTAAAGTTAGCATTAAAACTCCTTTGGCTATATCAGAGTAATGGTTAATATTGTTAAGCTAAAAAGAGCTCAGAAAAATAGTGTCAAGAAGCATTATTATTCTAAAAATAGGAAAAGGACACTAAAGAGTCATTTAAAAGAATAAAATTATAACTATGTGACTTGATAGAGGCGTTAGCTAATGTTAAATCATATTGCAGTACATAAATGTATCAAATCAACATATTGTACACCTTAAGCTTGCATAATGTTATATGTCAAATGTCAATTATACTTCAGTTTTAAAAAAGAGCTAAATAAGATAATGTACATAAAGCACTTATGAACATGTCTTTGTAGAGAGAAAGTCTATGGGGTAAATTATTATTGTTATAGTTTTAATGTTTGTGGTGACTATATAAAAAAATGTTCAGCCTTTCTGGGAAAAAATAAATATAGTTAAAATTACCTGTACACGTGTGATTAAGAAAATATCGCATAATTTTAGTAGTGCTTGTCTCTGGGTTCTGAAGTTCTTGGTAATTTTTAATTTCTTTTCTATAGTTTTTTTGTATTTTTCTAGTTCTTAAATAATATGTTTTCTTCTATAATAGAAAATAGAATTTTATTTCTTTGACTGATAAACATCTCTTTTATTGCTTTTTCATTTTTAAATATCTCAGTGTATTCTTAATCTAAATCTTCCTGACACTCTTGTCTCAGATCCACAAAGTCCTGTTGTTTTTATCCTTTGATATAACTTTTGTTCATCTTCTATATAAGCTTATTCCATACCTGATGTACTCAGTGACTACAGTGGCAGTTTTGTTAATTTTTTGGATTACCTTTCTTCTTACTTTAAGGTAAAAATTACTCAAGGTTATTTTTTAGAATGGAATTATTGGATCATTGATTCTCAACTATCTCTGTTCTAAAACATCCTTATACACTCTGATGGTCATTCTCATCAATATCAATAGCTTACTGTGACAATACCTCAAACTAGGGGTAACATAGTCTGTGTATATAGCATATCATTGAGTGTATGCATGTGTGTGTGTTTGTAAATGGTTAAAAACATATCTCACAAGTAATCCTGATAAAGTTCCCTCCATACCCTCATTGAGATTGCTCCTTAAGGGCTCCCATCCATCTGAGACATTTAATTTTCCAGATCTTGGCTGTGGAACACTGTGTGGAGTGATGGAAATAGTCCTGAACTTGTTATCAGATGACCTAGGTGTAAGGCCTTGCTCTTTCATTTACAAGTTTGTGACCCAAGGCAGTCACTTAGCCCTTTTTTTCTTTCCTTCCCTAATTTAAAGTAGAGACAAAATATCTCATAAAGAGATTACCAGGATAAAAAAATTAATATATAAACTCTTTGTAGGATAAAAAATGTTATGCAATCAAAGACATGCTTATTACTATTTTTTTTTTTTTAACTTTGAAGTGTGCTTACTTCATTTAAGACCTGTTTCTCACTGTGCTCTCTCAGCCCTTTCATTACTTTGAAATCCAGTGTTACAGTCTCTTTTTAGGCTTTTTCACATTATCAGTTAGTTCCACTTGGTTCTTTCTTACTGGTCAGGCCACTTTGGGGATACTGTAAGAAAAGTCATCCCTAGAAAATGTGACAAGCATGATTTTTAAAGATTATAAAGTGCCTCCATAAATCTGTTCCATTCTCTTAGACATAAGCAAATTATTGATATACAGATATTGTGATATGAATGGAGACAGAAAAATGAACATAGAAAGCACAAAGTAAAAGCAACACTAATATTAAATGTAGTTGATAAAAAATGGGTCAATGTACAATCAGTTAATTTAATATAAACATAACAATACATACCAAGATACTCAATTGCTTAATATCTTTCAATGGCTTCCATTGCATGCAGACTCAAATACAACTCCTGGATTTTTTGTTATTTAAAATTAACCTGAAAAATATCCTGAGAAGATGGCAGAGTAGAAGGACGTGTGCTCACTCCCTCTTGTGAGAGCACCAGAATCACAGCTAACTGGTGAACAATCATCAAATGGAAGACACTGGAACTCCCCAAAAAAGATACCCCATGTTCAAAGACAAAGGAGAAGCTGCAGTGAGGTGGTAGGAGGGGTGCAATCACAATAAAATCAAATCCCATAACTGCTAGGTGGGTGACTCACAAACTGCAGAACAAATATAACACAAAAGTCCACCCACTGGAGTGAAGATTCTGAGCCCCACATCAGGTTTCCCAACCTGGGAATCTGGCAATGGGAGGAGGAATTCCCAGAGAATCAGACTTTGAAAGCTAGCGGGATTTCATTGCATAACTTTGACAGGACTGCGGGACACAGAGACTCCACTCTTGGAGGGCACACACAAAGTAGTGTGTAAATGAGGACCAGGGGGAACAAACATTGACCCCATAGGAGAATGAACCAGACCTACCTGCTAGTGTTGGAGGGTCTTCTGAGGGGTCGGGGGTGGCTGTGGCTCACCGTGGGGACATGGACACTGGCAGCAGAAGTTCTGGGAAATACTCCTTGGTGTGAGTCCTCCCGGAGTCCACCATTAGCCCAACCAAAGAGCTGGGTAGGCTCCAGTGCTGGGTCACCTCAGGCCAAACAATGAACAGAGAGGGAACTCAGCCCCACCCATGAGCAGCCAAGTGGATTAGAGTTTTACTGAGTTCTGCCCACCACAGCAATACCCAGCTCTACCCACCACGAGTCCCTCCCATCAGGAAGCTTGCACAAGGCTCTTAGATAGCCTCATCTTCCAGAGGGCAGACAGCAGAAGCTCCACAGTCCTGCAACCTGTGGAACGAAAGCCACATTCCCAGAAAGGCAAAATGAAAAAGCAGAGGACTATGTACCAGATGAAAGAACAAGATAAACTCCCAGATGAAGGAACAAGAAAAAACCCCAGAAAAACAATTCAAAAAAATGAATTGGAGCTAGGCAACCTTCCAGAAAAAGAATTCAGAATAATGATAGTGAAGATGATCCAGGACTTTGGGAAAAGAATGGAGGCAAAGATCGAGAAGATGCAAGAAATGATTAACAAAGACCTAGAAGAATTAAAAAACAAACAAACAGAGATGAACAATACAATAACTGAAATGAAAAATACACTACAATGAATCAATAGGAGAATAAATGAGGCAGAAGAACCGATAAGTGACCTGGAATACAGAATGGTGGAATTCACTGTGGCAGAACAGTATAAAGAAAAAAGAATGAAAAGAATTGAGGACAGTCTCAGAGACCTCTGGGACAACACTAAACACACCAACATTCGCATTATAGGGGTCCAAGAAGGAGAAAAGAGAAAGAAAGTACCCAAGAAAATATTTGAAGAGATTATAGTTGAAAACTTCCATAACATGGGAAAGGAAATAGCCACTCAAGTCCAGGAAGCACAGAGAGTCCCAGGCATGATAAACCCAAGGAGAAGTACGCCAAGACACATAGTAATCAAATTGACAAAAATTAAAGACAAAGAAAAATTATTAAAAACAATAAGGGAAAAATGAAAAATAACATACAAGGGAACTCCCATACAGTTAACAGCTGATTTCTCAGCAGAAACTCTAAAAGCCAGAAGGGAATGACACCATATTAAGTGATGAAAGGGAAGAACCTACAACCAAGATTTCTATACCTGGCAACGATCTCATTCCGATTCAGTGGAGAAGTCAAAAGCTTTACAGACAAGAGAAAGCTAAGAGAATTAAGCACCACCAAACCAGCTCTACAACAAATGCTAAAGGAACTTCTCTAGGCAAGAAACACGAGAAGAAAAGGACCTATAAAAACAAACCCAAAACAATTAAGAAAATAGTAATAGGAACATACATATTGATAATTACCTTAAATGGGAATGGATTAAAGGCTCCAACCAAAAGACACAGGCTTGCTGAATGGATTCCAGCAAAAAGACCCATATATATGCTGTCTACACAGATCCACTTCAGACCTAGGGACACATACAGAGTGAAAGCGAGGGGATGGAAAAAGATATCCCATGCAAATTGAAATCAAAAGAAAGCTGGAGTAACAATACTCATATCAGGTAAAATGGACCTTAAATAAAAGAATGTTACAAGAGATAAGAAAGAACACTACATAATGATCAAGGGATCAATCCAAGAAGAATATATAACAATTATATATGCACCCAACATAGGAGAAACTCAATACATAAGGCAACTGCTAAAAGCTATAAAAGAGGAAATTGACAGTAACACAATGATAGTGGGAGACTTTAACACCTCATTTACACCAATGGACAGATCATCCAGACAGATAATTAATAAGCAAACACAGCTGTAAGTGACACAATAGACCAGATAGATTAAATTGATATTTATAGGACATTCTATCCAAAAATAGCAGGTTAAACTTTCTTCTCAAATGCACATAGAACATTCTCCAGGATAGATCACATCTTGGGTCACAGATCAAGCCTCAGTAAATTTAAGAAAAATGAAATCATATCAAGCATCTTTTCAAACCACAATGCTATGAGATTAGAAATCAATTACAGTGAAAAAAATTAAAAATACAAACACATGAAAGTTAAATAATATGTTACTAAATAACCAAGAGATCACTGAAGAAATCAAAGAGGAAATAAAAAGATACATAGAGACAAATGACAACAAAATCATGACAATCCAAAACTTGTGGGATGCAGCAAAAGCAGTTCAAAGAGAGAAGTTTTTAGCAATACAGTCGTACCTCAAAACAAGAAAAATGTCAAATAAACAATCTAGCCTTACACCTAAAGGAACTAGAGGAAGAAGAACAAACAAAACCCAAAGTTAGTAGAAGGAAAGAAATCATAAACATCAGAGCAGAAATAAATGTAATAGAAACAAAGAATACAATAGCAAAGATCAAAAAAACTAAAAGCTGGTTCTTTGAGAAGATATACAAAATTCATAAACCTTTAGCCAAACTCATCAAGAAAAAGAGGGAGAGGACTCAAATCAATAAAATCAGAAATGAAAAAGGAGAAGTTACAACAGACACCACAGAAATACAAAGCATCATACGGGATGATTACAAGCAACACTATGCCAATAAAATGGACAACCTAGAAGAAATGGACATTCTTAGAAAGGTATAACCTTCAAGAATGAACCAAGAAATACAAAATATGAACAGCCCAATCACAAGTAATGAAATTGAAACTGTGAGTAAAAATCTTCCAACAAACAAAAGTCCAGGACCAGGTGGCTTCACAGGTAAATTATATCAAACATTTAGAGAAGCACTAACACTCATCTTTCTAAAACTCTTCCAAAAAATATCAGAGGACGGAACACTCCCAAACTCATTCTATGAAACCACCATCACCCTCATACCAAAACCAGACAGAGATAGATACTACAAAAAAAGAAAATTACAGGCCCATATCACTGATGAATATAGATTCATAAATCCTCAACAAAATACTAGCAAATGGAAACCAACAGCACAATAAAAGGATCATACACCATGATCAAATGGAATTTATACCAGGGATGCAAAGATTTTTCAATATGCAGGAATCAATCAATGTGATACAACATATTAACAAATTGAAGAATAGAAACCATATGGTCCTCTCAAGAGATGCAGAAAAAGCTTCTGACAAAATTCAACACCTATTTATGATAAAAACTCTCCAGAAAGTGGGCATAGAGGGAACCTACCTCAACATAATAAAGGCCACATATGACAAACCCACAGCAAACATCATTCTCAATGGTTAAAAACTGAAAGCATTTCCTCTAAGATCAGGAACAAGACAAGGATGTCCCTTCTCACCACTATTATTCAACATAGTTTTGGAAGTCCTAGCCACGGCAATCAGAGAAGAAAAAGGAATAAAAGGAGTCCAAATTGGAAAAGAAGAAGTAAAACTGTCACTGTTTGCAGATGACATGATACTATACATAGAGAATCCTAAAGATGCCACCAGAAATCTACTAGAGCTAATCAATAAATTTGGTAAAGTTGCAGGATACAAAAATAATGCACAGAAATCTCTTGCTTTCCTATATACTAACAATGAAAAATCAGAAAGAGAAATTAGGGAAACAATCCCATTTACCATTGCAACAAAAGGAATAAAATACCTAGGAATAAACCTGCATAAGGAGGTAAAAGATCTGTACTCAGAAAACTATAAGACACTGATGAAAAAAATCAAAGATGACAGAAACAGATGGAGAGATATACATATTCTTGGATAGGAAGAATCAATACTGTGAAAATGACTATACTACCCAAAGCAATCTACAGGTTCAATGCAATCCCTATCAAATTACCAATGGCATTTTTTACAGAACTAGAACAAAAAGTCTTAAAATTTGTATTGAGACACAAAAGACCCCGAATAGGCAAAGCAATCTTGAGGGAAAAAAACAGAGCTAGAGGAATCAGACTCCCTAACTTCAGACTTTACTACAAAGCTACAGTAATCAAGACAATATTGCTGGCACAAATACAGAAACAGAGATCAATGGAACAGGATAGAAAGCCCAGAGGTAAACCCACACGCCTGTGGTCAACTAATCTATGACAAATTAGGCAAGGATATACAACGGAGAAAAGACAGTCTCTTCAATAAGTGATGCTGGGAAAACTGGACAGCTATATGTAGAAGAATGAAATTAGAACACTCCCTAACACCATACACAAAAATAAACTCAAAATGGATTAGAGACCTAAATGTAAGACCAGACACTATAAAACTCTTAGAGGAAAACATAGGAAGAGCACTCTTTGACGTAAATCACAGCAAGATCTTTTTTGACACACCTCCTAGAGTAATGGAAATAAAAACAAAAATAAACAAATGGGATCTAATGAAACTTAAAAGCTTTTGCACAGCACAGGAAACCATAAAGAAGACGCAAAGGCAACCCTCAGAATGGGAGAAATTATTTGCAAACGAATCAACAGACAAAGGACTAATCTCCAAAATATATAAATAGCTCATACAGATCTATATTAAAAAAGCAAACAGCCTAATCCAAAAATGGGCAGAAGACCTAAATAGACATTTCTCTAAAGAAGCCATACAGATGGTCAAGAGACACATGAAAAGCTTCTCAACATCACTAGGTATTAGAGAAATGCAAATCAAAACTACAATGAGGTATCACCTCACACCAGTTAGAATGGGCATCATCAGAAAATCTGCAAACAACAAATGCTGGAGAGGCTGTGGAGAAAAGGACACCTTCTTGCAATGTTGGTGGGAATGTAAATTGATACAGCCACTATGGAGAACAGTATGGAGGTTCCTTAAAAAACTAAAAGTAGAATTACCATATGATCCAGCAATCCCAATACTGGGCATATACCATGAGAAAACCATAATTCAAAATGACACATGCACCCCAGTGTTCATTGCAGCACTGTTCACAATAGCCAGATCATGGAAGCAAACTCAATGCCCATTGACAGACAAATGTATAAAGAAGATGTGGTACATATATTCAATAGAATATTACTCAGCCATAAAAAGGAATGAAATTGGATCATTTATAGAGACGTTGATGGATCTAGAGACTGTCATACACAGTGAAGTAAGTCAGAAAGTGAAAAACAAATATCATACATTAATGCATATATTTGCAATCTAATAAAATGATACAGATGAACTGGTTTTCAAGGCATAAATAGAGACACAGATGTAGAGAACAAACATATGGACACCAAGGGGTGAAAGTGGCACGGCTGGGTGGGTGGTGTGATGAATTGGGAAATTGGGATTCATATATATACACTAATATGTATAAAATAGATAACTAACAAGAACCTGCTGTATAAACAAATAAAATAAAATTCAAAAACAAAATAAAATTAACCTTTGTGTGTGTTGCGAATGTGTGTATGCGTGCGTGCGTGCGTGTGTGTGTGTGTGTGTGTGTGTGTGTGTTCCCTACCTTGTAAAATTTTTCTCATGTTTAGGGAAGATATTTTATTGTTTAGGTCATACTTGAATTGAGTAAGTATTCAATGAATACATTTTTTTCTTTCTTTTTTATTAATTCTTTTTTAAGTTTGAGTATAGTTGGTTTACAGTGTTGTGTTACTTTCAGGTTTACAGCAAAGTAAGTCAGTTATACATATACCTATATCCACTCTTTTTTAGATTCTATTCCCATATAGTTCATTACAGAGTAATGAATAGAGTTCCCTGTGCTATACAGTAGGTTTTTATTAGTTATCTGTTTTACATATAGTAGTGAGCATATGTCAATCCCAATTTCCCAATGTATCTCTGTCTCCCTTTCCCTCTTGGTTGGCATAAGTTTGTTTTCTACATCTCTGACTCAATTTCTGTTTTGTACACAGGTTTATTTGTACCATTTTTTAATATTCTACATGTAAGTGATATTATATTATATTTGTCTTTCTCTGTCTTTGTCTTTCTCAGTATGACAATCTCTAGGTCCATCCATGTTGCTGCAAGTGACATTATTTCGGGTTTTTTTTTAATGGCTGAGTAATATTCCATTGTATATATGTACCACATCTTCTTTATCCATCCCTCTGTCAATGGACATTTTGGTTGCTTCCATGTCCTGCCTATTGTAAATAGTGCTGCAATGAATATTGGGGTTCATGTATCCTTTCGAATTATGTTTTTCTCTGGATATATGCCCATGAGTGGGATTGCTGAATCATATGGTAGCTCTATTTTTAGTTTTTTAAGGAATCTCCTTACTGTTCTCCATAATGGCTGTACCAATTTAGAATACATCTTTTTTTAATTGATAAAACCTAATAATTATGAGCCATTGGAATTTTAGACATATTAGTAAAAAAATAAAGTATCAATTTTCAAATCAAATTAGATAATGGAAGTGAAATTAATTTACACAACTTAAAATGCTATTTATTTGGTGGGGTATATACATGCATATACAGACATATGTAAATTATATGCATATATAAATATTTGGCAGTTAATTAAAAAACTATTTTGAGGGTTGTCTATCTAGCAATGTCTGCATTCACTCCTATTTCTTCATTTCTGTTTTCTCTGTCTTCCTACTTCTAAATAACATAACTTTATGGTAATTATAAAAATGTCCCAATTAGAATTCTAGAAATTGAGCTTTGATATACTAATGATAAGTGTAAGAAGCTATTCCTTATCCTTACTTAACAGGTGATTTTGGTTTAATCATTGGAATTTGAATAATGTTGTAATAGAAGCAAGGTTTTTAGGGAGAGTGATAATACTACAACCTGCTTTGTTCAGGTGAAAATGTGTAAAGAGCTCAGTATTGGCCTCTCTACACTCCATTATTAGTAAGGATGCCTGCGGAAACTAAGTGAAGCTAATAAATTTTACATTTATTAGTTTTATTTTTAAAGAAAGGGAGCTAATTAGAAAAAAATTCAGGAATAAGACTTAAAGAAAACATGAATGTAACAAAGCAACACTAGATAATACACACTAGCAGGTGAAAACACTCAAGGAGTTAAAAATAATTAAAGGTGACATATCTTAAGGATGTGACTTTTAACTCAGGGTTTGAGTCTAAGAATATCTTCTAATTTATTTTAATAATGACTGAACCATGTTTTCAAAAGTATCACAAGCTCTTTGTAAGTAAACAACCATTTTTTTAAAATTGACGTTTAGTTGATTTACAATATTATATAACTTATAGGTGAACAATGTACAACAAATGTGCCTGTTGGCCATCTGCATGTCCTCTTTGGAAAAATGTCTATTCAGGACTTCTGCCCATTTTTTAATCTAGTTGTTTGTTTTTGTGAAGTTGAGTTGTTTGAGCTGTTCATATATTTTGCATATTAACCCCTTATTGTTCATATCATTTGCAAATATTTTCTCCCATTTAGTAGGTTGTGTTTTTGTTTTGTTCATGGTTTCCTTTGCTGTGCAAAAGCTTTTAAGTTTAATTAGGTCCCATTTGTTTAATTTTGTTTTCATTTCCTTTGCTTTTGGAGACATATCCAAAAAATATTTTCTTGATTTATGTCAAAAAGTCTTCTTCCTATGTTTTCCTCTAGGAGTGTTACGGTTTCTGGTCTTACATTTAGGTCTTTAATCTCTTTTGAGTTTATTTTTGTATATAGTATTAGAGAATGTTCTGATTTCATTTTTTACATAAAGCTGTCAAGTTTTCCCAGCACCACTTATTGAAGAGATGGTTTTTCTCCATTGTATATCCTTGCCTCCTTTGTCATAGATTAATTGACCATGAGTGTGTGGGTTTATTTCTCAGCTCTCTCTCCTGTTCCATTGATCTATGTGTCTGTTTTTGTGCCAGTACCATTCTGTTTTGATTACTGAGCCTTTGTAGTGTAGTCTGAAGTCAGGGAGCATGATTCCTCCAACTCTGTTTTTCTTTCACAAGATTGTTTTGGCTATTCAGTATCTTTTGTGTTTCTGTACAAATTTTAAAATTGTTAGTTTTCATTCTGTGAAAAATGCCATTGGTAATTTTATGGGGATTACAATGAATCTGTAGATTGCTTGGGGCAGTATGGTCATTTTAACAATAATAATTCTTCTAATCCAAGAATTTGGTATATCCTTTCATCTGTTAAACAACCTTAATTTTAATGTGGTTTCTAATTCATTGACTAATTAATAGAAAATATTGATAAAATAAAAGCAAAAACCCATATTATTCTTAGTTATAATTTCATATCATATGAGTATATTTTAAATGTAATAGGTAAGAAAGCATTATAACCATTATAAATATACTTGTTATTTGGATCTGCCAAAATAACTGTAATAACTTTAGATTTGCTCTTAAATTAGTCCTTTATGAAAGATGTAGTGCATGGTTCTTACAACATGAAATATTTTTAAAGGCATAGAATTTGAAGAGAATATCTATGTTTCAATTTTTTATCTCCCTTTTTTCTTGCCCCTAAATTACCAAATGTATTAAGATCTGTACTTCCCTGCCTCTTGTTTTAAAGCCAACAAAACTCTTCATTATTTTGAAAGACTAACAATGTTCCAAATAGATTTATTATTAATTCAATGTAGAGCATTACTCTTTGTGCCATGTTCAGCACTCCCAATTTCAATTTATTTCCTCACCTCAGGGTAACCTCAGATCTTTGATTAATGTCATTTGATAACAGAGTGCAATTCTGCGTGACATATTTTCAGTTGCCAAAGACAATGCTTTGATGAACACCTTTAAAACAGAATAAATTTCTTATGCACTAAAACAAATACCCTCATACACTTCTGCAACTACAGTGAACACTTTTCAGGGGTACAAATGTCAACAAAATTTTCAAAAGACAATGAAAATATTCCATCAGTAGTGTTTTCTCTCTATCCAAATCACCAGAATTATTATTAC
The DNA here is from genome assembly GCF_949987515.2 of Delphinus delphis. NCBI lineage: Eukaryota > Metazoa > Chordata > Mammalia > Artiodactyla > Delphinidae > Delphinus > Delphinus delphis. The sequence goes on along the minus strand of NC_082687.1, from coordinate 62,049,635 downwards.
TGGTTCCCACTGAAGCCATCTTTCCTGAAGTTACCAGGAATGCAGGTACAAATGATATACAGGTGCAAACAATTGGCCCAGTTCTTCAATCATGAATATTGTGAAGATATCAGAGGGGCGTCTAAATAAACAGAAGGCAGATTCTGCTTCCACGGATTAAAAAATCCCTTATAATCTAGACCATTAAATTAGAGCACTTTGATATTTAGAGCTAATTATGACAGAGAAACGAATATTCCTTAACTATGAGAGTCATCAAAATTAAATTGCAAAGCACTAAAATACTGATTCTCTACTGCAACACAATTCAGAATGTTTTTATACAGGCATGTTTAAAGCGATATTCAAATGATAAAGAAAATGGCCTTCAACATATTTCCCTCTGATTTCATAGTCAAGGCCATGCTCTGTGGAATTCAGGCTTTTTTTTTTTTTAAGAGGAGATACAGTCGTTGTTCTCAAGCAGTACAAAACAGCCATAGTGTAATACAAAGTAAGAATAAGAAATCTGTTTCAAATCCTAATACCACACTGTTTGTGTGGGTGCTCTACTCCTGATTTAAATTTATATTAATAGGACTTAATCTGCTGCTGGACAAGAGCTGATGTACAGTATTTGTGTTTGGGTCTATATATATTGCCTTATTTCTCGAAAGAATTTTGAATGATTTTTTTCTTCCATCAAATATTTTTTTTAACATCCTTATTGGAGTATAATTGCTTTACAGTGTTCTGTTAGTTTCTGCTGTATAACAAAGTGAATCAGCTATACATATACATATATCCCCATATCCCCTCCCTCTTGCGTCTCCCTCCCACCCTCCCTATCCCACCCCTTTAGGTGGTCACAAAACACTGAACTGATCTCCCTGTGCTATGCAGCTGCTGCCCACTAGCTATCTGTTTTACACTGGTAGTGTATACAAGTCCATGCCAATCTCTCACTTTGTCCCAGCTTACCCTTCCCCCTCCCCATGTCCTCAAGTCCATTCTCTACGTCTGCCTCTTTATTCCTTTCCTGCCCCTAGGTTCATCAGAACCATTTCTTTTTTAGATTCCATATATATATGTGTTAGCATATGGTATCTGTTTTTCTCTTTTTGACTTACTTCATTCTGACAGACTCTAGGTCCATCCACCTCACTGCTAATAACTCAAATTCATTTCTTTTTATGGCTGAGTAATATTCCATTGTATATATGTGCCACATCTTCTTTACCCTTGCATCTGTAGATGGACACTTAGGTTACTTCCATGTCCTGGCTATTGTAAATAGTGCTGCAATGAACATTGTGGTACATGACTCTTTTTGAATTATGGTTTTCTCAGGGTATATGCCCAGTAGTGGGATTGCTGGGTCATATTCTATTTTTAGTTTTTTAAGGAACTTCCATACTGTTCTCCATAGTGGCTGTATCAATTTACATTCCCACCAACAGTGAAAGAGGGTTCCCTTTCTCCACACCCTCTCCAGCATTTATTGTTTGTAGATTTTTTGTTGCTGACCATTCTGAACTGTGTGAGGTAATACCTCACTGTAGTTTTGGTTTGCATTTCTCTAATGATTAGTGATGTTGAGCATTCTTTCATGAGTTTGTTGGCAATCTGTGTATCTTCTTTGGAGAAATGTTTGTTTAGATCTTCTGCCCATTTTTGGATTGGGTTGTTTGTTTTTTTGTTTTTGAGCTGCATGAACTGCTTGTATATTTTGGAGATTAATCCTTTGTGAGTTGATTCATTTGTAAATATTTTCTCCCATTCTGAGGGTTGTCTTTTTGTATTGTTTTTGGCTTCCTTTGCTGTGCAAAAGCTTTTAAGTTTCATTAGGTCCTATTTGCTTATTTTTGTTTTTATTTTCCTTTCTCTAGGAGGTGGATCAAAAAGGATCTTGCTGTGATTTATGTCATAGAGTGTTCTGCCTATATTTTCCTCTGAGAGTTTTATAGTGTCTGGTCTTACATTTAGTTCTTTAATCCATTTTGAGTTTATTTTTGTGTATGGTATTAGTGAGTGTTCTAATTTCATTCTTTTACATGTAGCTGTCCAGTTTTCCCAGCACAACTTATTGAAGAGGCTGTTTTTTCTCCATTGTAAGTTCTTGCCTGCTTTATCAAAGATAAGGTGACCATATGCACATGAGTCTGTCTGTGGGCTTTCTATCCTGTGCATTGATCTATAATTCTGTTTTTGTCTCTTGATTACTGTAGCTTTGTAGTGTAGTCTGAAGTCAGGGAGCCCAGCTTCATTTTTCTTTCTCAAGATTGCTTTGGCTATTTGGGGTCTTTTGTGTTTCCACACAAATTGGGAAATTTTTTGTCCTAGTTCTGTGAAAAATGCCATTGGTAGTTTGATAGGGATTGCATTGAATCTGTAGATTGATTTGGGTAGTATGGTCATTTTCACAATGTTGATTCTTCCAATCCAAGAACATGGTATATCTCTCCATCTGTTTGTATCATCTTTAATTTCTTTCATCAGTGTCTTATAGTCTTCTGCATACAGGTCTTTTGTCTGCATAGGTAGGTTTATCCCTAGGTATTTTATTATTTTTGTTGCAATGGTAAATGGGAGAGTTTCCTTAATTTCTCTTTCAGATTTTCTATTGTTAGTGTGTGAGAATGCAAGAGATTTCTGTGCATTAATTTTGTATCCTGCTACATAACTGAATTCATTGATTACCTTATCTCTAGTAGTTTTCTGGTAGCATCTTTAGGTTTCTCTATTTATAGTATCATGTCATCAGCCAACAGTGACAATTTTACTTCTTTTCCAATTTGAACTCCTTTTATTTCATTTTCTTCTCTGATTGCCATGGCTAAAACTTCCAAAATTATGTTGAATAGTAGTGGCGACAGTGGGCAACCTTACCTTATTCCTGATCTTAGAGGAAATGCTTTCAGTTTTTCACCATTGAGAATGATGTTGGCTGTGGTTTTGTCATATATGACCTTTATTATGTTCAGGTAGGTTCCCTCTATGCCCACTTTCTGGAGAGTTTTTATCATACATGGGTGTTGAATTTTGTTGAAAGCTTTTTCTGCATGTGTTGAGATGATCATATGATTTTTATTCTTCAGTTTGTTAATATGGTATATTACATTGATTGAATTGTGTACATTGAAGAATCCTTGCATTCCTGGGATAAACCCCAATTGATCATGGTATATGATTCTTTTAATGTGCTGTGGGATTCTGTTTGCTAGTATTTTGTTGAGGAGTTTTGCATCTATGTTCATCAGTGATATTGGCTGGCAGTTTTCTTTTTTTGTGGTATCTTTGTCTTGTTTTGGTATCAGGGTGATGGTGGCCTCATAGAATGAGTTTGGGAGTGTTCCTCCCTCTGCTATATTTTGAAGAGTTTGAGAAGGATAGGTGTTAGCTCTTCTCTAAATGTTTGATAGAATTCGCCTGTGAAGCCATCTGGTCCTGGGCTTTTGTTTGTTGGAAGATTTTTATTCACAGTTTCAATTTCAATGCTTGTGATTGGTCTGCTTATATTTTCTATTTCTTCCTGGTTCAGTCGCGGGAGGTTGTGCTTTTCTAAGAATTTGTCCATTTTTTTCCAGGTTGTCCATTTTATTGGCATAGAGTTGCTTGTAGTAATCTCTCATGATCCTTTGTATTTCTGCAGTGTCAGTTGTTACTTCTCATCCTTCGTTTCTAATTCTGTTGATTTGAGTCTTCTCCCATTTCTTCTTGATGAGTCTGCTAATGGTTTATCAATTTTGTGTATTTTTTCAGGGAAAGAACCAGGTTTAGTTTTATTGATCTCTGCTATTGTTTTCATTTCTTTTTCATTTATTTCTAATCTGATTTTTATGATTTCTTTCCTTCTGCTAACTTTGGTTTTTTTTTGTTCTTCTTTCTCTAATTGCTTCAGGTATAAGTTTAGGTTGTATTTTGAGATTTTTTTGCTTGTTGAGGTAAGATTTTATTGCTATAAATTTCCCTCTTAGAACTGCTTTTGCTGCATGCCATAGGTTTTGGGTTGTTGTGTTTTCATTGTTACTTGTTTCTAGGTATTTTTTGATTTCCTCTTTGATTTCTTCAGTGGTCTCTTGGTTAGTTAGTAGCATATTGTTTAGGCTCCATGTGTTTGTATTTTTTACTTTTTTTTTTTCCTGTAGTTGATATCTAGTCTGATATCATTGTGGTCAGAAAAGACACTTGATACAATTTCAATTTTATTAAATTTACCAAAACTTGATTTGTGACCCAAGGTATGATCTATCCTGGAGAATGTTCCATGAGCACTTGACAAGAAAGTGTATTCTGTTGTTTTTGGATGGAATGTCCTATAACTATCAATTAAGTCCATCTTGTCTATTGTGTCATTTAAAGCTTGTGTTTCCTTATTTATTTTCAGTTTGGATGATCTGTCCATTGCTGAAAGTGGGGTGTTAAAGTCCCCTACTATGATTGTGTTACTGTCAATTTCCCCTTTTATGGCTGTTAGCATTTGCCTTATGTATTGAGTTGCTTGTATGTTGGGTGCATAAATATTTACAATTGTTATATCTTCTTCTTGGATTGATCCCTTGATCATTACATAGTATCCTTCTCTGTCTCTTGTTATAGTCTTTATTTTAAAGTCTATTTTGTCTGATATGAGAATTGCTACTCCAGCTTTCTTTTGATTTCCATTTACATGGAATAACTTTTCCAACCCCTCCCTTTCAGTCTTTATGTCTCCCTAGGTCTGAAGTGGGTTTCTTGTAGACAGCATATATATGGGTCTTGTTTTTGTATCCATTCAGCCAGTCTGTGTCTTTTGGTTGGAGCATTTAATCCATTTACATTTAAGGTAATTATCAATATGTATGTGTCTGTTACCATTTTATTGTTTTGCATTTGTTATTGTAGGTTTTTTCCTTCTCTGTGTTTCCTGCCTAGAGACATTCCTTAAACATTTGTTTTAAACCTGCTCTGCTGGTGTTGAATCCTGTTAAGTTTTGTTTGTTTGTAAAGGTTTAATTTCTCCGACGAATATGAATGAAATCCTTGCTGGGTAGAGTAATCTTGGTTGTAGGTTTTACCCTTTCATCACTTTAAATATGTCCTGCCACTCCCTTCTGGCTTGCAGAGTTTCTGCTGAATGATCATCTGTTACCTTTATGGGGATTCCCTTGTATATTATTTGTTGCTTTTCCTTTGCTACTTTCAATATTTTTTCTTTCGATTTAATTTTTGACAGTCTGATTAATATGTGTCTTAGCGTATTTTTCCTTGGATTTATCCTGTATGAAACTCTCTGCCCTTCCTCGACTTGACTGACTATTTTCTTTCCCATGTTCAGGAAGTTTTCAACTATAATCACTTCACATATTTTCTCAGTCCCTTTCTTTTTCTCTTCTCCCTCTCGGACCCTTATAATGTGAATGTTGGTGTGTTTAATGTTGTCCCAGAAGTCTCTGAGACTGTCCTCAATTCTTTTCAGTCTTTTTTCTTTATTCTGCTCTGCAGTAGTTATTTCCACTATTTTATCTTCCAGGTCACTTATCCATTCTTCTGCCTCAGTTATTCTGCTACATTGATTCCTTGTAGAGAACTTTTAATTGCATTTATTGTGTTGTTCATCGTTTTTTGTTTGCTCTTTAGTTTTTCTAGGTCCTTGTTAAACACTTCTTGTGTTTTCTTCATTCTATTTCCACAATTTTGGATCATCTTTCCTATCCCTACTCTGAATTCTTTTTCTGGTAGACTGCCTATTTCCTCTTCATTTGTTTGTTCTGGTGGGGTTTTAGCTTGCTCCTTCATCTGCTGCATATTTCTTTGACTTCTCATTTTGTTTAACTCACTGTGTTTGGTTTCTCTTTTTTGCAGGCTGCTGGTTCATAGTTCCTGTTTTTTTTTTAGTGTCTGCCCCCAGTCGGTGAGGTTGGTTCAGTGGCTTGTGTAGGCTTCTTGGTGGAAGAGACTGTTGCCTGTGTTCTGGTGGGTGGGGCTGGATATTGTCTCTCTGGTGGGCAGGGCGGCGTCTGGTGGTGTTTGGTGGTGTCTGTGAATTTATTATGATTTTAGACAGCCTCTCTGCTAAGAGGTGGGGGTGTGTCCCTGTCTTGCTAGTTGTTTGGCATGGGGCATCCAGCAGTGCAACTTGCTGCCCGTTGGGTGGAGCTGGGTCTTATTGTTGAAATGGAGGTATCTGGGAGAGCTCTCACTGATTGATACTGCATGTGCCCAGTAAGTCTCTGGTGGTCCACTATCCTGAACTCGGCACTCCCACCTCAGAGGCTCAGGCCTGAAACCAGGGTGGAGCACCAAGACCCTGTCAGCCACATGGCTCAGATGAAAATGGAGAAAAAAAAAAAAAAAAGAAAATATAAATTAAAAAATTATTAAAATTAAAAAAAATTCAAAAAGAAGAGAGCAATCAAACCAATAAACAAATCCACCAATGATAACAAGCACTAAAACAAAACCAAGATAAATGTAAAAATCAGAAACAGATCAGTCGCAGACAGCAAACCCCACAACTACAGTTGCTCCCAAACTCCACTGCTTCAATTTTGGGACGATTCGCTGTCTATTCAGGTATTCCGTAGATGCAGGGTGCATCAAGTTGATTGTGGGGATTTAATCTGCTGCTCCTGAGGCTGCATGGAGAAATTTCCCTTTCTCTTTCTTGTTCGCACAGCTCCTGGGGTTCAGCTTTGGTTGTGGCCCCACCTCTGCTTGTAGGTTGCCCGTGGGCATCTGCTCCCCACCCAGACAGGAGGGGTTAAAGCAGCAGCTGATTAGGGCTCTCTTGCTCACTTAGGCTGGGGTAGAGGGTGGGGTACGGTAGTCATAAGTGGAATGCGGTACGGGCCTGTGGTGGCAGAGGCCGGCATGATGTTGCAACAGCCTAAGGCACCCCATGTGTTCTCCTGGGGTAGTTGTCCCTGGATCTTGGGACCCTGGCTGTGGCAGGCTGCACAGGCTTCTGGCAGGGGGGCGGGGGTGGGGGTATGGTATGGATAGTGACCTGTGCTTGTACACAGGATTCTTGGTGGCAGCAGCAGCAGTGTTAGCAGTTCATGCCCGTCTCTGGGGTCCAAGCTGATAGCCATGGCTCGCACACTTCTCTGGAGCTCATTTAGGCAGTGCTCTGCCATCTGTGAGTACATTGGGAAGGAATCCCCTCTCCTCGTGCATCCCAAAACAATCGTCTCTTGCCCTTTCCACAGGTCCAGACTTTTTCCTGGACTCCCTCCCGGCTAGCTGTGGTGCACTAGCCCCCTCAGGCTGTCTTCACGCAGCCAACTCCTGTCCTCTCCCTGGGATCTGACCTCTGAGGCCTAAGCCTCAGCTCCCATCCCTGCCTGCCCCAGCAGGTGAGCAGACAAGCCTCTCGGGCTGGTGAGTGCCGGTCGGCACCGATCCTCTGTGCGGGAATATCTCCACTTTGTCCTCCGCACCCCTGTTGCTGTGCTCTCCTCCGCGGCCCCGAAGCTTTCCCCCTCCACCACCCACAGTCTCCGTCTGCAAAGAGGCTTCCCTGTTTGTGGAAACCTTTCCTCCTTCACGGCTCCCTCCCACTGGTGCAGGTCCTGTACCTATCCTTTTGTCTCTGTTTATTCTTTTTTCTTTTGCCCTACCCAGGTACGTGGGGAGTTTCTTGCCTTTTGGGAAGTCTGAGGTATTTTGCCAGCGTTCAGTAGGGGTTGTTCCACATATAGATGTATTTTTGATGTATTTGTGGGGAGGAAGGTGATCTCCACATCTTACTCCTCCGCCGTCTTGAAGGTCTCCCCCTCAAATATTAACATGGTAGCAATATTAAGTTTCTTCTTGGAATTTTAGGGATTATACTTCTTTCACCTTGTTTATTGGGATCCAAAAGTTCATTATAAGTTGTTACATAAATAAAGATAATTCATATACAGAACATACCATCTAAACTTAGCATATGTGTATATTTTTGCATAAATATATTTTTAATTTATTTAAGGAGAACTTGTTTGTATCTAATGAATACTTATGATTTTCTGAGCACTATTATAAGAGTAATTTTTTAAGATGGCTCACAACAGCTCTATGAGGTAAGTGCTATTATCATCATTACCCCAGTTCTCTATATGAGAAAAATGAGGCATTATGAGGTTAGTTATTTTGCTAAGGTCACAAAGCTAGGCAGTTACAGAATTAAAACACAGGGTACTTACCTTTAAAGCTTACTAAATTCATGGAAATTCTGCAAAATTACTGACTTTATTTTGTGAGTTGTACCTAAGGGCTTGTCTTCCATACCTTTAATTCGTTGTATTTTATACTTTTTTTTTTTTTTTTGGTTTGTTTGTTTATTTACCTCTTCCTTTGGAATCACACTTTTTCTTTCTTGCTAAAGTTTCTTTCTTCATTAAGAGAGCTATCAGTTTCCAAATACTAGGATGCCTATTTGTGACTGAGCTTTGTGTTTCATTGCGAAATCTTCTACAGTGCTGTTTGTTCTTGGCATTTTGTCACGTCTGTTGATAGACATTCCAAAGTTCTTTGGGAAATGTGGGTTGAATTCTGCACCTTTCAGGCCCCCAGCCTCTTTCTTCTGCAGTGTAGTGTATTTCAAAATACAAAAACAACTCTTGGGGCAAATCATTGTCATCTGTCTGCTTCATAAATGCAAATGCACTTCACAACTTGGAATCAAACTGTCTAAACAAAAACCGTCAAACGGTTATTTTATCTTTCATGGCAGAATTGCTTAAAGGACAAATGGATATGCAGCAAAGGTGTTTATGGCAAAGAAGTTTATGGTAAAGACACTGGACTTGAAAAATCCCATGGCCAATCTAGCAGAAATTCCTGGGTTCCATATTAAAAAATAAAAATCACTATGCATAACTCCACTGCTACCATTGTTGTAAGCCACCATTCTCTTTCAGCTGGATTATTGTGGTTGCCTTCTAACACGTCTCCTCCATGCCTCCAGTCCCGCCCCCCACAGTCTACTCTCCACATAAAAAACTGAGTGATTTTTTAAAAAACACATTGTCAGTCGCATCACTATTATGCTCATAATTCTGGTATGGATCCCTAGCTCAATCAGATTTAAAGTAGGAGTTTTTAAATGGAGTGTGTAGCCCTACAGGAACTCTCCCTGTAGTTCTCTTGTGAAAGGAACTTTCTCGCTCTCCTCAATCACCATCTCCAGCCCCCTTGCTCCTTTACTCCAGGCAATCTGTCCTTTTTGTGGTTTGGCTCAGGAAACGCAAAACACTCTTATAGTTCTTCTTCTTCCAGGGACTTCACCAAAGGGCTCCATCAGTTACTTTAGTTATCTGTGGAAATGTCACCTAATCAGGGAGGCTTTCACTGTGTGTTCCTATAAAAGAGCAAGTCCACTGCCACTCGCATACTTACTGCCCCTCTTTTTTTCTGCTTTGCTTCTATTCATTCTGCTTAGCAGCTTCTTTAGTATATTGTCCATATATTTGTTTATTATCATTCTCCTCCCTAGAATGAAATCCACAGATCACAAGGGGAAGAATTTTGTCAACTCTAGGCACTGCTGCATTTATCATGGGTGCCCAGAACAGTGCCTGGTACCTAGTAGGCACTCAATAAATATTGGATTAATACATGGTTTAATGAAGGAAGAGGAAGAGAATATGACAGGAATAGAAAATGGAAGGTAGAAAAATACCACAAGTAAGTAACTATCAGCAAATGGTCTCTAGGATATGTTAGGCACCAGTGAAAAACTGAGAAGCTCCAGTATTTACTCTGTCTTTTCTCTATACTTCCAGAATTGTAGACCAAGTTTTAAAATTCTGATTTATTGCTCAACTTTGTATTTCAACCATTTCATAAATTAGGTATTCTTTTTGGTGTCTCTGCTAAATTACTGCCTGTTTTGTGATAATGTTTGTTAATATTATATTTATAATACAATATCATAACCTATCTTTTATCCAGTATTTGCATTAGGCCTAACCTAAGGAGAAGGAATAAAACAGGGGATACTTGTCATCACACACAACTTTTTCTATGTGTAACTTTCTCTGGTGTCACTTTCCTTTGCCTCTACTTTTCATGCCCACTGACTCTATTTTGAGAATTTTCTCTCAGGTCTTCTCTGCATATCTGACAATCTGTGATGAGAATATTGACACCTTAATGTGAAGTTTAATCAACACCTCTTGTCTCTCAGATGTTATTTAATTTTAAACCTTATTTGGTATATTCATCTCAAGCATCCTATTTAAAATTTTTCTCTAAGCTCTACATATATTCAGATATTTTTTCATGCATCTATATGATAAGCCCCAGAAGACGGATACATGCAAACACTCAAAACATAGTCTCTCCCATACTGGAATCTTCAAGTCTCCTGAGAGCAAGAACCTTTCTCATTCACTTTTAGATTACACATTTTGAGGATTTCAAGTAGATTAAACATTTAATAAATTTTTATTGAATAAAAATATGTAAAATTTCTAGTGGAATAAACAATAGAAAACTGCTTTTTAAAATAAATAGTGTTCATGGCCATGGATTTTGTAAGGTTGCTATTTTATGTCTATTTATATTTTCTCATTGTCTGTTTTTGTGTTTGCCATTATAGAAGTTTGTAGCTTATTTATTTACACCAAGTTAAATTTTCTGCTCTTGTAACACATCCATGAGAAAATTTTCTTGTTGATTTCAAATATATCCAAATTTCATATATATTATTCATTTTTAGCATATTTATCTAATACAATGAGAATTATACCCTTGCTAAAGTATATAGTTTATTATTCATAGTAAAAAATAGGATGGAGAAAATATTTTCTGTGTCCTCTATCCTTGAATATTTTAAAGCAAATGTCCTCTTTCTTAAAGATTTCTTAAGGATTGTGGAAAATATGTCAACTTCTTTTAGCAAGAGTTCTGATAGGTGAGGTTCTGCATTGCTGATATGAAACTGCTCTGAGTTGCATCCATAGACCACATAAGTTCCATATCTTATTAAATTCATCATTAAAATGTTGTTGATTCTCCTGTCAGCTTCCCAAAGAAGTCTTCTGAACACATTCTTCTAGAGAGTTTTGGTTATTTATTAAATCATTTAGCATCAAGCAAACAAAAAATCCAGTTTATGTTCATTAGATCATAGGATGAAAGCTACAGTTGAGAGAAATAATTTTTAAGAAATAAAGAAACAAAAATCCCTTTTAATAAAAGGACAGCTTGCATGAATATACTTGTTTAAAACATGTGTAATTGAGTATACTTTCAAATTGCAGAATGATTTGCTAGAGTAAAAAGAAAAATGATGATATTAAGAGCTACCAGCCATAACTGTTTTCCACCATTTGTTTTGGTAATGGATCTACCTGTTACTGACTTCTAATCCCTGTCTGTATGGGCTAATTATTTTGAAGAGGGAAAGGAAGAGAGAGGGAGGTACAAATAGGGTAAAGTCTGAAGGTCGATTTAGAACTCCTCAGAGGCTAATTAAAGAGCATGGATAGTGGACACTTTGGCCTTTTCTTGTTGACCTCTCCTGTCTGGACACATGGAAGACTATTCTTCACAGTCTACTTGTAGTTAGGTGGTATGAGTCATTGTGGTCAATAGACATGAGCGGAAGGAATAGTTGTCACTTTGGGACTGGAGCTGTGTAAACATCCTTCTGCAGTCCTCTTCTCTTTTCCTTCTGCAGTATTCTGAAAGCCACACTTTGTGATGAAGAAATCACAATATGAAAATCAACTAGACCTCTCCAGATACCGTTTAGTAGAAAACTTTCCTGAAAAATTATTGAACCTCATCAGACTTTGCACTAACAAGGCATAAGCTTTTCTTTTATTAAGCCACATATATTTCGGGGTAATTTGTTATTTCAGCTACATAGTCTTTATGTTACATAACATGACATAACCTAATCTTTTTGTCAATGACAACTATGTTTATTTTATCTGCCCTGAAGTTCAAAGTGTGCTGAGTTGAATATTTGGGCATACATCCTATGATATACATCTATTGAGCACCCCAGCATGTCCTTCTTGATTCACATAATGTTTATTGAGTTCCCATTCTAGGGAACTCATCCTACTAGGCAATAGGAAAACAAAGTTTAGTGAGATATAATAATCTAATAATGTGGAAAGATTATGAACAAGTAGTTACAATTCTGTAATATTAGTAGTAACGCCAATGCTCTGTTAATAGTTAGAAACCAAGAGCTAAAGAATATTTGAGGAAAACATTACCTAAGTGATTCAGAAAAATATTCACAGAAGAAATATTGGAGATATAAAATGCGGATGCTAAAAGCTATGAAGAAAGTTTCACTGCACAAAGGAGAAGGGCTTTCTGGATGGCAGAATGGCCATATTCAATAGTACAAGGCACACATTTGACACATAGTTAATGGAAGCTAGTTGCTAGCCTCTAGGTCAAGGTCATTGATGTATCTAGATATATCCTGCGAACAGTGGAGAACCACTGACAGATTTTTAAGTCAGGCAAACACATAATTATGTATACTTTTTCAAATATTTTGGAAACCATGTAGGGGATGGACGAAAGAGGGAGGACTTGGAGGCAGGAAGATTGATTTGGTTATTGAAATAATACAGATGAGAATAATTCAAATCTCTACAATAGTGGTAGTGCACATAGAGATAATGATGTACATTTTAGAGCCATTGGTAGCTGGGAGCACTTGTTATATTGAGGGATGTAAATGATATAGGAGAAAGAAGAGATAGTGATTATAGTGAATTTTCCAGTTTATGTGACTGGGAAGAAAGTAATGCTATTAATACCAAGAAGATCCAAAAGGAAGGAAATGTGGTAGGCAGAGTAATGTCCCATAAGATATCCATGTCCTAATCTCTAGAACCTGTAAATTTTACCTTATGTAAAAAATAATTTGCATATCTGGTTAAGTTCTGCATCACGAAATAGGGAGATTATCCAGGTAGACCTTATGTGCACTCACAAGTGTTTTATAAGATGGAAGCAGAGGGAGATTTCAGACAGAAGAGGAGAAGGCAGTGTGAACACGGAGGCAGAGATAGGAGTGAGGTGGCCATAAACCAAGGATGCCAGTAGAAGCTGAAAGCTGGAACCTGGAAGAGGCAATAAATGGATTCTCTCCTGAAGTCTCCTGAGAAAGTACAGCTCTGGCAGTATATTGATTTCAGCCTAATGAAACTGATTTCAGACTTCTGGTCTCCAGAACTATAAGAGAAGAAATTTCTGGTGGCTTAAGGCAGTAAGTTTGTGATAAAAAAAAACTGGCGGGGGCGGGGGGAGCTGCACCGTGCAGCTTGAGGGATCTCAGGTCCCTGACCAGGGATGGAAGCTGGGTTTCCATAGTGAGAGCTCCAAATCCTAATCGCTAGACCACTAGGAAACTCCTGGTTTGTGATAAATTTTTACAGCAGCAGTAGGAAACTAATACAAGAAGTTTATAAGATTAGCCTAGAATTTCTGGCTATGAGTACATGTGTGTTATATATTTGTATGTTCATGTATGGTTTTGAAGTATGTGTGTATATGCATATGTGTATGTGTAGGTATGGGTACCTAAGAATTAATGGAAGTGTAGAAGAAGAGAAAGGCTGAAACTGAAATAAAATAAAACAAGCAACTTGGAAAACTTATGCTTCTTACTTCTCTCCACTGATACTGCAGTCAAGATACCGGATATGAAAATATCAGAGGAGGATAAGAAGGAAAGGTTGTAGGCAGGCCAGGAGAATCATCCTGGCTGGTAGAGAAAGTGCTGCAGGGAAAGCTAGCATGGACTTTACGATTCCCTGCCTGGGACTGTGAACCTCAAACTCTGAGCCTCCCCACATTTCAAATTCCTGTACGCAAGCCCTACTTTTTCCACCATTCTTCCATTAATGACTTCCAAGAAAAAAGTGATAAAAGAAAAATTTCATGAAAATTACTTGAGGCCTCTAGGTAGAAAATAGTCGGAAATAAAAATGATATTTATGACAACAGTGAAGTAGTGCTTGTGTAATCCTCCTCCCTGTATGTCCAACCACTTGGAGAGAGTAGAGATCAGGACATTTACACATGGCCGTGCTCTGAATTGAGCAGAGAATGCTGTAGAATCCAGTAATACTTTGTGAATGCTCTTTGTATGAGTTTCTGTAATAAGTGGATAATAATTATAGTAAACAACAACTGAGTCAGACACCGTTTCAAGGGCTTTTCATGTGTCATCTGTTCATTCCTCATAATACAGCCATGATAGAGGTTTTACCTGTAAGCTTATCTCCATTTTATAGATGGAGAAGTGGAGGCACAGAGAGATTAGTTCACAGCCAGTATCAATAGAGTCAGGAGTCAAACTGAGCCTACATTCTCAATCAACGGTTACAGATTTTACTCAAAGTCAGATGGCACTCAGATTCTTTTCTACGGCTCCTATTCAAATTTTCTAATTTTGGGGAGCAACGTTAATGCTTAGGCAGTGTTTTTTTTTTTTATTTCAATTTAATTTTTATTTTATATTGGAGTATAGTTGATTTACAATGTTGTGTTAGTTTCAGGTATAAAGCAAAGTGATCAGTTATCCATATACATATATCCATTCTTTTTCAGATTCTTTTGCCATATAGGTTACTACAGAATATTGAGTAGACTTCCCTGTCCTATACAGTAGGTGTTTGTTGATTATCTATTTTATATATAGTAGTGTGTATATATTAATCCCAAACTCCTAATTTATCCTTTTGGCAGTGTTTTCAAGGTGATCTTTGATATATGTGTTACACTCAGCAGCAGCAAAAACAGCAATAACAATATGAAGTCAACCAGTTCTGGAAGCCCTCCTAAACATCTAAGGTTTCACTCAAGGTTCCTGAGCTCAGGCTCTTCCAGAATTCAATTATTGAAACAGATATAATGCACTTCTTCCTTCCAATTCCTCCTTCTCTCTCTCTTTCTTTTTTGTTTTCTCTTGGCAACAGATTTTGATAATTGTCAAGCTACCCAATAAAACATTTATGCTGATAGACCTAATCAGAGCAAGTTTCTGATTAGGATACAAACACATAGATAATAGTTGATAAGATAGAATGAATGATTGGGAAATAAAATACTGTGGTTAAGTAGCAAATCATTTTTTGAAATCCTTGTTGAAAATCACTCTATCCAAGATACTTCTCTTTTTTGATGAAAAAATGTTTTATGTTTCATGGTTGCCACTTAAAATTGGCATTCACGTTAAATATTGATGTTGATAAAGAAAACCTAACAACCCACACTCAATGTATAATGACCCCACAGTATAAACTGAATTTGCCATTGCAATTTTTAACATTGCCTTAAACAACTTATTTATTATTTATATTTTTTGCTCTAAATGCAAAAGATAAAATGTAAGGTCAAAATACTTTATAGAGTTTTCTAATAAGTAGATTTTCAATTAATTTAAATTCAGGCCCCTAATAAAATTTTTCCATGTAACCTCTGAATGTTGAAAAACAGAGTCATATGGCAAAAATCAATTATTTCATCTTTTAGATAAAACATTTGAAAATACTCTTTTCTTTAAAACTATTCATTTTCATTTCTATTATTGTAAAAGTAGGACACGCAAAAAAAAATACATTTCAAACACTTTCTGAAGGATGTGCAATTGAATATCTGTCTCCAGGACACAGGCCCAGTCTTCCTCTTTATGTACACAGTTTTGGACTGCTTCTGATTTTAGTACATCTGTTGGTTGCCTATATTAAATTAATTTTAGGCTTATGCCATTATTTCTTTATTGATCAATTATAAGTGTTATCTGACTCTGTTTATTGGAGACTAACTTCAGTTAAACTCGTTCCTCTTTCCCCCCACTTTTCCATGTTTTATAATAAATATTGGTTCTATTGATTGTTATATAATTTTAAATAATGTACTTAAAACTCTATTTTTCCATCCATCAATATCAAGAATCTCTTGACTTTCTTCCTCCCTCCTTTCCTTCTCTACTTTACATTTCTGTTAGCATATCATGTGCATTCTACAGACTTCATGATTACAAGTCTGTAATATTACAGACTTCCTTGGTTTTACTACAGCTCAACTCTGAAAATTTAAGGCTGAGACATAGTGTTTGCCATATTAAGGTTATGTCAATATTATTTATTTCGGAACCAGGTAGAGCATCAGAGGAGTCATTGCTCCATGTCACTGAACTTTTGCAACTAGAAAGGGAAAACCTGAAGGTACCAAAACATTCTCTTTTTTATACTTTATTCATCATTTGAAGTCATTTCACGTTTTAGTTTGCTTTGTACTATCTTTCTTGCTTAGGCTCTATATTTTCTCTTGGATTTTCTACTTACCTTTCTGGTTGTTTTTTCTTTTTTTTGTCCCAAGAACTATATGCCTTCTTCAAATCAGTAATGTCAACCTCTAATGGTTTCTTGAATGCTCTGATAAATAGTGACTCTTCCTTAAGCCTGCTGAATGTTTGCCGCTCTGGGTATTTCTTGTCTGCTCCTTTCTGAAGTTCATGTCTGACACTTCCTTAGATGACTTTTTTTTTTTCCTTCAGAATGGATGCATGGGAGGTAAACTTTCTGCATCTTATTTTGCTCAATTTCTATAGATGAAATATATTGTCATTTAGCTTCCAGTGAGGCTGTGGGAAATCTGAAGTTTGTAATGATTCTCACTTCCTAGTAGAGGATTTGCTTTTTCTCTCTGGAAACTTAATCTGAGGGCATACGTCTGTATCTTTAGCCCTGAATTTTTCCTTTCTGTTATTTTTTGGATAAATTCTTCCTCTCCTTTTTTTCCCATTTTTTTCTGGTATTTAAATATTTCACAATTCTTCCTATGGAGGAATATGGAAATATGGATCGGCAATATTTTCTCTCAACATTTTCCATCTATTTGTGTTTATAGTTCTATGTTCTGAAATAATTCCTTACCTTCCATTCTGCATATTTCATTGGATTCAATTTTTAGTAGTCACATTTAAAATTTTATGTTTAATAAAGTGTTACCCAAATTCATAACAGGCTGTTTATAGTTCATTGAAAAAATATCTTATCTAAAATCTATAAACATATTAATTAGAAGTAGTTTGTTAACACTCTGGTCTCTAACCTGAATTTTACTGCTTTTTTTTCAGTATTAGTTGTCTCATTTGTTCATCTTTCCCTTTCCCTTTTGAACTGTTGAATTCCTAAAATATTCACTGTTCCTTAATTGGTCATTGATGAACATAAAATAAAGGGTCAGGTTGATTAAATATATGGCTGGCAGGATTTTCCTCTGTTGTTATAAGCCTGTTCCTTTTTTTTTTTCTTCCATATTTATTTATTTATTTGTTTGTTTTTTGGCTGTATTGGGTCTTAGTTGCAGCACCCAGGCTCCAGAGTGCATGGGCTCTGTAGTTGTGGCGTTCAGGCTCTTTAGTTGTGGCATGTGAGCTTAGTTGCCCCATGGCATGTGGGATCTTAGTTCCCCAACCAGGGATCGAACAGGTGTCCCCTATATTTCAAGATGGATTCTTAACCACTGGACCACCAGGGAAGTCCCTATAAGCCTGTTCCTTGAATAAGAAAAATGTTTGTGCTGTGTATATGTATGTGATATTTTGAGGTTTTACTCTGGTATTTTCAGGACATGAGTATGAAGCAGGCACACAGGTAAAAATCCAGACACATTCAAATACCAAAACAAGGCCAGTCTGACTAACGTGAACAAACCCTCAGCCTGGGAGCCACGGATCTTCCTCAATCTATATCTGACATTGAGGCATACAGCACTTCCTGATGCGCAGGAATGGGGGTGGCCTGAACATGCACTTCTTTCAGATTGATTCTCCATCAATCATTGTGATTTCTGCCCTTCCTTCCACACCCTCTCTTCTTTAGCTCCTAACTCTAGGGAGCTGTACTGTGCAAAATCATTCCTAGCTCCACTGCATCTTTTTCTATTGAATAAACTGAGCACTAGCTCCTTTTATTCTAATATATCCATCAAGATGCTCCCATCAGTCTTCTGTCTTCCTGAAATTCGTTCTAATCTTTTGACTGCTGATGTTTCTCTGCTGCCTTTCTCAAAACCTCTGTGGCTTTATTCACTTTCATATTTCTTCACTGAACACTCCATGGATTTTTGAGATACAGGAGAATTTAATAAATTTTCTTACTCTAATAACTGGAACCAGATATCCTATGAGAATTTCTAAATGTTATTTCATAAAGAAAAGTGATTCACTTATTTAAAGTCAATACCAAAGAAATATTCCCATATATGTATATATGTATATGTATATATATATAAAGAGTTAAGTTCTTCTTTCTACAGTATTTACACATATCTCCAAAGATAAACTAAATGAACAAGAAGGAATTCAAGGAAAAAACATTTTTATAGATTTGAAAACCAAAAAGCTTTATATAATATTTATTTTCAAAAACAAAAAGTGATTGACAGTTGAGAAAATGTAATTTCAATACATATAACTGAAAATAACTATGCCATGCATACCAAACTCTTAAAAATACTCATAATTTATTATATTAAAAAATGTTAAACATTATAACTGGAAAAAAAAGCTACAGGATATGAAGGGATAAGATTAAAAATGAAATGGCTGATAAATATTAAGAAAAAAAACTTTATGGGGAAAAATTAAAATTTTTAGCAAATGTAATATGACTATTTTGAATGCAAGTGCCAAAAACACAATTTGAACTAATTTAAGCAAAAAGGGAGTGTGCTAAAGGAATATTGATGTAGTTTACTTAATCAAAATAAGAGGTACAGGCCACAGTATGCTTCTGGGAATTCTAACTGACCCAGTGCTTCCAAGACATTTACTCTCTCTGAGTGATTCTCATATGCTCAACTCTCTGCTTAGATAGAGTCTTTTCTGATATAGAAAGTGAATATCTGCCTTATTTAGTGGCCCTAAATTCCCAGAGTTAAATCTATCTTATTTAGTGGCCCTATAGGAGAGATCCTGCTTGTGGGGAAGAACTCTGACCTACCTTGACACACATGCTTATCATAAACAAATAAGTCTAGGGGTACTGATTGCACCACACTGGTTTCCATGTCATGGGGTGGTGACTGGGTTGGCTACCAACAAAAGAAGATGGAGATATTCTGCTTGCCAGATGAAACAAGAACTACAAAGCTATGTAATGTCTTAAGAGGAGATTTTCTTAAAGGGAAGATATTTCAAAACTATGGAACAAAATGTTCTTAAATCCTTTCTTGATAGTCTTCCACCCACAAGGATTTTGAGGATGTTGACCTACCAGGAAAAATAATAAATAGGAAATAAAATATCCCCCCACATCTTTTCTATGGCAGGGTCACTGTTAACCATCACATGGGTTTATTGGACAAGTATAGATTAAAGAATGTGGCATTACCTAAACACTAATAAGGAACTGAATTTTTATGCATTTCCAATCTCATTATCAAATTTTAACCAAAATCCCACATAGTGAGATCTACCAAGCACTTGGGTTGTCTTTAATAGAAAGAAAAGACCATACTACCCAAGGCAATCTACAGATTCAATGCAATCCCTATCAAATTACCAATGGCATTTTTCACAGAACTAGAAAAAATAATTTTAAAATTTGTATGGAAACACAAAAGATCCTGAATAGCCAAAAGAATCTTGAGAAAGAACAGAGCTGGAGGAATCATGTGTCCTGACTTCAGACTATATGACAAAGCTACAGTAATCAAAACAGTATGGTACTGGCACAGAAACAGACACATAGATAAATGGAACAGGTTAGAGAGCCCAGAAATAAACCCACACACTTAGGGTCAATTAATCTTTGACAAAGGAGGCAAGAATATACAATGGAGAAAAGACAGCCTCTTAAATAAGTGGTGCTGGGAAAACTGGACAGCTACATGTAAAATAATGAAATTAGAACATTTTCCAACACCATATACAAACAAACTCCAAATGGATTACAGACCTAAATGTAAGACTGTAAAAATCCTAGAGGAAAACTTAGGCAGAATACTCTTTGACATAAATCACAGCAACATTTCTTTTGGATCCACCTCTTAGAGTAACGGAAATGAAAACAAAGATAAACAAATGGGACCTAATTAAACTTAAAACCTTTTTCACAGCAAAGGAAACCATAAACAAAATGAAAAGACAACCTACAGACTGGGAGAAAATATTTGCAAAAGACAAGGGATTAATTTCCAAAATATACAAATAGCCTAATTTCCAAAAAAATTAATAAATAGGCAGAAGATCTAAATAGACATTTCTCCAAAGAAGAAAAACAGATGGCTAACAGACACATGAAAAAATGCTCAATATCACTAATTATTAGAGAAATGCAAATCAAAACTACAATGAGGTATCACCTCACACCAGTCAGAATGGCCAACATTAAAAAGTCTACAAATAATAAATTCTGGAGAGGGTGTGGAGAAAAAAGAACCTTCCTACACTGTTGGTGGGAATGTAAATTGGTGCAGCCACTATGGAGAACAGTATGGAGGTTCCTTATAAAACTAAAAATAGAGCCACCATATGATCCTGCAATCCCATTCCTGGGCATATATCCAGAGAAAACTATAATTCAAAATGATACATGCACACAGATGTTCATAGTAGCACTATTTACAATAGCCAAGACAAGGAAGCAATCTAAATGTCCATTGACAGATAAATGAATAAAGAATTTGTGGTACATATGTACAATGGAATACTACTCAGCCATAGAAAAGAATGAAGTAATACCATTTGCAGCAACATGGATGGACCTATATATGTATAACTGAATCACTTTGCTGTACACTTGAAACTAACATAGTATTGTAAATTAACTATACTTCATTTTTAAAAAAGGAAAAATAAAAAGAAGAGAAAAAGTCAAATGAGTTCCAAGGGTCCCTGACTCATCTTTCATCTTAACATGCGAGAATAAGCAGAATAAAGGGGCTACATCCAAGAACAAGATTACTTTTTAGTAATGTGGCCCAATCAGTGAACTGAACTTTATCTCATTAGGTAAACAAATGACTAAATTGGAGGATGACAAAGGAAGTATGAGAGAAAGGAATGGGCAATTCTTTGCTCTACTATGTAACTTATCCAAATTGAGTTTATAAACCTCATATGATCACCTAAGCCTCCCGTCATTAATTTTCACTTGTCTTTTTGGATATACTGGACTTCATTTACAGAATTTAAGAGCTGAAAAGAAATTTAGAGATTGTTAATTTCAACTGCATACTTTTTTTTTTATATATAGCAGGTTCTTATTAGTCATCAATTTTATACACATCAGTGTATACATGTCAATCCCAATCTCCCAATTCATCACACCACCACAACCCCCACCTCCAATTTCCCCCCTTGGTTTCCATACATTTGTTCTCTACATCTGTGTCTCAATTTCTGCCCTGCAAACCAGTTCATCTGTACCATTTTTCTCGGTTCCACATATATGTGTTAATATACGATATTTGTTTTTCTCTTTCTGACTTACTTCACTCCATATGACAGTCTCTACATCCATCCATACCTCAACAAATGACCCAATTTCATTCCTTTTTATGGCTGAGTAATATTGCATTGTATATACGTACCACCTCTTTATCCATTCATCTGTCGATGGGCATTTAGGTTGCTTCTGTGACCTGGCTATTGTAAATAGTGCTGCAGTGAACATTAGGGTGCATGTGTCTTTTTGAAATATGGTTTTCTCAGGGCATGTGCCCAGTAGTGGGATTGCTGGGTCATATGGTAATTCTATTTTTAGTTTTTTAAGGAACCTCCATACTGTTCTCCATAGTGGCTGTATTAATTTACATTCCCACCAACAGTGCAAGAGTGTTCCCTTTTCTCCACACCCTCTCCAGCATTTGTTGTTTGTACATTTTCTGATGATGCCCATTCTAACTGGTGTGAGGTGATACCTCATTGTAGTTTTGATTTGCATTTCTCTAATAATTAGCGATGTTGAGCAGCTTTTCATGTGCTTCTTGGCCATCTGTATGTCTTCTTTGGAGAAATGTCTATTTAGGTCTTCTGCCCATTTTTGGACTGGGTTGTTTGTTTAATATTGAGCTGCATGAGCTGTTTATATATTTTGGAGATTAATCCTTCGTCTGATGATTCATTTGCAAATATTTTCTCCCATTCTGAGGGTTGTCTTTTTGTCTTGTTTATGGTTTCCCTTGCTGTGCAAAAGCTTTTAAGTGTCATTAGGTCCCATTTGTTTATTTTTGTTTTTATTTCCATTACTCTAGGAGGTGTGTCAAAAAAGATCTTGCTGTGATTTATGTCAAAGAGTGTTCTTCCTATGTTTTCCTCTAGGAGTTTTATAGTGTCTGGTCTTACATTTAGGCCTCTAATCCATTTGGAGTTTATTGTTGTGTTTGGTGATAAGGAGTGTTCTAATTTCATTCTTTTACATGTAGCTGTCCAGTTTTCCCAGCACCACTTATTGAAGAGACTGTCTTTTCTCCATTGTATATCCTTGTCTCCTTTGTCATAGATTAGTTAACCATAGGTGCATGGGTTTATCTCTGGGCTTTTTATCTTGTTCCATTGATCTATATTTCTGTTTTTGTGCCAGCACCATATTGTCTTGAATACTGTAGCTTTGTCGTATAGTCTGAAGTCAGGGAGTCTGCTTCCTCCAGCTCCACTTTTTCCCCTCAAGATTGCTTTGTCTATTCGGAGTCTTTTGTATTTCTATACAAATTTTAAGATTTTTTATTCTACTTCTGTGAAAAATGCCATTGGTAATTCGATAGGGATTGCATTGAATCTGTAGATTTCTTTGGGTAGTATAGTCATTTTCACAATATTGATTCTTCCAATCCAAGAATATGGTATATCTCTCCATCTGTTGGTGTCATCGTTAATTTCTTTCATCAGTGTGTTATAGTTTTCTGCATACAGGTCTTTTGTTTCCTTAGGTAGGTTTATTCCTACATATTTTATTCTTTTTGTTGCAATGGTAAATGGGAGTTTTTCCTTAATTTCTCTTTCAGATTTTTCATCATTAGTATATAGCAATGCAAGAAATTTCTGTGCATTAATTTTGTATCCTGCAACTTTACCAAATTCGTTGATTAGCTCTAGTAGTTTTCTGGTGGCATCTTTAGGATTCTTTATGTATAGTATCATGTCATCAGCAAACAGTGACAGTTTTACTTCTTCGTTTCCAGTTTGGATTCCTTTTATTTCTTTTTTTTTCTCTGACTGCCGTGGCTAGGACTTCCAAAACGATGTTGAATAATAGAGGGGAGAGCAGACATCATTGTCTTGTTCCTGATCTTAGAGAAAATGCTTTCAGTTTTTCACCATTGAGAATGATGTTTGCTGTGGGTTTGCCATATATGGCCTTTATTATGTTGAGGTAGGTTCCCTCTATGCCCACTTTCTTGTGAGTTTTTATCATAAATGGGTGTTGAATTTTGTCAAAAGGTTTTTCTGCATCTTTTTAGATAATCATATGGTTTTTACTCTTCAGTTTGTTAGTATGGTGTATCACATTGATTGATTTGTGTATACCGAAGACTCCTTGCATCCCTGCGATAAATCCCACTTGATCATGGTGTATGATCCTTTTAATGTGCTGTTCGATTCTGTTTGCTAGTATTTTGTTGAGGATTTTTGCATCTATATTCATCAGTGATATTGGTCTGTAATTTTCTTTTTTTGTGGTATCTTTGTCTTGTTTCGGTATCAGGGTGATGGTGGCCACATAGAATGAGTTTGGGAGTGTTCCTTCCTCTGCAATTTTTTGGAAGAGTTTTAGAAGGATGGGTGTTTGCTCTTCTCTAAATGTTTGATAGAATTCACCTGTGAAGCCATCTGGTCCTGGACTTTTGTTTGTTGGAAGATTTTTAATCACAGTTTCAATTTCATTACTTGTGATTGGTCTGTTCATATTTTCTGTTTCTTCCTCGTTCAGTCCTGGAAGGTTATACCTTTCTAAGAATTTGTTCATTTCTTCCAGGTTGTCCATTTTATTGGCATAGAGTTGCTTATAGTAGTCTCTTCGGGTGCTTTGTATTTCTGCGGTGTCTGTTGTAACTTCTCCTTTTTCATTTCTAATTTTATCAATTTGAGTCCTCTATGTCTTTTTCTTGATGAGTCTGGAAAATGGTTTATCAATTTTGTTTATCTCCTCAAAGAGCCAGCTTTTAGTTTTTTTGATCTTTGCTATTGTTTTCTTTGTTTTTATTACATTTATGTCTGCTCTGATCATTATGATTTCTTTCCTTCTGCTAACTTTGGGTTTTGTTTGTTCTTTCTCTAGTTCCTTTAGGTGTAAGGTTAGATTGTTTATTTGAGATTTTTCTTATTTCTTGATGTAGGCTCGTATAGCTATAAACTTCCCTCTTAGAACTGCTTTTGCTGCATCCCAAAGGTTTTGGATCATCTTGTTTTCATTGTCATTTGTCTCTAGGTATTTTTTGATTTCCTCTTTGGTTTCTTCAGTGATCTCTTCGTTGCTTAGTAACATATTTTTTAGCATCCATGTGTTTGTGTTTTTTATGTTTTTTTTTCCCTGTAATTGATTTCTAATCTCATAGCATTGTGGTCAGAAAAGATGCTTGATATGATTTTATTTTTATTAAATTTACTGAGGCTTGATTTGTGACCAAAGATGTGATCCATCCTGGAGAATGTTCCATGTGCACTTGAGAAGAAAGTGTAATCTGCTCTTTTTGGATGGAATGGCCTGTAAATATCAATTAAATCTATCTGTCTATTGTATCATTTAAAGCTTGTGTTTCCTTATTTATTTTCACTTTGGATGATCTCTCCGTTGATGTAAGTGAGGTGTTAAAGTGCCTCATTATTATTGTGTTACTGTCGATTTCCTCTTTTATAGATGTTAACAGTTGCCTTATGTATTGAGGTGGTCCTATGTTGGGTGCATATATATTTATAATTGTTATATCTTCTTCTTGAATTGATCCCTTGATCAATTCCTTGTCTCTTGTAACATTATTTTTAAGTCTATTTTATATGATACGAGTATTGCTATTCCAGCTTTCTTTTGATTTCCATTTCCATGGAATATCTTTTTCCTTCCCCTCACTTTCAGTCTGTATGTGTCCCTAGGTCTGAAGTGGGTCTCTTGTAGACAGCATGTATACATGTCTTGTTTTTGTGTCCATTCAGCAAGCTTGTGTCTTTTGCTTGGAGCATTTAATCCATTCATGTTTAAGGTAATCATTGATATGTATGTTCCTATGACCATTTTTTTAATTGTTTTGGGTTTGTTTTTGTAGGTCCTTTTCTTCTCTTATGTTTCCCATTTAGAGAAGCTCCTTTAGCATTTGTTGTAGAGCTGGTTTGGTGGTGCTGAATTCTCTTAGCTTTTGCTTGTCTGTAAAACTTTTGATTAGTCCATCCAATCTGACTGTGATCCTTGCCTGGTAGAATAATCTTGGTTGTAGTTTCTTCCCTTTCATCACTTTAAGTATAGCATGCCACTCCCTTCTGACCTGTAGATATTCTGCTGAGAAATCAGCTGTTAACCTTATGGGAGTTCCCTTGTGTGTTATTTGTCATTTTTCCCTTGCTGCTTTCAATAATTTTTCTTCGTCTTTAATTTTTGGCAGTTTGATTACTATGTGTCTCAGTGTGTTTCTCCTTGGGTTTATCCTGTATGGGACTCTCTGCACTTCCTGGACTTGGGTGGCTATTACCTTTCCCATATTAGGGAAGTTTTTGACTCTAATCTCTTCAAATATTTTCTCTGGTCCTTTCTCTCTCGCTTCTCCTTCTGGGACCCCTATAATGCGAATGTTGTTGTGTTTAATGTTGTCCCAGTCGTCTCTTAGGGTGTCTTTATTTCTTTTTATTCTGTTTTCTTTATTCTGTTCCGCAGCAGTGCATTCCACCATTCTGTCTTCCAGGTTACTTATCTGTTCTTCTGCCTCGATTATTCTGCTATTGATTCCTTCTAGTGTATTTTTCATTTCAGTTATTGTGTTGTTCATCTGTGTTTCTTTGTTCTTTAATTCTACATCTTTGTTAAACATTTCTTGCATCTTCTCGACCTTTGCCTCCATTCTTTTTCCAAGGTCCTGTTTCATCTTCACTGTCATTATTCTGAATTCTTTTTCTGGAAGGTTGCCTATCTCCCCTTCATTTAGTTGTTTTTCTGGGGTTTTACCTTGTTCCTTCATCTGTTACAGAGCCGTCTGCCTTTCCACCTTGTCTATATTTCTGTGAATGTGGTTTTTGTTCCACAGGCTGCAGGATTGTAGTTCTTCTTGCTTCTGCTGTCTGCCTTCGGTTGGATGAGTCTATCTAAGAAGATTGTGCGAGTTTTCTGATGGGAGGGACTGGTGGTGTGTAGAGCTGGCTGTTGCTCTGGTGGGCCAAGCTCAGTAAAACTTTAATCTGCTGGACTGCTGATGGGTGGGGCTGGGTTCCCTCCCTCTTCATTGTTTTGGCCTGAGGCAACCCAACACTGGAGCCTAGCAGGGCTCTTTGTGGGGCTAATGGTGGACTCTGGGAGGTCTCATGCCAAGGAGTACTTCCCAGGACTTCTGTTACCAGTGTCCTTGTCCTCAAGGTGAGCCACAGCCACCCCCCACCTCTGCAGGAGACCCTCCAACAAGGGTCTGTTTCCGTCTCCCCTGGGGTCACTGCTCCTTCCCCTGGGTCCTGATGTGCCCACTACTTTGTGTGTGCCCTCCAAAAGTGGAGTCTCTGTTTCCTCCAATTCTGTCAGAGTCCTGCATTCAAATCCCAGTAGCCTTCAAAGTCTGATTTTCTAGGAATTCCTCCTCCCATTGCCAGACCCCCAGGTTCAGAAGCCTGACATGGGGCTCAGAACCGTCACTCCAGTGGGTGGACTTCTGTGGTATAAGTGTTCTCCAGTTTGTGAATCACCCACCCAGCAGTTATGGGATTTGATTTTATTGTGATTGCACCCCTCCTACCGTCTCATTGTGGCTTCTCATTTGTCTTTGGATGTGGGGTATCTTTTTTGGTGAGTTCCAGTGTCTTCCTGTCAATGACTGTTTAACAGTTAGTTGTGATTCTGGTATTCTCGCAAGAGAGAGTGAGAGCACATCCTCCTACTCCACCATCTTGGTTAAGGGCCTCAACTGCATACTTTTATACCAAGCTGATACTCTAAGTAGATCGTTAACTCTTTGAATTCAGGTTTCCTGACACACAGTTTGTGTGCTTTCCAATGTATGTGGCTGACCTTCTACAATTAAGATTGCTTCTTCACTGAAAAATATTTACTTGTCTCTCTGTCAATCAGTCAGTCTACTCTTGTTTCTCTGTGTAATCTTAAGAGAATTTATTTTCTCTATAAAATGATGTCTGATAATTAATTTCCATCTGTGAGTTTAAGCTCAATAAAAATTGTACCCAACCTCTTCTGCTTTTTATTAAAAATAACTTGAATTCCTGAAGATTTTCCCCCAATATGCAGGTTTATTTCAAGGTTTTATTTCCTATGATTAGGGAAAATATTTCTTCATGTTAGTGGATATCTTTACTTTTTTTAACTATTTAATTAGTTTATTTCCTAATTTCTCATGTAATTTGTATCTGAAGTAGTCCCAGAAGAGATAGACACACAGAGAGATACATAAACACACACGTACACACATTCTGCAGTAGCCTTACTATTGTAATATTTCAAGTTAGAAATTTTTAGTTTATTTTAGGAATGGGGAACTATACACTGGTTTTCTATAGGCTACCCTGAAATATGATTCAGAGAGAGATATGTCATATCATGATATACCTGCCCCTTTCCTGTCATTGAAATGTACAAGATCAGAAAGCCCTGCCTTTTAGCAGTTGCAAATCTCATCAATTTAATTCAATATCACAGAATATAGATAGTAAACCTTAGCTATTTAATATAATATTTACTATGCATATTTGTGTGGAATCTCACAACAATTGTGTATGTCTGTATGTCTGTATATCTGAGAAACAGAGACAGAGACATAGACAGAGAGAATTATATATTGGACTCTTGTAATCTGTGTAGTACAAGGTGACATTTCAGTTTGCCTTAATTACTTTTTTTTCTTTTTTTGCACAAACACTATGTCAAAGTTAGTCCTATTTGTAATTTTGTGCCTTTGAGATTTTGTGTGATATTATTGTAGATGCCATACATATAGAATAAATTGTATAAAATTTATAAGAAAATCAACAAGCAAATAACCTATATTACACCACTGTTTCAACTTTCTATTTAATATTAGCAGCAATCAACTTTATTAAAAATGTGGAAAACTTTAGAAATATGTTCTTTAATTTGTTCATTTTAGAACAATTTAGTAGAAAGGAAAATATATTTTAAATCTGGCTTTTAATAATTTCTTTCCTTCTACCTTGAGGTTAATAAGTATCTCAGAATTAACTGTTGAATTATTGAAGTTGTCACTACATAGAGGATAAAGAGAGAAACAGAAAAGTATAAACTATTTATAGAAAAAGAAAAAAACCTGTTTGCTATGTGAGGAAAATAAGGAAACGTAACTAATAATGATTTGTATGAGTCAATTTACCTATGCAAAAGAAATTATCTAGAAATAAACATTTGCCTTAATAACATAATGCTAATCAAACTTCTTAGGGAATATTGAAGAAAAATGCACTTTTAATCTTAATATGCACATGAGATCAATTAATGTACCACATATGTAAATATAAAGGCAATGACCCTGATTCCGAATGCTTGTTACTTTTGGAGTTGGCATATGGCTCTCTCTAACAGCAGACATTAATGATTTCAATAAATTAGCTGCTAATGTCGTGTAATGAACTCTGATTTGTGTTAATTCAGGCATTACTTAGCTATTTAATGTTAATTTGTTTTAAGAAATCAGCATTTAAGGCAGTATTAGAATTTTGTTTTGTATCTAAGAGTTTAAAAATGTTAAGAATAAGGAGAACATTTTTTTTTTTGTGTGGTACGCGGGCCTCTCACTGCTGTGGCTTCTCCCGTTGCGGAGCACAGGCTCCGGACGCGCAGGCTCAGCGGCCATGGCTCACAGGCACAGCCGCTCCGCGGCATGTGGGATCCTCCCGGACCGGGGCACGAACCCGTGTACCCCGCATCGGCAGGCGGACTCTCAACCACTGCGCCACCAGGGAAGCCCAAGGAGAACATTTTGATTTAGATATTTTAATAAGATAAAAATAGCTTTACAAAGTGGGAATGCAGAATGTGACTCACAAAGTGTAAATAAAAATTTGTTTCTAATAATCCAAAGTTTTAAAAATTATTGCTTAGATTGAACTATAATCATGCCAAAGGGTTGAAAGGTTTATTATACTCATATTAAAATAGCTGATTCTGAATACCTTTCTTGTAGTCTTTCCCACCCCTATTACTTTTATCTGTTGTGGAACATGACAAGGTTAGTCTGGTAGTTACTGGTGGTGGTGGAGGTAATAATAATTCGCAGATATAATAATATAATGATTCACAGATAAGGCAGAAATGATATTCACAGATATATACATATATATGTATGTCTGTGAATTATATATACATATGTAACAAATACACACACTAGGTTAACGATTTTTATGAAATCATTAGAAAGAAGATATGCTAAAAAAGAAAAAAAAAGTTCTTTTTGATGTATGCCAAGTAAAATTAAGAAGCTTTTTCTTGTAAGTGTGGTCTTACACAAATGGATTAATTATAGACATCAGCTTACATAAAAGCTAATAAACATGAATATTTTCTATATGATTCTTTTGGAAGAGTAAAAAAATACAAAAGATACATTCAAAGTTAAAATTGTACATTTTTCTTAACATCTCATTCAACTTTCTTCACTTCAGTTTCCTTACCAGGAGTTGGTTAATAGTAATTAAATCATACAACTCTTACGAGAATTTAATGAGGTGAGATATGTAAAGTGCCTGGTAAATGGTAAAGATTAAAGGCCTGTTGGTAAAGAAGTGTGGTTAAATGCATAGTGTCACTTGATGAAGCCCAGGTATTTCCTACCTAAATCTCCTTCTGTCCATTCTGCACATTACAGCTAGTGTTGCAGTCAGCATAAAATGTAAATCTGATTTACATTATGACTGCTTTGCTTAAAATTCTTCAGATGATACATCTAAGAAAACATCCAGACTTCTTACCAGGAAATACAAAACCCTTCACATTCTGACTTCTATTTTCTTATGTCGTCTGTCAGTCTTTGTAAATCATGTCTGTCAGTCTACCCACCCTGAACTATTTGTATTTACCTGAATAGGACACAGTATTATATGCCCTCATGCATATTTCAAACAATATCCTTTCTGCCTGAAATGCTTGCCTTGATTTTAGTTTCCTGGGGAATTTCTACTGATCCATTTAGACTCTGGACTGTGATCATTGATACATTGGGTAAATATTTCAATCTCGTTCCCATAGCACCTTGAATACCTTGTACTTGAGCACATTACAGTATATAATATTGATTTGTTTTCAGGTCTCTCTCTCTCTACTGTAGGCTCTTATCATTACCAAGATTAGTATTGTATTCAATATATCCACTAACACACAGTGCTTAATACAGTACCTAGCATATAGTAGACTTTCAGTGAATATTTCCTGAATCTTATGTTGAAGATGATGCAGGATTTGAGCTCGTAAGATGTTCTGCCAATATGAGAAATTAGGTATAATATTTAAATGGATCTTGGGTATTTCAAAAAAATCATGTATTTATGAGATACCATTCCTGTTTCTCAGCAGCTGTATTTTCATGTTTGATTCTATGAAATATTAAATTCATCTGTTTTTAATTATAAATACTGGAAATATTGAGTTATTTCCCCATAATATAATCTTTGTTTTTTCCTGCAGGGTACTCTGTGTTTCATTGGCTTGGGAAAACTTTCTCACTTCATGAATAGAACAGAAGGTATGTCAAATTCACTTAGTGCTAATCATGAGTTGAGTATTTTGATGTTTCACTTCCTCCTCTAAGACAAAGTTAGAGGTGCCAGGAATATGGAGTTGCAGCTTGTGAATCTTGATAATCCGAACATACACAGGAGACCAAAAATTACCTAGGGCCCATACAGAAGTAGGTGATAGATACTGAATTGCAGTATATTGAAGGACGTGGGAGCTTTAAACCTTGTCTTTCTTGTATTTATAGTTAGCCCCAAGCACTTTGTTTTTCTTTTTTTTGGCCACACCTCATGGCATGCGGGATCTTAGTTCCCCGACAAGGGATCCAACCTGTGCCCCCCTGCAGGGGAAGCGCAAGTCCTAACCAGCAGACCACCAGGGAATTCCCTCTTGTATTTATAGTTGGGATTTTAGGATGGATCAGTATATATGGAGTAGCAAAATGAATTCTGTGTGGTTGGGGAAGAAACTCGAACTAGAACTCAAGCACTTCCCGGAGATTTGCATGTGCTGGTTCTCATAACTATCTAGTTTGTGGGGACTCCTATATTCCTAATTGTCTGCTGCCCATATCATCACTTCAGTGTAGTACTAAGGTTTTGATTTGCAATTGCTTTGATTATTGGAGCAGACAATGGGCCTTCCATCTAATGTAGGGTGTCCTGACGTTCTAGATAAAAGTGGTCAAGTGGCTACTTTAGGATGTTTTATAGACAGATTGTCATTTTTTTGAAGTATAAAAGTTACCTCTTCTCACGCCATCTGTGGTTGCTTAAAATGCTGTTTTAAAAAAAAAATTTCTAAACATTCTAAATAACTCCAAAAATGGCTTGTTTTATAAGATCACTCATAAGTTTTACATATTAGAATATTCATTTATAATATTTTAGACCCCTTGCTAAGTTGATGTTGAATCATTGCACAGTTTTGTGTGCGTGTGTGTGTGTTTCTGTAGGATAGGAGAATGTTCCCAGAATATATATATCTTTTAATTTCTTTTTCTAATAAGTCACATGTTATACTTTTTAAATCAAATAAGTAGAAGCTTGGGTGCTTATAAGGGCTAGGATGTGTTGATCCAACAACCTAAACTGAACACCTGGACAGAATGAGAGCTGCTCATGAATTTCAGTGTATAAAATTGAGGTAAACATTTGGAGAGTCACGATTGGGGAAAAAAGAAAACCAAAGTGAGTCAGTCTAAGTCAGATGTTGGTCTAAAGAGGCTAAGAGGAAAAGGAGCAGGTAGCCTGTTGGCTCAGCAGAATTAATCAGAGCAAGAATTAAGAGGGAGAAAATATTGCCTTCGAAAAGGGAAATATAAAAAAGGCTTTTTAGTTGTATTAACCAGGGTTCTCCAGAGAAACAGAGGCAATAGGAATACATCTCTCTCTCTCTCTCTCTCTCTCTATGTATGTATACATATGTATATATAGCAAGAGAGAGGGAGAGAGAGATTTATTATAAGGAATTGGCTCACATGATTATGGAATCTGTCAAATCCCAAGATCTGTAGGTTGAGTTGGCAAGCTAGAAACCTAGAAGAGCAGATGGTGTAGTTCCAGGTCGAAGGCCAGCAGACAGACTTTACCCAGGAAGAACTGATGTTTCAGTTGAAGTCTTAAAGCAGGAATAAAGCCAGTGTCCCAGTTTGAATACCATTAGTCAGGAAGGAATCTTCAGTACTCAGGGGAGGGTCAACCTTTTGGTTCTATTAAGGCCTTCAACTGTTTAGGTGAGGCCCACCCACATTATGGAAGGCAATCTGCTTTACTCAGTCTTTTGATTTTAATGTTAATCTCATCTAGAAACACCCTCACAGAAACACCCAGAATAATGTTTGACTAAATATCTGAGCACCTGTGGCCCAGTCAAGTTGACCCATAAAATTAACCATCATATTAGTGGAAACAGAAAATATAAAGTCAATGAATTCACAAATCACAGATCTCTGACACCTTGTAGAAATTAGACAAAATGACCACAAAATTTTACTGAGCTTTGGATACAGTTGGGCTGGATCAAATGGATTAGAGGGTTCATTGTGGCAGAGTTGAATAGGTGGAAGTCTCAGTCGTTCAAGTGATGAGGCTCCCTCCCCACGCCAAACACCTTATGATGAGAAAAAGAGGAAACTCACACTCACAGAAAGGAAGTAAAGTATAATTAGAGGGAGAGTCACTTGTGGTCTAGCAGCTAATTCCACACCGGGAGAAGGTACTGGAAGAAGTTTGGGAAGAGTTTATCATGAATTAAATAATTTGAGAAATGTACAGATTAACTTAAACCGGGGTATTCACATAACATCAGAATGTACTTTGTCCTACTAACTTTGTTCAAATCCATGTAGATAACAGATCATGTGGTTTCATGCCTGCACGTTTCACCTATTGTACTTGTCAGCCTGTGAGGAACTTTAGAACTGGGAAAATACTGAAGATTATCCTCCCCATGTCTGTGTAACTTGTTTAAGGATCAGAGACATTGTAGTAGTCGGCATCTTAGACTAGTTCTGTTGCCCTTACTGTGGTTGGACCCCACTAGGGCAGGTAGCAGAAATGGAAAAGGGAATCAGTGCTGGCAAGAATCGCCTGGTTGGAAATCAAAAGAAACAGCGTGCAATGGTTTATCCTAAGGAGACGCTAGGAGGCAGTCTTGGAATAGTTTCCTCAGTTTCAAACCATGTGTGCATTTTTCATGCGCCTTAAGACCAGAGACTATGTTTTGCTTCTGTTGCTGCTATTTTTCAAGATCTCATAAAGCACCAGAGAACTTGTAATGTCTTTGATGTCAGTGCTCCTTTGCACTCATTCCTGTATCTCTGCATTCCACATGCCCTTCACTCTGACAACTGCTGATTACAGTTACAGTGTTCAGTGTATAGTTGCTCAATTCATATTTGTTGATCATTTGTTTTATAATAAAAATATCTTACCTGACCTTTAGTTACTCAACTCTAAATTATGCAGATGAATGCCCATTGCATACTGAAGTCCTTGCTGAAAAGCCTGTGCGTTTGTAACATTTGAGTTGAATCTTTACCAAGAATCACTTGTGTTCATTCCTAAATCTATTTATTCCAGTTAACATTGTCGTTGCAATCATAAACTTTAAGTATGCTTTTTCAGATGAAATATGAGTGTGAAAGATGAAGTGTCGTTTCTTGTATGAAAACGAACTTGAATGCTTAGGATAGACTTGATGAAGATGAAAGGAAAAGAAAATCTGCTGAATGATGCATAGGCAGAAAATTGCAAAAAAGTGGGAGAAAATTTTAAAAATCTGGAAATAGTCTACACCATACTGCTTAGCAACTGTCTTAAGTTCCAACTCACTTTGAAGAAACTCAAGCTGAAATTCATACATGAGATAGTTTGTGCAAGGAAGACAGTGCAGAACTTTAACTACTTTAAAAATAATGGGTGAATGGATGTGCATTTTATACTTTATATTAAAATAATATGTTAAAGGTACTTGTAGGCTTTTATAATCCCCCATTTTAATCAGATGATTGGCTAAATATCTATACTAATATTTTTGGCTACAAGACATCTACTGTGGTCAAGTCGATTTTCTTAGCATCGAAAAATTAATTAATCATTATTCATCATATTCCTTATGTTCTAACAATATTTAGGCCTTATGGCTGTTAAATATAAGCATAGGAATTATTACTTTCCAAGAAAAAAAATTGTATTCAATTATAGAAGATACTATTTTACATATGGGTTGCAGTAACTAGGAAGGTCATTAGAAGGAGGTGGGACTTGAATTGGAATGAGGAGAAATAAGTCAGCAGTGGTGGAGTGTGGGGAGTGGAGGCCAAGTCTGTTCAAGAGAACATTAAGGGATAAGAAAACCAAGAGGTTGTAACTGGAAAAGCAGCTCCAAACTATCTACCAGATCCAAAGAGTCTTACTGAGGAATAATAAGTGATTCATCTGTAGAATGGAGACAGGTGGTATCTGCTTTCCATGCCATGCCCAAGTATTGTGATTTATTTCTTAGTGTGGAGTTATCAAATGGTTCTGAATAGCAGTAATAGTAAAGAGAGACAACCTAATTAAAGCCATATTTTATGTGGAATCAATTCATTAGATAGATAAAAGGGGCAGGAAGATGAAAGATGTGGCAACCATTAGGAAGATTATTATAAACAAATCTTTGAATTATTTGACCCCAACTCTCTAATTCTCCATAATTACTAAAAGAGTATTAACATTTTGTCCTAATTTGAATAACTTTCCTTTTACTGTTGTTATTCTTTGCAGTTACTCTGAATTTTCTAGCCTTTTATTTGAAATCATTTTAATTAGATCACATCATATATGTATATATGTAAACACACACACACACCACACTCACATATATGTTTATAATTTATTATTTTATAAGACAAATACAATGATATGTTTTGAACGGTTTGTTCTGACCTATCACTGTAGTAGTCTCTGGAATATTCTGACAGTTACAGATCAGCTGGCTTGATTCACTCCATTCCACAATGTGAGTTGCTTGACCTTGATACATTTTGTAATGCTATTTCTATCTACTCCTCAATTTCTCTGACTTATATGTCTCCGTGTAACCTCAGTTTTATCTCTCCTTAGCTTATTTCATAAATCCTTCTCTTCTGGTCACCTGTCTAATACTATCTCAATATACCATCTAATAGAGGATGCCCATTAATAGCAGTAGTAAACTCTAAACTGCAGTAAATTATATGACTGGAATTTTTATCTAGGCTTTTTTTCTCATAAAATATGTGGTTTATTGTGTCCCTCCTGAACAGGCTTTGTCAAAAATGAACAGCATATAAATATTTGATTTATTACATTGCTATCCAAAATTTATTACATTGCAGCACCAAAATTGAAATGCCATACCTAAAACACCATTTGTCATCAGGGTGGTAAATGTTCAACCAGTCTGCTTGAATTCTTCATGGGCATAACTAGAACTAGGATTTATATGACCAAAAGAAGAAAAAAAAACTACAAACAATTATAGTGGTTAGTATTTCGCCTGGGTGAATACATTTCCATTCTCATTACTAAGAGATAAATGTGAAAGGGACAAAGAAAAGAATTTAAATCTACTTATAATCTCCAAACATCATTTTGAGCAATAATATCAACTTGTCACTCAGAAAAATGTAACAGAGCTGACCATAAATATCACCATTTGACAGAATGTTTCATATCTCCTCTCTTCTCTTGTCTATCCTCTATGAATTTATGTATAACGTACCCTGTCATACCTAATTGATTACTGTGAAGGGCTTGCTAGGGATCTTCTACCTGAAGTCTGTGTTTTAGTGGTGGAGGAATGTATAGAAGAAGGATGGATATAATCACTCGGTACTGTACTTGGGTGAGAGAATAGGTTGTCCACAAGCCATCAAATAGCCAATGAGTAAAAAATAATTTATTCATTTAACAGTTATTGAGCACTTACTATAGACTAGTTAGCTTACTGAGGTTAAATCTGGCTTTAGAACACCTGCATTTTAGATTTTCCTTTAGATAGTCCTTCTCAGATTTCTTTGCTGGTTTCTCCTCTTCTCCTTGAACTCAAGGTTGGTGCCAAGTGCTCAGTCTTTGGCTTTCTTTTCTTATCGGTCTATACTCTCTCTTTTCAGGATCGTACCACGCAGTGTCATGGCTGAGAACTATTTGCATTCTATCGACTGCCAAATTTGTATCTTCAATCCTTGACCACTTTCCTAAATTCTGGATTCATATATCCAACTATCTACTCAAGTATCTCCATTTAGAGTCTATAAGACGCCATGAATCAATATGTCCAAAACTGAACTTATGGCTTCCCCAAACCCTCTTTACCTCTAGCTTTTTCATTCCATTTGAAGACACCTGTACCTTTTTAGTTACTCAGGCCAAAATGTTTGGAACATTCTTTGATTCTTCTTCTCATAGCTCTGCATCCAATCTGTTAGGAAACACTGTTGGCTTTACTTCCAAAATATATCCAGAGTCAGACTTCTCACCACCATTCACACCTGAGCCACAAGAGAATTATCCTGTTAGAACATAGATCAGATCAAGTTATTCAGTTCTGAGTGCTACAGAAGATTCCCATTTTACTCAGTGTATGAACCAAAGTCCTGATGGCCCATGAGGTTCCACATGATCCAACTCCCACTTGTCTTTATCACTTCATTCCTTTTCACTTTTCTCTTTCTCACATTTCTCCAGTCACGTTAGCTTCCCTGCTTTTCCTAAAATATGCCAGGAACATTCCTGCCTCAAGACATTTGCACTAGCTCTTCTTTCTGCCTGGAATGATCGATCAATCACAAAATATCCACATAGAAAACTCACTCACTTCTTTGAGTCCTTGCTTACACGTCATCACCTGAATGAGTCCACCCTATTTAACAACTCTATTAAATATTTATCACACTTGTCTTTTCTATTTTTTATGGTATATATAAACATCTAACACAATTCGTTTGTATGTTTGTATTGTCTATTACAGTTTTTTTGTTTTTTTTTTTTTCTGTCTGAAATGTACCCCCTGTGAGGGTAGGGACTTTAACCTTTTTTTTTTTCTTTTTTACACGATAT
The DNA here is from genome assembly GCF_949987515.2 of Delphinus delphis. NCBI lineage: Eukaryota > Metazoa > Chordata > Mammalia > Artiodactyla > Delphinidae > Delphinus > Delphinus delphis. The sequence goes on along the minus strand of NC_082687.1, from coordinate 62,012,224 downwards.
ATACTGGGCATATAAAACAATCTCTTGTACATACCAGATTTTTTCTAGTCTGAAATGCACATTTTAAAACTTTTAAAATATCTTAGTAAACAGGATACATTTTACTATTGATAGCAAATCATAGATCAATTAAACAGATTTTTCTTTCTTAGTTGTGCATAAAATAGTATAGTATAATGTACCATTGACAGCATGCTAGTTTTAATGAAATACAAAGGGAGGCAGTTAATGAATATTTGTTGAATGAAAGAGTAAATGACTGAGAAAGAACAAAACAGTTTTTCCTTTAAGGAATTTACAGATTAGTTGAGTAGAAGACTTGTAAAGGGATATTTATAATAGCACAATGCACAAGCTTATATAAAAGTAGTATCTGCTCACCCCAACCTCCCACTCCATCCCTTTCCCAACCTCCTCCCCCTTGGCAACCACAAGTCTGTTCTCTATGCAGTTGTAAGGTTAGCAGTTGTAACCTATTATATATAGAATGGATAAACAACAAGGTCGTATTGTATAGCACAGGGAACTATATTCAATATCCTATAATAAACCATAATGAAAAAGAATATAAAAAAAGAATGTGTGTGTGTGTATATATACATATATACACATACATATATATCTGAATCTCTTTGTGGTATAGCAGAAATTAACACAACATTGTAAAACAACTATATTTTAATTTAAAAATAAAAGTAATATCTGAATACAGAAAAGAAATTTACGTTTAATTTTATTGCTGAGGAGTAGAAGGGGATGGTCAAAGAAAGTTGTTGCCAGTATCACCAGGAAGGTAAGAAGTTTTGTTAACACTAGGGTAGAAAATTGTTGGTTAGAGAGACAAGAACATAGTATGGAAAGTGCCCTATGGTGAAAATTGGGTAGAACCATCTACAGTCTATAATTATTGTTATAGGAGTTTTCCTGAGCTTTCTTTTTGAACACTGTTTTAAGGTTACTATAGTAAGCCTTTGCACTAATTGTGCTTATATATATGAAATTTGAGTTTATGTAGATTTACATGTATGTGCTTTTTTCTTGATTGTGAGAGTTTTATTCTAATATCTGGGAAATGTAATTTCACTCCTTTTGGGAATAATTAGAAAAGAAGTCATAAAAATCTGTGCCCTTGTATTTCTACAGGATGTTGATGATGTCTGGAAACGTGGTTAGTATGTTTGGATTTTTTACAAACTGAGGAGGTCCTTGATAATATTATGTATATTTTCCTAAGTTTCCTGACTTCAAAAATGCCCTCTAGAGATATTTTCAAAGAAAGTTTTAAAAAGTTAAAGCAAGGATGTTACAAGGTAAACCCAGGTCACAGAATTGCAATCTCAAGTTTATTGTGAGAGAGAAAGGGAGAGACAAGGTAAAATGGACAACTGGGATCTTCCTTGGCATAAAACTGACCATAAACAGTTTACCTTGTTATGGTGTATGGGTGGGGGCTCTTCAGTGTTTGTTTGTTTGATTGCTTTGTTTGTTTGCTTTTGGTGGGGTGAGAAGTGAATTTGACAAACATCTTCTCTGTAGGTAAAATTAACTACCTAAATTATCAAGTTAAATATCAAGCAAAATACCAAATTATTTGGTGCTTTGGGACCATAAGATGGGAACATTTGAATGATGATCTATAAATAGTATCAGAAATATATTGAGAATTTGGAGAAAAGAACCAAACACACAACAAATACACATTAATAGTTTTTGGTTTAGCATGTCATCTATAGCAAAAAGAATTTATAAGCATCACATAAAAATGAGGAAGGGAAACATTAGAAATATTTAAGGTGCAGGGATGAATATTTATGGTGTAGCATCTATAAACTCTATTTCACCTTATTTAGCTCTAATTAATTCATACAATAATGTGAACAAAGAAATATGTATAATTTTAAAAAATCTTTTCTAAGAGGAGGATGAAATTTCATAAAATAAAATAATTATTCTGGGAAGCCTAGATACTTAACAATATTGAGGCTTGATTGACTAATTTGTTCATTTCTTTCATTAAAACTTATGGCACACTTCCTGTATTGTAACCACAGGACTATGTGCTGAGTTACCTATGAAGAATACCTTCTAGTGAGAGCCTCTAGCAGACGATACTCTACTTAAATAGGAACCGTTTTATTTTTGCTACTGTTTACCACTTGAGACCTACCATCTAGCACAGTATTTGATGCCTTACATTTATCCTTGATTTCTCTCCTTCTTTCACACCCCGCATCCAACTCATCAGCCCCTCTTATCACCATTCGCTCCACACCCAACTGCTTCCTGCCATCACCTGCTCCAATGTTATTTCATTTTTAACCAGAGTATCAAAATGACCTCTTAATGGTTTTCCTGCTTCCTCTCTTACACACCCCCCCCCCAAATGTCTATAAGACTGTTCTCCATACAGCAGTCAGTATGATCATTTAAAATTTAAATCTAATTGTATAATTAGAAGTGTCAGGACTAAGTCAGGAATTCAGGGCTCCTATATTCTTTCATCTTTCCATGAAACTAAGGAGCTTCATTTACAATTTGAATTAACGTTATGTACCAGCTATGATGCAATCACATTTATTATTTAAATATGTAGTTGTATGAAAGAAAAATTACTTTCCTTCATATTATTAAGTATGAAGTACATAGTCTGGGTACTAGCATGCTGTACTAGCTACTCTTAAAAAACAAAAAAGGATGCATGGGCTGAGTCCAACCTCTCATTTTTCTAGTACTATCTGTACAAATCAACAGATCTCCTAACCCACCTAAACAGGGCAACTAATATAAATGTTCACTACCCCAAAGTTTCTATTTCTCCATCTTTACCTTCTTGAGTTTATATTGTATTCATTCTTTTCATTTCTCAAGCCATTACTTTGTTTAATAAGTTAGAATGGCATCATTGTACATCAGGTAGCCTAATCCTGAATCCTGAATCGTTAATCTGGAATTAGTTTCTTATCTCAACCAACCTCATTTTATCCAGCTTCTCATCAACCCCAGTTTTAGATCTCAATATCACTCTTACAAATGTTACACTTATTGTCACATTCTTCTTCTACACTCCAGCATACCTGAAGAAGTGCTTTAAATCAGTATCTGTTTGAAGTGAGTGTGCTTGGAATTTTTAGCACCATGTTAGCAAGAGGTTCTTTGCTTACTAGAGAAATCTGGAAGTACAAAGCTTAGATTCATTTATACCTCCAAAAATACCGTACAGATAATATTAAGTTCTTAGGAGATTAAATTAGAGAAAATAAATTACTCTTTATTCTTATTTGATAGTAAGCAATGGCATTTATGACAGGTATGAAACTATTTTACATTAACTCAACAAGTACTTATTAATCTCCTATTATACGGAATACCATAGTAAATATATTGGACAAAATTCTTATGCTCATAGAACTTAAAGTTTAGTTAATATTGAGGAACAATTTAAAAATAAGTAAGATGTAAGATATTCAGTAGGCAATAAGTGTTTGGGGAGGATTAGAGAAGGAAAGTGTGATGGAGAGTTTTGGGGGCAGTGTTCATGTATAAATCAGGGAATGTCCCACTGAGAAGATGACAGCAAGTAAAGGCTTAGGGAGGAAAGTGAGTCATGGAACTATCCTTGGGAAAGCATTCCAATCAGAGGGAAGCACCCATGCAAAGCCTGAAAATAATATTGGGCACGTCATATTTCATCAGTCATAAATTTGACTATACCCAATTTCCTGATATAAAGTTTAAAACCGTTGGTCCCAGAAGTATGTTTAGACAATTTCATACAGCAGTAACTGTTATAAGCTGAACTGTGTGCTCCCAGAATTCATATGTTGAAGTCCTACCCTCAGTACCTCAGAATGTGACTATTTGGAGATAAGGTCTTTCATGAGGTAATTAATATTAAATGAGGTTATGAGAGTGGGCCCTAATTTAATATGACCAGTGTCATTATAAGAAGAGGAGAGTAGGACACAGACATACACAGAGGGAGGGCCACATGAGGACAGAGGGAGAACACAGACATCTATAGCCAAGGAGAGTGGCCTTAGAAGAAACAAGCCTACAGATACCTTGATCTCTGACTTCTAGTCTCTAGAAGTGTGAGAAAATAAATTTTTGTTATTTAAGTCACCCAGCCTATGGTACTTTCTCATGGCAACCCTAAAAAAATTGATACAGTCATATTTTAACTATCCTGTTACCCTAATTAAGAAATTTGAAAACCAAAGATGCATCTTTAGAAGATACTCTTGTAGGATATCAAGTTGTTACGCTTTCCTGAAAATTTATTAGTGCTATGGCTTAGACATGGGGGATCCAAATACCATAGGAAGTACAAGTCATTACACAGTTATCTTTTATTATATTTTCTGTTCTGAATATGTTAGTCTGGATTAATAAGAATAAGAGTTATTTTGAAATCTTATCAGAGCAGACCTCCATTATACAAAGCACAGCTGTGGAAATATTAATTATCCTACAGTATTGGATTGTATTACAAAATCAAGCCAGTCAGGAAATCGAGGTATTGGAAATGTACTTCAGTCAAATCTTGTAAGAGAGTCTAAATAGTTTTAAAAGCCTTTCTTATAAAGGCATACTTGGCAGACTCCCTGTGCAGTGATGAATATGCTTACATCTTTTGGAGGACGTGACAGCCAGCAGGGGCTTTGGAGAACCTGAAATTTGTGAAGAGGTAATTCTTATTTTCTTTTTTTTTACAAACCTTATAACCCACGGAGTAAACAATGTACAGATAATCTGCCTGTTCTCCAGGCTTCTTTTGATTAACTTCATGAGAGAGCAAAGATTTATGTGCGGAAGTTGTTTCTGCATTGACCTCTTGTGCGCTCCTTTCAGAATATGAAAAATGACATCATCTGATTCAAGAAGGGGGTGACAGGACAGTGCACCATTATAGGGGTGCATTTGCAGATTCCTGCTGCTTGCTTTTCCAGGAGGTTTTACACTGGGCAGAAATAAATCTATTCTTGCTTTCACTCATCTTTGTCATTAATATGTTGTGCAGAAAGAAAATTCCAATAAATCTCTGTTAATTCCAATTTGCACCAAGAGTTTTCAAGAAGCTAGAGGTGAACCCAGTTGAGTTCAGCATTGCATCTTCACCTGCAGTAATTCTTCAGTCTAAAATAACCTAGAAGAAAATGAGCAGGAGAAAGCTTTGAGAGTCTGAATTAGTAGAACTCATCCTTGGTACCCATTCTTTTTATTGTTAGTGTGCCTAAAAATTACTATGATAATAGTAGCTGTCATTTATTGAGGTTTGCTTTTAATCCTACCCATTAATTTACATTTATTATCTCATTGAATGTTCAAAATACTTCTCTGAATTGACTTACAATACTCTTACTACAGACATAAAGAAATTGATGTGCAGAAAAGCTAAATAATTTGTCCAATGTCACACAGCTAAAGAGTTGATGAAAAATTCAAACCCAGTTTGACTCCAAAGTTTGTTTGTTTAGCCCCTAAAATATACTACTTAAACAGCTTATATGAAATGGATGCTTGGTGCATTTAAGTATCTTTCTCTTCTTTAAAAATGAAAGGCAGAACTGACACATCTCCCAGCCTGGTTTTGAAGGAATAGTTACATGTTAGTAAGGTTTGAAAGGATGACTTTGTGTCCTGATATACATGCTTGATATTTTCCTTCCCACCTCCCTGTACCTCTCTTTACCCTTCTCCACCCATGCCATGCTCCAGGAATTGATCTACATGGATTACATTAATGGGTTCTCTCCCTCAAACTTCCAGTGGGTTTAGACACTGCGGAGCTCAGGCAATAGATTGGAAGAGGAGAATGAGGTGGGAATCATTATTACTTTTACTCCCTCCCTGTGGTACAGCCAGGATTCAGTTGAGTCCCTTGACTAAAGAGTTCAACTCCTTGAGACAGTCTTTCCACAAAGACTTCTCAGCCTCTGAATGGTGGTAATTCTTTCCCTCCATTGGGTAGGAATGGTGTCCTATACTCACTAGCCATAGGGGATTGTTCTATCCCTCATGGTCTTCCTATACTGCCCCTAATCTTGTATGTTATTCCTTTACAAAACTCTCCTTGAATTATCATAATTTGTATATACTGAATGGTTACCTTGATTAATACAATTTAAAATATTGTGTGGACTAATATAGAATACTGTGCTTCTTACTTTTTTATAACCAGTCACTGCATTAAGCATGCTTTCTTATAGTCCCCAGACATTTCCTTAATCTCTCCTCAAATCTCTCCTTGCTGTCTACCTTTGACATACTAAGTATCAGGTCAGGGTCCAAATGGATCTAACCACTAAAGCGTGATATAGGGGATAAACAAAACAAACAAAACCCTATAATGGACTACAATTGTGACTCCTGTCCTCTATATAAAAAATAAAATATATCCCTACTGTACAAAATTCATTAGTGATGATTCATTAAAATAGGCATGAGTAGTTTTTCTTTATTATACTTAATTTCTTAATATATTTAGTTTCTTAAAATTTCTTGTTTTGGAAAAAATATATATAAGATACATATTATTTCTTTGCTAGGAAATTAGTTAGAATTCTTCTAGAACACTGAAACATTGATCAACTGTGAATTATAATAATAATCATCATCATGTTCAAGCAATATTGATGAGGCCTCAGGGTGTGTGCATAATAAAAAAGTTTACATATTGCAATCCATAAGATACATTTCCCTACCTAATGAAGGACACTACTAAATAGAAGAGGAGGTAAAGCTTAGCAGTTTCAGACACTAATCACAGAATAATCTACTGCTTTTATAATAGAAACCAGTTTGACTCTTGAACTTGCAGCATTTTCTCCAATAGCAATAGAATTGGGGCCTTGGCCCCAGCCCTGGGAGAACACAGTTTTCTGTTATTCTCTTTAGCTCCAACAAAAATGATCTTCACGCAGTGATTTTTTTTTTTTTTTTCTTGTTGAAACATTTTATGACCCACTTACATTGCTTCACCTTTGTACTATTCCATGAGAATAATAATGGGGAAAATAAGCTTGAAGTAGTCTTTTATTTTTTCCCTCTTTTGCTCTGTTAATAAATGATTTGAGAGAAAGTAAGAATTGCTTAGACAACTCTAATGGTTGCAATCATTTCAGAATAGATTGTTGGCTATTGATTAAATTGGAATGCTACACATGAACACATTTGTGATCTGATTTCAAATAGCAGTGTTCTAATTTGGTTTTGGTAGACTATAAGTGACTTAAGGTAGTTGTTTACTTAGAAATAAAAGCTAAGTCTTTATCAAGGTTCTTTTTGTTCATTTTTGTTTTACGTGTTTACATACAGAAAACAACAAAACACAGTAGTTTTCTATACAAGAGTGATAGTACCTGCTCAGAGCAATATGACTTATACTCATTTTGGTGACACTTGTCGTGTTTGATAACATCAAATAGTTTCTTAATTCCTAGAAGAAGGAAAGGTGCCAAATTATCAGGGTGGTTTTGCCGGCCAAATGGCAGTGATGAATAACTCATAGCTATACTGTGTCATTTTTCCTTAACTACTGTTATTCTAAGTAAATGTCTGTGTAATACTTTTCTCAAAAATTTAACCTATTAGCTACTAATCTAAAGAACAATCAAAAAATGTCATCTCATACAAAAAAAAAGAAGAAAAATTACAAGTTTAGTAATATCACACCTAATCAAATCTCAGGACCACATAAGAAATACATTATGGCATTCTCCATTTAACATGTAGGAAGAAAGTTGATGTATGATATTAAGAGAAATGTATTTTAATTTAAAATATTATTAAGATTGTAGTTATATTTTAGCTGCGCTTTAATTTAGCTCTATTACTTAAAATCTTTATCTAAATAGTGATAATATTTAAGGACAAATGAAAGATGCATGATGTTTGCTTTGAATTACAAACTCTTAAATAAACTAGAGTAAAATTAATAAATAACTGTTATAATTTGAGGTAATTCTACCAACATAAAGAGGAAAAGAATAATATGACAAAGGGGTGGAATGTCTGATTACTTAGCTCCGTCCTTTAAATTCTAACCTCCCATATGATGACAATCAGGGAAGACTCATATCATAGTCAATAGGACTACTTTGTCTTATTGAGAGATTACAAAATGGTTACTTTGATGAGTTTCATATGAAAAAGGAAAGAAAGACATTGGACTGGGAATAAGAGATCTGGCTCTTCTATTACATGGTTGTATAATCCTGAGAAATCATTCTGCCTCTGTGGACTTTCTGTATCCAGCAGTACTGAGTAATGATTAAGATTACTTATTCCTGGAACCGATTTGCTGAAGTGAAAATTGCAGTCCACCATTTATGTGTGTTATTGGGCAAGATTCCTAATGTCTCTGTTTCCTCACTTTCACAATGTAGACCATAGTATCAGCTCATAGGTTTGTTGTGAAGATTAAGCGAATAAATACATTTAAACCATTTAGAATAGTGCCCAGTCCATTTTAAATTCTTAATAAATGCGGGCTTTAACATGCTATGGTGCTGTCATCAATTAATTGAATTTTTAAATTTAATTTTGATTGACATATTGCATTTATTCAAGATCTGAATATAAAATGAAAACAGTGGCATTTTAGATTCAGCCCACTCGTTCATGTGAAATTCTATATTGATAAGTGCTTTGCCAAAATGTAAATGTAAGGAAGGCAATGGGCCATCTATTGTATAACACATTTGGCTCAATTCAGATGAAGGCAGTCTTATCTGGTATCCATTTGCAAGACTGGCCCAAGCAGCAGAAATTTGGTAAGGAGTTGAAAGAAGGAGGTTCTTATGGTACTCAAAGCAAAAAGAAAAAGGTTACTTATTGTGTTATTGATATCTGTTTTTCTCTCAGCTTTGGGGATTGGCTCTGAAATCTCTAAAAGGATTTCATATAAAAACAGTTTTAGAGATGGTTTATGAGAGATCTGGGACATGTGTGGCAGATGGTAATGTGCAAGCTACAGTTGGGGTTGTGTAATATTGTCCTTATCACAATAAGGGATTCTTTAAGGCTCCAGAAACATAACAGAGGCTTTTTTCAAAAAATTTAATTGTAGTAAAATATACATAACATAAAATTAACCATATTAACCATTTTTAAGAATACAGTTTAGAGGTGTGAAGTACATTCACGCTGTTGTGCAAACAATCTCCAGAGTTATTTTCATCTTGCAAAACTGAAACTCTAAAGCCATTAAACAACTCCTCATTCACTTCTCTCACCAGGCCCTGGCAACCACCATTCTATATTCAGTCTCTATGAATGATAACACTGGGTATCTCATACAAGTGGAATCATACAGTATTTGCCTTTTTGTGACTGGCTTATTTCAATTAGCATAATATCCTCAGAGTTCATCCATCTGTCGTATATGTCAGAATTTCCTTCCTCTTTAAGGTTGAATAACATCCCATTGTATGTATATATACCACATTTTGTTTATCGATTAATCTATTGATGGACACTTGGATTGCTTTCACTTTTTGACTATTGTGTATAATGCTGCTCTAAACAAGGGTGGTCAAATATCTCTTAGAGACTCTGCCTTCAATTCCTTTGAGTATATACTTAGAAGTGAATTTTTTTGATATATAATAATTCTATATTTAGTTTTTTTAGAAAGCTCCATAATGATTTTCATAGTGTCTGCATTGCATTTTACATTCCTGCCAACAGTGCACAAGAGTTCCAATGTCTCCACATCCTTGCTAACACTTGTCATGTATTTATTTTTTATAGTAACCATCCCACTGAGTATGAGCATAACAGGGACTTAAAAGTTCTTTATTTTCCTCTGGATTAAAAACTCCTCAAGGCAAGTGTAAGTGTTTTGTTTACTGCTATATCCCCTGTGCTTCATGCCGTGTCTAGAACTCAATACAGATTCAATAAACGTGTGTGAAATATAAATATATAAGGAACACAGCATAGTTTGGGCACCTCGCGTGTTCTGCAACTCTACTATATGCCAGAGAGCAGCATCTCAGGCAAGGTGATTTCCCAACATGCTCAGGAAACAGATCAGAGGTGACCTTCCTCTCTGGAGAGATTTGAGGGCAGCAAATATCAACAAGACAGCTGTTGAGGAGAAATATAGATAGATAGAAATTTCTGTAGGAATACAGGTATTAAATGAGCACCTTTGAGATACTCCATAGGGCTTTCTGGAATTATTAAAGAATATGTTAGACTTAGGAAAGTAAAAATGGAGGACAGCAGGGATGCTGACGTTTTACAACTAGGATAAGTCAATAGAATTCAGACATTACAATTTAAGTGACTACAATTGGATTTTAATTCCAAACAGCTATACTGAGCCCAAGATGGGCTAAATTTTCTCAACTTATGAGTTAGTATTTCTGACTAACCTGCTTATTAAGTCTTCACATTATAAACAAATTGATAGTGATCCTATTTCAGGCATTAGTAACAGTAATTGTTAGTAAAGAATTGATCATGGACAACAGCAGTTAGCTTTAGCTCATGGATGTCAAAATATGCTTGATCTAACAATGACTTCCATTGGATGATACTTCTTTCTGTAGAAAAGATTTGCGTAAAACATAGATGATTATAGATGCTAGGTAACAGTTGAGAGGTCATGGAACAATGTACATAAGTCATATGATTACCTACTTCGCTGTGGCATATGGTCCTTGTATCACTGTATGAAACAGCTCAAACTTAGAGCTAATTGAATTAAAAAACACAGGAAGAATTTGCTAATTTGCAGTAGAAGTAGGGTCAATAATAGAAGATCCAGAGAAAGCTGAAATTACAAAGTGAGTGGAGACTAAGTTTCTACAAGAAAACAAGCCAGTAGACGAGAGACAATAATTAGATGCATTTGGACATTGAGAGGCAAATGGAGGAGAGGTATCCCCTGGTTTCAGAGAAAGGAGAGAGCAGCCTGAATCTAGAGTTGTCTCACTTTGTTTATAGGTTTTCTGTTCCAGTTCAGTCTACAGGCATTATTAAAATCATCCCACTTTTTCTTGAAATAACTTGAGCTACCATCCTTCGAAATCACTCTAAGAATTACATCCAGTGGTTAAAGCTGATCCCAAAGCTGCTTTTATGTGCTGAGAGCAGTTTCATTCTCCACTACACTTTAGTTTGTAAATTGGTTAAACATAGTAGAGGCTCAGACAGTAAAGTTTTGCACATCATGTTATTTACTCTCTTATATTGTAAGTCACCTGCTTTTGCTATGGAAGTTTAATACCAGAGTTAAGTACAACTGCCATTTACGGCGTGCATTTTATTCAGTAGGTATGGAGCTAGGTACCTCAAAATAACTCTGTGACATAGGTAGTAATATCCTATTTTATATTGATACATGAAGAAATGAAAGCCCAGAATGTTTAGGGATTGTTTCAGAGGTCACACTCAGGTCTTCTAAACTCCAAAAACAAGGCTCTTGAAACATTAGAATGAGAGAGGATGATACCCGCTTCTATGTTGAAAAGCCCAAATCTTGTCAAAGAAAAATTCTATGTTTGGTCCTCAAACATCCATAATGTGTAAAGTGCTAAAGTGTAAAGAAATTTAAAGTGCAGAAATACACTTTAATGTATGACATACATAAGTCATACTACATTAATACTACACAGGAGCTATCTGTGGCCATGACACTCCTCTCCTACCAGATGCTTCCTGGGTTTCCTCCAGTGCTTCTTGTAGTCAGTGGTTCTGACTTCTGAGTCACAGCTGTACCCCTGACCTTATATTTCACGAGGCACCACTGTATCCTAATCATAAATATATTGGAAGCCCTACTAAGCTGTCTGCACTTTACAGATTCACCAGGTGAACCAACATTCTCCATTCCCTTTGAAAAACCTACCAACCTCTCATTGTAATCATGGTTGAGTGCTCACTGCTAGTAGGCCCCTGTCTAGGACCCTACCTACTTCTGATCCTGCTGTTTGAGTTCAGTGCTTAACTAGAGTCAGCCTTGTTTTTTCCCTACTGTGCCAATCGATTGTCTCTAAGTTGAATCATTAAATTCAAATACCTATTACATAAGCCAATGGAATATGAATGCAAAAATAAGAACAATTTCTGTTGTCATGAAATCTAAATTGAATACTGCGGAAAGACTCAAGAAGGAAAGAAAAATATTTTTTAAAATGCTGTGGAATTGGATGTGAGCAAGTCAACTCTAAAAGACTGGGATACAAATCTTTTTTAAAAAAACATTCTACCCATACTTTTGCTGTATTTTTGATACAGTTTGAGAAATTCTAAGCTCATGTTAAATTGGGGCCATGGTTTATTTAAAATAGGTGATTCTAAACTCCAATAAAATATATACCCCAAAAAAGCTTTGGCCCTATATCAGAAGTTTAGCAAACAAATATATACTTTCAAATTTAAGTCAAAATAAAATATTTAAATTAGGAATGTGTCACTTTTTTGGTCCACAACTTAAAGTGGATATTAATTAGTCTACCAATTCCCAAGCTCTCTGGATTTGGATAATAGCACTTTTATTCTCTTCCTATTGCTTAAAGTCGAAATAGAATTTGTTATTAGATTCCCCCCTTTACCCCCCAAAACAGACTTTTACTATGCAATTTCTATGGATTATTTGGCATTTTAGCATGGTGAGGGAAGCCAAGGTGAGGCAGAAAACATTATACTGGGAGGAGGAGCATTCAGAGGCAGAGGCAGCTAAGACTCAATAATAAGATGTAGAAGTCACCTAGGTGAGAGCTTCCCTGGTGGCGTAGTGGTTGAGAGTCTGCCTTCCGATGCAGGGGACTCGGGTTCGTGCCCCGGTCTGGGAAGATCCCACGTGCAGCGCAGCGGCTGGGCCCGTGAGCCATGGCCGCTGAGCCTGCGCGTCTGGAGCCGCGTACTATAAAAATTAAATTCAGGACTTGCTTACTTATTATCACTTTTACACTTTCAATCTGAAAACTTCTTCACTATTTTTTTTGCCACCCTACTCCAAAGACTGTGCCAGCCTAACAGCTATAAATCTTTTTGTTCCATTTTCTGCAATAGTTTCCAGGCTATAAAAAGTCTACCACACTGCTTATGGGTCTAATTTATGGACTCAATAAATATGCCCCATCACTTGATTGACAACAGTGAATTCATTAATTTCTAGCAGAAATTTTAGACAAAAGGGTCAGCTCAGGATTCCTATTCTTGGATGAAGGCACAGTGATGCCCCTATGCATGCTTTGCTCCGGATCCACTAGCGGTGATCTCATCATGTCACTTGGTGTCCAGTAGAAAAGAGATTGATATGATATTTATAATTATTATAGATACCCAAGCCTCATTGTGGAAGAAAAAAAAAGTATTAGAATTTTAAAGTTATTTTAGCTCTGCATTCTCTGTCTGTTGGGTCCTCAAAAACATCTTGGGTTTGACTGGCTCAAAAATATATTTAGATCTGATTGATCAAAATAAAGCGAGCTGGTTTCTGTTTTTAGTTTTTAATATCCAGTGTGCCTGATGTGGGATTTTTATAAGAGGTTCAAACAGAGAGAAGCAAATATCTATTTTAACTAATAAAATATCCATTAAAAAAGTTAAAGAGGTTCATTATAGCTCTGATCTGCTCATTCCATTAAAGAAGTTATTAAAGATTGCTTCAGGATGTGGCCAAAGTAATGAAGTGCTCAGAGTAATATCTTACAAACGTCATTCTTACAACTAATGGCTTCTGAGTAGCCATTTTAAATATTAAACCTTTTAAACATCTTTTCTGAATATTTATGATTTGGGGAAAGAGACTCTACTTATTTAGTATGTATCCCCTTGTACATTTGTATGAATGTATGTTTATACGTGTGGTTTATGTGTACAGGGCACTTAAACTATAATCTGGCGATTCAGGTTGATTCTAATTCCATCAATGTACACTTGGATTTGGGACAAATAGATGTCACTAAAATGTGCCCAGCTTCACACTTCTGGCAGCCTTCTTTTATATATTTAATTTAGTTCTTTCCAAATCTCACCAAAAAAAGGTCACATCCAAATAAAAGATTTGTAAATTTCATGAGAGCAGAGACTCATAAATGTTTTGCTATGTTTTGTATACTCTCAATTCCAAGGAGGGTGCCAGGAATATAATTTAAGAATTAAAAGGGCAGGGTACAGACTAATATTGCCTGAATGGGAATCTAGCATCATCACTTACTTGCTGTGTAATGTTGGGTACGTTGTTTAACTTGTTCATGCCTCAGTTTACTGAAACATAGAATGGATCTGATGTCTGCTTCTATGTTTGTATCTAGGCTGTATCTATTCCATGATCACATCAATTACAGCAAGATCCTGTATACTCATCTAATTGAATCATAAACTCAATCTAAATTTTAGTTTTCTCCTACCAATTCATAGCCCATTTGAAAATTTCACTTTGAAATCTACCTCAAATCCTTTTCTTGAACACTGAAATAACTGATCTATTAATCTTATGTGGTGTGGGTTTTGTGTTACCCTTATTCTACCCCCCTTTTATGTCCTCATAGTAGTATACAAACACTTGGAACTTTTAAGCTGAATAATGTGTGTTGTGTGTGTGTGTGTCTGTGTGTGTGTGTGTGTGTGTGTGTGTGTGTGTGTGTGTGTGGTATGTGAGGAGAAGGAGCAACTGTGCTTGTTGGTGTGGTGTAACAATACCCTTTCCTCTTTTTCAAATCAGTGTGGGCATCAATCTGCTCAGATAATAGAACATGTCAGTGTCTTGAATTTACTTGACATTGCACTAGCTAACTCATGCTTCACATTTTTCTCAAAAAAAGTGAAACAGAAAATATGCTTTAATAAAAAGAGCATATATATGGTTTTCTGGTTTAAAATGTAAGAATTTTTTCTTTTGGTTTGCTCTTTTAATTTCACAATTTCTCCATTTTCTTAATAAGTGGGATATTTCTCAGAAGGGCTGAGTCTGAATTTTGTGCTAAAGAATGAAGAGATTAACCATGTAAAGGGATAAGAAAGAATATACATGACTGTATGGTTTCATAGGGATAAGATCAAAATCTCCTAAATTTTAGTGAAACCAACTAGTCATGGTCTCACTAGCTGCTGTGGAGTCCTGGGGATGAGGTTGTATTTATCTACTTAGGACTGATAATAGTTCCATCAACACTGTTGGCAGTATCGAGAGCTGCTGAGAGTTCAACAACGTTAGGGACCAAAATGTATGCATTAGATTTGACTATAAAGTGATCACTAGAGTTATGCAGTCAAGTGGTATGAATGCTGTTCTATTATCTGCTCTATTATCTGAGCCCTGTGTCAGGGTGTCAGAGGAGTAAGGAACAGATCCTTGCTATTCAAACAGTGGTTTATGGACCAATGGCATCAGCCCTACCAAGGAGCTTGTTAGAAATGTAGAATCTCAGGCACCTCCTCACAACTACTGCATCAGAATATGCATTTTAACAAGACATCCAGGTGATTGCCAAGCATGTTAAAGTATGAGAAGCTCTGGTTATAGACACCAGTTTTGAGAAGGTTGCCTATGAAAGAAGGGACAAAAAAATAAGACAGCAGGTAGAGGAAGAGATATAATTCATGAATTTTGTTATTATTATTATTGTTATTATTAACAGACTGAGCACATGGAAAATGATAATATGCAACGTTTAAAATGCATATTACATATAATATCAAATCAAACAGTAACAAAATAGATGTTATTTTCAAAGTATAGATTTGGAAAATGAGTCTCAGAGAGGTTAAGATAATTTTTTAGTTATAAAATAAGATGTTAACCATTTTTCAAATGTGGGTCTGTCTGTCTGCAGATGCTCATACCCATTATTATAATTAAGGTTGACTCTTAAAGAGAAGAAACATACTGAATTAAGCAAAGGAAGAAAGCTATGATGGTTGAGACTGTTAGTTTTGGTATTATCATTTATCTTAATTTTTTTTTTTTTTTTTTTTTTTTTTGCGGTACGCGGGCCTCTCACTGTTGTGGCCTCTCCCATTGCGGAGCACAGGCTCCGGACGCGCAGGCTCAGCGGCCATGGCTCACGGGCCCAGCCGCTCCGCGGCAGGTGGGATCTTCCCAGACCGGGGCATGAACCCGCGTCCCCTGCATCGGCAGGCGGACTCGCAACCACTACGCCACCAGGGAAGCCCCTTGGTATTATCATTGATGGTACCAAATGGTATAGGAATTGCTTAATTTATTCACTTCCCAATTATTTTATCTAGCAAAGCAAGTGAATTTGGCTAATAAAACAATCAATGGGCATTTTTAGAAGATATTTTGTGATATGGCAGGTTCATGACAGGTATAATCGCTACTAGAGTTGCTACTCTTTTGGGAAGCTAAATATTGTGAAAAACTTGAATAAAATATAATCTCATGTAAACATAGTCTCCTAGCTGATAGTCTATCGATGTTGTGGTGTCCATCCCAGATAGTCTTCACAGAGTTGATACACTCCATCCTTGAGCTGCACGGCTAACTCCTTTCCAGGAATTGTCCTTAGCTAAAGGAATTTTTTTTTTTTTGCCCTATCCTTGGGCAGCTCAACTCCAATGACTATAGAGGCATAAGGACTTAGCCCTCTTGTTTCAATTTGGTCTAACTGGAGAGACTCTGAGCTCCAGAATGCCATGTGGGATCAGCTGAGGCCTCCGCTGCACCTGCATTATAGTTCAGGTCAATGGTGTGCTGGGGCCAGCTGCAAATGGCTGCTAAGAGGGAATTTTGTGCATCATTCCCAATTCCCCATTTAGTGAGTTTATGCCAGTAGTTTGAAAGAATTAAATACATCACGGAAATCAGCAAATCCTGCAAATCAAGGATTTTTTTTTCCTGGAGAACTTGTTAAACTGTTACCTGCACACCACAGTTTCAAATACTACTTCAACTCAAACCTACATTCCTTACTTCTTTAAATTTGTCATGCATTCCTCAATAAACCCCCTGCATGCACACCTTTCCTAACATCTGTTTGGAGGGAACCCACCTAAAACAATGGCATTTTTGCAAAAGTCAGGTATTTTCAACACTTTACAGAAGGGTTTGGCAAACAATGGCCAAAGGGCCTGGTCTTGTAAATAAATTTTATTGGAGTGCGGTCACTCATTCATATATTTATCATCAATGACTACTTTCATGACAGAATGCCAGAGTTATATATGTCTCACAAAACCAAAAATATTTACTGTCTGGCCCTTTACAGAAAATGTTTGCTGACCTTTGAACTACTGGATAACTTTTATGTCTCTCTAAGACAATTTAAGCTTAAAGGTGTCCAAAACTAATCTCACTATACTTCCTCTCCTCCATTTTCTATAATATTCCTGTCCCTGTGTATTTCTTCTTTGTTTTCAGTGTCATAAACCATCCAGTTTCTGAAGAAACACTTCAGTTCATGTTTGTCTCTCCATCCTTACTGTACTAACATTCAGAATTGTGTATATTGTTTGGTGCCACCTTTTATCTGCCCCCTTTATAAGCCATTTCTGCCATGTCAGTTTTCTCTCTATGTTCTTCTGAGAATGATTTTTCTAAAACATAAATTTTATTATACAAGTTTTAGGCTTAAAACCCTCATTCAGTCACCATTGATCAAATAAATTGCAAGCCCCTTAACTTCGTATATGTGCTCTTTTTTTTTTTAACATCTTTATTGGAGTATAATTGCTTTACAGTGGTGTGTTAGTTTCTGTTTTATAACAAAGTGAATCAGCTATACATACACATCTATCCCCATATCCCCCCCTCTTGCGTCTCCCTCCCACCCTCCTTATCCCACCCCTCTAGGTGGTCACAAAGCACCGAGCTGATCTCCCTGTGCTATACTTCCCACTAGCTATCTATTTTACATTTGGTAGTGTATATATGTCCGTGCCACTCTCGCACTTCGTCCCAGCTTACCCTTACCCCTCCCCGTGTCCTCAGGTCCATTCTCTATGTCCATCCTCTATATTCTCTATGTCTGCGTCTTTATTCCTGTCCTGCCTCTAGGTTCTTCAGCACCTTTTTTTTTTTTTTCTTAAATTCCATATATATGTGTTAGCATACGGTATTTGTTTTTCTCTTTCTGACTTACTTCACTCTGTATGACAGACTCTAGGTCCATCCACCTCACTACAAATAACTCAATTTCATTTCTTTATATGGCTGAGTAATATTCCATTGTATATATGTTCCACATCTTCTTTACCAATTCATCTGTCGATGGACACTTGGGTTGCTTCCATATCCTGGCTATTGTAAATAGAGCTGCAATGAACATATTGGTACATGACTGTTTTTTGAATTACGGTTTTCTCAGGGTATATGCCCAGTACTGGGATTGCTGGGTCGTATGGTAGTTCTATTTTTAGTTTTTTAAGGAACCTCCGTACTGTTCTCCATAGTGGCGGTATCAATTTATATTCCCAACAACAGTGCAAGACGGCTCCCTTTCTCTACACCCTCTCCAGCATTTATTGTTTGTAGATTTTTTGATGATGGCCATTCTGACTGGTGTGAGATGATATCTCATTGTAGTTTTGATTTGCATTTCTCTAATGATTAGTGATATTGAGCATCCTTTCATGTGTTTGTTGGCAATCTGTATATCTTCTTTGAAGAAATGTCTATTAAGGTCTTCTGCCCATTTTTGGATTGGGTTGTTTGTTTTTTTGATATTGAGCTGCATGAGCTGCTGGTAAATTTTGGAGATTAATTCTTTGTCAGTTGCTTTATTTGCAAATATTTTCTCCCATTCTGAGGGTTGTCTTTTCAGCTTGTTTACGGTTTCCTTTGCTGTGCAAAAGCTTTGAAGTTTCATTAGGTCCCATTTGTTTATTTTTGTTTTTATTTCCATTTCTCTAGGAGGTGGGTCAAAAAGGAACTTGCTGTGATTTATGTCATAGAGTGTTCTGCCTATGTTTTCCTCTAAGAGTTTTATAGTGTCTGACCTTACATTTAGTTCTTTAATCTATTTTGAGTTTATTTTTGTGTATGGTGTAGGGGAGTCTTCTAACTTCATTCTTTTACATGTAGCTGTCCAGTTTTCCCAGCACCACTCATTGAAGAGGCTGTCTTTTCTCCATTGCATATTCTTGCCTCCCTAAGAGGGTAAGTTCCCTCTATGCCTGCTTTCTGGAGGGTTTTTATCATAAATGGGTGTTGAATTTTTTCAAAAGCTTTTTCTGCATCTATTGAGATGATCATATGGTTTTTCTCATTCAATCTGTTAATACGGTTTATTACATTGATTGATTTGCATATATTGAGGAATCCTTGTATTCCTGGGATAAACCCAATTTGACCATGGTGTATGATCCTTTTAATGTGCTGTTGGATTCTATTTGCTAGTATTTTGTTGAGGATTTTTGTATCTATGTTCATCAGTGATATTGGCCTATAGTTTTCTTTCTTCGTGGCATCTTTGTCTGATTTTGATATCAGGGTGATGGTGGCCTCGTAGAATGCGAGTGTTCCTCCCTCTGCTATATTTTGGAAGAGTTTGAGAAGGAGAGGTGTTAGCTCTTCTCTAAATGTTTGATAGAATTTGCCTGTGAAGCCATCTGGTCCTGGGGTTTTGTTTTTTGAAAGATTTTTAACACAGTCTCAATTTCAATGCTTGTGATTGGTCTGTTTATATTTTCTATTTCTTCCAGGTTCAATTTCAGAAGGTTGTGCTTTTCTGAAAATTTATCCATTTCTTCCAGGTTGTCCATTTTATTGGCATAGAGTTGCTTGTAGTAATCTCTCATGATCCTTTGTATTTCTGCAGTGTCAGTTGTTACTTCTCCTTTTTCACTTCTAATTCTATTGATTTGAGTCTTCTCCCTTTTTTCTTGGTGAGTCTGGCTAATGGTTTATCAATTTTGTTTATCTTCTCAAAGAACCAGCTTTTAGTTTTATTGATCTTTGCTATTGTTTCCTTCATTTCTTTTTCATTTATTTCTGATCAGATCTATATGATTTTTTTCCGTCTGCTAAGTTTGGGTTACTTTGTTTTTCTTTCTCTAATTGCTTTAGGTGTAAGGTTAGGTTGTTTATTTGAGATGTTTCTTGTTTCTTGAGGTAGGATTGTATTGCTATAAACTTTCCTCTTAGAACTGCTTCTGCTGCATCCCATAGATTTTGGGTCGTCGTGTTTTCATTGTCATATGTTTCTAGGTATTTTTTGATTTCCTCTTTGATTTCTTCAGTGATCTCTTGGTTATTAAGTAGTGTATTGTTTAGCCTCCATGTGTTTGTATTTTTTACAGATTTTTTTCCTGTAATTGATACCTAGTCTCATAGCGTTGTGGTTGGAAAAGGTACTGGATGCGATTTCAATTTTCTTAAATTTACCAAGGCTTGATTTGTAAACCAAGGTATGATCTATCCTGAATAATGTTCCATGAGCACTTGAGAAGAAAGTATATTCTGTTGTTTTCGGTGGAATGTCCTATAAATATCAATTAAGTCCATCTTGATTAATATATCATTTAAAGCTTGTGTTTCCTTATTTATTTTCATTTTGGATGATCTGTGCATTGCTGAAAGTGGGGTGTTAAAGTCCCCTACTATGATTGTGTTACTGTCAATTTCCCCTTTTATGGCTGTTAGCATTTGCCTTATGTATTGAGGTGCTCCTATGTTGGGTGCATAAATATTTACAATTGTTATATCTTCTTCTTGGATCGATCCCTTGATCATTATGTAGTGTCCTTCTTTGTCTCTTGTAATAGTCTTTATTTTAACGTCTATTTTGTCTGATATGAGAATTGCTACTCCAGCTTTCTTTTGATGTCCTTTTGCATGGAATATCTTTTTCCATCCCCTTACTTTCAGTCTGTATGTGTCCCTAGGTCTGAAGTGGGTCTCTTGTAGACAGGATATATATGGGTCTTTTTTTTGTATCCAGTTTGCCAGTCTATGTCTTTTGGTTGGAGCATTTAATCCATTTACATTTAAGGTAATTATCGATATGTATGTTCCTATTACCATTTTCTTAATTGTTTCGGGTTTCTTATTGTAGATCTTTTCCTTCTCTTGTGTTTCCTGCCTAGGGAAGTTCCTGTAGCATTTATTGTAAAACTGGTTTGGTGGTGCTGAATTCTGTTAGCTTTTGCTTTTCTGTAAAGGTTTTAGTTTCTCCATCGAATCTGAATGAGATCCTTACTGGGTAGAGTAATCTTGGTTGTAACTTTTTCCCTTTCATCACTTTAAATAGGTCCTGCCACTCCCTTCTGGCCTGAGGAGCTTCTGCTGAAAAATCAGCTGTTAACCTTATGGGGATTCCCTTGTATGTTATTTTTTGCTTTTCCCTTGCTGCTTTTAATATTTATTTATTTTTTTAATTTTTGATAGTTTGATTAATATGTGTCTTGGTGTGTTTCTCCTTGGATTTATCCTGTATGTGACTCTCTGTGCTTCCTGGACTTGATTGACTATTTCCTTTCCTATATTAGGGAAAGTTTTGAATTATAATCTATTCAAATATTTTCTCAGTTCTTTCTTTTTCTCTTCTTCTTCTGGGACTCCTATAATTCGAATGTTGGTGTGTTTAATGTTGTCCCAGAGGTTTCTAAGACTGTCGTCAATTCTTGTCATTCTTTTTTCTTTATTCTGCTCTGCAGTAGTCATTTCCACTATTTTATCTTCCAGATCACTTATCCGTTCTTCTGCCACAGTTATTCTGCTATTGATTCCTTGTAGAGAATTTTTATTTCATTTATTGAGTTGTTCATCATTGTTTGTTTGCTCTTTAGTTCTTCTAGGTCCTTGTTTAAGGTTTCTTGTATTTTCTCCATGCTACTTCCACGATTTTGGATCATCTTTCCTGTAATTACTGTGAATTCTTTTTCCGGTAGACTGCCTATTTCCTCTTCATTTGTTAGGTCTGGTGGGCTTTTACCTTGCTCCTTCATCTGCTGTGTGTTCCTCTGTCTTCTCATTTTGCTTAACTTACTGTGTTTGTGGTCTCCTTTTCTCAGGTTGCAGGTTCGTAGTTCCCGTTGTTTTTGGTGTCTGTCCCCAGTGGCTAAGGTTGGTTCAGTGGGTTATTTAGGCTTCTTGGTGGAGGGGACTAGTGCCTGTGTTCTGGTGGATGAGGCTGGATCTTTTCTTTCTGGTGGGCAGGACCACATCTGGTGGTGTGTTTTGGGGTGTCTGTCACCTTATTATGATTTTAGGCAGCCTCTCTGCTAATGGGTGGGGTTGTGTCCCTGTCTTGCTAGTTGCATAGGGTGTTCAGCACCGTAGCTTGCTTGTCATTGAGTAGAGCTGGTGTTAGCCTTGAGATGGAGATCTCTGGGTGAGCTTTCACCGTTTGATATCATGGGGAACTGGGAGATCTCTTGTACCAATGTCCTGAACTCGGCTCTCCCACCTCAGAGGCACAGGCCTGACACCTGGCCGGAGCACGAAGACCTTGTCAGCCACACAGCTCAGAAGAAAAAGGGGGAAAAAAAGGAAGAATAAAATAAAATAGTTACTAAAATAAAAAATGAAAAGAAAAATTAAATAAAAATTTAAAAGTAATAAAATAAAGAAAAAAAGAAAGAAGAGAGCAACCCAACCAGAAAATAAATCCACCAATGATAACAAGCGCTAGAATCTATACTTTAAAAAAAACACTGACAGACAGGACTCTAGGACAAATTGTAAAAGCAAAGCTGTACGGACAAAATCACACAAAGAAGCATACACACATACACTCACAAAAAGAGAAAAGGGAAAATAATATATATATATATCTAAATATTAAAAAAAGGAGGAAGAGAGCAACCAAATTAATAAACGAATCTACCAATGATAATAAACTCTAAATACTAAACTAAGATAAACATAAAACCAGAAACAAATTAGATGCAGAAAGCAAACCCCAAGTTGCTCCCAAAATCCACTGCCTCAATTTTGGGATGATTCGTTGTCTATTCAGTTATTCCACCGATGCAGGGTATATCAAGTTGATTGTGGAGACTTAATCCGCTGCTCCTGAGTCTCCTGGGAGAAATTTCCCTTTCTCTTCTTTGTTCACACAGCTCCTGGGGTTCAGCTTTGGATTTGACCCCGTCTCTGCATGTAGGTCACCTGAGGGCAACTGTTCTTCGCTCAGACAGGACAGGGTTAAAGTAGCAGCGGATTAGGGAGCTCTGGCTCACTCACACTGGGAAGCGGGAGGAGTACGGAATGCGGGGCGAGCCTGCGGCGATAGAGGCCAGCATGATGTTGCAACAGCCTGAGGCGCGCCGTGCGTTCTCCCGGGGAAGTTGTCCCTGGATCACAGGACCCTGGCAATGGTGGGCTGCACAGGCTCCCAGGTTGGGAGGTGTGGATAGTGACCTGTGCTTGCACACAGGCTTCTTGGTAGCTGTAGCAGCAGCCTTATCATTTCATGCCTGTCTCTGGGGTCCCTGCTGATAGCCACAGCTTGCACCCATCTCTGGAGCTCATTTAGGCGGTGCTCTGAATCCCCTCCCCTTGCATACCCCGAAACAATGGTCTCTTGCCTCTCTGGCAGTTCCAGACTTTTTTCTGGACTCCCTCCCAGCTAGCTGTCATGCACTAGCCCCCTTCAGGCTGTGTTCACACAGCCTACCCCAGTCTTCTCCCTGGAATCTGACCTCCGAAGCCAGAACCTCAGGTCTCAACCCCACCTGCCCCGATAGGGAAGCAGACAAGCCTCTCAGGCTGGTGAGTGCTGGTCGGCACTTATCCTCTGTGCGGGAATCTCTGTGCTTTGCCCTCTGCACCCCTGTTGTTGTGCTCTCCTCCATGGCTCTGAAGTTTCCCCCTGCCCACCCCCCGTATCCACCAGTGAAGGGGCTTCCTAGTATGTGGACACTTTTCCTCCTTCAAAGCTCCCTCCCCAGGGGCAGGCCCCGTCCCTGTTCTTTTGTCTTTTTTTTTTCTTTTTTCTTTTGCCCTACCCATGTACGTGGGTAGTTTCTTGCCTTCTGGAAAGTGTGAGGTCTTCTGCCAGCATTCATTTGGTGTCCTGTAGGTGTTGTTCCACATGTAGATGTATTTCTGATGTATTTGTGGGGAGAAAGGTGATCTCCACGTCTTACTCCTCCGCCATCTTGATGGTCTCCCTGCGTTCTTTCTTTGTATGACCCTTCTGCTTTTCCAGTTTTATCTGTCAACAGTCTCCTTCAAATACAGCCTCTACTTTAACGCGACTGATGATCTTTTACAAACCAGAAAAGCTCTTTGTTCTTCTGTGTCTGTGTAAATAGATTCAGCTGCCTCTAATGGTTGCCTCTTTTCTGATTCATAAAATCCTATTTATCTCTCAAGATCCAGCTCAAACGTCCCTTCTAATTTTAAGGCTTCCATTGCTCCATCTAACAAAATTAATTACTCTTTCCTTGGCATTCACAAAGCATGCTGTACTTATCTCTACTTTGTACTACATTGTGTTTCAATATTTAATTTTATATATAGTAGGGCCAGTACTGTTTGTGCATCTGTCTTTCTCCACCCAGTGAGTGAGTTCTCAGATCATGGACAATATTTTGTTATTCCTTTTTATCTTCCCCAGAACCTAGGACAATGCCTGAGTTTCCGTTGGTTCTTAATGAATGCTGCCTGTATGGATAAATAAATAAAAATGTATCCCTTGAAATGTCTTGAAATTTGTCTTAGAGGGGGTTTAATCTTAGCAAATGGTAGGAAGTGGTGTATACTAGATTATAAGATATTATCAAGTTTCAGAATTTTGAAAAGACCACTGCTTTCTGAGTAACATATATTTTAATTTGAGTGTCTGAGTTTTGATGAAGAAATGCCTTATGCAACTTCTGGAACTAGAGAGAAAATTTGGATTTCTTAGGAAATGTATTTTATCATTTTGCTTGGCTTGAAGCAAACAATAAATGTTTAAATTCCTATTCTTGCCATTTTTGCATGCCCTTGAAATATGGTTATTGGAGATTAAATAAATTACACAAATGGTATTTTAACAACTTTTTCCTTTTAAAATCATATCCTGAGATAGAGTTCCAAAAGTTCATGTTTCCTGACTTCTCAGCTGCCATAAAGTTGGACATAGCTCTTTAATTTAAAGGATTAAATTTGTTTTAACTGAAAGAGTAGAGCTTGGTTTTCTTTCACAGATTGCAGTGGGAACGTGAGTGCTGCAAAGCTATTAGACCTCTCATATGAAACATTTCAAATAATTTGGAATATCTCAAAAACTGACATTCAGTATCTCCCAAGCATGATCATCTAGAATATTAAAGCTAGAAGACCAGGTTATTTAATGATTTAGTACCTTTTTGGATATTCCAGTAGCACCAATTTAGTAAATCATAACCTCATCTGGAATAACATTTGATTCAGTAATATTTTTAAAATGTCTAATTAGCACAGAGTATGTATGGCAAAAATGTAGCAAGCCCAAACATAAGACAACAAAACTCAAGCAATAGGAAAGAAATCATTAAAGATGTAACATGTGAAATTGACCAGTGCTTTTTCTTATGATCATATAAATATTAAAAACATCTATTGGAAAAGAAGCCCGTTGAAAATAAGATTTTATAGCAATTTGAAATGTGAAATTTCTATCTTTGACATGTTACTGATTTGCAGTGCCATTTATATAATCAACAAGATAACTGAAATAAGATTGCTTTTTCCTTCATTCAGTATGAGGTCCAAATTTTATCCAAACTTATTGCTACTGCCAGCATGGTAAAAAGTTCTATATGCAAGTTATCTTTAAATTGGGATACATACATTTTTATTTTTAATTTTACTTCAAAGTTGTTCGAAGCAGTTTCATTAAAGGCAAAAAAACACAGCTAATTTTCTTTTAAAAAACAACATAAGCTGCTCCTTTGATTTCTTTCTACATTAAAAAAAAATGCTGTCTGAATATACTTCAAACATCATGAGGCAAACATTCTTTAATTAAATGTTGATTTTTCACATCATTAGCCAATTGGTTTTATTCTTTTTCTTCCCTTCTTATTTTGCGAACATCTGAAATTATCTTTTTTTTTAATAGTCCATTATGTATACTTTAGCTTTCTAAGTACACAGGGAACCTATATTTTCCCACACAACTATAACAAAAATTCATTTTTCTAATGATTTTAACTTATGCTCTTGACTCATCAGAAGGAATGCCAATTTTTCCTAAGGGAAGACTATGTTTTAACTATTTCTTAAATATTTCACATTTTCTAACTAGTTCAGGGTCAGATTCATTAAACCTTAAGTAAATTCATCTGAAAGTTTGGCTTTTCATTATTAATGCACTATTTTCCAACATTCTCTATTCTGTTACATCTTCCTAAGAGTAACTGGGACTGTTTAGAGTACTGGAGATAAACTGGTGAGAAAAAATCAAGCAGAAGAACCATGATGTAAAATGTAGCAGCGTGGACTTATTTCATTTTGTCCCTAAACAGAGGGTAAATGTGTGAATGTAACTGCACTTTCAGCAATTAAAAAAGTTACATAAAAATAGTTTTCACTTACTGGAACATGCTTCAGAATAGATTTCTCATTTGATTGCATAACCTGTTTCTGAGCTTCTTAAAGCAATCTGATTAATGTTAAAGACAAAATTAAAAACCATTTTTAGTCTTTTTCTTCCTTCAATACCTAGAAAAGAGGAAAATTTATGACTGTAGTTTAATTTTATTGCTACTGAATCTTTCTTAAAAATGAACTGGCAGATGCCATTACTAGGTTAATTGATTTAATAATGTTCCTGTGAATAAGCTAGCACTTCTGACTTGAATTGCTTTCTCAATTGATTGGTACTCTACAATAGAATTCTATAAAATGTATAGAAGGAGCAACAAGGAACTCAGCTCTGGATTTTTCAGTTAATTCATTAGCATTTAGAAGTCTAAGAAATCATTGCATTTTCAATTTGCTAAGTACATGGCATTTGTTACTAATAATTAGGCACATGCATTGCTTTTACATAGGCTCTTTAAAATGCAGTCTTGTAAGAATCACAGTAGAAAAAAAAGTGTGTTAATAACCTAGTGGTGCGTTTATTTTTCAAATGCCAGCAAGTAGCACCTTCTAGGGATTTACAAGATGGAAGAAATCAAGATCAGTTAAGGTAACCTGCAGGGCAGGCTTGGTTCCGGAAAAAGAGGAGGAAAGGGGAGTGTCACAGAGAAACTGCAAGACAGGAGCTGCCACCTGAGACAGGAGTCAGGGGATGGGGGGACATATCCAGTGGAGCACTGGGTCAGCAGGCAAGCAGGCAGGCTTCTCCTCACCCTGTGAGTTTCTGAGCCTTGGAACTTTGAGAGACTTTGGGGGAATGTGGAGGGTGTAGGTGCCTGGCTCCAGTTGCATCTGGGGTGGGGAACAGGATGATGAAGAAGTCCCCACCCCAGAGATCTTCAGTCACTGAGAGACAAGCTTGGGAGAGAGGGTGATACCACTCAGAGTTGAGGGAAGGGCACTTGGATGAAGTAGGCAAGGGGCAGGTATGGTGGCATCAATAGCTGTGGTGAGGGTGCAAGCCACAGAGGGAACAGTGGGGTTACAAGAGGCCGGGCCTGGGGATGGTGGACTCAGACCTTTAGATAGGCCTCTGAGGCCTGCTGTGATGGGGGCACCAGGCCCAGGAAGACCATGAACTCCTTACAGCACTGGCAGCTCACAATGACCCAGAAGGCCATCTGTGACCATAGTTTGTCCCTCTGGTACAGGAAGTTCCCCATCCAACTACTCAATCTTTGCCCAGGACCCACAGGAAAATCCTACATTTGGGGTTCACCATGTTCTCTTCAATGTCCTTTACAAGCATTATAGTCATGTAGTGCTATGTTTATATACTGTATATCTAATAGAGATTTCTTAATTAATTAATTAATTAATTTGCACCGGGTCTTAGTTGCGGCAGGCAGGAACCCTAGTTGCCCACACAGGCTTCTTAGTTGTGGCATGCGAACTCTTAGTTGTGGCATGCATGTGGGATCTAGTTCCCAATCTTTAGACTTCTGGATCTTATATTTGTTTTGTAATGAGCACTACAAGTAAATAAAGCATGCTTTCTGGCATATATAAACACAAAGTAGCCATTTTTCCACCTTGTCTTTTAAGGCTTAGCTCAATTCCCCTTCTTTAAGATACTTCTCTCCTTAGGGAATTATTTCTCTTTTCTGTGTTTTAATGGACTGTATGCATTTGTATTCACTTATCATGGTTTCTGCTATATTATATCATACAGATTTATTTGTCTATCTGTTCCACTAAGACTCCAGTAGAAGACACGGTATATAATAAATGCCCAACCATGTTTGTTCAATTAATTAACTCACAGTATTATAACACAACATGCTTCCTTGTTATCCTCTTAGTATATGGCTTCATTAACAAAATGTAATGACATCTTATTTTTGAGTGCTAATACATTTCTTGTTTAAGTAAGATTTCTTTCTTCTTATTTTGTATACTTATCAATCCTTGAACATAGAACTATCATGAAAGCGATATTGATGTGAAAATTTTATAAATTTTTAAATTATTGTTTTTAATTTCTCATATCATCTATATATTTATTAAATAAACATTCCGTATTTATAATGAGACCTTTATTTCTTTTGAGTGGATTAAACAACACAAATTTATTTTCTCACATTTCTGTAGGCTGAAAGATTAAGGTGCCATCAAAATTGGTTTCTGGTGAGACCTCATCCTGGTTTGTGGATCACTACCTTCTCTATGTCCTCAGATGGCCTTTTCTCTGTGCACACATGGGAAGAGAGATCTCAGCTGTCTCTTCCTTTTCTATTGGATTAGATTCTATTCTATCAGATTCCAGTTCTATCGGATTAGGGCCTCATCTGTTTTTATGACTATCTATAAATAGTCCTATAGATTAGGATTCAGACTGAAGGAGAATACTCTGCCTTCAAAAGACAGAAGAAATACTCTAAGTCAGAGAGGAAATCTTAGCACTAGTAGCTATGACCCTGGGTAAAGTATTTTTACTCTCCTGGGATCCCTTTCTTAAAATATTTAAATAAAGAAATCAAAACTCATTTTCCCCAGATTGGTCCTTGATAGCCACAGAAGAGAAAACCTTATTCAATTTCTTATTTAAAAATCAATTTTATCTATTAAGTATTTATTAAGCATTTATTGAGGCAGGTCCTATGTTAAGCACTGAGAATATTTCTAGGATAAAATGTACATAATCCCTGTCCTCATTGAGATCACATTCTCAAATAGGTGACAAACGTTAACTAAACAATATTTATACAATTAAAATTAAGAAAACCGCTATGAAGAGCAGAGAGAAATATTCTAGCTGTTCCAGAAATATTTCTTTAAGGTAGTTCCATTTCAAACCATTTAGGTACTATATTAGATTACTATTGCCACAAACGCAGTAGTTTGAAACAATACAAATTTACCATCTTACGGTTCTGGAGACCAGAAGTCCAAAATGATTCTCACTGGGCTAAAGTAAAGATTTTCAGGGATGCACTCCTTCTGGAGCAGAATTTGTTTCCTTTTTCAGCTTCTATAAATCACCCACATTCCTTTGTTTATAGTAAACTTCCTCCACTTCAAAGGCAGCAACTATGGTTGTCACACTGTTCTCATGCTGCCGTACCTGTGGTTCTCTCTCTTCTGCCTCCCTCCTCTACTTTTAAGGTGTCCTGTGATTACACTGAACCCATCTAAATAATCTGGGAACATCTGTCCATATCAAAGTCAGCTGATTTTATCAACCCTATTTCCATCTACAACTTTAGTTCTCATTTGCCATATAATCTAATATTCATAGGTTCCAGGTTTAGGATTCAGGCATCTTTGTGTGGCCATTATTCTGCCTACCACAAGTAGCAACGTAAATGAATGGGACTTCGCCCTGCAAAGGCAGGTAAGGAAGGAGAGCAGTTCAATCAAAGGAAACAACACGAGAGAAGACTGTAGACTGTAATAGAGTGGTATGACAAGGACAAAAGTGGTCTACCCCTCAAGCAGAGAGCATGGGTAAGAGTGAGACATGATCTGTTGACCTCATTACATAATGAGAATCGTTCTTTTGGCCAAAAAATACAGCCATTCACATTATCTAGTGACCCATAATTCCTGAAATTTCTAATGAAACTAGCATTTCCATCAGCAAGAATCTCAACAGTTAGTTATTTAAGTACAGGACATAGAACCAATATCAGAATGACTTAATCTGATGGCAAACATTTTGTTCCCTGTTCTTTTTTTTTTTTTTTTTTTTATTTATTTATTTATTTATTTATTTATTTTTTATTAACATCTTTATTGGGGTATAATTACTTTACAATGGTGTGTTAGTTTCTGCTTTATAACAAAGTGAATCAGTTATACATATACATATGTTCCCATATCTCTTCCCTCTTGCGTCTCCCTCCCTCCCACCCTCCCTATCCCACCCCTCCAGGCTGTCACAGAGCACCGAGCCAATATCCCCGTGCCATGCGGCTGCTTCCCTCTAGCTATCTACCTTACTACGTTTGTTAGTGTGTATATGTCCATGACTCTCTCTCGCCCCGTCACAGCTCACCCTTCCCCCTCCCCATAACCTCAAGTCCGTTCTCTAGGAGGTCTGCATCTTTATTCCTGCCTTACCCCTAGGTTCTTCATGACATTTTTTTTTTCTTAAATTCCATATATATGTGTTAGCATACGGTATTTGTCTTTTTCGTTCTGACTTACTTCACTGTGTATGACAGACTCTAGGTCTATCCACCTCATTACAAATAGCTCAATTTCGTTTCTTTTTATGGCTGAGTAATATTCCATTGTATATATGTGCCACGTCTTCTTTATCCATTCATCCGATGATGGGCACTTAGGTTGTTTCCATCTCCGGGCTATTGTAAATAGAGCTGCGATGAACATTTTGGTACATGACTCTTTTTGAATTTCGGTTTTCTCAGGGTATATGCCCAGTAGTGGGATTGCTGGGTCATATGGTAGTTCTATTTGTAGTTTTTTAAGGAACCTCCATACTGTTCTCCATAGTGGCTGAACCAATTCACATTCCCACCAGCAGTGCAAGAGGGTTCCCTTTTCTCCACACCCTCTCCAGCATTTATTGTTTCTAGATTTATTGATGATGGCCATTCTGACTGGTGTGAGATGATATCTCATTGTAGTTTTGATTTGCATTTCTCTAACGATTAATGATGTTGAGCATTCTTTCATGTGTTTGTTGGCAGTCTGTATATCTTCTTTGGAGAAATGTCTATTTAGGTCTTCTGCCCATTTTTGGATTGGGTTGTTTGTTTTTTTGTTGTTGTTGAGCTGCATGAGCTGCTTGTAAATTTTGGAGATTAATTCTTTGTCAGTTGCTTTATTTGCAAATATTTTCTCCCATTCTGAGGGTTGTCTTTTGGTCTTGTTTATGGTTTCCTTTGCTGTGCAAAAGCTTTGAAGTTTCATTAGGTCCCATTTGTTTATTTTTGTTTTTATTTCCATTACTCTAGGGGGTGGGTCAGAAAGAATCTTGCTGTGATTTATGTCATAGAGTGTTCTGCCTATGTTTTCCTCTAATAGTTTGATAGTTTCTGGCCTTATATTTAGGTCTTTAATCCATTTTGAGCTTATTTTTGTGTATGGTGTTAGGGAGTGTTCTAATTTCATTCTTTTACATGTACCTGTCCAGTTTTCCCAGCACCATTTATTGAAGAGGCTGTCCTTTTTCCACTGTACATTCCTGCCACCTTTATCAAAGATAAGGTGTCCATATGTGCATGGGTTTATCTCTGGGCTTTCTATCCTGTTCCATTGATCTATCTTTCTGTTTTTGTGCCAGTACCATACTGTCTTGATAACTGTAGCTTTGTAGTATAGTCTGAAGTCAGGGAGCCTGATTCCTCCAGTTCCTTTTTTTGTTCTCAAGATTGCTTTGGCTATTCGGGGTCTTTTGTGTTTCCATACAAATTGCGAAATTTTTTGTTCTAGTTCTGTGAAAAATGCCAGTGGTAGTTTGATAGGGATTGCATTGAATCTATAGATTGCTTTGGGTAGTAGAGTCATTTTCACAATGTTGATTCTTCCAATCCAAGAACATGGTATATGTCTCCATCTATTTGTATCATCTTTAATTTCTTTCATCAGTGTCTTATAGTTTTCTGCATACAGGTCTTTTGTCTCCTTAGGTAGGTTTATTCCTAGATATTTTATTCTTTTTGTTGCAATGGTAAATGGGAGTGTTTTCTTGATTTCACTTTCAGATTTTTCATCATTAGTATATAGGAATGCCAGAGATTTCTGTGCATTAATTTTGTATCCTGCTACTTTACCAAATTCATTGATTAGCTCTAGTAGTTTTCTGGTAGCATCTTTAGGCTTCTCTATGTATAGGATCATGTCATCTGCAAACAGTGACAGCTTTACTTCTTCTTTTACGATTTGTATTCCTTTTATTTCCTTCTCTTCTCTGATTGCTGTGGCTAAAACTTCCAAAACTATGTTGAATAAGAGTGGTGAGAGTGGGCACCCTTGTCTTGTTCCTGATCTTAGTGGAAATGCTTTCAGTTTTTCACCATTGAGGATGATGTTTGCTGTGGGCTTGTCGTATATGGCCTTTATTATGTTGAGGAAAGTTCCCTCTATGCCTACTTTCTGCAGGGTTTTTATCATAAATGGGTGTTGAATTTTGTCAAAAGCTTTCTCTGCATCTATTGAGATGATCATATGGTTTTTCTCCTTCAGTTTGTTAATATGGTTTATCACATTGATAGATTTGCGTATATTGAAGAATCCTTGCATTCCTGGAACAAACCCCACCTGATCGTGGTGTATGATCCTTTTAATGTGCTGTTGGATTCTGTTTGCTAGTATTTTGTTGAGGATTTTTGCATCTATGTTCATCAGTGATATTGGTCTGTAGTTTTCTTTCTTTGTGACATCCTTGCCTGGTTTTGGTATCAAGGTGATGGTGGCCTCGTAGAATGAGTTTGGGAGTGTTCCTCCCTCTGCTATATTTTGGAAGAGTTTGAGAAGGATAGGTGTTAGCTCTTCTCTAAATGTTTGATAGAATTCGCCTGTGAAGCCATCTGGTCCTGGGCTTTTCTTTGTTGGAAGATTTTTAATCACAGTTTCAATTTCAGTGCTTGTGATTGGTCTGTTCATATTTTCTATTTCTTCCTGATTCAGTCTTGGCAGGTTGTGCATTTCTAAGAATTTGTCCATTTCTTCCAGATTGTCCATTTTATTGGCATAGAGTTGCTTGTAGTAATCTCTCATGATCTCTTTTATTTCTGCAGTGTCAGTTGTTACCTCTCCTTTTTCATTTCTAATTCTATTGATTTGAGTCTTCTCCCTTTTTTTCTTGATAAGTCTGGCTAGTGGTTTATCTATTTTGTTTATCTTCTCAAAGAACCAGCTTTTAGTTTCATTGATCTTTGCTATTGTTTCCTTCATTTATTTTTCATTTATTTCTGATCTGATTTTTATGATTTCTTTCCTTCTGCTAACTTAGGGGTTTTTTTGTTCTTCTTTCTCTAATTGCTTGAGGTGCAAGGTTAGGTTGTTTATTCTAGATGTCTCCTGCTTCTTAAGGTGGGCTTGTATTGCTATAAACTTCCCCCTTAGAACTGCTTTTGCTGCATCCCACAGGTTTTGGGTCGTTGTGTCTCCATTGTCATTTGTTTCTAGGTATTTTTTGATTTCCTCTTTGATTTCTTCAGTGATCACTTCATTATTAAGTAGTGTATTGTTTAGCCTCCATGTGTTTGTATTTTTTACAGATCTTTTCCTGTAATTGATATCTAGTCTCATGGCGTTGTGGTCAGAAAAGATACTTGATACAATTTCAATTTTCTTAAATTTGCCAAGGCTTGATTTGTGACCCAAGATATGATCTATCCTGGAGAATGTTCCGTGAGCACTTGAGAAAAATGTGTATTCTGTTGTTTTTGGATGGAGTGTCCTATAAATATCAATTAAGTCCATCTTGTTTAATGTATCATTTAAAGCTTGTGTTTCCTTATTTATTTTCATTTTGGATGATCTGTCCATGGGTGAAAGTGGGGTGTTTAAGTCCCCTACTATGAATGTGTTACTGTAAATTTCCCCTTTTATGGCTGTTAGTATTTGCCTTATGTATTGAGGTGCTCCTATGTTGGGTGCATAAATATTTACAATTGTTATATCTTCTTCTTGGATCGATCCCTTGATCATTATGTAGTGTCCTTCTTTGTCTCTTTTAATAGTCCTTATTTTAAAGTCTATTTTGTCTGATATGAGAATTGCTACTCCAGCTTTCTTTTGGTTTCCATTTGCATGGAATATCTTTTTCCATCCCCTTACTTTTAGTCTGTATGTGTCTCTAGGTCTGAAGTGGGTCTCTTGTAGACAGCATATGTAAGGGTCTTGTTTTTGTATCCATTCAGCTAATCTGTGTCTTTTGGTGGGAGCATTTAGTCCATTTACATTTAAGGTAATTATCGATATGTATGTTCCTATTCCCATTTTCTATATTGTTTTGGGTTCGTTATTATAGGTCTTTTCCTTCTCTTGTGTTTCTTGCCTAGAGAAGATCCTTTAGCATTTGTTGTAAAGCTGGTTTGGTGGTGCTGAACTCTCTCAGCTTTTGCTTGTCTGTAAAGGTTTTTATTTCTCCATCAAATCTGAATGAGATCCTTGCTGGGTAGAGTAGTCTTGGTTGCAGGTTTTTCTCCTTCATCACTTTCAGTATGTCCTGCCACTCCCTTCTGGCTTGTAGGGTTTCTGCTGAAAGATCAGCTGTTAACCTTATGGGGATTCCCTTATGTGTTATTTGTTGTTTTTCCCTTGCTGCTTTTAATATGCTTTCTTTGTATTTAATTTTTGACAGTTTGATTAATATGTGTCTTGGCGTATTTCTCCTTGTATTTATCCTGTATGGGACTCTCTGTGCTTCCTGGACTTGATTAACTATTTCCTTTCCCATATTAGGGAAGTTTTCAACTATAATCTCTTCAAATATTTTCTCAGTCCCTTTCTTTTTCTCTTCTTCTTCTGGAACCCCTATAATTCGAATGTTGGTGCGTTTAATGTTGTCCCAGAGGTCTCTGAGACTGTCCTCAGTTCTTTTCATTCTTTTTTCTTTATTCTGCTCTGCAGTAGTTATTTCCACTATTTTATCTTCCAGGTCACTTATCCGTTCTTCTGCCTCAGTTATTCTGCTATTGATCCCATCTAGAGTATTTTTAATTTCATTTATTGTGTTGTTCATCATTGCTTGTTTCATCTTTAGTTCTTCTAGGTCCTTGTTAACTGATTCTTGCATTTTGTCCATTCTATTGTCCATTCTATCTCCAAGATTTCGGATCAACCTTACTATCATTATTCTGAATTCTTTTTCAGGTAGACTGCCTATTTCCTCTTCATTTGTTAGGTCTGGTGCATTTTTATCTTGCTCCTTTATCTGCTGTGTGTTTTTCTGTTTTCTCATTTTGCTTATCTTACTGTGTTTGGGGTCTCCTTTTTGCAGGCTGCAGGTTCGTAGTTCCTCCTGTTTTTGATGTCTGTCTCCAGTGGCTAAGGTTGGTTCAGTGGGTTGTGTAGGCTTCCTGGTGGAGGGGACTGGTGCCTGTGTTGTGGTGGAAGAGGCTGGATCTTGTCTCTC
The DNA here is from genome assembly GCF_949987515.2 of Delphinus delphis. Classification (NCBI taxonomy): domain Eukaryota; kingdom Metazoa; phylum Chordata; class Mammalia; order Artiodactyla; family Delphinidae; genus Delphinus; species Delphinus delphis. The sequence goes on along the minus strand of NC_082687.1, from coordinate 61,976,693 downwards.
TAGTGGGCAGGTTCATGTCTGGTGGTGTGTATTGGGGTGTCTGTGGCCTTATTATGATTTTAGGCAGCCTCTCTGCTAATGGGTGGGGTTGTGTTCCTGTTTTGCTAGTTGTTTGGCACAGGTTGTCCAGCACTGTGGCTTGCTGGTCGTTGAGTGAAGCTGGGTGCTGGTGTTAAGATGGAGGTCTCTGGGAGATTTTCGCCGTTTGATATTATCTGGAGCTGGGAGGTCTCTTGTGAACCAGTGTCTTGAAGTTGGCTCTCCTACCTCAGAGGGAGAGCCCTGCCTCCTGGCTGGAGCACCAAGAGCCTTTCATCCACACGGCTCAGAATAAAAGGGAGAAAAAGTAGAGGGAATTAGTAGACGTATGAGGAAAGAAAGAAGGAAAGGAGGGAAGGAAGGAGGGAAGGAAGGAGGGAAGGAAGGAAGGAAGGAAGAAAGAAAGAAAGAAGCAAAGAAGGAAAGAAGGCAAGAAGGAACGAAAGGAGGGAGGGAGGGAGGGAGGAAGGAAGGAGGGAAAGAAGGGAAAACAGAAAGAAGATACAGTAAAAATAAAATAGAGTATAATAAAGTTATTGAATTAAAAAATTCTTAATTAGAGAAAAAAAAAAAAAAAGGACGGATAGAACCTTAGGACAAATGTTGGAAGCAAAGCTGTACAGACAAAGTCTTACACAGAAGCGTACACATACACCCTCACAAAAAGAGGTAAAGGGGGAAAAATCATAAATCTTGCTGTCAGAGACCACCTCCTCAATTTGGGATAATTCGTTGTCTAAAGGAGGGAAGGAAGGAGGGAAGGAAGGAAGGAAGGAAGGAAGAAAGAAAGAAGCAAGGAAGGAAAGAAGGCAAGAAGGAACGAAAGGAGGGAGGGAGGAAGGAAGGAAGGAGGGAAAGAAGGGAAAACAGAAAGAAGATACAGTAAAAATAAAATAGAGTATAATAAAGTTATTGAATTAAAAAATTCTTAATTAGAAAAAAAAAAAAAGGGACGGATAGAACCTTAGGACAAATGTTGGAAGCAAAGCTATACAGACAACGTCTTACACAGAAGCGTACACATACACCCTCACAAAAAGAGGTAAAGGGGGAAAAATCATAAATCTTGCTGTCAGAGACCACCTCCTCAATTTGGGATGATTCGTTGTCTAAAGGAGGGAAGGAAGGAAGGAAGGAAAGAAAGAAAGAAAGAAAGGACGAAGGTAAAGTATAATAACGTTCTTAAAATTGATTATTAAGAAAAAAAATTTTAAGAAAAAACCATGGACGGATAGAACCTAGGACAAATGGTGGAAGCAAGACTATACAGACAAGATCTCACACAGAAGCATACACATACACATTCACAAAAAGAGGAATAGGGAGAAAAATCATAGATCTTGCTCCCAAAGTCCACCTCCTTAATTTGGGATGATTGGCTGTCTATTCATGTATTCCACAGATGCAGGGTACATCAAGTTGATTGTGGAGCTTTAATCCGCTGCTTCTGAGGCTGCTGGGAGAGATTTCCCTTTCTCTTCTTTGTTCTCACAGCTCCCAGGGGCTCAGCTTTGGATTTGGCCCTGCCTCTGCGTGTAGGTTGCTGGAGGGCGTCTGTTTTTTGCTCAGACAGGACGGGGTTAAAGGAGCCGCTGATTCGGGGGTTCTGGCGTACGGAGGCCGGCGGCAGGGAGGGAGGGGCACGGAATGCGGGGCGGGCCTGCGGCGGCAAAGTCCGGCGTGACTCTGCACCAGCCCGAGGCCCGCCGTGCGCTCTCCCGGGGAAGTCGTCTCCGGATCCCGGGAACCCGGCAGTGGCGGGCTGCACAGGCTCCGCGGAGGAGGGGAGTGGAGAGCGACCTGCGCTCGCGCACAGGCCCCTTGGTGGCGGCAGCAGCAGCCCCAACGTCTCCCGCCCGCCTTGGGGTCCGCGCCTCCAGCCGCGGCTTGCGCCCGTCTCTGGAGTCAGCGCCCTCAGCCGCGGCTCGCGCCCGTCTCTGGGGTTCTTGCCCTCAGCCGCGGCTCGCGCCCGTCTCTGGGGTCCGCGCCCTCAGCCGCGGCTCGCGCCCGTCTCTGGGGTCCGCGCCCTCAGCCGCGGCTCGCGCCCGTCTCTGGGGTCCGCGCTTTCAGCCGCGGCTCGCGCCCGTCTCTGGAGTCCGCGCTTTCAGCCGCGGCTCGCGCCCGTCTCTGGGGTCCGCGCTTTCAGCCGCGGCTCGCGCCCGTCACTGGGGTTCGCGCTTTTAGCCGCGGCTCGCGCCCGTCTCTGGAGTTCCTTTAAGCAGCGTTCTTAAACCCCTCTCCTCACGCACCAGGAAACAAAGAGGGAAGAAAAAGTCTCTTGCCTCTTCGGCAGGTGCCGGCTTTTCCCCGGACTCCCTCCCGGCTAGCTGTGGTGCACTAACCCCTTCAGGCTATGTTCAAGCCGCCAACCCCAGTCCTCTCCCTGCGCTCCGTCCGAAACCGAAACCCTAGCCTCAGAGCCTCAGCTCGCAGCCCCGCCCGTCCCGGCGGGTGAGCAGACAAGCCTCTCGGGCTGGTGAGTGCCGGTCGGCACCGATCCTCTGTGCGGGAATCTCCCCGCTTTGCCCTCCGCACCCGTTGCTGTGCACTCCTCCGCGGCTTCGAAGCTCCCCCCTCCGCCTCCCGCAGTCTCCGCCCGCGAAGGGGCTTCCTAGTGTGTGGAAACTTTTCCTCCTTCACAGCTCCCTCCCACTGGTGCAGGTGCCGTCCCTATTCTTTTGTCTCTGTTTATTCTTTTTTCCTTTTGCCCTACCCAGGTACGTGGGGAGTTTCTTGCCTTTTGGGAGGTCTGAGGTCTTCTGCCAGCCTTCAGTAGGTGTTCTGCAGGAGTTGTTCCACGTGTAGATGTATTTCTGGTGTATCTGTGGAGAGGAAGATGATCTCCGCGTCTTACTCTTCCGCCATCTTCCCTTCGAGCCTGTTCCCTGTTCTTAACACAAAGTCAGATAAACTTCATCTTCTATCTCAGTAACATGGACAATTTTCTAGTGGGTTCTTTAGGTGGTGACATCAGAAAGATTTGTCTAGGTGAATGCAATTTGAAACTTCATCAGTGTATTCTATCTGTTTTGCTAAATTTTTCAAATTTGTTAAAATTTTGCTAAATATTTGAATTTTACATTGTTACTGAACAAATTGAACTATGACTTATGTTTCACAATTAACATAGCTGTTTCATGGTCTATCATGTTTTGTATCATAGCAAGTTTATCTTTTTCTTCTTCTATAACAGCATAGACTGCATTGCTTGTGACAGTATTACCTTATAACTTGGGATAGTCCCAAAACATCCCTCTCCATATTTCTGTTCATCCACCCTGTCTCCCTCCCTCATCAATCAAGGCTTCCAACATCAGGATTCCTGTCTTAAAAGTGGCTCTTATAGATGGAATAATTTGTGTCTCCCTAAATTTATACATTGAAGTCCTAACCCCCAGTAAATTGGTGCAGCCACTATGGAAAACAGTGTAAAGTTTCCTCAAAAAATTAAAACTAAAACTACCATATTATCCAGCAATTCCACTTCTGTGTATTTATCCAAAGAAAACAAAAGCACTAATTTGAAAAGATGTATGCATCACTATGTTCACTGCATCATTATTTAAAATAACCAACACATGGAAACAACTTACATGCCCATCAATGGATGAATGGATAAAGAAGATGTGAGATATATATATCTATATATCTATGTGTCTCTCTCTATCTATATCTATGTATCTATATATATATACACACATACATGTACACACACACAATGGTATATTATTCAGCTATGAAAAAGAATGAAGTCTTGCCATCTGCAACAACATGGATGGATCTTGAGGGCATTTTGCTCAGTAAAATAAGTCAGACAGCAAAAGATAAATATGATATGATCTTTCTTATATGTGAACTCTAAAAACAAAACAAAATAAAACAAACAAACAAAAAACAAATGAGTTCATGGACATAGAGAAGAGATTGGTGGTTTCCAGGAGGTGGAGAGTGGAAAGTAGGTGAAATGGGTCAAAAAGTAAAAATTCCAAGTTAGAAATGAGTAAGTCATGGGGATGTAATGCACAGCATAGTGGCTATAGTTAATGCTGTATTGCATATGTGAAAGTAGCTAGGAGAGTGGACCTTGAAAGTTCTCATTACAAGAAAAAAAGTTATAACTATGTATGGTGATGAATGTTAACTGGACTTACTGTAGTGATAATTTTGCAGTACATACAAATATCAAATCATTACATTGCACACCAGAAACTAATATTATGTCATTATACTTCAATAAAAACATCTAAGGTGAATAAGTAAAAACAATAATAAACCTATGCATTTATCTTCTTGTCTTCAATATATACCTATAAAGTTATCAATTAGAATATTTTACTCCCAGAGCTTGAAGAAGTTTAATGCTTTTTACAAATATAAATTTATATGACATGCTAATGAACCTTACATAAAATTTACTTGACACTTGTCAAGCATTTAAAGAAAACTGAGAATCTGTAATTTGACTTTCAGTGAACTATGAGTGAGTGAATAGAAAATATTTTTCAATTGAGAGTTAAGGGTAAGTGACTGGAGGGATAGGAAATAAGTCACCCTGAAAGTCTGAATTTCTGAAAAATTTCACAAAAGCTCTAACTTAGTCTAGGATTTTTTTTTTTTTTTGCGGTACGCGGGCCTCTCACTGTTGCAGCCTCTCCCATAGCGGAGCACAGGCCCCAGACGTGCAGGCTCAGTGGCCATGGCTCACGGGCCCAGCCGCTCCGCGGCATGTGGGATCCTCCTGGACTGGGGCACGAACCCGTGTCCCCTGTATTCACAGGCGGACTCCCAACCACTGTGCCACCAGGGAAGCCCTAGTCTAGGATTTTTGATACATACTGGCATTTAAACAAATTTGGAATTTAGAAGTTATTAATATATGCCAGATATAAATACATATTTCTTCTGCATCATAACTAACTCTTAACTAGTAAAAGCTTCCTATTAATTATATGAATCACAATTTTTATTGAATACTAATAAAAATGAATTACAGGCCTTGAAAAGAATGTCACCTGTTCAATTTATATGACTGTTTCATTTTTAATCAGAGCTTCTTCTCAAATGGTTCTTCTTTTTTTCATAGTCACAGAATAAAGGAATTGTTAGAAATTGACCTTGGTAATTAGGCTCTAAAGATGAAAAATTTTAGTGGTGACAGGATGACAGAATTGAATGATTAGCAAAGGAAAAGCAAAGTTTCTATGAACTTACCATACTTGCAATTTTCTCATTTATAAGCATGTCACTTTACCACTAAATAAGAATTATTTTTGAGGAAAACAGAATGCTATATGATTTTTCTTCCTGCTAAAATGGGCATAGATAACCACATATCCTACAAGTAGGGAGTATTTGTACATTCAAAACTGGGTCAAGGAGGAGAAAAATGATGGGGGTGTTGATCAGGAGTAGAAAGACTAGACAAAGTGTTACTAAAATGCAAATAAAATTGGGGAAGAATCACATTTGCATATAATTTTAACTGAATACTATTTATCAAATATCTGGATTTTTTATGGTTTTAAAAAATAATAGATTATTTAAATAACAGTAGACAAATCTAGTTACAAAGTGGCACGCAAATGATTATAACATCTTTATTCATAATCACTCCAAACTGGAAGCAATCAAGATGTCACTCAGGTGAATGTGTAAACAAACTGTGATACAGCCATCCAATGGAATACCATCCAGTTTTTAAAAGGAATGAACTAACAAGCCATTCAAAGACATGGATGAATTTTAAATGCATTCTGTAAAGTAGAAGAAACAGTGTGAAAATTCTACAAACTGCATGATTGTAGCCATTTATATGACATACTGGAAAAGGAAAAACTATAGAGAAGTTAAACAGATCAAAAAAAAAAAAAACAGATCAATGGTTGGCAGGAATCTAGAGTGGGAAAAGTTCAAATATGTGAAATGCAATGGAATTTTAGAGATGTGAAACTATTTTGTATGATTGTATAACTGTGAATTTATGGCACGATTCATGTACCTATGTACTTATAGAACTTGACAGCTCAGAGTAAATCCTATTGTACGTAAAATTTAAAAAAATATATGAGGGCATGAGTCCTATGATAGAATGCTGTCTGTGGCAAAAGAATATAACTGTATTACAAATAGAAGACACAACCTTATATTGGGGTTCGAAGGAAAAGCTGCTGACCTATGTAACTTTGGAAGTGAGTGTAATCTGTAAGACTGAAAGTAAAGGGAAGTGTACATAACTCTGTACTGCAGTTGATAAAGTTTTATTACATGGGGGTGCAGATTTACAATTCTGAAACCACTATACATGTATCCTGAAATTTAACAATTATGTAAATGAATGGTAGATGGTAGGATTTCTCATTGTTAAAGTGGAAAGGTACATACCAGCAAGGAGAGGAGGCTAGAATAATCCATGCCATAAAGGACTCGGAGACAACAGTATGAACTCATGTTTACCTTTGCATAAATACAGATGTCACATAGAGAAATAATTACATATATGTGTACATACATGGTTTAATATATGTATATATATTTTCTTGCTTAGTCAGGTAGAGCATTTATCAGCAATGACACCTGACTACACTGAGTGTCCAGATCTTGGCTTCTAATGCCATTTTCCAATGAAAGGAACCAGAGGTACTTGGAGAAATAGCTGATTTAATAAATACAAGATGAGCCTGAAGCATTTTACAGTGCCTGAAATTAAGGTAGCGCTAAAAAAACTACAATAAAAAACATAAACAATAGTAGAGGTATATCAAAGGGACAGAGGTACCAAATGAAAGAGCTTCTAGTTGCCAAATATAAACAATTTGAGCTACACATGCACATACACACACACAATAATATTGGATCATAACCCAAAGTATAAAATGAATATCTATGATGAATAAGTAAATGGGGAAAAATTAACAACTCTGGGCAGAAAATTTTCAAAGTATTTATGTAAATAATCCACCCTCCAGGAGGTAGAGTAAAACTCCCCACTCTTTAAGGATAGGCTGCACATAATGGCCATCTTCCAAAGATTACAGTATGGAAAAGAAGAAAAATTAGTAACTTTACAATGGAGAAATCTGACAAATTCTATCTCAACTCAGGTGATCAATTTTAACATTAACACATTAACAGCGATAACTCATGTTGACAGTATGTACTTTTGATATGATGCGATGAAGACGACATTTGACCTCTGTGGTCTTCCTCCCACAAACGTATAACACTAGATCTAATTATGAGAAAAATCCCAATAGACGGGTATTCTACAAAATGCCTGAATAATACTTCTTAAAATTGTTAAAGTCATAAGAAATAGCAAGTTTGAGAAGCTGTCACAGTCAACAGGAGCCTAAGGGAGACATGATGACAAAATGTAATGTGGTATCCTACAAGAGATCTTGAAACAGAAAAGAATATTAGTTACAAACTAAGGAAATGTAACATATGGACTTTAATTAATAATAATATATCAGTATTGGTTCACTAATTATGAGCAATGCATCATACTAAAATAAGATGTTGACAAGAGGGTAAACTGGGTATGGGCAAAACTTTTTGTGTTATCTTTGTAACTTTTCTGTAAATCTGAAACTGTTCTAAAATAAAAAGTTTATAAAATACTAAAAGATTAGTTCTGAAAATTGAGAAGTACATTATAGTGGAGTTCTGGATACAGGAACTTGTGAGTATATAGACTTCTTGCAAGCTGAGCAAAAATACTTTTTATTGACAGAGGGTTGACTATAATAGATCATGTAATTAAAAGAAGAATGTGAACAAGGTGTAAATTTCTCAATATAGTTCAAAAAGATAGGATGAATTCATCTTACCAACAGTACATTCCGTTCAGTCCTGTGTCCTAGCAGCATTGAAGAAGAAATCTTATTATCTAGCATCTATTAATCAACTCGGTAGGAAATACACACCACAGAACATTAGAGTGATGAATATTTTCTTCAGTATTTTAGAAGTCATCAAGGTAAAATTAGTATTTTGTTGCATTGCTTAGAGAAAATAACATTTAGCTTTCATTGTCATTATCATCATTGGCAAGTCTTACTTGGTTTTGTTGACAATTTGTTTTTTTAGAATATTAGTTGTTATTAGTCTCCTAAAGAGAAAGAAAGAGCTATCTTTAGGGAGAAACCATTTGAGTTAGAAATATATGTGACAACAGAGTTGTAATATCTTAGGTGGGAAACATGTTGATTTAAAAATATGAATAGAAATCGTGGCATAAACTTCAAACATTTCAGGTATCATAATCATTAATTCTTATGTATTCTATTTCTTATGTTTCCTTATTATCTCAAACTTAGTTGGATTATTCACTGTGGAATACATTCTTAATCAAATGCATATACGATCTGTATAATTGTTAGCTATTTTATTATCACTGGCTGGAACTCTATGTTCTTGATCAGGTACTATTTTTATAAAAATGTTTAAGATAATTTATTAGTCAGTTTAGCAAAATGGAAAGGTAGTGCCCCCTTACCAAACCCAAACCCACTCAACAGGTTAGAAGGCAGCATGATTTTGTGATGAGCAGCATTGGTGAGATTTCTTGCTACATATCATGGTGGGAGGAATGTTCATAGAAGAATATAGTCTGATGGGAAGCAAGGTGACTTTGTAAAAAATACCTATATTTTTAAAATACCATCTCTGGGAGAAAAGACTACAGTTGCTGAAATGCCTATATTTTATTGCTGTTTTCACATCAACACCAATGGGTAAACATACATAATTTTAATTATCTAAAAAGATATGACTTACTTAGACACTGTGATTATTTCTGTGATTACAACATGGCAACTCAATATATAAAAACACATCTTTTTTTCCAATTATACCTGTTCCTGAACATTTCCTTCATGCTAATTTCAGTTTATGAAATAAGCAGCTGAAATCATTGAATTTGTGTTTCCTTTCATCTCATATTTGTTTAAGCAGACACCTGAGAATTTCTGCCTATACAGAGAAATATAACAAGATGATTCAAAGATACAGCTTACAACAAAGATGTATTGTTTTCATTTTTTTGCTGTTATTTATATAAAGTTCAAATTTCCCATTTCTTTCCCCAGAATTAAAACTGTTTTATCCTCTTCAGCTAGATGTTATTGGTGGGGGAAAAAAAAATGAACCCTGCAACTTGAAAGATTTACCTGGAAAGTGACTTTGATTAGACTTTATCATAAGTAGAGCTGAAAAAGCAACATATTTACAATGAACTAATTTTTCCTATTAGTTCTTGGAATTCAAGTAAACTCATTATTGCCATTTAGATAACTTACATCAATGCCTCAGTGAATCATATTATTGATCAATCAGTTATAGAACTTACTATCTTCATCATATTAGGTGTTATATATAACATGAATTTTGCTCTTGCTGAATATGTAATCTAGTTGAGGAGACATGTCTTAACATATAATTGAACATACAAGAGAGTTAATACTATTATCAATAATGGTCAAAATATGTCACATAATCTATATGTTATTAATTTTCATGGGAAGGTTAAAGATTAGACCAGAGAGGCAAAGCTTTAAGAAAGGGATGAATTTATATTGTGTTGGCCAAAAAGTTCATTCCGGTTTTCTGTAACATATTATGGAAAAACCCAAACAAATTTTTTGGCCAACCCAATATATGTGTTTAACTGAATAAATAAAGTTAAGATGTTCCTGAGGAGTGAAAAATATATTTCAAAAAAATAAGAAGAGATGAAAGGCAAAGAGAGCATGGGCAGATATGACTAAAAAGTTAGACCCAACTTCTCCCACTTTTATTTGAAGCTTCAAATCAGTGAACCTGACAAGGACTTTAAAACCTTTCACAGATACATACCAGGAGGCCAAATTATTCTGTTAGGTGAGTATAATTATCAAAAAAGCAAGCAATTAAAAATCACAGTGATGTCTAGTAAAAATTTTAACTTCACCTAAAGCAAGAGCTAGGAGAAATGCTTACCTAATAAACGAGGGAGTATCAATCTTCGTGACCCATTTCACACATTCCCTCTTATTCTCTTTTTAAAAGTGTCTACTCCTTTTTACTTCATGATTAATTGTCAGGGTAACTGAGTAGCTCTTTCCTGAGCAATATAAATGTCATTCACTTCTCTTGAAACATGTTTGGTACCTCTTCTTAGAAGCCGAAAATCTCAGACTTCAGTAATCTCACAGCCAGAGAATGACAAATTATCTTTCAAGACAGCAACAGTGTCATACTTGTGGAGAATAGATTTTTAAAATTAAGTTACGCATGGAAATTGGTATTTTGTTGTATAAATTGGCATATCAGTGAAAAGTTGCTAGAATATGCCACCATTATTCTATTTTCATCTACATAAAATAATCCTTTGGTAAAACAAAATGTCATGAGTCATTGCAAATAGTGTTTTTTCACATGCCCCCCTTTTAAAAAAGGGATGTATCTATGCTTACAGTACTCTAAACATTCTTTTGTATATTTTGTTACTTTTATTTGTATTACCCTTCTCACATTTGAAAGAATAATGTAGTGTAGGGGCTAAGAACTGAGTACTGCACTTAGACAACCAGAATTCCAGGCTTCTCACAGCCACTTTCAAGTTGTATGACCTGTGCCTCACTCCTTTGTGCCTCGGTGTCTTCACTGTAAACTAAGGAAAAGAATAGTGTCTATGTCATGGGTTATTGTAAGGATCAGTAGAATTAATACTTGAAAAGCCTTTAGGGTATTGCCTGGTATATGGTATTTGCTACCATTCTATTATTACCTGGAAAAATTCCGACTCGTTTTTTCCTGGATTCCCTTCTAAAAACTCTTTTCTGACAGACTTGGACAAAATTAATCATTCTCATCTCTGTGTGACCATCTATTTTTACTTATACCGAGCTCTTTTCCTGCTGCATTTCTTATATGGTTATCTTTCCTGCTACACAATGAGCTTCCTGAAGGCAAGATTATGCTTTACACATCCTGTGTCCCTGCAACAAAATGATGTGCCAAGCACATACTGCACCAATGATTATCATTCCTGGCGGGATCACTGTGAGGGGTCCTCAAAATATGTACACTCTGAGATGAGGATTCAATAGGAAATTTAGATTTTTTTTTAGGAAGTTCATTGTATGGTTTTCATGTTCTGACTACTTGAGATTCTCTCTGGTAGGCACACAATAAACAGGTAAATAAAGAAATGAGTTATACTTTCTCCTTGCCTGCTATTTATAAATGTAAACATTCTTATTTCTCATTCATTCTGAGTGTCTTGTAGAAAAATTTCATTTATTGATGAAAAAGAATAGCTAGACATCATCTGATTTGTGTAATTTTTTATATTTGGATACTATTATGTATCAATTTTCTCTGATAAACTCTAAATAATTACATATAATACCTTTGGATTTATTTAGGAATGTCTCTGGGTATGATTCAACACCTTAACAAAAGAGAATTTAATCAGGCAAAGGAAAACTTCAAATGTATAGGGTAACTGTACCCAAGCTTTGTATATGTTTCTACTCTCAAGAGTTCTTTATTTGAATGTGGTGATTTATGTTTGTCTAATATGTCCACTGGGCAAATTAGTTAAAACACATAAAATGTTCCTTGTTATCTCTAGGTTTCAAAGAGGAGAAGAGTATGTGTAGATAATATGGGAAGAAAACTTCTTTGAGGAAAAAAATATTTAAAAATGAAAATCAAATCAAATCTCTCATTGAAACTATCAAATAGTGTGTTGTAACCATGAATTTGGAGTATTGTTGAAAATAGGAATACATTTTGGTAGACATATTTTGATAGTATTAATAGTTTTAGAATTAGTAAATTTTTATTACATTGAGATCTATATAATCTTTTTGTTTGTTTTACTGGCACAATTTCAAATTTTTCGTTGCAGTTTTCCAAAAGTTTTGGAATGGGCACACATATGTACACACACACACACACACACACACACACACACACACTTTTTTTTCTTAATTACAAACAAGATGAACAGATAATTAGTAAAATGTCATTTTGCCATCAGATTAAATTAAATGAATCTGCACCTGTATAGTGGCCTTGGAACTGAGAGATAAAGTGAACCCATGTGTCTTTCTGTACTCCTAGAACAAGTGTACTTTATCAAAAGACAGATGGCTGTTTAGCAATGTATCACCTGCATAAAGAACATGAGTGGAGCATTAACTCTTTTCTGAACTGTATTGAAATCCCCATGTATTTATTATTTCTCATTATTTTTTCATTAACTGAAATTTCCACTTGTCTTTATAATATAATTGGGTATTTAAATGATACACATTGTTTCCTGCTTTGTATTCAAATCTCTTTGGTTATTTTCACTAGCAGATATTTTAAACAATTCCCCACTCCAAATATATTTTTTGAAGAAAATACATACGGTAAGGTGTTCTCTCATTTGAAAATCACTTGCTGTGTCATACTTAAATACCAAACAAAATTCATAAACTCACAAAAACATAGTTTCCTAGAAGACTTCTGGGTCATTCAGGTTGATCCTATGGTTCTCTGAAATATTGTTGTAGAACTTTTTCATAAAAGAGTTTTTGAAGGATCTTTTATGACAGATTCCTAGTACACAGTGGGTTTTTGTTTGTTTATTTTTGATCTGTAGCTTTAAAAAATTGTCAGTATGTAAGGAAAGTCACAAACTGGGCGGCAAAATAATAGCTATAGCTTTGAGTTTCATTCAAATTTTTTTCAATAATGGTATTCTATCCCTCTCTTTTATAAAGCTGAAAACAAGTTTCTTGGAGCTGAAAACTCACTTGGGAGATCCATCTTCTCTTGTGCTCCCAAGGAGGATTCTTTCAAATCTTGATCTAAAAGGAAAATTTAATTGATGGTTATGAGCATGTAACCCCTGCTCTAAGCCAGAAAGGTACCTGTGTTTACCTTACGGGTTATTACTGATTAAAGACCTAGATCTTGTCCAGTAGAGTTTCAAATAATTTCTGTCCATTAGAAAAAAGTCCCAGATGTTATATTTTTAATTCTCTGCAAGTATTAATCAGTTTTGTGTCTTTCCTAGTTTTCTAGTTCCCCCCTAGTTTTCTAGTTCCCCCCTAGTTTTCTAGTTCCCCAAAATACCTAGTTTCTCAAAATGCTGTTTCAACCAGCTTTTTCATTTACTGGTTTCCTATTTTACAAATTAAATATATTTTTGATATATATCATTCTGTATTTGAAAAAATGGTTTGAGCATATTATTAATCTTTATACGTCTCATAATGCACTTTTTAATTTATTCCACAGAACAGTTTGATGTGCTTGTGACAGGTAAGCCTGAATGAACTGTCTCCCAGCCAGTGAGGCTACTAAAAGTTGAACTGATCAATCTTTATGGTAAAATTTCATGACAGAGATTCTCCTTTGAGTATCTTTTCTAGTTGGAAGGTACAATGAGAAGATAAAAGTTCATGCCAGTGATATTCTCAGTGTACTCTGAAAATTCCAAGTGATTAGTGGATAATGGGCTCTTTCACTTATCTTTCTAATGGTTAAGATTATTCATGATCTAGAGTAACATTGTAAAGAATGGACTGTATTATGCTAACTCATACATAAACTTAAAACACAAGTCTTAGGCAATTCCAAAAGGTTACTATGTAATTGCATCCATATTTTAAGAGAGCCTACATTTGAATTTTGTTCCTGATAAGAAGTCAAGCAGCGGTAAAGAATTAATTTATATTTCTTCTATATATTATTATTGTTACAAATTAGTGAGCTAGTTTTTGGAAGAAGAATGAAGCAACATGTAATTTTTGTTAAATAATTGGTTTTCTGAAATCATATGGCTGCATAAGGATATATGCTCATTTTCTTCTACGCCTACACATTACTTAGATGTTCTTGGAAGAAAGGTAGATAAATTGGAAACAAAAGTAAAATCCTAAAACAAATTTTCAGTCATTCGGAAAAGAGTAGGATAAAATCCTGAGTTATTTTAACTCTACTGCAGGGACTAATCAACTAGTTTCCAGTGCTTTTTTTTGAAATAGATTTTAAACACAATGTCCTTGTTTTTTCCTTTTATACCATTCCTCATGTTTGAGTTATGCATCATTGGTAGTGATTTAAACCATGGCATCTACATCTGGTCTTTATTACATGCTTTATTGCATACTTGAATGGCATTTTTCAAAGCCTGGAGGTTTTTCATATTTCCTTTAGTGAGATTTATGCAATAGAATTTGTAGAGTCAGAAAAAAGAGAATCAAGAAAAGAGAGTTGATGACTCTACTTAATGTAACCTTAGATTGCCACAGGCTAACTCAGACCTAAGGGAAAAAAATCAAGTACCCAACTTAAATCAATAGCTTTAAATTCTTTTTTTTTTTTTTTTTTAATACTCTACTGAAGTTCTAATTCCACCAGTCTTCACAAGTGGCTGCTTGTGATGCCGGATGCCTTCTAACTTCTTTTTCTCTCTATCAAGGGCAACTTATTTAAGGAAATATGCTTATCACAGTTATAGAATGCTTAGAAAACTATTTATTGAATGAAAGGGCAATATAAAAAATCTAAGTAGTCTTTGCACTGTAAGACTCCTTTCAGCAATGGGCAGATGCCCTCCAGTATCTGGGGCAATCAATAAACTAGGATTGTTTCCACTAAGAGTTACATATTTCACAGGCATCAGGGTATAATGTAAAGCACCAGACAGGCATAGATTTTTAATCCCATCTCTGTATGGCTATGGGAATGTTATTTGGCCTACTAGGTTTTAGTTTCCTCTTATATAAAAAGGAATGTGACCTTGGAAGGTTGCTGGTAGATTAGAAATAATGGATACAGAGCACCTGGAACATAGAGTCATTCTATAATAGCTGTTAGTAAAAATTATCCCACCCCAAGTAGAAAGAACTGTCATTTTTTTTTGGTTGCTATTAGATACCCTAATTGATTCATGTTCTTTTGGTCTCACAAGGTAACCTTGTTCTTTCAGCCTTACTTACTTTTCTGTGAGGAGTTTATATCATGTCCTCCCAGGAAATGGGACAAGAGCTGTTTTTCTGTCAAAGCTTTATGCTAAGCTCAGTTGTCTCCTCCACTGACCTTCCCCATTTTTTCTGAACTGTAGTTTTGTATTTCAAATCTGTGACTAATCAAGGTGGAAGGGACTGGAAATACAATGCTGAGTTAGATATGATCCCTGCATCTGGGATCTCCTGTCTTCCATGTTACTAATTCTCATGTTTGTTTTAGAATGCTTCCAGCAGAAAGCCCAGGGACCTAAATGCCAAGAGTATCCTTAGTAGACTGATTTACATAAGCTGTTCATGGTCTCAATTTCATTGCTTCTCGGACTATTAAAATAAAATTTTAAAATAAAATCTCTCTACAATACAATTGATTGTTGAAAACCAGAAAAAAATATACAGTGCCCTCTCCCTCTTCCAATACTTCCATCCTTAAATTGCTGCTGCAAATGAATAATAAACCATTTATTATACAGATGTTTACTGGGAAGCTACTAAAGTTCTAGGGATACAACACTGACTAAAACAAACAGCAGTCCCTCATTGAACACACACATTTGAGCCTTGGCCTTGTGTGGAACATAGGTTGTATAGGCTACCATATGTAGGTGATGGGAATCATTTTTTAAAGAACTTTATTATTTTTCTTCTGCTTTTTTTGAGATATAATTGATATACAGCATTGTATAAGTTTAAAGCATACAGCATGATTTGACTTACATACATTATGAAATTATTATCACGGTGAGATTAGTGAATGTCCATCAACTCATATAGATGCAGAATTAAAGAAATATAAAAAAAATGTTCTTTGTGATAAGAACACTGGATTTCCTGTCTTAACAACGTTCATATATAACATACAGCAGTGTTAATTATATTTGTCATGTTGTACAATACTTCCCTAGTACTTATGTATCTTATAATTGGAAGTTTGTAATTTTGACTGCCTTCCTCCAATTCCCCCTCCTTCCCCTGCCTCTGGTAGCCACAAATCTGATCTCTTTTGCTATGAGTTTGTTTGTTTGTTTGTTTTTGAAGTATATTAGTTCCTGGTGTACACTATAGTGATTCGATATTTCTTTACATTTCAAAATGATCACCAAAATAAGTCTAGTTAGGGTATGTCACCATACAAGGATATTGCATAGTTATTGACTATTTTCCCTACACTGTACATTTCATATTCGTGACTCATTTGTTTTGCAACTGTAAGTTTGTACCTCTTAATCTCCCTCACCTATTTGTTTTCTCCCCTCACCTGCCACCCCGCCCTCAGGCAACCACCTGTTCATTCTCTGAATCTATAACTCTATTTCTGTTTAGTTATGTTTGTTCATTTGTTTTCTTAGATTCCATATATAAGATAAATCATTCAGTATCTGTCTTTCTCTATATGACTTATTTTACTTAGCATAATACTCTCTAGGCCCATCAATGTTGTCGCAA
Source organism: Delphinus delphis (assembly GCF_949987515.2). Classification (NCBI taxonomy): domain Eukaryota; kingdom Metazoa; phylum Chordata; class Mammalia; order Artiodactyla; family Delphinidae; genus Delphinus; species Delphinus delphis. The sequence continues at coordinate 61,960,197 of NC_082687.1, read as the reverse complement.
ATGCCAAGATTTCATTCTTGTTACAGCTGAGTTACATTCCATTGTATATATGTACCACACCTTCTTTATTCATTCATCTGTTCATTCATCTATTGATGGCACTTAGGTTGTTTTTATATCTGGCTATTGTAAGTAATGCTGCTATGAACACAAGTGTGTTTCAAATTGGTGTTTTCATTTTCTTCTGATAAATACTGGGCATGGAATTGCTATGGTAAGTCTATTCTAAATTTTTTGAGGATCTTCCATACTGTTTTCCATAGTGATTGCACCAGGATACATTCCCACCAACAGCGCATAAGCGTTCCCTTTTCTCCACGTCCTCGCCAACACTTGTTATTTGTTGTCTACTTGAAACTCGTGGTTTTGATTTGCATTTCCCTGATGACTAGTGATGTTGAGCATCTTTTCATGTGTTTATTGGCTATCTGTATATTTTCTTCAGAAAAATGTCTGTTCAGGTCCTCTGCCCATTTTTAAATTGGGCTGTTTGTTTTTTCGGATGTTGAGTTGTATGAGTTTATTGTATATTTTGGATAGTAACCCTTTATTGGAAATATTGTTTGCAGATATATTCTCCCATTCAGTACGTGGCCTTTTCATTTCATGATAGCTTCCTTTGCTGTGAAAATATTTTGTAGTTTGTTATAGTCCCATTTGTTTATTTTTGCTTCTGTTTCCCTTGCCTGAGGAGACATATCCAAAAGGATATTACTAAGACTGATGTCAGAGAGCTTACTGCCTATATTTTATTCCAGAAGTTTTATGGTTTCAGGCTTTACATTTAATTCTTTAATCCATTATATATTTATTTTTATGCATGGTGTGAGAGAGTAGTCCAGTTTGATTCTTTTGCATGCAGCTGTCCAGTTTTTCCAACACCATTTATTAAAGAGGTTATCTTTTCCCCATTGTACATTCTTTCCTCTTTTGTTGTAGATTTAATTGTCCATATAAGTGTGGATTCAATTCCAGGCTCTCTATTCTTTCCCATTGATCTATGTCTCTGTTTTTGTACCAGTACCATACTGTTTTGATTACAGTAGCTTTATAGTATAGTTTGAAACCAGGGAGCCTGACATCTCCAGCTTTGTTCTTCTTTCTCAAGCTTGTTCTGGTTATTTGGGATTTTTTATGTTTCCATACAAATTTTACAATTATTCTAGTTCTGTGAAAAATGCTATTGGCATTTTAATAGGGATTGCATTGAATCTGTAGCTTGCCTTGGATAGTATGGTCATATTAACAATATTAATTCCTCCAATGCATGAACACAGTATATCTTGCCATGTGTTTGTGTTGTCTTCAGTTTCTTTCATCAGTGTCTTATAGTTTTCTGAGTATAGGTCTTTAACTCCTTGATTAGATTTATTCCTAGGTATTTTATTCTTTTTAATTAGATTGTATTCTTTTCTTAACTTCTGATAGCTCATCGTTAGTGTATAGAAATGCAACAGATTTCTATATATTAACATTGTATCCTGCAACTTTACCAAGTTCATTGATGAGTTCAAATAGTTTTTGGTGGTATCTTTAAGATTTTCTATATACAGAAATGTTACTTACAAATAGTTACAGTTTTACTCCTTCCCGTCTAATGTGGATTCCTTTTATTTTATTTTTTTTTCTTGTCTAATTACTGTGACTAGAACTTCCAATACTATGTTGAATAAAAGTGGCAAAACTGGACATCCTTCTCTTGTTCCTGATATTAGAGAAAGTGCTTTTAGCATTTCAGTATTGAGAGTGATACTAGCTGTGGGCTTGTCGTATATAGTCTTTATGATGTTGAGGTATATTCCCTCTATATCCACTTCATGGAGAATTTTTATAAATAGATACTGAATATTGCCAAAACCTTTTTTTGCATCTGTTGAGATGATCATAGGATTTTTATTTTTCAATTAGTAAATGTGATTTATTTACAGATATTGAACCATCCTTGCATCCTGGGATAAACCTCAGCTGATCCTGGTGCATAATTCCTTCTATGTATTGTTGAATTCAGTTTGCTAATATTTTGTTGAGGATTTTTGCATCTATGCTTATCAGTGATATTGGCCTATAATTTTCTTTTTTGTAGTGTCTTTGTCCAGTTTTGGTATCAAGGTGATGCTGGTCTCATGGAATTAATTCAGAAGTGTTCCTTCCTCTGCAATTTTCTGGAATAGATTGAGAAGGATAGGTGTTAACAACTCTTTAAATGTTGATAGAATTCAATTGTTAAACTGTCTGGTCCTGGATTTTTGTTTGTTGGGAGTTTTTCTTTTCTTTTTTTTTTTTTTTAATTACTGATTCAATTTTATTACTGGTGTTGGTCTGTTCATATTTTCTATTTCTTCCTGGTTCAGTCTTTGAGAGATTGTACATTTCTAGGAATTTGTCCATTTCTTCTAGGTTGTCCATTTTATTGATATATAATTGTTCGTAGTAATCTCATAATTCTTTGTATTTCTGTGGTGTCAATCATAACTTATTTTTCATTGGTGATTTTATTGATTTGGGCCCTCTCTCATTTTTTCTTGATGAGTCTGGCTAAAGGTTTACCAATTTTGTTTACCTTTTCAAAGAAACATCCCTTAGTTTCATTGATCTTTTCTATTGCTTTTTAGTCCCTTTTTAAAAAATTTCTGTTCTGATCTTTATGATTTCTTTCCTTCTACTCACTGGGTTTTGTTTGTTCTTCTTTTTCTAGTTCCTTAGTAAGGTTAAGTTGTTTATTTGTGATTTTCTTGTTTCCTGAGGTGGGCTTGTTTCCATAACAACATCTGTCTTAGAACTTTTTTTGCTGCATCCCATAGATTTTGGATTGTTGTTTAATTGTTTTCATTTGTCTCAAGGTATTTTTTAATTTCTTCTTTGATTTAGTCAGTGACCCTTTTCTCATACCCTCACTTTTAGTGTCTTTAGATCTAAAATGAGTCTCTTGTAGACAGCATATAAATGGTCCTTGCTTTCATATCCACTCAGGCACTCTATATCTTTTGACTGAAGCATTTAGTCCAATTACATTTAAAGTAATTATTGATAGGTATAAACTTATTGCCATTTTATTGTTTGGGGTTGATTTTTTAGTTCTTTTTTGTTCCTTTTTTCTTTTTTTATCTTTTTTCCTTGTGATTTGATGAATATCTTTAGTATTATGTTTGGATTCCTTTGTCTTTTTTGTGTATTATCTATTATACATTTTTTGTTTGTGGTTACCATGAGGTTTATATTTAGCAATTTGTGTGTGTGTGTGTGTGTGTGTGTGTGTGCGTGTGCGTGTGTGTGTGTGTGTATGTATATGATTATTTTACTTTCAAACACATTTTAAGAACTGTGTATTTTTACTCACCTCCCCCTCACAGTTACTGTTTTTGACATCATATTTTATATGTCTTTCTTTTGTGTATCCCTTAGCTACTTATTGAGGTTATAGATTTTACTACTTTTGTCTTTAATCTTCCTACTAGCTTCGTACATGGTTGATTTACTACTTTTACTGTATATTTGCCTTTACCAATAAACTTTTTCCTTTTCATGTATCTAGTGGTGGCCTTTTCTTTTTTGCTTAAATAAGTCCCTTTAACATTTCTTGTAAAGCTGGTTTGGTGAAGTCTTTTAGCTTTTTTTGTTTCTAAAACTTTTAATCTCTCCATCAAATTTGAATGAAATTCTTGCTGGATAGAATATTCTTGGTTGTAGGGTTTTCCCTTTCATCACTTTAAATATATGATTCCACTCCTTCTGGCCTGCAGAGTTTATGTAGAAAATTCAGCTTATAGACTTATGGGAGTTCCCTTGTAGGTAACTTTTTTGCTTTTCCCTTTCTGCTGTTAATATTCTCTCTTTATTTATTTTTTTTAATTAATTTATTTTTGGCTGCATTGGGTCTTCATTGTGGTGCATGGGCTTCTCATTGCGGTGGCTTCTCTTGTTGTGAAACACGAGCTCTAGGCATGCAGGCTTCAGTTGTGGCACATGGGCTCAGTAATTGTGGCACATGGTCTTGGTTGCTCCTTGGCATGTGGGATCTTCCTGGACCTGGGTTCGAACCCATGTCCCCTACATTGGCAGGCGGATTCTTAACCACTGATTTGATGAATATTAAATTCATCAAAGGGGAATTTGAGAGAGGGGAAGTCCCTCTCTCTTTATTTTTAATTTTTGCCATTTTAATTACAGTGTGTCTTGATGTGGTCCTCTTTGGGTTGATCTTGTTTGTATCTCTGTGCTTACTGGACTTGGATATTTGTTTCCTTTCCCAGGTTAAGGAAGTTTTCATATATTATATCTTTAAATATGTTCTCTGCGCCTTTCTCTCTCTCTTCTCCTTCTAGGACCCCTATAATATGAATGTTAGTATACTGGATCTTTCCTCAGAGGTCTTTTAAACTGTCCTTATTTTTATTCTTTTTGCTTTTTTCTGTTCAGCTTCAGTGATTTCCACTGTTCTGGCTTCCAGATCTCTGATCCATTTCTCTACATCATCTAATCTACATAAACTTATCATATTCTTCATATATATTTGGTTCTTCTTTATATTTTTAACTCTTTGTTAAAACTTCTAATTTTTCACTCTTTTCATCCATTCTTCTCCTGAGTTCTTTGAAGCATCTTTATGATCATTACCTTCAACTCTTTATCAGGTAGACTGCTTATCTCTACTTCATGTTTTTTTAATTATAAATTTATTTATTTTTGGCTGCATTGGGGCTTCATTGCTGAATGCGGGCTTTCTCTTTAGTTGCAGCGAGAGGGGGCTACTCTTCATTGTGGTGTGTGGGCTTCTCATTGCAGTGGCTTCTCTTGTTGTGGAGCACAGGCTCTAGGCACATGGGCTTCAGTAGTTGTGGCTCATGGGCTCAGTAGTTGTGGCTTGTGGGCTCTAGAGTGCAGGCTCAGTAGTTGTGACGCACAGGCTTAGTTGCTCTGCGGCATATGGGATCTTTCTGGGCCGGGGGTCGAACCTGTGTCCCCTGCATTGGCAGGCAGATTCTTAACCACTGTGCTACCAGGGAAGTCCCTCTACTTCATTCTTCATCTTGGGTTCTATCGTATTCCTTCATTTGGTATGTATTCTTCTGTCGCCTCAATTTGCCTAATTTGCTGCTTTTATTTCTATGTTTGGTGAGCTGGTTAAGTTTCTCAACCTTGGAGAGGTGACCTTTTGTAGGAGATGTCCTATGTGTCCCAGCAGGGCACTCCTCTCTGACACCAGATCTATATGTTCTAGGTGTGTCCCATATGTGCGCTGCATGGGTCCTTCTGCTGTAGCAAGCTGACTACTATGGGTGGTCTGATAGGCATGGCTGACCCCCAGTCTGGTTGATTGCCAGGCTCTGACTCGTGTGGAGACTGCCAGTCACAGATGGGTTGGGTCAGGTCATGAAGAAGTTGGCTGCAGATCCTTGGGGGTTCCCAGGGCTAGTGCTGGCCTGCTGGTGGGTGTAGCCAGGTTCCAGAGTGGGTAGTGCAGGGCCGGGGACCCTGGATCTATATCAGCCTGCTAGTGGGTGGGACTGGTTCCTGACATGGCTAGATGCTGAGTCTGGGGAGTCCCAAAGCTGATATCAGTCTGCTGGTGAGTGGGACTGGATCCTGGGGCAGCCGGCTGAGGTGTCCAAGGTGTCTCAAAACAAGTGGCAGCCTGCTGGTGGGTGGGGCTGGGGCACAGGGTGTCCCAGAGCTAGTCCCAGGCCAGTTGTGAATGGATCTAGGTCCCAGGGTTTCTGGCTGCAGGGTCCTGGGGTTTCCAAATTTGGTTTTGGCCTACTGGTGGGTTGGGCAGATCCTGGGGCTGCTGACTGAAAGGCTCAAGGTGTCCCAGAGCTGGTGTTGGTCAGCTGGTAGGTGGGACTGGGTCCCGGGGGTCCTGGGGCTGGTGCCATTCTGCTGGTGGGAGGGCTATTTCCTCACATGACAGACTGAGGAACTGTGATGGTCTCAGGGCTAGTGCCTGCCCACTGGTAGGTATAGCCAGGGTATTGCTGCTGGCTGCAGGGCCCTGGGATTCCTGAAGTTAGTGTCATCTTGCTGGTGGGTGGGAGTGGGTCCCAACATCTGACTGTGTGGTCCCTGGGCAGTTCGAGGACTGTTGCTGGTGCTCTGGTATGCAGGGCTTGGTCCTAGGGCTTTATGGTGGACAGGACCATGTCCCAAAATGTCTGTGGGCTCAGAGGGTCTTAGGGCAGTTGGCCTGCTGTTGGGTAGAGATGTGTCCCTGCCCAGTTAGCTGCTTGGCCTGAGGCATCCCAATACTGGTGCCAACAGGCTGGTGGGCAGGGCTGGGTCCCATCACTAATAAGCTAGAGGGAAGATTCCAAAATGGTGCTTGTCAGCACCAGTGTCCTTGCGGTAGAATGAGCTCCCAAAGATGGATGCTGCCAGTGTCTGTATCCCTATGGTGAGCTCCAGTTTCATCCTGCCTCTACAGGAGGCTCTCCGAGATCAGCAGGTGGGTCTCACCCAGGCTCCTTTTAAATTACTGTTTCTGCTCTGGGTCCAGAGTGTGTGAGATTTTGTGTGTACCCTTTAGCAGTAGAATCTCTATTTCCCATAGCCCTCTGCGTCTCCTGAGAGTAAGCTCCACTGGCCTTCATAACATGTTCTGAGATCTCATCTTCCTGGTGCAGGACCCCTGGGCTGGAGAGCTTGATGTAGGGCTGACACCTCTTGCTCCTTAGGGAGACTCTCTGAAATTGTCATTATCCTCCCATTTGTGGGTCACCCACCCAGGTATATGGGTCTTGAGTATACCACATCTTCAGCACTCCTACCTGTCTCATTGTGGTTCCTTCTTTATATCTTTAGTAGTAGAAGATCGTTTCTGCTAGTCTTCTGGCTTTCTCATCAATAGCTGCTCTGTAAATAGTTGTAATTTTAGAGTGCCTGTGGGAGGAGGTGAGCTCAGGATCTTCCTACTCTGCCATCTAGGCCACTCTAGGAATCTTTTTTTTTTTTTTTTTTAAAGTGCATTTCTTTCTCTGTTCTGCTATTGGTTTCTTTGGAAAGCATCAATTATCTGCTAACTGGGCATCATTGCAGGTTCTATAACCATTCATCAGAAATTTAAGATCCCTTTCTTAAGGCACAGGCAAGACCCAAAGTCCTATTTAGCCAGAATAATCACCTCAGGTTAGAATTTTATCCAGGACATTTATTATTCTTTTATTTTTGAGCTAGAAAGCTATACTGAAGCACATTGTGACAAAGGGAGAGTGTGGGTTTTTAATTTGTTCCTGGGAATAAAATATCAGTTTCTTTTCTTTTCTGCCTGAAGCTATTTGCTTGCTTCACTTAATAATTAACCCCTCAGAAGAACCAAAACGCAAAAACAAAAACAAGAACTTTTCAAGGGTAAAACTATAAGTTGTTTTCTCAGACCATTAATAATTTGGTCAGCAGAAGCTGAATTAACTATAAAGTTATAGCTATAAAAGCTGTTTTACATAGTGGAAAGAGAGAGCTCAAGAATGACCTAGACATTTGTTAAAATCTTTACTTCACCACCTGGCTACTATGCAGTCTCGGGTAAGTTTCTTATGTGTAGTAAGCTGAAATTTCCACACCTGTAAGATAAAAATAATATTACCTATCATATAGATATTTGGGGGGAAAATGAATACCGTAAGTACAATACTGTGACTAGAACATGGTAAGTAGTCAGTAGGTAGTAATTGTTCTCATTGTTATTATCTTTCATAAATTCACAGGAATTAGAGAATTAATCTTTTTAAAAACTATTTAAAATGTGAGTACTATTGTAGAAATTTAGAAGAAAAGGTAGCGTTTTTACTTGAGCTGAACTATTGGATCGGGAATAGACCGTAAAGATTTCTCTATTTACTAGAATTTTCCTCTCTCCCAACCTGACAGAGAATGTTGAGGAAATCTTTGTTGAAAATTTGTATTACAGATATCTCCACTTTTAGATAAGAATAACTTATAGATAAAATAACATTCAAATTCATAAAACCAGTATTTTACTAACCATTATTCATGTGTCAAAAATTGGTTTAGATGAGAAAAAGTTAGATATATAAAATTAAGAAAAACAATATTCTCAAAACTTTGCTTTCTCATGGATAAATTCTTTCACTCATTTGCAAAATGCCATAAATTGTTTAAAATGCTAGATATACACATTTATATAAAATTTAATTTTTTGTCTATTACTGTGTAAGAATAAAGTAATATAGAATAAAATCTTTATTTGAAGGTAAAATAATATAGAGTTTTACCCTTAAAAAATGGGATGTCTTGAGACCTACATATCTTTATTTTATACTCTACAAAGTCAGCTTGAAAGCATCTAGTCCAGACTTTGTTTTCGGAAAACAAAATGACTTTTTAAAATATAATACATGACAGATGGATGAAAACATATACACACATGCATGTTGAGTGTTCTTTCACACTGATTCCTCAGTGAAAGGAGAGTCTAATGAGAGTTCCTATGAATGGCGACCAGGAGGTGACACAGAAGAACTGTATGCTCACCTTTCTTCCTTAATTTTACTTTGTTAAGACTTGACATTGTTCGTGTAAGACAAGCTTGCTTTGTTCCCTAACATTGTACTTCTTCCACCATCATTTAGTGTTTCAACTCATTTATAAACTCATGAAGATGAGATGAAATACAATACATTTTTGCTAATGGAATCTTAATCTTTTTCTCATTCAGTAGAAAACTGAAATTTAAGTTACCATTACCTTTGGGCAACTGTGAGATATACACTAAGTCTCTGGAGTTTAAAATATCGTGTTGGGTTTCTATCTTTGAAAATATTAACAACTGTAAATACTAAAGCTGGAGGGTTAAAAATGTTTCATTAAAATTCTTGTGGAAGTAAGGTGCTGTGGTCAGAAGAATCTCTCTTCTCTTGACTCAAATCCAGCCTAAGAACTGGTGGAATCCAGGTGTGGGAAAGCTGTATGCCTAGCTGGACCAGCATGCCAACACAAGTACCAAAGAAACTGCCCCGTAACAACTTCATGAAATCGATATTGCCCCAGTTTTGCTGCTGTGGAATTTGATGCTTAAAAAGTTATGGCAAATTAAGAAGGTCACACAGCTGATAAGTGGTGAAAAAGACTCTCCTTGACTAAACTTTATTCAGCTCCTCCAAGCCCTCTTCTCAACCAGACCAAACTGTGGCCCCAGTCCTGCTAGGCCTGCATAGTCCAATTTTAGTGAGAACCCTGTTAAGCCAGTTTAGAGAGAATCCTCTATCCTCTATATCTGATCAAATTCCTCATGCCCCACATTGGCCTACTTCAGCAAAAATCCCAAGTCACTTTAGCAAGAATTCCCCTTACTCTTAATGTCTCCTCTTAGAAATTTTCCATCCACCAACAGCCACCACCAACCTGCTCCTCTACTGTGTTCCCTTTTCCTCATTGTATTCAGGGTAGAGCTCAGTCTCTCTCCTCTATTGCTATAGTCTTGACACCTATCACAATAGTCTGGAATAAAGTTTGCCTTACCATTTTAACAAGTGTAGAATAATTTTTTTCTTTAACAGAGACAAAACCAAGAATGGAATCAAGTCAGCTGAACTCAAAATCCTGGTTCTTTTCCTTAAATTGCTCAACATTTTCCTTTTCCTTAATAGCTCAACATTTGATATTTTTATTCTCTAACATTAAATTTCTGTTCTCTTAACTAGGCATATTAAAATAGTTTTTTAAAAAGCAGTAGACAGTTCTATTTTTGGATAGCAATGAGCATGACACCTAAAATTTTTCAAAATCACTTTTTTATGTCACAGAAGTATTTATAATACGGTTTATTTCCTTTTTAAAAAATCTCTGCAGGCCATATGGTCTGTGGGCCAGTGCCTTCTCTGAACCATCCAATGAACATGGTCAAACATACTTAGTTTAACAGGAAGAGAATTAGCAGATTTTCTTTTTCCATTGTAGAGTCTTTTTTTTTTTTTTTTGGTAATTTTATTGAAGTATAGTTGATTTAAAATGTTGTGTTAGTTTCAGGTGTACAGCAAAGTGATTCAGTTATACTTCTTATACATATATTCATTCTTTTTTAGAATCTTTTCTCATATAGGTTATCATTGAGTAGTTTTAATGACTTTTCCTGCTGTCATAATTATAAATATTAGTTAATGTTGCATTGAGTTGGTGTGTGATATATGTGATTTAAAAAATGGGTATGTAAAGTAAGTTTCCAAAGAATAGTGGTTTTCATTTAATACCTTCATTCATTCATTATGTGGTAATATTTGTTATTATTATTATTGCTGAGAGAAGAATGTAACAAAAAATCTTATTAGAAAATCCCTTTTTTGTGGTAGCTATGATGTCTCTCATCACAACTAAGTTTAAACAATTAGAGGTGATTTTCAAAATCTGTAGTCCTATATTTTGGCTGTTTTAAAAATAGAGTTTGTCACTACTTATCACGTGTATTTTTTAATTAGACAAGAAAGTGTTTATTTTTCTTCATAGTTGACACTTTCCTTCTACTTCATCAAAAGCTTTCATTTTCCTAACTTTAATGCTTTATTGATGCCTGCTGCCCTTAAAGAGATCATGTTTTCCATTGCCTATAAAAGATCATGCTTAAATTGTGTTCTTTGCTACATCACACAAACAATAGTTTTAATAGTTTTCCTTATTAACTGTACTTTGCCTACTTTAAGAAAAAAGTCAGATAAACAAACATCTTCAAGCACAAATGTTTTATTTATCCTGATTTTATTACTCAACATTTATAATCCCTTGAATAAAAACAATTACTAGTGACTTAGGCAATACTTGAAAATCATATCATTTTCACAACCACTGTATGTGATAATTATTATAATGCCCAAATTTTAATCTGAAGGGTTTAATTTACTTCTCTGAATTCCCACAAACTGTAAGTAATTAATCTTGGACTTGAAACTTGGTCTTTTAAAAATTCAAAGCATTTTACATTTGATCTTCACAAATGTACAATTGAGCAGTAAATATTTATTGTTGATGCTTAATTAAAGTTGTCTGTATCCATTAATCTATTTCTCTATGCTTCAGAAATGTGCTTACCGTGCCTTGAAGAATATTGAAAGTAAAGCTTGGGTGTTTCAATAGAAAATATTAAAGATATCTGGGTTTTATTTAACGGGACCTATTTCATTACAGAAAAAAAAAATTCTAATGTATACTTATGCAGCATCAAAAAGAGCATATCTGACATCAAAAATTTTTGGCTCAGGTTTATTCTGTTAAAGTGTGTCATTCACTTTAATTATCTTGAATACTTGCCCTCTTCTGTTTAATAATGATATATATATATATATATATATATATATATATATATATATATATATATATATATATATATATATATACACACATACATACATACTTAGAGAATGAACTTATGGTTACCAGGGGGAAGGATAACAGGGAGGGATAGGTTGGGAGTTTGTGATTGATGTGTACACACTGCTATATTTAAAACAGGTAGCTAACAAGGACCTACTGTAAAAAAAAATAATTAATTTAAAAAAAAAAAGACTTTTCCTGACCCCTTCCTCTCCTGGAACTATCTCACTAGCCCATCTTATTGTCTAAGGAAATAAAAACATTTATATATGTGTGTGTGTGTGTGTGTGTGTGTGTGTGTATACTGCAGCTTTATATATATATATAAATATATATATATACTGCAGCTTTATATATATATACATATATATATATATATACATATATATATATATATATATATATATATAAATACTGCAGCTTTAAAACCATTCTCAGAAACACTAGGTTTACATATATGTACTTGGCCTGCTAAAAATGTATTCAGCCCACCCCTATGTATCAATAGCTCCCCTTAATTCGTACCTCCTGCTGTTCCTTGTTCTAAGAAGCTAAGACAACACTAACATTTGTCTGCGACAATTATGCTTAGAATTTACAAAAGCATGCTGATGCAAGCCAAACAAGTAGTTTGTGGATTTAGAAGTGGCTTGAATTTCTTTTGGGCTTGCTACTTTATTCTTGTTAGTCCCCTGCCCGACTGCCATCAAGCTCAGTTCGATGCCATTTAAGCCTTTAGCATACAGACTGTATTTGTCATCACAGCTGATAAAGACAGAATTTATATGCTTATACCGATTTTTGCAACTTTACTACTGAATTCAATTTGAAGTCAAATATATTTTATAATTAAAATATGTAAAAGAATATGGCCTCAAAATACATAGTACTTAGTATTGTCCACTTTGAATGATACTGAGCTGTCTTCCACTGAATAAGAGTTGCTATTAGTACTACAAAACTTTATAAGGCATTTACTACAAACTGGAAAAAGATTCTATTCAGCACTGAATTTAGGGCTGAAATCTCCATTTCAGTGTGGAGGCAGTGTTACCTCTGTTTAATGATCTTATTTTTAAGTATTGATAAAATCATCCTCAGGTTTTAAAGGTTAATGTTCCTGAAAATACTCAAAGCAGATTTCATCAGAAAATATTTCTTCTTATTCACAGTTGTATGTATGCCATATAGTACTTTTTAAATAAATGAGGGAGATGCCTCATTACAAGAATGTACCACGTAGATTAGACTGCCTATATAATGCAAACACTGATATATTAATGACTACTCAAGCAACTGGTTTCTTTTTTTCTTTAACATCTTTATTGTAGTAAAGTTGCTTTACAACGGTGTGTTAGTTTCTGCTTTAAAACAAATTGAATCAGCTATACACATACATATATCACCATATCTCCTCCCTCTTGTGTCTCCCTCACACCCTCCCTATCACACCCCGCTAGGTGGTCACAAAGCACTGAGCTGATCTCCCTGTGCTATGAGGCTGCTTCCCACTAGCTATCTATTTTATATTTGGTAGTATATATAAGTCCATGCCACTCTCTCACTTCCTCCCAGCTAACCCTTCTCCCTCCCTGTGTCCTCAAGTCCATTCTCCACGTCTGCATCTTTACTCCTGTCCTTCCTCTAGGTTCTTCATAACAATATTAATATTTTTTTAGATTCTCTCTCTCTATATATATATGTTAGCATATGGTATTTGTTTTGCTCTTTCTGACATACTTCCCTCTGTATGACAGACTCTAGGTCGATCCACCTCACTACAAATAACTCAATTTCATTTCTTTTTATGGCTGAGTAATATTCCATTGTATATATGTGCCACATCTTCTTTATCCATGCATCTGTCGATGGACACTTAGGTTGTTTCCCTGTCCTGGCTATTGTAAATAGTGCTGCAGTGAACATTGTGATACATGACCCTTTTTGAATTATGGTTTCCTCAGGGTATATGCCCAGTAGTGGGATTGCTGGGTCATATGGTAGTTCTACCTTTAGTTTTTTAAGGAACCTCCATACTGTTCTCCATAGTGACTGTATCAATTTACATTCCCACCAACAGTGCAAGAGGGTATGCTTTTCTCCACACACTCTCCAGCTTTTATTGTTTGTACATTTGTTATGATGGTCATTCTGACTGGTGTGAGATGATACCTCATTGTAGTTTTGATTTGATTTCTCTAGTGATTAGTGATGTTGAGCATTCTTTCATGTGCTTGTTGGCAATCTGTAAATCTTCTTTGGAGAAGTGACTATTTAGGTCTTCTGCCCATTTTTGGATTGAGCTGTTTGTTTTTTGATATTGAGCTGCATGAGCTGCTTGTAAATTTTGGAGATTAATCCTTTGTCAGTTGCTTCATTTGAAAATATTTTCTCCCATTCTGAGGGTTGTCTTTTGGTCTTGTTTATGGTTTCCTTTGCTGTGCAAAAGCTTTTAAGTTGCGTTAGGTCCCATTTGTTTATTTTTGTTTTTATTTCCTTTTCTCTAGGAGGTGGGTCAAAAAGGATCTTGCTGTGGTTTATGTCATAGAGTGTTCTCCCTATGTTTTCCTCTAAGAGTTTTATAGTGTCTGGCCTTACATTTAGATATTTAATCTATTTTTGTGTATGGTGTTAGGGAGTGTTCTAATTGCCTTCTTTAACATGTAGCTGTACGGTTTTCCCAACACCACTTGCTGAAGAGGCTGTCTTTTCGCCATTGTATATTCTTGACTCCTTTATCAAAAATAAGTTGACCGTATGTGCGTGGGTTTACTTCTGGCCTTTCTATCCTGTTGCATTGATCTATATTTCTGTTCTTGTGGCAGTACCATACTGTCTTGATTACTGTAGCTTTGTAGTATAGTCTGAGGTCTGGAGGTCTGATTCCTCCAGCTCCGTTTCTCTTTCTCAAGATTGCTTGGGCTATTCAGGGTCTTTTGTGTTTCCATACAAATTGTGAAATTTTTTGTTCCAGTTCTGTGAAAAATGCCATTGGTCCTTTGACAAGGATTGCTTTGAATCTGTAGATTGCTTTGGGTAGAATAGTCACTTTCACAGTGTTGATTCTTCCAATCCAAGAACATGGTATATCTCTCCATCTGTTTGTATTTCTTTAATTTCTTTCATTAGTGTCTTACAGTTTTCTGCATACAGGTCTTTTGTCTCCTTAGGAAGGTTTATTCCAGGGTATTTTTTTCTTTTTCTTGCAATGGTAAATGATAGTGTTTCTTTAATTTCTCTTTCAGCTTTTTCACCATTAGTATATAGGAATGCAAGAGATTTCTGTGCATTAATTTTGTATCCTGCTACTTTACCTAATTCATTGATTACCTCTAGTAGTTTTCTGGTAAGGTCTTTAGGATTCCCTATGTATAGTATCATGTCATCTGCAAACAGTGACAGCTTTACTTCTTCTTTTCCTATTTAGATACCTTTTGTTTCTTTTTCTTCTCTGATTGCTATGGCTAAAACTTCCAAAACTATGTTGAATAATAGTGGTGAGAGTGGGGAACCTTGTCTTCTTCCTAATCTTAATGGAAATGGTTTCAGTTTTTCACCATTGCGAATGATGTTGGCTGTGGTTTTGTCATATATGGTCTCTATTATGTTGAGGTAAGTTCCCTCTATGCCTACTTTCTGGATGGTTTTTATCATAAGTGGTGTTGAATTTTGTCAGAAGCTTTTTCTGCATCTATTGAGATGATCATATGGTTTTTCTCCTTCAATTTGTTAATATGGTGTATCACATTGATTGATTTGCCTATATTGAAGAATCCTTGCATTTCTGGGATAAACCCCACTTGATCATGGTGTATGATCCTTTTAATGTGCTGTTGGATTCTGTTTGCTAGTATTTTGTTGAGGATTTTTGCATCTATGGTCATCAGTGATATTGGCCTGTAGTTTTCTTTCTTTGTGACATCTTTGTCTGGTTTTGATATCAGGGTGATGGTGGCCTCGTAGAATGAGTTTGGGAATGTTCCTCCTTCTGCTATATTTTGAAAGAGTTTCAGGAGGATAGGTGTTACCCCTCTCTAATTGTTTTATAGAATTCGGCTGTGAAGCCATCTGGTCCGGGGCTTTGGTTTGTTGGAAGATTTTTAATCACAGTCTCAATTTCAGTATTTTGATTGGTCTGTTTATATTTTCTATTTCTTCCTGGTTCAGTCTCAGAAGGTTGTGCTTTTCTAAGAATGTGTCCATTTCTTCCAGGTTGTCCATTTTATTGGCATAGAGTTGCTTGTAGTAATCTCTCATGATCCTTTGTATTTCTGCAGTGTCAGTTGTTACTTCTCCTTTTTCATTTCTAATTCTATTAATTTGATTCTTCTCCCTTTTTTTCTTGATGAGTCTGGCTAATGGTTTATCTATTTTGTTTATCTTCTCAAAGAACCAGCTTTTGGTTTTGTTGATCTTTGCTATAGTTTCCTTCATTTCTTTTTCATTTATTTCTGATCTGATCTTTATGATTTCTTCCCTTCTGCTAACATTGGTGGTTTTTGTTCTTTCTCTAATTGCTTTAGGTGTAAGGTTAGGTTTTTTACTTGAGGTGTTTTTTTGTTTCTTGAGGTGGGATTGTATTGCTATAACCTTCCCTCTTACAACTGCTTTTGTTGCATCCCATAGGTTTTGGGTCATCGTGTTTTTATTGTCATTTGTTTCTAGGTATTTTTTGAATTCTTCTTTGATTTCTATAGTGATCTTTTCATTATTAAGTAGTGTATTGTTTAGCCTCCATGTGTTTGTATTTTTTACAGATTTTTTCCTGTAGTTGATATCTAGTCCCATAACATTGTGGTCAGAAAAGATACTGGATATGATTTCAATTTTCTTAAATTTACCAAGGCTTGATTTGTGACCCAATATATGATCTATCCTGGAGAATGTTCCATGGCACTTGAGAAGAAAGTGTATTCTCTGTTTTTTGAATGGAATATCCTATAAATATCAACTAAATCCATCTTGTTTAATGTATCATTTAAAGTTTCTCTTTCCTTATTTATTTTCATATTGAATGATCTGTCCATTGGTAAAAGTGGGGTGCTAAAGTCCCCTGCTATGATTGTGTTACTGTCAATTTCACCATTTTTGGCTGTTAGCATTTACCTTATGTATTGAGGTGCTCCCCTGTTGGGTGCATAAATATTTAACAATTGTTATGTATTCTTCTTGGATTAATCCCTTGATCATTATGTAGTGTCCTTCTTTGTCTCTTGTAATAGTCTTTATTTAACATCTGTTTTGTCTGATATGAGAATTGTTACTCCAGCTTTCTTTTGATTTCCATTTGCATGGAATATGTTTTCCCATCCCCTCAGTTTCAGTCTGTATGTGTCTCTAGGTCCGAAATGGATCTCTTGTAGACAGCATATATACAGGTCCTGTTTCTGTATCCATTTAGCCAGTCTATGTCTTTTGGTTGCAGCATTTAATCCATTTACACTTAAGGTAATTATCGATATGTATGTTCCTATTACCATTTTCTTAATTGTTTTGGATTTGTTATTGTAGGTTTTTTCCTTCTCTTGTGTTTCCTGCCTAGAGAAGTTCTTTTAGCATTTGTTGTACAGCTACAACAAATTGCAAAGCTGGTTTGCAAAGCTGGTTTTGTGGCGCTGAATTCTCTTAGCTTTTGCTTGTCTGTAAAGGTTTTAATTTCTCCATCGAATCTGAATGAGATCCTTGCTGGTTAGGGTAATCTTGGTTGTAGGTTTTTCCCTTTCATCACTTTAAATATGTCCTGCCACTCCCATCTGGCTTGCAGAGTTTCTATTGAAAGATTAGCTGTTAACCTTATGGGGATTCCCTTGTATGTTATTTGTTGTTTTTCCCTTGCTGCTTTTAATATTTTTTCTTTGTATTTAATATTTGATAGTTTGATTAATATGTGTCTTGGCGTGTTTCTCCTTGGATTTATCCTCTATGGGACTCTCTGTGCTTCCTGGACTTGACTGACTATTTCCTTACCCGTGTTAAGGAAGTTTTCAACTATAATATTTGAAATATTAGCTCAGACCCTTTCTTTTTCTCTTCCTTTTTTGGGTCTCCTATAATTCGAATGTTGGTGTGTTTAATGTTGTCCCAGAGGTCTCTGAGATGGTCCTCGGTTCTTTTCATTCTTTTTTCTTTATTCTGCTCTGTAGCAGTTATTTCCACTATTTTGTCTTCCAGGTCACTTATCCGTTCTTCTGCCTCAGTTATTCTGCTATTGATTCCTTCTAGAGAATTTTTAATTTCATTTATGGTGTTGTTCATCATTGTTTGTTTGCTCTTTAGTTCTTCTAGGACTTTGTTAGTGTTTCTTTTATTTTCTCCATTCTTTTTCCAAGATTTTGGATCATCTTTTCTATCATTACTCTGAATTCTTTTTCCGGTAGACTGCCTATTTCCTCTTTGTTTGGTCAGGTGGGTTTTTACCTTGCTCCTTCATCTGCTCTGTGTGTCTTTGTCTTCTCATTTTGCTTAACTTATTGTGCTTGTGGTCTCCTTTTTGCAGGCTGCAGGTTTGTAGTTCCCATTATTTTTGGTGTCTGCCCCCAGTAGGTTAGTCTGGTTCAGTGGGTTATGTAGGCTTCCTGGTGGGGGGACTGGTGCCTGTGTTCTGGTGGATGAGGCTGGATCTTGTTTTTCTGGTGGGCAGAACCACATGTGGTGGTGTCTTTTTGGGTGTCTGTGAACTTAATATGATTTTAGTCAGCCTCTCTGCTAATGGGTGGGATTGTGTTTCTGTCTTGCTAATTACTTGGCCTAGGGTGTCTAGCACTTTAGCTTGCTGGTTATTGAGTGGAGCTGGGTCTTAGCATTGAGATGGAGATTTCTGGGAGAGCTTTCACCGTTTGATATTATGTGGAGCTGGGAGGTCTCTGGTGGACCAATGCTCTGAACTTGGCTCTCCAACCACAAAGACACAGGCCTGACACCTGGGTCCAGAAGAAAAGGGAGAGAGAAAGAAAGAAAGAAAGGAAGAAAGGAAGGAAGGAAGGAAGGGAGGAACGGAGGGAAAGAAAGAAAGAAAGGAAGGAAGGAAGAAAGGAGGAGAAAGAAAGAAAAAGTTGCTAAAATAAAAAATAATTATAAGAATAAAAAAATTAAAAATAATTTAAAAAAAGAAAGAGAGAACAACCAAACCAGAAAACAAATCCACCAAAGATAATAAGCGCTAAGAACTATACTAAAAAAAAAAAAACAAAAAAAACCCGACAGACAGAACCCTAGTACAATTGATAAAAGCAAATCTATACAGACAAAATCACACAAGGAAGCATACACATACACACTCACGGAAAGATAAAAAGGAAATATATATATATATATATATATATATATATATATATATATATATATATCGTTGCTCCCAAAGTCCACCGCCTCAATTTTGGGATGATTTGTTGTCTATTCATGTATTCCACAGATACAGGGTACATCAAGTTGATTGTGGAGATTTAATCCACTGCTCCTGAGGCTGCTGGGAGAGATTTCCCTTTCTCTTCTTTGGTTGCACAGCTCCTGGGCTTCAGCTTTGGATTTGGCCCTACCTCTGTGTGTAGGTCGCCTGAGGGCCTCTGTTCTTCCCTCAGACAGGACGGGGTTAAAGTAGCAGCTGATTAGGAGCCTCTGGCTCACTCAGGCGGGGGGTGGGGGGCTGGGGGGGTGGGGGGGGTGGGTGGAGGGGGTTAGGGAGGGGTATGGAATATGATGCGACCCTGTGGTGGCAGAGGCCAGCGTGCTGTTGTAATAGCCTGAGGCCTGCTGTGTGTCCTCACAGGGAAGTTGTCCCTGGATCACGGGACCCTGGCAGTGGTGGGCTGCAGAGGCTCCCAGGAGGGGAGGTATGGATAGTGACCTGTGCTTGCACACAGGCTTCTTGGTGGCTATAGCAGCAGCCTTAGCATTTCATGCCCACCTCTGGGGTCCGTGCTGCTAGCTGTGGCTCACGCCCATCTCTGGAGCTCCTTTAGGTGGTGCTCTGAATCCCCTCTCCTCACACACCCCGAAGCAATGGTCTCTTGCCTGTTAGGCAGGTCCAGACTTTTTCCCGGAATCTCTCCCGGCTAGCTGTGGCGCACTAGCCTCCATCAGGCTGTGTTCACGCAGCCAACCCCGGTCCTCTCCCTGGGATCTGCCCTCCGAAGCCCAAGCCTCAACTCCCAGCCCCCACCCGTCCCAGCGGGTGATCAGACAAGCCTCTCGGGCTGGTGACTGCTGGTCGGCACCGATCCTCTGTGTGGGAATCTCTCCACTTTGCCCTCTGCACCCCTGTTGCTGCGCGTTCCTCTGTGGCTCTGAAGCTTCCCCCCTGCCACCCCCCATCTCTGCCAGTGAAGGGGCTTCCTAGCATGTGGAAACTTTTCCTCCTTCACAGTTCCTTCCCAGTGGTGCAGGTCCCATCCCTATTCTTTTGTCTCTGTTTTTTTCTTTTTTCTTTTCCCCTACCCAGGTACATGGGGGAGTTTCTTGCCTTTTGGGAAGTTCTGAGGTCTTCTGCCAGCGTTCAGTAGGTGTTCTGTAGGAGCTGTTCCACATGTAGATGTATTTCTGATATATTTGTGGAGAGAAAGGTGATCTCTAAGTCTTACTCTTCTGCCATCTTGTAAGTCTCTGGTTTCTTTCTTATTTCCTCTTTTGATTAATAATTTAGGAGTGGTATGGAAAACAGGGTGGTAGAAAGGTATATTAGATACAGTATTATGGGTGAAAGGGTGTAGAAAATAGAAGGGAATATTGAATGTTTAGTGTAGAAAAGGAAAGGAATCTTGAGAGAAACACAAAAATATTGATACTTTAATGAACCAATACTCCTTGTACACATCAAAACTTCCGAATACTTAGTGATGAGAGTTCTTACATATTTAACTATAGAGTCTTTTGACTTTTTGTTTTCTTAGGGAATGTTTTTGGGGATAGCAGACAAATTAGCTCTCTAACAGACAATTTGAACTAATTCTATAATATTGAAGGCCATTAAAATCTATTTGGCTGGCAAACGAAAATTAAAATGTAAAAGTATTAAAACTAATCTTTGTTATAATTAACGAGGCTTGGATTAGGAACAACCATAAAGCCCAACACTGAGAAATGGTGTTGAAAATTCTTTGTGATTCTTCTTCCAGTTTCATTTTGATTTCTATCTCTAAAAACATCTGAAAAGTTGTTTAAGCATGATGTTAAATGGTGAATGCTAGAGATTATAGTATTACAATTTCATATATTTGCTTAATAAGTATTTGCTTTTTTCCCTCTCTCCATTCTTTCTTCCCTCCCTCCATTTCCCATTCCTCCCTCCACCCTTCCCCCTTCCTTCTTTCCTTTTTTCCTTCTTTCCTTTCTTTCCAGTTCTTAATAAAGAATTCATGCAGTATAAATTCTTCTTGGGAAGATTGAATCTTAAATAACATTTCTTTCATTTATCAAATTTTAATATTCATCCTGTACAATGCTATAAAAATAAACATTATTTACATATGTATTTAAACAATATTCTAATACATAAAAACGTGTTATTTTAAAAGAGAAAATATCTGTAGTTTTATATCTATGTAGATATTTGCAGATAAGTCTTGGGAAACACTGCAAACTAAATAAGGTTTTCTTTTTGAAGCCATGTTGTGTTTCGTCTCTGCTTCATTTTCAGCTCTCATATTGTCATCCAAGCCCTCACTTCTCTTGTCTCCCAGAGATTGTTACTGCTGTGCTCTGTTTTGCACCTTAGGTTGAACTTTATTAATATATTATTGGATAAGGCAGAAAAAGAAATCACTGAAACATCTGCCAAAGATCATCTGGAACTTCCATGTGGCAAGAGAATGTCTTTAGCATCCAGCAGAAATGGCTATGTATTCTCTTCCTGAAGGCATTCACATGAAGGGCCTCTATCACTATCCCTGCTTATTTTCCATTATTTAGTCAACTGACAATCAAAATAGTTTTCTTGGTGCTCGTCTGATTCCTCTACTGCCTTTATTTAAGTTCATTGCTTCCATGTGTTCCTCTGAAGAGAAACGATTAAATAGCAGTTCTCTCAAGACTGAAAAAAAAGTTTTTATTTTTGAAAATCCACAAAATTACCCAGGTTCCCTTAGAAGAAAAAATTGGGGTCATAGGCACAGAAATGAGTTCTATCAAATGGAAGAGTCCCAGGTATTAAAAGGTAAACTAGATTTTAGCATACAGATGTCTTTTCTTACACAAAACCTGACAATTGCAGGTTTGAGCAGCTTATTATATAGTCATTGCTTCCTCTTCAATAACTCATTTTGATATTTTGTAATTTGCCAAAACGTGCCTTTGTGATCCCATAGGCTCTTAAGTACTTTGTAATGAGTGTGTATGAACAGATGGAAAATGTTTTCAATTTCAGGGAAAACCACTAATGGATGTCACCAGCTATTAGAAAAGCTCAGGTGGCTCCATTTTCCAAGGAAAGGTATTGCCATAAAGCTCTTCATTTTTTAATAAAATGTTTGCTCATTTATACCTGGATGGTAATTTAAGATTTCACAAGTCTAAACAGATTACAACTATAGTTGGAAATTATTTAGTGCTAAATAGCCTGGAAATCCAATCTCAAGAATCTCACCTGAAAACAGTAATGACAATCCAGGTCATTTTATTAGCGCAACATGAATTACTATAAAAACAATCCACCTGAAGAAGTGGACAAAGACATTTCACTAAGAAGTCAAATCCATGCTTGAGCTTTGGTGATAATCCCTCTTTTAAAGTAAAAAGGAGTATACCTTCTGTCCTCAATTTGTATCCCAAACTAACACATCTTCTCAAAGAGAAACACATCAAAGGAATGATTGTAGCAGAGGCTGTTCCCAAAGTATAGTCTATCTCATGTTCAAAAGGTAGTTACTTGTTCTCCAAAATGCAGAGCCATTAGCTGTTAACTCTCCCCTCAAAATTCACACCAGCTCCTTCTTTTACAAAGCTCTTGGTCTGATATCCTGTGGAAGAAATAAGAAGATTTCTGATCTAATTAGTTTATTTTCGGCCTTTGTTACCTCTCTTTTATTTAGTAAAACATTGGTCAAAAATAAATGCAATACCATCTGTGCAATGATTGATATAGCATGTGCTTCTTTATTTAGAGCTCCACTAACAGGAATTATTTATATGTAGGTTAGGAAAGAATGGAGCTAGCAATTTTATCTAGCAAAGTAACTTCCTATAATTTTAAGGAGTGCTTCATGGCTGCATTTCTTCCTTACTTGGATATGAAGTATTCAGTATATATTTTGGATAAATGCTTTTCTCTTGTCATGGAAAATAGGTGGTCTAACACCATCCAGAGTGCTGACACTACACTTCTTTTAGTATCATGGACATCATGTAAATGTAATTACATCAAAAGCAAAGTTATTAACAATAATATATATCTTTTAATAAGAGTGCTTCAATATAGAACAAAAAAGTTAAAAAAAATTATAGGTCTAAGGGCTATGTCAAATGCACATTGGAGTTTCTTCATATTTTGTTTCACCATGAAGACAAACCATCTGACAGTGGTACTTCTGATGAGCCTACATTTTAGAGTAGTAGCAATTAGACAATGTTGTAGAAGCAATATGCATGAGAAAAGTCACTGCTTTTAAAAATATAACTACTCTAAGGATATCATTTGCTTTGATCTCAATGACTTTTATGTATAGATTCATAGGTTTAGTAATATAATTTTTTAAACAAGACAAATGGCACACACCTCACTTTCTTCTTCATTATAAATGCTAGGAAGTTCCCGCTTGTGATTATATTATTTAGCTAGGGATTATTGATATAATTTTCTTAGCCTCACTATCCAACTTTTATAACTTGCTTTCATTTTCATTATTCTTTTCAAATAGATCTTGGTCATATGGTATGCATTATATTTTTTAAAATTTCAAATCAAATCACCTTTTAATCATTTGTTTATGTACATGTAGCTTTAAGTCTAAATGAATTGTTTATGATAAGATGGACTTACTCTTCTTAAACACACGATAGAATAGAATTTAGAATCTCGTTTGTAATATGGCTTAACAAATGAAGGGCTGTAATTAATTCATGAGTTAAATTAGTGTCCCTAAACTTAGCCATCTGCATCAAAATTTCTCCATGAAATTTTTGGCCTCTGTGAAGGGATGTGTTAATTTCTAACTTTGAATATTAACATTATTAAGACATGAAATTTTATGCTTCTGTTCTTTTTACTCAAATGAACACACACACATACATAATTATCTTAATCACACATGAAATTAATAGAAGATTAGATAATGGAGAAGAAAAGATTAGTGAACTTGAAAAGATAGTTAAAGAAACTATCCAAAATGAGACAGAGAAAGAAAATCTGTGGAACAACTTCAAGTTGCCTGATTGGGGTCCCTGAAAAAGGGGAAGGGCAGAAAATATTTGAAGTAATAATGGCTAGAATTTTTCCAATTTTATGAAAATAATAAATCCACAGATTTAAGAATCTCAACAAATCCCAAGCAAATAAATATGAAGAAAACTACCTTAAATCATAACATCATATTGCTCTGAAGTACACAGGAGCAAATATATAGAGATGATAGCAGATTTCTTATCAGAACGATGCAAGTAGGAAGACAATTGAGCAGTGTTCTTCCACTTTGTCTTCATTATCCCTCTCACACAGAAGACTTTTTAAATATATATTTTTTCCTAATCAGTCCTGCCTGATGAAATCTCAATACTTCAGATGTAAGGTATATCTGTTCAATATATACAGGTATACATACAGATATTTGTTCAAAATTATATATATATTGTATGTACTGTGGCTCTTTTGAGAGACACAAATCATTTCATATGACCCCCCACCCCAAGAATAAACTTTCACTCCCTTGAGGGTGGTCTTGCCCCATTGAGGATGCATGCAGAAAGTAACATCTTGAAAATAATGGGGGAAACTGTCAATCTGGGATTCTATATCCAGCAAAGATATCCTTCAAAAAACTAAGAAATAATAAATACTTTTTCAGATACAAAAATGCTGAAAGATTTCATCACCAGTACAGCTGTACTATAAAAAAAGGAAGGGCAGAAGGAAGGCAATACCAGATCAAAATCTAGATCTACACAAAGAAATGAAGCACAGAAAAAATGGAAACAGCTTTTGAAAATATAAAGGCTTTTCCCTTTATTATTTACATCTCTTTAAAAAGGTAATTGACTGAATTAAACTATTAACAATGTTTTGTGAGGTTTGTAACTTTACCCCAGTGAAAAGAAACAGAAAATAAACATTAAAAATACTCAAAATAATGGCTATTAATAAGAGGTATGAAGAAAGTAAAAGAGTATAATGGTTTAGTAATTGACCACAATGGTGGAAGCAGGCACTGGTATTGAAATAAAGTTCTCCTTGAGGAGCTCAGGAAGTCAACCACAGGAGAATTCTAAAGTCAGAATAATCAAGGCAGGAGAAATAGTTAGAACAAAGATTCTTAAAAAACCTACACAGAAATCAAAGTGTGTGGTATAGTGATAAAAGATGGGATGATTAGTTGTCAACTCCACAGAAAGAATACAGATTGGGGGGAGTGTTCAAAGGAGGAATAACAATATTCAATAAGTCTCTGGGGTCAAAAGGACCTTGTTTTGGAGAGAAAAGAAAAAGGAGAAAGAGGAAAAAGATAGGATTAGACCTAAAGGGAATATTTTTTGACACATCTCATTATTGAGTTTGACATACCAAAGGATATCCTAATAACATGGTTTTAATCTTAAGCATATTCATTCGACCACCTAAAAAGCATATTCTCTTATTTTAGATTATCATACATGTTAATAACTTAAGAATATGACCATTAATCTTTCCTTACTGTGACTCCAGTGCTAGTATATAGCTTTCATATCAAAACTTTCATATCCCCCGTTGGACTCTATGCCAGAGCTTTATGACGTGGTCAGAGCTAACCCTTTTTATTCTAAGCAACCTGTTACTTAAATGTAGTTTATCACATAACACAGAGGCACAATGTTAGCAATTATCTCAGACATAGCACAGATAATCTAGTATATTTACTGGCATTTTTGCCCAGGTCTTCATAATTGTTTGGTTAAAGTTGGCATAACATCATAGTAATCTTTTCTTCTATGTTTCTTATTCATGAGGTTTTTTTCAGTATCTTTATTGGAGTATATTTGCTCTACAATGGTGCATTAGCTTCTGCTGTATAACAAAGTGAATCATCCATACATATACACATATCCCCATATCCCCTCCCTCTTGTGTCTTGCTCCCACCCTCCCTATCCCACCCCCCTAGGTGGTCACAAAGCACAGAGCTGATCTCCCTTTGCTATGTGGCTGCTTCCCACTAGCTATCTATTTTACATTTGGTACTGTATATATGTCCATATCAATCTCTTACTTTGTCCCAGCTTACCCTTCCCCCTCCCCATATCCTCAAGTCCATTCTCTAGTAGGTCTGTGTCTTTATCCCGTCTTGCCCCTAGGTTCTTCATGGCCATTTTTTTTCTTAGATTCCATATATATGTGTTAGCATACAGTATTTGTTTTTCTCTTTCTGACATACTTCACTCTGTATGACAGACTCTAGGTCCATCCACCTCACTACAAATAACTCAATTTCATTTCCTTTTATGGCTGAGTAATATTCCATTGTATATACATGCCACATCTTCTTTATCCATTCATCTGTTGATGGACATTTAGATTGCTTCCATATCCTGGCTATTGTAAATAGTGCTGCAATGAACATTGTGGTACATGACTTGACTCATTTTGAATTACGGTTTTCTCAGGGTATATGCCCAGCAGTGGTATTGCTGGGTCATATGGTAGTATTATTTTTAGTTTTTTAAGGAACCTCCATATTGTTCTGCAGAGTGGCTGTATCAATTTACATTCCCAGCAACAGTGCAAGAGGGTTCCGTTTTCTCCACACGCTCTCCAGCATTTATTGTTTGTAGACTTTTTGATGATGGCCATTCTGACCGGTGTGAGATGATACCTCTTTGTAGTTTTGTTTTGCATTTCTCTAATGATTAGTGATGTTGAGCATTCTTTCATGTGTTTGTTGGCAGTCTGTACATCTTCTTTGGAGAAATGTCTACTTAGGTCTTCTGCCCATTTTTGGATTGGGTTGTTTGTTTTTTTTGATATTGAGCTGCATGGGCTGCTTGTACACTTTGGAGATTAATCCTTCGTCAGTTGCTTCATTTGCAAATATTTTCTCCCATTCTGAGGGTTGTCTTTTTGTCTTGTTCATGGTTTCCTTTGCTGTGCAAAACCTTTTAAGTTGCATTAGGTCCCATTTGTTCATTTTTGTTTTTATTTCCATTTCTCTAGGAGGTGGGTCAAAAAGGATCTTGCTGTGATTTATGTCATAAAGTATTCTGCCTTTTTATTTTCTCTAAGAGTTTTATAGTGTCTGGCCTTACATTTAGATCTTTCATCCATTTTGAGTTTATTTTTGTGTATGGTGTTAGGGAGTGTTCTAATTTCCTTCTTTTACACGTAGCTGTCCAGTTTTCTCAGCACCACTTATTAAAGAGTCTCTCTTTTCTCCATTATATATTCTTGACTCCTTTTTCAAAAATAAGGTGACCATATGTGCGTGGATTTATCTCTGGGCTTTCTATCCTGTTCCATTGATCTATATTTCTGTTTTTGTGCCAGTACCATACTGTCTTCATTAATATATCTTTGTAGTATAGTCTGAAGTCAGAGAGTCTGATTCCTCCAGCTCCGTGTTTCTTTCTCAAATTGCTTTGGCTGTTCAGGGTCTTTTGTGTTTCCATACAAATTGTGAAATTTTTTGCTTTAATTCTGTGAAAAATGCCATTGGTAGTTTGATAAGAATTGCATTGAATCTGTAGATTGCTTTGGGTAGTATAGTCATTTTCACAATGCTGATTCTTCCAATCCAAGAACATGGTATATCTCTCCATCTGTTTGTACCATCTTTAATTTTTTTCATCAGTGTCTTATAGTTTTCTGCATACAGGTCTTTTTTCCCATTAGTTATGTTTATTCCTAGGTATTTTATTTTTTGTTGTTGTTGCAGTGGTAAATGGGAGTGTTTCCTTAATTTCTCTTTTAGATTTTTCATCATTAGTGTATGCCAGAAATGAATGCCAGAAATTTCTGTGCATTAATTTTGTATCCTGCTATTTTACCAAATTCATTGATTGGTTCTAGTAGTTTTCTGATAGCATCTTTAGGATTCTCTATGTATAGTATCATGTCATCTGCAAACTGTGACAGCTTTACTTCTTCTTTTCCGATTTAGATTCCTTTTATTTCTTTTTCTTCTCTGATTGCCATGGCTAAAACTTCCAAAACTATGTTGAATAAAAGTGGTGAGAGTGGGCAACCTTGTCTTGTTCCTGATCTTAGTGGAAATGGTTTCAGATTTTCACCATTGAGAATGATATTGCCTGTGGGTTTGTCATAAATGGCCTTTTTTATGTTGCGGTAAGTTCCCTCTATGCCTACTTTCTGGAGGGTTTTTATCATAAATGTGTGTTGAATTTTGTTGAAAGCTTTTTCTGCATCTGTTGAGATGATAATATGGTTTTTATCCATCAATTTGTTTATATGGTGTATCAAATTGATTGATTTGTCGTCGTGAATGATACTTGATATGATTTCAACATTCTTAAATTTATCATGACTTGATTTATGACCCAAGACATGATCTGTCCTGGAGAATGACCCATGAGAACTTGAGAAGAAAATGTATTCTATTGTTTTTGGATGGAATGTCCTATAAATATCAACTGAGTCCATCTTGTTTAATGTATCATTTAAAGCTTGTGTTTCCTTATTTATTTTCATTTTGGATAATCTGTCCATTGGTGAAAATGAGGTGTTAGTCCCCTACTATGACTGTGTTACTGTCGATATCCCCTTTTATGGCTGTTAGCATTTGCCTTATGTATTGAGGTGCTGCTATGGTGGATGCATAAATATTTACAATTGTTACATCTTCCTCTTGGCTTGATCCCTGGATCATTATGTAGTGTCCTTCTTTTTCTCTTGTAGTAGTCTTCATTTTAAATTCAATTTTGTTTGATATGAGAATTGCTACTGCAGCTTTCTTTCGATTTCCATTTGCATGGAATATCTTTTTCCATCCCCCCACTTTCAGTCTGTGTGTGTCCCTAGGTCTGAAGTGGGTCTCTGGTAGACAGCACATATACGGATCTTGTTTTTGTATCCATTCAGCCAGTCTATATCTTTTGTTTAGAGCATTTAATCCATTTACATTTAAGGTAATTATCGATATGTATGCTCCTATTACCATTTTCTTAATTGGTTTGGCTTTGTTATCGTAGGTCTTTTCCTTCTCTTGTGTTTCCTTCCAGAGAAGTTCCTTTAGAATTTGTTGTAAAGCTGATTTGGTGGTGCTGAATTCTGTTAGCTTTTGCTTGTCTGTGTAAAAGTTTTAGTTTTTCCATCGAATCTGAATGAGATCCTTGCTGGGTAGAGTAATCTCGGCTGTAGGTTTTTCCCTTTCATCACTTTAAATATGTCCTGCCACTACCATCTGGCTTGCAGAGTTTCTGCTGAAAGATCAGCTGTTAACCTTATGGGGATTCCCTTGTATGTTATTTGTTCCTTTTCCCTTGCTGCTTTTAATATTTTTTCTTTGTATTTAATTTTTGATAGTTTGATTAATATGTGTCTTGGCGTGTTTCTCCTTGGATTTATCTTGTATGGGACTGTCTGTGCTTCCTGGACTTGATTAACTATTTCCTTTCCTATATTAGGGAAGTTTTCAGCTATAATCTCTTCAAATATTATCTCAGACACTTTCTTTTTCTCTTTCTTATAGGACCCCTATAATTCGAATGCTGGTGCATTTAATGTTGTCCCAGAGGTCTATGAGACTGTCCTCAAGTCTTTACATTCTTTTTTCTTTATTCCACTTTGTGGTAGTTATTTCCACTATTTTATCTTCCAGGTCACCTATCTGTTCTGCTTCAGTTATTCTGCTATTGATTCCCCTAGAGAATTTTTAATTTCATTCATTATGTTGTTCATCATTGTTTGTTTGCTCGTTAGTTCTTCTAGGCCCTTGTTAAACATTTCTTGTATTTTTTCCATTCTATTTCTAAGATGTTGGATCATCTTTACTGTCATTACTCTGAATTCTTTTTCCGGTAGACTGCCTATTTCCTCTTCATTTGTTAGGTCTGGTGGGTTTTTACCTTGCTCCTTCTTCTCCTGTGCATTTCTTTGTCTTCTCATTTTGCTTAACTTACTGTGCTTAGTGTCTCCTTTTCACAGGCTGCAGGCTGATAATTCCTGTTGTTTTTGGTGTCTGCCCTCAGTGGGTAAGGTTAGTTCAGTGGGTTGTATATGCTTCCTGGTGGGGGGGGACTGGTGCCTGTGTTCTGGTGGATGAAGCTGGATCTTGTGTTTCTGGTGGGCATGACTGAATCCATTGGTGTGTTTTGATGTGTCTGTGAACTTAGTATGATTTTAGGCAGCCTCTCTGCTAATGAGTGTGTTGTGTTCCTGACTTGCTAGTTGTTTGGCATGGAGTGTCCAGCACTGTAGCTTTCTGGTCATTGAGTGGAACTGGATCTTAGTGTTGAGACGGAGATCTCTGGGAGAGCTCTCGCTGATTGATATTATGTGGGCCTGGGAGATCTCAGGTGGACCAATGTTCTGAATTCGGCTCTCCCACCTCAGAGGCTCAGGCCTGACAGCCGGCCAGATCACCATGACCCTGTAAGCCACACAGCTGGAGAAGATGGGCTATGAGTTGGGTGTCAGCCACTGCCCTGTTGTAGCTCTGTCTTAGCTATCTCCAAAGGTTCACCCAGATATATTGGGTTATTCCACCATTCCTCATAACTTGCACATGCCAGTCTGGGATTTGTAGAT
The DNA here is from genome assembly GCF_949987515.2 of Delphinus delphis. Classification (NCBI taxonomy): domain Eukaryota; kingdom Metazoa; phylum Chordata; class Mammalia; order Artiodactyla; family Delphinidae; genus Delphinus; species Delphinus delphis. The sequence continues at coordinate 61,930,011 of NC_082687.1, read as the reverse complement.
GTCCTCCTTATACTCTTCATTGAAACATCTTGCATTCATTGTGGTGAGAGATATGCTAATAGTGTTGGTTCTCTTCAGTTCAGAGACTGGGACAGTCTGAGCCTGCATGTGGCCAAGTCAGGAGCAGCTGGCCACCAATCCCAAAGTGATAACTTGTCAGATTCCAAGAAGGCTTTCTGCAGCACCTGAGCATTAGTCCCAAGCAGCTGCTCCACTCAGTTGCAGCACTGTGACCGGGGAACTCGGTGGGACCCTCAAACAAGGATTTCTGCTGGCCCTAGAGCCTGGCTTGCCCACCCAGGCAAGGAGCTGAGGAGAGTGTCTCCCGTCCCGTCCCACCAGAGGGGCAGACACCTGGAAGCTGCACAGCCGACAGCACAGGAGTTCTCATGTTTTTCTATCAGTGTGTATTCCCCACTCCCATAACCTTCCCCTCAAAAACTTAGCATCTGTAGTTTGTTTTAAAAAAGATTTCTAACAATTTTCACAGAATATGGGGATTTCTTATAGCTTATATGAAAATATTAAGTAGTGATGTTCTACATCATTAGCACATGACAAGACAAAACTTTCAAAATATTAATCCATAATTTCTCTGTGTTTTCTTACATGATTTGACCTTTTCCTCACTCAGAGGAGGGCTAATTTGGCTAAGAGAACGCAGTGGTCAAAATCTGCTTTTTGTGTTTCAAAAGCCTTGTAATTGGAGGAAATTAAAGCAACTCACATTTTGAAAAATAAATATAGGAGAGAATATCTATGGTATAAAAGCCAGGTATTCTATCTTTGGACTAGATCAGAATGGAAAAAGAAAAGTATCAGAGTAGAAAGAGGGAGTGATTAGATGTGGGAGAATCCCTTTGAAAAAGGGTTTAGACTTCAAGTGGGATGAGCCTCAATTGGAGTGGGACAGTGAGAGACCAGTTAGGTTTGTGTAATCTAAGAGCAAAAAAAAAAAAAACAAAAAACAAAAAACCAAAAAATGGTGTGTGTATATTTCTTGGTAAACATTAGGAAGTTAGAAAGACCCAATTCTAGGAATATATATGTAATGTCTAGAAATGAGCTTACTTGGTTCTCCCTTGCACCAGTATAGTATAGGTGTACCTGAATAATTACACAAACTTAAGAGTACATTTGGCATTAAACTAGACATCACGTGACATCCACAGAGATACTCTCCTGTCCTGGTATGGTGTGAAGCACTAAAGTGAACTCCAACAAGGAATGCTACTGAAAGTAAGAGCAATTAGTCAGACATTAACATGGGATGAAGCAGAGGCACTGGAATGGATCAGTGATGGATGATCATTCAGAATGATGAATGTTTCACTGAATGTCAACAGAGACTGAAGGCTACGAGGACAAGATATTACATAGAAAATCCTTGCCATTCTGCAGGGTACACACAATTCTTGGCAGTAGGGTAGAGAATTTAAATGGACTGGTTTTAAGTTTTCCCGTCTCCACTGAATAGGAGCTTGAAATAAAAATTATACTGAATTATAAAAAATAAAGAAAATGACACTTCTGGCATATTTCTGGTTTTGGAGTGAGACATGCACCTTCTATGAATAAAGTCTATGTTTCCTCTGAGGCACATCTTACATTACATTTGAACAATCAAATATGTCATTGTCTATGTTTGCTTTTTCTCATATACCTGAAAAATGGCAACAAAACTCAGACATTTTTAACTCATTTTTTCCGGATGATTTGTATTGGTTATCAACTGTATTACTTAAATTTAAAAAACAAACCCACAATATCTTTTTCTCTGTAGAAAAAAAGGACTTCTAAAATTATAACTAGAGTTGATATCTTTTCCATGTATTATATTCAGCTCATGGAACATAATCACATTAAAGGATCCTAACTTAGGACCTCACCCCATCATGTTGTATGCCACATATTGTTTATAAATTAGTTAGCCACTTTCTCTCTACTTATATTAGCAATTCTAACCAGATGTTTTTTCAAAATTTATAGAGTATTTATTTTAAAAAACACTTAGAAACAGTATGGTTAAGTCTTAGGTAGTAATATACTTTTCTAATTCACTTCTAGATTTTTATCAGTTTATATCAAGTTATATAAACTTGCTTAGGTTATAATATCTGATCCACTTCTGAAATCTCAGTATCAAAAATGTCTTTCTCTCTCTCTCTCATCATATCCTATTCATCCAATTTACTTATTAAAGAACCTTTACAGCAGTGATTCTTTGATTTCATCGAGATCTCTAGTCCACTTATTTTACCACTTTATCATTATTAACCGGAACTCTCCGGTGTTCATTTTTCCTAGTCTAGCGTACAATTCATACTCCATCATTGTCATTATTTCTTACTTTTATTTTGCATCCGTAGTACTACGGTGAACACATTAAAGTGATGTAAACCCCAATATCCATTTATTTTCTCCAGATCTGTACTACAGCACATAACTGCTTGGTTGACGTGACTCATTTCATATTACACATTTTAAGCAGGTAATCAAGACTACTTAACTCTCTTATAGGGCTTTCTTGTTGGGCTCATGTTCTCATGCCATGAAATATTCCTTCTCTCTTTTAACCCTAAATTTCTTCACCTTTAATCTGAGCTGAATATTCATCTTTTAACTCATTGAGAAAGTGGAAGCCACCAGAAACCATTTCCTTCAACATTCCACCACAAAATCTACAGATTTATCTATCCCACACCCATCTTCTCTTTCTATCCTACCACAGTTTAGAGTGTTACCCTTCTTATCAAAAAATAGTCCATCCCTGCGTTCTTTGGATCCAGTTCCTTTTCAAAAAGCTCACTCTTGGGCTTCCTTGGTGGTGCAGTGGTTGAGAGTCCGCCTGCCGATACAGGGTACACGGGTTCGTGCTCCGGCCTGGGGAAGATCCTACATGCCGCGGAGTGGCTGGGCCCGTGAGCCATGGCCGCTGAGCCTGCGCGTCCGGAGCCTGTGCTCCGCAACGGGAGAGGCCACAACAGTGAGAGGCTCGTGTACCGCAAAAAAAAAAAAAGAAAAAAGCTCCCTCTTTTTGTCATATCTTCTGTTTCCTCCCTCGAGATTCTCTTCCTTTATAGCCAGCTGATAATTCCTGCAAGCATAAAACATATTTTTGCTAGCTCCTATTCGTTCTGTGGACTGCATATTCCTTCCACCTTCTTTCTTCGCTTCTACAAAATTCACCTCATTGGGGTTTTCTTTTACCACTTATTCAATCTTCTTTGCCAACTCATCCTCCTAAGCCAAACCTTTAATTGTTAAGATCCTCAGAATTCGGTCTTGGTCCTTTTATTCATTTCTTTTTGATTACTTCTCAGTAATGTCATTGACTCCAAAGAATTCCAGTGTCATCTGTATGCTGATGACTCAAAAATTATCTTTTCTCTCCACAGGCATCTCCTTTGACTATCTGTTTCTCTCAAATTGCATATCTTGCTCCTTTCAATAAATGCCACTATCACCCACCTGAGGCCAGGAATTCAGAAATAATCATTTATTATTAATAGTAATCTGTCATACAGAGTGAAGTAAGTCAGAAAGAGAAAAACAAATACCGTATGCTAACACATATATATGGAATTTTAAAAAGCGGTAGTGATGAACCTAGTAGCAGGGCAGGAATAAAGACGCAGATGTAGAGAATGGACTTGAGGGCACGGGGTGGGGGGAAGGGGAAGCTGGGATGAAGTGAGAGAGTAGCATTGACATATATACACTACCAAATGTAAAATGGATGGCTAGTGGGAAGCTTCTGCATAGCAAAGGAGATCAACTCAATGCTTTGTGATGACCTAGAGGGATGGTATAGGGAGAGTGGGAGGGAGGCTTAAGAGGGAGGGGATATGGGGATATATGTATACGTATAGCTGATTCACTTTGTTGCACAGCAGAAACTAACACAACATTGTAAAGCGTTTATACTCCAATAAAGATGTGAAAAAAAGTAGCAATAATTTATATTAGTAACTATATTAGTAATTCTCTAAGCTAACAATTGCTCCCTCCTATCCTTTCCTATTGATTATAGCTCTGAAATATATTGATTACATATTTGAATTGTATACTGATTATATTTTGGAAATATCTGCCAATTTTTAGATTCTTTTACTACATGATTGTTCTTTATCTTGAGTTGCTATTAACTATTATCTGAATTACTAGAGATACCTCCTGTCCATTTGCTTCAACTTCTTCTCTACATGGCAGTAAAAGTGATCTTTTAAAATGTAAGTTGGATCACATTGTTCTACCAAAAAGTTTGAGTTGTTTCCCAAACCTCTCAGAAAAAATTTAACGTTTACTATGATCTATACAGTTAGGCATGATTCACTTCTACTGAATCACTAAACTCACTTCACACTTGTGCCCCTCCATCTCCTTCCCCAGTCACATTGATCTTTTCTCAGTTTTGAAAATATGTGAAATTATTTTCATTACTTTGGGTGGAAATACACATGTTGGACCCCAGTTCCCACTAAACGTGCCCACAACTTCCTCTTCATCTGATTGTTTCTTTTTCATTTTTAATTCTTATCTTACATGACATGTGCTCAAAGAGACTCTCCCTCACTACTTTATTTAAAGTAGTTTTTTCCTCAGTGATCTCGTACCTTTCTATTTTATTTCTTAGCTCTTATTCACCCTAAAACTGTTTTCTTTGTCTTGTATTTGTCCCTTTGTCTGTCTACTCTACTAGAGTGTACATTCCATGAGGCTAGGTACTCTTTCTCCTAGTTTACCACTTTTTCTTCAATACCTTTAATGGGGTCTGTCATACTGTAGATGCTCAGTAAACATATATGTTGACTGAATTGCTCCTCATCAAAGGTATTTTTGATAAATAGCCATCATTATATCTGATGGATATAAAGCTTGGCAGGACATTTTGAACTGTTTATCTTGCTTCTTGTAATAATCAACCACACAGGTAGGAAGATGGCTGTATTCCTAAGGACCTTTCATTTTTCCTATTCATGGTAACTTTTGCTACTTTACCTTTGCTTTCCAAATAAGACTATGGGAATTGTGCCCTAATCACAAATTTTAGGACATATTTGAAGTTTGGACACATTTTCTTACATTTGGAGGTGGGATGGTATTGTTAAGAAAACTCCCTAAATAGGTGCTTGATTTTCACTAATACCTAATTCCAGACTTTATTATGGTCAGTGCTCTCATTCTCTATTGTAACACAACAAACTATCACCAAATTTAGTGGCTTAATACAACATCCATCTTGTTATTATTCTTTATATTTTTTGGATCCAGGACTTAGGCAGAGCCCACAGGGAAAGACTTGCTTCTGCTCCACAAAATGTAGCCTCTCACTTGGGGTAACTCAAACAACTGGAGGCTAGAACAGTTGCGGACTAGCTAGGCATCTCTTTTCACATTATCTCAGGGTTTCTTCTTTTGGTTTCTCCACATCATCTTTTATCTTGGTGTCCTCAGTAACAGAGCCTCAAGATAGTTGAACTTCTTACCTGGTAGCTCAGTATTCCAAGAGCAAGTGTTCTGAGAGTGGAAGAAGACGTCAGTCTCTTGAAGCCAGTACCTGAAAGCAGGTACAGAATCACATCCACTGTATGCCATTTGCCAGAGCAGCCACAGAGCCTGCAAAGATTCAAGAAGAGGACACTTAGAGGAATGCCAAACAATTTGTAGCCATCTTTAATCAACCAAAGTAAGGTACTGAGTTTTAATTATAAGTAGAAAGACGTTATTAAAATAAAAACAAGTGAAGGGCAAATCTTTCTTATTAATGATGTTATTGAAAAATCAATGGGCATTTCTGCCAATTTATAATTGATAATTTATTCCTTTATGAAGATGAAGCATATATTGTATTAGCCTCATATTCTTTACTGAATGCTCATTCATCCCAGTTTTGGTGTTTCAAATGTTGGCAATTATTGATACTTACATACATCCCTATGCTTTTATGTCATCCAATTTTAAATAATAATTTGGCTGATCCAATGAAACTCTCCTCTAAGCCTTTCTTTTTCATTTTTTAATTCCTTTCCATCTTTTAGTAATAGAAAATTTATTTCATGGTGTGGTGTGTGGTTTTTGTTGTTGCTGCTATTTTTGGTCATTGTTGTTTTTCTTTTCTTTGTTTTGGACATTGTGGAAGGTGAAAGGGAGGAACCTCACCTATTCCAAATGCAAGAATGAGGACCTATGCTGTGAACAACATGTGGGTTCTCTAATCATTTAAATGTTTTGTTTTATTTAATCCTCACAACAAACCTATCACAACAAATGCTCCAGTTATATAATTGAGAAAAATGTTTAATATGGGTTAATGAAATTGTACATTGGATTGAGAAATGTACCCATAATGAAGGCAGAAGGTCATTCCTTGAATTTATACTGACATTTTTATGGACAACATTAGTCTGGGTCTTGATCCTGATTCTGTAGGTACACAAGCTTTTAACTTTTACACAAATGTTAGATTAGTGGATATCTGAATTTCCTATTGGTTACAAAACTCCATGAAGGCATACATTCTTGAAAGAGATAAAATGTCTTTTGAAGTTCAGGAGAAAACAATTTTTGTTAAGTTAATTGAGTTGTTTAAATAGATGGCAAATTAGAAAGCAGGACTTATGTTGGAAATTCCTTGGCTATAATTCACTTTTACTTACACCTGGAAATAACTTTTCATGTGTCTTGAAATTACTCTTTGGTCTTGATGCATTTTCTGAACAATATTTCTTTTTTCATGAAAGTTAGCATGTGTTTACAGCTGAATAGGTTTTTCCATCTATTTCCTGACAGTAGAATTTTGGATGTCTATAGGACTCTGTTCATTTTGTGTTCTTTCTGTTTCTTTCAGTTCAAGCTGGCATCTTGCTGAATATGGAAATCTTTTAAAACTTTGTAGATCTCCTATTAATCTTTTTTTCTGTCTACCACATTTGACACACACACACACACAAAAAAAAAAACCTGTAGATTTCTTCAAAATAAGCACTTTTAGAACTTATATTTCTCCTAAGGAATAATGTCCTTATACTTCTTAGGAGCACTATTTTTTATTCAGAGAATCTGTGAATTATACTTTTTAGGTCCTTAAAGCGTCTTTTATCTGACTAAACAGTGCTTTCAGGCACTGTTTTTTCCATCCATCAGTTTCATTTTTCTTTTGGTCTGAAAATTCGTTGCCTTTTGCTTAATAACAAATTAATTAATTACTTCCAAAACAAGCATTTATTATCTCATAAAGGTTCTAAAAATCAGAAACCCAAGGGTAGCTTAGCTGGGTGGTTCTGACTCAAGCTCTCTCATGACATTACAGTTAATCTGTTGGTGAGGTAGCAGTTATCTGACTGCTGAAGGATACACATCCACACTTACAACCATGGAAGTTGGCAGGGGCTTCAGTTCCTTGCTTTGTAGCCCTCTTCATGCAGCTGGCTTCTCCCAGAATGAGTGACCACAAGAGAGAACAAGATGCCACACTGCCTCTTGTGGCCTAGTCTTAGAATCAGAAACCATTAATTCTCCTTCATTCTATTAGTTAGAAGTGCGCCCCCAGGTCCAGCCAACACTCAGCACAAAGGCACAGATACCAGGAGTTGGGTATCACTGTGAGTCAACTTGGAGGCAGACTACCACAATGCTTTTCATCGGTTTTGGATAATCCATGGGCAGTGCCATCTCAAGTTTTACTTTTGCTTTATTATTGCTCTTATTTCTTCATACTACTCCATATACACTTGTATCTTTTCATCGTGGATTTTTTTTCTGTTTTCCACTTCATGTTTTGTGCTTCAATCACTATTAATTCTACTGACCCATATTCTAGTTTTTAAATTGTCTTTTCTGCTGGGTCTAATGAGATGTTAAATCCTTCTACTGAATTTTAGTTTCAACTGTTGCATTTTTTAGCTTTAAGATTTACCTTTTGCTGTTTTTATTCCTGTTCTTTGTGAAATTCTTTATTTTAAAATTTCTTTCAATAAACATCCTAATCCTTACGATTTAAAAGTTCAATACCTATTATTTTCTCTATATCCACTTTTCACAATTTTGATATTTTGATTTTTGTCTTATAATACAGGTAAGCTTTAGTTTACATGCTGGAAATTGCATAATAAAAATAAAACAGAAACTGCATAATAGTATCTTCCTTCAGAAAGGATTTAATTTTCTTCCAGTAATTAGAATATGGGCATATCACCCTCCTAGTCAATGTTGATAAATTTCCAGTTTGCCTTTTGTCCCCAGGACCTAACACTTATAAGGTTGAACTGAAAGGTTGGGATGTTTACTTGGCCTCTCATACTTGAAAAGCCCTAAGTGCTAACTTCATCTCCCTAGTGTGATAAGGCTGTTAAAATTTCTGCTTAGCTTTTAGAAGCTGCTCTAGATGTGATATTTGCAAATATTACCCTAAGAATGTGAATCTTTGGAGTCAACCAACAAATATAAATTTTATTCAAAATGTTGTACTTGCTTCTTTCTGGTTCCCTTTCCTCTGTGTCTTGACCCATAAAGTCATACTATATTTGTTAGACCTCAATGACAGTTTTTGTCTCCTCAGCCCAGTGAGACTGTTATAAGCTCTAGATCACTGTATGTTTTTGCTCGTTGCCCCTGAACAGTGAATAATCAAATTTCAAACCTGGGAATGGGTGGAAATTTAGCAGTCACGTCAATATATTTCCCATCCTTCAAAAACTTTGTCTCTCAAATACCTGCTACCATGTTTAATTCCTGATGCCTCCAAACACTGTTTTTGTATTTTAACCAGACTTTATAGCTGTTATTAGTGGGAGATTTAGTCTAATGTCATTTATTTTATCTATGCCAGAAGCAGAAGTCAAATCAAGTAATTACAACATATATGCACATTTAATACACAGATATGTAGTTTATTTTTTCACTTACTCATAATTAGTTCTTAAAAATGTTGAGTTCAGAAGCTCAGATTTAGCTATGGTTCTATAGGATGTACTGGGAGCCAGAGTATAGATATACTGGTTGTAGAGAACATTATGATACAATCTGGAAAAGAACAGATAAATATTTTTTTCTGATAGTAGAAACTTATTTCCTCTGATATCTGACATATCAATTGACCTCAAGCCCAACTTTGCTGAAACAGTATAGGACCACAAAATAGCAGATTACATTCTGTTTTCTTAAAGATTCTGCTTGGAACTACCAAAACCCAGAGGGAAAATATATTTCATTGGGATTAATGGATAATATCTATTGAATGCAAAAAGTTAAAACTATATTATTTCTACAGTTGTTAACACTTTAGCAAAGAGAGGATGTAATTTTATTTATAGATTCTTGCTTTGAACTGCATTTAACTTTCTCAAAAGTATCTTTGGGCGATAAAACTTTCTGTGATTTTCTAAAAATATTTTATTTTTGGTTCTGGCTTTTTTAAGTAAGAAAGGTTATAACATTTAAACTTTTTGTAGAACTAAGAACTAATGTGATAATAGAACAAGACTTAAAGAAGTAAAGTTATAGTATATTAGAAAATGGCAAATATGCTTTAAGAAAACATTTTAACATTTACATTTTTTACACTCAAGATCAGATATTCTATTGAAATAATTATAGTGCCAACTCATTTTAGAAATTGGTTATTAAACTTGAAATTTATTGGCACAATTTTTCATTGTCTACATGTTACTACTTTATTTTTTTCAGGTTTTTAAAAAAAAAAATTATTGGAGTATAGTTGATTTAAAATGTTGTGTGGCCCATTTAACTGAAACTCTACTCCCTTTCCACAAAACTTTGAAAAAAATCTAAATACATTAACACGTCCCACAAAACCATGCATGATCTGAGTCCTCATAATGCAGATGAAATTACCAACTTTCCAAGTTCATCTCCTGTCTCTACCTAGTTGCTTCCTTGTCTTTAGCCACTAGGAATTATGCTGTTCCTTCAAATTGTGAACTTATTCTCACCTAAAGGTCTTTTTCTTATTCTCTTAAATTGAAGAGCTCTTCTTCCAGATTTTTAAATGACTTTCTCAGTTGCATCACTTGTCTTTCCTTGTTTTTTACATTTTCAGATTCTCTCCTCTCATTATTGTAACAAAATAACATTACTCTGTTCTCTTACCCATACTGCATTTTAAAAATAGCTTCTAACATTATATATTTGTTATTTTACTTGCTTAGTATCTTTTTCCCACTAAAGTGTCAGTTCTGTGAGAAGCTGTATTATCAGCGCAAATATTAGTGCTTAAAGAGAGTAAATAGTTGCTATTTGTTATTGAATAAAGGACTCCCAGGCCCTTCACACACACATACAAATAGAAAAAGACAGGATGTAACTAACAAAATAACATTTATAGAATGAATCATCTGACAAATATATGTTTCTATTGATTTTTATGCATAATTTCTTTGAGAAGCAAACTGATACTTTGATCCCATCTTTAGAGATGTATGATCCCATCTGTTTAGAGATACTAAGCAAGAATCAAAGCATTTGGATCCTAGTGATGAAACATAACTAGTAGTTAGGAGGTATGTGTTCCCTGGAGGGTGAGAGACAAGGTTTCAAATCCCAGGTTTGTTTTTTATAAGTGCTATTGTGTAATATTGGACAAGTTGCTCTCTACACCTCAGTGTCTCATCTGTACAATCAAAATGATTATAACTATAATACTTCATGAAGTGGAATAAACTAGGTACATTCTAAAACAGACTAATGAAACAATAAAATTTAGTTATTATTTTCACTATTAGTTCTTGTTTCAGGAGATACAGGCTATGAATGACCATTTATGTCTCCAAGGCTCATTTTTCTCATTTTCAAAAATAGAATTTGCAAAACTTAAAAATGTTTTTATCTTTGAAGGTAGAGAATAGTTAGTGGTTGCTCTTACCATTTAGAGTATCTCAACACTGAAAAACAATAATTAGGACTCTATTCTATTTTCTCTCTTCCAAAGTAAGTAAACAATCTCATGGCTTTTAATACCATCAAGGTTGACATTTTTAATTTTATTCTCAATCAGAGACCAGCTTCATGAAGAGCACAAAATCTGACTTTGCTGTTATTAAGGAACACTGTCAAACACACAACTCCTGAGCTACCATATCTTTTCTTTGCCATGTGGGTGGGTCAAGGGTAGTGGGAACAAACTAGTCTCTAATTGATCTTACTCTGCCATGGCGCATGTGGAGTCAGCAAAGTTGGTATCTCCTTTGAACTTTCACTATATTCTCTATATCTTTAGGTGAGATTCATTTATAACAGGAGATATTTAAGTTCAGTTAAAAACAAACAAACAAACAAACCTCAGTGTAGCTTAAATAAAGAAAGAATTTTATTGGCTTACTTATCTGAAAAGTTAGAGGCAGGCAATACTGGATCCAGTCTCCCCTAGGACTTCATGTCTCTGTCTCTCCGGAATGCTTTAATGATGTCAGTTTCCATACCAGAGCTCCAGATTCTACTGTTAGGATAGTAAAATCACTACAGCATATTCAGACCACACATTTTTACAGTTTCCAATCCAAGAGAAAGTAGTGTGTGTCTTTTGCTATATCTTGAAATCTTGGAGATTACTTGTTTCCATTTATTTGAATCATCTTTCAGTGGCCAGAGAGGTTTGTTTTAGGCCATCAGTTCTACTCAAGCCATGTAGCTAAGAATGGGAAGAACAAAAAATGTTGATGGAGAAAAAAGAATTGGACCTGAAGAAGCAATCAGCAAATGTCTACTGACCTGTTTTAAGTTATACATTTTCATATTGAGAAAACCTGTCTGATAAATACCACCAGGAATACACCAGCAATAAAACAAATTTGGTTTATTTAATTTTCTGCAGTATTGGCAAACACTGTCCATGAGTAACACTGGGGCAGATAACTAAAAGGGAATGGGAAAGGACTTTTAATACGGCTTGCATTTCTGCCTAATGACTATTTCTAAGGAGCAATTTAGAGAAGCATGAAACATTGCTAGATGTTTGTCACAGCAGTCCTATTCAGGAGGCAGGAGAAACAAAGCAGGGCTAAGGAAATCATTGGTAAGGAAGCCATAATTTCTCAAACTATGTGTCCTTGGCCATGTCTACTTGAAAACTTTCTTTTAGTTTCCGTTAGAAATGCTATGGTCTGATTACTAGTCACACTAAGAAGATGACTTTGGGTTGTGTTTCTTCAGAAACCACAAAGTTAGGGTAAATGAGGAATGCTGTGAAAAAAAAAAAACAAGAGTGAACCCCCAAAAAAATCCTCTTATTTGAAGAACTGAGGATGGAAATTAAAGCTACTTCAATTGTGACCCAAAATAGATCAGATCCTTTAAGCAAAGACAGAATGTTCTATTTTCACTGATTTAATTTCAAACAGTTACGTTTCTCACAGCTGAGAGTTTTAATCAACAAGGTTTCTCAGAACTAGGTGTTTGAAGTTAGTAAAAGAAGTCTTTACATATTCAAAATAGATAACTGCCACACTTAAAAAAAAAGATATTATTTTTTTAGTGCAGTTTTAAGTTCAAAGCAACATTGAGGGGAGGGTACAGAGATTTTTCCATATGCTCCCTACCCCTTATATGCATAGCTTCCCCAGTTGTCAATATCCCCCACCAGAGTGGCACATTTGTTATAATTGATGAACCTACATTCACACATCTAATCACTAAATGTTTACAATAAAGTCCACTCTTGGTGTCGTATATTCTATGGGTTTGGACAAATATATAATAACTGTACCCAACATTATAGTATCATACAGAATAGTTTGACCACCCTAAAAATTCCTTGTGCTCTGCCTAGTCATCCCTCTACCCACCCCCAGCCCCTAGAAACTACTGATTTTTTTTTCTCACTGTCATATGATTTTACCTTTTCCAGAATGTCATGTAGTTGGAATCATGACATTATAATGACTTTTGAGATTGGCTTCTTTTGTTTAGTAATATGCATTTAAGGTTCCTCCATGACTTTTCATAGCTTGATAGCTCATTTCTCTTTACCACTGAATGATATTCCATAGTCTGAATGTACCACGGTTTATCCATCCTCTACCAAAAATATCTTTGTTGCTTCTAAGTTTTGGCAATTATGAGTAAAGCTGCTATAAATATCTGTGTGCAGGTTTTTGTGTGGACATACATTTTCAACTCCTTCAGGTAAATACCAACGAGTTTAATTGCTGGATCATATGGCAAAAGTATATTTAGTTTCATAAGAAACCATCAAACTGGCTCTGCAATTTTGCTTTCCTACCAGCAATAAATGAGAGTTACTGTTAATTCATGTCCTGTCCAGAATTTAGTGTTGTCAGTGTTCTATATTTTGGCCATTCTAATAAGTATGTAATGGCATTTTGTTGTTTTTTTTTTTTTTTTTTTTTTTCATTTTGTTGTTTTAATTAGCATTTTCCTGATGAGAAATGATGTGGAACATCTTTTCATATGCATATTTGCCATCTGTATATCTTTGGTGAAACATCTGTTTAAGGTCTTTGGCCTGTTTTCTAATTGGATAATTTTCTTCTTATTGTTGATTTTTAAGAGTTCTTTGTATATTTTGGAAAATATTCCTTTTTCAGATGGGTCTTTGTGAATATTTCCCAGTCTGTGACTTGTCTTCCTATTCTTTTGGCATTGTCTTTGGAAGAGCAAAACTTTTTAATTTAATGAAGTCCAGTTTATCAATTATTTCTTTCATGGATTGTGCATTTTTTGTTGTCTCTAAAAAGCCATCAACACAAGGTCATATAGGTTTTCTCCTTTTTTTTTTTGAGTTTATAGTTTTGTGTTTTACATTTATTTAGGTCTGTGATCCATTTTGAGTTCCTTTTTTTGAAGGGTGTGAGGTCTGTCTGAAGATTTAAAAAATTATTTTTTGCATGTGGATGTCCAGTTGTTCCAGCACCATTTGTTGAAAAGACTATCTTTCCTCCATTGTACTGCCTTTGCTCCTTTGTCAGAGATAAGTTGAATGTATTTATGTGGATCTGTTTGTTTTCCCTATTCTGTTTCATTGATCTATTTGTCTGTTTTTGGCCAGTACCACACTGTCTTGGTTACTGTGTCATTAAAATAAGTCTTGACATTAGGTAGTGTCAGTTTTCCAACCTTGTTCTTTTCCTCCAATATCGTGTTAGCTATTCTGGGTCTTTTGTCTCTTCATACAGACTTTGGAATCAGCCCATCAATAGCCACAAAATAATTAGCTGATATTTTGGTTGGGATTACATTGAATCTATAAATCAATTTGGGAAGAACTAACCTCTTGACAATATTGAATCTTCCTATCTATGAACATGGAATATCTATTTATTCAGTTCTTCTTTGATTTCATTCATCAAAGCTTTGTTGTTTTCCTTATATACATCTTGTACATCTTTTATTAGACTTATACTTCAGCATTTCATCTTTTTCGGGGTAATGTCGATAATATTATGTCTTTAATTTCAAATTCCACTTGTTTATTGCTGGTATATAGGAAAGTGGTTGACTTTTGTATATTAATTTTGTATCCTGAAACCTTGCTATAATTGCTTATTTCAGGAGTTTGTTGTTGTTGTTGTTGATTCTTCAGATTTTTTACATAAATAGTAATGTCATTTGCAAACAAAGCCAGTTTTTATTTCTTTTTTCCCAATTTGTATCTTATTTCCTTTTCTTATCTTATTACATTATCTAGAACTTCCAATATTATATTTAAAGGAATCGTGAGAGGGGATATCCTTGCCTTGAACCTGATCTTAGTGGGAAAACTGAGTTTCTCACCATTAAGTACTATGTTATCTGTAGGTTTTTTATAGATATTCTTTATCAAGTTGAGGAATTCTTCTCTATCCCTATTTTACTGAGAGTTTTTATCATGAGTAGGTGTTTGCTTTTGTCAAATGCTTTTTCTGAATCTATTGATATGGTCATGTGATTTTTCTTCTGTATTCTATTGATGTGATGTATTATATTAATTTATTTTTAACTGTTGAACTAGACTTGCATACCTGGGATAAATCCCACTTAGTCATGAGGTATACTTTTTTTTATATACATTGTTGATTTTGATTTGCTAATATTTTGTTGAAAATTTTTGCAGCTATAATTCATGAGTCTAGTGTTCTATTTTTGTAATATTTTTGTCTGGCTTTGGTATTAGGGTACTGTTGGCCTCATTAAATTAGTTAGGGATTGTGTCTTCTGCTTCTGTTCTCTGAGATTGTAGAGAATTGGTATAATTTCTTCCTTAAATGTTTGGTAGAATTCACCAAAGACCCAATCTGAGACACTCTGTAACTTATTGTTAACTAAAATATCCATGAAAACCCTTAAATAACTTAAACATATGTGGTAAAAAAAAAAAAAAGTAGTACTATTCTTTGCTCTGTTTTTTAAATTTTGTTTTACCATGGACATTTAGTCTAAAAATTAACTTTAGGAACCTTTTATTCTGTCCTAATAATTTTTCATATAAGAAACCAGAGATGTGTATTGGGGAAATAACTTGCTCAAGTTCACAAGCTAATTAGTGCCAGACCTAAGAGTAGGTTCTCTCTCCACAATACTGCACTGTTACCAGCTAAGTGGCAACAAATAAGAAATGTTTGTACAGAAGGGTGCATGCTACAGTACTACTAGTTGTAAGAACTCACTCGGACAGAAGTTCCTTCCCTTAAATAATCCATCATCTTCTTCCATGGGTCTGCTATTTGTATGCCATTCATTTGGACAGTTTAATTATTGGTAGAATAATTTCAACTGCCATTGGAAAAAAACTTTTTATTATTTTATCGGAAAAATATTAGCTACAGCTTTTTCCATCTGAAAAGAAAGAAAAAACACCAACTTATCAAGAAGGAAAAGTTGGAGGGCTATCTTCTTAACTATGATGATTTGGGAAGTAAAATCTCATTATGGGAAGAAAGGGGTGGGGTGGAGGGAAGGTGTTTGCCTTGATAGCTAAAACTGACTCATCACTGTCCCCGGTCCTTCTCAACGGATCTATTGATAGTTTCATTCATTCAACAGACACTTTTGAACATCATTTTGTGTCAGGCACTATTCTAAACTATAGAGATATATAGTAGCAGTTATTAAAGTAAACCAAGTCCTTGCCTTTAGAGAACATACTTTCTAGTGAAGGGAGGCAGAAATAATCCAATAAGGAAATAAATATATAACATTCCAAATAAAATAGGGAATGGGATTTGGGGGCATTCATGCAACATGTATTTATTTCACGTCTGTTATATGTAAGTGCAATCTCACCTCTTGGAAATGCAAAGACAGAAGTGTTTCATCCTTGGGAATTCACAGTGGGAAACACAGATGAATAAACAGGCAAAGTTAGATTAAAGCTTTATAGAAGAGCAAAAATGGAATATAGAAACTTATACATTCTGCCTTATTCTTTCCAGAGTTATGGTGATTGGGAAGATGCCATTAGCATAAGCTAGTTGGGAGAAAAGTAACTACCTGGTCAATTGGAAGCCCCACCCTGATGATCAGACCTCTCATTGCTGAACTTAGATAGATTTTTACTATAGCAAAGGAACTGTAAATAAAAGAACTGTGAAAGAACTATGGGTATTCTACAGAGTAACCCAGACTATTAGAAACATAATATGAGCCACAAATAAAAGCCACATATGTAGTTTAAATTTTTCTAGTTGCTTGATAAAAAGTGAAATGGATTTTAATAATATATTTTATTTAACTTGATATGTTCAAACTATTATCATTTCAACATTTAATTACTATAAACTTATGAATGAGATTTATGTATTTTTCTTTCCATACTGTCTTCAAAATCTAGTACATATTTCCACCTAAGCACAGCTCATTTTGGACTAGTGATATTTCAATTGTTCAATAATTCATGTCTACCATATTACACAGCATAGCTATAGAACTTTCCATCTCAGCCTACCCTGCCTTTCTGCTGAGATTTTTATCTTAGACAATAAAGATATGTACAGATTTCAGCATAGAGTATGGATTTTCTAGATTGTTTTGATTACAAATTGCAGCTGGCAATTTTGGGGGCTTTTCTGTTTATGTTGAATATTTGGTTAATAGTTCTAATAAGTTACAAGGTAGTAGACATTTTTGTGTAGAGAAAAATGATGCTGTATCTGAATAAAATAAGCCGAATCTCTGTGAGCCTCCTACCCCTGCTAAATTACTGTAAAATTATTAATTATTTTAAGAATCAAACAAAATTTTTTCCTTTTTCTTTTTTTTTTTTGGTCCAATAACAATGAGAGTATGAAGGTCAGGCTCAAGTGTCCCAAGATTTTCTGAAATTGTAAAACACAGTGTAACAGAGAAGAATCTGCATTTCTTCTGGTTTCTCATTGAATTACATAGTAACTAAGAACTGCCAACTTGCTGACTATATATATTTTTAAGTTCAAAAGGCAAAAGGTGAGTATTCACCTTTGACCTGCTTGTCAAAAACACTGAACAATTTTTTCTAGCTGCTGACAGTTTATTTGAGTTTTTTCCTGCTTTGTCCTTACAGCCTTCTCTCACAGGTGTTTTCTTTCTATGCTTTTTCAGAGCATTTGTTCAGATGATGCTTGAATTTATAAACTCACTAAAGTATAAGATCTAATTTAGTCAATCAGAACCAAGAGTCTGTAATCTGGAAAGGTAGATTGTAGGTATCACAATACAGTATAAATAACATACATCATTTAAAAAATAATCTATTTTTGATATTTAATAAGTTATTGGTAATTATGACTCAACATAACTATGGAAATACTAATAATGAAATATCCTCCAAATCTAAATGATATTCTTATAGGACACAAATTAAAAAGTTATTCTTTTATGTATATAATCTGACCAGAAAATGAAAAAAGTTAATTAATTATTCTTCACTGTAGTAATTTATGGTTAACTTCCATTTTTTGATTTTTCTAATTGAATAGTTAGTTGATAGCTATATAAAGAAATTTTTATTCCCCTATACTGTTTCCCTGCCTTTGTTTCAGGTCAAGTGGTATTGAAGCATTGATCTTTTGTAGGTTGCAATTTTCTCTTTAATACAACTTGAGGACACCACTATGTTCACCCCAAAACAAGCTTAAATACAGTCATCAAATACATACAACAGAATGCGTTATAAACCTTTAACTTTTCTTTGGTGATTTACTGGGGAAATGTTTAAACCTCTCCAAGAATTTTAACATTCCTGAGTATATTTACTTCTATTTGTGTTGTGTTGGTCCACTTTACTTGAGATATTAACTTGAGAGAAAAGATCTGCCAAATTACCTTAGGCATGAAATACAAAATGTTAAAAGATTTTTCTTCTAAACACAATGTATTTTTTAAGTCAGTATTTAAAACTTAGGGGTTGACCAAGTTTACTAATTGAACATTTTTATTATTAGATTATAAAGTTGCTTAAACATGTCTATGTATGCCATTTATTTTATCCTGAGACTACAGATTTTTAACTTAAATCTATATTCTATGTTACTGGGTTGAACCTCTCTTTTAAATTATCATAATTACTTTTCCTTTGATGTATATTCCTCTTTTAAATTTCCTTTGGTATGAGAATCTGCAGATATTTTATAATGTAGTATTTGTTCCTCCGTATTATATTTGTTATAGCATGCTATGAAAACTACATTCAGACTTTTAAAATTTCATTCGACATTTTAATAGTAACTTCCTACAAAATTTTTAAGGAAAGCATCACTATTTTATAGTTAAAAAAGGAAGAATAGGATAAAGAGGCAATTCTAGAAATTCCAAATGGTCTATTCAGATCTAGAGGCAATTGCAGTAGACCATGTTGATTCGCCAGAGATCTAGTGTCCCAGTTAGCTAGTTATACAGGTAGACTCAGGCATCTGAAGTGTATTTTCAAACAATCATTTTTTATCTAGTTATTATAAGCCTATTCATTAGGTAGAAAGAAAACACAAAAAATTTAGTCATGGGATGAAAATGACAAAAGTAGGATATTTTATTGTTAGCTGTCTAAGGAAAAGAGCCAACATAGGTTCTCAGGATGTTTATTAGGACAAAGTCCTGATAAATAATTTTGACCAAATGAAAATATTTGAAAAGACCAGTAAACTGAGGTATAGAGATTAGACCAAATTATCTGAAAGAGTATTTCTTCAACAATTTTTTAAATTTTTTTATTCTGAGCTGAGTATAGATTCATAGGAAATTGCAAACACACACACACACAGACACACACACACACACGGAGATTACGCATGCTTCACCCACATTTCCCCAGTGGTAACATCATGAGTAATCATAGTATAGGATCAAAACCAGGAGATTGACATTGGTATATGCTACACAGAATTCATTTGTGTGTGTGTGTGTGTGTGTGTGTATGTGTGTGATATGTAGTGCTATGCGTTTTTATCACATGTATGGATTCATGTAACTACCACCACACTCAAGATACAGAGCTGTTACAGGACCACAAGGTCCATCAGACTAACCCTTCATAGACTCGCCCAAACATTCTCTCATCTCCATCCCTAACCTCTGTAAACCACAAATCTATTGTCTATCTCTATAATTTTGCTATCCAGAAATGTCAAATAAATGGAATGATACAATATCTAATCTTTTGAAACTCGCTTTTTATTCACTCAGCAAACGCCCTTGAGATCCATCCAAGTTTTTGTATGAACTTCACATTCTCTTTCTCCTCTCTAGGATTTCAGTGCTAGACAGAGAGTCCTGTATTTCTCTGCAGGTCCTTGTGGCTCTATTCTTTTTTTTTTTTTTTTTAAGTCTGTATTCTCTCTGTTTTTCAGATTATTCAGATTGGGTAAATCTTTGAGTTCACTGATTCTTTTTTCCATCATCTCATTCTGCTATTGGGCCTATCCATTGAGATGTTCTCCCCCAACCCCCTTTGGTTACTATATTTTTCAGATCTATGATTTCTTTTTGTTTCTTTTTATATTCTCAATTCCTTTGACAAGATTTTCTATTTTTTCACTTGTTTCATGACTACTCATAATTGCTCATTGAAGCATTTTAATGATCACTACTTTAAAATCCTTGTCTGGTAACTACAGTTTCTCAGTAATCTCAATGTTGATGTCTCTCGATTGTGCTTTATACAAGTTGTTTATTTGTAAAAGAGAAATTATTTGCAAAAGAGATTTTTTTTTTGTCATGTGACTATTTTGGATATTACGTTGTGAGACTCTGGAATCCATATAATCCTTTTTAGTAGGCAGTTGTCCTGTTTAGGATACATTGGAGTTAGATGAGGGTGAAGGTTCAGCTCCTCGTTGGTTCTTGTTGACACCAAGGTAGGGTGGGGCAGATCAGAGTACTGAGTAACCTTGCCTCACACAGCCTCATTCAGTCTTGTTGCTGCTGGATGCGAGTGAAGGCTCAGCTCCTCATTAGGTCTTGCTGGTACTGAGACATGGTAAGTTGAGTGCTAACTAACCCACCTTCTACCACATTGTTAGGTATTATTGCTGCTGACTGTGGTTGGTGGCTCAGCTCCCTGCTGGACCTTCGTGAAATTTCCAAAGTAGGTGAATTAGAGCATTGCCTAATTCCTTCTTCTGTATAGAGGATTGAAGACCTACTCCCTGTTTAGGTACATTGACATTACCCTAGTAGTATAATTAGAGCATTGCCTCTTTATGCCAAGTAGGGGATGGAAGATCAACTCCTGTGGTTGGCAAACTCTAAAATTGTCCCTCAACATTTTTCTCTTTAATCCCCATGACCATAAGTATAGAGATATCTTGCCCATGATTATGTCATTACAGAGTAAAATGGATTTTGCAGATGTAGTTAAGGTTTCTAATCAGTTGACTTTGAGATAATCAAAATGGAAATTATCCTAGTGGGTCTAATCTAATTATATGAACCCTTTAAAAGCAGAGCTACTTCTCTAGCTAGTAGCAGAATGGGAAGTCAAAGATATTCAAAGGAAAAAAAAAAAATTTCAGACATCTTTGCTGGTTTTAAAGATGGAAAGGGCCATGTTCATGGAGCATAGAGCAGCCTCAAGGGACTGAAAGCAACCCCTAAGCAACAGCAACCAATTATTAAAAGTAGGATTATGGTGGTTGATTATATGAATAAGATGCTTAAAGATTTTTCTGAGACATGCATATTAAGCTACCTGATTATGTCCCTTGAGTGGTATCCCTAGGCCACTACCAAGCCATCTGTTGTACAGAACCTTGTATTATGTGACTCTCAAGATGTTGATCTTAATTTAATTACCTAAGGATGGCCCAGGTCATTGCTTTATTACTAAAAGAGTAATCCGAAGTTTCTAAGTTATCCTAACTCTTAGTGGAATTTAAAAAATAATAATCACAATTTGTTTTCTCTAACTGAGTGCTGTGATAGCAGAATGTGAATGAGAAAAATCATAAATCAGGATGATCTGTGGAGATAGATCTGATTTTATGCTGGGTATAAAGAATATGGCTTAGAATAATTTGGTTTGTTTTTCACTGAATCACCATTTTTTATATGAATTGTCATTTTAAAACTTTATTATTGCATAGATTTTGTAGATATGATCCTTTGTCAATACAAAGACTCAATAATGGAGCAGAGGAACAAATGCAAAATAAAACTTTAAAGGATTTTCCTATCTCCGTATCTTTGATGGCAAGGGCAGTGAGCAACAGTATTAAGAGCACATAGATCCAGAAAAGGTGGGAGAATCTCCTGCTAAAGGATTCTTGAAGAAGTTTCATTGCAAAGTTAATTTTATGGAAATACAAGGAATGCTCACAGGAACAGTCAGGATTTCAAGGCTGCTTATCCAAAGTTTTAAAATCTATTACAGTACAAAAGTGAAATACAGACTTTAGTGGAAGAAGCAATAATTTCCTGAATGTTAAAGAAAACACTTAACAGTTATATAAAAGTAGGAGTAAACTTTATTTACAACTGCAGCTATATTCTCAAATTCAGTATTGAAATCAATCAAGACTGAAAAGCGAAAGTGTCATTTACAAGCTATTCCCTCATGGTTCCTTTTTACTCACATCACATTTGGAGCCTGTCTTCTGTGAGAGAAGGTAACATTTACTGCATGTACTGGGTGGCATTTGCAATATGCCCTTACTGAAATCCCAAATCATATTTATAAAGAAAGGTTCAGTCAAAAAACATTTTCAACCCATTTACTGATACATACTTTATAATCTTCAGTACTTTCCCTGTTTCCTAATATACAAGTTTGTTACAAACTGACTATCATGCAAAGGAGAAGAAAATAATAATTTTTACATGGCAAGAACACAAGATTTCAAGCTGATTTTTACGTTTGTGAATATGTGTCGTTGGCTAGATTTGCTTAAACATTCCCTGAAATGAATTCAAGACTGTTTTCAGGTAGCAGATGAAAAAGCATATGTGAGAATAAAGATCCTATATTTGTGTTACTGCAGAGTTACCTCCATAGATATATTATATATAAAAAGTAAATCAAAAAATAAGGCTAAAAAAATTATGTTTCCTGAGCATCTACAAAATTTATTATAAATCTGTTGTTCCCTTTCCAACATTAGATGTTTGTGTGTTGTTACCAAAACTATTTATGCACAAGTGAAGATTTTCAAAGTGCAGGAGGATTTAGGGTGGAGAAATGGAAGAATGTATTGAATCCAATGATATACAACTATATACTTTTCAAAATAGGCTCAATTTTTTTACCTTAAATGGGTTAAACTTTTCTATGACTACAAAGTAAATAAGAATTGCATATCCATGCATATCTTAAAATGAAGATTTTGAATATAAAATATATACATTTCATATATGGCAAACCTTTGAAATTAGTGAAAATTAAATTAAGGTCTAATAAATACCTAATTTTAGCTGGGTAGCTATTTGAAGAATAAAATGAAGCTGGATTTCTCTGTCTCTATATCAGAAATAATTCTGGCTGACTCAGAATTTTAAACAAAAAAGGCAGCTACTAAATAAATTATGAGTGAATATTCATTGTGGAAAAGTGACACAAATTCCAACAGAGCCTTATGTTGAAATAAAATCATCACAAAAAATTATGGAAGATAAATTCAAAATCTAGTTCTATGGTTAAAAGAGATAATATGCACATTCTTTTTATTATAAAATAAACAGTAATAAATCAGTAAAAGGAACATCCCAAATAGAGTAAAAAATGAAATGAATTATACAACAAATGATCAACCTCACTAATAAAGAAGTTAAAAATAGATTTCAAAAAGTACCTTCCCCATCTATCTATTTATATTTCTCTATACCAATATATATGTTCACATTTCATCAACAGTCACATAAAAGAACTTTCTTTTCTCCATGCCAACAACAGTCTTAATTATTTTTGTCAATCTTATATGGATGGGCAAAGATAAGCAAAGACAAAATTATTGTTGGCATGGAAAAACAAATCTCTTTATATGCTGTTGATGGAATGTGAACTCAATTTCTACATCATTTTAAATCATTTATTAAAAGACAAACATTTTAAAGAGTTTGCCACATTCTCATCTTTAGAATATCACAAACATATTTGCATGAATGGGACAGTACAGGCATCTATATACTGTTGACCCTTGAACAATACTGGGGTTAGGGGCACCAACCCTCTACACCAACCAGCTGAGGACCCGTGGTACATA
This sequence comes from Delphinus delphis, assembly GCF_949987515.2. Lineage (NCBI taxonomy): Eukaryota > Metazoa > Chordata > Mammalia > Artiodactyla > Delphinidae > Delphinus > Delphinus delphis. The sequence continues at coordinate 61,906,393 of NC_082687.1, read as the reverse complement.
TTTATTGGAAAAAAAATCTGCATGCAAGTGGACCCGCATTTCAGACCAGTGTTGCTCAAGGTCAACTGTAGAAGGTTTTCAGTTTTTCACATCATTGTTTGTGCTCTTCCTCTTTGATATATTAATAAATGAAATATGACCCACCCATATGACTGTATCAATTTGTAGCAACAACAAACTGATGTTCAGAATTTAGTGTTAAACAGCAAACAAAACATTGTAAAATACTTAGTATAGTATCAGGATGTTTATTAAAATATGCAGTAATAATATATGACTTATTATCATGCAAGCATATTGAAATGAATTAATCATATTTCATCATTTATTTCACAAATACTTTGAGACTCCACACTGTGTCAATCATGTGGTTCTTTCTCTTTATGTCATTATTATGCAACCATATGATTATTAATTATTTTGTAATAGTTGTGCAAATAGTTGGTACATATATATCTACATGGTAAAAATAAGCAATAAAATGACCATCTTTTTTTTTGTGGTACGTGGGCCTCTCACTGTTGTGGCCTCTCCCATTGCGGAGCACAGGCTCCAGACGCGCAGGCTCAGCGGCCACGGCTCATGGGCCCAGCTGCTCCGCGGCATGTGGGATCCTCCCAGACCGGGGCACAAACCCGAGTCCCCTGCATCGGCAGGCGGACTCAACCACTGCGCCACCAGGGAAGCCCTAAAATGAACATCTTTTAATCCACAATTCAACTTAATTGAAACTTTGCTAATAACACTGCATCATCTTCTGTGCTTCTCCAAATTACCATCAAATGCCTCATTTTATTTTAATTATTATTCCCAAACTGTGTGTGTCATTCCCTTACTTTTCATTTTAATATTTTTCAAAGTATAATATTCATATAAGAAACAAGTAAGCGACCAGTTTGATGATTTTCACACTTACACAATAAAGCAATACAAATACAAAAACAAAAAAATAACAACAATCCCCAGATGGAGAAACAGAACTTTACTAGCACCCAAGAAGCTACTCATTCCCCCTTTAAGTCAATATTTTCTTTGAATGGTAACCACTTCCCTATCTTCTTACACACTGTATCACTTTTGCCTGTTTTGGAATTTTATATAAATAGAATTATAGTGTTTTGTTTCTTTTGTTCAATATTATTTGTAAATTTCTCCTATCTTGTTCAATGAAGCAATGGCTTATATAGTCTCGTTAGATAGCTGTTTGTGATAATGTAGTCTAATTTATTGTTTTTTCTCATTTACAGTTTGTACTTTCGCATCGTGTCTTATACCCTGTGACTATAAAGATAGCATATATTATATTTAAATTTTTTTATTGCTTACAGTATTTAAATTTAAATCAATGACCAATGTGGAATTATTTTCTATGTATGCTGTGAGTTAGGGTCACAAGTTTCATTTTTTTCCTAAGGATTTTCATACTGAATAACACATGCCTTTTCCCATACCTGAAACCCACACTTTCATCACTGCATTCCCACATCACTCTTACATGGTTTATTTAGAGTTACACGTATGATATGGCTGCATAAAATCACTGAAGCCTCTTCGGCTTACAACTAAATCTTTGGATAAAATACAAAAAATCTCCTTGGAAAGAAAAAGAGACTCTGCATTGACAAATTGTAGAAAAATAGAAAGGAACTAGCTACCTTTTGCACTCTCTGTAGTCATGAACAGAACATGATCAAAAGGCATTACACTGGCCTTCTGTTTCACGATGAGGCCTGTGTATACTCACTTCCCCATCAGCATCGTTATTCAAAACAACGGGTCTCTTGTTAAAATTTCAAATTTCTTGGGCAAAAATATATCCACAGGGTTCAGATGAGGCCAGGCATTGCTTCTTCAGTATCTCAAGCACCAGAAAAATATGTTAATTCCTGAAGGAAACAATATTAAACTTGTATCAGATTCAGCTGCTTTGATTCAGCAAACCCCAAGTTAAAAACACGGATATCAGAAAATTTTTGCATAGTATTTATGTTGCTGAAAAAGGATGTTCAGCAGGCTGATGATTAAGACCTAAGTTGTCCAGCTACAAAAACAGTAAGGTGCTGGATGATTCCTGTTTATGATATATATTTTTTTTTTCTTTTTTTTTTTTTTTTTGCGGTATGCGGGCCTCTCACTGTTGTGGCCTCTCCCATTGTGGAGCACAGGCTCCGGACACGCAGGCTCAGCGGCCATGGCTCACGGGCCCAGCTGCTCCGCAGCATGTGGGATCTTCCCGGACCGGGGCACGAACCCGTGTCCCTTGCATCGGCAGGCAGACTCTCAACCACTGCGCCACCAGGGAAGCCCTGTTTATGATGTTTTAAAGACACAATTAATGCCCTGTGTCAGAAAAAAAAAAGTTAATAAGCAGCTTTTCATTCTTTGAATGGACCAGGCACATTTCCTACTTCTCTGACCTCAAGTTGGAGGACCAGGTCATTTTGTTCTGGGCAGGGTAGAAGGGATTACTGATTACCTCCTCTTTCCACTTGGTTTCTGTGCAGGATGGCATCCTTCTGGCCATAGGCTTATACATCCACCTGAGCAGTGTCTATAATGCTGGGGTTGGCTCCATCTTTGACAGAGTTCTGACTGAGCTGGTGTTCAAAATGAAGCAGGTGGATAAGTTGTAGCTGGGAATCCTGCAAGCCATTGTGCGTTTAACCCAGATGCCAAGGGTCTGTCCAAGCTCCCAGAGGTTCTGTGGAAGTTTATGTTATTCTTGAGGCCTATACAAAGCAGAAGTATCTGGAAAAGCCAGGCAGCTTTGCAAAACTGCTGCTGTGCCCCCCCATCCTGCACTCCATCAGCTTGAAATGCCTGGAGCATCTCTTCTTCAAGCTCATGGGGGACATGCCCATTGACACCTTCCTCATGGAGATGGAGATCCTGCTGCAGTTCACCTGAGCCTCACCAGTTACAGCCTCCTCTACCTCATAATTGTTTATGATAAATGTAAACAAGTATAATCAGATTGTAGAGGGAAGAAAAAATTTGGAGAAGTCGAGCACATTAGGGAAATGAAGATATTAAGGGAATAAAAAAAGGTATTCTGAAATGAATGAAAAGTAAGAGCATTTGCACTAGCAAACTTACTGTATGAGAAATGTTAAAGAAATGTCTTTAGGCTGAGGGAAAGTAATACCAGAGGGAATCCTGGGTCTTTAAGAATGAAGAAAGACCAGAAATACTAAACACCTAGTTAAATACACTAGACTATTTTTTGTTTTAATTTCTTTAAAATATAAACACATATTGACAGCAAAAAGTATAACAATGTCCAATGGGACTTTCAGCATATGTAATAGATTTTACAACTATAAGATAAAGCTTATGGGGGTATAAAGAGACTTCAATGGCAGCAAACATCCTATATTTTATTGAAGTAGTACAACATTATTCTGTGACGACTGTGAACACTTGAATATGTGTATTTAAATTCCTAGAGTAAGAAAAAGTTATACAAAGAGATATAGCCAAAAATCTAATAGATACCTTAAAATACAGTGATCCAAAAGAAGGGGTAAAAGGTAAAACAAAGCACCAAAAATCAGAAGAGAGAAACAGAAAACAAGCAATAAATGAGACTATATCAACCACATGAGACTATATATAACCATAACAATAATTACATTAAATTTTAGTGGTCTAAGCACCAAGAACCAGAGACTGACAGAGGTAGATTAAAATGTAGAACTGCATGATATGTGGCCTACAAGAAAAAGATTTTAAATATAAAGTCACAGGTCGATTAAAAGTAAGGAAATAGAATGTCTTACCATACAAACAGTAAGCTTAATAAGATTGGAGTAGCTGTCTTAACATCAGATAAAACAGACTTCAAGACAAAGAATATTACCAGAAATAACGTAGGACATTTTATAATGATAAAAGTTAGAAATCTTCAACAGCACATAATTCAAAATGTATATGCACCTCAAATAAAATAGCTTCAAAATATACAAATCAAAAATTGAATGAATTGCAGAAAGAGACAATTCAACAAACATAGGAGATATTAACATCCCTTGCTCAACAACTGATAGAATAACAAGACAAATCATTAAAGATATAGGAGATCTTAGCACTATTAATCACTAGAAATATTATTTATTACATTATCACATTCAATATAATGTATACTCAACACACATTCTTTTCTATGGAAAAGAATGCTATTTAGATTGACCATATACTGGACTATAAAATAATACTCTAAATTTAAAAGGATAAAATACATAAAGATTTTATTCTCTGACCAAAAGAGAGTCAAATTAAAATAAGATATGTAGGGCTTCCCTGGTGGCACAGTGGTTGAGAGTCCGCCTGCTGATGCCAGGGACACGGGTTCATGCCCTGGTCCGGGAAGATCTCACATGCCGCGGAGCAGCTGGGCCCATGAGCCATGGCCGCTGAGCCTGCCCGTCCGGAGCCTGTGCTCTGCAATGGGAGAGGCCACAACAGTGAGAGGCCCGCGTACCGCAAAAAAAAAATAAAAAATAAAAGATATGTAGACCTGTGTCCCAAATATCTAGAACTTAGTAAAATACATCTATATAATTCATGGGTCAAACAATACACTCCTGTATCATAGATGAAATCAGAAAGGAAATTAGAAAATAGTTTAAACTGAATGACAATTGAAATCCAGCTGATCAATATTTGTTTGAATCAGCTAAAGAAACACTTGGTGGGACACTCATAGCTTAAAATGTTTATATTAGGAAAGAAAAATAATCTAGAATAAATTATCTATGGTTCCAAATTAAGGTATTAGAAAAAGAAAAGCAAAGCAAATAGAATTAAAGAAATAATAAATAGGGCTTCCCTGGTGGCGCAGTGGTTGAGAGTCCACCTGCCGATGCATGGGACCACGGGTTCGTGCCCCGGTCTGGGAAGATCCCACATGCCATGGAGCGGCTGGGCCCATGAGCCATGGCCACTCAGCCTGCGTGTCCGGAGCCTGTGCTCTGCAACGGTAGAGGCCACAACAGTGAGAGGTCCACGTACCACAAAAAAAAAAAAAAAAAAAAAAAAAGAAAGAAATAATAAATAGAAGAGCATATATAAATGCAATGAAAACAGGCAACAGAGACAATTAGAAAAGCTAAAAATGTGTTTTGATATGATCAGTGTCATCGATAAATTCCTAGGTAGACTAATTAAGAGAAAAAGAGGTAACACAAATCATCATTATTAAGGTGGCTATTGTTATAGATATTATAGGAATTAAGATGTAATAATTGAATACTATGAACAACTTTATGCCAACAAATTTGATAACTGAGATGAATGGACATATTTCTTGAAAAAGATAAATTATCAAAATTGACACAACCCCTCCCCCGCAAAATTTGAGCTCTATATCTATTGAAGAAATTGGATCTGTTATCAAAATAACTCCAAAAAATTTTCAAGATCCAGATGATTTTGCTGGTGAATTTTATTAAACACTTAAGGAAGAATTAACACATTTAAAATAAATCTTTTCAAAAAATAAATGAGGAGGGATGACTGATCAGTTCTTTTAATGAAGCCATTATAAACCTGATATTAAAATCTGACAAAGAAATTGGAAATACAGAAGGAAGCAAGGAAGGAAGGGAGGGTGGGAGGGAGGAAAGGAAAAAGAAAATTACAGAAATGGCTTATTGAAACATGCAATAGCAAGGATAAATATCAATATCATTGGTACATAGTTTATGATTCCATTTACATAAAGTTGTAAAATATTTATATGTGCTAATTACTGTACTTAATATATCTTAATAAAGTTATAGCCTATAACGTTATAGGAAAGTGCCTAATAGAGCATATAACAAGTGTTAAATTTTCAGTAAGTTATTATTGTATTAGTAGTTTCTTTGGGTTGCCATAACAAAATGTCATAAACTGGGTGGTTTAAACAACAAAAATTCATTGTCTCAAAGTCTGGATGTCTGAAATCGAAGTGATGGCAAGGCTGGTTCAGTCTGAGGGCTGTGAGGGAAAATCTGCTCCATGCCCCTTCCCAGTTTCTGGTGAATTGCTGTCAATCTTTAGCCTTCTTTGGCTTTCTGATACTTCACTCCAATCTCTGTTTCTATCTTCACGTGGTATTCTCCCTGTGTGCCTGTCTGTCCCTGTGCCTAATTTCCACGTGTTATAAGAAAACTGGTCACATTGAATTAGGGTCCACCTAATGACTTCATTTTAACTTGTTTACCTCTGTAAAAATTCCTTCCAAATAAAGTCACAATCAAAGATATTGGGAGATTGGGAGTTAGGGCTCCAACATATCTTTTTTGAGGGATAACAGTGAAACCCCTTGGAGGAAGGAATACATTTCAAGAAATGGAAAAATCATTTAAAAAATTAAAAGTTTTTTTTTTTTTATATTGAAAAAAAATTCTCTCTCCAGATTCTCTGTTTATACATCACATTTATGAGGACCATTTGTTCACCCAACTCTAGCCGGTGGTGTTTGAAAGCCACCCTGGTACTGTCCAAAATTAATCTAGACCAACTCCTCTTTATATGCTTGATCTTGCTGTTTAAAAAAATTGCTCTTCAACTTCTTGTTCTGTAAATACATCTTCATACTTAGCATTTGTCTGGCTACTTTGATGAACGACCAGGTTTGGGTTCACTTTTCTGCTTGACTTGGTTGCTGTCATCTAGGAAACCACTTTTGGTATTTCTGGCCTTTTCCCTAGGCCCTTTTGTGTTCATCTATCAAGTCCAGTTTTAGTACCATGAAAATGACTGGCTTTACACATCCTCTGTTCAGTCTCCCACAGAAAATGCCCTTACTGATATTTCTGAACAAAGCAAAACAATTCTGTGCTCTGTTCCATGTGACAGCACTTGAAAATATTTGAAGAGAACTATTTTATGCTTTTAATATACTACTTTTTCTTTTGAATTGCCCATCTAAGCCTTGTTTTTCTTGAATTCTTACATATCCTACAAGGATAAACTCAAACATTACCTATCTAAAAATTCTGCAAACCTCAAATCCTGGCTGTGTTGATCATGACTTCTACCGAGTTGTAGTTCTCTGCATGCCTTAGATTATCTATTTTAAGTTATTGTAATTATTTAATCTTATTTTACCCACAATGCTATCTGCCTCTTGAGTAAGGATATCTTGCTTAAATCATCTTTTCGATTCCAGGGCAAAGGATTAAAATGAAAATGAAAACTTACAGGCAATCAGTAAATTAACTTTGAATGAATGAATGAATAAAAGGGTCATGAGCTCTGTAAGCATTATCTTCAAGTTGAATAGTCATAAGTTCTCCAATATCTTATTATATTAGGTCTACTATCTGTCTGGTTAAACGTCTGAGTGCAGGCTCATTAGTTCATGCTTTGCTTAAAATGCAGTGAGCAGAACTGAACAAAATGATCTTGAAATACAACTTCCAGTTAGAACTTACTGCAAGTTTTTGTTCTGAGAATGACACAACATTAGTTAGGATAATCTAGATTTTGGTGAAATATTGTACCTGTGATGGTTAATTTTATATGTCAGCATAACTGGGCTAAGGGATGTCCAGATAGCTAACCAGTTAGGATTAAGGTTAGGGTTAGGGTTAGCTAACATTATTTCTGGGTGTGTCTGTGAGGGTACTTCCAGAAGAGATTAGCATTTGAATCTATAGACAGAGTAAAGAAGATTGCACTCACCTATGCAAGTGGCATCATCCAATGCACTGAGGGTCTGAGTAGAACAAAAAAATGGAGGAAGAGAAAATTTGCTCTTTGCCTGAGTTGGGACGTCTGTCATCTCCTGCTCTCTAACATTGGTGCTCTTAGTTCTCTGGCCTTCAGACTTGGACTGGGACCTATTATCCTCCCCCTCTCCCCACTCCCCCTTCTTGGGCCTTTATACTTGGACTGGGACTTAAACACCATTGGCTTCCCTGGTTCTCAGGCCTTCAGACTTGGTGCTCTGGAAGATACCAGATGTGGGACTTCTCAGCCTCCACAACTGCATAAGCCAATTCCTATAAAAATATAGATATATAAAGATTATATACAGACCGCTCTCTATATACACATACATATATACATATATATGTAATTGGTTCTGTTTCTCCAGAGAATCCTGACTAATACAGTACCCAAATTTTAACTATTTTAAAAATGCTGTAATTATTTCTCAGGTAACATTGCAGGCTTGGGCAGACATACTCTGAATATTTATTTGGGGCCTAGAGTAATAGCAGGCCTTTTATCCTCTATATGTCACATGCAAATTCACTTTTGAGTGAATGCAAAATGCAAATTCATTTATTTCTGATCTGATCTTTATGATTTCTTCCCTTCTGCTAACATTGGTGGTTTTTGTTCTTCTTTCTCTAATTGCTTTAGGTGTAGGGTTAGGTTGTTTATTTGAGATGTTTCTTGTTTCTTAAGGTAGGATTGTATTGCTATAAAGGTCCCTCTTAGAACTGCCTTTGCTACATCCCATAGGTTTTGGGTTCTTGTGTTTTCATTGTCATTTGTTTCTAGGTATTTTTTGATTTCCTCTTTGATTTCTTCAGTGATCTCTTAGATATTAAGTAGTGTATCCTTTAGCCTCCATGTGTTTGTATTTTTTACAGATTTTTTCCTGTAATTGATACCTAGTCTCGTAGCGTTGTGGTTGGAAAAGATACTGGATATGATTTCAGTTTTCTTAAATTTACCAAGGCTTGATTTGTGACCCAAGATATGATCTATCCTGGAGAATGTTCCATGAGCACTTGAGAAGAATGTGTATTCTGTTGTTTTTGGATGGAATGTCCTATAAATATCAGTTAAGTCCATCTTGTTTAATGTATCATTTAAAGCTTATGTTTCCTTATTTATTTTCATTTTGGATGATTTGTCCATTGGTGAAAGTGGGGTGTTAAAGTCCCCTACTATGATTGTGTTATTGTCAATTTCCCCTTTTATGGCTGTTAGTATTTGCTTTATGTATTGAGGTGCTCCTATGTTGGCTGCATAAATATTTATAATTATTATATCTTCTTGGATTGATCCCTTGATCATTATGTAGTGTCCTTCTTTGTCTCTTGTAATAGTCTTTGTTTTAAAGTCTACTTTGTCTGATATGAGAATTGCTACTCCAGCATTCTTTTGATTTCCATTTGCATGGAATATGAACAGACCAACCACAAGCATTGAAATTGAAACTGTGATTAAAAATCTTCCAACAAACAAAAGCCCAGGACCAGATGGCTTCACAGACGAATTCTATCAAACATTTAGAGAAGAGCTAACACCTCTCCCTCTCAAACACTTCCAAAATATAGCAGAGGGAGGAACACTCCCAAACTCATTCTACAAGGCCACCATCACCCTGATACCAAAACCAGACAAAGATGTCACAAAGAAAGAATGCTACAGATGAATATCCCTGATGAACATAGATGCAAAAATCCTCAACAAAATACTAGCAAACAGAATCCAACAGCACATTAAAAGGATCATACACCATGATCAAGTGGGGTTTATCCCAGGAATGCAAGGATTCTTCAATATACTCAAATCAATAAATGTGATACACCATATTAACAAATTAAAGGAGAAAAAACATGTGATCATCTCAATAGATGCAGAGAAAGCTTTCAACAAAATTCAACACCTATTTATGATAAAAACCCTCCAGGAGATAGGCGTATAGGGAAGTTTCCTCAACATAATAAAGGCCATATATGACAAACCCACAGCAAACAGCGTCCTCAATGGTGAAAAACTGAAACCATTTCTACTAAGATCAGAAACAAGACAACGTTGCCCACTCTCACCACTATTAATCAACATAGTTTTGGAAGTTTTAGCCACAGCAATCAGAGAAGAAAAAGAAATAAAAGAAATCCAAATCAGAAAAGAAGAAGTAAAGCTGTCACTGTTTGCAGATGACATGATACTATACATAGAGAATCCTAAAAATGCTACCAGAAAACTACTAGAGCTAATCAATGAATTAGGTAAAGTAGCAGGATACAAAATTAATGCACAGAAATCTCTTGCATTCCTGAACACTAATGATGAAAAATCGGAAAGTGAAATTAAGAAAACACTCCCATTTACCATTGCAACAAAAAGAATAAAATATCTAGGAATAAACCTACCTAAAGAGACAAAAGACCTGTATGCAGAAAATTATAAGACACTGATGAAAGAAATTAAAGATGATACAAATAGATGGAGAGATATACCATGTTCTTGGATGGGAAGAATCAACATTGTGAAAATGACCGTACTACCCAAAGCAATCTACAGATTCAATGCAATCCTTATCAAAGTACCACTGGCATTTTTCACAGAACTAGAACAAAAAATTTCACAATTTGTATGGAAACACAAAAGACCCCGAATAGCCAAAGCAATCTTGAGAATGAAAAACAGAGCTGGAGGAATTAGGCTCCCTGACTTCAGACTATGCTACAAAGTTACAGTAATCAAGACAGTATGGTACTGGCACAAAAACAGAAATATAGATCAATGGAACAGCATGGAAAGCCCAGAGATAATCCACGTACATATGGTCACCTTCTCTTTGATAAAGGGGGCAAGAATATACAATGGAGAAAAGACATCCTCTTCAATAAGTGGTGCTGGGAAGACTGGACAGCTACATGTAAAACAATGAAATTAGAACACTCCCTAACACCATACACAAAAGAAACTCAAAATGGATTAAAGACCTAAATGTAAGCCCAGACACTATCAAACTCTTAGAGGAAAACATAGGCAGAACACTCTATGACATAAATCACAGCAAGATCCTTTTTGACCCACCTCCTAGAGAAAGGGAAATAAAACCAAAAATAAACAAATGGGACCTAATGAAACTTAAAAGCTTTTGCACAGCAAAGGAAACCATAAACAAGATGAAGACAACCCTCAGAATGGGAGGAAATATTTGCAAATGGTGCAACTGACAAAGAATTAATCTCAGAGATTTACAAGCAGCTTATGCAGCTCAATATCAAAAAAACAAACAACCCAATCCAAAAATGGGCAGAAGACCTAAATAGACATTTATCCAGAGAAAACATATAGATTGCCAACAAACATGAAAAGATGATCAACATCACCATGATTAGAGAAACGCAAATCAAAACCACAATGAGGTATCACCTCACACCAGTCAGAATGGCCATCATCAAAAAATCTACAAACAATAAATGCTGGAGAGGGTGTGGAGAAAAGGGAACCCTCTTGTACTGTTGTTGGGAATGTAAATTGATACAGCCACTATGGAGAACAGTATGGAGGTTCCTGAAAAAACTAAAAATAGGACTACCATACGACCCAGCAATCCCACTACTGGGCATGTACCCTGAGGAAACCATAATTCAAGAAGAGTCATGTACCAAAATGTTCATTGCAGCTCTATTTACAATAGCCCGGACATGGAAGCAACCTAAGTGACCATCACCAGATGAATGGATAAAGAAGATGTGGCACATATATACAATGGAATATTACTCAGCCATAAAATGAAACAAAATTGAGTTATTTGTAGTGAGTTGGACGGGCCTAGATTCTGTCATATAGAGTGAAGTATGTCATAAAGAGAAAAACAAATACCGTATGATAACACATATATATGGAATCTAAAAAAAAGAAATGGTCACGAAAAACCTAGGGGCAAGACGGGAATAAAGACACAGACCTACTAGAGAATGGACTTGAGGATATGGGGAGGGGGAAGGGTAAGCTGTGACAAAGCAAGAGAGAGGCATGGACATACATACACTACCAAACGTAAAATTGATAGCTTGTGGGAAGCAGCCGCATAGCACAGGGAGATAAGCTTGGTGCTTTGTGACCACCTAGAGGTGTGGGATAGGGAGGGTGTGAGGGAGGGAGATGCAAGAGAGAAGAGATATGGGGACATATGTATATGTATAACTGATTCACTTTGTTATGAAGCAGAAACTAACACACCATTGTAAAGCAATTATACTCCAATAAAAATGTTTAAAAAAAAAGAAAGCCAGCACCTGCATTTTATTTCTCACTAGAAGGAGTCCTTTCCTAATTTCTAAATTTAAAGTACATTTCAATCATTTGGTGGTATACCTTTCTATCAAGTTGTGGAAGCTTACTTCTATTGATAAGTTGCTGAGATGTTTCAGTGAAATCCTAGTCTTTGTATTTTGCATTGATTTTATGTTTCTCACCTTAAAATGTTAATATATTTAATAACTTTTATATTTATTTTAATTATAAATTATACTTGCATTTCTGAGACTGATTGAACCTGATCATGATATATACTTAATTTATGAAATTTTGTTGCATTCAGTGTGCTCATATTTTATGCACAACATATTTATGATAACTTGTGAAATTAGATGATAATTTTAATTTATCACATGATTCATTCCTGCCTTTGGTATCCAAGATGTACTTGCTTTATGTAATGAACCTGGGGACATTCTGTTTTTTCTCTTATCTCAATGTTTATATGAGATTGATAATATATATTACTTGAAGTTTTGATAAAACTTTCTGATAAAAACATCCGAGTGTGATGGTTTGTTTTGGGAGAGAATTTTAAATATTTATTTGATTATTTAATACTTATAAAACACCATATATTTCTAGTTTTTATATAAGCTTGGTAAGTTATATTTCTAGAAAGGTGTACATTTTGCTTGTTGTCAAATTTATAGCATCTATATTTTCATAAAACCATGCAATGATGGTTTTTAAAAGTCTTTACTGCTAGTATTATTTTTTCATATTCTTTTTTTACTCTTTGATCTATCTTGCCAGAAGTGTGCCACTTTTATTAGTTGTTTCAAGGAAATGTCCTTTTAGTCTATATTTAATATTTCATTAAGCTTTTTTTCTTGTTTTATTTCTAGATTGTCTAGTTTTCTTTTAATATTCATCTAGCTTCTGAATTAAACACTAACTTAATATTTTAAAAAATCAGTATTTTAAAAGATGCATTTAATGTTATAATTTTCTAAGTATATTTATTTAGTTATATTCTGTGTCTTGTCTCTAGCTTCATACAAATATTTCAGAGCTCTTCTGACTGCCATGACACAGCCCATCACAAAGAGTTTCTTACAGAATTTCCATCCTAATTAAAGGACCAGCAAAATATCTTTTGAAGTCTTATAATTTTCATTTTGGAGTTCACCCATTTCATTAAAAGTTATCTGCTTTACCTGTAAAAGTGATTTTATGTTTAGTTCCGGTGAAGGGAGGGGATAGAATGGTACAATGAGACCATTGTCATAATACATGTTTAAAAAACCTAGAGTTTAAAGATTTGAAAATATATGTGTGTGTGTGTGTGTGTGTGTGTATGTATATATATTCTTCTTAGTATATTTCTTACGTATTGTTGTCTTTTCTGGGGAAAAAAACAAATTAAGTTCTTTGAATCTAAAAGTTTATCTTGATTTTGGATATAAAATTTTCTTATCTTAAAGGTCCCCATGAAAATTCTCTAAATCCTCACTTTCACCTTGTCCTGTCTTTTCTTCAATACTAAGCACAAATAAAGCCAGCCTAAAGTCAGTTTAGCTTCACTAATAGCTGAAGATAATGTCAGAGACAAACATCAGATTGGAAGATAGCCAAGGACTATAGTCAAGCACTGGAGCGCCTTGCTGCTTCCACCAAAAGTGGCATATTGGTCAGTACTTCAAACCCTTGGTTTCTTAGATCTCATTAGAACTCCCCGAAATGTCTTTTGTCTGTTTTTCTAATCAACACCCTGATGGAGAAACAAAGTCTGAAACTCTTCTCACTTATAGTCTTACACTTCCTGTTTCCTGTAACTATGTGTATTCTGCTGATTCTGTACAGTACTAGGAGTAAAATGAATACTGACATTTGCCTGCAAACTGTGTGGAATGTGTGACAAGTGATGCAATTCACTGTACAAAGTGAAAAACCAGACATTTTAACAAGTAAAATTATTACCTCCCTATTCTCTCTGATATCAAAACTGTTAGTTGCTAGCCTTCATCTTAAGGATGGAACTCAACTCTTCATAAAAACCTCTCTTAATGAGCAATGGCTGGCTAGTGACAAATGATCATTATCCTTCCTTCTTTGCAAAAGAAAAAAAAAAAAAAAAAAGACCTTGACATGATGAAGTGCTCTAATCGACTGTAACCTCTCTTTCGTTGTTGAAAAATCTATTAACCTATGGGGAACTGTGGCCTTCAAGGCCAAAGAGTCAGCATTGCTGATTGAGGAAGATATATATTTTTTGTTTGGCAGTTTTACCCAAATTAAAGGAATAAGAAAAATGGCCATATTCCCCCCCCCCCACGCCTTTTCCCAATAGTATGTTTCGTTTTTTTTTTTCTCCCATTCTATCTGATTACTTATCCTGAGGTGAAAGTGTTTTTAAATAGCTCAGAGTGCTCTGCCTGGACCTCTTCTGTATCTGGGATACTTCTAGAATTTTACACAGGTGGTACAGCTCAAGCTGGCACTGCCTTCTCCTTGGCAGTGTCTCAAATATTTATCTGAGGAAAGAAGGTTTAAGATTTCCTCCAGACTTCTTGATGGTCTCAATTTTTCAGAGTCAACAGCCTTACTTTTCCATAGGGAAAATCAGTGTTTAAATCAGGATTAATAGTAGTATAGATCCTGGGTTCTACTTTAAAATGATCTCGGTACTGGAATTATTAAACGAACTCAACATGATGGACAACTTTTGACTAAAGTCATTTTTTAAAATTCTTATTACACTTTCAAATAATAAAACAGCTAGAATCCTTTTTTTATTTAGTGAGTTACCATATATGTTTAAAAGTGCATTCTATGTATATGCTAATTTTATAATTGGATAAAAGTGACTGTTTTAGAAAGATATCTAGATTTAGATATAGATCTTTTTTTCCCATGGAAGAGGAAGACTATATCCTAAAGCTGGGAGATAAACCCTAACAATCTAAATATGGCCATGTATAAGGACCTTTCTTGCCTTGGGATTCTTCCTTTTGTGAAATTGCTAAATGATCTCCCTTAGTGAATGGCTTAGGATACACAGTCCCTTTCATATGGTTTTCTAGTGTCAAGATAGGAAGAGTATGCTAGAGAACACAGAAGTGAGCAAAAACAACTCTTAGGGAACAGTCACTATCAGTTTATATTACTTCAGACCTTCACTTTCCATACTTCCTTCAGCTACCTCCTGGCCCTATGAGTCTTCTTCTTTTATATTAAAAAATATATGTCTTCATGCCCTCTTATCCATCCTTATTAAAACTTACTTTCAGAAAATATGTTTATAACCATGTAAGATTTTCAAAACATTAACAACAGGTAGAGCATGGTGAGTGTCCAGTCAGAACTGATGGCAGCCATGGGGCTAGAACAGGATTGTGGGTACCTTCTACTGTGCAAGGCACCAGCCCTGGGAGAAAATGTGTTAGATACATATATATATATATAGACTTCCTGGCACCTTTGAAATCACCTCAGAATCAAGCTCTTTTTTCCTGGGGTCAGCAATAAAGTAATGTATAATTACATGCATTTCATTGGCTGATTTGTCTCTGAACACTTTGGGGCTATTTCATTATTGAGGTTTAGGAAATTTAGATTTCTGTGGGTTAAAGTACGTTGGCCCTGGGATTATATGCTAAGGAACTACCAAGTACAGAATCAATGAGTTTCAAATTTCTTTATCTCAATGGTTTCTGTAATGTTGGTTATCACATTCTCAGTAAAACTGAAAAGTCAAAATATTTTATTTTAGTAAATTAGTTCAAGATATATTCATTCCATATAATATGAAATTATTTAGATATATTTTGTTTACCTTATAAACATGATTTTAGCACTTATGCAAACAGATGCAAAAATTCTGAATTAGATATTAATTAGCATTATATTTCAACCATATATCAAGAATAATACACTGTGGCCAAATATGTTTAACTTCAGAAATGGAAGGGTGGCTTCAATGCAATTATGTATTCATATATAATCAATTACATCAACACATAAGGGGGAAAAACATGAAGATAAACATAAAAATGTAGAGCATTTGATAACATTTCACTACCATAGTAAATAAAACACTAAACATACGTAATAGAAGAAAACTATATAAATAATATAAACTACTTAAATTTACTTAATAAAAATAGTATACCAAGGCTTCACTGGTGGTGCAGTGGTTAGGAATCCTACTGCCAATGCAGGGGACACGGGTTCGAGCCCTGGTCTGGGAAGATCCCACATGCTGTGGAGCAACTAAGCCCGTGCGCCAAAACTATTGAGCCTGTGCTCTAGAGCCCGTGTGCCACAACTACTGAGCCCGCATGCCACGAGCCTGTGCTCTGCAACAAGGGAAGCCACTGCAATGAGAAGCCCGCACACTACAACGAAGAGTAACCCTAGCTCGCCACAACTAGAGAAAGCCCATGCACAGCAACGAAGACCCAACGCAGTCAAAAATAAATAAATTAAATAAATTAATTTTAAAAATAAATAAAATAAAAATACTATACCAATGTGGAAATCTTTAAAAATTTTAATTAAAACAAGAACTAGCCAGGAATGCCAGCTATCACCTGTATTTGTTTAATGTCTTAGAGATTCTAGCAGATGCATTGGACAAGAAAATTAAATAAGCAGCATACGTATTGGACAATAAGAGGCAAGTTTAGCTCCTTTACTATCATTGAATTCATTATGGTTGAATTCCTCAAAAACCTGAGAGCTTCCAGTGAAAAACTTCCAGGAAAAAAAAAAAGATATTTTGATTGTATACAATATTAGCATGTAAAGTCATTTATTATTTATGCCAGCAATATGCTCCCAGTAGTAAAAATTGGAAAAAGATGTTATTCACAAAACCACATAAATACTAAAAACTTAGAAATATGTTTTAAGAAGATATAGAAATTATATTAAAAATCTTGGTGAAATATATAAAGATCTAAGCATACGGCAAAACACAAATGTCCTTGGTTATGAAACCAGTATCTAACAGATATGAATTCTCCAAATACTTTGTTTTCAAAATAATTTTCCTATATCCCTTGTATAAACTAACTTCAACATTCATATGGCAAAGTAATATCTTACAATATCTAAGAAGAAATTTTAAGAAGAAAAAGTGCTAAATTGTCAATATCATATTATCTATTATGACCATAACATCAATGTTATACAGTACTAGCGTTGGCATAGATGAATTGAACAGAACCACGCAGCATGATATGCAGAGATAGATTTCAGTTCAGTATACAAGAATATATTCTATGAAAAGTGGTATTTCAATTCAGTGGGAAAGGGATATATTATTTCTTAAATAATCTGGCCTAAGAGGACCTTCAAGATGGTAGAGGAATAATACGTGGAGATCACCTTCCTCCCAACAAATACATCAAAAATACATCTACATGTGGAACAACTCCTACAGAACACCTACTGAATGCAGGCAGAAGACTTCAGACTTCCCAAAAGGCAAGAAACTCCTCAGTACCTGGGTAGGGCAAAAGAAAGAAAAAACAGAGACAAAAGAATAGGGATGGGACCTGCACATCTGGGAGGGAGCTGTGAAGGAGGAAAGGTTTCCACACACTAGAAGCCCCTTCACTGGCAGAGACACGGTTGGGTGGGGGGGAAACTCTGGAGCCACCGAGGAGAGCGCAGCAACAGGGGTGCAGAGGGTATAGTGGAGAGATTCCCGCACAGAGGATCCGTGTGGACCAGCACTCACCAGCCCGAGAGGCTTGTCTGCTCACCCACCGGGGCGGTTGGGGGCTGGGAGCTGAGCTTGTTGTTTGTGGAAAAAACAACATATATGTATATTTCTGAGATATATATATATACACATATACATATATCTTACAAAAATCCAAATCAATACCCGTACAGTCCAAAGACATGGAAAACATTATTTATCAAAAGTAGAACCTTAGAAACTATAAAAAACAACATAAGCATACTACTTTGAGAAATTATATATCTATATAATCTTCAATTCAGAAAAATACTCAAATGGTAAGAGTCTAGATTCTGGAATACACAAAGAGTTCTTAGCTCTTACAAATTGACAAGTAGAAGCAAGCCACTCAATGCATAAATAGGCCAAGATGTTGAATAAGAAATTGTGAGAAGAGCATATTCAAATGCCTAACAAACATGTGAAAAAAATTTTAATTCACTAACAGTAAGATAAATGCCAATTTCAGTAACATCAGACTGGAAAATATCAAAATGAGACAAAAATATTTTGCCAACTGGCAGGGTGGGAGAATGGTATTCTCATATACTGAGAGTTATAAAATGTGAAATTACAAATATACTGAAAAACAAACTGGAAAAATATATTAACACTTTATATTATTTTTGTATTATTCTAGCAAACTGAATTATACAAATCTATTTGCTAAAGCATGAGAACCTAAAGAAAAACATATAAGAAAGTTTTCTGCAGCATTTTTGTAGAAACAATATACAAACCTATCATTCTTTGTGATAATGTATCAAGTTGTGTCATATCTACACCATGAGTTAACATGCAGCCATTAGAAAGAATTAGTTTAAGCTCTAAGTTGTCTTTCAATGTATTACAGAAGGTATGTTGGAAAAGAAATATAAGATGCAGAAAAATGTGTCATACTAGATTTTTTTGGCAAAATGATGAATAATCTCTTATAAATATATAGATTTAAGTAGAGACATAGAAAAACGTGGACATATGCATATTCCATTATTAATTTGGTTTACACAGAGGGGAAGAGAGAGGTAAGAGAGATGAAGAGGGAAGACAGGCATTTTAAAGGCAGCTCTTTTAAATCGGCCTACATTCATGTAAAATTTGGTATATGTGATTAAGTGACCTTAAATTAAATTTCCAAATAATTGGAAAAATTTTTAAAAATAAGGAAGAACTTTAAAGGAGATACCCCAGACTAGGTATTGAGTAGTTCATATAATAAATCTTATTATTTTTTTACTTGTACTTAAAAATATTAAGCTTATTTAAATGTGGTAAAGAGGTTTCATTTCATGATGTTAAAAAATATAACAAAATCACTTTATTCCTTAACTTTTTATATAATGCATACTTCATGTGAATTTCTTCAAAGATGATAGTAAGAAAAATAAGCAGTGAAATGGCTAAGTAGCTGTCATTTGTAGTTTGCATAGATGGTGTCACATTTGTTTATGCTTCAATAACTATTATCTTCCTGTCTACTTCAGAAGTTTCATTTCACATGTGACAGACTGCCAAATTGAGGGTGTATTTCTATTTTATTTATGAATATTCAATCTTTTAGGGTGATTTAAAATGTATTATTATCAGAAAACTTGGAAGAATATTATATAGTACATTTATTGGTATTTATTTTGTGTGTGGTAATAAATGTTTCACCTTAGGACAGAGCTAAAAACAACATTTAAAAAATTTTAAATTGACTTTATTTTTTAGAGCAGTTGTAGATTCACAGCAAAATTGAAGGGAAGGTACAGAGATTTCCCATATATCCCCAATCCCACACATGTATAGCCTCCCCCATAATCAACATTCCCAAGAGTGGTACATTTGTTACAACTGATGAATTATGCATAGGCACATCATAATCACCCAAAGTTCATAGTTTATGTTAGAGTTCACTCTTGGTATTGTGCATTCTGTGGGACTGGACAAATGTATAATGACAAGTATCCATCATTACAGCACAATACAGAGTATTTTCACTACCCTAAAATCCTTGGTGTTCCAGCTATTCATCCCACCCATGCCCCTAGCCCCTGGAAACCACGGATCTTTCTACTGTCTGCATAGTTTTGCATTTTCCAGAATGTCATATATTCTGGAATGATACAGTATGTAACCTTTTCCAATTGGCTCCTTTCACATATAATATTCATTTTAGGTTCCTTCTTGTCTTTTCATGGCTTGATAGCTCTCTTTTTTTTTTTTTTTACTGAATAATATTTCATAGTCTGTATGTACCATAGTTTATTTTTCCATTAATCTACTGAAGGACATCTTGGTTGTTTACAAGTTTTGGACAATTATGAATAAAGCTGCTATAAACATCCATGTGCAGGTGTTTGTGTGGACATAAGTTTTCAGTTAATCTGGGTAAATACCAAGAAGCTTGATTGTATGATTGTATGTGGTAAGAGTATGGTTCATCTTATAAGAAACAACCAGACTGTCTTCCAAAGTGACTGTACTTGCAATGAATGAGAGTTCCTATTGCTTCACATCCTCATCAGCATTTAATGTTGTCAGTGTTCCATATTTTGGCCATTTCATCAATGTGTTTTAATTTGCAGTGTTGTTTTAATTTTCATTTCCTCAAAGACATATGATGTGGAGCATTTTTTCATATGTTTATTTGCCATTTGTAAATCTTTGTGAGGCATCTATTCAGGTCGTTGGCCTGTGCTTTCAATTGGATTGATTGTTTCTTATTATTGAGTTTTAAGAGTCTTTTATATTTGATAGATTCTTTGTATATTTGCATATTTATCCTTTGTCAAAAGAACATTCTTTATGTTATTCTTTTTCTTACAACTTATTCCTTTATCAAGAACTCAACTGACACAGGGCTATAATAAGAATCATTATGACTAAGATAAAGCAGACATGTACCTGAAAGAGCTGTACTAGCTTGTTATAGGAGTAATGTAGATTATAAAAATTGAGATCATCCTCTGAAATTGTCAACCTTCATTCTCTTGTAATTTAGAACCATGGGAATAACATTTTAATTATGTTAATGTGAAGCAGAAGTATACTACATTAAAAGCAAAATTGGGGTTACACTGAATTTTTAGTAAAGCCTTTATATCATTAGGAAAGTTACAGTTGCTAGGAGATATTCTGAAGCGTATATTTTCTAACTCCTAGAAATGTACATCTTCAAAGTCCAAGTCAGAAACATATGGCAATTAAAGATATAAGTAGGATAAAAATAATCCTAATTGTAGTCTGCAATGTAGAATTTATAAGGAAAATATCCCTTTATTTTTGAAAGTGGTCATTAATCATTCCAGCTATATAATGCTATGAAAAATTCTACATTTGGAGTGAAGACAAACAGGAATATTGTATACATTATGAAGGATCAAAAAGGCCACTAGAACCAGGAAAACCGTTTTGTCTTGTTTTTTATACAAATGAGCCATCTGGCTTTGAGAAAATTAGTTAATATTTCTTATCTTCTGCCCCTGTGTCTTATGACTATATAGCCCAGTTTACTTTTATAGTCTTAATTTATGTCTGTGTCCTAGTAAAATAGTAATCAGGTACCTTTCACTGTTAAAACCGTTGCTTTAGACAATATAATTGTAACCTTGTTTATGTACATATACTTTTTTTACATGGTATTTAAATCCCCTTAAAGTTTATTCGTGGAACTCATAGAGAAGTGATTCTTTTTTTTTTTTTTAATTAGTTTATTTAATTTATTTATTTTTGGCTGTGTTGGGTCCCCGTTGTGGCACGCGGGCTTCTCATTGTGGTGGCCTCCCCTGTTGCGGAGCCCAGGCTTCAAGCCCGCAGGATTCAGTAGTTGTGGCTTGCGGGGTCCAGAGCACAGGCTCAGTAGTTGTGGCGCACGGGCCCAGCCGCCCTGCAGTGGGATCCTCCCAGGCCAGGACTCGAACCCGTGTCCCCCTCATCGGCAGGCAGGCTCCCAACCACTGTGCCACCAAGGAAGCCCGAGCAGTGATTCTTAATTTTAGTGTGCATACAGATCTCTTGAATGCTTGTTACATATCACATATAAAGCACTGAATCTCTCTCCCAAATTGTCTTGTTCTACAGCTCTGTAAGGGTGGAAAATGTCTTTTTACTCAGGTGGCAATCGTTAGTGTTGTTCACTGCTATGCAGTTCTCTGATTTCAGGCATGGTGGAATTGCTTTCTGTGGACCCTTTGTGTCCTTTGTGGTTAGCTGGGATATGTGACTAGTTCTGGCCATTGAGTTGAAGATAGAGGTGATATTTGTCACTTCTGGGCTGGGACCGTTTTTTTGGGCACACTAACAGGCAGCATTTGAGATGGTAGCTGATCTACTAGCCTTATTCCTTGACTATTAGCAAAGATTTCTTCCTTGCCAGTCCTTGATGCTGATTATGGAAATGAATGAGAAACAAACCTTTTCTACTTTAAGCCATGGGTATTTTTTAGCCTTTAGTCAGATCTAGCCTGTCTTGATTGATATGTGCTTCAGTCCACATTTTGCGAACATTGGATAGAAACTTTATTGATCTAAAGTTAATACTTAATATACTACAGGAATCCCAATAAATTATGAGTTACAATATCTAAAGATTGTATGTAAGAGAAACAATGATAAAAGAGTTTCTAAATCTATTTTCAGAATGGCAGATGGAACTAGAGGAGGAAGAATTAAGAGAAGAAAGTGTTGCAAGAATATCAAATGGTCACGTGTCAAATGCTGAGAAGTTAAGTAAAATAAGGACTGAAGGTATGTACTGGATTTTGTTTTATGGTGCCCAGTTTTTGGTTGGCAAGGGAAGATTTTGTGAAAAGTGTTGATAAGTCAGCAAAGAAGAAAGCCATTTAGACAACCAGTGTAAATTACTCTTGAGATATTTTGCTTTGAAGGGAAGAAAAACAATATCTGGAAGAGACAGGTGTACTGGGAGGGATAGTTTTAATTATATGAGAGATTATAACAATGCTTTTCAATCCTTTACATTAAAATAATCTAAAGAATATTTTTTTAAAAAGATGTCCAGGACCTACTAATGGCCAATTAATCAGAACTGCTTGGCATTTGTAAAAGCACTCCGTGTGATTATATTGTAGAGTCACATTATGAGAACTATTGACGGAAACATATTTGAATTCTAGTGGGAGGAATTTAGTGGATTGAAAATGTCTCTGAGAGACAGAAAAGAAAATTATAGCAAAAGAGTCCTAAGAGTTCCAAAGAATTTGGGATCAAAGCTGAGATAAAGAGCTGAACTTAAGTAAGAGAGATATTTTCTTTTTCCCACATTATAGCATAAGGGCAAGAGGAGAATATTTATAGTGCATATCATTCTGTTTATTAGAGACAGAATGTTGACAGAGTTTGCATCTGATAGAAACTTCTATTTTCGTTAGTGTAGCAGAGGAAAAGTAATATTCTTAATACAGAGAAATATAAGGAGGTCAGAGGTTTAAGGAGAGCCAACTTACTGGAGAAACATTGTGATGTCTCTGAGAAATATTGAAGTCCCTTATGAGACTGAAAACCACAAATTATTATAAACTTCTCAGGTATGTGATTTTTCTCCAGAAATGTCCAACTTCCTGGTTATAGTCAAGGACAAAGCTTCTGATTGGGTTCACTGTGGTTGTAGATTTGCCATAAGATTGTAATTGGAAAGCAGTGGTGCAGGGATCTGGACATTTTCAAGATAGTGATTGAAATGAAGGGGTTTTTGCTTGGAATTAAAGCTGGATATGGAAAAAATAAACGGATGATGGCACTGATTTTACATCATATACTGTGGGTCTGCATTATGACTAAGAGCAGGAAATTGAAGAGGGAAGAGATTGTGGCCAGAGAATGGCATGTTTAAGTTAACAATTTAGGAAATGAAATAGTTTTAGGTCATGGGAAGAATATAAGATCAGGTGGCAGAGAAGAAGGATAAGGTTATTAGTCTTAAGGGGAGAGAAAGACTGATTTGCTAGTATTCTTTGGAAAATTCATTTTCAAGGACATTGACATGTTAAAATAGTGACAAGGGTTAGGTTGGAAAGGATAGATTTAGAAGTCTTCATTGATTGATGACTAATGATTAATGGCTAATTGATTAATGGTAATGATAGGGAAATTTGGAGACTGCTGCAATGAAGGAGGAAGAGGTGTATAGTTAGATATGATTAATTCATTGGAGCTGCAGGACCTATAAAACTGGTAGAGCAACTACCTAGAAAAGGCATTGGAGAGCTGTGAGGATGCCATCTCTACCTTCTGACCTTGAGGTACATGGGATGTGAGAGAGAGACAGCTGTGAAGGAACATTACAGATTTTCCTGTTTCAGTTATGGGTGGTAGAAATAATGAGATAGTGTGAGTTAGTGAACACTACAATGAGCTAATAGGAGTTGGGATGATGTTGGGAGGAGATAGATGCTAAGGAATCTCCTTTCTAGGGTCTTTAACTTTAGGATTTCCACTGATTTCTTAGAGGTGATTTCAGTGTCTTCCGCTTCGGGGAAGGAAGTTGGATTTAACCAGACCACCTCTAAAGCATCTTTTCCACTGCTCTGAGGCTTGAAGTGTTCTTCACTTCACATGAAAGTATCAGTGATTTAAAGTTGCCTATGGTAATTGTATAATATCATGATGATATGGGAAGTCATATAACTAAAACCCCAAATAGAAAAGATTTAGGAGTGTCTCATAGGATATAGGCTACTTTCCTGAGAGAGTTCTTATCTACATGGCAACCGTATCCCATTAACTATTTTAAGCTGCTTCAGTTACTGTTCTCTCGTTTGTTAGAAGTGAGTAAAGAAATGAAGGAAATGAGTATCATTGGGAGATTTCTTCAAAGTCACAAAAACCTTCTCAAAGCTTCTAATATGTATAAAACACTTACACAGGGACACGCTGTTTCTATATTGAGTCAAGTAATGAGTACAGTAGTTACCTGGATATATTTACCTTTTATGACCAAATGTTGTCTTTTCCTTCCCACAATTTTCTCTGAAACCTAAAACACAGGTATTAAAACAAATGAACAACACCTACTTGAATTGGTATTTCGAACTCCATTTCTTTGAGATCTGTTGATATTTTCTTAGAAAGGATTCACCACCAACACAATTTAAACTTTTCAGTGTGACTTTTTAAATACAAATATGCATTTCCATCAGTCACAAAGTAAAAACTACCTCAGCAATTTGAACATGGGCCATTTAATGCAAATCATTATGAACTAGTAAAAAGGGTAACTTCTAAAAGGTTTGCAAACTGGTACTCTAGGAATACAGAAAAGCCAACGCAGGGGGCAACTACTCCCACTAGGGCTGAGAAAAAGCGAGCAAGGAAGAAACTAAAAATGTAGGGAAACATCCTCTGGCCCCACCTCCATCAATCCTGAGATTCTGAACTTGTGGAAGAGTGTGTGGCTGCCACAGAAACACACAATCTATCAGAGGCAGAGAAACTTGACGGAAGGAATAGGTGAGGACTGAAGGCTGAACCAACAGGAGACAGAGAAATTCACAAGGCAGTATGGGCAGGCCAAAGCTGGTTTGTAATAACAGTCCGCTGGGGCCAGGAAACTTGCTGAAAGTCCAGGTGAACCAGGCCTGGTGTGCAAGGGCCACTGAGATAACCACCACAGGACCTCCCACAGGCCCAGCTGCTAGCAGGCATGCCCACAAAACAATAGCACATCATAGGAAGAAAAGCATCTTACTTGTGCTATATCTTCACAATGACCCTCCTCTATCCTCTATGAAAATGCCTAACGTTGCTCTAGTTAGCTAAAGAGAAATGTTTACAGAATTCAGCCGTAGAATCATCATCATAAAAAGCACCTCAAAAAAAGCATGCAGGGCTTCCCTGGTGGCGCAGTGGTTGAGAGTCCGCCTGCCGATGCAGGGGACAATGGTTCGTGCCCCGGTCCGGGAAGATCCCACATGCCACGGAGCGGCTGGGCCCGTGAGCCATGGCCGCTGAGCCTGTGCGTCCGGGGCCTGTGCTCCGCAACGGGAGAGGCCACAACAGTGAGAGGCCCGCATACCGCAAAAAAAAAAAAAAAAAGCATGCACTTAGAACTGAAAAGGAAGTATACTGATCGTTGTCACAGCTTCTACATTGGAAAATCAGAAAACAGTTCCTAATTCCGGAGTCTCAGAAGCAGAAGAGCAAAAGTAAACTACACACAATTATCCGTCCGATTTTACGCTTCAATATAGTCATCCCCAAAGATGAATTTTGGAGTAATTAGGCAAGATAAGCAACATTTTATGTTAAAATTCCAATTCAAACTTAGACATGACTGAAGAATAATAACAAGCTGTAATACATTAAGATTGCTTTTATAAAATACAGAGAGATAAATTTTATAAGTGACAGATTTTATTTTGTAAACATTTGACACGTTATGTGCCAGTTTTGCAGGTTGATGTAAATGGACATAGGAGCTGGAGCAACCCCTATGTCCACATTGTCTATCTGTTGGCTGCCATCACATATCATTCACTTAATGCTTTGGGTTAATTGTTTTCTTCACTAGCTTCTTCTTTAGAAATGTAAATATCCCCAAGAGGATTATCCTGTTTAACTACTGTCAGCTACCTCTGGAGTCAAAAACATATGCAGCTTTTAAACAGTCATTACTATTCATAGAGGCAAAAAGCACTCCCCTGGTTCTCAGAGAAATCTTGAATGTTATTCTTATCAAAAGCCAAATGCTGCATGTAAAAATTAGTCTAAAATCATAAGTATTATTTATCATAAAATTTCTCAGATTTTAATATCTTGAAGTGGATTTGAGGCTATCTTGCTCAATTGCTCATATTTTCTATTTAAGAGAGGGACAAGTGCATGTAACCCATGATCAGTTTTAGTTACTGTGGGGACACAATAGTACTCAAATCATCAGACCGTCTGCGGTGAGGTACAATGAAGACAATGCACAAAAAATGTAGAAGGGCTTAAAAAGATACTTAGAAAATCATGAAAGCTAAAGTGGAGTCACTGTGTTGGACATCTCAGAATTTTAACAAGGGCATGCTCCAATTCTAACTCTGTAATTGTCTCTATGTCATTCCAAGTCACTGTTTAAAAAAAATATTCAGCCAACCAATCAGCTGATTTTTGTGGCTGTTGTTGCTTTTATTGGTCTCTGTATACAATAGCATACAACTGACCCAACTGCCCTTATATTTCTCACTGAATTGACTTTTGTAGTCTAACCAAATCATTGGGGCTTTTGTTAGGCTTCAAGCATAACTGGAATTCTGCCTGTGAAAGATGAATAGCATTGTTAATCAGCATCTATAAACCATGCTTAACAAATGGCAGTGCAGAAATACCAACAAGAAAATTTAGTTTTGTTTTTAAATTTGCCTTTACTCAATATGTCTCATGAAGAATGGCAAAAGATTTCCAATCAGTTATTGGACTGTAGGAAGAAGTGAGGTCACTGCGTGTAGTATGGTCCTAGGGCGCATTTGGAAGAGAATCTTAACATTGGAAGTCGTTTGGCATGAACATGAGTTTCGGAAAGTAGCTAGTATAGGCCAAACCACTGGGTATTCAGCCTCAAGAATAATACTAAATGCTATCGATACATTTGAGGGTATTTTTCCATTTCACAATGGCCTCTTATTACTGAGAATTGCCTCCCTGACCCCCAGGGATTAAGTGCTATTGTTGTACTATGTGACACTGTCATTTTAGTGCAATTAATCAGATGAGATAAGCTGCTGCCTCATGCTGGGCCAATCATATTCTGTCCCTGAGAATTCTGGATTGAGATTCAAGGACACTGCTGAGTCTCTCTGTATGAGCTGGAATTATAAATTGTAAACTCAGGAACTGTGGGGTGTCCATACTCAGCTATGAGAGTGGGAAGCCATGTGATGTATAGCCTTGAAAACTGAGGCAAATAATAGAGAAAGGCAGAGGCAACTATAAGAGAGGAAATTCATTTTGGCTTTATAGTTCCTGATTTCAGTCCTTTGGAAGTAACCTGCTTTTTTTTTCTTTTTCTATCCTTTCACTACTTCCTTTTTTTTTTTTTTTTTTCTGCTTAGGGTAGCTCCAATGATTAACTTGAGGTTATTTTTAAAAATCACAGTTTTATTCTTTTTTTTAATAAATTTATCTTATTTATTTATTTATTTTTGGATTCATTGGGTCTTCATTGCTGTGCATGCGCTTTTCTCTAGTTGCAGAGAGCGGGGGCTACTCTTCGTTGCAGTGCGCAGGCTTCTCATTGCAGTGGCTTCTCTTGTTGCGGAGCACAGGCTCTAGAGCTCAGGCTCAGTGGTTGTGGCGCATGGGCTTAGTTGCTCGGAGGCATGTGGGATCTTAGTGGACCAGGGCTCGAACCCGTGTCCCCTGCATTGACAGGCAGATTCTTAACCACTGTGCGACCAGGAAAGCCCCCGCAGTCTTATTCTTTTAATGTATACCATAATTCCTTTCACTAAACCTTCAAAATGTATACGGCACATGTGTCTAAGTGCCTTACATAGAATGGGTGCTCAAATTAAACCGTACAGGAAGGTAACAGAATTAATAACTAACATTTTATGCCTTATGTTAAAATGTCAACAGCAAACATTGTATCCAGTTTTGTTACACTTTTTTTAACTAAAATAAGCCATTCATAACACAGGTAAAACTTTTTCCTTTAATAGTGATTGTTTCTATATATGACAATACAGGTTTCAGAAAAGAATTTTGCCAAATAATTTTTCCATTTGTTTTATTATGTTTTTATCAAAGAAAATGATTGGCACATTTTTTTCTAAATTTTAGCTGTTTGATTGCATTTCTTGGGAGACTTTGTGGTATAGGTTATTGTAGCAAATTTAAAGAAAACCAAGAATAAATAGTTTTTAAACACCTGTCTTGTATTTAGGTTCTTATGGACAAGTACTCAAGCAAACAGGAGGTTGTAATAATAGGATATATAAAAACTGAGTGCCAATAAAAATTTAGAAACAACATAAATTATTATTACTGATATTAATATTGGTAATCGTTAAGATGGTCTTTGAAGTCCCAGTAGTAGTATAACTGACATTTAACAAGTACCTATTCTATGCCATGAACTCTGCTACAACTTTTATGATTTTCTCATTAATCTTTGTAGCAACTATGATAACTGTTATCATTTTACAGATGAGAAAATGAAAACTTAGTGACATTAATAATTTTTAAATGTCTGTGAGGTTCAATTAAGTATTTTAATTTTATGTTTTGAGAAGATGCATTTTAGTATGTGAGACCCATACTTTACATATGAAACATAATCATTATAATTTTTCTTTTGAGACTTTTTCTCCTGACACTTTCATCTACCTTGAAGCAGATCTTCTCCATATCCTTAGGTACTTAATAAAAAGCATGAAAAGGTCATTATTAAATGTTCCAACCAAAATATTAAACCCAAAATATTTGCCCTAATACCAGCCAACTAAACATTATTGTCAAGGGAACAGAAGTCCTTATATCTTTTACTATTCTGTCTTCAGTTTTTCATAATATTTTTTCTTTCTGATGTTAATTTTCTCCTCAGGATATGACATCCTCTGATATTTGAAAATGAATGGTGTTTCCACCAAGTTTTGAGTGACTAGGAGGTTGTTAAGATTATAAATGTGTATCCTCAGACACTTGAACATTGTTCATAAATTGGATTTTTGAAGTGTTAGCAGTGTTCTCTTTGAGGGATTAATCTCTCCTTCAATAGACTTGGCAAGGAGGATGAGCAGCCTAAATGTAATATTCGACCAACTTTATCACACTCAGTTTTTAAAACTCAAGACCCCAACTTATCTCTTGAGGAATTTTTCATCTCTTTAATCTCATATTTCTCCTCTGTCAGCCAGATCACACATTTTTAGTGCATTTCCAGAATTTTGTCTGTGTATCCTAAATATGTTTTCATCCCTATTTTCATGTCATTCCATCTTATTTCAAGGGTTTCAAGGCAAGTGCCTCAGTAAAAACATTTTACTTCACTTATTTTCGCCTTATAAAATTCACAGAAATAAGTGGAACAAAGAAATATGTTTGAAGGCATCTTAATCAAAGATAGGGGTGCCCCTTCCCTCTTCAAGGAAAACTTTACTTTTACCATAGGGGCCCCTCTAATTTGGAAATTTCCATCCTAAGGAGGAAGTCTAAAAGCACATTTTGTTCCTTGTTTACTCCTAGGTAGTAACCAGAACGTCTAGGGAAATGTTTTGGAAATTTAGTAAATATAACCCTTTCTCTGATCTAAGAGGATTGCCCATGGTATATAGAAACTTGACAGTGATAGTGAATCTTGCAAGTGATTGACATAGTACAAAGCAATCCAAAAATCTTATTCTCCTAAAAGATAACAGTTCCACTCCGGTTTTTTTTTTGGCGGAGCACAGGCTCCAGACGCGCAGGCTCAGCGGCCATGGCTTATGGGCCCAGCCGCTCCGCGGCACGTGAGATCCTCCGGACCAGGGCACGAACCCGCGTCCCCTGAATCAGCAGGCAGACTCTCAACCACTACGCCACCAGGGAAACCCCCACTCCAGCTTTGAATTTAATAACTTAAGGAAGCTAATCGTTTGTTTCTAAAGTTGGGAAAGCAGATCCTCAAATGAGATAATCATATTTACAAGGCCATCAGTTACTTTTGTGGTCAAGGGCGATTGCTAGGAACCCTTGACAAAAGATGAAATAATAAGATTGGGGGATGGTATTGTGGAGTCTTTCTTTAAATAATTTTAACTTACAAAAATATGTCATACAAGGTGACATAAAATAATTATAGTAATTATGATTGATGATACAAATACATTCTGCTATTTAGATTTTATAATGCTTTGCAGAATATATTGTTCTCTTTTAAAGGTTCTATAAGAAAGGCATGGAGGATATTTTTTTTTTCACCTTTTCAAAGATGATGCAATGACATACAGAGTTCAGTGGTTTGTACCAGGACATATTGTTGTAAATATGATAAATGAAACCCAATTCTAAGTCCCTGTGTGGTATAGGGTAGGACTTTCTAAAACTGTAGTATACATTTGAATCACACAGAAAATTTCTTTAAACAAATTTCTGAGTGCCACCCCTATAGACTGATTCAGTGCATCTGAGATGGGGCCAAGGTGGACTTTTCCAACAAGCTCCCAAGTGACAGTAACACAGCTGAACCATTGATCACACTCTGAGCAGCCGATTCTGACAGATATTGGTTTTAATCTTGTGGTAGCACATTATAATTCTTATTTTTTAAGTCATTTAAGCTTTTTAAACCACGTTCTCCTTAGCCTCACATTGAAAAAAATTAATAATATGTAGTTTTATTGTAAGAACTAAATGAAAAATAGGTTAAAAACATCTAGTCTATCCTAAGTGCTCATATTACTAGTTCCATTCTGCGCTCTATGGAGCCATCCTGTGGAGTTTTATTGATTCCTCCAGTTCCTTTCTCCTCAAGATTGCCACTCTATTCCCATTCTGATGGAGTCAAGCAACGTTTAATGCTTCATCCTGACATCTTCCTGAGAAGGTATTGAACTGAAAATTCAGCAGTTGAGAGAATTATTTACTATTAGAAGTATTAAGTTCTTTTTACGACACCAGCTCTCTCCTAAGTTTGCGATAGATTCATCATTTTAATATTTCTTTCAGCATTTTATCATAAAAATGACTCATTAATTCAGACCATTCTGAAAAACTGAATGTGAGAATTTGGGAAAAGGCAAGACCTAAGTTGAACTTGTCATCATCTGTGGGACGAAATTTCTTCTAGCGGACATATTGACATATGAGTACAAAATTATTTGAAGGTATGCATGTAATTTAATTGACAGAGTAAACTAATCTAAAGCATTTTTAATAAAGAGTTGTTTTAATTTGAAACAAATTTTATTTTATGCTATTTTGCTTCATTGCAACTGTGAGCTTCAATTTTCAAATAAACACTAAAAATTTTAATAAGATACATTTCCATCTACTCAAGTACAAAAAAGTCATGAAATCACGTTTATATAGCATTTTAAATAATTATATTTTTAAATATAGTATTTTATATTTTATTGCTATGATATTTTAAATCAATTTTATTGGGATGTATATAAAGAAAACGTATGGCAATGCAGGACTATACATACAAATTCATGCATATTAAATATTTTTAAAAAGTGAAATTGGAGTTCTTACATATCATTTTTTTTTAATTTGGAGGAAACCAAAACGTATACTTAAAAAACATTCTTTTTTAAAATGACAATTGCTATAACTTCTATACTAAAAGGAAAATAAAACTAGATAGCACAATGAAAATATTTTGGATTCCACATGATTTAAGTCCAAATAATACTTTCCAAATTTTTCCCAGTAATAGAACATGTAACCAGATCACTTCAACTAGTATTTAATATGGGTTTCATTTTATTGATGATTTATTTATATCTGTTAATAGTTGTATGGGAGTATTGGAGAGTGTTTCAGTTCTACTACCAAGGGACTATCTTCTTGAATTAATCCTCCTCTTTCTGCTTTGTCCTTATCTTTTTTTTTTTTTTTTTTTTTTTTTGCGGTACACGGGCCTTTCACTGTTGTGGCCTCTCCCGTTGCGGAGCACAGGCTCCGGACGCGCAGGCCCAGCGGCCACAGCTCACGGGCCCAGCCCCTCCGCAGCACGTGGGATCTTCCCGGACCAGGGCACGAACCCGTGTCCACTGCATCAGCAGGCGGACTCCCAACCACTGCGCCACCGGAGAAGCCCTGTCCTTATCTTGTATAAGGTTCAGGCCTTGCTTTACCAATGTCTTGAACTTGCAATTCATAATCATATTTCCTATCTCAGAGTGCCTCATGTTTGGTCAGGATGATGATGAAACTACCCAGTGTTTTAATTCCCCTGATGTGGCTTCAAGAGATTCCTTCAGATTCGTTCCCATTTTTAGTTCCACTAGTGCAGTTCAATGTATTCAGGTCAAGGAACATCTTTTTGTTATGTCCCTACCAAAGATGAGCAGGTAGTGAATACCCTAAATTAAGACTGTGAACATTTCTTAGATAGTAGGACATATAAAAATTCTGTAGACCTAATGTCATTAAAAACTTCATTAAATATTTCTTGTTGAAATGAAAACAGGGCCTAGAAATTCTCTGAAATGACCTCAATTAAAGAAATTAGGGCTTCCCTGGTGGCGCAATGGTTGAGTCTGCCTGCCAATGCAGGGGACACGGGTTCATGCCCCGGTCCGGGAAGATCCCACATGCCGCGGAGCGGCTGGGCCCGTGAGCCATGGCCGCTGAGCCTGCGCGTCTGGAGCCTGTGCTCCTCAACGGGAGAGGCCACAACAGTGAGAGGCCTGCGTACCGCAAAAAAAAAAAAAAAAAAAAAAAAAGAAATTATTATAATAAGGAGATTATTGTGTTAGGCAAATGAAATACAAAAAAACTCCACAAAAACAAGAATGAAAATTTAGGGTTCGTGGGGAGAAGTCATATTTCACATAGCTTAACAAATTAGGTAGAACCAGTTTTCTATACTTGTGACCTAAATAACCATTGATAATTTTTTAAAAGCTACATATTAGGGGCTTCCCTGGTGGCGCAGTGGTTGAGAGTCTGCCTGCCGATGCAGGGGACACGGGTTCGTGCCCCGGTCCGGGAAGATCCCACATGCCGCGGAGCGGCTAGGCCCGTGAGCCATGGCCGCTGAGCCTGCGCGTCCGGAGCCTGTGCTCCGCAACGGGAGAGGCCACAACAGTGGGAGGCCCGCGTACCGCAAAAAAAACAAAACAAAACAAACAAACAAACAAAAAAGCTACATATTAGAACCAAGTCCAAATGTATGTATTTCCATGAAGAAATACTATGAAATAAAAATCTGCATGTTAGTTTCCAGATACATGGAATAGATATTGTATTGCAATTTTTAGGTAGACACTCCTTAAAAGAAGCATAAATTGCAAACAATTTTCCCTGGGAATGAAGAGGATATGGTGTTTAATGATATTGCTGTAGTTTTGCATTGAAATCTGTCAATGTGGTTAGGCTGAAGTTATTTCCCAGAATTCCCTTTCTGCTTATGGTGTGACAAGAGAAAGATTCCTGTGTGAATCTTGGAGGGCGGAAAGGAACTGTATATATATATGTATGTATACACACACACACACACACACACACACATAGTTCTTATAGTTCTGCTTCTCTGAGTAAACCCTGAACACAGAATTTGGAACAAAGAGTGGCTGCAGAGTAACCTACTGTCCTGATTTTCTAGGAATATGGTGTTTTCTGGCATGTGAGTTATTCAGTACTATCATTGGGACAATTCTGGGCAAACTGGGGTGATTCATCAATCTACCTCAGAGAACCAGAATTTTGAGGATGAGTTTTCTGAATCGTTTTAGGGTTTTCTGAAACTGGTTCTCTGATTTTATTAGCTTTAAACACATTAATGTTTATATTTCCAGTGGTGAAGTGGGCACTGGGTGATCCATGGCATGCATGGCAAGTGGTCAATCAAATTATCATGTATAGATACCTGTAATCAATTGCCTATAAAAAGCAAGGCACTGGGTAACAAAGTATTCACTACTATAAAAACTTAAGTGAAAATAAAAAGAGTATAATGGGCTTGGTTTTTGCTTCTAACCACACTGAATAATTTAGGAAAGAAAACGGTATGATCATGCTTTAAATTCTCAGCTCAAAGAAACTGAAAGCTTCTATAATTGCCCTGAAGGAAACCTACATCTTTCATATCTCCAGAACCAATATTTCTGAAAACCACACTCAATGTCTAACCCTGCAGATGGCTGAATAATAATGCAAGTTGAATTCCCAATGTCTCAAAGTCACTCTCAATCAAGCTGCAGCAAAGATTGAGAAGGAATGCAATAGTAAAATTTGGCATGGGGGCAAATGAACAGATTCCAGTAGAGCTGAGAACCTTGAAACCCTAATTTATGCTGTGTCTTCTGTAGAATCAGCTCTGCCTAAGAAGACTAGCCTCCCTCACCTAAAGAAACTATAATTTGTTCCTGTGAGGCAGTTGCCTTGCAAAACACTGATGATTCCTCCTCAGAGCCTTTCCTACCACCTATCCTTGTGTCCAGATTCATAACCAGATTAAAGTCCCATCAGGCCCCAAAGGATCTGAGGTACAAAATGTGTCCCATGAGGAAGTATGATGCCCACTAAAAAAATTGCACAATTTTACCAATATGTGAGGATAAAGCTTAAGAGAGGAGTGTTCAGATTGAAGAAATATGAAGTTGGGCTCCAGATTCAATGTTTTAGCTTGAGAAGGTTAATAATGATTGTTTGCTTGGTTGGTTGACTGAAATAAGGATCAAAAGATGCCTTACACTCACTAAAGATAGATACACACACAAAGATGCCTTACACTAATAAAGCCAATATGCCAGAACTTAGTTGGTTTACTGTAGATCAGGGTATCCAAAGGCTTAGAACTGCTAGAGGGCATTTATCGCATAAGTCTTGCCAACCCACCTTCATGGAAATCCAGAGGATATGCTCTTCACCATACCTGTAAAAAACAAATTTGTGAAAGAAGTCTCAGCATCCTTGAAGAGCTCTGTGGTCACTCTTAGCTGGGGTCAGAAATTATATTGAGAATTGCTACCATAGAACTGGGATTCCCTAAATTCCATGGGGATAATTGGATCCCAGGGTACAGGGACCAAGTGGCAGCACTTAATTGCCAAAGACAAGATGGTCATAGTTTCTGTAATGGACAGTAAAGCCAAAGCAGTAATCAGAATATTCTGACCTATAGAGATATGGTGTTGGCTAGTTGATCTTTGGTGTCCCTGGAGTGAAATAAATGAGCAGAAAACTACATTGTTACTTGATCTGTGTAAATGGGAAAGCTCTAGGTCTAGTGAACAGAGGTTTGACTGGAATAATCGAATCAAAGAACCGTGGCCCTTCCTTCATTTAATTCCCAAATCTGAACCAATTCACAGACCTAGAACTCCTTGAAGGAATGTAACTCTATGTGCTCTTGAGGAAGAACCCTGGTACACTGCCAACATTTTATACTGCTAATTTTTCCTCCCTGCCTTCTTTAAGGAGAACTGTAGCCATTTTCCAGTATAACTGTGAATTAAGGAAGGGAGCCTAATCAGACATTTTAGGGATTACAAAATACTGGATAAGAAATGAAATTAAGACCTAGAGACCCAAACATCACTGTTAAAGCAGTGGCTAATAGTTAGAGTAGAGGCTAATGGTCAGGTGATCAAGGGAGTTTTGCCTCTAGTTAAGCCTACAGTGTGCCCAGTAGGTCCCTGAACCCATTCTATGGTTATTTCCTCAGTTCCAGATGTATAATTGAAATAGACATAGTGAACAGCTGGTGGAGCCTCTGTATTTTATTCCATTACCTTTGAAGTAAGGGCTGTTATGGTAAGAAAGGACAAATAGAAACCACTAGAACTACCTCTCTCTCTCTCTCTTCCTCTCTCCCTCTCTCTCTCTCTCTATGTATCTATATCTATATAGATATAGATATAGTAAATGAAACAAAAACAATACCTCATTTCTAGAGAGATTGCAAAGACTGGTGACACCATCAACTTGGGAAATTCAGGGGCGGTGATTCCTACTGTCAAAGAGAAACAAGGTTGGGTAGAAGTTAAAGGTGGTAAAGCCAGATTTTATTCAGCGATAACTACCAGAGTTGGAAGAGAATTCAGCATAAACTGAGCTCAACTTTGCAGAAACAAAAGGCAAGAGACTTTTGAAATGCTGGGTATGCTATAGGAAAGACACTGAAGGGCCTTAAGGGGAGGTTTGATCCATGTGGCCAGGCTATCTGGGTTTACTAATTGATGCTTGTCTAGAAGAGAAACAAACTTCTGGTATTTCTGTGACAAGCAGGGGGAATAATTGTACAAGTTGGAGTGAGGTACCTAGAATTTAAGAACTTCCCCTCCCACAGGGACTGGGAAGAAAGAGAGTTATCTCCCTGAATATTTGCATTTCAAAGAGAGGACTACCAGGTCCTTAGGATGACAGTTCTGGGGGGTGGAAGATTAATATCTCAAAAGGGAAGAGAAAGGATTTATAATTATAAGTTTTCTAAAATAACTGCTCTAAAGGGGGTTCAGAGCCTATCATAGAACATAATTCTCCTGGCAGCATTGAGCTTTCTTAGGCAGGCATTTTAAATGGGGGTGGGGTCATCCTAGGGAAGCACCTTAAGCTGCTACAAGTCATGCTGGAGTTTGGTACAGGGGTCTCAGTACAGGGGTTTGGATGGAGAGTTTTGGTGCTCAGAGTTTTTTCAGTTAACACTACCACATTCCCGCTCTACTCACCAATTTGGCCTCTGTAGAAGAAAAATGAATCTTTAAAAAAGTGACTGATAATTATAAACTTAATGAGGGGGTGACTCGAATTGCAGCTGCTATAGCAGATGAGATTTTGGTGTAAGAGCAAATATATACATTCCCCGGCACCTGTTATTGATTTGGCAAATGCTCTTTTTTCTCTACATATTGTATCAATTTTCCATTGCTGCTGTAACTCATTATTATGAATTTTGTGGCTTGGAACAACACAAATTTATTATTTTACAGTTCTGGAAGTCAGAAGTCTAAAATCAATTTCCCTGGGCTAAAGTCAAGGTATTAGCTGATTCCTTCTGGAGACTCTGGGGGATGAATCTCTTCTCTTGTCTTTTTCAACTTCTAATGGCTGCCTGTATTCCTTGCCTTGGGGCCCCTTCCTTCATATTCAAAGTGGTCACTCCAATTTCTGCTCCCATTATCACATCTGCTTCTCCTCTGACTCCTCCTGAGTCCCTGTTACAAAGACCTGTGTGATTACTTGGACCCACCTGGATCCAGGATCACCCCATCATCTCAAGGTCGTTAATTTAGTCACACTTCTAAAGTCCCTTTTGGCATATTCATCAACATTCACAACTTCTGGGGAATAGGATGAGAACAATTCTGATTTCAATGTCACATCCCCTTCTCTAACTTTGACCTTCTTGTTTCCCTCCTATAAGACTTTGTGATTACATTGGGCCCACGTGGATAATCTCCCCATCTCAAGACCTTTAACTTAATCATATCTGTAATATCCCTTTTCCATGTAAGGTAACACATTCACAGGTTTCTGAGATTAGGATACAGACACTTTGGGGATGCCATTATTCTGTTTACCAAAAGCCCTTATCATGATGTGAGATGGGTTTTGTACAAAGGTGGTTCTGTAAACAACTATATACACTGGTCATAGACCAGTTTTACTCAAAGTTTGTGACACAATCATCATTTTTAAAATATTAGAACTAAAGAACGTAAATATATACACATATATATGTATGTATATACATATACATGTTTTATAGGACATATAGAGAAACAATTGTTGTGTCAATCTAAAGAGACAAGTTTCTTTAGAAGAAGGATTTATTTACCACATGGCTGAGTGTCTGTTATCTGTCAGACACTTTAGGTGGTTACTATACATCCATGAACAAAGTAATGATCCAGTCCCTCATGGAACTTACATTCTAATGGAGAAAATATAGACAGTAAATAATGATCATAGTAATCAACAGATTAGAAGATGGTATAAGATATACGGAAAAATGAAGCTAGAAAAGTGGAGTTTGCTGGATGACGAGTTGCAATTTTAAAAAGGGTCACTGAGTATGTGGATATTGAATGAAGACTTGAAGGATTTGAAGGAGATGGTCTTCTAGATAGGAGGAGAAAGGACACAGCAGGCAGAGGGAACAGCCAGGGCAAATGCTGTAAGGCGGCAGGAGGCCTGGTATGTTCATGGAGATGCAGGAGGCCAGGATGTGGAGTGAAGTGAGTAAGAAGATAAATGTAGGCCAAATTCTGTGGGCCTTTGAAGGCCATTTTCAGGACTTTGGCTTTTATTCTGTGTAAACCATTGCAAGATTTTAAATATAATATTCACATTATCTGATTTATATGTTCAAAGGGTTATACACAGTTTCCCAGGATAGAGGCCAGGTCTAAGAGAAAGGGAGAGGACTTCCCTGGTAGGGCAGTGGTTAAGAACCTGCCTGCCAATGCAGGAGACATGGGTTCGAGCCCTGGTCCAGGAAGATCCCATATGCCATGGAACAACTAGCTCCGTGAGCCACAACTGCTGAGCCCATGTGCCACAACTAATGAAACCCACACGCCTAGAGCCTGTGCTCTGCAACAAGAGAAGCCACTGCAATGAGAAACCCGCACACTGCAACAAAGAGTAGCCCCTGCTCTCTGCAACTGGAGAAAGCCCACACGCAGAAAAAAGACTCAAAGCAGCCAAGAAAGAAAGAAAGAGAGAGAGAGAAAGAAAGAAGAGAAAAAGGGGGAAATGTAGTACGACTTCAATTTCAGAAATGGAGCAACTGAAATGTGGAATTGCTGTCAACTGAGATGGGTTGAGCAGAGTGGTTTTAGGAGGGAAATGAGGAATTCAGGTCTGGGCATGAGGAGTTAGAAATGTTTTTAAGGCATCCAAATGTAATTGTCAATTTGTAGTGTCAAATCGGATGTCTGAGTAAAGAACCCAGCTAACAATGTAGGATAGAGACATAAATTCAGGATTCCTGGACATTTGAATGTTATTTAAAACTGTGAAACTAAAAGAAAAATGAATTTAGATATAGAGAAGACAGATAACCAAAGAATGTGTCCTGCAGCCTCCAACATTGAAGTAGAAGAGTAAAGGAGACTTTGAGACAGGAATCTGAATGTAGTAAGTTGTGAAATAAACAAGCTGTCAAGTTGTGACCAATGATGTAGGCCTGGGGACCAAAAAGACCAGAATATCACAATATTTCTCAAAAAACATTGCCATTATTTCTTTCGGCTTTGTTTTTTTCTTTTTCTTTTTTAAAATGCTAGGTTGAATTCTCAAAATTAGTGGGTGATTTTGGAACCATTTCTTCCATTATTGAGAAGGAGATTCAGCTCTTTGAAGTGTAAAAGGCTGTGATGCAATGATTACTAGATACTATTTTCACTTGAGCTGAGACATTTGATCCTAACCTTCTCTCCCTAGTGAATCCAGATTTTGGCTCCATTCTCTGCTCTGATTACTGAGGCCCAGTGAACGGCCTTAATGAATTATAGTGGCAACTCCCTGGTGATTATTGATTTCATCCAGCTCACTGAACAGAAATAAGTACTTTCTAACTTGTTGTGACATTGAATAGATGTGTTTATTTATTAAAGGATGTTGTAATGGCAGCATGCCATCTTGTCAGGAGAAAGAACAACTTTCCTTTTCTGGGACAGAGAGAGCATCAAGGAAAGACTGGCAAATTAGAGTTTGCTACAAAAACCCAACAAATGGCCATCTATGTAGTTTTGAAATATGACAGAAGCAAGAAAAAGAAACTAGAATTAGATTCAAATACCTCTGAATTTCTTCTCAACCCTGACACACACTAGCTTTGACTTTTGGTAAATTATCCAACATCTTATTATCAGGTTTTTCATCACAGAGACATGGATGATGGCAGAAACTACAAGGATCATTCTATACATACAATGAAAATAAAGGACTCTGTAAAGTTTAAAGTGGTTCAGAAATACAAAATAGTATTGTCATTATTAATGACTAAATTTCCAGTGCCTTTAATCCAGCTAAAATTAAGGCCAGATCAACTGTTATTACACTTGAACTTCTACATGACTCGAACGTTTGAGCTTTCTTGAGTTTTAAATTAAATACCTTATTGAAGGCCACCATAATAGGAACAGACTCAATTCATTTGTAGAG
This sequence comes from Delphinus delphis, assembly GCF_949987515.2. NCBI lineage: Eukaryota > Metazoa > Chordata > Mammalia > Artiodactyla > Delphinidae > Delphinus > Delphinus delphis. The sequence goes on along the minus strand of NC_082687.1, from coordinate 61,865,940 downwards.
AAATAACCCAAAGTATAAAAATTATGTAAGTCTTCTACTTGTAAAGATCTTGTTGAGGGATTTCTGCATTTGAATTAAAGACAAATTTTTTTCCAGAAAATATAGACATGGTTATCAAAAAGAAGTATAGTGTTGATAAAAGGATAATTTGAATAAGATTTTTTTCATATTGTGATGGATTCTTTAAAAAGTTAATACTTGTAATAAGAGGTATATAATGAAAACATGAATAATATAAGCCTTCTTTATCCCAAACCTACATTTCCAATTTCTTTCTCTTGAGATAATCAATGTTACATAATTATAAATTATAGTATCCTCTCTAATATTTTAATGCCCCTAAAACATATGTACACATGCATTCTGTCCTTGAATGAAAATTAGTTTGGTTCAGAATTATATATTCTTAAGGATCAACAACTTTTTATTAAAAGAAATAGGGTCATGGCATTTAAGTAAAATGTAAATACTCTGAGTATAGATATTCTAGTATAGTCTGGCAAACTCTTGAAGAGAAAATTGAAATGTGTTTTGTGCCTACCTATCAATCCAAGGGGAGTGAGAAGAAATGTCTGTAGCATGTTTCCAAATATGCAGGTGCTTGGTACCACATGAGTAATGATGTGGATGATGTTTATATTTATATAAACCAATAAATAGCCTATGTGAAAACAATATTGAATGAATTCAACTTTGACTTTCCCTCAGAAATTTCCAGATCCTCCTATAAAATTAAGAATAGATTTCTCCTTGATGGCTCCATTTTTACACTTCGTACATCTTATGTGTGTGTGTGTGTACATTACCTTAAACAATAGTATAACAGTAGATAAACTCTATTTAAAAATCATCAAGGACTTTTTTAAAAATCATGTTTTTTTCAATTGTGGTAAAATAAATAACATAAAATTTACCATCTTAACCATTTCTTAGTGTACAGTTCAGTAATATTAAGTATACACACATTGCTTGCAAACAACCTCCAGAACACTTCATCTTGGAAAACTGAAACTCTATACCAATTAAGCAACTACTCCACATTCCCCATATCCCCCTTGGTAACCACCCTTCTACTTTCTGTCTCTATGAATCAGACTACTCTAGATACCTCATATGAGTAAAATCATAACAGTATTTGCCTTATTTGTGACTTGCTTATTATCAATATATACCACAATTTCCTCAAGTTTCACCCATACTGTATTGTATATTAGAATTTCCTTCCTTTATAAGGCTGAATACTGTCCCATTGTATGTGTATGCCACATTTTGTTTACCCACTCATCTGTTGGTGAACACTTGGGTTGCATCCAACTTTGGGCTATTGTGAATAATGCTGCTATGGATGTACACATGTCTGTTCAAGTCCCTGTTTTCAGTTCTTTTGTGTATATAGCCAGAAATGGAATTTCTGGATCATATAGAAATTTTACTTTTAATTTTTTGAGGTACCACCATACTGTTTCCATAGTGGCTGCAGTTTTTTACATTTCTACCAACAGTGCACAAATGTTCCAATTTCTCCATATCCTCACTAATGCTTGTTATTTTCTGTTCTTTTAATAGTGGCCATCCTATTGGGTATGAGGTGGTATATCATTGTGGTTTTCACTTGCATTTCTTTGATGATTGGTGAAATGGAACATCTTTTCATGTGCTTCTTGGCCATTTGTATATCTTCTTTGGAGAAATATTTTTCAAGACTTTTACCCATTTTTATTTGGGTTGTTTGTGTTTTTGTTGAGATATAGGGGATCTTTATATATTCTGGATATTAACCTTTATAAAATAAATAATTTGCAAATATTTTCTCCCATTAGGTAGGTTGCCTTTTTTGCTGTGTTGACTGTGTCCTTTGATGCACAGAAGTTTTTAATTTTAATGCAGCCCAATTTATCTATATTTACTTTTGTTACCACTATTTTTGGTGTCATAACCAAGAACTTGTTGCCAAATTCAGTGTCATGAAGCTTTTCCCTGTGTTTTCTATTAAGAATTTTATAGGTTTAGGTCTAATATTTAGGTCTTTGATACATTTTGAGTTAATTGTTACATATGCTAAGAATCCAACTTCATTCTTTTGCACGTTGATATCCAGTTTTTCCAACACCATTTGTTGAAGAGACAGTCTTTTCCATTGAATTGTCTTGGCATCCTTGTCAAAAATTATTTGATCATGTATTTCAGGGCATGTACCTGGGCTCTCTACTTTTTCCTATTGGTCTGTATGTCTGTCTTTATGCCAGTACCATTTTGTTTGATTACAGTAGCTTTGTACTAAATTTTGAAATCAGGAAGTATTGAGACATCCAACTTTGTTCTTTCACAATTGTTTTGGCTATTAAGGGTCTCTTAAGATTCCATGAATTTTAGGACAGAGCTTTCTATTTCTGAAAAAAACACCATTTTGGGGATTTTTATGGGAATTGCATTAAATCTGTAGATTGCTTTGAGTAGTATTGACATCTTAACAATATTAAGTCTTTCAATCTATGAGCACAGGATGTCTTTCCACTTACTTGTGTCTTCTCTAAATTTATTTCTGCAACATTTTGTAGTTTCCATTATACAAATCTTTCACTTCTTTGGTTGAGTTTATCTTTAAGTATTTTATTCTTTTTGGTGTGAGACCAGCTGGATTCTGTGGTACCAAGTTCATTCTGGAATCATCCAGGTTGATAAAGGATCTGGCTAAAGATTCTCTGGGGCCATTATGTTCATCAGGGGTCCTGAAATTCTGATCAACTTGGTCTTGTGGTATCATGTCCATGCTGTAATCGCCCATGTGGATAAATGAGTGGGTCTGGGGAATCCCAGGTGCCCCTCTGTTCTTCTGGGCAACAGAGGGCTGCATTGGTAGATCTAGCATGAATCCCCTTGGAGTGCCCATTTTCTCTTGATGTGCCTCTCTATGGATATGAAGCTTCTTCAGTGTGTTATCATCAGGGATTTTAATTTTGAAATAGCTCAGAACCACAATTTTCTTTTAAAGCAGTCTATTTGATAAATGCTACATTTCTGACTTGGTAAGTATGGGGTTTACATTATTTTCACACCTTTGAACATTACTAATTTATAGTCAGTGGAATTTCAAACCTGAACATTGGAATCAGACAAGTCCTCATTCTCATGACCTGTAAGGGTGATGATTATGTCATGTTACATGGCACCATTTATCTGAAAAAAAGTGGAAATTATCTAGATGGGCCTAAATTAATCACATAAGCCCTTAATCAGAGAAATTTCTCTTGGTGATGGCATAAGACTAAGGCAGAAGAGGAAGACAGATACAGCAGAAGGGGCTGTCTGAGATTTGAAGCATAAGAAGGGCTCAATACCCCGTTGCTGCTTTCAACTTGGAGGGGGCTACATGAGAAGAATACAGAAGGCCTCTAAAAGCAGAAAGTGGCCCCTGACTGATAGCAGCAAGGAAACAGGGACTTCAGATCTACAACCCCAAGGAACTAGATTCTGCCCATATCCTGAATAAGTTTAGAAGATTCTTTCCAGAGATTACAAATAAGAGCCCAGAGCAGGTATCACTTTGATTTCAGCCTTATGATATCCTAAGAAAACCCCAGCCAGCCAAGTTGGACTTTTGACCAAAAGAACTGCGAGGTAATATATTTGTGGTGCTTTAGGACACTATGTTTGTGATAATTTGTTATACCACAATAAAAAACTAAGAAAGGTCTCAAAACAGCACTTGGTTCATTGAAGGTGTTCAGTAACTGTTAGCCCTCCTTCCTGCTTTACACAAGCTCTAATATCATTGTTGGGTACATTGACTGGTTTCACTTAACATTTATGTAAAAGAACAAAATTATTACCATGCAAGGCATAACAGAATGCCACCTTCCTCAAGAAGATTTCTCTGATCTTGGGCAAAAAAATGTTTTTTTCCCCTCTCTTTGAATGACCATAATGGTTTTATTTATATCGTTTTACCCCACTAACTGTATTTTGATGTTTACTATAATTATACATAGATATCTTCAGAACTAGGCTATACATCCTTTGAGAGCATAGACTAGATGTTATTCATCTTCAGTTCTGATCTTATTGTTTGTTCCATTAAGTTGTGCACATTTGCATCTCTTCAAATATTTATTGAATAAATACATGTTTACTGATTCACTACTTGATGTATTTCATAATCAAATATACTCAAGTGACAAAAAAAAATCTTACTGCTAAAACTATAATTATAAGCTGATAATACCTGTGGAATAAATATCTGCTAATAAATATTGAGAAACTCTATAAGTGGAAAAGTTAGCTGATTATTACTAGTTCTATTTTGAGTCCACCATTGCATTTGTAGCTGTCCTATTGTCTGATTTATTTCCTGTCTTGCAAGTGAACTGATTTCCTAGCTGCCTGAAGGTAACAGGTGTCCCATAAATGTTAAACAAGAGAAAAAGTTTGGGAAAGTATTTGAAACATTAAGAGTAAAGCTTTAGTGTGAAGAATTCCCCACCATTTGAAGAGGGCCAAAAGTCATCAATAATCATTACAGTATCTTACAAGGGCAATATAATTTTAAAACATTTGTCAAATACTATTTCAAAAATACTTACCTTAACATCTTATAGTTGAAAGAGTTCAGAATCTAAATATTTACCACTTCTTTATCTTGTCATTATTCCTTAGTAATTCTTAGAGAGGTCAATGACCTGTATGTAAGGGTATCAAAAGTCTACACTTTTCTTTAATATCTTTCAAATCTGAAAATAAATATAAAGGGAGAAAGTAATGTTAGTTCTACTATTTATATAAATTTATGTTTTAAGTAGGTTTCTGGGCTAAATAATGAGCAGAAATAGCAAAATTAGAATCTAAATAAATGATGAGAATTCCTATTCAACACAGGAATGAAATTATGTATTTAGATAGGTCAAAATTAAGGCTTTCAGAGGGAATTCACTGTACATTTCAATTAAATAGATAAAAAATCCACAGTCATATTTTAAATTTTGTTATAAAATAAACCATTCATGGCTATAAATGAAGTTTTAAAATTACTTCAGGTATTGCTTTAGGAAAATACATTAATGTGGATAAAAAATACTTCTCCCTCCTGAGTCCTACCTTTTCATGTTCTTAAGCGTTCCATTTTCTGGGGGGCTAAACTTTCATTCAATAGAAACCAATTGATTTACTCTGTGTGACAATAAAAATCTGGTTTCGTGTCATCTGGAATCATTTTTGCTATGGTAATTCTTTCAAATATAGCACTCCTTAAAATAAAAATAGAAAATATGTTTATAAGTATGCATATATATAATTATTATCATCATATTAATTAAAGTACAATAATATAATGGAAAGTTGAAGACAGTTGAAACCTGCAGTACTATAAGCTACATACTCTTAGGGATTTTAACACCTGAGAATGGGCTTGAGTTGAAGAGCTAAAAAGAAAAGAATCTGTGCTAATTAATGCTAATTAATATAACTAATGATTAAACTAAACACATAAAGATTGAACATAAGATTGAACTTAAAGGCTGATAAAGAAAAAAATATTTTTACTTGACTATCTATAAACTAGTTCTATTAAAGTAAACTACCATTTAGAGAGAATAGGGGCCATTAATATTACTGCATATTTAGGAGAAAATCAGAGAAAACCAAAGGATATTGGGCAAAAACTTCAGAGGAGGAATTGTGTTTAGATGAAATAGGTTTGTACAAAATAGATGATTGCTGAATAAAATCTTTTTGAAAAGTAATGAGACAAAAATAACAATAATAAATAAAGTAATGAAACAAAGCACTTATCTAGTTTATCTTTCTAGAATTTCCAAAGACTTTAGCAATTGAGACAACATTCACAGGTCATACCTTAAAATTAATATCATGATTACAAATGTTATTTGAATCAGTATATGCACAGAACTTTAAAGTTTACAAAGGATATGTGTATTAATTTATGTATATACATTATATATATGCATATATATAGTTATGTATATACATACACACACATATATGTATATATACATACACAGTTTTTGATAACTTGTTGATTATTCTGATTCTACCAATGAAGCAGCTTAGGCTCGGAGAGTTAAAATGGCTTGGCTCACAGTATATAAGAATATAAAACGGAGCTATAGACAAGTCAGTAATCCACATAATAATTCTGACAGTTTTAATTCATAATCCAAGCTATTTCTACCATACTACTTTGCCACAAAAGAATACATATGTACTCATTTAAAGTCAAAATTATAAAGACAATATTGAGGATTCTAAATTAAAGAATATTTTTGGTAATTAAAAAGCAAAAGGCTGGGGAATCATTTCCTTGACCCTTGAGGGAAAGTCAGTCCAAGGATACATTACGAATGCTTGTATTACTATAGAGAAGTTGGATATTATCTGTGATGGACAGACCCTAAGATTTCTCAACCCCTGGTGTCAACTTGTGGTATAATACTCTCCCCTTGATTGTGGGCGAAACCTATGGCTTCCAACCAATAGAATATAGGAAAGGTGATTGGATGTCATCCCTGGGATCATGTTATGCTATATAAATCTTCATTTTATCAGATTAGAGTTTTTTATTTGCTTGGTGAAGTATGTGTCCATGTTAAGAAAGTCCACGAGGCATGGGACTGTTGGTGGCCTCAAGGACCTGAGAGCAAACTCCAGCCTACAGCCAGCTGAAAGGAAATGAATTCTGCCAACAATTTGAATGAGTTTGAAAGCGGATTATTTTCCAGTCCAGCATTCAGGTGGGAGCACAGCCTAACACTTTGCAGCCTTTTGAGATCCTTAGCAGAAGTTGCAGCCAAGACTTGACAGATGACATACAGAATCTAGGTGATAATAAATGTGTGTTGTTTTAAGCTACTGTATCTGAGATAAATTTGTTACTAAGCAATAGAAAACTGACAGCAATTTTGGTATGCAAAACAGGGTGCTTCTGTAACAAATACCTAAAAGTGTGGAGGTGGCTTTGGAACTTGCAAAGGTATGGAGGTTTGAGGGAGTTTGCGGAGCATGGTAGAGAAAGCCTAAATCGCCTTGAAAAGGCTTTTAGTAGAAATCTGGACTATAGTTTGTTACTACTAAGGGCTCAGAAGGAACATGTTATTGGAAACTGAAGTCTATGGATTCTTGTTTCATAGTCACAGACTATTTAAGGAAAATGTCTCCTACAGTTATGTGCAAAGCAGAAGTGATAAATGGTGGAGTTGATTATATAGCAAAGGAAATTTCAAGCAAAGTGTTGAAGGTGGTTCCCTTTTTTCCTTGTTGTTTATAGTAAAGTGAGAGATTAGAGAGATAAATTGAGGGGAATTTGTTTATTTAAAAAAGTATCAGAACTATAGGCAATAGAAACCTACTGAGGGATAAATGTGGAACTAATGTGATCAGATTTATATTTTAGAAAGATGGCATTGGGAGTGGCATGATTGAAGAACAAGTAGTGATATTGGTTAAGGATATTGGTTAATTTCTACTTACAGTTCAAAATTAACAATAACTACTTATTCAGAAAGTCTTCCATAAGCAATGAAAGTTCGATGTCTTTTCTCTGAACTTACACTGGTGTCTAAAAACTCTATAATACTCCTGATATTGTATTGTAATTATTGAATAATTTGTGTATATAGTATATTGACTATACATTTCTTTTGAGCAGTTTCTTAATTTCATGTTGCTTCTGTAACAATTTACCACAAATTTAGTGGCTTAAAACAACACAAATTTTTTATCTTACAGTTCTGGAAGTCACGAGTCTGAAATTAATCTTATGGGCTAAAATCAAGGTTTTTGGCAGACTTGCATTCCTTCTGGAGTGTATAGGGAGGATCTATTTTCTTGACTTTTTCATCTTCTAGAGGGCTTCTTCATGTCATGGCTTGTGGTCCCTTCCTTCATCTTTGAAGCACATCACTCCAACTTCTGCTTCTGTCATCATGTCTTTCTGACTGCATTTCTCCTGCCTCCCTCTTTCCCTTATAAGGTCTTTGTGATTACACTGGGCCCACCTGAATAATCCAAGATAATCTCCCCATCTCAAGAATCTTATTTTAATCAAATTGGCAAAGTCTCTTTTGCCATGTAAGGTAACTTATTCATAGGTTCTGGGTATTAGGCTGTGGACATCTGTGGTGGAAGGCATTATCCTATCTACCACATGCAGGGTTTACATTTTTCTTCTCTATATCCCCTGCCTAGCATTGTTCCAAAGCCACGGTACCACAAGGCCTAAGTAATCAAAGACTTGTTTATAGAATATATGTATAACCAACAACTAGCCTTCTTTTTTTTTAATTAAAAAAATTTATTTTATTTTATTTTTTTAACATCTTTGTTGGAGTGTAATTGCTTTACAATGGTGTATTAGTTTCTGCTTTATGACAAAGTGAGTCAGATATACATATACATATATCCTCATCTCTCCTTCCTCTTATGTCTCCCTCCCACTCTCCCTATCCCACCCCTCTAGGTGGTCACAAAGCACTGGCTGCTTCCCACTAGCTACCTATTTTACATTTGGTAGTATATATAAGTCCATGCCACTATCTCACTTTGTCCCAGCTTACCCTTCCCCCTCCCCGTGTCCTCAAGTCCATTCTCTGCATTTGCATCTTTATTCCTGTCCTGCCCCTATGTTCTTCAGAACTTTTTTTTTTTTTTAGATTCCACATATATGTGTTAGCATACTATATTTGTTTTTCTCTTTCTGACTTACTTCACTCTGTATGACAGACTCTAGGTACATCCACCTCACTACAAATAACTCAATTTCATTTCTTTTTATGGCTGAGTAATATTCCATTGTATATATGTGCCAGATCTTTATCCATTTATTTGTCAATGGACTCTTAGGTTGCTTCCATGTTCTGGCTATTGTAAACAGAGTTGCAATGAACATTGTGGTACATGACTCTTTTTGAATTTTAGTTTTCCCAGGGTATATGCCCAGTAGCGGGATTGCTAGGTTGTATGGTAGTTCTATTTGTAGTTTTTTAAGGAACCGCCTTACTGTTCTCCATAGTGATTGTATCAATCTACATTCCCACCAACAGTTCAAAAGGGTTCCCTTTTCTCCACATCCTCTCTAGCATTTATTGTTTGTAGATTTTTTGATCATGGCCATTCTGACCAGTGTGAGGTGATACCTCATTGTAGTTTTGATTTGCATTTCTCTAATGATTAGTGATGTTGAGCATTCTTTCATGTGTTTGTTGGCAATCTGTATATCTTCTTTGGAGAAATGTCTATTTAGGTCTTCTGCCCATTTTTGGATTGGGTTGTTTGTTTTTTTGACATTGAGCTGCATGAGCTGCTTGTTAATGTTTCAGATTAATCCTTTGTCAGTTACTTCATTTGCAAATATTTCCTCCCATTCTGAGGGTTGTCTTTTCGTCTTGTTTATAGTTTCCTTTGCTCTGCAAAAGCTTTTAAGCTTCATTAGGCCCCATTTGTTTATTTTTGGTTTTATTTCCATTTCTCTAGGAGGTGGGTCAAAAAAGATCTTGCAGTGATTTATGTCATAGAGTGTTCTGCCTATGTTTTCCTCTTAGAATTCTCTAGTGTCTGACCTTACATTTAGGTCTTTAACCCATTTTGAGTTTATTTTTGTGTATGGTGTTAGGGAGTGTTCTAATTTCCTTCTTTTACATGTAGCTGCCCAGTTTTCTCAGCACCACTTATTGAAGAGGCTGTCTTTTCTCCACTGTATATTCTTGCCTCCTTTATCAAAAATAAGGTGACCATATGTGCATGGGTTTATCTCTGGGCTTTCTGTCCTGTTCCATTGATCTATATTTCTGTTTTTGTGCCAGTACAATACTGTCTTGATTAGTGTAGCTTTGTAGTAGAGTCTGAAGTCTGGGAGCCTGATTCCTCCAGGTCTGTTTTTCTTTTCAGGATTGCTTTGGCTATTCGGGGTCTTTTGTGTTTCCATACAAATTGTGAAATTTTTTATTCTAGTTCTGTGAAAAATGCCATTGGTAGTTTGACAGGGATTACATTGAATCTGTAGATTGCTTTGGGTAGTATAATTATTTTCACAGTGTTGATTCTTCCAATCTAAGAACATGGTATATCTCTCCATCTGTTTGTACATCTTTAATTTCTTTCATCAGTGTCTTATAATTTTCTGCATACAGGTCTTTTGTCTCTTTAGGTAGGTTTATTCCTAGGTATTTTATTCCTTTTGTTGAAATAGTAAATGGGAGTGTTTCCTTAAGTTCTCTTTCAGATTTTTCATCACTAGTGTATAGGAATGCAAGAGATTTCTGTGTATCTCAATAATTTTTTATCCTGCTACTTCACCAAATTCATTGATTAGCTCTAGTAGTTTTCTGGTAGCATCTTTAGGATCCTCTATGTATAGTATCCTGTAATTTGCAAACAGTGACAGCTTTACTTCTTCTTTTCCAATTTGGAATCATTTTATTTCTCTTTCTTCTCTGATTGCTGTGGCTAAAACTTACAAAACTGTGTTGAATAATAGTGGTGAGTGTAGGCAACCTTGTCTTGTTCCTGATCTTAGTGTAATTGGTTTCAGTTTTTCACCATTGAGAATTATGTTGGCTGTGGGTTTGTCATGTATGGCCTTTATCATGTTGAGGTGAGTTCCCTCTATGCCTCCTTCCTGGAGGGTTTTTATCATAAATGGGTGTTGAATTTTGTTGAAAGCTTTTTCTGCATCTGTTGAGATGATCGTATGGTTTTTATCCTTCAATTTGTTTATACGTTGTAACACATTGATTGTTTTGCATATATTGAAGAATCCTTGCATTCCTAGAATAAACCACTTGATCATGGTGTATTATTCTTTTTTTGTGCTGTTGGATTCTGTTTGGTAGAATTTTATTGAGGATTTTTGAATCTATGTTCATCATTGATATTGGCCTGTAGTTTTATTTTTTTGCAACATCTGTGTCTGGTTTTTGGTATCTGGGTGATGGTGGCCTCATAGAATGAGTTTGGGAGTGTTCCTCCTTCTGCTATATTTTGGAAGAGTTTGAGAAGGATAGGTGTTAGCTCTTCTCTAAATTCTAAATAGAATTCACCTGTGAAGCCATCTGGTCCTGGGCTTTGGTTTGTTGGAAGATTTTTAATCACAGTTTTAATTTCATTACTTGTGATTGGTTTGTTTATATTTTCTATTTCTTCCTGATTCATCTTGGAAGGTTGTGCTTTTTTAAGAATTTGTGCATTTCTTTCAGGTTGTCCATTTTATTGGCATACAGTTGCTTGTAGCAATCTTTCATGATCCTTTGTATTTCTGCAGTGTCAGTTGTTATTTATTTTTCATTTCTAATTCTATTGATTTGGGTCTTCTCCCTTTTTTTCTTGATGAGTCTGACTAATGGTTTATCAATTTAGTTTATCTACACAAGAACCACTTTTTAGTTTTACTGATCTTTGCTATTGTTTCCTTCATTTCTTTTTCATTTATTTCTGATCTGATTTTCATGATTTCTTTCCTTCTACTAACTTTGGGTTTTTTTTGTTGTTGTTGTTGTTTTTTTTGTTCTTTGTTCTCTAATTGCTTTAGGTGTGCGGTTAGCTTGTTCATTTGAGATGTTTCTTGTTTCTTGAGGTAGGATTGTATTCCTATAAACTTCCCTCTTAGAACCGCTTTTGCTGCATCCCATAGGTTTGGGGTGGTTGTGTTTTCATTCTTATTTGTTTTAGGTATTTTTTGATTTCCCTTTGATTTCTTTAGTGATCTGTTGGTTATTAAGTAGTGTATTGTTTAGCCTCCATGTGTTTGAAATTTTTGCAGATATTTTCCTGTAATTGATATCTAGTCTCATAGTGTTTTGGTCAAAAAAAGTACTTGATATGAATTCAATTTTCTTGAATTTACCAAAGCTTGATTTGTGACCCAAGATATGATCTATCCTGGAGAATGTTCCATGAGCACTTGAAGAATCCTATAAGTGTATTCTGTTGTTTTGGGATGGACTGTCCTATAAATATCAATTAAGTCCATCTTGTTTAATGTATCATTATAAAGCCTGTGTTTCCTTATTTATTTTCATTTTTGATGATCCGTCCATTGGTGAAAGTGGAGTGTTAAAGTTCCCTACTATGATTTTGTTACTGTCGATTTCCCCTTTTATGGCTCTTAGCATTTGCCTTATGTATTGAGGTGCTTCTATGTTGGGTGCATAAATATTTACAATTGTTATATCTTCTTCTTGGGTTGATCCCTTGATCATTATGTAGTGTCCTTCTTTGTCTCTTGTAATAGACTTTATTTTAAAGTCTATTTTGTCTGACTTGAGAATTGCTACTCCAGCTTTCTTCTGATTTCCATTTGCATGGAATATCTTTTCCCATCCCCTCACTTTCAGTCTGTATGTGTCCCTGGGTCTGAAATGGGTCTCTTGTAGACAGCGTATATATGTGTCATGTTTTCGTATCCATTCATCCAGTCTATGTCTTCTGGCTGGAGCATTTAATCCATTTACATTTAAGGTAATTATTGATATCTATGTTCCTATTACCATTTTCTTAATTGTTTTGGGTTTGTTTTTGTGGGTCTTTTCCTTCTCTGTGTTTCCTGCCTAGAGAAGTTCCTTGCACATTTGTTGTAAAGCTGGTTTGGTGGTGCTGAATTCTCTTAGCTTTTGCTTTTCTGTAAGGGTTTTAATTTCTCCATTGACTCTGAATGAGATCCTTGCTGGGTAAAGTAGTCTTGGTTGTAGGCTTTTCCCTTTCATCACTCTAAATATATCCTGACACTCCCTTCTGGCTTGTATAGTTTCTGCTGAGAATTCAGCTGTTAACCTTATGGGGATTCCCTTGTATATTACTTGTTCCTTTTCCCTTGCTGCTTTTAATTTTTTTTCTTTGTAGTTAATTTTTGATAGTTTGATTAACATGTGCCTTGGTGTGTTTCTTCTTGGATTTATCCTGTATGGGACTCTCTGCGCTTCCTGGACTTGATTAACTATTTTCATTCCCATATTAGGGAAGTTTTCAACTATAATCTCTTCAAATATTTTCTCAGTCCCTTTCTTTTTCTCTTCTTCTACTGGGACCCCTATATTTCGAATGTTGGCATGTTTAATGTCCCAGAGGTCTCTGAAACTGTTCTCAATTCTTTTCATTCTTTTTCTTTATTCTTCTCTGCCATAGTTATTTCCACTCTTTTATCTTCCAGGTCACTTGTCCATTCTTCTGCCTCAGTTATTCTGCTATTGATACCTTCTAGAGAATTCTTAATTTCATTTATTGTGTTGTTCATCATTGTTTGTTGCTCTTTAGTTCTCCTAGGTCCTTGTTAAACATTTCTTCTTTCTTCTCCATTCTACTTCCACAGTTTTGAATGATCATTATTATCATTACTCTGAATTCTTTTTCAGGTAGACTGCTGATTTCCTCTTCATTTGTTTGGTCTGGTGGGTTTTTACCTTGCTCCTTCATCTGCTGTGTGTTTCTCTATCCTCTCATTTTGCTTAACTTACTGTGTTTGGGGTCTCCTTTTCACAAGCTGTAGGTTGGTAATTCCCATTGTTTTTGGTGTCTGCCCCCAATGGGTAAGGTTGGTTCAGTGGGTTGTGTAGGCTTCCTGGTGGAGGGGACTAGTGCCTGTGTTCTGGTGGATGAGGCTGGATCTTTTCTTTCTGTTGGGCAGGACCACATCCTGTGGTGTGTTTTGGGGTGTCTGTGACCTTATTGTGATTTTAGGCAGCCTCTCTGCTAATGGGTGGGGTTGTGTTCCTGTCTTGCTAGTTGTTTGGCATGAGGTGTCCAGCACTGTAACTTGCTGGTCGGTGAGTGGAGCTGGCTCTTAATGTTGAGATGGAGCTTTCTGGGAGAGATTTCGCCATTTGATATTACATGGAGCCCGGACGTCTCTGGTGTAGCAATGTCCTGAACTCTGCTGTCCCACCTCAGAAACATAGGCCTGACACCCAGCAGGAGCACCAAGACCCTGTCAGCCACTCGGCTCAGAAGAAAAGCAAGAAAGAAGGAAATAAATAAATAAAATAAAGTTGTTAAAATAAAGAGTAAAAAATAATTATTAAAAATTAAAAAGTAATAAAAAAAAGAAAAAGGAAAGAAAGAAGAGATCAATCAAACCAAAAAATGAATCCACCAATGATAACAGGTGCTAAAAACTATAGAAACAAAAACAAAAAGAAAAACAGAAAATGGACAGACAGAACCCTAGGACAAATGGTAAAAGCAAAACTACACAGACAAAATCACACAAAGAAGTATACACAAACAGACTCACAAAAAAAGAAAAAGGAAAAAAAAAAAATATATATATATATATATATTTTTAAAAAAAAGGAGGAAGAGAGCAACCAAATCAATAAACAAATCTACCAGTAAACTCTAAATACTAAATTAAGATACACATACAACCAGAAATAAATTAGATGCAGAAAGCTAACCCCACATCTACAGTTGCTCCCAAAGTCCACCGTCTCAATTTCGGGATAATTCATTGTTTATTCAGGTATTCCAGATATGCAGGGTACATCAAGTTGATTTTGAAGATTTAATCTGCTGCTCCTGAGGCTGCTGGGAGAAATTTCCCTTTCTATTCTTTGTTCACACAGTTCCTGCAATTCAGCTTTGGATTTGTCCCCACCTATGTGTGTAGGTCACCTGAGGGCATCTGTTCTTTGCTCAGACTGGATGGGGTTAAAGTAGCAGCTGATTAGGAGCCTCTGGCTCACTCAGGCGGGGGTGGGGTGGGGTTGGAGTTGGGGGGGGGGTTGGGGGGGGAAGGGTACGGAAGTAATGTGGGATGAACCTGCAGTGCCAGAGGCCTGCGTGACGTTGCAACAGGCTGAGGCTCACTGTGTGTTCTCCCAGGGAAGTTGTCCCTGGATCAAGGGACCCTGGCAGTGGTGGGCTGCACAGGTTCCTGGGAGGGGAGGTGTGGATAGTCACCTGTGCTTGCACACAGGCTTCTTAGTGGCTGCAGCAGCAGCTTTAGCGTTTCATGCCCATTTCTGTGGTACGGGCTGATAGCCACAGCTCGCGCCCCTCTCTGGAGCTTGTTTAGGCAGTGCTCTGAATCCCCTCTCCTCGTGCACCCCGAAACAATGGTCTCTTGCCTCTCCGGTAGTTCCAGAGTTTTTCCCGGACTCCCTCTCGGCTATCTGTGGTGCACTAGCCCCCTTCAGGCTGTGTTCATGCAGCCAACCCCAGTCCTCTCCCTGGGATCCGACCTCCGAAGCCTGAGCCTCAGCTCTCAGCCCCCACCCGTCCCGGCGGGTGACAGACCAGCCTCTCGGGTTGGTGAGTGCTGGTCGGCACTGATCCTCTGTGTGGGAATCTCTCAGCTTTGCCCTCTGCACCCCTGTTGCTGTGCTCTCCTCCATGGCTCCAAAGCTTCCCCCCGCCTCCCCCGTCTCCGCCAGTGAAGGAGCTTCCTAGTGTGTGGAAACTTTTCCTCCTAAACAGCTCCCTCCCACAGGTTCAGGTCCTGTCCCTATTCTTTTGTCTCTGTTTTTTCTTTTTTCTTTTCCCCTACCCAGGTACGTGGGTAGTTTCTTGCCTTTTGGGAAGTCTGAGGTCTTCTGTCAGCGTTCAGTAGGTGTTCTGCGGGAGTTGTTCCACATGTAGATGTATTTCTGATGTATTTGTGTGGAGCAAGGTCATCTCCATGTCTTACTCCTCCACCATCTTGAAGGTCTCCCCCTAGGCTTCTTTTTTAAATGGGTCACTTTATCAAGTGTTTCTTGCTAGGACATATGCTTTCTGACAATCCTAGATATTCAGGTGGGCTCAGCTAGCGTCACTGTTCAACAATATAGTGATCTCTGAGAAAACTGTTGCCCTTGATATAATGACAGTACCATCCTGTTTGTCCATTTGACTGAGTGATCCTGCAAAAGTCATAGCCCCATATCGTCATTTTCTACATCATCATTTTACAAGTGTGTATGAATGTAACATATTTAATAAAGATCTGATGAAAGTGTCTTAGGGAGGATTCTGATACTTTTCCATGTCTCCAGAGTTAACTCTTCTTCAGATCTACATGTTATCATTCTCATGCCTCTAGACAGTTTCCACTCTTTACCACAAAAAAATGCTTTTTTCTTAAGATTGATTCATTTGTTTCTATTTTCTCACATCTTTATCATCATAAAGTTATTTTTCTATATTCTGTTCTGCCTCATGTATTCCCCATTTCTGATCCAGTTAACCTAAGTTATTCCATGGAGGGCTTTTGAATTCTTTATATAAATCACAAACCTCCATAGTTCCCACTGAATCTTCAAAATAGATTTAATTATATACACTTGTTGTGATTTGATCAATTTGATCACAGCAGAGATCTTTTCAGGGGTTTCTCATGTCCTCTTGAGACACTGAATGTGAAACTCATCAGTAGGTATGGTGGAATTGACATTTGCAGAGACTGTTTTAAGCTTCTATTTCCTAGTTGATTAAACACCCTCAGGAACCGGTATTCATAGCCTTCCAAGGTCATGCCAACTACAATGATATGTTTTAAATAAACTAGTGCCTCAAGGTAATTCTTAATCACCTTCCATTTCATCTATCAATAACTGGAAATAAGTGTGTTGCTTTTAGATGCCTTGCAGTATTCTCTCTGATAAATCCTTACAAGGCAAATCAAAGCTGTCTTTATGTCATCTTTAATCACAGGTATTGAGTACCACTGATTATGAAATCTAAATATATAATCACATGCTTGACATTAGGCAATTTTGGACACAAGATATGGCATTTAATTTTAGAAAATATGTCCAACCTGGTTTTTTTAAAATAAAAATCTTGCAATTGAGATTGAATTGATAGTGCCTGAAAGGGATAGGTGTATGGACTAAATGGTAAGTAGTTATTTAATGCAATACGTTAGTTTATAAAATGCAGGAAGAGGGAGGCCTTCAGATTGTTTTCTTAAATGTCATTAATGCTATGATAGCATTCAATAATATTTTGCCTCGCTGGCAATAATGAAAATAATAGATAACATTCGTTGATTGTTGAGATGTGATATATTGTCTTATACATTTTATACAGTGAATAATCAACATAGTTATTTAGCTACTATTTTCTTCCCATTTTCCAATAAGAAGACGAGAAGAAAGTTTAGAGAAATTCGGCAATTTCTCCCCAATTTTGCAAGACTGTGAGTGATGGAGCTGGAATTTGTTCCTAACTCATATGACTCCAGACTTTTACCTGGACAATCATAGAGAAGGAAGCATTTTTACTGCTACCTTGGATTAACGCCTCAAACTCCTCTCCCCTCCTTTTTTGAGTTACTGGTAAATTCCAGAAATATGAAACAGAAAAGAATGAGACATAAGAAGTTATTTATTTCCTTCCCTTATTTGACGTATTTATTTGCTCATGTTCTGTTTGTATTTTAATGGAACAACCTTAAGCTCTGTTATATGCTGAGTGCAATGTCAATTAGAAAGTTAGAGGAGGGAGAATGGGTAATTGAAGGAAAAGAAAGGTTAGAAGGAGAAGATAAGAAATGGAATAGTGGGATCTAGGATGCACGATGATGAAGTAACCACTGGCACTATCTATTCCTTAGAGACAGGAGATGAGAAGGTAAACATGGGCATGAGGCATGTAGGTCTGCAGGGCAGAAATAAGGCAGTTTATGCATATTAGCTTCAGCTCCTTTTGGGTAGAGAGTCATTATCAGCAATGAGCAAGGAGGATTATGAGAATTATGAGACGTGAATAAAAAGCTAAACTACTTGAATATTTCATGTGTCAACTAAAAAGGCTTAGAGAAACAAACAGGCAGTATTAAGTTTGTGATTTATAATGATGGCATTGAAATCATAATGGAGTAATCATAGTTCAGACATGCAAAATGGAGTTTGGAGGCCATTGAGGATCTGGTCTTAGACGTATCTCTGCACCACTGAAAACTTGAACTTTCTGTGAACTGTATCAAACCCAAGGACACCAGCCATTTTTAAAACAGCATCTGCTAGCTGCAACCTTGTGGTCTCAAGGTTGTCCTACCCTTGTAACTATGCAGCCATTTCAGACCCCAACCAGTCCTTGCTTAACAAACACCCTTACTTCTTGCCAGTTTCAATTATAATTCTTTTTATATAATTGAAGTATAATTGATGTACAATATTATATAAGTTACAGGTACACAGTATAGTGATTCACAATTTTTAAATGTTGTACTCCATTTATAGTTATTATAAAATATTGGCTATATTCCCTGTGTTGTACAATATATCCTTCTAGCTTATTTTATACCCAATCCCCTACCCTTATTTTTACCCCAGTTATAATTCTTGATAAGCAACTCATATAACTAACTTCAGCCTTGTGATTTTTGCCTTTATAAGCTTCCTCCATTTTGTAGTCCAGTGGAACACAATTCAAGTGCTTCTTGAATCTGTATTGCTCGGGCTGCAGTCTTAATAAACCTCAGACACCTCTTTATTTCAATCAGGTCTCCATTTATGAAATTTTGGTTAACAATAAATATGCAGGATTGTGGTTGCTGTTCTGTATGTGTGCATCTGTGTGTGTGTGTGTGTGCGTGTGTGTGTGTGTGTGTCTATTTGTGCATGAGTCTGTGTTTATGTAAATCTGGTTGTAGAGGCAAAGAAAACATTTAATCTGCATTCATTAAGGTTTAGAAGTTTACCCTGCGGTGCCGGGATTGATAAAGTTAAAAGTGTCAGCTAGAAAGTTTGCAAAGGAAAACGTGCAGCCCGTGCTGGACAGAGAGAGAAGAAAAAAATATTATGTGGCCAATGGTGCATAGGAATATAGGGGTTTTAAAATTTTGGTTATAAAGAACAGTATACTGACAATAAAACTGTTGTTGTCCTAGAATGATAGTAGTTTAGGTAAGAGGGTGTTAGGTTATACGACTAGATCAGACATGGAATTTGTTTGTGCTTCTGTGATGCACTGAATGTGCCCATGAAGTTTGGTTGTCATAGAGGGATTGAAATAAAGACCTGGGCTGTAAAGAAGGTTAAAGAACTCTGAGTGTGGACTGTGTATCAGCTTTCACACATTAATATGGACGATACTGAGAATAGTAGATGGAGTAGGAAGATGAGGGCTATGAGTCCAAGGCTAAAATTGTCATGGAAAGTGATAGGGTAAACCTGTCAGAAATTCCTAAATGATTATTTAGGTGATATAAGCCTCAAAAGAGGAAGTTCATTCATGATTGCTAAAGAGAAATAATGTGTAAGTGGCAAATCACTACTTAACATAATACATACTATAATTATCTTGTTAACTATGTGTCTTCCCTAGGACTATATAAGGTCATGAGAGCAGAGAATTTTACATAAATCGTCATTGATTTTTCCTTATTCTTAAAATTTGTCTGACATATAGTTAGTACTCAATAAATATCTGCTGAATGGAAGCTGGAAGAATAAATCAAAGAATGATGAATAAAATGGTAGATGAAAAATAAAAATGTGGACTTTGCCTTCTCATCCTATGATATGAGTAGGTGAAAAAAAAAGTAGATGTAAGAAAAGTGACATCTTGATGGAAAAATCCATCCAGTTTTTAGTTCAGGCAAAGAAGCAGAAGACAATTTGACGAATTATATTAGAAAGTGACTGGGTCCAGGGAGAAAATATGGAAAGTAATAGGAGAAAGCCATTAATGGCCAAATAGCCTGCTGACTTGGCAGAAATGAGGCAAAAATGATATTAGTTTTATGTCGTGAGAAATACGAGGTAAAATTTTGCACCATTTTATCAATTAGGGTCACAATAAGAAACGGGTGGTACATGCAAAGGATTAGTTGCAGAGAGGGTAATAAAGGAGCTATTTATAGAGATATGGGCAAGGTAAAGGAATCCAACAAGAGATGGTAAAGCACCTAGGAAGTAGCAACACAGAGAGTCAATATTGCCCTCCTGAAGGGTAAGGAAAGATAGTGGTGCTATTAAATCTGGCAAGAGCTCTAACTCTGGGATGGGCACCAAGAAGGTGCTATTGTCTTAGGTAGAGGAGTTCAGCCACTGTCAAAGTGCAGCCTGCCAAGGAGCAATGAGCGTGGGGGCAATAGACACACTGACCCTCCCCTGCTTCTTCCTGCTTCTTCCCATTGGTGCCAAAGATTGACAGAATCAAACCAGGAGCAAGAGGGAGTAGAGAATGGACCTGGAGATACACAACCATTTATCATGATGTTGACCACCAACGGAGGAGCAGGAATATGTATATGCACTTTTATGGATATTGTGTACTTGTAGGTTTGAGACCTGTTTGGTTTGTGATGCCCATGCTTTATGCAAGTGGCCATATCAAGCTGGCAGCTAAAGATACAGATGTAGAGTTGAGCTGTCCAATACAGTAATGTAGCTACTGGGCATTTGAAACGTGGTTAGTCCAAAGTGAATTGTGCTGTGAGAGTAAATACACACCAGATTTTGAACAGCTAGTATGAAAAATTATATAAAATACCTTATTAATATTCTATATTTATTTTGTATCAATTGGTCTAAGTATAAATATATTTTAAAATTAATTTTATGTTTATTTTTACATTTCTTAAGGTGGCTACTAGAAAATTTAAAATATATATCTGCCTTTTATTTGTAGTTCACATTATGTTTCTATTGGACAATACCAGTCTAGAGCTACTAAGAAAAGTGGTCTTCACAGGGAATATAAAGTAAGATGGGTCTGGGGATTCTAGGCTTCTCTTGGTAGAAGCAGAGACAATTTTATTCCAGTAACACAAGCTTTTAAGTTCATAATTTTATACAAGCTTTACACATCTTTGTGCCCAGAAAGGTATATGGATCAAAGTTATGACTCACAAGCGGATGGTGGTATATTTATATTGATGCTTTACAATTTCTATAGGGAATTTTGTTTAAAGTTTTATTTAGATGTTCTCAGCTTTTATTCTAGGTCTTGAACAATTTTACCTCAAAATTTTAATTCATTATTAGCTACACTGGGAAACTTGTAATACTTTCAAGGCTTATTCTTATATTCTTTTTTTTTTTAGTACTTATCTATCATTTTGAAAAAAAATTAAATATAACAGAGCTTAGGTAAGGATTGGTTTTAATTTATTTCAGATCTATGGCAACGATTTCAAAAGGTTCTTAATAAAGAAGACTTGAATATTTTTTAAGTTTTGAGAAAAAAGAATTTCAATATGCTTATTACTTTTCTCTCTGCTATATATTCTTCCTTAATTTTCTCTTACATGAGTTTCTGGAAACCATCCGCAAGGTATGCCAAGTACTACAAAACTGAACAGGACTCTTGGGGTTTCCTGCATGCCATTTGGTCCCATTATAATGAAATCTAAATCCCAGATCTCAATACTTTGTGGCTATTAACATTCTATTGAACTTTATAAAAGAACTAAGCTATATAAACCCTTGTACCTAACTGAAGTTGTACTGAAATAATGATATTATGCTTTCTAAGAAAAGGATACCTGCTTCCTATTCCATGCAAAGTATTGCAATATCCATCATTTGATGCTGCAAGAGGGATTTGTAGAGGCTGCTCTCAGAATTTGCAGCCCCCAAAGTACCAGCTGGAGAAAGGTGAGGAATGGCAATCTCATGATCTTTTAGTTTTGATGATGCAGCATGAAACACCGTACTTTGTGTATGATGGTTGCCAATATTTATATCACTTAATTTGACTAGGAAACATGTACTTCAGAGACAGATCTTTAGGTTAGGAGGAACATACTGCTGGGTTTTTCTGTAAGTCAGCCTTAGCATAAGCCAATGACAGATAGGCAACCTATTTGAAGTGGAAAAATAAAAATGGTTTTTATAAGGTAAACCCTGGGGTGGAGAAACCTTGGAGAGATTACAACAAACTGGGAAAATCTAGACCAACCTTATTAATACAAAGAAGCCAATATACTATGGACAAAAATTTCTGATTTCAAGAGCTAATACATAGTAAATTTCAGATTATCTTTTCCTTTTGTAGTATATTCAATTAAAGATTTCTGAGTTGTAGGCCATCAATGATGTGGGAATTTAATAGGAAATAATAATTAGAATATTGAGTTGGCCAAAAAGTGCCTTCGGTTTTTAAGTAAAAATAAAGACACATTTTTCATTTTTACCATGAACTTCATTGAACATATTCACCCTTTTGTTCCACTACCTTCTGCCATTTTTCAGGCAACTTCATAATTCCATCTTCCCAAAACTTTTTGTCTTTTTGAGCAAAGAACTGTTCCAGGTGCCTTTTACAGTCTTCCAGGGAATTGAATTTTTTTCCATTCAGAGAATTTTGTAAGACCAAAATAAATGGAAATCTGAAGTTACCATGTCTGGGGAATATGGTGGTTGAATCAGAACTTCCCAGCCAAGCTGTAACAGTTTTTGCTTGGTCATCAAAGAAACATGCAGTCTTGCATTATCCTGATGGAAGATTAATGCGTTTTCTGTTGACTAATTCTGGATGCTTCTTGTTTAGTGCTGCTTTCAGTTGGTCTAATTGGGAGCAGTACCTGTTGGAATTATTTGCTTGGTTTTCCAGAAGGAGCTCATAATAGAGGACTCCCTTGCAATCCCACCATATACACAACATCACATTCTTTGGATGAAGACCAGCCTTTGGTGTGGTTGGTGGTGGTTCATTTCGCTTGCCCCATGATCTCTTCCATTCAACATTATTGTACAGTATCCACTTTTCATCGCCTGTCACAATTTGTTTTAAAAACAGAGCTTTTCATTACGTTTCGGTAGAGAATCTCATGCGGAAACAGGGTCAAGAAGGTTTTTTTTCACTTAACTTATGTGGAACCCAGACATCAAAGCGATTCACATAACCAAGTTTGTGCAAATGATTTTCAATGCTTGATTTGGATATTTTGAGTATGTTGACTATCTCCTGCGTGGTATAATGTTGATTGTTCCCAGTTAATGTCTCAATTTAATTGCTATCAACTTCAACTGGTCTACCTGACCATGAGCACCATCCAGCAAGAAATCTCCAGCACAAAACTTCGCAAACCACTTTTGACACATTCGATCAGTCACAACACCTTCTTCATACACTGTACAAATCTTTTTTTGCGTTTCAGTTGCTTTTTTACCTTTCTTGAAATAATAAAGCATAATATGCCGGAAATGTTGCTTTTTTTCTTCCATCTTCAATATTAAAATGGCTACACAAAAATTCACCAATTTTGATGTCTTTTTTTTAAATGCACGTTGATATTACAGCTTTCACATACAATCTAACAAAATTGTTTCAAATGAAGTTAAAGACAACTAAGTGCTACTAGAGCCATCTTACAGAAAAAAACCGGATGAAGATTTTGGCCAACCCAATAATTGCTTAAAATAAAATATTTTTAGAAGCTTACTGTAAGTCAGGCTATTCTTCTAAGTGGTTTACCTACATGTATTAATTTAATCATTAAAATAACTATTAGGTGAACTTTATTTATTTTTATGTTCCAGGAAATCATCTTATTTATTTATTTAATCTTTAAAATGTATTCTAATCTGGTCATTTTATTTTATTTTTAAAATTTTAATATTTATACAGCAGATTCTTATTAGTTGTCTATCTTATACATATTAGTGTATATATGTCAATCCCCATCTCTCAATTCATCCCGCCATTCCCCCACTATCCTCTCTTTGTGTCCATACATTTGTTCTCTACATCTGTGTTTCTATTTCTGCCTTGCAAACCGGTTCGTCTGTACCATTTTTCTAGATTCCACATATATGTGTTAATATATATTTGTTTTTCTCTTTCTGACTTACTTCACTCTGTATGACAGTCCCTAGGTCCATTCACATCTCTACAAATGACCCAATTTCATTCCTTTTTATGGTTGAGTAATATTCCATTGTATATATGTACCACATCTTCTTTATCCATTCATCTGTCGATGGGCATTTAAGTTGCTTTCATGACCTGGCTATTGTAAATAGTGCTGCAGTGAACATTGGGGTGCATGTGTCTTTTGAATAGGTAAATTTTAATAGAATTATTTTTATAGATGGGAAACTAGGGCATCAAGAGTTTAAGTACTGGGTTGGCCAAAAAGTTTATTCAGTTTTAAGTAAAAATAAATGACACATTTTTCATTTTCATGAAGAACTTTATTGAACAACATATTTACTAACTGAACAAACTTTTTGACCAACCCAATAATTGCCCAAAGTAGATCCAGAGGTGATGGTAAGCTAGACTTTAGGTTCATACTTGTTTGGGGAGATTAACAAATAAGGTAAAACAAGGCCTAAAATAGGTGATCCTATTTACCTCTGGAATGTATAGGCTGTATGGCTACAACTCGCTGAGTCTGCTTGAAATAGGAAATGAAAGATCACATTTGCAATAGCTATAACCCCATGCCAGGGATGAACTTTGCTTTAGAGAGCACGGTATGTCTAATGTTTTCTTTAAAAAGTCAAACTTCTGGAACTTAAGCAATGACTTTTCATGAGATGTGATCTGTAGAATCTTGAGTTTATGATCATACAGGGGCTTCCATTGTTTGCGATATGCTAATTGGGAGAGAGCAGATGTAGTAACACTGCCTTAGCAGGGGATGGGGGCCTTCAGGAACTCTGTAATTATTAGTGGGTAAAACTTCACTCACTTGCATAAGTCCTATTTCCCTGAAAATTCAGAGATCATAGGTGATTTTACATGTTCACCAGCCCACATTACTCATTTTATCTGAACTTAGCTAGGGTGCCATGAGTGCTTACCATATTTTAGGTACTGCACACTTTACATATCTCATTTCACTTAATCCTTAAAGCAATCCTGAGGGGTAAGCATTGTCTTTATTCTTCTGACAGGGAAACAAAGGGTCAGAGAAATTAAGTAATGTGTCCCAGGCCACATAGCATCTAATTGACAGGGTAAACCCAGGCATCTTTGACTCCAAAACCTATATGTTTAACCCCTATGTTTCATAAACACAAGCTCAAAGTTTAGTTTCAAAGATATAAGCCCTTAAAATAGAAGAGGAGACATAAGATTTACTTTTTTTTTGTAAGATGGAAACATTAAAAACTCAGTTTATTAAACTGAATAATTGATACATAAATATTACTTGAGAAAACTTATAAATTAAAATCTAGAGAAAAATAAAACCTTTTTTTTTTTTTTTTTTTTTTTGCGGTACGTGGGCCTCTCACTGTTGTGGCCTCTCCCGTTGCGGAGCACAGGCTCCGGACGCGCAGGCCCAGCGGCCATGGCTCACGGGCCCAGCCTCTCCACGGCATGTGGGATCCTCCCGGACCGGGGCACGAACCCGTGTCCCCTGCATCAGCAGGCGAACTCTCAACCACTGCGCCACCAGGGAAGCCCAAAGCATTTTTAAATCAATATTTTGTAAGTGGAAATGAGCAGGTATAATTGCATAAGAATATTTTTTCTCTTAAGTTCTTAAAAAAAATTAAAAAAAAAAATTTAAATTAAAAAAACAGTTTCCCACGTGCCGCGGAGCGGCTGGGCCCATGAGCCATGGCCGCTGAGCCTGCGTGTCCGGAGCCTGTGCTCTGCAGCGGAAGAGGTCACAGCAGTGATAGGCACGCGTACCCCCAAAAAATAAAAAACAGTTTGCATTTTCTAGCACTGGCCATTTAGTACTGCACAATTATTCCACTTGATTCATGTGTTTAAGTGTTTTCAGATTATTCTTTGTATGGATTCAGTCTGCACTTGGCCCATATGAGTCCCCTTTACATTTCCATTCACAAGCATGACTTCTCAGCTTTGTGGAAGAGCTGCTTGCAGACTGCTGGACCCCTCTTTGCCCAAGAGTCCAGGGAATTGGGAGTGCCTGAGAAATGACATGCCCCGATTGAATCCCCTCATAATCAGTTGTAAAAATTAATAAACAGAAACTTCAATTAAATTGAATTGGGAGACCAGAAGGAGGAGTTCTCATGCCCTGAGGCAATAGTAGAGCCCAACAACTCCTCTTCTTTCCCAGTAAAGACTCAGCCAGTGAAAGCCTTGGACTCTTTGTTTACTAGTGAGCTCCCAACTTCCTTTTCTTCCCTGTAAAAGCGTTCTCCTTCCCTTGCTGTGTGGGGACTTGCACGTGCCTCCTCCTGGTTGCAGACCCAAATAGCAATTCTCTGCTGAGCCCCATTAAACCCATCTTTGCTGGAGAAATATCTGGTAGTCTATTTGTTTCAGGTCAACACAATAGCAGAAGGGTGGAGGTGAGTGAATAAATACCCTATCCTCCTCACCCTTGACCACACTAATTCTGAGACACGTTTCACACAGTTTTCTGGAGTGTCCTCTGGAGTTGAGCTATGGCCAGTAACCATCAAAGTTCATTTAAAAATGTACCACCTATTGCCTGCATTCCTCTCACTGCATCACTTTCCATGGCTCTGTCAGAATTCCCAAATAAATAACAAGTACGCAACCCTTGCCTAAGAATTTGCTTCTGGGGGTAACCTCGACTAAGGCATTTCTCACATGCAAAGCACTGTACTGGTAGTATATTTCTATGAGACAAACATGGTTCTTGGCCACAAAATTAAAAAAAAAAAAACAAAGTCAACTTTATTTCTAATCATTTTTACCTACTCATATATGTTTATATGAGATCATATTAGATAAAAGCAAGGCATGAATAATCAGCGCACATACTATATATAGCATATATATATACATATAGCACACATACAATCATGATATAACCTTGGTTATTCACAGCAGCTTTAAGTTTGTGAAAAACTAGATACAAAATTTAGGTCTCTAAGAACTAGTTTGAAAAATTAGGACAATTGGGCTTCCCTGGTGGCGCAGTGGTTGAGAGTCCACCTGCTGATGCAGGGGACACGGGTTTGTGCCCGGGTCTGGGAAGATCCCACATGCCGCGGAGCGGTTGGGTCCGTGAGCCATGGCCGCTGAGCCTGCGCGTCCAGAGCCTGTGCTCCGCAACGGGAGAGGCCACAACAGTGAGAGGCCCGCGTACCGAAAAAAAAAAAAAAAAATTAGGACAATTTATATTGTGTGATAAAGTATTAATAAAGATTCCTTTTTATGCACAAATATAGAAATAATATGAGACATGCAAATTATAAAAATTCATCAAGAATTGCATAATTTGACAAATTTGACAGGAAAAATGAATTTTGTTTTAGCTATGGCCAAGTGGCAGTCTACTTAATCTGGGAAACAAATATCTATGACAACATCAGTATCTTGACTACAGTTTTATTGCTTAAATGACCAGGTTTCTTTCTGTGAGTGATTTTCGGTGTCTATTGTGCTGTTATTTTAATCTTACCTATTTTTTACGATTGAAAATATGTTCACATCCAGCACCAGTGTTACCCAAGCATTCATTATTTAGTATTGCTAATGTCCCTAATAAAAATCATTCCTAAAATCATTAATTGTGAGTCAGAAATTACATGTGACAAAACAGTACCAAAAAAAAAAAAGAGAGACCGAGTAAATAACATGACACACTCTGAGGTTAATTTAGAATTGTATACTCTACAAAATGCAGAGGTGATGCAACAATTTTTAAAAGAACACTAAAGCAGAAATGCTCATAATTTAAAAACCTATATATTAAGCAGGCAAGGATGATTTAAAAAATGCTGGTGGTATGGATCCAAGATCCACACCATTATCAGCACAGAAAGTATGTAGATTCATGTGCTCTGGGAATGCCTCTTGCATACTTTATATTTATTCCTCTGGAGAAAAATAAGTTTTGAACGATATAAATTTTGAATTACAAGACTTCTTCAAGAATATATCTCTCGCACAAAATGCAAGTATTCTCTCTTCAATATTGTCAAAGTGCTAATTTTACATCATCCTCAATGAAGTGATATTGAAATCTACCTAAAATAACGGTATTTTAAGTAAGGGTTGGTTTGTAAAAACCAACTAGAAATTACTTTTTCCCTGTAGTTTGTTTTGGTTTTATAAAACACAATTGCTTTAGTTGTTATCAAAATCCTCAACAATTATTTATTACATCCTGCTGTATTTATGTTATGAATGTTTTGTTATACAGGTTCAACTGCTTTAAAAATCAGTTACATAAGTGATGTAAAATTATAGCTAATGGATACTTCATACTATTTCGTAAATCAAATACAGTATTTCTGATGGGGTCAGTTTCAACGGCGGGTTTTGTTTGTATGAGGTTCTGTGTGTGTGTTGTTGTTTATATCAAATACGTAGGTGGTCAAACTTCCCTACAGAGGAATATTTCTTTACAGGGCTTCTGTGGCATCATTAGAAATATGGAGACTATTATATATCACTTTTGCCTTGATATGAAATATTCCAAGTGTGCTTAGATATTACAGTTATTCCAACATGATAATTAAAATGTTTAATGTATTAAATGTATTAATGCCTCAGTTTTTCATTTTTAGTCTTTTCCTGCTTATCCCTGTTCTGGTCTATTCCTTTTACCATATTTAGTTAATATACACTATTTTATAGTTTTTTTTTTAAATCCTGAGAGAGAATTCTTTTAAAAAAATTAAATTTCTCAATTAATATAATGAAATAAACTTTCCCTCTATTATTAATAATTTAAGCACTGTGCTATAGCACATAATATTTTCTCTTTGATTATAGTTTTGAAAGTTATAAATAGAATTGAACAAAATCAACTAACTGGAAATATATAGCGTTTCTTTCTGCATTTACTTCTCCCATTCTTCCTATCCCCTTCCTTTCTCCTACCCTCCTTTGGCGTACTCCTCTTCCTCTTAAAACATTTAAAAATCTTTAACACAGATAAACGCTATAGCTTTATAGAAACACTTTGTACTGACTTGTGCTCAATTTTAGCAGAGTATTTTTCAACTTAAGAAGTAAATCAGCATTTATATTTAATGAAACAACCATCAGAACATAGAAACATTAGATTATGTCTGTGAAGCGTTAGAAAAAAGCCAAACATTTTTAAAAGTTTGTGCTTCTGAGTCCAGCCATGGCACCGTCTCAGTTCTTCCATTTCCCCTCCATAGAAACTGCTTGAGGGGCTGGGGAGAGCAAACCAGTTCTTACCGCTGACTTTTTCCAACTCCCTTGAAGTTAGGGTTCAACTGGGAAGGAGAGTATTGATCCTCATTTCATCTAGGAGTTATATTTGGTCTGCCCCGGGCCATGCATCTGAACCATATAGTGACAGTTCCCACCAGGTCTTAACTGAACCTAGGGACAGAGTTAAGTAGGTGACACAGTCGAAGTTTCTGGGCCCTGTTTTAACCCACAGTATGCAAAACAAGACTGGCGTCAGCAACCTGTCAGACACATTCTTGAATATCGTGTACTGTGTCAATTCCACAACATGTTTACAAGATAACAAGGGACACACTGAGACCATTGAAACAACTGACAATTTCTCTATATTGTGAGCAAAAGTATTTGCAATGGTTATTTTCATGTGTCAAGTTGGTTAAGCTATGTTACCTGTTAGTCAAGCAAATACTAATCCAGGCGTTGCCGTGGAGATCGTTTGTAGATGTGGTTAACACTACCACCAGTTGACTTTAATTTAAAGAAATTACCTTGATAATGTAGGTGGGCTTCATCCAATTGGCTGAAAAGCCTAATGAGCAAAAAACCGAGTTGTTTTTGGTTTTTATCTGAAGGGGGAGAAATTCTTTCTCACGTTTGTAGCATCAGCTCCTGCCTGAAAGTTTCCAGACTGACCTGTCCTTCGTCAGTCTCCGTAAGCACATAAGCCAATGACTTGAAACAAATCTCTTTATTTTATAGATGATAGATAGATAGATAGGTAGATAGATAGATAGATAGATAGGGACACAGATACAGACGTAGATGTCACAGGTTCTGTTTCTCTGGAGAACCTTAACTAATACAGTATTATTTACATGGTGCTCCGTAAAAGCATTCTTCTTTGCTAGCAAAGTTAGCTTTTTAACTTTTCCAATATACAAGGCATCATCTAGGTTGTTTTTTAAGTAGAATGTAATCTTGTTAAAAGACTGTAGTAGGAAAATAGGACTGACAGCTGTCAATTTTTGTCTCATAATACGAGGATTGCATGATATGATTTTGACTACAGTATATGATTCATATTATAACAACATGACTCTAGTCTGTACTTTCAATTATTTTTGATCTATAGTACTTCTCTTTTATGCCACAAATCTAATTTTGCTATGGTTTACATTTTGCTTTAGTTCCTCTGATATTTCCACTAGTTATATTTGCTCTGCAGTTATTAAAATCATTCCTTTAGCTTGAAAAGGGAAAAGGAATTTGTTTTATCTTATCTGTCAAATTTAATAATTTTACAGTGCTATCTGGAAGGCTAAGACTTACTAAGGATTTTTAGTCTATGTTCCTGAACAGTAGGAATAATTGATGTCTTTGATATCTGCCTTGTATGTGGAAGAAAAGAGGCAGAAGAAAATATGGTACTTTTGGGAAACTGTTATCTGTATGGTGGTGCTGGAAAAATCTTTATCACAAGCCCTGATCTTTCCTCTGAGCTCTAAATCTAGACCCAATGACTTCTAGATTTTTCTTCTAAATGGCACTGCCATTCATATAATCATCTAAACCAGAAAAGATACTCATCTTAAACTCCTTTTTTCTCTATGTCCTTCATTCTAGCTGACACTGAGCATTGACACTTCTGCTTCCTAAACATTTATCTGTCTACCCCTCATATGCAGCCTTGTGTATGCTCCTATCATGGCACTTAGTTAAAGGTTACTTTTTAACTCTTCCACTAAGCAACACATATCTTAAGAACAGACATTCACTTTTATCTTACATAGCTAGTGGCTAAAACAGTGTATGACACCGAGCAAATTATCAATAAATGTTTGTTAAGTGTATGGGCATCCTCTATAAAGACTTTTCCATCCCCACCAAGATTAAGTCTAATTTAATTTCCACCTCTGTCTGTGTTCTTAATTCCTCCTAAATACTTGCCGCAAGGGACTGGGGAACTTGTTTTCACTTATTTGTTAGCATGACTGTCTCACACTAGTACATGTTAAATTATTTATAGAAAGCACATCCCAACTCTTTTCTATACCACTTGGACCCAAGCACGGTTCTTGATTTTTATTCTCTTAAGAAAAGTCCAATTATAGGAAAAGACACAAGAATTCTTGAGGAAAGAAAGAATCAGGAAAGGTGCTTATAGTCTAGGTTCCAGATGCATTTTTCAGGCACAGAGAATGAATTCTGTGTTTTAAATATTTATTGTTATTAATTTTACTCAGAATATAAACATGGCTGTTCTGGATCAGAAACAGATTAGTTATTATTATTTAAGTGACAGTAAAAACACTGGCTCTCTTTGCCCTGGTTTTACCCCTGAGATGGCACATTGAAAATCAGATGAAAAAATTTAGTGTATGTATGGCCAAATACTCCATAGGGAGGGACGAGAAAAATGGATTTTCTCTGCTTATATATAGTATAGGAGGTGCAAAAACCTCTGTCCCTTGGAGATGGGATGAAAAGGATTCTGAGTTCTCATTCTAACCACATGGAAAGAATTCTGGGTGCTCACTCTTGGGGCCAGAATACCCAGTGTTTCTGGATTCCAGTACCTAGAGATGTCTTTAAGGTCCTGGGCATGATTTTCCCTTGAAATATAAACATCCATCTCAGGAGTTAGGTAAACTCTCTGGAGTGCTCTCATGATCTTTGTAGGTGAATATTAACCTCCCAATACTTGCTCTTAGCCCAGGGTCCCAAGTTTTAGGAAAATTTATTCAGAATGCTTCAGCTCTGTGGAAACACACAAATACTTTCTGTAAATTGCCACAGTGTGCCTGTAATCTTTTAAGACCCAGCCACCCCAGTGAAGTGTGTCCTGAGGAGCCATAGCTGAACATGGGGATGTGAACTAAGATAACCAAAGTGTAGAAGCTTTAAGGCCTGTGCACGGAATGATACGAAAATAGGTATCTCTGCAGAGTAGAGAAGCATCTGTGTGACTTTACAAATATAAGCTTAAATGATGATGCTATGGCAAAGAGTAGCAACCAGATGATTGGAATAAAGTAAAAATAGTATAATATCAGAATATTATGAATTTTATACCCCATACACACTCCTAAAGCATTAGGTCTAACAAATGAAAAATCTTAAATAAAAATATTAGTAAATCAATTAAGTGCTCCATTAAAATGATGACACATGATTACTTAGAATTTTTTTCCAGCAGTGAATACAAGACAGTTTAAAGTCTCAATATCAAAAAACAAACAACCCAATCAAAAAATGGGTGGATGATCTAAATAGACATTTCTCTAAAGAAGACATACAGATGGCTAAGAGGCACATGAAAAGATGCTCAGCATCACTAATTATTAGAGAAATGCAAATCAAATCTACAGTGAGGTATCACCTCACACCGGTTAGAATGGCCATCATCCAAAAATCTACAAACAATAAATGCTGGAGAGGGTGTGGAGAAAAGGGAACCCTCCTGCACTGTTGGTGGGAATGTAAATTGGTACAGCCACTATGGAGATTCCTTAGAAAACTAAAAATAGAGCTACCATATGATCCAGCAATCCCACTCCTGGGCATATACCCTGAGGAAACCATAATTCAAAAAGAGTCATGTACCATAATGTTCATTGCAACTCTATTTACAATAGCCAGGACATGGAAGCAACCTAAGTGTCCATCCAGAAGATGTGGTACATATATACAATGGAATATTACTCAGCCATAAAAAAGAATGAAATAATGCCATTTGCAGCAACATGGATGGACCTAGAGATTGTCATACTGAGTGAGGTAAGTCAGACAGAGAAAGACAAGCATCATATAATATCACTTTATGTGGAATCTAAAACAATGGTACAAATGAACTTATTTACAAAACAGAAATTGAGTCACAAATGTAGAAAACAAACTTATGGTTACCAAGGGGGAAGCAGGGGAGGGATAAATTGGGAGATTGGGATTAACATATACACACTACTATTTATAAAATAAATAACTAGTAAGAACCTACTGAATAACACAGGGAACTTTATTCAATACTCTGTAATTACCTATATGGGAATAGAATCTGAAAAAGAGTGGATATATGTATATGCATATGTATAACTGACTCAGCTGTGCAGCAGAAACTAACACAACATTGTAAATCAATTATACTCCAATAAAAAAATTGAGAAAAAGACAGTGTAAGGTATTAAAGCTGTATAAGTAAACACAACAAAAATTTAAAGTTGAAAACAAGTTCCATCACCTCTATGTTTAACAAACAAATTATAAGTTGTAATGAAAAACTAAATATGACATCAGTACCAAGGTGGAAAGGCAGATCTATGGGGTCAGTGAGAAAACCCAGAAATAAATACATGTGTGTATGTTTGTATGCTTTTAGTATAGATATACAGTTAGTTTCTACTTGGTAAGGAGGAGATGAGTCAGTTAATGAATGATGCAAGCCCATTATTTCTTTGAGGGAAATTAGGTGAAAGTATCATAGTATCATAGCAGATATTTTTTTAATGAAACTTTTATTTTGAAATTCTTATAGATTCACTTGCAATTTTAAGAAGTAATATGGAGAGATTCCTATACCCTTTATCTAGATCCCCCCAAAGCAATACCTGGCAAAGCTATTGCACAAAATCACAACCAGAATAAGGACATTGATACATTCAAAATACAGAACACTTCCATCACCACAGGATACCTCATATTGACATTTCATAGCCACACACCCACCTGCCTCCCAAACTGACCACTCTATTCCTTGAGTGGTTAGATTTTGTTTGTATTTATTTAAGTGGAAAAAAATTAAAATTATTTGTGAGATAAGCCTGCATGTAAATTATATACTGTAGTAGATAAGGTAAAAAGAAGAATTCTAGATAAATTAAATAGAGTTAAAAATATTTCAGGTCAGATTTTTGAAAAAAATATAGGGATGCTACAATTTATAGCCACATAGACAGATATGTACACACATACATACTTACATACCTATATACATACATAGAGACACATATGTGTATGTAAACACACATACACACGTGCAGATAGTAGACACCTTCCCATGGCTTTTTAAGTTATTGTCTCAAAGAATTACTTGGGAGGATGCACAAGGAATTAAGTAGATGTAAACAAACAGCATTATACATGTGTTGCTCTGATGCAGAAATTTTATTGCAGTTAAATTTTTAGAGCACAAAAACCTAAGGCTTACAATTGCTTTGTCAATCTCCAGGTTTTAACTTGGTTAACGACAGTACCATGAAAATTTAGAGAAATAAATTGTAGTCTTTGGAGATAAGAGCAGGGTTTACAGAAATAAAATAAATCTTAAAGTTAACATTAAAAAATGTGAAAGAATATTCTTCTCTGCTTTCACAATTTTACCTGTCTGTTTCTGTTTCTATTGTTCATACTTTTTTGCTTTCTTCTTGGTTTCTCCTTGAAAATCCAGTCTGCAAAGGAATATATGTAAATCATCCCACTTATTTTTTAAAAGTAGGATACATATTAATTTGAGTTACAATGAAAATATTTTAATAATGAATTTAATAATGAATCCAACTATAAAATAACCTCACCTTTGTCATTCACTGATAATATTCATATATATGTATATATCTCACATATTGTTTTGAGTCTCATTTCAGCTGTAGACATTAAGTTATATCAGTAGCCATGAACTCTAGTATTATAATATAAAACATACACATACACACACCTGCCCAAACACATAGTTGGACAGTAGAGCTGACATACTGAACATGCAAGCAAGAGCTCAAAGCTGTTTTCCTGTTTTAGAAGCACCTTCAAATCA
This sequence comes from Delphinus delphis, assembly GCF_949987515.2. NCBI lineage: Eukaryota > Metazoa > Chordata > Mammalia > Artiodactyla > Delphinidae > Delphinus > Delphinus delphis. The sequence goes on along the minus strand of NC_082687.1, from coordinate 61,831,193 downwards.
ATGTGCACAATGTCCTCAAAAAAAGAAAGTTGCTATAACCACAACTCTTCTTCAAATATATGCTTGAAAGGAATTTATTCTGTTGTTGTATGTAAGTGGGACATTATATGAGGTCATGGAAAGATATCCCCATGATAGCCTCTAGAGCAAAAATGCAGTAAAAGCATTTATTCAATTTTTCTCACAGTCACCCTTGATTCTTATCATGTAATGTTAAGGTATAATTTGGTAATGGAAAAACTTAGTTTAAATACATGTTTGATATAATTTCAATTGTTTAGATACTGCTTAGACTTTTCCACTGATTTATCCTTATTAATGAAAAAGGGTCAACTCTTGGGGATAAAGGCAGAGGCCCAAAGAAAGACCTTTGTGTGCAAAATCTATTTGCATAATTTTTTGCATTCAAAGCCACAGTACTTGCATAGTTTGGGCAAGGCATTATCAATACTATTTTTCACAGTTTTTGGAAAGAAGAGATTTTGAAGATATATATATATATTTTTTTTTTTGAAGATATATTTTTTGACAATAATCTGGCAACCACATGGCACACCTTACTCTCCTGCACGCCCTGCCACCCATATGCAGATGGTCAGCCAAAAACACCTGCATTCACTGTTACATAGAAAAGGAAATGTTACGATTTTGCAGATAAAAAATATGATTCATAAGAATATGTTTTTTTTTTATAGTAACACATCTAATAAGTGATGAAGCTAAGAAAAAACATGTCTTTTGAAAATCCAACCAGATATTCATTTCTCTACAACACAGGCAAAAACAAAATTCCACAGGAGTGATCTAAGGAGACTGACTGGGAGCATGTGAGGTGGAACTTAAAATACCATAAAATAAAGGTTACCTTAGGTTAGGGAAAAGTTGTTTTGGAGACTAGAAAAACTTGACTAAAATCATAGCCAGAGGAGAAAGTGTGATTGGATAGAAACTGGGGAGAAATACGGTGTGAGAGAAAGGAGGAAAGAATTGAATAGAGGGCACAGGATGTAAGTGAAGATAATCTTAGGGAGAAAAATCTCTCATTTTTTTTAATACATCTTTATTGGAATATAATTGCTTCACAGTGCTGTGTTAGTTTCTGTTGTACACCAAAGTAAATCAGCCATGTGCATACATCTGTCCCCATATCCCCTCCCTTTTGAGCCTCCCTCCCACCCTCCCTATCCTACCCCTCTAGGTCATCTCAAAGCACCGAGCTGATCTCCCTGTGCTATGTTGCTGCTTCCCACTAGCTATCTGTTTTACATGCGGTAGTGTATATAAGTCGATGCTACTCTCACTTCATTTTTTAAAGCAGTTTTAGGTTCACGGCAAAATTGAGAAGAAGTTAGAGAGGTTTCCAATGTACCCCAGCCTCCACATATGCAGAGCCTCCTCTGTTATCAACATCACTTTCCAGAGAGGTACATTTGTTACAATTGATGAACCTACATTGATACATCATGATCACCCAAAGTCTATAGTTTAACTTAGGGCTCATTCTTGGTATTGTACCTTCTGTGGCTTTGGACAAAAGTCTAATGACATGTATCCATCATTACAGTATCACTGCCCTAAACAACCTCTGTGCTCCACTCTCGTTTTTTATTTCCAGTTTTATACTGAATATAAAGGAGTAAGAAAGTCAAGCTTTCCAAAAGCCTTTTAAATATTTTTGACGTTACTAAGTTTTTAGTCAAAAAGCAGACTTAGTTTCAAGGTAATCAGGCCAATCAGACCTCAGAGCCATGTACCCAGGGAGATTGGTAAATTTCTCTTAAGGGAAATTTTTAATGACAAGACAGATAGCCATCTGATAGACTCCATTTGTTTCGATTGCTTCTGCACTGTTGGAAAAGGTGACTTTGAGATGGCTTCCAGTGCTACATTTTTATGATTCACTGATTCACTTAACCATCAGTACTAATTACAGAATAATAATTCAAGCAAATCATAAAATTTTGGTCTCCAGGTTGCAATCAATTTATGTGAAGTCTAACGATTCAAACAAATAGCTTTTACTACAATTAAGAATACACACTTTATAAAACTAGACAGTATAAACTGTTATACTTTATTTGAACACAAATATTACATTCTCAAGTTCACATCCAGTAAGCTACATGTGATTTCTAATTGTTTGCTTATTCTGCTAGAGCTCTCAAATTAGTGTACAACATTTATGACTTAATATTTCTAGTATATGCTAAAATGTTAGCATATTTGTGCCCCAAACTTGTATTATGCAGATAGCTTATACAGTATTATATTTGAGACAGAGATGAGGGACATAATAAAATGCTATATTCTAAGTCCTTGTTCCTGTTTGAATTTTTCTCTGGTTGTTCATTGAATAACCTATTTAGCTCTATTTCATGATTATTGATATCACTCTATCTTGTTGCCTCTGCTAATTTGATTTTTTAAAATTAATTTATTGGAGTATAGTTGATTTACAATGTTGTGTTAGTTTCTGCTATACAGCAAAGTTAATCAGTTACAAATATACATATATCCATTCTTTTTAGGATTCTTTTCCCATATAAGTCATTACAGAGTATTGAGTAAAGTTCCCTGTGCTATACAGTAGGTCCTTATTAGTTATCTATTTTATATATAGTAGTGTGTATATGTCAATCCCAATCTCCCAATTTATTCCTCCCCTCCCCTTTCCCCTTTGGTAACCATAAGTTTGTTTTCTACATCTGTGATTCTATTTCTGTTTTGTAAATAATTCATTTGTACCATTTTTTTAGATTCCACGTATAAGCAATATCATACGATATTTGTCTTTCTTTGTCTGACTTACTAATTGGATTTTAACTCTGGGAAAACTCAGATTTTTGTCTCTTATCCCTGTAAATCCTCAGACCTTGCTTTGCCTCACTCCTAACTTGTCATTATGATGTCTAAAGTTCTTTCCCTTTCAATTCAGTCCCCTGGTCAGCCTAACATGTGGTAATAATACACAAACAATGTTAAAGAAATGTAGCACTTCAGGGAAATAAAAAGTCAAAGAGAGTCTATTACTTCAGTGAACTCCCCTAAAGTAACCACTTTTGCTTTTTTGGGGTTTGAATTCTTCTGAAAGTTTAACTCATAACTCTGATATTATTCTTTTCTCTTTAGGCAATATCCATAGACTTTGTTTGAAAGATGAAGATGACTTTATTTTTCATCTATACCTTTTATTGGATATTCTAGGGGAGGGAACTAAACACAGAAACTCTGAATGATGAATAACTAACAAAAACATTATTTTAAAATTGAGCTTGATTCCATATTTAGGAAAATATCCAATAGTCAAGAATAAAGAGGGCTCCTGCTTAGGATATAGAAAGTGGCAGGAGAATATATCTTCCATTCTAGCAAAAACAAGTTGGGAAATTTACAAAATTATATTTTAAGGCCTCAAAAGGCTGAGATAATCAAATAACCTAATGAGCTAAATTTCAAGAAGTGACAAACCCTTCTTAGAAGAAGCAGGGCCCAGGCAGTTATCACCATTGCCAAAGCAGTAAGGAGAACAGTAAGATACCACAGAAACAAATAAACAGCTGAACTTTTAATAAATTCTTAGTTGGACTGATAGTTTTAAAGCCCTGTAAACTCTAGAAATAAGGAAAGTATGTCCCTATTCACCCACTCCTTTTCATAATTTTTTTTTTTTTTTTTGAATGTTCAGGGAAAACTTTAAGGCAAGGCAGGGAAACGGAGGAAATCAACCTCATAATTACAGAATTACAGGCACTCAGATCTTGCCTAAATCTGAAGGAAGGGCAAGAGAACCTAGGAAACTCTCACTACCCTTGCATTCTGGACAGATCACTAAAAATGGGTGTGAAGTAGCTGCATCTGTCTCTGCAGGATGGGTATGAAAATAGAAAGAAAAAAAAAGACGTCCCCAGATATCCAAGTACTCAGGGCCTGCATAAGTCTGAGGGTGGAATAGGCAATCTGAGAAAAATCTTTTCATACCTTGGGACTTATGATGAATACCATAAAACAACAGTATACCTCAATTGAGGGAGCAGGAACGCTGAAAGTATACTCCTCCAAAGAGGAGGAGAGACACAGGAACTGCCTAAGTCTGATGGCAAAGTAAGGAAATTGGGGAAAAAAAAAAAACAACAAAAACCCTCTCAGCACACCAGGCCTTGCAGTAAGTGAAAGCTATCTATTGCTGGGCATAAACTAGGAGAGCTGATAGACCCACAACTGATCAGAGATGCATAGGGCCTGCCTACTCTGAGTCCAGGACAGAGTATATGAAGCACAGAATGCAACCCAGACAATATCAAAGGCTAGGCCAGCTAAGTAACAATCTGAATTGATTAAACTTTTCCCACAATAATCGCCTGATAGAAGCAAAGTCATCTTTTCTGACTGTAAATAATATTAAACTTAGTCACTACTGTACTTTTACACAATGTCTCACATTCAATAAAAAATTATGAGATGCGCACAAAAAAACAAGCACACATAACACATTGACAAGACACAAAATAAGAAATAGAACCAAACTCAGATATGGACCAAATGTTTCAAGAAAGATTAGTATCACATGAAGAAATTCCACCCTTGAATAAGGAAAAGTCAAACAACAAAAACAATGCAAAGTCTATAGATTTGAAGCACAGAAATAAAATAATTTTACTTATTTTATTTTTTCCATTGATTTTCACTTTTTGTCTGGAACTCTCAGGGTAAGATTTCATGACAGACATGCCACATTTAAAAAGTTTTTTGTAGTTTTTTCATTTTGATCTAGACTATGGAAAACACCTCTTAGACTTTATCTCCCTGAACACAAACTTATTATTTAAGGACAAATGTTTATTTAGCCCTTGTTTTCTTTTATTTCCGAAATATTTTTCAAATTCCTAAAAACTATTTTATTATTTGTTTGCCCATTTTTAGTGTCACCTATTCTATTTAAGAGAAATTGAAAAAAAACATACATTTAGTAGATCTTACATTTCCTTCAGGATAAATCAAGGTTCCTCATACTCATCTGAGTCAATTACTATATTGTTAGCTTCTCATAGTTTCTACTTATATGAATGTCTGTAGTATTTTTTTCACCACTGAACACCTTAATCATACTTTAAATTCCGAGCCTTCAAACTACATTAATAGTGCCTACATTCTCCAAAATACCCTACTTGTTGTATGATTTGTTGAAATCCCATTTTTCCCCCCCAAAAAATGTAACTTCCGAAATTACCAGCACACTTAAGTGAATAGACATTTCCAAATACATACTTAATTGAAAAAATTCTCTGAATATGGTTTAGAGTTCATTAGTTTCTCTCGCATTTCTTTATTTTAACAAGACTGTATCACAATCCAGCTGACTGTTGGCACAGTTTATTTTATTTTTCTCTGGAAAAATCTATCCCTTTATTTTTGCTGTAATATTTACATATTTAAAACTCCTCCATGTTATGTATTATTACCTAACAAATTATTAAATGCAGTATTAATACTATTCATTTATTTATTAAGCAAAGATTGACCATCGACTATGTTCATAGCACTGTGGGAGACGTTGTGTATACAGAAATTAATAAAAGAGAATATATCCTGCCTTTTGATGGATACTTTCTAGTGGGAAGATAGACATCAGAAAAGGACACAGCTAAGTGCATATAACTGTACTCTGTAAGTAAAGATATAAAAAAGTAGAGTGAACTAATAGAAAAAATATTTTCTCTCATTTTGCCCATAATATAACCCAGCAGTTTTTCATAATGCAGTTTACATTTTGAACAAGTCTGACCATTTTCACTAGCTCACAATTTTGTGTTTTTTTAATACTTGATAATTATAGAATTCATGAGAATTTCTCTCTTTTTTAATGTTGAAATATATCTTTGGATGCTCAAAAATATGGCAAAATATTTGATTTTTGAGGAAGAATATTACATGTTTTCCTATGAAACATAGTACATTAAACTTACCCAATAAAAAGAGGGATTATACTACTTCTCTCTATTAGAAACTAATTTAAAATATAAAGACATAGAGAGGTTAAAACTTTTAAAAAATGTGAAAATCATAACTGTATATTAAAAGATATATATAAAAGATTTAGCTAAGCATGAGTTAATGGATGTGATTATTTTACTATTAGAAAAGTAGACTTCAGAACAAGGAGTATTACAGGGATAAAGAGAACATTTCATAATTTGAAGGGGGCAATCTATCAAGAATATGTAATACCCTAGATGTCTACGAGCCTGGGGAAGAAATCTCTACACTACAGCAAAGGAAAAACTCTGTTTCCTCGCCACATTCTCAGAACACTTCACTTCTAACACCAGATGTGTGGGATTTTTCCACACCAAGCAATTCTCCAAGTCTCTAGACACCACCTGGGTGTCCTGCAATTCAATTCAGTACTGAAACTATCTACCTGGGGTTAGCATCAGATCCCACAAGTTAAGGGTTCAGTACCATAAGACAGCCTCCACTTGAAACACCAGTCTCAAGTCCCAGGTTGTCACCTGTACTTATGACTGACCAGCTATAAATCAGGGTTCCTGTAACCCCCTCCATGGCTTGATAATTTACAAGAACAGTTCACAAAACTCAGGGAAACACTATGTTTACCAGATTATTATACAATAAAAGATATGATAAAGGATACAGTTGAACAGTGAGATGAAGAAATATGTAGGGCAGGGTCCAAAAGAGTCCTGAGCACAGGAGCTTCTGTCCCTGTGGAGTTGGGGTGTGTCACCCTCCCAGTAGGTAGATGTGTTCACCAACCCAGAAGTTCTTCGAACCCCATACTTTAAAGATTTCTCTGGAGACTTCACTGCATAGGCATGATTGATTGTTTATCTCCAGCCCGTCTTTCCTCACTGGAGGATGGGAGGGTGAGGCTGAAAGTTCCAAGCATCTAATTATGGCTTGGTCTTCCTGGTAATCAATCCCCATTATGAAGATATCCAGCAGTCCACCAAGAATTGCTTCGTTAGAAAAAAAAGATACTCTTGTCTCCCAGAAAACTCCAAGGGATTTAGGAGCTCTATGTCAGGAACTGGTGACAAAGGCCAAAGAGAACAAAGAATGCTCCTAGCACCCCTATTGCTTAGGAAATTATAAGGGTTTTAGGAGCTCTATGCTAGGAACTGGGTCAAAAACAAAATATTGGAACAAAAGATGCTCTTAGCACCCTTAGGAAAGTACAAGGGTTTTAGAAGCCCTGTCTATGAGCCAGAGAAAAAGAGCAAAATATATATTTCTTACTATAACACAATACCACAAAACCCGTTAACAGCATTAAAATAAATGAAGCATCCTCAGAGCATCTAAAATGAACATCTTGATTTTGCCCTTGTGAGATATTACCCAGATGACCCAACTGAGCCATTATCTACCTGAACTTCTGACCTACTGAACTGTGAGATAAAAATGTGTTTTTGATGCCACTAGATGTGTGGTAACTTGTTATGACAGTAATAGAAAACTAATACAAATACCAAAACTGACTCAAGAATAGACAATTTGAGTAGACCTACATCAATTAAATTTAATTCATAATATAAAACCTTTTACAATGAAAATATTATGTCCAGATAGCTATACGTGTAGATTCTGTTAAACTTTTAAGAAAGAAATAATAGTAATGCTATATTAACTTTATCAGAAAGGAAGAGGGGTGCTATATTAATTCATTTTATGAGGCCATCATTATCTTAATACTAAAACCAGAAAAAAATTTATTATACTAATGAAATCCATGGCATAATATCTCACATGCTCATTGATACAATATAATATATTAATATAAAATATATAGTATAATATATAAAAATATAACATGATAATAACATATCAAATTTAATGATACTTAATAGTCTAATACACTATGCCTGAATTGTTTCATTTTCTAGAGACACAAGACGTAGATTAACTTCTAAAAACAAATCAATGCATTTACCCATATTACAGAATAAAGGAGAAATACTGTGGTCTAAGATACTTTCACTTCTTACCACAACTACTGCAGTAGCATTCCAACTCATCTGTCAACTTTCACTCCTGCCTATTCCTCTATGCAATCTAAGGATATTTTAGAAAGTGTTAGTTAAAACTTGTCATATGCCTGCTCAAACTTATAGTGGATTCCATTATACCCAGGGGGAAAAAAATCTAAGCTCTTACTAGTATAAAAGCCCAACATTATTTGTCCTCTTTCTCTTGTTTTGGACCCCATCTCTAGCCACTTAGTCTACTCAAGTAACACCATCATTTTTCTACTCTCTAAATGTGGCAAGCATGAAGTTACCTAGGGACTTGGTTATTTCTCTACCATCTGACTTACGCATGAACTTATGCATGACTTGCTGTCATGCCCTGCTAATACTCTCCATATTTTTCTGTTTTAAGTTTTTGACCACTTCTGTTTTTTCCTAAATTCATAATGGCTTAGTGTCTGGAAAGATGAAAAAAAATACGACTGAAGGTCATTTATATGACATATAAACTTTGTGTAGAATCTTAAGTAAAAAAATACAAATTTTGCCACACAGCATTTCAAGCACAATTGTAATGTGTAAAAAAGTGTATCCAGAGGAAAGCTAAGGAAATGAAACTATTTTGAAATGATATTATAATGGTAGGTACATGTCATTATACATATGTCAAAATCTATAGAATGTACAACACCAAGAGTGAATCCTAATGAAAACTATGAACTTTGGATAATAATGATATAACAATATAGGTTCATTGATTGCAACAAATATACCACTTTGGTGACAATGTTGACAGGGAATTTGTGCATGTGTAGGGGCAGGGGGCATATTGGAATGCTCTGTACGTTCTCATTTTTGCTGTGAACCTAAAAATACTATAAAAAGTAATGACTTTTTAAAAAGTAGATTCTTTGATTTACTTGGGAATTCAGCATACTTGACAGACACTGAGATTTAATGTTATTGAAAACATTTAAAAGTGTTCTGGCACTTAATATTTTATGACAATTACCTGTGTTTTTTGAAGTGAGAAGATACCTTATTTGGTTTAACACTTAAGGTTATTTATTTAACCATTCTATTCATAGAGATTTTTAATTATTATAGGCATAGAAAAATGCTTAGACTAATAATTTATAATGAACACTTTAATTTGTAAGCAGTTCTTGCATATGGTTTATGCATTATTCCCCATTCATCTTTTCTTAACCATCACAAGCCATTATTTTTCTTAACTAGTAGTAAGGTCTACAACAGGCATTCAGATACTAATATCTGTCTTTGGATCAAATACAATTTAATTTTTTAGTAGAAGTTTTAGAAATAATATTTAAAATATGCATTCAAAGTACATATGTCATGAAATACTAGAAATGAATGAAATATTTAAGAAGCTTGGATATATCCTACGGAAATGATCACTTTTGAGCTGTAATCCAAGAAAGAATTCACCCATGTGGAAGGGTGCTTTGCCAGCATCAGCTTTGTGTTTTATTTTTAGGATTTCCAAAATTACACAGTTGATGTAGGTCTACAGGGTTTTATTTGTAATGATAAAAGCCCATAAATTCTGAAAATCTGAAGATTTTTTAAATGACTCAACTGGCAGTAAAATCTGATTTGACTTGAACTTGTTTGGAGGAAATTCCTGACCTGAACTGGCAGCAGGCTAATTATAGTCTTTATTTATTCTTCTTACTGTGAATATTTATATATTTCCCTGAAGATGTAATAATATTGTCACTTAAAGAATGTTATCATAGATCCAGCTGAAAGCTATTATAAAATAGATTGCATATACACCATACTACTTTTCGTACAATCTGGTAATTCCTGACATCTAAAATCCTCTGACCTTAATGGCTTTGAATAAGAAATTGTCAACCTGAACATCCTTATGAAAATAGATTTTGAACAATATAGATAGGTGATCATTGAAAAGTAATGAGCCTAAAACTATGCTTACCATGTTATAAGCACTAAATAAATGTTTATTATTGTTAACTTGAATTATTGGTTTCCAAACTGTAAGAGTGTCAACTAGACATCAAACAGGACATCTCAAACTCAACATGTCTAAAACTGAGAAGAATTCACTCCGACTGCCAAAACAAACAAACAAAAACTTCTTCACCTGCATCCTTTCCCATGCCAACTCAGTTATTGCAAATCTAGTCTTCTACTTATTCAGATCGAAGACCTTGGTACCAAACTTGATACACTGATAATATTCATTCTAGAATGCAAAACATTCTAGCATCAGAAAATACCATTGGAATCAGTTGGCTCTAACCACAAAATATATTCAGAACCTGACCACTTTTATTTACTTCTATTCTTAACTCCCTGTTCTAAACAACAGCACTATTTCATCTGGATTCTTGTGATACTTTATAACTGGCCTGTCGATTCTATTTGATCTTCCCCCAACCACTATATTCTCAACAAGGCAGCTTAGTGATCTTTTTAAAACCTTATTCAAATCATGTCATTCCTCTGAATAAATGTTTGAAAAGGCTCTCAAATTTACTCAGAGTCAAAGCTGTAGTCCACAGTAATCTTTAAGAACCTAGGTTACAACTTTTTCTCTGAAATTACCTGCTAAGATTCTTTCACTTACTTACCGCATTCCAAGCACACAGGCCTTCCTGTTCTTCCAATATACCTGGCAAGTTCTTACCTTTTGGCCTTGTCCTGGCTGTTCCCTAACCTCTGTAACTCTCTTTCCAAAGATGTTTCCATTGTTAAGTTCCCTGTCTCCTTCAAGTATTTGTTCAAAGCACATCTTTATCCTCAAAGTGGATTACTACCCCCTCCCCGCTCCAAACCTAATACTCCAGATTCCTCTTATCCTGCTGTATATATTAATTTTTTCATAACACTTAGCTTTTAACATAATATGTAACTAATTCATTTCTCAAGTTAACTTTTTATTGTCAAACTTCCCCAACAAGGTTATAAATCCACAAAGACAGGGATCATTGTTTTGTCTACTATTGTACCCTAAACACCTAAAACAAAAATAGGCACATAATAATTGCTCAATAAATATTTGTTGAATAAACAAACAGTATTCAATTTTTATATTACTTAAAGAGAGTTTCAGAACTGTAAATAGTTTTTACGAACTTCCAAGAAAGACGTCTTGTTTTCACTTATGAAGATTTTTTTAGTCCTTAAAAATTGTTCTCTATACATCATTACAATCCAATATAGATGTTAACAGAACTGAGAAAAGACTGAAGGAGAGCAATTGCAAATATAGACAATACATTGTACAGTTTCCCAACATAGAGGATATGAAGTAGCTAAAGCATGTGTTTGTTATTCCAAACCAAAGTGTTTTCAACTTAGATGCACATGATAAGGATGGAATGGTATTTCAGGGAGTTTGGAAGAGGGTGAAGTTTTCCTGGAGCATCAAAATCTATCACTTCAGCACTTTTAGGATAATGTAGAAATTAGAATATTAAAAACACAATTGTTGAAACTCAACAATTTGCCAAAATCCAAATTATAACTCTAGAAATAAAGAGTAAAAATATTCATTTGCTCCTTAAAATAGCCTAGTTAATATTTTTTGCTAGTACTGAATATCCTTTTGGGAAGAACTAACACTATATACATTTTCTAGCTAAACAAGTAATAGAACAAGAGATTTGTACACCAAATCCTAACAAAACTTGTAACACATAAGATATAATTAATAAAATATGGCAGTTCATATTTCCCATATACCTAAAAATCATATAGTAGTTTTCATATTTTTTCTTTCCACATGAAATAAATGAAATGATTTTTTTTTCATTTTTTATAGGCTGAAATATGCAAAGAAGGTATTAAATGTTTATTGATTGATTTGACATAGTCCATAAAAATTTACAAATATAACAATAGTAATGTAAATACATAACAAGATACACTAACATTCTATATATGGTTTAATTTCTGTTTCAGTGAAAAATAACTGGCACTCTAAAAATATTGTGCTTGCTCTATCTTAGGGACTGGGATTTTTACAGCCAACAAAAATAGGTCTGGTATCCGGCAAAATGAAGCTTCCAGTCTAGTGGGGGATATATATATATATATCCAAAAACAAGGATCTCAATAGAGAATATCAACAGGGTGAAAGGATTGCTATTTTAGAGAAAGTGGTCATGACAAACTTCAAGGAGCTAAAACTTAAGGTGTAACAAAAAATGAATTAGAATACGCTTGCTATTTGAAGATGGAATGAAGAACATTCCAGGCATGGTATACACCATTTGCAAATGTCCTGAGGCTGAAAGAACTTGGCTTATTCCAAGAACCCAAAGTCATTAGAGTGCCTAAAGCACAGTTGGAAAGATACAGAGAAATGAAATATGCAGAAACTTTCAGACCAGAGTAAGTAATATGGTTTGATTCTAACTGTAATGGGAAGTCATTGAAACACTTAACCTGCAAAAAAATATGATGAGATTTATATTTTAAGGTTGCTTTTGCAGATGAATAAAAAAAGGGAGTAAAATGAATAGATGTGGGGAAAGAAGTTTGGATGCTACCAGTAGGGTCTAGGCAAAAGATCATAGTGGTATGAACTAAATTTATGAATGTAAGATGAGTAACAGAGGATGAGTGGAACATGTATTTTGTATATAAAATCAACAGGATGGCTGATAGATTGCTTGTTTTGGAGAGATCATGGGGACATGCAAAGAAAAAATCAAGATGAGGACTCTGGGATGGATAAATTAATTAGGGAAACAGCAGAGAGGTGATCTCTAAACCCAGGGAAACATGATATCATGGGTTAGAATGTTCGGAGAAAAAAGGAGTGAACTCACGTTGGTACCCAGGGGAACCCAGATATGTGGAGGCTACATGCAGAAAGAGGAGTAAGCAACAAATAGCAGGGCAAATTCAGAGAAATAAGAGGAAAACAAGAAACAGTTGAAATGGAGCAGGACCCCATGGACTGCCCTGCCCGTGTCCTCCACCTGCCTTTTGTCTGTGGAAAAACCTTAGCCAAAGAATAAACAGAGAAGTGAGAAAATGCAGAAACAAAGGAAAACAGTCCAACAAGACTAAATAATAACAGTTTAGTCATTAAGCAAAGTCAAGGACCTTTAGTCCCTTCCTAAGAACTATAGATAATATTCTGAGCCGTATCCTGTGAGCTGTCTTGTAGACACTGAAACCCCCACCAGGTGGAAGAAGTTAACTACATGATGACCAGCCTGTAGCCATGACATAAGCTGCCACAATTCTGAGAACTGGCCTCAAGGAAATGGGAACAAAGCAACCATGGAACTGAAGATTAATTTTACCTAAAACAATGAAGATGACACTGGTCAGACCACCAATGACCACTTTCAAGATGACTGACAGAGCTGATTGTGCTGTTTCTGCATGTAGCCCCCTCCCTCCAACTGTAAAAGCTCTTGCCCTCTGATTGTTGGGGGTGGGGTGTGGACCCGTTGGCCTTTGGACAGGTTGCCAGCATCCAAAATAAAGCAAATTTTCCTTTCCACCAACTTGCCTCTTTTTTGGCTTTTGAGCAGTGAGCAGACAGACCCCACTTCCAGTTACACAGTAATATAAGTGATGCTCCCCCTCCCTTCCTAATCCAACCCCAAACAGTTTTTCAAACAAGAAATTAGTCTGGGGTAGTAGATCATAGTTTAAAGCTGCTGTGGCTAATCTATGGAAAGCTTGGTGACAGTATGATAATAATAGTATGGAGAAGCAGGATTAACAGAAAAGAAGACTTTGAGAATGAGATAAGGGATGATCTGATCAAAAGTGGAGGAAGTACCCTTTGTCAATAAAAAAAAAGGTTTTGTCATTGTAAGAATAGATAAAAGAGAGAAAATGGCAGTTCATCCATATACAAGCTTGTAAATGGAGCAATATTTATTGCTGAAACTGCACATCACATTCACTCAGGCATTTATGCTAGATATAGACAATGTTTTTCCTCTGCAATTGGCATAATTTTATTAGATTGGATCTCATTAAGAAGTTGCTTTCTTTTGCCTTTAAAATTTCACACTTTATCAGTAATCCTATTCTTCTGCAAAGGGAAATTTTAGACATTTAGATCAATGCTTAAGTCAAAATGTTCTTTTATTAAGTTACAGTACATTGTATAGTTCATTATAGAATACAAGATATATTATGAGAAATTGGTAATGCATTTCAGATGTGATGACTTTTATTTTTCTTAAAATTTCTGCATGTTAAAAAATTCTGGGGGGCACTTTCAAGATGGCAGAGGAGTAAGACGTGGAGATCACTTTCCTTCCCACAAATACATCAAAACTATATCTACATGTGGAACACAAGGCCTAAGAACTCCTACTGAACACTGGCAGAAGACCTCAGACTTCCCAAAAGGCAAGAAAATCCCCTACCTGGGTAGGGCAAAAGAAAAAAGGAAAAACAGAGACAAAAGAGTAGGGACAGAACCTGCACCTCAGGGAGGGAGCTGTGAAGGAGGAAAAGTTTCCACACACTAGGAAGCCCCTTCACTGATGGAGACAAGGAGTGGGCAGGGGGGAAGCTCCAGAGCCACAGAGGAGAGCACAGCAACAGGGGTGCAGAGGGCAAAGCGGAGAGATTCTGCACAGGGGATTGGTGCTGACCAGCACTCACCAGCCCGAGAGGCTTGTCTGTTCACCCGCCAGGGCGGGTGGGGGCTGGGAGCTAAGGCTCTGGCTTCAGAGTTCAGATCCCAGGGAGAGGACTGGGGTTGGCTGCGTGAACACAGCCTGAAGGGGGCTAGTGCGCCACAGCTAGCCAAGAAGGAGTCTGGGAAAAACTCTAGACCTGCCTAAGAGGCAAGAGACCATTGTTTCGGGGTGCGTGAGAAGAGGGAATTCAGAGCACCGCCTAAACGAGCTCCAGAGATGGGCATGAGCCATGGTTATCAGCACAGACCCCAGAGATGGGCATGAAACGCTAAGGCTGCTGCTATAGCCACCAAGAAGACTGTGATCAAGCACAGGTCACTATCCACACCTCCCCTCCCAGGAGCCTGTGCAACCCGCCACTGCCAGGGTTCCGTGATCGAGGTACAACTTCCCTGGGAGAACACAAGGCATGCCTCAGGGTGTTGCAATGCCACACTGGCCTCTGCCACTGCAGACTTGCCCTGCATTCCGTATCCTTCCCTCTCCCTGGCCTGAGTGAGCCAGAGCCCCCTAATCAGCCACTCCTTTAACCCTGTCCTGTTTGGGAGGGGAACAGATGCCCGCAGGCGGCCTACATGCAGAGGCGGGGCCAAATCCAAAGCTGAACCCCAGGAGCTGTGTGAACAAAGAAGAGAAAGAGAAATCTCTCCCAGCAGCCTCAGGAGCAGTGGTTTAAATCTCCACAGTCAACTTGATGTACCCTGCATCTGTGGAATACTTGAATGGACAATGAATCATCCCAAAATTGAGGTGGTAGACTTTGGGAGCAACTGTAGACTTGGGGTTTGCTTTCTGCATCTAATTAGTTTCTGGCTTTATGTTTATCTTAGTTTAGTATTTAGAGCTTATTATCATTGGTAGATTTGTATATTGATTTGGTTGCTCACTTCCTTTTTTATTTATATATATATATATCTATATATCTATATATCTATTTTATCCTTTTTCTCCTTTTGTGACTGTGTATGTGTATGCTTCTTTGTGTGATTTTGTCTGTATAGCTTTGCTTTTCCCTTTTGGCCTAGGGTTCTGACTGTCCTTTTTTTTTTTTCTTTTTAATATAGTTTTTAGCACTTGTTATCACTGGTGGATTTGTTTTTTGGTTTGATTGCTGTCTTTCATTCTTTCTTTTCTTTTATTACTTATTCATTTTTTTAATTACGTGTAAGATAATCTCACTTGCTATAACAGAAATAAATTATTCTTTTTCTACTATTAAATGTTATGTGAATAATTAGTGCTAGAAAATTTAACTAATGAATAAAATCAGATTTTGCTATTCCAAAGTTTATTTTGTCAATGAAAGATGTGCACGGTATGGCACTAGAATCCAGATTATTCTGAGAAATTCTGATAGCTTTCAGAATGTGGGTTAGATGTGGATAACTGCTTTTTTAAAGTGATATTTAAAGCAATATGTCTTTCATAATTTCAGAGGTACTTGCGGAGTAGCAAACAATGTTTGGCCTTCTTTTGATTTCTGCATCTTCAGTTCCTCCCCATGTAAAGATTTTCCTACCAACATATTGACAGACCATGTAAAATATATACCTATGATTTGTGAGCAGCTTAATAACTTTAGACTTTATTTCCACATGATGTAACCAGTGATTTAAATTATGGAATTTTTAGTCCATTCCATAAATTTATGCATTTCTTTCTTGAATCAAAGAGATATGGAGTTCCCCAAAGATGATGCTGTTAAGCGCATTTTTATTTCTATTTGAAGACATCTCATAGACTACCACTACAATATGATATTTAAATAATGATAAATTGTGACAGAATTTCAATGAGATACAGAAAAAATTGTTCAGGGCACATTATATGTATTTTCAATTATTGCATTTCTTACGTATGAGTCATGAAGCTAGGACTGGCTGAAACTGCAATAGGTGAAAGCGTCATATTTAATCACACTAATAAAATGTATATTCTCAATCACCAGCTTGTTTAAAATACATTTGAAATTCCGAAGAGCTTACTAAGTGAACAAATTAAAATCACTCGGGCTTGGCATATTTAGGATATGATATATAGCACAGTTTACCTCTCAGGCACTCAGTATATATTTCCTCATGACTCTGAAATAGCTTTAAAAAACATATTATTACTTTGAATGTTTAGTATAGGCTTGGCTCAAGAATTAGACTTTGAGATGATGCAGAGCTGAGCGTGAACTAATCCATGTTTGCCAAATATTTGTTCATTAACTGTTCTTAATAAGTAAATTAATCTCAGTTGTCACAGGGAAAAGACTCATCATATATAAGCATCTTTATTCCTGAATGCTTGCTTTTACATGGGTTATTATATTAAAAAAATTAAGATCCACTGGAATATATAACTTCCTAAATGTGTGGATAGAGGTTCTTTATGTTAAAATTGACACAGAGAATTTGGGGCTTACAGAACTCTTGAAGTAAATGAGATAAAGCACATACTTTGAATAGCCTGCTGGAGGCTATTCACGATATATGGTGATACTATCGACAATAAGTGATCTATTCATCTGAATTTATTGAACATTGATAATACCTGACTCAGCCCAGTACCTTTATTCCTGTGAGCCTATTACTGGTCAGGACACAGCATAAGATAAGCCACAGACATCCTGGTATCAACTACACCTCGTTGCCTGAGATCCACATTATAATCTGTCTCGCATTCTGCTTCTTGGTGCTTTTCTCATCCTTTAGAATTCTTATCCTGGCACTCATGTCTTGTTTTTGGTTCTTCTCCTCAGTGATGAGCCACAGTGACTGCTTTATTATAAGGTTGATTCAGGGGTCTCCAGGTTGGTGCCTCATCATCAGTCCGAGCCAAAGACCTTATGACATCTCATTTTTCACTGTATCTCCTCATCATTGTGCTAAGCCAGAATTTATATTATCCCCAAATTATGTATATATTTATAATATGTATAGCTGCCATAGACTCTGAAACCAGCCTCTGGACCACTGTCTAGATCATGTATATTTCTCTTGGAAAGAATTGTATGTAACATCATTCAGCATCTGACTTTTTTTAATTCAGGTTCAGAACTTTATGGAGTCCCAAAATAATGTTTTCAGAAGGACTAGAGTAAGTTTTGTTGTCTAATTTTGCCAGAAAAAGGACGTAAGAACATAAGTTTTTCCGCATATGCAGCCAGGCATTCCTCTCTAAAAAGATTAGATAAGAGTCTCAGCACCTTAGTAGATTGAGTCCCGTGTCCCAGCCTGGCCAGACCTGAATAACACTATGACTTCCCACCTCTTCAATGGCTCTGAAGTTACTCAATTACCATGTTACTAAGAGTTGACACAGAATTCAGTTTAGGACAATAGCAGAATTAGACAACCCGATAAATAAACTAAGGGAAAAAAGTGTACATGGGTGTGTGTGTGTGTGTGTGTGTGTGTGTGTGTGTGGTAAAAGTGGGATCTCCACAATTTCATGGTAGAACTTTTTAATAGAGGCTCACATAATTTTGCAATGTACATATTACTATTCTGTAAAATACTGTGTGAGAAAACATTTTGATGGGAATAAGTTAAATGAAAATAAAAAACCTAAAGGTATTTCAGATATTGTTTCTCTATATAACTACAGTCTCCATATAGAAATTTATTTCTTACCTTATATGGCAGTTGACCTCTAAGCCAGAAGCTTTTAATCTTTTCAGAGTGACAAACTCTTTAAATTTGATTCCCAGAAGTAAAAGCACATATCTATAAAACAGAATATTTTGTATATAGTTTCAGTGCGATGTATCCTGCTTGAAGCTCACCTTCAGATTAAGAAACTTTGCCCTGAGAAGAGGTAATAGATTTTTCCCTTCTCAACATGTACCATTCAAGGCACCTGTAAAAGAGATTTCTCCTGTGAGTAAAAGGCAAAATAAAGTTCTCAAGGACACAAAAGAAATAACCTCAGTAGGGGTTAAGGTTTTATTAATGGCTCCATTTCACGTGTGAGGAAATACTCTGATTTCTCTGTTCGGGTCTAAGAGATGTCTCCTGTTTAAAGGCAAGATTTACATAGAAGACCATGTAGAAATCAAGGTGGACCCAGTTTAACAATGGCACTTGGCTTGCATTCTTCAACACACATCACCAGTTAAGGAGAATAAATAGGGATTTGGGGGTGATATTCTAGTCAAAGAATATGCATTTGGCTGCACTGCCCATTCTTGGGATTCTGGCAGGGGGCATGGCAGCTCTCAGAAGCTGGGATCATGACACTGACCAAACTTTTCTTTAATTGTGCTTAACTATAGATGCTGCTTCTGTTTCGGTTCTGGCTAGTTCCAAGGATAGAATCTTATATCTCTAGTTTCTGCCTATGGTCCTATTTTATCATAGGTGGATCACTTTAAAATTATCTTGAAACTACATACCCTATTTGCTGTATAATCAGAATCGCCGGCTTTAACAAAGCATCTTCCACATTAGACATTTTAAATACTACAATTTCATCCCAGACTCACATTTATTACAGATCCTGGAAAGCTGTGGTTTCCCTGCTGATTTGCCAGCTATAGATTTGCATGTTTCTATATTGCTTCTTTTTTCAACGAATCTGACATTTAGATCCCAGAGACCAAGAACATCATTAGTGTGATTTGGAGCAAAAAACCTTGTGCTTCTAAAATGCAGAAATTGGCTACAATTTTTTCTTCCTTTTGATGGTAGATTGCCTGATATAGATCCATATTTTCCTCCCTGGACTTTGCCATCTTTAGAATCAGAAACAGATGCTCCTATGATGACCGGTATTAGTCACAAGTACTATTTGTAATGTAAGTCCACACTGCATATCCCAAGATATGGGGTTCATTGTTACAAGTGTTTAAATCAACTGATTATAACCCGTTAGTGATATAACAAGAACTTAGCTATTAAAGTTTTTAATTGCCAAAATATTTTTAATACAGAAGTCAAATCCAATTGCAAATGAGAGTTATATGAAAATCACTTAAAATTTTGCTTTATAGTCAAATTTACTAGAACTTTGGTCAATATAATAGGGATCATAATGCCCAACTAAAGGTAACTTCATAATGTAAATTGCATTGGGGAAGATATTACTAAGTTGTATAAAATTGTTTAAGATTTAAAAGTCATATTTTAGATACAGAATTTCCTCTCCTTTATTTCTAATTCAGTGCTCTGTAGAAACTGTGGTTTAAGGCTTTTTCACTTGGACCAGTTACTTTTGGTGACTTATTGTTAAAATAATAAATGGTCAAAAATCTCGATGACCTTCTTGTCCCTGGAACCCTTCTGTAATTGTAATGAACTTTCTAAAACTTTACTTATAAAAGTTTGAATTTTTTGTCTGCTTAGCTCTGTTACCTGAAGTGAATATGTACCTTTCATTAATTTTACAAGGATTAGGATTGTTATCAGTGGTGAAAAAGTTCTTTGTTATTTCTCTTATATTGAATTCTACTATAAATGATAGATTCAGAAACACTAAATATCTGATTTATAACATCAGTTCAAGAGTATTCCAAGATTGTGCTAGCAAGCAATTCTTATCTCATTTCTGCAGTGCTCAAGTATTTGTCTTGAGAAGTTGTAAGTACTTAAAATGGAAATGTAGTAAAAGCTTGTACTGTATACTACTACAGCCTGATAGAAAATGAAGAAATAGTGCCAAGTTAGTATCACAAGAACACAAAACGGAACAAGGTGACAAAGTAATGAGATGTGGATCTGTTGCCTTTTCAGAATGTCAAAGAATTATTAAGATTAGGCTTGTTGAGCCCAAAAGTCATTGCCTTGTTGTTACTATTTGGTAGTTATATGAGTTGCCTCCATGGTAGCAGTGAATTCTCCTGAGTCATAAATATTCAGCCGTTCGTGTTAATGAATATGTGGTTGGTGTTAATGAATTTTTTTCTTTATCTTTTCCTTTCTTTAAAAAAAAAAAAAACACTTTTCAGCTACTGCTATGGGTTAAGTGGTCTCAAAAAAATACTAGTATGACCAAATATAAACTGAAAATTACTAGTGGCATGACTTGGACAAGTTATTTAATCTTCCTCAATTACAGTATACTCCTCTGCCAAATTGTTTCAATCATAACTTGAAGGGGATTTGTCAGGATTAAATGAGATAACACAGGTGAAAACAATTAGCACTTCTTTGACATTGTGGTTATTCAATAAATGTTCTTCCGTTCTTGTTTGAGTGATAAATTTTTGGTGAACCTTTAAGTTTATCCGGATTATATATATAATATATGTTCTATACATAATATATATTATATATATATACAATGCAAAATAGTGCACACACTTGGAGATTAACATAATTTTCATTTTATAGGGATATTTATGTTAACAGTGGCTGAGATAAAACTAGAATAACTAATGGATTTTGTTAACTTTGTTGAGAGCTCTTCCATGGACTCAATAAATCTGTTTCCTTACTCAAATAAAATGAGGATAATATTTAATATCATGCAATCAATTAAATATAATTGGGATTAAGCACATTAAAGGGATTTTATTTCACTATATTTCCTTTTTAAGCTTATTATTCTCAGTAACTTTTAACCCACTTAGGTATTTAAAGCACAACATTCTATTTAAAACATTTCTGTTTCCAAAATAGAATGTACATATTATACATAACCCAAACTATAACGTACTTTTCAGATATATAAATGTCCTTCTGAAATAGTTACATACTCTAATGAAAATTGAATTTAGGTTCAAAACCTTTTTATAGTGGAAAATCCAGAGATTTGGAGTGTAAGAGAGTTTACGATCCAGTTCTACCCCTTATTAGCTGTAGAACTGGAAGCAATTTTCTTTCTCAATTTCTACTTCTACAAAATAGTTCTACTGTTATTACTATCACTACAAATGATACACACCCTCCTACCCACTATTACCTGCTTCTCTAGGCTATTGTAAAAGCAAAATAAAATGAAAAATATATATGAAAAATGTTTAACCAAATCATGGTGCTTTTCTTGGACCCAGGAGACACAAAAAACATATTTATTCATATACATACATGTTATATGTTACCAAATATGAGGTCTGTATGAAGATATCGTTACTACTTTTGAAACTGAAAACAAATCTTCAGTGCTATCCCCAGTACTTTTCAATCCCAATGCCCCATCTCCTATTTGTTTCTGATGTCCACTTCAATTATTCGTTAGCCTGTTTTTCACTAGTAAAACACCATTAAGTGTACAGAAAGTGAGTTTCCTTAACTTTTGAGATGTGTGACTGTTCAGATTATTTTGCGATTCTTGACATTTTCTCATCTCCTTTTATCAAAAATTATTTACTATAACTTGAAAGTGAGACTTCAGAAAATCATAATTATACATCAATTGCTTTATCAAATTCAGAAAATTCTATCATTTTCCCTGAATCCTGTATATACGTTACACGTATTATTTTCTTTTGGGAGCCTCATCCAAGAAATTTGGAATCCCGTTAACATTACAAGCTCGGTTATATGACTGTGGAAGTTGTAGAGAGAGAAGTGAAATAAACATTTATTTCTTTATAATGGGTGGCAGCTGATTCAGGACTTCTGGGAAAGATGATATATTAGGAGGGAAAGATACCAATTTAGGCAAAGGTAGTGAAAGACTGAATAATTCTGATAGACATAATTATTACTGAACTTAAAATTACTACAAGTTGAAATTAGAGAGGAAGTGCAGAAAAAAATGCAAGAGTAACAAATTTTTATTAAGTATGTCAGTCCGTTAAAGATGTAATGTAGTGTTTAAGAATGTGGTTTCTGTAATCAGGAAAACTGTTCATACTTAGGCTCTGCAACTTACTAGCTATTGACCTTGACTGAGCTGTTTACCTTATCTGTATAGCTCTATTTTCTTACCCATTAAAGGGGAATGAAAACAACAACAGTAATAAAACCTAATTCATAGAATTATTTTGTGGATTAAATTTAAATATCTAAAGCACTCAGAACATGGGATAGGTCTATTCTCCTAACTTTATAGATTAGGACACCAGGATCTGGAAAGGTTAAGAACTTCCTAAATTCATGACAGTCAATAAGTATCAGGACTGGAGTCCATCTGCTTTTAAGTCAATGCTATTTCTACTGTGTAAAAAGAAGCTATGATAATGATAGCTGTAACCTATTACCAATAAGATCGAAATACAAATGAACTATGCCTGAATGAAGGATGAGGGAAGGAGGTTGAAAGGGAAAACAGGTAGACTTGACAGTAGGTCTTATGTAATTAAAAGAACTTGAATTTATAACAACATAGTATTTGATAGATGGATTACAAGATTTTTTGGAAGCCTTGATGACTTATTTTGAGTGTTTGCTGCAGTGGCTTATTTCTCTTTGAGGATGTATCTACAGCCCTCTCTACTTTTCTTCTCACTAACCCACATTCAGTGATTTTCTATGCAACTGCCCCAGCCAAAGATAGCTAAATTTAAAAAAGCTTTTAGAAAACACAAGAGACTTTTAACAAAAGCTTTTATCACCATAGTCAAAGACACAGTCATTCCTCCCCTGGACTAGTGTAAAGGCCTGATTACTGATGCTCCTTTAGCTTATTCCTCATGTATCAGCCATCATGAATTTTTAAACAGTGTAAATTAAATAATATCTCCCTTTTATCCCCCCAAACCTTCCAAAGTTTCCAAACTTACTTTCAGTGAGACCTAAGCTGCTTACCATGGTCTCCATGGTCATACATGATTAGGCTCCTGCATACCCCTCCCATGTCAATTTGTAATACTATTCTAGTTTATTCAGATCAACCACACTAGACTTTCTTCTTTTGGTCCATGACATGGAAATCATACTTCCACTTTTTGCTACTCCCTTTGCCTGGTATACTCTCCTTCAAGGTCAGGTCTTATCACTTACCTCTATTGGAAATTATTTTCTTCATTCATTTTTTTTACTTCCTTATTTATCTACCTCCTCTCTCACTCATATGTAAAATACGATTTAAGCTTTGTGAAAACAGGGATTTGTGTATCATGGTCAGTTCTGCAACCTCATAATTCTCAAGTGATAAGTAAATAAAAAAAACATGTTTTCCCTTACATACAGAGATGAATCATCAATATGGCCCACAGTTTGGATGGTTTTACTAGTTAATTTTCACTAGTCCATTTTCTTTTGTGTTTTGTTTAGTTTACTATGTGACTGAAAAGAATTACGGGTGTCTCTAGTGATTAGGTATGTACATGAAAAAAGAAAGAATTAAAAACTGAACCTACATGTTTCTGAGGAATGCAGCTTGGATTTCTGAGGCAATCTATTGAGTGGTTACAAAGGCCTCTTAAACAATTATATATTCTCGAATCAGTATGCTGTGACTAAGCTACTTGTGATAACAGAGGATTGATTTCCCTCTTATACTTGCCTTCCAAGTTCAAACCCTACCATAAGAAGAAACAATTAGATTCCCTCTAAATGCGATGTTACTGATGAGCTTGTTCCATGGTCAATGGTGGAAATCAATTTTCATTTAAGAACCTACAGTACTTTGCGTTTTTCTGTTTTTGTAGTCTTTATTGATTCTTCTTTCCTTGGAAAGACACTTACCCATTCTGCTGTAGCTAGGCAGTGTTTCCAAAGTCCCACAATAATGGAGTAAAAGTTCCCAGAGAGCTTTCCTAAACTGGCAATATGCCCACTTTTTAATATGTAGATGAAGGCCATTGTATCCATTATGGAACATGGGAGAAGACTTCCATTTAAAAGAAACAGAAACAGTATTGTGGCAAGACTCAATATAAGTTCTTTTGTGGCCTTTCCAGTCAACTTAGGGGCAAGAAAAAGTGGAAAGAATGCTATAATGGATTATAAATTATTGTTTTTAGTCAAGTGTGGCCATTAACTCCTTCAGATCAAAGAAGAGTTTGAAACAATTGACTCTGTCCTTCCCAAGCTGTAAGCTAAGGGTGTTTTGTGTAGTGGGTATTTAGTAGATATTTGCTGACAGGAGGAACAACAATATTCAGCAGTAATTTTTATATCAGTATCGTACACGATGTAGTTCCTGGATTTCGACAAACAAGTTCCTCTGCCTTCTGGGGAATGGCTACTTGTTTAACAGCAAGGTTGTTTTTGGACAGGTGTCTTTCAGATTAGGCAATCTTTCCTTCTTTGTTTACAATGAAGATGACAATAAAAGTGATCTCTTTCACAATAGTTTTCATTAAAAAGTCTTCTCTGGCATGACTTTTCTAATAAACATTTAATAAATTCTCCTTCATGAACAATTCTTGTTTCATGTCTTTTGTAATGGAGGATAATGTACATTATTTAAATTCATGAGTCAGTAGGTGAAAACAACAACAGCAGCATAATTTAACCTCATGATAGAATATAATTATTCCTGATATTTTCCTTTATGACTAACAATAGGCAATGGCTATGTAGCCTAATTTAACAAAAACAGGAAGAAAAAAAGCTGTTTCCAGGACCCAAATGAAAAAACTTGAAATCAAACAAGTTTTTTACTCCAGTACTTTGGCATTGTACCCTGCCAACAAAATTGTATCTTAATTAACTTTTTCTTCATTTTTTAAACAAGTGAATCTAAAATAAAATCACCTAGCTGTATGTATTTTTTCTGCCCTGTTTTATGAGTTATTTCTGCTAGCCATTCCTTCCCAACTGAAAATTAGAGAACTTTTATGATCTGAATTATGTTATAAAATACTCTTAATTATAAAATAAAAACCTTAACTTGGCAATAAAAGGAGAAAATTATTTTCTTTTTTACATCATGCGTACTAGCACATATTAATTTAGCATTTTTAACAAAAAAAAGACCTTGCTTCTAGTAGCTAATAACTTCCAAAATGAGCTTTAGCTATGTTTATTAATTAGAAATTTATGCTCCATTTTTATTTATAAGTATTGTTCTATATGTGTTTGACTACTTCATAATCTCAGAAACTTTGTGTGGTCTTTATTTCCTTTGGTTTTTGAGATCTCTTTGCTTTTGTAGCATTACTTGCACTAGCTTAGCAGATGTAGCTTTTACTCTATTGGAGATGCTGAGAGATTTCAGCCTTGCACTCTCTAGTCATTGGAGAGAGAGAATCAGAACTTCCCTAGTTTACTTAAGAAGAAAGTCTTCTGAGTACACAAATATGAATCACCTTGGCACAGCAGCCACACTGTCAAGATTTAATAGATTTCCTAATAGTACTCTCTCTGTAGAATGTTTTTAACTGTGTTATGAATGCTAGTATTTTCTCCCATGGGAACCTGACCCATATACCTGTGATGCTCAGAAGATTCCATTTGCCCTGGGATGCCTGTCAGACTCCTCTAACCCAGCTGTTAGGTCAGGCAAAAAAAAAAAAAAGTAAAAAGAAAGAGGGAAGAGCCAAATCGATAGTCAATCTAAGACATGCTTTCTGTCATCACCTAGATATCTATACTTTCTAGAGTGAAAACACATGAAAATCTATTTTTAAGAGGTTTCATAGGAGATTGGGGAATAATGTGTATATGTGTATATTTAAGTGTGAGTTAATGATAATAATATGTTTCTAGTCATCCACAATGATATCATTATAAGTTTAGTGCTGCTTATTATTTTTACTGGAGCTCTTTATCGAAACAGGAAATTATCACTTAGTTGAAGGCCAGATCAAAAGATTTAGAAAGGAAAAATTAGAAGAAAATAATTGTGCCTGATACTTTTTCATTAACTGTGACTTTTTTTTCTACCTGTCTCCCATTCACTTTATTAGTGTGTTTGAAACAGGAGGGAAGAGGGCAGAGGACAACCTTTAAAAGAATGACGTGGAGCGGCTGGGCCCGTGAGCCCAGAGCCTGTGCTCTGCAACAGGAGAGGCCACAACAGTGAGAGGCCCGCGTACCACAAAAAAGAAAAAAAAAAAAGAATGACATAGCCATAGGACATGACAAAAACTGGTTAGAACCAACTAGGTCCAAGATGGCAGAAGATTCGACTTCCAGTAGACCTTGAGCCTCATTATATGCTCATTGTAATATATTAGCATACTAAATAACACACCCACAGGCTGCATGACAATTCAGGGGCTAACCATAAAAGGCCAAAAAGTGGGTGGTGGCCTAATTCCTGGAAATCCCTGCCCCTCCCCCCCCAAATAGTTGAAACAATCCTCCCACTCATTAGCCTATGAAATTACCCAGCCCATAAAAACTGACCATGTCATATTTCAGGGCCTCTCACCCTCTGAGATGGCCCACACTCTGTCTGTGGAGTGTGTTTCTCCCAAGGCCATTCTTGCCTTTTGAGATGGACCACATTCTGTCTATGGAATGTGTATCTCTCTAAATAAATCTGGTGTGAGGTGATACCTCATTGTAGTTTTGATTTGCATTTCTCTAATGATTAGTGATGTTGAGCATTCTTTCATGTGTTTGTTGGCAATCTGTATATCTTCTTTGGAGAAATGTCTATTTAGGTCTTCTGCCCATTTTTGGATTGGGTTGTTTGTTTTTTTGATATTGAGCTGCATGAGCTGCTTGTAAATTTTGAAGATTAATCCTTTGTCAGTTGCTTCATTTGCAAATATTTTCTCCCATTCTGAGGGTTGTCTTTTTGTCTTGTTTATGTTTCCCTTTGCTGTGAAAAAGCTTTTAAGTTTCATTAAGTCCCATTTGTTTATTTTTGTTTTTATTTCCATTTCTCTAGGAGGTGGGTCAAAAAGGATTTTGCTGTAATTTATGTCATAGAGTGTTCTGCCTATGTTTTCCTCTAACAGTTTTATAGTTTGGAGACTATTTTAATGACCTTCTTAAAAGGAGTTAATCCCTGTTCCCAAATTGTAAGAACTTCTGTCAAGTCTTAAATTAATTTCTCCTTACAAATAGGACAGTGTCATTTGAGGCATGTAATTGTTTATATCTGATTTCTTTTTATCCTTCAGTTATATTTCCCAGGTTCTACACAGCAAAACATCTTTTTTTTAATTTTTCTGACTGAAAACATAGATATTTTATAGTCAGCTTCCATAAAGAGAAAAATACAGTTGATTTTCTTACGTATATACAATTTCAATTAGAAACAACTGTACTAAGGATAATTGTTCTCATAAAAAATTTATCCAAGTGCTTCCCTGGTGGCACAGTGGTTGAGAGTCCGCCTGCCGATGCAGGGGACACGGGTTCGTGCCCCGGTCC
The DNA here is from genome assembly GCF_949987515.2 of Delphinus delphis. Taxonomy (NCBI): domain Eukaryota; kingdom Metazoa; phylum Chordata; class Mammalia; order Artiodactyla; family Delphinidae; genus Delphinus; species Delphinus delphis. Next base: position 61,803,380 of record NC_082687.1, on the reverse strand, counting down.
GGGAAGATCCCACATGCCACGGAGTGGCTGGGCCTGTGAGCCATGGCCACTGAGCCTGCGCGTCCGGAGCCTGTGCTCTGCAACGGGAGAGGCTGCAACAGTGACAGGCCCACATACCGCAAAAAAAAAAAAAAAAAAAAAAAAAAAAAAAAATTATCCAAGAGAGTAGTCTCATAAAATCTGAACTTTTCCTTCAGAAAATCCTTTTTTAGGATACCCGACCTATGAACCAAAGCAACATTTCTGATAAGCTCTAGAAGCACTAGAACTTAAAAAAATTTATAGTGTCAGAATGTAAAGCAAATAGATTGACAAAAATCTTCCCTTTAAATTATCAGGGTGCTTAGGTGTGTATTGGTACAATCACAATATATTGTAAAAATGATTCTCTCATTGTCTTTTGTAATTGGGTTCTAATCTGTGGGCAGAAGCTGAGTGCTGTATAAAAAATAATCATCAGTTCCTGTAGAATAAGCAAGTGACCTTGATTCCCAGAGTAAGGTACAAGGTTCACTGAGCAAAATATTGGTAATTACTCTGAGTTTACTATTGTTGAAAAGAGTTAATTATTTAATGAGTTTTGAAGTGCTGAACTATGTTTTTTTTTCCTCAGTGAAAAATGTATACATATGGGTAATCAACACATTTTTATTTGCCCGCTGAGGGAAAGAAAACACACACAAAATGTTTTTAATAACTTTTTTAGTCAAAAATATTAAGAGAAAATTATCTCCTAAACTTTCTCTTGTGTTCTTAGATGAATTGAAGTATTGACGACAATTTAAAAAACTTAAAATGCAATTTTCTTTAAGGAATGTACATTTGTTTTTAAAACTGATAATTAAGGGAACTCAAAACATGTATTTAGACTCTTTTTGGTGTTCTGGGATTCTCCGTAAAATTTCTCATCCGAAGTGTAACCGTGTGCTACCCATGTAACCATGTGTCTTTTTTTCCAAACTAATATTTCCTTATTTTATTGTTTAAAATATTACTTTTTTAGAAACAATAGAGCAGGGCAGTTAATAGAAAACAAGCTTTGTGTGTTTTTTTTTTAAATAGGGGATTTACATTTTATCATTTAAAAATATTTCTAAGTTAATAAAGTTAGGAGATGAAACATCTTAGCCAAGTGGATTTTTCATTCAGCAATGAATTTAGATATAACACATGCTGTGACCTTTGAATTAAAAATGGAAAACTTAATTTGTTTATATGGAGAAAAGCAATAATTCTATTTGAAACTTAAAGAAAGGCATTACCAGAATACAACTTTAGAATTATGAAAGGGGTTGTTTGAAATTTATTATTCTGAAAAATTTTGTGCCATTGTCCTAGTTCTTTATTAAAATTTATTATTCTGAAGTATTTTCTGCCATTGTCCAGGTTCTTTATTAAAATTTATTTTCATACCTAGTTGCATGGATAATCCATATGTCATACTTTAAAAAAAAATAAAAGGAAGTAGCATATGAATTAAGAAAGCTAAATTGGTTGGGTATGTTTAAAGACTAGTTAGTAATGAAAACCCTGAATAACTTATAATATTTAATTTTACCTTTTGATGTCTTCCACACATGTGAGAGATTGATTTTGTGTTTGAAGTTTGGTCTTTTTGAACAAAATCTTATTTATTTTTACCTTTTTATGATTGTTCATCAAAAGATAGCCTTTTGTTCATCATGTGATTTTTCTTCCATTCTATGTCAATGAATAATAAAGTTCAGACTTTTTTTTTTTTTTTTTTTTTTGCAGTACGCGGGCCTCTCACTGTTGTGGCTTCTCCCATTGCGGCGCACAGGCTCCGGACACACAGGCTCAGTGGCCATGGCTCACGGGCCCAGCCACTCCGCAGCACGTGGGATCTTCCCGGACCGGGGCACGAACCCGTGTCCCCTGCATCGGCAGGTGGACTCTCAACCACTCTGCCACCAGGGAAGCCCCAGACTTTTAAAGTAAGAAACTGTCTATATGTTATTCTAGAAGGTGGAACCTCAATGCCAGCCTCTCTCTCTGTATGTTTTGTTCACTTTCTACCAGTGCTTCGTTAAGTTAGGCTCTGAATGGGAGGCAATTTAAGAGGGGGTTCCCATGATCCTCACCTGCTGGTGTTCACCCACCTGTATCGTTATTTCCTTGATTGTGGCCAGGGCCTATGGCTTGCTTCTAAATGTGAAATATCACAGGGGTACAAAACTTCATTCCCATTATTACATTATATTATGTAAGACTCTGCCTTGCTATCAGACTCAATCTAGAGGTTGTCTCTTTCATATCTGCCTTTTAAGAAGAAGCTGCCAGAAGTACTTTAGATACAAGGAACTGAATAAAGCTGATGACCACATGAGCAGGGAAGTGTATCCTTCCCTAGTCCAGCCTCTACTGAAATATATTTGAGATATAATATTGTGTAAATTTAAAGTGCACAAGATGTTGATTTGGTACATTTTTATATTGTAATATGATTGCCTTTGTAGCTATATTTAGCACTTCCAACAAATCACATAATTTTCATTTCTTTTTTGTCATTGGAATAATTAAGATTTAGTCTTTTAGCAAGTTTGATTGTTATAATATAATATTGTTGTCTATATTCACTATACTGAACATTAGTTCTCTAGTACTTATTTACTACTCCTTTCAAGTTTGTAACCTTAAACAACATCTCTCCTACCACCCAACCCCTTGTAACCACTATTTTGCTTTCTGTTTTTATGAGTTTGGCTTTTTAGATTCCACATATAAATGATAGCAGCAAGTATTTGTATTTCTGTCTGACGTCACACTTAGCATAATATCCTTAAGGTCCCTTCATGTTGTCACAAATGGCAAGATTTCCTTCTTTCTCATGGCTGAGTAATATTCCATTGTATATATACACTACATTGTCTTTCTGTATTCATCCATTGATGGGCACTTAGGTTGTTTCCACGTCTTAGTTATTGTGAATAGAGCTTAAAGCTGCAATGTACAGGGGAGTACATAGATCTCTTCATTAGCCTGTTTTCATCCCCTTTGGATATTTATTCAGAAATGGAATTGTGGGCTCCCTAATCCAGCCTCTGGAGGAGAACCCAGCCCTGGCTGATGCTCTGCAGCCTTGTGAAACACTAAGCAGAAGAATCAGATAAGCTATGCCTGGATTTCGGACCCTCAGAAAGAGTAAGATAACACGTGTGTTGTTTTAAACTGCCAAATTTTAGGGATTATTTACAAAACCAGGAAAACTACAGGGTTATTTAGGATTATGATCTCTAGAAGAAGCTTTTCTTCTCTTTCTTGTTAATCGCCATGATAATCACCTAAACATATACTTGTGTATAGTGTGCCTTTAGGGGCTTTTAAAACAGAGAGGAGAACAAATAAAATTCAGTTAATAGGAGATGACTAGCTCATATAAATGGTAAATGAGTTCTAGGATGTTACTTATTCTTTGAAATAAGCAAGTAGTCTCATACATTCTGTAAGGAATGATGATTTCATCATTTCTACATTTCCTTCTACATTTTCCCTTGGCCCTTCCTGACACAACACTAAGACAATTATACAAACTAATTAATAATAAAATAATTATTTATTTTGGTGAAAAATTATTTTGTCAAGTTGGTTTAAAATGTATGGTTTGTTGAAAATTTATGTCCACATTAAACCCTGCACCTGGATGTTTATTGGCACTTTTATTCATAATTACCAAAACTTGGAAGCAACCATGATGGCCTTCAGTGGGTGAATGGATAAGTACACAGGAGTACATTCATACTATGAAATGTTATTCTGTGCTAAAACAAAATGAGTTATGAAGCCATGAGACGACATGGAGGAATCTTAATTGCATATTATTAAGTGGAAGAAGCCAATCTGAAGAGGCTACATACTGTATGATTCCAACTACATGACATTCTGGAAAAGGCAAAACTATGGAAACAATAAAAAGATCATTGGTTGTCAGGGTTTTGGGGCATGGGAAGGATAAATAGGTGGAGCACAGAAGATTTCTAGGGCAGTGAAAATACTATACTCTGTATGATACTGTAATGATGGATACATGTCATTATACATTTGTCCAAACACATGGAATGAACAACACCAAAAGTGAATCCTAAGGTAAACGATTTACGGACTTTGGGTGATTATGATGTATGGTGTAGGTTCATCCTTGGTAACAAATGTACAATTCCGGTGAGTGATGTTGATAATAGGCAGGCTACACATGTTGAGGCAGAAATATATGGGTAATCTCTGGACATTCCCTTCAATTTTGCTGTGATCTAAAAATGCTCTAAAAAATAAAGTCTTAATAAAATAATTTTTAAATTTAATATTAAAAACATTTAAAAGTAATTTCCTAATCTATTTTAAATATTAGAATATATTTTTCATATGTTATATAACAATATCTAAGGCAAAGCAACGTAGTGTGTAGAATTTATGTATTTAAAGCTAACAAAGACATTGGGAAATACTTTATTTTGAAACTTTATAATATAAGGGCTTGTAAAATTTCTCATTGTTAACAAAAATCAATAGTAAGAAGTCATTTTGTATAGACCTAGTCCCTGCTTTTTCTTTTGTGAAAATAGCACAATGTTTGCACGTTACTGTTTTTCTCCTGTGTTTGCAGTGAAAACAACAATAACAAAACACTGGAATTAATTGAAACATGAGAGTTGTAATGATACACCAAAAATAATTTTATTAATTCTGTTAGGAAGTCACTGGTGTTTGTTTGTGTTTTAAGAAGTTCAATTTTTGTTCTTGAAGAAAACTGGCCATTAACATTGCTTTGTAAGTCCATTAAATTGATTCTGTGCAATACTAGTATCTGCTCAACTGTAACAACACACTTGTGATTTTGAAAAACATGATTTTGGGTGAAGGCGGAGATCCCGGCCTTGGGGACCTCTGTTGCCTGAAGCGGAATCGGGTTTGTACCGTGGCGAGCCGGAGCCTATGGAGGTGGAGGAGGGCGAGCTAGAGGTCGTGCAGGTTCGGCGCTCGCTGAAGGAACTGATCCCGGACACAAGCAAAAGATATGAAAACAAGGCTGGCAGCTTCATCACTGGAATCCGTGTCACCTCCAAGGAAGCAATTGAAAAGAAAGAACAGCTAGCCAAGTGCTTCCATTTTGGATCAGAAGTAAATCTTGCACAGAGAAATGTAGCCTTGGCCCAAGACATGATGAAGAAAGTCATTTAAGTGTCCCAGCCTCTTGGGAGAATGAGGATATTGGAAGAAGCATCTTGATTCCTGCAGTCACAGTAGGTGTCAAGTTATTTCTTCTTATTAATATCAACAGTAATATGGACTTCCCTGGTGGTGCAGTGGTTAAGAATCTGCCTGCCAATGCAGGGAACATGGGTTCAATCCCTGGCTGAGGAAGATCCCACATGCCTCAGAGCAACTAAGCCCGTGCGCCACAACCACTGGGCCCACGTGCCACAACTACTGAACCCCTCGTGCCTGAAGCCCGTGCTCTGCAACAAGAGAAGCCACCGCAATGAGAAGTCCGTGCCCCGCAACAAAGAGTATCACCTGCTCGCCGCAACTAAAGAAAGCACGCGCACAGCATCGAAGACCCAACACAACCAAAAATAAGAACAAATAAATAAATTTATTTTAAAAATCCCAATAATAAAATACACCATTTGATAAAAAAAAAAGAAGAGAAAAACATGATTTTAACTGAACTTCAATGCTTGGAAAAAGTGTTTCCAACAGTGTTTTGTTTCTTGTAACCTGTTTCTGGTCTGACAGAAGCTGAATGCTGTATAAAATAATCATTAGTGCCTGTGGAATAAGCAAATGCAAACAATGACCTTGATTCCCACAATAAGAATGCAGGATTCACTGTGCAGAGATATTGGGTAATTAGCTCTGATTTTACTGTTATTGAAAACATTAATTATTTAATGAGGTTGAAGTGCTAAAGTGTTTGCTTCTGACTTAAAATATATATCATTGTGCATATATAATGTTGTATACACACACACTCTTTGGTAATCTACAGTCAGGCTAAGTCCAATGATAGGAAACTAAAATAATTTGTCAACACCGTATTGACAAATTCAGTTATGCCTTTTGAAAATAAAGAAGTAGAAGTAAGTTTTTCAGGTTCCATATTCTTTGGTACTTGATGCTGAAAAACATATCAACAGGACAGGTAAAAATGGGGAAATCAGTTGAAAAAATTGTTTTTGGGCAGAATAAGCATATTACTTTCAGGTTTCTTTTAAAATAAAAAATAAAATATGAAATGTAAGCATATTGGAGTTTCCCATTTTAGGAGATGAATGTGAAAGTATTCTATGTAAAACTAGATAAATCTTGGAATATAAAAAGTTTTGTTTTATATGAAATATATTTAAGGAGGTTACCTAATCTAAATAGTAGAGGGCTCTAAAAACAGAATGTGTAAAATAAGATAGTATACTTCTTAATAAAAAGCTTATAAGAAAAATGTAAATGGTGGTAAAGAGTAAAATTGTCTCCCAATATGCTCTTTCCTTACTTAAAATTTTCTGTTAAGGGGAGGACACCTGGTCCAGTGCCCTACAGAGTACTACAGTGCATTACAAATTAATCCAACATCATAAAAGCAGGTGATTGGTAAGAATTTTCTGAAAAGAGAAAGAATGTTTATCTTTCAAAGAAAGGAATGAAAACAGATCATTCAACAGATGATGTTTTAGCTAATTAGAATATAAAATTGCCATAACAAGGGAGGCCGCGATAGTGAGAGGCCCACGCACCGCAATGAAGAGTGGCCCCCGCTTGCCACAACTAGAGAAAGCCCTCACACAGAAATGAAGACCCAACACAGCAAAAATAAATAAATTAATTAATTAACTCCTACCCCAATATCTTCTTTAAAAAAAAAAATAATGTGTAACAAAAGTCAAACATTTTACAGTATCTTGGTCTGCACTTATATATCCTCATTTATGAGCTGGTTTTGGGACTTCCATTCTTCTACAATTATTAGAAAAATAATATTTGCTACAAGTACTATTCCATCCAGAATATTCCTTATGGCAATATAAACTCCTTAAATTGAATTTTAAAAGTAAAGACATTTTCAAGGAGCAAACAATATAAGCTATTATGTTGCCACTTTGGTACATTTTTTTCTCCTGGAAACTTCTAGGATAATGATTCCTTTTTTCATAACTTCAGCAAAATTTGTGTTTATCCAATCCAAGTTGGTGCTATTTCTGATCAAATAAGCTCTAAATTCATTACAAAAGGAACATCATTATAATGAATACTGCACTACACTGAAAGTATTTTAGGGTCCTAGATAATGGCCAAGAATAACACTGCTTTTAAAAATCATTTAGAATGAAAATCATTGTCAGAAGTTACTCAGTACAGGAAATTCTTTCCTTTCCCAGTCCTTCTTCATATCTTCCTAAAGTTAAAAAATAAAAAGGCAGCCAAATCTTAGCTCAAAGACAAGGAGGGCATAACCCTGACTAGTTGTCACTAGAATGAGATTTGACCTGTGTATGTGCTAAATTTTCTCTTCTCACAGGGGAGCCCATATTCTAAAGACTAAGAAGAGAGAATCCTTGCTTCATGCCCCCCTCCTGTATATTCTTTCTAAACAAGATCTGAACACCTTCCAATAGCAGGCCATTTTGTCCCAGTTACAATTCTACCTGCTCTTCAGGGCTGGTGCCCCAGAAAGGTGAGTAAGGCAGTGTGATATAATGTGATTTATGGATTGTCACCTACTGGGCTAAATATAGTTATAGAGAAGTTTCTTCATGAGACAGTCTTTTGAACAAGTCTCCCTTCCCTCCAAGCCCAGGCAGAATTGTGCTCCAACTTTGCCAAATTATAGTCCCTTACTGCCAAATGCTCTTTTTTTTTTTTTTTTTTTTTTTTTTTTTTTGCGGTACGCGGGCCTCTCACTGTTGTGGCCTCCCCCATTGCGGAGCACAGGCTCCGGACGCGCAGGCTCAGCGGGCTCACGGTCCTAGCCACTCTGCGGCATGTGGGATCTTCCCGGACCGGGGAACGAACCCGTGTCCCCTGCATCGGCAGGCGGACTCTCAACCACTGCGCCACCACGGAAGCCCTGCGAAATGCTCTCTGTGTTCTTTCACATACCACGCCTTCCAAGTGTCTGTGAATGTTACTGCCCTCAGCAAAGTTACATCTCTCTCTCTCTCTCTCTCTCTCTCTCTCTCACTCAGACTCTCTGCTGATCTGAATTATGTAAAAGTCAAGTCTTTTAATACAAGTTATATTTTTTAATATGTAAAAACTACATGTGATATTTTGTATTCTATTAAGCATTGCGCTAATGAACTATTATCAATATGGCATGAAAAATGGAATTTTGTCATCCCGGCAGCAGTAATGTTTTCCTTCTCACCCATACATAGTACAACCAATTAACTTAAGGGAGAGAAAAAAATTTAAGATGGCCTCAAGTATTAGAGTTTTAGCCTAAGGCCATGAAACATGAGCAATGTTCGTTTAATTCCATATTTTTACTACGCAATTTACTCTCAACAAATAAATCCCTCTCCCATGTTATATTAACCTACTTATTCAGCAAATTTGAAGCCCAAATGAAAAATAAATTACCAAGGTAAGGATGCTGCTTGCATGAACGTGATTCTTAATAAATACTTGAGAGTTTCCAAATCCTTAATTTATAAGCTGGATAACTCTAATCTTGAAAATTTATTCAGTGCTTGTGCCAATGGGCAACATTTTCATAAACAAATCATCACATATATTTATTTGAATAAATTACATTTAAATTATTGAATTGTTATCACTTAAGATATTTGGCATTTTAAAAACAGCTGAAAAAAAGCTTGTTTTTCTTAAAGCATCTTATAAAAAATTCTAAGAAAAACATTCCTTTGATATGATGGTGAGCAGTCAGTAATAAATTCTTGTCTCCAATGAGATCATTTCTTTCTACATTTGATTTCAGTTGTAGAGAACAACTAATAGTTATGTATGGCAGAGTCTGTAGCTCTTCACTGCTAGGTGCTGCTAATTAAAACTGACACATTGTAACACTGGCCTGAAAACCTAATATTTGTGGATCATGAATAATGATTATCTAAAAGAAACTAGCTTTTTAGTATCCATTAGACTTCATCATCAGTACCTACTCAAATCTTTCTTGACTGGCATCATAATTTGCATATATACATACACTAGGTTTGCCTTATTCTACATCTGTCTAATTCTTGGGATAATATATATATCTTTTTGAAGGAAAACCAAATATTATGTTTTTTAAAAAAATTTAATTTCCTACCATAGATTGCTAACAAGGTTTGTAAAAGAAGCACAAAATCAGTGAAAACATTTGTTAGTAATTAAGAATAAATTTGTATGATTCTTTGATTTTGGTAAGGAGGTCAGCAATAACTGCTATTAATGATAATATACAGAAAACATCAATGGTCACACTATTTCTCCACGGGACTAAGAAGTCAACAAATTTGGTTTACGATGTGTTTGGAAAGAAACAGGGTATTTTTAAACCATAATTTATTTTTATTCCTGAATTTATAACCAACCAAGGCAGTTATTGTCGCTGCTGCTGTAGGCTTAATTCTTACTCCAGTTTCAGTCCTGCATCAAATATCTGAAAGCTCTCTAAGCTGCGCTCAATCAGCCACATTTTAACTTTATCTTGCGTATTTATAAAGTTTGTGTATTCAAAGTGTTTCTATTGCTATGTGCTCCATAGCCTCTTCGTTGGTGTCCTATTACATTTAAGTCAAAGTATAAAGGTGACTCTAACTTCGTTCTTACTGCTCTTTTTTTTTTTTTTTTTAACATCTTTATTGCGGTATAATTGCTTTACAATGGTGTGTTAGTTTCTGCTCTACAACAAAGTGAATCAGTTATACATATACATGTGTTCTCATATCTCTTCCCTCTTGTGTCTCCCTCCCTCCCACGCCCCCATCCCACCCCTCCAGGTGGTCACAAAGCACCGAGGTGATCTCCCGGTGCTATGCGGCTGCTTCCCACTAGCTATCTACCTTACGTTTGGTAGTGTATACATGTCCATGCCTCTCTCTCGCTTTGTCACAGCTTACCCTTCCCCCCCATATCTTCAAGTCCATTCTCTAGTAGGTCTGTGTCTTTATTCCTGTCTTACCCCTAGGTTCTTCATGACATTTTTTTCCCTTAAATTCCATATATATGTGTTAGCATACGGTATTTGTCTTTCTATTTCTGACTTACTTCACTCTGTATGACAGACTCTAGGTCTATCTACCTCATTACAAATAGCTTAATTTCGTTTCTTTTTATGGCTGAGTAATATTCCATTGTATATATGTGCCACATCTTCTTTATCCATTCATCCGATGATGGGCACTTAGGTTGTTTCCATCTCCGGGCTATTGTAAATAGAGCTGCAATGAACATTTTGGTACATGATTCTTTTTGAATTATAGTTTTCTCAGGGTATATGCCCAGCAGTGGGATTGCTGGGTCATATGGTAGTTCTATTTATAGTTTTTTAAGGAACCTCCATACTGTTCTCCATAGTGGCTGTACCAATTCACATTCCCACCAGCAGTGCAAGAGTGTTCCCTTATCTCCACACACTCTCCAGCATTTATTGTTTCTAGATTTTTTGATGATGGCCATTCTGCCTGGTGTAAGATGATATCTCATTGTAGTTTTGATTTGCATTACTCTAATGACTAATGATGTTGAATATTTTTTCATGTGTTTGTTGGCAGTCTGTACATCTTCTTTGGAGAAATGTCTGTTTAGGTCTTCTGCCCATTTTTGGATTGGGTTGTTTGTTTTTTTGTTATTGAGCTACATGAGCTGCTTTTAAATTTTGGAAATTAATCATTTGTCAGTTGCTTCATTTGCAAATATTTTCTCCCATTCTGAGGGTTGTCTTTTGGTCTTGTTTATGGTTTCCTTTGCTGTGCAAAAGCTTTGAAGTTTCATTAGGTCCCATTTGTTTATTTTTGTTTTTATTTCTATTTCTATAGGAGTTGGGTCAAGAAGGATCTTGCTGTGATTTATGTCATAGAGTGTTCTGCCTATGTTTTCCTCTAAGAGCTTGACAGTTTCTGGCCTTACATTTAGGTCTTTAATCCATTTTGAGCTTATTTTTGTGTATGGTGTTAGGGAGTGATCTAATCTCATACTTTTACATGTACCTGTCCAGTTTTCCCAGCACCACTTATTGAAGAGGCTGTCCTTTCTCCACTGTACATTCCTGCCTCCTTTATCAAAGATAAGGTGACCATATGTGCGTGGGTTTATCTCTGGGCTTTCTATCCTGTTCCATTGATCTATCTTTCTGTTCTTGTGCCAGTACCATACTATCTTGATTACTGTAGCTTTGTAGTATAGTCTGAAGTCAGGGAGCCTGATTCTTCCAGCTCCGTTTTTCGTTCTCAAGATTGCTTTGGCTATTTGGGGTCTTTTGTGTTTCCATACAAATTGTGCAATTTTTTGTTCTAGTTCTGTGAAAAATGCCAGTGGTTGTTTGATAGGGAATGCATTGAATCTATAGATTGCTTTGGGTAGTAGAGTCATTTTCACAATGTTGATTCTTCCAATCCAAGAACATGGTATATCTCTCCATCTATTTGTATCATCTTTAATTTCTTTCATCAGTGTCTTATAATTTTCTGCATACAGGTCTTTTGTCACCTTAGGTAGGTTTATTCCTAGATATTTTATTCTTTTTGTTGCAATGGTAAATGGCAGTGTTTTCTTCACTTCAGTTTCAGATTTTTCATCATTAGTATATAGCAATGCCAGAGATTTCTGTGCATTAATTTTGTATCCTGCAACTTTACCAAATTCATTGATTAGCTCTAGTAGTTTTCTGGTAGCATCTTTAGGATTCTCTATGTATAGTATCATGTCATCTGCAAACAGTGACAGCTTTACTTCTTCTTTTCCAATTTAGATTCCTTTTATTTCCTTTTCTACTCTGATTGCTGTGGCTAAAACTTCCAAAACTATGTTGAATAAGAGTGGTGAGAGTGGGCAACCTTGTCTTGTACCTGATCTTAGTGGAAATGCTTTCAGTTTTTCACCATTGAGGATGATGTTGGCTGTGGGTTTGTTATATATGGCCTTTATTATGTTGAGGATTGTTCCCTCTATGCCTGCTTTCTGCAGGGTTTTTATCATAAATGGGTGTTGAATTTTGTCAAAAGCTTTCTCTGCATCTATTGAGATGATTATATGGTTTTTCTCCTGCAATTTGTTAATATGGTTTATCATATTGAGTGATTTGCATATATTAAAGAATCCTTGCATTCCTGGAATAAACCCCACTTGATCATGGTGTATGATCCTTTTTATGTGCTGTTGGATTCTGTTTGCGAGTATTTTGTTGAGGATTTTTGCATCTATGTTCATCAGTGATATTGGCCTGTAGTTTTCTTTCTTTGTGACATCCTTGTCTGGCTTTGGTATCAAGGTGATGGTGGCCTCGTAGAATGAATTTGGGAGTGTTCCTCCCTCTGATATATTTTGGAAGAGTTTGAGAAAGATAGGTGTTAGCTCATCTCTAAATGTTTGATAGAATTCGCCTGTGAAGCCATCTAGTCCTGGGCTTTTGTTTGTTGGAAGATTTTTAATCACAGTTTCAATTTCAGTGCTTGTGATTGGTCTGTTCATATTTTCTATTTCTTCCTGATTCAGTCTTGGCAGGTTGTGCATTTCTAAGAATTTTTCCATTTCTTCCAGGTTGTCCATTTTATTGGCATAGAGTTGCTTGTAGTAATCTCTCATAATCTTTTGTATTTCTGCAGTGTCAGTTGTTACTTCTCCTTTTTCCTTTCTAATTCTATTGATTTGAGTCTTATCCCTTTTTTTCTTTATGAGTCTGGCTAATGGTTTATCTATTTTGTTTATCTTCTCAAAGAACAAGCTTTTAGTTTTATTGATCTTTGCTATCATTCCCTTCATTTCTTTTTCATTTATTTCTGATCTGATCTTTATGATTTCTTTCCTTCTGCTAACTTAGGGGTTTTTTTGTTCTTCTTTCTCCAGTTGCTTTAGGTGCAAGGTTAGGTTGCTTTTTTGAGATATTTCTTGTTTCTTGAGGTAGGCTCATATAGCTATAAACTTCCCTCTTAGAACTGCTTTTGCTGCATCTCATAGGTTTTGGGTCGTCGTGTCTCCATTGTCATTTGTTTCTAGGTATTTTTTTAATTTCCTCTTTGATTTCTTCAGTGATCACTTCGTTATTAAGTAGTGTATTGTTTAGCCTCCATTTGTTTGTATTTTTTACAGATCTTTTCCTGTAATTGATACCTAGTCTCATAGCGTTGTGGTCAGAAAAGATACTTGATATAATTTCAATATTCTTAAATTTACCAAGGCTTCCTTTGTGACGCAAGATATGATATATCCTGGAGAATATTCCATGAGCACTTGAGAAAAAAGTGTATTCTGTTGTTTTTGGTTTGAGTGTCCTATAAATATCAATTAAGTCCATCTTGTTTAATTATCATTTAAAGCTTGGGTTTCCTTATTTATTTTCATTTTGGATGATCTGTCCATGGGTGAAAGTGGGGTGTTAAAGTCCCCTACTATGATTGTGTTACTGTTGATTTCCCCTTTTATGGCTGTTAGTATTTGCCTTATGTATTGAGGTGCTCCTATGTTGGGTGCATAAATATTTACAATTGTTATATCTTCTTCTTGGATCGATCCCTTGATCATTATGTAGTGTCCTTCTTTGTCTCTTCTAATAGTCTTTATTTTAAAGTCTATTTTGTCTCATATGAGAATTGCTACTCCAGCTTTCTTTTGGTTTCTATTTGCATGGAATATCTTTTTCCATCCCCTTACTTTCAGTCTGTATGTGTCTCTAGGTCTGAAGTGGGTCTCTTGTAGACAGCATATATATGGGTCTTGTTTCTGTATCCATTCAGCCAATCTGTGTCTTTTGGGGGGAGCATTTAGTCCATTTACATTTAAGGTAATTATTGATATGTATGTTCCTATTCCCATTTTCTAAATACTTTTGGGTTCGTTATTGTAGGTCTTTTCCTTCTCTTGTGTTTCTTGCCTAGAGAAGTTCTTTAGCATTTCTTGTAAAGCTGGTTTGCTGGTGCTGAACTCTCTCAGCTTTTGCTTGTCTGTAAAGGTTTTAATTTCTCCATCAAATCTGAATGACATCCTTGCTGGGTAGAGTAATCTTTGTTGCAGGTTTTTCTCCTTCATCACTTTAAATATGTCCTGCAACTCCCTTCTGGCTTGTAGAGTTTCTGCTGAAAGATCAGCTGTTAACCTTATGGGGATTCCCTTGTGTGTCATTTGGTGTTTTTCCCTTGCTGCTTTTAATATTCTTTCTTTGTATTTAATTTTTGATAGTTTGATTAATATGTGTCTTGGCGTATTTCTCCTTGGACTTATCCTGTATGGGACTCTCTGTGCTTCCTGGACTTGATTAACTATTTTCATTCCCATATTAGGGAAGTTTTCAACTATAATCTCTTCAAATATTTTCTCAGTCCCTTTCTTTTTCTCTTCTTCTTCTGGAACCCCTATAATTCGAATGTTGGTGTGTTTAATTTTGTCCCAGAGGTCTCTGAGACTGTCCTCAGTTCTTTTCATTCTTTTTTCTTTATTCTGCTCTGCAGTAGTTATTTCCACTATTTTATCTTACAGGTCACTTATCCGTTCTTCTGCCTCAGTTATTCTGCTGTTGATCTCATCTAGAGTATTTTTAATTTCATTTATTGTGTTGTTCATCGTTGCTTGTTTCATCTTTAGTTCTTCTAGGTCTTTGTTAAATGTTTCTTGCATTTTGTCTATTCTATTTCCAAGATTTTGGATCATCTTTACTATCATTATTCTGAATTCTTTTTCAGGTAGACTGCCCATTTCCTCTTCATTTGTTAGGTCTGGTGGGTTTTTATCTTGCTCCTTCATCTGTGGTGTGTTTTTCTGTCTTCTCATTTTGCTTATCTTACTGTGTTTGGGGTCTCCTTTTTGCAGGCTGCAGGTTCGTACTTCCCGTTGTTTTTGGTGTCTGTCCCCAGTGGCTTTTGTTGGTTCAGTGGGTTGTGTAGGCTTCCTGGTGGAGGGGACTAGTGACTGTGTTCTGGTGGATGAGGCTGGATCTTGTCTTTCTGGTGGGCAGGTCCACGTCTGGTGGTGTGTTTGGGGGTGTCTGTGGACTTATTATGATTTTAGGCAGCCTCTCTGCTAATGGGTGGGGTTGTATTCCTGTTTTGCTAGTTGTTTGGCGTAAGGTGTCCAGCACTGTAGCTTGCTGGTCGTTGAGTGAAGCTGGGTGCTGGTATTGAGATGGAGATCTCTGGGAGATTTTCACTGTTTGATTTTATGTGGAGCTGGGAGGTCCCTTATTGACCAGTGTCCTGAAGTTGGATCTCCCACGTCAGAGGGACAGCACTGACTCCTGGCTGCAGTACCAAGAGCATTTCATCCACATGACTCAGGATAAAAGGGAGAAAAAGTAGAGAGAAAGAATTAGTAGAAGTAGGAAGAAAGAAAGAAAGAAAGAAAGGGAGGAAGGAAGGAAGGAAGGAAGAAAGAAGGAAATAATAAAGAAAGGAGGGAGGGAGAGAGGGAAGGCAGGAGGGACGGTGGGAGGAAGGAAGGAAGGAAGAAAAGAGGGAAGGAAGAAAGGAAAAACGAAAGAAAAAAGATTAAAAAACAAAAACAGAAAATAAAAAAACGGACAGGTATAACCTTAGGACAAATGGTGGAAGCAAAGCTATACAGACAAAATCTCACACAGAAGCATACACATACACACTCACAAAAAGAGAAAAAGGGGAAAAAATCCTAAATGTTGCTCTCAAATTCCACCTCCTCAATTTGGGATGATTCGTTGTCTATTCAGGTATTCCACAGATGCAGGGTACATCAAGTTGATTGTGGAGCTTTAATTCTCTGCTTCTGAGGCTGCTGGGAGAGATCTCCCTTTCTCTTCTTTGTTCTCACAGCTCACAGTGGCTCAGCTTTGGGTTTGGCCCTGCCTCTGCGTGTAGGTCGCCGGAGGGCGTCTGTTTTTCCGCTCAGACAGGATGGGGTTAAAGGAGCAGCTGATTCGGAGGCTCTGGCTCACTCAAGCCTGGCGGTAGGGAGGGGCACTGCGTGCGGGGCGGGCCTGAAGCGGCAGAGGCCGGCATGACGTTGCGCCGGCGTGACGTTGCATCAGCCCGAGGTGCGCCGTGCGTTTTCCCGGGGGAGTTGTCCCTGAATCACCGGACCCTGGCAGTGGCGGGCTGCACAGGCTCCCCGGAAGGTGGGTGTGAATAGTGACCTGTGCTCGCACACAGGCTTCTTGGTGGCGGCAGCAGCAGCCTTAGCGTCTCATGCCCGTCTCTGGGGTCCGTGCTTTTAGCCGCGGCTCGCGCCCGCCTCTGGAGCTCCTTTAAGCAGCGCTCTTAATCCCCTCTCCTCGCGCACCAGGAAACAAAGAGGGAAGAAAAAGTCTCTTGCCTCTTCGGCAGCTCTAGACCTTTTCCCGGACTCCCTCCTGGCAGGCCGTAGTGCACTAGCCCCCTTCAGGCTGTGTTCACGCCACCAGCCCCAGTCCTCTTCCGGCACTCAGACCAAAGCCTGAGCCTTCAGCTCGCAGCCCCGCCCGCCCCAGCGGTTGAGCAGACATGCCTCTCGGGCTGGTGAGTGCTGGTCGGCCCTGATCCTCTGTGCGGGAATCTCTCCGCTTTGCCCCCCGCACCCCTGTTGCTGCACTCTCCTCCGCGGCCCGGAAGCTCCCCCCTCCGCCACCCGCAGTCTCTGCCCGTGAAGGGGCTTCCTAGTGTGTGGGAACCTTTCCTCCTTCACAGCTCCCTCCCACTGGTGCAGGTACCGTCCCTATCCTTTTGTCTCAGTTTTCTTTTTCCCTACCCAGGTACGTGGGGAGTTTCGTGCCTTTTGGGAGGTCTGAGGTCTTCTGCCAGCGTTCAGTAGGTGTTCTGTAGGAGTTGTTCCACGTGTAGATGTAATTCTGGTGTATCTGTCGGGAGGAAGGTGATCTCCGCGTCTTACTCTTCCACCATTTTCCCCTCGTCCTCCCAGGTAAGTCTTGATTGTTCCAATTTCTCAAAAATTTGGACACATTTACTGCCTCTATAACATCTCTTTCGCGCCGCCCTAATCTCGAAGCTCCGGCCACTGCTCCTCAGGCCGGGTCCCCGTGGGAGGACCCTTCGTTCTTACTGCTCTTGCTTATTATCTGCTGTCCCTATTAAGTGGACATTTTAGGGTAGGTTAAATGCTAAAACAATATCCCCTCTCCTCTCTGAGCCAGTAAAATACCTATTCTTCTATGTAAAAGGGGGAATTAAGAGAATGAAGGTATATCTTTTCATATCTGAATGTGTATTTCTTAATACTTTGATTACTTATAAAATTTTTTGATAAGCATCATGACTGTTCTCAACTAAAGACAAATTGACATCTAAAAATATTTTTTCTTTAGGATGGAGCACAGTGATTAAGGTAGATAGGCTTCATGGGTAAAGGTAATTTTCTTTTATGGGTCAAAGAATTTTTTTTTTAATAACTTTTTTTACGTTTTTTATTTTTTGATGTGGACCAATTTTTTTTTAAGCCTTTATTGAATTTGTTACAATATCACTTCTATTTTACGTTTTGGTTTTTTGGCCGAGAGGCATGTGGGATCTTAGCTCCCCGACCAGGGATCGAACCCGCACCCCCCCGCACTGGAAGGCGAAGCCTTAACCACTGGACCGTCAGGGACCAGGTTCACAAATTATGTACAAAAGAGAAATCTCATGTATTGGTTTAGTGATATACAGGGTGACTTGTTACCAAAGAAAGCCAATGTCATTATTTTAAAGTAATCTGTATAGTATAATAATTATTCTTACATAAAATATCTATGATTTTCCTTTATTTTCCATTTATTCATTTCAAAGCTTTATAAACATAGAAAACCGTACTTCTTTACAAGTTCTCATTATTTCTGTTAATCACATTGTTCAAACAGGTGCCTGTAGATTTTTTTGTTCCTCACTTATGGAAGATGTTACTGTCCTTTGTTGCTATTTTAATGTCTGACTTCTTTTTCATCTTTCTTTCAAGTACTTATTCCTAAGACCTCATATGTTTTAAAAAGTTTCTTGCTCTATTTGGCTCACCATCCACATATAATAGATTTATTTTGTATGGTATTTGAACTGAATAAAATAAATTGATTTAGAGCCCTTAAAGCTTTCTTGATGTTAGTGCGTATTATGACTGAAATTCTATAGCTGCAAACAAGGAGTATTTACTGTTATTATGCTAAAAGTACAACCCAGTGAAGAAAGAGATAAAACATATAATCATAATTATATTTAATAAAACCTTTTTATTAAATAAAAATAAGAAGGATATGCCTGAGAGTATAATAATATTTTGGAAATGACATAAAAAATATTTAAAGAACAGTTGTATAATGTATAGTGCTATAATTTCACATTTATTAAGCCAGTGTTTAGTTTAATTTCCCTACTGGTCTACTGATTTCCTTCTTTACTTCAATATTGAATTTGTTGTCCTCTCATGTGTAATGCCTTATCGTGTAGATGTACCTCTGAAAGAATTATGTGTGCAGTTTCTCCCACTGGAATCCCTTAAGTCCACCTGCCACACCTGGCTTTGGGAATTTAACTCTGGCATGAAAAGATATATTATGTACATAAACTATTTACCTGCTTTTCATAACCTAACTGCTTTCATTAGGGTCTAAAATATTCAGTAGCAAAAACAAAGTCTCTAGCCAGTTTTTCACATTTCAAAAAAAAGTAAAATGCTAACCATTCACTACTTGAAAATCCACTGTTCTTAGTTGTGATACTTCATGCATGTCTAAGTCACTCTTCCTTTTCTCTTACAGCAATCATGTCATCTATAATTTTTGGTATCTCTTCAAATTCAGCCTGTCCATTCAGAGGCTCTTTTTCACCCTATGATTTTATTAAAAACATATTATCATATAAATGGGGCATCTTTGTTGATATTTGCTTTAATTTGTAAAACCATAGATTTTTACACAGATGTTTAAAATAAAAGCAAAACAACAGTCACAAGATAGTTTAGAGATAAGATATCACACTGAAAATGTGGGGCAAAATACTTGCAAAAACTTTGGTTTCAGAGAGATGATGGATGATATTGCTCTGATGAAATAAGAAAGAAATGCTTTATAAAAGGAAGCATATGAGAATAAGAAAGGACAATTGGTATCTGATAATACAAACAAAATGTTCTCAGATTGATAAAAACATTGAAAGTTAAAACAAAGAAATTCTTGCAGAAAATCAAACAAAAATACCAAAACATGGACAATAGGAAATAAGAGACAAGAAAACTGACAGATAAATACTGGAGATCCAACATCTGTCTAATAAGAATTGAATAAAAAAGATAACAGAGGTAAAGCTGGGCATGAGATATTAAAAATTTTTTTTTATTGAAGAATAGTTGATTTACAGTATCATCTTAATTTCAGGTATATAGCACAGTGATTCAGAGATATATATATATATATATATATATATATATATATATATATATATATATTCTTTTCCCTTATAGGTTATTACAACATATTGCGTATAGCTCCCTGTGCTATACAGTAGGACAGTAGGTCCTTATTCGTTATCTATTTTATATATAGTAGTGTGTATATGGGCATGAGATTTTAAAAGCAGTACAGTCAGCCCTCAGTATTTGCAGGTTCCACATTGAGGAAGGAAAAAACTCCTCAGCTTTTCTCAGGGCAAAGTTTCTTAATCTGAAGGTGAGCTTCAGGCAGGCCACATTGCACTGAAACTATATACAAAATATTCTGGTTTTACGATATGTGTTTTACTTCAACAAACTGTGGTGGATTCTTGGTTAGTTGAATATGTGGAGCCTGTGTGTATGGTTATCTTGCATACTTAATAGTTCTGTGTTTGAGTTGAGTTAATGAAATCATATCTAAGATTTTCTAACCAAATCTACAGTATTTCCAACAACTATATGAGACTTGAGCGTCTGTGGGTTTTGATATCTGTGGATACCAGAACTGACCCCTGAGGATACTGAGGGTTGATTGTGTATATTTTTTAAAGCAAATTTCCCAATAATTGAGAGATAAGTGTCTCTGGATTGAAAACTATCATACTTTGAAACTTCAGCATATGAAGTAATAAGACAAGACCTAAATGCTTCCAAAGAGGAAAAAAAGTGATATGTACAGTCATCTGATTGTTCAACAGCAGCACAGAACACACTTCTCCTTGTTCATTTGGCTCTAATCACACTAGGCTATTCCTCGAATGCACTAAGTCCTCAAATCTGTTGTTCCCCTATCTGTCCAAGCATATCTCGTTTTATTGTGCTTCACTTCATTGTGTTTCACAGATATGGTAGGGGTTTTTGTTTTGTTTGTTTTGTTTTGTTTTTACAAATTGAAGGTTGTGGCAATCCTGAGTCAAGCAAGTCTGTTGGGGTCATTTTTCCAACAGCATTGGCTCATTTCCTGTTTCTGTGTCACATTTTGGTAATCCTCACAATATTTCAAATTCTCCACCAGCAAAAAGATTATGATTCACTGAAAGCTCAAATCATGGTTAGCACTTTTTAACAATAAAGTATTTTTAAACAAAGGTATGTATGTTGTTTTATTAGACATAATGCTACTGCACACTTAATAGATGACAGTGCAGTGTAAGTATAAATTTATACACACTGGGAAACAAAAAATTCCTGTGACTTACTTTTTTGTGGTATTTGTTTTATTGTGGTGGTCTGGAACCAAACCTACAGTATTTCCAAGGTATGCCTGTAATGCCTTTTACACAGATATTTACATGGCTTGCTCCTCAATATTTTCAGGAATTTATCTAATTATTATCAAGAAAGGATAACAGAATCCACAGTCACATTGGTGTATCTCACTAATAATATATATGAAAATACTCTTTAAATTACTTTATATGTTTATAAAATAATACAAAATTTTATGTAAGACCGACTATTCAATAATATGAGCACTTTAATTTGGGAAGTTTAGATCCTAACCTATTTCTGCAATTCTTTAATAACAAATTATACTTCTGAAATTATTGCTTAAATTGTATTTCTAGTTAAAATTATCTTGCATGCTTAATAGTTCTGTGTTTGAGTTGAGTCAATGAAATCATATCTAAGATTTTCTAAATTCTGTGTTCCTTATATTTTTGTATGTTAACATTTTTGTATTTTAACTTTATAAACATTATGAATTTTCAGTTTTGAATTATCTGTATCTCGAATTCCTTTCATTCCTTTCCATTCCAAGTATAGTGAAGGTGGTAAGGGTTAGGGTGAGGGGCAGGTCTCTAAGTGCCAGGGACTGTATTTAGGATTTTATATACAGTACTACAGGGGACACAGAAACTAATGATGGAACAAAACCATAATAATTTCAGAAGTTCAATCAACTCTGAGGGCATGGGGAGTGGAAAGTCACCAAAATTGAATGGAAGTAAAATTAGTATTAAAAATTGTTTTATAGAGTCAGTTTTATGGCTTTAGGAAACAAGACAATACACAAATGGGACAAGATGTGTGTGTGTGTGTGTGTGTGTGATTGTGGTCATAGTGGGTAAGGGAAGAGTGAGGTAGGAAAGGGCAGGAAAATTCTGGTCAGTTTTGAAAATACCTGCTGGTGTTCATACATTTATTTAAAGAGCTGGTATGGAGCATGGCGTTTGTATGAGTCAGACCATCTAGAAAGGCAGAGGTAAAATGGACACTCACACTACAGATAACACAGACAATAAAGTAAATCAAATCCATTTTCCCATATTAAATTTCAGAAACTCATCTGATAGCATTGAGGTGATTGATGAATCCCTATTCTACTTTTATAGGTAGGGCAGGTGCTGGCTCTGTGTTTGCTGTAAGAATTGTGACTTGTACTGTAACCTTAATAGCCTGATTGATGGTAAGACTGTCAACATGTAATGCTGTTTTCTGAATCTTGAGCCTATATTACATGAAACACAAAATAGCTGTATCTGTCCTAATACACTGTAAAGTACGCAGCATTCATCCTCTCTTTCTTATTAAAATATCTCTTACAATCTTTACGTGTCCTAGATCTATCCCCAGAACCACTAGTATGTTCAACTTCTGGGGACTCACACAAGGTTCTGTTTTCATTATTTAAATACTGTCACTGTTCAAAACATGTCTATTCTGCTCTCCCACCCCAACATTTTTTCAGGATCTTTCTCTTTACTAGATAATAATTTATATACAATTAAATACTACTGTGATTAAGGATTAAAATGATTTATGTCTCTATATGTGTATAGGTAAACAGATATTTGTGTATATATCAAATAAAATCAGAATGTAAGGCCCCCAGCACTTGTATAAAACTTCCAATGAAACTCTGTGTTTTTTTAAAATCTAGAGATTTAAGAAAAAATAAACAATATAATCATTATATAAGTTATAAATTTTAAAAATATAATGAATCAATAAATTATTTCTGTTATTTACAGGCTTTTCATATTGTTGTAATATGCAAAAAGCATTTCCCTCCAATTTGAGTATATTTGGATTCATATATATACATATATGTGTGTATACACAGTGTGCACACACACATACACACACACACACACACAACACACACACACACACACACACACACACACACACAGTTTCCCCTTTCAACAGGGATTAAAAGTAGAAAGAACAGACTAGCACACCACTTTTCTTTAGTTTTTCCTTCAGCAAGTGGTGTGGTTAACCCCCTGAGACACGTATGCATCAAATACTACCAGTCTAGCTAAACCTAATGTAGGCTTCATGGGCAGATTGTTAAAATGGAGGAGGCTTTAGGCCATTAGAATAGTTAGTAACATTATTATTGTTAAATGGGACAGGTTGGAATTAAAATCCTTCCACCTTCTGATCGCTTTCTGTCACACGTTGGCTCTTGGAATATTTCTGTCATATAGAAGCCCTCAGGGCAGATTGCTGAGGAGAGTAGGGTGGACAAAATAAGGCATGTATAACAGACATTGACCATAAATAAACAGAATTGATATTGCTGCCCCATTATACTATTTTTCTCAGTAATCCAAGATAACACTCTAGTCAATAAGGAACTCCAATCTATTCAAGTCCCTAATTGAAGTAAAACCTATTTCCCATTCCAGGAGGACTGAGAGTTTAAAACAATATGGTACAAGGCCTGGTGTACTTTTCCTGAGGTTTAAGACGGGGCTTTCTCTTATAACCCTGTTCATTTAAAGTGCCTATGAGAGGAATTCCTTGCACATTTAAGTGACAGAATATGCAAAATCAACCAAATAAAACTGCATACAAAAGACTAAGTTGCCAATCATGGGTGATTTAGATAGCTTAGAAAGGGCTCTCATAATTACATACATTTTTTCCTTGTGCAAAATAAACTGGATTTTAAGAAATTTACCTGCTGCTAATTGCAAAATACAAAGTGCCTGGTTGTTCTGCTGATTTGTTCAGGTAATTTTCTAATTATTTATTTAAACTTTGTATGCATAATGAATTTATAGCTGATCCTAACCACGGTATAAATACAAATGAAGTATTATAAATTATCATATAAAATACAAAACTAGAGAGTAATATCTTAAACTAGTGCTAAATTTAAATAGCAAAAATGGAATGCTTACAAGTTGGTTAATTATTAAGTTGAAGACAATAAATATATCTCCATTTGGGGTTGACTGCTGCTTCTGATTATCTAATGTTAGGTTGTTCCCCACTTTTAAGGGCCTGTTTAATTCATATGAATGCTATGGAGTAGAACAGAGGGCATTCTAGATTAGAACATGTTGATTATGTGCTTGTTTTGAAAGGCAGTTCTGCACCAATACCATTCAAAATTGTGAAGAATTGAAATAAATATGCAGGCTGAATCACAGGAAGTTTAAATTTGGCTAGTTAACCATTGAAACGTATTGTTTGTCAAATCCGCCCATTTAATCAGAATCTTATATGTACATGTATACAAACACACAAGCCCTTACACGCATATCCGGCTTTTGCCTTTTGCCCTTCACCATCACCAGGTAGGACCACTTCACCCTCACATGTGGATTTGCTCTCATTCCAGAGCTTGAGACTTACTCTGATCTTAACAAAGCTTAGTATAAGTAGTTCTAGGTTAATATATTGTCAATAATACAGGTAATTATATAAGAACTCTGCAATGTGTTGTGTTCAGATAACTGAAAATATAGTTAGATTCTGGTAATTAATTTTTTAAAAATATACATGTATGCAATTAGTGAGATTAGTTGGCTTTTTCAGAAAGCACACAGATCTGGACTCAAATCATTACTCTAATACATCCATTTTGGGGACTGTGGGTAAGTCATATAGTCCCTTATAGAGTTTGTATTCTTTGTTTATAAAGGGTGGGTATACAGTCCATAGAAATATATCTATAAAAATTAATTATCACATGGGGATTTTATGGAATTTAATGAGTGAATACACATAACATGCTTACTGTAATTCATAGCGCATAGTTTGTGCTCAATAAATTTTCCTCCTTAAGTCATGATGACCTCCTGATCAGAGGAGGAGAGCAGAAATGGGACTGCACACAAAAGGAAAGCAGAGAGTAAGTGTTTGTGTTTTCTAGTACTGTGCAGGCAAGAGCTACAGTGGAGTCGGGGGATGTGAACCTTCTGCTGTGCTCAGAGAATAGAGTTCACCTGGCTTCATCAATGGACTGGAAAGAGCATACATCAACATAACACTGAGTCATCCTTGATTCCTCATTTTCCTGCACAGGCCACATCCAATCATCAGCAAGCTAGTCTGACTAGGTCTCATCCTTTCCACCCATCCAGTAAGCTAAGCATATTGTCACAACTTCCTAACTGGCTAAGGCTGTTCTCAGTGCAGCAACCAGAGCTATTCTTTTAAAATGTATGTCAGATTATGTCATTTTTCTGTGATAAACCCTCCAATGGCTTCTCATTTTAGTGACAAGTCAACATTCTTTACAGTAGCCTGCAAGTCCTTTTTCACTCTGGTTCCTTTGTTACCAGTCTTCCCTTATCCCCTACCACTCTCCCTCTTGTCCATTTGCTCTAGCCACCCTGCTGTGGGTTGTTGCTCTAGGGTTTCTGCACTTGCTGTTTCCCTTGCCTAAAACACTCTTCCCTAGATACCCACAGGGCTCATCTCTCATTTACTGTGGGTCTCTGCTCATCATCTTCTATAAATAGCATCCCACCCTACTACTAGACACTCACTTTCCTCCCCGCTTTTCCTCTCTGTAGCATTTATTATCTTCTAACATAAGACGTATTTACTTGTTTGTTTTCCTGTTTATCTGTTCCTCTACTCCCTAGGCATGCCTTCACAATGCAAGTTCTCTGAGTTCAAAAACTTTGTTTACAATTATATTCCTAATGCTCAAGAGAGTTCCTGGCTAGTAGTAGGTGCTTAATAAATATTTATAAAATTAATAAATTAAGATTATTCTAATGTTGTGTTATAAAAGCAATATTACAATTATTCTTTCAGTTTTTCAGATATAATACAGGAAAGGGATACAGTATATTCTAGACACAAGTACTCAGAGAAAAAGAATACTCTTTTCTTATAAAGTAGTACATTAGCAAAAAGGGAAGGGAAAACAAACAAAAAATAACCATCTGGTGGAGTAACGGAGGAATTCCAAGATCAAGGTCTAAGGCTTAATTAAATGGAATTTTCTTAAACTGAGAAAAGGTATGTCCAAAACTTCTGTAGCAAGTCACTGTAGTAGGAGATTCATAAGCTATATTTTCATGATGAATTCAGTCTGATCCTCTACCCTTAATAAGGCTATGCCCAATTATTCATAGACATTGATTATCCGTTATTTTTAAGATAATCTTATCTTTTTAAAAGGATCAAACACTTAAACTTTAAGATTTTTAAATTTGCACCTGTGTTAATTCAGTATTCTTAGAACACATGTATTTGAATGCATGGTTACTTTAATAAGTCACATAATAATGATAATTTCCTGTGTATCTAAAAATGTTTTAGTCTTATCAAAGCTCTTTTGGTGTTCATTATTATCAGTGTTGAAGATGTTTGGCTTATTCTTCCTATCCCCTGCCCAATTTGGTTGTTCAGTTATAAATACTGAGTGGATAAAAGGTGAGAGTAGTTGAGAATTGGTTCTGAATTATTTTCATGAATGGTGGAATTTGACTTTGGTATGTCCACCTCACACAGCAAAAACTGGTGGGAAGCACTGAAAAAAATCTCGAGGGAACTGGCTTTCATGTCATCTCCCCCAAGGGGGTGAGATTAACGTTGCTGCTACTGCATTTCTCTGGAGCTCAGGAAATTACTGCCCCTGGAAAGGCATATCTGAGATTCAGTAAGATGCTAGACATAGGAGCTTCAAAAGAGTAGAAGCTGGGCTTCCCTGGTGGCACCACTGGTTAAGAATCCGCCTGCCAAAACAGGGGACACAGGTTTGAGCCCTGGTCCGGGAAGATCCCACATGCCGCAGAGCAACTGAGCTCATGCGCTACAACTACTGAGCCTGTGCTCTAGAGCCAGCAAGCCATAACTACTGAGCCCATGTGCCACAACTACTGAAGCCCATGCACCTAGAGCCCATGCTTCACAGCAAAAGAAGCCACCGCAATGAGAAGTCCGCACACCACAACAAAGAGTAGCCCCTACTCGCCACAACTAAAGAAAGCCCATGTGCAGCAATGACGACCCAATGCAGCCAAAATAAATAAATAAATAAGTTAATTAATTAAAAAAAGAAAAAGAGTAGAAGCTAAATTTTCTCATATACTCAGTGGCATAAGATTATCACTACTCCAGATATTTTGCAAGAAGAAGGTCAAATAAAAATGGCACTATTTAAAGACACATTCGCTATATAAAATTCCAGGCACCAGATATTAATATTTGCAGATTTTTTAATTGTTAAGGAGCTACATTTTTAAAGATTCCTTATCTCTCAAATAAACAATAAACGGATTTGAAAAGTTTTGTGTTACATACCTGCATGCCAAATACAGAAGTAGATTAAGTGTACACCATACTTTAGACAATGGGCTAGGGGTTTTATATCTATTTATTCATTGAACACACATACACAAACTGGAGATGAAAGCTTGAATCTCAGAAGTTAAATACCATGCTCAGGATCACCTAACCAGTAAGTTCAGAGATGAATTAATACTTTGGTCATCTGATTCGAAGTCCAGTAATTCTCCTATGTTATAGCTACCTCCTTTGATGATCAAAAGTAGAATGAACATATTCCTACTTATATTTTAACATTGTGTTTATATGGCCAGCGTTCTCAATTATTTACTTTATGTCCTGTTATGTCTTTGCAAATGACATTCTTGCTTTACCTGAGGAAAAGTAATTGTCAAAGTTAGTCTTAATGATATCACTTCTGTTGCTTGTTCTACTTGTGAGTTATTTTTATCTTGTGGTTTATTTATTTTGGCACAGCAACATTCACAGCTTCCTCTGCAATTTCATAAAACGTTTCTTGCCTCATAACCTTGTTGGCTGCCCTAACTGCAGTGTTCCTCTAAAATAACGTGAATTTGGAGTGTTATTTAAATACCTTTAAAGTTTTTTGTTTAATTTCATATGCTTTAAACACATATAGGATAGAGCGTATTTGTTAGTGTAATGTACATTTTTCTTCCTCCATCTTCCATTCTCGTTACCTATATCCAATGATTTTCATGGAGACTATTACATCTTAAAGTTCTGGCCTCAGAGAATGTATTAATAAATAGTTTTAATTATTTTTCATATTGGATTAAAATAATTCATTTTTCTAAGAGCAGAGAAAATTGCTATTCACCTGTTTTATTTACAAATTTCAATGTTTGCTATTCCATTTTTGAAAATGCTAGCCAATCAGAATTTATTAAACCAGTCGTATAGTCATATTTGCAGTATCAGTATGGTACTTCTGTATTTTCACTTGATTTGTTTTTGAAGTGTTTATCCCACTCTGGAGGACACTGTTACATTGTCCATTCAGCAAATGTTTCTTGAGTGCCTACAATAAAACAAACTTTGGGAGAAGCTTTGGGAATGTAAGAAAATAATAAAGGTCTCCCCTCTCAAAGCTTATGAAGATAGAAAGCACACCATATATCTCAATACAATGCAGTATTAAGTCCATTCCAGATAATTACACAGGGTGCTGCAGGCTTACAGAATCAACAAGAAAATAGGAAATGCAGTAGAAAATTAAGGTGAAGAAGCCAAATATCTCAAAACAAGATTTCAGTATCAGGAATCTGCAAGTTCTTTCTTTAAGCTGGAGTGAAAATTGTACATGGGGGAATGGAAGGAGGCTTAAAAAGAGGTACGCAGGAATCAGCTTATAAAATAGCTCCGGAACCTAAGGTGTGAAGTTAAATTTTATAATAAAAGCTAAGGAGAACAACGGTAAACATACTATCTATGGGGTCCTTTTCATATTCTTCTGTTTGTGGTAAATGGACTGTTGACCACTGCTATATTTAAAAAGGCAGAGAGAGAAAACTTTTCAATTAAATGCAAGATATGTCTATGCTTGAGACTTTCCATTGTGATTAACTTTTGGATAATTAACCTTATAAGAAGTATTCAAACTCTCCATTTCTCTCACCATATGTTTGGCTCCCTTTATTAGCTAGCAGTATCCTAATGAGAAATATAAAGTTTAATACTAGCTGATGCAATTGGGACGTAGAGGGAAAATTAGGAGGCCTGATTTGCCATTCCATTCTTGCCAATATTGGCTAAAATATGGATTAAGCAAGGATATTAATCACATGCCACTCTAGGTATTCATGTGCATTTAATTTTGTCCTTACCACTATTTATGAAACTGGCATTATTAACTGCATTGCATAGGTAAGGAGATTTCTAAAACAGATTAAATGTAAGTTTCTTGTCCAGGTTTACAGAGATAATATGGGACCCAAGAGGGTTTCAAACCAGGTGTAACTGATTTAGAGTCTGGACTTTCTACCCCTTCTTCATTTCATCCCTAGGCAGCTAGGCAGCCTTAATTACATATATATAGTTTCCCAGGTGATTCTAAATGTGTATAAAGTTGAGTAACACTGTGCTAGATCAGTGCTTCTCATACTTAATGTGTATTCAAAACATCTGGTGATCTTGATAAACTGCATATTCTGGTTAAGTGTGTCTGGCTGTGGCTAAGATTCTGCAGTTCTAACAATCTCCCAGATGAGGCTGATGTGCTGGTCCACAGAACATACTGAATAGTAAAGTATTATGTTATGTTTAACCTGCCACTATATCTGAAATACATCATTCTATGAAACTTTTCAATTCATTGCCAAAAGGAGGCAATGTTGCTTTTTCTATTAGAGGGTGGGATCTGTTGCTACCGTGGATTTGAAAGCTTGCTTCACTGTGGGTTAGCTGCATAATGTTGAGTAAATTTCTTATTCCCTCTATGCCTCAGTTTCTTTGTTTTTAAAATGGTAGTAGTAATAATTACTACCACATATAATTTTGTGAATATTTGATAAACTAATCAATGAAAAATGATTAAAACTTTTAATCATTAAAATGATTAAAAATGTCTGCCATTTCAAAAGTGCTTAATAACTCATTATTATTATTAATACTGTTAATGAAATTTTCATTTCTAGTTTGACCTATATTAGAGTAGTTCAAAATATTTCTCTCAGAAGAGAATAACACATGTGGAAATATCTACCTGTGCTCTTATGATTTAAACAGGTTATGCTGAAAAATTACAAAGAAAATATAAATGAAAAAAATTAGAAAGCCACAACATATTTATTTATCCTTAGCACCAAATTGGTAGGTATGTATAAGATGTATAACATTTAAAAAATGCACAATCCAATGGAATTTGTTACCCGGTATTGTACTTTAATCACCTATCTGACAAGAGCTTTAAAAATTTTAGTATAAAACTTATGACCTGTTTAGGCATATGTCCTTTGCTGGAAGTCCTTGAGTTCGGAGACAT
Organism: Delphinus delphis; assembly: GCF_949987515.2. Taxonomy (NCBI): domain Eukaryota; kingdom Metazoa; phylum Chordata; class Mammalia; order Artiodactyla; family Delphinidae; genus Delphinus; species Delphinus delphis. The sequence goes on along the minus strand of NC_082687.1, from coordinate 61,773,361 downwards.
ATGGCTTCCAACAGAACTATTCTTTGATCCAGAGGCTTCCCTATTAAATATAAAGGATGTCCTAAGCGTTTCTTTACAATGTAGTATTTAAAAGAGGTTTATTGGACATAAGAACTAATTAAATGTACAGTTTCTGATTTTAGCAGACCCCAAATTGCTTTATATTCTCCCATAGACTGTCTGACCTACTTAGTAGATTGGAGAATTTTGTGATCTAAATCATATTCCTGCCTGACAGCAGGAATTCAAATCCCTTGAGGACTTACCTTAAGTAGGATTCATTAGTCCTCTGTAGTCCAGTGCCCCAGCTGCCATGCTGAAGACAAAAGAGTAGCCAATTTAATTAACTACAGCCTCGAGGAGCATAATTCATTATCAGTTTTTCCAAGTAATCCAAGACAATATCAATGCTCCCAGTGGAAGGATAGATAAAGCCAAGTGGTCTAATCAGGAAAGAAATCCCTTGAATCTAACTGTTCTTTTGACTATTTAATTGATGGTAAATTAGAGGCCATGAGAAGACCACAAAACTTACCATCAGAGAAGAGAGACCTATATTTCTTTTATGTGATAAGAAGTCAATAATATATACAACTAAGCTTCTGGAGGAGAATTATCTATAACCTATTGTGCCAACACATTGTAACTCTTCTGGTACCCTTAGTTTATATGACTAATTCTATGGCAGGTGAACAACATGTGAATAGTTTATTTTGCTGTTATTTACAATAAATGTCTGATACAAATCCAGTAACTAGAAATATGTTCTTAATGATTAATTTAATTTACTTATTCATAGATGAATGAAGTGCCTACTTTGTGCTGTGTTAAATGCAGAGAAGGTAAGACATTTTTTATACTTTTGAAATGCTAACAGCTTATTAAGTGATAAATAATGATACATAAAGTGACATTTTGAAAATTGAATAAAGGGATGTATAAAACAGTAATGTTGACAGGAATAAAAGAGAAGATGACCTATAGGAAATGTTATTTGAAATGTTTCTGAAAGACAGATTTAGAAATTGTCAGGTTGCAAATAGATGAAAGAGAGTTTTTGACATGAGAATACTATGTGAAGCGAAACACCCTAGCATGTCTTTAATTCATGGCTGGAGGAATAAATGCAAGTGGGGTCAATAGAAAAGCAGGTTGTTCATGGCAACTAATCCCTGATTTTATAGATCATATACTTGAATATGTTCTTCCCATATGTTAATTCATTCAATCCTCTCAGTAAGTATCAAGGTATGCAATCTTACCTTTACCTCGATAAATAATGACACTGAGAAATGACATTGAGAATTAAGAAAATATGTACAATGTCCAGCGCCACTTACATTTGATAAATGAAAGCCCAGGGCATCCTTCACAGGACTAACTGATTCGAATATGCAATTTTTTATACTCTGTACTAGCAAGAACTCGTATGTTATATTAAAGTCATATCCTATAGACTAGTATTGATCTACTATAATTATACTTGAAGTTGATGATTATACTGGATTTTGGACACACACATCCAAACACATACATACACACAGATACCAAAAATGACAACAACAAAACCAGAAATCTAGCAACAGATTGGATATTGAATGGAAAGGATGTTGAACACAAGTAAGAGTATTAAGAAAAATTGAAATAATTTCAAATTATTTTAAAAATAATGTGATATTAGAATATTAAAAAATGTGATGTAATTTTCACCTTTAATTAAAAAATATGTATTGAATACATCTTATGTATATTGCCTTGTTTTCTGTAAAAGATACATCATGACTAAAAAAATAGATGGTCCTTGTCATTATGTATGTAGTAAGGAAGATAGACATAAAACAAATAGATACACTAATAAATAAACTTTAATATAAGTTTTATTGAATTAAGAGAACAGTAACAATATCACACTGTGTGTAACTCAACTGCGTTTAAATAGAAGTTCAACAGCACTTCTTGCCAATTCAAGCACCAGAAATTTGTGAATGCCTACCCTGTGCCAGGAACACTTCAAAAGACATCATGAACTTCAGCTTCTTGAGTTCTAATAAAGAATAAACCCTATATTTTCCTAGAGAAACTGGTTGTTGGGAATTTAAGGCCCTATATTGATTTTCATCTACATTTCAGAAACTCTTTGCAACTAGATGTGATCATTTTAAATTGCAGCATCCGATTTTAAAAATATCTGTGTGCATAGTCTGACAGAAATATAAAAAAATAAGTGATTAGGGAAAACTATTTTTGACAAGTTCTTCTAACTCTTGAGAAGTTCCAATATATTTATGCCGAGCACTGCTTCCTCCTCAATCCATATGCCACCGAAATGTGTGCCATTCCTCTCCGCTCCCCAACCTGATGTACAAGCATCTGTTTCTATAATTTCAAAAAACTTTAGTAATAGATACACATATAGGGTTTGATGGTCAATAATATTTAGTTCTTACTGCAGTAACTTGAAGATTGATCAGATACTTGTATTATTAAATATAGAGCATTTATGATTTCACCAGATGTAAAGAGAAGAAAACATGGGTTTAGAATTTAAAAAAAAAAAAAAAAACTTTCAGAGGAAAACATCTCACTTACTCATGTAAAGTGAGGGCCATAAAATAAAGGTGAAAGCTAAAGGTGAAAGTGCATATTTTTAAAATGGACTCAATGTAAAGGAGCCTGTCTTAATTATCTATTGCATAAATTATCCCATAACTTAGCAGCTCAAAACAACATATTTGCATTGTCTCACAGTTTTTGTGGGTCAGGAGTTCAGGCACAGCTTATTTAGGTCTTCTACCTCAGGATGTCTCACAGGCTGCCATAGGTGTAGTATGGGCTGAAGTCATCTCAAAACAACTGGAAAAGGGTCTGCTTTTGAGCTTATTTGGCAGGATTCAGTCCCTCACCTCCTTTGGCTTTTGGCCAGAGGTCTACCTCAGTGCATTGGCATGGGGATCTCTGCGACATGGCAGCTTGCCTTATTAAAGCATGTTATCCATGAGAGCAATCACGTCGGCTAGATTACAGAAGCTGCAATCTTTTGTAACCTAATAATGAAAGTAATGACTCATTATCTTTGCCTTATGTATATAGTCTATAAGACCAAGCAAGTCAGTAGGTCTTTCCCATTCTCAAGGCCTGAATACCAAGAGGCAGGGATCATTGTGGACCATCTTAGAGTCCGCCTACCACAGAGCCTGTGTGCATATCTATGATGGAAGAGCTCTCAAAGAACTATAAACAGCTATTGCTATAACTTTGATCTCAAAAAGTAGAAATCTTACAAATTACCACTTACCAATAAAAAATCCAAATTCTCTTTTGAACTTTCAAATGTGTTAATGTTTATGAATATATGTTTTAATCTGATGCTTATCAATCACAGTAAATATTAGAGATTTTCTCTCATTTCTGTAATATTAGTGCAATTCACTATAACAAACGATTTATTATAAAGTTCTAATTATTTGAAAATTGCAAAGAAGAATATTTGCAATTATGTATCATTCCTTATCAGAGCAATTACAAGGCACTCAAATCTCAAGGATCTAATGCATAGGTTAATTAATATAACTTTTAAAATATAAATGTGTGTGAATGTGAGCAATGTTCATTGATATGTAATTAAACATTTGGATATATGAACAGCAAATGCTATTATCTATTACTATGTGCCAGAAACTGTTTTATGTATGCCAGATGTAGCAGTAAATAAAACAAAAACTGTCCCTGCTCTCATGGTGTTTGTATCTCAGAGTGGTAATGAAACAACAATCAAAAAGGCAAAAGTCAAGTACAGATAGTGATAAGAAGAAACTAAAATAGGTGATGAGAGTGACTGTGGTAGGGGATGCTACTGAACTGGCTGAGTACTGCAGGACTCAGGGCATAGTGATATTTGAGTGGAGACCTGAATGATATCCTGTCATTGTCTGAGGGCTGAGCACTCTAGAAAGAGGGCAAAGCAAGTCAAATGGTCCTTAAAACAGACGAACTGCTAGCCTGCTTGAGGACCTGAAAGATTAGTGCTGCTGTACATAAGGTGAGGGATTTGGAGTCGTCAAGAGAAGTTTGGACAAGCCATAGGGACTACTAGTGTCTTGTAAATTGTGTAAGTAATTTGAGCTTTATTCTAATTCAAAGAGAACCTTGGTAAGTTTTTATGTGGAGTGTCAGGAACTGGAGACAGCTTTTGGGTGAAGTCCTGCTACTAGAGGACCTGTATCCTGAAGGGCTATGAAGTAAAGTGAACTGTTTGTCAAGATGGAAAACTCTAGACCATTTTAACTAAAGATAGGAACTTTCCAACAGAAAATGATGTTGCAGGAGAGGAGGTCAACTGTAATTCAGAAGGAGACAGGAGGTAATTTCATAGGATGAGCGGAAATGTTGGCCTTGGAGAGAGTGTCAGGGTCAAACCACTCATTGTAACAGGAAGACAAGTAGGGTAAATAAATGTGTGGATGTGAAATTTTGTTGAAGAAAGGTGAAATGATAAAAGATCTTCTTGATGGTATTTTTAGGAGGCAAGTGGAACATTAGATTCTCAATAATATATCTTCATAGGTTGAGATTTTATAACTCTCATATACATTCCTTTAATTATGCACTCATTGAGATTCTCTGATTTCTAAGATAAATTTTCCTTTATGCTGTGCATTTAAAAAGAGGAAAAAAATTGCTTTAGCCAGTCATTCTCAAATGCTAGGCAACAGCTAGATGCACAAGGAAAAACACAAAAATACTCTCTGGTGAATTTTTCATGAAGCAAAATTTTCAGTTTATTTAGGGATTATGCTCTTCCTACTACTTGTGTTAAAATATCCTGTTCATTATTAAACAATGATTATGAAAGATAGATGTATTCTAATGTCATTAACTGGGAAAAGGTTAACAAAGCTGGCATTCATAGATGGGGTGACAATTCTTTTGTCTTTATCTTTTTCTTTTATGAGTATTCAAAAAATTTTTTGCCATAATGTTATTTAAGTTATAAAAAATTAAATTTAAATGTTTAACTTCTTTTGTAAGAGAACAAAAAGTTTTAAAAATTAATATACATTAAAGTGAAAATATTACTTCATGGGAGAACAAAAGAACAGTAAAAAGCTTTGCTGCCTAATTTCAGTGTTTTCATTATAACTTGGTTCTTAAAGAGGCTAGTCTAGATTACTAATTTTTAAGCATTATTCCTTGGAGAAATCAGGAAATAGGCACATTTTAGTTATCTTTTCAAACACATGAAATTTATCTCACTATCTAAAATTCATTGCTTTTCAATAATTTGATTTGTCTGTGTCTCCATTTACAGATCAAGAAGTGGAAACATGCTGTCTTGAAAAGGAATTTTTTTTTTTTTCCTTCTTTTTTTTGCGGTACGCAGGCCTCTCACTGTTGTGGCCTCTCTCATTGTGGAGCACAGGCTCCGGACGTGCAGGCTCAGCAGCCATGGCTCACGGGCCCAGCCGCTCGGAGGCACATGGGATCTTCCTGGACCGGGGCGCGAACCCGTGTCCTCTACATCGGCAGGCGGACTCTCAACCACTGTGCCACCAGGGAAGCCCAAAAAGGAACTTTTTATTTGCCTTTTCTAGGGAAAAAAAAGCAAGATAGGGAAATACCCAAGAAGTGATTGTTACGTCTTTAGGGAGACCAGAACCAAAACCTCTCAATTCAGGCTGTTTTATTTATGAAAAGATTCCCGTTAAGGAAAAAAAAAAAAAATGTGTATGTTTGTCATTACCTATCAACTCATCTATCTATCTATATAGCTAGACAACCAATATAAACTCTGTATTTGTATAAGTGTGAGCAAAAGAGGCACACACAGAGAGAGTACTGTGTTGTGCCGGGCACCATTTTAAGCACTTTGCAAATAATTTTCCAGATGTGTAGATTGATATACATAGTAGAATTACATACATATAAAAATTACTAGGTCATAGTAATTTTTGTAGTAACTGTAAGTTCTGAAATTTTAAATAAGTAAATAACAGTAGAAAATGAGTTTGTAAAAGAGTTTTGGTGTCATGCTGGTGCTTTTTTTTAAAACACATCAGTTTTAATGACCACTTTTTGTTGAGCTTACTTTTTAGGACCATTAATGAGATTAGAATGCAGTATTTCTAATGATCTCCTAAATCTAAATCTTTTTTAAAAAAAATTACACACAAATGTCCAACTACTCACTAGCATCTCAAATCCAAACTGTTAAATAGTGGCATTTAAAATTTCATTACTGCTTTCCTATTTTTGTGAAAAGCATTAAACTGTGACTGACTAATTAGGTTCCAATCTAATATACTCCAATGTTACTGAGTAGATTCTACCTATAACCAACTGACTTAAGTGATTGTGATATATATCAGTGAAGAAAACAGACAAAGATTTCTACTTTTGTGGAGCTTACACTCTGGTCAGTAGAGACAGATAATACAAATAAACATAAATATATGTTGAAATCTGACAAGGCACTGTGGAAAAAGAAGAATTTTAAAGCAGGATAAGGGGGATAAAGGGTATCTGAGTAAAGGTAAGAAAGTTAGGATTTTAATTTTGGTAAGGATAGGACTCACTCAAACTGTGAGAGTTAATGGATTCACTCAAACTAATAGAGTTAATGGATAAAAACTAGGAAATCCCTTTAAAACATAAGACAGATTACATTAACAACATTGATGATCTCCTATCTTATTCAGATTAAAAAGCCAGATCTGGGCTTCCCTGGTGGCGCAGTGGTTGAGGGTCCGCCTGCCGATGCAGGGGACACGGGTTCGTGCCCCGGTCCGGGAGGATCCCACATGCCGCGGGGTGGCTGGGCCCGTGGGCCATGGCCGCTGGGCCTGCGCGTCCGGAGCCCATGCTCCGCAACGGGAGAGGCCGCGGCAGTGAGAGACCCGCGTACCGCAAAAAAAAAAAGCCAGATCTTTACAATGACCTAAATTTCCTTACACAATCTGACTGCCTGTTAATCAGTAACCTCTTCTATATTAGCTATGATAGCAATAGCTGTTCTGACAGAAAAATCTCCAGTTTCAGTGAATTAACACAATATGATTTATTCCTTACTCATTCATATTTGAAAATGGGTATCTTTGATGAATGAGAAATCCTCTTCCAAGTGGTGATTCATAACCAAGCTCCTGCCATCTTGTGCTCTAGCATTTTCAATTATGTGGCTTCTTAGCTTATTAGTTCCTCTGTATCAAGCCTGAAGGAGGATGTGGGTGCTACTGAGTGGGAGTATTTTAGGGCTACATCTGGGACTATACCTATCACTTTCACTCACATTCCTTTGGTTCGAGCTCAATCACAAGATGAATTCTATAAAGGAGGCAGGGAAACTACACTGTATGACCAGAAAAGAAGAGGTGAAGAGTTGGGTGATCAGGTTGCACTCTTTAAGATAATTATCACCTGTTACACTTCCCTCTTTTTCATTTTGCTGTAGCCATAATAGCCTCTGTCATTTCTGGTACACTCGGTCTCAAGACCTTGGCACTGGCAATTCCGAATGCCATATGTATTTCTATAGATATGCACATGGCTCTGTCCCTTGCTTCACTCCTGCTCGATTGCTCAATGCTGTCTTTCTATAGAGGCATTTCCTAACACTTTATTTCCTCTTTTTTTCTGCTTTCTTTTTCTGTTTTATTGTTCTCCATAACTATTTTATATATATATAATATATATACAGATATATATTTATATATAACTGTATAATAAAATGTATATATAAAATAAATATTTTATTTATATATACATAAAATTCTCTAATATATACTGTTGGTTTCACAAAAATACTATGTCTCTGTTTTTTATAACTGCCTTTTAAATCCTACTCAAGAAAGTTCAGTATTGGATTGAGACGTTATAAACTGCTTAAGTTCTTGAATACCTTTCTAACATACTATTTATTGTCTGTATTCTTCACTAAGACAAAAGCTGTATGAGTACAGATTCATTTTCTTTATCAGTGTATCTTCAGCACAAAGAAATGTCTGTAGTACATAATAGGTGCTCAATAAATATGTTTTGGATGAATGAATAAATGTAGGAGTTTGTAAATATCTCTACAATGGCATTTATGTTATTCTAATTATGTTTTCATATCAGTCTCTCTCACTAAGCTTCCTAAAGGTAAGAAACAGCACATTTTATGGTAGGGAGAAGATTGATGATAAATATTGGATGAAGGAATAAATGAAGAAAGAGATGAGAAAAGTGATGTTGAGAGAGCTGAGTAAATTTTCAATCATAGTATTATGTAGAAATCATGTCCTTACTCCTCAAGGTCTTACTCAAAAACTCATATTGTTTCCTTTATCCAATTGAACTCTTACAAATCCCTGTTTTCTTTGTGTTGTTTATTTCAATAAAGCTTTGTTCTTTATAGGTGCAATAACCACAGTTTGACATCCTTACTTTATTTAATATAAACCTAACCAAACAGTATATAATGCTATTAAGTATGGGTGTGGCATACTCAGCTAGCTTTTACTACATTAAATGAGGATTTTAATGAAATAGAATATCATTATTTTTGAAAAGAACATACACCCATGCACACCAATGAGTCATTATTTCATAGAGAACACAATGGAATGTGCTAAATTTTATGTCATTCAAAGATATGCTAGCATTTTTTAATCTAGTCTCATTATTTCCTTTTGTGATGAGGTATTCCATCTTCACTTATTTTACTAGAGTATTTCAAGTTATTGATAATATAACTGTGCACACTTGTAATATAAATAGAATAGGTATATTTGATTATCACAGTCTTGGATTGAGTTTTCTGGAGAACTGGGATATCATCTGTGGCTTGATTTTTATCCCTAGTTTATGTCATTTTGCCCTTCACTTCACTTTCAATATCATCTTATTTCTCTAAGTTATAAGATGCTGTGACCTTTCATTAAAATAGAAAAAAAAAATTAAATCTTTTGAAATGAAATAGAGAACCACACTTAGTATTAAATTCAATACCAAGAGGCATCTGTGACTCATTCAGGACATAACAACCCTAAATTGCCCTAAGAATAGGAGCCTTACACGGTATAATACATAATACTAATAGAGAGGGTATGACCGTGACTGGCTTATAGAATTAATTCAGAGTACATTCAGTACAGGTGCTTGGGAATGATATTTAGCTTTAAAAGTATTAGTCATTAAACGTCCAGAATCTTAATTTTTTAAAGAGAAATTAAAATCCACCTGGAAAATAACCAAGGCAATAGACAGTACAAGTAGTACTAATTATAATATGTTTGAATGAGAAGTTTCACAAAAATAAATGTCACTTTCTTTATACCTAACCTGTAAATCCTGCTTTGGTAAATTAAATATTTTTATTGAGGGGCTATACATATTTTAACTTGCTTAAATCCCTGACTTAAGTGTAGAACTGTGCAGTAATATATTTTAAATTTTATTTTGCTCTAAGTTAATTGGCTAGAGTTTCTTTATTGACATTTGTAGTTTTTATGTTTTTTTCATGCTATGCATAATTAAGTCTTCTGTGAAAAACAGCCAGGCAAAAGCTAGCTAAAGCAGAAAAGCATGCTCCTGGATCATTTTTGGATCATGCTCTTGGAAAAACAAAAGGTTTTGAGATTTCTCGTATATATTCTCAATAATGGACAGAAAAGAAATATCAATAGCAACAATAAGGTATACAAATCACACCTCCAGGATACACAGTTTACTAAATTCAGTAAATACATGATGCTATATGTGTGTTTTTGCATTATATATCTTACAACAAGCTGCTAAGGGTAATTATACTTAATAGTACTAGTTCTTTGCATTCAATTGAAGTAAATGTATATCTATCTCAATGGCAGCACAACATTATTATAAGTGTTTTATAAAGTTTGATTTAAGCAAAGGCTGTGTAGGTACTTTATCTTTAGTTTCAATACTTAAATTTTATAATCCACACCTGTTGCAATAGCTCTCTATTTATATATGAATTTAGGATATTTTCTGAAGAATTCTAGACAACATTTAACTCCAGTCTGATTGATCATTTGCTTTATTGAGAGTCTAAACTAGTTATTAGCTAGATTGGTCTCTATGCTTTTTTTTTGATAGCAATTTGACCCTCAGACATCAAATAGGCAATAAAGTAGAATAAAACATTCATTTTCCTAGGCTGTCGAAGTTTAAGAATCTTGGGTAGTCATCTGTTATTTATTTCCAGTGGAATAAAGAACTTTTTAATAATAATACCTTAAAATGGAAATTCTGAGAACTAGAATTGAAAAATCTGGAACAAAGTCTTATTTATTATGTCACTTTGGGTAAATCTCAACTTGTTTATTTCTCAAATGAGCACATTATACTCCTCTTACCTAAGTTATGGAGTAGTTTTGAGACTTAAAATAAGAGATTATTTGGAAAATACCTTATATTCCTAAAATCACAAACATGAACCTTTACTGGTTTAGTTAGAATATTTAAACTTGTATTTTCTTTGTATATAAGCTATTTAATTTCCAGTTATATTCTGAATTAATCAATATTTGTTGAACTTATTTTTTTCATTATACTTTTTGTTAAATGACTATAAAAAGAAATATAATTATGATAACAATAATGGTAAAGGGAATAATAATAATAATGGTAATGACAGGTGACATCCATACAGAGTGCATCACTATTTCAAGTGAAACATCAAAAACATCTTCAAAAGTTTAACCATAGCCTTCTGGAAAAGTATATTCTCAGTATGTAGTTTATTAATCATTTTTTTCTTGGACTAAGACATTTACTTTCTCTTTTGTACACATATGGGTCAATGATATTAGATTATATGGCAGAAACTCATTTTTAACCAATGTTTTCTATCTGAGCTCGAAAGATAAAACTACACTGGGACAATTACTAATGAAAAAACTCAGTAACATAGTTTAAACCTTATGCCAAATTTCATGTTTTCAAACTTTAGTTTTTAAAAAGTTAAAAACATGATTCTCATAAATATATAAAGTGGACATATGGTAAAGATTTCATTCAACTCATTATTGATGGAAACAATAAGATAGTAAGCCTGATCTAAAAAGAATTTAAACAGGTGGGTATTTATAAGCAATTTAAAAGGTCAATGTTAAAATAGGAATGTTAGTTTAGCCACAAAACTTGTTAATGTTCTACAAACCAATAACTGATAACTGTGGGGGTTATCATTACTACCAGACAGAAATCTACAGGACAATGTCTTACCCAAAGTTTATATAATCCAGAAGAATGCACTTGCTTTTGACTTTGCTATTTACTCTTTGATTAGTACCCAGATACTATAAATTTATACATTGCTATGGACTAAATTGTGTCCCCTCAAAATTCGTATGTTGAAACCCTAACCTCCAATGTGATAGTATTTGGAGATGGGGCCATTGGGAGGTAATAAGGGTTAGATGAGGTCATAAGGGTGGGGTTTCATGATTCAGTTAGTGGCTTTATAAGAAGAGTAAGAAAAAGAAAGATCACTCTTTCTCCACCTTGTGAGAGTACAGCAAAAAGTTGGCAGTCTACAAGCCAGGACGAAGGCCCTCAGCAGCAACAGAATTGGCTGGTACCTTGAACATGGACCTTCTGGCTTCCAGAACTGTGAGAAATCAATGTTTGTTGTTTAAGCCACCCAGTCTATGGTATTTGTTATAGCAGCACAAGCAGACTAATACATGTAATTATGTAGAATTCTAACATGTAGAATTGCTGACCGTAAATGTTGCAGCTGGATGTGTATCAGCTGTAACCAAACCACATGAGGAGGGGAAACTAGGACACTTTGTAGGTGGAGTGGTGGAGCAGGCATCAGGATAAATGTCCTTCCAACCATATCATTGAAATGGTCGACAAAACTCAGGCTGTTTAACCTAGAAAAGTAACTAGTCAAGGGGTACGTATTAACCGTCTTTAATTTTTAAGTATTCATGTGTAAAAGGAACATTTGACTGTTTTGTATCATTTTTAAAAGAACTAAGACTAGTAAACAATAGTTTTGGCTTATTACAAAGGGAAGTTTTGTGAAAGTGAGAGATGTACGGGGATGGAATGATCCATCCTGGCATTCTTTTCCATTCGTGAAAGCCAGTCTACAAGTTTCCTAAGCCTACCATATTAAGTAACAAGCAAGCAAACAAATTAAAATGGAGTTTCTTTACAAAAGCAAGAGGATTTCTTTTTTCTTTTTGAAATTCAAACTTTAATTCACAAACAATTCATTTGTTCATGTTCATTACTGAAAGATTTATTTTCATGATAAATAATTCTCCCATTGCAGAGAGAGAGGTCTTTACATTCAAAGACATTTGGGTTTTATTTGACATTGGGAAGTCTCTTAAGCTTTATAGCTTGGTTTCCTTATGTGTACAATGAATATTATTATATCTACCTTAGGTGATTGTTCTGGGAATAATCTAATATAGCCCTAGTGGATGATTAGTTTTATGGTGAGTGTGGTTGAACCATGGCACCCAAATATATGGTCAACTATTATTCTGGATGTCTGTTTTAGGGTATTTCTGGATAATGTTTACATTTAAATTAGTGGGCTTTGAGTAAAGCATATCGCCCTCCATAATGTGGGCAGATCTCACCCAATCAGTTGAAAGACAATAAAACAAAAGGCTGACCTCCTCCTAAGGTAGAGGGGATTCTGTCAGCAAACTGCCTTTGAACTACATTTGCAACATCAGCTCTTCCTGGTTCTCCAGCAGACTGCCTGTCTTCAGCCTGTTAAATGCCCCCGCCCAGCATATTTTGAACCCATCATGCCTTCACAATCACATGAAACAATTCCTTAAAATAAATCTCTTTTTCTCTATATATATGCATCCAATTGGTTCTATTTGTCTGGAGAATCCTTACTAATATACCATGTAAAGTATCCATTTTGAATTCTCTTAATTACAATATTTTCTCAATACTGAAAGAACTGTTTGAAAGAAAAAATTAAAAAAAAATAAATCAAGCTGGGACTTCCCTGGTGGCGCGGTGGTTGAGAATCCGCCTGCCAATGCAGGGGACACGGGTTCCAGCCCTGGTCCGGGAGGATCCCACATGCTGCGGAGCAACTGGGCCTCTGCGCCACAGCTACTGAGCCTGTGCTGTAGAGCCCACGAGCCACAACTACTGAGCCCACGTGCCACAGCTGCTGGGGCCCACACGCCTAGAGCCTGTGCTCCATAATGAGAGAGGCCACTGCAATGAGAGGCCCGCACATCACAACGAAGAGGGGCCCCTGCTCGCTGCAACTGCAGAAAGCCCATGTGCAGCAACCAAGACCCAACACAGCCAAAAATAAATAAATAAATTTATTAAAAAAAAAATACATCAAGCTAATTCAATGGAATCATATAGGCACTACTTAGTAGATATAAATCATAGTGATACGAATTTATTCTCCATTATCCAGAAATTTAAAATGTCTCAAATTTTAAGTCTTTTTTACTTCAATATTAATAATAGGAAAGAGCGGAAATATATTGTTTATTGACACTGTGCTAGGCAAACTGCAACCATATCAATTCTCAGTATTGTCTCAAAAATTTCATTTCCCCTCATAGGTAACCTCTTTAAAGGAAGCAGTTTCTTTTAGTGGTTTTCAAAGTTTTCATTGTGCTGTCACTAACAACATTTTGTAAATGTATATACCTCCCTTACATTTATAAATTGATAGCTAAAGTATGTATTATGTTTTCAATAGTGGCAAAGGATATAATTTCCATCCTATTGTAAATATTGGCATTTTAAAACAAAATTATTACATGTATCATTTTTATGGATTTTACGTATTTAGTTTTAATTAGTGCTTATATTCTCTTTGAGCTACTTTTTCTGTACTATTTCACTCACAGAATTTTACCATAGTGTAATATATTACTTTTTTTTTTTTTTTGCAGTACGCGGGCCTCTCACTGTTGTGGCCCCTCCCGTTCCGGAGCACAGGCTCCGGATGCGCAGGCTCAGTGGCCATGGATCACGGGCCCAGCCGCTCCGCGGCATGTGGGATCTTCCCGGACCTGGGCGTGAACCCGCATCCCCTGCATCGGCAGGCGGACTCTCAACCACTGCGCCACCAGGGAAGCCCCCATATTTTTATGTTATACATTTTATCCAATACATTTTTTCCCATTATAATCCTCTCCATATTAAAATTTACCCTTTTAGATTGAGTTAATATTATAATTTTTATCAGTATGCAGCTGACATTACTACCTATACATTTAGTATATATTAACAATTTATGTAATCAATTTTAATTTAAATTAATAGTTAATTTAAATAAGCAATTATTATGAATGAAATTATTACTTTGGAATGTATTTTTACTTAAATGGATTAGTTCCATCTAATTAGTTCATACAGCATACTAGAATGGTAAGTTTTCATTGTTAATTATTTTACTATATCTTGTTTTAAATTTATAGATCTGAGTCCTGAGAAGTTTTATGTACATGACAAAAGTAGTTGGAATTTGAAGGAATTTTGTTATAGCAATGTAACTCAATTATTTTGGTTACAATTTGAATTATATGCGAAAAATCACAGTGTCCTATCATTAAAGATTATTTTTAATAATTTATTAGCTGACAATGTGATGTTCTCCTTCAATTTTCTTGAAAGCAAAGAGTTGGAAACCTCCTGTTTTACAAAGTGATTTGTTACTCACTCATTAAAGTCATTCACTTTCTCACTACTGAAACCAATATATCAAATTGTTATTTTTTGGCCTCCAGGGGTTTCATACCCCGGGCAATGCACTCTGTTAATATTAGGGAATGTGTGAGGAATATACCTTCCTTTTAGAATGGGGGAGATGGAAATTTGTAAAGGTGAAATAGGAAAGGACAAAAAACACAGATGTTTTCTCAGGAGAATTAGTTTTGGAAGAGAGTACAGACAAAAGTGGGTATCTCAAAATCAACACCTTTAAGCTGTGTGTGCCTGAGTATCTCTTGAAAAATTATTACACATACCCAATGGGACACTTACCATGTGTTGAAGATGGTGGGACCTTGTTCACTGAAGTACCCAAAGCATCTAAGATACTGCTTGTCAGTGCTCAATTTGGGGAAAATAATACATGTGAATAATGAATAAATGAAATAAGTGAATAAAAAACTATGAATTTTAATAGTATGATTGTCCCCATACCATCATAGAGGAAAATTAGATCAATGTTGAGAATTCATCATATTTATTACTTTAGGGTGACTGCTCTGAAGTGTCTTGACATTGTTGTACAAAACATAATTGATTGAACATAAGTGTTTGTTCCCCTGGGACCTCATGAAAGTGACTTATGTGTCCTGGAGGCTTTTCACATGGATTCAACTTCCAATTGGTTAGGATAATTAAGATTGCTAGAGGAAATTTTAAATTATGAAACTGTGGTTATTTATTTTGGCTGCACTGGGTGGCTTGAGGGATCTTATTTCCCCGACTAGGGATCAAACCCCATGCCCCCTGCAGTGGAAGCATGGAGTTCTAACCAACAGTGGTTATTCGTATCTCCCAGCCTGCTTAGTATAAAGTTGTGGTATATACAGGATAAGTATATACATAGAAATGTGTACATTTTATATATATATATATATATATATATATATATATATATATATATTTAGATTCACATCCACTAATATTATAAAAAATGTTATTTTCTTTTTTATAAAAACTCATACATATTTATAGTTCACACATATATGACTACCAATGCTTATGTAACTCCAAATAATTTTATATACGATATGAATATTATCTAATATATACATCAGGAAGTAGTGTATGAGCTATTCTTTATGGAATAGCTTTTGTTTTGAAGATAAAGTTCTGAAAGTTAGCAATCAGTATTCTTAACACAAGCTTGCTTTGCAGTCATAGTATTTATGTAGTTTCTTCATGTTTCCTTGGAAGGGATATAAATGAAACCATGGTACAACCGTAGACTTCTACTTTTTAGAGTGACTTTTTTTTCCGTTTGCATATGGAGCATCGATATAAGGATAAATACAGATATAGATATATATGTTTTCAGATAAATATATACTTAGATACATCATCAAATTTTTCATCTTTTTTTTTTTTTTTTTTTTTTTTTTTTTTTTTTTTTTTTTTTTTTTTTTTTTTTTTTTTTGCGGTATGCGGGCCTCTCACTGCTGTGGCCTCTCCCGTCGCAGAGCACAGGCTCCGGACGCGCAGGCCCAGCGGCCATGGCTCACGGGCCCAGCCGCTCCGCGGCATGTGGGATCCTCCCAGACCGGGGCACGAACCCGTGTCCCCTGCATCGGCAGGCGGACTCTCAACCACTGCGCCACCAGGGAAGCCCCAAATTTTTCATCTTTTAGTGAAAGGTTTTTATACTGAAAGACAGACTAGTGGTTTATGCAATATCTCAGAAATTAGTGAAATGGGAGATGGAGACGCAGTGATCAATGCTTTTAATACTGATTTTTATTTTGGATGAATGCAATTGTGTGTATAATCAACATGTTAACAAATAGTGACTATAGTTCTATATGGGTAAAACCATAGTAGAGGTTACATGAAATAGTAAATTTCAGAGGAGAACAGCAAAAAGATAATTTTCTTAATGTAAAGTTAAAGAGTAAAAAGATATATCTTAATCAATACTTCTCCATTCTATTTATTAGACTGTGAACTTCTTGAGATCCAAAATGAGGACTTTAAAATTTTTATTCCACACATATACTCAGTAGGTGGTTTTTGAGTGAATATATTCCGAATATAGTGTATACTTCTTTGTGTTATACAGTACTATGAAATATGATTTTATTAACCAAATATTGATTTTATTCACTTAATTTTTATTCAGTTAAATTTGGTACTCCTCACAAACCTGGATGTTTATTCAGAAGAGAAATATGATTTAAATATTCCATATTTATGCTTATATCAACTCAGATACACATGTAAACTGTCATATGCCAATAATAAACACATAATAGTAATCTGTCCTGTATTACATCAATTCTTTGCTTTATAGAAAAATATTTTTTTCTCTTCCACTTGAACTATATCTCCATTTCTCCTGAAAAGGTGAGATTTCCTATCCTCACAATGGTAGGTGTACTTAAGAAGATATTAAGATTGACTCAAAATTCCAGTAATGACCTTATGGTAGTAAAGATTTAAGGCTCAGCTGGTGTGTGTGTGTGTGTGTGTGTGTGTGTGTGTGTGTGAGTGTGTGCGTGTGTATAGCAATTAGTTATCTGGTAAATATCTTCTTAACAAATATTTACTACCTATAATCATAATCTGATGTCAGAAACCAAAATCCAAAAATGATAGACAGGTATTTTTTTGCCTCTGTATTAACAGTTAAAAGTAAACAGTCTAAGGTCAAGGACAGATATGGTAGCTCTATGATCAACCAGGATTTAGGCTTTCTCTTACTGCCTTAGCATTTGAAACATAAGAGATCTATTTCATAGTCCTAGATGGCTCTCTAAGTTCTAGGTATCCCCATTCCAGTATTAGGAGGGAGAAATATGTAAATAAGCATGTAGCTTCTCCCTGTAAGAATAATTCTTGTGCAAAACATATTTACTTATACCCCACTCAATAGAACATAGTTACACATGGTTGCAAGGGAGGTTAGGAGAATTGGTCTTTATTCCACATATCCCTGTTGCTTAGCAAAAATATGAAAATTTTATTAGAAGAAGAGTTTGGATCTTGGTAAAAAACTAGCAGTCAATGTTAACAGATACAAAATGATCAATTGATCAAAATATGAAAAGTAAAAGAAAATTCATGATTGAAATGTATAATATCTATCACATATATATCCATTTGTATACTTATTGTCAAGTTGATATTAAGGAAGATAAAATAGTATTTATAAGAGAGTGAATACACATATTGAACCCACAGTGCCACCTGTCCTATTTCCACTGACATAGATAACTCAAAAATAGTTTTTATAAATAGTGGAGAGTAGGCAAGTTTGACATAATATCCCTTGACTAAGTCAAGGTTCTCCCAAAAACTCAAGTTTAGGTACTTCTTGGAAAGTATAAGATAATCCGTCTCATTTATAAGTCATCGAAAGGGAAAATAATCTGATTATGTAGCTATCTACCTGTATAAATACATACCTATAACTGTATGTATACCTAATCTATACTCCATATGAATGTGGGAAAAGAAGATGCTCTAGAAATTTTTTTTTAATATTTATTGTTTTTTCTTTTTCAATTTAAAAACATTTTAATGGTGGGTAGAATATACATAAAATTTATCATTTTTACCATTTTAAATTACAGTTCTGTGACACTGAGTCTATTCATATTGTTTGGCAATCATTGCCACCATCCATCTCCAGAACTTTTATCTTTTTTGTGGTTGTTGTTGGTTATTTATTTAAAATATAGCAGTGTGTACATGTCGATTCCAAACTCCCTAACTATCCCTTTCCCCCACCCTTCCCCATGGTAACCATAAGTTAATTCTCTAAGTCTGTGAGTCTGTTTATGTTTTGTAAATAAGTTAATTTTTATCATTTTTTTTTAGATTCTACATATAAGTGATATCATAGGACTGTCTGACTTACTTCACTCAGTATAACAATCTCTAGGACCATCCATGTTGCTGCAAATGGCATTATTTCATTCTTTTTAATGGTTGAGTAATATTGCATTGTATATATGTACCGTATCTTCTTTATCCATTCATCTGTTGATGGACATTTAGGTTGCTTCCATATCTTGGCTATTGTAAATAGTGCTGCAATGAACATTGGGGTGCATATATCCTCTCAGACCATGTTTTTCTCCATATATATGCCCATGAGTGGGATTGCAGGATCATATGGTAGCTCTATTTGTAGTTTTTTAAGGAACCTTCATACTGTTCTCCACAGTGGCTGTACCAATTTACATTCCCACCAACACTGTAGGAGAGTTCCCTTCTCTCCACACCCTTTCCAGCACTTATTGTTTGTGGATTTTTTGATGATAGCCATTCTCACTGGGTGAGATGATATCTCATTGTAGTTTGATTTGCATTTCTCTAATAATTAGGATGTTGAACATCTTTTCATGTGCCTCTTGACCATCTGTATGTCTTCTTTAGAGCAATGTCTATTTAGGTCTTCAGCCCATTTTTTGATTGGGTTGTTTGTTTTGATGATATTAAGTCACATGAGCTGTTTGTAAATTTTAGAGATTAATCTCTTGTTGGTCACATCATTTGCAAATATTTTCTCCCATTCTATGGATTGTCTTTTCACTTTGTTTATGGTTTCCTTTGCTGTGCAAAACTTTTGAGTTTTTGCACAGCAAGACTCAAACAAATGGGACATGTGTTTATTTTTGTTTTTATTTCCATTACAACGAACAGGGAGGGAACCCAGCCCTACCCATCAACAGTCAAGAAGATTAAAGTTATACTGAGCTTGCCCACGAGAGAAACAGTCAGCTGTACCCATCACCAGTCCCTCCAATCAGGAAACTTACACAAGAATCTTAGATAGCCTCATCCACCAGAGGGCAGACAGCAGAAGCAAGAAGAACTAAAATCCTGCAGCCTGTGGGAAAAAAAAAAAACATTCACAGAAAGATAGACAAGATGAAAAGGCAGAGGGCTATGTACCAGATGAAGGAACAAGATAAAACCCCAGCAAAACAACTAAATGAAGGCGAGATAGGCAACCTTCCAGAAAAAGAATTCAGAATAATGACAGTGAAGATGATCCACGACCTTGGAAAAAGAATGGAGGCGAAGATCGAGAAGATGCAACAAATGTTTAACAAAGACCTAGAAGAATTAAAGAACAAACAAACAGAGATGAACAATACAATAACTGAAATGAAAACTACACTACAAGGAATCAATAGCAGAATAATTGAGGAAGAGGAACAGATAAGTGACCTGGAACACAGAATGGTGGAATTCACTGCTGCAGAACAGAATACAGAGAAAAGAATGAAAAGAAATGAAGACAGCTTAAGAGACCTCTGGGACAACATTAAATGCAACAACATTTGCATTATAGTGGTCCCAGAAGGCGAAGAGAGAGAGAAAGGACCTGAGAAAATATTTGAAGAGGTTATAGTCGAAAACTTCCTTAACATGGGACAGGAAATAGCCACCCAAGT